>NC_140589.1:1223879914-1226279914 GCF_964204655.1 Triturus cristatus
TGTTAGACTCCTTAGTCCGTGTTTCAAGACTGATCGGGTGGGTAACCGACATCTCCGCAGACCCCTGGCGCCCAGCGTGGGCCTCCCCGCCCGGCGGCGTGATGTGGTCGGGGCGCACTGAGAACAGTCCGCCCCAGTTGACAGTCGCGCCGGGAGCAGGGGGCCCCGTCCCCCTTTCCCCGCCCCGGCGCACCCCGAGGGGTGGCCGGGAACAGGTGCCTGGAGGAGGGCGCGGAGGCGGACAAATCTCCCTCAGCCCCATGGACACGGCGAAGCTGCTGCCGGGGGGGAGCCTTCCCAGCCGACCCGGAGCATGTCGCGGCGCACCGCCGCGGAGGAAATGCGCCCTGCGGGGGCCAGGTAGGGCCCGGGCACCAGTCCCGCGGAGGGGATCTGGAACTCCCGGGCAACTGACCTTCCCGCCCTGTTGAATCGGCCGGATGGACAGCACGGACCCCACCCGTTTACCTCTCGACGGTTTCACGCATTCTTCAACTCTCTTCAAAGTTCTTTTCAACTTTCCGTTACGGTGCTTGTTGGCTATCGGTCTCGCACCCGTATTTAGCCTAAGATGGAGTTTACCACCCGCTTTGGGCTGCATTCCCAAGCAACCCGACTCCGAGAAGACCCGATCCCTGCGCGCTGGGGGCCACTACCAGCCTAACAACGTCCGCGGGGTGAGCCTCGATCAGAAGGACTTGGGCCCCCTGAGCGACGCTGGGGAGTCGGTCTTGTGTATGCCACATTTCCCGAGCCCGCCGTCGGGCGGGGATTTGGCACTGGGCTCTTCCCTCTTCACTCGTCGTTACTGGGGAAATCCTGGTTAGTTTCTTTTCCTCCGCTTAGTAATATGCTTATATTCAGCGGGTCGCCATGTCTGATCTGAGGTCGTAGTTGGAAAAAAACACCGAAGCGTCGGGGAAGAGCCGCCGGGGAGAGGCTAGGCCCCAGCTAGAGCAGGAGCCTGGCGTCCCGGCAGCGCACGCGCGCTCTTGCCCCGGATCGGATCTAGAGTGGTTTCGCCCTCCCCAGGAAGAAGGGCACGGAGGTGCACGCCCGAGGCGTGAGCGCGCGGGCACCCGGTGGGATACCACAGACAGCCACGGGTGGCACGCAGCCAGGCACCCCAGGACGGGCCCGGGGCAGACCGGTCACCAGACCCCTTCTCGGGGCCGGCTGCGTGACTCTGCCACAGGCAATCAGGGGTCAGACCTTGTGGGGGGACGAAGGTAAGCGGTACTAAACCTGCGACGGCCCCAGCCGTGTCTCGGGGAAGCCCCGGGGTGATTGACGATCGAGCGACCCTCAGACAGGTATAGCCCCAGGAGGAACCCGAGACCGCAAGGTGCGTTCGAAGTGTCGATGATCAATGTGTCCTGCAATTCACACTAATTCTCGCAGCTTTCTGCGTTCTTCATCGACACTCGAGCCGAGTGATCCACCGCCAAGAGTCACAGGCAACTTTTCGAAAACGTTCGCCCACCTGCGGGCACAGGAGAGGCAGGAGGAAGATGATGCTGTCCGTCGACCGCCTGCGCGGTGAGACGGCTCAGGCGCCCCGTTCAAGGCTTCCCCTCTGGGAGTCAGACTGCACCGTTGGGAGCAAAAAAACATTACCAGGCGCTCGGCCTGGGAGTCCCCCCCCCACCAACCGACCCGCGGGCGACAAAGGGGGCTCCCAGTGCGACAGGAGCAGGCAGCCCCGCAGCCGCCGGTCCCTCCCAGAGTAACCGGAGGGACCACACAAGTCTTCAAACCCCTCGGCCCGGCCGCACGGGACTGGGTCGAACCGGTTACCTGGCAACGAGGGAGGGTCGATCCACATGCACGTCAGCCACCCGTTGACGGGCGGCCCGAGCCATGCCGGCAGGCTGGCTTTTTTCACCCCACCCCACCCTTGCCCGGGTCAGAGGCGCCGGAAGGGAAGAGCCTGGCGGCTCCCCATCCCGCACGCCTCCCACGAGAGGAGCCGGAGTCCCCTCGCAGGCCCTCGGCCTCTTCTCTTTTAGGTCATCCTGCAGCGCAAGAAGGGCCACTCCTCGGTCGCCCAGGTCCCGGTGGGGCCGGAAGGTGGGCGCCGGAGGGCCCATCCGGCAGCAGGGCCTTTCGAGGGGGGTGGTACCAGCCCAATGATGCACTGCCATTCGGTTTCCCCCCACCACGGGGGTCATGCTGAGTGAGCTTGGGTTCCATCTCGGGAGGGCCTACCTCTGTGACTCTCCCAGAGAGGGACAGGCGACGGGGGCCGCCCCCAGTCCCCGGTCCCTTGTGTGTCGGTCAGGTCCACCCCGGTGGAAGAGGCCCGGTCCTCACCCGAGCGCCCCATGCAGCCACAAACCGCTCTGCCGGCCTGGGCGCGCCAAGGCATGGCCGGGCCCTGTGCCTACAGTGTGTGCTTGCAGGAGGCAGCCGAGGGCTTCGGGCTGTCGCCGTCGGTCGCTGGGGCCGCTCTGCCGTAAATGATCCTTCCGCAGGTTCTCCTACGGAAACCTTGTTACGACTTTTACTTCCTCTAGATAGTCAAATTTGATTGTCTTCTCTGCGCTCCTCCAGGGCCGTTGCCGACCCCGAACAACGGCCCAGCCCCGGACATCTAAGGGCATCACAGACCTGTTATTGCTCGATCTCGTGTGTCTGAATGCCACTTGTCTCTCTAAGAAGTTGGATGCCGACCGCTGGGGGTCGCATAACTAGTTAGCATGGAGGAGTCTCGTTCGTTAACGGAATTAACCAGCCAAATCGCTCCACCAACTAAGAACGGCCATGCACCACTACCCACAGACAGCCTCATGCATCAAGCCAAAATCCAGTCGGTAAAATACCGATTCCTTATTAGCTCCCGGTAGCGAGTCCCAAATCCCCAATCCCAATGCATCAACCCAAAACGTGAGCAAATAACGAATCGCTAAATAAATATCCGCTAACATACCGAATCGGTAATACCAAAAATGCTAAGTTACCGAACCGCATCGACTACACGCATATCCCCATTTGCCCTCCAGCTGCAAATGAGTACATATTCCGGAACCGCAAGTCATACCACTCGATCAACGTGCAGGTTGTGTGCGATGCCAAGAACATCATAACGGACCTAGTGGCACAATTCCCGGGGAGCACACACGACTCATACATCTTCCGCAACAGTGGAATGCACAGGCGACTCATCAACGGAGAATTTGGAGAGGGACTCCTGCTAGGTACGTAGAAATACGCTTCCCCACACCAACACCACACATGTATGTACATCACCAATGCTAAGTCTATGCTTCTATCCTCTAGGTGACAGTGCCTACGCCCTGCGGGAATACTTACTCACCCCATACTTAAATCCAGCAACCCCGCAGGAACATCGCTACAACGCTGCACACATCAGCACGAGGAATGTGATAGAGAGGACTTTTGGGATTCTCAAGAGCCGCTTCCGTATCCTCCACAAGACTGGCGGCGCCATGTTATACCAACCAGAAACATGCTGTCGGATAATTGCTGTATGTGCAATGCTGCACAACATTGCCACCAGAAGGGGGATACCAATAGAGGTGGACAGGGATGACGACCACCGGGCTGACCAACCACCCGCCCAACGACGACAGGCACACATCCCAAACACAGCAGAGGGCCATAGGAGGCGGACATATATTATGCAACATAATTTTTGAAACATGGGGAAATGAGACATTACAAGTTGGTTTGGGGTGCAACTGTTTAATGCACAGTAGCACTGAGGATTGTGCAACAAAACTAGCATTGTAAATCATGCTCCAATTGCATCATTGTAAATAAAAGGTGCCTTAAAGTCACGCCTGTGCATACACAGTGATTGGATGGCCATGGTTGCCCCACCATGGTCCTGCATGCATGTCCAACTGTCTAGTGGCGCTTCCCACGTACCCCAAGCCTCCGCTCAGGTGTATCCAATGCCTCACCACGGCCTGTCCCCGCGGAGGCACGCGAACTGCGGCGCCTGGTGCTGGCCTCTGCAAGTGACACGCTGCTGACACTGGAGGCAGCCTCACTTGTGTCATCCCCTCCCAATGCAGCAGCACTGCATGTGCTGCTCTGAAGGTGTTCCACAGCAGTGGTGATGTGTCCTAGTGACTTTGCGACATCCCCGCAGAAGTGCCCAAGGTCCACCTGCAGGGCGACTGAGCAGCGTGCCAACACAGCGGTGCTGTTGCTGTGCCGTGTGATGGCCTTGGTAGCGGCGGAGGGACGCAACATTTGCTGCCGGTGACTCCTCTTCTGGCACTCATGGCCCTCCCTCGTGGCACGGGTGAGCTCATGTACCTCCTCCCTGAGCTGAGCATTGCCCTCTGCAACCGCTGTGGTCATGTCCCTGACCACCTTGCTCATGTCCGTGACTGCTGCAGTCATGGCGCGCATCTCCCTAGCAAGGCGCACAATATTGCAGCTAATGTTAGCCACATGTCGCCCCTGCATGCGCTGTGTACGCAGCATCCTCTCCTCAATTGCAGAGGTTGTTGGGACATCCTGTTCAGCTGAGGAGACGGAACTGCGACGAGCCCTGTGCCGCCGTGCGCGTCTAGCACCTCCAGGTGGTGCATCAGGTGGTGTGTATGTGCTCTGCCTGGGTGCCAATTGCGAGGTGGTTGTTCCCATCTCCTGCAAGGGCGCAACTTGGGACCTGCGCATCTGCGCTATTGAGGCTGTAGTAGCTGCAGCCTGTTTGGCTGGTGCCGTTGCTTGTGGCGCTGGTGCAGGTGCCGTAGCTTGTGGCGCTGGTGGAGGTGCCGTAGCTTGTGGCGCTGGTGGAGGTGCCGTAGCTAGTGGCGCTGGTGGAGGTGGTGCTGTTGGGGTGGCAGGTGTTGGCGATGCATGCGCGTCCTGTGCTGTCTCCTGGTCTGACTCGACGGGTGTTTCGGATATGACCAGCTGGCTGCTGTCGTCCGAATCCCCAGGTGATGCATCTGTGTGTGAAACAGTGCATGGTTAGTGGGATAATTACAACTACAAGTGTTGTACACATTAATCTCCCTCTGTGGTCCACTACATGAACAGTCTCCATCCATGTTCAACTGATGTGGTGTATGGGCATTGGATTTACGCCTGTACATGCACACTGGGCCGACTAGACTACAACTCCCAAGATGCACTGGTGTCATGTGTTAAGCTGGCTGTGCCAGAGCTGCAGACACACTGAGGTCGGGCTGGGGGCATGGAAATGGATTTACGCAATGCTGGGTGTGGGCACATGCATGCATCTTACCTTGGGCACTTGTGGCTGCGCCGGACGTGTCCATCTGGGTCACCCCCACGACGGCTTCCCGCTCTATCGTCCCTTCCACAAGGTCCTCCAGGGCTGTGTTGGCTGGTGCTGTGGATGCTCCGCCTCCAGTCCTGCTCGCCTCCCGGAGCCTCTCCGCAATCCTCTCTTTGGCACGCTTCCGCAGGTCGTACCACCTTTTTTTGAGGTCGTCGATGCTGCGGGTCGTGACGCCAACAGCATTCACCCTCTCACGGATGCGCAGCCATATGCGCCGCTTCTCCTGCTCAGGCACCTTGAGGGACAGCTTGCCAAAGAGGCGGTCGTGTTTGCTGGAGACTCCCTCGATTAGGTACTCGAGCTCCCTGTCTGAAAATTTACGCTTTCGTTTGCGTGCAGACTCTGCGCTGGATGGCACTTCCTGCGCCATGATGTTTGTGGCTTTGGATTTGCAGAGTCGGTGTGGCCTCACTCTGCACAGGCAGTCCTCCTTCCCAGCTCCTGTCTGCTCCTCTGTCGAGGCAATGTGGGTGGGGCAGCAGTATTTCCTGGTTGGTGATGTCATCTGCACGTTCCCGGAGCGACGCGGCAAATTGCGATTTCGCTAATACCGATTCGGTCATAGCTAACTCGGTATTACCGAACTCGCTATTAGCTAATTCGGTATTACCGAACTCGCTATTTGCTAGGGAGAGTTTGCGTGCCCCGCTATGTAGGAATCGGAAAATTTAGCGATTTTTAAGGAATCGCTAAATTTTACCGAATTTGTTGATGCATGCCATTTACCGATTCCTTAATGGCGATTCCTTAATTTTCGCTATTAAGGAATCGGTATTCGTTTGGTTGATGCATAGGCCCCAGAATTGTGAAAGAGCTATCAATCTGTCAATCCTTTCCGTGTCCGGGCCGGGTGAGGTTTCCCGTGTTGAGTCAAATTAAGCAGCAGGCTCCACTCTTGGTGGTGCCCTTCCGTCAATTCCTTTAAGGTTCAGCTTTGCAACCATACTCCCCCCGGAACCCAAAGACTTTGGTTTCCCGGAAGCTGCTTGGCGGGTCATGGGAATAACGCCGCCGGATCGCTATTCGGCATCGTTTATGGTCGGAACTACGACGGAATCTGATTGTCTTCGAACCTCCGACTTTCGCTCTTGATTAATAAAAATATTCTTGGCAAATGCTTTTGCTTTGGTTCATCTTGCGCCGGTCCAAGAATATCACCTCTAGTGACACAATATGAATGTCCCTGGCTGTCCCTCTTAATCATGGCCCTAGTTCCGAAAACCAACAAAATAGAACCGGAGTCCTATTCCATTATTCCTAGCTGAAGTATTCTGGCGACCGGCCTGCTTTGAACACTCTCATTTTTTCAAAGTAAACGCTTCCGACCCCCAGGACACTCAGTCAAGAGCATCAAGGGGGCGCCGAGAGGCAGGGGCTGGGACAGGCGGTAGCTCGCCTCACGGCGGACCGCCAGCTCGATCCCAAGATCCAACTACAAGCTTTTTAACTGCAGCAACTTTAATATACGCTATTGGAGCTGGAATTACCCTGGATGCTGGCACCAGACTTGCCCTCCAATGGATCCTCGTTAAAGGATTTAAAGTGTACTCATTCCAATTCCAGGGCCTCGAAAGAGTCCTGTATTGTTATTTTACGTCACTACCTGCCCGAGTCGGGAGTGAGTAATTTGCGCACCTGCTGCCTTCCTTGGATGTGCTTGCCGTTTCTCAGGCTCCCTCTCCGGAATCGAACCCTGATTCCCCGTTACCCGTGGTCACCATGGTAGGCCCAGAAAGTACCATTGAAAGTTGAAAGGGCAGAAATCCGAATGTATCGTCGCCGTCACGGGGACGTGCGATCGGCCCGAGGTTATCTAGAGTCACCAAAGTGGCCGGGCGAGCCCGGATTGGTCTTGGTCTGATAAATTCACGCATCCCGGGAGGTCAGCGCTCGTTGGCCCGTATTAGCTCTAGAATTACCACAGTTATCCATGTAACTGATTTAATGAGCCATTCGCAGTTTCACTGTACCGGCCGTGTGTACTTACACGTGCATAGCTTAATCTTTGAGACAAGAATATGCTACTGGCAGGATCAACCAGGTAGCTGCACCTGCTGACGGGGTGGGTTCGGGGGCCGCGTGCCCTTCTCCCTGACCGGCAACCTCCGCGCACCCCTCCCACTCGGGAGCCTGCTGGGCGGGAGGAGCAGTCGCATGGGCACCGGCGGGCCCAGCCGTCTCCCCCGGGAGGGAGAGGCGGGCCGAGGCTCAGCCTGAGCGAGACGCAGGGGTGCCAGGGCCTGGCGGCTGCGTCTCCCCTCGGAATTGCTTTGGAAATGTGCTGCAAAATACATCAACTGTTGTTTTTGCATTTGTGGAAATGTGCTGGGCGGGGAGGGGTGACGGCGTGGCACGCGGGGCCAACGGACCTGCCGGGCGGCAGCATCCGAGGGCCTGGCGCCACCCGACCCCTTCCGCTCGGGTCGGACCACTGGGGGGCACGAGCTGCCGGGGCCACTCGGCCTTCGCTCTGCTGGGTAGGGTGAAGAGCCTCCCGCAAGGCGGCAGGCCCTCGAGTCGGACGGTCCATGCGGGGTGGAAGCTCTTTGCTTGAAACAACAGCCAAGGCTGGCCAAGCAGTCCATCCCTAAACGGACAGAGAGTGCCAAATCGATCGGAATATGGCCGGGGCTGCCCCTTGCTGGCCGCCCTGCACAGGGGATGCCAGCTTCACATCCCCGCCTGCTCCCAGGGCAAGCAAGCTCAGAGTTAAAGCCCATCGGGAAGGGGCTGAGCGGCAGGCACAGACCCGGGCCCCTGCCTTCCCCGGTCACGGAATCGCCAGACCTCACGGAGGTCTGACTGAGCAGGCTCGGAGGAAAAGGCTCATCGAGAAGGGGCTGAGAGGCAGGTACATACCCGGGCCCCCGCGGGCATGCCCGGGTTCTGCCTTCCCCTGTCTCGGAATCGCCGTACCTCACGGAGGTCTGACCCTGATCCGGAGGAAGATTACCCCCCTTTCTTATAATCCGTGCACACGAGGTGACAGAGGGGACCTAAGGCGCAAATGTGCCCGACCTCCTGGATCCCTCGCTGGGATCGGGGAGGCAAATGAGCCCTCATCGGGACTTTCAGGGAAGCCCGGCCATCTGGTCGCCCCGTAGGAAATAATTGTGTGCGACCAGATGGCCGAGGAGATAGGTGCGACCAGATGGCCGAGGGGAGAGGTGCGACCAGATGGCCGGGCTCGAAAGGGAAAGCATCTGGTTGCTCTGTGCCCCAACGAAAGAGTGAGCGAACGCCAGGGCATGGGGGACCGGAGGCCCAGGGCCCCAGCCATGGAGGCTGCGAGAGGGACCCGACAGGCCCTCCGACCCGGGACCCGCGGACACCTTGACAAGCAGGGGAGGCCTTCACGGGACCGACGGACCCCTATCCTGGGCCCTTGGTGGAGTGGCAGGCCGGGGGACGGGGCCCAGGGGCAGAGCACCTAACCCGAGGACAGAGCCCGGGGTGGGGAGGCCGCCCTCCCCGGGGCTGGAGCTCCTGAACCCAGCCAAGCAAGGGGAGGCTCCCCGGGCACAACGGAACCCCGTCCCGGGCCTTTTGCAAAGCAGCAGACCGGGGGACAGGGCCCAGGGGCAGAGCACCCGACCCGGGGCCCGAAGGGCCCTCTGGACCCAGCCGGGGCTCCCAGGTCCGGAGACGCAGGGGAAGCCTCCCCGGGCCCGCCAGACACCATCCAGGGCACCCTGCCACGCAACAGGGCCAAGGACAGAGCCCGGGGTTGGAAGGCCGCCCTCCCCGGGGCCCCTGGGAGCCCCTGAACCCAGCCAAGCAGAGGGAGGCTCCTCCTGCCCACAGGACCCTATCCGCGGCAGCCTGCCACGCGGCAAGCCTGGGGACGGACCCCGGGCTGGGGCTGTGTCCTGGCCCGTCCAACTGCCGGCTGAGGACCACTAGGCCAAGAGGGGTTCCGGAGTACCCTGTCCCTAGCAATCCGGAGGAAAGCTACCCCCCTTTCTGGTAACCCGTGCGCACCGTGAGACTCAGGGGACCCTGGGCGCGGACGCGTCCGACCTCCAGGAGCCCTGGCTGGGATCGGGTAGGCAAATGAGCCCTCATCGGGACTTCCAGGGAAGCCCAGCCATCTGGTCGACCCATTGGAAAGCATTGCGTGCGACCAGATGGCCGGTACCGAAAGGACTCCCATCTGCCTACCCTGAGCCTTTGCCGGCTGGGCTCCCGCCTGCGCTTGCAGGGCTCGGGGGCTCCGCGTCCAGGGTGCTTGGAGACGCCAGCTGGGCCTCAGGCACGGGGAGCCCCCAGGCGCTTTCGGGAACGGACGCCCAAGGAAGGACCAGCCGGGGCCCTATGGAGCCCTTCCCGGGCACTTAGCCACGCGGCGGGCCAGAGGAGGGAGCTCCGGACGGTGGCGAGGTGCTGTCCGGACCCAGCCCCTCTGGTCCCCGGCTGAGAACCGCCAGGGGTGTTCTGGCATAACCAGCCCCTAGTAATTCGGAGGAAAGCTACTCCTCTTTCTGGTAACTCATGCGCGCCGATAACGGAGGGGACCCAGGGCGCGGAGAAGCCCGACCTCCTGGAGCCCTGGCTGGGATCGGGGAGGTAAATGAGCTCCCATTGGGACTTCCAGGGCAGCCCGGCCATCTGGTCGCCCCATTGGAAAGCATGGCGTGCGACCAGATGGCCGAGGAGAAAGGTGCGACCAGATGGCTGGGACCGAAAAAGGACGCCGCCCCCCCCAAGCCAAGCCTTCGCGGTAGGGCTCCCGCCTGCCCCTGCAGGGCTAGGGGGCTCTGCTTCCCGGGGGTGCTCGGGGACCCCGGCTGGGCCTCAGGCACGGGAAGGACCACCGGAGCGCTCGGACCCGGACGGCCGGTGGTGGACTGCCCAGGACCCATGGAGCCCAACCTCCTGGAGCCCTGGCTGGGATCGGGGAGGCAAATGATCCCCCATCGGGCCTTCAAGGGCAGCCCAGCCAGCTGGTCGCCCCATTGGAAAGCATTGCGTGCAACCAGATGGCCGAGGGGGAAAATGTGCGACCAGATGGCCGGGACCGAAAGGACGCCCATCTGCCCGCCCCAGGATGGGGGATCCCACACCCCAGGCCCTGACCGAAACCCAGGCCCCGGGGCCGGTCTCTGCTTCTCAACCCAGCCAGGCCGGGGAGATCGGGGAGAAATGGACCCGACAGTTACAGGAGTACCAGTTCAACGTGGTCTATCGCCCGGGGACACACAATCCAGCTGATTTCCTGTTCAGGCACGCGAGACTGGTGACCAGAGAGGAGGAAGACGAAGCGGACGAGGTCGAAGAGTATGTCAGGATGGTGGTAGAACGGTCTCACCCCATCTCGCTGGATGACATCGTGGGAGCAACCAAAGAGGATAAATGTTGGCAAATGGCGATCTTGGCAGTGGCATCAGGAAGATGGCACCTGCTACTGGAAAGGTTGACATGCAGAACTGAAGATGCATAGACGGCACTAAAAGCCCTGCATAATGTCCGCACGGAGCTGGCCGTTTCTCCGGAAGGATGCCTGATGAGAAGGGCCCACATGGTAATCCTCAAAGCCGTGCAGCTACGGGTGGTGGATTTGGCTCACATCGCCCACCAAGGAATCGTCAAGACCGAGCCATGTTTGCGGTGCAAAGTGTGGTTTCCCGACCTGGACAGCGTCATGAAGCAGACAGTTCGGTCCTGCTCCCTGTGTCAAGCGGTTGGCCCACCTGAACCACCAGCACCGATTGTGATGGAAGACATACCACCTCACCCATGGCACAGAGCAAGTGCCGACTTTGGGAGTCTACCCGATGGAAGACACATGCTCGTGGTCATAGATGACTTTTCAAAGTATCCGGAGGTCGAGGTTCTGGAATCTCTCACGGCGAGTAACATGATACCCCAGATCGAGAAGATAATGGCCACTCATGGACTTATTCGAAAGCTAAGCACTGATAATGGCCCGCCTTTCTCTAGTCATGAGTTTGCCGACTACCCACAGTCCCGGGGTGATCAGCACCATAAGATCACACCCCGCTGGCCTCAAGCGAATGTGGAAGCAGAGTGCTTTATGCGCACCCTTATGAAGGTTCTGCGGATAGCTGTTGCCCGGGGACAAAACATGGAATGCACCCTGTACACTTTTCTGAAGGAATACTGATTGACACCTCACTCCACGACTATGGTCAGCCCCGGATCGTTGTGCATTCACCAGATGGTGGAGGATGTCATCCCTCAGGTGACTCCGTCATCTAGCTTGTGCGATCAGGTTGCTGAACGGCTTATAGCGTAAATGGGGTTCAAAGTGGGGATATTTGCATATCAAAAGAAAGTCGAGGCTTGTGTGAAACCATACAATGCAGTGGACTTAATAGAATACAAAGCGAGGCAGTATAGCCCATCGTGTCAATGCGCCTGCTGCTGCGGTGTGCAACATTCAGTTTAGAAGGACATTCTTACTGGACCAGCTTTGCCTTTCATCCCTCTGAGTTTGAAATGGGCACTGTGAATTCATGGTGATATGTACCCACAGATGACCTAGTCCCGTATGGTCGTCCCCTGAGAATGAATTACAGTGTGAACCAATGCTGTGGCGCCCGCCTAAATCCTTCTAGACAGCCCTCCCCATTCAAACCAACATCCTTCAAAAGGGGCATTTTAATTTTAAATAAACACACGATTTACTGCACCACTGTCCCCTACAGGTACAAGCAAATGTACAAAAATATACATAAAAACCAATAACTTTTGACTTTTTACAAAGTCATGCAATTGATAACACATATTCAAAACATTGATTTGTTGTTTTTACACAGGTACTTTCAGTCCAGAAGTCTATCTTTTTGGTGATTTTCATTGCTATGCTGCACCTATCACTTTACACTAAAGCCCTTCACAACCAATGGCAAGTCGGATCTCTGATGTGGACATGCGGGAAAGACATACGTTAGGGGCAGTCATGTTCATTCATTGCATGTGTTATGTGCTGGAAGCCTGCACAGTGGGTGTGTCTTTTTAAGTACTTGCTGTGAACGGGTGGCGGACAGGGTCTGTCTGAAGGACAGCCAGAGTGTTCACACTGCAGAAATGCTTTTATTCTGTTATATGGTGCGCATGTAGTCTGAGTTGACGTCAGAGCCCTTTAATAAAAGGCACAAAAGACACTGTACATTCAGAGCTGAAACAACTAAATCCGGATGCCTCATCAGAAGTAGTAAGTGCTATATGAATAAATTACCATTCACACGTGTCCTCATTACAGAAGTGCTCTCTCGATGAACGAAGGTTATGAGTGAAGAATTTGAAGACCTGCAGGACAAGGAAGCGTCATGGCCAGAAGAGGCGTGAGATTTAAAAAAAGCATTTGCAATGCAATAGGTCTTGCATTTGCTAGAGTTTGAGCTATTGGCATTGTAAATGACAATGCCTTTATTTATGTGTTGGTTCTTAAAACATAAATAAAAGGCAGTGTCATTTACAATGCCAATAGCGTAAATTCTTGCAAATGTGTAACCTATTGCATTGCAAATGTGTGTTTATTTAATTAGCAGTCTTGTCATTAGGGCAACTGTGGAACATACTTTAAAGTGTGTGCTAATTATAATTACTGCTATATTCAATGTTTCAAGTTTGGAGGTGATTTTACTAATGTTTTTTACCAGGAATAATGAAAGTGGAACCGGATGGTGGCTGATATGGGGCTGGGGCCCGAGGTCAGCTTGAGATAAGATGCACTGAAGAGGGGTGGTAGAAAAGTGGATAATTAGGCCTGGAAGGGAGTGCGCTGCACGGTCAGGGATCAGGTGGAGGTAGTAATTAAGAGGGATTCTCCCTGAAGACTTGCGCAGAGGGAGCCCGAGTAGTGTCACTTGCCTGATACTCCCACCTCAGAAACCTCCTCTTCCCATCAAGGGGGACATTACGTGGAAAAGAACACTTTTTGAGAGTGATAACATTGAAAAAGAGATTTGGAAAAGAGTGCATTTTACTGGGCTTTTTAAGACTAAGAAGAGATAAAGGACGGCCAGAGCAGGCGTGGCTAGACATATAAGCGACAAATCGGGCCCACAGTGGCCTACCCGAATGCACCCTTGGCCCACCCAAATAAAAAATCCTGGAGCCGGGCCTGCTGACAAGTGAGGGGGAAGATATATGCCTGGCGCAGCACAGCATACCGGAGAAATGACCCCCAGGTCAACAACATTGGTCCAGAAAAGAGCAGCGCAATTGCTGAGGCTGCCCACTAGAGGGTTCACCGGTTTAAGAAAAGTACTGAACGTTCTTCGCCCTGCTCACCTGCAAGCTGCTGGTCAACAGTGAGAACCACTCTGCACCCCCGAAGCGCAGGGCCTCTGTCTGGCTGCTGGTCCAAGGAAAAATCTCCAGTTTCTGGCATTGGAGTGGAACTTCGGCACCAGCCTTAGAAGACAATAGTTTACCTGCCCCATAAGGTAAGTGTGCAGTATATTTAAAAAAAAAAAATTGTAGAATTTTATATAGCTCAAACTCGACCTGAAGAAATCAAGTATCAGAGCGTTTTACATGAGCACCAGTTTCGGTACGGATGGACAAATTCATTTTTGTTAGGCACAGAGAGATTAAGTAATTTGCTCAGAATCACAGGATGCTGAGCGTCCCTGCTGAGACTTGAATCCGGTTCCCCAGCTTCGAGGTAGACTGCTCTAGCCGTAAGGCTACATCCTCTCCCCAGTGCAGTAGCAGGAACAGCTTCCTCTATCCCGCGCTGCAGCGAAGGCTGATGCTGCGACGGGACCAGCTATCTCTCACTGCTACCCTATTGTCGTGGATTGAAAAAGAAAGGCTATACCTAGCCTGTGGAACACTGCATGCCCCTGGCGCTCACCAGTCACCACTGCAGGAAGGAGAAGAGCCCTGTCGCCTCTCGCTCCAATGGCAAACAAGAGGCCTAGCTGCAGCACCCCCGTACATCTGCCCCTTTAATTAGGGCGGAATGGCAGCTGTGTCTCCTTCCCAGACTAACCATAATGCAGTGGTCGAAGTGGGGGGAAAAAAGTAGGGGAACTGTGGGCGTGGCATCAGGGGGCGGGAATATTCCGAGGATTGGGTCAGTGGGCGGAGTCAGAGGTGTGGCTAAAAAAAAGAGCAAAACATCCCAATTTTTAGTATGTTTGGCATTTCACTGACGAGTTACAGCTTATGATGTTATTTACTGCAACCAATAGATACACGTTTATTTGAGGTTTAATAGATGAGTTATTGACATTAAAATACATTTACAATGTGGGATACGTATTCAATCACAGAATGTCCCAAATACGCATATAGATGGAATCATAAGCCATTTGTTTCCGAGTCATGCAGTTTCTTTCATTAGCACTTCTCCTCCCTTTTTCTAACCATTTCTGAACATAACATTTGGCTTTAGATTCGATGACAGGAAGCCCCACGTGTTGCGGAGCACTGTTGATGACATCATTCTGTGCCCCACGGTCAATGCAAAATTGTATTCATGTGTTTTTACATGCTTCACGCAACATGTCATTAAGCCAGCATTAGATGCCTCTTAGTTTCCTGTTATTGTATCTAGACCTACCACTCTAAAACAACCCAGACCTGTTGGTTTTGCAGATGTTTTTAGCAGTATCAGATGAATGAGATACAACTATTTTATGAGTAGTTTGTGTAATTACCACTCAAGTTAGATAGCAATCAGAATTGCAAATGCATCAATTCTGAAATTATGAGACTCAAACATTGGTAGAGTCAAAAATAGGTAGTGGTCCTCAGATTATTTCAATCAGTTATTTTCTCCCCTACAGGCTACTATCCTCTGCAATCACTATTAGGCACCTTCCTCCTTTGTCTCTCCATGAGCACTGTAGGTGTCTAGGAATACCACCCACCAGAGACTGCATGAGAGAAGTTCAAACATGAATGGCAAAATATCCTAGTTTGCAAATGTTTTCCACATAATTATAACTCTGCCGTGTTTGCCACATAAAGCACCATCTGCTTCATAAGCTGATGGTTTTACCTAAAAATTTGTTTGCATCTCAAATGGATCAAAACAACGTGACTTGTGTTGCTGTGAAGTGGAGGGCCCTTTACAAAGGTTGACTGGTCACGTTCTCAGGGCTGCTATTAATGAGGCGAAAGCTTTACAGAGACTGTTGGTATGTGTAAAAATTTCAAAATAACAAAGTATCAGAAAATGTACCACAATAAGCTGCAGTCTTTCTTTGCTGCATAATTTAGTCAACACTGCAACATAATTTTGCCCTCCATTGCTGCGTAATTGCAGCGGCCCAAATGCAGGCAGCACATGTTAAAAGTGCTGGCTGCTTGAAGCAAAGAGACATCGTGAAGTTTGAGAACTTAGGGACATATTTACGGGAATGATGGTGCAACGCATAAAGTTACTTTGCTGTGCTGCCCTGGGTCACAGGGAAAGGGCAGAAATGCACCGTCTTTATCCAATACGGTGCATTCCTGCCCTTTCCAAGTGTGCTGGTGCCGTTTCGTCAGCCTAGCGCCAACGCAGGCACCCTTGCACCATGGTGCAAGGGTGCCTCCATTGCATGCAGCATTGTTTTTGTGCACAAAAGCAAACCTGAGAGGCTTTTTCCTCTTTGTATGAGTGCTGCACATATAGAAAGAGGAAAACAGGGAGAAATAAAGATTTTTCTCCTTGTTGTGCCTCCCTTGGGGAGGCGTCGGATTTTGAATCAGTCCCAGGTTTACAAGTCCTTGTAAATCTGGGAATGCATAAAAAACGTGAGAGTTGAGTGGGAACACCCACTGCAACGCCTCCCTTGTGCAGAGTAAGTCAAAGCAGCAATTTGCGCTGTGTTGATTTACTCCATATTTATGAAACCATTCAAAGCCATGCAAAGTGGCTTTGCGTGGCTTCATAAATATGATTTGCAGATTTGTGACGTGCATTTACCACGTTCCATGGTGCAAGCATGACGCAAGGCCCTTGTAAACATGCCCCTTAGTCTGGTGTGCATGCAAATCCTGCATTGCCAATCCCTGGTGAGTTGCATTAATACCACTGGAACAAGGCCAATGGAGACACCTATGTGTGAGGCGGACTAGCCTCAAGAGTCCTGTGACCTCAGTGACAAAGTCACTGCTGTTCTAGGGTGTGCTGCTTCGTAGGCCTACCCGCAAGACTGTAGGTGAACTTCAGTATGGATTGTGGTGGATAGGCCTTCAAGGTTAACCCACACTGGCCACCGGTAGGGTCCACCTGCTGGTGCTAAGAGACCAGGGCTTCTATGGTCTAGTATGGCCTTCTAAGGTCTAGTAGGGGAATGTGCTCCCTCAGGAGAGTGGTCTGGTGGACTGGTCATGAAGCCCGATTCCCCAGTTCCAGATTTTGTAGCTCTGGCCGTAGTGCCACATCCTATCCTCCTTGAGCACCCTTCTATCCCACTGAGAGACACTTGCACTGCCTTCAGCCACAACCCAATTCTGCCCCATTATAAACACCTGGCTGTGACTCAATTCAAATTACGCACTGTCTGAAAAAAGTAACAACATCCTTGAAAAAGCAAACACTCATAGGCACAGGAAGATTATGTAAAGCGTGCGAAATATAAGCAGGAACGACATGGCTACTTTAGTTTTGACACTCCTTTTTAGAAATCAATGAGTGTTTTTTGCCTCAAACCTTGAGGACATGAAAACTGTGCTCTTAGTGTACACAGGTGTGCCTTTGGTGTACTCGTGGACAGCAAGGAAGGGCATAAGCAGGGGTCAGAAGATTAAGGTATTCTTGAGGAAAATCTGATCTGACTCACAGAAACCCACAGGGCTCCTCCACATTCATGTATCCAGCAAGCTGCTCAAACATCGACATTATGTATTCAAGTGTCCTGCTAACTATACCTTTTGAACTGTCTGGCTTGCTAACTCTCCTACCCACAAAAAAAGGCAAAATTATATTTTCATTCGGGAAGTGAAGGATACATCCAACTTTATTTTTTGTGGCGACACAATCGTACATTAGTTAGGCTGTAATGCATTGCTAAAACAAAATGACAAACCTAAGAGGTCCCAAAGGCAAGACCTATTGGCTTTGCCAATGCTTGTTTAGATATCTCATTTGCTAAATGGGGCACTTTTAATTTGGTGCCAGACAGGGCCAAACTGGGAACCCAAAGCAGCCCTGGCAAATTTGTGTCCATCCCCTGCACAGTGTGATGCGAGCGAACGCAGCAAGCAAGCCTGATGACTGCAAAAGGGACACGGGGAGAGGGTGTTCTCTCCCCTAGAAAATTTTGGAAAAAATTACATAAATGGTGCATTCTACAACACATTGTATTATGTATTCCATTGTATTAGCTTTTAGAGAACAGTAAATGATGACCTTACGGTGCACCAGGAATAACAATCTTGTTGGGGCCCTTCAAGGAATCCCTCACTATCACCCTCCAACAGCGCCCCTCATCTCTCCACTGCCCCTTTCTTACATGTATTTAAATTGTTTTATAGTGCCTCTCATACCAGTGAGGGACTTGGAGCACTTTACATCATGCACACATACAGAGACAATTAATCATACGTGTGTAAATCAATGTTTAGAAAATGTTTACAAGACAAAAGGGGCTAGAAGGTGTTAGGATTCACATGCCATCAATTCTGGTTGGCATTTTTTTAAGATCTGGAACACAACCCGAGGGTTCAAAATGTAACGCAGTAGTTGGCTTTTCTAATAAGAATGTATTTCTTCCCAAACAAACCAATTTTAGCAGTATTAGGATAATGAATGACTGGGGAAAAAACATAACTTCCAAACCCTCACCATGCAGTTTGCATGCAGCTCTCTGTGACAAAAGCAGTAACCGACTGAGCTTTGCCCATTAAATACAGTTCTGTGATTTGTATGGTACAGGTTCTTTGCAGCAGGCATTTTAACCCTCTGCGCTACAATGGATGGGTCAAAACTGGCAATAGACAATACTCCAATCTCTCTTCAACAGGAAGATCAACCACCAGAGATATAAATCTTGACTCTTTTATTGTTGCCTGAAATCTGCTGGGCTTACAAGGAATCCTGCAGTAATTTTTGCGTTTTTGAGAGTGAGAAGTGAGTCATTGTGCTTGACAGCCCTGCGGGTTTTGTTACTGGGGGTTGGTTTTGCAGCCTCCAGTAATAAAACCAGCCTCCCTTCCGATGCCCAGTACACCAGCCCGGCCTTGTTGCCTGGACTGATTTGTTTTCACAGTCAGACCGTGGATGGGGTTCACAAGGGGCTCTGGTGCTCGGTGTCACAGAAATGGACACCTCGGGCTGCTCTTATGTTATATCCTTAGAAAAGGGTAGACAGTATTTTCAAAAAGACCACATTCCTGAACATAGACAGAGAAGCAGTACACATTTTATAAAATATAATACGGAAAACAGCAGATAAGACATTAAACATTTTGCACATTTTTTAGTCATTCGGGGATCCTGCAGTAAATGCCAGCACTCACGCTGTTAATGACCAACTCTCTTCGGGTGAATTATACTCCCGTTTAGCACCCCGCACCTTGGAATAACCAGCCCGAAACCACAAAGTTAATGTTGCCGCTCACCTGTGTAGTACCGGTACCAGGGAGGGGGGTCCTCCGACTCCGACTCCTCACTACTCACGCACTCCTCGATGCGAGCAACTGCTACAGTTCGTTTCCGGCTAACACTGCTTGGAGATAATTCGAGTGGTTTTTTTTTCTCATGTAACGTAACGTTTGTTCTTGTACTATGCATACTTGTAATTTTTTCCTCAGGTAACGTTACTGTTCCTATTGTGGAGCGCTCTAACACCTTCGGGTAAAGTCCGGGCTATATAAAAACGCATAAATAAATAATAATAAAACAGGTAACTGCATGTGATAGCGTTCCACATTCATTATTGGTGGAACGCTATCACATGGAGTTACCTGTTTTATGGATTCTCCCACATTAGTTCTAACAAATCATTATTGTTAAAACCACTCGCATTATCTCAAATGCAACTTTATTCAAAAAGAAAATTGCAGAAACTGACAACAATCTGTTTTCTATGTTTTTGACTTACACAACAGCACTTGTGGTGGTCTCTTTAAAAGAGAAATGAAAGAAAGTAAAACCTAATCCGTGACCAAGGAGCGAAGGCTCCGAAACGCGTTGGGATGTTTGTTGCCAATTTGTAAAATAATCACGCTGATTTATTGAAGCCTCCACACTGTGGTTTTTCTGGTTGGAGTTAAAAGGACCTGGCCGTACCAACAGACTGTTGTATGGTGTATATATATTCTTTCAAATGCACTTATAACAAAAGGCGTGGCGCACACTGCTCCAATTTTCAAAATCGCTTTATTGCGCTTGCTTTATTTATTTTTTTACAGGTGTTGTGTCAGTAGCAAATAATCGTAAAATCAATGTGATGCTGAAAATCATCAGTGTGACGACCCCCCCCCCCAGCCTAATCTAAGTCAGCATGAGATCTAGAGGAATACCACTTTGCGGGGCATTCCTATATTATATCACCAAGTATTGCAGTGAAGGTGTTTTGTTCATTAACCTTACTCAAACCCTGAAAAATCTAATTTTATAGATTTATTTTTTTTTTTTGCATCTTTTATATAGCGCGAACTCGACCCGAAGGTATTGGAGCGCTGTACACGAGCACCGTATTTACATTACACATTCAGGCACGGGGAGATTAAATGATTTGCCCAGAATCACAGTATGTGGACGCGACCTCGAGGCTCGAACCCTGGTTTCCTGCACCAAAGTGCCCCCATAGGTTTGTGCCAGATGTCTGTTCCTTCCTCCACTCACAGCTGCTGCCCAGCTCCTGCCAACAGGCTAAGTTACTTGCTGTTTATTACCTTCGTCATAAATCTGCTTGCTGGTAGATAAGCAGAACGTGAGAGCTGTGACAAACTAACCTTTCCTCCAGCTAGGGGTTCAGCATACACTCCATGATGGGCATATCAATGTAACTAGATCTCAACAGTCCGAATCTGTATTTGTTTTCATAGGCTGCTGTTCAATACTCTTACAGTTGCATCCATCAGAGTGGTGTACTCACAGGTGAATTCACTACGGGGGAACCACCAGAGTCGTGCACTCACAGGTGAATTCACTGCTTGGAATAGACCAGAGGCGTGCACTCACAGGTGAATTCACTGCACGGAATCCACCAGAGCCATGCACTCATGAGTGAATTCACTGCATGGAATAGACCAGAGCTGTGCACTCACAAGTAAATTCACTGCACGGAATCAAAGCCGTGCACTCACGGGTGAATTAACTGCACAGAATCCATCAGAGCGGTGCACTCACGGGTGAATTCACTGCACAGAATCCACTGGAGCCATTCACTCACAGGGAATTCAGTGCATGGAATAGACCAGAGCAGTACACTCACGGGTGAATTCACTGCACAGCATCGATCAGAGCCGTGCACTCATGGGTGAATTTACTGCACAGAATCCACCAGAGCGTGCACTCGCAGGTGAATTCAGTGCACAAAATATACCAGAGCAGTGCACTCAGAGGTGAATTCACTGCACGGAATCCATCGGAGCGGTGCACTCACGGGTGCATTCACTGCGGGGAATCCACCAGAGTCGTGCACTCACGGGTGAATTCACTGCATGGAATAGACCAGAGCAGTACACTCACGGCTGAATTCACTGCACGACATCGATCAGAGCCGTGCACTCACGGGTGAATTTACTGCACGGAATCCATCAGAGCGGTGCACTCACAGGTGAATTCACTCCGGGGAATCCACCAGAGCCGTGCACTCACAGGTGAATTCACTGCATGGAATAAACCAGAGCCATGCTCTCATGTGTGAATTTACTGTATAGAATCCACCAGAGTGTGCACTCACAGGTGAATTCACTGCACAGAAACCACCAGAGCCGTGCACTCACAAGTGAATTCACTGCATGGAATAGACCAGAGCAGTACACTCACGGCTGAATTCACTGCACGACATCGATCAGAGCCGTGCACTCACGGGTGAATTTACTGCACGGAATCCATCAGAGCGGTGCACTCACAGGTGAATTCACTGCGGGGAATCCACCAGAGCCGTGCACTCACAGGTGAATTCACTGCATGGAATAAACCAGAGCCATGCTCTCATGGGTGAATTTACTGTATAGAATCCACCAGAGTGTGCACTCACAGGTGAATTCACTGCACGGCATCCATTAGAGCCGTGCACTCACGAGTGAATTCACTGCACGGTGATGAGGAGACAAAAGGGGACAAACATGGCTATCAACACTTCCTAAAGGCTCAGAGGCAGCACATGCGGCTGTTGCTAATATGTAACAGACCACCCAAGACATGTTCAGACCACAGAGGGCGAGTGCAGCGTTATAGCGCCTCGCTCATTAACCGTAAAACGTGCAGCTGCATCTGTGCAGTGACTTGCATTTGTGGCAAAATGTAATAGGCTCCGCGGAATAGTTTTATAGTCCATTAAATCAAACATATGAGATGCTTTTACAGCACACATCTAAAACGTAAGTATTTAAAAGTGTTCTGTTACGTAATAATAAAGAACAAGCATTTGCAATGCAATAAGTCTCGCGTTTACGCAAGTTTAAGCTATCGGCATTGTAAATGATTGCCTTTTATTTATGTTTTAAAAACGAAAACAAAAATAAAAGGCATTGTTATTTGCTATGTCAATAGCTCAGACCCACGTAAATGCGAGACCTATTGCATTGCAAATGCTTGTTTTAAAAAGCGCCAAGGTTTGAGCACAGTCTGCCACGAATTCCACATGAAGTCCTCTTCCTTTCCGTGTGGCATCATCAGTCTGGGTGAGCTGGAAAATAAAGGGCAGATGAGGTCAAGGGCGGGGCCGTCAATGCGTCCTAATGTGACCATTGTATTGGTCACAGTGAGGGCAGGTGGGTGGCCTCCTCACTAAATGAGGTGTAAATCACCGCACAGCCGGGCCCATCAGAGGTAGCCGGGTTTTTGTGCCGATTGATTGCTCCTCCATTGCACCACGGCTCCTACAGTGTTGCTGGGCAGGTCCCTGCCCACAGATACAGTGGGGAAGGGGGAGGGGGTCCTGGCAGCTGCAGAGGCCTTCCTCGCTATGCAGCACACCGGCCTGGATGATCCTGTAGTTTTTTTTTTAAGCTCCGAGCATTCCTGCCGTCCCGGGACGCATTTTTGAAATGAAGAAGTAGGGGAACGGACTTTGTTAAATTAAATAAGTAGGGGCACGCCGTGCCCCTCCGTTCCCGCCCACTTCGACCACTGCCATAATGCACTGGTCAGAATAAAAATGGCAAAGGGCCAGTGGCACCACATGGCAGGGGGCCGCTTATTGTGAGTTTCCTCCACAACATAAAGTGGCTCACAGGCAACTAACGCTACCCCGCCTGCTGCTTGCCGGTGAAACAGTCTGCCACACAGCAACCAGGTGAAGCCCCGTGAGCGGCCCAAGACACTCCTATGGTGAGTGTGTGTTGCTGCCCCCACAGGCCAACAGAGGTACTGCACCAACTCATCGTACCGGATAGAGAGGTGGGAGATGAGACTTCAGCTGGAGAGATCTGGCCAAACGGAAGGCTCCGAAGCCCATCATCACCCATGGTGCCAAAGACAATAAGAGGATCACCATCTAGCAAAGAAGTGAGGCGGCACCCAATTGGTAACCCATTGGCCCTGAAGCACAACCAGGCACTGTGCACCACAAGCAGAAAAACCTCGCTTAAGCAAACAGACCGTGAAACACAACAGACACTGCAAAAAAAAAGGTGGACAGTAACTCAGTAGTGACAGTCAGCCAGGCCATACAGGCGAACCAGAAGGGCAATGCCTACAACTCAACCGAGTCAGGAACAGACCACAGTCGCCTGTCACAGAAACTTAAAGATACGGTCTGACGCCCCGTAAAAGAAGCTTTGTACAACGCTGCAGCCAGAGCAACACCACAGAGATCAATGACAGTGTTTAGCTGCATGGCATGGGTGCCGTGCCAATAGAATACCACCTTTTCGGACTGTCCCCGCCAGCACTGCCACCAGTCTGCCTGTAGGCTGTTTTGCCCCTAAAGTGAGGCAATTGGAGGTGAGCACAGTGACCCTGCCTCTGCATGAAGAAGGACCAGAGACATCAAGGGAAGACACCCAGATCACAGGTACAATAGAATGAGTGCTTCCCACTAAAGAGACTGAAAACCCCAGAGACACCACCATGAACATCTGCGCTTGCCAGATGGACAGGATCCCAGCCAATGGGAAGCCTATGGAAACAAGGTAGGACCAGAACTTCTTATTTCTACTCCCTTCCTAAAATGCCGCAAAAATAGATCTCCTCCCTCTGGCCGCCTAATCGTGTCAGGAATAGGGTCCATCCTTGAACCACGCACAATTTGCGAATCAGTTGTTGAGATCAATTGTACAACAAACATCAACCGACCTAAAAGATACTGGTGAGCTTTTGAGACTAATAAAAAACTGGCTTTCCTTTTGACCCCCTAAAAATCTGTTGATGGGTATTGAGATTGAAAGTGAGAGAAGAGGGTATGCAGTTCCTCGAACAGAATGGGGAGGAGAGAGGGAGATCAAGAGGCGACTGACCAAATGTTCAGTCAGTGTCAATGATGAGAAGGAGGATGGGAATTCCTCCTGCCGGAACTAGGTTCCTCACACACCCAGCCAGCTAGGT
The DNA here is from genome assembly GCF_964204655.1 of Triturus cristatus. Taxonomy (NCBI): domain Eukaryota; kingdom Metazoa; phylum Chordata; class Amphibia; order Caudata; family Salamandridae; genus Triturus; species Triturus cristatus. The sequence goes on from NC_140589.1 coordinate 1,223,903,830, forward strand.
GTCATGCATCATATGGACCTGCTCCTCGTCGGGTCGGCTCTGCAATACCCGACGGGCACCCATCAACAACCTGACCTTATGGAAGAGGTTTATAGATGACATTTTAATTTTTTGGAAAGGTGACCACCCTACCTGTTTAGAATTTTGCCAGTGGATTAACACACAAAATGAATATCTGAGATTTACCCATACGATCTCTAACACGAGCAGTGCTTAATTTATGCCGGTGCTTTCTGGTGCTTAGCACTGGCACTTATTCATCGGGCCGGGTCTACAGTAAGCATCTGCCACAATGCCATATGATGTGCAAGAGAAATATAATTACCTTACTGATTCACCGCAGACAGTGTTGTTCTTCTCCTGAGTCTCCTTGAAGAGTATTGTGGCTGTGAGAGCCAATAAAAGATTCCAACCTTAGATATCCATGATGCGAGTTTACCTTACGCCCTCTGTTCAGTGTTGTCGGTGGGCGTGACACTGATTGGGCTCAATTTGGTTCTACGGCTGTGCGTGCGGCAGCCCATGCGTAGATTTTTTCCAAAATGACGCACGCACCCGACGAGTCACCAGCAGTTCAACTCGACGTCGAGGGCAGACAGCAGCAGGCCTATTAATAAAGGCAGTGCCGCCCACTAGTAACTGTAAGTAGCCAAACCAACGCTGCTTGCTAACAAACAGACTGACTTGGTATGAAGTGTGAGTGAACTGAGTCGGAGGCCTGCCGTGAGCATTCATGTCTCCAGCGCGGGGCACCGTGCTCAAGTACAATGCTACGGCCAGGGGGAGGCTGAAAGGTTAGGGCTTTTAACTTAACCCCGTCGTTTACTCATACAAAAATAATGTTTTTTCAGTGTGTTTCATCATCTCTTAACTTTACTTCTCCACGGTGTGCATTGCAAAATGGCGGTATGCTGCAGATCGAAAGTTTCTTTCTTTCCTACTGTCATCATCAAGCCTCGTGGTTGTTTCTGCATGCAGCAGTGCCATGGTGGCCACTGGTTCCTGATGTCACACGGACCTGATGGGCGGTGGGCTATGCCATCTGTTTCTGCATGGCCTCTTTCACTAAGTTTGTGGTTGATGTTTATTTAACTTGACTTCATTCATTGTGCACATTTAGCTTCAAGCCTTCAGTGATGTTCGCTGCAGGCCACGTATTGGCAATGTCACTATTTACGGAGTCTGAGACGCCTAATGAGGCAACAATTGGTTCAACTGCTCAAAACTCCAGCGCATGATATGGTTAACTGGGCATACATGCGAACATGTATGTCTGTGCCCAAAACCTTCACGAGTCCCATTATTATTCACTGTTTATAAGATCGTTTTGATTCTGAAAAAGTAGCAGAGAGACTTTTCGTACGGGTCAGTTCCTGGGTGGTATTAGAGGTCAAAGTGCATGTGTTTTAATATTTATTTTATATAGCGCAAACTCAATCCGAAGGTACTGGAGCGCTTTTACACTAACACATTTTTGGTTGTCGAGGCACAGTTGGATTAGGATTTGACCAGAATCCAAGGATGTTGCGCTGACGCGGAGACTTGAACCTGGTGTCCCCACCCCAACCCGGGGTCCCCCAGCTGTAAAGTCGTCCGCTCTGGCCCACATCCTTTTTCCTCTACTCTAATTTTGGCGGCATAACGCTACTGCCCGCTGTTTATTGTTTTTCTGGAGCGCTATTCGCGGACAGTCTTGGCGCTAGGAGCACTGATGGCATTTAAAGAGCAACCATGCACTGCGCAGAGTGCAGAATGTGGCAAGTAATAGCCAGTGCCAGAGGTAGGGGTCCAAAACTCTTAAAAACATGTCGCTATAAAGGGCCCACTTAAGACGAGTAATAAACCCTCAGAGCTCAGGGACCTTTCCATGAAGCAAGTAATAGGGCGATTGGACAGAAACACATGGCCAGTCCTATGGTTTGAGGCACCAAAGATTTTTAAATTACTCAGGTTGCTTCACCCGCTGTGAAAGGAACAAGGCAGAGACATAGCCAGAGCAACAAAGACTAGAGACTAGTGCAAGCTTCTCTAAGGATTAGCTTTTGAGCTTTTGGTAGGTATCCAGTGTTGCAGTGGGATGGGATTTACACTATGCAGATCCTAGGCGCAAACTCATGTACAAGCTGCACTTGAGTAATGGCCCTTTAGTTCCGGTTTGTGGCTTAACCAGTGCTTCATTTGAGCCGGTGGTTTCCAGTGCTCGGCACCAGCACTTAATCATCAACACCAGTGCTCTCGATCAAAAGTATTGGAGCGCTTTTCATGCGCACCAGTTAAGGACACATTCATTTTTTATAGGCACAGGGAGATTGTTATTTGCCCAGAATCACAGGATGGTGAGCCTATGCCAAGACTCGAACCTGATTCTCCAGCTCCAAAGTCCGCCGCACTGGCTGTTATGCCACATTGTCTCCCCGCTTGTAGGGTTTCATAGTTACTAGTCAGTTCTGTTATAGGCGGCATTAATAGGAGCAATGGGCTGGTGCAACTACCTCTTAACGAGAGCCCCAGCACTTATTCTATCACAAATTAACCACTAGGTGCACCCACACCACTATTCCACCTTCAGCTCGGGGAAAAACACCAGCTACCACCGTATACTACCTAGTGTTGCAGGATAGATTATTTCACACCATTACATCTGGCTTTCAGCAGGGCCAGTTGAGGATGTGGGTGAAGCCGATGGAGTAAGTAGGTGGGGCCAGTGGAAGAAGTGGGTGGAGTCAGGGGAACTGGGTGTGGACTCTAAAAAAAATTGGAGCACCTGCACTTAATATTTTACAAATTAAGCACTGAACACAAGCATACCTTTCCTTGATCTGAGTGTGATGCTCGATGATATTGGACTGAGCACGACTCGTTACAAGAAACCGACAGACAGGAATAGTCTCCTACTATATAGCAGTCACCACCCCGGGGCTCTAAAAGACAACTTACCCTTTGGGCAGTTTCTTCGGATCAGGAGAAATTGTAGCTCCCTCACAAACTACAAAACCAAGGTAGAAGACTTGGGGTCCAATCTGAGATTAAGTACTACCCAGAACACCAGATCAGGAATTCCCTTAAAAGAGCCAGGAACAACCCCTGTGAAACACTATTACAACCCATCCCCAAGTAACAAACAGATACTTTGACATGTGTTACATCTTTCACACCAGACTCCACACGCATAAAAGGTATTATTAAAAACACTGGGGAATTCTGATGACAGGAGACCTATGTATTCCTACACCAAGGTTTGCTTTCAAACGAACACAAAACCTGAAAGACATCCTAGTGCACACAAGACCTAAGACAGAGGTTCACGTAGTCCAAAGAACACTCTGGGATCTTCCTCCTGTTACAGGGCACCACCCATGCGGCACTTGCTCAGTGTGTGATCAGACTAGAGCGGCTAAGAAGATAACTTTCTCGGATACATTCACTTGGAGAATGACATGACATACCTACTGCCATACCTCGCATTGCATATATTTAGTTACCTGCCCATGCAACATAAGATACATAGGGATGACCCTGAGAGCAGTCAAAACGCGCATCACTGAGAACAAGAGCAACACAAGATGCCAACGGGCCACCACCAAGATGTATACACATTTAAAGAACGGAATCATACCCCTGAGTCCTTACGGTGGCTCGTTCTGGAAACCCACCCCAGAATCACACAACAGTCACTGTTCAGAATAGAACAAAGATGGGTCCATCATCTTTCCTCTGACCGGCTTGGCCTGAATGACGATATTCCCTGGGCATCCTTGACTGGCAGATGAACATTACCACCTCCATAATAATCTCTTGGCGTAGCTACACGGTCTGTAACTGGGGGCATATAACGCTTTGGTATGTCTCCCTACTACCTTCCACTGTATGAACCATTGGGTGGGACTAATGAATTTCTACACTGGCCCGTAATAATGGAGATCACCACCTGGTGGCATAAATAGATACACATGATTGGGTTAGACATGTGACCCACCCCTACACTATGTCGAATAGGCGATGCATCATTACAATTGCCTCACTTTATACCTGAGGAACATTACTGGAATGCGGCCACCGTCTTTGGATGACAGCACTAATGAGACACCCATCTATACTACACTGATTAGCTCATACTGGCGATCCTGACCATTCTAACATGACACTTATTAGATAGGTGCACAGTACTGACATTCTTACGAAATAATGTTTTCGAGCATACCAGATGTTATATTTACATGTTCTAATTGATATCCTCGAGGTGCTTGGTATCAATTGGGTCCCAGGCTATCACATTTTAAGGGATACACCTCCAACACTACGTTAGAAGATTGCCGCCATGTTCTACTGATTACTGAGTGGAACGTCTTACATCAATCACGTGTCTCCGAGGACATACCCCTGGAAGCCTGCCCCTCCTCGTCTGTGGCGCCGGAAAGTATTTTAGAGCCAGCTCCTGGTAGCTGTCTTCTTCCCGGTCCCGGTCCCGGTGGCATGGGGTAGGTTAATCGGCCCATTCTGGTAAGCAGAATTGTGAGTATACGGTCTGCAGGATTTGTCCTTAACTCTGTACCCCAACATATTGTTAGTGGGGGGCTGTTGGCTATAACGAGCCATGCTACAACCAGGGCGCCACTCCGACCTAACTTGCGAGCGAGTCCTTGGATCGGTGCTGATAAGATATACGCCAGCAAGGGAGCGACGCCTCCAACCTTGGAGGTTTTACCCCTCGTTGCACGGACTTGTGCTACCTTATTACACACTGCCTTCGGCCTCACCTGGGTGCGGCTGCGAGACGGCATTCACATGGGGTAGCTGACAAGCAATGTTTCCCCAATCTGCCCACTAGACATGAATGGGGTACAGCGAGGCTGGGGATATTTATACCCTTGCTTTCCCAGCCTCCCTACTGCAGCGTACATTACCTTTTATACTATCTTTGATTTACAGGACACCATGCTCTAGGTGTCCCGGAACTGTACTGGTCACGGATTGGTGCGATACTTTAAATAATGATAGGTGAGTAGAATGACATCCTGATCCACTCCGTTAGCAGGCGCTTTTGCAGCATTAGCCACAGTTTTTAACACAGTCTTCTGATTTTAATGTCACTTTTAGATAGGTTACCTAACCTTAATGGAGGCTATCACTAGACACCCCCACAATTGTCACGTATCATCTTTTATGCCATCACTGTTGGATACTCACGATTATGATTTTGACAGAGGGAGAGAGAGCTGAAAGTGTGAGCTGAAGAAATGACTACCTCAACACCATTAATACAGTTGTGATTGCATTCTGTATTTTCTCTTAGGTCGCTCAGTGATACTGTGGGTACTTTATTTCACAGTACTGAAAGATGGTAGGTACTACTCACACCCACCACATTGTGTAGATAGTTTTTGCACTAGCTCCTGAAGAATTGCCATGGATCACTATGACCAATAGGCATGAAACATGTTGACCATGAGAGTTGAGCATAGCTAGACTTAACCTTGACGTCAGAAAGCTGCCACTCTTGTTTTGTTTTTAATCAGGTGGCTAGTCAGCCTGAATAAAAGTCTTTTTTCGACTATCTAACCTGTTTTAATCACCGCCTTCACTACATCTACACCCCCTAGGCTCCTCACACCCTCTGCACCAAACGGCTAGGAACAAAATATCTCCGCTAAAGAGCCCCTTTATGGGTGCCCGTCGGGTATTGCAGAGCTGACCGACGAGGAGCAGGTCCATATGATAAAGCATGACACCTAGCTGGCTGGTTGTGTGAGGACCCTAGTTCCAACAGGAGGAATTCCCTTCCTCCTCCTCTTCAGTGACACTGACTGAACATTTGTTCAGTCGCCTCTTGATCTTCCTTTCTCTTCTCCATTCTGTTCGAGGAACTGCATACCCTCTTCTCTCATTGGTTGACAGGGCATGTATGCTGGACCTCTTTAAAAATCCCTATGGTACCCCCCTTTGTTGATTTATTGAGATTGAAAGCCTGTACCCTAGCCTACTTCAAGATGCTACTCTGAACACCATGGAGCAGGTCCTCTTTAGACAAGACTGGCCTCACTGAACACCAAGACATTTCGTACTTGAGTGCTGCAGTCTAGCAATTAGCAATCCATTCTAGAGTTCCTTACGCGGCTATTGTTAATATTTATATCATGCACAAATCACCTCAAAGGGGCGGGGGGATGGGGGAGTTATCTCGGTGCAGAGCAAAAAACACAGCCAAAAGTGGAAGCTCCAGAATTAAACGAGCACTGTCTCTTAAGTAGATTCCTAAATTGGAGATGTAAAGTGCATATTGGGATATGGAGGGGTCGCCTGTTCCACTATAGAGGGGCTAGGTAAGAAAAATACCTGCCCCTTGTGCGGGTCCTTCTGACCCCTGGGACCGTCAACAAAGCTTTATCACTGGATCTAAGAAGTCTAGCCAGGCAACAGAAGGCTAGCTTAGAAGACAGGTAGCTGGGACTTTTACCTATCAGGGAGTTGTGTGTTAAGCAGCAGTATTTTAAAATAATTCTTTTTCCGACCGGTAACCAATGAAGGGAGCGCAGAATGGGAGAGGATGCCATTCCAGATGGGAGATTGCAAATGAGATGAGCAGCGGTATTTTGCAAAACGTAAGTTTTGATAATAGCGTCTCATTTTCAGAGGCCAGTAAGGTGTTGCCATTGTCCAAATGACTAATGACTAGCGTCTGTAACAGCATGTTCCTCACTGAGAGAGGGAGGAAGGGGGAAACTCTCCTCAACAGGCGCATTGTGTAACATCAGATACCAATGGTAGACAAGACCTGCTGTTTCATAGAAAGAGTTTGGTCCAAAAAAGACACCCAGGTTCTTGACTACTTGTTTGGGGCTCATAGCTGCACCAAGTTTCAGAGGCCACCAGTCGGAGGCCCAAAGCTGTTGATTCTTGCCAAACAACATAATCTCAGTTTTGCCTACATTTAACTGGAGGCAATTAACTGTCACCCAGTCAGCAATTGCTTTCATCCCAGCTTAAAAACATTGTTTATCTTTGTCTTGATCTTCATCAAAGGATATTATTAGTTGCATATCATCGGCATCAGAAATTTCCTCGAATCCAAAGGCTTTGATGATCTTAGCAAGGGGGCCACATAGTTGTTAAAAATCATTGGACTGAGACGAGCCCTGTGGCACCCCCTTGTCCAGTAACATGGATATTTAGGAGCCAAGAAATATAGTTTCGGTTCTGTTGGTAAGAGAATCCTCAAACCATTTTAATGCTAAGCCCTGAATTCCAATATCCTGAAGCCTTTGGATCAACCTGGAATGAGATACAGTATCAAATGCTGCAGATAAATCCAGCAACACAAGCAAGGATGACATGTTGGTATAGAGGGAGCATCTGACGTTGTCAGTGACATTTAACAGGGCTGTCCATGTGCTGTGGAGAGGCCTAATCCCATATTGTGACAAGTCCAGAATCTTATTGGCCTCAAGTTAGTCCATAAGTTCCTTATTTATTTGGCCAGCCAACAGCTTGCCCAGTAAAGGAAGCAGTGAAATTGGCCAATAGTTAGTTAGGTTCATAGGAGACAAGTTAGCCTTCTTTTGGATTGAGATCACCTGAGCCGCTTTCCAAAGCAAAGGTATCTTCTCGGTATTGATGGATAAATTAAATAGAGAGCATATGGCAGGGGCCAGCTGATTAGACAATATAGTACACAAGATGAAAATACCAAATTTACCAGCACCATAAGTAACAGCTCACTCATTTGTTAACATCACTATTTTTAGTCAGGATATGCAATTTGAAACAAGAACATATCACAAACCTACTGACAAAACAGCTTATTACTGTTCAATAGCTTTCACCTACGATTTTTTATATTTTTACTGAGTTTTGAATGAGAAATCAAACAAAATTACATAAAGAAAAAACACAGATCACATATTCAAGAATCACCATTGGAAACAAATATATACAAGGGTACGGTGGCATACAAAAGAAGAAAAAGACACATAATTGACTCAATATGGAGCAACTCAACCTCCTGCTGGTCATTACGAAGAGATATACAGAAAGGCATATCCACATTAACAAGAGGTACAATCAGCGTATCTGTAGCGTTCCAATGAGGCATTCACAGAAATCAACAATAGCAACACATCCTACATCAGCCCTGATCCGCATCAGTATATTGTTGTGTCAATTGATATTGTGCAAATAGATCCCTGAAACCTTTCGGGCGGTTGCAAGGTGGAAGCAATTCGCTATAAACATCCGATTGGGTATTACAATATATCATATCTTTTTCCTACTCTGCCTAAGTAGGTACAGGACCCCACCTACGATTTTTAAGGGAGAGTTTACCATACAGGCAATTTTACGCCTTCAGCGTAATTTCAGTAACATTCAAGACTACAAAATGCAAGCAAAAGATTTATCAACCAAGCTCGAAATGCAAAACTATCTAGCACACATTGTCAAAAAAATGCTTGAAACGAGCAAGACACCAGAATAGAGAGACACTCCTACAAAGAACCTACTATGAAACAAGATATTTTGACATGTGTCACAACCTACAACATCACATCTAATCATCTCAAAAAATGAATTAACAAGAATTGGAGGATAATCAATTCAGGTCCACTGGAATGGGATAAACCACAATTTGTTCACAAAAGGGCAAGAAACTTGTAGGATCATCTTATCCATAGTAGACCCCGGAAAACAGAAATAAAACCAAGTACCATCTCAACAGCCTGGGGCTTCACTCCAGTGGTTGGGCATTACCCATGCGGGTCTGGTACAGTATGTCATCTCACTAAAGTCACCAGGACCATACGTTTTGATTCAAATCTGACATGGACACCTAGAAGACACATGAATTTTAATACATCCCACATAATCTATATGATTACTGTCCGTGCAATTTACGCTATATTGGCATGACCTGCGGGTAGGTTAAGACCCGCATCAGAGAACATGGAAGCAACATCAGATGTAAGCATTCAACAACCTGTATGAGCAGTCATTTTCTAACCACGGGACATTCAGAAGACAGCCTACAATGGGTCACTTTGGAAACCCTTGATTTCATTGACAGATATGCAGATCGCAGCCTGCTGCAGAAAAAACAATGGATCTGGCGTTTGAAGATCTTCCATGTTAGACTAAATGACAACATTCTCTGGTCCCAAGTTGCCCACTGATATGCAAATCTAAATAATGATAAGATCGCCTAAAGCATAAATGTTACGAGTAGTCACGCAAAGATAAAGGGGTAAAAAAAATAGATATAACAACCACACTGAACTGATCCCTCACATAACATACTGGATCACCGGACCATTTCCCCCTATTTAAACTGTCACAACTAAGTTAACATTATCTTAGTTATTTGCAAGACTATAATGGAATTCCCCCCTTCTGCGCGACAATCCACCATTTCTTATTTGCCTAGGAGCAATGGTATTCTTCTATCTCAAGATCAGCATTTGCACTATACAACAAGGTATCCCTCATTCCGCACTCATTCAAAATGTTCAACTTGCATATGTAGGACATATTGAGTCCCCCTTTAAAGAACACTTTTTTATATACCACGAGAAAGAACAACGTTTCTTAACTAAGAAAATGGTCTAGCCTTGTCTTTTAGTTAAAACCCATCTCTTGCTAAAAACAGTCTCCTCTTGTGAGTCACATATCTCCATAGCAACTAGGGGGATTCATTAAGATTTTATTACTTTAGAGTTTTTATTGTTTACAATGTCCCCTACAAGAATTTTTCAATGCCACTCCACCGTATATGAAATTCAACAGTAGCTATCATAGATATTCCGTGGCATCTATGATTATCTTTTTGTATGCTGGCAAAAACACAGACTGCCCAGTCTGTCTTACCTAGCCACGATACCGTGATTAAGACAAACACTGCACACATGTGATAGGTGCTCCTGTGTGCTCGTATATAGCCACCACGCCAGTTCCCTCCTCACTATACAAGTTGTAGTGGAGACAGGGCTTTGCCTACACACATTGCTATGTTAGCATAAGCGTTTTAGATGTTAAAGTCATCTTGCCACTTTGCTGCTTTTGCACACAACATTACGGGTAGCTGTTATTATAAGTAAAACTGCCTGCTTGCTTTTTCTTCACATGAGAACGGTCTGTTTTTCACATCCCTAGACATGCACCGCAACCTTAGTCTGAACACTGTGTGCAGAAACCGTCAAGGTCAAATAACAATGTATGCTGTTGAATTCAGGTTGATCGGCCCACGCTTTAGACACAACAAGCACACAGCTGCAAATATCTGAAACTCGGGTGCCTTTAATATTGCATTGCATGCATGATGCTGGCACTCTTGGAGAAAACCTTTCCAGAGACAGAGAGCATTGCTGATCCTGTGATGTGATTCACCTAAGCTGATCTTGGAGGTATGGGGTTCCCCATTCAAAGATAGAGACCTTCTATTATTATATAAAACTCGCTTATTAGCCAAGGGAGGGTGGTACACAAGGTATTATAGGACCTGTTTCCACTATCATTATAATATGATTACTCCCTTTGTTTTTTATGGAATTGTAACAATGCTGATGGTTTTATTTCTAATTATTCGTTTGCTTATGTTAGCCAAAGTACTGCATCTTAGAGCACGTAGTTGAAAATAACATTTTGAACTTCTCCGTGTCTCTGATTACTCACGTTGTGGACTGATATGAGAATAATAACGAAAAGGTCTTCTTGATTCCCACCATTCCTGAGAGTACTCTAAGTCGCTTGTTCTGGGTTGTCTAATCATTGGTAGCTTCGATATGATACGGAGAACGAATGAGACACTGATGCTAGTCGGATATGGGTTCTAGGTAGTGAGGTGAGTTTTTTGGTACACTACAATTCACTGAGGTCCTGGTTTCTTGCACATAGTTCTGTGCATGAGCAGAATCCCCGCAACAAAGTAAGTGCTTCATGCTCTGGTGTCTGTAATTACCGTGCGTGCCGTCTCACGATTTTGACTGACATTCCGCTCCATGTTTCTAATTTTTTGCCATGCAGCACCTCATCTTAAAACACGAGGCACAATTTCCCAAGTAAGTGGCCTCGGGATCTTCAACTTCGTCATTAAAAGCTAAAAACGCTTGTATATTTAAAATAAGTTGTAATCACTTTTTTTGCAGATTACGGCGCAGTGTAGCTGCAATAGTAGTGAGCGCTCTTTTTCATAGTGCTTGCCAACCAGCACCATTGTTAGCACTTAACAGTATGGTTAATTAAATCTATATTCTCTTACTCAGTTCTTTAGAAATCTGTGTGATTAACGATTCCCGCCTCCTTTGCTATACCTACGTGCCCTTTTTTTCACCTTAAGGTATGAAAAAACTTCTGGTGATATCATTGTGCACCCAGGGCCATATTCACTAGGAGCTCGCCAAATTAACGGCACTTTATCCCAGCCAAAGTCGTGATAAATTTACCTCCCCATTCACAAGCTGGTGCTAACAGCCAACAGCACCAGTTTACCCGCGATAGCAGCCGCAAAAAACATCGCCACAGAAAATCCCTGCAACTATCGCTAATGAGATGCAGAGTAGGCGTTCCCGTGCCAAAAGCCATGACAACACCACACCTCAACATTCTCAATGACCAGCCCGATCGGCGATAAGAACACAAAACCGGTGATAAGGCGCATTGGCACCAGGAAATCTATACCTGCTCTGACCTGGTGTTAAGTCGGATGGCAGCCAGCACCACAAAAGGGAGACCAGCCCAGGGCCACATCTGAAGGGCAACAGATGCCATGGAGCCACACATCATGCGGCCCGGACACCCAAGAGGGCCACAACACCCACCAATACCACCTCCCGGAACACCCCTCCCTGGCAGCACTCCCCCAACAAAGACATGCCACATCAGCTACTCAAAAACATGTACAAAATATTCTGCATGATGTCGCACAATCACAACAATTGAAATGCATGTGTCGTCACAAAAATGAGCATCACACATTCACTTTCGAAGCAACAAATAAAACTTTATTGAAATGAACACCGAAATTATATAAAGACACATGGCGGCCCCCAGCGGGACAGTCCGTAGGTCGCAGCCTGCAAGACAAAAAACATGATGAGAAGGTGTGTCCTGCGCACATCAAAGGACAGAGAGAGAGCAAAGGAGAGAGAGAGAGGAAGAGAGGGAGAGAGAGAGAGGGAGAGAGAGAAGAAGAGAGGGAGAGAGAGAGCGAGAGAGAAGAGAGGGAGAGAGAGAGCGAGAGAGAGAGAGAGGGAGAGAGAGAGTGAGAGAGATAGAAGAAGAGAGGGAGAGAGAGAGAGAGAGAGAGAGAGGGAGAGAGAGAGACACTGACACATCAGGCGCCTGAGTGGATCCGGCTGCCGCACTGTGTGCCACTGACACATCAGGGGACTGAGTGGATCCGGCTGCCACACTGTGTGCCACTGACACATCAGGGGCCTGGGTGGATCCGGTTGACGCACTGGGTGGCACTGATGGTGGCGGGGATGTGGATGGTGTGGGTAAAGCAGCATTCATCAGCGCCACGCCTTGTGGCGGCAATGCCATGGTGGAGGTCTGTAGGGCATGATAGATCCCAGCTACATTTCGATGATGTGCAGCGGTGGCAGCCATCCTTTCCGCCTCCATCCGCACTATGTCCTCCATGAGCCACCGTATGTGTGCCAGCTCACGGCTGGCATCGCTGGAGCCACTCTGAGCGGACGGCGGTTTATTCTCTCCGCGTCATGACTTCAGCGATGTCAGCCAGGGCTCGTTGGAGACCCTGGGGCGGACATAGACACCCAAGGATGGCGTCCAGTTTGGCAGCCATGATGCCGAAATCCACCCGCACCTGCTCAGCCATCTCCATCTGGCACACCAGCACACGGCGTTGGAAGGCCATGTGTTGTTCCTGGAGGTCTTGTGAGGGTGCCAAGGCTGTGGGTACCTCCTGCTGGGTGGTTTGGGTGGTGGGTGGGGTCTCATCGATGTAGCTGGACTGCCCTGAGCCTGGAGGTGAATGGCGGATGAGGTCAATGATGTCTTGGATGGTTTGGGTGTCGATGCTGGCGTTGTCCTCCTCGTCATCCGTGAAGAGGGGCTGGGACTGCTCTGCAGGAGGTGTTGACGGTGCCCCTGCGATGTTAAGGGGAGATGGTGTATTACAATGTATCCACATGTGTGTAGACGCATGGTACAGGTTGACATTCAGACAGCATGGCATTGTACATTGTGACAGTCTGTAGATCTGGGCGATGACCCAGAGTCATTGTGGGTGTGCACTGTGCTCTGCTTGATTGTGCATGTGTGCCATTGTGCCCATCTCCACCCATACCCCCAGTACCTGGTGGTCACTCACCCTGTTGCGGTTGTATTGCGTCTTATCGAGCAGTGTCCGGTCCCCTGACTCCGGCCACAGTGTCCACACTGATGACTGTCAACACCAGCTCCTCCATGTCATCCAGCTCCAGCTGTGGCGCTGGGCCCCCACCTCCAGTTTGCATTGCTGCCTTCTGGTTGGCGGAGAGTTTCTTCTTGGTCTTCCGCTTGATGTCATTCCATCACCTCTTGACCTCGTCCATTGTCTGCTTGTGCTCTTCGTTGGCATTCACCTTGTCGACGATGTCCCGCCATATTGGAGTTTTGGTGCCCAGTGACACGTTGGAGGTGACGAAGAGTTGTTGATAGTGTTCCATCACCTCCGTGACTATGATCCTGTTCGTCTGCGGACTGAACTTCGTCTTCCTCGTCTTCTTGTCCTTGCCCTTCCCTGTCCCCGAGGTCCCAGACTGGTCGTCCGGGGTGCTTGTGGGGTTGCACTCGTCGTCTGCACCTGCTCCGGCTGCCTCCATGGTGTTTGGGTGTAGGTCAGTTTGGGTGTGGGTGTTTTTTCTGCTTTTATGGAGATTTTTCCCACCTGCTAGGTGTGTGTTGCAGGCCTGGCGCTGCTTATCGCTGATTTCCTCATCGCGCTTTGGCCCATCGCATTGGTGTTGTGGTTTGTGTTTTTATCGCAGAGATTTGTCCGCGGTTTCGGCAGACTATCGCATGCTACCGCCTTGTTGTGAATCCCACGTTGTCAGGTCGTTATTTTCCCGCGACTGGCTGCGATATTGAAAGTTGCGTTACGCTACTCTTGCGGTAGTTATAACACGTTCTTGTGAATATACCCCTCAGCCTTTTGCCTCCGAGTACCTAATGACACACAAGCTCACAACATCACTTTACGAGGCACGCCATATTTACTGGCACGATACTAACTAGTGTGCGCGCCGGATCCACTTCAAGTTTAGAAAACCATGTGGCAACTGATAACATTACCATTTTGGCAAGATGTATTGCCATAAACTGGGCCAGCCCCAACCCACCAACTTTAATCATATGGAAGGCTGACGTATTGGAATGGGCGGCTGTGGAGGAATGTAGCCTCCGAACGTACGAATAGACGCGCATGCTGAAAGGAATTAAGGGTACTGGACTACCATGCTGGTTGCATTGAGTGGACACGACACAGCCCAGGGGCATGACTTAGACTCAACCGTGGCTGAGAGGGAAGACGCAGTCTCTGTAATAGCTAACTTTTAGACGGGGCTGACACTTTCACAAGTACACTCGCTTGCCCCCTTTGCTACCAGTGGGTAGATGCCTGGAGAGTGACTTGATTGGGCCTGTGAGAGCCTCCCCCATGAGATGCGTGTTGGAGGGCAGATTTTTGAGTGCTGATTGTGCCCCAACCTTCCCGCTGCTTACTTGCTCCCACCAGGGATTCCCTATTCACGAACAAACTGTATCCAAAATTATTCAATTGATAATGCTTTGTTGCACTATTTGCTGTTGTGTTGTCTTGGAAACTGAATATATAAGTAAAAAATTACCATTTCAGCAAAACTTCTGTTGATATTACTGTGGATTCGGCTTCTTACCTTTGAGTACCTTATGACGCATGAGCTCACTACATCACTCTATGAGACACGTTATATTTACCAGCATGATTTTAACTAAAACACCCATTGGTTCACCTCTGTGTTTATAAAACCATGTGGCAACTAATAACATAATAACATTAATATTCCGGCTACTGTCTTTGTTGACCCACTGGCTCAAGCAACACCGTAATCGGTTAAAAGAGATTCAGATGTGCAACTATACTAACATTATAATTAAGATGTAGCAAAGTGTGCTTACATGTAAAAAATCTGTTTTTATTTATTTTTCTATGTTTTTGTATTTTGTATTTTCAGGGAATAGCAGTAGATGCCCCCAGTTGACTGAGTAACTGTACTCCTTCCAGGGGGATAATGTCCCGCCAGTACCATAGAGATTTGATATGTAATTGGTCCTAAGGAAAGCTGACTACCCTTTGGGCCCAAGTAGGCTGAAACATGTCGATCTCTTTTCTGATCACTCATTGGAGGTGCAGGACAGACTAATCATCCCTATCACATCTCACCGTCTTTAAACCTTGCTGATGTCCCAAGTCATAATTTTAGAAAGAGTATTTTTCTGGTGGCCAGTGAACATTTTGATTTACTACTAGTACAGATCCCACCATGTCTCTCAGCCTAAAGACTGTACCTCCTGGTGGAGGGGAACCTTATAATGACATATTTGACTACTAGTACTTCACTGGAAAATATATACCACTGAGGGAAAATAGTCATTGAGGGACTCACTACTACTTTAGAAAGAGGCTCTAACCTTTGAGATTGGTGTGGATGCACTCTTATTGATAATTATTACACAAACCAAGGAAGCAGTGTGTAGCCCACATTTTGTGCTTCTACCTCCCTCTTTTTGATTGTTTTTAAGGATCAGAAGGTGGACAGAAACACGCAACGCCATGACTGTGGTCTGGATACTAGGACCACATTGCCCTGCACCGATAAAGCACACAGTGCCACACCCCACCAACCATGCCTGATGGCAGTGATGTCTCACGCAAGTCCAGTGCCACCTAGAGAGAGTGGGACATATCCACAGCTCCCTACTGCCCATGGAAGGGGGTCCCGGAAGAGGGAACATCAAGGAGTAAGAGCTCCAAGGAAGTCCCTGAGGAGGGAATGGTGAAATGTGGCATGATGCCACACCAACTCAGAGAAAAAGAGGGTCAGACAGCAGGAATACCCTTGAGAGAGAGGGCCAGCCACACACATCATATACCCACGGAGCAGGAGCTCCAAGTAGGTCCCTGAAGAGAGAACATACAACACGTGGCCAGACGCACCACAGCACCAACGGAGGCAAGGGCACCACAACACCAAATGAGACAAGGAGAATTTGATTAGTAACTGCCCTGATCATCAATCTGGAGCCCAGCACCAGAGGCCAGAGGCCGGACTACAGCGACAGTAGACCACTGAGAAGACTTATTGGCCGACATCAGAAAAAGGTGTATGCAGCTGCACCCAGAAGAAGAGATTCACAACGACAAGTCTCAACTGCAAGAAAGAAGTTGCATGCCAAAGCACCAAGGAGAAAGAGAGTGAAGGAAGTATGACCTGCCAGTTCAAACTAGAAAACCTGATAACCGACCAAGACTAGAAGGAGGGAAGATCAAAAGTAGCAGTGCCTGGAAGGCGCACTTGAGAGAACTCGAGCCACAGATGAAAGGCATTATCCACATGAAGAATCCACCGCTGTGAAACAAGGACGTCCTGGCAACAGCACAGCAGGAGAACCAGGAGTAAGTTGCAAGCATGCATAAACCGAGTCTCTGCCCCAAGCCCAGCAGTAGAGCTGGGAGTAAGCCTAAAACCATGCGCAAACCGAGTCCCAGCCCCAAGCCCAGCGGAAGACCAGAGAGTAAGTCGCAAGCAAGCATGAACCGAGTCTCTCCCCCACGTTTTCCAGCATAATCGTCCAGCCTTTGTAACCGGTGGGTCAGCAACACAGATTATCCAGTCTGAAGGATATAGGTGCCTCCACACAGAAACAATGTAAGCACCTAGCCACCATCACTCCAAGTTGTCGACAACCTAAGAAGGAATGCCTGCGACCATCAAGGCAAGTCGTCGCCACCTGTCATACAGGTTCACCACACGACTGGAAACCCCATCATGCCAGTCCCTGTGTGATGTGTCATCACTACCATTCATGGAGCATCGAACACCCCAGGTGGAGCCCAACACTGATATCAGAACTACAGACAAGAAGCACCAGTGACATTAGTAAGACTGAGTCAACCAAAGACTACCTGCTCACCCTGCCTGCACCC
Source organism: Triturus cristatus (assembly GCF_964204655.1). Taxonomy (NCBI): domain Eukaryota; kingdom Metazoa; phylum Chordata; class Amphibia; order Caudata; family Salamandridae; genus Triturus; species Triturus cristatus. Next base: position 1,223,921,006 of record NC_140589.1, read on the forward strand.
TGATCCCGGTTGCAAGAGTGAGCCTTGACCAAGACTCATCTACCTCTTCTGTTTGCACAAGCAACTAGGCAGTGTCTCCTCGGTGGTCTTGCAGCAGCCCAGACGCAGCACATATGCAGCCCCAGCACAGACCACACGGAGTTCCAGGCAACCCATCCAAGGGGACTCCACATGAACTTGACACTGACCCACCGTCAAATACCAGGAGGTGAGATGGCCTTGCAGCAGGGACATCAACAGGTTGCAGGTTGAACCAAGCAACATCACCTAAGCATTCATCATGATTAGGCTTTCCTGTTTTCAGTTTCTATTTTTGGTAAATTCTGGTGGGGTTTTTTTCAGTTTTTTCAATACCTTAAAAAAACAGTGGTTATCAGTGGTTACACATTTTCGCGCCATTAAAAACTGGTGTTTATGGAATTTTAATTTAATTTTAATTATTGCTTGCTTTCTGCACTGATGAGTTATATGAGGTCCAAATACAGTTTTACTGCACCAGAATCGACTACAAAGTCAATATTATTGTTCATTAACTCTGAAGATTGTAAAGATGCTTTCAGCATACCGTCTAGCAAGTGACAAGGATCTCTTACAGGGAAGCATTTCAGCTCAGCTATTGATTTTGACAGACCATCCTACAACTTTTACACATACGTAGCTGAATTTCTGCAAATACAAACAATATCACTCCAATCTTTATTGACCTTGGTAGGAACTTTTTTCAGCAGCATTCCAAGCGACACTGTGTACCATTTTTACCAAACGTCTGGTGTCATGTTTTCACCACTATCTCAAATGCTTGATGACAACATTTATTTTCACCTATACCTGTCAGTACATCTTGCATTGAATGTTTACAGCTTGGGGTGTTTGGCAATTCACTTGCAATCGACACTGACTCACTAGAAAAGGGGGCTGATGTATCAAAGGATTTCACCCATTCTCTGTCTGTGGGTAAATGTGATGGTACAAATTAGGAAAGATTCTTATTAAACTGGCCAAATGTAACTAAAATATCAAACATGATTTTGATATTTCCAGATTCTCTACAGTTTATAAAATAACTAAATAAGACCGAAAACATGCTTCTAAACACTGCATCTTTAGACCAAAGACCACAAAACTGAAAAAAGCAGAACGAAGAAGAGACAATGTTTAGTGACATCCCTAAACAACAAAATTCAAGCAGTATAATGTTAGCCCAGTCTTTCTTGATGCTACCTTGCATAACAAAGTTACATTATATTGCCCCGTTCAGGAAGAAATAAAAATGTCTCTTTCATTCATCTTTTCCTTTCTTTGAATGGCACTTAGTTTGTGGTTGCAAAGGTGTTTTTTCAGTGTTTATATGTTTACAGCGGTGATGGCTATTTTCCTTTTGGTGGGGTTTTATCAGTTATTATAGGTTTAAACCTAAAACCAGATAGCCTACTCATGATGGATGCTTCGCGTTGGACTCTGCCAATGCTCCTGACGCACACTGTTTTTGAACAATTGACACTAACCACAAATCATCTGGAGCATCAGCAGTGTGGGCCAACTCCACACAAGGGACCTGGCTTCAACCAGAATGCAGGCAGAAGGTCTCTGACATCTCTGAGCCAGAGTTTGTGGCCTGAACCACTCAGGTTAAATTATGAATGCAAGCCGAGATGTCCTGTTGCAGTTTGTTTCATCAGCCCATATGTCCACTGCTGTCGCACAAATTGACCTAGAGACTTGGACCCGTGGTATCCAATTGATTGTTGTTCGTTTCCACAGGTTGGACTTGTTGTTTTTCTTTTGGATTTCGGAGGAATGTAGTGTTCTGCAGGACATGTCATGCAGCAGCCCAGACCTAGGGGCCGTGCTAACACCCACCCATCACTCATCCAACACAGGCGTCACCAGTTAGATGACCCAGCTAATAAAAGGGGCCGGACGCACATGCCCTGGACCAGTTATGCACCACCATACTGGTGTCCGTGTCATTACTTTACGTAGCATGTGAGCCTAGGGCCCACTACTTTACACCACTAATTTGTTTTCTTGACAAGTATGGTCTACTTTTCTACTGCTGCCCCCTAGTGTCTGCCCGGGCATAAGCCAGTCTTTCTGTCCTTTTATGATTTAATTAACCTCTCTCTCCCATGTACACCTGTTTGTGGAATTTCTATTTAAACACAGTTGTGAGTAGGAGGATGTGTCCTTTCACTCTGTGTGCTTGGGTTTCCAGAGTGGACGCTCCTCTCCAGCTTGCTTTAGGGAAGCACTTTTCGAAGAGACATTATGTGGATCCTCTACCTCTTCTTCTCCTGCTGTCTCTTCTAAAGAGAGTGAAGATGGACTCTTCAATGGAAAGATCCATTAAAATAATTGTTATTGAAACTATGCAGTCTCTTGAGAACCTTTCCTCTGGGAAACCATCCTTGCAGGCCAGATCAGAAAGTTCCTATTCAGACTCAGAGGAGGCTCCTGATCCCCACCCTTCTGACCAGCGAGGCAAATATAAAGGAAAGAAACTGTTAACTGATATTCTTCATAGGATTAAAGTTAATATGGGTATTCCTATAGAGGCGGTGCCAAGCACTTCTTCTAATCCTCCTGTAAGTCAGTTCATCAAGGCTCCCTCGCTGTAACTACCTATACATGATTTTGTTAAGGAGATGATTCACAGCGAATGGTAGGTTCCAGATAAAATTTACATTCCCTGTTTTATGTCCAAGTTGTATTCTGCTGACAACGTGTACAAACGTTTGCCTAATTCTGTAGCTGTAGATTTACTTGTGGCTACCTTGATGGGGAGAACTTCTATGGCTGAAGAGAGCATATTGAAGGATCAAATGGATAGAAAGATCGAGTCTTCCTTGAAGAAGGCTTATTCTGGGTCCAACCTTGTCTTGCGGCCTGGTATTTATGTGGCCTATTTCTCCCTGTCTCATATGTCCAACCTTAAGTATCTACTTAAGAACATTCAAGAGGATACGTAATGCTATTCTCTCCTCGAAATCACTGAACAAAAATGCAATTTGTCTGGGACATATCTTTAGATGGGGTGAGTGCTTTTGCTCTTTCTGAGGGTTTTGTGGTGGCAGCCAGAAGAAACGTAATTCTCAGACAGTGGCGCACCAATGCTGCCCTGAAGGCTACACCTTGAAGGTACCTTTTGGGGGAGTTAATCTTTGTTCTGAGCTGAAAGAAATCTGGACAAGACTTTTAGGGAGAAGAAGTATTCCTCCTCCTTTCACCAGAATTCTTCAGGTTCTTTTGCCAAGTCTTCCCAGCATAAGGAGAGTTGGGGACAAACCTCCAGAAGATCTACCCAACAACCTTCTTCCTTTACCAAGAAGTCCTTAGAAAAGGGCTACAGGGGACAAGGAGAGCAGAAATACAAGAACTCTTCACCTAAAACCCTCAAAGCTCCTGACTATCAAGGAGAGGACCTAGAGTGGTTGGTTGAAGGCCGGACACTTCATTTCAAAGGCCCTGTGGTACTATTGCCTTATCACTTTTCATGAAGTGAGAATTGGGTATCATATTGGAATTCTTGCTACCTCTGAGATATGAATAACGGAAAGTTGGAACTGGTGCTATTTGAGAATCTCATGAAAATCTGTTGTCCCTGCAAGGTTAATCTTTTATCATCTCACTTGAAGTATCAGATTCCTTTGTTTTTCAGTTGGGGGCCAGATCTGCTGGTGATTGCCACATAAGCATTCCTTCAGGTTTGGAACAGACTGGATTATGCATTTCCCCTTTTCACTGAGATTCATAGAGTGACATTTCAGATCAGGATGCAGAAGGTGGAATTGTTTTTAATAACCCTATTGAGGAGCACCCTGGTATGGTTACTAGTACATCTGGAGTTATCTTGGGAAGAGGGGGAGGCAACGGAACCAGCAGGCTCACGTGCATTGGAGTCCGCTTCCATCCCCGAGAACAACATGGAGTATGACCAAACCCAACACTCAACCAGGGAGCAGTCACGATGCAACTTCGTCGTTAATTTCAGCGACCAATAGCTTACTGGAGATGAATTGGCTGTCCTTGACAAAGGAATAGGATATGTACCCTCTTACAAAGCTGACACTTTCCAGATAAAACAGGAACTTGCTCACTTTTTTCGTAAAATTCGCCTTAAATTCTTCTTCAAGGACAAATCAACTACAGATGCAGAAGAAGCTTTACCCAATGCTGGTCTAAAAAATCACTCCACTTTCAATCCCCCCACGCATCCGGTCCCTCCACAGGTACTAACGTTTGAAAGAGCTGTCTCAGATGAAATAGCTATCCTATGCAAGAGCAATGAGAGGCAGTACCAGAACTTTTCAAAGCGTGAACAATTGGCGATACAGACGCTGGCGAATGACGACTCAATCATAATCAGGCCAGCAGATAAAGGGGGCGCAATCGTCATCATGAACGCATCTTCCTATCGGATTGAATGCTTAAGACAGTTTGAGAACAGACGCTTCTACAAACCACAAAAAATTGATCCCACTAAGAGATTGACATTGGAGATCAAAACGCTTGTTAAGGAGTCCAAAGACAATTGTTGGATCACTGCCCAGGAAGCATAATTTCTCATTAGATCTCATACAGTCACTCCATATTTTTATGTATTACCCAAAATACATAAGGAGCAAAGACCACCTCCAGGCCGACCCATAATCTCAGGGATTGGGTCTCTACTCGAACACCTCTCTACTTTTGTGGATCATTTTCTACGACCGCTGGTCATGGAAATGGCAACGTATCTCTGTGGGAGCTGAAAAAAAGAATAAGAAATAATACCACAGATACGACTCTCTGTCAGCACAGAAGATAGCAGAATTTATTGGAGACCAACAAGCAATGCAAAATACGTGCAGCACAGAGACAGACAGTACAGTCACTGAGTGTCCAAAGATGTGACGTTTTTGACAGCTTTTATAGACACAAACCACAAGAGGATGCAGCATCATAATACACGTGGCACAAATTAAGCATGGGCTACTTTACCAATTAGCAGAGGCCTAGGCTGCGCTATACCATTTATGGTCCGAAATATACCGTTGCTGACCACGTGTCTCAAGTAAGCAGCTTCTGGGACTTTCCACTATAATGCAATGTATTAGCCTTTTTATTAATATTATTTTATTATTTTTCAAAAAGTATACAAGGGTCAATATGTTCACACACCTTTTTGCCTACATCCCAGAGGTCGGCAGCTAATTACTATCAACAGCCTTATCGGCAGAACACATCTTTTGTGCCTACAATCCAGCGGGCCGTCAGCGTTATAAGGTGTAAAGCATCCACTGTATCCATACGTTATCTTATAACAGCTGGTTACGCAAATGTGTATTTTTGAAATCTAAACAAACCAACATCCCTTCCCGCGTCCCCATCTGCCTTCTCCTAGTGTGTTCCGACGCTACCCAGCATGTCCCGCAGTTATCTTGGTTGTCGTAGTCCGACCATCTCTAGAATCCCTTAGGTGCCTCGCAATCACAAAGAATCTCTCTCTGCACTTCCAGAAATGCATTACGCTTGCTGCATAGATTAATTCTGGCACACATATTGTGACGATCTCACTAGTTTCTATCTGCCTAACGTTTCGAAAGGTCAGAGCCTCCCTCGGCCAGCCAGGCCACCAATGGTGACCAGATGTCTGCCGGTCTGGATCTGCTAGGCATTAACTCCCAGTAGTGGGACAGCTGGTCTTTACTATATATCACTGCGTTCAGCCATTCCGCTATAGTAGGGGGCTGTTTTTTTTCCCAATGGATCGCCACCTGTCTCTTCGCCTGCAGTAGCAACATGGCCGTAAGCTTACGGGATTTCCTTGGGATCTCAGATACAAAGCCCAAAAGTGCAGTTAGTGGAGTGGCTGGCAACTGATAACCTGTAATTTGCCGAATATGTCTGAACACTGCCTCCCAGTACCCTCCTATCGGATCACAGTCCCATGCTAAGTGGGAGAATGTGGCACTGGGGGGAACGCACCTCCAACAGTTTGTGTCTCGGTGTATGCCCATGCGATGTAACTGCGATGGCGTTCTGTATAATCTGTGCAAGTAATTGAAGTGGGTTAACCTCAATCTATAATTAGGCGAGAGGTGTTCTAGCTGCGAGCAACAGTATTGCCACTGCTTATCTGTGATCACAATACCTGAATCCGCCTCCCACTCCGCCTTAGCTGTGCGTTCTGTTATAGGTGATTCTTTTTGCGTTGTGCTGTATATGCGTGTAATCAACTTGCGAGGAGACGGATTTGCCAGCACGATTTCTAATGCAGGTAGTGCCGGTGGTGCTTGCGGGAAGGACACATACCAAGCACGGCACGCGGCCCGTAGTTGGTAGTATAAGAGCGTATCTGATGCCGTGGGGGTGTGATCTTTGCACATCTGTTGTAGTGTTAGGAAGCTGTTATCGGGGAAAAGATCCCCATCCTTCACTAAGGCATGTGCCGTTGCTCTGAGCGTTATCGCCCTGTCCACCAGTGGAGCCAATAGCGGGTTACCCCTCAGCGGCATAGATGGTGCATATAATTCCTCGATATTGGCCCTTTTAGCTATCCCTTGCCATCCCCACCTCATTGTTTCTACCATATCAATTTCTGAGTGGGGCCGTTTGTAAGGCTTGTATAACGCTGTTTCTAGCGGGGTGGGAGCTACTCTATCTATTTCTATCGCTACATGGGGCTGGAAGGGCGTAGGATATTGCCAAAAATGCAAAAACTGCACCTGTGCACTATACGCATATAGCTCAAAATCGGGAGCGCCCAAGCCCCCCTGAGCAAAGGGCAATGGTAACAGCTTCCAGGATACTTTCACACAAAAAGATAGTCACAGTGGAAATTATTCACATTGTATTGACAACAAACATATGGAGAAATGCGAGAAAATATGACAACAACAATAAATATATCATACAATAAAGGTTACTGATTTAATCAATTCGAAAGACATTTGTCAACAGATCAAGGATTCAAATGCAAACATTGTATTTAGACAATCCACAGATTTGAGAAAATATAGGTGCAAATGACGTGGGGTGACAAGTGGTGAGGAGTAGGATAAGTGCAAGTGATTGTGCAGTGGAAAGGTGGTGTATGTATAAACAACAACATACAATAAGAACCTATCCAGCCAGATTTCTGGCACAAACAGTCAATGCAAAATCATAAATAGAACGATGCAGTTAATGATTCACTGTCATCAAGTTTGATATGATCAGGGGACAAGTCGACGTTTCGACCCCTAAGCGAACCATCAAACTGTGTGTCTTGAGAACGGGGTCTTCATCAGGACGGTGGGGTGGTTGGGAGGGTTTGTTGCACCTAATGGTAATGATAAGCGATTACGGGGGTGTGTCTAAAGAAGTGAAGTAAAGAGCCTATTCTAAAAAAAGATTTACCGGCATCAGCAAGATCCCTTCCTGCTGGCAATTAATAGTACGTGGGCCTGTGCGGTTCCTACGAGATGTAGGAGACAGAAACGGAAAATAATCGCTAATGTCAAGAATACCAATGGTCGATGCGAATATTACAATGGGTCAAGAGTCAAGTACTCACAAGAGTTAAAAGCCTTAGGTCCAAAGATCTCTAAAAGGCACTGTTATGTCAATGCGTTGGCACTAGGTTCATGAATGACCTGTGCTGAGGAGCATGGGGGAGGGGGGAAGAAAGGAAATAAAGCATTAATTAGAATAACGGAGGGATGCGCATGAATTCATAACAGCGATGATGAAGCACTGGCTGAACTAATGGTTAAGGGATTGAAGGCTACAGGAGAGTGTTAGAAAGTGGAGTCCATCCTTCGCTGCTGGTATTAATAAGCGCGTGATCCAGATTGATGTCTAAATCTTAAAATCGTGAGTGACGTTAGTAGATGGGCTTGCATCCCCGGCACTACAATAATAATAACAAGGATCAAAAAGTGTGTCAAAACACGGTGTTGCAATACCAACACTAATTTACATGTTACCGCCGATTGGTGGCATGCGATTACAACAAAGCGCGTTCATCGCGGTAACTAATCGCCTGTTGTGTGACACGTGTATACATTCAGCAATTGGTAAAATTGAATAGAATGGGGAGGTACATAAGCGCATCAGAAGGTGTACCAATAAACGCCTAAATTGCTTGAATCTCTGTATACTTGTATCCCCCAGGATGAAACTTTGGCAGCGATACAAACCTCACTCAACAACAGAGTGATGGATACAATTTCCCCGGTACATTTCATCATGGCATGTGCTCGTCTTTCAATGAAAAATAACTTCTTTAAATTTGAGGATGGACTATTCCTGTAAATATCTGGAAAATCTATGGGCACGGTTTTGGCCTCCAGCTTGGCGAATCTCTGTTTACATCTCTGTGAACAAGAACACATCTTATCAGAGAGGAACCCATACAGGATGCACATCCTGGTATGGAAACGCTCTATTGACGACGTGTTTGTCATATGGCGGGGCACACCAGACACTATTATTGAATTTCATAAATGGCTGAACGCCAGGAATTAATTTTTTAATTTTACATATGAATACAGCAACACCAGCCTACCGTTCCTCGATATCCGTGTTTTCCCGGAAGGTGACGGTCTGGGAACTGAACTCTTCAGGAAACCCATGGCTAGAAATTCTTTACTATCATATAACAGCTACCATCCGAAGTCCCTTCGGAACAACTTGCCTTACGGGCAATTTCTGCGGATCAGGAGGAACTGTTCCTCAAAAGAAAGATATGAAGAACATGCTAAGAAACTGTCCTCCCAATTGAAAGAGAGACACTATCCAGTCAAACTCATACGTAGATCAAAGAAGAGTGCGGCCAATAACAATAGGGAGGCTCTGATGAAGATTGCCACACTTAAAGAAGGCTCATCGAGAATCATGTGTCAACACCTTCTGCAGTTTCTCCAACAAAATAAAGAGAAGCATCCTAAGAAACTGGAATATATTGAGCATTGGAAATACCTCTTTCCCCAATTCGCTGTTTGCTTTCAAGAGAAGCATGAACATTAAAGATCAGCTTGTCCACACACGTCCGAGGAAAAAGAAACCCCAGAATCAAGGAACTCTCTGGGGTTTACCAGCTATAAAAGGACATTTTCCCTGTAGCTCTTGCTCCGTCTGCCCTCAAACTAAACATACTGTCTCGATTGAAATCGGTACTAACAAACCATGGATACTTTCTTGTCACATGAATTGTAACAGTGACAGACTCATCTATTTAATCTCCTGCCCATGTGAATTGCGATACGTGGGGATGACTACACACAAGATTAAGACGCAAAATTATGGAGCACAAAAACACCATTCGTAGCAGGAAATTATAGACCAAGCTCACAAACCATTTTCTTGAGAAGAACCACTCACCAGACGACCTGAACTGGACTGTTCTGTTACAACCCTTTATCCCCTCTCACAGTGGCGGCTGCTGACATTTGAAAGTGGTGAGACGTAAAATTAGTGGTGGAGCACACCACGGTGAGTGAGCGTAGCAAGCTTACAGGGATGACCTAAGGGGGGTTTGGGGGGGTTCTCCCCGAGAAAATTTTGAAAAATGAGCGGGCAAATGGTTAATTTCCAAGACTTTCGGAAGCGACTGTGCTAAACAGAAACAGGCCACTGCCTCCCCTAAACTATTGTCAGTTCCAAGGCCTCCTGAATGAATCATTCTAAATTGCAATAAACCACAATTAATTTTAATAATGTTGCATAAATAGGTTGGATCTGTCTACTGAGCCAGTGCCTACGTGAGATAAAATGGCATTCAAAATGGCCCAACAGAGTCAAATGCCTCCTTTTTCCACATAGAATATCACACCACATCTCTTTTCCACTGGAAAACAGTCCCACAATTTGCACAATTCACGGGAACACAACAGTTCAATATGCAAAACTGTTATACTACTATGAGAAAATCACAGTGCGCATCACAGGACGTTACCACAGGAAAATAACACAAGAATGTGCACACCTCAAAGGGAAGCAACAGGATAATATTCCTGCTATGTGCACAGTACACAGCTGCACACAAAGAAAGCAGGACTACAGTGTACATAACTCAAAGGAAAGACAGAGGTAGACATTGCTTTAAGGTGCCAACAGGCGACTTCCCACAAGAAAATGGCACTATAATGAGTACAAGTTAAAGAGAGTAGTTTAGGAACATAAGCCAACTGTCTACACACTCTGTGGTATAATAAACACAAGATTGTAATGCTATATTAAGGGCCACTGGAAATACAAGATTATTCGGCAGCAGCGTGGTCCATGTACTCATTGACTTGCTGCACGTGCCACATAATTCCTCCTCTGCTGCATAGTTGGCTTTTTTTCATGCCGCATAAATTAGTCAATACTTCGACATAATTTCGTCCTTCTCTGCTGCATTATTCCAATTTCCAGAGGTCCTGGAGCTTTAATATATTCGGTCTTGAGACTGACCACATGAACATGGTACTATAATGTGTGCACTGTATTGATTAAGCAGAGGACCACAGCACTCCAATAAACACTGCCACGTGTCCAATATAACATGGGATCCAACACCATAATGTGGCAATTCTGAGAATAACAGCCTGAGGACAATATGGGTAAAACTCGCAAAGCAGAGTTTGGCAAGCGCAGGAAAACAGCACAAGATGCGGAAACCAGGAAATAAACACAGTCAACGAGAGGTATGTGAACACAGTACTATAATACCCACAAACCACAGAATAAGAATCAGTGAAACTAACACTGTCATAGATATAGTACACTCGTGAGATCATATTAAGGTATGTAGAATGCGCCAGTTAGCACATGAGCACAATACGCGTGTGTTCCAAATTCCCCGACTAATCATTACACTGGAGTGCTTTAAATCCGGCAGACCACACAGTGGTGCTCTAAGCCCCGCTCTTCTATTACAACAGAGCTCACTCAGGCAGGCTGAAGCAGGGCTAAGCACTGCTACAGCACTTGTGTCACAAACCCACTGCATGCTGAGCCCGCATGTGTACGGCTCATGAGGCCTAGTAAAAACATGGCATCCGCCGGAAGGCGCCCAGTGATACTGGCACCCACTAGCTTTAGGAGTAGGAATAAATGTGTCATATTAACTACCTCAAACTTTTCAAACATTTCACTTGGCGCTCTTATATGCATGCCTGTGCTGCGAGGCAGCCATAAAGCAAAGGGCAGCGCATGAAATCTCCTGAAACAAATGAAGATATATGATGTTTCTATTGCCCAACTCAATAGACCTCGTTATGTCAACCTCATTAAATAAAGGCGTGATTCAGAAATGACGGGAGTCTTATGTGTGACTTTTAACTCAAACACGGAGACGCAGCGTCTGTTTGTGGGGCAGAGTGCCGAGACAGTTAGCTGGACTACCAGCCCCAGGAGCCAAGGGGCAGAACCGAGCAACGTGGCCCCGCCCCCTGACACCGGGACCAGTATTTCTTCACCTCGCGCCTCCCGCTTCACGGGAGACGCAGCGTCTGTTTGTGGGGCAGAGTGCCGTGACAGTTAGCTGGACTACCAGCCCCAGGAGCCGAGGGGCAGAACCGAGCAACGTGGCCCCGCCGCCTGACACCGGGACCAGTATTTCTTCACCTCGCGCCTCCCGCTTCGCGGGAGACGCAGCGTCTGTTTGTGGGGCAGAGTGCCGTGACAGTTAGCTGGACTACCAGCCCCAGGAGCCGAGGGGCAGAACCGAGCAACGTGGCCCTGCCCCCTGACACCGGGACCAGTATTTCTTCACCTCGCGCCTCCCGCTTCGCGGGAGACGCAGCGTCTGTTTGTGGGGCAGAGTGCCGAGACAGTTAGCTGGACTACCAGCCCCAGGAGCCGAGGGGCAGAACCGAGCAACGTGGCCCCGCCCCCTGACACCGGGACCAGTATTTCTTCACCTCGCGCCTCCCGCTTCACGGGAGACGCAGCGTCTGTTTGTGGGGCAGAGTGCCGTGACAGTTAGCTGGACTACCAACTCCAGGAGCCGAGGGGCAGAACCGAGCAACGTGGCCCCGCCCCCTGACACCGGGACCAGTATTTCTTCACCTCGCGCCTCCCGCTTCGCGGGAGACGCAGCGTCTGTTTGTGGGGCAGAGTGCCGTGACAGTTAGCTGGACTACCAGCCCCAGGAGCCGAGGGGCAGAACCGAGCAACGTGGCCCCGCCCCCTGACACCGGGACCAGTATTTCTTCACCTCGCGCCTCCCGCTTCGCGGGAGACGCAGCGTCTGTTTGTGGGGCAGAGTGCCGTGACAGTTAGCTGGACTACCAGCCCCAGGAGCCGAGGGGCAGAACCGAGCAACGTGGCCCCGCCCCCTGACACCGGGACCAGTATTTCTTCACCTCGCGCCTCCCGCTTCGCGGGAGACGCAGCGTCTGTTTGTGGGGCAGAGTGCCATGACAGTTAGCTGGACTACCAGCCCCAGGAGCCGAGGGGCAGAAGCGAGCAACGTGGCCCCGCCGCCTGACACCGGGACCAGTATTTCTTCACCTCGCGCCTCCCGCTTCGCGGGAGACGCAGCGTCTGTTTGTGGGGCAGAGTGCCGTGACAGTTAGCTGGACTACCAGCCCCAGGAGCCGAGGGGCAGAACCGAGCAACGTGGCCCCACCCCCTGACACCGGGACCAGTATTTCTTCACCTCGCGCCTCCCGCTTCGCGGGAGACGCAGCGTCTGTTTGTGGGGCAGAGTGCCGTGACAGTTAGCTGGACTACCAGCCCCAGGAGCGAGGGGCAGAACCGAGCAACGTGGCCCCGCCCCGTCTGTGGCCGTCAGGGACCGAAGGAGGCCGAGCTGGGCCCCCCCTCGTGGCTGTATCATCAAGCAGGGGTCACAAAATTTCCACTGCCTGTGAGAAAGGAGGAGGACATTTGACCTTGCGTACTGGAACTTGGGACCCACATAAAAACGCAAGTGATTTATTGACTTGGGGATAGACTGCTTTTATGTGTTTTTTAAAATATTATTTCTCTCTTTTGTTCCTTTTGCGGTTGTTTTACTTCTTGTGTCAACAGTTTGGTACGCGAGGTTAAAACTCGCTCTGTTAGAGCAAAGCCTAATTCACCCTCTTTGCGACAGGTACAATCACCAGATAAAAGCATAGACCCGCATCTAGTCCTAAAGCCAACGGCAATCGATCGCATGTTACAGAAAGCAATTGGGGCGGTATCATGCGAGATTGAGCGCACAGAGAGACGCCTGTCCCTGATACCACCATTGGAGTCACCTGTCTCATCGTTAGGTCCGCCAAGTGAAGTTATGATTAACTCACCTTTCTGCTCACCAGAAAATTTGGATCAAGGTCTTCCTTGTGCGCAGCCGGATATTGGGCTAAACATGGGGCTATCGGCCCTTAGTAATCCATCTCGAAGGAATAGGAAACGGAATGTCTGTTTAAAAAAGCCGAATGAGAGGAAAAGTAGATCCAGTAACCCTCAAAGTAAAATAAGAAGCAGATCAAGGGAGGGGTGGGTAGACAAGGTGCCCCAGGTATCAGTTGCGCCCACATGGGTGACTCAAATAGTGTTAGATTTACAAATCCATCTTGAATCATTTATAGTAAGTCAAATAAAACTATTGACTAGCAGGCTAGACAAAATTCTGAACGAGGTAAAAAATAGAGGCAGGACCCTGGGAACAACAGAGGAGTCGCATAACACTATAGCTACCCCTGATATTAATATAGGCTCCCAGACGGCTACTCAACCGAGGGGGCAGAATGATGGGCAGTCCTCAGGGAGACAGATCCCCGAAGCACTAGGTTACCCTGTGCACCAGGACAGAGCCACGACCTCAAGTGTAAGGGTACCACAGATCGGTCAGGGCTCATCTGAGCAATTGTTACCTGTATCACAACTAACAAAAGAGCCAAAGGAGAAATCAATAAATCAGCCTGACACTGATGTCCCCAGGACATTGTCTAATATTTTGCCCACAATTAATTTACCACCGGAAGCGTGCCCCTACGTAGTAGTCCTGGCAGGAGCACCTGAATTAAAAGGAGATCAGAATGAGACACACCTGGAACTACACAACAAGGTCACACACTGGCTTAATAATAACAAACCATTGACTGGCAATGAAAACGGAAATGGGGAAATATTACATGTCAGAAGGGTAAATTGGGTAGGCACTAGACGTAAAGATATTATGGGCAATTGTATCATAGTCAATTTTAGGGACAAGAGAGTAGTGGAACATATAACGGCATGTGGATCTGTTAATCATATTAGTCGCATAAAATCACTGCCATTGGGATATTTTTACCCCAGATATCCAGTACCTTATGATGCTCCATCCCAATCTGGGAGATCCATGGAGAGACCTAACTCACATAGGGTCCAAGGGCATGCTTGTGACGGTCCCATATCGAGGAACCTCGGACTATCAAGTTGGAGAAATAGGTTCAGTCCCCTGGCATCGCTAGAGGAGAACGATTGACTTATTAGCTCCTCACCCCCAGCAGATTCTTGCCAAAGAAGAGAAGGGAGGAATAGGATCTCTCAGGAATTGCAAGAGGTAGGGATAGATAGATCACAAAACAATGCCCCCCAAGTTCCTTGGCCTATGGAGGAGGAAGATACATCACGAAAATGTAGGGGGGAGAGCATAGTTAATATCCCAGTACATACAACCATACCAGAGGGGGGAGATACCCTAGATCTGAGTGAGGTAAGGGATAGGGGAAATGACAAAATATCATTGAGCAGTGGGTTAGTATCAGGGCATATAGGAATCATGGAAGGACTGTCTAATACAATATCTATCCCTGCTGGCATAGTTGGCACACATAACTCTGGGGAAGGCCTACAACTCATCTCCTGGAATATAGCCGGACTGGCGAATAAATTTAATAACTGTGAGTGGCGGCAGTATATAAACCAGTACCAGATAATTAGCCTACAGGAGACCTGGGCGGTTGATAACAGTCCCTTCCATATGCCAGGGTATAAATGTTTTTTTGTTCCCGCACAAAAGTCAAGATCAGGCAGAGCTAGGGGAGGTCTGTCCATATATGTGGATTTAAATCTTCAAGGCACATGGACAAGCATGACCTGGTCCTCCCAGAATTTTCAGGCCGTGAGGTTTAGGGGTAAAGGGCTAAGGCTGACTGTGTTTAATATTTATAACACAGGGATATCAGGAGAATATAACCCATTCCTCCAGGAAATGGATTACAGATTAAACCAAGAGATGGAAGCTAGCAAGGGGGCACTTGCTCCTACCATTATAGTTATGGGCGATTTCAATTGCCATCTCTGCCCAGCCTTACTTCCCACTGATGCTGAATGGTCACATTGCCCAGTCAAGAATGGACCCCACTTTGACCACACACAAGAAGGCATGGCCTTCACCAAATTCTTAGACACTCATGATTTGGTGCACACAATGAACATGATGGACCTGGAGAAGGACGGGATGCTCCCCCCCACTTTTAAGGGGCGAGGGTGCTCATCATTTATTGATTATATTGTAATATCCAGTTCCCTTAAAAAGAGGATCATATCTGTAGGGATTGAGTGGAGCCCATTCAGCGACCACAACCCCGTGGTAATGGAGCTTTTTCACCTGACCCAGTGCAGGAGGGAACAGCCAGGTGGCACCTCTCAGAGTGTAACAGATCAGGGGAGGCGGCTCAGGTGGTCAAAAATAGATGGGGAAAATGTTTATAAATCTGTCATGGACATAGGGAAAACTGCCTTTGATGAGTGCCTTGATAGTACAGTAGAGGGGCCACTGTTATTTGATTCATTCGAGCAAATAACCAGCCTGGTAGACGGGCTTCTAAAATCAAGTGCCCCAATAAGGAAAAATAATTGCCCGAGATGGTTTGACAGGGACTCTTCACGTGCTCTAAGGGAACTTAAATGCAGTCTTAAAAAAAGGCCAAGGGACAAACAAAAAGTAGCCCAGTGTAGACTCACATATAAGAAGGAGATTAAGAGAAGGAAAGCAATCCTACAGGGTGAAGCATGGTACGATTTAAGGGAGGCTGCAGAAAGGAGAGACATTACGGAGTTCTGGAGAATAATTAATAAACCTTGCTTCCAGGACAGTAATGTCCCTGAGGTTGGGACAAATATTCTCCCGGAGCAGTGGCTTACACATTTCAAGGGTCTGTATAATCACAGAACAGTGTCCGCATTAGAGGAGGGGGAGATAGCAAAGCAGGGGCAGGCAGCAGATTTCACCCTAAACGAAATCATTGTGGGAATTGAGGGCTTGACAAAAAACAAGGCCACTGGCCCCGATGGGACACCACCGGATCTGTTCTTGAGTAATGTTGAGCTATGGGCCCCAATACTTACCAGAGTGATAAATGCCGTCATTAGGTGTGGCTTACCTCGAACCTGGTCCTCGGCCATAATTGTCCCAATTTTTAAAAAAGGGAACAAGGACAATCCACAATGTTGTCGACCAATCTCACTGATTGATGTGTCAGCTAAGATACTGGGCCGGGTAATTCTAAACCGCCTTACTGAGTGGACTGAGGAGAATAATATTATCTCAGACACCCAGTACGGCTTTAGAACAGGGAGATCCACAAGCGACCAATGCTTGAACTTGTATATGCTGGTAGCGAAATACACTAAAGACAGTAATGAAGCTGTTTATTTGGGGTTTATGGACCTGGCAGCTGCCTTTGACCACGTGAATAGGGATAAACTCTGGACTATGATGACTCTTTTGGGGATAGATCTGGGACTGATTAATATCTTGAGGGAGTTACACAGGGACACCACTGCAAAGGTACGCTACAACATGGATGGGGGGCTGACTGAATCTTTCCCATGCACTAGCGGGGTGAGGCAAGGTTGTATTCTGGCCCCCTTTTTATTCTCACTCTACATTAATAACTTGGAGAAGTCCCTGATTAATTTAAAAACTGATTGCCCAAGTGTAGGATTGCATCCTATCCCGGTACTTTTATACGCGGATGACGCGGTCCTACTTGGATGCACCCCTAAGAGCCTACAGATTTTAATAGACGGATTTGTAAAGTTTATGGAAACTTTAGACCTGTCGGTTAATTTGGGTAAATCATTTGTGATGTTGACAGGCAATAAACCTTGCACCAGCTTCTCTTATAAGATAGGAAGCCACACACTAGAAAAGGTACAGTCCTTCTCGTATCTGGGCTTACTATTTGATGGCTCTTTACAATTTAAGCCCCTGGTGGAGGAACGCTGCTGCAAATTGATATCCTCCAATGGTGCTATTGCAGGCTATGGGCGGAGAGTGGGCCGATGGTCCCCTGAACAAACAATGAATCTTTATGGCTCCATCTGTTGTTCCAAGGCCTCCTATGGTGCAGAAGTATGGGGCTTTGTAAACATCCAGCAATTACAGCGGGAGGAAAACACATTTTTACGCTCAACCCTGAAAATCCCGCAGAGTACCCCAGCTGTAATAGCCCATAGAGAATTAGGGAGGCCATACTTAGAAGACTTGGTTAAATTTAGACCTATTCTGGCATGGCTCAAAAACTGGTCAAATCCCAAGGCTACTTTAAGCATAAAAATTTTAAGCAACTGCATGGGAAGGGACAAAAGTATGAGCATACCATGGCTGAAATATGTGTTGACCAGTTTGGAAAGCCTTGGCCGCAAGGATCTTTTTTCAAATCCTACAACGATTGTATCTCAAGATAAGTTGTTTATCAAGAGATCCTTTTTGGCCCAGAGAACTACAAAAAGAGCAGAGGTTGAAGGGATCAAATGTACTGTGAGTGCCTATAGCTTTGTAAAAAATACTGAGGAAATGGAGCCGTATCTTTATCTCATGTATAATGCCCAGGATAGATTTTTAATGTCTCGTTTTAGGCTCAATCTTTTACCCTATTTACTGGCTGACCCCCCAGGTTTTACACTCCCAACTGAGCAGAAGGGTGCCTGCGGCTGCGACAAAAGATCTCCGCAGGACACCCTTCATTTTGTACTCCTATGTTCCTTTTACTCAATGCCTCGGCGCAGATTTTTGGTAGGAATTTTAAAACAAGCTAAATTAAAACATGCCAAAGAGGCTCTAATTTTTTTGCAAAAAGCGGTTGACCCCTTGACATTATGCTGTATTATGAATTTTATTAAAGTTGCGGTGCGACTGAGGGTAACAAGAGAGTAAGCGGGATTGTCACCATCATAATGAATTATTTTTTCTAGTTTATTTTTTTACTTTGTATGTAATAGCAGTCAGGGTCTTGACAAAGATTTAATTGCATTTTAATTGTTTGTATATATGTGCTTTTATGGTGTTTTTTAATCATCGAATAAAGAATGACTGACTGACTGACTAACTCAAACACAGATGAGTGCAGCAGTCCACTCACAAGAACTTACCCACCCTGGTGAGACTCGTGTCTGCTTGCCCACGGCTCTACCATAAACTTTAAAAAATGCCTGCCTGGACCTTACCTTGGGCTGTTGGTGACTCCTGAGTTCACTTTAGTCCCCTGCAGTCGAGTCAGTGCTGCTGTGGTGGCACCAGCAAGCAGCAACAGTGCACGGCAGAAATCTACTGTCTCGCGGGACTGCAGTCAGTGCCCGTGACGCAGTGGCTTCTTTCCTGAAAGTTCCACCACGCGCGGAAAGCATTCTAAGGTCGAGTCTATGCAGACTCGAATCCTCGTCACGTGACATGCCTCCAGCTGGCCACCACAACGAACAGCCACTGTCACGGCGACGGTAATATATTGTTTAGAAGACATCATAAAAAAACGGATTTTTTAAATAAAATAAAATATGAGCGTATTAGTAATATTTTTTTATAAAATAAAATATGAGCGTATGAGTAACGGGGCGGGAAGAAACCGCCACTGCCCTCTCATGTGACAGACATCTCCCAATTCCTATTCAGACGCGAACAGAGATGGGTTCACAGACTACAGAGTGACACTACAGGCCTGAATGACGACATTCTTTGGGTGGCCGTCTGAAGACTGGTGTAACTGTTTTGGATAGGTTTCATTTTTTAACATACGCGTGGGTTTACAGTCTCGCTCACAATATTACCAATGTTGCTCATGATACTAACCAAATCTGCTCTAGGGAGTTTTCTCCATGATTTTTTGTATGAACTGATTTCGCTGAGACGGGTCCCTATTTTTATCAAAGCGTTATAAACATCATAAAAGCAACACACTGGAACACGACTTGACTTCTACTTTTACCTGGTGGTCCGACCAAACATGTGCAACACACCAATGAAATGTGGGCAGTTTACAGTTTTGTCAGGACAAAACTAAACCATGAACACCGGGTTGCTACACTGCGGCGACCTGGTAATTGCTGGGAAAGTGTATGATTGACATTTTCACACGGTATGTACTTTAGAGCATACCAATGTGTTTCCTAAGGGTTGACATCACCTTAGACGCCATAATAAAGTCATGGAATCACAAATAACCACACTAAACTGACTTTCAGAGATACACTGCACAATTTAGCTTGATATTAGACAAGAAATCCTCTTCTGTGCCTTTTCATCCACTTACTTTACCATTCGTTTGTACTCGTAACACATTAGTGTTCAAAATCGTTCTGTTTACAATAAAGTTATTGAAGCTAGCAATTTAAGAGTAATGTTTGTCTTCTGTGGAGGCATGCGCAGTTGAGCGCGCCTACAGTTTGTTTTGACCACAACTCCCTACATGCTCTAGGACGCACACACATGGACGTACTTAATTGCCTAATTACATTTCCTTCTCAATCAATCAATCAATCAATCAATCAATCAAATTAAGCTTTATTCGATTTAAAAAAGAAATCATAAAAGCACAGCTTAATAATATACACTTCCAATATGTTACATCGCAATAATTAAAAAGAAGAAACAACCATATTCCAAATACAAGTAAAAAAGATACAGTGATCTTTAGAAAATTTAATTACATAGAATTTGCGGCAGGCACTATCTTGGCCGCATCAACATAAATCACTATTGCATAGAATTCCTAAACCTGATCACATTTTTTAAAAATAGTCAATGGGTTCCAGAATCATTTCATTGTCCAAACTTTGTAATTTAATGTATCCAGCACGACATTGTCTTACACCTAAAAGTTTTCAAATAGGGATTATTAACCTTTTTCTTGGGACTGAGTAAAATTTGCAGAATAAGACCGTATGCAGAGTTGACTGGCGGGATGCATCATCGCATGGGCATAGGGCCAGATCTCTTGACCAGTCATTAGTAGTTGGATGGCTGACCAGCCTATGCAGAATACCCAAACGAAAGCGGGTCAAGAGCATTTGATCGAAACAACCCTGGACACAAACCAAATATGGCTGAATGCCTGGGCATGTTAGCATCAGCTAGTTATCCATTACAGTGTTTTTTCCGCTTTCTTTAAACCATCTCTTGTAAATAAGCCAGACAATCTGCTTTCAGTACCTTTTTGGGGATTGAGGCCATACTCTCTGGTTTTTCATAATATTCAGGGTGGCCAATTTAATTTGCAAAAAGTTTAATATAACGGAGCCACTGGATTTGAGAGACCTTGTCCAATTTCAAACAGTCCTTAAAAATTTCGCGAT
The DNA here is from genome assembly GCF_964204655.1 of Triturus cristatus. Classification (NCBI taxonomy): domain Eukaryota; kingdom Metazoa; phylum Chordata; class Amphibia; order Caudata; family Salamandridae; genus Triturus; species Triturus cristatus. The sequence continues at coordinate 1,223,941,508 of NC_140589.1, forward strand.
TAAAACTGGTCTCCTCAGAAACCCAAACCTTGTGCCAAAGCAGAATAGGGTTAATTTTTATCACAGCCACAATGAAGGGCAGACCAAGCTCAGTATGACAGATAAAATTAGCAGTTGAACTTGGAACAGCTAACCGGTAACGTAAAAAAATATTCTTCACACAATTGTAGTGGCTGCACATCCGTAATCCCCCAAATGCCCACTCCATACAGAGCTATCGATAAACACTTTGACTTATATATTTTTTATAATTCTGGTACAGGTCTACACCCCAAATTTCTAGAAAAATTGATCACAACACCTATAGCTCTTAAAAACACCAATTTCCTTGCCTGTACGGCAGTGGACCATGTCCCAGTATAATCAAAATTAATCCCCAAATAAGAGAATTTATTAGTGCATTCATTTCTGTCATCTTTAATAAAAATATTGCGACATTTGGTGGTCTTCTTTCCGCATTTCATTATAAAAGTCTTACTGGTGTTCACACTTAGGCCTCTATCATACATTAACGTAGTAAAATTAGTTATTGTTCTTTGTAATCCCAATTGTGTTCGTGCCATTAAAACCGCATCATCTGCGTACAATAAAACTGGAACCGGTATATTATTAATAGTTAGATAATCTTGGCGATGATCTATCAAATGCTGGCCAAGATTATTAATATATAAGCTAAAAAGAAAAGGAGCAAGCACACATCCTTGCCTTACTCCTTTCCTTTTCGGAAATTTGGCTGAACATTCGCCTCGTTTATCAAACCGCACCCTATTTCCTTCTCAATACATAAGGAGGACAGCCGGGTCTCCGCGCTCACCTCTGGTTGCAGCTTTTACACAACCTGGGGTACCGACGGAGAGGTGAGTGTGGAGTTAGGATATGCACAGTTTGTGCTTTTTTCGCCTTACGCGTCTTTCCCGTGTTATGTTTTCTAATTTTTGATACACTGTCGTCCAAATGGATAAGATGTCCAATTATATAACAAATATAGGGCACTTCTGATATTTCCAGCGGGTCATAGAGGTCTCTTTGAATTAGTCACCGAGTGATAAGTATAGGCTGGCGTAATATATGGGTAACTGTCTAAATACTATACAATTGACAGCCAGCATTTATCATCGTTTCTGCCTCGGGGGCATTCCATCTAATTCCAATGTGATGCAGTTACAAGGTAACGATACCCTTACTTCTTAGACTCCGCACCATATTATGTACGGTTCGAAAATAGGCTCCATGAGCTTGTATATTATTGAAGGTTTATGACACCCTATTTTTCTCTATTAGGCAGAATAGGGCATCCTATGGGCATAGACATACGTCCCCACCACGGCGGTCATGTATTGACTGATAACTCCAACAACCAGCAGACAACACTCATGACACAAAGTTGTCTATGTAGATGAGGCGTTCTGCTTTGTCCTTTATCATGTTTACTGGGTTTCTCTGTGATCTTTTCCTTCGTCTGTTTCTCTATGTTTCTATACGGCTAAGTGCCAATGATATATGGAGAAATGTGGTTGTGACACTTGTACATTCACATTTTTTGTAGAGCGGTGCCCCCTTGCCTGAGTTGTTGTCAGGTAGAGGTGTGGTATCTTATCCGTGCACGACGGGTAAGCAAACCTTACTTCAAAAACACATGCTAGTTGCATTAGAGATGTGGTGAGATAAGTATCCCACATATGTATATAAGGTTTCTTCAGCAAACATGTTCAGAGTTACTTATCTATCTGGATACTTATCTATCTGGATTTCTGTTTTTTTGTATCTCTCTCTAATAGGTACAATTACTATACTTTGAACTGAAAACAGCTGTACCAGTGGTTTTGTATTTCAGTATCAGTATTGTTTATTCTTTTTCACTATTCACTTGTTTTTGTGCAGCAGCATCTTCCTAGGTCCTGACGAAAGCCTTGACACCGAATGAGTCAGTATGGCTAAAACATGTTGACCTCTTTTTCATCTGACACATGCAGTTTTAAATCCATACTGCAGGTGCATTGTTTTTAACCCTGGCAGTGAGAACAAGCTAATAAAGTATATAATTTGCTCTAGCTAGTTAGTTTTAATATCACTTCCTACACAGTTATTTTCTGTTGTGCTGCACCCTCACCACCACCCATTCCTCTCATCTGTTGGATTTAGAATATCCCATACAGAGCAGATATACAAAACATCCCTGAGCTCCTCCGTCTCAGAGAGTGGGTTGTAGCCCTTGGCGGTACTAGGGTTTTGCGCCAAGAGGACAATCCCAGATGATGAAGCATGCCTCCTTCAGTGGGTGAGGGATTACATCCTGAAAGGGATCATCCCAGTATCTCTGACTGTTTGCCTTGCTATTCTAGATTCAAGGATTTCTATGTTGTGTTTGAGTATTGAATTGGGGATACAATCCTTTGCAGATTTATAACCTTCTCTGAGACCCTCCTCTACCTTTTCTAGTGAAGTATTATCTTGGGAAGCCCAAGGCTTCTGCCACATCTTGCGGAGATTTTCTGGTATCCAACAGGTAACATGCACAATTGATGTAACGGGCCTCCTGCTTCTGCGTCATGCAGACTTTACAGAGTCACTGGTAGATATCAGAAGTATTGCAAGCTGTACTATAAGGTTCAGCAGTGATTAGCTGTGAAAATTAATTCTGCTGTTCATCCACAATGGACGATCCAGTCTGCATGGCATCCTCAAGACAAAATAACTGTTTGGCTAGCAGAATAAACCTTGTAAGTACTCTTTTAATGTGAGGAGACTGGCCTGTGCCAGAAGAGGAAACTGGTGGAAAAGCATGATGAGATATAACTAGCAAGCTGCTCAAAAGGGCCTTTACCCTTGGAGCTAGCTTTCGGCTATCCGTTATCTAGCATTTTGCATTTTTTGCCGTTGCGAAGAAGTTGAACTACAGAGATCCCTTGTCATAATCCAGGCATGGACCAACTGCAAAAGCATGGTTTATTTGCATGTAGATCCTCACAGGTCTCTGCCTACTTACCATGGCTGCAACACATGCATTGAAAAGGAGAAATGGAAGAAGAGGTGGATACCGCTACTAAGTGGGGATCCTCAAAGTACAAAATGGGAAACAGCAGGCAGAAAGAACACCGTGGCTCTAATGACCAATGCAAGGAAGGGAGTATGAAGGAGATGTGACCATCTGGGGAAGTAGGACAAACAAAGCCAATCAACAATGAAAAGCCTCCAACACCAAGCCGTTTCTTTCCTGGGGAGCCAGTTAGAGTACAGGGTGGCACATTAGTGGGGTTGGGGATAAGATGCTGAAGCAGAAGCTGGTATACTTAGGGGCTTTTCTTCAGGAGGACAAGTGAGACAAGTGGAGACTGTACTGGTGACCTCAGCAGCTAATGTAAGGGCACTTTTCCAGTTCAACTGTGGATATAAATTCATCCTTAATCTGGAAGTGATCTGCTTATGGTATGTGCTTTGAGATTTTTTTCACACATAGACGGTCGATCGTTGTAATGTGAACTCCCATTTGGAAGCCACTACCAGATTGTTTGAGCCACCTCTGAGTGGGTCCTTGATCTAATATCTTGATGTCTGTTGAGGTAAACCTTGTTTGTGTAGTGCTTCATATACATGCTCTGTAAATAAGAGGTTTTATTGTTTCCCAGTTTATTGGTGTTCAGTTTACCAAACTTATAAGGATGGAGTCCACGTTGCTGAAATTTGAACGCTTGCCCTGCAGATCACAGCATATCTCACCTGTGAGCATTCAACTCACTTGAGCAACCATGCTGACTTTTTGGTATTTTATTTGGAAATCTGAATGAGTACTAACTATGTCTAAATTCAGGGGAGCAACAATACGTGGGCCAGACGAGCAGCTACCAGCTCCAGCATGATGACAGACACATGTTTTCCTTCCATGAACAGGGTCCTGGTCAAGGTGTACTCTGGAACCTGTCTTGAAGTTATCTGTTACTATCATTTGACACAAGATTTGCTTCTGGAAGGACTAAAAAATGAGTATGTTCTTCCTGCACCATCAGGAAAGGAATTGGAAACCTGGTGGCATTAATGTTTCATTGTTGTTGTCCCCCCAGCCTCCAAACTTTTTTTCACAATTCATGTGCAAAGCATTCTTAGTGAAGTGTTAGTTGTAGCTGCACGTGAGAAACAGTGAAAAGGAAGGATGCCACAGTTCCAGTAGAGATTAAATCTGTCTTGCACTAGTTCACAGACTGGACTGAGTCATGAAGCAAGTCTTAATGGATTTAAGATGACCTCTCCTCTTAAGGCAACACTTTTGCCTCCCTTTTATCCAATATATCTCCCTGGCATTTTATATTTTGCCTTTGGTGAGAAGTTGGACCACTGCCTACTCTTAAAAAATGAAACGTACACTTTTATATATCTCTTTTTAACGCATCCTGTTTTCCTTTAATGAAAATGGGTTCCATTAAAATATATGCTTCATTTAAAAGCAATAACAACATGGTGGTCTGCTGGCCTCATCAGGCTGCCATCCCTGTGATGGCTGCAATTTATAGTGAGTCACAATTTGCGACCTTCCTCATTAATATTGATGAGGTAGGTTGTATTGCAGCCCACTAGAAATCAGTAGTTTTCCAACATACCTATTAATGCATACAACAGTTTGCAAATGACCAAACTGGTCTCAAAAATACTGGTGCAATTTGCAACCAGTATTTGGTGACCAGTTCTTAGTACGTCTGGCTCTTGGTTCACTCGCTCGCTGGTGCTTCATAGGCATGGGATACAGGGAGCAAAAAAGACCAGCTGCTGGACTTCTGCACAGCGGCTGCACCGAAGTAAGGTTAGAAATGCTGCCTGTTTGCCAGCTGATATAGGAAGGAATTTGCCTGCCACCAACCATACTTACCCACACAACCTGGAGCATCCGGCCACCCTCGAAACCCAACGCTCGAACAATGCAGATGTTGTCAAATGAGCAGCATTATATCATGGACCTCATTGCAAGCCTCTGTGATCCTCTGCCTCCCTGTATAAATAGTAAAGCAGACTGTCTAAAATCAAAGACCATTTTGTGCAATTTTAGATTGGCCTCACCTCTCTGCCACCAAATCTGCAATTTAATTGAACAAAATCAAATAGATCTCTGTTTTTTAAGTGCACATGGCTTAAAGGTAATTGTAACGTCCTTCTGGATGAATTAATGCCCACCAGCATTTCCATTTATCAGGCAGATCAGACCAATAGGCCAGAAGGGGTGGTTGCAGCGTTAGTATGATGAAGTAGAGCCTTTTCAAATGACTCCACATTAAGCTATTAATACCATATCATTATGTTGTACAACCAATAAAGGCAATTTATACTTCATATTAATATGTTATTTTTCTAATTGCCCCAGAGAAGCTTTAAATTTCTTAAGAGCAGACATTGGCCAAAGGGTTCTTTTGAGACATACCATTAGTTTAGGTGATCTAAACATTTGGTTCAATGCCTCTGTGGGACCTTCATCAAGCCTTGCAAGTACTATGAAAACTTACAAGCTAAACTAGATTATTAGTCACCTGACACACACAGCAGGTCATCTTCTAGACCCTATTTTCTCATACCTGCCAAGCTGAACAAAAATCATACAGTGTGAGGAGGGGGCGGGGCCTTGTGCCAAGAAGTACTTAAGAGGCACTTCTGAATGCCACCCCGCCCCAAGCCCCCCCCCATAAAAAAAGCTTGCTGAGGCTGGTGCCGATGTCCTGCCGTGTCTTCACACTCCTTAATGGACATCGTCAGTTCAAATCCTCGGAAAACGAGCTGAAAACCACTATTTACCACTGGTTTTCAGCTCATTTTCCCTGCCACCATGTGACATTGGCTTCTCACCAAGAGATCGTGTGATGGGAGCTGATACTGTGTGTCACACGGTGGTACCGTGTGAGTGGGCAGGTATGTTTTCTTCTCACTTAACGAAGTTGTGATAAAGTATCACATTCCAATAAGTTTGAGTGATCTCTTGGCTATTCTGTTTGAAATTCGACTCGCTGAACATTTCAAAATGAAGTTTGTTAAGGAAACCTGTGAATGTTGGAATTGTGAACCCTGTCCACCTGAATCCATAGCTGACCTGATTGGCCACTACTTTTTTACCCATTGCAACCAGGCTTCGACACAGTCTGCCGCATGCATTATTTGACAGTTTAAATACCGCATTAAAGGAAATCTTAGACATGAAAATCCCACATTTGAAACCTAAAATTCAAATTAAATCCCAACGACCATGGTACAAGGAGAATCTATGGGAAATTAAATTGCACATAAGGTCATTAGAACACGAGTGGCAGAGAAATTATGATCCTAACTCTAATCCAGAATTTCATTTTGTAATAAAGTTTACCGAAAGTGATCAGGGGAACCAAAAGAGCTTATTATTCTGCACAGATGAAAAGTTGGTCCGCTTTTGTTAGTAGACCTGTTCGTTGCATTTGATACATTAGGTCTCTCGATCATGGTGTCTAGGTAATATGACAAAGGCATAACTGATAAAGCTTTGGACTCGCTATCTTCATTTCGGAAGGATCAAAGAGAGAGAATTGCTCTTCCTCCATACCGAGCAAAAGTGCTAAACCACAGTTGTGGCATTCCGCAAGGTTTCATAATCGACCACTCTTGTTTAAGATCTCCATTTTGCCTCTCGCAAAATTGTTGATGGAATATGGCACCTTGTTTCCTATGGAAAATACGCAACTGATGGTTCCACTGTCTAATGTTTTGCTCTCTTTGCTCAATGGCCAAACCACCATGTCCAATTCCTTATCATGGGGGACGTCAATTAACCATATGAAACCTATATCCCCCAAAAACTGAGCTATTGCTCGTTTCTGCCCAGTACTCACCTGTTGAACCTTTAACAAGGCCTAAAAGTATGTGCAATTTTCCTATCCCTTCAGCTTCTGGGCATAATCTCGGTGACCAATCTTTAGTTAAAAACTCGGATTAGCCACGGCTTCTGGCAACTTTACGCGCTTTACATCTTTTTTTTGAGCCAACATGCCATATTACTATAGTGAATGCCTTGATTCAATCTAGTCTTGACTTTGGTGCCTCTATATATCTGACAGCCCCATAGACATAGCCGCACCAATTCCAGTTTGCACAAAACACAGTGGCAAGGCTAATTACTTACACTTCAATAAGAGAACACATTAGCCCTATATTGTCTCGGCTCCACTGGCTTCCGATGAAAATTCAAAGTCTTTTTATAGCCATGATTAACATTTAAAAGGCAGTTTATCAACTCTGTCTGAATTTTAAGCAAATATATTTCCTTCTATTCCTCTAAAAACTCTATATTTTGCTCATGCTTGTCAGCGGATTCACTCTAAAACACGGTGACAGAGCTTTCTTAGTCGCTGCGGCAAAATATAGAATTATCTCCCTTTTGCCCATGCCAATGTAACCTCTTTCAGGAAAGAATTCAAACATTTATTTATTTATTCTTCCTCTTTCCTTTCAGCAGGTATAGTAGACTAGAGGCTTTATATCACCATGATGTTTCAGTGAGCGAGCAAGGTATAAGCATATTCCTGAAGCCACAGACCTTGTTGGACTTTCTGGTGTCAAGTAACCTGGAGAAGATAATCATCCTGAATGAGTAACATTGTTCTCAATTTTTCATACATTTGTAGGCCTGAAGGAAGAACTTTGTGCTGGCAATGTTGGTGGTTCACCAAGGACATCTAATTTGCTTGCTGATTGGAACCTTAAAATGTGCATCCTGAATATCTATGGAGCACATTGGCCAACTTGTGCTCAGTTCTAGGAAACTCTTGCTAAAAACTAACATTCTGAATATATCTTCTTCACTGTTTCAAGCTTGAGAATTGGCCTCTTTCCGTTCCATGGTTTGTTCCACTGAAGTAAAGGGAATGCATTAATGCCTTGCTGTTTTTTTCACCTAGAGCAGTTGTACCTCTTGAATCAGCTGTTTCTAACGGGGAGGCTTAGACTTCTTTCGAGGTGTAGTGTTTGGTAGTGTGCTTTTGGGCCTGAGAGCAGGACCATTCTGTCCAGTACAGGGGTGTGGAATTTATTAAAATGTCTACTTGTCCATGGGGCAGGTTGCTTCATAAATCTACTTGTCCTGTAACAAAATCCACTTGTCCCTTTGTGCCATGTTGTGCGGCGACAAATTATGGCAGCAATCTCATTATATAAGAGCTCTGCTATAGCCTCTCTGATTATGCCAGGGCTCATACCATAGTAGTGTTTGAATATTTGCAATCCCCTTATGTTGCTACGTTTCCGCAGATCTACATACTGGGACTGAAGGTAGTGGTAAACAATAGTTCCAGGGTTGGACTGTCCGGAGTCTGTGCAAACCTACTAACTTGCATGTTTTAAGGGTTTTCAACAACTCTTCTCTAATCTTTTCCAATACTGAGAAATGTTGGAAATGTACTCCTGACAATGGCAGAATTAATCCTTCTTCCAGAGTTGGGGAAAAAAATGGTTGGAGGGAAAATAAACTTGCAAACACTCAGGTTTTCGCATGAGCAAATCTACACATGCATATTTGCTCATGCTAAAACGCAGTTCAAATATCTTCTAGGAGTACTATCTCTTGCCCTACTGCTGTAAATTCGTGTGAATTCACGAAAGCCATATTGCTGCCCTTAATGCAAAATATCAGTGGCAGCTGGTGCTAAGGGGCGAAAGGGGCTTTGCCCCACTAGCTTCGGGACTAGGATCCGACGGGGAGGAGATAAGAGAATGTGTACACAATGTAGCAGCTCCCTTCCTAGAAAAAAAAATGGAATTTGTATTCAACACGATGCAGTGAGCACTTCATTTGATTCAAATGAAGTGCTCACTGCTTCGTGTGAATACAAATTGCATTTTTTTTTTTTTTTTAGGAAGGAAGGAGGTCACGTCAGACCTCCTGCGCATGTGCTGGCCGGGGCGAGGACTATTGCTCGCCCTCGATGCACAATCTAGAAGTGATGTCCGCATGAAGGGAGTGGCCAGAAAAAGCAGAAAATGGTTGGTTTTCAATAGGGCGCAAATACTGTCGCCCAGGCGATATTAGCGCGCTATTTAAATGAATGGTAAGGGGCAGGGCTAGTGGGTGAGTGAGAGAGTAGTGGGTGGCAACAATTGGAGCACCCATTGCCTTTGCGCTACTTTTAGGCCCCCTTATTGGATAATGGAAACTGGGGGCGTGGGCTGTGGAAGAGTAGGCTGTGCAGCTCTGATTCCGGCATAATCGGCATGCAGGCATCAGGGGTGCTGTATTCCTGTTAGCTGTGTTTGATCAGGACGGACTTGCTGTGAACCCGACTGGCGATCCGGTAAGTACAACATTTGAGATAAAATCATGTTATGAAGATCGTGATATATATGACGGATGGGGCCTTATTTGCATGCATACGAATATAGAAGCAAAACCCTGTAAATGTGGTGTGGTGTACAGTTTGTGTCCTTAACATAAACTGTGCGATGGCTGTAACGCGAGGAAAGCTTTTATGCTCCAAGCCTCCGTCTTTAAAAAAATCACATTTCTACCTCTGTTGAGTCAGACATGGTCTGAAAGAATTCTGAACTTGCTTTTAACTAGGGCTTCCTATTACATATTATAAAGTTCTCGAGGGCACAGCAGCTGCGAGATTTCTGCGGATAAGTCACACAATTCTGAAAGCGTTAAAAGCCCGGCAGTATGTGTGAAGGGCATTGGTGCACATGCACGGCCTCTTGGCGCTGTGTAATATATCTCTGGCTACTTCATTTTCAGTGCTGAATTCAAATTCGGGACGAGAACAATCCATGCATAGTGTGTATATTGCTCAGATTTTCAGCAGGAAAAGATAGGTAAACGGCCACAGGTACGGGGTAATGAGTAGGGGTGGGCGGAATATGCGTAATCGCGTTAAGCAAATCTCCGCGAAATGGTAAAAAATCTCCGAACATGCAGAAATTCCGCGAACACGCGGAATTGCTTGTTCGCGATGCTTTTTTCCTGTTCAAAGTTGTTGTTTGCGTGCTCGGGGAGAAACATCTCGCGAACACGCATTTTGAGAACGCGAACAAGAAAAAATTTCGCGAAGTCGCGGAAAGCAGAATTTTGGGCAATTTCGCGTTCTCCGCGGAACGCGAAATTGTCGAAATTTCGCAAATTCCGCGAGCGGAACGGAATTTACCGCCCAGGCCTAGTAATGAGAGGTCGGGACCGGTGCAAGGTGCAGCAGAGGTACTGAGCAGTAACAGGTACAAAGAGAAAGCGGCAGGGACAGTAAGACATACGGAAAAAGAGAGATGCAAGGCTGGATGAGACAGACGTACAAGCAAGGGCACTAGCTCTGTTATTGCTACTTTGCATCCCTTCACTTCCCTGCATGAGATCCATGCCTCCTATTTTCCTGCATGCCCGCCCCTCCCACTCACAAACCTCACCAGCTGCCCCTGAAGGACATATACCAAGGGTGCACTTTTGAGACTCTCTTTAATAACTGGGCCCCTAATTTGGTCTGGCGTTAACATGACCTTTTGAGTTTATTAAAATTCTCTCTCTCTCTCTCTCTCTCTGTATCGGCTGGCTTCACGGTGAGTGACGGCATTCTGCTCTTTCACAAGGAGTATATCGGCACACAAATTAGTTTTGTTCAGTGCCAGTAACTAAAGTGGCAGTGTGTGCTTTTTTGAGACCAAAATCTATTTTTGCTTTAGCCAATGTTTGTTATAATGGTGAGGGTCCACCAGCTCTCACATCAATCAGGTTTTACAAAAACAATGCCAAAATAAGTCGCGCATTGCCAAAACTAAAAAGCTGACCACCATTTCAGACATATTGGCTTTGCCAATGCTTGTTTATTTTTGTTTCCCAAAATCCTATTGAAACTGGTTACACTGATTTTCTAATATGAATATTTTGGGGAAATACTAGCATGCATCAACACATTTTACTAAATGATGCTGCAAAGAAATGGTACCTGAAATTTTACAGTAGTTTAGCAAAACAAAATGTTTCCTACTTTCATTTTTTAGTAACATTTTATATTGAAAGCAAAGAATCATTACTCTTGCTTTCAAGCTTCTGCAAATATTTGCATCTAATCAGAGAGCATTCTGGGAGCATTATGCATAGCCTCATATTGCTAAACTTTGAAACCATTTGTACATATTTTTATACTGGAACCACTGTCAGTAGAGCAGTCAGAACTTACATTTACTGAGAGTGCTCACCTTAATAATAAAGGCTTTTAATTAATTAACCATCAATACAAGTTTGAACAGCATTAACATATGCACACAAATATTAACTTAACTGCAGGTAGTGCCCTTCCCTGATCCTTAATGGGGTACTGCAAACTGGCAGCTGAAGGGTTTGTGCTGCTGTGGGTTGGGCCTGCTTGTCCCAAGGACAAAATGCACATTAAAACGTGTTGCCCTTGACCCCAAACAATATGTCCTGGGCGTCGGGCTATAGGAATTCCACATCCCTGCCAGTACCAAGCACCATTTAGTCTTTTGTTATCTCTTGCTTCTGTGTGCAGAGATGCCCCTGGGCCTAGATGCCCCAGGGTGAGTTGTGCGCTCTATAAAAAATCCTTACCATACTATACCTTACCATACTTCCTACTACCTGGATTCTCAGGAGTAAAAAGAAAAGGAAACTAGATTCACTTATGAGTGGTTGGGATTTTTGTTGACAGCACGGCTCCTCCTCCTCTTCTCTACTGATTTATTTACCTTTTGAAGAAAGAGATGTTGCCTATGGGAGGGTTGTTGGATGGCATGGGGGAGGAGGTTAAAATCATAGAGTGAAATTCAGTTAAAGGGACAAATCCAATTGGCCGCACCCTGCTCGTCTTACCAGCAAGTTGCCCCAAGGAACTATGGTCCATGTAGTGGCGACGGCGAGTACGCCTGTGCCACAGTGTTAAAAGAAAGTAAGTGTCGCATTAGCCATCCCTGGACACGTGTTTCGAGGTAGTTGCCTCTCGTCAGCAGGGAGTAGGTGAGTGTAAGGGGGTGCCGCGTAGACTGCCAACGTACCACTCATGGCGCGCAGGTGCTGGTCCAGGACTCGTCAGCCCAATGGCTCAAGGGAGCCTTAATACAACAAATCCAATTGGCCGCACTCTGCTCGTCTTACCAGCAAGTTGCCCCAAAATCACAGAGTGAAATTCAGTTAAAGGGCCCTCTTAATTGGGTTAAATAATAAACAAATCAGCAAGTAGCAAGATATCGCACTTGACAAGGTAAATGTAAAAGTATGCAACGCCTTGTTTACTTGCTCTCACTATCCTGCTTGTAGAGTCAATTATGTATGTCGATATCTTTGTTATTCAAGTGGAATAAAATATTATATTAAACCCTGGGACACAAGTGATGATATCCCCAGTGTCATTTCATCCCTGTGTCTTTGAATTGACTTCCGGTGACCCTGTATTGCAGATCTGGTGTATGACAGGCAGAGAGGTAACTCCCCCCCCTTCAGTTGACAAGTGCGACAAATGAAAGAAATACAGGGGCACGTTGGGCTCTGGCTCAAAGTAATTTTTAGGCCGAAGCATACCAGACAGCGCAGATTTCTTGTTTGCTAGCGACACTATGGGGACATTCGAAAAGCTTCTATGGGAATGTATTCTGCCCATTGCTTACCATTGGCCTTTGTGGTTTGTAACTCACATTTGCTTGCTTTCTATTTGCTGGCTTTATTTGTTTTAGGAAATTCTGAGAAAGTGAAACACATCAATACTAGTTTGCAGAAAATCTAGATTCCAAGGTGTGCAAAAGGATAAACCTAAGGATAAAAGTTTAATGTCAATGGCTGATAACTCAAGATCTGACAAGTTAATCACAGTCATTTTGTTGCTTTTCTCTCCCTCGTTGTTACTCCCACAGGCTTTGTTGGCACGTCTCTTCTTTCTTGATTTTGATTTTTTGTTCCTCATGTTTTTCTTCACGTTCTGCGTCCTCTGCCTCCCCGAAAATCCTGCTCCGCATGTTGCTGCTTGGATTTTTCTCTGTTCAGTAGCTGGAATTGCTTTAGAAAGTTTTTCCTGCTCCCGTTACTTACTTGTATATTGTACACCAGAGTTTCTGCCGAGATGTCCGATGCGTTGCTGTCAGACACACCACTCTCCCTCTAGGGTGAATACAAGTGGATCAGTGCATGCTTTCCAACTTGTATAAGGGAGTTCATTAACTTTGCTTGCCTCCCCATTATTTCCACCACATAAAGCATGGATAGAACTATTATTTCCACCACATAAAGCATGGACAGAACTATTATTTCCACCACATAAAGCATGGACAGAACTATTATTTCCACCACATAAAGCATTGATAGAACTAAATTGGTTGATCCAGTCCTGGGGGCAACCACGGAATCAATCCATACTGTAGTGATACTCCTAAAATGGTAAACAGCCCTTACAACGAATCCGTTACCCCGCATGCAATTACAACGCGGTTGTTACAATGACCGCGTTGTAACAACGCATACCATTACCCCGCAAGTTGTAAAAACGACTTTCGGAGGGGGGATAAGATGTTGGATTTAAAATCCAACACCTTCCCTACTGTCCGCACAGACTGGAGTTGGAATAGTAAATTATACTATTCTAACATCCAGCCCCCCCCCCTCTGCAAGTCGTTGTTACGACTTGCGGGGTAATGGTATGCGTTGTTACAACGCCGTCGTTGTAACGACCGCGTTGTAATTGCATGCAGAGTGAAAGCATGCGTAATAAGGAGGCATATTCTCCTAAAATACGGCAATTAATAATCCAATTAGTTTAGTCGGTAGAGGAGACAGGTGAACATTATAATCGTCACACCAATACAATGACTGCATCATATTTACCTTTGAGGTTAATCTTCTTCAAATCTTCCTCCAGCCAATCGATCACCCAACTTACACATTTCTTGAAAAGATTATTATAATAGTTAATCAACCCTATTTGAGCGGAGGAGCGTTGCCATCCCCCCCCCCCTCCCCCCCCCCCAGCTGCTGCGAGCACAGCAGGTACAGATGAATATGTAAAATAGAATGTTAATGCCATTTTACCTAAATGCCCCAGTGCGAGGGCAGGGGTGGGGCTGAATCCTGTAATTGCAGGATTACTGTTGCTCTGGAGTGTGCATGTCGGGTTGGCCAGTTCTATTGCACGGCCAGTCTGACATGAGCAGTACGCACCCAGCAATTCCCTGGTTGTGAAAAAGCCGGGGCTTTGCTGGCACAGGCACTCAGCCTCAAAATGAGCGCTGGGTTAATCTGCTCCCACCAATCCTGGAGCTGCTCTTGGCATGAGAGCAGCTCCAGGATTGGTTGTTTTGATGTCCACTGAGTAGGAAGAAAGTCGTTCTCTTTCCTGCTCATGGACGCCAATCAGGAGAGAGCTGCGCACCGGGGAAGCAGTGTATGGTGAGTTGTAGCGCCCCACCATATATTTATACTTGTAGCTGCCACTGACTACAAAATCCATGTCTAGCGTTAACCCAATGAATTGGTGGGCGGAAGCGCTCAGCATTGTAGTGTTAGTCTCCTCTCGCCATCACTGTTGGTTTGTAAATAAAAAAAAAAAAGCTCATTGTGGCAACTGTTATTTTTGAGTTTCCATTCTGCCTCCCTCCTAATCTTGAGCGAAGGTGTTCAACCAATGCCGGGGACCTAAAATTCAAAAACGCGCCCAGGAGACTCGAGTCATAATAATATCAGTAAACAGTCAGCTATGGAGACCTGTCCTATTTCCAAGACAGTGAACTGCTTTAGTTTTTTTAGTTGGGGCCAATTTCATTACAAGATCGGAGGCTACCATTATGCATTATAGCCTTATAGCCCACCGTAGCAGACTATACAGGCCATGAAATGCATGCTCCAGCGTTAAAAAGCGAATACCTTTAACAAGGGAGCAGGATTTAAAGCCCAGCTACGGAGGGATATACGGCTATTAGAACATTCTGCCACTAGAGGGCAGAATGTTCTAACAAATGAAACAAAGGCTTCTCGGAGCCCGAGGGGGTTTAAATCCCCTTGGGCGCCGAGAGGCCTTTGTAAAACAACATTGCAATGTTGCTTTGCGGGCTTTTACCAGCCCGTGGAAGCTCGGAGTACTCCATTGTCCCAGAGGCCGACCCGAGCTCCCAGCAAATCTGAGACCCGTAGCCCTCGTGGGGACCGTGAAACCGGAACCCCTGGACACCGTGCACATTTGCAAGTGCATATGCTTCTCGTCGATCTCTGAGGCTGTGCTTTGGGCTACTTGTAGTCCCCACCCCGAGCAGTGTCTCCACCGAAGATTACTGGCCTACACTCACCGAGTGTCCCGTGGGCTGGCATTGTGTGATTCCTCTCGAGGTCCCTTTGCGATCCCTGGTCCGTCGACTGGTGGGTCACTGTGAAGGCAACTCTAAATTTAATTGGGCTTACCTGGATGCTCCAGACGTGCCCTGACTTCTTTTCTCTTCCTGCGTGGTTTGCTGTTGGCAAGGCTTTTTGGGATTCAATCCGAGCACTGACACAACAGCACTCAACATCCTTTGTGGGACAGCTCGAATCCAGCTCCTGGTTGTCGTCGACGCCTCCTGGTCCTCGTGGCTGCAGAGTCAAGCTTCACCTCTTTGTACCTGAAACACCCGACATCGGTGGGCATTCGTCTATCATGCCCCTGGTCACTGGCAAGTGACCCAGACTCTTTCCCCTCTGCTTTCAGGTTCTTCTGATCTTTGATCCAGGATTGGAACACACCGGACACTTTTTTCCTTCCCGGCAGCAGCACTTTGCAGCAGATCGCCATTGAAATCAACGACGATTCCCGACACCATTTGACACCTATGCACCCGGCTTCCCTGGGTGATGTAACTCGAGTACTCCGGTGCTCCCGTGGGTGCTGGGCCCTAAAACCTCCTAAGTCTAAAAGGTTTTGCTCAAAGTCCTCTCCTAAGTGTCCTTAACTTCTAAAATTCCAACCGCGACTTTCCCATAGAATAGTACGGGGCTCGCGCCTGTGTTCTCACACTGCATGCGTCCCCCGTGGGTCTCCTGTGTCACTACCTTGGGTGGTTCCTTGGGGTCCCAGCGATTTGACGTGCTCTAGGCACTGTGTTTAGTCAAGTCGTGGTTTTTATACTACTTTCTCAATATATGGTTTGGCCCAGCCCTGGGGCCCATTGTATATTGTCCAATTTACTGTCGTTTTAGAACTGTATTATTGTGTATCTTGGACTCTAATCTCATAAAGAGAATAGTAGTGAGTGTTTAGAAATAAATACATATATTTTCTATATACCTTGTGTGGTTCTCCTTTCATTTAGTGATTCAAGAGGTTATAATCTGGTAAACCAAGCTGCTTTACACTCCTTCAAGACTTAGCCTGAAGGCTGCTCTCCCTTGCTACCTCTAGGATAGCTTTCAATTAAGGTTGTCTTTAAACCTATTCATCAATAAGGGTTGTTTGGACTGGTACAAGGTGGCCTTTATAACTAGTGGACAGCATATACTAGGCCAACTTCTCACACAGCTTTAAAGGACCGAGCCGAAGGCAAGGGCCTTTAACAAGGGAGCGGAACTTTAATAGCGGGTATAGGCCAGCTACGAAGGGCTATAAGGCTATTAGATCATTCTGCCACTAGAGGGCAGAATGTTCTAACAAATAAAACAAAGGCTTCAGGGAGCGCGAGGGGATTGAAATCTCCTCAGGCTCCCTGAAGCCTTTATTCGCAGCCACAGCTGTGAACAAAGAAACATTTGAATGTTGGAGCTCCGGGCTTATACCAGCCATTATAAGCCCAGAGCTACTCCATTGTTTTCAATGGAGCTCCCAACATTCCAATGTTCTAATAATCCTTTAATGACAACTCCACACAGCTACTTTAAAGTATGACATCACAATGTAGATTGTTCTAGAACATAATACAGTCAGGCTATAATAGGCATGCACTTAGTACAATCTGCGTATTTTACATGCGGCTACACACAGATAAGTAACCTTCTATTAACATTACTACTTCACTGTAATTTAACAGTTTCTCATTTTATCTATATTTTATCTCATTCTTAATTTAATAGATTGTCAGTTGATGTGTATAATCTTGCCAAATATATCTCTGTTTTACAGGGCTACTGTTATTGTATCACCTGCCGTTTTATAACCATTTATAGCCTTTTAATTCCCTTCAGGCAAGGGCAGAGCTTCCAATCCGTGGTCGCTCAACCTTCCCACCCTACCCCATGTTTACTTTATCCAAAGCAGGATCGAACGCAACCGGCGCGCTGTTGATTCTTACCACTTTCTTTCCTCCGCTCTCGGACAGCCAGTTTCGCGGCTTATCTCACTGCGGCTTTCAAATATAACAAAGGCAACTTTTGCCATACAACCAGGAGCACAAACAGCTCCAAATCCATGGCTCTGCTTCTCCCAACATGCATCGTCATTAGAGCGCATCGGGAGAGGCTTTATTAGAGTAAAGATATTTAGCAAACCTTCGATAGCTGCAAAAACTCCTAAACCCCCCTTTTTTACTTACTATTAATCCCCTGATCCCCCTCCCTTCTCCTTCTCCATTACCCTTTGTTTTCCTACACATTTTCTTGTATAGCCATCATCTAAAACATATCCATCAGAGGCTGCCGTACCCACCCTGGCCTCCCCGGGGGCCAGGATAGGCTCCCTATCTAAGCAGGTCTTATAATGCAGGATATGAATGCACTGTTTAATTTGTATTCTCTATGCAAGGCACTTCTCCCTCTCATGCATATCTCAGGATGCCTAAAACTGTACTCTGTTTATGATATGTTGATTATTTGATATCCTGTGAACTTTCATAACTGCTCCGATGAGCTATACGATGTGCAATGTTGCATGTTTTTCTTAAAAACTCTAATTTGTATTCTCCTGATAAAGCATTATTCTAACATTTAGGTACCCTTTAACGCTTGATATCTATATGCTGCTCACATTACATATTGTGTTTGACGCCCTGTGACTTTACACTTCCTTTTCACTGAGTTATACTAAATGTGATGATGTTTGTATTATTTTAAAATTTCAATAAACAGATTTGAAAAGAAAAAAAATAATAGGCCTGATAGGTAAGGCTAAAAGGGGGCATTACCCATTTGAGCATTTTGAAAAAAAGACTAATAAGGAGCACAACCCTTTGTTCGTTTAAAATAAAAAATAAAAATGTAAAAAACAGAATTAATAAGAATAGATAATAATTAGGGGGGAGGAGCCTAGCGCGCATCCAAGATGGTCGCGTGAGCACAGGGCTCCCCGGACCCTCTCTGCTCCTCGGAATTTATCCTGAGAATATCCTGACGTGGCTTATGGAATCTGGGAGATAAAGACCAGCTGAGCGTATATCTCTTTTCAAAACTCAAATCGGACCTGGGAATCCTGAGTTGTCGTCGTCGGAACTTTTGGGACCCACCCGACGGAGGTGACCGGGGTGAAGGTGACCCGAGGGACCGGGCTGCAATTGAACAACAGCGGCTTCAGCGCGGTGCCAGCTGTCGATCCACCACTTTCGGTTTCGGTTTTGCACTTCAGGAGACCGGCAGGGAGGTGCGCTCGGGGTGGAGAGGTGCTTCCTGGGCCTCTGCATGAGGTTTTCTTTCATCTGCCACTAGAGCGCCTATCGCCTCGGACCCCCTATACCGACATTTTGTGGTCTTCTTGCTGGTGCCTTACACCTCTTGATTGGAGGTCCCCTCGGGTGACCGTGTTCACATGGGGGGCAAAGGGGGTCCCGAGGGCCGCAAGACCAAGGCTTCCCTCCGCGGGGGGGCAGTCCAGAGCAATAACATGGACCGCTACACCCAGGGCAGGGGGCCCTCTGGCGCTGCTGGCCCCCCCTCGGATACTGCGGAAGGAGGCGCGACCGCCACTACGGAACTATCCTTGCAGGACATTATGGGCGCCATTGATGGCATCAGGGAAACCATCGCGACGCAATATGAGGCCCTGGCCCGTAAGATTGACACTGTCGCGATCGATGTCACCCTGATCCGGGCCGACCTCTCCAAAACTAACGAGAAGGTCCAGGCTCTCGACGCACGGACCTCCACCCTCGGTGCGGATGTGTCGGATCTGCGGGCCGCGCTTGGAGACATCAGGGTGGTTAACGACCATATGGCCCGGCGGCTTGAGGACTTCGAGGGACGGGCCCGACGCAACAACATCCGTGTCATAGGTGTACCGGAGTCCTCTGACGGCCGCCCGGTTGACCTCGTGGTCGAGGAACTTATCCTGAAACAGTTGTCCTCGGCTGGCCTAAGTAAGTTCTTTGCCGTGGAGCGGGCCCATCGAGTTCCGGGCGGTCGGCCACGGCCGGGGGCCCCCCCGAGGCCTATCGTGGCCAAACTGTTCTACTACAGGGACCGCGACGCTATTCTGCAGGCCTCACGGACCCACGGCCCGGTTCGTCATGAGAACTCGACCATCAATTTTTACCCGGACTTCACGCAACTGGTCCAGAAACAACGGATGGGATTCCAAGGGGTGAAGCGTCGTCTCCGTGAGCTGGGCCTAAAGTATTCGATGCTCTACCCTGCAAAACTCCGAGTGGAACATGGGGATCGGACAGCCTTTTTTGACTCTCCTGTGGCTGCAAGTGACTGGCTGGACTCTCTGCCGGACGGAGGTGGCCGTCCCGGACCCTCTGCGGGCACCGCAGGTGATGGGTCCCCTTTAGAATGACTTTTGGTCCTTGATTTTGCCTTTTTGCACTGTACAGTCGGGTCTTATTTCATTTGCATATTGTGTTTTACCAGGACCAGTGAGGGGGGCGGGCGGGGACGGGTCCCTTACCTCCTCTGGGTTCTTTTCGTAGAATGGGGTTAGTGGGGCGACAGGCACACTGCAAGTTGGGGGGGTTTTTTGGCCCGCAGGGGTGCAGGGTGGGGGGAGTTGGTCCTGGGGTGGGGTTGGGGGGGAGGAGGGTTTGTTTTGCTGTGTGTTTCTTGTTTACAGGGCGAGGTACTGATTTTTGTCCACATTTGGGAACTGTGCTGCAGGCTGGGGGACCCTTGATCTATTGGGGGGGATGGGGGGGGACGGGTTGAGGCTTATGTCATGGAACGTCAATGGGTTGGGGGACCGTATCAAGCGGGGTGTAGTACTGCAATATTTGCGTCGTTTGACTCCTGATGTGGTGTTTCTCCAGGAGACGCATCTGGTTGGCAATGTTTGTCATGCAATGAACAGGGGGGGATACCGCCTCGTGGCCCATTCTGGTTTCACAACTGGTTCCAGGGGGGTGGGCATTCTGCTGCGAACCTCACTTCCGGTGGAGATCACTAAGATAGTCTCGGATGACAGAGGGCGCTATGTGTGTTTGATTGGGAGGTGGGAGGGGCAGCCCCTTGCCCTGGTTTCAGTTTACGTCCCCCCGGGCCTCCAGAACTCCACCTTCACTGACTTGGGTCGAATGCTGCTTGACCTTCCGGACAGCCTCCTGCTCATGGGCGGGGACTTTAATTCTGTGGTTTCGGGTGAACTGGATCGTCACCCACCAAGGACCCTCCCCGCTGCCCAGGCATGGCTGGGTGGGATGCTGGAGACCTTCGGCCTGGTGGATAGTTGGAGATTAATGCATCCGACCCAATGTCAATTCACCTTTCACTCGGGGGCGCATGGGAGTCTCTCTAGGTTAGACTACTTCCTTATGCCCGCGGCGCAGACTGGTCGGATTCGAGAGGTCAGGCACCTGGCGCGGGGTATTTCCGACCATTCTCCGCTGTGGCTTGTTTTTGACACCGGGCCGCGGTCTGCAGGGCGGATCGCTCCCATTAACCCATGGTACCTGCGAGACCCTACGACTCGTGACAGCCTGGTTAAGGCTATGGACCAATACTTCCTGGATAACGAGGGGTCGGTGTCTTCTGCAATGTCCCTGTGGGAAGCCTTTAAAACCGTGATCCGCGGACACGCCCTTTCCCAGATAGTGGTGGCTAAGAGGGTCAAGAGTGAGGCAGTGGTGAGGCTGGAGACTGACATCTTGGGGCTGGAGTCGGCCTTGGAGGCGAATGTTACTCCGGACGGGCTCCATGCCCTCAGCCTGAAACAGTTTGAATATAGGTCCCTGGTCACTGACGCGGCCAAAACTATGTATAGGGAGCAGCAGGGTCGACTGTACGATGCCGGGGACAAGGCGGGAAAGTTGATCGCGTGGCTGGACAGGAAGGAGAGAGTGAATCGTGTGGTCCCGGAGTTGCGTGCTGCGGATGGTGTGTGTGTGACGGAGCCTGACGAGATTGTGGAATGTTTTGCCGACCACCTCCGGGCTGTGTACTCCCCAGTGACTGACAGGGATGAGGACGACTCTCGCCTTCTACTGAGGGATATCGCCTTGCCCTGCCTGTCCGTTGAGGACCGTGAGCGGCTGGACGCCCCCTTGTCGGTGGATGAAATCGCGACCGCGATCCGCTCCCTTCGCTCGGGCAAGGCTATGGGTCCCAACGGTCTGCCCATTGAGCTATATAAATTGCGCCCTGACAAGCTTGCGCCCTTCCTCAGTCGCATGTTCCGTGAGTCTCTGGCGGCGGGTTCCCTCCCGGCCGATCAGCGTTTGGCCACGATAGTCGTTATCCCCAAGGAGGACAAGCCGCGAGATCGCTGTACTTCTTACCGGCCTATTTCACTGCTAAATGCGGAGCCTAAGATCCTGGCGAAAGTCCTTGCCAATCGTCTGTTGAGCGTCGTGTGCGATCTGATTCATCCGGACCAATGCGGATTCATCCCGCATCGTAACACCGCTCTTAACTTGCGGCGTCTTCATGGCGCCCTTGCCAGGGCGGAGCTCCTCTCCGAACCGGCCGTGCTGGTTTCTTTGGATGCCACGATGGCTTTTGACACCATCGAGTGGCCATTCCTCTGGGCTGTCTTGGCTAAATTTGGCTTTGGGGAAGGATTTATTGGCTGGGTGAAGCTTCTGTACACGGGACCCATGGCTCAGGTGGTGGTGAACGGGCGGGTCTCTCGGCCCTTTGCCCTCGGCAGGGGCACGAGGCAGGGATGCCCGTTGTCCCCTTTGCTCTTCGCTCTCGCCCTGGAGCCACTCGCGGCTTGGCTCCGCTGGGAGCCCTCGCTTCGAGGGATCCGGTGGGCCCCGGGCTTTGAAGATCGGGTTTCGCTGTATGCGGACGATATTCTCCTATATCTCACCTCACCGCGGCAGTCGCTCAACGTCCTCTTTGACGTTCTGACTTCCTTTGGGAATAATTCGGGTCTCACGATCAATTGGTCTAAATCCTGCGTCTATCCGATCTCCGGTGGTCCTCCACTCCTACCGCCTCGGCTTCCGATCCAGGTATCACTGAGCGGCTTTAAGTACCTGGGGATATACGTTTCGCTGGACCCGGTGGCTCGCTATGAGCTGAATCTCCTGCGTCCGCTTCGGCGATTGCGAGAGGATACGGCCCGGTGGTGTAGGCTGCCCCTGTCCCCGCTGGGTCGGGCCGCGCTGTTCAAAATGATGTCCCTTCCCAGGTTCCTCTATGCACTCCAGAATTCCTTCGACGTCATCCCAGTGGCCTACTTTCGGGAGGTAGAGAGCCTGCAGAGGAGACTGGTGTGGGACGGGCGGGCGCGTATTGCTCTTGCTAAGCTTACTCTCCCCTGGTATGACGGGGGCATCGCGCTTCCCGACATTCGCAGGTATTATTGGGCCGCGCAGCTTTCGGCCATCAACCATGCCACGTATGCGCCTGGCCTGAACCCGGCGTATGAGATGGACAAGTTCCTGCTTCCCGGCGGGGACTATAACAGGGCGCTGTACTCCCGCTCGGCTGGCCGGACCCTTACGGGTCCTACTAAGATTGCTGTGCGGACCTGGAGGGCCGCCACTGCGGCCACGGGCTGGGGTGAGCGACTGACATGTGCTACTCCTTTGTTTGCCTCCGATCGCCTGGGGAGCCTCTGGACTACGAAGGGGTTTGACCAGTGGGACACGATTGGTATCAGCAAAGTGGGAGACCTGTGGCATAAGGGCGCGGTTAAGACTTTCGCGGCTCTTCAGGCCGAATATGAGCTTACGGACAGGGAGTTCTTCCGCTATGCCCAGGTTCGACACGCCCTGCTCTCGGTCTTTGGAGAGGGGACCACGATCCCGGTTTCCTCGCCCCTCGAGGACCGCATACTTGACGGACATGTCCCGGACAGCACTATTTCTTTAATTTATAAGAAACTGATTAATCATCGGGCTGACCTCTTGGTGCGCCTTCGGGAGGCTTGGACGGGGGATGGGGTGGAATTGGACGACGAGGACTGGCAGTCTGCACTGTCGTCCCCCAAAGAGGTCGCCATTCCAGCCCGTCTCCGGTTGGTACAGCTTAAGATTCTTCACCGGGTGTATGTGACGGGTCCTCGCTTGGTCTCGATGGGATATTCCGACGACGGGCTCTGTAAGCGGGGTTGTGGGCTCAGTGCCACCTTTCTCCATATCCTGTGGGAGTGCCGCGAGGTGGCGGACTACTGGCGCCGGGTACATACGGTTATGGGACAGGTCACTGGGGTTGTGCTGCTGCCGGAGGTGCGTCGCTGTGTCCTGAATGTGTGGGAGCCCAATGATTATAGCGCGGCTCAGACTCGGTGGGCGGCCCTGGGGAACATGATTGCCAAGAGAGATATAGCGCAGCTTTGGGGTGCCCAGCGGCCGCCCACCGTGTCAGTATGGAAGTAGAATATGGACTGGTGTATGTTCAGGGAGAAGACTGTGTATGTTGCCCGTGGTAAGCCGGGGGCATGGGGCAGAATCTGGGGGCAATGGAATGCTTATCGCGGGGGTATCTGTACGCCCCCCCTGGTGGACACCGATATCGCCATGTCCCCCTGACCCTTGACGGTTCCGGGCACCTTTTGGAATGACTACATATGGACGTTCAGTTCCCTTGGCCCCCCCCCCCGTCCCCAGCCTCCCGGTACTCCTTCCTTTCGTGTGCTGCTTAATGGTCTGACCTGGAGTTCCCCGGAGGAAGCCTGACCTGCGCCGTTTGTCTTTATGCCTCGCCTTTTGTTTTTCTTTTAGTTTTCTGTGTTTGTTTGATCTAAGTCTCCTGTGCCTCTAGAACTATCCGGACTCACTACGGGGCCGACCCCCGGGAACCGACTGCAGCTTTGATAAATGTATATTTCATTCTGTACTTAGCGGCCGGCCCTGGTGGTTGTAGGCCCGTGCTTGTAATCGAATTATTGTTCAATAAAAACTTTTAAAAACAAAAAAAAAAAAAAAAAAAGAATAGATAATTAGGCAAAGACCCCCTTCTCTCTTATTTAAATATATACCTTAAATTAGTTTAAAGCACCCAACATGTCAGACCTTGACAGTCAAAGCTCAAAAAACCCCTCAAAAGTTAAATGAGGATCTGATAAAAAAAATTCATATAACAAGAAAGGCGCACATGTGTGCCTGAGACCATACAATAGGTCATGAGAAACAAAAGAGCCATCCTGTTGAAGGGAGAACCTGACCCAGACTCATTGTCTGGTGGAGTGTCTGAGACTCCTCTACAAAGAGAAAAGAGATTAAAAAAGACCAAACAGGTTGAGGGTGTTTCTTCCAATGACATTCTAGTAGGTCCTAGTACCTCAAAACGTCCAGGACGTCTAAGCACCTCAAATTTCAAAGGAAGTCTAAGCACCTCAAAAATAAAAAAAGGGGCGGTATAAGCACCTCAAAGATGATGGGTGTCCTATGTAACACATACCCTACGAGTGCACACAACGGCATCGGTACACGCACTGTCTGGGAAAGACTCAAGAAAATGCACTGGAAGAAACTAACTTCCAGAATGAGGAGTTACTGGACAAATACGTATTCGATTTGGCCCAGAGAGACCTAGATGTGGAAAACTCCTTAACGAGGAGGCCCCCTCCACATCTAAGGACCTAGTACTGGGCCCTCTAGGTCAAGAAATGTCCCCACTCTACAATATTAAACACCCTAGAAGTGCGGAGTGGTGGCCTCAAGACGACATGACCAAATACATTACAAAGTGGTTAAGAAATCCACTAGAGAGGGAGACTCGTAATCTCCTCTAATCTGAATGCTTCAGACTGGTCATTCAACATAAGGTGTCCCTAACCCCAAACCTTGACCCAGAACCCATAACATTTCTATTTAAAATGGGTAGAGACCCTAGAAAGGGCATGGAGAGGTCTCTAAAAATGGGCCAAGACCGTCTACTCGACGTATTAGGTCCCCTAGCTAGCATTATTGACATGGCAGAAGATTGCCACCTGAACCAACACCTGGTAGGTGTCTCTCTCTTTAGGGTTTGGAGCCAAAGAGTGCTGATCTTGCTAGGTAACGTTAACGCAAGCATAAATGCAGAACGACGTATAGTTATCCTATCAAAAATAAATCCCAAGTTGAGCAACCTAGCTACCCAAGAACCTTCAGAGAACCCCAAAGGTCTCCTATTTGGAGATGGCATGCTCAAATCTCTCAGTAAATACATCTCTACTTTCACTGCTCTGGACAAGGCCCAGTCAAACATGCGTAGGTTCTTCAACCCCAGTGTTTTTGGACGGGCCAGAAGAAGGGGCCTTTCTCCCGGCCATGCTTCATACAGGACCAATTTCAGAGCTAGGGGCTTCGGCAGAGGCTCCTAAGGAAGAACACCACCACCTTTTTACCCAAAATGTGGCTGAAGCTCCCGCTCATGAGGCCCAAGAGGACTCATACAGATCTTAAGCACCTTTAACAGCGAGAACCAATATTCTGCTTTTCAGTTCTTCCCAGGTAAAAGTGGGGGGTCGCCTCAAATTCTTTTTCAAAACCTGGCAATCAATCACCAGAGACCACTGGGTCCTAGATACTGTCCAAGGGTTCAAGATATATTTCCTACAACCACCTCATCAATCCCATGTCCCCAGGAAACTAAGTCTACCTCAAGTTCAACAGATGGTAGTAGAAGAGGAGATTTCCTCTATGTTAAAAAAAGGCGCCATAATAGAAATACCATTAAGCCAGAAGGTTTTTATAAGTACACTCTGATACAAAAGAAAGACAAAGGCTGGAGACCTGTCACAAATCTCAGAGACCTAAACAGGTTCCTCATCTACAGACACTTCAAAATGGAGGGTATCCACCTCCTAAGAGACATCTTACTGCAGGGAGACTGGTTAGTAAAACTGGACCTCAAAGATGCATATTTCTCCATTCCAATGGCTCAGGAATGCCAATGCTACCTCCAATTTTCATGGCAAAATCATCTTTTTCAATTTCAGGCACTTCCCTTCCATCTAGCATCAGCCCCTGGTGCTTTACAAAACTAATGAGAGCAGTCATCTCTTTCCTCAGAGAGAGAGGAATACGTCTTATTATATATCTGGACAATATTCTCATAATGTCGCAGTGTCAGGTATAAATTCTCAAAGATCTAGAGAGAACAATAGCCCTCTTGGAAAATCTCGATTTCATAATAAACAAAGAAAAGTCTATTTAAACCCCTTCGCTGATAGGCCTCCCCCCCCCCCCCCGTGCTAAGCCTTTTGGCTATTTGGGGTTGTTCGCGTTTAGGCCCCTCTAACTTTTTGACCACATAAGGTATCGACGCCAAATTTGCGTCCTTTTCTTCCAACATCATGGGGATTCTAAAGGTACCCAGGGTTTGTGGATTCCCCTGGAGGGGACTCAGAAATTAGCAATTTACAGCAAAATTTAATTTTGGGGGGGAAAAATGGCTGCAAATGAAAGCGTCTGGGGTTTTCCCTGCAAATGTTTTCAAAAAAGGGTTTGTGGGGCTAAAATCACCATTTCCCCAGCTTATAGGGAATAACAGAACTTTGTCAGAAACCCAACATTTTTTACACAGTTTTGGCATTTTTCTGGGACATAGCCTTTTTTTTGCTATTTTTTGAGCTTTCAACCTCCTTCCAGGTAATGGTAGAAATGGGTGTGAAAGTAATAATGGATCCTGGAAAGCTATATATTTTAGAAAAGTAGACAACATTTTGAATTCAGCAAGGGGTCATTTGGGTAGATCCAATAAGGTTTCTTTATAGAAACTGACAGATAAATATAGGAACAATTGAAAATTAGTTGAAAAAAACAGCCTTTTGTGTCAACGTTTTCACCTGTAACTTCTTCTAATTATGACAGCTCTTTGAAAGCAATATACCGTTACATCCGCTGGACCTTCCTGGTTGTGGGGATATATAGGACTTGTAGGTTCACCAAGAACCTGACGAACCCAGAGTCAAAAACTGAGCAGCAATTTGCAATGGTTTTTTATTATGTTCGGGGTATATAGCAATTATTGTGGGAAAATATATACATGGAAAAATCGGTATGAAAGATACCTATGTATTTCTGAAATGGGAACAAATTATAGAGTTTAGAAACTGTACATATTTGCACATTTTCGAAATTGGGAATACTCATACTATTATGAGAATTATCGGTCATTTTTCAAAATGACTTCTTTTTTACACAATGTCTTTCATTTGGAAGGCAGAAATGCATCAAAAAGCAATAGTTAATAACAGTTGCTTTACAAATCTGAATTATCCTAAGTCTCCCGATAAAAATGGTACCTCGCTTGTGTGGGTAGGCATAGTGGCTCAAAACCCAACGTGAACAAACCACATTTTCACAATGAAAATGTACCCTTTTTTTGCGAAGTGTCTAGCTGTAGTTTTTTAACACTAGCTCTGCCGACATCTAGCAAACCTATACATCTTTGAAAACTAGACACCCAGGGGAATCCAGGATGTGGTGACTTGACTGCCTCCCACCAGGTTCTGTTACCCAGAATCCCTTGCAAACCTAAATTATTATCCAAAAAAACACATTTCCCCACATTTCTGTGGTGGAAAGTTCTGGAATCTGCGTGGATCCACAAATTTCCACCCACCCCGCGTTACCCAAAGTCTTACGAGAAAAATGGCACCTCACTTTTGTGGGTTGGCCTAGTGTCCGTGACAGGAAACGGTGCAAAACGCAACGTGGTCACACCTCAATTTCGCAGTGAAAAATGACCCTTTTTTGGCAAAGTGCCTAGCTGTAGTTTTTTCACCTTAGCTCTGCTGGCACCTAGGCAAACCTAGCAAACCTATACATTCTTGAAAATTAGACACCCAGGGGAATCCAGGATGGGGAGACTTGACTGCTTCCCACCGGGTTCTGTTACCCAGAATCCCTTGCAAACCTAAAGAATTGTCCAAAAAACACACATTTTCACCACATTTCTGTGGTGGATAGTTCTGGAATCTGCGTGGATCCACAATTTTCCACCCACCCCGCGTTCCCCAAAGTCTTCCGAGAAAAATGGTACTTCACTTGTGTGGGTCGGCCTAGTGCCCGCGACAGGAAACGGTGCAAAACGCAACGTGGTCACACCTCAATTTCGCAGCGAAAAATGACCCTTTTTTGGGAAAGTGCCTAGCTGTAGTTTTTTAACCTTAGCTCTGCCGGCACCTAGGGAAACCTAGCAAACCTATACATTTTTGAAAACTAGAGATCCAGGGGAATCCAGGATGGGGTGACTTGACTGCCTCCCACCAGGGTCTGTTACCCAGAATCCCTTGCAAACCTAAATAATTGCCAAAAAAAACACATTTTCCCCACATTTCTGTGGTGGAAAAATCTGGAATCTGCGTGGATCCACAAATTTCCACCCACCACGCGTTCCCCAAAGTCATCTGAGACAAATGGTACCTCACTTGTGTGGGTCGGCCTAGTGCCCGGGACAGGAAATGGCAAAAAACACAACGTGGTCACACCTCAATTTCGCAGTGAAAAATGACCCTTTTTTGGCAAAGTGCCTAGCTGTAGTTTTTTAACCCTAGCTCTGCCAGCACCTAGGGAAACCTAGCAAACCTATACATTTTTTAAAACTTGACACCCAGGGGAATCCAGGATGGGGTGACTTGACTGCCTCCCACCAGGTTCTGTTACCCAGAATCCCTTGCAAACCTTACAATTGTCCAAAAAAACACATTTTTCCCACATTTCTGTGGTGGAAAGTTCTGGAATCTGCGTGGATCCACAAATTTCCACCCACCCCGCGTTCCCCAATGTCTTACGAGAAAAATGGTACCTCACTTGTGTGGGTTGGCCCAGTGCCCGCGACATGAAACGGCGCAAAACGCAACGTGGTCACACCTCAATTTCGCAGTGAAAAATGACCCTTTTTTGGCAAAGGGCCTAGCTGTAGTTTTTGAACCCTAGCTCTGCCGGCACCAAGGGAAAACTAGCAAACCTATACATTTTTGAAAACTAGACACCCAGGGGAATCCAGGATGGGGTGACTTGACTGCCTCCCACCAGGGTCTGTTACCCAGAATCCCTTGCAAACCTACAAAATTGTCCATAAAACCACATTTCCCCCACATTTCTGTGGTGGAAAGTTCTGGAATCTGCGTGGATCCACAAATTTCCATCCACCCCGCGTTCCCCAAAGTCTTTTGAGAAAAATGGTACCTCACTTGTGTGGGTCGGCCTAGTGACCACGACAGGAAACGGTGCAAAACGCAACGTGGTCACACCTCAATTTCGCAGTGAAAATGACCCTTTTTTGGCAAAGTGCCTAGATGTAGTTTTTGAACCCTAGCTCTGCCGGCACCTAGGGAAACCTAGCAAACCTATACGTGTTTGAAAACTAGACACCCAGAGGAATCCAGGATGGGGTGACTTGACTGTTTCCCACCAGGTTCTGTTACCCAGAATCCCTTGCAAACCTAAAAAATTGTCCAAAAAAACACATTTTCCCCACATTTCTGTGGTGGAAAGTTCTGGAATCTGCATGGATCCATAAATTTCCACCCACCCTGCGTTCCCCAAAGTCTTACGAGAAAAATGGTACCTCACTTGTGTGGGTCGGCCTAGTACCCGCGCCAGGAAACGGCGCAAAACGCAACGTGGTCACACCTCAATTTCGCTGTGAAAAGTTACCCTTTTTTGGCAATGTGCCTAGCTGTAGGTTTTGAACCCTAGTTCTGCCGGCACCTAGGGAAACCTAGTTAACCTATACATTTTTGAAAACTAGACACCCAGGGGAATCCAGGATGGGGTGACTTGACTGCCTCCAACCAGGTTCTGTTACCCAGAATCCCTTGCAAACCTAACAAATTGTCCAAAAATCACATTTTCCCCACACTTCTGTGGTGGAAAGTTCTGGAATCTGCATGGATCCACAAATTTCCACCCACCCCGCGTTCCCCAAAGTCTTCTGAGAAAAATGGTACCTCACTTGTGTGGGTCGGCCTAGTGCCCACGACAGGAAATGGCGCAAAACGCAACGTGGTCACACCTCAATTTCGCAGTGAAAATGACCCTTTTTTGGCAAAGTGCCTAGATGTAGTTTTTGAACCCTAGCTCTGCCGGCACCTAGGGAAACCTAGCAAACCTATATGTGTTTGAAAACTGGACACCCAGGGGAATCCAGGATGGGGTGACTTGACTGCCTTTCACCAGGGTCTGTTACCCAGAATCCCTTGCAAACCTAAAAAATTGTCCAAAAAACCAAATTTTCCCCACATTTCTGTGGTGGAAGGTTCTGGAATCTGCGTGGATCCACAATTTTCCACCCACCCCACGTTCCCCAACGTCTTCCGAGAAAAATGGTACCTCACTTGTGTGGGTCGGCCTAGTGCCCGCGACAGGAATCGGTGCAAAGCACAACGTGGTCACACCTCAATTTCGCAGTGAAAAAAGACCCTTTTTTGGCAAAGTGCCTAGCTGTAGTTTTTTAACCTTAGCTCTGTCGGCACCTAGGGTAACCTAGCAATCCTATACATTTTTGAAAACTAGACACCCAGAGGAATCCAGGATGGGGTGACTTGACTGCTTCCCACCAGGTTCTGTTACCCAGAATCCCTTGCAAACCTAACAATTGTCCAAAAAAACACATTTTTCCCACATTTCTGTGGTGGAAAGTTCTGGAATCTGCGTGGATCCACAAATTTCCACCCACCCCGCGTTCCCCAATGTCTTACGAGAAAAATGGTACCTCACTTGTGTGGGTTGGCCTAGTACCCACGCCAGGAAACGGCGCAAAACGCAACGTTGTCACACCTCAATTTCGCTGTGAAAAATTATCCTTTTTTGGCAATGTGCCTAGCTGTAGGTTTTGAACCCTAGTTCTGCCGGCACCTAGGGAAACCTAGTTAACCTATACATTTTTGAAAACTAGACACCCAGGGGAATCCAGGATGGGGTGACTTGACTGCCTCCAACCAGGGTCTGTTACCCAGAATCCCTTGCAAACCTAAAAAATTGTCCAAAAAACACATTTTCCCCACATTTCTGTAGTGGAAAGTTCTGGAATCTGCATGGATCCACAAATTTCCACCCACCCCGCGTTCCCCAAAGTCTTCTGAGAAAAATGGTACCTCAGTTGTGTGGGTCGGCCTTGTGCCCGCGACAGGAAACGGCGCAAAACACAACGTGGTCACACCTCAATTTCGCAGTGAAAAATGACCCTTTTTTGGCAAAGTGCCTAGCTGTAGTTTTTTAACCCTAGCTCTGCCGGCGCCTAGAGAAACCTAGCAAACCTATACATTTTTGAAAACTAGACACCGAGGGGAATCCAGGATGGGGTTACTTGACTGCCTCCCACCAGGGTCTGTTAGCCAGAATCCCTTGCAAACCTAAACAATTGTCAAAAAAACACATTTTCCCCACATTTCTGTTGTGGAAAGTTCTGGAATCTGCGTGGATCCACAAATTTCCACCCACCACGCGTTCCCCAAAGTCATCTGAGAAAAATGGTACCTCACTTGTGTGGGTCGGCCTAGTGCCCGCGACAGGAAATGGCGCAAAACGCAACGTGGTCACACCTCAATTTCGCAGTGAAAAATGACCCTTTTTTTGCAAAGTGCCTAGCTGTCGTTTTTGAACCATAGGTCTGCCGGCACTTAGAAAAACCTAGCAAACCTATACATTTTTGAAAACTAGACACCCAGTGGAGTCCAGGATGGGGTGACTTGACTGCCTCCCACCAGGTTCTGTTACCCAGAATCCCTTGCAAACCTAAAAATTGTCCAAAAAAACACATTTTCCCCACATTTCTGTAGTGGAAAGTTCTGGAATCTGCGTGGATCCACAAATTTCCACCCACCCCGCTTCCCCCAAAGTCTTACGAGAAAAATGGTACCTCACTTGTGTGGGTTGGCCTAGTGCCCGTGACAGGAAACGGCGCAAAACGCAACGTGGTCACAGCTCAATTTCGCATTGAAAAATGACCCTTTTTTGGGAAAAGTGCCTAGCTGTAGTTTGTCAACCCTAGCTCTGCCGGCACCTAGGGGAACCTACCAAACCCTCACATTTCTGAAAACTAGACACCCGGGGGCTTTCAGCGAGGTATGGCTTGCGTGGATACCCCAACGTTTCCTTACCTAGAATTCCCCGCAAACCTCAATTGCAGCTGAAAAAACACTTTTTTTCACCCATTTTTGCGTGGGAATGTGTGGCTTCATCGGGCTCACACAAATTTTCCACCACCCAGCATTCCCCCAGGACTCCCGATAAAAATGGTACCTCACTTGTTTGGGAGGCCCAAGTACCCGCGACAGGCAAGGGCCCAAAACATAGTGAGGCGACATCAAAATTGCCTATCTAAAAACCACCTGGTTTTGCAAGGGGGTCACCTGGCTTTTGGCCCTGTGCTCGGTGGCCATCTAGGGAAACCTTCCAAACCCACACATTTCTGAAAACTAGACACCCAGGGGCTTCCAGAGAGGTATGGCTTGTGTGGATCCCCCAACGTTTCCTCCTTACCCAGAAACCCCTGCAAACCTCAATTTTAGCTTAAACAAATCACTTTTTTCACACATTTTTGTGTGGGAAAGTCGTGGCATCACCAGGCTCACACAAATTTCCCACCCCCAGGTCTCCCGATACAAATAGTGCCTCACTTGTGTGGGAGGCCCAAGTACCCGCGATAGGCAAGGGCCCATAACGTAGTGAGGCGACATCAAAATTGCCTATCTCAAAACCACCTGGTTTTGCAAGGGGGGTCACATGGGCTTTTGGCCCCGTGCTCGGCGGCCATGTAAGGAAACCTACCAAACCCACACATTTTTGAAAACTAGACACCCGGGGGCTTCCAGGGAGGTATGGCTTGCGCGGATCCCCCAACGTTTCCTTACCCAGAATCCCATTGCAAACCTCAATTTTAGCTGAAAAAAAACACTTTTTTCACACATTTCTGTGTGGGAAAGTGTTCCATCACCGGGCTCACACAAATTTCCTAACACCCAGCCCCAATAAAAATGGTGCCTCACTTGTGTGGAAGGCCCAAGTACCCATGACAGGCAAGGGCCCAAAACGTAGTGAGGCGACATCAAAAGTACCTATCTCAAAAAAACCTGGTTTTGCAAGGGGGGTCACCCGGGTTTTGGCCCCGCGCTCGGCGGCCATCTAGGAACCTACCAAACTCACACATTTCTGAAAACTAGACACCCGGGGGCTTCCAGGGAGGTATGGCTTGCGTGGATCTCCCAACGTTTCCTTACCTAGAATCCCCTGCAAACCTCAATTTTAGCTGAAAACATCACTTTTTTCACACATTTCTGTGTGGGAAAGTGTGGCATCACCGGGCTCACACAAATTTCCTACCACCCAGCGTTCCCCCAGGGCTCCCAATAAAAATGGTGCCTCACTGGTGTGGGAGGCCCAAGTACCCGCGTGGGTTAGGTAGTTTTCCCTAGATGGCTGCAGAGCCCCTGACCAAAAACTCATGGGACCCCCCCTTGCAAAACCAGGTTGGTTTGTGATAGGTAATTTTGATGTCACATCAATAGGTTTTGGGCCCTTCCCTGCCGCGGGTACTTGGCCCACCCATACAAGTGAGGTACCATTTCTATTGGGATACTTGGAGAAATGCTGGGGGGTTGGAAATTTGTTGTTACGTTCCACCGTGTGAAAATATGGGCACAATAATGCAAGGAAAATGTCACAGTCACATTTTGTGGTTTGCAGGACATTGTGGGTAAGATAACCTGTTGGGATCCACAAGAGAGACATCACCATGCACTCCCATGGGTGTTTAGTTTACGACAAAAACTACAGTTGTTAGGTTATTCTTAAATGAAATGTACAGCTTGGCAGAGAGACAAAACAGACAAAGATTACTGTACAGCCATCTATTCCTCAAGCACACACACATACTGGTTGGATTTGGCATGAGGGCGAGTGATGGTTCAGTATATAAAATTGTATTAACAAGAGATTTCACAAAAATAAAATGCACTGTCAATAATTGAATGGACAAAAAACTGAACCAGTGACTCGCAGCTCGTGAGCTGTAAAGCCACTTCAAGGCACCAACCGCTTTACAGGCCATTCACACACCTTTCATACATGATACACACAAGACCATTTACACCACCAGGCACAAAACCAACACATTACAACATTCACAAAAAAGGACAAGGTACACCCTGCTTGAAAAAAACAGAAAAGACACATTTTTATGCACAACCACCAATTCCTCAAGCACACATACATACTGGTTGGATTTGGCACGAGGATGAGTGATGGTTCAGTATATACAGTTGTATTAACCAGAGATTTCACAAAAATGAAATGCACTGTTAATTGAAAGGACGAGAAACTGAACCATTGACTCACAGCTCGTGAGCTGTAAAGCCACGACAAGGCACCAACCTCTTTACAGGCCATTCATACACCTTTCATACGTGTGACACATACAAAACCATTCACAACGCCAGCTGCGGGCCCAGCACATTACAACACTCTCACCAGCAAAAAACGCCATTCAAGGGCCCATCACTTTCACACGCCCACATTCCTGACACATCAACCACACCAGCTCATCGATTACGTTGAGTGGCGTTTGGCTAGCAGTGTGTGTAGTGACCAGCAGCTAGTCACTACTCACACACCGCCAGCCAAGCGCCAGTCCACGCACACCACACTGCCAG
Source organism: Triturus cristatus (assembly GCF_964204655.1). Classification (NCBI taxonomy): domain Eukaryota; kingdom Metazoa; phylum Chordata; class Amphibia; order Caudata; family Salamandridae; genus Triturus; species Triturus cristatus. The sequence continues at coordinate 1,223,976,340 of NC_140589.1, forward strand.
CCAAGTGCCAGTCCATGCACACCGCCAGCCAAGCTCCAGTCCACGCACACCACACCGCCAGCCAAGATCCAGTCCACGCACACCGCCAGCCAAGTGCCAGCACAAACACACCGCCAGCCAAGTGCCAGCACAAACACACCGCCAGTCAAGCACCAGTCCACGCACACCACCAGCCAAGCGCCAGTCCACGCACACCACCCTGTAAGCCATGCGCCAGTCCACGCACACCACACGTCAGCCATGCGCCAGTCCACGCACACCACACCGCCAGCCAAGCGCAAGTCCACACACACCGCCAGCCAAGCACCAGTCCAAACACACCGCCAGCCAAGTGCCAATACAAACACCGCCAGCCAAGCACCAGTCTATGCAAACCGCCAGCCAAGCGCCAGTCCATGCACACCACACTGTCAGCCATGCGCCAGTCCATGCACACCGCCACCAAGCGCCAGTCCATGCACACCACACCGCCAGCCAAGCGCCAGTCCACGCACACCGCCAGCCAAGCGCCAGTCCACACATACCACACTGTCAGCCATGCGCCAGTCCACGCACACCACACCGCCAGCCAAGGGCCAGTCCACGCACACCGCCAGCCAAGCGCCAGTACAAACACACTGCCAGCCAAGCGCCAGTCCACGCACACCGCCAGCCAAGCGCCAGTCCATGCACACCGCCAGCCAAGCGCCAGTCCACGCACACCACACAGTCAGCCATGTGCCAGTGCACGCACACCACACCGCCAGCCAAGCGCCAGTCCACGCACACCGCCAGCCAAGCGCCAGTACAAACACACCGCCAGCCAAGCACCAGTACAAACACACCGCCATAATTATTCATTTTGTGTTACAATGCTTTATGTATGCCTTATTACAATCTCAAGCCTTGTTAATTGCTTTCCTCAAGATTAAATCTTTACTTTTTTGAAAGTTTGACCTAATATCAATCTTTTATTTCAGACAACTCTCAATAATACAGAAGTCTCTCATACAATTGCCTGGAAGACACCACACAATGAATACCAAGCCTACTATTTAGTTTATTTGGATTTCTGCATCCTATTTCACTGTCCATTCACCAAGGATCTTCTGTTTCCTGTTTCGTTGTTTCATCACCAAGAATGCCTGTCTTACCACATGTTTTGTAAATCTTTCCTAATACATGTCAAGAACTTTATTCACATATAAAAGAGGCAGATTGTACTGAATGCATGCCTATTATAGCCTGACTGTATTATGTTGTACAACAATCTACACTGTGATGTCATACTTTAAAGTGTATGTGTGGAGTTGGCATTAAAAGATTAAAGCATAATGCTAGCCTCCGTGTCTTTAATGAAATCTAGATTCTCTTTGCTTGCTAGTTAGGAGAACCGATATTTTCCTCCCTAAATAGTTGGCGCTTGGGCCCTCTCATTCAAACTACGACATATGAGGTTGCTTGCCCAGTCAAGTCCTGTGTAACTGGCGTGTCTATCTGTGGCGTATGATTGCCCCTATGCTCCTTTACCTCACCAGGCATACCATGGGGTTGGTCTGGTCCCGCCACCCTTCCCTACTTGCAGTTTACAGAAGGTATCATTGTGTGCCTGTTCTCAATACACATGATGATTACTAATTCTCATGGTGACTTGGTTTGTCAGTGGACATAGAGGATCTTTTTCGTAGACGATATTAAAGTGTTAAGTGTCTGTTCCTCCCTCCCCCCTGCCCACCTTGTATCATAGTTTCAGTTTGTGTTCATCTATGATCAACATGCTCCAGGAAGTCATAATCTAGAGTGTATTTGTGTAGAGTGCAGTGGTGTAGAGTAGAGTTGTGCAGATTAAAGTGGCATAGAGAGCAGTGGCATAGAGTACAGTTGTCCAGAGTAGAACAGAGTGACGTAGAGTGCAGTTGCGTAATGTGCAGTGGCATAGAGTAGTATGTTGCAGAGTAGAGTATAGTGACATACAGTGCAGTGGTGTAGAGTTTACTGGTTTTCAGTAAAGTGGCTTAGAGTGCAGTGGTGTAGAGTGCAATGGCTAGAGTGGTGAAGAGCAGAGTGAAGAGGAGTGGCGCAGGGTATATTGCAGTGGCGTAGAGTGGAGTGGCATAGAGTGGATTTTTGCAGAGTGTAATAGAGTGGCGTAGAGGGCAGTGGCATTGAGTAGATTGTTTCAGAATGGAGTGAAGGGGTGTAGAGTGCTGTGGTGTAGAGTGTTGTAGAGTGCAGTGGCATAGAGTGTAGTGCTGCATGGTATATTAGAGTAGCTCAGAATGGATGACGTAGAGTGCAGTGGCATAGAGTGGAGCGATGCCGATTAGTGTGGTGTAGAGTATAGTGGTGTACAGTGCATGGGCGAAGAGTGCAGTAGAGGTGCAAGGGGTAGAGTGGTGCAGAGTAGAATGCAGTGGCATGGAGTGCAGTGCTGCATAGTAGAATGGCTTAAAGTTTAGTGGCGGAGAGTGCAGTGTTGCAGAGTAGAGTGGAGTAGAGCAGGGTAGAGTGCAGGGGCGTAGAGTAGAGCGATGCAGAGTAGAGTGGAATAAAGTGTAGTGGCATAGAGTGCTTTGGTGTAGAGTGGCATAGAATAGAATGATGCAAAGTAGAGTGCAGTGGCATAGAGTGCAGTGGTATAGAGTAGAGTGTCACAGAGTGCAATGTTGCAGATTAGACTGCCATAAAGTGCAGTGGTATATAGTAGAGTGCCATAGAGTGCATTGGCGAAGAGTACAGTACTCTAGAGTGACTAAGAGAGCAGTGGTGTAAAGTACAGTGGTGCAGAGTACAACAGAGGAGCATAGAAAGCAGTGATGTAGAGTACAATGGTGTAGAGTGCAGTGGTAGAGTGTTGCATAGTAGAGTATAGTGGGGTAGAATACAGTGATGCGGTACAGTACAGCGGTGGAGTAGAGTACAGTGTCATGGAGTGCACTGGTTTTGAGTAAAGTGGTGTAGAGTACATTGGCATAGAGTACAGTGGTTAGAGTAGAGTGCAGTAGCGTAGAGTAGATTAGCGTGGCACGGAGTGGAGTAGTGCAGGGTAGATTGCAGTGGTATAGAGTGCAGTGGGGTAGAGTTGAGTGGTGCAGAGTGCTGTGGCACAGAGTTTATTGTTTCAGAGTAGAGTGAAGTGGAGGGGAGTGTTGCACAGTAGTGTGAAGTGGCATAGAGTGCAGTGGTGCAGAGTGTATTAGAGTGCAGTGGCACAGAGTGCAGTGTTGCAGAGTAGAGTGGCTTAGAGTGGAGTGGTGTAGAGTGCAGTGGTGCATAGTAGAGGGGTAGAGTGCATTGGCATAGAGTAGAGTGATGTAGAGTTTAGAGGCGTACAGTGGAGTGGCGTAGAGTGAAGTAGTGCAGAGTAGAGTGCAGAGAAGCCGTGGGGAGTGGCACAGAAAGGAGTGGCATAGTGTGGAATGATGCAGAGTAGAGTGCAGTGGCGAGTAGTGGGGTAAAGTGGAGTATGCATGGTGGGGTAGCACACTGCCATTACAGACAACACATCTTCAATTGAAATGACCATTGCATTTGCAGAGACATACAGTTTTACTGATAAAAGTATACAGCACACAAATGATAATATGTAGCAATGTCATCACCTGGTGTATTGATTTGTTTTGATTGTATTAAAATAATTATTTCCACCACACTTCAGAATTACCAGAAAATGTGCTTCATTTGTGCTTTTCTAATTCTAATATATTCAGAAATAGCTGCAAAGTTCAATCACAGACATTTAGATTTTGTTGTGTGCTGGAAAACAAAATTACATCGCCCAGCCTACCTCCAGCACACCCCCAGTAGCCAGCATGATTGTCACATAAATCGTCTCACTTTGAAGTTAGAGAATGCACAGCGAATGTGACAAGATATGAACACGATTTAAAGACTGTTTACAGAAGGGAAGAACTCAGAAAGATACAGTACATAAAGTATTGGTCACTCAACTGAGGAACTCAAGCTGGACAGCCTAAAACAAATAAAGCCAGCAAATAGAAAGCAAGCAAATGTAAATCACATACCACAAAGTCAATGGTAAGAAATGGGTGGAATGCATCCACAGGGAAGCTTTACAAAAGGCCCTAAGATGTCAATAGCAAATCAGACAGCTTCGCTGTCTGGTGGGCTTTGACCTACACATGAATCAGATTTCAAACTGACTTATCAAACTTTTACAAGCTGGCTAGAATTGTCTACATGGTGTGGAGTAACCCCCTTATAGTATCCTTTGAGTGCTGTCAGGAATACGAAGGAACAAGGGGAAATAAGTACATGGGATTCTGACCGGTATATTTATTGCCTCGTATACGGCCAGAAGAGGTCATGCATGAACACTGTGAAATGGCAAAGAAAGATATTGTTACATTTAAATGATATATTCAATAAACTTTAAAAACAAGATCTTCCTCCAAATAATAAATAAATGAATGATAACATTAAAGTCTCTAAATGTATTTATTTCATGTTAATCACCTTAGCTAGGTAATATTAACACATTAAAAAATATATTAGGCAAGGATTTTACTGCATAAATATAGAAATGTGGTTTGTGACCTCCCACCCCAAATAATAAATTAAGTAAAATGAATAATATAATTCAGAAAATGCTATGGGTAAACTAACGTAATCAATCATAATATAATAAGAAAGCTTAGGAGGTATTTACCTACAATAAAACAATTACAATCCGACCCGACGACCTCAAGAATTACAGACCCATCTCTCTCTGCTCCCCTTCCCAGCCAATGTTATCGAGAAAGCCATCAACGGCCAACTCTCAGAATTTGCAGAAATGAACAACATTCTGGACCTTACCCAATCGGGCTTCAGAAGCAACCTCAGCTATAGACCACTCTCCTCGCCGTTACAGATGACATCTGCACCCTACTCAACCGAGGCGAGACTGCAGCCCTCATCTTCCTGGACCTCTTGGCTACCTTCGAAACCATCTCTCACCACACCCTCTGCACAAGACTCCACAACGCCGACATCTACGACGAAGCCCTCGAATGGATCCGCTCGTTCCTCACCGGCCAAACACAGAGAGAGTCAGAATTCCACTGTTCAAATCAGAACCCACAGAGATCAGATGCGGAGTGCCTCAGGGATCCTCCCTGAGCCTCACCCTCTTCATCTACATGGCCCCACTTGCAGCCATCGTCAGAAGCCACGGACTCAACATTGTCTCCTACGCAGATGACACCCAGCTGATTTTCTCCCTCACTGACGAACCCACAGCCTCCAAGAGCAACGCCCATGACGGGAAGAAGGCAGTCACCACCTGGATGAAGGACAGCTGCCTCAAGCTTAATTCAGACAAGACCAAAGTCCTCCCCCCTCTTCCTGGGACAACTCTTGGTGGCCCGCAGTGATCAGAATCCCGCCCAAACCTACGGACCACGCACTAATCCTCAGCATCATCCTGGACTCCTTGCTCTCAATGAACCGCCAAATCAACGCCGTCACGTCTGCCTCCTTCCACACGCTCCGCCTCCTTCTTAAGATCTTCAAGCGGATCCCCAACAAGTTCAGGAAAAGGGGCACCCATTCGCTCGTCAGCAGCAGACTTGACTACAGCAATGCACTCTATGCCAGCACCACCCAGAAAAAGAAACTGCAGATCATCCAGAACGCCTCCACCAGACTCATCCTGAACATCCCAAGCCGCAACCACATCACCGGCCACCTGAGAGACCTTCACTGGCTACCTGTCAACAAGAGAATCACCTCCAAGCTCCTCATGTACGCCTACAAAGCCCTCCACAACGCCTGACCTGCATACCTCAACCACCGCCTCTCCTTCTACACTCCCACCAGACATCTCCGCTCCACCCAAGTGCCCTTGGCCACCGTCCCACGGATTCACAATACCACGGCTGAAGGAGGATCCTTCTCCTACCTCGCTGCGAATACCTGGAGCTCCCTGCCTCAGCACGTCAGGCAATTGCCATTGCTGCCACAATTCAGAAGGGACCTCAAGACCTGGTTCTTTGACTGAAACGCACACACAGCCCCCCCCCCCCCCCCCCCCCCCACCCCCAGCGCCTTGAGACCCTCATGGGTGCGTAATCATGCTTTATAAGTCCCTGATTAATTGATATAATATGAATAAAGGAAACATTAGCAAACATTTAGGGGCAGGGGTAAAGGGTAGTAAATGGGTTCTGTAAGGATAGAAAAGTTATGTGTATTAAATAGAATATTGTAAAAATACAAGGCTGAGGTTATAGTAATGTTAGGGTAAAGGGACACAAATAAAAATAGTTAATTGTACCTTACGTTGTAGAGGAAGGATAAGCAAGAATAATTAAACACAAATAAGTAGAAAAAATTATTTAAAGGAGAATAAATAATATATAAGTTATCATGAAAAAGCTTGTGTGTACTAAAGCATAAAAGTAAATGGCGACAATTATTAAAATATTTGAGGGAATTGAAGGGATGATGTACTGTAGCAGTCGTTGTAGTTTAGATTAAATAGAAAATGTGATGTAGTTCCCAAGGACGTAGTGAAACAGGATCTAGTAACATACAACCCCCTACAGAGCCGTGCTGTCCTGTGTCATTTCCATAGAGTTTCTATTGTCTTCCAATTGTGAGCCCTACAATCTTGCAAGCTGGCTGAGGGTTCTCCCTGTTTACTGACTTAAGACCCCAGATCTGTGCGTTGAGGCCAAGGAGGGCACTCAACGTGCACCCCTTTCTTTACAGAGTAGCTCTTTAGCCTCGCTTTGGGAAACTGGTAGTGTTGGCCGAAAGATTGATATTAAAGGCACAGTACTTTTTACCTGCACACTTCAGGGGAAGATGATTACTGGTTTCTTCAATGTAAAACTGTTTACCCAGTCTCCCTTTACCTCCATACAGTGTGGAACATGAATGGAGTTTGATTTGCACACCTTTGTATGTTTGAGGTTGAGTGTAAGGTTTTTGTATGTGCCTGATCACTTGCACGGTGTAGTCCATTTGACTCCACATGTGCCTGGCAACCTCAAAATGTTTGCTGGATTTGTGCTAGTTTTTTAGGCCTCTGCTCACCTGGGTATGTGCATGTTTGCTTTACTTTTCCGCCTGCTTGGTGGGTGTGGGTGTCAGACAAGGGAACTCCCCACTCTTCCTGTTCTTGACTTAATCGGCATCCTTGTGAGATGTGCTCTGTTGTTTGGGCGCAATAAACAATCTGTATGAGCCAGTTAAACCAGCCCAGGAGAAGCGCCTGTTGTCCAAGATCCCATATTGGGTTAAACCATGTACAAGGGATTCAGATTGCTATCCAGGCCTGGCAGTGGTCAGAAAGGGTCAAAGTATTGTGCAGGATGGAAGAAAGGATGTGGGATAATGTAGGCATGATCAGCATTCCTTTCGAGCATATGAGGGGTTTGTGGTTACTGTGGTTGATGTGTAGGGTGGGGTTGGCAGGAAGATGTTAGGCACATTATCTCGTTCAAAAATAACAACAAAAGAGTGTGAGAAATGGTGTAAACAAAACTGGTGGTTCATAAAATAGATGAATTATGCAACTGCAAACCAATTTGATGTTCCTATAGAACCCTCACTCACCAACATAGTTAGTGACATGCTTCATCATGGGGTTCTCCTGGGGGTACCTTGTGTACCTCCAGTGTGCTTCAACGCTATGTTATGTTTTTCCTCTCCTTCCCTTGTTTCTCCCAGTCTTATTTCTCAGAACTAGTGTTATTAAGAACGAAGTCTGAGGATCAAGGCTGGCACTAGGATTCAGTTGGCTTTACCGGCTGTCTTGACACCCCTACAAGTGCGGAGCTTGCAATGTCCATGCTCGCTGTTGTTGGGTGAGCACCCAGAATTGAAAGATAGCAGGAAAACGGATTTTGCTCAACTCTGATTTAAAGTACTGACCATTTGAACCTGTACTGTGTTCCAGGATTTTTCTACATCCAAGTTGAAGCTGCACAAGTATGGCTGAGGAAAGTCCTAACCAGAGCTAACAGTCCACTGGTCACTGCATTTCACCTAAGCCAGGGATAAGCGTAGACCCAAGGCTCGAGAAGAAGCACCACTGCTCCTATAATGAGTGACGAGAAGCTGCTGAAAGAAGTTCAGACACAAGATCGTGCCATTCAGAAGCATGTAACATAGTAAAAGACTAAACTCTTTTCTATTTGTCTTCCATCTTTTTTCTGATCTGCATAGACATGGTAAAACTAAGTAAGCTTTGTATATTACTGCTATATTGGGGTGCATCTAATAGATCGGCACAATGGTCTAATGCCTTTTTTTTGGACTGTACTTGCAATATCACTTTAAATCCTTGTATTTTTTAGTTCAAGAATACTTTATTGAATCATACAAAGGTGTCAATACGGAGTACATCTTAAGAACCTCATGGTAAAATATCCAGCATAAACATATTTATAAGAATACGAATCAAACTCATAAATGTCAATATAAGAGATACAAGTAACATCTGAATACTGAAGATTAATGAAATATAGGAAAAAAGTAGGAACATTTAGGGGATCAGGGAGGTTTGGGAACTTCTTGTAATGGTTGTGGCTGAAATATTTTTTGAGCACGTACATCAAGAAACAATTTGACAGGTGACCATAAGTCCAAAGGTTTAGTTGCCATTGTAAGAGGATAAACAAAAGCAGTATCTAACCTGTGGTTATGGCAAACATTATACCACCAAGCTCTATATGAAATTATTGTAAAGTCTTTCCAATTTATAGTGATTTGCTGAAAAGCAACAGCTAATAACAGATCAATAATTTTAACATTAAACGTCATGTTTTCCCATACAGGCGAAAGACTCCCTAAGAAAACATCGGTAAAGGAAAAAGGAAACTCAGTATCAAAAAATTAAATTGATTTGAGTCCAAACTTGTTTCAAGAAATTACAAACAAAATCACAAGAAAACAACATATGAAAAATATTGGCTTTTGGAGATAAACATGTCCAGCATACAACAGAAACAGTTGAATAACTTTTGCTTAAAACATGTGGTGATAATAAAAGCCTATTGTAAACAAAAAACAGTGTTTGCGTTATATTTGCTGCCCTAGAAGATTTGCGTAATTTAGTCCATAAGCTCCTCCATAAAGGGATTGACCAAGAAGTCTGAAAGTTCTGTTCCCACGCTACCTCAATTGTGGATTTCTGTCTGGAAATTGCTGTACGTTGTAGAAAATTATAAATAATGGAAGCTTTGGGAGATTGTTTCAATATGATAGATAGTTGTGAGAATGAATCAGCGTTATTTAACAGAGCAGGAACACTGGATAATTGAGTGTAGGTGATCATTACAGCTTCTTTTAAAAGACTATATTTAGTAATAAATGAAGTGGGCAGGTTAAAAGTTCGGCTGAGTGAAGAGAAGGGTAAAAAAACAGAGTTGGAAAATAACTGATGGACCCAAAGTAATCCTCTCTGTCTCCAAGTTTTCCAATAAAAAGTTTTATTACGGATAAGCAGGGTCTTATTGTGCGAAATAGTAGAATTATAGAATTAAGAAAGGAGTCAATAGTATGTCGTTGTGGAAAAGATGATGGCCGGAGAAGTTTAGAAGTCATCTTGATTATGCGGGTGGAAAGGGATTGCGGTTTAGTTGAAAAGGAGATATACTCTTGGAAAGAGAAAGGAGATAAGAAGAGATTTCCACAAAGGACGGTTGTCTGTAGGGTCAAGCAACCAAAAGGATGCCTGGCGTAGGAGAAATGCTTTCTGATATGTCCTAAAATCTGGAAAATTGACTCCACCTTCGTCCTTAGGGCGCATTAGCCTTTGCAAAGACATTCTAGGTTTTTTGTTGTTCCATAAGAAGGAGAGGATTGAATTGATTTTATGAAATAATTTAACAGGAATCGGGAGTGGTATATTAGAGATAGTATATAGAATTATGGGGGTCAACATCATTTTAACAGTGTCCAAGCGTCCCCACCAGGATAGATACAGAGGATGCCATTTAGTAGTGAGGTCTGTGAGCTTTTGAATGCATTTATTCAAACATAGTCTAACTGTGTCAGAAATGTTGGAAGTGATATAAATTCCTAGATATTTAATATGATTTGGGTTCCATGTAAAATTGGAGGAGCTATATTCTGGTTTAAAAGTGTATTTAGTTAAGGGTAAGATTTCGCGTTTATCGTTATTTAGCTTATAACCAGAAATAAGGGAGTACGCTTGGACTTCAGCTAGAAAGGCGGGAACTGACTCCTGTGGATCGGATACAAAAAGCAAAATGTCATCAGCATAAGCTGCAAGTTTAATGTGAGAGTCAGTCGTCCTTAAGCCGTGTATATGTGAATTTTGGCGAATTTTGGAGAGGAAAGGTTCCAAGGCCAAATTAAACAAAAAGGGAGATAAGGGGCATCCTTGACGGACTCCTCTACCTAAATCAAAAAAGGAGGAGACTAAACAGTTGGCACAAACTGCAGCCTGGGGATTGGAATAAAGGAGAGAGATCAAAGAAATGAAATTAGGACCAAAACCAAACCGTTTAAGAGCATAAAACAATTAGGTCCACTCAACCCTATCAAACGCTTTCTCCGCGTCTAAAGCGATTGCAGCCAGGGAATGCTGCAAGCAGGAACATTTGGACAGGATGTTAAAAAGAAGTCGGGTATTATCCGTAATAAACCGACCCTTAACAAAGCCAGACTGTTCCTTCCCCAATAAATTTGGTAGGTAGGAATCCAACCTAATAGCTAATGCTTTGGAGAAGATTTTGTAATCAATGTTAACCATTGAAATGGCTCTATAATTTTTGCAGAACTTAGGATCTTTACCATCCTTAGGAATAAGGCAAATGTGTGCTTCTGAAAAGGATCCAGAAGAATTGTTGGAAGAAGCGAAAAATTCTATTAAAAAATACATCTTAGGTAAAAGGAGTTTGGAAAAGTGTGAGTAAAATTCTACAGTGAAGCGGTCCGGACCAGGTGCTTTATCATTTTTGAGATGTTGTAATGCAAATAATAATTCCTGTTGTGTAATATCTGACTCTAGGGAGGACAGGTCTAGAGAAGGAGAGGTGAGATTTTGGTATGTGAGAGAAGAAATGTGATAAGGATTGGTCAGTAGGGGTGTGTTTTGGATGAATATAAAGATTTGTAAAAGAGGGAAAATTCACTTAGAAATTCAGCGTCCTTAAATGTTAAGTTCCAATCATTATCATAAATCGATTCTATATTTAATTTGTTCTGCCTAATCTTTAAGTAATTAGCCAGTATTTTGCCGGTCTTATTGTTACCACCATAGAACTTAGCGCTGGATTTTAACAAATATAGTGAGGCATCATCGGTCGATTTTTTGTTAAATTGCATCTTAGCATTTGTAAGAGCTGTAAGGCAATCTTTTGAGTGTGAAGTATAATAGGAGTATTCTAGCTTTTTGATGGCTTGGAGAAGATTCTTAGTCTGTAAACGGCTAGCACTACGTTGTTTAGCCGCAAAACCAATAATGAAGGCTCTCGCTGAGGCTTTGTAAGCATCCCAAATGGTTGAAAATGGAATATGTTCCGTATAATTTAGGTCGAAATATTTGTTAGAAAAGTTAGTAAAGGAAGTGGTAAAGTATGGGTTTAAAAGAAGAGAGTTATTAAATCTCCATCTTTTAGGGAGTGAGGATTTGGGCAAAATATCGATACCCACTGAAACAGGAGCATGGTCTGAAATTAAAATAGGACCAATATCTGCGTTTGTTAGCGTTTGTGATATGTGGTGGGAAACAAAAATATAATCAATTCTGGACTGAGTATGATGGGTAGGGGAGTAAATGTGTATTCCCTGGAAGTTGAATTACATAGTCGCCAAGCATCCAGAAGCTTGTGTTGATTTATGGCATGAACGAAGGATTTATGTGGTTTGTTGGTAACAAAAGGGAATCTAGAGTTCCTATCAATAAAGGGGTCAAAAACCTGATTGCAACCACCTGCTAATATAAAGTTGTCTTCCATTGAGTGTGCAATCTGCTCGGCTAATGTGGACCAAATGGAAGGTTCACCATTCGTAGGGGCATAAACATTAAGAAGAGAAACTGGAACATCCCTTAATAACAGTTTGACAGATAGCCATCTACCATCAGTGTCCGACTTTTGGGACAGGAGTGAAAATGGAAGTGACTTGAGACAAAGTATCGCAACACCATTATGTCTCCCATCTCCTGGAGAGGAAAAAACATTTCCTACCCATCCCCTGTTTAATTTGAATGATTCAGTATCTGTAAGATGGGTCTCTTGTAAAAACACCAAGTCAGCATTTAGTTTAGTTAAATGAGTAAGGACTCTTTGTCTTTTGATGGGCAAATTTAGACCCCTAACATTCCATGAAATGAGCTTCAATGACATAAGTAATCAGAAACGATATGCAACAAAACTCTGAGATAAACGTTTGATGTGTTGCAACAACATTGTGAATTATTAAAAGAGAGTTAAAAGAATTGGAGAAAGAGCTGAAAGGTAAATACGAGGAAAATATAAGGTACGGAAAAGATAGTCCAAGGAAAAGAAGATAGAATTGATGAAAAGTAAAGCATAAAAGAGATGAGAGAATGAGGCAAGTGTAGAAAAGAGAAAATGCTGAATAATGAAATAAAAAATGATAAAGTATAGAGGTAAGAATAAGAAAAAAAGTGGATGAAATTATATAGGACACCAGAAGCAAAAAGAGAGATCATGTACAAAACGAGACAAAAAACAAAGGACAAAACGGAGAACATACTTACAATGAGGGAAGGAAAAAGTGAGGAGAGGTGGAACCACAAGGAGTGGACGAAACATCCAACGAGGACCGGACAGGACCTGGAGGGGAACACGCCAAAACATAAATCTGGCAATAAAAACGGAAAGAGGTGAGATATTAAAATTAACTCTTGTTTACATGCGGAACACAAACAAAGACTTGTTACATAGTAAAAATTAGGAAGTGACTAGAATGTAAAAGACACATAATGATATAGATGATATAGATATAAGCAACAAAAGAAATGGCAATCCAAGTAGCAGGCTAAAATAACTCAAGTTCCATGTGAGCAAGATGGGCCAGAAGAGTCCATGGTATCAGTGCTATGCGCATTTATGAAGCTTCGTAGACGCATTGGATCCTCATATGAAATTGTATTATTATTGTAGGTTACTTTGAACAAGCAGGGATGAAAAAGGCCATATCTGGCGCCCATGGACTGAAGAGATGGTCTCAGATCCAAAAAGGCTTTACGCCTGGACGCAGTAGCTTTGGAATAGTCCTGTGCAAAAAATATTGTGGCATCAGACCAAGTGATCTTTTGACGGGCTTTAGCAGCAGCTAAAACTTTTAACAAATCTGTATACTGCAGGAAATATAGGATAACTCCTCTCAGTTTCTGTATGGACGTTGCGCCGGCCCAGCCTGTGAGCACGTTATATATTCAACCTGGTATCATCTGACAAATGAAGAATCTTAGGCAGGAATGATTGAAAAAAGGCAATCGGATCTGTACCTTCAATCCCCTCCGCCAAATTGTAGATGCATAGGTTATTTCTTCTATTTTGATTTTCAAGATCCTCAAACTGCTTCTGAAGAGTTGACACTTGAGACTTTAAAGAAGTGATGCAATTGGTGGTATCCTGAAGAGAAGAAACACTCTGTTCTACAGTTGAGTGTCTAACATCAAGTTGCGACCAGTTATCAGATAAAGATTGTAATTTGGTGTTTGTTTCCTCCATGAAGGGTCTGAGAGCCCTGATCTCCTGCAATAAGAGTTCCATTGATACTGGAGAAGTTGATTTTGGCGGAGAGGGGGGGGTCTTTTTTTACCTTTTCGTGATCGATTTCCCTGTAGAAGGTTGCGCAGAATCCATATCTGCGCCGCACTGGTCTGAAGCAAGGAGACCCAGACTATCCAAATCTGAAAGTGCTGAGAAGACTTTAGAGTTTTTAATGAAGATGTGTTTAGGTTTTGAGATAGCAAAACCAGTACCTTTTGTTCTTCCCATGTAAGATGACTTCACTTAGAACGCATTCCAGAGTATGCAATTGAGTTGCATGAAGAGACACAGTGAGGTAAGTGGAGTCAAAACCAAAAAGCAAAAGAACAACGTTCAGTTGAGGAGAGGCTCCGACGCAGTTGCACAAAGTAATATAGGTAAGCCAGTACGAACCTCATATATGCTGCCACAATGACATGTAGTATAAAGTGAAAAAAAGTAGGGCGCCAGTGATCACACCGCCTCAACCCCCACACAGAAATTAGGTGAAACTGGACCACTGCGTCTCCACCAGACTCTCACCTGTATATTGGAGGACTGATGTATGCAGCATGCACGCTCTTATTCGGAAAAGGGTGGAGAAGCCGGTAAAATAAAATATATTGCCTGAATTACCATTTCCTCACCAATGCGCTAACAACAACAGAGAAGAGTTGCTGAGTAAAGACAAACGTGCTTAGGAGAACAGTAAGTTGAGCACATAGAGCTGGTACCTCAAAAAACAGCCATAGTTGCAGTAAGTTGCACTGGTGGATGTAGAAGACCCTCAAAATGGCGGCTGAAAGTGCAGTCTCTCACAGCGTGTAGGAGGCTGAGGGCTAAACAGTAGAAACATCATGTTGAGAGAAAAGATGAATAAATATATCCCTCACATCCAAGAGGTGAAGTAAAAGCTTGGTGTTAAGAGGTGAGGGCAGATGGCGGCCGCTGCCTCGGAACGGAACGCGGCCGCGTTACCTTTGCCCCTGCATCTACCGTCAATAAGTTTGTCTTAGAAAAAGACGTTAGGGCGTTTTTTAGAAAGATTAGGTTAACTAGATTTTTTTAAGATAAGGGATATGTAGTCCCAGAAAATATTTCAGGTCTAAAAGGTAAATCTACCTTTACGCCATCAGCCAATTCAGTTTGTAAAAATGTAGAAGTATTTGAACACACTGTAGATGTAAAGATTAAAGGCATACTTAAGGATGCCTTCCCTGACCATAATAATATGTCTAAAGTGTTGAGAACAGCTCTTAAGGGTCTCAAAGAGGACATAAGTCTCACAATTAAACCAGCAGATAAGGGGGGAGGAATTGTGGTGTTTAACACAAAAGACTATGATCTAAAAATGCTAGCACTATTAGGAGTAGCTGATCACTATACAAAGGTCCCCCACTCTAAATTGGAGGTCTTAAATAAACATGTAAGTGAGGTACTTCAGGAAGCAGAGCTCAATAACTGGATATGTGATGCAGAGCTGAGATTTCTAAAAAATGAAAATGCTTTGACCCCTGCAATTTACGGACTTCCAAAGATCCATAAAAATAAAACGGATCCACCCATGCGACCGATAGTCAGTGGGATTGGTTCCCTTCTAGAACCCTTTAGCCAATATGCAGATTCTTTCCTAAAACCTTTGGTTACTAAACAAAAATCTTACGTGAGGGACTCAGCGCACATTATCTCTATGCTCGAGGGCACCAGCTTTGATGTTAATAAACAGTGGCTGGTGACCCTCGACATAGAAGCTTTATATACAAACATCCCTCAGGATGATACAATTAGAGTTATCAGTCAATTGTTAACATCAGAGGTAGTTAGGGGTGCTAATAAAGACTTTATTATTAAGTGTATTACCCTAGTTCTTAAAAACAATATGTTTCTGTTCAGGGACGATCTATTCCTCCAGCGCAAGGGTACCAGCATGGGGGCCACCTGTGCGCCGAGTCTGGCTTGCCTCTATGTTGGTGCCTTTGAGGAGAGACATGTTTACAATGAGGCGGCTCCCTTCTATGAAAACATCACAATGTGGCGCCGCTTCATTGATGATATCTTTTGTATCTGGAATGGTGAAGAAATGTTATTGTTGGAATTCTTGGAATGGCTTAACCTCGGTGATTCCAATCTTAAATTTACAGCCCAGTACGATAATGTCTCAGTTAACTTTTTGGATATTACTATCAAGAACACCTTGGGTTTACTTACGGTTGAACTGTTTAGTAAACCCACAGATAAAAACACATTGTTACATTATAAGAGTTATCACCCTAGGGCACAGAGAGATAATATACCATTCGGTCAATTTCTCCGACTTCTGAGAAATTGTACATCTCTAGATGAATTTTATAAACATTCCGAAATCCTCAAGGGTAAATTGTTAGATCGCGGATACCCTAAAAAACTCATCAAACAAACATTCAAACGTGCCAGATTTTATAACCGTGAGAGCATGTTTGAACAAAACCACCTAGACCATAAGAAGAAGACTGAGGCATCAGATAAACGGCTGGTTTTTGTTACACAGTTCTCAAACATCAGCAATAAATTGCAAAATGTTGTTAACTCGAACTGGAACATTTTAAATGAAGGGATGGATATTAAACTCCCTAGACCTCTTTTTGCATTTAAACGGAATGACAATATCCGCAAAAATTTGGTTACAACCTACAGAGCCAGCAAACCTCAAATACAGTCCTCACTATACTCACACAAGGTTTTAGGTAATTTTCGATGTGGCACATGCAGTATCTGTGAACATTGTCTGGTTATGAAATCTGTCACTTATAATGGATTTACGATGCTATCCAAAAGCATGAGTAATTGCAGAAGCTGCAATGTTGTTTACCTTCTACGCTGTCCTTGTGGACTAGCATATGTGGGTGAAACAGGTAGAGAACTCAGACTGCGCCTCTTGGAACATCGCTCGGCCCTCAAAACCAATAAACATAATGCCCCCCTTGTAGAACACTACAACATAGCAAAACATAAACATACAGAGTTTAAATGGTTTGTTATTGAAAAAATTACAGGTAACATCAGAGGGGGCAAAATGGAAATAAAAAGAAAAAACAGAGAGCAATGGTATATTTCTATTCTCAATACCCTTAGTAGAGGCCTTAATACGAAAGAGGACTGGATGAAACTTGTCACGTAAGAGCCTTCTTTAGGTTCAATCCTGGAACTTTTAATGGATAGCCATGTCACTTGCCCACCTATTTGTTGAATATATAAGAAATTCTTAAGGCTTTCTCCTTCTTTCATTAAGAATAGTGGAGATAGAGTACACTTTGACTTTAAGATGCTTAGATCAGCGTTACATGTTGACTTGAGTCTGGAAACCACGCATGTTTCACATGGGTTTCCTCAGACTGTATCCCTGTACAGGAGTGTCATAAATATTGGAGTATCCCATGACTCATAAGAGTATGGTTGAGTGAATAGATTGTATTAGCGTCACTTGGGGGCATGACTTTTGGCCGGCCGTTAACCTTCTGTAACGTTATGGTGAATGTAGCCCCAACATAGTAATTTGTGTTGGTTGCCAACAAGGTAGATGGTAGTTTTTTTACCCTTGTTCATATCGCAATGAATACATTGCGGGATCATTACCTGTGATTATTTGACTGCTTAAACATGGCAGTTTTGATTTATATAAAAAAAGTACAGACCTTATTTAAAACGTCTGAATAGAGGATCTGTTTTCTCTGTCTATGATATACATCACGTGAACACACAGGGCTATTTAACGCGTGATTTGAATGTCGGCGTGTACGTGACTGGGACACATTATACAGCGGTTATTTTTATTCGCGTGTAGAGCTATTCAGGAAAGAACCGGCTATAATTGATTGTGGTTTGAAAACAAAGTAACTTATTGATCTTTGCACCATAGCGATGGCTGATAGGCGATTACGTTAATTCCATAACAGTGTATATTGAGTTGGTTTCTATATGGGGTTGCAATGAATACCGTAGTGACTGACTTTTCCCAATTAGTTAGCGGACTTTACTAAGTACACTTATTTTCAAGAGCAACAATATATTGAGTCGGGGTTTAACCTCTTCAGTGCCCCGCCCTTTCCACGCCCTGTGCCGGGCGTTGCATTAGCGGGCGGGGTTCATGACGAGATAGTCTCGTCATGGGCACAGCGCAACCGCGCTCCATGACGAGACTATCTCGTCATGGGCACTGAAGGGGTTAATATTGGCAATGTTTCCGTCAAAATAATTTCGATATACCCACCGATGATATCTGTAGAATTAAGTCTATGACATTTGAACTCATTTATGTTTACATCTTAATGATTTAATTGATGGTGCAAGCAATGTAGGAGTGCTCCCGGCGAGCGTGTGACCATTCAAGTATGGCGGTCTCCTTTGTGAGATAAGATATACATTTGAATGAAAACTCACATGCAGAGAATTTCTCTTCTCTCTTTCCATGACGCGCATTACGTGAGCCGTCACGGGTATTCATTGAATGGTTTTAACACCGTGCTCCGTGACAGAGTTGCATTAGACGACAATTAAACATGCTGTGTCTATAGCAATCGAGGCAAAAACTTATTATATCGTTTTTGAGTGCAAGGTTCTCTAATAGAAGTAGCCAAGCACTGATGAGACTCAAAGAAGGGCACCGATTTAGCCCCGTCACCAATATGTACTTTTAGTATGTATCCCCATTGGAACTGGCAGTAGCAGCAATTATTAATGTTTTTTTTTCAAATTTCTCCTTTGAGAAATATCTGTAGGTTTACTGTTGATCCTCGATTTCGAAATCCACTGTTTGATAATGCAAAGGAGGATTTATATCACAACGGTACGTTACCATTTATAATTAGGTGATTGGTCTCCCTAGCCATCATGCGTCTTTGTAATGAATTTGATCACCGATTGCAGTTTATCTCTATTGTTGCTGCGATGGAGTATACTAAACATGAGTTAATTATAGGGTTAGATTACTATTCAACTTGCCAAGTAAAACATTTGTTTTCTGTTTTCCTTTTCTTCTCTGATAGCCTACTTAACATTATTGGAAACAGAGAACCATTACCCTTTTGAGAAGACTTTGCGAGTAAATATGATCAGTCAATCCATGAATATGAGTGAGGGTTTTTAAATTATTGGTAAGCTGGCACCTATTTTGTATATACCCTTTTCTCTTTTTTTAAAAACTGATTAACTAGTATCTAAAACTTTGAAATAAGATATCTTTGATCTATTTTTGTTTGTACAGATTATGCTACTCTCTGGGTCTAATTGATTTAACAGACCTCTGAGCAAAGTGAAATCGCATAAAAATAAGTTAAGGTGAGAAATCATTCTGTATACAGTCACCAAAATGAATACTTGAAGGGATAATTTGTATGGTATTTTTGAGCAAACCAAATAATTTATCCAATTTTTTCTCTTTTTTTCTGTTTTCAATAAATGATAGATACACATTATCACTGCGATATCAGTCGCCTTAATATCCAGCTTGATGTGGCCAGTGCACCACTCTTTTAGTCACGGCATAATTCAAGGTACTATTATATTATATGGATGACGGTGTAGCAGTTAATGTGCACTGATGGATTTCCAATTTTTAGTGGGTTGCCCACCATAAATGGTTGTCTGAGTGGAATGATCTTAGATAGACAATTACCACAGTATAGGTTTGAATGTGACTACATAAAGAATTTGGACTCATTTTATTTGAATAAGATACACTCCTGATGGGATGTTAGAAATTCTATGCTTTATCTCTAAACAATGTGAGGTACATTGATGTATTGTGAATACTTAAACTGTGTGTTCTTTATCTTGATGAGTATTTGTTTAGTTCCTAAATCTTTTGGAACTTTAAGATAGATTACACATACAAGACATTGGCAGTGAATGTGTTTTGTATGTGGTTTTAATTGTCATTTTATGTTTTATGTCAGGAATAATCACTAATCTTGATTAATGGAGGAAAAGCATTGCCAGTCCTGAAGAATGTGGTCCTATGATTTTATACCACCGAAACGCGTTGACGCTTAAAAGATTTGGTTACATTTGTTCTGGGACAAATACTGTTGAAATTTGGGAGAATTATTCCCAGTTCTTCCCTTGTCCACAATAACTACAAATTAACACCGCTAAGAGACAATTTGTGTGTCAGCTGTTGTCTTTTCTCCATATGTTGTCTTATTGTTTTTTATGTATGAGGTTTTGAATATTTTATTTTATTGTTTTTAACGACACATTTGTTTTGTGTATATTGATATGCTTTGTTTGTAAATTTTCTTTTTGATACTACTCCTTTATATTACTCATTATAATAGGAGCTGCACATGTTAATAAACTAAATGTGAGGTTTTCAATAAGTCCAGTTTTTCTTGCATCTCATCTGGAGTGTTTTGTAGTGAATGATTGGTTGGAGTAGGTGAATCGAACTGATTGATGGAAGTGGGTGATTGAAGCTTAACCTGCTTAATTAGTCCAAAGGGAAATCTTTTTAACTATATACCTCAAAAAACAGACATAGTTGCAGTAAGTTGCACTGGTGGATGTAGATGACCCTCAAAATGGCGGCTGAAAGTGCAGTCTCTCACAGCGTGTAGGAGGCTGAGGGCTAAACAGTAGAAACAATCATGTTGAGAGAAAAGATGAATAAATATATGCCTCACATCCAAGAGGTGAAGTAAAGGCTTGGTGTTAAGAGGTGAGGGCAGATGGCGGCCGCTGCCTCGGAACGGAACGCGGCCGCGTTACCTTCAAAAGGATATGGAAATGCCACTACAGGAGGTAACGAAGTGTGTCCCGGCCACGTAAGCGTCACATCATAGGACGGCTCGGCCAGAGAGAGACCTGCTAGGAGAGCTGTAGGCGCGTTTCCCCCGCGCCGGTGCGGGAGCCTCAATGAAGCGCCACCATCTACAACGGGCGCCAAGCCACGCCCTCCAAAATCCTTGTATTTTAAATTGAGCTTTGTATATACAAGCAATAATGCATTTATACTAGATACATTGTAATAAATTGTAAAGCATATATGTGCTTCTAGTTGCCTCCAGAAGCCTCAAGGATTACCTCAGCAGCAACATCTGTTCTGTGGATTTAGATAGGTAGCCGGAGAGCGTCTCTGGTACGATTACTGCTTTTTTGTAGGTTGTGCAGTTTGGGAGATATTCACATTAGTACTCCTCGTCTATTGTCACAGACTTGTCTAAGCTGTTCTTAGAGGGTAGAATGCATATTTCTGGACCCATGGCTAGCCCTTGCACTGGCATTTCTGAACTGTGGCTGGAGGTCCACACGATATATGGTCTTGACCCACCTTGTGCCTTACGGAGGGGACTGTAGTGTACTGGCACCAGTAGGCTGTAATCCTCAAACAACAAACATGTGGGCTAGAGGACTCAAGTTGACTGTGCCCAGTCTCGGCGCCAGGCACAGGTCATTGCTTTCACACCTCTAAATGTTGCCTTCCTGAGCCAGTTTGGGCATGTTGCTGATTGGGCTGGTGGGCAGCCTTTAAGTTCTGGCATCTTTTGAGGCAAATGCAGTAAAACCTCATAAACTCTTAGTGCCAGCAACATAATCATAATCACTGCTCTGCGAACAGACATTTGGCTGGAGTGTAGCAATGCCAAACCTCTAAAGAAAATGTTTACCAGACTGTGATTGTGTTGTTATTCTTCACACAGTGCTATCACCCAGGACTGCAGAGTGTGTTTTGAGACGGCAAACTTGATATTTGTATCTCCGTCCATTGAATAACATTATTCTGTACACTCCAATGTTATAGATCTTTATACCTAGCGCATAAGTGTTACAGTTGTGTTTGAAGTTGTATCTCTGGCCAGGAAGGAGCTAGAGACTTTGGGGGTACTTTGTTAATTGTCATTTCAGGTGCAATATCTTGTCTTTTGTGTAATAAAGTACTTTGCTTTTAGTAAAGTAAATCACTGACTGCATCCATTGATTCTAAGTCATCGCTGTGTTTTTTCACTTTGTTCTGCATGTCTATCATCTCCCTAAGTAAGCCCTGAACACCTCTGCTTTGTTGTAATTGGGAGTCAGGTGCTAAAGAGGGGTGCTTCGTCATTTCAGTTTGAGGACCAATAGCACTGCAGGCTGCAGCCTCAGCGCCCCGACAGGAACCGACTCCAATTGTTGGAGTTGGAGCCCAGTGCTGTGTTACTGCTCTGGGACCACATGAGCCAATGTCACAGATTGCCCAGCCCAGCTACCCTTAAGTCATGCAGGCGCTAGAGTATGGGCATGGCAGGGCTCAAGGATTATAGAGTGTTGAGAGGGATTATGATGTGACTATGTATTATAAGGAATAGCATACCTCCTACAGTATGTAAAACCAATACTGCAAGTCATCTCAGAGCGGCATGAACTTAAATAGGAAGACAGCCTTCTCCCCTCTTCCAACAGCATCTCCGTGACTTGCAATAGCCACCTACCCTAATGTTGGGGGTCCCTTGTTCCACATATAATTGAAAACATGCAGTCGCCATGATCAGTTTCGCATTCACAGTTACCCCCTCCCCTCCCCGGCTTCAATGGTGGTGAGGGAAAGTCGCTGCTTGTGAAGGGAATGGGATTTCCAGCACGGTAGTTGAGTCGCGTTTCGGCAAAGAGCCTTTTCACACGGCCCTTCTTCAGACACCACTGTGATCTTCACTATACAGAAATCTCAGCTGGGCTTTGGAGTAAACATAATATTTTCTCCATGCAGTGCTAGTGCACGGGGATTTCTGACTCTCAGTTAAACACTGTCCCCGAGCATTTTGAGGATCTGTTCCAGGACAGTCGAGCCGTTTATTTTGAGGAGAAGCCGATAAACGAGTGCTGACATTCCCAGCTAAACCTAACACCTTCACTTGAGGCTTTATTGAAATCTACAGAATTAGAGGTAGATCATGGCCTATGTCAAATAGTGTCATTTTCTGGGGCGGGCTGTTCTTAAGAGTCTATAGATACTCACTTAGCAATAAACAGAATAAAAACTAACAACCAAGGGGCCGAACAGTGAACAACCATAAAGGAAAGCAATAGCTAGGAAGGATACAAAGGGCATTTCCGCTCATTAAACAGCACGTGCACTTTGCACGCGCACATATCACCTGTCTAATGTCCATAGAAGATAACTCGAATTTAACGAGAGTTTACTTTGTCAGGCTCGTTTGTGCAGCCCCATGGCTCAAAAAAAAAACCATAAATGAACCTTTGTTTCAAAACCGCAGTAATGGAAGTTGGTCTATTGAAAATGCTTACTTTATAAGATAGCGGAAAGCACGCCCCTCTCTCTGTCTGGCAAACATCAGATAACTGCTTACAACACCAGTCTCTCTCGTTTCCTGCTGTTGCCATGGGAAATTCATTAGATTTGAAGGGCACGCAGCCTGCGCCTACCTTTTGTAACAGCTCTAGTACAATATCTGCCTAGCACGTACTGTTCAGGCCTATATTTCAGTGCCACGTCCTGGGGTTTTATTCGTCCATGTAAGGGCCGGAAGCCCTGTGTGTTTTTTTGATGTTTGGACCAGATGACGACAAACGGGCGTAGCCTGGTCAGTAAGATTGGCAGGGAGGGGGAGTTTCAGATTCTCCGACAATCGGGCTGGCATATAATGTTTAAATACATAATACGACAAGCATTGTACGAGAGAGGCCTAAAGTGATATTGGAAAGGGAGAGGAATGCGAATTGGCAGAAGTACTGAGAGAGAAAACACAATATTTTGTAAAATGGCCATTTTTTTTAGGACTTTCAAAGCAGAGAGTGAGAGAGTGTGTGTGTTTTATCTGTGGTGTATGTAAAAAATTCCTGGTGAAATCCGACTGGTATCTCACATTACCTGACTGAAAGCACCTACCCAACTATTTATCAGAAAATGCATTTATTAGGGGGTGTAACATCCCCAAACACCCCCTTGAAGCTACTCCCCTGACGACAAACTGTTTTATGTATACATTGTATGTATGCAAAGCATTCATGGATTTTAAACTTCGAATTCGGTTAGTATGAGAATAAAATGATATTTTATAAAACTGCTAAAGCTGGTTCTAATCGAAAGCTGTTGCCTAGGACGTCGCCACAGATGGCACGAGGGAGGAGCAGCTTTTTTCACACTATGTGGCCCAGTTGTCAAGGGAAAAAGGCCACATTGTCTAAGGTGGCAAAAATGCTAGCATCAGTGCTTAATACAGAACAGGCTAAAGGATTTTAGCGCAAGTCATTGGGATTGCAACTCACAAACCCAATTTCCGATATCATTTGCCGACATATATTCGTTAAAGTAACTCAGGCAGCACTAAAGCCAATAGCTATCTTGCTGCTTTGTCTAAAGTGGTCAGGGATGTTTATGGGAAGGATGATGGAAGTAGACTTTGGGAAACGTTTGGTATGATTAAAAAATCATTTATGATTACAGGAAGTAGTACTCTCGGAGTAATCTTTTTCCGTGCTTAATTTGAACCGGTGGTTTCCGGTGCTCAGCTTCGTCACTTAATTGGTTTCCGCTGCTCGGCACCAGCACTTAATTGTCATCACCACACTTATGCACACTCTGCCACACGGTGGCCCTGCTCATCTAATTTAGAGATGAACAAAACAACGGTCGTTTATGAATACAATATACATAAAAAAATACTAATGCCTGCCTCCCCAGCAATTCCTTTAGCTTTGGGGACCTGGAACAATCTAAACTGTCGCACTTGCAGGCGAGAGAGATGGTTAGTAGTTGTTTTGGTATCGTTATTGGCAGAGATGGCGAGGCAATGGGTGGTACAAGCTGCAGTGGCCTCCTGGTCAGAGCCCTGGCACTTGTTATTTTACAAATTAAGCACTGTTTTGCATACTCTCACATACCTTTGTGAATCGGCCCGAAATCTCCAACTCCTTAGCAGTAAAAGTGCAAAGAGGCATAGTCCTTTCTTTTTGTAATAATTGCATATGTATATTCCCTGAATGTTCTCATTTTAGATGTTTATAGGCATGAATGTCGAGTCACTAAAATGCCAGGGGTTGTAGAAGTTTTTTTTAATAATATACAACAGGAGCGGAAACCCATAAACCTCGTTGAGACAGGGGTAGTGAGGTAAAGAACAACAAATAATCTCAACTGGTGTCATTCAACCTAGACAAATAAAATGCATTTATATAACATTACAATTGAGATAAGGAAGACTCTGAGCAAGAAGTTTAGAAAAAATATAATGTATTAGATTAAACAAATACAAAGGTTTGGTTTATTGTTTAACCATTCACTTTCACTTCACCTTGCGCCGTCACCCGCTGATCTCACCTTGTCGCTTGCGTCGCCGTTTTCATGTCACGTACACCTTAAGCACCAAGTACAAGTTCGGGTTGTCCTATTGTTATATTGAGCTTTCGTACAGTGCTGATACAACTGTTCCATTTTTCTGCTCAATTAAGTTATTGTGTGTCCCTTTGTATTTGTTTAATCTAATACATTATATTTTTTCTAAACTTCTTGCTCAGAGTCTTCCTTATCTCAATTGTAATGTTATATACATGCATTTTATTTGTCTAGGTTGAATGACACCAGTTGAGATTATTTGTTGTTCTTTACCAGGGGTTGTAGAAGTGACATCACAAATACTTTAACCTCAATTGCATCATAGGAATTGTTGTCATATTACCTTTGCCCCTGTAATAAGTTAACAATTAATATAATAAAAGATCAGTTACTAATACAAATATCGATTGTAGATACAGTGTGTATTTTAATAGAGATGCTGACATGATATGCCAAGGAAACATTAGGCATTTCGCGAAGTGGAGGATTTAGTGCCATAAAAATAGAACAATATTAGGAGTATGTCTACCAAAAACGTTTGTGATGTAATGGTTCCTGTAGCGTACACCAAAAAGGGAAAATGTATTGATACATCACAGGAAAGCGCTTACAAAAAAAGGAAAGCTTGGTGTTATGTCCACTTCTGTTAACCTATATGACCATATTCACTGAATATGAAATGTGATATTTGCTGATAGAATTTGTTATTTTTGTTGTAACATTTGGTTTGTGACTTGAAAGGCTCTGTTACTGTCTAAGGATAAAGGTGAGGGTTCTGTTCAAACACATATTGTTTCATGTATGCTTAACTATATGTAGTCTTATTTTGTCCTTTATTCAGAAGAGTGTGCACTGCCCTTCTGAATTTATTTTATAGAACTATATTCCAGTCTGAACAGCATAAAGTAAACAGCACTAAATTAGAGATTGTTTACCTTCTGCTTTTTGGACTGCATTTGCCACCTCTGAGGCCAGGGATCGCAAGGGGCAAGCCAGGGTTTGCAGCTGCAACCCTTGGCAACTCCTAAATGACGTCCATGTTTATAGGCCAATTCACAGAGACATGTAAGAGTACTTAACCCCTTCGCCGCGGCACAAATTTTACCGCGGCGCTGGGGTGGTTCGGGGTGAGCGTGGCGCCGCCATGCTCGTGACGGAACTACTCCGTCATGAGCCACGGGCGCGCTGTGCTCATGACGGAGTGGTTCCGTCACGACTCCGCCCACTTGCATTGTTCGCCCGCACAGGCGGGGAATCAGCGCCGCGTGGGCGGAGCGGCCGCAGCATGACGGAACCACTCCGTCATGAGCACACGGCGCCCGTGGCTCATGACGGAGTGGTTCCGTCATGAGCAGGCAAGGGGTTAAAAAAGTATTACAGGAACACAACTTTATGTTCCCCAGAATGCCCTTGTGAAATGGCCCCTAGTTGTTTACATTACATGATAGTACTCATATTTATTTTCTTTGCTATTTCTTGTGGGAGTCTGTCCCACAGATCAAGCGTTGAATATAAGATCTTCTGAGATTGTCAATTTATGAAATCAGGGGATGGCAAATTGTATCTCCAAATATGAAAGTAGGGATTTTGTGGGTTATATATTGGGGGTTTTTGGGGACAGTGTCCCCAAGTAGCAGTACCTTTTTGCTTCCATGTGATGATTGGAATGAACTTCGTCCTCAAGTGAGGGTGTGTTAGGAGAACTTTCCACTACAATCCTCCGAATGGCAGCTCCTTTACAACATCTGCCTCATAGTTGAAAGCCACTTAGTTGTTGTAAATTTAGACTTAGGCCCTGATTTAGATCTTGGCGAACAGGTTACTCCGTCACAACGAAATATAAATCCCATAGGAAATAATGGGATTTATATTTTGGTGGACAGGATATCCTCCACTGTTGTGACGGAGTAACCCGTCTGTTAAGATCTAAATCAGGCCCTTAGTTCTCCTGCTCATTTGTGGCAGCACCAGCAAGATTAACAATGGTCTAACTTGACAACATGAACATTTTTCGTTTTTATTTTCAAACTTTATATTATGTGTCAATCTTATATGATTGCATCATTAATGACATTTCAAATGAAACCATCAAATGTCTCTTTGTGTCATGGAAAGTTGTAATTTATAATGGAGTTCAAAAGAGTTTTCTTCTTTTTTATTTTTATAGTTTTATAGAGCACAGAACAGAGGCCCGAAGGTTTGAGGTTGCCGTAGACTGGGTGGGTTATTTAGAGAGCGATGTAAAACGATAACAGCAATAAAAATTAACATAGGAGATAAACAATAGAATCCAGACCATCTGGTGGGAAATCAAAGTGTATACTAATTTGCCATATCATGAGGTAACTACAAAATCTAAGGTAGGAAGTTAGGAGTATATGGTAAGTTGGGAAGATAGACTGGAGAGTGGAGAAGTGTGGCTCAATGAGAGCGGCAGACCCTAATGCAGAGGTCTAGCCTGGGACCAGGGTTCAATTCCCCGCCTCGGTGGGTCTTGGGCTCAAAAATTCCACGGACCTGATAATTCTCGCCTCGGTGCCATTCCAATCATGGAGTCCCACTCTGCAACTCTGGGCAATAGCTTGCTTAATCTCCACAACGGCCCCCACAACGCTAAGGATGCCTGGCCTCCACCTTGGGGGTGCCCAGGAGTGGACGCCTCACAGGGAAAGCCAGGATGGGTTCCACAGCGGTATTCGTACAAGCGCCTTGAGACCCTTGCGGGTGAGTAGTGCGCTATACAAGTATCAATTTACATTTACTGTCAGAGTGGAACTTGGGCTAGGCATATACCACAACACCATATATGAGGGCTAGGACATCAGGAATAGCAGGAAACATCCTAGAGAGAGATGGGGGTTACTGAACATATTAATGGTATGCTACAATTTGTAGATAAGCATTGTCAGTATAAAAGGTGGATAACAGCGACTGACGCAGGGGTTCCACTGGAGATGAGAGCAGTGAGCTTTATGCACTTACGTCAAAAGCGAAAACCTGTGGAAGGGACACAGAAGCCTTACACATCTGTAAGATAGTGTTATTTGCCATACACTGTCAGTACTGAGATTAAGATAGACAGGACATGAAAGCAGCTGGAGAAGAAGTGTAACTTGAGAATAGTCCTAATGGACAGTGCCATAAGGCCATCAGACACGAAACATGAGTGTTTGGTTGCAAGTCTTTTGAGCAACTAATGTGGAGATACGGTACTTGGCAACATTGGTTCTCTTGAAAAGGAGTCTTGGGATCTTTATGAAAGATACCTTGAACACTTTTCAGGGTAGGACCTTCCCCATTCTTGGAGTGCAACAGATTAACAGTTTTCCCTCATAGAAGATTAGAGCTGCCTGGTGGTGCTCCTCCTTACTGCTGTCATCCTTTTGTCAGGATAAAGTGCAGGGCTATGCATACAAAAAAACCAGTCATGAAAATGCACAAAAATTCTATGGGGTTTTGGTGAAGTACGTTTATTACTTGACTAAGATGTTTATGATAGCGACTGCTGTAGACCACTCTGGCGGCAGCAACCTGTTCTGACATCAGTGGGGCAAACTGAGGTAGCAAGTGCTTGAACCACTGAGCATAAGTTGTTTTCATGAAAGTAGTGCTTTGTGTTGCTTATCAGGTAGAGCTGGTCCTGATCTCCTTTCACTCCATTTTTATTGCAGGATTTGAGGTTCAGATTGATTTCCAATCATGAAGCCAACATTGGTGGTGTTGGAAACAATAATTCGAGAAACTCAACTGAAGCTAGAGCTGTTGTACGTTTTGAATGTGGAGAAAGGAGGGGGATGTTGAGGGGAGTCCTTCTATCTTGTGCTAGTTGAGCTTCACGTGGTGGGGGGCTATCCATGACTTTATTGTCTGAGGTATTTAGCTAATTTGTTTATGTTGCTTTATCTGCCACCTTTATACGCAGCTAAGTATTGTTAGCATTCAAATTAAAGCAGCTCTTTGTAAATGTAGTACACATAAATGATCCTTCACATCAGTTATTAGGTTATTAGGTTTTACTCTTCCTTTCATTCCATATTCATGAGTGTCCACACAGATATATTAGCCAACATGTTTTGTCCCATTTGTGGAACTTCTCTAGGACATCTTTATTGTTTTTCATATCGTTCTCCAACAAACATCAAAAAGCCTATAGAAATCTCTTCTTTACAACAAAATCAAATATTTTGATTTGAATTATAATACTGTGAGTGTAAGGCGCAACCTGTGTATTACCAACAAGAGTTTCTGGTAAGCCTCAGAAGAGATTGAAGCATGTGAATCTGGCGTTTTTTAGGTGGAGCATCAGCACACATGCGCTGTCTGCAAGACCTGCTGTAATCACTCCACAGGAGTGAAGTTACAGCTGCTGCTTGCCATTGGCTGACAACTCAATCCTGCTCCTTAGTGGCAGGTGCTCCCGATACATCACTTCTGTTTTTAAACCAGGTGCACCAGCCAATTACAGTTTCTTACACCGTAGGTTTTAGCTATTTATTTATGGACTATTTTTTTTTTTATTGTTCAGTCCTACAAGTGAAATATTGGACAGTATCACTTGTAGTGCTGTCAATAGTTCGGATTTCCAATGTACGCTGCCTGGTAGTGCACGTACAAAGGGCTGCGGTGCTTGTGGCAAGGCTTTGGTTACCATGTGCATCATGCATACTTTAAGCGGCTACGTCAGAGGCTTTACATTCACGTTGGGTGTTGCTCTGTCTAGAATTATGCTGTCTTATGATGGTAACTGCATTTACACTAACGAGAAGTGCGGCATCCGCAACACTTTTGCTGTGATGTAGTAGGCCTTCTGGGTGGCTGGGTCAAATCGGTATACTAACTTCATCCGAACAGGGCAGTTGCTATTACTAAGATCACTTTAAGTTGCTCGTTGAAGTTCTGTCATGCCAGTTGACGCTTGGCGAAACTTTAAAATGGTCGCTGTTCTAATTACATAAATTTGCTATGTTCTTTCAACGAAGAAGTGAAGTTTTATTGGTTGAATGTTGGCACAATGACACTGACCGTAGCTCTATGCAGTGCTTCTACTCAGTCTGACCACGTGTATTTTATTTTAGGTCAAGGTATTTTTGAAAAATGGTGGGTGGCAAGGCTGGACTACGAACGGCGCTGACTTTAGCCCACTGTATATGCTTTAGAACTTGTGTATCAACATTTCTGAAACCCAAAATGGTTGTAACAGTGCCCGCTTGTGGAGAGTAGAACAAATGCACATGACGAGTGTTGTTGCTTCCCTGCAGTTACATAAGGTCTGTCAGAGCGGCTTAATTTGTTTCTTAGCATCTGTTTATGCCACTGCAGCTTGAGACATCGATTTTCCTTTGCACCCCTCCAAATTTGCGTACTTTTGCCTTTTTTTCTCCCCTTTTCTTTAACCTGATTCCTTGCTAGAGCTTGCTCAAATAAGGCTTTATAACAATGAAAAAATAATAAAATGTTCCTCGCTTATTATACATTTGTTGCTGTATGCCCCACATACACACACGTCCCAGGTGTAATTATTCATACATACTTCCCTGCGGTTTAGCAAATGCCTCCAATGTGTTTTTAGCCACCCGATTCGTATTGGGACGTTTAGGTGTATGAGCAGGTACTTTATTTTGCAAGACGCTGGTGAAACCTCATATCCTTTGAATGTGCGGGTCCATTAGACTGCTACTTCCGGGGGCACCATCTAACTACTGTGCATCTTGCATTTGTTAAAGTTAGACCTCTTGGCGTTCAAAATGACAATGTTTTTTATTTTTGCTTTTTTTTGATACCAATGGCAATAGCGGTATGCAAATATAATGACTCCACTACAAATAAAAAAATCATACGTAAAAAACATTGTCATTTTCAACGCCCACAGCTCTAACTTTAACAAATGCGAGACCTATTGCATTGCTAATGCTTGTATTGTCTTACTGTCCGCATATTCATGGACAGCAAATTCCATGATGCTTGCAACTCATCCAGTAGCTCCATGTAGGT
Organism: Triturus cristatus; assembly: GCF_964204655.1. Lineage (NCBI taxonomy): Eukaryota > Metazoa > Chordata > Amphibia > Caudata > Salamandridae > Triturus > Triturus cristatus. Next base: position 1,224,007,315 of record NC_140589.1, read on the forward strand.
GTTGAAGAGCACCTGTTTGACAGCTCAGTTCAATACTAGGATATATCCCCATTGTAGCCCAATGTTTACATTCATAAATGCAATTACAGTACACCCTTCCCTAACTGAAACCTTGATGTATGTGTGTGTGCTATCTTATATCTGTTGTTGGAGCCCCACTCGAGGGCTTGTTCTATGTACTTAAGATATGCTCAGTATTGAGCTTGAACCTTGTTCGAGGCTCAGGGTGCATGTTGTGTGCAGGTACCACATTATTGAAGCCTTCTTTAAAGGGCCAGGATAGAGGGTGGTAGTTCTCTGTGCACTGGACAGGATCCAGTACAGAAAGAACAGATCCTTATGGGATTCCCTATAGTCCTGGCATGCTGATAAGGTTGAGTATGAGAAAGAATATAAACCACTGGAGGACCTGACCCTGTAAACCAATGTGTAATTCCAAGTGCTGAGTTGGATTTTGTGATCCACAGTGTTAAATTCTGAAGGGAGGTCTCTTGAAAGCCATAATGTGAAGGTCATCACACACCAATTTAAAATGGAACTAGTGCAGGCAGTCCAGAAACTAGATTGTTATCCACCAAAAGCATGTTGTCTGATGAATTTCATCAGATGTGAAGCATCCAACTTTGCGGTCATTGGATTCCAAGGGAAGAGAGAATTGTGGCAGGAAAGTAAATGCTGAGAAATTGGGATTAGTGCCAAGTTTCTTAAAAATTGGACAATGTTTCCACCTATAAAGGAGTAGGATAATTCACCTTGTTCCATGGAAGAGTTAATATTCACAATCATCAGGGTCCTAGACTTTAAGGGTATTCCTTGATCAGAGAGCCGAATTGGAACTCCTTTAAAGTTGGAGGATTTTACTTTGTTAGGGTCTTCAAAGGTGATTGGTGAGAAATTCTGCCAGTAAACTGTAGAGGTTTTCCTTGCCATAGAAGGGCAAGGGGCGTGACACTTCAATGTGAAGTGATGACTTCTAAACTCCCAAATTCATTCTAAGTAATCAATATATTTTTCTTCTTTTTAAAAACTGTGGGATTCAAGTCAAGGAAAGTGAGAATCCTGTGACCTGTGTGTTTAATCCTATTCCTAATTGCACTGTATGCATGACTCCCTCTCTTGTAGGGCTGCCTCATAGCTACTTATTATCAGTTTGTTCCCAGGACCTTCTTAGCATCCTCTATTATTTCTGGTTGCAGTTCATAAGCTTTTTTCCCATTATTAGCAAAAAAACCTGATGTGAGGTTGTCAGATTGGTGATGAAGGACTTCTTTTGGTGCTTAAATATTCCTTTTCATCCATGTGAGCCATCCTATTGTTCATTTTTGCCACCTTGAATTCTACCTGCATCAAAGTCCACATGGCACACTGCCGGAAGACTACAAAGAAGATTTGCCTTAAAAACGGATTATTCTCTATCTGCTGGAACTAACTAGGGTAGTCCATCATCTGCTGCCTACGACCGGTCTCATGGCTGGTGGTGTCAGAATGGGATCCACTTTGGTCATATGCCATGAACCATTGATGTCATAGTTCCACAGTTGCTGGAATATACTTTGTCTGAAGTACAGTTAGAGAAATCCCCGAAGATAGAAATCTAAGCAAATGTGGCGGTGGTACTAGAACTCCAGTAGTTCATTTTGGGGACTGATAACACTGATTTTCATTCTTTATTAAAAACTTCCCTGACGGAGGAAAGGGATTGGTTGCTAGAACCTGCATTTGCAACCTTGAATATTTCTGAAACAGGCAGCCTTAGAATCATGAAAACTAAATGAGAGCATAGACAAGAAAAAAAGCAGTGTCCCCTGTAAACTCTGTCATGTTTCTGCAGGAAATATGGCAGGGCAGCGGCAGGTTCGCAGCCGCACAAGTGGAAGATCCCACCATACAAGCAGCCTGGGGACATGCTCAGACACAACACCCCATGTCTAGGTAGGCCCCTATTTCCTAATCAAGAATGCTTTGTTGTACAGGTTTGAGGGGCCTGACAGGAGACCCCAGTTTCTTTTCCCAGTACTAGTCCTGAAGCATATCCTATTCTTGGCCCATAACCATTTGTTAGGGAGCCATTTGGGTCGAATAGGACATGGCAAACAATTGTGGAACAATTCTACCCGCCAGGCTCTTCCATGAACTTAATTATTTCAACCTTGTGGCCTCTTTCCAAGTGATCGGATGTATAAAGTAAATACTTTTTTTTCTCTTTTAATCACTGCATGCCACACCTGCATCAATGTTGCTTTTGGTACAAGGAACTTTAGATCCCTTGGATTCTTGTCTCCTGTGTTACGTTCTCTCACTTTTAGGGCCAGATGTATCAAGGATTTTTCACCTCGCAAACGAGCCGATTCACAGAATCGGCCTGTTTGCGATCGCAAAAAAGTTTTTGCGATGCATCAAACCCAATTTTGTGATTCGGTAACCTGTTACCGAATCGAAAAATGGTTTTGCGATTCGCTATTTAGAAGGGGCGTGTTTAGGGCGTCCCTTCCAAATAGCGAATCCTAACAGTATACATGAATGTTTTATGACAGTGGATGCGGTCGCAAAACATTTGCATATTAAAGAAGGTGGTAAGACATTCACAAATGGGAAGGGGTCCCCAAGGGACCCCTTCCCCTTTGTGAATGTTTGTAAAAGCATTTTTGAGAGCAGGCAGTGGTCCCACGGACCACTGCCTGCTCTTAAAAAATGAAAAGAAAACTTTTAATTTTTCTTTTTGTATAGCATCTCGTTTTCCTTTATGGAAAACAGGCTGCTTTACAAAAAAAAAATGATTGCTTTATTTAAAAGCAATCACAGACATGGTGTTCTGCAGATCCCAGCAGGCCACCATCCCTGTGATTTTTGCGATACCTAGGGGGTCACAAATTGTGACCTACCTCATTAATATTCATGAGGTAGGTCATTTGCGACCCTTTAGGAATCGCAGAAAGTGTACTGCACACTTTCATGCATGCCGTTTTGCGATTCCCTAATTGCGAATCGCTAAGAATCACAATTAGGGAATCGCAAAACATTAGACCTTACATCCCATGTTTTTTATGATTTTATTTTAACTTTAATTCTTCAACATGGCTTTTTACTGAACAGTTTGCTAGCACAAGTCAAATACTTTGTGTTTTCTTTGTTTTATTCTTTGTATAGAGTATCCATTATTGATTTGACCTAAGGCATGTGGCACTTCAGGACTGGATATATTATCGTCTCTTGGCTACCTCTTGTTTCCCACTTATAGTGATTGTAACGCAACAGTTTAATGTGTTTTTTACTATAATTATTGCTTATTTGGATTTTTATGGAATTGTAAAGATTTTAGATAATCAGACAATAAACGTACTTACTTACTCGCAAGGCATTTATCATATGATCCAAAGGTATTGCAAACTAAGAACCCATACAAACATGCAAAGGTTGTGTGATGTAATAATGAATTCCTGAACCATACGGTATCAACCACGACTGCGTCTTTACCACGCATGCCTTTACCACGCAATTTCATGGTAAATACATGATTGGTAAAGGGACATGTGTGGTAAAGATCACACCCCTGCCCCTCTGCCATGAGCCCTAAAATTAGGTCCTCCTGAGGTGTATTCTACCTGCCACGGCCTTATAAACTACCCTAATCCCCTATCCTGAGCCTCAAAACCCCTAGCTCCAAAACATGACTCCAACTCAGCACCCCCGCCCTGAGTCCTTAAAACTTCCCCTATCCCGCCCATCTTTATCCCTAAAAACTGCCACCTTTGCCTGAAAATTGACCCGTTTCTGCCCCTGCCCTGAACCCTAAAACTCAGCCCCCTAAAAATGACTCCAACTCCTGCCCCCTTCGTGAGCCCTAAAACCAGCCCCCACCCCCTAAAACCTACTCCATCTCACCCTGGACCCAGCCCAACGGCCCCCTAGGCCTGAAAACTGCACCTTTCCTGCCCCCTGCCCTAAGCCCTAAAACTCAGCCATCTAAAAACTACTACGACCCCAACACTCCTCCCTGAACCCTAAAACCAGCCCCTTCCCCTAAAACCTACCCTCATCTCACCCAGGCCCTAACCCAACTGCCCCCTAGGCCGGAAAACTACCCCTTTCCTGCCCCCTGCCCTGAGTCCTACAACTGAGCCCCTAAAAACGACTCTGGCCCCAGCCCCCCTGCCTGAGCCCTAAACCCGGCACGCTCCCTAAAACCCAGCCACGTCCCGGTCCGTCCTTCCTGTCTCATGATTTCCGGTTCCTCTCCCATCCACAGAGACAGCTAGCACACTGACTGCCTTAACCATGCATATGCCTGGGCATATGTGTGGTTAAGGCAAGCGTTGTTCAGCTTGAGGGGAAACGGCACGCATGCTTAAGGCTGCGTTGTTATGGCCGTTTCCCATCTGCAAAGGCTCCAATGCAATGGCCCATAATAGAGGTACCCTTCCAGAGGATTGACATGGATTTAGTAGGACTCTTATAATTTCCAGCCCAGGTTACACGTTTCTTGTGGATGCTTATATTAGTATCAGCTTAGTCTGTGAAACAGTCTTCAGCTGAGCATTATAATGCATCTCTATTATTAAAAATAACTTGCATAGTCCCATCATCTATTGCCTACAGTAGGACTCAAGATAACCACCTGGGCACAATTTTGGTTTTACCTTCTCTAAACATGAGCAATTTGAAAGGTGCCACGCCAGTGGCACAATGAGGTGAATTATTATATTGTCACATTTTCTACCTTATAATAGACTCAACATCTCGACCAGAGGCAACAGTCAATTGCTTAATGTGCCACTGGGTTCAAGCTAGCCTAGCTGATGAGGGGTGACACACTAATACCGGTCCCAGGATGCTTGTGTCCGGTCCACAGAGGACCTGGCCTGGCAGTTCGAGCTGGACTGTTAACAAGTTTTCCCTTACCATGTCTCTCCCATCTTTTGCAATAAGTATCTTAGTATATGTCCATGTATCCTTGAAATATAGCATGTCCTAGAAATAACTCATAATTTTTTTTTATAATTGTGCCCACCTAAAGCCACAGCTCTAATATTAGATTTTCTCAAGCACACACCAGTACAATTTCCATAAGGTTTTCTCAGCCAAAATGGCGATCGCCAATCCAGAATGGGCCATTACTTAAACATTATGGTTTCCAATCCCCACTTTACAAAATGGTCCCTTTTTATTTGCCACACCACCAGCTTTCCCTTCCACCACCAAAATAAGATTAGACACACCATATCATCAACATCTTCATTGACGCAGCTCACTTTCACTAGACTTGTTATAGCTTCGTAAATGCGATAAAAGTGTCCAATTTGTTTACATCTCATGCATTTCTTTCTCACAGCAGGACAACTAAGATTATTAATTGCATGTATGCATTATCCACACCTAAATCACTGGCTAGAACTCTTTTGCATTTTGCTTCCATATTTCTTTACTCACATGATTAATCTCATTTGCACATCTATTTTCAAAACCACCAGCCAATGCTTTAGCTGACTTTTTGGATCTTTCAATACCTTTTGCTATACTAATAGTTTCCTCTAACCTAAGATTTCTACAACACAACAAGCACTTGATTACTTTTTTCTATTATTAACAATTTAGTCCCATACGCTTTAATCAATAGAGTTTTCAAAGTTACATGACACCGCTAGTATTCTCAAGTCTGCAACATATTCCTCAATAGTCTCCTAAGGATCGTGTTTACTTGAGTAAAAACTGTGGTATTCCACCACAACACTTGACTCCTCAGAAATCTGTAACTCCAACCTTTTATTGGCTACCTTATGCATATTCCAAGTACCATATCATGCAGGTACTGGTTCAACCTCAGGAAAGTGGTCAAAAACTTTCTGCCCTTCTGAACTCCACGTATTAAAAAGCAGTGCAAATTTTCTGTCATGCCGTTATCAATTTATTTAGCATTTATTGATACCAAGTAGTTTTCAAATGTCATTAACCACTGTCGACATCTTATTTGTGCCTTACCACGACACGATAGGAACACAGGAGGTCGCGTGACACTGTGGAGTTGCCATACTGCAGAGCATTCTAGGTGCCTAATATACCCACTCTGTTAATCCAGAAAATGCTTTCTTCTTTTTTAAATTTGAGTTGGATGAAGCCAAGTAGTCTTTTCAGGAGAGCATCATAAATTTTTCAAAGGCAAATGTATTAAGCACTGTGCCTCAAATGCTTCAGCGCCTCCTCCTGTATCCTTCTGTGAGAATACTGAATGTGCTTCTGATGGAACAAGAATACTTTATTTTTTCTTTGTATACGTTTAAAAAAAATAATGTTTCTCACATGGCTTCAAGTATTATGCTTCACACCGCGCCACTAAACACATTAAGATGGCGGCCACACAACGTGCTGACGCAAGCACATTTGAATACGTGTACCATACAATGCTTCCTCCTTCATCATAGCCGTGTCTTTGCTTGATCCTGTTAACCACTGCCACAATCTCTTCCTTTTGCACCTTCTTTAACCACTGCCCCTCAGCTCTGTTGTCAGGTGAGGTTCCACATTAGCTACTTCTTGCCGGTTCACAAAGTTAAACCTGCATTCAGTCCACTGTGAAAGACACACAAATGATTAATGGAATGCGGAACAAATCAAACATTCACCCCCGGTCAAGAGATCTGGGTTAAATCCATCGTTCTTTTGCTCACTGTGTCACCCCAGTTCAGACCCAGTCATATGCAAATCAGTCTTGACCTTGCTCCTTATGGTAACCAACCAGGCCAAACTGCCAAGCTAGGTCCTCACTGGATCAGAAACAAGCAACCTGGAACCGGTTTTGGGATATCACCCCTCATCAGCCAGACTAGCTTGAATCCAGTGGCACATTGAGCCCGGGACCCACATCTCAGAATACCTGGAGCATTTAGGGAGAGAAAGCAAAAGACACACAAGTGGTTCACTGACAGAATATTGATTCCCAAAATATCCCGATACACAAATATCGATGCAAAAATATCGATGTAAAAAATATCGACATCCTATATTTAAGATTGTAAGTACAAAAATGTCGAAACAAAAATCTTGATGTAAAAACATATGGATGTACAAAATATTGATTTATTTATTTAAATAAAAATTAATGTAAAATATAATCAGTAATACAATTAACTTACACTTTTTTTAGATTTAATATACATTTCAACAAATATAATAAAATAAATGTCATTGAAAAAAATATTTAAACATACATATATAAAATGTAATAAATATATATATATATATATCCTTTAAAACAATTAATAAACTTGTAATTTTAATTTATTTTATCATTGTATAGCTATATAAAAATGTACAAATAAATATATATATATTTACATACACTTATAACATAAAATCTACTAAAAAAACATTATATTATAAATTAAAACATTAAAATATTTAGTAGTCTTTAAAATTAAATTTTGCACTCCATTGAGTGCAACAGTAAGGGAAGGGTTGGATAGCGGAGGGGTAAAAATTACTATTCCTACTCCAGTGGGTGCAACAGTAGGGAAAGTGTTGGATAGCGGAGGGGTAAAACTTACTATTCCCACTCCAATGAGTGCAACAGTAGGGAAAGTGTTGGATAGCGGCAGGGGTAAAATTTAATATTCCCACTCCAGTAAGTACAATAGTAAAGATATTGTTGGATAGCGGAGGGGTAAAAATTACTATTCCCACTCCAGTGACTGCAAGAGTAGGGAAAGTGTTGGATAGCGGGGGTGTATAACTTAATATTCCCACTCCAATGGGTGCAACAGTAGGGCAAATGTTGGATAGCGGAGGGGTAAAAATTACTATTCCCACTCCAGCGAGTGCAACAGTAGGGAAAGTGTTGGATAGCGGAGGGGTAAAACTTAATATTCCCACTCCAGTGAGTGCCACAGTAGGGAAAATGTTGGCCAACAAAGGGGTAAAAATTCCTATTCTCACTCCAGTGGGAGCAACAATATGGAAAGTGTTGGATAGTGGAGAGGTAAAAATTTCTATTCCCACTCCAGTGGGTGCAACAGTAAGGAAAGTGTTGGATAGCGGATGGGTAAAAATTACTATTCTCACTCCAGTGGGTGCAACAGTAGGGAGTCTTGGATAGCGGAGAGGTAAAAATTACTATTCCCACTCCAGTGATTGCAACAATAGGGAAAGTGTTGGATAGCGGAGGGGTAAAAATTACTATTCCTACTCCAGTGGGTGTCACAGTAGGGAAAGTGTTGGATAGCAGTGGGGTAAAAATAACTATTCTCACTCGAGTGAGTGCAACAGTCGGGAAAGTGTTGGATAGCGGAGGGGTAAAAAATGCGATCCCCACTGGAGTCAGTTCAAAATTAAAAACAAAAAAATTAACAGGCACAACACAAAAGAGTTTAAAAAAACTAAAAAATTAAACATATATAAAAGTTTTAAATATTACAAAAGATAGAAACAGATTACAATGTTAAAAAGATCTAACACATACCTAGAAAGATGATTTAAAAGAAATTTGAAAATAATTTAAAAACAAAAAACTATTTTTTAATACAAATGTGTTATAAACAAAAACATTATTTATTACATAAATGTATTTTTTTTATTTCCTCCCTATAGCACCACACAATTCACAACCCACATTTTTTTTAAATGTACCTCCATAATTAACATAATTAATTATCAACTAAACAAATATTATTAATTTGTTTTTTTTTAAAACAAATGCAAATTAATTTACTCCCCAAACATTACCCCTGTAAAAACAAAACACACACACAAAATAACAATAATCACTAACCATAAATATTTATCAATTGATAAATTAATATTCATAATCAACTAATTATTAATTAAACAGAAATTACTTTCCACCCTCTACCCCAATAAACACCACAACCCACATCTAAAAATCATTATACAATTTCCATAACTAATTTTACATTAATAAATTAATATCAATTAATAACAGCTTATTAATTAATTTAAAAGAATTTACTTTCCACCCCTTATCACTATAAACCCCACAACTTACTTCAAAATGTAATTACACAATTGCCAGATTTTACATTTAATTAATTAATTAGCATTAATTAACAAACATTTATTAATTAATTATAAATAAATTACTTCCCACCCTATTCTCCTATAAAGCCCACCACCCAACCCTAAAAAATGACACAATTAACAACAAATTAATTAATTAATAATAGTTAACAACCAATTCATAAATATTTAATACTTAAATAACTCCCACAATTAACACTATAAAATATAAATTAAATAAATATTAATAGCTAAAATATATTAATACATTTATTATAATTAAATTACTTCCCATCCTTTTCCCCTGTAAACCCTAAACCCGCACCTAAAAAAAGACACAATTAACATAATTGCAAATTAATTATTTAATAATTAACAGCCAATTCATTAATAATTAATAATAGAATAATTCCCACAATTAACACTGTAAAATGTAAATTAAATACATACTAATACATAAAAAGTATAATTAATTTATTATAATTAAATTACTTCCCACCTTATTTCCCTATAAACGCACAACCCACTCCTAAAAAAATGACACAATTAACATAAATGGCAATTAATTCATTAATAATAATTAACAGTCAATTAATTAATACTACATTAAATCCCACGATTAACACTATAAAATCTAAATTAAATAAAAGCCAATACATAAAAAATAATCATTAATTTATCATAATTAAATTACTTCTCACCCTATTCCCCTATAAACCCACAACCCGCTCCTAAAATAAATGGCACAATTAATGTAAATGGCAATTAATTAATTAATAATAATTAACAGCCAATTAATTAATAAATAATACTAAATTAATTCCCACAATTAACACTATGAAATCTAAATTAAATAAATACTAATACATACAAAATAATCATTAATTTATTATGATTAAATTACTTCCCACCCTATTCCCCTATAAACCCACAACCCGCTACAGAACTGAAAAAGGCTAAATTTAATTAAGATAAAATTAATAACTACTAAAAATGTAACACATATATTAAAAAACATAAAAAATTCTTATACAAAAAAATAGATCACATACTTTTAAAATCCATACTAAAATACATAACATTAATTAAAACATCGATATTTTAAACAACTATGGGGCCGATTCCGATCCGGGAAAATATTTTCCCGTACGACTCGTATCCGTATTTTTTTTTTTTTTTTTTGTGAAACCGTTTATTGCAATCTCAAGAATATACAAGTATGGGCCTACAACCTTCCGGCCGGCCGCTAGAATGACAGGAGCATATGACATTCATATAAGAACACTGGGCGGTGCAGAGAAGCAAAATCAGGAGGTATCGGCGTCGTGGGCCACATCACTCTGACCCCACAATACGGTTTCATTTTATACACACAACACAAAAACCACACCCGCAAGGCAACCCGCAATCGAAAGTAACAGCACGTGCTCCCCGAATGGGGGACCCCAGCCATCAACAGGAGTCTAAAGAGGGGAAAGGGAACAGATCGAGGACTGGGGGAACTCCGTGCTCGGGGCTATGGAAAGGAGTCAACTAAGGGGACGGGGCTGGTGAGGCCGCAGGCAGCAGTGGTGGCGCGCAGATACCCCCGCGGTAGGCGTTCCAGGGGCCCCATACTTTCACCCATGCCCCAGGCTTACCCCTCGCCACATACACCACCTTTTCTCGGAACATGCACCAATCCATGTGGTCTTTCCAGGCCGACACCGCCGGGGGCCTCTGGGATCCCCACAGTTGAGCAATGTCACGCTTAGCTATCATATATCCCAGAGTCACCCATCGCGTCTGCGGAACCGAGTAGTCAGTTGGTTCCCACACATTCAGCAGGCATCTCCTCGCTTCAGGCAGCAGCGCGACATGCGTAACCACTCGCAGGACCTCATGCACACCACGCCAGAATCGCTCCACCTTCGGGCATTCCCACAAAATATGCAAAAAAGTCGCCAAAGCACCACACCCACGCTTACACAATCCATCCTCAGCATAGCCCATACGCAGAAGCCTTGGCCCCGTCATGTAAACCCGATGGAGTATCTTAAGCTGGACAAAGCGAAGGCGAGCCGGTATGGCCACCTCCTTCGGAGAGGCCACCGCGGAAATCCAGTCTTCGTCGTCCAACTCCAGCCCGTCGGCAACCCAAGCCTCGCGGAGGCCAGTCAGCAAGCCCGAGCGATCATTAATCAATTTTTTGTAAATGAGGGAGATCGTGCTGTCCGGAACATGGCCATCCAGCACTCTATCCTCCAGGGGGGAAGACTCCGGGATGGAGGCGACGTCTGGGAAGACTGAGCCCAGCGCGTGACGGACCTGCAAGTACCGAAAGTATTCACTGCCCTGCAGCTGAAACTCCGTCTGCAGCGTCTCGAATGTTTTAAATCCCCCCCTCGTCCAGAGGTCCCCCACTTTACTGATGCCGATCGTGTCCCACTTCTCGAAGCCCTTCGAGGTCCACAGGGAGCCCAATCTCTCAGACGCGTACAACGGTGATGCCCGGGTCAAACGGTCCTTCCACCCCATAGCTGCGTTAGCCGCGTGCCATACTCGTACCATGACACGCGTAGGTCCCGTCAGGCGGGGTCCGGGCGCGCCAGAGTAGAGCGCTCGATTATAGTCGCCACCAGGCAGGAGCATCTTGTCCATTTCAAATGCCGGGTTTAAGGCGGTCCCGTAAAGGCCATGATTAATTGCAGCTAGCTGGGAGGCCCAGTAATACCGTTTAATATCCGGGAGGGCAATCCCCCCGTCGTACCATGGGAGCGTCAACTTCGCCAGGGCAATACGCGGCCTCCCGTCCCAGAACAGGCGGCGCTGTAGACTCTCCACCTCACGGAAGTAGCGCGCCGGGACTAAATCCATAGTATTCTGGAGAGCGTACAGGAAGCGTGGCAACAACATCATCTTAAACAATGCCGCCCGGCCGAGCGGCGAAAGCGGCAGGCGCCGCCAGCGCGCGACGTCCTCCTTCAAGCGCTGGAGGGGGGGAAGCAAATTCCGCTCGTAGCGGGCCTCCGGGTCCAGAGTAATGTAAACCCCCAGGTACCGAAACCCCTGCGAGGCAATCTGGATCGGACAGCCCCGCGGGAGGACGGGAGCCTCCCCGGAAAGCACATACACACATGATTTAGCCCAGTTGATGACAAGGCCTGAGTTGCGGCCGAATGAGCGCAAAACATCAACCAGGACAATCAGTGATTTACGCGGGGAGGCTAGGTACAATAGGATATCGTCAGCGTATAGGGACACGCGGTCCTCATACTCGGGGGTCCAACGGAGACCACGGATGGAAGGGTGCCACCGCAGCCACTCCGCCAGGGGTTCCAAGGCCAGCGTGAACAGGAGCGGCGACAAGGGACAGCCCTGTCGCGTGCCCCGTCCCAGCTCGAATGGGACCGATACTCTTCCATTCACCACCACCTGTGCCAATGGGCCCGAATACAACAATTTGACCCAGCTGATGAACCCCGGGCCAAATCCAAACTTCGCTAGCATAGCCCAGATGTACGGCCACTCGAGCGTGTCAAACGCCATGGTGGCATCTAAGGACGCCAATATGGCCGGCTCCCGCACAAACGGGACACGCGCGAGCACCCCGTGCAAGCGCCGCAGATTAAGGGCCGTGTTGCGATGGGGAATAAAGCCGGACTGGTCTTGGTGGACCAAACCGCCCACCACGCCGACCAGCCGGTTGGCTAGCACCTTGGCGAGGATTTTGGGCTCCGCATTCAAGAGCGAGATAGGCCGGTAGGATGTAACCCGGTCTCGAGGTCTCCCTTCCTTATGGATCACCACGATTGTAGCCAGACGTTGGTCCGGCGGGAGGGAGCCCAGCGAGTGGGCCGCCAGGAACATCGCACGGAGGTGGGGTGCCAGTACATCCGGTCGCAGCTTATACAACTCAATAGGGATGCCGTTCGGGCCCATGGCCTTGCCGGATGCGACCGAGCGTATGGCGAGGGCAATTTCGTCGGAGGTAGGAGCGGCATCTAACGACACCCTGTCCTCCACCGAAAGGGAAGGCAGCGCGATATCCCTAAGCAGGGCATGGGAGTCCTCCTCCGCGCAGGGAGAAACCGGGGAATACACCTCGCGGAAATAATCCGCGAAACAAGAGACAATGTCTTCTGGCTCGGTGACACGCACACCATCCATCCTCTCAATCAGCGGGACCACACGACTCGCTCTCTCCTTTTTATCCAACCATGCAAGCAGTTTACCAGCCTTATCACCCACATCATACAGTCGCCCCTGTTGCTCTCTATAGAGGCCCCTGGCCGCCTCCGTGACGAGGGCCCTGTAGGCCGCCTGCTTAAGTTGTAGGACATGTAGTGCAGCGTCCGTCACCCCACCCTCTAGACCACCCTCCAATTCAGCAATTTCGGCCTCCACCCGGGTCACCTCCTCCTGCTCGCGCCTCCGGGCATGGGAAATAAAGGAGAGGGCCTCCCCTCTAAGAACTGTTTTGAAGGCTTCCCACAGGGAGATAGCCGAAGGGACAGACCCCACATTCTCATCGAAATACCGCTGCAAGGATTTAATCAAATCAGCGCGAATAGTGGGGTCGCGCAGATACCAGGCATTGATTGGAGCTACCCTGCCCTCCCCCCTCGGGAAGACATCAACGCGCAACAGGAGCGGGGAGTGATCTGAAATACCCCGCGCCAAATGGCGCACCTCTCCTACCCTCCCAACATAGGGCGCAGGGACAAGGACATAATCAAGCCGTGAGAGGCTACCATGGGCATCCGAGTGGAAAGTGTACTGCAGCTGCGTGGGATGTTTTAAGCGCCAGCAGTCCACCAATCCCAGTGTATCTAAGAAGCCGGACAGCCACGCCTGCGCCCGGGGGAGGTCCCTAGGGGGGTGACGATCCACGGTCCCAGAAACCACCGCATTGAAGTCCCCCCCAACCACCAGAAGCCCCCCCGGAAGGTCAAGGAGGAGGCGCCCTAAGTCTGCAAAAGTCGTAGACTGTAACTCCGGTGGGACATACACTGATACAAAGACAACTACTTTACCCTCCAATCTCCCCACTAAGACAGTGTAGCGTCCCCTCTCATCATGGCGCACCTCGTCTATTTCCAACGGGAGCGAGTTCTTCACCATGATGCCCACCCCCCGTGAGCCCGACGTGAAGCCCGAGTGGGCCACCAAGCGATAGCCACGTCGATTGTATCCGTATTTTTTTAATGTACGAATCATACAAGTCCCGTCCAACCGGTGAAGTACGATTCGTACGTAAAAAAAATACATACGAATCGTATCGGGAAAAGATCTACGAGACGTCCCTGGACAGTTTTACGTACGAGTCGTAAAACTGAAGTCCGAGCGCACAAGTCCGATCCGTACCGGCGTTCCGAATACACAAGCGTATGGGAAACGTCCCGTACGGAGCGAACTTTGTATGACCCCTACCCCGGGTACACTTGTGCCCGGGGTACGAGTCGTACGGCCCCCCCAGCCTCCCCCCCGAGTATGTCCGCACCGTACCCCCCACCCGCGTATGTCCGCACCGTACCCCAGGCGTACCCCAATCCTCGCGTATGTACGAACTGTACCCCAGGCGTACCCCAATCCTTGTGCATGTACGGACTGTACATACGCGAGGATTGGGGTACGCCTGGGGAACGGTGCGGACATACGCGGGTGGGGGGTACGGTGCGTACATACGCACCGTACATACGCACTGTTGGCCTATGTACGGTACGTACCCCAACAGCGCGTATGTCCGCACCGTACATATGCAATGTTGGGGTACGCACCGTACATGCTGACACGTACGATGTAGTTGATGGCGTGTACGTCGCGTACCGGGCCCCTTTTTCGTCGTGCATCGCAGCGTACTTAGCGTTTCCGGCACTTTTTGGCTCCCGTAAAAAAATTGCTGTGCGGAGTGCAGTAGGTACGAATCGTACTTGCTGGTCCGTACAATGCTGCCTAAATCCGTACGGATGTCGCGTACAAGCAGTTCCGGATCGGAATCATGGGTATTTTTGTGCTGTATGGTCTTTTGTACGATTCGTACAGAAAAAGGCTTTCTGTACGAATCGTACTTCCTAGGTTGTAGAATGAGTTTACCTGGTACGAGTCATACGGAGAAAACGCTCCGTACGACTATTCGTACTGCCTTTTTCCATGATTGGAATCGGCCCCTATAATTTTGCAAATGATATTAACAACTTCGATATTTCCAAAAACGATATTTCTTACCTGTAAGTGGATATTCTTTTACCACAATATTCTTCCCGTCGATATTTCTGTATCACGATATTTAAAACTCAATATTTGTGTATCTCGACATTTTAAACTCGATATTCTGCCCTTGCACCCACACAAATAATGGATGGAATGCGGAACAAATCAAACATTCCCCCCCAGTCAAGAGATCTGGGTTAAATCCAATGTTCTTTTGCTCACCATGCCACCCCAGCTCAGACCCAGCCATATGCAAATCAGTCTTGACCCTGCTTTTCATGGGAACAGTCCACTGTGCACACAACAATCCAGGTATGAACTCTATCACACTATCTCCTCAAGGAAAGACTCCTTTGATGCTCATCGCCAAAGCCTTGTTATATTCATTGGTGTAATGAACACCATCTAACTGCATGGAGATGTAGAAAAATACGGTATTTAAATATGATAGGAGGAGCTCATTCGAATGCCTCAGGGACCAATCATCAGGTGAGATAACTGTCACCGTTTGAATCCTATCCACGTAGCTATCCAAAACCAATACGCATAAAACATTCTACTAACACTAGCACATGCATAGTTATAGTCAAGCAAAACAATGTATGAAACAGAACGAGTAATAGGTTACTACATCGCCTCCGGCCAAGGCTGCACCAAAGCCAATGACATAGGCTAGTCAATGAAACAGGCAAAGGATTTATGCTCTTCTAAAACCCTTGACTTCTGTGCAAGATACCAAAGTGCAAAAACCTGGAAAATGCCCGACTCAGGGAGAAAGCTGGCTTGCTTTTGGGGATAAAATAATTCACAGACCATCACATTTCAAGGTGATGGCCAAACATTTTTGCCCCTGTGTCTATTAAGTAAATAAGTTGACATGCAGTCAGGTCAGATGTATCATCTTTCTTTGATGTAGCTTTTATACTGGAGCGTGTCCAAGACGCTGTCATGCAACCATTATACGCCACATATGTAAAGAATGAGAGATAAAATGTAGCTCACTATGTTATTGATCTCTTTGCTTTATCACTGGGTTTGCCATCAGGGCCAATTGCTCCTCTTGTTTGAAGTGATTAATTGATTCTTATAATGTTGGCCTCCCTAAGGATTTGCAGAAACAACTGGTATTTGACAATGTTTTCTGTAGTTATTATTAAAATTGTAGTTCATTTATACATAAAATAATAAATGAAGACCCACGGGTCTTAGGAATGATGGAACAAAGCTGAACTCTTTGAGGCCAATAACTAGAACCTTCTCTAGTCCGGAGCATGGCTGAGGTTCTTAATAGCAAGCCAAGCTGAGCAACTATTTCTTCGTCACTCCAATCAGCCTCTTGTGTGGCTATAAGAAACTGCAGATTTGGGGGACCTGTTATTGTGTTTTACGTCTGCTCCTTTTATGTTCATCAAACAAGAAATCTGTGTCCATCTACAGAGATGGTATTCAGTATTATTTAGTAGCAACGAAAACAAGCATTGCAAAGCCAAGAGGTCTGGGTTTTAATGTACTAACACACTCTGGTGCCGATCACGATCCGGTAAAAAATTACCCCGTGCGACTCGTATCCGGTCTTTTTACCGTACGAATCGTACAAGTGCCGTACGAACTGGCAATCACGATTCGCATGGTAAAAAGTCCATACGAACCGCATCGGGACTGATTTCCCACACGTCCTCGGGTCGGAAAATGTGTCCGACACGTCCTCGGACGATTTACCTTACAAACGTGAAAGGTGAAGTCCGACCGAGGAATCACGATCCATCCCGTGCGTCCGAGGTTACAACCGTATGGAAAAAACACCGTCCGCACCGAACTCCCATAGCAACCATGGAGACATGTGCCCGCATACGCGCCCAACACTCCCCCCAGCCCCGTACGTCCGACACGTACCCCCCGTGTATGTACACCCCCACCCGTCTAGGTACACCCCAGTACGTTCGAGTCCTACCCCCCCTGTACGTGTCGCACCACCGTCTATGTACACCCCAGTACGTTCGAGTCCTACCCCCACCCCAGTACGTTCGAGTCGTACCCCCACCCCTGTACGTTCGAGTTGTACCCCCACCCCTGTACGTGTCGCACCACCATCTATGTACACCCCAGTACGTTCGAGTCGTACCCCCACCCCTGTACGTGTCATACCCCCGTGTACCTACACCCCAGTACGTTCGAGTCCTACCCCCACCCCAGTACGTTCCAGTCGTACCCCCACCCCTGTACGTGTCATACCCCCGTGTACCTACACCCCAGTACGTTCGAGTCCTACCCCCACCCCTGTACGTTCGAGTCGTACCCCCACCCCAGTACGTTCGAGTCGTACCCCCACCCCTGTACGTGTCGCACCACCGTGTACCCAGTACGTTCCAGTCATACCCCCACCCCAGTACGTTCGAGTCGTACCCCCACCCCAGTACGTGTCGTACCACCGTCTATGTACACCCCAGTACGTTCGAGTCGTACCCCCACCCCTGTACGTTCGAGTCGTACCCCCACCCCTGTACGTGTCGCACCACCGTCTATGTACACCCCAGTACGTTCGAGTCGTACCCCCACCCCTGTACGTTCGAGTCGTACCCCCACCCCTGTACGTGTCGCACCACCGTGTACCCAGTACGTTCCAGTCGTACCCCCACCCCAGTACGTTCGAGTCGTACCCCCACCCCAGTACGTGTCGTACCACCGTCTATGTACACCCCAGTACGTTCGAGTCGTACCCCCACCCCTGTACGTTCGAGTCGTACCCCCACCCCTGTACGTGTCGCACCACCGTCTATGTACACCCCAGTACGTTCGAGTCGTACCCCCACCCCTGTACGTTCGAGTCATACCCCCACCCCTGTACGTGTCGCACCACCGTGTACCCAGTACGTTCCAGTCGTACCCCCACCCCTGTACGTGTCATACCCCCGTGTACCTACACCCCAGTACGTTCGAGTCCTACCCCCACCCCAGTACGTTCGAGTCGTACCCCCACCCCTGTACGTGTCATACCCCCATGTACCTACACCCCAGTATGTTCGAGTCCTACCCCCACCCCTGTACGTTCGAGTCGTACCCCCACCCCAGTACGTGTCGTACCACCGTCTATGTACACCCCAGTACGTTCGAGTCCTACCCCCACCCCTGTACGTGTCGCACCACCGTCCATGTACACCCCAGTACGTTCGAGTCCCACCCCCACCCCTGTACGTGTCATACCCCCGTGTACCTACACCCCAGTACGTTCGAGTCGTACCCCCACCCCTGTACGTTCGAGTCGTACCCCCTCCCCAGTACGTGTCGTACCACCGTCTATGTACACCCCAGTACGTTCGAGTCCTACCCCCACCCCTGTACGTGTCGCACCACCGTCTATGTACACCCCAGTACGTTCGAGTCCCACCCCCACCCCTGTACGTGTCGCACCACCGTCTATGTACACCCCAGTACGTTCGAGTCGTACCCCCACCCCTGTACGTGTCATACCCCCGTGTACCTACACCCCAGTACGTTCGAGTCGTACCCCCACCCCTGTACGTTCGAGTCGTACCCCCACCCCTGTACGTGTCGCACCACCGTCTATGTACACCCCAGTACGTTCCGGTCCTACCCCCAACACAACCTCCTAAGTATAGAGCGCACCCCAGGCCCCAACATCACAACCGCATGTACGAGTCGTACCAACCCACACACAAGGACAGCACCGTACAACCAAATGGCCCATGTACACACCGTACACACGCTCAAAACGCACGTACGCAACCAGGCCAAAACTAAACAACACAAGAATACACCATACGAATGGCACAAAGCCACTAAACATGGCCAACAAACACAAAAAAAACACCTTCACTGACCTGCAACTGCCAAAGACAAACAGAGGCCCAAAACACCACCACTACTTATAACACACCCACCCAAACTTCAAACACTGCCACACCCACCCATGGACCAATAAAAAGGGCCCACACACACAAACCATGAGCCTTTGCAACAGACTCACTGCTGCCAGACACCACAGAACCATACTACAAGCTACACCACACCTTACACTTGCACACCTTCACACAACCACCTTCACAGACACACCCTTATCACATTCACACACACACACCCACAACCATCCACACCCCCCCCAACATCCACACACCCCCCCCACCATCCACACCCACACCCCTCACCATGCCCACTACCAAGAATCCAAAGTTCAGTAACCGAGAGTTGGAGGTCCTTGTTGATCAAATCCTCAGAGTCGAGCCACAGATCTTTGGAACATTGGTCAGAAACACCAGCCTGGCAGCAAAAACAGCCATGTGGCAGACCATCGTCGATGCTGTGAATGCTGTTGCGGACACCAGAAGGACCAGGCAGGAATGCCAGAACAGGTGGTACGATCTGCGGAGGAGGGTCAGAGCCAAGAGGCAGGAGGAACACGACCAGGCCAACGCCACCGGAGGAGGGCCCTCCCGCAGACCCGTACAGTACCATCCCTGGGAGGAGAGGGCGATGGCCATACTGCCGGTGGAGGCAGTCGAAGGAGTAGAAGGACTCCGAGACCCGGGTGAGTACACAAACAACGCACCTCACATGGGGGGAACGGCATCCACAACCAAAATCACTAACAGGCACGCAACCACCACAAGCCATCGCATGACTCAACCACACTCCATGAGCACGCACATGCCACTGCTGCCACCATGCCCCATGCACCCAGCTGGACAATGTCAAGTCACAGGCCACA
This sequence comes from Triturus cristatus, assembly GCF_964204655.1. Classification (NCBI taxonomy): domain Eukaryota; kingdom Metazoa; phylum Chordata; class Amphibia; order Caudata; family Salamandridae; genus Triturus; species Triturus cristatus. Next base: position 1,224,027,233 of record NC_140589.1, read on the forward strand.
GAAGACAACAACACATGACACTGTAACCCGGATGGCGGGAGGCTGGGCCCCAAAAATCACATAGTGCGACTCCGAAGCAGACAACAATGCACTCTGCCCATATGGCCTAGGTCACAGCCAGACAAACAGTGTGTCCCAACACTGGAATGACTTGCCAGCAAATGGCGGACGCCTTGCATCAACACATGGGGGTGAAGGCACTGTTTTGCACATGACAGCAGCTAATAAACAGCCAACATTGTGAAAGAGTGGCAGCACACACCACCACAGCAGCAGCGCACAGACACACATCACACCCAATGGGTGCCTGGAGATCAGAAACAAACTCACATCAACAAGCCAAGGGCCACTCAAAGATCTGCTAACAGTGTGTGCCCAGGAAGCTGGGCTGAGGTGACAGAGGGTGACACACGGAGGGAGGGAGAGGGGGACACAGAGGGAGCGAGACACAGGGAGAGCAAATCAGCCGTGTGGCGTGTGCGAATGGCTGCTCGTCAGCAGGTAGACTGCGTGCATGTAGACAAGGGTGGCCAGTGCCAGAACCCCCCCTCTTCACCATGGCAAAACACAGGGCCATGTCATAACCTGTTCACGAGCACAAGGACAGCTACCTGGATCATATAAGTGTGATCCACTCCATGTGCACATGTACAGTGCTACACGGAAGGCGCCAATGCATGGCTCGCCACACCTGCACACTCCACTGCTGACTGCAGTCACACTTGACGCATCAAGTAAGACTGTGCCACACATAGTTAAAGGGGCCAAAGTGGTGCCCAAGGGACACACCCATGCACAAGTGCACTGTGAGTGGAATGCAAGACAGATCCTAATTCCAAGAGGAAATGTGCCAACTTTGAAACTGATGAAACATGGATGTTGCATGGACCAAAATTAACATTGTCTCTCTCACACACAGGTCAACGTCGTGGTGCACCCCCCAACACTGGGGGGGGAACACTCACAGGACCTGGATCTGCAGGAGCCCGATCCCACCGGCAGCGACCACTCTCACCACTCTGTGGACGACCCCGACCGACCTGGCCCCTCTGGTGTCCAACCACCTGCAGCACCTGCGTCTGGTACAACTGTGCCACCACCACCCCCACTCCTGCCACATCCCAGGAGACACCCAGGATCCCTGCCCCAACACCACAATGCAGCCAGGCTGGCCAGGAGGGACACGGTGTCCCGGGCACCCAGGAGGAGGCAGGCGACAACGCCAATGCCACCCCTCAGGGGTCCCGGAGACCCGATGTACCCACAAGGGCAGGCCAGGTGCAAGTGGGCAGGGGTGGTGGGAGTGGAGGACGGCGGAGGCGCGAGCCTGACCAGTTGGCTGGGGATCCGGCATTGTCCCATGTCCGTAACATCCTGGACTCATACCGGCAGGACACCACGGGCATGGCCCAGGTTGTGTCCACCCTCAATGAGATCAAGGGGACCCTGGATGAGATAAAGACCCAGCAGGCCCAGCAACATGCCTGTCAATTGCAACACCAACGGAGGATGGAGGACAGACAGGCTGAGCAAGTGACGGCATTCCAGGGGATTCACGCTACACTCCGTCGGATGGCCGACAACATGGCCAACCCTCCCTGTGCCAGAAGGCGGAGAACATCACCACCCACAGGGAGGGATCAGGAGGAGGAGGAGGAAACATCCGACGGAGCATCCCAGATGTCGTCACGGCCTGCTGCTGAGGTTCCCCGCAGGAGGCCGGGTCGTCCACGGAAAGGACCGTGAGGGTCGGCGCTACATCACCATCTCCCAGGACACCTGGCCTGGCACCTGGCCCACTGGAGCAACAGCATCACAGCATCAAGAGACATTCTCTGCCACATGGCCCTGCTGGTCACTGGCTGACCAATGTTGACAAAGACTGTGGCATGGACTCTGAGGACATCCAATGGCAAGGACACCAACTCCCCTACTGAACTTTGGATTCCAAATTCCCGGAAAGACACTCACTTTGTTGTCCCCCCCCCCCCCCCCCCCCAATAATAAATCACACTATGAAGAGTAGATGCCTGCTGGTAGCATTATTACCTAACATGTGTCTTGTAAAGTCAAAACATGCCTGAGTCATCTTTTGTCTTCAACCACCCACACCCTGGGGCCTGAGTCTGGCACAGGACACATGGGTCACAGTGTATTAGGCAAGACAGACATGGAGCACCATACACACCCGTGATGGGCCCAACCAGCTGAGGGGGTTACCGAACAACCGTGCTGACACACACATTGAGTACAGCAACAGTCATGCGCAGAGGTCAGGGATCCAGTCCAGTGTCCTGGGGGGCACCCAGGTATGTGTAGACAGGTGGCAGAAACATGTCCTGCAAGCTTGAGTCCGGTGGATGCAGAGAATGGGGGCCTGGCCAACGTTGGATGCATGGGGATGGCACATGTCACAATACCCACACAGTCATGGACATCATGCCCAATACACAGTCTCAGCCCACACACACAGCTTGCAACTTGCCACTCGACACATTGACACATAGCCACAATCAGGGAATACCATGCCAGACAAGCAGGATGCACCGTGGGAACACACCAGCATTGACTGAGAAGAGGCACCTTGGAGGCATAGGGACACCTTTATTAGTCATGTATTCGGGATTGCAGAGGCAACTCGAAGTACACATGAACACATCATGTGGAGTAACATGTGGGTCCAACACTGGCACCCCCCTTCAGCAGCACACATGCGTTTTCGCCATGGAACTGGCACACAAGCGTCGGCTAACAGCTAAATACCCACAGCTGCACACGGAGAGCCTGCCATACACCATAGATCCGCGGATGTCGAAGTCCCACACCATGTCAAGCCAATGCTAACCGAATGTGTCCGAGGGCAGTGTCACACACATTGATGCCATCATCACAATCCCCTATCCCATCACTGATGACTGTCAACCAGGCAGACCATCTATTCAGGTGTACACAGCTGCATGTCGTGTCCCATGGGGATGCGACATGGCTGCAGAGGAACCAAACCCCGACAGGGGCAGTGTGCACACATCGTGAACAACTGCCACACCCAATACACCCCAGATGCATCCCTTACCCCATGGAGACTTCCAAACGTGTCCGTGCCTGTAACGCTGAGTCAGCCCACGATGTCATGTCCATGAGGAATAGCAGTGCCACAACAATGCAACCAGCAGACGGCATGCGCAGGTACCTGGGGAAGAGAGGCACACAAGAAGTCAGCCACAACAAGCACAGCCACTTGCATGTGCATTTACTCGACACATGTATGGATGACAACATGCTAGGTCACAATTATGACTGAGGAAGTACAACCATCACTGGCACCATCACTCCAGTGACACACCCACACACACCTCTGACTCACGTGCCATACATGCAGGTTGAGACACACATCACAACTCATGCCACACGGGGACCAATGCGTGCACACTCAGACACTGGTACTCACCACTATGCAAAGAAGTCGCGTATGAGCCGAGTCCGGATGTCCTCTTGCGGCTCCACATCCTCCACATCACTAGCCCCATTGCCAAGCCCTTCGTCCTCCACGGGTGGATGGTCCTCGTCATGTTGATTCAGGATGAGTGGCACTGCTCTTTCAACTGCCATGTTGTGCAGCATGCAGCAGACCATGAAGATCTTGCAGACCTTCGCCGGGGCATATGGGAGTGCGCCGCCGGTCTTGTGGAGGCACCTGAATCGGCTCTTCAGCATGCCAAACGTCCTCTCTATCACTCGCCTTGTCCGGCCATGGGCGGTGTTGTAGCGGAGCTGGGCCGGCGTGATGGGGTTGCGGAGAGGTGTGAGCAGCCACGGCATGTTGGGATAGCCAGCGTCCCCTACATGGAAAGCACATGGTCATCGTTAGAAGTGGTGAAGCGGTCGTGCTGGTAGGCTATACTGAATACAGGACAGACAGACTGTACCCACCAACAACACATGCCCGTTCGTTGCGCTGCTGCATCATCATATCAGGCATCCCGCTACGCCTCATGATGTAGGCATCGTGTGCTGATCCTGGAAAACGAGCACAGACATGTGAAATCACCATGTTGGACAGACACAACACAAGGGCATTGATGGAGTGGTAGTGCTTCCGATTGCGGTACGCCACCTCCCGTGCGTGTGGTGGTACCAAAGCTACATGTGTCCCATCTATGGACCCAATGACATGGGGCATCCCTCCCAGGGCATAGAATCCACGCTTGACCTCAGTCATCTGTTCAGGGGTTGGGAACTTGATGAAGTCATCCAGGTGAATCAACATGGCCTCTAAGAAATCATGCAGCACACCACTGAACGTGCTCTGGGACATGCCACCAACATGAGCTATGGTATTTTGAAAGGTAGCCGTGGCAAGAAAGTGTAGGGCAGCCATTACCTTCAGCTGGGGTGTCAGTGCCGTGGGATACCTGTGCTGCGGTTGCAGGTGTGGTGCCAGTCTCGCCGTCAACTCCAGAATCAACGGTTGGGTGAAGCGGTAGAGCCGGATGCTGTCATTCTCCTGCATGGCAGCCAAGTCTGTAATTCTTCGGGCAAGAGGCGGCGCTCTGCAGTAATTTGGAAGTGACAAGGAAGAGTGAGTGCACTACGACAACAACTCATGTGTACTGAGCACATGTTAATCTGTCAATACACACATGCTACATAGGGAGTCAGGTATGTGCTACATGGCCAGGACACGTATGGATGCAAGGTGACACTCCTTCAAAGACCCAGCTACACACGGAGATTGAGAACCTCCCCATGCCACGCCATGGGAATAGCTGTGTCCCAGTGCAAGTGAACAGCCATACGCAACACAGGAGTGACATACGCCCACACATCAGCAGCAGTAGGATGCCGATTGCAGAGATTGGTAGCGGAACACTGGAGCCACAGGTCACATGACATTACACTAGGCCAGCCCACACACCTTGCCATGAAGGTGCACATGTCATGACACACCACACATACCTTGTGAGGATGCTGACATGTCCTTGTCACGCTACTCCGTGTCCCATGCATACATGTGCACCTCACATCCGATACCACATGTGGCATGGCGTGCGGAACAGTGTGCAATGACAATCTACACACAGACACATGTTGGTTGCTGCAACGGCTGCAGCTTTTGAGGGTGCTCCAACATCAACCTGATGGGAAGCCCCCACACATACATGACATAGTCACATTGTGCACCGTGGGTAGTGACAAGTCAGGTGTCATAACCCCTGTACCGGGCATCAGGGGACACTTCCGTGTGTTGGTGTCCATGCCATGCCAGTGACGCTCACCCCAAGTGCGCAGTACGACATGCACACATGTCAAAGGAGTCAAGGGCATGCCTGGCACACATCGCACCATCACACAGTACATCTGTAGACATCTCATCATACATCTGGTGCCTTCTCCACTCAGGAGTAATGTTCCACATCACAGGCCGTCACACCTGTGCCCCACACATGTAGTGATGCACAGACGATGCCTCGATGTCAATTAATGGACAAGTATGTCCGCCCTATCCCTACCTGTGTGCCGCCTGTCACCACTGTGATGTGTGAAAACCGCTGTACTGCTGCCAAGAGGGCCTGTGTACATTCCCATATCACTATGGGAGTGCTGCCGTATGTGTACCCATCGTGATGGCGAGCGTACAGGCATGTGTACGGCCCGTACCACTACGAGTACGCATACGCGAGGCCACCCATAGTGGTACGGGCCGTACACACGCCTGTACGTTCCCTATCAGTATGGGTGGCCTTACGTATGCGTACTCGTAGTGGTACGGGCCGTACACACGCCTGTACGCTCCCTATCAGTATGGGTGGCCTCGCGTATGCGTACTCGTAGTGATAGGGAGCGTACAGGCGTGTGTACGGCCCGTACCACTATGGGTGGCCTCGCGTATGCGTACTCGTAGTGGTACGGGCCGTACACACGCCTGTACGCTCCCTATCACTACGAGTACGCATACGCGAGGCCACCCATACTGATAGGGAGCGTACAGGCATGTGTACGGCCCGTACCACTATGGGTGGCCTCGCGTATGCGTACTCGTAGTGGTACTGGCCGTACACACGCCTGTACGCTCCCTATCACTACGAGTACGCATACGCGAGGCCACCCATAGTGGTACGGGCCGTACACACGCCTGTACACTCCCTATCAGTATGGGTGGCCTCGCGTATGCGTACTCGTAGTGGTACGGGCCGTACACACGCCTGTACGCTCCCTATCACTACGAGTACGCATACGCGAGGCCACCCATAGTGGTACGGGCCGTACACACGCCTGTACGCTCCCTATCAGTATGGGTGGCCTCGCGTATGCGTACTCGTAGTGATAGGGAGCGTACAGGCGTGTGTTCGGCCAGTACCACTACGAGTACGCATACGCGAGGCCACCCATACTGATAGTGAACGTAGTCACGCGTGTACGGGCCGTTGCAATGCATTTGGGGTGCCCTAGGGCCCCGGAACGCACCGTACCTGTGTGTGAAGCTCAAAATTACATAGGGGACACATGAGGGACAAGTATTAAGGCCTACATGCATGCTGGTTGTCATGGAGACCAAGTTCAAAATTCGAATTTCTTCTGGAAGGTGAACAGCAGTAGTCAGTTGGAATTAAAATACTTTGTTGCAATGTGTTTGTGGAGCTGACATCATGCAGGAGAATGAAACCGATAGAGTACACACAGACTGCTAGGTTTGAAGGCATTGGTGGAAACATAGGATGCAAATGTGAGTGACCAATCACTCTGTACTCCTGTGCATGAGACAGGGCAGAAAGGCACATATAAGGCAGCCAGGTCCCATGAGGGAGTACTTGCCTGCACATCTTTGAATTCGTCGACCCAGCTGCTGCTACTGATTCCCTGGAACCATGTCAAGGGCTGTGGAGAGGTCACAGCCATTCACCCTGGAGGAGAACATGGCATTGCTGGATGTGATCCTCCCACAGTACCCCATGCTGTATGGGCGACCAGGGTATCAGGTGAGTGCATAGGCCACTGGCACAGACTGTCCCTATGTTGTGACTGTGACTTCTGGCATTGTGTCCTGGTGTGACACACATGCCATGTACTGTTGGGGGGGTCCCAGGGGGGGATGCCTGATGTCTCCCAGCAGTGCCCTGAGACAGGAGGGGTGTGTGCCTATCACTAACAGCAGTGCCCTGAGACAGGAGGGTTGTGTGCCTATCACTAACAGCAGTGCCCTGAGACAGGAGGGGTGTGTGCCTATCACTAACAGCAGTGCCCTGAGACAGGAGGGGTGTGTGCCTATCACTAACAGCAGTGCCCTGAGACAGGAGGGGTGTGTGTCTATCACTAACAGCAGTGCCCTGAGACAGGAGGGGTGTGTGCCTATTACTAACAGCAGTGCCCTGAGACAGGAGGGGTGTGTGCCTATCACAAACAGCAGTGCCCTGAGACAGGAGGGGTGGGTACAGAGTGCTCCCAGCAGTGCCCTGAGACAGGAGGGGTGGGTGTGGAGTCATCACAGCAGTGCCCTGAGACAGGAGGGGTGTGTGCCTATCACTAACAGCAGTGCCCTGAGACAGGAGGGGTGTGTGTGGAGTCCTCACAGCAGTGCCCTGAGACAGGAGGGGTGGGTACAGAGTGCTCCCAGCAGTGCCCTGAGACAGGAGGGGTGGGTACAGAGTGCTCACAGCAGTGCCCTGAGACAGGAGGGGTGTGTGCCTATCACTAACAGCAGTGCCCTGAGACAGGAGGGGTGTGTGCCTATCACTAACAGCAGTGCCCTGAGACAGGAGGGGTGGGTACAGAGTGCTCCCAGCAGTGCCCTGAGACAGGAGGGGTGGGTACAGAGTGCTCACAGCAGTGCCCTGAGACAGGAGGGGTGGGTACAGAGTGCTCCCAGCAGTGCCCTGAGACAGGAGGGGTGGGTACAGAGTGCTCACAGCAGTGCCCTGAGACAGGAGGGGTGGGTACAGAGTGCTCACAGCAGTGCCCTGAGACAGGAGGGGTGGGTACAAGTGCTCCCAGCAGTGCCCTGAGACAGGAGGGGTGGGTACAGAGTGCTCACAGCAGTGCCCTGAGACAGGAGGGGTGGGTACAGAGTGCTCCCAGCAGTGCCCTGAGACAGGAGGGGTGGGTACAGAGTGCTCACAGCAGTGCCATGAGACAGGAGGGGTGGGTGTGATGCACAGTGTGAGCCTTGATCATTGATTGTGACATTGCCATCATTCCACCTGTGTACCCACTATGGCACGTACTGCTTTTTCCCTCACCAGAGGATCATGTCCCTATGACAAAGGTGCAATGCGTTGGCTGCATGACATGCCTTGTTGTTACCAGCTAATTTGTTATCAAATGTCTCTCTGTGACATGTGGCTGGTGTATTGATGTGGTGTCACTTGTTCTTCCTCACAGGTAGGCGCCACTGCCAAGGAGCAGATCTGGCTGACCGCCGTCAGTGCCGTGAGGGGTGTGGATGGTCGGAGGCGGAGCCTGTCCCAGGTGAGGAAACGCTGGCAGGATATCCGGTGCTGGACACGGAGGATTGCACGGGTCCTGCTGGGGGACTCACCTGATGGCCACAAGAACCGCGGCCACCGCCGTCTGAGCCACCTCCACAGGCGTGTGCTGCCGGTGGTCTTTCCAGACTTGGATAGGCGCTTACAGGCGAAGCAGCAGCCGGAAGGGGGTAGGTACATGTGTGTTTGTTGTGTGTCACCGGCATTTGTAGGGGCACAGTAGCATGAATTCACTGCCAGGGTTTAAAGGTGCTGTGCAGATCCAGTTTGCCCCAGTATAGCGCTGCACCCCTGCCACCCTTCCCCTCCTTGCAATGTGTTCCCTGGTCTGTGTGTAGTCACTCCTTCACAAGGTAATGTAGGCTGGCGCTTTGTCCACGAGAACTATGCCTGTAGCATCATGTGTGGGGGTGGTGTGTAACAGGTTTTGGGACCTTGGCTGTGCCCTGTCAAGTTCACTGCATGTGGGTTCCATGTCAGTTGGCACTGATGCTGACTCCAGACATGGGAGTTGGTCTCTCATGTGTCATGCCTTACAGCGCGCATGTCCTATGTAGTGGCCTGTGACATGATGTGCATGAGTGTGCGATACGCATAGTGCAGGGATGGTGGCGTGTGTTGCAGTCATTACCATTCAGGAGCATGGAGTTGCGTGGCCACTACTGTCCCCTGGGGCACCTTTTCATAGGTGTTGTATGTGTCATCATAAACGTGGACACTCTCAGTGTCTACAGCGTAGGTTGTGCTCTGTGCCATTGTCCCCTGGCACCATGTATATGGACGTGCTATTTTGTACAGGTGTCCACTGTGCAGCCTGACCTGAATGTCCTTCTTCATACTCACAGTTGCTAGTGCCTGTGTGTCTTGTTATACTCATCTGAGGATGGGCACTGGTACCTCATTATTTGTACAGGCGCACCTTGGGTGTTTGGCGTCCAATCTTGCATTTTGCCTGCCCCTGTGTTTATCACCCAGACTATGAGATGTTGGTGCCACCTGTGTCTCAACTATTTGCCTCGTGTAGGGGGTGGCTGGGGCGGGCAAAGCCTATATGTCAAATCCTGATTTCTAATTGCTGGGTCTGGGCAGTGTGTGATGTTTGTCTGGACACACACGCAAGGTGCAGTGACCGAGTCATGTTGAGCATGTTTTCAGCATTACCTATGCAGCATGTGTCTCAAGTTCATGGATATGGTCCCTGGCCATCGGTATTTTCGCCAACGCTGTGTGGTGCAGATGCAGTGCTGGATTGTCCCCAGGGCCTGGGTGCTATGTCAGACTCCGTTTCCTGTCTTTAGCTATTGTCTCATGCTCTCCATGGTATTTCAGTGGCATGGTGGCTCAACCAACTGTGTGTTTCATGCCCTACATCGGTACCTTGTTTAGTAGATGTTAGTGATCTTCCTTTTCAGGCTATGCAATGTTACCTATGTAGATTGGACTCATGTGACCGATGTGTACAGGTGTCTGATTAATTTCTGTCTCTCCACCCTGCCCACAGCATCGTCGGGGGACACAGAGGGAGACATGGACACAGACAAGGCGGAGGGACCGAGCACCAGTGCCAGCCGTGACATCGGGGCTGGCACATCGAGTGGGACAGAGGTGGAGGATAGTGCGGCCGAGGACCTGTCGACTGGCACGTCAGAATACGAAGCTGACAGGTCCGAGGAGGATGTCTCCGAGTGGGCGGTGGCTGCACCAGCAGCTGACAGCGGAACAACACCTCGCACCGCCCCCTCAGTTCCCATCAGCCGCCTCCCACTTGCTCGTGTCCCTTCCAAGCGTGCCCGGTCACCGCATGTCTCCTTCATGCCAGGCACCGCACCCCCTGCCCCTGTCTCCACTGCTGCTGCCAATGCTGAGTCTGTGGACATCCAGCGGCAACTGCAGGTTGGTCAGGCTGCGATCCTTAATGTCCTCCATGCCCACAGCCAAACCCTCAACAACATCGAGGCATACTTGGAGGGCATTCATTCATCGCAGGCTGACCAACGCAACTTGCTGAGGTCCATAGACTCCACACTGACTGCAGCAGTGGGTCTCCTGCAGCGCGACCTCCCCCCACCTACCCCTGCCCCATCCACACTTCCCACTCCCATGCCTGTCCCACGTACACCCAGACGTCGGCATGCACCCACATCAACAGACACAGGCACCACACCAGCAGGGAAGGTCCACCGCACTCCTCCTGACACGCACACACAGGGTGAGGTAGGCACACCCACTGGGTCGGGGGGCAAACGTGTGACACGCAGCCATAGTGGGAGTCCGCATTCCACCCAGTCCACTCCCTCCAATCCCCTCCCCTCAGCTCTCCTGGCCACATCTCCCCCAAGGACTCCTTCATGGCCGCTCTGTCCCTGAGCCCCACAGTGACACCACCACGCAAGCGGTCAAGGAAGTCCTCGGTCAGGGTGGTTGATTCTCCCCCCCTGTCTACACCCTCCCCCGGTGGCGCTGCGACCCATCCCTCTGACCCCCCCCCCCTCCTTGGGGCCTGTGGATCCTTCGGGTGCAGGGGAATCCCTGGAGGACCTTGCAAAGGTGTGTAGTGCCATCCTGGCCTCCGCCTTTGGCCCTGCCCCACCCCCTGTGGTGGAGTCCTCCATCCCTGCACCCACAACGCCTCCCCTTTGCCCTGATGTCCCTGCGGTGCCTGTTGCTTCCCCCCCCCATGATGCCCTCACCCCTGTGGAAGACGATGGCATGTAAATGTGCAGGCAAGGTAGGGGACACGCATCCCACTGTGTCCCCATCCAGCTGAGACTCATTGACTGCCCTATGGGCTTTTTGAATATTGAACTGCCTGCGATCCACGGACATTGGGCTCATGCTGAATAAAGCTTCATTTTTTTTCATTATAACACTACTGCTATGCTGGTATTGGTGTTGGTGGGGCTGCTACATGGTTTTGGGTGGTGTTTATGTGTTGGGTGTGTGGGATATGTAGTGGTGTGCTGCTCATTGGGGGGACCCTGGGATCTGTGTGCCATCACAAGGTGTTAGCTAACTTTCTTTGTTCATGTAAGCAGTTACTGCATGGTGCAATTGTCCCAGGGTGTATTCCTTCCTCTGTGTACCCTGATATCTTCCCTGCAGGGTGTTCCCAATGTTTAGCGCAGAGCTGTGTCTACATGAGCTGTCTGTGTGACGGAGCCCTTCTACTTTGGCCATGCATGCAGGGCAATGTCTCCACCTGCAACATTTGTGGCATCCTTGGTGATCACTGTACTTGTGTGTGGAGTCTGTTGACATGAGTTCATGGGGACATGTTCCCTTGTAGGCAGTATGCATGTGGGTACTTCCAGCCTCACACACATGTGTTGCACCCCTCCTGTCTCAGGGCACTGCTGGGAGCACTCTGTACCCACCCCTCCTGTCTCAGGGCACTGCTGTGAGGACTCCACACCCACCCCTCCTGTCTCAGGGCACTGCTGGGAGTGATAGGCACACACCCCTTCTGTCTCAGGGCACTGCTGGGAGGACTCCACACCCAGCCCTCCTGTCTCAGGGCACTGCTGGGTGGACTCTGCACACACACCTCCTATTTCTGGATCTGTACGCTTGGAACATACACGGTGGGGGTACGCTCCATGCATTCGAGGTGAGGGTACGAGTCGTACTTACACTGGTGGGGTGGGTGTACGGTCCGTACGTCCGCGGGTGAGGGTACGAGTCTACTTACAATGTTGGGGTGGGGGTAGGCTCCATGCATACGCGGGTGAGGGTACGAGTCGTACTTACACTGTTGGGGTGGGGGTAGGCTCCATGCATACGCGGGTGAGGGTACGAGTCGTACTTACACTGTTGGGGTGGGGGTAGGCTCCATGCATACGCGGGTGAGGGTACGAGTCGTACTTACACTGTTGGGGTGGGGGTAGGCTCCATGCATACGCGGGTGAGGGTGCGAGTCGTACTTACACTGGTGTGGTGGGGGTACGGTCCGTACGTCCGCGGGTGAGGGTACGAGTCGTACTTACAATGTTGGGGTGGGGGTAGGCTCCATGCATACGCGGGTGAGGGTACGAGTCGTACTTACACTGGTGTGGTGGGGGTACGGTCCGTACGTCCGCGGGTGAGGGTACGAGTCGTACTTACACTGTTGGGGTGGGGGTAGGCTCCATGCATACGCGGGTGAGGGTACGAGTCGTACTTACACCGCGACTACATGATGCTGATTGTGGAAACAGCAAAGGAGGTAATTGAACAACTAGCCTCAGAAATCGCAGAACTAGAGAATAAAATCAAAGCCTCTTGTGTAGTGGAGATAGCAAAAAAGAAATTAGAAGAAATAGATAAAGACCTACACTCCTACACAGAATACCTCAATAAACGTAAGATAGAGAAACTAAGAAAAGATATAAGGTATTTCAGCAAGGAAGGTACATACCCATACTTAGCTGAACAATTTTACAATCAAGCAGGAGAGATGCAATATGAATCATCTATGAATAGACCAACATTTGTCAGTAGGAAAGTCACCACATTCTCTGACACAACAGACTCTGATCAGGAAGAACGAGCTCAAGAGCTCAGAGATAACGGAATAAATACAGGAAGATCAAGAGGAAGACAGTCTAATTTTTTAGGGAGGCGTTACACCAGACGCCAAAATTGGAGACCCCGATATCAACCACGTTATCCCACTCCACAATTCCAACCGCGCTTCCAGGGCAATCCAACGATGGATTACGACCAATATCTGGTAACCCGGAATGCGCAATACTGGAGGGAATAAATACCCTACCTGTATTCAATTTAAGTCATACGCCCTTATCTGACTCAACTGTTGCCTTATTGTCCAAAGGATTGACGTTTGCCCCTCATTCAGGCCTTAACAAATTTGAGCTGGTGAGAGATCTTGTAGCCCTCTTCAGAAAAATAAGACTGAAGGTCTTCTTTGCAGGCGCAGACCCTCAACAAGGAACCCCAAATTTATCTGGTCTTGCCCCAATATCTGTATTTACACCTACCTTAGACCAACTACCACCAGAAGTAGCGGTATTCGAAAAAGTAGTCTACAACAAAGTCCAGAACATTATTAAATATGTTCCGGCAACTCCGTTCAATTTAAAAAAAGAGGAATATACAGCAATGCAAACCCTTAAACAGGCATCACACCTAACAGTTAAAGCCTGCGACAAAGGAGGGGGACTAGTCGTATATGACACTCCCACATATGTCATAAAAATGAACCAAATGTTGGGAGACACTAGATACTATCGTACTATTACCAGAGACCCCACAGCACAAATTGTCAAACAAATACTCAAAATAACAAACAAGGCACTGAAAAATGGAGACATATGTATTAAAGAATGGGCATTCCTTAATAAAGAAAAACCCAAAATGGCCAGCATCTACGGCATACCAAAAGTGCACAAGAACGCTAGTGACCCGCCGCTGAGACCGATAGTCACCACTATTGGATCAGCGACTGAGCCATTAGCTAAATACGTAGATGCACTACTATGTAAACATATACCTAAAACTCCAGCTTTCGTAAAGGACACTAGACATATCATTAACCTTTTGGAGAATACACCTTTCCGCCCAGATAATCAATATATGGTCACTATGGACATAGAGGCCTTATATAGCAATATTCCAATTGGAGGAGCCATTGCGGCCGTGCATTGGTTCATAAAGGCATATAACATTGATTGTCCTTCCATCTTTGTGTTAGAATGTCTTAAAATTGTGTTAGAGGATAATGTGTTCGAGTTCAATCAACAACTTTACAGACAGAATCAAGGCGTCAGTATGGGGGCGTCTTGTGCCCCAACGGTCGCTAATATCTACATGACCCTCTTTGAAAAAAACTACATCTATAATGAAATAGCACCTTTTTACGAATCAGTGACCAAATGGTCGCGATTTATTGATGATGTTTTTTTTATTTGGTCAGACACATATGAAAAATTACTGGAATTCATTGAGTGGATCAATCTATGCGATGAGAATATCACCTTTACTAACAACATTAGCTCAGAACAAGTAGAATATCTAGACATCCTCATCAAACATCAACAAGGAGTACTTACGGTCGTCCTATACACTAAGACCACGGCAAGGAACACACTATTGCATTACGACAGTTATCACCCCAAGAGCCAAAAGGACAATATCCCGTTCGGTGAGTTTTTACGCCTTAGGCGAAACTGTACGAACATCAGTGATTTTGATGAGAAATCAGAGGTCATGAAGAAAAAATTTCATGCCAGAGGATATCCGAACAAAATTGTACGGGAGGCCTACAAACGGGCACGTTACTATGATAGGCAACACCTACTTACAAATATAAAAACTACATCAAATCCTCCTCTAGTTTTTGCTACACGCCATTCTATGCTGAACTCCAGAATTCGACAAGCAATATGCTCTAGTTGGCATATTTTAAATGTAGAAAAATCCAGGAGAGAGGAAATAATGCCTAAACCGCTATTTGCATACAAGCGTAACAAAAGCTTGAGAGACCACATAGTACATTCAAGAATGAAAAATGAGACAAACTTCTACCAAACCGATTTGGAAGGCTCTAAAAAAGTGGTGGGGAATTTCAAATGCACTATGTGCAAATCTTGCTCCATGGCCATCGAAGCAGTGACATTTACATTCAATGGTGTCAATATTTCACCCAAAACATTAAACAACTGTAAATCAACAAATGTCATCTATTTGATCATTTGCCCATGCCACAAGGGATATGTGGGAGAAACAGGGAGAGCGTTTAATGTCAGACTCACCGAGCACAAATCAGCAATTAGAACTCAGAAAACATCAGCACCCATGGTGCAACACTTCTTAGATCTGGGACATACACCAGAAGACATTAAGTGGTATATTCTGGAAAAGATTTGGCCCCGCGCAGGAGAACAGATGGACAAGATTAGAAAAATGAGAGAGGTTTATTGGATGTTTATCCTTAACACAGCTACATCAGGTTTGAACCAAGAAATACCTTGGGATCAAGCTATTAAAAATAATGGATAATTCATATTCATGACGACAGTTATTTAGTCAAACTTAAACCTGTCTTCATGTCAGGGTCAAGAAACTGAAAAGAATAGGCAATAAAACTAAGACCTCTCATAAATAATATACTGATCTATTACATTGTGGTCCACAAGCAGAAAAAAGAGACCTGTTCATACAGGATTGGAGTTGAGAAATAAGTAACCACTTCAACTCATGAGTTCCTAGCATTATCATCTCTCTATTATGGAAAGAGTGGTCTCTCTCTTTAACGTCGTAGGTCTCAATGAAAAGACAAATTTTATCACCATATGCAATATATATCCCGGGATATCAAAATGCATATAAAATATAACCCCATTTATAAATTTTCAAAATAAATAACTAATTGTGGTATGTTTGTAATCCTTCAAACTGAATAAATCACAGTGATAAGTAAGACTCTTTAAACAAGATAGGAAGAACAAAGTTATAAAATAACCATTCAAATATGGCGCAGGTCGAGCAATCTCGACCGAACCACCAGTCCTATCTTTATGCGCATGACCGAGGACGTCCAAGTAACGCACGCAAATCCGGCGTATGTAAATAGACCCAACATGGCGGCGAACATCATCATTGTCGAACCAGAGGAGTACGCGGAGCGGAATAGAGAGGAGATATCTGCCAATTTGTGTCCCGAACGGGTAAGGAACGATTATACTGAGTGCTTACAGTTTTTTCAGAGTTAGACTTAAACCTACAGGCAAGCGGATCTCTTTACTCGTTGATACAAATTTTGTTGATCGTATCACAATAGTAGTGTTAATCGTAACGATACACGCTCCCCGCCAGTCGAATATCTATAGAAATTGCAGACAGGGAAGTTAATCAGCACTAGTTGAAGACTTTTTAAACCATGGAGAGTTTTTCTAAAGAGAGTTCTTACTTGTTGTGGTGAAATTTCTTTAAAATTGATAGACAATCACTTATGCTATTTAACAGGACAATGAAATAGAGCGCGAAGCTTGAAAAAATAGACGTAACCAAGACAGACGACAACGACATAGAGAACAGAATAGAAAAATCAAGGTATGTGTATTACATACACAGGAATGAATTATAATGGTATCCTCGAAGTAATTGGGCTAATTAGACAAATAACAAACTGGTAAATTACAGATTTTATCAAAATTAACATTAATTCGTTTTCGTATCAGACCCCTTCTGTCTATATAATAAACAGTAGATAAAAGTAAGCATCAATAGCATACTCGCTTATATATCCAAATCTATAGGTCTGCTCCTTTTTGCGAAGACAGGAAAACAAAGGTGCACACCCTTGACATCCATGTTTCGTTGGAAATCAGATGGTTAACCAGTATAACATTTTTCGAGTAAGTAAGTACTCTAGTTAAGCGCGCCATAGACTATACAAATATATTGCAATAAATAGAGTATAACCGCACATTTACCATCCCTCAGCCTAAGTGACATACCTCTATCTTCCCTTAGAACCATCGTATACCATTCGTCCCCCGAAATAGAGCGCGAAGCGAGAAAAAATAGACGTAACCAAGACAGACGGCAACGACATAGAAAACAGAATAGAAAAATCAAGGTATGTGTATTACATACACAAGAATGAATTATAATGGTATCCTCGAAGTTATTGGGCTAATTAGACAAATAACAAATTGGTCAATTACAGATTTTATCAAAATTAACATTAATTAGTTTTCGTATCAGAGCCCTTTTGTCCATACAATAAACAGTAGATAAAAGTAAGCATCAATAGCATACTTGCTTATATATCCAAATCTATAGGTCTGCTCCTTTTTGCGAAGACAGGAAAACAAAGGTGCACACCCTTGACATCCATGTGTCGTTGGTAATCAGATGGTTAACCAGTATAACATTTTTCGAGCAAGTAAGTACTCTAGTTAAGCGCGCCATAGACTATACAGATATATTGCAATAAATAGAATATAACCGCACAATTACCATCCCTCAGCCTAAGTGACATACCTCTATCTTCCCCTAGAACCATCGTATACCATTCGTCCCCCTAAATAAGGACATAATCCGGGATCAACTGATTATTTTGAGCCACACACGAAAACAGTAAATTGGAACGACAAGGGTTAGTATGGTTTCATTACCTTGGATTATCATATAGAAGTAAGATTAGAGACTCAGTAATCGTAACTTCAATCTAACCGGTTTACTCCTAGAAAAACGCCTCCAAGCAACTTCCCTTTTAAGAGTAGAGACACTCGTCCTGTGCAATAAAAAGGAGGACTTGTTAGCATCCAATTCCAGCACATCCCAGGTTTCTATTAGATTGGTCATTGCCAGTATAGCTAAAGCAAAATGGAAGTGTTTTCCCCTTTTTGTAACACTTAGGTCCTGAGGAATCCAATTTCCTTTTCATGAATGTTAAAGTCAGTGCAGAGCTGAGAGACGTTGGAGTGGATCTTATAATTCAAATTAATTTACTTATAATTGTTTATGTTAATGAACGATCATTGCTACATTGACTCCCTTAAACAATTCACAAAATGGGTTTTAATTGATACATGTGTTTTTTCTGTTGTTATTATCTCTTACATATAGTGTTATACTCAGAGCGGATTCCTGACGAAGGCCTAGCCGAAACGCGTTGTGTCAATCGACCGCCTATGTGCTCATTGTTCAACAATTGAGTATAAAATTGAGATAAACAAGTTTTTCTCTGATTTTTGATTTTAGTTTTTGTATATAGTATGTGTGAGGAAAAATAATTATAGCAAAAGTAATGAATTATCAACACGATCAACATTAACAGGCTAAGGACACCTCTTATGATCAATTAGTTATAAATCTATCATAGTCCACATTGTATACATAGGAATTAATTTGTATAGATGATGATTTGCAGATATATTGTTGTACATATGTGTTGATGAAGAAAATAATTTATTGTGAAAAAAGAAACTGAAAAACAAAAAACTAAAAAAAATAGATATTTATATTTTGTAACAATAAAAGAGATATATCATATATCCATTAGCCTGTATGCCTATCTATTTCACGACTTGCATTTGTTAGGCAGCATTTGATGATTGTTAGTAGAATGAGAGATATGCATGTTTATTGGGAGTCAATTTGCAAGTATTATTTATCCGACACTGTGCCCGGTGTTCACCCTTTTCCCATACAAGGGGTGGGGGTAGGCTCCATGCATACGCGGGTGAGGGTACGAGTCGTACTTACACTGTTGGGGTGGGGGTACGGTCCGTACATCCGCGGGTGAGGGTACGAGTCGTACTTACAATGTTGGGGTGGGGGTACGGTCCGTACGTCCGCGGGTGAGGGTACGAGTCGTACTTACAATGTTGGGGTGGGGGTAGGCTCCATGCATACGCGGGTGAGGGTACGAGTCGTACTTACACTGTTGGGGTGGGGGTAGGCTCCATGCATACGCGGGTGAGGGTACGAGTCGTACTTACACTGTTGGGGTGGGGGTAGGCTCCATGCATACGCGGGTGAGGGTACGAGTCGTACTTACACTGTTGGGGTGGGGGTAGGCTCCATGCATACGCGGGTGAGGGTACGAGTCGTACTTACACTGTTGGGGTGGGGGTAGGCTCCATGCATACGCAGGTGAGGGTACGAGTCGTACTTACAATGTTGGGGTGGGGGTAGGCTCCATGCATACGCGGGTGAGGGTACGAGTCGTACTTACACTGGTGTGGTGGTGGTACGGTCCGTACGTCCGCGGGTGAGGGTACGAGTCGTACTTACAATGTTGGGGTGGGGGTAGGCTCCATGCATACGCGGGTGAGGGTACGAGTCGTACTTACACTGGTGTGGTGGGGGTACGGTCCGTACGTCCGCGGGTGAGGGTACGAGTCGTACTTACAATGTTGGGGTGGGGGTGCGGTCCGTACGTCCGCGGGTGAGGGTACGAGTCGTACTTACACTGGTGGGGTGGGTGTACGCTCCATACGTACGCGGGTGGGGGTAGGGTCCATACATATCCGTCCCCACGCTATGTGATGCTTGTGCGGGCCGTACCCAGGCCTTTGCCACGTGGGTACGATCCGTCCCGCCATTGTTGGGGTGACGTGGGTGTGGGCGTGGTACGTCTCGTACCCACGCTCTTGAGGCGTGGGTACGGGACGTACCGGTCTGGTTGTGTTGCCGGTTCGCGTGGTGACCGACTTCCGTTGTGGCGGTCGCTGGCTTCGCTGGACACGCCCCCACCCCCTCGTAGTGACCAGGGCATGGGTGTCAGGTATGTCCTGGGCATGTGTGGTGTGTGACTTTGGTGGAGGTTTTGTGGCCTGCCCTGGTCCTGCCACCCCCACCCCCCCACTTTCCCCCCTCCCTTAGTTGTTCTGACCTTCTGCGGCGTCTGCGTCGGAACCTGTAGAGGAGGTGGACTGCTATGAGGGCCGGGATGACACGTAGGTTCGGGTCCATGTCTGTCCGTCACGTACTGGTCCTCCTTGTTCGCGTCGTCCTGTCGCGTACTGGTCCTCCTTGTTCGCGTCGTGCTGTCTGTCCGTCGCGTACTGGTACTCCTTGTTCGCGTCGTCCTGTCGCGTACTGGTCCTCCTTGTTCGCGGCGTCCTGTCTGTCCGTCGCGTACTGGTGGTCCTTGTTCGCGTCGTCCTGATTTCCCGGCAGTTTTTGGCAGCCGGAAAATATTCACCGTGCGGGATGACGTCGGTGCGAATCGTGATTCCTGGTTCGTGAATGGCAGGCTGCGAGCGTCCCGACGTCAGGTCGGCCCTTTCCCGGATCGCATTGGTAGGTTTATTTTGTTCGGTCGGGCTTTTTTACGAATCGTACGGAAATGGTGTTCCGTGCGAATCGTAATTCCTTGTTTGTAAATTTTGACGACCGGGTACGCGTCGGACGGAGAATATGCTCCGTCCGACGGTTCGTACCCGGTTTTTACCGGATCGTGATCGGCACCTCTGTGTAAGTGCATCACATCATCAGGAATAGACAGATAGGGTTAATGTTGTCCCTTGTGCAGTTCAATGCAAGCACGCGAGTGGAGGTGGAAGGATATAGTCAAACAGCCAGTACCATTAGATGAGAGAGGAATACTCCACTTGGCTGAACGAAGAAGTGAACGACAAAGTCTTGACCCAATGGCTGAAAGAGGCTGGTAAAAAAAAAACTGTGTTTGAAAGGACCCAGCGACCAGTCTATGTATATTGGAACAAATATGTCATTTTGACAGCTATGCTGTTAAACAGAGCCTGTTACTAACCAACAATTTTAATTAACTAATTTTATTACACAAAACTAAACACTCCTTTTAGGAGCCCCGTGACAACGGATCAAAATAATATTGATTTGATCTTGAAAGAAAATTACAATCAAGCTTTCCTAAATTATTTAAGAAAGCTTGATTGTAATGTTTGTTTCAAGCTCAAATCAATATTATTTTGATCCTTTGTTGCGGGGCCCCTAAAAGGAGTGGGGCTCATAAGCCGGTGCCTACTTTGCTAATTTGGTAATCTGGAACTGTGTCAGAAACATTTTCTACGTGATGGTCACAATCGGCCAGACCGCCCACCAAGATCCCATTTAATTCAGACAGGTCATCCACAGTGCCATAATGTTATCTAATTCTTTATTATAAGAGGGGTCACAATCACTCCCATTATTACCAGGATGCTCTAAGAATAAAGCCTGTTGGAATGTGCCCACTGCCATCCCATTCCAGTGCTCCAAAGTCCATACAGAGAGGAAAGCCTTTAGGTCAGCTGAAGAACAGGACGTATTTTTGTATTAGCGATGTGATTTAAAGACAGATGGTGTTGCCATGATGTCTGTAGTATATCTGTTAGTGCCTTTGTGTGTCTGACGTGTGAGGCCACGCAGGAGTGTGAAGGCTTGTGTTTGTGGAAGTTTTGTTTATGTGTGTATGAATTTTTGCAAAGTTATGTTATTAGTGTAATCTAGATGATGAATGAGGGAGTGTGTATAGGTTTTTTTCAGTTAACTGAATAATCATGTGGTAAAATCATTTTTGTAACTGCTTTATATAGAGTTAATACTGGTACATACAAATTTGCCTCTAGGCGCTTGAAAAATAGCTTATATCACTCAGCCAAAGTTATTCATTTTATCAACTCAAATTGATGAAAGGCTGAATCTACTTCACCAAATTAGAGGCGTGTGATCTGCAAACCATTGGTCGGTGCCTCGCTCCTTTTTCCTCTCATCACTACCTGACATATCAGATATGAGGTCCAGCAGGACTGCAGGGAACACGGGTAGAGTCATCAATCTCTATCCTCTCAACCGGTCAATGTCGTTATGAGGGTCGCAATGTGGAATTGCTGGCCCATCCGCAATGTGCAAGTGCTGGCCCATCTTTAACCCCTTCCCTGCTCATGACGGAACCACTCCGTCATGAGCCACGGTTGCGCTGTGCTCATGACGGAGTGGTTCCGTCATGCTGCGGCCGTTGGCCGCCGCTCCGCCCACGCGGCGCTAATTCCCCGTCTGTGCGGGCGATTACTGCAGTGGGCGGAGACGTGACGGAACCACTCCGTCATGAGCACAGTTCAACCGTGGCTCGTGACGGAGCGGTTCCGTCACGAGCACAGGCCCACCGCGCTGCCCCCAAACCCCCTCCAGCGCCGCGGCGGAATTCCTGCCGCGGCGAAGGGGTTAAATTTGCATCGATGTACATTACCAGAGTAATATCTTTCCACAGACGGATCGAATACAAATTTTGTTTGCTACACGTGTGTAAACAGAGTCTGACCATCAAAGCTAACTGAAGGCCCTTTTAGAACTGTGGCGTGTGCGTGTTGGATTTTTTCTGGTAAATAAGCGATTGAGTTACGAGTTTTATGTGAAAGGTGTCATAGTAAATATACTGGTATTTTAAAGAAAAGGCGCCCACATTCACTGCACATATACGTAGTCAAACACACTCATTCACACTCTGAGAGAATGGGTTATGGACATGTAAGAATATAGGGGCTGATGATTGTGAGTGAGTGTGCATGGAAGTGTTGAAGCACACGTGGGTATTTTCACAGAGTTTGTGTGCTTAGCATCTCTGCAGGGCTATGGACTACACGCATACACTGAGCCAGCACACTTGAAGCGGCTACGAAAGGCGTATGTGCCTTGCTTCAGTACATGCACTGAGGCCACATGGGCCAAACCCCAATATTTTTGCAGGATATGTCTCTCTCTCTCTCTCTCTCTCTCTCTCTCTCCCCAACACCCATCTCTCTGGGTGGGAAAAAGAGGGTGCTAATGAGTGGGTGAGGTGGTTTGCCACACATACTCTCAGCTTTGGGCAGGTAAACCAGTTATACACTGAAGCATGTTTATGAAGTTTGCATGTTTACTTATGCCATTACAGTGTGTGTTCTAAGAGAAATGTGACTGTGTGCAGTTGTCTTCAATGGATAATATGGACGGTGTAAATATTTGTTTTTCTCTTTTTTGTATGAATGGTTGCCTTGTAAACACATTTATTATTTTACTATGTAAAAGTTGAAATTTCAAATCAAGCATTTCTTAATAAATCTGATAATTTGCCTTAGACATTAACGTGAAAACATATTGTAGAACTGCACAAAGACAAATGTGCAAATAATGCACCAGGCAGCCATATTCACTGGTAGGTGGCTGTTTGTTTCCTTTAAACAAATAGAAGCTTTAGAAATTGCTGAACCATGCACAAATGTATTTGACAGCTTGACCTTAATGTGACTTGCTTAGAATTTTAGCTATAAATGTAGAATGTTCTGATTCTATATTAAATTATCTTTCTTAAGCAACATGTTCTTGCTGCACAAAGCTTCAACTTCCTATCTATCTCGTGTTCATATAATGATGAATAGAAAATCATATAATTCAACATTAACTTTCACTTATATGAAACACAAAAAGTATTACCTAACTAGAACTCTGCAAGTAAAGTTTCTGTCTTTAGTATAGCTTCTTGTTACGCAGTGAAACATTGAATAAATGGTAGAATAGATTCTGCAGCTAACTTTCCTGGGAACCAAGGTTAATGCTTCTAAACACACAAATGTTTAGTGATGTCTGTTACACATTTAATAGTTGACTGTTGACTTGATGTCTTTTCATTGGATGGACTGGTCTAACCTGCAACATTGTAATTACATGTCTTCTTGTCTTTTGTATTAGTGTGTGTTTCTAGTTAGACAGCACTGCTGTGCAGAAGTGATTCTCCTAGTCTCTCACCCTTCCTATTCCTAGCTTTTGATAGGTGTAGCTACTGCTGCATCTGTCTCTCCATCTCCATCTGTCTCTCCACATTTCCCTATTGAAGCTTTATTTGTACAGAATGCTACTGCAACTGTATGCTGATACTGAGTAGTTCGACTGCTTACATTTGATTCTAAACTGTATACTCTTTTCCTGAGCTCTTTATGGGTTCTATTAGCTGTTTATTCTTAATTAATATAGATTAGGGACTAATTCCTTTATTGAACACACTTGACAATCTTTTGCATTTAAATGACTCTAACCATTTTTCTCTTGATGATTTTCTGTAAACTGATTTTATCTGACTTACTAATTGAATAAAAAGAAGGATATTTACTAATCTCTTAATGAGAATAAAGGTTTTCAAAACCAACCCAAAACTCTCATTATTGACTGAACTTACAAAATGATTAAAAACTGTTTGACTAATAATGATTTGATTTAGCTTCTATTAAAAATAGTTGCAAAGATCTCTCACCTAGAAGAATTTGGCGCGGAGTTGGAGCCCATTTGTGTAAGTTATAGGTTGAGCCAATACTGATAATTAAAATTTGGAATCTTTCCATGCTATCAACTATTTATAAAGAAAATACCCCTGAGTTGTCTTTGAGCGCTTAAATAATATGTTTTAGTGCCCCGCTCGCTTATTTTGATCAACTTCGTCTGGATTAAATGAATTAGCCCTACTGGGACTGAGGTTTGTGAGAAGCACCAGTGACATTCGGGGGAGTGACAGGGCTGGTGCTTGGGTTTCTACAACTGCTTTGAGATTCTTCCCCACACAGACTCATGGGTAAGCACAGCCAATGGAATTATGCAGCAGAGAAGGAACAAAATATGTTTTGGGTTGGCCAAATGAAGTGGCAAGAATAGGCAAAGTATGCGTTGTTACAATTTATAGGAAAAATTCTGCCAAATAGGCCTCTGGGTGTGGTATCAGAAAATCCTCGTTGTAATATAGATATAAAAAGGTATGGAATTCACAAAATCAACTACCAGTAAATCCATATTTTTACATACGTACTTGTCCTGACGAAATAGTGGTACTCAACAGAATAGCTTCAATATTTTGTAAATCGATATTAACGACCTCCATAGGGCCTGCAGCAGAGGCTGGATTTATTTGGTGAGTGTGGCTAAGTGAAACTTATGTGGAAAATGCTGCAGCTGTGCAATTGTTTTTTCCCCACTTGTTCTGGGTTTAAGTAACTTCAAGATGAGTTCCAGCGGGGTTGGTTGAGAAAAAAGCTTGTAATTATCAAGGAACAAAGGGTGGGGGTAGGCAGACTTAACTCTTTCGAGATGGTTGAGAGGTGTGACCATTCGAGATTAGCACTACAGTTTATTGTTTCAATGATTTTGTTAGGTGCCTGTCAAATGAATAGAATGACTAATATAGCTCCTTGTATAGAAGACCCACCTCAATTTTGAGCAAACTTCAAAAGTGGCTAGAGAGGTAGCATTTAAGGTTCATTGCCACAAAATATAAACAAATGACAAATACTTGGCACTAATGCAAAGAAAACATTGGAGGGTATGTGTTCACATGAACGATTCCATCTTTCAGCGTTTACTCTCTTTAATGAGGTTATAGGATACTACCACCACTGCATACATTCATTTTCTATAGACACTTGTTCTCATCAGTGTTTAGTTCAGGGCTGGTTGCTAAGTTACCAGGAATGCTTTTAGGATTACACACTGCGAGAGTGCTGTATTGATTCGACTTGTTTCACTAATGTACCAGTTTAGGAGAGGGTCAAACAGAGGCCACATTCCAAAGAATTAAATCTAACGAGTTGGAAGTGTTAAAGTTTAGGCAAATAGAAAAGCATCGGTAAAAGGACGAATAGAAAAGCATTTGCAGAAGGGAAATGTTTTTGAAATATGCATGCTTTTAAAGAAAAAAAACATGTATATTTATATTTTTAAAGAAAAAAAACATATACTTATGCTTTTAAAAAAAACCTTTTCCTATATTAATAAGCCTCGTTGTTTATACCGTGAAAGCCAGTGGTAATTATACGTTTGTGCAGTAGGTGGCATAGAAAGGGAACCATGGGCACTAGTGCAAGCACGCGCAGTAGGACCCGGCACACTGTTTGAATAGGAGAAACAGCAATAACCTTGGTTCAGTAGCCCCTCAAGCCGCTGGGCCATGGTGCCGTTGCACCTGCTGCACCATTTATTAGCTACACCTCAGTATCTAGCGCGCTTAGCAGAAGTACTCTGTTCTGCAGCAGGGCCAGTGGTATTAGTGATTCAATAGCACTAGTGATTCTGTATTAGTGCAACCACAGTCCCTCGGGGTCAGGGCCACAATACCCATCAGTGACAACTTTCAATTTCTATTGGTGCCAATAACTTTAATGTAGCCTTTAATGAATGTGCAAAGCTGGGCTCTTATGATGTAGCTTTATGTCTCTGTAAACGACTGCCCAACCTATGTGTTGATAAATGGCAAATTCCCAATGCACCAGATTATGATCTGCTTCTGGCTCTAGGTGGAGTTGGGGCAGTTGCCGCAGCATACTGTTGTAAATTAGTTCTTCATGTAACATGGCTGACAGTGGTCATTAGCCCTTCCTTTGTGTTCTTACCTCCTTAGTCTCACAGAATACCTGTGTGTGTTCTAACTTATACCGGAGTGTTCTACCCTTGTCAGTTGATGGTCTGGTCAGCTGGCGAGGTGTGCGCTCAGCTGTGTCTACAATAAACCTACATGTACCTAACTAGAAGTGTCCAGACATTCATTTACAACACATACCCACAGTCTCTTGCCCCCAGCATGGGCAGGGCTGCAAGAGATTTGTGGTCTGGCAGTGGCGCGTGAGGCGGTTTTCGATTACAATTTTGGTAAGAAGTGTCTCATCGCAGGGTAGCTCACTGGGTGGGCTTCGAGATTACCTGAGCTCTTGGTTTCGAGGAGGACACAGTAAGGGCCTGGCATCACCTGGGATTGGTCAGTGGCAGCTGATCGATATTTGTGGAGAACAGAGTCAGACTCGTTTACCCGCACCTTAGTGAGAGGACTGACTACTGTTTTCCCTGTTTAAAGACACTGTGTAGCCCAGGACCTCTGATTATAAGGGGGGGGAGAGAGAGAGGGGAGAGTATATATATATATATATATATTATTTGGACCATGTAACGTTAGAATAAATGTAGTGCATTTGGAGTCTGTGCCCGTGTGATTTGTCTCTGCTGGTAACACTCTGGATCTTCTGGTGATATTCATCAACCGGCGCCAGACTTATTGGGAATAGAATGTTGCGGATTTCCTATGGAAAATAGGTCCTAACTATAACTATCTACTGGCAACCACCAGTAGATAATATATATAGATATATATATATATATATATATATATCAGAGCTCAAAAACAGGCACAAAGCACTCTCTGGACTTCTATTTATTCAGTAGAGCAAATGCATTTCGGCACCTTTGCATTCCTCAGTGCTCAGTTCCAAAAAACATTTCAGTCTCGCAAGTTTTTAAATTTCATCTCTGTTCTTATCATTGGTGGAACTAAATCACAGGCAGCAACAAAGGACTAGCACAGTTCTTCAGTGTGAATACTGTTCTTTAGCCGCCATGTCTGCCAGGCACTATAACAAATGATGACACTTTCGTTTTCCATTACTCAACAGTTCTTAAAGTTTCTTATGGGCAATCTATCATTGGAAAACAAAGCATTTAATGTTCTTTTACTGTGCCTTACGTGCAGTCTGATTTGATAGTTCTTTGCACACTTACAGCCCCCATCCACCAACCTTAGACTGGTGCCAACTTGATGATTTAACATGTCCCTCGCCACTGCCGTGGGTCAAAATGAGCCGCATTCCCTCAGCTTGTCGTCTGTATGGCAACAAGACACCAATTCCATAATTGGCGACCCTTCAGGTCGATAGGATAATGCAGCATTGTGTCCTCGGCGGTTTAGGCAGTAATTTAATAAACGCTCCCAGTTCACCCAATCTGCCGAACTCAGGGCAGGTGCCATCTCCTGCAAACGCGTGGGTGAGTCACGGTAATATCACAGCTCAAAAACAGGCACAAAGCACTCTCGGGACTTCCATTTATTCAGTAGAGCAAATGCATTTCGGCACCTTTGCCTTCCTCAGTGCTCAGTTACAAAAAACATTTCAGTCTCGCAAGTTTTTAAATTGCATCTCTGTTCTTATCATTGGTGGAACTAAATCACAGGCAGCAACAAAGGACTAGCACAGTTCTTCAGTGTGAATACTGTTCTTTAGCCGCCATGTCTGCCAGGCACTATAACAAATGATGACACTTTCGCTTTCCATTACTCAACAGTTCTTAAAGTTTCTTATGGGCAATCTATCATTGGAAAACGAAGCATTGAGGTGCCGATTACATTCCGGTAAAACATTTCCCCGTGCGACTCGTATCCGGTCTTTTTACCGTACGAATCGTACAAGTGCCGTACGAACTGGCAATCACGATTCGCATGGTAAAAAGTCCATACGAACCGCATTGGGAATCATTCCCCACACGTCCTCGGGTCGGAAAATGTGTCCGACACGTCCTCGTACGATTTACCGTACAAATGTGAAAGGTGAAGTCCGACCGAGGAATCACGATCCATCCCGTGCGTCCGAGGTTACAACCGGATGGAAAAAACACCGTCCGCACCGAACTCCCATAGCAACCATGGAGACGTGCCCGCATACGCGCCGACCCCCCCCAGCCCCCGTACGTACGCGCCGACCCCCCCCAGCCCCCGTATGTACGCGCTGACCCCCCCCAGCCCCCGTACGTACGCGCCGAACCCCCCTGTATGTACACCCGTGTACGTGTCGAACCCCCCCGTGTACGTTCGAGTCGAACCCCCCCGTGTACGTTCGAGTCGAACCCCCCCGTGTACGCGAACGTACACGGGGGGGTTCGACTCGAACGTACACGGGGGGGGTTCGACTCGAACGTACACGGGGGGGTTCGACTCGAAGGTACACGGGGGGGTTCGACACGTACACGGGTGTACATACAGGGGGATTCGGCGCGTACGTACGGGGGCTGGGGGGGGTCCGCACGTACGTACGGGGGCTGGGGGGGTCGGCGCGTACGTACGGGGGCTGGGGGGGGGTCGGCGCATACGTACGGGGGCTGGGGGGGGGTCGGCGCGTACGTACGGGGGCTGAGGGGGGGGTACGGTGCGTACCGGGCCACCTACTCTGGTCGATTCGCGCCGTACTTCGCTTTTCCGGCACTTTTTGGGTGCCGTGAAAATATTGCCGTCCGGACTGCTGTCGGTTCGAATCGTAATTCCTGGGTCGTGAAACGCTGCCTGAAGGCGTACCGACGTCACGTCGCAGCATTCCCGGATCACATTCGTATGTATATTTTCGTCGGTCGGTGTTTTTTACGATTCGTACGGAAATGGTGTTTCCGTGCGAATCGTAATTCCATGTTTGTAAAGTTTTACGACCGGGTACGAGTCGGACGGGGAAAACGCTCCGACCGACGGTTCGTACCCGGTTTTTACCGGATCGTAATCGGCACCTTATTGTTCTTTTACTGTGCCTTACGTGCAGACTGATTTGATAGTTCTTTGTACCCTTACAGCCCCCGTCTACCAACCTTAGACTGGTGCCAACTTGATGATTTAACATGTCCCTCGCCACTGCCGTGTGTCAAAATGACCACATTCCCTCAGCTTGTCATCTGTATGGCAGCAAGACACCAATTCCATAATTGGCGACCCTTCAGGTCGATAGGATAATGCAGCATTGTGTCCTCGGCGGTTCATATATATATATTCACGGAAAAAACCATAGGTTTCAGGGGCGTTATAGTTAGCTAGACATTTCCCTCGTACAAAACCCTAGAAATTCCCCCGTTATAGTTAGTTCAGCTAACTATAACTCGCGCCCCCGCAATGCACTGCTGATGACGTCACATATATCACGTTTAATGATTTTCATTGGATTTCTATATTTTTCAATTTCAGTGTGTCAATTTCATTAATTATCTTTTTTTTAAATACTTTTTTATCACCATTTTTTTAACTTATTATTTCAATTAATTCTTTTAAAAATTAAAAAATATTATTTGTTTTTATTGGGTTTTAAAAAATATTTTTTTATATTTTTACAAATATTTTTTAAACTATATTTTCAAAACATTATTTATTATTTTATTTTTTCATTTTTTTGGGATCTGCGCACCCTATGCGCACCGTTCTCGATCCCTACGTGACAGCATCCACGCACGGTATGCGTTGGGTATGTGTTTGATGCGCGATTCCAATGCGACCGGTACGCGACTCCAAGCCTATACGCGACACGTACGATTACGTTACGCCACGCTTCCGCGCTTCCGCGATGCGTCACATGCGTGTATGACACGGTGGGTGCGCGGATCCTGCGAAATAATGAACATTTAAAAAAACACATATATATATTTCATGTGAATATTAATTGAAGAGAAACTCTAAACTACTCTTAAAAGTAATATATTTATACATCTAATCCTATATTCCTTTTAAATTCAATTTCGCGGATGCGCGCTGAGTGCGTGCTGCGTAAGCGCAGGGTGCGCAGATCCCATGTGACCTGCAAAAAAAGAGATTTGATTGGTTCATTACACTTCCTGTTCTAACTATTGAAAGACCCCACCCATTTCAATCATTCTTCTTTGACCTTCTTCGGAAGAGCATCTCTGCAGAGAAGAAGCTTTTTTGACTAAGTTTTTACTTAGCTCAAACTTTTTTTCAGAACATACAATGGCTTCAGGGCAGCAGGCATCTCCTGCATCTCCTCATACATCTGAGGATGATTTTGTGGAAGAGCCACCACGCACACCACGTTTTTCATCTGTGGTGTGGACATTTTTTACTTATCCAGAGGGGCAAACAAAGACCAATGCCACCTTGGTCACTTGCAAGATCTGCCAGAGAGTGCTGTCTCGTGGGGATCCAAATAAGAAATATTCTTGTGGAACGGCGAGTATGATGAAGCACCTGAGGACCCTTCATCCGGTAAATCTTGCACGGGAGGAATGCCGAAGTATGAGAGTTGCTCCTGCTCCTTCCGACTCATCGCAGCCGAGCACTTCAAGAGTGCATCCTTCAGCACAAAATTTGGACATCCGTCCACAAAATGCAATGCGACTTTATGCTACAGAGAGCAGTCTATCGATCTGATCTGCCGTAGACAAGAAAGTCACCATTGCTAGTTTTTTTTTTCTTCCCTGAAGTTCATTGTTTTTGTCCTGTTCTGTTTTTTCCTTTTTTTCTTTTTGCAGAAAAACCAAAAAAAATTAAAAATTGTTCAGAAAACCCCCCCAAAAAATATAAAAGAAGAAAGAAGAAAAAAAAAAGTTCTTGTAAGAACTAACTTTCCTGGTTTAAAAAAAGAGCTATATTTGTTTGTTTGTGTGTGAAAGTTTAGATGAATGTATGTGTAGTACGTAATTGACTGAATGAATGCATTAGTAGCGTATGGTGAATGTATAAGTGCAGAACTATGAGGAAGTGCTGCAGCATCACACAGTAACCTCTTTAACTGCAGTGTGCTGTAGTACTTCCGAAGCACAGGGATGCAACATATGTACATAAATATGTTGCAAATCTATGCTTCTCTCTGCACAGCTGCTTAAACTGCAGCCATGTGGTGACACAGGCACCCTTGCACCATAGTGCAAAGATATCTGTGTCATGTGCTGTTTGTTTTTGTGCAGGAAGACACACCTTCCTGCACAAAAACAATCAGTAAAGGCATTTTTCTCCTTCAATGTATGCTGAGCATTGTAGCATGCATTGAAGATATAAAAATGTGGAGAAATGAAAACAATTCTCCTTGTTGTGCTTTCCTACACCAATTTTAGAATGGTGCAGCATTCACACACATATCGAGATTTATGATTTCTGATAAATCTAGAGATGTGTCTTGTTCTATGAGTATTCAGTGCAATCATGCACAACAACACTTATAGAACCCCCTTTCAACGCAAAGTGGTGTGTATGATGAGGTTGTATTTACATGGAGTAGAAAAAGTGCACAGAGTGCCTTTTCCTCTCTTTGTAAATATGAAAGAGTGTCTTGCGCAATAACTATGTTACAAAAAGTGACATATTTCTGTTTTTAAAATTGCTTGCGAATGATAGAAGGTAAGCACAGAGTTTTGTCTGCAAAGATGTTCAAAGAAGAATGATTGAAATGATTGTGGTCCTTCAATAGGTACAATGGGAAATATTATGAACCCCTCAAATCTCTTTTTTTGCAGGTCACATGATATCCGATTACGGTCAGATTTCAAAACTACATAGGTATAAACAGAGTGTTTTTAAAAACGTGTTTAAACTTTGTAGCTTCTTGCAGATCTCTCCAGTCTGCATATTGATACTTAGTTAAACTTACCTTCACAGTAATAGAAATGAAAAATGGTATACATTTTTTTCAGATTTTCTTTGCAATCTAAATTGATGTAAATTGCTTATTTTAAAATTAGGATCTGTGAAAGAAAAGAAAAAAATAGTTATAACATGTAATAATACATTTTTTACAACACAGCATAATTTCCACAAAGTAATTTGTTTGCCTTTTTTGCTGTTCTCAGAATATATTGAATTTCACTAGAAATAGTGATTTCAATCGTACTCATCACTTAACAGCGGGCATAAAAAAAAACAATCAGAAAGATTGTTAAAAAAAACCCAACATGCTATTCTCAGTAAAATACCAGAAAATAAAAATCACACATATATGAAATGCTTACGGCTAACAAAATTATATAAGTTTAACTTATAAAAACTGTAAATGTTGCCGCTTTAAAATATTCACCGAATCAATGACCACCAAAAAGTCCATAATTCAAACATATACCTTTCCTTGAGGCCAAATGGTATTTTTGCACTCCTTTTTTATCTAAATTGTCCAATGGTAGTCCTATTAAATTATAATAAAAAATTTCTCAGAGAGTGAATTATCTTCCTAAAACTTTGGCTTTAAAAATATTAGGTAGGAATTTGGTAATTCACTAGGCAAACGTTGTTTGAAAACCAACTGGGCATCATTACAAAGTGTCCAGCCTTTGTTACATTTTAGATAGGCAGTGTAATGTCCAGATGTGGTGGAAGGACCATCATGGAAAATTATAGCAATTGCTACAAAAGTCCTTCCTGATATTGATAGTTGTGCTGCTACAAATTGCTTTATTAAAGTATCCAATTTTCTTCCGTCAGATGTACAACGTTGCATCATTAAAATTATGTATTTGCCATATTGTGTTAAAAATAATGTGGATAACATTTCTGATTTACATTGGCTACACTCCATGTTTTGATTTGCGCCTTTAACTAATTTATTGAAAGACACTGATTTACAGTCTGGTAATGTTAAATACAGAAATCTCTCAGTGTCTACATTGGAGCTACATGTATACATGCAATTTTCACAATAATGTTCCCATTTGTAAGAAAGGACAAAAATATTTTCTATTTCTACACCTTCATTTTCAAAAATGGTAAGCATATACATTAAAAATTCCTGAGCATCTTGTTGGATATTTTGTGAAAATTGTGTAGAACCAGAATACACACCCAAAAGATTATGAACATCTGAAACAGATTGTATTTTACTTGTGTCTGTTGTCAATTATTCAAAAACGGAATGCAACAGAGAACAAAATCTATGCTGCCGATTCTGCATAATTTGTTCTTGCAAACCTTCAAGATAAAAAACAACATTGACCACTACATTAGCATAGCAGTTGACACCTGAACTATTTTCAAACTGATAACCAACAACCTCTTCAACAGTGTCCAATTTCTTTTTACTTGCAATCACAACATTATCTTGTGCTATTCCCTTCTCAACACCTTTAGAACAGATACTGTCAAACCTTCTTTTTCGACCAACCACACGCTTTTCAAATACAGGATATTGACTTAAATTTGGAGCATATACCCTTCTTAACCTGTTATACTCTTTTACACAGTTTGCATCTGCAGTAACCTTTGTCTCATCAAAATCAATCAAAAACAAACCAGACAATGTTCTGACTCGCGACAAAGCAACATATGCCATACCCTCTTTAAATACAGTAGATCCAATGTTCACCAATGCACTGTCTACACTTAATCCTTGAGATTTATGAATAGTCACTGCATATGCCAGAGAAAATGGAAATTGTTTCCTACGGACATATAAATCTTTAACAAGCAAAAAACGAACTGAACAACGACCAATTTCTTTAACTTCTTCAATCTGATCAAATTTAATTTTTAAAAATTAAATTCCTTCTTTTTTCTGATCATGAACAAAATCTACCACTTTACCCATTGCGCCATTAACTAACCCTTTTTCTACATCCAAATTTCGCCTTAAAATTATCCGACAGTTTACACACACATATAGTGTCTTTTCTAAACCAGCTGTTTTAGATATATTTTTTTCTAAAGAATCCAGTTTTGTTTTCAACTTTCCCGTCAAAATAATGGTAATTCCTTCATGCTCTATTTTATCGATTGCTTCCATTTTTATAATTTCGTCATTTTCCAGTTTCAATAGTTCTTCGTTGAATATGGAACACTCTCGCAGTGTTGGCATTAAACAGATCACTGATTTATTTTCAGCAATTTTCATGTACACTTTTGCAGGAAGTTGCAAAGTAATCGACTTTCCAAAGCTTGTTTGCCATATTTTGTAAGAATTCCAATTCTTATATCTTGAAGAATACTTCCATATTCAGCATCATTTGCCTGTCGCATATTTGTTGTCAGTTCTTTGTATTCAAAATTAGTCCAAATGTTCACATTACCAACACTACCAAGAGACTTTCTGGTATCTTCATGTGCAAGTGTTTTAAATACCGGTTGTCCTTTTACCGGAGTAAGTTGCAATAGATCTCCAAAAACTATGGCGTGTTTTCCTCCAAATAACACGTCATGCTCTGTTTTAAGAATTTGTTGCATTCTTAAATGCACAGCGGCAAGCATCAAGTTAGAGACCATGCTCACCTCATCAATAATGAGAAGTTTCATTTTCTTCAAGACTCTTGAAACTTCACAACAAGCTTCTCCAGATAGCTTGTGGTATTCCAATTTGTTCTCATGCTCTACTGGTAGCATTAGTAAACGATGTAAAGTAATTCCTTTAATGTTATGTGCTGCCAACCCAGTTGGAGCAGTGACAACACAAGACAAATGCGACTCAGTTGTTTTTTGCAGATAACTTGTAATTACTTTAATTAAGAAACTTTTTCCTGTTCCAGCTTGACCACTCACATACATTCGGATAGGTTGAAATGATGTACATGAGCACCCTTTCTTTTCATGAAGTAATCCATGGTCAATCTGCTCTTTCACTTGTTGATATATTTGTTTCTAGTCAACATTTAGTTGTTCTTCCAAGTTTCCTAACTGTACTACATCTTCTTGAGCTTGATACATTGCTGTTTCCACCTCATTCATGGCAGTTGCTGCTTCATTTTCAACAATTGGTTGTCCTAGTGGATCTTGACTCAGTGCAGCAGAACTTTGACTGTCTTGAGAACTGTGTCTAGCAATCTCAGCTGCAATTGTAGCTTCTTGATCAATTTCATCATTCAACATTTTCACATAATTTCCAAAAGCACTGCATTGTATGCTATCTTTATAAGCATTAAATGAATCTTCATAGCTCTGAAAATCTCCAAGTAATTCCAGTTCTGAACGCCATGGTTTGAACATTTGCAAAAGGGCTTAATAGTAAAATTCCCTTTTATCAGCAGTGTCGCAACTCAGTTTCCTGTGATTAATTAAATGTCCTTTCCTCTGTTTCACCAGACATCCTTCAGAACCAATAACTGCATATTTTCCATCATTGATGTTCTCTGTAGTATTCCGTTTAAAAGTGTAGTTTTGCAGCACTTCATAGAGACACATGCTCTCAAGATGATGACTTCTGTTCGGGTAATATGTGTCCAACATATTAGTTTTCAAAATATCTGTACTTTCTGGTTCTTTTTCTGCTAAATATTCAATTTCTTGAACAGATTTCAGTACCGGATTTTGCATTCCTGCAAGACCTAGACTCACCCAAATGATTCTTCTACTTTTTGAATATAGACTTGCAGATGATAACCAATCTGAACATTCAGTTGCTCCAATTTCACGATGCGAAAACATCTTCAAACTGAAACTGTTTAATTTCTTACTTAGAGTCTTCTCGTCAGAAATCTCTTCCCACATTTCTTTCAATTCCGTCTTTTCTGATTTAGTAATGTAGGACATTACATACCGAGCGACAGCAATGGAATTGTCCGCAACATACTGAATATCCATGTTAGCATTCCACATGGATAAAATAACTGGATTGTAGTCATTTATGTATTTTGATTCTTCACTTCTTTTTAAGTTGTAGGTATTTTTCGGAGACTTTCTTGTGATAGTATGTCACACAGCTGACATAAAACTGTTCACTCTTACTTTGGATAATACAGGACGTGGAAATCCAAAACGACATTGGTATAGAACTTATCCTTTGACTTGTACTTTCGTCGACAGTATTTTCCACATCGATGGCTTTGGAATCGTAAGACTTGTTGTTTTAAGTTTTTATGTTCTTTGCTATTGGGTACAGCACATGTGGCATAATCTTCAATGAAAGACAAAACAGTTTCATCTGAATCTGTTCCAAATTTGGGGGCGTCCTTGATCCATAACAACATATGTATATGAGGAGCACCTCTTGCTTGATACTCCTTTCTCCAAAAGAAATCCACAACTTCTCCAAGAGGAGGATTCTTTTTATTGCAGATGAAAGACATCATAGCTTCAAATCTATGATTGAAATATCTGCATACATTAACAGGATCCAATGAGCACAATTCTCCAGGTGTCTTGTATTCAATATTTTTTATATTGCAATTTGCCTCTCGAAGAAATTCAAGTAAATCATCCCAAGCATACTCAGCACAGCTTAGTGTAACAAACCATGTAGGAGTTCCCAAGTTACGTAGCATACATTTCAGTTCCCCATGACGACGTTACCAATATTCATTAGTCCGTCGCTGACATGCCATCAGATTAATCACCTGAGATTCTAAATGATCATCTCTCTGATGCACTTTATCCATAAAATCCTTAGCAGTTACATTTTGCAGATGCATTCCAGTTTATAAAATGTGATTTACTGCATATGAAAGTCCAGACAAGTCACTTTCAAACAGAAGATGAAACATATAAGGGATACATTGTCGAAATCTTGGATCTTCTGCATATAATCTTGTTGTCCGATATTCAGATGCAGGAATCTGCACAGGACGTTCATCATATCTGTCGGAAACAACTGCGGGAAACAACGAGCTTCCAAACTCTCTTCCCATACACTCATGGGACTTCCTGTTGCTTTTTTCATTTGGAACAACTCAATCGTATTCCCCATCACCTCTTTAGAATGAAGTGGATGTACACTGTAATGTTCATAGATTTCTTCACATCTGGACATGTTCACTTTTTCAATTTGTCCACTTAATGTTTCAGTATCTTCTGCTAAATCTATTTCTTCTTCTCCTACAAACACATTTCTATAGTACTCATTATTTTTTAACAGATACAATGATGCCTTTTGCACTTTTCTAACATCCACTAACTCTTGCCAGATTTTCTTATTCTTAGTTGGAACACCATTAACTAGAATGACTAGTGGCTCATTTTCTGCATGGTCTACACCAATAGTTTCAATATTTTTCCTTAAGTCTGACGGTAAATACACAACTCTTCCTTTCAATCCTCTTTGCAACTCTGATGGAGGTAATTTACCTGTTTTAGGCTCCATACGAACAATAGCCTGAAACGGGTGCACACATTAAATTAGAGTAGACTCATAGGTATTTAAATCTATCACCTCTGGAGGAATAGCAACCAACTCTAGATTATTATGAACAGCTCTAGCAGGCATTTTATTCTCATCTAATTTGTTATAACAATATTTGCAAATAGCGGTACAGATCCCAAATCAAAACAATCCTCTACCAACAAATAAGTTGCAAATTCCTTCCACTTATCATTATCTTCTATTTCACTTTTCAAATACAGATTGACACCCCTAGCTTGATTTTTATAGTGATTTCGCCAACAACAAATACAAGAAAAATTTGGTCGTTCACCTGAAATGACCTTAAACTTTGTGATTTCATCCTCAAAAGTTTTTGTAATCACAGGTTCTACATTGTCTTCAACATTTTCTTCTACTAATGTCACAGTTTCTCCACTCTCTTGCTGAGGACCAAAGTAACAAAACTCAATATCCTCACAAACCTTCTTCACATCTGATACTGAGCCACGAAAAAGAGCACTGTTCAACTCATTTAACTTTAGTGCTGGACTTTTCGCATAATACAATCTTCTCACTAGCTTCCGCATTTGAGTATGATGTACTGCCAGCATCCTGAAATGGTGAAAAACACTTTCACAAATTTTCCTAGAAAGACAAGCCAGAGAATGACCTTGCAAACCAGTATTTTTTCTCACTCTGCAAGGGTCTAGTCCTTGCAACACCTTAATCTTTTGTTTAACACTTTTTTTAGTATATGCTTGTAAAAAATGAAAAATTTATCAATAGATTCCTGTCGTACACTACAAATACCACTGCAATCCCATGTATACACAGGGTGTTTAGGACGCCTCCCTAGAACTTCATCAGGTATCACTTCTTCTGCATTTCTTTCAACCATTTTCTCTTTCTCAATTGTACAACCATCTCTAACTTCGCAACCTCTACCACTGGTGTCAACTGCAAACAGTAATTTTTTGCTCAGTAAAAAACTCTCTTCATTAAAGAAAGGCTCTGAACTGGAACTGTGTTTTCATTCTCCCAAAAAAATATCACAACATTTTTTTCTATTAATTACTCTTTCCCTCCTACTTTTGGCCTTCATTAAATTGATTGGTTTATCTAGTGATCGAATTCTGTTTAATACTAAAATGAATAGTTTCCTTTTTACTTCTAAAGCCTATTCAACAATGTTTTCAATATGCTTCTTCTTTTTATAAAACAGAGCTCTCTTTTTATATTTCTTCACATCTTTCAGCAAATTATGTACTACTCTCTTGTAAAATATTTTTTTTCGTAATTCCTTATACTGATTTTGCCTTCTTTTAGCACACTTTGTCTCCTTTGACTGAATATTTGTTTTTTTTTGCTTTTCCTCTTATTTTGAAATTTTTTTCTAGTTGAAACATTCACAGTGGGTTCAGTGTTCTGTACATTCTGTTTCCTCCTACAAACATTTTTAATAAATTGCTTTGTGATCTTACCAGAAGATTTTTTTCTTTTTAGCCACATTATCTTGTACATTCAATACTTGTGGTTGACTTTTCTTCAAGTAATTCTCCTGTCTCTGTTCTTTTCTTTTTCTTTTTTTTTCAGGCATGATTTCTCTATTTTAACATCGAAAAACAGTATCTGTAAAAAAGAATCACAAATAAAAGTATATTAATAACTTTCAAATTCATACTATTCTATTACTGTAAAAACACATTTTATATAAAAACTGACTAAGAAACTATAGCCATGAAGCACAAGGGTGACGATGGTTAAAACACTACAAGCATAGTGCATACTACTTTGAAACAGTTTATGCCCTAAAGCCTACCTCACTAAAAGAGTACATGACTGAATGACTGAATGATTACAATACTATTAGGAAACAAACTGGGTGTGTGACAGGGTATTTCCTAGAAGTGTATGAATACTGACATGATTATTGATGGTGTGAAAGACAAGTGTGAAGGTGATTAGAGACCTACATGCATACTGGACACATGTTTCAATCCATTCATACGTTAAGGCCTGTCTCACTCCAATACTATTTGGATACTGATTAAATGATTAGAGTACTGCAAGAAGAATGCCTGGGTGAGTTTATAAGTGTTCGGGTTTTGGCACAGTAAATGGATTACTCCATGGTGCTGAATGAGTTACTAGAGGACTCCAAGAGGAGTGACAGAGTATTTGCTAGAAGTGTATGAATACTGACTAGGGAATTGAAGGTGTAAAACACAAGTATGTAGGTGGTTAGAGGACTGCATGCATAGTGGATAGGCATTTGAAGCAATTCATGTACTAAGGCCTGGCTCACTGCATGAGTACTTGGGTACTGACTGAATGATTAGAGTACTGCAAAGAGAGTCCCTGGGTGAATTTATAAGTGTTTGGGTTTTGGCGCACTGAATAGATTAGTACATGGTGCTGAATGGGTCACTGGAGGAGTACAAGGGGAGTGATAGGATGTTTGCTGCACTATATGTATACTGAGTGGGGAATTAAAGATGTGAAAGACACGTGTGTAGGTGGTTAAAAGACGCATGCATACTGGATAGACGTTTGAAGAAATTCATGTGCTAAGGGCTGGCTCACTGCATGAGTACTTGGATACTGACTGAATGATTAAAGCACTGCACGGAGACTACCTGGGTAAATTTATAAGTGGTTGCCTTTCAGTGCAGTGAATGGATTAGTACATGGTGCTGAATGGGTCACTGGAGTAGTATAAGGAGAGTGAGAGAGTATTTGCAGGAACTGTATGAATACTGTCTGGGATATTGAAGGTGTGAAAGACAAGTATGTAGGTGGCTAGAGACCTACATCCATAATGGATAGACGTTTGAAACAGTCTATAGAGTAACACTTGGATCACTGCAAAACTACCTGACTACTGACTGAATCATTAGAGTACTACAAAAAAAGTGACTCAGTGAATCTTTTTAAGATTTTGGATTCTAGTGCAGTGAATAGGTTAGTACTTACTGCCAAATGAGTCAGTGGAGGTGTGCAATTAAAGTGACAGAGTGTTTATTGCAGTTTATAGATACTGACAGAGAAATTGAACGTCTCAAAGGCAATTGTGTTGGTACTTACAGGCCTCCATGCATACTGGAAACACATTTGAATCAATCCATGTGCTAAGGCCTGCCTCACTCCATCAGTACTTAGGTACTGACTGAATGATTCGACTATTACAAGAAGCGTACCTGGGTGAATTTACAAGTGTTTCAGTTTAGGCACAGTGAAGGAATCATACCCCCAGTCCAGTCATGGGCATGAGGGGCATGATTCCCCCCTGCTAGAGGGGCGATATGGGAAAAGCGGCAGAATTTAGACACCAATTTAAAAGTGCACACGTATCACAAAATGGATGCTACTCGCCACCCACACGACTCTGGCTGCCTGTTGCTGGGCAAAACCCCAGCCTCGGCAGCTGGACAATAGGGATCCTGTTGCAGGGAGGTGCCAGCACCTTCCCAGACAGGCTATGTGGATTGGAACTGGGTGGGTGCACCATAGGATGCCTTTCAGAGTTGCACGTAGGCTACTACAGCGCCTACATTCTGCATACACCGCCTGGAACTGGTTCAGGGGCATCCTGCCCCTTGCTCAGGTGGGAAACACACAAAGGGGAGAGGGTGTAGTCACCCTTTCCCGCCTAACCTCTCATTGGTGGACACTGATCTGGACACTCCCCTAATCTTGTGGATAAAGGTGAATAACGTGTCCCCAGAGAATCAGATTAATCTTGGACTTCACAGACTTGACCTTCGACGAGCTGCTGCCCAGCTGACTGAAGAAATCTCCCTTGGGGTAAAGGAGTTACCCCCCTGCTTGGCAGGCACCTGAAACACTGCAAATGACCCGGTTGGAACTTCACTGCTCCTTCGGACATCGACGACTCCTCTCAACCTTGAGGTAGGCTTCCTAGCATCCCAGAGGCCAGTGAGCGTGCCCAGCAAGTCTGAGCACCGTGGACCACGTGGGTGCCGAGATCCCCAATACCCCAGGACACAAAACACCTCTTACGTAGCACACGACCCTGACCAGTGGGGAAGTTGTGCTTTGGCCCAATATTGAGCCAACCTCTCAGCAGCAACTGTGCCAAAGATCAGCGCCCTAGCTCACTCCGGTGGCCCGTGGGCACCCTTTTACGCACTCCAAATTGCTGCCTTCCGCGGTCCCTTGTCTCTCAACTTGTGGGCCCTAGCGGAGGTCAATCTTTACTTTTAAGAGTTCCTCTGGTTGCTCCAGGCCTGCTCTACAGTCTCCTTGAAGGAGATCTTGCTCAGACCTCGTGGGTCTGCACCAGTAGCTGATTTGTTTATCTTGCATGGGTTGCGGTTGCCAAGACTTAGTGGATCCAATCCGGACACTAACACCGCAGCGACCCTCATCCTTTATGGTACAGCTGCCCTCCAGAAGCTGGTCATCCTTGAAGCCTCCCGTAGCCCGTGGCTGCAGATCCAAGCTACACCTTTTCCACTTGAAGCACCCGACATTGAAGGGCTCTTT
The DNA here is from genome assembly GCF_964204655.1 of Triturus cristatus. Classification (NCBI taxonomy): domain Eukaryota; kingdom Metazoa; phylum Chordata; class Amphibia; order Caudata; family Salamandridae; genus Triturus; species Triturus cristatus. The sequence goes on from NC_140589.1 coordinate 1,224,069,222, forward strand.
TCCTTGAGCTCCCTGGTCACTGTGCCGTGACCCAGACTCTGTCCCCTCTGCTTTCAGGTTCTTCTCTACAAGATCTACAACTTCATTCTTCACGGCATCATCAACGCTTTTGGCTAGCAGCAGTTTTGTACATTTTCCCATTGAAAATCAGCCCGCGACCCGACATCGAAAACGACCTATGCACCTAGCTTCCCTGGGGCAGGTAACAGTGGTACCTCGGTACTCCCGTGGTAGTGGGCTCCTCAAAAGCTTATCTCTAAGTTTTTAACTTTGAACTCCTGCTAGAAGTGTCTTTAATCTGTTTAAATCAAACCGCAACATTCTCCATAGGCTTTAATAGAGATGCCGGTAGCAGCTATTTCCACTGCACGCGCCTCCCGTGGGTCCCCTTCCTCATCACCTGGGGTGGATTCTCAAGGGGCCAGCGATCCTAAATGCCCTAGGCATTGTCTGTAGAATTGTTGTGGTTCTTATACCACTTTTTTAATATATGGTTTGGTCCCCCTCCGGGGCCCTGTGATTCCAGTGCTATTTATTGTATCTATAAATGCTTGTTTAAATTGTAACTTTACCTCTAGCCTCATAAAGAGACTTGTGGGATTCTGTTTAGAATAAATACATATATTTTATATATATATACCTGTGTGGACTACTCTTTCATTTGGTCATTCAAGAGGTTATTTATGGTAAAACAATAAGCTTAACACTCCTTCAAGAGTTAGCCTGAAGGCTGCTCGCCACAGCTACCACTAGGATAGCTTTCTTTAAAGGTTGTATTTTAAACCTATCACCTTAAGAGTCAAATTGGACTGGTGCAAGGTGGCCACTATAACTAGTGACCAGCATATGCCAGGCCAACTTCTCACATTGGTGTGCAGCGGTTGGATTCAAGCTTGCCATTGTTCTACCAGATAACAAATTGAATTTCTAAAGGGAAAGCCACTTGGTACTAAAGGTACATAGACTTTCAAGCTTAGAATATACTAAGTTCTACTGAACTTAGGAGTTGTGTGTAGAGGGTTTAGCACACCTTGACTACAACTCAAGAAAGGGTTCAGTAGGCCACACCTAGTGTAGGTAGATACACCAGTACCACTACACTAGAAATGTCTTTAAGTTCAGGTGCCCATAAGGCTCTGGAAGGACCCCATAGGGTCCCAGTCGACAAATATGATCATCTCTCCTTTGCTGAGCTTAGGGAGATGTGCACCACTAGGCAACTTAAGACAAACAAAGGTGCCAATACTCAACGTCTCAGGGAAATCCTGCTCATAGCAGACTTTAAAAATATCAGGTAGAGAGTGGATCACTGGTCCTGAAAGAACCAGGGTATGCAAAAATAGTACTACATACTGTTAAGAAACCCTCAATCACGTGTTTGTTGGTGGATTAAAGCGGTATATTTTGATTGTCCGCTCTGTGCTTGACAACGTGACAGCATCATCATTGGGTTAATGAATGCTTCCTCCACCCGGAGGTATTCCTCTGGTTTTTGCAGTAGTGATCGTGGAAAAGTGTTAGTGTGTGGTGCAGTGACTTATAGTGAATAAAGTTAAAAAACTCCTAAAACCAGTGTATATTTTTAATGAAACTGGGTTCGAGTTAGCTAAAAACGCTCTGTGTGCACGGGTCAGACAGGTTATGGTCTGGTGCACTATAAAAATGTGTCCATAAAAAAGGTCGACATGTTTCAGCCCTCTCTGATGCCCCTAAGGGTCAAGTGGGCTTTCATCAGGACCTAACAAAGTGGAAGGGGACTCTAATATTGATAGGTCTCCTAGTGAAAAAATGGAAAGAATTGTTCCACAAATATGTTCAATTTGAACCTATTTCGATTAAAAGGAAACAAGGGGGGGAGAGGAAAAAGAAAAAAGAAAAACAAACTGTATTCAGTCAGTATATATGCTGTGACGATGCTCAAATCTCGAGGCATCAACCGTTGTAGCAACTGGAAAATGACAATACTTAAAGAATGGAATGGCAAATATCACTCATTTTCGCATTTAATGAAGGCAAACTCAACCCTCTTTTCTGTTATTCAGCAAGAATAAAAGCAAAACTAACATAGCGTCCATTTTGTTATGTCAAACCACTATGTGCAGATAATCATAAATATAGATCACATATATCTTGAACAGCACTGCAAAAGCACCTGTATGAACACCCCAATGGGACTGATCACGTGAAGTATGTGTAACCAAAGGTAGGGGTAACACAACATACTGGTAGCGTGAATATATAGGGACGTAAATGCTTGAATCATTACTAATTCTAAATAGACATCTGAAGATTCAGCCTTACTACAGGATTAGTCGATTTCAGTGAGGCAGATAAATGAAATATAGTGATACTTGATTCGATCATAACGTGGTAACTGATGGTTATGGTGGCAGGAAATTGTTAACACACAAGGTTTCACAAAATGTATATAACTCCCAAACTACGTCACATCTACGTAATGAGGTTCAAAGCTAAAATCACATTGAAAATACAAGGGTGACTGAAGGAGTTATCGTTATTTGGTAAACTAAGCACGTAACACACATACTTCAGCGCGTGATGTGAGGTTCAAAGCTAAAATCACATTGAAAACACAAGGGTGACTGAAGGAGTTATCGTTATTCGGTAAACTAAGCAGGAAACACACATACTTCAGCGCGTGATGTAAAGGATCGCTATTAACGAGCTACACAGTATTTACGAGGAAATTAACGGCTATATGTTAAGTAAACAGTAATGAACTACTGCACGTGTTACAAATATCCTCAATATTCAGTGGGTTTAAGGCGTAACCGCTAAAAGTGGAAAGGAAAAGAGAGTACCTTGTATCCCCAAGTCGAGGGCTACATCGAGTAAAGAGGGAGGTCGTACCCGCTCTTAAAAATAATAAGGAAACAGAAGAAAAATTATTTTAGAAGGTTGTACGTTACGTTTCTTCGGTGGCGTCCTCGTGTACTGGTACCTTTACCTTTGTGGCGGGAGTACGCCGCTTGTTCTGTCACTGCCTCTTCATACCCGGTATTGTTAACGGTGCTGCTTGACTGGGTTTTAAAGAGGCAGTATCATGCACAGAGAAAGAGGACACTGCACATAGTGGTTTGACATAACAAAATGGACGCTGTGTTAGTTTTGCTTTTATTCTTGCTGAATAACAGAAAAGAGGGTTGAGTTTGCCATAATTAAATGCGAAAATGAGTGATGTTTGCCAATTTGCCATTCCATTCTTAAAGTATTGTCATTTTCCAGTTGCTACAACGGTTGATGCCTCGAGATTTGAGCATCGTCACAGCATATATACTGACTGAATACAGTTTGTTTTTCTTTTTTCTTTTTTCTCTCCCCCCCTTGTTTCCTTTTAATCGAAATAGGTTCAAATTGAACATATTTGTGGAACAATTCTTTCCATTTTTTCACTGGGAGACCTATCAATATTAGAGTCCCCTTCCACTTTGTTAGGTCCTGATGAAAGCCCACTTGACCCTTAGGGGCATCAGAGAGGGCTGAAACATGTCGACCTTTTTTATGGACACATTTTTATAGTGCACCAGACCATAACCTGTCTGACCCGTGCACACAGAGCGTTTTTAGCTAACTCGAACCCAGTTTCATTAAAAATATACACTGGTTTTACGAGTTTTTTAACTTTATTCACTATAAGTCACTGCACCACACACTAACACTTTTCCACGATCACTACTGAAAAAACCAGAGGAATACCTCCGGGTGGAGGAAGCATTTATTAACCCAATGGTGATGCTGTCACGTTGTCAAGCACAGAGCGGACAATCAAAATATACCGCTTTAATCCACCAACAAACACGTGATTGAGGGTTTCTTAACAGTACGTAGTACTGTTTTTGCATACCCTGGTTCTTTCAGGACCAGTGATCCACTCTCTACCTGATATTTTTACATTTGAGAAAAAGAAGCTGAGTGGGTCACAAGCCCTTCTTTCTCCCTCTCATTTGATTATTACATAGCCATAGCAGACTTTAAGCAGACTTTAGTGTCTGATGGGGTAGACAGGTTGGGTGGTCATCCCCCAGAAGAGGACACCCCAGGGTTGGACTCTGATGAGGACCAGGAAGAGGAAGATAAACTTGACCTGGATGAACAAAACCATTCACAACATGGAGATGATGGCCCAAGAGGCACTCTCTCCATCCCTAAAGGGAGAATGGTGGATCCAAACAGAAGGAACAGATCCCCCTCAGTGGGGTCCAACCATTCTGAGAGATCCAAAGGGACCTCTGCCTCTTCTCAGAGAAGAGAATCCCCCCAAGAGAGGAAATGCAGACTGATCCAGTTTGAGCAGGCTAAACTACAACTCAGGAGAGAACAGTTAGCATTGGATAGGGAATCCCTGGAGCTTCAGAAAGCTTCAAGAAAATGGGGTCTAGAGACCCCTGGTGGCAGTAATACCCCTAGAGTTAGAGAGAAAGCTCCTAACAATAGGAACCTACATAAGATTGTGCCCCCCTATCAGTCAGGGGATGATATCCATAAATGGATCACTGCACTTGAGAGGGCCTGTAAAGTTCAGAGGGTCCCAGTAGAGCAGTGGGCAGCAATCTTATGGCTCTCCTTTGCAGACAAAGGAAGAGACAAGCTCCTCTCTGTCAGAGGAGAGGATGCAGATGATTATTATATCTTGAGAGATGCTTTGATAGATGGGTTTGGCTTAACCACTGATCAATATAAATTAAAGTTCAGAGACACCCAGAAAGCACAGGATCAAGATTGGGTAGACTTTGTGGATTGTGCTACCAAGGCTCTGGAAGGTTGGTTTAATGGCAGTAAAGTAAATGATTATCAAGGATTGTACAATCTCATCATGAGGGAGCAGATTCTTAATAATTGTCAAAACCAACTCTTACACCAGTACCTGGTGGACTCTGATCTGACCTCTCCCCAAGAATTGGGTAAGAAGGCAGACAAATGGGTCAGAACCAGGATTAGGCCCAAGAACCAAGGTGGTGACCAGAAGATAGATTCCACAAAGCCCAAAGAGAAAGGTGGGGATAATAAAACAGAAAAATCCCCTGAAGGGCCCCAAAAATCCAGTTCTGGGGGTGGGTCCCAAAATCCTTCCTCTACCAATAAGAAACCATATTGCCATGTGTGTAAGCAACCTGGCCACTGGAAAACTGACTCCAGTTGTCCAAAGAATGGCAATAAAATGTTTTGTTCCTGCTATTGCAGCTCCAACACCTCCTGTTACTACTAGTAGTAATCCCCCAGGTGGTGGGAGTGCACCCACAAATTTAGTTGGGCTTTCTTGGGGAACTCAGGTGGACTCTGGCCTAACCAGGTCCCCCTACACAAGCAACTCTAGTCTGTGATGGTGGCATGGGGTTTGCCAACTTTGCCATGAGTCCCAGTATCTTGGGCAGGTACAGACAAGAGCCCATGATCAATGGTCAGAAGGCTGTGGCCTACATGGACACAGGGGCTAGTGTCACCATGGTGACAAATAGACTACTGCCCCTAGAACAGCTTTTACCTGAGTTTAGCTATCAGGTGAGCAATATTGATGGAATCAGGACAGATCATCCCATGGCAGTGGTAAATCTCAGCTGGGGAAGGGTCACTGGCCCAAAGAGAGTGGAGTGTCCCCAACCTTACCTATAGATTGTCTACTGGGGAATGACCTGGAAATCTCAGCCTGGGCTGAGGTAGACCACAATGCCCATTTAAGAATGTTAGGCATCACTGAGAGAGTGGATGGGACCCTGAGGGACTCACCTCCACCCCAGGAAGAATTAAAGGGAGTGAAGCCTGAAACTATGGATCACTCCACCCAGACAGAGAGCATAGGGGGTGAGGAACAGTCCTCCCCCCACCAGACTAAAGGTAAGGGTCAGCTTCCTAAGGGAACTGATCCTGCCCCTTGTGAAGTAACTGCCCCAGAAGTGGTCAGGCCTGTCCTGGCCACAGCTCTGATGGCAGGGGATCCTTCCAAGGTGGTACCCAGTCTGCAGCAGGTATCTTGCCCCTCTCTACCCTGCCTCAGTCAGCCCAGGGATGCAGAGGTCAGGGAGGTCAGTGGACCCCTAGTGGTCTCCTGTCCAGAGGAACCCCATCTTCAGCAGATTAGGGACACCCAGCAGAGTAGTTCTAGCCAGGTGACCATTCCTCCACAAACTGAGGGATCCCCTTACCCCTAGGTACAGGTACCCCCCCAGATGGACTTTGTTGGGCACAGGGAAACCTGGAGCATAGTTGCCCCAAACCTTCCAGTGCCCTCCACTATTCCAACCAGAGGGACCCAACCCCCAGCTGTAGGCAGCCAGAGGTTGACCCTTAGGGCCAGATATGACACAGTCATGGACAGAAAGGCTTCCATGGTGACCAGTGGCCTGAGGAGGTTGAGACCACCTCAAATAGGGCCTCACTTCCAGACTCAGACACCCCACCAGCCTGCTTCAGGTAATTTCCCTAGACTTTGGAGAAACTCTAAAACCCCTTGGGGTAGGATTTCCCAAGTGGACCATGAGACAGGGAGCAACCATGCTAGTGCAGTTTCTTCCTTATATGGCCACTCAGGAAATAAAGGCTTATCTGGACAAGGTTAGCCTTATCTCCTTTCGTTTGGGGGGGGGGGGGGGGGGGTATGTAGGAAGGTGGAATCTGACTATATGGTTGCCCCCAACTTTTTGCCTGGTATTTGGATGGTTTTTGACTAGTCTGGCTGGGATCCTGCTATCCAGGACCCCAGCCTATCTGCTTCTTCTCTAAACTGATGTGAGTACCCTAGGTACAACCCAATTGGATGCTGAGGATACCCTGTCAGCCCTTGTAGATGGTACCCTAGGTACCCAGGGAATGGGTCCCTCAGAGGCCTACCAGGGCTGCAGCACGTGTTGTGCCACCCTGGGACAGCCATACCAAATGACACCACCAGACCACTACTGTAGTCTGGGTATGGTGGTGCTTACACCCCCTTACAGGGATACAGGTACCCTGTATCCCACCCATGTACAACACACGTATTCTCATTGGTCACCCTTCAAGCAGGCCTTGCTAATCCTACAAGGCAGGGTGCCGGGATATGTGTGAGGGGGGACCCCTACCTGAGTAGGGCCCCTCTGCAACCCTCGTAAAAAGCATTGCTGGGTTGTTTGTAGTGTAGCCATACCATATACTCTTAACCGCATTATAAGTATATCGCGATAGCGTGATAACTTGAGAATGGCTACACAGAACCATATCGTGTTTGATGTCAAACATGTAGGGATCATACCCCCAGTCCAGTCATGGGCATGAGGGCATGATTCCCCCCTGCTAGAGGAGCGATATGGGAAAAGTGGCAGAATTTAGACACCAATTTAAAAGTGCACACGTATCACAAAATGGATGCTACTCACCACCCACACGACTCTGGCTGCCTGTTGCTGGGCAAAACCGCAGCCTTGGCAGCTGGACAATAGGGATCCTGTTGCAGGGAGGTGCCAGCACCTTCCCAGACAGGTTATGTGGATTGGAACTGGGTGGGTGCACCATAGGATGCCTTTCAGAGTTGCACGTAGGCTGCTACAGCGCCTACATTCTGCATACACCGCCTGGAACCGGTTCAGGGGAATCCTGCCCCTTGCCCAGGCGGGAAACACACAAAGGGGATAGGGTGTAGCCACCCTTTCCCGCCTAACCTCTCATTGGTGGACACTGATCTGGACACTCCCCTAATCTTGTGGATAAAGGTGAATAACGTGTCCCCAGAGAATCAGATTAATCTTGGACTTCACAGACTTGACCTTCGACGAGCTGCTGCCCAGCTGACTGAAGAAATCTCCCTTGGGGTAAAGGAGTTACCCCCCTACTTGGCAGGCACCTTAAACACTGCAAGTGACCCGGTTGGAACTTCGCTGCTCCTTCGGACATCGACGACTCCTCTCAACCTTGAGGTGGGTTTCCTAGCATCCCAGAGGTTAGTGAGTGTGCCCAGCAAGTCTGAGCACCGTGGACCGCGTGGGTGCCGAGATCCCCAATACCTCAGGACACCAAACACCTCTTGCGTAGCACACGACCCTGACAAGTGGGGAAGTTGTGCTTTGGCCCAATATTGAGCCAACCTCTCAGCAGCAACTGTGCCAAAGATCAGCACCCTAGCTCACTCCGGTGGCCCGTGGGCACCCTTTTATGCACTTCAAATTGCTGCCTTCTGCGGTCCTTTGTCGCTCAACTTGTGGGCCCTAGCGGAGGTCAATCTTTACTTTTAAGAATTCCCCTGGTTGCTCCAGGCCTGCTCTACAGTCTCCTTGAAGGAGACCTCGCTCAGACCTCGTGGGTCTGCACCAGTAGCTGATTTGTTCATCTTGCGTGGGTTGCGGTTGCCAAGGCTTAGTGGTTCCAATCCGGACACTAACACTGCAGCGACCCTCATCCTTTGTGCGACAGTCACCTTCCAGAAGCTGGCCTTCCTTGAAGCCTCCCGGAGCCCGTGGCTGCAGATCCAAGCTACACCTTTTCCTCTTGAAGCACCCGACATTGAAGGGCTCTTTTCCTTGAGCTCCCTGGTCACTGTGCCGTGACCCAGACTCTGTCCCCTCTGCTTTCAGGTTCTTCTCTACAAGATCTACAACTTCATTCTTCACGGCATCATCGACGCTTTTAGCTAGCAGCAGTTTTGTACATTTTCCCATTGAAAATCAGCCTGCGACCTGACATCGAAAACGACCTATGCACCCGGCTTCCCTGGGGCAGGTAACAGTGGTACCTCAGTACTCCTATCGTAGTGGGCTCCTCAAAAGCTTAACTCTAAGTTTTTAACTTTGAACTCCTGCTATAAGTGTCTTTAATCTGTTTAAATCAAACCGCGACATTCTCCATAGGCTTTAATAGAGATCCCGATAGCAGCTATTTCCACTGCACGCACCTCCCGTGGGTCCCCTTCCTCATCACCTGGGGTGGATTCTCAAGGGGCCAGCGATCCTAAATGCCCTAGGCATTGTCTGTAGAATTGTCGTGGTTCTTATACCGCTTTTTAGGTCTCGCCTAGCTATTGCGATAGCAATTGCTATGCAAGACTATAGTAAGGGGCTCCCAAAAGTGCTCCGAAAAGCGGATTGCATGGCGAGCACGTGCACAATCACATGCATCGTGCCGCCATGCAATCCGCTTTTGTGAAGCGCTTCAGCCCACTGGCTTTGAGCGTGGGGTTACGCGCACAGTGACGAGCAGAGGCGCCATATGGCTTTCCTCTCTCGTCATGGTGCGCACACATCGCACACCAGTCGCCAGCCAGCCTGCTTTGACTTTTGCGCCTCAATGCTCCTCCCTCTCCCCCACCACAGAGCGCGTCTCGCGACCCCTTCCTGTATGCGAGGCTCGCCGGGGCCGCGCTTGTTTAAATCTGTTTTGTTCTTTTCCCATTCGACTCTTTGTTCATGTGCGCTGCCCAGGTCTACTCGTGGCAGTAGCCTGGTCCGATAAACCAGCCTCTCGCGGTGCCTCACACTAATTACGATTGTGGTCGGGCCTCGTCCCTGCCCGGCAGCCACCGCTGTTCCACGTTTCTTGGAGCAGCTCCCTTTCACTCCCCCGCCTCTCACCTGCTGTCTGCTCCAGCGCTGACAGACCTGTGACGATTTCTGACAGACGTTCAGAGCCAATCGGTATCACGTTCTCTTTGCGAGAGGTCCCCGTCACTGTCTTTGTTAGCCTGTGCCCCCGCTGCCCCCTCGCTCTGTGCAGCCCAGCAGTGTGGTTTTCCAGGTGTTCTCATTCTCTCCGTGAGTGGGGCAGCGCTTTCTCTCCATCTCTCCCGTTGTAAGCGGTGTACCTGCGGTCGGGCTCCAAAGCAGCAACTGTCTCGCCGCATTCCCAGAGGTGCCTGGTTTATTCCATTGCCATTTTGTGCCGCAGGTTGCTCATCCTCTATGTGGGCGACCCCCTCCGCTGCTGTCGATTTCCTCTGGTTTGGGTCTGGTCTCCCAAGTGCTCCCGTTTTTACCGTTCGAGTCGCAGCTCTCTCTTTGTCTCCCCCGTTGTCAGCTTCGTGCTGGCTGGAGGGTTCTAGTGCTGCCGTCAGCACCCGTAGTCCGCTCCCTCAAACAGGACTAGCTCACTGTTTTCCCTGAGGTGCCTGGGTTAGTACTCTGCCATTTTGTGCTGTAGGCTGCCTGGTCATTTTCGGTGGCGTGTTTCTCCATTATTTATCAGCAGCCTATCGTTCTCTTTTAGCTGCCCATTCTCTTGATAGGTTCAGATCCGTTATGCTTCGCTTATATAGCGTGGATGTCAGCTATATCCCAGGATAATTGAAGGATTATTTCGCTCACATTATACTCACTATCTTCCATGTTATTCCTTGATCTAAACGAATAGAGATGTTGTGACACTCTTTAAACGCTAATATGGAGTGGAACGCGAACCGCTAGCGGCTATTGGGGCCGATTCAATTGACATTATGAGGTAACATCCGGATACAAGATTTTTCATGGTACAATCAGGCACGGTTAGATCCATGGATGTCCCTTGTGTGTCGGGAGTGAAGAACAAATGCCTTTATGTTCTATGAGGAAGGACTTACATAGTTAATTTTTATGTCGGTCTCTAATTTCTCATGCATTACCCTCTTATCGTAAAATTAGTGTGCTTTTTCGAGCACAAACTGCTGTGAAACTCAGTAAGATTGACTGGCTTCATTAGGGTGTTAGGGGCTGGTGGTGAACTCCAAGTAATGATTTTAAATGTAATGAATTCTAAGAATTATATCATTGATTAAACGATATGTGGAGACATTGTCCTAACATACTGCAATTAAATGATTGTGTAATTAGCCGTACGCACTGATTTAGTTTAGAGGGGCCGCTGAACCACAGGCGTTTTGACTTGATCTTACTGGGAAGATTTTTTGTTAAATCCAGTTGGTATTTCCAACTGTATTCCCTGGTAACATGACGGAAGAACAGGGCCTGGCCTACGTTGAGGATGCAGTGATGCAGATCCTATCTGGGCCCTCAATACTTGGAGAAACCACTATCAACCAGGTCCTGACCCAGGGTGAAGGGTGGGACACACTGATAGAATAGAAAAAATCCCATGTAAAAGCAATCTTACATGGGGCTATCTTAACGGAGTATCTCAGAGCAAACGCAGCCCCACGGGGTTCAATAGTGAGCAATAAACCCTTGATCTCTTTGTAAGACAAGATGTTTAGAAAGGACTGGGCTTTTATAGTCTGGAAGTGCACAAGGGATTGGCTGATCCTGATTATCACAACAGCAACAAGCATTTGCCATGCAATAGGTCTCGCATTTATACGAGTTTGAGCTGTTGGCATTGTAAATGACAATGCTTTTTATTTAAGTTTGTTTTTTTTAAACATAAATAAAAGGCACTGTCATTAACAATGCTAATAGCTCAAACTCTCGCAAATGCAAGACCTATTGCATTGCAAATGGTTTGTTTAATATATGGTTTGGTCCCCCCCTGGGGCCCTGTGATTCCAGTGCTATTTTTTGTATCTATAAATGCTTGTTTAAATTGTAACTTTACCTCTAGCCTCATAAAGAGACTTGTGGGATTCTGTTTAGAATAAATACATATATTTTATATATATTGTGTGGACTACTCTTTCATTTGGTCATTCAAGAGGTTATCTATGGTAAAACAATAAGCTTAACACTCCTTCAAGAATTAGCCTGAAGGCTACTCTCCACAGCTACCACTAGGATAGCTTTCTTTAAAGGTTGTCTTTTAAACCTATCACCTTAAGAGTCGAATTGGACTGGTGCAAGGTGGCCACTATAACTAGTGACCAGCATATGCCAGGCCAACTTCTCACAGTAGTGTAAAATGCGTAAGAGTACTGTACACAATCTACATATTTAAGTACTGCACTTTAGTGGCAAAGCCTGACTCATTTTATCAATGCATAAGCAAAGACTGGCTTCTAATGCTACTAAAACTTGACAACATGACAGCTTTTAAAACAGTTATCTGTCAGCAAATACATGATGTTACCAAATGCTTCTCTCACAATGGTTACCCAAATGCACACAGACTCACAGTGTGATTCTAGACAAGCAACACTATTCCTAGGAGTTTACCAAAACTCATTCACTACTGTGCAAGGGGTAAGGGGACTACACACAATCTACATATTTAAGTACTGCACTTTAGTGTCAAAGCCTAACTCATTTTATCAAAGCATAAGCAAAGACTAGCTTCTAATGCTACTAAAACTTGACAACATGGCAGGTTTTAAAACAGTTATCTGTTTGCAAATACATGATGTTCCCAAATGCTTCGCTCACAGCGGTTTCCAAATGCACACAGACTCACAGTGTGATTCTATACAAGCAACACTATCCCTAGGAGTTTACAAAAACTCATTCACTACTATGGAAAGGGTAAGGGAACTGCACACAATCTACATATTTCAGGACTCTACTTTAGTGTCAATGACTTACTCATTTAATCTAAGCATAAGCCATGACTGGCTTCTAATGCTACTAAAACATGACAGGTTTTAAAACACTTATCTGTCAGCAAATACATAATGTTAGCAAATGTTTCTCTCACAATCCTTACCCAAATGCTCACAGACTCACAGTGTGATTTTAGACAAGCAACACTATCCTAGGAGTTTACCAAAACTCATTCACTAATCTAGAAGAGGTAAGGGTACTGCACACAATCTACATATTTAAGAACTGCACTTTAGTGTCAAAGCCTGACTCATTTTATCAATGCATATGCAAAGACTGGCTTCTAATACTACTAAAACTTGACACCATGACAGGTTTTAAAACAGTTATCTCTCAGCAAATACATAATGTTACCAAATGCTTCTCTCACAGTGGTTCCCAAATGCACACTAACTCCCAATGTGATTCTAGACAAGCAACACTATCTCTAGGAGTTTACCAAAACACATTCACTACTGTGGAAAGGGTAAAGGGACTGCACACAATCTACATATGTAAGTACTGCACTTTAGTGTCAAAACCTGACTAATTTTATCAGTGCATAAGCAAAGACTGGCTTTTAATGCTACTAAAACGTAACAACTTGACAGGTTTTAAAATAGTTATCAGTCAGCAAATTACATTTTAGTGTTCAAACATGACTCATTTTGCAAATTCATAAACAATGACTGATTTCTAATTGTACCAAAATATAAAAACAGCACAGTTATCTGTCTGCAAACACATGAAAAAACACAAATGCTTATCACAGAATGGTTTCTACATGCACACACACACTGTCAATAAGATTGTAGACAAAAGAAGTACTCCCTACACTTTAGCAGGAGAAATACATTAGTCTAATTAAAATCAAAATAGTCTACATACATACCCTCACAATTAAATAACTCACCTTTCAAGTTGTTTTGTAGATTAAGAAGTATATCAGTCACACACCAGATATCAGTCACACACCAGATTTTCTTATACAGAATCTCTGCATTGTGCACCTGTCAGCAAAACCAAAGAATGGCAAAGTTTCCCTCTCATTTTCCACACATATACATGTAAACATCAAATCACATTCCTTCCCACATAAATTCAAAAGCAAACACACATTTCTATTGGTTAAACATTTCAACCCTTTCCAAATGACATAAATTTGAACCCTACCCCCATTCGGCCTTCTGCCTGTTACCATAGCAACAGGTCATGGAACACTGAACTGAGCACACAGGTCACAAGTTCAGCACGCAATGTTGCTAATCAAAACAGCAAGTGTGCTTGACTTTTCAACATATCAGCTTATCATATATAATGTTCCTTTCACACACTTTTTGTTAACCAATAAGAATCATGCGTTTAAAAAACAGAAACATGCACCCTACCTTTCAGTGTAGAAGGTTGTCAAACAACCAATGATTTCTTGTCTTTTTTCAAAACTTCATCTTAGCCACCATTTTAGAAAAATCTCACTTTTCAAACTGCCATTTCATTTACAGAGACCATCTGAGTGCATCCAGACCTCCCTTCAAGATGCTTAGAGTGTGGATTGTGGGACACAACTATATTTTCTGGAGCCAAAGGTATGCAGAAAACAAAGGCATTCACAAAGACCTAGGTTTGCCAAATGTAGACATTAAATGGATTGGACAGAGAGGGTTAAAGTGGCACCAATTGATGCCATTGGTAAAAACCTTTATGCATATCCAACACACTGGCCTCATAATAGTGCACTGTGGGGGCAATGACCTAGGCACTTTGACTGGGGTGGGTCTGGAAATGCTTATGAAGGACACCTTTGCAGAATTGTTTTCACTTTTTCCCAAAACTGCCTTTGTGTATTCTAACATATGCCAAAGGCAGAAGTGGAACTGGTCTAATCATTTTTGTCCACAGATTGAGAAAGATAGGAAACAGGTGAATAAATCTGTTTCTGCCCAACTATGTGAAACTAGTATCTCAACTTTTTTTTTTGGTCCTGGCATCGTGTTAATCTAGCATAGGTGCAGAGACCTAGGCCTCTCCCTAGTAAAGCAAGGTACAGAACCTGTTCTGTGATCTTGAGTGCCACACAAGACGTGCCCTCCTAATGGGTGTAGGACAACTGTCTATGTGCTGGGTAAATAACATAAAGTGGTGGCAGCAGCATAGAGAGTTTTTGTGAATCGTAGTGAGTCTACTGACCGCTCTCAGGTAAAATTTCACTTTTGAGTGTACCTCAGTACCTTACACTGACATTCCATGTGCTTGTTAAGTATAGGTGTGTAGTCAGAGTAGGATATGTCTGCTAGTAGGGCTCTAAGTGCGTTATGAGTCTGAGTATAGGGAGCAGTGGGATCCATTTTGAAGGGTCACTGGTGTATCATGGCACAAGATCAATGGTGATACAACTTTTCCGTACAGTGGAAGTGTGTTAACTGCATTCGTGTGACTGAAGGGTAGACATTTAATAACTGAAGCGAGTTAAGCTGGAGACAGGCTGCCTTTAGAAATTAAAAGAGCAAAAGGCTGAGTAGTTCTCCCTTAGAACTGACATTTGGTAGATGGTAGGGGTGGGGGGTAGGACTAAAAATTACATTTGAAAGAGAACCACCCCAAACCAGTTCTGAAACCTTAGATAGTGGATCTACATTCCCTGTCTGGAACATTTGTAAAAAGTGGGATGCAATTCAGCCAGGGCTGATGTGTAACCAAGGTTGGTTTCTATGTGACAGACAGTCTCCCAGAGATGCGGCACATCAACTAACGTTTGCAGACTTTGCTGCAGAAGATGAAGGTCCGCATAGGACCACACCTCCCATATGAACAACCCTTGTGGTGTGGGCTCACAGTCCATAACTGCTCACAATGAGCATGCATTAGATCCTGGCCTGAAGCTACACATGCCAGAATGGGCACCTGCTGCAGCCTGAATCCTGTTCTGGTCCCGTGGCTGTGAACTTGCTGCTGAAAGCACAGGCCAGGAGAGTACCCACCAGCGCCATGCTACTGCACAAACATGAGCAAGGTTCGAGGCCTCACATGTGATAAACTGAGTTAAACATGTAGACCGTGTTCATGCAATTTCATTTTGGCCGTGAACTATTGTTCAGAACTATGAACTAGAAACCTCGTGAACTGCAGCAGTTCTAATCTTTCCCTATGTCTATGCTTAGGCAGAAGTCCCTCTTGACACTAGAGAAGCTCCTAAAACAGGGAGAGGGTGCCATTGAGGATGTAAATGTCTTCCTAGGAATCGTAGTTGGCTTCACAACCCTGTTGATGAGCCCACTACATTTGGTACTACCACATTTTGCTGTGTTATTAATGTACTTTCTTCTTCTAAGATAAGCACCTGACAGAATA
Organism: Triturus cristatus; assembly: GCF_964204655.1. Classification (NCBI taxonomy): domain Eukaryota; kingdom Metazoa; phylum Chordata; class Amphibia; order Caudata; family Salamandridae; genus Triturus; species Triturus cristatus. The sequence goes on from NC_140589.1 coordinate 1,224,084,983, forward strand.
ATGTTTTTTTGTGTGTGTTGTTTGATTTAGGGATTTGAGCTCTTATCCCTATACTACCTTTCTAAGAAATATTTGACAGCTCTCCCTCGATACCCTGAGTCAAGTGCGGAAAGGGTGTACATGGCCCAGTTTGCAGAGTCATACTAGAATGGACCCTATGGAACCCTTGGAAAATGACATCAAACACTACAGTTGGGACCCAGTAACTCCTGTTTGCTCCATTGTCCCACAATCGCGGTCTTGCAGAACATTGCTAAGCAGTGCATACTTCCTTGAAATGAAATGTAATCTCTTTTTCCTTTAAAAAAAAATATATTTTTATTGACTTTTGCAACAAGAAAATCATAGACAGCCATTATTGTCGCAAAAATTGTCAGGTTATAATTACACCATATCTCCACTACTTGTTCATTTGCTCCTCCTCAGACTCTCTTATCTTCTTTTCCTGACCCCGCCTACCCTTCAGGCTCACACCAGTTCTCTTTTATTTTACTGGTTTTGGATTTATGTTCCAATCCCTGTATCATTACTAGGGATTCTAAACCCCCTCCCATTTTTTCAGGCATCCCCTTCCATTATCTCTTTTTTCTTAAGAAGGGTTTTTCCTGGAAGTTGACGTTTTGTTGAGTGCTACATGTGCAATTTGAAATTAGTGTTCTACCATACAACTAACCTTCAGGTTAAAGCCTCGACTGTTCGATCTAGCTACCTCTTGAAAGTGAAAGTCCTAAATGGGAGGTACTTGGCCCTTCAGTGATATAGTAGTAGCATTTGACTTCTGTGATGCTAGGGACAGTGGCAATATTTCTCAAAAGGATTGCCCAGTTGCCCTTCAGTTCGTAATGTCCCATAGAAATGTCATGCTGCAAGAACAATCAGCGCCTCATTTAAAAGCCTATTGCGCTGCCGGTGCATGACTCTTTTAGACGCACTGGCTGCGCAGTATTTACAAGGCCATGTAAAGTCACCCTGCGTGGCTTTTCATGGCCTTGTAAATGTGGGCCCCTTTCACGCATTACTCTGCGTGAAAGGGGGGCACCATGGATGTTGCTGTGGGTGTTCCCACGCAACTTCCATGGAACCTGACACTTTCCCAGATTTACAGTGTCGTAGACCTAGGAATGTGTCAGAATCCTACACCTCCCAGGGGAGGAGTGATGCAACGAGCAAAAATATTTGTATTGCTCCTCGTTTTTGCTCTTTTTAAGTGGGCTGCATTCTTCAGCACACATAGAACGAGCAAAACACCATTAATGATTGTTTTTGTGCAAGAAGGTATCCCTTCCTGCACAACAACAATCATCCCTGCAACGCAGGCACCCTTGCACCATGGCGCATGGGTGACTGCATTGACGGCGCATTCCTGCCCTTTTATTTTGACAAACAACAGCGCAGCAAGCAGGCTTGCTGCGCTGCTGTGTGTCAAAATATTGTAAATGATGCCCTGACTGTTTGAAGAATTCCTGTCTATCTGGATCAGGTCCTGGCAGGGTGAGTACTGCCCCTTGCATCTTGGATTCGTATAGCTGCTTTGAGGATAAGGGGAAATCACTTGTTAATTGTTAATCCCACAAGGAGGGTGTAGTGTGTTCCCCAGCCCTGGAGAATGCAGATAGATTAAAGATCAAAAGATCAAAATGTAAAATCTGATTCTCTCATTTTTAGGTCTCGCCTTGCTATCGCGTAAGCGATCGCAAAGCGAGACTATAGATTACGGGTTTCAAAAGTGCTCCCAAAAAGCGGATTGCATGGCTAGCACGCGCACAATCACGCGCATCGTGCCGCCATGCAATCCGCCTTTTGGGAGCACTTCAAAGGGTCCGCTCCCCCGCCCCCAAGCGCGCGCGCCACGCTCCGCCAGGCTTTTTTTTCTTTTTTTTTTAAACATCATGCGCGAGGCGCGCGTGCGTCCAATGCTTGTTCTTTTAAAAACCACAATTTTTGGGCAATAGATGGATTGTCTTTGGCATAACCCTAATTGGACTACAAATCAATACATTCCATGTGATCGGTGCTTCTCAAGTCGCCACGCATTGAGGGTAATAGGTTTCTCCGCCACTGGGCTCCAGTACACCCGGACCAGCTAATTAGCCCACAGGTGCTAATCGTGCATTACTAATTAAGTGCCTGCCTTGTTATCACGTGCAGCTCCTAAATACCCGCCTCCCCCTAGGGCGCTTGCGTTTCATTCAGAGAGCCGCGCCGAGAGAGGAAAGACGCGTTAGCAACCCACTGTGCATTCTTTTTGATTCAATCCCTTTGCTGTCTGTGCATGTGATCCCTCACATATGGTTGTGAACTCATCTCTGCTGCTGCATAGGTTTTCCGGGGTCTGGTCTACAAGCGTTTCTCCCAGCGCGATTTTCCCGCTGCTGAATTCTTTCACATCGCACATTTTATTTTGGTGGCCTACAGGTGCCTGGAGTCACTCTTTACACTCGGGCAGCCTGTCTCTAATGTTGTTTACTCGCGGCGCCCAATTAACAATGGGGCGTCCAAACATCTGTTGACTTTCAGGTGGCAGGAGTTACTCTACGCTCCGGCACTATTTCTACACGCTTTTTTCTCTGTAAGATGAGCGCAGAATGTATTATCTAATGTATTACCTCCCGCTTCTCTCCCGACTCCTCCATGTATACAAGCGACCCAGGTACCCTATCAACACTCGCCCATCTCTGCCGGGGTTCTTTCTTTTCCCCGGTGTGTTCCCTACGTCCTGCGGACAATATGTCGAAAAGAGACGGCAACCCAGAGGAACCATACGAAGCCAATGCGGGAGCTTCTCCGAAGTAAGCCGAACGTTTCCGATATATTTGGCATCTCACTCAGTTCGGGATATCCGTTAATCTATTTCTTTCACCCGCGACTCCCCGCTCTCTTTTCTTTTCGCCCCGTCTTCCCCACCTTGACGCCCCCCTTAATCTGCCTTCCTTTCTATCGTTCTACATAAAGGTAACCATTTCCTTCTTCTAAGGCTATATTCCGCATTCACTCACTCTCCTTTTCCCTTTCGTGCTCCCGGTTTGTCACACTCCATCGCTTTTCTTCTCTTTTCTTTCTATCTTATTTTCCTTACTTTCCCTCTACTCATTTATGCACCCATTCTGTGTTCTTATCTATCGCTCCATCTCTGTCCCTTCATCTGTCTTCTTTCGATGCGCTCTTTTTCTCTCCCCTCTCCTGCAATTCGCCCTTCGTATCTCTCAGGTTTTTTTAACTCGTTCTATTTCCCATTTTCTCACACTCTTCTCTCAAACTTTCTCTATTTTCCTAGATATATCTTGTATCAATCTCTTGCTTTCTGTAGCCCTCTCTCAGCCTTCATGTCTCTATTTATTTGTTCATTTTGGGATGTGAATTGGCGTGACCCAAGTGTGCATCAAAGTGCTAAGCCATATCAGTAATAAACAGCTGTGAAAGAAAACTTAAAGAAACGTTGCTACTAAGGGGTATTTTAGGTTAATATAAGATAGAAAAGTTACGTTTTTCAGGATTCAAGATGAAATTACAACCGCTTTCAGCTTCCTTCCTCTGAGTGTGGCCCGGGCTGCAGTGGGAGCGGATACCGCCTCCCTGTTTATCTTCCTAATCTCTCTTTCTCTGGAAGTCCAAGTGCTGTTCTAGGTAGCAGTGTGTGCTAGACTTATAACCTCATGCAGGGCGCAATTAACAACAAACAAGCATTGGCATAGCCAATAGGTCACGCCTTTGGGACCTTATACGTATTTAGCCATGCAACAGTTGTTGTTGCACCAAGGATATTGTGCTGCATAACTAAATACTTAGAAGGTCCCAAAAGCGAGACCTATTGGCTATGCCAATGCTTGTTTGATTAAGCTATGCCTCATACATTTTTCACCCCTGCCCTACTTCCAGCCCGGCTCTATTCTTGACACTGCATCCGTATAAACATGAGTAAAGAATCTAAATTGGGGCACTGTAGGCTGTGTATACATGCAGAGTCAGCGCAAAAGAACAGCTGGCGTCTGCTTGGGGTTTTTCAGACAATGGTAAAGCCTCAAGTAAAGTTTATCCAGATAGCATATCTTGTTGTGCAGCTTCAGGACGCGACAATTGCACAAGGCACCAAGGCTGTCGATTCTTACCGGTACCTCATTTGTGTGTTTTTCCCAAAGCTCTATTTACCTCTGGGCGTCCCTTGTTTGTGATCTCTTGCTTTTGTTATAAAAACCCATGTAACCATCGTTCGGTGTGCTTCCTCCTTGATTATCTCTATGGTGCTTGTCGGACAAGGCCCATGAATGCTAATAAATGACCTATGGTTTGTACTTCGCTCCAGTGTCCATTCCTCCTTACTTGTTAAGAACCCGTGGATGAAGAGGTGACCCTGCACCAGTGGGTTATCAATAATCCGCTTCCACACTACAGTTAAAAGTGTCTTTATTCTCCAACATCCATTCACGCTCTGCTCATTACATCATATTTCACAGAGCCACACCCTAACACCTACTCCGCATATCACGTGGTTCCTGTTCAGAGTCTGCCCAGAACCACAAGGGTCCTAGTGTGTATGGCATCAATATACTACATCTCAGGGGGCGTGGCTTGGCTGCCAACTATGGCGAATGTGTGAGCTTATTGCTACGTGTTGGCCCGATGCTATCCTGTGAATATCTAGCCTCCTAGCACCCTGTGACTGCCACGAGAATAAACCTGTCCGGTGGGAGCTCCCGGGAACCTGACAGGAGCTTTTAATGCTCTGTGGTGTGCTCTGCGGCTGCCAAGGGATGACCTCATGGACCAGGCAGCCACCTTCTAGGATGACGGCCGCTGCCTGAAGGGGAACCCAGGGGAAGACTTCAGCAGCCCTCCCCAACCATAGAGTGCTCAGAGTACCCGAGGTCTGTACCGGGGTGCAGCCAGGGGACAAGGCAGGAGAGAGGCTTTCGCGCGGGGATGGACCCTGGGAAGTTGGGACCAGCACGGACTGGATTGGCAGCCGCTGTGAGGTTGTGAACAGGACCGGTGGGCACGTACTATGACAGAGGCATGCATTTGGGAGAAGCGGAGACTGAGGCCGTTAACCCACTCCAGCAAAAGCAGTTCGAAGGTAATGCCTGCCCTGACTGGCCAGCCGCAGAGGTGGACTGCACCTGATGCCCCGCTACCAAAAGGAGGTCTGATCAAAACCTAATCACCAACTTTCACAGGAGTCACCTTGACAGATTTTCTATAGTCAAAAGTTAACTTCCGTGCATCAATTCTGTCAGTCTCCTTGAGATTCCACTGACCATCAGAAACTGTTAGACTTTTTTAGATTCAGCTTCGTTGACCCAATGAGATGCAATCAACGTGTTAGGGTATCTTCCCTTTAACAGCTCAAAGGGAGTTCGCCCAGTGGTGGCATGAGGCGAAATTCTATAAATTTCCATCTTTTTGTTTATTTCTTCTTTCCAATTTAACTTATTCTGTTTGGCCATGGCAATGGTTTTTATTTAAGACTCGGTTAAAGCGTTCCACCATACCATTCATCTCGGGATGATATAAGGAACATTTTTTGTGTTTAATGGAGAAACTTTGGAAAAACTCTTCCATGTCATTGGAGACCAATTGGACTCCATTATCTGTTAGCAAGACCCCAGGTAGTCCTTCTCTTTCGAAAACCTCTTTAAGAAATGAGATGACATGTCTCGTGTCAATCCCCTTGGTGAGTTTAATTTCGGGCCACCTGTAATACATATCAATGAGCACAACCACAACTATCACATCCATTGCCTTGTATAGGGCCCAAAATATCAAGCGCTATCTCTTCCCATTGTTCTTTAGGACGGTCTCGGACAACGATAGGTTGTACTCTGGGCTTCAGACACATTTCACTCAAGGCACAAGGTACACATTCTCTCACTATCAGGAACCATTCTGGGAAGATGAATGTTGGAACGCGTTCTTCTCTCTGCTGGACACGCAGAGGCAGCTGGACCCCAACAATCCCCAGAAATCATCCGACGAACACTGAACCAGAGACACCAGTGCTCATCCGACAATCTCGAGGGAAGGGGGTTTGGGAACACACAATAAACTAAATAGCAGTAAAAGGCATCAATAAGAACACAAATAATCAATGACATATATCATGCATAAACTTCTGCATTGGGTCATGATAAAAGAGGTATTTTAGAATGATTATAATAAATCAGAACTGCACTCACACCATATGGTGCCAAAGATAAATAAACACTCACACAATATTGCGCCAAAGAAAAATACACACTCACACACTATTGTGCCACCGAAGATTACACATAAGCACACCATACATTCTTATTTCAATGAGATAAGACATAATCTGTATCCTTCAGCTGAAGTATGTCCAAGGCTTGAGAGCGTTACCAAGACCTTCTTACAGTGAGAAAAAACAGAGACGTAACAGGATAACAATACACTGCAATAATAATATACACTTCTATCAGCAAGAACTATGCACAAATTACATAAATGATATGAGGAGGAAATTACCAAAATCCAGGCAAGTAATGTAAAGTAAGCCGATTGGTAACAAGCGGGAACTGTGATATAGGAAACGAAGTCAGGAAGTCTCTGACTGCGAAGAGTTTAGTGCGCAGTTACCCAAGATCTCCCCGATAACCAGAAATGAGCCGGGATTCAAAACAATGGAATTCCACTGAGCACAAGAGTTAAATGTAGCCCAAAAAGGATTTAGACTTGTCTGCGAGTAGCAGCAGCGAGGATGGAACAGGACTCGTCCGACCAGCACCTGCAGAGAAGAGCCGTCATGCCGCAAGAATCTTCAACAGAAAACTCAATGCGAAGCACTGAAGATGAGCCTGGGTGAGAGTTAAATACCTTTTGCCAGGCTGATGAGTCATGGAGGCTTGTTGAGTCACGGAGGCTGCTGAGTGATGAAGGTTGCTGAGTCACGGAGGCTGCTGAGTCATGGGGGTTGCAGAGTCATGGAGGCTTGTTGAGTCACGGAGGCTGCTGAGTCATGGAGGCTACTGAGTCGAACTCTGGCGTGGCCTGGATACAAAGATAAGGAAAACACCACCACATACCGGAGCAGAGAATTAAAGAAATATGTCAGCTTTTTTTCCTCAGGGACCACGGAGAGTAAAAGAGGGGATGAGTCGAGGGCGAGAGGCATGTGTTGAGGACCTGCTAGGAGCCCCCACCCGACAGCCAGTCTTCTAGGTAGGATGTAAGTGCGTGAAATGCACCTAGCGCCCTGGAGTTCACCCTGAATAGTTCCCCCACTACTGCTGTAGTGCAGAAGGTGGTGGGCAGTCCGATGGATCCTGACACTCACTAGGCGTTCGACCTGCAGATCCATTCCAGGCCACCAGTAGTTAAGCCTTACCTTTGTTTTTGACATGCCTTGATGTCATTGATGGACCAATTCCAACAACTCTTGACGAGGCAATACAGGAGGAGCCAGCCTGGTCCCTCTTAATATAAGTCCCTCACACTCAGAAAGCGCCAATACTTTTCGCAATTGCCTTTGATCTTGTTGTTTCACCCTTCCTTGAGCAATGAAGACAGCTCTTGAAATTCTTTGTCTGAGGCGCACTCTTGACGCCACCTGCTTTCTTTCACGGCGTCATTCTCAACACTGCACACCCATTTGTTTAGTTTGTCCTCCTCACAACTCAAATTATCTTCATTATGCGATACTAGTCTTGAAAGGGTATCTGCTATTCAAAATCATATCCCTGTAGGGCAACCACCCACTTGGATATTCTTCCTGAAATCTCATTCTGGATGACCAAAATGGGTTTACTCATGCTCGCAGCACATTCCTCAGTCTCCGACGACTGTACTTGGTGCTCTGTCACCCGGAGATCACATCTTACCCGACTGCGGCTTTGTTGTCAGTGGACCTGGAAAAGGCCTTCAACATGGTCTGCTGGGATTTCCTGTTTGCGGTCATGCGGAATATGGGGCTGGGAAAGGGCTGGCTCAGGTGGGTGAAACTCTTGTATGAGAGGCCCACAGCTCGAGTTCGGACTGGTAGGACAGTGTCGGTACAATATGGGATATTTCGTGGCAGGGATGCCCACTGTCACTGCTCCTATTTGTGCTGACGATTGAACCCTTGGCAGAGCTGTTCTGACAGTGGGAAGTGGCACTAACTACTGGGGGCCGAGAACATATCTCCCTGTATGCTGAAGATTTGTTGCTTTACTTGGCGGGCGCCATGAAAGGGTTATCTAGGGCACTCGAACTCCTATCAGATTTTGAAAGCCACTCAGGACTGAAAGTGAATATGAACAAAACATATTTGTTTCCCATGTCCCCAGGGACCTCTCGACCACAGGAGATCCCTGCTGACCTTAACTGGGTGCAAATCACATTCTGGTAATTGGGGGTACAGATATTTTAGTCCTTGGAGAATTTAAGGGCTGGTAACCTGTAGAAAGCGCTCCGATTGCTCCCCTCTGCCATTCCCTTCTGGTGTTCCTTACGATTACCGATAATGGCTCGGATTTTGCTGTCCAAAATGGTTATGATGCACCGCCTGCTTTACTTCTTTGTTAACTTGCTGGTGACTGCCCCAGCCGGCCAGACTCGCTGTTATGGGAGCTGAGATAGGATGGGGATAGGCAGAGGGAGTCCTCTCCTCTCCTGACTCAACCCCTGGGCAATGTCCCTAATTCCAACACCAGAATCCTATAACACACCCATTTCCCATCATCCGATCGCCTTCTCCAGCTGGACACCTCCTCGTAGGCAATTTTCCATTTAGTTTCGATACTCCCAGCCTATGACTCGATGATCCTTGATTCCCAGGCCTTCTCCAGTGAGAAAGAACACCGTCTCATATTATCAGCACCACTTGTTCAAATCTATCCTCTCCTCCCTAAGCCTAACTCCTAAAACAAAAGCGTTATTTTAATTAACCAAGATGATTTACTCCACCAGCAAAAGAAATGTGAGAAAGAAAAAGATTCCACATACACATGAACATTAGGAACAACCCTTTATATGAGAGCCAGGGAATTGCACATGAGGCCTACTGAAAATTGGCTAACATAAGAGAATAGCACATAGGCCTTATGAAATTACATATAAATTAACACTTTACTGAGCATTTCTAAATCAACATGTTACGTAAGCACATCAAATATGTGACTACTGGTAAGCAGCATACACAATTTCTGCACCTTAATGTTTTCAGCTAAACACATATGTATTGCAACATTAGGTTCTTCACATTTAGATGAGAAATATCCCTAACATGTCACCTTTCACATTATTACAGTACATATTCTACTGTCCCATGTTAATACAACAAAGGATTATATGCAAGTGCGAACTACTCATGATTATGATGCACCCCTACAAATGAAAGAGCATAATCGTGCTCCATCAAAGACAAACCTCTCTGTGATGCAGAACTCACTTAATTGGCAGATAAATCGGGCCTGTGTAGGGCCTCTATTGTCACTGCATACTGTAGAGCTTGAAGGATAACAAATGTGATGTGCTTGTTTATATACTGTGAAGGTAGGTGTTTAAAGTGTGATGTGTCTCGAGTAATGGACTTTCCAAGACAAAGTGCTGTCATCATCTGTTCCTTGCAAGCCACTACTTGTAGATAGTCGGCGGTGAAAGGGGTGTCTGTCTTTCATTTCTGTCTTTGTTTCACCAATACCTCGTCTCCTTTGTCAAAGACTGTTTCCTGGGTGTGGCTGATCAGCGTATGCTTTGATTTTACTCTTCAGAGAAGCGTCTGAGGCGCAAAGTTTGTCAGCATTCACTGATCTATCTGGTATCCATTGAGGTAGTTTTGTTCTGCTTGATCGCCCAAATAACAAAGTAGCTAGGCTCTCACCCATTGTGGAGTGAGGAGCTGATCGCTAAGTCCAGAGGGCTTGGCACATAGCTTGGTTCAAGTTGATTCCTTCCATGGATGCTGGTTGAATTACCCTTTGAGGGTGCCAATAAATCTTTTGACTACACCATTGGCTTGGGGCCAGAGGGATGTACTCTTTTGGTGTTTAACATTGTGTCATGTAAGAACCTCTTTGAACTCATTGCTGTTGAAGGGCAGGCCATTATAAGATTTGAGGATGTAGGGGATACCCCAAGTTACAAAGACATCCTCAAGCCTTTCTCTGACTTTATTGTGAGTCGTTGAGGACCGTGATGCCACCAAAGGAAAAGGTGAATATTCGTCAATGACTAAGACGTGTAGAAAAGAGATAGACTATTGTCTTAGTGATGAAGTGATGAAGTAACCCCTGAGACATTGCTTCATAATTTTGTTAATATTAATGGAATTATAGAAGCCTTATTTACTAAAAAAAAGTCGTGGTAAAAGGGAACCAATTTTAGGGTGGTTTGATAAAAATTGCACTAGAACACTACACGATTTAAAAGACGCCCTGAGCAATAGGCCACGTGATAATTTATCTATCAAAATTTTAAGGACTAACTATAAATTGGCACTTTCAAACAGGAAGAATGAACTCCAAGATGAAGCATGGAACAACCTTTAACCTAGCAGCAGATACCAATAATAGTAAATTGTACTGGGAAACTATTAATAGCCCTTTTTTAAAGAATGACAGTGTACCAGAAATAACTTCATATGTAGAATGCAATGCATGGATTGAACATTTTTCAATTTTTTTTAACCCCGATAGGTTTATTTTAAATCCAAGTATGTGTAATGAATTTTTATGGTTACCATTACCGTTGTCAGTAAGTTTAGACGAAGTATATGAGGGTTTAATTAATAGCAAAGGAGGTAAAGCGCCTGGCCCAGATGGGGTGCCGGTGGATTTATACAAAACCGAAATGAATCTCTGGGCCCCAATTCTAGTACGACTTTTTAATGGAGCAGCTGTAGGGAGCCTCCCGGAGACATGGAGTCAGTCTGTAATTATCCCTCTATTCAAAAAAGGATCTAAATCTGATGTGTATAATTACCGTCCCATCTCTTTACTAGATGCATCTATTAAAGTAATGAGTAGAATTATTCTGAAGAGATTGGATTTATGGGCAGCTGAGAATGGGATTTTATCAAAAGTTCAATATGGATTTAGGAAGGGTTTGGGGACATTAGAACAGTGTATTAATCTTGACCTCCTTATTAATAAATACACTGTTGCCAAGGAAGGAATTCTGTATCTTTGTTTTGCTGACCTAAGTAGTGCCTTTGATCTCGAGGATCATGCCATTTTATGGCATGTCTTACTTGAATTAGGGGCACCTAACGAAATTGTACATTTCCTAGCAAGGTTATACGCGAAACTAACTTGTAAAGTACGTTATGGTCCTGCTGGCGAATGTACTCCTTTTTTCAGGGTCACAAGAGGCATTCGCCAGGGTCGTGTCTTGGCACCACTTTTATTTTCATTATTTATTAACAAAGTCGACACAACCCGTGGCCAGATTTCTGCAGATGCCCCGTTTATAGATGGGAAAGCAGTGCCTATTTTACTATATGCGGATGACGCTGTTTTATTGTCACATACTCAGATTGGTCGGCAACGACTTATTAACGAGTTTACTTCATTTATTGTAAGCAGAAAACTTTTAATAAACAAAACCAAGACCTTTGTGATGACCTATGGGAAGAAAACTAAACCAGGGGGGTCATCCTTTTTTATTGATAATGTAAAGATGCAAACGGTTAAAACATTTTGTTATCTTGGCTTAACGTTTTCGGGAGATGGGAAATGGACACAGGAACATGAATACATCAGTCTCAAAATGAGTAGGAACACTAATAGTATATTTAGATTTTCATCTAAACTAGGGGCAAGACAAATCAGAGACATGATGGTGATTTACAACGCCAGCTGTGTCTCATCCGCACTTTATGGAGCGGGTGTATGGGGTCATAAATGTAGCCCAATGCTGCAGCAAGATGAAAACAGGTTCCTCAAGAAACTACTGTGTGTCCCACCCTCAGCTTCAACAGATTTAGTTCACGAGGAAGTGGGAATTGAATACATCTCTGATATGGCTGCATTACACCCCCTGACCCTTTGGCGTTCAATCTGGTTAAAGCCAGAAACAATATTTACCCAAGCAATCATTAAAGATTGCTTGAGGCTTGACCATTCTAATCGAATCCCGTGGCTCAAATACATCAAATATTGGTATCATCTTTTATTTGAGTGTGACATTTTCCTCGAACCTGAGGCCGCAGCTTTAATCCCTAAAAAAGAGTTAAAAGCGAGGTTTTTAATCCACAAGAAGGAGATAAGAGAAAGGTCATTTAGGAAGCTACCAACCGTTATTTTTTATCGGGAGTTAAATTTAAATATTGGTTTCCAGACCTATCTATCTTCTGTTACTCGTAATTCACACAGATTTGTTTTAACCCGTCTTAGACTGGGAATTGTTCACCATTTAGTGGCATTTCCGCAAATGAAAAATGGTACCAATTCTCTTTGCCCAAAATGGTACCAATTCGCTTTGCCCATGCGACAATACGTCAAGACAAAGTTGTTTTCACTTTTTATTGTTTTGTAAGTTTTAACATTCTCTGAGAAAATTTTATCTAAAACCTATCTTTTTAAAATATATTGCTCGATCCACAAAAATGGCCATGAAGTTAGTATCATCTCTAGAAGGCCCTGACATCTGTTTTTATGTGGCTTTGTATATACTGAAATGTATAGCTGCTAGGAAAGCAATCATTTTTTAACAGGATTGCCTTAGCTCATAGAGTACAATGCTTGACGGTGTGTTAATGTGTTTTTGTCTGTACAAACATGACAATTGGAGCATCAAGGACCTTTTGGAAGGCTACCTTGCACTTAAATATTTTATGTGGAATTTGTAAATTCCTCAAATGCGATAGGTTTTTAAATATTGTGACTTGTAATTTGTTTTACAGCCATGATGGGGTTTTAGTTTATGAAATATTGTTTGTATATTGCTCTGCTTATATGGTTGTATTTTATAAACCGAATAAAAGCATTTTGAATCGAATCGACTACCATGAGATGATGTCCATCTCCTAATGGTCCGAAGAAGTCAATAGCGATTCTCTCCCAGCCATGGGCAGGAAGATCAACCATGGTCACTGGGTGCTGCATCACCTTGGGGGACAGGCAATTTCAAATGTGGCATGCTTTCAGCTCCTTTTCTACTTGGTCGTCTAGCTGAGGGAACCACACTCCGTCTCTCCAGGCTCTTGTGGTGGCTACAAAGCCACACATGTCCTTCATGAGTTAGGACGATGTTAGCGGCGCTCGTGAAAAGCATTCGGCTGGGTTCTAATCCTTCCCAGGTTTATGTACAATCTCATAGTCGTACTCTTGCAACCTCAACACCCACCTTTTGATGCGAGGAGGCATCTTAGCCTTCGGGTTCCCAAAAATAGTGAGCAGTGCCTGGTGGTCTCTGATGACAGTAAATCGTTTCCCATAGAGGAATACATGAAAATGTCTGCAAGCCCACACCAGAGCCAGACTCTCCTTCTCCGGCTGAGAATAGGCACGTTCTTTTTAAGACAGGCTTCGACTAGCATAGGCCAAAATATGTCTCTTCTCATTCAGATGGCCATTGTGTTGAGCAAGGATTGCCCCAGGCCCTTCGGGTTAGCACCTACTGTGACTGTGTTATGCAGCTTGAGGTCGAAGTAGGCTATTTCAGTTGCATTCTCAGTTGCATGTTCGATTTCTTTGATACTCTGATCACACTGGAAAGGAACAATCCGCTTTGTCAAGTCTCTCAATGGGGCACTCACTGTGGCAACATTGTGAATATATCTTGAGCAGTAACTGGGCATGCCTAGAAAGGACTGCAACATGGAAACATATTTAGGGGAGGGGGGCCGAGTGGATGACAGTACTTGCACCTTGTCTGGATCAGGAGTTATTCCCCGTTCAGAGAATATGTGACCAAAAAACATAAGTTTTCTTTTGTGAAATTCACATTTCGCTGCATTAAAAGTGAGACACGCATCAGCAAATAACTGGCACACTTGAGTGAAGGCTTTGTTGTGTTATTTTGGGTTCTTCCAAAGACCAATATGTCGTCACTGTAATTGAAAGCATGTGTCACAGGTTGGATTATTCCACGAACAACATCCTGAAATATTTCAGCAGCCGAAGACACTCCAAAACTGTTTCTTGTATCTGAACAAACTAACATGAGTAGAAAAAGTGGTAATATACCTGTAGTTCTTTTCTAACTCAAGTTGGTGGCACCTTTTGTTTAGGTCCAGACAGGAAAAGACTTTAGCTCCGTTCAGTTGCATGATCATGTCTGCTATGTGAAGACCAAGATGTCTCTCACTCTCAATGGTCAATGGCTCTGTTTAGCTGGTGTATATCAGCATAAATGCACACTGCTCCACAACTGCCCTTTTTTAGTACATCTACTATGGGCAACACCCATGGTGTGGGGCCTGTGGAATGCTCAATGATGTCATGTTTCAAAAGTGCTGGCAACTCTTTCTCCTCAGCTTCTTGCAGATGCAAAGCAACTCTGTGGTGCCACTGGGCAACCAGATGAATGTCTTCGTTGATATTAAGCTGCACTTTCATTGTCTTTATTTTTCCCAAATTGTGAAACGACGATGGGAAATGGCTCATAATCTCATGCTGAGCACGGAGGTTGTAGTTGAGAGATATTAACCCCATGTAAGCAGCTGTGGCAAAACTGAGCAGACATGCACTCTAGGTTGTTCCTTGTAGGACATGAATGGTGGCTCATGCCAACGTTGTTTTGTGCTGCATTGCCACTGTGAAGGACCCTTGGCTCCTTAGCAGTTTAGAAGCTGCCCAGGTGTATACCTTCATGTTTGAAGGTGTGGTGTGTGGCACATGTGAGAGACTGTTGAACTTTTCCACTATTGGTCGATGCCCCACTGTCGATAATGAAGAATATGAGGTGACTGTTTACCTTCAATGTAATTCTGGGATAGGGTTCGAAAGAAGTTCGGCACTGTGTTTGGGGAGTTGTTTTTGAACTGTGGTTTTCTTCAAATGCAGCTAACCTCACATGTGCACACCGTCTTTTGGTAGACATCATTAACATGCACCCATCTTCTTCGCTGGTGCTCAATAGCGACGTTAAGGAATCTTTGTACGATGAACTTTATGGCGATTGATTTTGCTTGGTCTCCACTTGTAGCTGATAGTGCCTTTTAATTTTGTGGGCATGGCGAGAGTGATTCTGTATGTTCTCACGCCCATCTTTTCTCACTGATGTGGCGCACTTGATTTTTTCTTTTCTCAACATACAGTTATGAAGTGGTTCTCTTTTCCACAACCCTTACAAATTTGTCCTAGAGCTGGACATTTGCCTTTCTGGGGGAAACAAAAATCAACATCAGAAGCATACTTTTATTTTCTTCGACGACGTTGTTTTACGAGCATCCGTTGTATGCTTGTGCTTGCTTTTTATGGTCAACGCTGATTCATTGTGCGCTGTCCATGCTTCCATGTCAGCAGCTTGTCATTATGCTCGTTCTTGCAATCAAACGTCCATTAGCATTTTCTCCAGACTTAATACCTCTTTCAACATGTGCCTTCTGAAATAATGTGAAAGGCAGTCATCGATGATTATGAGGCGCATGGCTTTTAGAACTTGCAATGATTGATAGGTGCGCCAAGTATTTCTAAAAACTCATCCACTGCTTCACCTGTCTTTTGTCGTGCTACGCTGAAGATATACCTTTCATAATCAACATTCGGCATTGGATTGAACTTGGCACCCAGTGCTTCTTTTACGTTTCGGTACGACGTTGCATCAGTCTGTGAAATTTTCTTTACTGCATCTTTCACTTTATCAGTTGCAAGGTTTTTCAAATATTTAATGATTTTCTTATCATCTTCCTCCTCAAGTGCATCTATGAAGTCGTCGAAGGTTTCAATCCACTCCGTCCATTTAGCACCAATGTTCTGTTCCTTGGATGTGGTGAACGGCGGTAGTGGCATCAAGAACACAGCTGCATTGTATTTCGCACTCCCTTCGGCCGCCTTTTTGCTAGCACGTGTCATGCAGCTTATTTTGCTGTACAGGGTGAGTTCAACAACTTCTGCGGCCATCAGCCTCGTGCAGAAGCATGTGTTGTGGTATACTTTGATCGCCCCTGAGTGTGAGTATGCTGCCTTTTCCTGTACCTTGTTTACGTTATGGTTATTTTTTTGCTTCATCTGAATAGTTGCTTTATGTTTGGGGCGCAGCATCTCTGCTGACAACCTCACCAGCGCTATGGGTGGGCATTCTGCATACCCTCCGCTGCGGGGCCTTCGAATCCTTATGCGGCAGTGTATGGGCTGGAACATGACTTTGATTTCACGTGTGCCGGTCGCAAACTGCTGTAATATTCTGGGCACACACGGCATGCACAAGTAGTTTGCACGTACCTTTCCAAACTCTCAGGTGGAGCAGTTTTATTTTCCACGGGCACGTAATCTCCTACTCGTCGCCAGTTGTAGTGTCTTCCTCAGCTCTGGAGCATGCACAGACATTAAACCACACACATGAGCTGCAGTTAAACATATATTTTTTGTCCAACATCCATTCATACGCTGCTCATTATGTCATATTTCCCAGAACCACACGCTAACACCTCCCCCACATATTACATGGTTCTATGTCTGTCCAGAACCTCAAGGGTCGTAGTGCACATGGCATCAATATACTACAGAGGGAAAGGGGAAGTACTATCCAGGAGGAGACTTTATGTTAGTGAACATCTTGCCTTGTGCCTTTGGAAATGTAGTAGGTCCAAGAATAAACCCATCAAGACCAGGAGAGACCGAATGTGCCCAAAGATCATTCCACATGAGTCCAGGAACATTTGGCCCACCAGCGAATAGCTAACGGATGGATTGCCAAAGGATTTGAAAGTTCTGACTTTTTTTTTACTGTTTCCCTCTAGTGCAGACTTTTACAGCACTCAAATGTAACTGCTTATATTACAGGGTTTTTTAAGAGCAATTTTTATTTGTTTTCGTGCCAGAAACGAATAACTGCTGCCTCCCAGTGACCAGTTTGAAGAAGCACAAGCAGAGTTTTGGTATGCTTAGTTAGTTGTTGACTTCCACACTCTCCTTTGCATCCAAAAAACGTTCCAATAATCTTTTAAAATTATTTTGCTCTCTACATAGGATTTGCTCCTTATATTTGTCATTTTACTGTTCGCTGTTTTTTCCTTTTGACCTTAAGTGGGTTGGGAATTATATCATGTTTATTTCTGAACGGTAATATCGTTTTTTGGTTACTGTTCATATGTCAAGCTCACTTGTCTCTGAGGAAGACGTTGCCATTTGGGACTGGCTATCAAGGGTTAGACTGGGATTCACCACAGAAAACAGTTTTTACCTCTGTGCGCTAGATTGTTTTGACTGTCTTTTACGAAGTGAATGCAGTTTGTGTAAAGTCTGGTTGTCTTTGTCAGTCTGTTCATTTTTAAGTTTGAAATCTTTATTGAACATGGTGGTGTCAAAAAGTACAATATGCAAGTGACAGTAACATTTTAAGAAAATCAATGACATGAAGATGTATGCAGTAAATAATTGATAACAAAACTTATACATTACAAATTAATCAACATGTAAAAATGAGATATTTAATATCAAAACAGCTCATAAACGGATAAGCTCATAATTGCATGGCAAAAAGAAGAAAAGAAAAAGGAAGGGAGAAAGGGAAAATGTAAGGGTAATGGAACACATAATAAAGCCCTTTACCAGCGATCTAACAATTAATAGTAATAACACTGTGCAGACAACTATAAAGTAATTATATATATTAAGGCACGGTATTAGTTAGGGTATTCTGTTGGAGAAATATGGGGTTTCCACTATAATTTATGAAGCATGGAATTAGAATATGCTTGAATAGCTCTCTTCTGTGTTCCAGGAAAGTCAGCTGAACTACGAACCTGAAGAGAGCTTTGGTGGGGACAGGGGTGGTGGTGTTGGGGGGCCCCGAAAACCCAGATCAAGACGAATGTAGGGGTATCTCTGTAAGCACCACGGACTATTAATGACGTATACCGAGACTATTTCAGGGACTTATATAAGTCGCTGCCACCCATTCCTGCTGGAACGCAAAAGGCATTTTTAGATATATTGCGGCTGCTGGAACTGGATAGACAAGCTGGGGTGGCAGTGGGAGGTCTAGTGACATTACAAGAGATACAAGAGGCCATACGGAAAATGGCCACTGGGAAAACTCCAGGCCCAGATAGCCTCCCCGTAGTGTTACTTAATGTACGCCCTGAAGCTGGCCCTTTCTTTTGGAGATCCTCTATGCTGAGTCCTTTCCCCTGGGGAGACCTTTGGAATCCATGAGGGAAGCGGTGGTGATCCCACTTCCCAAGTTTCCCATGCAGGGTGCCCGTACTGGGGCTTTCCGTCTCTTTCCATGCTCAACATGGATTTTAAGCTCCTTAAGATCTTGGTTCTTAGACTGACCACTCACATGCCGCCTCTCATACTGGCTGACCAAAATGGGTTTACTCCTGCTCGCAGTATGTTCCTCAGTCTCCGACGAATGTACTTGGTGCTCTGTCACCCGGAGATCACATCTTACCCGACTGCGGCTTTGGTGTCAGTGGACCTGGAAAAGGCCTTCAACACAGTCTGCTGGGATTTCCTGTTTGCGGTCATGCGGAATATGGGGCTGGGAGAGGGCTGGCTAAGGTGGGTGAAACTCTTGTATGAGAGGCCCCCAGTGCAAGTTCGGACTGGTAGGACAGTGTCAGTACAATATGGGATATTTTGTGGTACTCGGCAGGGATGCCCACTTTCACCGCTCCTATTTGTGCTGACGATTGAACCCTTAGCAGAACTGTTCTGACATCCATCCAGCAGCACACCCAAGGAGCTGCTGGATGGTACTCACCAGTATGCCCACGTTATCATCATCGGTTGCTTTTGTGACCACAAAGAAAAAACAGGTGTGTTGAAATTCCTTAGAGGTGAGAAATCCAAGAAAAGAAAAAAACATGTCAAGCAGCACTGAAAGTGCTTGCGTCACTCAGTGCCCACTGGTCCCCAAATGTGAAATAGAGAATTTCTATTCTCAAAGTTAAAATGGGGTTCCACTCACATGCAAAACATACTTTATTTAGTGCTGTGAGTGTCCTCAGGTTAAAAGAAAGGCAGCCAGCCTGTTTTCGGCAACCTTATCAGGGCTGATGGGGAAACCAGTCTTCACCTCATTTATATATCACACCAAACCGAGTGGTTGCTGTCATCCCTCGTACCTGCAAACCCACTTCTTTCAGGATCCCGGGACAAATGGTCAGTGTCAACCGCGTCCGCGGGCAGCCTCAGCTTCGTGCTCTGTCCCGGTTGCTTACACACATGTTTTTTTCTTACACAATTTTGCTATAGTTCTAAATCACTCTTTTCTGTGTATGATATGTGGTTGGTTGATGTTTTTATTTTAAAAAATTGAACAGTCGGACTAACAGGTTATTGGCAGTCAGCCTGTCCTGTGAGGAAAGTGAAATATTTTCAAAAAACTCCCTGGATGTCCTAAAGTTGTAAAAATATCTGTTCTGAGGAGGTCAGGTCTCGTGATGTTTAAAAGGGATTGAGTGGGGGGCGATCTGACCTGTTTCCCCCTGTGCTCCTGTTGTGTATCTGTATATACTATACCAAAGTGAGGTATAGCGTGCACAGAGTCCAGTGGAACCCCAAAGGTAGGCAGAGGTAAAAGTAGATAGCACCTTACTCTCTATTTGTGGTAGTGTGGGCGAGCAGTAAGGCTTTATCAGAGGGTAGTGTAAAGCATTTGTTGTACACACTCAATGAGCAAATGATTGTCACACACTCGAAGACTGAACTCAGACCAATTGGTTTTGTATAAAAATATATTTTATTTTATTTTCTAGAACCAAGCAAGCATGGCACAGGTAAGTGATTTATACTTTGCAGTAATATACAGTTTGAATTGCTGTTGTATATATACTTTGGTTTGATTACAGTAGAACTACTAGTAATGCAATGCTTTGAAATATTGTACATATACTTTGTATTGGCTTTTTAATAGAATATCAAGTAGATTTCTTTACAGATTACTTGTCCTACACATTGTAGTACACCTGGATACTGTGCTGGGACATTTCCTGTAAACAGGTAAGTAAAAGCGTTTTTGTTATTTGGTTACAGTTTTAAAGACTTTTATAGATTTTCCAACTCCACACTTAGAAACGTTTTCATAGAAAAACAGTCAATGTTATCCTATAAGAGGAAATAGTGTTATCGGTTAACAGGGAAGTACTTTGTTGTGGGAGTTGGGTTTCTGGGGTTAGACTCAGGGGTCCCCCAGGGTCAAGGATGCACTCTTGTTACACCCTCAGCGGCACTAGGGCGGCCGGTTGCAAAGTGCTGAGGCCCAATGTTATCCAATGGGGGATAGGGGGCCTCTGGTTGGTGGCTGCTTAATAGCAGGCCACAAGATTGTGGGAGCAAATCTCCTGGACTTAAGCTCAGGGTAAATCGGGGTTCAAGATAGCACCAAATGTACACCCTCAGTGGCACTAAGGCAGCCGGGTGCAGTGTGATTGTTTGTCGTCAGGTGCCCTGTTACTTTCAATAGGGAGCCTCTGGTTTGCAAATACACTGCAAGCTCGGGACGAAGGTCTTCTGGGTGTGGCCACCACTTGGAGAGGTAAGTTGGGATGCTGGGGGTTGGTTATACACCATTGGTTAGGCCACCAAAGGCCGTGGGGCGTCAGGTACCGGGGTATCTTTTAGGGTCGGATCTTCTTACCAGCTCCTGGTCACAGTTGGGGGGACCTACCGGATTGAGGCTTTAGGCATCGGCTGGAGGCTTGAGGCAGGTCAGGGATCACCAAATCTTGGGTCAGGATCACCGGGGAGACCTACTCGTGGTGTTGGGCCACTCAAACTCAGGCTGTGGGCATCGGGTGCCGAGTGGTGCAGACTCGCGAATATCGCCGGAGCTGGAGTCTGTGGGTGAACAAATCCAGTGTTCACAGGAGACAAAGACTTTTCTTTGGAAGGCAGGGCAGGTCCTCGGGGTGCTTGAGATTGCTGGCTGTAGGACACATCGGAGATTCGCTTCTGCAGGTTCGAGGTGGGGAAAAGCCGGTAGGGCTGGAGCCAAGTCAGTGGGCATCCTCCTCTTCTTAGCTTTGGCATGGCTTCTCGGTCCTTCTTCTTCTTTTCTTCTTGTGGTTTCTTGTCTGAGGAGGCAAGGTTCAGGGGTGCCCTTAAATACTAGATTTAGGGGCGTTTCAGATAAGTAAAAGGTTGGGACCATTGGGTCCCTTCCTTGGGGTAGGTATACCCCCTATTATGCCACCCTCCTGTGGGAGGGGGACCTATGCCTCATACTGGTAGGCTGGGTCTCACCATCTGCAAGATAGCGGGGACTGAGAGTTGTGCTTCACCTTGCCTCCCCCACCCAAGGGGTGGGGTTGGCAAAGGTGGGCACACCTCCCTTCCTCCCTTGGTTTTTCAGCTAGTTTTCCCACCCAAAGTGGGGGTCAGAACCAGTGGGGACTAGTTACTGGGAGCAGCAAAAGGCCTGGGGAAGCTCGCAAAGGCAGCAAGCCTTTGAAGCTTCCCCTTCGTGGACCCTGCCCATCCTGGGAGAGCAAGCTTGGCACCTCGTCCCAGGATGTGCATTTTCAGGCCCCTGAGAGCAGCAGGCTCTCGACCCAGGGGTCCATAAACATGTCTGGTGATGGTAGCTGAAAGCAGCCACTCAGCCTGGACACTAGTGGTCGTTTTTCAGGGGGTATCTCTAAGATGCCCTCTGTGTGTATTTTTCATTAAATCCTAAACTGGCGTCGGTGTGGGTTTAATGTGCTGAGAAGGGTGATACCAAACTTCTCAGTTTTCAGTGCAGCCATTATAGTACTGTGGAGTTTGTAATGACAAACTCCGAGCACCATCTACTCTTAATGGCAGCACTGCACTTACAATGTCTAAGAATTGACTTAGACACTGTAGGGGTACAGAGCTCATGCACCTGTACCCTCACCATTGGTATAGTGCACCCAGCTAAAAGGTGACTGATCTATGCCTGGGCAGTGTGTTGTAGGCATGGCACACAGGGATGTGTGCCAGGTCGACTCTTCACTTTGTTCTGCACCAAAACACGCAGCCTGCAAAGGCAGTGTGTGAGTGTAAAGTTACAGGGCCTCCAAGGGTGGCACAATAGGTACTGCAGCCCTTAGAGGTCATCCCTGGTCACAGTGCCCTGGGTACCTGTGGTACTATTTACCAGGGCCTGACCTATGGCCAGAGTGCCAATTGGATTTGGTCTTAAATGCAGTTAAACAAGATAGGCCCTGGGCACCTGATTGGCAGGAGCCCAGGGCACACTCAGGCAAAGTACATCAGCAGTTCAGCAAAAAGTGGGGGCAAACATGCAGAAAGAGGGCACTTTCTCACACACACTGACAAAAACACACACACAATCTCTCTCATCTGTTTTGAAAGCCCTAAAATCTGGATTATTTTACAAAAAAATTATGCTTCTCTCCCTTAATGCTCCTACCAATTCTCATTCCTCTCTCTTTCTACTGCCTCTTGAGCCCCTCTCATGAGCCCTGGTTGTTGTGTAATGTATTTTAACAGTATATGCCAGTGTAATTGTTGGGAAATCTGAAGCTCGCGCCCCCACCAATGTTACTGACCAAGCTACACCCCTGGACAGCTTACTACTTGAGGCTGTTGAAAATAAATGTATTGGTGTGAGAGGCATATTTTAGTAGCACTTGTTTTGTAGGGAGCAGTGTATAATGCTGAGAAACAAAGGGCCTCATTTATGAGGCCGTTTTTTCTGTTGGAATGACACTTTTTGTGATGTTCCGTGGCGCAGGAGCCTGTTCATATTTACGAAGCAGTACTAAGCCACTTTTTTGGGCTTAATGCTGCCTTGTAAATATTGTCCTCTTTAATGCATTTTTCTGTGTTAAAGGGGCGTGCAATGGGTATTGCTGGGGTTGTTCCCAGCAACATCCATGGCATTTTGACATTGCTCCAGATGTACAAGAAATCGTAAATCTGAGGCAGTGCCAAAAACGTACGTCTCCCCAGGGGAGGCGTAAGGGAGGCACAATGAGGAGAAATATCTTTATTTCTCGTCATTTCTTCAAGTTTTTCCTTTTTCTCAGTGTGCTGCATTCTTGTGGTTGTTTTTGTGCAGGAAGATTTCCCTTCATGCACAAAAACAATGATCACCTCAACGTAGTCTCCCTTGCACCATGGTGCAAAGGAGCCTGCGTTGGCGCACGGCAGCCTATTGTGCGCCGATGCAGGGAAAAAGGACAGGAATGCTCTATATCTGAAAAATACAGCACATTCCTGCCCTTTTCTTTTGCCGTACGGCAAAACCTCATAAATGAGGCCCAAAGTCATTAACAGTCAAGTAGTGGTGTGATGATGTAACGTCATAAGAACATCCAATCACAAGAATGAAATGTGGTCATCCACCCTTCACTCAACTCTCATAGCACTTCCCCATCTCCAGAAGCACTTGTTTAGTCACCTGCCTTTCAAAGTTCACCTGTTTCATCTTAGGAAGTCTTCAAACTGAATCCTGTGGGTTCCCCCTGCCGGTGGCTGTTCATCCCAGTTCAACGCATAAAATTAGGAGAGAATAAAAGGTACTGCCCTGAAAGACAACTTCTCTCTTAATAATAATAATCCACATTTGTAAAGCGCGAACAATCACCCGTAAGGGTCTCTAGGCGCTGGGGGCCGTCGGGAAGATTAAGCAAGCTACTGCCCAGAGTCACATGGTGCTGGGCGAATCTGCCGCCGGCGATCGAACCGTGATCCCCAGATTCCAGAGTCAGTCGCCCTGGCCGCGGCCCCACACCTCTTCCTATCAACAAGAAATGAACCATCATCCAGAGACTACCTAAGAGGATACAAAAAGTTGTGGCCTGTATCATGGGGTTGGTAGCACACACTGCAAGGCTTGGAACTTGCAAGGAGAAAGCTGAAGAGAATGCAAGCCCTAGGGTGATGTCTGGGGGTGGGTGAACAAACAAGTATTTCTCTGGAACGACTTGGGATAGAAGCACACTTACAATGGTTCTAGAATCAGTGGGAATATTGCTAAATCCCGGGCCAGTGAGTGAAGGTGAGTTAAACTTTAGGATTTCTGAAGGCAAGAAGAAGGTACATTTGTCCATCGCTACAAGGGGTGCCCTCACCCTCACGAAAGGGGACGTCTCTAACCATGGGACCTGACGGTGATATGCCTCGGTTGATGACTCATCAGCAGTGAGCTGGGGGCGGCACTCTATATTTCAGAAGCTGCAGTGCAAAAGCTGTCTCACACAGGTCTTTGCAGTCAGCCGTACCTGGGTGTCAGTCTGTCACTCTTGCAAGGGATACTGCAAAAAAAGGGACCTCCTGCAATTATTAAACGTTTCTAGGACAGGGAAAATGCAAATAGCAGAACGTGATCACTAGATAACATATCGGTCAAACACCAATATTAATAGACCGTAATGTGAACATTGACAAAGGAGATCAACTAAATGTACTAAAAAGTTAAGAAAATATATCAATTTATTGTTATTACAAAATCATTAAAAGGGTGGCTAAAGATTGCAACAGACAATGGCTCGAATACAATTAGAAAATGACAAATCTATGTCTTGATTACTAGAATCAGAGATTACATTATTGGTGCTAGTAATTTCACTCTGTATTATTCTATAAATCATATCAATACATACTGTATATCAAGATGTTACTACAGTACGCATAAAAAAAAAAAAATGGGGGTGTGGTCACCGTCTCGCCGAGCAGCAGTATGGCCGCTCTTTGAATGTGCTGTGCCGGCTGAGACATTATCCGTTCCTCATCCGCACATCTGTGGGACCAGTGGTGCCATAAAGCACAAACGTCTTCCTAGTGGCGCCGGGCACATAATAGTGCTGCCCGGGGGCACGGAGGAGCTGCGAGCGGCCTCCCAGCCGCGAGGGAAGAGAGGCCCGGCAGAATGCACTCTGGGCAGAGAGACGGCGTCGTTGCCTGAGGCAGAGCCCAACCAGAAGTGGCGGACTGGGGGGGGTGTTGGCGAACGTGCTCACGTTGTAGCCCATGGTTGATCATCTGTACACTATGCTCCGGCTGCTGCGCGGAGGTCTATGTCCGACGGCCCACAGAGCTGCGACCGCCATCTCGGATTGGAGGTGGGGCGGCATCCCCCTGTGACCGGAAGACAGCGGAAACCAAGCTACCCATTCGGCACTCCAGGGCCGACTGGGCTGAGATCATCGTGTGTGGGGGCTGATGGAGGCTTCGACGTGCGGCCCAAGCCACTCAGCAGATCGAGGTAACGGGAGGGGGCTACAGTGGACAAACACGCCTCGCCCGCTTATAGTGGCACGCCGCAAGCGGCGCTCGCACTGTGGCCCAGCAGCCGACATAGTGGAGGCTGAGTGAAGGGGACATTTAGAGGAGTGCACACTGGCCTGCTCAATCAAACTAATCTCCAGACGGGGCAGTCACTGGGGAGCACAGGGTGCTGCAGAGGGTGTGTGACCCTGACCTGCGCCGTCCTGCTGAGGCTAAGTGGACAGAACCAGCGACCATCTGGGGGCAGACAGGCCATGCCGCTGCCGTGCTGCTGCAGCAACTTACACTGTGTGGCCTATACCAATCAGGCTGGGACTGACCTACAGTGACCTGTGTATGGCTATGCATGAGATCACATGTACACACTGATAGACCTGCAGACCCCTGAGGAGCGGCTAATGTGGATGTGACCTTGGAAGTTGTGTGCCCCCCCTCCTCCCACGACATCAGCAGGCACGACTCCCAGGGGTTCTGGGGAAGCGAGGTACTTGCCGTCATCACGTGACCTGTAACTCACATTGCGGAGGCGTTTGGAGTGCTGCGCCTCGTGGCCTGTGGAGCGCCTGCCCTACCGGCGACAAGTAAATAGTCAGCCCACAGTGGGCAAACAAAACAAAAAACAGCCGAAGATATCCTTTGAAAATAAAAGACTCTGAGGAACATGGATTCCGGTGCCGAGGGGGAGGGGGATGGACCCCCTGCGGCTGCTGAAGACGATCGAGGGGAGGACATTCGCACTCTCCTACACTAAGCTGGACGTCCTCACCTCACATCTATACCAAGTCAGGAAGCAGGTGGACACGCACGAAACGTGGCTGGACCAACCCGAAAACCGTTCATCTGATGCCCATGATTTCCAGGTTGAGACCAAAGGACAGCTGTTGCAAATGGACAAGGTCTTGACCCTGATCAGAGCTAAGAATGATGACTTGGAAGCTCGGTAAAGGCGTAATAATTTATGCGTCATGGGCATTCCCGAAACGACGGGCATCTTCAAAATGGAAGTGTAAGTGGAAGAATGCTTTGTGCACTGTTTGGTTTGGATCTGTCTGCGCATTTCGCCGCCGAGAGCGCTCCTAACACTCTGGGGCTGAAGCCGCCTGTGGGGTCCACCACCGCCCAATCTTGGCTTGGTTCTTAAAGTACCGGGACCGCAATGCCGTGCTGCGCCTCGCCTCGGAGTGTGGGACTGTACAGCACCAAGACAACACCATCTCATTCTTCCCTGACTTCACTCCATCGGTGCAGGCGGCGCGCCATGAGTTTATACCAGCGAAACGACTGCTGCTACAGGCAGAGGTCCCGTATGCATTTCTCTACCCCACCAAACTGAAGGTCATGTACGACGGCAGTGCCCATTTCTTCGCAGACGCGAAATCAGCAATGAAATTTGCCAAACATATAAGCGGGCAGAAAAAGGCTGTGAAATCCACTTAATCCCAGAATCCTGATACAAACCTAAGTGACAATGACTAATACTGCATGGTCTCGATAAGGAACTTTCCCTCGAAGTGCTAGGACACTCACAATGTGCTGCACGGACGCTGCAGTGGCGAAAATTGTTCTGTTCAGGTGTACCTAGTAGTCACAGGCTGCTGCAGCTCAGACAAGCTTTGGCGTACAGGCCGCTGGCACACATCATTGGTCTTGGCCATCCCGCCTTAGGGTAGGGCTGTAAGCTGGTGGACCCACGCCTCTGGGGAGAGCTCCCATATTTTGCTCCCAGACTTGGTTCCGGAGAGCAATGTTCAGTTTGTTTTTCACGGTGGGGTTCATCGCACAACCTAATTGGGGGGTTGGTGTGGTTGGGGTTTGCAGTAGTTGCGAAGTTAGTCAAGGCAGCACCATATACCAGCATGTTTACTGAAGGCACTCAATATGTTTTAGTCACTTCGATGCAGGTCCCGCAGATGGAGGCTACGCAACAGAGAATGACATACAAGGCTCTACACAAACAATCCAAATTCACTTACGCACCTCAGTCCGACATCTCGCACAAATCAGATGGTCATGACTGACTATAAGTTATTAACTTGGAACATTCGTGGGCTAAATGACTGCAGGAAAACTAGGCTGGTCCACTCTTATCTAGGCAGGCACCATATCAACATTTGTTTTCTTCAAGGGACCCACTTAAACAGCACGTCTAATCTTAGATTACAGAACAAACGCTGGGGGCACACCTTCTCCTCTATCTACTCTAACTACGCACAAGAGGTTGCTATTCTCATTAGACAGGGGATGGATTGGACTCTCACCTAGATCCAAATAGTCGTTTTGTAGTATTAAATGGAGTGCTGGGAGGGGTGAGGATGACACTTGCTGCAGTGTATGGTCCAAATGTAGATCGTCCTGAATTCTTTCATGACGTCTGGGCTTAGATTAAAATCCTAGGCTGAGACACTATAGTGTGGGGAGGGAATTTTAATGCTGTTTTAAACGATTCCATTGAAAGAAATGGCATCTCCCGCACCCTGCACCGTAACTCCAGGGATGCACAAAATGCTATAATAACAGATGGCAGTTTGACCGACATTTGGAGGCGGAGGCACTCAGGGGTGGAGGAGGGCTCGTGTATATCAGCACACCACGGTGCCTGGTCTAGATTTGACTATTGGCTGGTATCTCAGGATATTGTTGCCTGGACTACTGACACCACACTCTTCCCCAGAACATTCTCAGACCATGCCCCATGCCTGCTAAGGCTGAATATTCCAGGTACACCACAAAAAATGTTTAGCTGGAGACTCCCTCCTAACGCCCTACTGGACGCTGCTTTCCGAGAAGAAATACACAGGGACATTGAAGACTATTTTACCACCAATACTGGATCTGTGTCCACATACGCTTCACTATGGGAGGCGTTCAAACTAGTAATATGAGGGAAATGTATATCACGGATGCTGGGGTGCTCAAAGCTATCAGGGGCTCACTGTGCACCCTAGAGGCCCTCATCAAAGAACAGGAATCACTGTATTATGCTACTGACGACCCAAAGTTGTTAGTATCTATTAAAGAGCACATTATGGAATTTGAGGAAGAAGCACTTCGGGAGGTGAAGTTTTTGGGCAAATACACCCAAGCTAGACGTTACGGGGAGGGGGACAGGCCAGGTAAGACTCTGGCTAATGCTCTCAAAACGCCACACACCGCCACGTACATTTCCGAGATTATGGTCAAGGCTCAAAAATTGGTAAGAGGCCCCCAGGAAGTCCTGGACCGATTTACAAATTTTTACACCAATCTATATACCACTACCACCAGTCTACACCTGAGGAACTCCAACACTTCCTCGATTCCATTGAATTATTGTGGCTTGGGAGGGCACACAGAGAGTATCTGGATGTGCCATTTACTTCCAATGATATTATGCAGGTAATCAGTAGCCTGCCTCAGGATAAAGCCCCGGGGTCCAAAGGCTTAACAGCCGCATTCTATAAGGCATACGCTGATCTACCTTCTTGCAGTGTTCGAGGAGGCACAAACCACTGGTATACTCCCCAGTCAATGCGTGAAGCAATAATCTAAACCTGGGAAACCAAACCAGGAATTGGATTTCTATCAGCCATCATCACTAATTAATATCGATGCCAAGATCTATGCGAAGTTACTCGTGAATAGGATGCAACCTCTACTCCCTCTAATAGCCAGGCCCGACCAGTCGGGGTTCATCCCTGGAAGGTCCACTGCGCATAACATCCGCACCTTCTTTACGGTGCTGCACTATCTAAATCCAGAATTGAGGGCGCTGGTAGCACTCCTTGATGCAACTAAAGCATTTGACGAGTTAGAATGGCCATATTTATTTGCTATTCTTAAACGAATTGGGATCAGTCCGCACTTCCTAGCTCAAATCAAATTTCTTTATACGGCACCTGCCACCAGACTATGCATCAATGGAATGCTTTTGAGCCCTTTCAGCAATGCACGTGGGACCCGTCAGGGGTGCCCCCTCTTCCCCTTCCTCTTCGCTGTCACGATGGAGCCGATAGCGGCGAGGACACGCCAGCACCACGCTAACAGGGGCCTGGGATTCAGTATCAAAGGCCTTTTGATTTCACTCTACGCAGACAACATGACATTATATTTAACAGACCCGGAGGTTAGCTTGGACCCAATCCTCAGAGAATTCATAAAATTCGGCGGTCTCTCTGGTATTCATATAAACTGGACCAAATCCATCTTATTCCCGCTCACCACGGCAACCAGGCCCTTTGACCTAGAGTATCCATTGAAATGGGCAGATGGCCCCGTGAAATATTTGGGCATCTGGCTCAGTCTGGATGAGCAAGATATCTGGAGTTGGAATTATGGCCGCGCTATCTCCTGGCTTGAAGGGAAAATACAAATGTGGGCTAGACTGCCTATATCTCTTGATGGCAGGGTAGCTATTGCCAAAATGGTTGTATTGTCCACATTTTTATATTTATTTATAAAAAGTCCGCTATTGCTCACCCAAGCTTTTTTCAAAACTATGCAATCCTTATTAATATCATTGGTCTGGGCCGGGAAACAACCGCGTGTTTCCTGGGATCTGCTAACACTTCTCCTCACACAGGGTGGACTAGGAGCTCCGGATATACCGCTCCACGCATTCTGTGCGCAAGCTCAATTTTTACATTACTGGTTGCACCCAACCCCATTCCAACCCCATGTGGCCGTGGAGACAGATCTAGCAGTTCCAGTCCTTCTCCAAGTGGCCCTATACCAGGCATACTGGAAACCAAGGGAGGGTATAGACACAGTCGAGACCCTTCGGTGGGCATGGGACAGACTGCGCATAAGAGCTCACTTGGAGATATTGTATGCCCCCTCTATTCCGCTTGCGCGAAACCCACAGATCCCAGCACTGGCAGACAGGGGAAACGTGACACTGGCGAAGTCAATGGGTTTTGAAAAATTTGGAAACTTATATCCTGGCGATACCTTCTGCCCCCGCCGAGTTCTACCGCTGAGGGCACGCAGAGCTTCTCCAAGCTGTTCCTTTATTGTAAGATCAGAGCAACATGCAGACATATACATACCACTTTTCCCAACCCCCCTACACATCTCCCGGATCTTGAGCAGATGATAACTAATGACTCGCCCCGTCGGATCATCACCAGACTGTACAGTTCAATGCAAAGCACAGCACCTCTAGTTAGGCCCAAGAGCCTGTTAGGCTGGAACTTGGAATTAGACGGCCTGATCACAGATGAAATATGGGCTTTTTGTTGCGGTCAACTCCAAATGCTCTCTCCTAACTACTGATTGAGGGTAATACATTTCAAATATCTACACAGGTACTTCAGGACTCCCTCCTCGCTTTACCATATGGGGTCAAGCAGGATGAGAGTTGCTGGAGATGCCGGTTTGCCCCGCCTCCTTTTTGCATATCGCCTGGCAATGCTGCCTTCTGGATTGACATTTCACCAAAATTCAAGAAATTCTGGGTGCACCTAGTGAACCCCAGCCACTTATCAGGTTATTGGGCTATGTAAAACATACTAACACAAGAAAGATTTAAGCAGGAGGGTCCTAGGGAAATTTTAAAGACCTGCATAGGATTGTATCCCCAATATTATACGTCAAAGAAAGGCGAAATCCTTGGGTCTAATCAAAAAGAGGGGGGGTGGTGTAGGGAGAGGGAAAGCACAAAAGCCATAGACTATATCACGCAGACCTAGCTGTGAGAAATTCCCTTTTCAGGACGAAATCCCTCACTCACCAGAGGTGACATGCTTCGTCATTTGGGATTCTCCTCTCAAAGGAAAAACCTAGTTCCTTTGAGGGCTACAACCCCCTCTCTGAGAGGGAGG
The DNA here is from genome assembly GCF_964204655.1 of Triturus cristatus. NCBI lineage: Eukaryota > Metazoa > Chordata > Amphibia > Caudata > Salamandridae > Triturus > Triturus cristatus. The sequence goes on from NC_140589.1 coordinate 1,224,116,043, forward strand.
AGCTCAGGGATGTTTTGGTGTCTACTCTACCAGGATATTCTAAATCCACAAGCAATGAGAACTAAAGTGTGAGTGAGGGTGCAGCGCAAAGAAAAATAAACGTGAGGGATGCGACAAAACTAGCTAGAGAGGACAAAATGCGAGCTTTATTCAGATGTATTCCCTGCCAGGATTAAAAACAGTGCACCTGCGGTATGGATTCGAACCGCATGTGTGTGGTGGAATGTCGTGGTCAACATGTTTCAGCCATGATGCCCCAGGGTCAGGCAAGGCTTTCGTCAGGACCTATTTAGATGCTGCTGCTAAAGTGTTTTAGTGAAAAAAAACAAAAATGCGGAACCAACAATACTCCTGGTTTGTCTTAAGGTGACTGTACCTAATAGGAACAGAACCATAGGTAAGTGATATATAACCAGTGGCTTTATTAGCTGTGTAGATATACAACATAAATCAAGAGAAATCAAGGAAAAAGAGAGAGACTCTTAACCGCAACTGCTGGGTAAGAAGCCCCACCTCAACCTGGCGACGGCTCAGGAAGGGGGCATCGCTCTACAAAGAAAATCAATGGCGGTGCCTGTGTCAATCGCACGTTAATATACTACCCACAAATCATTACAGATACTACAAGTTGACTGACCGGGGTAGGGATAGTTACAAGAGAAAGTGTAAGAGAACACATTGTTAATAAAGGCTGACACAATCTAGACGGCTTACACCGCAAGAATACATTGTAACGATGTATGGGAGTGACTAGAAAAAGATGGTGACAAAACCGCTGCTGGTAAAAAGTTTGTGCCACTCCTTAGTAAAATGTCCTGCCTTGAGCACAGGAAACAAAATCATAGACTATCCCGTCCTCAAAAATCGCTATAGACTTTATGCTTTATTACAAGAATATCTGGGCAATAACAACCCTTTTATACGCCATACATATGTTAATCGTAGTGTGATGTCAGCAAATAAAGGGGGGAGAAGGTCGATTCTCGACACTGCTGAGTAAAACGTAAGATAATGCAACCGGCATATGTTATTTACTCTGGCCTGAGTTGCACCGTCAGAGATGCTGGGATCACAACATGCCTCTTTTTTTATCAAAGCCCACCCAGTTATTCCATACTTTTATGCACATCCCAAAGTGCATAAAGAACAGAGACTGCCTCCGGGACGTCCCATTATCTCCAGTCTGGGCTCTCTGCTAGAACCTCTCTCCTCTTTCGTTGACCATTTCCTTAGACCTTTGGTCATGGAAATGCCAAGATACTTGAAAGACACTAAAGATGTTTTGCAGCTGGTGGAAGACACACAATTTGATATCGGCTGCTACTTCCTGGTATCTTTTGATGTGGAATCTTTATACACGTGCATTCCCCAGGATGAGACCCTAGCTGCCATACAAACTCTTTTGACAAACAGCGTTCTAGATACCATCACTCCATGGCTACTACCCTTGATGTTTACATTTTCTTATATTTGCTTTGCATTAGCTGGATGCTAGCAGCAGTGTTCGCTGGAGTTAACACTGCATATTTGTTCTGTGCATTTCGTTTGTGACTTTCAGTGGAGCGGGACTTCCATTGAGTTTCGTGCTTAGATCTCTGATTAACCCATTTCCCTATTCCTCACTGCTTGATGGGAATGTGAGTATGAGAGTGTATTGGGGAGTGCAATTTCAATGAGTAGAGAGCCATATAGGTGTCTAGCGCTTAGTCCTGTTTCCTCTCTTGCATGCAGGGTCTCTCCGCTCCAGTAGAGGTTCTCCTGGGTCCTGAGGTTCTGTTTACACACAAAGAGGTTCAGACAAGTGCCTCTTCAAGCCCAACAGTGTTTTTCGTTGTATCCACTTTCCCTTTTGCCTGACGCGCTTCCTATCAGGGTCGTGATCTACCTGGGTTACTCCCTGTGTGGCAGCGTATAAGGGAGGAGGGGTCTCAGCTGCAGTCCATCATCCCTGCTGGTCGTCTGGGCAGGTTAGTGGTTTCTCTGTCTACTTGTTCCGACAGAACACCGGAGACTCCAGCAGGTTTGCCGTGTCACCTTCTTCGTGTCTTATGGACCACTTGGACATTGCTAACATTATCCCCATGTTCACCACCAGCTTCTTCAACTTGCTGTGGTTTACATTGCCCCTCAACAACTGGTATAGTCACATCCACTGGACTCAGGATCTTCGAAAAATAAATGAGACATTTCTCATTATGGACAAACTACCCTGCTTGACAGACACCATGGTTCCTTTGACAGCAGCCACAGTCTATGGATGGCGTTCAAACAGCAGTTTGAGTTTGATTCTTGTGCTTCGGTTTTGAAGTACCAGAGAATCCCCTACCATCAGTCCCTTGTCTTTTGCTCTCCTTCTCAATTCACTCATTCGTCTTCTTGCATTTTTAAGTGTCTCTTTTGGGAGATCAGAGCTTGGCAAAGATAACGAGTGGCGGAAAATGGTGTCTATTGGGGATCATATGAACAACATTGCTGTTGGGGCATTTTCGATGGCGGTATGAGGAGTGTTTCTATATTCTCAGAGACACCCATTCCAGATTGTAATTCTCTATCTCTGATATGCCCATCACCTGGTTAAGGGAACACATAAAGCATCCAACTCCGCTATCCATAAAAAAAAACTCTGACTACCGAGGTCTTTGCCGGTGGTGGAGCCTTTTTGATATCCAGTACCTTCTTTGGGACAAGACTAACACTCCCTCTGACATGAACCTGAGGAATTCTCAATTCTTCTTGTGGAGTGACGCCACTGTCTTTAATTCTATTCAGAAGTGCTCACAAGCAGATGTGGTGTTCGTCCACTGTTGGGGGATACAGAAGTATGTCATCACTAAGTTTTAACACTCTATTGAGAACTGATAGCAATTCCCTGACACACTGCCGAGTCAACTCAGCTGCACAGGAGATCCCGAAACTGAGGTGCTTATACCTTCAATGACCAAGATCAGTTGAGAACACTGTTATATATTTTGAGTGTTGTTTATGTCGTCTAAGATGGTGCTACCCTGCTTTTTTGTTTAGAAAGCTTAATTAAAACAGATAAAGAGAACATGGTACAAAGTTATAGTAAAGGGCATAAAAAACAAATCCAAAGGATAACAAAGAATATAAATGGAAAACAAGTGCTGAAAAACCTGATAAGTCATACATTGTCAGGATTAAAAACCAAAATTAAGATTGAAATAAAATCAAAGAATACCATCGTAAATTTAGCATTTTTGCTTTTGAATTTTAAAGATTAGAGAAGGAGTGAAAGAAAGAAAGGAGGAGGAAAGAAAAAGAAAGGGGGAAGAGAAGAAAGGAAACAGAAAAGGAAAGGAGGAAAGGAGATAAAGATAAGAGGTACTAGCAATCCTATCATATAATCTAGTAAAACTTTCCAATGACAAATAAAACAAAATCGCAAATAGCAATATACAATCTATGAAATATGAACATTATAAAAAAGGAATAAGTGCAGCATTCAAGGCGGCTGAAAAACAAAGTTACTATCATTGGCATGCAATGCAAAGGAAGAAATATAATTAGTGAGAGGAGATCAGAAGGCCTCTTTACAAATAAACTGCTGCGAGGAGGTAACAAAAGCTCTATCAAGCCTGTGATGGTGATATAAAAGATTCCACCAAGCAGAAAAGGAGACTTTGGAGGCATCCTTCCAATTAGAAGTTATAACCTGAAAAGCAATAATCTTTATTCGTTGGTTGGGTGCTCGTGAACTTGGCTCATTTGTAGATTTGTCCATTGCTATTGCTACCCTGCTTTTTGGTCAGTCTTTGAAAACCATAATGACCCACTGACCTTATGACAATGTCATCCACTGTGTGAGGTGGCATTCTCTTTTGTTCACATTACTCGGCATCTCCATGTCCACACAAACCTACATCTCACCTGGCTGTTTAGGCCTTCTGGCTATTACAAGTGGTGATACCCATAAAGTAGGCCCCTTTATTTTCGTTATGCTGTGTTCTTCTGCCAGAGCTCCTAACTCTTTTTCCACTTGATCTCACACATTGAATGGAAACAGCCAGTGGTGAAGAGCCACAGGCTAAACTAACTCGTCGCTGTGTAGTTGAGTACTCTTTCCTTTAAAATACCCTATTCCTTCAAGTGATATCATCATATTCTTTTAACAAAACGTCCTTATCAACCTCCAGCACCACCACAAATGTAAATGCATTGAAGTGCAAGGATTCTGCTGCCCTGCAACTGACCAGGGTGCCTCCTTCACTGCAAGTGATGAAGAAGTGGGCCATGATGGAGTGTTCTGGAATGGGACACCTTGACGCAGAAGGGAGCTATGATGTTGAGTGGTGACGTGCTGTTATATGAGTAAACTTGTGCGTGTGGGTTGTAGCTTTGGACGAGAGTCCAGTATATTTAACACCCAGTTGCAACTGTGTGTGAACGAGACAAGTTATCTGAGACCCTTGAATATCCAGCTTACAATGAAGTTGGAGATGTCTCTTCTGTCCTAGTGCACCTCCTAGTGCTGATATCAGGGGAACATGCTTTTCATCAGCTACACTCTTTCTTCATCCAATCCTTTCTTCTGGTGCCTCCCTGGACTAGTCTCTAGGCTTCCGACTGTTATCGAAGGAGGTGGCCTGCAATGTCACCTTTGTCCCCTGTTGCCACCTTGTGACCTGCCTGCACAGCTCACAAAATGATTGACCTTCCAATCGCAGAAATCGAACAGGCAGTGCCCTTTGCGCGCTTCTCGTCTCTACATCTGCGTCTCTGGCTGTCAGGTTCCTTCTGATAGTGGTGTGTTTTGGATACCGAGGCAGTAGCCTCATTACTCCACAACTTATCATAAAATGAATACATTTCACAACACAGTGTGATCTCACAATTATTTAACACATTTAACTTGTTCAGAATAGGAAACAAAAATGCCATTGAATAAATTGTTTAATAGGTCGCATATTTTTTTTATTTACATCTCACCTTAATATCGCTAGCACAAATGTATTTGTAAAAGATATTAACAGTTTCTTATGACTTGCACACGCGGCGCTCATTCCTGCCCTACTAACTTATATAATGCTGACTGACCTGCCTCTCAAAATCAAATCACACACACACTCTCCCCTTTTACTCCTCATTCCCTGAGATTTTTCCTTTGATTAGTTTTTTTCCCTTTTTTTCCAGAGTTTTCCATAGCGCGAACTTGACCCGAATCGGGTATCAGAGCGCTTTACATAGCACCAGTTGCTTTACATGAGGACACGTTCATTAGGTCTCGCCTGACCCAGCGCATGCGCTGGTCTGGCGAGACTTATTGAGAGGGCTCCAAAAAGTGCTACCAGGCCAGCCTGGAGCTACAGTGCATGTGCGAGGGCGCGCGCGCCGCGCTTTACCGCGATTACTTTCACTTTCGCGGCCGCACGGCCGCTTTGATGTTTGATCGCGATCGGGATGACTTTTGCCGCCGCACGGCCGCTTTGCATAGCCAATAGGTCTCGCTTTTGGGACCTTATAAGTATTTAGTTAGACAACTGTTGCATGGCTAAACACTTATAGGGTCCCAAAAGCGAGACCTATTGGCTATGCCAATGCTTGTTTCTGTTAGGCAGGGGGAGATTTAGTGATGTGCCGAGAATCACAGAATGGTCAGCGTCATTGTCGAGACGCGAATCCAGTTCCCCAGATTCAAGGTCGCCCACCCTGGCCGTTAGGCCAACTCCTCTCCCCTCTTTTTCAATACATTTTAGGCCCATTTTTTAAACTAATATTGCACCTTGACCTGAAAAAGAACAATTCATGCTATGTATTTAGGATGGCCCTCTCACAAACCTAATGACAAAATTTACCAAAATTGAATACTGTGGGTGAAGATAATTCGCATAGCCCTGAAATACTTTATCTGGAGTTTGCAATCAAGAAGAACACATGCAGCCCTTTTGCTAAGGGTCTGATAGAGAGAGAAGGTCACATCGGGCATGCATTAAAATCAGTACATTAAATTGCGACTAAAGGCAACAGTAAGAAGCTAAGAAATGCCCTAAGTCGATGAAATGCCTAAAGATTGCATGCAACCCGTTCGTAGGCATACTGGTATGTTTACTTAGAATACTGTGGTACAAACACTGAAAAGCCGCCACTAAGGCATAGAAAGATTGCACCTATGAGGATTACGCAGAAAACAAAACACATTTAATTATGGCATCATTACAGTGCTACTTCTGTTCAGACTCACCTATTTTTCTTCAAATTAACTATTCGAAAATAAATTGTTCCCGGCTGAACTGCTTTAAAAATACATATTCGACCACTGTGGGTAGATTAAATTAATTTTAGTGAAGACTGGAGGCTCATATTATGCTCCGTTATTGGAATTTAATTAAAAAAAACAACCAGAAGAAACATTAAAACCACAAATTCCAGCATGCCTAGGAAAATTTAATGCAGAAGTTTGAACCAATCAGAAACAGTCCCACAGAATATCAGTCCTGGCTGAATTACCGCCTCACTACCAGGCAGTTCGCACCTCCAGCCGGCATCTCCTACCTTTTCGGATCACTGATTTATGGGCCCCTCCCGCAGAATGATCCTAGTCCACAACCAATGACTCTCTAACCCATGGATAGAGAAATCAGTCCAACCCAAACGAACTGTAGCAAGTGACCCAAATTCAGGGCAAATTTTCTGATTCAGGTGGTAGGTAATTTGAAATCCCCTAACAATATTTTTGACCCTGGCGGAGAGGACCTGGCTTGGTATAGTCCAAATAACAAAAGAAATCAACGCTCTTCCAATTCTCATTCACAGGAGTGCTTGTTAACCATATGTTTTGCATCATACAGTGTGCTAAAATACAACATATTCTTGCAAACAAAATCTCAGCCGAGCTGTAGACAGCAATTACATTGAACACTGGTAGCTACCCCATTCTCAGATCCATCAACCGTATTTCATGTATCCTGATGGCTTTAGAAGATCCTTGTAGGGCTTTCCATGACCTTTGGTAATGCTCTTTCTGTTAGAGACTCTATCTATCTGCAGATTCCTCACCTTTTTAATATTCCTCAGTATCAGGTTGGATCCAGAAACTTTTTCAGCAGTACCTTGCATGCCGGAAAGCTCAGCACTGACATGGCTCCTCTCTGGAAATGACGTGCGGGGCCTATATAAGCGCCACTCCCGCGCCCAGACGTCAATTGTTTTTAGACTGTCCATGCTGTCTAAAGCAAATTGTTTGACAGTGTGCAGATTGCTAGACTTGGGATCTTATTAATGGATAGAGTCCAATTACAGAACACGAAAGATGAGAGGGTTGGTGAGGAATCTGCAGATAGAGCCTCTCTGGAAAGAGAGATACCAAAGGTAAGTAAATTGCCCTTCTGATAGGGACTTCTAGCTGCAGATTACTCACCGTTTGAATAGATACCAAAGTAGTACCTATTTGGAGGTGGGTCTGTGAATGGACTCAAACTAAAAAGTCCTGAAGGACTGGTCGGGCAAAAAGCCTGTCTCGGTAAACCTGACTGTCCAGACAATTGTGCTTCCTGAATGTGTAGAAGAACGCCCACGTAGCTGCTATGCAGAAGTCTAGGGCTGGGACTTCACATGCAGTGGCATCAGCTTTGGCCGTGGCAGAATTAGCATGCACTGCCTCTGGAGGCTGTTTTTGTAGCCAGAGTAAAGCAGATCTTTATGCAGAGCACGACCCAGCAGGAGATGATTCTTTTCTGAGCAGCCTTGCCTTTTTGTGCTCGAGAGAACCCCACAAAGAGCTGATCATCCACTCGGTGTTCTTTGGTATGATCAATGTAGAAGCTCAGTGCTCTTCTAGGGTCTAAGGAATGGAGTCCCTCCTCCTCCATAGAGGGGTGAGGCAGAGCACAGAACACCAGCAGGGTGTTGGATTGACCGGCGTGGAAAGGCGTCACAACTTTAGGCAGGAAGGCTACTCGAGTCCACAGAACTGGAAACAAGGTAGTGCATGGTGTAATTACACAAGCAGCTTGAAACTCTCTCACTCGCCATGTCGAGGTGATAGCGACAAGGAACACAGTCTTAATGAAGAGGAGTCATGAGGGACAGCTGTGAAGTTGCTCAAACGCAGTGTCCATCAGAAAAGTCAGGACCAGATTGAGTTACGATTGGGGCATGACAAGTGAAGAAGGGGGGAACATGTGTTGAAGCCTTTTCAGAAAGAGTATCACAACAGGTGATTTAAACAAAAGGGGCTGACCTGGTAACTGTACGAGGGCCGAAAGGACAGAAAGATAACCCCTAACTGTGGCCAATGCAAAGCCTTGCCAGGCAACAGACAGAACAAACAACAGAATGTCAGTTAACTTGACCTGGAGGTGGTCAATATGGCATGTGCTGCACCAAGCCACAAATCTGTCCCAACAACAGATGTATACAGTTTTCGTAGAGGGACGCCTGGCAGCTAAGATGGCATCAGCCACTTCTGGAAAAAGATGGAAGGTGTTGAGCTGTCGCTGCTCAATCTTCAAGCATGAAGGTGGAGATTGTTTAGGCCGGGGTGCAGAACCTTTCCCTGTTGCTGCAACAGTAGGTCCCCCTGGATGGGCTGGTTGATCGTAGGACAGACACTCAAGCCCAGGAGATCTGGACACCATATTGTCTGTGCCCAATCCAGAGCCACTAGGATGACTTAGGCCAGGGTTATCCTGATCTTCTTGAGAACGCGGGGCAGAAGTGGTATTAGTAAAAAGGCATACAGGAGTGTCAAGTACTACTCAAGGTGGAACAGGTCTCCGAGCAAGATATGCATTGGAAATTCCTTTGACCAGAAGTGCTGACATTGAGCTTTTCTAGCGGTGGTGATCAGATTGAGCCAAGGTTCTTCACATTCACGGAAGAGACCTTGCACCACCTCCTGGTGTAACTGCCGCTAGTCATCGACGGCTGATCTGGACTGCCTTGGCATTCGAAGAATCTGCCAGGTGGTTCACCATCAAGAAAATTCCTTGGTGATCCAGCCATTACCAGAGGTGCAAGACATCCTTGCACACAATCCATGACCCCACCCTACACTGTTTGTTGCAGTACTACCACAAAGTGCAAGTGTTATCTGTGAGCACCTGAACCAGCCTCCCCATTTCAACGCAAAACGAAGGGCCTTCAATCCAGAAGTTTTTTTTATTGCATTTCAGATAAACGCACAATACAGACCGAAAAAAAAACAATTGCCCACATATCTTATTACATTCATTGTAATCTTGCCACATAGTGAGCACGGTTTTCCTCTGAGCCACAAAGATAGGAGAGAGAAAAGAGACATTATTTCTTAACCACTATACATCGCAATAGTCGTTACATGTGAATGGGGGGCTTCACTGCCGTGCAAGCAAATACTCTGTAATTGGTACCCAATAATTCTTTGGTCTGTTGACGCATAGGGCAGTTCCTCGGCATATATGCACAGTTGGTCTCTGCCGTATGCGATATCTCTATACCATCCCTTCACCTCAGGATAAGCCCGCTGTCCTCACTGCTTTGCAACCCCTCACTTAGCCAGCAGCAGACTGACTGCTACGAGCTTATGGCAAGCTGGTTTTAATGTTTTCCCACATCCTAGTGAGCAGGGTACAGTGCCCAGGCCCTGCCACCACCTCAGTGAGGACATGCGTTACTTGTTCACAGAAATGGAATATCCCGGGGCAGCTCCACGCCAGATGCAGGAAGTCTGCCCCAGGGGAGCCACATCTGCAGCAATTGTTGTCTTCTCGAAGACCAAATATCCTGAGTCGCAGTGGTGTGTAATACGTCTGATAGAGGTATTTAAAACGAAAAATGCGCAGGTTCCCATTTGTGGTAAGCTCCCCTGTTTGTGTGCAGCAGAACGCCGATTCTGCTTGTATAAGAGGGGTATCTAGAACCTCGTTCCATTTGTCTCTAGGGGGCTTTTTGAGCTGGAGTTTGTTGGAAGACGATGCGTTATAGAGCTTGGTAACCAAGGGGCATATCAGCAATACCCGGCGATAATTATCGCTCAGCGCTCTTAGCGTGAGGATAATTATCGCCGGCTAGCGTGGATTTTTATCGCTGAGATAGCGTGCTATTAGCAACGCTTATCTCCTCAGCGATAAAAATCCTCACGCTAACTGCCTAACGTGAGATTATCGCTGGAAACCCAGAGATAATCTCGCGCAATGTGGCGTTAGCTTGCTGAAGGGACTCACAAACTTAGCCATGATATCCACCTTCCATAGGATATCATGGCTAAGTCAGTCCTGAAGCAGGCGTAAGGAAAGTAGCGATAACAGGGGTTATCGCTACTTTTCCTGCCGCTATGCTTCATAACGTGGGGCTTGATGATAGGAGAAATGCCGCTTAGCGACATTTCTCCTGTCATGTTAGGCCAGGAACACCCACTTTGCATCTCATTAGAGATGCAAAGCTGGGCGTTATGAATCCCCACGCTAAAGCAAGGTTTCACGTGTTAGCGTGGCCTTGCTAATTAGGCGATAAAATTATCGCCGCTTTTCGGCCAAAAACGGCCACAAAAGCAGCGATCATTTTTTATCGCCAGCTTGTAAATATGCCCCCAAGTTCTGTCTGGATGGGGTGGTCAGAAGCATCTGCATCGCTGACAGTGCTGGGGGTTGCTCCGGGAATTGTGAATGTAAGCCATGGATAGAGGCAAGCAGTCGCAGGTACATAAAGTGCAGCAGCGGAGAGCCGGGTCCTCTTTGAGTCACGACTGCCCATTCAATAAACTGTCCGTCCGGGAACAGGTCTCCCATCATTAACAGTTTCTCCTTAGCTAGTAAGTTTAATGCCTTGGGTTCCGACGTGAACGATATTGCTGGGTGAGGAGTCAGTGGTAATGCCCTTGCGTAAAATGGGGGTTTGACTGCTCTTTGACTTAGCTGTTGCCATGCCTTAGTAGTGCAGTGTATTGTGGAGATTTCCGTTAACCTATTAACCTTAATATCATGTGGGATCAGGGCTCTGAGTGTTATTGGATGTGTAGCTTCATATTCAGTAGGTGCGGGGTGAAGTCTGGGGGGGAGACCCATTAGTGTGCATACTGCGCTTGAGTGCATAGATAGTAGAGCCGCATGTTTGAGTCTGTACATCCTCCTTGAGTGAGCATCTCCCTTGCTATTCTTGGTTGTTTACCCGCCCATATCAGTGTCGTTAGGAGGGAGTCGAGGGATTTAAAGAACGCTGGTGTGATGGTGATTGGGATCGTGTTAAATAGATAAAGACATTTTGGCAATATTACCATTTTTGTGATAGCTATTTTGTCAGCCACAACGAGTGGCAGAGGTGCCCATCTACGGACCTGTTCATCGAGCTGAGAGAATGTTCTGCCACGGTTGTATTGTATCACCACCTCAGAGTCCCTGTGGCTCCAGATCCCCAGGTACTTTACTGGTTTGTTATGCCACGACAAGGGGAATTCCAATTCGCAGGGTGTTGTGCATTGGGTGAGGGGCACTACAAAGGATTTCGCCCAGTTTATACTGAACACTGACAGTCGCTCAAATCGAATATATTCTCGAATGATTGGGTCCAAGTATTTTTCCAGGTCCCTGACATAGATTACCATATCATCTGCGTCCATCGAGATCGCTCTTGGGCGGGATCTAAATCGCAGTTCTGCTGCGGCGTGACGCTGGTGTATTACACATGCCAAGGGTTACAGTGCTAAGGTGAAGATGATCGGTGACAGGTAGCATCCTTGTCTCGTGCTTCTGTGTATGGGTATGGACCCAAATGTCATCCTGTTTACCCTGAGATGTGCTACCCGGTAAGTATATAGCAAGCGTACCCAGCGGAGAAAGGCAGGAGGTATACCCATCCAGAGTAGTCTGGTGAACATGTAGGACATTCAATTGAATTGAATGCTTTTGTGTCATCTAGTAAGATTGCAGCGTCCTTTAAGGAGGAGCCTTATTGGTGGAATAATCCAAATATGGTGCACAGGTTCTGGACTGTGTAGCAATTGGGGATGAAGCCAGAATGGCCCGGGAGGACCATATTAGTACGTAGTGGTTGCAGCATAGTTGCTAGTATTTTCGCTAATATTTTGGTGTCTATGTTAATTAGGGATATTGGCCGATATGAAGAGCATTGGTTTGGGGATTTTTCTGGCTTTAAAATAGTGGTCAACAGGACCTCTCTGAGTGAGTAGGGGAGCGTTTGCCCATATGCCTCTGCGTATACCGTAAGCAAGTTTGGGTCCAGGAGGACCTTAAACTCCTTCTAGATTTGGCCTGTCAGGCCATCTAGGCCCGGGGTTTTGTTATTGGGTAGCGTGTCTATTATATCTTTAATCTCCTCCTCTGTGACGGGCTGTGATAAGATACTCTCTCTGGCCATCTGACAGCCATGCCAGAACGACATCCTCTAGGTATTGCGAGATTTCAGTTTCTGCTGCTCCCAGTATAGCTGGGCATAGTACTCAGAGAATCTCGCCCCACTGGAGGGGATGTCTTAGCAGGACTCTCCGTTGGGTTCATCCACCTTAATGATATGAGACTGCACCGATGGAGCTTTCAGAGACATAGCCAGGTGTCGTCCTGGCCTACCAGCCTCCTTTAATACTCTTGCCACATGTCTGCAGGACATATGACGTACTTCCTGCTCTGCCAGCTCCTCGTATTTGGAGATCTGTATTCTGATGTTTGCCAGAGTGGTGGTTTTTGGGTCCCTCTCATATTCTTGCTCCAGTTTCTGTGAGCTGTCTTCCAGCCTCTGTAGCTGGGTGCGGATGTCTTTTAAAATCCCTGCTCTCTTTCCCATACACACCCCATGATTATTAGCTTTGAATGCTTCCCAGAGGGTCCCATCGCTGTCTTTGTTTATAGCGAAGTAGTCCACTATAGCTCTCCTCACTGTGTCTAGGAAGACTGAGTCTAGGAGCTCAGTTGGGTGCAAGAGCCATTGAAACTGTTTGGGTATTTGTGTTGAAATGATCACAGTCAATATCACTGGTGCATGATCTGAGAGTGTTTTGAGCAAGTGGCATATATTCTGCACCCATGTTCCGAGCCAATAGTCTAAGCGGGACCAGGAGCCAATAGTCTAAGTGGGATCAGGAGTCATGGAGTGTCGAAATGTAGTCTCCACATATTCATAAGCCCATAGTTGTCCATTTCAGTGCGCATCAGCTTTGCTGCTTACTTCGTCCTTGATTCCCCTTTCGCTGCTCTATCCATGTTTGGATCGAGCTGTAGGTTTAGGTCCCCTCCCCATAGAGTCGCAGAGGGCTGTAACGCCCTAAGCCGGTACCAGATGTGTGCATAAAACTCTGATCCATCTACATTTGGGCCATAGGTATTGATAATAATCAGCATTGTGCCACATAGCACCCTTGTACTATCACGTATCAGCCATGCTCACCAACCTCTGAGTGTATTACCTCGAATGGGATCCCCTTTTTAATCAACAGCATGACCCCTCCGGCGTAGTTAGAGTAGGAGGAGGCTATTCAATATCCTGCCCATCTGGCCCCAGCAGTTTCCACTGTTTTCTCTTTGAGGTGCGTCTCCTGTAATAATGCTATATGCACTTTATGCCTGTCAAGGTGCGCCAGTATTGGTCTAATTTTATGGGAGTTGTTAATCCCCTGCACGTTCCATGTTATTATGCGCAGTTGTTCAACTTGTGGTGGTTCAGCCATTCACTTTAGTTGCCGGTCTGTGTGTATGCCTGTCCGCTTTGCTTATCTCCATGTCTAACAGGAGCAAGCCTCATGTTTTTGTGGGATTTAACTTTTAACCAACAACCCGCCCTCCCACTTCAGCATCCTAATCATGCTAAAGACAGCGTCCCTAACTACCAAATTTACCCAAATACAAAGCAATACTAGATTATATCGCAGTTTAAACAGAACACTTCAGAGGGGATATCCTTAGGCGGGCAGCTAGGGGCCCGGTTTAGCCTCCAAGTGGTGGGTCTCAGGCGGCTGCACCAGACATACCAGATAACGCTGCGCTCAAGGCCGCTATCACGCAGTCCAGAGATATCCTACATGCTAAAATTGGGGCGGTTGGCTTGGATGTCATGTTCCTCCGGCAGGACTTGCGGAACGCTGTGGCCTTTATCACGGACACTGAAACGTGCATTTCTGGAGTGGAGGACGAAGTCACCGGCTTGCAGAAGCGGGTGGCCGCCCTTGAGACAACCCAGCGGGGCCTGGCGACACGTGTGGAGGACGCGGAGGGACGGGCCAGGCGTAACAATCTCCGCTTTGTGGGCTTCCCGGAGGGGTGCGAGGGGGGGTACATGGAACAGTTCCTCACTCGGTGGCTGGAGAGCTGGCTTCCCCCGGAGTCCCTTTCCCGTTGTTTTGTCATTGAGCGTGCCCAAAGGGATCTCGTGCAGAAGCCTCCGCCCGGGGCCCGTCCGAGACCGGTCATCACAAAGCTGCTGAACTATCATGACCAAGATGTTATACTAAAACAGGCCAGGGCCAAGGACCTCTGCTCTTTGGTAATGCACACATATTGATCTTTCCTGACTATACGAAGCTGGTTCAGCAGCGGCGATAGTCCTTTTTGGCAACCAAGGCTCTACTTCGTGATCTTAAGCTTCCCTACGCGCTGCTGTACCCTGCCCGGTTGCGGTTGGTGTATCGATCCCGCACACATTTCTTTACCTCGCCGGAGGAGGTGTTTCAGTGGACAGATGAGACAGTGCGGTTGCGTCCCCATACACCGCCTCGGAGGGAATCCGACTCTTCTTCCAGCGAGGCAGCTCATAAGCAGCCTCACACGAAGCTTAAAGATCGTAAACGCTCCAGGTCCAGCTGTCGATCTCGCTCCTGAAGTACATCCTCCCAGGCCGGCTTGGCCTCCCGGCAGACTACATCGGCCTCCTAATTGGTGGGGGAGATTGCGGTCCTATGTAACTTTGACATTGTTGCTTGGATCGGAGGAGTTCAAGTGAGGGCCGGCTTCTCTGTTGGACCTTCTGACGGAGTGGAGGCCTGCTGATGTTGGGTTGTAACTTGGGGATCTATTGGTCGAGGTGTGCCGGGAGTCCCCGTTGGGGTCTGTGGGCAGCACTCGCCGCGACAGATGCTTCATCGTTCTTGAAGTATTGGGTGGGGGATTGTTGGTTGTCTGTTTTTATCAACAAGTCGCACTTTGCTACAGTATTGTTAGGCCTCCTTACATACACCACTTACTTTCTCCTGCAGCAGTATCTCTCACCGGGGTCTTACATGGCCGACCCACATGATGGCCCCTGGGTATCCCCCGGGATTCTCAAAATAGTGAGCTGGAATGTCAGGGGGGTACTGGATAAAATTAAGCAAGGGGCTGTTCTCCAGCAGGCTAAGAGGGCCCATGCCAACATACTCATGCTCCAAGAAACGCATCTTATGGGATCTAAGGCACTCTGCCTCCAACGGTATGGCTATGCCCCTGTGTTCCATTCGGGGTTTGTGAGGGGGTCACGGAGGGTGGCGATTTTGATCCATCACAGAGTTCTATACACATGTGAAGACGTGGGCGGACACCCAGGGGCGCTACCTGTTCCTACAGGGCATGGTCAGGGAGGAACCAGTGGTTCTGGGTTGTATATATGCCCCTCCTCCGCTTTCATGGGGCCTAGTGGAGCCGCTATGTCATTATGGGCGGATATGCCTGATGGCCTGTCTATAGTTGGGGGCGATTGGAACGACGTGCTGGATATGACCCGGGATCGCTTGAGGCCTGGGTTGGGTGCAGTTGCTAGCCAGGTCACAAAACTTTCCTCGTTGGTATCTGGGTTTGATTGGGTGGACCCCTGGCGTTGGATGCACCAAGATGTTCAGGGCTACACGTATCTCTCTGTGGTCCACAATTCCTACTCTTGCCTCGATTATTTGTTTGTTCCTCAGGTGGCAGTGGGTAGGGTGGTGGAGGCGGATATCCCTCCGAGGGGTTTTTCAGATAATTCGCCGATTATTCTTATGGTTCGGATGGTCTGGACAAAACAGCCCTTCCGCTGGCGCCTCTCGACGTGGAATCTCCAGAAAGCGGACTACAGGGAATGCCTGTAGGGCTCACTCGATCAATACTTGACACTTAATGTGGGGTTGGTCTCCGGGGCTGAACCTCTGTGGGAGCCACTGAAGTCCACTATACGGGGTGTCGGTATCTCCTTTTGCGCTGCGGCCCGCAGGGCTCAGAGGGAGGCTCTGTTACAAGCAGAAGCTAATATTGCGGATCTCAATCATCGCAGTAGAGGTGCGGGGGGTAACCACGTACGGCAACAGTTGCTGCTGGCGCAACAGAACTATGCAGCTCTTCTTATGGATAAATGTAAAAACAACAGTTGATGGACAGAATGCAGAACAATGTCTAACATTCATCCCAGTACAGAGATCTGGGCCTAAATCCATCATTTTTTTGCTCACCATGCCATTTCAGTTTGAACCCAGCCATATGCAAATCAGTCATGACCCTGTGCCTCATGGGAACAGTCCAGCCCGAACTGCCAAGCCAGGTCCTCCCTGAACTGGAACCAAGCATCCTAGGACCGGTTTCGGGGTTTCACCCCTCTTCAGCCAGGATAGCTTGATTCCAGTGGCATGGAGAGCACAGGACTCACGTCTGAGCATACCCATCCCACTCGGGGTGACAAATGCAAAAACAACAGTTGATGGACAGAATGCAGAACAATGTCATACATTCACCCCAGTACAAAGATCTGGGCCTAAATCCATAATTTTTTTGCTCACCATGCCATTCCAGTTTGAACCCAACCATATGCAAATCAGTCCTGACCCTGTGCCTCATGCGAACAGTCCAGCCCGAACTACCAAGCCAGGTCCTCCCTGGACTGGAACCAAGCATCCTAGGACCGGTTTCGGAGTTTCACCTCTCTTCAGCCAGAATAGCTTGATTCCAGTGGCATGGAGAGTACGGGACTCACGTCTGAGCATACCCATCCCACTCGGGGTGACAAATGCAAAAATAACAGTTGATGGACAGAATGCAGAACAATGTCATACATTCACCCCAGTACAGAGATCTGGGCCTAAATCCATCATATTTTTTTTTTGCTCGCCATACCAGTTTGAACCCAGCCATATGCAAATCAGTCCTGACCCTGTGCCTCATGGGAACAGTCCAGCCCAAACTGACAAGCCAGGTCCTCCCTGTGTGTCTTTTGCCTTCTTATGGATGAGGCCCGCCTGTTTTGGCTGTCAACGCGTAGTAGGGTATACCAATGGGGAGATAAATCCAGCAAGATGCTTCATTGGTTGTGTCAGGGGATGTTCCATTTCCAGCCTCTCCCGGCATACTGGACCCGAATGGAAGGCCCCACTCGGACTCCTTTGACATTACTGAGAGTTTCTCTACATATTTTGCGGAGTTGTATGCCCCCAGAGAGTGCCTCCACGAAGACGTGATAGGCCGGTTTTTGGACGACCTCCTGCCGCGGGCCCTGTCCGATGAGGCGAGTGCCGAGCTTGATCTCCCGCTCACGAGGAGGAGTTGGGGACAGCCTTGGGAGACCTTAACTCGGGTAAAGCCGCGGGGCCAAACGGGTTTCCCTGTGAATTTTTAAAGAAATACTTCCTGCATCTTGGACCCCATTACCTTCGGGTGGTGGAGGAGTCCCGTGAGCGGGGTTGTCTTCCTGGGATTGAAGAAATGCGGAGGTAGTTAGTGGTGTTGCATAAACCTGGCAGACCCCCAGACCAGCACGCTTCCTACTGTCCCATTTGGCTCCTAAATGTGGAGGCAAAGATACTGGCCAAGGCACTATCCAATCGCTTGCGGTCCCACATCACCACCTTAGTACACCCAGATCACGCCGAGTTTATGCCCCAGTGGGCAACCCGACATAATATTCGCCGCGCACAGGTTGCTGTGGCGGCTATCCGGGGGCTCGATAAGCAGGCGGCGCTCCTATTGGCAGATATGGACAGGGCGTTTGACTCCCTAAGCTGGGTTTATCTATTCTCGCTGTTACATAGATTAAATCTTGGTCCGCGCTTCCTGTCCTATCTGTCCCTACTCTACACTGATCTTACCGTGTCTGTACATGTCGCGGGCTCCACCTCCTCCACTTTTTCGCTCGGGCAGGTTACCCAGCAGGGCTTCCCGCCGTCTCCGAACTTGTTTGCACTGGCGGTGGAACCTTTGGCCGCTTGGGTACGCTTGGACGCGCAGGTGGCCGGTTTTGAATGGGCGCATGGATTGTCGGATCGTATTGCCTTATACACCGACGACGTTTTATTTTTTCTTACGGATCTGGACAGGACGGGGCCGCGGCTGCTTCGTATAATGCAGATCTTTGGGGATTCATCGGGCCTTTACTTGAATCCCAGCAAGTCTACCCTATGGATTCTTGGAGATACATCGGGCCTGGGCCTCGTCGGTTCGAGTTGTTACCGGCGGGATGAAGTATCTCAGGGTATTTCTATCGGATTCGCCTACTGTGGCATGGCAGCGGAATTTAGTTCCGGTTTGGGAAAGTGTGTGGGAGGATCTCAAGACATGGTCACATATGCCTTTGTCGATATATGGTTGATCGGCCATTTTTAAGATGGTCTCGCTCCCCCGCTTGCTGTACCAATTGCAGAACCACCCCTATCCGATTCCCCCTAGATGGTTTAGGCAGGTTAATGCAGCATTGGGTCTATTTCTATGGGCGGGGGGAGCAGTTAGAGTTGCGACCTCTGACATATTATCATATTACATGGCCTCACATTTACTTGTCTTGAATGAGTGGTGGCATGGGGACAGAGATGACCCTGTATATGCTGTGGAGCGGCGCCTTATGGGGGATCTCTCCCTCCATGCGATTCTGTACTCGGCACCGGTGCATAGATCCCTGCCGCCGGCAACCCAGGTAGTCTTTCAACTTTGGTGACAGGCCTTGCTGAGGATGGGGTGGTGGAACACATTGACATGGGAAACTCCCCTGTAAAACATGGCCGCCTGCCACAACTAGCTACTCTGTCAGGGTTTTGTGGTTGGGACAACATTGGTATTTCTACCCTGGGGACGTCATGCGGGGGCCGATTCTAAAGTCCTTTCAAGACTTACAAAAAGATTTTCAGATGCCTAAAACCCAATTTTACAAATACATACAGTTTCGGCACGCCCTTTCCCCTAGCTTGGAGGGCCCGGAGTCACTGGCAGAGTTCAGCCCGATAGAAGCAAAGGTATTTATGGAGGACCTTCAGGGTCATAAAATATCTAGGATCTACCAGACCCTGGTGACTCACAGCTCCCCCATACTGCTGAAGCTCTGAGGGGCCTGGGAGGGAGACGTGGGTCCACTTGATGAAGAGGACTGGACCGAGGCCCTGGCTTCTCCCCAGGGGGCGGCCATAGCAGTGCGGCTGCGCCTGGTCCAGTTTAAATATCTGCACCAGGTCTACTTCACGCGGGTCCGGCTGTGGAGGGTGGGACTGGTGGCCTCCCCAATGTGTCTTAGATGTGAGCTGGAGGAGGGGACCCTGAGGCACACGTTTTGGCACTGTCTCTATTGGTCACGGTTCTGGAGAGAGGTTGTGACCTGCCTCTCTGAAGTGCTGGGCTGGGACTTGCCCCATTTGCCGAAATTGGTGCTCTTACATGTCATGGATGGGATTGGGGGCAATATCTATAAATGCCATCTTATGTTGTTGGGGTTTACCTTGGCAAAGAGGGATATTGCTAAAGCATGGAAGGCACCTGGCGCCACCCTTAGTGTCGATATGGAAGAAGGGACTGACTTCTGTATGGGCCTGGAACTTCCCAAGAGGGTGCCCGCAGAAGCATTTCAAAGTGTGGAAGCGCTGGGCAGACTATCGGGCCTACTGCTGGATCTGGTTGCTGCACCGGGGCACCTCCACCCAGCTTAATACTACCTCACTGATGCAAGCTGTTGTCTCTTACATTTAAGTTCCCTGGAGCGAATGGTAGTGGTGCATAATATACAGCTAGGCTGTTTCTGGGAGGCTGTTAGTGAGACAGGGGGGAGGGGGGTTGTTAGGTGGGGGTGTTCATTTGATATATTTCATCTGAATTGCTCATTATTTCTCCTTGATTTCATTAGTGAAAATTCAAAGCCATAATGCTGTATACTTATCGTGCAGACGTCTCTGGGTTACAGAGCTCTGCTCCATATGTGCCATTTGATGAATAAAATTTGTTTAAAAAAACAAAAACGCTATTAGTATTTTGTAGCATTCAACATCAGACATACGCTATAGTATCTTAACCATAGTACAAGCTGTAGTGCATTCTTATTTGGTAGCAAAATTATAGTGCATGAACATGTGACCCATTCTCTTTTGGTGAACAATCAACATAAACAATACACATAAAAACCTAAACGAGCAATATCAACCAAAATCTTCTCTTGTGGAACTAAACATGTTGCTCGTTTAGGTTTTGCCCAGTGTCGTGACTTGGGCCTGAGCGTCCCCACTCACCATGGAGGTGCAGCGCGGTCTCTTACTGTAACAAGGGGGACTGGAGCGCTGAAGGCCCCATGCGCCGCTGATGCCCCAGGCCAGACGTGTGAGGTCCCAGAGGATCTCAGCAGGGATCGCAAACGTTTCCTTTCCACTCCTTCTCTTGGCGCCGCTCTGCAAGCATTTCCCGACAGCCCCGCCTTAATGGCCAGCGCCGCCACCAATGAGGAGAGAAGTCACTTCTTGCAGGCCGCCCGCACTTGGCCTGCGTTCGGGCCGTGCACTGCAGCCCCCTTCAGCAGTTCATCAGGCTCTGCATTCTTCTTTCTGTCTCAGCTATCCCCAGGGGGCAGCTGTGATGCTGCACTCCTGTTCGGACAGGCATGTCTGATCGGCTCCGTCCACAGGTAGCTGGAGCTATTCGGCGGAACGTAGATCTATATCGCTCTATACTCGGCAGCCGCTATGTTGTAAGTGTCGTCCGATGCGTGGGCATAGTGGTGGCTCAGCTCGTCGTATGGGTGCCAGCCAGGGGATGTTCACTTTATCCTACTCTCCCGAGTCTCATACGACAACTGCATCAGTAGCAAAATTTTTGAGGATCTATGATCTCATTGACCAGATTATTGGGTGAATTAAACTCCTTGGTCCGCAGAGCCGCTATAAGCTGTGGTCATCTTGCGTTGGGCTCTCTAGCACCCTTTCAAGCCAGAAGGTTGGTGTGGAGCCAAGACCACCGGATGCTAGAGGTCTTTGATCTATACCTCTCCCAGATGGCCACTGCATTCCAGAAGCAATGCATCAGTCACCACTGTCAGCTCTAGATGGGAACTAGTGAGTGGTCTGCCACTGACCCAATTGCGGTCCAGCAACTACTGCAGATCTTTGGCAGTCTCTTCTGAAATCTTAATGTGGTCGTAGATGTCCCTTTGATCTTGGGCCCACTGGGACTTGAGATCCAATTGCAGCGTCTGCATACGCCACCTAGCATCTGGCCCCCTGCTGGTTGAACAGGCCATCAGTCCCAACAGCCTCAGAGTCGCCCTTACCGAAATCCAGAACTGAGGCTGTAAGATTGGAATCATATACTGAATGACCCAGACTCTCTTTCCAGGGGAAAAGGCCTGAAACGGAAAGTGTCCAGAGATGAAGGAGAGTGCCTGAGAAGGAGTCAGGTGTGACTTAAGCATGTTGATAGTAAACCCCCAAAAAATCACAGGAGGTTCTCCATTTTCTGGATTTGGCTGCCAAATACCTGGGGTGACCCTGCCTTCAACAGTCAGATGTAGAGATTGGGGGAAGACTGAAAAATGGAAGCACAGCAAACTGGAAATGCTACTGACCACAAACCGCATGTTGCACCGATGGGCCAACAGAACGGGAATATGAAAATCGGCATCCTGCAGGTCGTACGCCACCGTCCAGTCTCCAGGGTCGAGGGCAGACAAGACCTGGGCCTGGGAGAGCAAGGCATTGAGAGGACACAGATCTTATATATGCTAAAGTCATCTGTCCTTCTTGGGCTCTAGAAAGTAGCAGGAATAATAACCAATCCCCAACTACTGGCACTGGCACCCTATTGACATCCCTTTTGGGCAAAATGGCTTGCATCTCCTGCCTTAAAATAGAGATATAATCCTCAGTCAGTCATTGGGGGGGACTGTGAAAGGTGCTGTGAGGAAAAAATGAATGAGGGAGCATACACCTAGGGAACTATCTGCAGGACCCACCTGTCCTAAGTGATCGTCAGCCAACCCAGAAAGAATCGCTGGATTCTGCCTTCCACTGGGTGGCTGTGCTTCATCAGGTGCAAGATAAAGAGGTTTGGCAGGTGGGACTGCAGGGACTGTGGTGGACTGGGCACCATGTTGGCGATGGGCACCTCGGATGCAACTGTGAAATTGCTGGGTTCCCTTAGGGGGCTGGCGGTAAGGGGTGCCTTGTTCAAAACCGTAAAAGGAGCATTGGAACTGGTGCATTTGGCAAGGCCAAGAGAATGAGCAGTAGCCCTACTCTCTTTATATTGCTTGAGAGTTGAATCAGCCCTGACAGGAGTGCCCAGTCAAAGGACATGTATATCAGGGAGGACTGGACCTCAGCAGAGAACTCAGTGGGTCCCAGTCAAGCATGGCAGTGAATGGCAACACTTATTCCAATAGCTTGTCCAAAGGAATCAGTGGATTCCATTGGGTCCTCCTCCTCCATTACAGATGGAGTCGGCATAGACATCGAGGAATCTGGGGCTGACACAGGTCTGGAGGTTAGAAGTGGGGTCGACAGGAGAGCCGAAGGCAAGATGGGCTCAGAGAATCCAACTTGTGCCAAGGGCCAACCCCCCAGCAGTACTCCAGATGGAGTACCTCGAGGTTTCTTTGGGCTCGGAGGTGCACCAGAGGGAGTCAGTAGGGTTTCAAAAAGCTGGAGCATGGTCGTGTGGAGCTCTGCGATATAAAGCAGGGGGTATTTGGCCCTGGAAACACGGGTTGTGTTGGCACGAGTTGTGAGACTGGTTCCAAAGTTGGCCGTCTTCGGGAAAGAGAGGAGTGGAGCCGCAACTGCTCGGGCGAATGTGAGTGGTGAGAGGGAGTAGAATCCCACCTCAACTTTGTAAGTTTCTTTTTAGATGTACCTGAAGACTTGGAGTGCGACAAAGATCGGCATCTCAAGAGGCTCAGATGACTCCTTGAATGAACTTTGGACGCGGACCGCAAATTAGGGCAGCCCAGACACGGAGTCTCCCTATGCTTGGCAATGTAGATTTTCACCTTGCGTTCCCTGATGATCTTCGGTTTCATTGACACATAACTGATGCAGGCTTTGAAGTCGTGGCTTGACTCCAGGCACCACAAGCATACCTGGTGGAGATCTGTTACAAACATTTGCAAGCTTCATCAGGGCTTGAAACATGTAGTGTTTGGGGGTGACATCCCTGTCACACTGGAAACATTTTAAGTTACAATGTCTGAATATACAGCTTTAAGAACTTGTCCTATCCCAATGACACCCAATTAGTCTTTTGGCAGGATCCAGACAAGGTGTGACCGCGGTTTGTGAACTGCATGAAGAAAGTTGCTGACTGGATGACTAACAACTGCCTCCAATTGAATGTGGGGGAAAACAGATATAGTGCCGTTTGGCAAGACTCAGGAGCATTGGTTGACAGACTGGTGGCCTGGTGAATTAGACCCAGGCCCTTGCCCAAAACAGCTGGTGAAAAATCTTGGCATCAAACTGGATCAGGCTTTATCCGGAAAGACCAGGTAAGCGCAATCTGTGGCACTTGTTTTTGCCACAGTGAGTCTACTAAGAAAAGTCTTTTCATGGCTCCCCTACTCACCGAGAAAAACCCTAGTCCAAGCATTGAGAACGCGTCCCTTGGACTATGGGAACGCATGGCTAGTGGAAGAAAATGGCTTACTGCTGGCCAAGTTTCAAGGTGTGCATGTCGGGGAGTGTCAGCAGCACAAAACAAGCAATGCCACTAACCTCTTACTTCTGCCAGCGCGGACGAAGGCACGTTGAGGAGACCTCTACTCCCCTGAGAGCACCCCCGAACAGAGCAATAAAACACCACTATGGAAGGAAGCACCCCGGGGAAAAGGGAAGTGGATAAAATAACAAACACTGCTGCTGGGATGGGATCTTCTTATACCTGCGTCTGGTCTAGCACTCGGTAGGTCTTCAGAAGTCACCCCACGTGTAACTGCTGCATGGTAAAGAGAGATGTATGAGAGACAGTAGGGGGAGTCTCATTCACACCCAAGCAACAGAATGTAAAGTTGTTCATACACTCACAATACACTGCTGCAGTAGCACTTAGACAGTGAACCACGTTACTTCAATTCTTTGGTCGGTTCACTCCCCACAAAGGGTTTTTAGGACCACCAGGAGTGTGACAGTGCTCTTCACAGAAAAAGGAAATGCAATACAATTGTCATGAAAATAAAGAACTCAGTAAGAAATCTGGGATGAAAAAGGAACCCATTACAGTGCACCCAACCGCTGTTCCAAACACAGTGTGAGTGAGAAGCATAATGCACCCAACCGCTGTTCCAAACACAGCGTGAATGAGAAGCAATCCGTCGCCGCCTGTGTCACCGTTGTAAGACACAGTATAGGCACCAAGGAGGTGGTGCACTCGGCCGCTGGTAGTTCACAGTGAGAGTTCCCTGCAGCGAGGTGGAGCAATGCGGTTCAAAACAAAAATGTCGCGGGAGAGCGCTCCAGCGCTTCTCTTCCTTCAGTGGTGAAGGTACCTGAAATCCTGGCGTAGGGAACAGCCACGAACCTTCAACTCCCTGCTGTTCTAGAAGAAGTGCCTGAATTCAGCGAGAGAGTCAGGTGCTAGAGACCTGGGTAGGCAGCGGGAAGAATCCCTCAGGCAAGCCGTACTCCGGCAAAAGAATCCCTTCCAGAGTTCTGGCTTCCCGCAGCAGAAAAGGAACTCCAGCGGGGAAACACACGTCCGCTTCGGAAGGGCTGGAAACAGGCGAGATTGTCAAGCCCCGAGCCCAGGAAGGGGAGGGGCTTTATAGAGGCAGAGTGTTCGGTGGTGCCTGATCTGGGTACTTGTCATGCGTACCAGAGGATTCTGGGATGTGTAGGTTAATGGGTGCCACCTACCTACTGGTGGCGCCTTTCTCCCAACAGACAAGGCATCACACATGCTGGGGAGGGAAACCTCGTGTGCAGATGCAAGTAGGGCCTTTTTGCCCCACCCCCACTGAGTGTTTATGCAACAGAAGCCCTCCCGAGGACCGCCAACTCGGCAGTCGTCCAGGTGTACCCGGATGTGTGGCGTGAAAGCGTTCTAACAGATTAGGGCAGTGTAGGTTGTGTGCAGGTTCCCAGGTCCTATCCTCAACACCAAATCCCTTCCAATCCACTAGATACTGCACTCGCCCCCTCACTAACCGTGAATCCAACAGCTCCCTTACTTCGTACTTATCCTGACCATCTATTTCCAGGGGTATGCGTCTCACTGGTAACCTCATGCTCATGGGACATGATTGGAGCAGGGACACGTTGAAGACAGGGTGTATATGCCAGGACGGGGGCAGAGATAACCTCATTGCAACTGGATTTATCACTTCCTTGACACTATAGGAACCTATGTATCTGGGTTTCAGTTTGTCCACCTCCTTGAGATGCAGCTTCTTAGTGGCCAGCCACACCTTATCTCCCACTTGGTAAGCGGGTTCTGGGGTCCTCTTTCTATCAGTGAAATGTTTCTGCGCTGTTTGTACTGCAGCCAACTGCTGCTTGGCATCGATTAACACAGCTCTGATATGGGCATGGTGTTCATGGATGGTTGGATGCCTGGTTACTACAGGCCAGTCAGAAAGGAGCATGTTCAGATTATGTCCATAGAGGCTAAAGAAAGGGGAACAGCCTAACATTAAGTGTTCCGCATTGTTGTAGGCGAACTCTGCCATTCAGATCAGTGTTTACCAATCCGAGGTGTTCTGGAGGGCAAAGCAGCGTAGGTATTGCTCCAAAGATTGGTTAAGACGTTCTGTCTTTCCGTCCATCTGAGGATGGTAACTGATGGACAATCTGGCTTCCACTCTCATAGTTTTGCATAATGCCCTCCAAAAGCGAGAGGTGAACTGAGTTCCACGGTCTGTGATGAGGACACTGGGAACGCCGTAAACCCTTACCACATGCTGGAGGAAAACGACAGCCAGTTCAGAAGAGGTGGGTAGCCGTTTTAACGGTATAAAGTGTCCCATCTTTGTCAGGTGGTCTACTACCACCAACACGGTGGTGTAACCTTCACAGGCGGGTATTTCCACTATGAAGTCTATTGAAACTGTGTGCCTCGGCCGAGGAGGAATGGTAATCAGGCGTAGTAAACCAGCGGGCTTTGAATGACTGGATTTCCCTTGCACACACACAGCGCAATTCCTCAGGTACTGCTTGGTATCTTTCCGCAACGTGGGCAACCAAAAGGAACGCTTGATGCATAAAATGGTCTTATATTCCCCCATGTGTCCTCCTAACGTCGAATCATGAGCCCATGCCAGTACTTGTAGTTGCAAGTCCTTATTCGGTATGTATAAGGCATGATAATGGTATAACAGGTTCCCGTTTTCTGTTCGATGCTCTGGGTCTTCTTGTTTCCAGGCCTGTACATCCACATCCGCTAAGGATACCTTTACGTCCTCTAGGAAGTCTTGTGACGTAATCAACGCGAGGGTTTTGTAGTGAAATGCTGCTTCAGAGAGAATTGAGGGTGGCTCAGAGGGGTCACGCTGAGCACATTCTCCGGGCTCTTCGATACATGAGAGAGCATCTGCCTTACTGTTCTGGGGACCTGGTTGATACTTGATAGTGAAATTGAAGTCAGGAAAAAGAGGGACCACCGTAGTTGACGGGGTGTCAGGGCTCTGGCAGTTTTCAGAAATAACAAGTTTCGGTGGTTGGTGATTATTTTGATGGTATGATGTGCTCCTAGGAGGTAATGCCTCCACTCCTCGCAGGCCCTTTTTATGGCTAATAATTCTTAATCAGTGATGATATAGTTCACTTCGCAGGGGGTGAGTTTCTTTGAAAAGTACGCCACTGGATGTAGTTGTCCTGTGTCAGGGTGCCGTTGGGATAACCCCCTCCTATGGCGAACTGGGAAGCATCCGTCTCAACGATGAAGGGCAATTGTGAGTCGGGATGTCGCAAGATGGGAGCCTGAGTGAGTCGTTCTTTCAGAGTCTGAAAGGATTGGTCTGCCTCTTTGACCCATACGCAGGGAGTGTTCTTCCTCAACAAACAGGATATTGGGTGTATAATCTTAGAGAAGTCCTTGATGAAACGCCGGTGGTAGTTAGCGAAGCCCAGGAAGCTCTGTACTGACTTAACATGGTGAGGAGCCTTCCACTGCGTAATCGCTTCTACTTTGCCCGTATCCATCTGGAATCCGTGTGTATTGATTACATAACCCACAAAGGTAACTTCTTTGACAGGGAAAAGGCATTTCTCCAGTTTGGCGTATAACAGGTGCTGTTGGAGTCTGTCCAATACTGCCTTCACATGGGTAACATGTTGTTGGGGGGTGGACAAATAGATAAGTATGTCATCAATATAAACCACACAAAACGTTTCCAAGAACCCCCGGAGTACCTCGTCCATAAAGTACTGGAAGGCAGCAGGGGTGTTACCCGAAGGGCATCACCTGATATTCATATAACCCGAATTTGGTTCTGAAGGCCATGTTCCACTCGTCGCTGGTTTTAACACGTACCAGATGGTAAGCCCCTCGTAAATCCAGTTTTGTAAAAAGATGAGCACCTTTAAGCTGGTCCAGAAGTACTGGTATAAGCGGTAGTGGGTATCGATTCTTGATGGTAACCCTGTTTATGGCCCTGTAAGCTATAAAGGTCCTAAGATCGTTGCAATCCTTTTTGGGAATAAAAAAGAGTGGGGAGAAGGCAGGTGACGAGGAATGTCTGATGAAGCCGGATGCTAGGTTTTCCACCAGATAGTTCTTGAGGTATTGTGTCTCTGGTTCGGTAAGGGCATAGACCCTGCTACAAAGAATGTCGTTCCCAGGAATCAGATTGATACGACAGTCATATGACCAGTGAGGCAATAGTTGGGTGGCCTTCTGTTTATCGAATACTGGTTTGTATACCTCGTAGATGTCTGGCAGCGTGGTGGAATAGCAGTACTGGAATCCTTCACATCCGGTTGCCAGAAGACCAGCCTGTGTAACGCTGTTTCCTTCCTGACGTATGGTCTGTTTGGTGCAATGCTCCCTACAAAAACTGAAACTCAAGGAAACGGTGCGGGCTGCCCATCGAACGACAGGGTCATGCAGAGTTAACCAGGGCATGCCTGGGATTAGACCGAAATGTGGCACATCTATGAGCTCAAACTGAATCATCTCAAAGTGGCTTTCACCGAACTGTATCAGTATGGGAACAGTATGGTATCTCACTGGCCCGGCAGTCAGCGCCGTTCCATCTACTGCCTTCACAGATCCCTTTTTTCTCATACACAACCCCTATGTTGTGTGCATACTTCTGGTCAATAAAGTTCCCGGTTGCTCCTGAGTCCAGCAAGGCAGGTGTAGGAGAATAGGATCTGCTTCACATGGGTACCCCCACTTTTTGCTGGTGTTTCACTGTTTTTCGACCTTAGTCTGGCTGTGGCCCTGCTAATCAGGACCCCAGCCTAGCTGCTTCCTCTCTAAAATGGTTTCCATGTACATTAGGTACATTTCTAATTGGATTCTAGAGTGCCTTATAAGCCCCTAGTATATGGTATACTATGTACCTAGGGCATAGGTACCACGGAGGCCTACCAGGGGCTGAAGCATATATTATGCCACCCCTGGGAAGCACTCCAAAATGACACCACAGGTCTGCTACTGCCTGGGTAAGGTGGTGCTTGCACCCCTTACAGTGGTATAGGCTACCTATATCCACCTATATATACAGACACATATAAACCTATAAGTTACTCCTATGGCAGGCCTTGACAATCCTGAAGGCAGAGTGCTTGGTTTTGTGTGAGAGGGTGCCCAAGCATGAGCTGAGCCCCTCTGCAGCTTTCGGAAACACTTCCTTATGGCTGTTCTGTGATACAGCCATACCATATACTCTTAAGTGCATTATAACCTCGCAGTAAATGCTAACTTTGGAATGGCTGCATTGAAACATGTTGTGTTCGGTGTCAAACGCTTTGGAATACTACCCCACCCCCCCTGCCAGTCCCTGCGACGGGGGTAGCATTCCATCCTTCTAGAGGGAGAGACATGTTCACACTGGTCTATCCGGTTAAAACTTTCTAAAGCCCTGGCATCACAAAATGGATGCCTCTGCCACAGACACGGGTCTGGCCTCCTGCTGCTGACCGAAACTCCGGCAGGGGAGGCCTGGACAATAGGTTTCCTGTCCCAGGGAGGTGTAACCACCTCTCCAGACAGGCAGATGTGTATTGGGGCTGGGCGGGAGCACTCTCTGGTGCTTTGAAGTCCTGCACTGGGGGCACACTTGGTGTCCCTGTGCATAGTCCAGTTCAAACCAGTTGCAGGGGCTACCTGCCCCTGCTCTGGTGCGAAACTGGACAAAGGAAATGGGTGTAACCACCCCTCTTTCCAAACCCTCCCATAGGTGGGTCCCTAGAGTATGTCCAACCCCCAAACTTAGTATAAGTATGGGAACCCAGTCCTCGAGACTTTAAATTACCCTGGATGAAACTCTGCAACATATATCCTGGATCTTCGACGTTCTATTTCAACTAGAAGACTGAAGAAATCTCCCTTGGGGTCAAGGAGTGACTCCCCTGCTTGGCAGGCACCAAAGAAGCAACTGACCGGTCTGCATCGCTGAAGCTCCTGCCGGACGCCGAAGTCTTTGCATCACCAGAGGTGGATTTTCAGACTTCCCCGAGGCTACCCTGAGTCCACAGCAAAGCTGAGGCCCGTGGCTATCGTGGGTGACGTGGAACCGTGACCCCTGAACACCGTGAACTTTTGCAGCTCCATCACCTTCCTGGTCTTCCTCGAAGTTGTGCTTTGGGCTCCGAGTAGCCTCAGCCTTGAGCACCTCCTGCACCGAAGATTGCTGGCCTCCACTCCACGAGTGACCCGTGGGTCAGTTTCAAGTGCGACCGCTCGAGGCTCCTTTGCGATCGCTAGCCCGTTGGCTAGTGGGTCCCCACGAAGGCGACTCCTCTTTGATTGGGATTCCCTGGTTGCTCCAGACGTGCCCTGACTTACCCTCTTTGGGTGAGTCCCCCAGATCTTGCTGGTCTGAACCGACGTCCTTTCTCTGTTTCCAAGTGACTTGCCGTTGCCAAGGCTTTTTGGGTCCAATCTGGTCGCTGACACCGCAGCACTCAACAGACTTCGTGGGACAGCTCGAATCCAGCTCCTGGTCATCATCGGCGCCTCCTGGACCTCGTGGCTGAAGAGTCAAGACACCTGTCAACTCACCTGAAGCACCCGACACCTGTGGGCATTGGTCCATCGTGCCCCTGGTCACTGACAAGTGACCCAGACTCTGTCCCCTCTGCTTTCAGGTTCCTTCCATCCTCGATCCAGGCTTGGATCGCTCCAGACACTTCTCCTCTTTACGGCAGCAGCACTTCCTGAGCAGCTTGCATGAAATCGACAACGCGACCCGACACCAAAAGACACCTATGCACCCGGCTTCCCTGGGTGAGGTAACACGAGTACTCCGGTGCTCCCGTGGGTGCTAGCCCTAGAACTGCCTAAGTCCAAAAGGGTTAGGTCCTGAGTCATTTCAAAGTGTCCCTAATCTTTAAATTTCCAACCGCGACATTGCCCATAGAAGTTAACGGGAACCCGCGGCTGTGTTCTCACACTGCCACTACCTTGGGTGGTTCCTTGGGGTCCCAGCGATTCTACAGGCTCTAGGCCTTGTGTCTAGTTCAGTCGTGGTTCTTATACCACTTTTTTGGTATATGGTTTAGTACGCCCCTAGGATCCAAACGTGTATTTGTGCTATTACTGTTAAATACTGACTTGTAACTTAAGTACTTCAAACTCTAGCCTCATAAAGAGACTAGAGGGGTGTGTTTTATCTTAAATACATATATGTTAAATATATACCTGGTGTGGTTGTCTTTTCATTTGATCATTCAAGAGATTATAGACTGGTAAAACAAGCTGCTTCAAGACTTAGCCTGAAGGCTGCTCTCCATAGCTACCACTAGGATAGCTTTCAATAAAGGTTGCCTTTAACCTATACCAATAAGGGGTTGTTTGAACTGATACAGGGTGCCCACTAGAACTAGTGGACAGCATATATCAGGCCAATTTCTCACATTGGTGTGCAGCATGTGGGATTCCAGCTTGCTGTTGTTTTACCAGATAATCTCAATTGAATTGATCAGCTGAAAACCACTAAAGGTACCTTAGGTACATATAATATCAAGCTTAGTATACAGTAAGTTCTACTGAACTTAGAGTTGTGTGTCAAGGGCTTAGCACACCCTTTCTACAACTCAAGAGAGTTTAGTAGGCCACACTAGTGTAGGTAGTGCAATACACCACACCACATTAGTAATGTCTAATCAGCCAGGAACCAGTGGGTCCCTGCAAGAAGCCACTGGGCTTCTCCCCTATAGATATGATGATCTCACTTTTGCACAGCTTAGGTCCATATGTTCCATTAGGAAGCTGAAGACAGACAAAGGCCCAACCACCCAGCATCTCTTAGAGATACTCAAGCTAGATGATCTCTCAGCCTCCAGTGGGTCTGATGGGGTAGGCAGAGTGGGCGGGGCAGTAGTTGAGGCTGGGCCTAGGGGTGTAAACTCCCCTGACCCTACCTCTACTGCTGACCAGACTGATGACAATGATCAGGATCTGGTGAACCCAGCTCCCCTTGGATGAGGAGAATGACAACAATGCTCCCCTCTTTGTTCCTCCAGGGAGAGTTGAACACAGGGTTAGAAGGAATAGATCTCACTCAAGGGAGTCTGTCCACTCTACCTCATCTGTAGGGACCTCTGTTTTTTCGCACAGAGGGAGGGAAACCTCCCAGGAGAAGAGAGAGAGACTGCTGAAGTATGAGCAAGATAAATACAACCTCAGAAAGCAGCAGATGGCCCTAGATAGGTATGCCCTGGAGCTATACAGAGCTAGTAAAAAGGAGAGACTAGAGTCCCTTGGTGGCAGCAACTTCCCTAGAGATAGGTAGAGGTCTTATGACTATAGAAACCTGAATAAGATTGTCCCTCCCTACCAGAGTGGGGATGACATCCACAAATGGATAACTGCCTTAGAGAGGGCCTGTAAAGTACAGAGGGCCCCTCAAAGTCAGTGGGCAGCAATCTTATGGCTCTCCTTTGCAGACAAAGTTAGAGATAAGCTCCTCACTGTAAGAGAAGAGGATGCTGATGATTACCAGGTCTTGAAACGTGCATTAATAGATGGGGTTGGCCTAACCACTGAGCAATACAGGTTAAAGTTAAGAGATACCCAAAAAGCACATCATCAAGACTGGGTGGACTTTGTTGACTGTTCTGCTAAGGCTCTGGAAGGTTGGTTATAGGGCAGTAAGGTGTGTGACTTCACAGGATTGCACAATCTGATAATGAGGGAGCAGATTCTTAATAACTGTCAAAATCAGCTGTTGCACCAGTACCTGGTAGACTCTGATCTGACCTCTCCCCGAGAACTGGGAAAGAAGGCAGACAAATGGGTCAGAACCAGGGCGAGGCAGAAGGTACAGAACCAAGGTGGTGACCCAAAGAAGCAAGATTCTAAGAACTCTGATAAGGGTGGGGACAAGGGTAAAGACCAGAATCACAAGAGCCCCAACAATCTTCTTAAGGTGGGGATTCACAGTCCAACAAAGGGAAAGGCCACAAGAAACCTTGGTGCAAAGTATGTAAGCAAAAGACACACTGGACCAGTGATTGTCCAAAGAGAATACTCCAGCCCCCACCAATGTCCCTAAGGCACCTGCTCCCCCTAGTGTAGTTACAATTGGTGGTGGGAATACACAAGCTAAGGGTTTAGTAGGGTTGACCCAGGGACCTGAGTTGGGCTCTGGCCTAGTCAGAGAAACCACTCAGGCTGTTCTTGTCTGTGATGGGGGCATGGATATGACCCCCTCTGTGAGTCCTAGTAACTTGGGCAAGTACAGGCAACAGCCTTAAATCAATGGAGTACAAGCTTGGGCATTCAGGGACACTGGAGCAAGTGTCACCATGGGGACAAAAGATCTTGTGAACCCTGGGCAGATTATACTTGGTGAAATGTACCAAGTGACCAATGCTAGCAATGTCAGAACAGACCATCCTCTGGCAGTTGTTAACTTCTCCTGGGGAGGGGTAACTGGTCTTAAGAAGGTTGTGGTAAGTGCAGACCTACCAGTACAGTGCTTGCTTGGCAATGATCTAGAAACTTCAGCCTGGGCTGAAGTTGAGCTCAGGACCCATGCAGAAATGTTAGGGATCCATGCACATGTCTTCGCTGTGACTATGTCACAGGCTAAAATGTCAAACGCTGGACAGGCCCTGGATTCTGGAATAATGGACCAGGTGCCTCCCAAGAGGAGGAGCAGTAGGGTTAAGGCTGTGCTTCCCCCCCCTGACTCAGAATGCAGATCAGTCTCTTCAGGGAGATGATCTTGAGCCTGAAGAAGGAACAGTCCCAGAGGAGCTTGAAACTGACCAGGTTGAGTTCTTGGGGACAGGGGGACCTTCCAGGTCTGATCCGAGCCAGGAACAGAACACCTGCCCCTCTCTTGGACCCCTCAGAAAGCGAGCTGCTGATGAGGCTGCTGGGAATGCTAGTGGCACCCATAACGTTTATTGGGATGATGGACTCCTATACTCAGAGAGTAGAGACCCCAAGCCTGGTGCATCCAGGAGGTTGGTTATACCTCTGAAGTTTTGGGGTTTTCTACTGACACTAGTCCATGATATTCCCCTAGCAGGACACCTGGGCCAGAACAAGACTTGGGACAGAATTGTCCCTCACGTTCACTGGCCCCACATGTCTGAAGACACAAAGGAGGTTTTGTCGCTCCTGTGTAACCTGCCAAGCCAGTGGCAAAGCAGGTGGCACTTCAAAGGCCCCCCTGATACCACTACCTGTGGTGGGGGTTCCCTTTGAGAGGGTTGGGATGGACATTGTTGGTCCCATGGATCCTCAAACAGCATCTGGGCACAGGTTTATAATGGTGGTAGTGGATCATGCCACCAGGTACTCAGAAGCAATTCCCCTAAGGACAACTACAGCACCTGTGGTGACAAGAGCTCTCCTGAGTGTATTCTCAAGAGTAGGCTTTCCTAAGGAGGTAGTATCGGACAGAGATGCAAACTTTATGTCAAGTTACTTAACTGCTATGTGGAAGGAGTGTGGAGTGAATTACAAATTCACCACACCCTACCACCCACAATGCAATGGTTTAGTTGAAAGGTTCAACAAAACCTTAAAGGGCATGATTAAAGGGCTCCCAGAAAAGTTTAGGCGAAGATGGGACATACTCTTGCCCTGCCTTTTATTTGCATACAGGGAGGTGCCACAAAAGGGGGTTGGCTACAGCCCCTTTGAGCTTTTGGTTGGTCTCCCTGTCAGAGGTTCATTGTGTTTGGTGAAGGAAAGATGGGAGTTACCTCTCAAGCCCCCAAAGTAAGACATAGTGGACTATGTACTTGGTCTCTGCTCCAGGATGGCTGAGTACAGGAAAAAGGCAACTAAAATCTTGAGGCTAGCCAGGAGCTGCAAAAAGCCTGGCATGACCAAAAGGCTGTACTGACTGTTTATCAGCCAAGACAGAAAGTGTAGGTGTTGGAGCCTGTGGCCCCAGCAGCTCCCCAAGACAAGTGGAGTTGACCCCACACTATTGTTGAACAGAAGGGAGAGGTTACTTACTTAGTAGACCTAGGAACTCCCAGGAGTCCCCACAGGGTTCTCCTTGTCAACAGGCTAAAGCCATATGTGGACAGGGCTGACATGGGCTTGTTCATGGCTACTGATGAGGAACAGGAGGAAGAGAGTGACCCACTCCCTGATCTCCTCTCACAGAACCCTGATGATGGGTCAGTTGATGGTGTGGCCTTGACAGGCAGCCTCACTGCCCAGCAACAAACTGATTGCAGACAGGTGCTCAATCAGTTCAGACACATGTTTTCTCTGACTCCAAGTCAGACTACCTGGTGCACTCATGAAGTAGACACTGGGGACAGTCTGCCTATTAAAATAAGATTTATAGGCAACCTGACCATGTCAGTGACTGTATCAGGACAGAAGTCCAGAAAATGTTGGATTTGGGAGTTATTGAACCCTCAGATAGCCCTTGGGCTAGTTCAGTTGTCCTTGTGCCAAAACCACACACCAGTGGTGGGAAAAGAGAGATGAGGTTTTGTGTGGACTACAGGGGTCTCAATGCAGTCACTAGGACTGATGCCCATCCAATTCCAAGGGCAGATGAGCTTATAGATACTTTGGCCTCAGCCAAGTACCTTAGCACATTTGACTTGACAGCTGGCTACTGGCAGATCAGACTAGCTGATGATGCAAAGCCCAAAACAGCACTTTCAACCCCTAGTGGGCACTATCAATTTGTGGTAATGCCCTTTGGTTTGAAAAATGCACCTGCCACTTTCCAAAGGTTGGTGAATACAGTTCTCACAGGTCTGGAAGCCTACAGTGCAGCTTATCTAGATTATATTACTGTCTTTAGCTCCACCTGGGAGGATCACCTGGTCCACCTAAGGAATGTTTTGGAGGCCCTGCAAAGGACAGGCCTCACTATCAAAGCCACTAAGTGCCAGATAGGGCAGAGTCAGGTTGTGTACCTGGGCCACCTTGTAGGTGGAGGCCAGGTTCAACCACTGCAGAACAAAATCCAGGCCATCATGGACTGGGTTGCTCCAACCACCCAGACTCAGGTGAGAGCCTTCTTAGGCCTGACTAGTGTAGTTACAATTGGTGGTGGGAATACACAAGCTAAGGGTTTAGTAGGGTTGACCCAGGGACCTGAGTTGGGCTCTGGCCTAGTCAGAGAAACCACTCAGGCTGTTCTTGTCTGTGATGGGGGCATGGATATGACCCCCTCTGTGAGTCCTAGTAACTTGGGCAAGTACAGGCAACAGCCTTAAATTAATGGAGTACAAGCTTGGCCATTCAGGGACACTGGAGCAAGTGTCACCATGGGGACAAAAGATCTTGTGAACCCTGGGCAGATTATACTTGGTGAAATGTACCAAGTGACCAATGCTAGCAATGTCAGAACAGACCATCCTCTGGCAGTTGTTAACTTCTCCTGGGGAGGGGTAACTGGTCTTAAGAAGGTTGTGGTAAGTGCAGACCTACCAGTACAGTGCTTGCTTGGCAATGATCTAGAAACTTCAGCCTGGGCTGAAGTTGAGCTCAGGACCCATGCAGAAATGTTAGGGATCCATGCACATGTCTTCGCTGTGACTATGTCACAGGCTAAAATGTCAAACGCTGGACAGGCCCTGGATTCTGGAATAATGGACCAGGTGCCTCCCAAGAGGAGGAGCAGTAGGGTTAAGGCTGTGCTTCCCCCCCTGACTCAGAATGCAGATCAGTCTCTTCAGGGAGATGATCTTGAGCCTGAAGAAGGAACAGTCCCAGAGGAGCTTGAAACTGACCAGGTTGAGTTCTTGGGGACAGGGGGACCTTCCAGGTCTGATCCGAGCCAGGAACAGAAAACCTGCCCCTCTCTTGGACCCCTCAGAAAGCGAGCTGCTGATGAGGCTGCTGGGAATGCTAGTGGCACCCATAACGTTTATTGGGATGATGGACTCCTATACTCAGAGAGTAGAGACCCCAAGCCTGGTGCATCCAGGAGGTTGGTTATACCTCTGAAGTTTTGGGGTTTTCTACTGACACTAGTCCATGATATTCCCCTAGCAGGACACCTGGGCCAGAACAAGACTTGGGACAGAATTGTCCCTCACGTTCACTGGCCCCACATGTCTGAAGACACAAAGGAGGTTTTGTCGCTCCTGTGTAACCTGCCAAGCCAGTGGCAAAGCAGGTGGCACTTCAAAGGCCCCCCTGATACCACTACCTGTGGTGGGGGTTCCCTTTGAGAGGGTTGGGATGGACATTGTTGGTCCCATGGATCCTCAAACAGCATCTGGGCACAGGTTTATAATGGTGGTAGTGGATCATGCCACCAGGTACTCAGAAGCAATTCCCCTAAGGACAACTACAGCACCTGTGGTGACAAGAGCTCTCCTGAGTGTATTCTCAAGAGTAGGCTTTCCTAAGGAGGTAGTATCGGACAGAGATGCAAACTTTATGTCAAGTTACTTAACTGCTATGTGGAAGGAGTGTGGAGTGAATTACAAATTCACCACACCCTACCACCCACAATGCAATGGTTTAGTTGAAAGGTTCAACAAAACCTTAAAGGGCATGATTAAAGGGCTCCCAGAAAAGTTTAGGCGAAGATGGGACATACTCTTGCCCTGCCTTTTATTTGCATACAGGGAGGTGCCACAAAAGGGGGTTGGCTACAGCCCCTTTGAGCTTTTGGTTGGTCTCCCTGTCAGAGGTTCATTGTGTTTGGTGAAGGAAAGATGGGAGTTACCTCTCAAGCCCCCAAAGTAAGACATAGTGGACTATGTACTTGGTCTCTGCTCCAGGATGGCTGAGTACAGGAAAAAGGCAACTAAAATCTTGAGGCTAGCCAGGAGCTGCAAAAAGCCTGGCATGACCAAAAGGCTGTACTGACTGTTTATCAGCCAAGACAGAAAGTGTAGGTGTTGGAGCCTGTGGCCCCAGCAGCTCCCCAAGACAAGTGGAGTTGACCCCACACTATTGTTGAACAGAAGGGAGAGGTTACTTACTTAGTAGACCTAGGAACTCCCAGGAGTCCCCACAGGGTTCTCCTTGTCAACAGGCTAAAGCCATATGTGGACAGGGCTGACATGGGCTTGTTCATGGCTACTGATGAGGAACAGGAGGAAGAGAGTGACCCACTCCCTGATCTCCTCTCACAGAACCCTGATGATGGGTCAGTTGATGGTGTGGCCTTGACAGGCAGCCTCACTGCCCAGCAACAAACTGATTGCAGACAGGTGCTCAATCAGTTCAGACACATGTTTTCTCTGACTCCAAGTCAGACTACCTGGTGCACTCATGAAGTAGACACTGGGGACAGTCTGCCTATTAAAATAAGATTTATAGGCAACCTGACCATGTCAGTGACTGTATCAGGACAGAAGTCCAGAAAATGTTGGATTTGGGAGTTATTGAACCCTCAGATAGCCCTTGGGCTAGTTCAGTTGTCCTTGTGCCAAAACCACACACCAGTGGTGGGAAAAGAGAGATGAGGTTTTGTGTGGACTACAGGGGTCTCAATGCAGTCACTAGGACTGATGCCCATCCAATTCCAAGGGCAGATGAGCTTATAGATACTTTGGCCTCAGCCAAGTACCTTAGCACATTTGACTTGACAGCTGGCTACTGGCAGATCAGACTAGCTGATGATGCAAAGCCCAAAACAGCACTTTCAACCCCTAGTGGGCACTATCAATTTGTGGTAATGTCCTTTGGTTTGAAAAATGCACCTGCCACTTTCCAAAGGTTGGTGAATACAGTTCTCACAGGTCTGGAAGCCTACAGTGCAGCTTATCTAGATTATATTACTGTCTTTAGCTCCACCTGGGAGGATCACCTGGTCCACCTAAGGAATGTTTTGGAGGCCCTGCAAAGGACAGGCCTCACTATCAAAGCCACTAAGTGCCAGATAGGGCAGAGTCAGGTTGTGTACCTGGGCCACCTTGTAGGTGGAGGCCAGGTTCAACCACTGCAGAACAAAATCCAGGCCATCATGGACTGGGTTGCTCCAACCACCCAGACTCAGGTGAGAGCCTTCTTAGGCCTGACTGGGTACTATAGGAGATTTGTCAAGGGGTATGGATCAATAGCGACAAGCCTGAATGGCTTAACTTCTAAGAAAATGCCCAAGAAGGTTCAGTGAACAGCTAGCTGTCAAAAGGCATTTGATGACCTGAAACAGGCCATGTGCACGGCTCCCATTCTGCAGAGTCCTGATTACTCCAAGAAGTTCATTGTCCAAACAGATGCATCTGAATTGGGGTTAGGGGCTGTACTGTCACAATTGAATGATGAAGGTCAGGATCAGCCAGTAGCTTTCATAAGCAGAAGGCTGACCCCTAGAGAGAAACGTTGGTAAGCCATTGAGAGGGAGGCCTTTGCTGTGGTTTGGGCTCTGAAGAAGGTGAGGCAATACTTGTTTGGTACTCACTTCCTAGTTCAGAGAGACCACAAGCCCCTCTTATGGCTAAAACAAATGAAGGGTGAAAACCCCAAACTGCTTAGGCGGTCCAATTCCCTACAGGGGATGGACTTTACAGTGGAACATAGACCCGGGAGTAACCATGCCAATGGACTCTCTAGGTATTTCCACTTAGAACATGAAGACTCAACTGGTCAAGGTTAGTTTAATGTCCCTGCGTTTGGGGAGGGGTTTGTATAGGAGAGAAGGATCTGCTACACATGGGTACCCCCACTTTTTGCTGGTGTTTCACTGTTTTTCGACCTTAGTCTGGCTGTGGCCCTGCTAATCAGGACCCCAGCCTCGCTGCTTCCTCTCTAAAATGGTTTCCATGTACATTAGGTACATTTCTAATTGGATTCTGGAGTGCCTTATAAGCCCCTAGTATATGGTATATTATGTACCTAGGGCATAGGTACCTCAGAGGCCTACCAGGGGCTGAAGCATATATTATGCCACCCCTGGGAAGCACTCCAAAATGACACCACAGGTCGTCTACTGGAGCCTGGGTAAAGTGGTGCTTGCACCCCTTACAGTGGTATAGGCTACCTATATCCACCTATATATACAGACACATATAAACCTATAAGTCACCCCTATGGCAGGGCTTGACAATCCTGAAGGCAGAGTGCTTGGTTTTGTGTGAGAGGTTGCCAAGCATGAGCTGAGCCCCGCTGCAGCTTTCGGAAACACTTCCTTATGGCTGTTCTGTGATACAGCCATACCATATACTCTTAAGTGCATTATAACCTCACGGTAAATGCTAACTTTGGAATGGCTGCATCAAAACATGTTGTGTTTGGTGTCAAACGCTTTCGAATACTACCCCCGCCAGTCCTGGCGGCGGGGGTAGCATTCCACCCTTCTAGAGGGCGAGACATGTTCGCGATCGCTAGCCCGTTGGCTAGTGGGTCCCCACGAAGGTGACTCCTCTTCTGATTGAGCTTCCCTGGTTGCTGCAGACTGTGGTAAATAAAATATCACGCTCTCAGACTTTTAAATATTATCAATAGGATCATGCATAAAGCAAGAGGCTGAGTCTGTGGTATCAGATTCATAAAGGGCTTTATTCCAATAACTCGAGTCAAAGGGAGAATATCTCCATCACCAAAAAGGATCTGGACGGGGCTGAAAAGTATTCTCGATATTCTCAAAACATTATTCACAGAGTACAGTATATATACATTTCTCAATTGTACGTAAGCAAGAGAGCAAGAGAGAATGAGATAAGAGCATGTGGGCGTGTAAGTAGGCGTGAAGGTGGGCGTCCATGTGGGCGTCCA
Organism: Triturus cristatus; assembly: GCF_964204655.1. Lineage (NCBI taxonomy): Eukaryota > Metazoa > Chordata > Amphibia > Caudata > Salamandridae > Triturus > Triturus cristatus. Next base: position 1,224,156,422 of record NC_140589.1, read on the forward strand.
CTTGATGATAAGGGGTAAATTGTCATGTGTGGGTGGATACCTGGAGATGATTTCGCAATGTCAGCAGAAATACTTGGCAGAGATGCGCGCGCAGCAGCATGACGTGTGATAGACGTGCAACTAGAGGGTGAAGGGGACTTGACATTTAGCTCTACATGTGGAGACAAAAGTCTGGGGTTATGTCAACCTAATCCCAAATCATATCTAATATCCTATGTTTAAAGAACTATGTTATCCACAAGGGAAGGGCTCTCGGACAGAATCTATTCTATACTGACTGTGTGTGTGTGTACAAGCGTCTAAGTGTCTATATGAGATGCAAGGGGATGGGAATATTCCATGGTGACAGGGCTATGAATTACTTGCATGAGGGCAGAGAAACCGGGCCTTTTGCTTGGTAACTGGAGGAATGTTTACTTAAGCTACTAGGCAGGAATGCATCGGCTGAGGGGGAAGCAGATAATTCGAAGGTGAAATACAGCTCTTGGCAGAGAATAGGCTGATGTCAGGCTTCGTGGGCCGCGCAGAGAATGAGACAGAGTTCATGGTCACAGATGCGAGCTCAAGCTGAAGCTGTCAGAGGCAGAGAGCAGGGAAAGGCTTTGAGGACAGAATCGGGCCTACTTGCCTGAACTGTAAAAATGGAGTAACTTAGCCATATAAAGTCGGTGGCCTTTCATACTTAGGAATCGAATATCCAGCCCATTCATGGCGGATCTGACAGAGGACATGTTAACGGTGGACGCACATGTGTTTGCGTCTTCGAAACTGGAACTGAAGGGAACATACATGTATTTGTAACATGCACATAGAACCATATAGAACCGTTGGGGTCCAAGATAGGGGACATAACTGATCAGGGAAATCCACATTTCCACATTCCCTCCTTGTCCCCTACTTGCCCGTCAAGAAACATCAATCTTCATTAATCCATCGATTTGCTCATGGAGCATCATTTCTTCTTCTTTCTTCTTCCGGGATCTTGAGCGAAAACCTTGATGTGGAATACACGATGTGGCACACAGACCACAAATCGCTGGTCCACATTGCAGGCATAGACAGCAACTGAATAGTATGAGAAGGCCAATACCTAGGAAGGATAGGACCCTCCATCCAAAGGTGGATAATACACTCCAAAACCAACCGGACCAAGTCCAGGTGCCTGGATTCTGGTGTATCTGGCTTACAATCTTATGAAGGCGAGTTATGGCTTTATATACAGATGGCGAATTTTCTGGTATGAAAAATGCAATAGCTTGATCCGATGACCCTACAAGCTCCGCCCCTATCGGCCAGGATAACGTCAAGGACAAGACTATTTTGAAGCACAACAATCCGCATAGCAGACTGCTCTTCTGTTAAATTGCCTAAGGCGGAAATAGTTTTGTTCACTACTGCTTCAAGGGTTCTGGTTAATCTACGTATCAGCTTACTATTGGTAACTGTACCTATATAGGGAAAGAAACCTTTATTGAAATCTGTGTATTTTTCCCATGCTGTTTCAGTGTAATTGACAATTGGGAGATCTCTCTGCTGTCTATTGTGTACTAAATGAGTATTTCTATGAGAATCAGGAGGAGTTAGGAAAACAGGTGGTAGGAGGAATGCTATGTAACAGGTACCATCCCAATCTAGAGGTAAGCGTATATATGCGGTCTGGCCACATATAAAGTAGGAATGACGAGAAGCTCTAAATGTAGACTTGCCTTGATCACTGAATTTTATTACAGTGGTGCATTTACTATGGCCCATGTGTATGGAGCCATTCTTTCTTATACATAATTCCTCTTTTACTGGGAATACGGACATGGCGGGCAAGATTGGTGTAGCTTCAGATTCAACGTTCAGGATCATGAGGTTAAGTGTAAAATTACCTAATCCATATACTTCATTTCTTAGATCAGTTCCTGTTCTTTTGGGAAGTCCCTCCTTGTTAGGGTAGCAGACTTTAAGCAAAACTAAGTTTAGGTTTCCCCATACCCAGTTGTCTTGATAAACTGCGGAATTCGAATCTAGGGAATTAATCAAACTAAACCATGCTCCACAGGAGCCATTGTGTGTGAACGGATAGAGAAAAAGGGGCAAAACTCCCTTATAGTTCTGATAGGGGGGAGTCGGCCACAGACCCAGCAGTCTGTAGCATTGCTAGTCTGATGTGAATGGTGCAGCATCTGAATAAAGGTATTGTTGCGTAAGGCAAGTCGATATGATAGCTCATAGGATGGCAGATCACTAAATGTGTGCTTTATGGTATCATTAGTGGAGGAGTGTAAAAGTGAGGCAATAGGAGGAAAAATAGCATGTAGTATTAAGCTGATACATATTATCGTGATGCTCTTAAGATATTGAAAAATTACAGTCACTATACATCTATTTGCTTCTTATCTAACTCTCTTATTTTTGCTTTATGTTATTGTCCAAGATCTTATGCGAGCCAGAATACATGTTCAACCGCTTCACCACCTAGTGGACTTAATTGATCAAACGGGTTCTGACTTTTTGAATCAAGGTTTAGCTTTGTGGAAACTTCTGGGCATTCTCCTCTAGAAAATGTTGTTCAAAATCCAAGTTCAAAGTTTTTTTTCCTTTGTAAAAGAGTGGTGAAGGTGCACTTTGACTTTAACGGCTGTCCCCGTGGTCCAGAGCACTGACTTCGGCGCCTGTCATCCAGGAGCGATGGAGTATTCTTTGACCTGGGTGTTGTCAGGGAAGGCGGCAGCAACCTGCGAACAACAAGAGAGTAGTGCAGACATCAAGGAAGCCAGGTAATCTGTCAGCATGTTACTGTCAACATAAGTAATCTTTTAGGCATTGTAGTGCCCCACATATTTGGTGGTCTACCAAAGACCACTTCATAGGGAGATAAGCCTGTTCTAGAATGAGCTACTATTCGCATGTAAAAGAGGGCAACCGGCAGGGCTACCATCCAATCTATACCTTTGTCTGCGCAAATTTTAATGTCTGATTATGTCTTTCTACAAGGCCTGCTGCTTCAGGATGTCGCACACAATGGAATTTCCAGGTATACCCTAACAGAAGGGACACCTGCTTCATTAGTACCAGGACATATTTGTAACCTCTACATCTGTTTATTTGGATATAATCCATTTGGAGCACTTCAAAAGGGTGGTCAGGTGGATGGAATCCACCTTGTTCCATCGGAATGCCTTTACCTGCATTGAATTGGCAACAGATCATACATGTTCTGACCTTTTGTTTCGCTGCTGCACGCAGGTGCTTGTTGAACCATATATTCTGTAAGCTATCTATCATTGCTTTCTCTCCTAAGTGTGCAGGACTATGTGCGGTATTTATAATCACTTGTACCATCGAATTTGCCCTTATTCATCCAACCCTGATCAGTCAGTACCCCTCCTTGTTCCGACCATTTCTTTAATTCGTCCATAGTAGCATGTGTCTGTATGTCTTGTACATCCTTGGAAGGATCCCTAACTGTCATGGCTTTGGACAGTGATAGTATCTGTGATTTTGTCATGTCTAGTGGGGTCTGAGCTGTCTGTTTAGCAGTTCGGTCTGCCAGATCATTGCCTTGGGAAATGGTATCTGTGGCTCTAGTATGTGCTTTACATTTTAGGATAGCTATGGCTGTTGGTAAATGTATTGCTTCCAGTAGGGCTTGAATAAGGGGGCCATGCTGTATCTTGGCCCCATGAGAGGTCAAGAAACCTCTTTCTCTCCACAAAATCGGTGTAAATGTTTACTCTCAGGTGCTTAGCTCTTATGCACGCTTGTGTCAGGGCGATGAGCTCTGCTGCTTGTGCTGACAATATGTCTATTCTTTTAGTCTCTATTATTACAGTATCAGCAGTCACTGCATATGCTGCCACTAATTCTCCCGCCCCTGTCCTCATGCATGAGCCGTCAACATATAGTGTTAGCTCGGGGTCTGGGAGTGCAACATCTGTCAAGTCTTGTCTTGGTTTAGTCACGGTATGTATTACTTCAACACAGTTGTGTGGTGAAACGCTTTCTGTACTGGAGGGCAAAAGGGTAGCGGGATTCAGTATGTTGCATCGTCTGATCTCTATGTGTGGTTGAAATAACGTCAGCTCATAATCTGTCAGTCTAGCTACAGTCAGGTGTTGTGTTTGTGTCCGGTTCAAGAGAACCTCTACTGCGTGTGGTACTTGTACTGTCAGAGGGTGGCCCAGCACTATCGAGTCACTTTGTCTTATGGCTAAGGCCATTGCTGCAACTGATTTTAGGCACGCAGGCAAAGCCTGTGCTACTGGGTCTAATGTACTAGAAAGATAAGCACAGGGCTCGTGTTTTCCTGCATGATCTTGTGTTAGGACAGATAGTGCTGTTCCATCCCGCTCTGTCACAAAAACATAAACGATTTGTTGTAATCAGGGTTTGCTAAAACTGGTGCTTGACATAAAGCTCTCTTTAATTCTTCAAATGCCACAGTGTGTTCTTGTGTCCAAGAGAGGACTTTAGTAGAAGCTGTATTAGGGGCTTGGACTAATTCCCCTGAAAGATCACAATAAAACATGAGAAAAAGGGGAAAACACCATACCTATTTCCTTGGCTTAATTTCTAAGGGGGCTAATTTCTAAGGGGCTTAATTTCTTAAGGGGCTAGCGGGAAGCGAACCTCCTCAGGGGCCACCCTGTGTCTTGACAATACTATTAATCCCTGTGTGTAGCTACTGGGCGTAAGCAAAATTATAGGAGATACACAGCGTATGTGAAACGGCGAGAAATCCTTCAAATTAATGTACAAACCTCATTGTGTTAGCTCATAAGCTAGCCAAATGACATCTCATATGCAAATGTCCCTATTACATGAACCTACACCAACCTGAAGTCAATATTAATGCTAGGAGGCCCTAATAGGAATGCTAAATTACCTAAATATTCGGAAAACCAAGTTTAAGAACAGTTGTTAATGTTGATAATTAATAATTTATCTGCTAAAGAAATCAGTCAATGTGCAATAATTTCCACCTATACAATAAATAGCCTAATTCAAAAACAAGTCAACTTTTGGGGCCACCACTCACAAGAATGAGCTTACTAAAGCAAACTTTAAAAAGGAAATCCTGTCAGATATTTTCTCATTACCCTAAATACCGGGCCTCATATGTCCCTCTGTGGTGGCAGTCCCTATTTAAAACAGGCCTTTCAAGAGTTAAAATGCGAGTGCACAGATCATAATTGTTCCTTAATGTCCAATCTGGAAACATATGACCGAGGCTGCCTGTCTATAAGAGAAAGGCAGTTATGTGAAAAATATTTTAGTCTTGCATAGCCTTTTTCTTTTGTTTCATTCATCTCCAACACCAATTAGACATACACTGATAACGTGTTGTCTGCTATTTTGACAGCATGATAATGGTAATATCATGTCTGTGAAATTTAGTAATTGTGCCAAGCCATCAGTATACCGGGCACAGAAAGCATGGATAATTACACTAACATATATAAATGAGCAGCGATGCGTAATTACAGTACCTACAGCTCAGATGCGAACATTCTGGCCTGCTTAATTTGTCAGGCTTATAATCAATAACTTATTTACCTGCCCTATACAACCCCATCTGGCAGTGGGTCATCCCAATGATGACCGCGTCAAGTCTGACACACAGGATCAGCAACAATAATCAAAAAATGACGAACACACGAACCTGTCTCTTTTTTTTTTTTTTTTTTTTTTTTTTTTTTTTTTTTTTATAAAAATGTGCTATGCTTCTTTGTACACAATGTACCCTCATGTCCTAGTCGAAGATGCATTTACATCTTTCCTCACAGACCCGTAACCACTGGATCATTTATCCAATGCAACTGGTGGCAGCTTGTGGCCACAATTCAAAAATGTCTGAATTTGAAAATCGTTTTTATATAGGCACATAGCCCTTAAAATTCCAAGCAAGAGCAACATTTTACTTTCTGACCAGAAGCAATATAACAATTGCTAAAAAATAAAACAAATCTTCTCCATAGACATTTCCTCGGGGCACTTGTTTTGCACAGAATAGAACAAGGGAATCTTTCTCGACTTACATTTCTCAGCTGCCCTGTCTTATCAGAGAAGTTAAAAATAGCCCCTCAGCGCGGCCTGAGCCTGGGCTGCCAGCCATCTTTTGTTTGTTTTTCCTACTCCTGGCCCCAAGGCTCTCCAGCTGCAGGCATTACACAGATGCGATGTCAGAGAAGCCTTCTAAGCAGTGCCCTGTTCTGCTCCTCTCATCGGCCCCCACCTACACTGGCTACAAGGTCAGAATCTGTCTCCGATTTCTGTATCACATTCTGCTCTACACGGCCCCCACCTTCTCCTCACTCTGAAGCTGTCAAAGACAAAAAGACTACTCAATTCCATAAAAACTGCAATAATTCGCTCAATTGAAAAATTATTTTTACATACAATTTGCACTCAGGGGGTCATAATCTTACCGACTTGACCCAGCACATTGGCTCACTGGACCATCAAGAACACAAACCTGTATTCATGAAAAATTTGCAAATTCGAAATACCCACAATTCTTTTTCCAAGCTAAACTTGTCACTAATTATTTTTCGTTAACACTTTGTACATTAGGGGTGTCATCAAATCACAGGAGTTGCTCCTTCTCTAGCTGCACCCCTCTCAATTTCCTATTGACAATGTAGTCAAATGTTGGACCATGTAAACACCAGCTATGCGCTGTTCATTTGGTGGGGGGCTCAAGAACCTTTGGGCTACTATGTAATTAATATATGTATTATAACTGGTCTTTTTACTGGGGCCACTCTTGCTGGGTCCTCTGAAAGGACGGGATAAATACCAGCAACGTCAGTATTTCTTTTTCTGTCAGCCTACGCTCATTTTACCAGCTCAAATTCCTCCTGTAACATCTCATCCTTGGCTTTTCCAGACACCAGTCCACTTCTCTCTGCTTCGTGAAACACTTACTCTGTCCTTCTATGTCACTCCTTGCGCCAAAAACTCAATGGCATCCTTCCAAGCTGGTCTACATTTTCTCTTTCATAAGAGTGTTTCGTTGTCCATCTTTTACTCGTATACCTTCCTCAACTAACACGTTTTCTCGGGCTTTGTCTGAATCCTCCATACTTTTCTCTTCTTTTCTGAGCGCTTACTCTGTGCGTCTATGCTATTCTTTACGCCATAATTCAACAGCGTCTTTCTGTGACTGTCTAGCTTTCCTCTTCCACAACTCTTCTTCGACTTTCATGATACATTCGGCATCCCAGGTCCCAGCTACGGGCCATCTCTGACTTTCTGGTAACTCTTTGGTGTAGTCCACCCATAGATCAAGGAATAATATGGCGTCTAAGCCATGCTTGTGAAAAATAAAATGTCCTGTAGTGTCCCTAGGAGGAATAGGAACTGCTTCTTCAAGCACCCCTTTTCTGGTAGTAATCTGTCTTAACTTCGAGAAGAGCGGCATATTGACAACTGATCTGATACTTACTCTTGAACTCACTTAATACGAAAAAAACACAATAATGAACAGTGAACAATGAACAATCATTCATACCACAATATTTGAACACTTTAAACATTAAACATTAAACATTTTAACAACGACCGACAATGATGACAGTCTGCCTAACTAATCACCACGCTGAATTCTTGACAATAACTGAATACTTCGGAATACTTGATATACTGCTAAACAGTACATATACACTGCTAAACAGTGCAGACCGGATTTGTGTACCCAAATCCGTCTTGACCGGCACAACCTATGTGCGCGTCAACACGCCTCCCCGGCGATGGTACTCACCGAGTAGCTCCTTGAAACGGAAGGCCTCAGAGAATGGACTGGACTCGACGACTGCGGACATCGGACCCTCTGGACATCGGGACTTTGAAAACCTGGTGGGCCTCTGTATACCTCAGACGCAGCTCTCTCGCAGGTGGGCTCTGGGTAGACAATCTGCGTTCCTCACCGCCTCGTATGGATGCCTTGTCGCAGTCTGTCCCCTTCGGTGGCCTGAGGGAGTTGGCGGGAAAAACCCGCGACGTGCACGCTTGAAGTCCATCACGGCTATGGAAGGGGGCAAAACAGGACCTTCATCTCCGGCGTGTGGGGAAAGAGATTAAACTGTTCGGGCGCCATTCTGTGGTAAATAAAATATCACGCTCTCAGACTTTTAAATATTATCAATAGGATCATGCATAAAGCAAGAGGCTGAGTCTGTGGTATCAGATTCATAAAGGGCTTTATTCCAATAACTCGAGTCAAAGGGAGAATATCTCCATCACCAAAAAGGATCTGGACGGGGCTGAAAAGTATTCTCGATATTCTCAAAACATTATTCACAGAGTACAGTATATATACATTTCTCAATTGTACGTAAGCAAGAGAGCAAGAGAGAATGAGATAAGAGCATGTGGGCGTGTAAGTAGGCGTGAAGGTGGGCGTCCATGTGGGCGTCCACTTGATGATAAGGGGTAAATTGTCATGTGTGGGTGGATACCTGGAGATGATTTCGCAATGTCAGCAGAAATACTTGGCAGAGATGCGCGCGCAGCAGCATGACGTGTGATAGACGTGCAACTAGAGGGTGAAGGGGACTTGACATTTAGCTCTACATGTGGAGACAAAAGTCTGGGGTTATGTCAACCTAATCCCAAATCATATCTAATATCCTATGTTTAAAGAACTATGTTATCCACAAGGGAAGGGCTCTCGGACAGAATCTATTCTATACTGACTGTGTGTGTGTGTACAAGCGTCTAAGTGTCTATATGAGATGCAAGGGGATGGGAATATTCCATGGTGACAGGGCTATGAATTACTTGCATGAGGGCAGAGAAACCGGGCCTTTTGCTTGGTAACTGGAGGAATGTTTACTTAAGCTACTAGGCAGGAATGCATCGGCTGAGGGGGAAGCAGATAATTCGAAGGTGAAATACAGCTCTTGGCAGAGAATAGGCTGATGTCAGGCTTCGTGGGCCGCGCAGAGAATGAGACAGAGTTCATGGTCACAGATGCGAGCTCAAGCTGAAGCTGTCAGAGGCAGAGAGCAGGGAAAGGCTTTGAGGACAGAATCGGGCCTACTTGCCTGAACTGTAAAAATGGAGTAACTTAGCCATATAAAGTCGGTGGCCTTTCATACTTAGGAATCGAATATCCAGCCCATTCATGGCGGATCTGACAGAGGACATGTTAACGGTGGACGCACATGTGTTTGCGTCTTCGAAACTGGAACTGAAGGGAACATACATGTATTTGTAACATGCACATAGAACCATATAGAACCGTTGGGGTCCAAGATAGGGGACATAACTGATCAGGGAAATCCACATTTCCACATTCCCTCCTTGGTCCTTCGACCTTAGTCTGGCTGTGGCCCTGCTAATCAGGACCCCAGCCTCGCTGCTTCCTCTCTAAAATGGTTTCCATGTACATTAGGTACATTTCTAATTGGATTCTGGAGTGCCTTATAAGCCCCTAGTATATGGTATATTATGTACCTAGGGCATAGGTACCTCAGAGGCCTACCAGGGGCTGAAGCATATATTATGCCACCCCTGGGAAGCACTCCAAAATGACACCACAGGTCGTCTACTGGAGCCTGGGTAAAGTGGTGCTTGCACCCCTTACAGTGGTATAGGCTACCTATATCCACCTATATATACAGACACATATAAACCTATAAGTCACCCCTATGGCAGGGCTTGACAATCCTGAAGGCAGAGTGCTTGGTTTTGTGTGAGAGGTTGCCAAGCATGAGCTGAGCCCCGCTGCAGCTTTCGGAAACACTTCCTTATGGCTGTTCTGTGATACAGCCATACCATATACTCTTAAGTGCATTATAACCTCACGGTAAATGCTAACTTTGGAATGGCTGCATCAAAACATGTTGTGTTTGGTGTCAAACGCTTTCGAATACTACCCCCGCCAGTCCTGGCGGCGGGGGTAGCATTCCACCCTTCTAGAGGGCGAGACATGTTCGCGATCGCTAGCCCGTTGGCTAGTGGGTCCCCACGAAGGTGACTCCTCTTCTGATTGAGCTTCCCTGGTTGCTGCAGACTGTGGTAAATAAAATATCACGCTCTCAGACTTTTAAATATTATCAATAGGATCATGCATAAAGCAAGAGGCTGAGTCTGTGGTATCAGATTCATAAAGGGCTTTATTCCAATAACTCGAGTCAAAGGGAGAATATCTCCATCACCAAAAAGGATCTGGACGGGGCTGAAAAGTATTCTCGATATTCTCAAAACATTATTCACAGAGTACAGTATATATACATTTCTCAATTGTACGTAAGCAAGAGAGCAAGAGAGAATGAGATAAGAGCATGTGGGCGTGTAAGTAGGCGTGAAGGTGGGCGTCCATGTGGGCGTCCACTTGATGATAAGGGGTAAATTGTCATGTGTGGGTGGATACCTGGAGATGATTTCGCAATGTCAGCAGAAATACTTGGCAGAGATGCGCGCGCAGCAGCATGACGTGTGATAGACGTGCAACTAGAGGGTGAAGGGGACTTGACATTTAGCTCTACATGTGGAGACAAAAGTCTGGGGTTATGTCAACCTAATCCCAAATCATATCTAATATCCTATGTTTAAAGAACTATGTTATCCACAAGGGAAGGGCTCTCGGACAGAATCTATTCTATACTGACTGTGTGTGTGTGTACAAGCGTCTAAGTGTCTATATGAGATGCAAGGGGATGGGAATATTCCATGGTGACAGGGCTATGAATTACTTGCATGAGGGCAGAGAAACCGGGCCTTTTGCTTGGTAACTGGAGGAATGTTTACTTAAGCTACTAGGCAGGAATGCATCGGCTGAGGGGGAAGCAGATAATTCGAAGGTGAAATACAGCTCTTGGCAGAGAATAGGCTGATGTCAGGCTTCGTGGGCCGCGCAGAGAATGAGACAGAGTTCATGGTCACAGATGCGAGCTCAAGCTGAAGCTGTCAGAGGCAGAGAGCAGGGAAAGGCTTTGAGGACAGAATCGGGCCTACTTGCCTGAACTGTAAAAATGGAGTAACTTAGCCATATAAAGTCGGTGGCCTTTCATACTTAGGAATCGAATATCCAGCCCATTCATGGCGGATCTGACAGAGGACATGTTAACGGTGGACGCACATGTGTTTGCGTCTTCGAAACTGGAACTGAAGGGAACATACATGTATTTGTAACATGCACATAGAACCATATAGAACCGTTGGGGTCCAAGATAGGGGACATAACTGATCAGGGAAATCCACATTTCCACATTCCCTCCTTGTCCCCTACTTGCCCGTCAAGAAACATCAATCTTCATTAATCCATCGATTTGCTCATGGAGCATCATTTCTTCTTCTTTCTTCTTCCGGGATCTTGAGCGAAAACCTTGATGTGGAATACACGATGTGGCACACAGACCACAAATCGCTGGTCCACATTGCAGGCATAGACAGCAACTGAATAGTATGAGAAGGCCAATACCTAGGAAGGATAGGACCCTCCATCCAAAGGTGGATAATACACTCCAAAACCAACCGGACCAAGTCCAGGTGCCTGGATTCTGGTGTATCTGGCTTACAATCTTATGAAGGCGAGTTATGGCTTTATATACAGATGGCGAATTTTCTGGTATGAAAAATGCAATAGCTTGATCCGATGACCCTACAAGCTCCGCCCCTATCGGCCAGGATAACGTCAAGGACAAGACTATTTTGAAGCACAACAATCCGCATAGCAGACTGCTCTTCTGTTAAATTGCCTAAGGCGGAAATAGTTTTGTTCACTACTGCTTCAAGGGTTCTGGTTAATCTACGTATCAGCTTACTATTGGTAACTGTACCTATATAGGGAAAGAAACCTTTATTGAAATCTGTGTATTTTTCCCATGCTGTTTCAGTGTAATTGACAATTGGGAGATCTCTCTGCTGTCTATTGTGTACTAAATGAGTATTTCTATGAGAATCAGGAGGAGTTAGGAAAACAGGTGGTAGGAGGAATGCTATGTAACAGGTACCATCCCAATCTAGAGGTAAGCGTATATATGCGGTCTGGCCACATATAAAGTAGGAATGACGAGAAGCTCTAAATGTAGACTTGCCTTGATCACTGAATTTTATTACAGTGGTGCATTTACTATGGCCCATGTGTATGGAGCCATTCTTTCTTATACATAATTCCTCTTTTACTGGGAATACGGACATGGCGGGCAAGATTGGTGTAGCTTCAGATTCAACGTTCAGGATCATGAGGTTAAGTGTAAAATTACCTAATCCATATACTTCATTTCTTAGATCAGTTCCTGTTCTTTTGGGAAGTCCCTCCTTGTTAGGGTAGCAGACTTTAAGCAAAACTAAGTTTAGGTTTCCCCATACCCAGTTGTCTTGATAAACTGCGGAATTCGAATCTAGGGAATTAATCAAACTAAACCATGCTCCACAGGAGCCATTGTGTGTGAACGGATAGAGAAAAAGGGGCAAAACTCCCTTATAGTTCTGATAGGGGGGAGTCGGCCACAGACCCAGCAGTCTGTAGCATTGCTAGTCTGATGTGAATGGTGCAGCATCTGAATAAAGGTATTGTTGCGTAAGGCAAGTCGATATGATAGCTCATAGGATGGCAGATCACTAAATGTGTGCTTTATGGTATCATTAGTGGAGGAGTGTAAAAGTGAGGCAATAGGAGGAAAAATAGCATGTAGTATTAAGCTGATACATATTATCGTGATGCTCTTAAGATATTGAAAAATTACAGTCACTATACATCTATTTGCTTCTTATCTAACTCTCTTATTTTTGCTTTATGTTATTGTCCAAGATCTTATGCGAGCCAGAATACATGTTCAACCGCTTCACCACCTAGTGGACTTAATTGATCAAACGGGTTCTGACTTTTTGAATCAAGGTTTAGCTTTGTGGAAACTTCTGGGCATTCTCCTCTAGAAAATGTTGTTCAAAATCCAAGTTCAAAGTTTTTTTTCCTTTGTAAAAGAGTGGTGAAGGTGCACTTTGACTTTAACGGCTGTCCCCGTGGTCCAGAGCACTGACTTCGGCGCCTGTCATCCAGGAGCGATGGAGTATTCTTTGACCTGGGTGTTGTCAGGGAAGGCGGCAGCAACCTGCGAACAACAAGAGAGTAGTGCAGACATCAAGGAAGCCAGGTAATCTGTCAGCATGTTACTGTCAACATAAGTAATCTTTTAGGCATTGTAGTGCCCCACATATTTGGTGGTCTACCAAAGACCACTTCATAGGGAGATAAGCCTGTTCTAGAATGAGCTACTATTCGCATGTAAAAGAGGGCAACCGGCAGGGCTACCATCCAATCTATACCTTTGTCTGCGCAAATTTTAATGTCTGATTATGTCTTTCTACAAGGCCTGCTGCTTCAGGATGTCGCACACAATGGAATTTCCAGGTATACCCTAACAGAAGGGACACCTGCTTCATTAGTACCAGGACATATTTGTAACCTCTACATCTGTTTATTTGGATATAATCCATTTGGAGCACTTCAAAAGGGTGGTCAGGTGGATGGAATCCACCTTGTTCCATCGGAATGCCTTTACCTGCATTGAATTGGCAACAGATCATACATGTTCTGACCTTTTGTTTCGCTGCTGCACGCAGGTGCTTGTTGAACCATATATTCTGTAAGCTATCTATCATTGCTTTCTCTCCTAAGTGTGCAGGACTATGTGCGGTATTTATAATCACTTGTACCATCGAATTTGCCCTTATTCATCCAACCCTGATCAGTCAGTACCCCTCCTTGTTCCGACCATTTCTTTAATTCGTCCATAGTAGCATGTGTCTGTATGTCTTGTACATCCTTGGAAGGATCCCTAACTGTCATGGCTTTGGACAGTGATAGTATCTGTGATTTTGTCATGTCTAGTGGGGTCTGAGCTGTCTGTTTAGCAGTTCGGTCTGCCAGATCATTGCCTTGGGAAATGGTATCTGTGGCTCTAGTATGTGCTTTACATTTTAGGATAGCTATGGCTGTTGGTAAATGTATTGCTTCCAGTAGGGCTTGAATAAGGGGGCCATGCTGTATCTTGGCCCCATGAGAGGTCAAGAAACCTCTTTCTCTCCACAAAATCGGTGTAAATGTTTACTCTCAGGTGCTTAGCTCTTATGCACGCTTGTGTCAGGGCGATGAGCTCTGCTGCTTGTGCTGACAATATGTCTATTCTTTTAGTCTCTATTATTACAGTATCAGCAGTCACTGCATATGCTGCCACTAATTCTCCCGCCCCTGTCCTCATGCATGAGCCGTCAACATATAGTGTTAGCTCGGGGTCTGGGAGTGCAACATCTGTCAAGTCTTGTCTTGGTTTAGTCACGGTATGTATTACTTCAACACAGTTGTGTGGTGAAACGCTTTCTGTACTGGAGGGCAAAAGGGTAGCGGGATTCAGTATGTTGCATCGTCTGATCTCTATGTGTGGTTGAAATAACGTCAGCTCATAATCTGTCAGTCTAGCTACAGTCAGGTGTTGTGTTTGTGTCCGGTTCAAGAGAACCTCTACTGCGTGTGGTACTTGTACTGTCAGAGGGTGGCCCAGCACTATCGAGTCACTTTGTCTTATGGCTAAGGCCATTGCTGCAACTGATTTTAGGCACGCAGGCAAAGCCTGTGCTACTGGGTCTAATGTACTAGAAAGATAAGCACAGGGCTCGTGTTTTCCTGCATGATCTTGTGTTAGGACAGATAGTGCTGTTCCATCCCGCTCTGTCACAAAAACATAAACGATTTGTTGTAATCAGGGTTTGCTAAAACTGGTGCTTGACATAAAGCTCTCTTTAATTCTTCAAATGCCACAGTGTGTTCTTGTGTCCAAGAGAGGACTTTAGTAGAAGCTGTATTAGGGGCTTGGACTAATTCCCCTGAAAGATCACAATAAAACATGAGAAAAAGGGGAAAACACCATACCTATTTCCTTGGCTTAATTTCTAAGGGGGCTAATTTCTAAGGGGCTTAATTTCTTAAGGGGCTAGCGGGAAGCGAACCTCCTCAGGGGCCACCCTGTGTCTTGACAATACTATTAATCCCTGTGTGTAGCTACTGGGCGTAAGCAAAATTATAGGAGATACACAGCGTATGTGAAACGGCGAGAAATCCTTCAAATTAATGTACAAACCTCATTGTGTTAGCTCATAAGCTAGCCAAATGACATCTCATATGCAAATGTCCCTATTACATGAACCTACACCAACCTGAAGTCAATATTAATGCTAGGAGGCCCTAATAGGAATGCTAAATTACCTAAATATTCGGAAAACCAAGTTTAAGAACAGTTGTTAATGTTGATAATTAATAATTTATCTGCTAAAGAAATCAGTCAATGTGCAATAATTTCCACCTATACAATAAATAGCCTAATTCAAAAACAAGTCAACTTTTGGGGCCACCACTCACAAGAATGAGCTTACTAAAGCAAACTTTAAAAAGGAAATCCTGTCAGATATTTTCTCATTACCCTAAATACCGGGCCTCATATGTCCCTCTGTGGTGGCAGTCCCTATTTAAAACAGGCCTTTCAAGAGTTAAAATGCGAGTGCACAGATCATAATTGTTCCTTAATGTCCAATCTGGAAACATATGACCGAGGCTGCCTGTCTATAAGAGAAAGGCAGTTATGTGAAAAATATTTTAGTCTTGCATAGCCTTTTTCTTTTGTTTCATTCATCTCCAACACCAATTAGACATACACTGATAACGTGTTGTCTGCTATTTTGACAGCATGATAATGGTAATATCATGTCTGTGAAATTTAGTAATTGTGCCAAGCCATCAGTATACCGGGCACAGAAAGCATGGATAATTACACTAACATATATAAATGAGCAGCGATGCGTAATTACAGTACCTACAGCTCAGATGCGAACATTCTGGCCTGCTTAATTTGTCAGGCTTATAATCAATAACTTATTTACCTGCCCTATACAACCCCATCTGGCAGTGGGTCATCCCAATGATGACCGCGTCAAGTCTGACACACAGGATCAGCAACAATAATCAAAAAATGACGAACACACGAACCTGTCTCTTTTTTTTTTTTTTTTTTTTTTTTTTTTTTTTATAAAAATGTGCTATGCTTCTTTGTACACAATGTACCCTCATGTCCTAGTCGAAGATGCATTTACATCTTTCCTCACAGACCCGTAACCACTGGATCATTTATCCAATGCAACTGGTGGCAGCTTGTGGCCACAATTCAAAAATGTCTGAATTTGAAAATCGTTTTTATATAGGCACATAGCCCTTAAAATTCCAAGCAAGAGCAACATTTTACTTTCTGACCAGAAGCAATATAACAATTGCTAAAAAATAAAACAAATCTTCTCCATAGACATTTCCTCGGGGCACTTGTTTTGCACAGAATAGAACAAGGGAATCTTTCTCGACTTACATTTCTCAGCTGCCCTGTCTTATCAGAGAAGTTAAAAATAGCCCCTCAGCGCGGCCTGAGCCTGGGCTGCCAGCCATCTTTTGTTTGTTTTTCCTACTCCTGGCCCCAAGGCTCTCCAGCTGCAGGCATTACACAGATGCGATGTCAGAGAAGCCTTCTAAGCAGTGCCCTGTTCTGCTCCTCTCATCGGCCCCCACCTACACTGGCTACAAGGTCAGAATCTGTCTCCGATTTCTGTATCACATTCTGCTCTACACGGCCCCCACCTTCTCCTCACTCTGAAGCTGTCAAAGACAAAAAGACTACTCAATTCCATAAAAACTGCAATAATTCGCTCAATTGAAAAATTATTTTTACATACAATTTGCACTCAGGGGGTCATAATCTTACCGACTTGACCCAGCACATTGGCTCACTGGACCATCAAGAACACAAACCTGTATTCATGAAAAATTTGCAAATTCGAAATACCCACAATTCTTTTTCCAAGCTAAACTTGTCACTAATTATTTTTCGTTAACACTTTGTACATTAGGGGTGTCATCAAATCACAGGAGTTGCTCCTTCTCTAGCTGCACCCCTCTCAATTTCCTATTGACAATGTAGTCAAATGTTGGACCATGTAAACACCAGCTATGCGCTGTTCATTTGGTGGGGGGCTCAAGAACCTTTGGGCTACTATGTAATTAATATATGTATTATAACTGGTCTTTTTACTGGGGCCACTCTTGCTGGGTCCTCTGAAAGGACGGGATAAATACCAGCAACGTCAGTATTTCTTTTTCTGTCAGCCTACGCTCATTTTACCAGCTCAAATTCCTCCTGTAACATCTCATCCTTGGCTTTTCCAGACACCAGTCCACTTCTCTCTGCTTCGTGAAACACTTACTCTGTCCTTCTATGTCACTCCTTGCGCCAAAAACTCAATGGCATCCTTCCAAGCTGGTCTACATTTTCTCTTTCATAAGAGTGTTTCGTTGTCCATCTTTTACTCGTATACCTTCCTCAACTAACACGTTTTCTCGGGCTTTGTCTGAATCCTCCATACTTTTCTCTTCTTTTCTGAGCGCTTACTCTGTGCGTCTATGCTATTCTTTACGCCATAATTCAACAGCGTCTTTCTGTGACTGTCTAGCTTTCCTCTTCCACAACTCTTCTTCGACTTTCATGATACATTCGGCATCCCAGGTCCCAGCTACGGGCCATCTCTGACTTTCTGGTAACTCTTTGGTGTAGTCCACCCATAGATCAAGGAATAATATGGCGTCTAAGCCATGCTTGTGAAAAATAAAATGTCCTGTAGTGTCCCTAGGAGGAATAGGAACTGCTTCTTCAAGCACCCCTTTTCTGGTAGTAATCTGTCTTAACTTCGAGAAGAGCGGCATATTGACAACTGATCTGATACTTACTCTTGAACTCACTTAATACGAAAAAAACACAATAATGAACAGTGAACAATGAACAATCATTCATACCACAATATTTGAACACTTTAAACATTAAACATTAAACATTTTAACAACGACCGACAATGATGACAGTCTGCCTAACTAATCACCACGCTGAATTCTTGACAATAACTGAATACTTCGGAATACTTGATATACTGCTAAACAGTACATATACACTGCTAAACAGTGCAGACCGGATTTGTGTACCCAAATCCGTCTTGACCGGCACAACCTATGTGCGCGTCAACACGCCTCCCCGGCGATGGTACTCACCGAGTAGCTCCTTGAAACGGAAGGCCTCAGAGAATGGACTGGACTCGACGACTGCGGACATCGGACCCTCTGGACATCGGGACTTTGAAAACCTGGTGGGCCTCTGTATACCTCAGACGCAGCTCTCTCGCAGGTGGGCTCTGGGTAGACAATCTGCGTTCCTCACCGCCTCGTATGGATGCCTTGTCGCAGTCTGTCCCCTTCGGTGGCCTGAGGGAGTTGGCGGGAAAAACCCGCGACGTGCACGCTTGAAGTCCATCACGGCTATGGAAGGGGGCAAAACAGGACCTTCATCTCCGGCGTGTGGGGAAAGAGATTAAACTGTTCGGGCGCCATTCTGTGGTAAATAAAATATCACGCTCTCAGACTTTTAAATATTATCAATAGGATCATGCATAAAGCAAGAGGCTGAGTCTGTGGTATCAGATTCATAAAGGGCTTTATTCCAATAACTCGAGTCAAAGGGAGAATATCTCCATCACCAAAAAGGATCTGGACGGGGCTGAAAAGTATTCTCGATATTCTCAAAACATTATTCACAGAGTACAGTATATATACATTTCTCAATTGTACGTAAGCAAGAGAGCAAGAGAGAATGAGATAAGAGCATGTGGGCGTGTAAGTAGGCGTGAAGGTGGGCGTCCATGTGGGCGTCCACTTGATGATAAGGGGTAAATTGTCATGTGTGGGTGGATACCTGGAGATGATTTCGCAATGTCAGCAGAAATACTTGGCAGAGATGCGCGCGCAGCAGCATGACGTGTGATAGACGTGCAACTAGAGGGTGAAGGGGACTTGACATTTAGCTCTACATGTGGAGACAAAAGTCTGGGGTTATGTCAACCTAATCCCAAATCATATCTAATATCCTATGTTTAAAGAACTATGTTATCCACAAGGGAAGGGCTCTCGGACAGAATCTATTCTATACTGACTGTGTGTGTGTGTACAAGCGTCTAAGTGTCTATATGAGATGCAAGGGGATGGGAATATTCCATGGTGACAGGGCTATGAATTACTTGCATGAGGGCAGAGAAACCGGGCCTTTTGCTTGGTAACTGGAGGAATGTTTACTTAAGCTACTAGGCAGGAATGCATCGGCTGAGGGGGAAGCAGATAATTCGAAGGTGAAATACAGCTCTTGGCAGAGAATAGGCTGATGTCAGGCTTCGTGGGCCGCGCAGAGAATGAGACAGAGTTCATGGTCACAGATGCGAGCTCAAGCTGAAGCTGTCAGAGGCAGAGAGCAGGGAAAGGCTTTGAGGACAGAATCGGGCCTACTTGCCTGAACTGTAAAAATGGAGTAACTTAGCCATATAAAGTCGGTGGCCTTTCATACTTAGGAATCGAATATCCAGCCCATTCATGGCGGATCTGACAGAGGACATGTTAACGGTGGACGCACATGTGTTTGCGTCTTCGAAACTGGAACTGAAGGGAACATACATGTATTTGTAACATGCACATAGAACCATATAGAACCGTTGGGGTCCAAGATAGGGGACATAACTGATCAGGGAAATCCACATTTCCACATTCCCTCCTTGGTCCTTCGACCTTAGTCTGGCTGTGGCCCTGCTAATCAGGACCCCAGCCTCGCTGCTTCCTCTCTAAAATGGTTTCCATGTACATTAGGTACATTTCTAATTGGATTCTGGAGTGCCTTATAAGCCCCTAGTATATGGTATATTATGTACCTAGGGCATAGGTACCTCAGAGGCCTACCAGGGGCTGAAGCATATATTATGCCACCCCTGGGAAGCACTCCAAAATGACACCACAGGTCGTCTACTGGAGCCTGGGTAAAGTGGTGCTTGCACCCCTTACAGTGGTATAGGCTACCTATATCCACCTATATATACAGACACATATAAACCTATAAGTCACCCCTATGGCAGGGCTTGACAATCCTGAAGGCAGAGTGCTTGGTTTTGTGTGAGAGGTTGCCAAGCATGAGCTGAGCCCCGCTGCAGCTTTCGGAAACACTTCCTTATGGCTGTTCTGTGATACAGCCATACCATATACTCTTAAGTGCATTATAACCTCACGGTAAATGCTAACTTTGGAATGGCTGCATCAAAACATGTTGTGTTTGGTGTCAAACGCTTTCGAATACTACCCCCGCCAGTCCTGGCGGCGGGGGTAGCATTCCACCCTTCTAGAGGGCGAGACATGTTCGCGATCGCTAGCCCGTTGGCTAGTGGGTCCCCACGAAGGTGACTCCTCTTCTGATTGAGCTTCCCTGGTTGCTGCAGACGTGCCCTGACTTACCCTCGCTGGGTGAGTCCCCCAGACCTTGCTGGTCTGAACCGACGTCCTTTCTCTGTTTCCAAGTGACTTGCCGTTGCCAAGGCTTGTCGGGTCCAATCTGGTTGCCGACACCGCAGCACTCGACAGACTTCGTGGGACAGCTCGAATCCAGCTCCTGGTCATCATCGGCGCCTCCTGGACCTCGTGGCTGAAGAGTCAAGACACATGTCAACTCACCTGAAGCACCCGACACCTGTGGGCATTGGTCCATCGTCCCCTGGTCACTGACAAGTGACCCAGACTCTGTCCCCTCTGCTTTCAGGTTCCTTCCATCCTCGATCCAGGCTTGGATCGCTCCGGACACTTCTCCTCTTCACGGGAGCAGCACTTCCTGAGCAGCTTCCATTGAAATCGACGACGCGACCCGACCCGACACCAAAAGACACCTATTCACCTGGCTTCCCTGGGTGAGGTAAAACGAGTACTCCGGTGCTCCCGTGGGTGCTAGCACTAGAACTGCCTAAGTCCAAAAGGGTTTGGTCCTGAGCCATTTCCTAGTGTCCCTAATCTTTAAATTTCCAACTGCGACATTGCCCATAGAAGTTAACGGGAACCTGGGCTGTGTTCTCACACTGCACATGGCCCCCGTGGGTCCCCTGTGTCACTACCTTGGGCGGTTCCTTGGGGTCCCAGCGATTCTACAGGCTCTAGGCCTTGTGTCTAGTTCAGTCGTGGTTCTAATACCACTTTTTTGGTATATGGTTTGGTACGCCCCTAGGGTCCAAACGTGTATTTGTGCTATTACTGTTGAATACTGACTTGTAACTTAAGTACTTCGAACTCTAGCCTCATAAAGAAACTAGAGGGGTGTGTTTTATCTTAAATACATATATTTTAAATATATACCTGGTGTGGTTGTCTTTTCATTTGATCATTCAAGAGATTATAGACTGGTAAAACAAGCTGCTCTACATTCCTTCAAGACTTAGCCTGAAGGCTGCTCTCCATAGTTACCACTAGGATAGCTTTCAATAAAGGTTGTCTTTAAACTATACCAATAAGGGGTTGTTTGGACTGATACAGGATGCCCACTAGAACTAGTGGACAGCATATATCAGGCCAACTTCTCACAGCAGGTATCTGTAGGGGGTTTTCTTCGGTAATCCAAAGAGTCATACATACGTTCAGATGTGCCACCGATGATTGTATGGCGTTGGCTATCACTGAAGAGATCGTTTCTTGTTTGTTACCCAAACCAGTGATCTCGTCCTGACTCGGGCTCTTCAGTTTTCCGTCGCTTCTGTTCTCACCAATTGCTGGGATAATGCAGCTTGCATCCGTTGGGTTTTTGGTCTTTCTGGAGGTCTGGTCCGGGTGCGGCACTCCCTGATGAAATGTCCGCTCTTCCTGCAATAAAGAAAGTTTCAGCTTCCGTCTCTTTTCTCTTTCCTCTGTTGTAAAGAGACCTCGGATACCCCCGATCTGCATGGGTTCGGGTCCTTCTGTTGCTTGAGATTGATCTTCGGTTACGGGTTAGGTCTGGGGAATACAAAACGGTTCTCTACCCGGCTCCTGTCCCCTTTTCTTTCTTGTAGTCGGTGGTCCAGCTGTATGGCGAGATCGATCATTCCCTCACAGGTTTGTCGCAACAGCACCACTTGAGACAGGACGTCCTTTAGTTCTCCACGCAATCCCTGATAAAACAGTGTGGTGCATTTCTCCTGGGGCCAGTCAGTTTCCACTATGAGGCAGTTAAACGTGATTATATACAACAGTAAATCTTGAGTTCCTTGTTTGAGGGTTAGTAATTCCCGATCCAGAGACATCATATGGGATTTTTGGTCGAACTGCTTCCTCATTTCCAGACAAAAGTCACAGAAGTTGTGTAGGACGGGGTCGTTTCGTTCCATTAATGGGATGGTCCAACTAGCTGCATTGCCCCCCATATAGGACATCACGAAAGCTATTTTGGCCGCTTCGTCTTGGAAAACCACAGGCTTACACAAAAAGTGTAACCTGCATTGATTTAGGAATGTCTCAAACTTCTTTGGATCCCCAAAAAAGCATTCTGGAGGTGTCAATGATGTCCCTGTGTTTTGTATCACGTGGACAGTGGGAGTAGATTCAGTGGAATGAGGGGGTGCCGGTTCTACTGAAAGGAACCCTGTTCCCTGCGCCTTGCCAGGAGAGGGTGTGTGCATGGTCTAGGCTGGAGGGGGAAGAGTCCAGTCCCTAATGTAAGAACCCGTCCCTGTACTATCAGGTTTACTTTTTCTGGATAGGCCAGCTACTTCTCTGCGTAACATGCCCATCTCCTTTCGTAATTCTTGGTTTTCTGCTCGGGAGGTTTGTACCTCCTGCTGAAGAGACGAAAGGCTATCCAAGAGTGAGGTCAAAACCACGTTAGTATTCATCGTCCAGGCTGGGCAATTGTCTTGGGCTTGACAATCTATCAGGGAGTGTCAGCAGCGTAAAACAAGCAATGCCACTAACCCCTTACTTCTGCTAGCGGGGACGAAGGCGCGTTGAGGATCCCCCCTACTCCCATGTACCCCCCCATAGAGCGATAAACACCACTATGGAAGGAAGCACCCTGGGGAAAAGGGAAGTGGATAAAATAACAAACACTGCTGCTGGGATGGGATCTTCTTATACCTGCGTCTGGTCTAGCGCTCAGTACATCTTCAGAAGTCACCCCACGTGTAACTGCTGCATGGTAAAGAAAAGAGAGATGTATGAGAGACAGTAGGGGGGAGTCTCATTTACACCCAAGCAACGGAATGTACAGTTGTTCATACACTTACAATACATTGCTGCAGTAGCACTTAGACAGTGAACCACAGTACTTCAATTCTTTGGTAGGTTCACTCAACACAAAGGGTCTTTAGGATGACCAGGAGTGCGACAGTGTTCATCACAGAACAAGGAAATGCAATACAATTGTCACGAAGATAAAGAACCCAGTAAGAAATGTGGGCTGAAAAAGGAACCCATTACAGTGCACCCAACCTCTGTTCCAAACACAGCGTGAGAAGCACAGTGCACCTAAGTGCTGTTCCAAATACATCGTGAGCGAGAAGCAATCCGTCACCGCCTGTGTCACCATTGTAAGACACAGTATAGGCACCAAGGAGGCGGTGCACTCGGCCGCTGGTAGTTCACAGCGAGAGTGCCCTGCAGTGTGGTGGAGCAACGCGGTTCAAAACAAAAATGTCATGGGTGCGGGAGGAGCGCTCCGGAGCTTCTCTCCCGTCTATGGTGAAGGTACCTGAAATCCTGGAGTAGGGAGCAGCCACGAACCTCCAACTCCCTGCCGGTCTAGAAGAAGTGCCTGGATTCAGCGAGAGAGTCAGGTGCTAGGGACCTGGGTAGGCAGCGGGAAGAATCCCTCAGGCAAGGCGTACTCCAGCAAAGGAATCCCTTCCAGGGTTCTGGCGTTCTGCAGCAGAAAAGGAACACCAGCGGGGAAACACACGTCCGCTTCGGAAGGGCTGGAAACAGGTGAGATTGTCAAGCCCGACCCCAGGAAGGCGAGGGGCTTTATAGAGGCAGAGTGTTCAGTGGTGCCTGATCCGGGTTCTTGTCATGCGTCCCAGAGGATTCTGGGACCTGTAGTTCAATGGACACCACCTACCTACTGGTGGCGCCTTTCTCCCAACAGACAAGGCATCACACACACTGGGGAAGGAAACCTTGTGTGTAGATGCAAGTAGGGCCTTTCTGCCCCACCCCCACTGAGTGTTCTCGGCAGTGCAGAACACAGTGGCTTGACTGGTTTGCAACCTTCCTTCATGCTAGTCCTCCGCTCTGACCTTGAAAGCCCTGCACTGTCTACTACGACATCTTTAAACTATGTTGTCTGGCACTACATTAGACGAAGCCTCTACTAGCCTACACGATTGCTCAGGTCTGGAAATCACGCTTTTCTAAGGATCCCTCGTACACGCACTTCCAGGTTTAATGGTAGATCCTTCTCATATCTTGCCCCACTTCACTGGAACAAGCTTCCTCTGCATATCCAGTGTGTCAGGATCTGTCCATGTTAAACAAACTGCTAAAGACGTGGATGTTCAATCGGTTCTAAATGCACTTTGCCGATTCGGAGTTGCAAAACGCTGAGCTACCCCTTCGGGTGTGAGTTGCTTCGATATAGTAAATGCCTATAAAATTACATAATATAACATATATTCCTGCATGCCATTTTCAGCGCAGAACGGCATCAGAGTGGAGCTGTAAGGTGCCACCTTCAGAAGTGCAGAGGTACTGCTGAAACAGTTTCTGGATCCAGCCCGATGCCTGGGGAATATTCAAAAGGTGGGAAATCTGCAGCTAGAAGTCTCAATCAGAATTTTTGATTACAGTTTGTCATGTTTACGCTTATCCGCTGCACATGCTCGTCCTATTCTGTGTCATAAAGGAAGATGCATAATACAACTTTCTAGCTGAGATCCAAATGTGTTGTTCCTACATTTGTTCAAATAACTAAAAAATAACTTTAGTTGGCAGATCCTTTTTTAAGACCACTCATTCCTTATTATACAATGTTGACACTTTAATAGTTAGAAACCTGATCAGAATACCTTCAACCCCAGCCTCATGATTTGGCTCCTTTGGCAATTCTGTATTGTGTTATCCCCTCCCCTCACCTCTAAATTTAAATTTTCGTACCTTTTTTTGTTTCTTCATCAGTATCAATACACTTATAAAAACACAAAGGATGATTTGTAAAAGATTTTAAACGGAGTCTGTAAATCGAAAGTTGTATCTGATGTTGAACCATGAAGTAGCAGAATGCGCCTAATTTTATAAAAGTGATGTCTATATTATTCAACTTAAATATTTATTTTTCGAATATCAGTCGAAGTCTGAAAATAAAACAAGTTAAATAGAGGAAAACATAGTTTTTGGGATAGCTGTGATAGTTGCAGGATAGACCTCTCCATGTAAACTGAATGATTTTGTCACGACAGATTTAGCGGACAGATGATTGTCCCTGCGAGAGGACAGTGGAGTTACTGGTACTAAGGGTAATATACATTTTGCTAAATCCTTCCACATTTGCACATGACAAGATGTTTTAAATTGAACAACATACTATAGAAGTTTCAGCCTGGCAAATGTTCCTTCTTCAGGACTTCCACAAAAGGTTGTGGCACATGTGATGCCCACATCTGAGCAAACAAACCAAAGGGGACAGGTCCAAGAGACGACTTGGAACAGCAAGATGCAGCTATTTCACATAGGTAGTAAAGAGCAGGAAAACAGAAAAAAATTCCTTTATTAGGTTTAGAAAAATTTAATTTATTGTAATTTAGGGTTATAGTTTTACAAAGCAATGTTAAGCTGTACATTATCCTTCAGGTCAAGAAGATCCCCCAAGTTCACAATACCTGTAAGAGAACTAGCTTTTTTGGTACAGCTTTACAAGTATATGTTATATACCAAACCAATCTGCAGAGCCTATGTCCACAGAAATAGAATTACAATAATCTTCAAATCCATTTATGTTAGCAGTTCAGTGACACCCATTCCTACCCAAACCTGTGCATCATTCAGGCTGGTCTGAGGAGAGGAGGGATGCAACCAAAGGCTCTACTCCTCTCTCTTCTCTGCATTCAATTTCAGAGTAACATCAACTCTACCAACGGTCTGGGCTTTTAAGTCATGAGTCCACAGTTCGTAATAGCAACTTCTAGTAGATTCACAAGCCACTACATTTCTCATTTCTGTCAAAACAAATGCAAGCTTAGGGGCTTCCTTTCAATGCTTTGTGCAAAGGCACTGCCCATTAACGGATCCCACAGTTTACTTCTTGGACTTGCTTGGTGACTAACCCAGAATTCCTTAGTACACTCTTTGGTCTCACAAAGTACAATGTTACTAAGAGCATTAATACCAAATAAGCAATAGTATCTACTGATAACTACTGGGCTACATAGTAAGACAGATTATCCACATATCAGGTGTCACATAAAAAAACCATAGTGCTCTGATGCCTATGGATGATTTTGATGCACTTCAACAAAGTCAATTTTTTTAATCAGGAACTGAAAACGACATGAGTTTTCCACAGTTACACAAAATAGACCAAACTAACATGAGAGATATGAAATGTCAACATAGTAGAGGAAAGTGTAGAGATACTTAGCAGAAGGTTGCAGGAAACTGAGAAATTAATCAAGAAGTATGCAAGGAAGCATAGGATAGAGGTTGAAACCAAAATTCCTAGTCACATGCAATTTCTACAAATATAATACTACCCATTGGTAGTTACTCCATTTTCACCTCAGGAATCTCATCTTGTAAGAAACCATTGATGGAACAAGATTCTTGTTACTGATAGATGAACATACAATATTCACTGTAAAAATAAGGGACAATGTGCAGAGAAGAGCCCAATAACAACTTGAGCTCTGAGGTGTACCACAGATGCTTGCACTACACACTGAAGAATGCTTTCTAAACAAAATAAAGCTCTGCAGAAGAATTAATTCTTTGTAGGATTACAAGATGAGTGTGTGTTACTGGGGCATCGATTTTCCAGTCTGGGTGTGTTCAGTTAAACCAGCTTGTTCCATTGTACCAAATCAAAATAACAACTCCTATGAGGAACTGATTTTGCAAATGAAAGGTCCAGACTGGAAATGTAGTGCCCGTGTGACACAGAGTCCTCAGGTAACTCAAAATCATTTTACAATTGAGAAATAATACAATTTGTTTCACAACAGAATACAAAATCATTCATGTTTCAATACTGTCAGAAAAAGCCCAACTCATCATGAAAGTAAATTAAAATAACATCCAAACATCTTTGAAAAAGTAGCACGTTAAGTAACGAGACCTGGCACTAGTTTGCTTATTAACTTTTTGACTCTTAAAGTACTATTGCAAATTTAAATGATTATTTAAATTTAAAATTTAGGAAGATTAAAGATGCGCCCCAAAAATGTTTTAATTTATTTTAAGCAAAATATATTAGATTCTACACATCAGGTGGACCATACTCTTAATTTTGGCCTTGTTTATATGCTGGTCAATGTAGCAGCTGCACTTACTGCACCCTATAAACACATTTACCCCAGGCTGAGATATCAACCAAATGCTGTAAATACTTCCTATTTCAAGGTTCTAAATTAGACATAAGGTATAACGTGTGAAATCAAAATACAACACACTGAATCCAGAATATTTTTTCTTTTTACCAGGCATTTTTCTCGGATACATTTCAGAAGGTGTGACCTGCTGGAGTGTATCAGGGGAAAATTGTGGAAGTGCAGTGTTTATCACAAAATCTGGAATTCTGATGCCTATGCATACTCCTGTTTGCGCAGGGATAGGAATTCTCATGCAAA
Organism: Triturus cristatus; assembly: GCF_964204655.1. Classification (NCBI taxonomy): domain Eukaryota; kingdom Metazoa; phylum Chordata; class Amphibia; order Caudata; family Salamandridae; genus Triturus; species Triturus cristatus. The sequence goes on from NC_140589.1 coordinate 1,224,184,094, forward strand.
GTCAGAATCAGGACCTAAATGTTGACCCATAATTTGCATTAGATCAATCTGTTAATAAAAAAACAGGGGGCCTGGTAAATTACTGAGTATAACAGTCTTACTAAGTATAACAGTCTTCACTGGCTTAAGGTGCTCAGACTTATATTATCTAACATAACAGGGGATTAACAAGCCTATGTATAACTGCTCTAAGTAATTATTCCTAACAGAAATGATTCAGTCTTGCATTACAATTGCCTTAAATGTGAATACACCGCTTGATCAAATCAAGTTATATCTTTCTACAAAGGGAGCATGTGTTCAAGCAGCCTTAGGATCCTAAAATAAAACTACCAAACATAAACGGAATATGAAGGAAATTCTATTTTACAGGTGACAAAGCCTTTGTAAAAATGTTCAAAAGATGTCTTATTCATTCAAAGAAATGGCCAAGGAGGCATCCATATTGATGAGATTAGGAAAATATTCAAAAACTTAAAGAGGCCACCAGTAAGTGATGTCACAATAGGCCTCAAAACCCAAACCGACATAATCGAACAAGGATGATTCTGGAATACCGATTGATAATGGTTGTTAGCAATGCATAAAGAGAACCTTGTTAGGTTGAGCCTAATTAGCGCATGAGCTACTCTGCGAGACATGCTGTATTCAGGTAGGGACTTGAAGCTCTGCACGCTCTCCCTCCATATGTTTCATTGGCTTGTGTCATTGTCCACTGTAAACTGTGGTTGTAGCTTGGTCAATAGACATAGTGGTCCCTCCTTAGTACCACCTTGTCTTATTTTGTAACCTCCCATGGCGACACTCCCTGTTACGTGTTTTGTTACTCGGTAGGCTTTATTTACATTCTCCGAGAACAATTTTCTCAAATAGCTTTGTAGGCAGGATATGCTCTATCCTAAAGCTTTTTAAAAAAAAAGTTATAGCGTGAACGCATTTGCAATAGGTCTCGCGTTTGCTAGAGTTTAAGCTTTTGGCATTGTAAATGACAATGCCTTTTATTTATCTGTTTTAAAAACAACACATAAATAAAAGGCATTGTAATTTACAAAGCCAATAGCTTAAACTCTCTAATGCATTGCAAATGCTTGTTTTCGACACTGGATGGCCCCTTTGAAGTGACAAAATGGCAATATTCCTCAATGTATTCCTTCATTAACAATCTTCCTTTAGTTCTATGAAATAAAAAAGGAGGTTGAACCGCAGCAGAAGCTTTTATAAAAGTGAAAATAAAATCCAAACTATGGACTCTACTGTCAACTGTAATCCACAAGCAAATATTAAAGAAAATATAGTCATCCCCACACAAGTCATGTAGCTTTACAACCGGTCATTTAATACTTTGAACAATTAAGTGATTTTCCATTCATTGGATCACATTTTCACACTGGGTTGGTGGCCATGGAGTCAAGTGCATTTTTGCTATGTGTTGCGATTCTGCGTGGTTTTGTGAAGCTGTGACACATTACATTTATACGTTTTCTAGACAACAAATGTAAATGTTTTCCTTCATTACGTTTGACAAATATACAAGCCCACCGAGGGGTGACCCATTTACATCAGTATTGGGCTCTAATATTGAGAGGGCAACCAAAGGTCACCCACCTTTGTGAGAATGACTACTGCCCCCTCTACACAGAATATATGTGTGTGTGTGTGTGTGTGTGTGTGTGTGTGTGTGCTGCCAGTAGTAGAGGCATAATGTAATAAGCACGACAGTATCGTGGTAAGCTCTTTAAGGTTTATTAAGTTCATAGAAACACTCCACCCGTAGCATGAGCGCCCGCTCACTTAGACGTCCAGACGGCAACTGACCTAATACCATCGGAACGCCCGTGAGTCGAACGCCATGCCCCGAGCTGTATTCAAAAGAACACCAATACATTACCAACATCACCTAGCAGCATCGCGCGCCTAACACTCTACCCGGCGCGCGATACCAAATACCCCATACTACACATAATCAGTAGTCTGGGGACAAGCTTTCAGTGTTTCCTCGCGATAGCCAAGGAGGTTCTACACAGCGGTGTGGGAGACAGACATGGAAGATCCTGTAGAATCTCCGCTGACTGCTACTCTCTCTCAAACTGGGCAGAATAAATATTGAGGGACTGCACCACTGCTGGCCTGTGAAGAGAAGGGAACCTATTTGACTGCGTGAGACATTTGACGGCAATTCACAATTCATCTGCACTCCAAAGCCAGGTCCACTTGAGTGAGAGGAACAGTTGACAATAGCATGACCAAGCACGACTGTCCAGGATCCACACTGTCACCCTTGGCAGCTTCCCCATCAAAGCCTAATAAAACACAACAAGTTCTAGGACCAGGAGAGACCTCATTACCTCCAGACATCAAGAAAGGTGAGCAACGTTTGTACCAAGCCTCCTTGTAAGATGCCTGCTCCTACACCTACCTCAAAAGTCATCCTCTGAGCTTGGGAAAATCCTGACCTTGACTTCTCGCCTGTCGTCATGTACCAATGACTAAATTGGGACTTACTTTTTGAAGAAACAAAAACTAATGACCCCCCACACAATGGGAGTATGCTCTCATGGTGTGGGTGTCATTTAAAAGTTTTTACTCTCCCATACCACCATGTTTTTCATGACAGTGAGTAAAATCTGGCCATTTGACTGCCCACTCTAAATCTGGCGGGTGGTCCAATGGCAACAACCTCCAGCGGCTCTTTTTTTTTGGGCCATTGGAGGAGTAGGTCAGCGATGGAGTCGTAGTCTCCCATACGGACATACCTAAGGTCTACCCGTCTGTATATCCGGTGGGTGAACCTTCAGTTTGGTGGAGAGGGTTCTCCGTCGCTGTTGCAATGAAGACCCTTCTCCTCTGAACTCTAAATCAGCCCCATTGTTTTCACTTGCCAAGTGTAGATGGGGATTTCACTGTTGGGGCAATTCATGGGACTTCGTAGTAGGAGCATTTATTTCATAGCAGGATCACCAGGCGCACTTCAGAGCAAACACCGAAACTCCAATTGAAAATAAATCACCACTCTTTAAAACCCCCAAAACCATTTCATTAATCTTCATAGTGCCTCTTTGAAATGAACTACTGTGCTTTAGTGCTGACCTGCAGAATCAAGGATCCCTGAAACATCCCCCAAAGAGGAACATGAACCATCAGGTTCAAATGTTATTTTGATTTCTAGTGCGTATAGGAGATTTTAAGTCTACTTGGTATTACATTTCTGGCCCAGAATGTGGTAGGCCTTTCTGGTTTTCAATATTTATCTTAATTCCACCTGTTATTAATGTCTCTTATGTTTAATTGAGCTTCTTGGACATAGGCCTTACCATATCTTCTAGTACCTGCTATAATTTATTCCAGCTGTCTAACTCTACAACATCTCGAGTATGCCTTGGTTCCTCAGCCTCACTACTTTATGATAGTCAAGTGCTAAATGGAGTACCTGATCCTCAAGTAGGAGTGCAGAAGTGTTGCGCACCAGGACATCCGCAGTAAATGACCTCAATTGTAATTGATTTACAGTAACCTCTGGCAGACCTGGTACCCCAATAAAAGGCCCTACAAAATAGTTGTCCCTTTTCCTACAGTTTAGGATCAATTGTGTACCACTGGACATAAACCCACCTTAAGCATTATTCATATTCACCCTCTTTGTGACACCCAGAATGCCCAGAATGGATTACTTGCATGTCAACAGCAGCCAATTATTTCCGGGTCCTCCGGAGGGTATATAGCATGGAAAGACCATGTCACAACAGCATTACACTCCATTTAAGAATGGATTAACAAAAATAAATTCATCCCAAATCTTTCAATGATATAGGGGCTTAAATAGAGTATGGAGGGGACTGGGAATCTTCCAACAGGAAAATTGTTGTGGAGGAAATTTAGCCAATTGATTCATATTTGGACTTTTTCTCCAGAAATTTGTGGATCTTTGGTTCCCTCTAAACTCTAAATGCGGACCACAATTTTTAGCAAGCAAACCTAGGGAAGAAGTGTCATCTAATAAGTGTGTGCCACAAGAGTATGTGATTGACTTTTTATTTGTATAATATCTGAATAGTTTTATGATCGCTAGGAAGGAATGTTGTTAAAAATGTAAAAGAACTGCAGGTGCTGAGGAATGATGCAGCTTGACTGGTAGCCTGGAATTCAGAGTGGTCACTCATAGAACCAATCCTACAAAGACTACATTCACAGCCTGAGCACAAGCGGTACCTAGATTATCACTCTCAGGCTTACAGCTCTGTTATGGACCAGTTAATAACTTTCTTACTAATATCTGGTAGTTTCAGTTGTATTCTCAAAGATGACTCCTACTCTGTTAAGGTCCAAATGCTGTGCAGTGTTCTTCACCCAACATCTGGTACAAAGAAGAGTTCAAAGATTCAAAGAGAAAAATAATTATTCTTGAATACAGCATTCGATAAATCACCAAATATGTTATGTTGCCCCCTCATTCTTGTTGCATGGGTTTTCTGCTTAGAAGCCTGGAAATAGTAATAATTTAATGCTGGATTAGATCACATAAAATCATACATATTTACACCAGTGGTAACATAAAAGCTTCATTCAAGCAGATCTCCCTATCCCTGCCCATAGGTTCTATAATATTTATTTTCGACAGCTGCTCATATTGGCATGAGTGTAAGTTTGGGCAAAGGTCCAATAGGAGGGGCAATTAGTTCCTCTTGCCTCAATAGCCTCAGTAAGATTTTCTTTATGTTCTCAGGCCACATGTAAATGTGGGTGTTCCGGAGCCAAGTTGGGACGTCCTCCTGCAAACAAGAACGAAAATAGTACATGGTCAAGTCACTTTGCTCAAAGCTTCAGATTTAATATAAGCTTTTCACATGGCACACAGCTTTTTATGTTCAGAGATTAATACATTTAGTACAATTATGATATGATAGGAAATTGCAAATAAAAGGCAGCACAAGCATTATGTAATAACAGACATCATGATCATGCTAACTTATCCTGGTGCTGTGACTGGAAATTATAAATGGTTATAGAAATAATTTCATATTTAAAAAGAAGAAGCGTTTCACACTCATAAACCCCTATTCTGTAGGCAATGCCTGTAAGAAGCAAGCATTAGCAAAACTAATAGGTCTCGCCTGTAAACTACTGGCTCAGCAAATGGTTTGTAGCCATGCTGCACAATATCCAGAATGCTGTGCAGCGTGGTTTAAAAAACACAAAAGCCTTTGACTAGGCTGCCTGTGTCATTTTGTAGGTGCACCACACATGTGCGTGCCTACAAAATGATGCAGGTGGTTTTTCCTTTTCGGTACCGATCCAAATTGGATCGATAGCTAAAATTAAAATAAAATGTGCAAAGTGTTTTTAAAGTGGGTGAAAAGGAAACAACACGGGGATGGTGGGGGTAATGGCGAAGTGACACATGTGAGGGTGAACGGTGAAGCAACAGAGGGGTAGAGAGGGGGAGGGGGCCCGGCAGAAACACAGGACGGGACTTGAAATAAACAGTGGGGATGCAATGGCAACAGTGGGAGCTTGGGAGCAAAAGCGGCACGGGGATTAGGGGAAAGTAACACGGAGGGTATAGGTTGTGGATCAAACAGGTGAAAGAGATTGTGAAGAGGCAATGCTCCATGGGAGGGACAAACACAAGATTGACAAGTTGGTTCACGAATAAGAAGCAGGCAAATGAGAGTGATAAGGAAAGCCTACCAATGATAAGCAATGGACAGGCTCGTAGCCCCTCTTTTTTCTAAGTGAGCCACAATTTTCCTTGCAACAGCCAGCACATGCACTGTTTAGTAGGGAATGATTTAAAACCTGTTAGACTGGGGGAATAGATTTGAAGTTGCTACGCATATCTGACTTTAAATTAGTTTTGGTTCTTTTTATTTCATGATAGTTTACAACGTCAATAAGAGGTGCACAGCTTACCTGTTCTTGGGGACCACTACTAATCCAGGTTTTGTAGACAGATTCAGCACAAAAAATGCATGAGCAATTTTTCAATCAACAGGGCATTGTTTGATAATTACTAAACAGACTGAAAATGCTGTAGGTCAGAGAAATTTAGGGACATGGGATCTCTGGACAGACTCTTTTAAAATGCATCTTAAGTTATGGCCAATGGAACCAAGACTAAATGAGCAGGGAAAAAAGTCTTACCAACTGCTGGAAACTCTCTGCTTAAGCCCACCTCCCAGAATTCTAACCCTCCCCAGCCCCACTAAATCCAGTAGAGCTCTGAGAGGAGCGACTCTGACATCGCTTGGCGAGTCCTTCAGCTCGGACCTTCACCAGCATGGAAGAAACAGCAGTAAAGATGAGGAGGAAGTAGGAGGCCACAAGGTAATTCTCCCAATCAAATACTATCTCTGATTTGTAGCAGCCCAACATAAAATCTTGTGGAAATAAAGCCAGTTGAACCAGTCACCTGGTGCCAATTTGTAGCATTCTTGTCTGTGACCCAGAAAATATTCTAACAGGCGATTACTGATTATTGGGCCTCTGATCCCATTGTTGCATCATATGTCTGTCACTTTCTTCTGATTTCTGGGTAAGCTAAGACTGTAAGTTAATATCCTGAGACCGACTGCTAAAAAAGTGGAGCCTATTGTTGAGAAGCCTTTTCCCCCTTCTGATCCTCTAGTTCTCTCGACTGCTGCTACACACGGCTGAAACATGTTGTGCCTAAAGAGTGTGCTTCTTACAACAAACATCTTCATGCCTGAAGAATATCATAACTTTGCAGAGGTTTAAGACGGCAAGGAAGTTAATAAATTCTTTTAATAGGATTGATTTTTCATCAAAAACACTGCATCAAGATGGCGGACGGACAGGACGTCTGAGCTCCCGGCTCCGCAGCCCGTCTGCTGTTTACATGACATCCTGATCTTTAATCCTGCCTACGGCGCGAGCAAATGTAACCACGAATGCGCTGATACTTCCCGCATTCCTCCGATGTTCCCGCCGGCTTTTTTGGTCGAGGATTCATAGAGTTTGCCGACTTTGGACTTTGCCCACGCATTCTGGCCCGACCACCACCGCCGGACACCGCTTATCACGTACGGTGAGACGACCTGGGGCTGGACCGGCGCCGGGGGAAATGTGACCGGACGTGGAGTGGGCGGCCTGGCGGAGCCTTCTTCGCGACGGAGAGAATTCCTGTACGATTGGGTCCGGGCTGGCGAATCCGCCTTTGTCCTCCTACCAGCGGTCAGAGCGGTGACCGTTTGAGAGCGCCCACCACCCGCATTGCAACACAGCCGAGGGCTCTCCCATCGTGTGAGCCCCGTATAGCGAGCAGCAACTCCTCTTGCCCTCACTATTGTTCCTCCGTCCTATGGAGTCGCCCTCACCCCTCCGAGGTGGGCTGGCGGCGGAAATGGTGTCGGTGCCGGTCTGCTTCGCCGGAGAGGCGGAGGCCGCCATGTCCCTGACGCAGGCTTCACTGCCTGCTGTCGAGCTGGAGGGTGTCCCGGTGGCGCCTTTACATACAGTCGGCATGCTGCAGCAGGGAGCAGACCTGACCTATGGTGATATCCTTCTAGCCCTGGGGGACTTGCGGGCGGCATGGTGCCAACGCACTCGAGAACTGGAGTGGAAGATAGATGCTGCTATGCCATCCAGGGAACTACTGCGGTTGTCTGACCCCCCAATGCCTCTCATTCCCTTCGAGGCGGATACAAATTGGCGACAGGGGGGTACTATGGATCGTCCTCTCCCTGGTTACAGTGTCGAGGGTTTGTCTAATGATCAAGTTGCAGATACAAAGCTCCCTTCCACTTTACAAGCTGAGACTCTGCCTCTGCGGGTGTTGCCGTGTCTGCCTCAACATCGCCGGAGTGTGTGCCGTTCGGTGGGGAAAACTGTGTTTGTCACTATCGATGTGGTGATGGTCTATGACTGGGAACTCTCGCTTCTTCTCCCTCTGCGTCTTCTTTGCCGTGAGCGGCCATCTTGCTCCTTTGTTCTGCCTGAGGTACACTCCCAGCGGCGGCCATGTTTGGTGGGGTCTCCGCGTTCAGGCCAGGGTTGATGTTGCCTCCCTTGATGATCCTGCTTGACCACCTGGCATGACCCGGACTAGAATATTTACTTATGTATCGGTTGTGCCGCATGTGTGTAAATTGCTACTGTTTACCGCGGGGGTGGATCTGTGGGGCCGCTCAGGATCGGGCCGGGGCTGGGCGATTTTCTTTAGTTTGCTGTACGTATTGGCGGGCGGGGACTAGGATGAGGCTGCTAATTCTCTGCTTTGCTCGCACATTTGAAATGGAGTCTCCCCACCTGCCGCTTTGCTTGCTTCTTCAGTTGTGCTGATGATTTTCAGGGTGGGGGATGCTTAATGGGCTGTGGTGACCGGGAGTATGTAACATTTCCTCCTCCTGCCTTCTCTGGGAGTCGGAGACTGGGAGGTTATTTCCCACTCTCCGGACTCTCTTTCCTACTTGGGGTTCATTTGGGGCGACAGGCATGCCTATTGGGGGGGGGTGGGCCATGGCCTTCCGCTGGTATGCAGGGTGGGGGGATGGGATGTGTTCTATGTCTTCTTCGTCTCTATGGCCCTCTCTCTCTTTCTTTCTCCCTTCCTCTTTGGTTTCCTTTTCTTTTATGTTTCTTTGTTTCTTCGGGGTCGGGGTTCAGTGTTAGTAAGGAGCTTATTGTGTTTTATCATTCTGTGGTATAGTGTATGCTCTTCGTCCCTGGATGGTGGCCGCCTGTCTCCTTACCAATGCCTTCCTATATAACGCTTCCTTCTGGGTGCTCCGTGAACGGTGATGTCTCTCCTGGTCAGTGATTAGCTTCGACTCTGTTCGAAGTACACTACGTTGTACTCGACAAAACCATAAAATTAAACCTTTTCTTATCCTGACATTATTGTTCTATGTTCTCCAATGTCATAGCGGCCGGCCCCGAGGGGGTTGTAGGCAGACGCTGTGTATTGTGCATCTATCGAAATAAAGGTTTTTAAAAAAAAAAAAAAAAAAAAAAAAAAAAAAAAAAAACACTGCATCTATATAGAGAGATTTACATGTTTCAATTTTTATTGAACAAATACAGATCTACAATGAGAAACATTTGATATAATTTGCCACATGCATGATCAATACATATCTAAAAAACATTTCAAAAAGCTAAACAGTTTAAAACACATTATTTCATTCACTGGATTAAAGAACAGTTGCAAGTGCTTCTTTTGTTGAGCGAACCGCATATGTCAAAACAATATGCAATTAGGGGAAGAAAAAAAGAACATGCTCCAGAGTTTGTAAAAATTCCCCACAAAGATCACGTAGTCTATTTTCAGGAGTGAACCCAACCCAAGCCCCCATAACCGATTTTAATGGCAAAATATTCATACAGAACAATAGGGAAAACCGCCTGACACCATGCTCCTGATTCCACACCAAGTATGGTTGTGGCTGCGCCTTGCAGAATTACACAATTTACACAAATACGATGATGAAGTATCTGGAAAAGAATCAAGTAAGACGATATACTTGTCCTTTGACCTTATCAAATGAACCACCTATTTTTACTGTAGAATATCACTGTCTATCAAGTTACAGTTATTCCATCAAGTAAAAGTGCATTCACTTTCTGAATTATGAAAATCTGGTCATCCTAATTTGGTAATGGAAAGAAGACGTGACCTTTAAAGTATCCGTCAATGAAGTTTTCCATTTTAATTGATGTATACATGGTGATTAAATTCCATTACATTTACTTTTTGGTGATTTATTAGGAGCTGTGTGGCTTTCTTCAGATCTAATCTTCGCAACATTGTAATCCTGTCCAACATGCTATTAAGGTGTTACCCACTCTTCGAAAGAATAACCTATATGCCAAAAATCACAAAATATGAATTTCACTACAAATTTATATATTTTTATAGGGTATACCCTTTTCACACAGGGTGACTAAATAGGTCCCTAAAAGATCCAGACTATTGTAGACTCTGTCTTCGCAAGATCCCATATGCCATAACTAGCAGAACAGTTGCAGAGACATTCCAAATGCCATGCATTTATTTTATTTTTATACAACTTCTATCCAAAATAGAGTTTTGTACTCAAACAGAAAAAGGAGCCAGAAAAAACTGGAACCTCGCCCACTGAAGCGGGTAGCAATAGGAAGGGAAAGATAAAAATGAAGAGGCGTCAGGTTTGTAGTGGAAAAAAGAAAGATGGAACAAAATCAACTTTGAGATGATGGGTATTGCAGGGAAGAAATGCTAAATAAACAAATTCTTGAAGGAACAGGGGATAGGAAAGAGAAGCAAGATACAATAAGCCACAGAGAACTGCCCTACAGATGCCCTGCAATTATACCAAGACAATGAAGATCTTAAAATAAGAGGGTTGAAAAAACTACAGATTACAGACACACTACACAGGAGAGTTCTGCAGGATCTATAAGGTGATTTTGGAACAGAGATGAATAAGAGGAATTAAGAGTTACAACATGAAAGACGAAAAGATTTAAATGAACTCAAATGTTGCATAGAAAATCTGGGAAGCAAAAAGGAAGGCAAAGGTAAAGATGTGGAGATGGGAAAAGAAAGGAAAAAGCTAAGAGGTATGGCAGGATGCAGGACACGCAGCAAAGCTTTTTCCATGCCAATACTGATTCATAGTGGGTATAATTCCCTTTTAATTGTAATACAGTTTCGCTGTCAAGCCTCTAAAAGTGTAGTTGTGGAAGCCATTCAGCATAATCGGTTTTCAATATTTTCTCTTAATTTCTGCACCTCCATTTTCCTATTTTGCCACTGTATTACATACTGACCAAGCTTGTGTGCTCATATCTCTTACACGAGAAACAAGACTGTTCAATAAATCCTTTTATTGAAACGTCCGTCTATCTATTTCTGTGTAACTCTGGAGAAACTAAGTATGCATGATTGACTGAGTGAAACTTATCTATTGCTTCCACGATTCTGAGACACGTTCTGATTCTAAGGGAAACAAAGTTGTCATGTTTATTCAGTTGTCAGAAACTACTCCCTTCTTCTTTATTCGAGAAGTTTTTAATGACCTCTGAGTTAGCTGGCACACAAAGTAATTAGGTTTAATGTACTCGATAGAGGCATACTGACCTTAGTCCTATGCAAAAACTATAGTCGATATTATTCCAATGCGCAGAGCCTATAAGGGAAATAGGAACAACACTACACTAGAATACTGGCATCTCGGGTAGCCATTGAGTATGCTTAGGCCCTGACTGCAAGTCAAGTGCAGCGAAATTAAAGGTGTGCAGTAGCGCTACACCTGTTGAGTCGGTAGGTTTTTCCGGGTGTGGGAGAACGATACCCGATTTTTCCAGCAGGTAAATCCACCCAAAAAATAGCATGAGAGTGGGGCTACAGCAGCCGCTCCACTACACCTTCTAACCTTCTTGACCTTCTCACCCCACCCAGAGTTCAAGAGCAGGTGGTAAATGAATGTGTTAAAACCCATGGAATTGGGTATTATGTGTTTTTACAACTTGAAACATGTGTCCATATGCTAATTTCCCATCCCAGGGCATTTAACTCATAACTGGACAAAACTGGGGCAGCCTTACTGCAAGGAAAAAAACTTCTGGTTCCAGTGGAGCAGAGACAGTGCGAGGCAAAGCTGCTGCTGTGGAGCTGCTATGTGGAGCCATTGCAGTATCGGCTCTAGCTTCGGCTTCAGAGGCCGCCGCAAGACCGGCTACGGCTCCAGCTACGTTCCATCTGCCAGACGAAATTAGGAAATACCATAGCGCTGTCTGGGTGACGACGGTGGCGAGCGAAGCTCTGGGTCAGGGAGAGGGGTGTCAGCGTCAGCCGCGGATCCTGAGGCAAGCTGTGAGGCGGGAGCCGGGACCTGAGCCTGAAGGATGAGCCGGGGGCCGAGCGTCATCTGAATCAATGGCGGGAGAGGTGGTGAAATAGCGGTGAGTGGTGGTGAGGCGGGGAAGGGTAGCCAACCAAAACTTTGCTTAATCACCCTCCGCCACGGACCTGTAATTTCCAAACCCCCGCTGTTACCCGCTATCCCCCCCGAACCTTTCCTTATAGAAAGCATCAAAACAAGGGCTGCAAGAGCTGCAGCAAGGCTACTGAGCACCACAGAGCCATTGGAGACGGGCAGCTCACCAGGGAGCTGCACCAGCATCAGCATTAGCACCAGCTGACTTTTGACTCTCTCACAGTGGGTACCCTCGTGGTCATCAGCGGGTCAACAGCTTGTCAATAGCTACAGCAGTAGCGGAGCCGTCTGGCAAGTGGTGCCACCGGGGGGGGGGGGGGGGGGCATTGGAGAGAATCAGAAGGAGCCAAAGGAGGAGGGCCCCAGATAAAAAATCGACAGAGTCCCACGGAACACCACAGGGGTAGGCCTGTAGACAAGCTAGTGGAACCCTTTGAGGAGCTAATGAGGATCTAAAGAGGGGATAGCCAAGCCAGAGCAGCAACATTGGGCAAAGGTAGGAGATCTTATAAGTGTGCTATCAGCCTGCCAGGAGGTCAATGTCCTATAGGGCACCAATAACAAAAATAACAACATAAACAACAAAAAGCCAATCAGCAAAAAAATTATTATAATAATACACAACAACAACAAATACCAATCCAATAACAATCAAGAAATGTATCCAAAACACATCATCCAACGATCGACAACTGAAGTAGATCTGGATAAATGAAGGACAGTTAAGGGCAACCAAGCAAAGCGCAAGCAAAGTACAACCTAAGGCGATCTAGGGCAACTCAATCAACTTAATTAACTCAATTACTGCCCAACCTCAATACAAGGAAATACAACGAGTGGAGTACAAGGAGATTAAGTCACAAAGTCACCACCCCCAAAGGAACTTACAAAAGGTGCCCCCAAATATCAGCTGTGCAGGTGGAACACCAAAGAAGGGGACAGCACTCCAAGCTCCTTAAACAAATCCTAGAACCCGGCCAATCCTGCACCTTCCCACCCGGCCGGCTATGAGGTCAGGCAGAGTAAGAAGGACAATTACAAAGCCAATCCTAAAACAGACTAACAGGGAGGCTGCACTAACAGATCATGGAAATATGACAGCTACAAATAACGGCATCAATAAAACAAATGACATCAAGTATAGTAAAAGCATCACTAAAGAAACTAGCTTCTGCCCGATGGCAAGTATAGAAATCAGAAACGATAACAGCCCAGCAGTCACAAAAGAACCAAGAAATGCAAATCAATCCAACATTATAATAAAAAGGAATAAAAGAGACAAAACGGAAGAGCTTATAAATATAGAGGGGGCCAACCACAGAAAGAACTTAAATTCTTAACAACCACACATTTATACTAAATTCACTTTTTTAAAAGATCCGACCAAGGCAATCTATACAAAAAATGAGGACATCGTGGGCCTGCAATCCCCACTGCAACCTGGGAGAACAGAACATCCTTTAACTCAATCACTAGGAAATACACAAGTTACAGTTGCAAATATACACATGGAGAAAAGGCACAGAGCACTTAGCTCAAGTTGGCCGAAAAGCCCACCGGGGAATACATCTCAGGGAGGACAAACCGCCAAGGGGTTTGCCGAGGCCAGCAGCTCGAACGATAGTCCATGTACAAGCCAACAGGACCAGGAAACCACGCCTGGCGGCAACAAGAACATGTGGGTTAAAGAATCTGCAAGCACCCTAATACATCAGGGATTCAACAACTCGAATGACCAACTAGCTTCCTCTTCCGAGCGGAAACAACAGATTGGACAAAATAACAGGATTACGACAACTTCACCAAAAAACAGCTCTCCAACATTGCCAAAGAGCTCTCAAACCGGCCCCCAATAGCTTCAATACAGCAGAAGGAAACTGTTGTAGTCGACTCCCCCCACATTTGTCACACGAAGATTCTGGCATCACATATAGTGACATGTCCTTCCTTGCGTCACAAGAATGGGAGAACTTAGTGGCTTCATATAATTTAAAACCCACCATAAACTGTCCACAGGAGGCACCGACCAGTGTGCACAGAGAAGGGACCAACGCCCCATCAGACACATTTTGGGCAACCCTACTAAACACCATTCAGCTATCAGCAACAGCACTGCAATATCAATCTGACAAACTAGATATGCAGTTAACTGTTCTTCACACACTAGCGGAATGTACCTCCGGGATAGAGAGGAAACGTGCAGATCTTAATGGCCTCATCAAAAGGGGGCAAGAAGCAGCCCAAGCAATTCTAATTCAACAAACCAACTGCATCTGTGCCCCAATAATTGATAAATTATCAACGCTACTGATAATGCTATTGAGTCTTCTAGCTGACCTAAAACTAAATGCACCAGCACAAATTACAACTAAAGCCAACGCAGGAAGCACCATTCAAAATGAACAATCAACCGAAATTGATAACACACAGGTCATAGATCAAAAAGTAGGGAATATACCTCCCAACCTAAAACAAAACCCAGAAAACTCCATCTTAAGTAACTCAACAGAAGAAAGCACGAACACAGAGGCATTTAAGAACGCAAGAGCACGCCAAAAACAAAAAAGGAAGGGGAGAAACAGGTATATATTAGCAGTGAGTTACACGGAGGAGAATCAGCCAGAGGCAACCTCTGGGAAAAGGGAGAAAACAAGGAATTCTGATTTCTACCCCGGTTAAGAAGACACTGCACTTAAATAAGAGACTGAAAGCCACAAGGAATTCAAACACGCCAGAAACTTTAAAGCCACCGAAGCCACTTGAGAGAACCTTTGACCATTTGAGGCTGAAGGAAAGCAGAACGGAAACACAGACGGAACAAAGCGAAAGAACTGAGCCGGACAATATCATACAAAACAGTTTAATGACAGTGGTAGAAAAGTTGCCAGTGGAAGACATACAAAGTAGGATCAAGCCAGCCAAAGAGCTAGCACTAGAGGATACCCATGGAAGCAGCATTGTTTTCCGCAACACGACAAATGACAACCAGCACCCACATAGGTCTAAATTTCAATACGTCATTGCATCAAAAGAGACAGACATAATTCTGTTCATACCAGAATATTAATCCAGAGGAAGAGTGTATACCCTAAATAGGGGAAACATATTGAGACTTCTCCAGTCTATCAAAAATACAACGCACAATAACAATGATGGGTACACAGTGACAAGGGGTATTCAATCCACCCCCTACACCCGTCGACTTATCAAAAACTAGATTGTTCATTTAGAATATTAACGGATTGGCGAATAAATTGGAGGATCCTGATACACTAAATTACATAAAATCATTTGACTTGGTATAATTACAAGAAACCTGGGAAGTGAACAAGATAGCCATACAAGGATATACGTCACACATAATCCCAGCTATCAAAGGGTCAACCTTTGGAACAATAGTAGAGATTAAGGCTAAAATTGCAGCGCCAAGCACCATTCAGGCAATAGCCATAACAAATAAAATGAATAAGGTAAATCGACCAGTTATAATAATCAATACATATATACACCCGAAGCATAGGCAGAAAGCGGCTAAAAGAACTGATCAACAAATTGGTAAGAATAATAGAATAATGGGACGCTGAGAACATAATTTTAGCAGGCGATTTCAATCTCTTTTTCTTTGGATGAGCCTCAGAAGATGAGCTAGCGCAGGAATTAAACATAGTGTGGTGAATACCAAACCAAGCACCAACACCTCCAACTAGACAAACTAGATGTTCAATCGAATGACTTAAAGGTCTGGAACAACTAAGTGTTGAATGGCCGATTCAAAGAGGATAACCCGCCAGCACCAACTTTCCACTCAGCGTCTACTTCCTCCTATCTAGATTTTACCCTGGCAACCCTCCCCCTGTTTGACAGCATAGTCTCATTTACAATGGTCGAAAGCGGACAAAGCGATCATCTGCCGAAAGAAGTAACGCTAAACGAAATCAGAGGAAAACATTCGGAAGAAGGATAAGTGTGGGCACAGGATACACCTTGGATTTTAAAAGAATAAGGTGCAAGCCCGATAACATTGAAGAGCTATCCAACAATGCGAACATACTAATCAATCGCGAAAACAATCTGATAGCGAACCCAATAGAGGCCTGGGAGGGTTTCACAAAGCAGCCTGGGATAAGGTTTACCAAAAAGACGAGGACCCATACGGGGAGACTACGGCGCCCTATTCCAGGGAAGACAAACCTTTGCGAAATAAACAACCTCCAACGGAATATAAGCCAAGCCTTAAGACAGCTGCGCAAATGACCACAATGCCTAGCCCTGCAAAGCGAGTTACGGCAACTGAAGGCAAAGGAAAAAGAGGATTTGGGAAAAGAAAAAACTATTGAATGAAGACCTATGGGCAAAAATCTTGCATGACTCGAAGCTTAAAAACAGCGCCCGGTTTTGGCGGACAATAAATAGCCTACAACGACCAGCGCATCAAGGTAGAAATTCACACATTGCAGAATCTGACTGGGCACACCATCTGTACAATCACTTTAACGATAATTATCAAGAGGGGAATTCTCCAGAGGAAAGCATGTGGACTACTGAGAGGAACAAGAGAGATCACAACTCTGACAGCATTAGACAAAGGAATGGCGAGGACAATAGGCATGATAAGAACCTGAGCGAACATAAGGACCTTGGGGTGGAACGTACAACAGTCTTTAAACCATCATCTTAAAGCAAAGAAGTAAGTATCGAAATACCAGCAGCACGGATAAAGCGACAAATTTCTAAAGGGAAGCCGGAAGGAACCCCAGGACCAAATGGAATCCCGCCAATACTGTATAAGTATGATGCAGAATTCTGGAGCAACACACTGGTACCAGTCTTTAAGAGCATTCAGGAAACAGTAATAAGCCCGGCCTCCTGGAAAGGATCGATAATCAGCCCAATTTACAAACAGGGCAACAGGAGTAGCCCCAACAATTACCGCCTCGTCACCCTACAAGACATAGAGGCGTAGTATTATGAGGGGCTTGTCCTTATCATCCTGGGCATTGTCCAAACACATCATTCCCGTAAATCAAACAGGATTTTGTAGAGGGCACGGCACCATTACTAACACCATGGCGCTAACCTTGTTGATAGACACGGCCAAAGCTGTAAAGAGCTCGCTATTTTTATGTTTCATAGATTATAGCGCAGCATTCAACCACGTAGATCGAGCCAAACTCTAGCAGAAGCTGGAAAAGTGGGGGATACCTAAGCCTCTCCTCAATCAGTTGATCCTATTACATACAGATACCTGGGTCAAGATTAAGCTGCGAGCCGGGACCCACCTCTCACGGCGAATCAACACCTCCAAAGGCCTTAAACAAGGGTGTGTTCTAGCCCCCACACTTTGTAACCTCTTTTTAGCAGACCTCCCAGGGGAATTGGATAATAGTATATCGCACGCCCCATGTCTGTGAAATATCTTGCTGTCCAATTTCCTATACGCGGACAACCTGGTTTTAATAAGCCGGACCCCAAACGGCCTCCAACATCTATTGGATACCACTAACAAATTTTCGCAATGTAATGCATTACACATTAATTTAAAGAAAACAAAAATTATGGCAGTGAATTACAACAAGACCAAGAAAATCATGTGGTACCTGGACAGGAGCAGCCTAGACTGGGTTACCAACTACAAGTATCTCGGAGTTCTACTGGAGTCCTTGCAACGAAAGGGCACCATGAGCTGCCTCGCAATGAAATCCTTGAAGAAAGTCCTACCAGATCAAACATTAGATCCCCTATTACAGGTGATTGAGCACGTCTGCAGCCAATACTCACATACGGGAGTGAACTATTGCAAGGGAAAGATGCGACAGTTTTAGACAAAACAATTGGTAGGTCATATAGAACAATCTTTCGGCTACAAAACTATGCCACCTGCTCGAATACGCCTGGAATTCGGTCTTCAGAAGCAAACCGTGGAAAGAAGGGGTGCCTATATAAAAAGCTGGCACAAGATCAGAGGCTCTGAGCAGGGATCCCTAAATACACATTTAAGGTTTGAACTGTCACACCGAGAGAAATCACCCGCCAAAGAGTACCTGCTGGAATCATTGGAAAGGCTTGAATTGACTAACCTCTGGGAATCCCCCATAGATCATAAGAGCTTCATAAAGGTTGTAACCAAAGTAACAGAACTGATATCCTCAATAGAAGACAAGAAAACTGTGGCCAAGCGGGCTCACGGATGGACAGTACTTAATGATTACGCAGCTCTTACACCACAAGCTTATCTAAATATAGGAGTTAAACAAGAGATAAAAGTAAAATTCTTAAAATTGCCCTTGGGCATTATACCAATTCTCCCTCACTTGCAGCCATGGAAAAGGAGACCAGAGGAACAGTCCTGCCGTCTTTGTGGATCAGGAAAAGAGGATCTAATACATAACATTTGCATTTGTCCAAGCATGTTAGACATAAGACATGCCTTGCTTCGACCAACTTTGAACCATGAGGGCATCAGGACCTGCATGCAGGCAGGCAGTAAACCTATGTTTTAACCCAGAAGAGATCCAACTCAACTGCTGATTCACAAAGTACTCTGATAAAGTGGCAGAACGACTTAAGCTCTTGTTACAAGCGACAGCAGAATAGAAGATAGCTGGCCCACCCTGACTGAGCACTTTAATAGCCAATAATGATTGCACTCTTGAAGCACAAGCACTTAATCCATGCTTTTATATATATTAAAAAGGCTTGAACAGAAACTCTGAAGCATTGGCACTTTGTCCATATTTTTATCCATCGCAAAAGGGCTGAACACACAATAATACCGAGACTCAATTCGACCTCTACCTAAAGCATAATAGTTGAAAGATTGGATTTTAAATGTTGAAGTGTAAATTGAGATAATGGTTTTTATCCTCCTTTTTCTTCTTTTAACTTGTAATGTCTCAATGGGTTCTTCTTTTAAAATTGTGAATTTTAATTAACTGTACAATAAAATTACTTTACTTTACTGCCTGGTAAGGCTAAATTTGCGTGCAAATTTACCAGTACCTTCGGACTTGTAATTAGGGCCAAAGGGTATTTCCTTTTCTACACATGGACATTATTCAATTCAATTCAATTCAATTCAATAATCTTTATTCGGATATAAAATATCCATAAAGCACAGGTCAGATAATACCAGCAACAGTACAATTTGTGTTAAAAACACTATATAAAAACAATAGTTAAAAAATGGACTTTCAGGTTACAAAGGCTTCAATTGTGTGTACATGTTAAAAACATAGTATACAAAACATCAATATCATAAATAAAATTACAAAAAAACGGGCAGATAGCAGAATTGTAGTGTTAAACACATTCAGGGGTTGGACAGACAAATAGCAGCATTTTATGATAAAGTGCAGTCAGTTGTAAACAATTTTAGCAGCATAAAATAAGTGCAATTAAATTTGATCTCTTAGAGTATTACAGTCCGTAGATAAAGCTTTAATTGGTGTTCCATACTATAAGGTATAGGTAAGTACATACAATAAAGCAGTATTATGTGTTCAAGTACACTTAATGCGTTAAAAGTTGCTCATGGAAGCACGTGAGCAAACTGCCACTCTCAGAAAAGAGCTGACACGAAAAATCAGATTGTCCCTCTCAAGCCTAAGAATCTCCAGGTAGGTAGTTCTATAATCGATGTTGGCAATTGCCTTAAAATAGGGGATCAGATATTGTTTTGTATATTTTTGATAAAAACTGCAGAAAAATAAAAAATGTAACATCGTTTGATTACTGCGGGTGCCACAAGGGCAGGGCATTTGCTCGAGGTTAATATTAAATCCCAGAGGGAAGCAAAGTAAGTATTTTAAAGTGCCATCCTTGAGGCGAAAAAGCAAACTTCTCCCCCAACGACTTGGCATATAGATTTGGGGGCTATTTGCCTCCACTAGCGACATGTACCTGGTGACTAATGATTTTGAACGCTCTGTGGCGTGTCTTGCATTATTATAAGATTCATATAATGCATCCATGAGGACTTTTTTATTCATACCCTCTAGGTCCAATGGATTTAAAAAGATGTGCTTTAAGTTCACGCTAGTTGAGGCAGTCTACAATAATCTCCCTTGTCAGAGTCGCTGCAGAGTTTTGCCAAATATTTAGCCAAAATATAGCTGGACGCGACCTGATAACATTTTCTATGTAATACAAATTTAATTCCTTATGGCACACAAAGTTTGGGGAGGAAATTTGAGCCCCTAAAAGTTTCCGGCAAAATCTATTTTCCTCTCTCTGAATCCCACTGCAATTTATAAAAAACCCAGACTTCAGCGAAATACTTGGTAGTGGGAATACACCGTAATTTATACATTTTGATTAAAGATAATACTACCTCTGCTTGTTTTGGTTGGGGAAGACTCAAGATCGAGTTAGTCGCTATTAAAAATTTACTTCTACTATGGGCAGCATGGGCTGCCCAAGATCCAGTATCAGAAAAGATTAAACTCAGATATGGAAAAGTGTGGGTGCGTAATAAGTGATCAGGACCTGAGGTAATTGAATTAATACAGTGGTTTTTTTGGACCACAGGTCATTATAAAAGATTTCTTAAAGTTGGTGCAAAGGTCTAAGTCTGCCATGAAAGCTACAAAACCCCTAACTAAAGTGCGTAGTGCGTTCGGCCCATTAGGATTGCGTCATCCGCATATAGTAGGGCGGGGAGTACATTACCATTAATTCTTGGTACATCATTAGTAAGTTCTGCCAAAACATTGTGTAGTTCGTTTATATAAAAAATTAATAAGAGAGGGGCCAGTACACACCCCTGTCTGACCCATCTGCCAATAATGATGACCCTGAAACCCCCCCGTCATTGCTAATCCTTACCCGTGCCTTCAAGTCCAGTGCAAATATGCCAAAAAATGAACTAAGGCCTCATCCAACTTATAGTTTAAAAGGAACGACCACAAGCGTGACCTATTGACGAAGTCGAAGGCTGAGGTGAGGTCCATAAAAGCCAAATAGATAGGTGACTTCTGGGCTATCGTATACTTGCCAACAATCAGATTTAAATTAAGGCACTGTTCTACTGTTCCTAGTTTACTTCTAAAACCCAGCTGACACCTATTTAAAATATGTTCCCTTTCAGCCCAAGACCTTATTTTGTTGAACAAGATCCTCCATAGAATCTTCAAAGTGTTGTCAATCAGGGAGATGGGTCTGTAGCAGCTAGGGTTGGATCGTTCTCCTTTTTTAAAAATAGGCACAATGATGCTGGTAGACGAAGTGCTTGGAATAAAAGTGCTTGTTAGATTATTAAGAACATTAAGTAAAAGGGGTGCCCAAAAATCTGGTTTATGCCTAATAAGATCAATAGAAAGTCCGTCAGACCCTGGGGCCTTGTTGCCTAGGCTTTGGTAGATGGCATCCTCAACTCTGACACCGATATAAAAATCCTAGTGGCAGAAAACCTGTTTCCCATGCTTCACTAGTTGTGATGCAGCTTAGGGGGGTGAGAGTAAGGCCCATTGATCTCATGGCTTTAACTGCGGCCCAGAAACCGTTTCCATCATTAAGTGTAGCAGCACAGGCAAGATTATCCCAGCGTTCTTTTAGAAGCTCGTCTTTTCGTTGCCTGGCTACTTCTTTGTAATGAGATCGTAAAAATTTGACAAGAGTTGCGTCCCTAGGTGGTGGTGCCAGTGCTACACGAAGTTCTCTATTTGCTCGCGAGCATGTACTGTTGAACCATCTAGGTTTCTGGTTAGAATCTAACGCTGGTCTGGAGATCATTTGTTTAATGCCAGCACAAAAGCCGCTAAATGCCTTAATAATCTCTGGGTTAGAATCGCTAAATGACAGGCAAGTTTCAATAAGCAGTGGGTGTAGTTTTATCATATTGAGAAATAGAATTTTGTTATCAATGCATTTCCAAATTACTCATAATTTTTCAGTCGAAGCCGCTATATTACTTGCCCCAGGCTCTTTAACAAGGCTAGGTCTATGGGAGAATCTAATTGTTGTTAAAATTGGGTTATGATCGCCCTGTGTGGTGCGCAAGACCTCTGCCTTTAGTAAAAGATCCTCAAATGGGGCAGATATAAAAACATAATTAATAGTTGAGGCACAACCACGACCCCTATAGGTGGGTATTAAGCAATTTTTGTTTTGATATACATCTGCTATTTCCATCACATTAAATAAGTTGTAGATGGACAAATGGTCTGACAGTTTCATCCCTCTTTTGCATGAAGGCTCGTGAGCCAAAAAAATAGTAGCTAAACCATTTTCCCTTGGAAGTCTGGCGTTAAAGTCACCACCAAGACAAATTCCAGCCAAATTATTGTGCACATTCTGGTTCTGTAAATTAACAATAAAATCAAACAAATTAATAAAATTCATATTAGGTAGTGTTGTGAAATCATTGTTATAGAAGTTGTTAAAACAAATTGAAGCCCCTCGTGTATAAATCAATGCTTGGACATTAATTACTGGGACCTGCGCTATAGGTCTCTCATTTTTAGGTTGTGTTTGGCAATACATCTTTCACCAGTCCTTATGTGATCAACATGAGAAGAGCTTTCAGAAATACCACTAAGAGAAGAGCTTAGGCTCTGTCCACATGTTGTTTACGCTGAGTACAGCATTTGATTGGGCAGAATTTCTGTACTTACACCAGAAACAGTGCTTGTATTGCACGTTTTGCTTTCTCAAAAAGCTTATGCTGAATACAACAGGAATCAGTTGTTATGGTAGCAAGTCAATGGTCAAGGCTATAGGCCTGGTCTGTTCATCATGAAAAGATGTGATTAAAGGCAGTATAATTAGTGACATATTTACTGTGAAAAATATATTTTACAGTCAATATGCATTTAAGGGTAAATTGTTAATATTCTCTATAAAGGCCTGCAGGGAGGTATTTAGTTAAATGGAATGTCACAGATTACCATAGTATGTACGGATTTCGATGCTTGTTAAGCTCTTTGGCAAACCCTGGCTAAAGAAAATTTGCAATGTGATAATTTTGGGGCCTTTACAGGTAAGATATTTTACTATGGCAAGAATAAATCTTTATACATTTGAAATTCTTCGGTTGTATGCCTGATTGTTGCCTTGGGAGACGTTTCTGTTCATTACAATAGGATTGAGTTGGCTATAGTTGCAAGGCAACGACAAACGCTATAGACCTCTTTGGTTCACTGAGAAAGATTATGTGAATAGCCAAAGGTCTGATGCGTTTAGTTTAAAAACCTATGAAAAAGTAATAAGGTATGGCTTACTTATTATGGGAACGTTTTTTTCCCATTCTTTTTATTCGTTTTTCACAGAGGCAACAAAATAAAACAAAACACACCACGATATCGCAGATATTATTTGCTAAATCTTCAATGCAGACTTTTACAATTGCCATCAGGGCATTGCTATAGCCATGGAGGAGCTGGACCTGGAGACCTGGTCTTTTCCTCATTCTCTCCCTCCCATCCCACGAGGCTGAACTCGACCCCAGCCTTCCACTGTCTCCAGCTATCCTGCTCCACCCAGCCCGTGTTGGGGCAGACCCGTGAGCAATTATTGTGAGAAGGTTCTTTTACTTTAATAGTGGATTGTTATCACTCTGTCTTACAGGCTGTGGACAGGTCAATTATAAGATGCAATCTCATAGATTACTTTAGTTTGCAAGAAGTTTGGTGTTGGTCATCCCATCTGACACACCTTGGAGGTAGAGATGTTCACCGAGATAATCTTTGTTAGTATCTTTTGAAAGAGGTTGTATATTGTTTTGACAACTGTAATTCTGTGCTTATTTGTACTTTCATAACTGTATGCATGATGGTTGCCAGCTCGTTTGCACTTTTGGTAGGTCTGTGTTGGTTATGGTGTCACACCAGTGGTAAGAGCTATAGGCCTCATCGGTTCTTTGGAGAAGTTATTATCAGTTTCCTTGTGTTTGATCTGTTTATTAAGAAACGTTATGACAAAGGCAGTAGGCCTGACTTGATTATTGTGAAAAGTATGTGTTGAAGGCAATAGTGCTTTAAGGGTGGCTTGTTATTACAGTATAATAAAGCCTGTAGGAAGTTATTTTGCTATGTGAAATCTTACAGATCACTATATTAGACAAGGGTTTTCTTGTTGCTGATCCATTTGGACAAATCATGGGGATAGAATATTTAGACTATGTTAATCTTTAAAAGGTACTCTCCGAATATAATCTCTATTGTTTTGACGCCTATAATTTTGTTTAAAAAAATGTGTAATTTGATTGTGGTATACCAAAGATTATACTCAATACAGTAGATCTGAGTTGATTACAGTGAGAAGCCGATATGCCTGTTTGATTCATTGGGAAAAGTTATTTCTGATACCAATGGTCTGATCTGCTCATTATGAAAAGCATGACAATGGCAGAAGGCCTGCTTTATTTAACATGAAATGTTTATGTTAAAGCCAGTAAGGTTTAAGGTTGGATTGTTACAGCACTGCTTTGAAGTGTGAAGACATTTATTGTGTTACTAAAATCTCCCGGATTACCTCTGTAAGCAAGGATTTTTTAGTATTCATTATCCACTTTCACAACCCTAAGGGTAGACGATTTGCACTCTAATAATTCTATCCAGAATCTTTTTTGAAGGCCTGACAGGCTACGTTGTCTGCCAGGATCTCTCAAATACACTACATAGATACATAGACAGGCATAGGCTCAGCCCTCTTCTGCCATTTATATGAGATTCATTTACACTCTCCTTACATCCATGACAGCATATAGCATGGGGCAATGGGTCAGATCACTTAAGCTATTGGATCTCGAATCCTATGAGTGAAGGCATTTGTCTGATAACGTTTGCACATGTGCCTGAAAATAAATGAGCATCAATGACAGGGCTGATGCTCAGTCTTTTAGTTTTCCATTTGTTTCCTTTTATAGACATCCTTTCATTTCTTTCCTTCTCCTCTTTCTATATTTCAGACCATAGCATAGCTTCCCACACAGAACTTCCTGCTGCTTGTTTGACGCTCTTTCACCTGCAGTGCGCCTCATCCCACACGACTACGGTCTCTAAATCTCTAAGACTGCCATGGCGGTTTTTTAAGTTTAAACTTAAATACGATCATACACTATCTACAGAACCACCTGCTGCTATGTTAAATTGTATTTGTTACTGCTAGCATATACCTTCCATGTTTAAGCAGAAGCTTATTTTCTTTATGATACTATAATTATTTTAATTGATCTTGCATATGTTGCTGAGTTTGTTGTGTGTGTGTGTGTTATTGTGTTTGTGTAGGTTAGAGCATTGAGCAAGAATGAGTTGGAGGGTGGATGGATGAATGCGTCAGTGTGAGTATAAGTGACAGAGTGCAATAACTTGGGGCTTAAATCAATTAATGCCTGAAGAAACACTTGCATTTATAGGCATTGTGAATGATTATTAACACTAGTTGTCCTGCTTGTTTATAGATATGTAAGTTGACACCCAGTACAATCTGGTTCACGTATTTGTATTTTCAAAGGTATGATGGGCACCGTTTGTGATGTGTATTGTGGTAGTGCAAGTGTGATTATTAGCATTGATGACATGGTAAATTTTATACTTGCTTCTAATGTCTTCACTGTTTGTGCCTCAACGTTATCTGCAGCCACACAATGTTCACAATGATAGAACTCAATAAAACCTGCAGGCACTACTGTACAGAATCCGAAAGAGTCACAGGTATTTTTCCTACATGATTCAGGCCACACCTGCAGTTCCCTTATATCACTGTTGGTGATTTATGGCTGCTTGCCACAGAGTTGTCAGGGGAAAAAAGTGATTTCAGAAATCATTATCCCTGTGACACCTACCTTAACATGACAAAGTTAAGGGACATTAAGGTTCTTGACATCAAGCCAAATGTTATTTTTTTTTATATTAACACAATTATCTTTCTTCATACTTAGAAGCTATATTTTGGAGATACAATTTTGTGTGAAGTGCAATTCAATCACCATGTGCCAGCTGCATCGAGGCATTTTACGCACTGGCCCGAACAGGATAACTAATTTGCAAACCCCACCTTCAGTCTGAAAGGATATCAAGTACAAATGCTTTAATACAAATAAGGCACATGAACAACTCACCTTGGTGGCGTTTGGCAACAGCACAGGAATAAATCTAAAGTTCATGCTTCCTTGATTTATGAATTCAATCTGCATCTAAAACCAGCAATGAAACCGGGTTAGAGCCTACAGTTATCACTGTTCAATGCAACATTGAGTGTTAAAGCTACTTTTTGAATTAACAACCTGCACTCACAGGTGTACTGCCACCATGTGTATATAAGCATGGCCCTCAAAACTGAAAACTGGTGGTTCTATTTCAGCCAGAGTGATAACTATGGGTAGAATTCAACGAGGAGTTTAGGAGTGAGGAAAACAATGTGCTTCCCGGTCAACCCCAGGTACTTCCCTTCTACCTCTCCTCACCAAGCACAAAGGACGCACCAAGCCATATCCAGAGCCCTGTGCCAGAGACTTTGGCCTGGGACAGACATAGCCCCACCTGACTTCACCAGACTCCTCTTCCCCCAAGGAGGAACAGTAGAAGACCAATACTAGAGTCCGGGGATGTGCGAACCTCCTCCTAATGTACAACACTGGGAAGCAACAATGCTCCTCTGGCCCTGCCCCAGCATGAGTCAATAGAAAATGTCAGTGGATTTTTATATGTAATCATGGAAAACCATACTGAAAATGACCTGGTTTTGCTGAGTCACTGGAGCTGCTCCACATTCTAAGAACAAAACTTGAATTTGGTGTGGGGATACCAGCCAGAATCTAAGATTCCTACCAGTGATATACCGGTATCAAACTCCATCAAATTGGTAATGAAGGTCTATGTGTCCACCAAATGATTGACAAAAGCAAGCACTGATAAAGCCAATATATTGGCTTTTGTGTAGCGATCACACCTGCACACACAAACATGCGTGTGCGTGCGTGTGCACACACACACACAGTGAAGGCACAGTATGGGCATCCGTACTGTAAGCTTCTCTCACATACAGAAAAAAGACACATAATTGTCAGGGCTGTGCAAGCTTTCCTCCCACAGAGAACAGGGCAATACCAACTGCAGCTGTATAAACACCACCCAGGCAAGGTTCAATTGCAGAAAAACCCATACAGTGCAAGCAGCAGCAGTACATGCTTCCCTGACATAAAGAACACCTAAACTACTACCAACAACAGTAGTGCAAGCTTTTTTCACACACAGAAGTACATTACAAAGAGTGGCAGTGCAAACTTCAACACCATGCTCAATAGGTACAACACGGGCCAGTGTTGTAGTAGGGCTAAATTAGAAGAAACAAACAAAGGGTCAGTGCAGGCAGCAGCATTGAGAAACACACACACACATTTATCACACCAAAGGCAAGGGAGATTTATTCTGGCTGCATCATAGCCTACTAAAACTTACCAGACACTTTACGGGAGATTATTCTCATTATTATTTCTCTCCCTCCTTCTCTCAATCTCCTGCAATAAATGAAAATCCGAAGCACCACATGAAGCCCTCCCCCAGCCCCATCCTTGCTACCTTCTCCTCGGAAAGATGTTTCCCATGATGTCTTTCAGACCACAAGCATTCTAAGAAATGATTTTCTTAGTAGAAATCAAAACCCTGAACTGCACTCGAGTTGCCCTGTGCTGTTTTACGATAGACTCTTACACTCCCACTTCTGCTTCACATTTGCCTCCTACACTCTCGCCTCTTCTATCACTGTGAAGTGCAAAAGGCATCTTGAAAGGTAAAAAAAACATTTACTACATTTGTAATGATGCAGGTCATTGTCGAATCACTAGGTCTAGCTTTCTACAGTGACACATAATCCATAATACTTGTTCAGGAGATTGAAACACTTGCAGTATTATATTCCTGTCATGACCAAAGCAGGGCATATAGTTAAATTGTTAAATACTCTAAATGCTGTGACAGATGAAGCATTTATTGACCCCCAAACACTTGGCTAAGGAATGCAATACACAAGGTAAAATGGATACTGTTAGTCATGGAAGACAGCTATGTCCAGGGCCTGCAGCCAGTAGTTAATCACACATCATATTTTAAAGGTATGAGAAGGACATTCGCACCAATAATTGTTAGTATGCAGCAAGGTCAACATTAAGAGATAAAAGGGGTAGTTTTAGCAATCAACAGGATTTTAAAAAAATATCGGCATTTGGCTTAATGGCCTGAGAGATGAAGTGTAGTGAGATAGCTAAAGTGAAATAATCTTAGAAGGAAGCATTACAAATACAAAGATTTACTGACCTCTATTTAATGAGATCTTTCCTTATTTATAAAATGATCCGTTAAGTAAAGTATATTTAAAAAATAAATAAAGCATATGGCATTTGAGCATCTGAGCATTTGATCCACTGTACTACGTTTCAGGCTGCACTGCATCAACCGCTTAACTTAAATCAAGGACTATTTTGCATGTGGAGAGGTGTGCTGTGCTGTATTGCTGTTAGTACTAGGCCCATGTGGTCTCAATGGTGAAGAAGCCACTACAGCGTCTCTGGGTTCAACATGTGTCCGCGGCGTCTACAAGCCTTACTCCTTTGCTTCCTTATGCTCTTTCCGTGCAGGACATTAACATATTCAGGGCTGGACAAGTAACAAAACTCAGTGGCCAAAGCCTAGTATAAACAGGCTCGGCAAAGCCAAGAAGTCTGTCCTTGGTGGGCATGCAAGGATCGTTTTTTTTGCAACCCTATACAATGCAGGTTGAAAGTAAAATGCTGTCGCCAAAGGTAGCATATACTTTCGAAGGAAAAAAAAACCTACAAAAAGAACCACTGCAGAGCTTGGTTGCCAGCTCTGGCACTGCAGCACACTATTTTTAGGTGGATGTGCACATGTGATCAGGATAACTGACGCAAGTCAGAGTGCAATACAGCCAATCACTGAAGTGGGCTGACCCCCTGGTCCATGCTGTATGCTGTTGTGGATGGAAGGAACATGTGAATGCCTCTTGAACTGTGATAGACAAACAACGTGGACGAACCCACTGCAAGAGGACGGCTCACTTGTATATGAGTGCCAGAAAACCCTTTGCTTTGTTAGAAGACCCCTCACCCACCAACCTAGTTAATGGCATGCTTCATCATTGGGGTCCCAACCGGGTAACCGAATGCCAACCGGTTGTGCTGAGATGCCTGATTACAGCGGAGCTGGTGTCGTGTGGTGTGTGAAAGAAGTGGTGAGGGTTAACATTATCTCTGGGGATCCATACTAATTATACTTTATTCTTAGCGGCCCAGGATACGGTTAAAATCGGATGAGCGGGCAACTGTGGAGAATAAATGCTCCTTGTTGTCCCAAAAGTTGGTCTACATGTTTCAGCCCCAAAAAAAGGTGGGGGGCTTTCTTCAGGACCAAGTGCGTGAAGTGAAGGTGTGGCAAAAGTACGCCACATGTAAAGTGATTGACTACACACGCCCTAAGGTGTTTAGTGAACTGGGTGGTGTCTGTATACTCACGGACCCACGGGTAAAAAACCTGTTGTAAAAAGGAAGATGAAGAGACAAGACACATAAAACATAAATGCAACATAAAATGCAATATTTCCTCGTAGAAATCATGTGCCACTGTGCATGTCTCAAGTAAGTAGGGACTGTTGTGAGTCGGTAAGTAGTAATAACCGGGTAATAACCGGTAATGCATGCTGTTTCAGGTACACTGTGCTCCCTTGTCACCCAACTTGTTTTGGCAAGTTTGTAGCATGCTCGTACGTCAGTAGAATATCAAAAGAAAAGAGCTTGAAGAGCCCTGTGGGTGCCCTAGGTGCTAATTAGCCTTATATTTTCACGAGTACAGGGCAGAAGTGCTGATGCAGGAGCAGAGTCTGGCGATATAACGGCCATGCGTTTACTAAATCTAATTAGCGTTTAAAAATGATTGCGAGTGTCATACATATGTGAAAAACATATTTACACTGGGTACGTGTTGCTAGTAGCTTATAGCAGGACCCGGGAGGGGCGCCCGTCTGTAGTCACACACTATGGGCGAGAAAAGGGGAGAAATGTGTGCAAGAGTAGACTCAAGGAGTCATGGTAAGTAGCAACTGTCTCGGCAGTGGAGAAGCATGGTAGTGCCTAAAGGGAAATTGGAAAAGTCTTATTTCGTCAAGACGGAGCACCCGCCGAATGCACCTATTCCGGTCTCCTCGTGGTCCTGGTCGTTACTGGACCTAGCGGAGAACTGGCTTAAAATGCTGGAACAGGCCGCTTGCTGAGGCGTGTGCACGTCATTACGTCCGCGTGAGAAGCATGGGATGCGATGTCAAAGAACGAATAGACTGCTTCCAGGCGGACAGTGTATCGCGCATGTGTGAAATGCGCCATGTTGGAGGTGGGTATTGGCAGTGTTGCAGTACGAGCAAAAATACAGGAGTCTGACAAGCAGCTATTTAGTGTACGTGCTATTACTGAGGAAGGAAACCTGAGAGGATGGCATGGTCAATCCAGAGCATCATAACGGCATCTCTGGTGGGGGGGTGGGTATTCGCAATGTATCTGGGGTCCTAAATGCTGAGGCCCCGACTAGTCGCCAAAGAGACCCGGGGACGATGGCATAGATGGTGAAGTGGAGCTGCACTCTGCTTATACATAGCAAGGAGAACACTGAATAAGGGTGTACGGCAACTTATGGAAGGCAAATAATAGCTCTAGTTGGGGCTAAATAGCAAATCCTAGCGTGAAGGTAACAGCCACATTGTGAAATCCCTCCACGTGGAACTGCAAATTAAGGGGGTTTGTTCAGGGTGTTCCAGGGGATATTCTCATTAAGGCCCGTGAGGTGGGTAGATATGCGGGAAATCCACCGCTGTTCCTTCTCCAGGAGAAGTAGCATCCGATGCAAAACGAATACGACACGAATGACCAACCACTTTTTAGAGGCCGGATACACTACCAGTGATATGAGGTGGGTTGTTATCGAAACATTAGACACCAGCCTACCCAACCTACAGAGACGTCTCCTAGAGAAGGAACAGCGGTGGGTTTACCGCATATCTACCCACCTCACGGGTCTTAATGAGAATATCCCCTGGAACTCCCTGAACAAACCCCCTTAATTTGCAATTCCACATGGAGGGATTTCACAATGTGCCTGTTACCTTCACGCTAGGATTTGCTATTTTTCTTTTGATATTCTACTGACGTACCAGCATGCTACAAACTTGCCACAACCAGTTGCATGACAAGGGAGCACAGTATACCTGAAACAGCATGCATTACCGGTTGTTACCCGGTTATTACTACTTACCAACTCACAACAGTGCCTACTTACTTGAGACATGCACAGTGGCACATGATTTCTAACGAGGAAATATTGCATTTTATGTTGCATTTATGATTTTTTGTGTCGTCTCTTTGTCTTTCTTTTTCCAACAGGTTTTTTTACCTGTGGGTCCGTGAGTATACAGACACCACCCAGTTCACTACACACCTTAGCGTGTGTGTAGTCAATCACTTTACGCGTGGCATACTTTTGCCACACCTTCACTTCACGCACTTGGTCCTGAAGAAAGCCCTCCACCATTTTTTGGGGCTGAAACATGTAGACCTACTTTTGGGACAACAAGGAGCATTGTTTCTCCACAGTTGCCCGCTCTTCCGATTTTAACCTTATCCTAGGCCGCTAAGAATAAAGTATAATTAGTAAGGATCCCCAGAGATAATTTTAACCCTCACTACTTCTTTCACACACCACACAACACCAGCTCTGCTGTAATCAGGCGTCTCAGCACAACCAGGTGGCATCCGGCTACCTGGTTGGGACCCCAATGATGAAGCATGCCACCAACTAGGTTTGTGGGTGAGGGGTCTTCTATCAAACCAAAGGGTTTTCTGGCATGCATATACAAGTCCTCTTGCAGTGGGTTCGTCCACGTTGTTTGTCTATTACTCATCTTGGGGATAGGGACGTACCCCTACACTATCCTCGCTCTCTCCTTGTTTACCCTGCCCCTGGAACAGACCAATGGATGAAGAGGGCTCACTCAAAAAGCCTCTATGTACGTATTTTTTATGTATGACTTTTTTGATTGCACAAGAAAGGCAAAACTACTAATTCTGCCGCTAGGTCACACAAAAAGCACAATTGCTTTTTTTGTGGCTCCGCAATCTGGCTAGGTCAAAGCTGGACATAAGGCATCCACCTCACAGCCTGCACCATCAGCTCATACTCTCTTAGCACTGTCCCCTTTATTCTGCTTTCTGTGGCTTCCAGCTGCATACCAGTATAGTTGAAGGCGCTGTATGCTGTAACGTCAAAGTGATGGCAGAACCAGCTCCCTCCTCTGTCATATACAAAAAAGAAAGCTTTAAAATAGAGGGTTTTACATTAACTTTACCACTCCTGGGGCATAAATGCTTGAAATGGGGGGGTTGACACAGAAGTGATACACATGTAGCTACCACAGTAAAGGGATTTACTACCAGTACAACCACCTCACCACACACCATGCAGCTTTTTATCTGCCATTCAATAGCCCAAAAATACAAGGCAGTCGCAATGCCTCTATTTCTTGGTCAGAAGACCTTGCTTTTCTTTATTTTCTTTTAAGAAGAATCTGCCCACTTACCATCCTGTGAATGTACTTTGTATGCAAACCATGTTCATCCTTTAGCAGCAAGGCGTCTTCACCTTCAACATCCTGTTTATATTTCGGACTAATAGCAATGATTATCATCACAGCTTTCTGTAAAAAGCAGAGAAATAAACATTTATGAAAACCTGGAAACGTTTTCTTATTTTGGTAATGAAAATTGTACACACATTTATAAAAACAAAAACATTCTAGCATTTTGTTTTGTGCTGACATTAAGGGGAGACATGAAAATACCAAACTATCCAAGACTATGGATAATACTGGGTCTAATAGTGGCAAAAGGGAGTCTAGCCAGACGGTGGGGGGCTTCGGTGGCTCCAGAGGTAACGGAATGGGAAAATGACAGGGGCTGGTGCATGAAAACCGAGGGTGGCCTATGAGGGAAGAGGCTGCCCCAAAAAATGGGAGTAACTATGGGGGTCCTTTTGGGGGCTTAAATTAGGCCTGCGCCACTGACACCTACAAAAGGAAGTACTCCAGGTTTCATAACTCCAAATGTTCAAGTGGTGACAAATTGTTATTTTACCGTTTACTAAAACTTAATAAAAATATATTTTTTAAAACATTCTATTATAAGGATCAGCATGAAAAAAGAATACAGAGTGACTAGGCAATGATTAGACTCTTCATGTCATGGGAAGCAAAGCGATGGATTGGAGCGACCTTTGACCCTGTCACCAGGCAGGTCGCTCCCACCATCCGCCACGCAGCCCCCTGTGGGTTGAACCTCCGTTGCCGCTTTTGCCGCCTGACTGCTCGCTCCCTTTTTAGGTCTCGCCTGACCCAGCGCATGCGCTGGTCTGGCGAGACTTATTGAGAGGGCTCCAAAAAGTGCTACCAGGCCAGCCTAGAGCTACAGTGCATGTGCGCGGGCGCGCGCGCCGCACTTGAACGCTTTGATGTTTGATCACGATCACTTTCACTTTTGCGGCCGCACGGCAGCTTGGCATAGCCAATAGGTCTCGCTTTTGGGACCTTATAAGTATTTAGTTATGCAACTGTTGCATGGCTACACACTTATAAGGTCCCAAACGCGAGACCTATTGGCTATGCCAATGCTTGTTTATTCTGTACCCCAGCGCTTGGCTTTCTGTGCCACTTTGTTTTTTCATTCTGTGCCCCTGTGTTTTGCTTTCTGTACCCCTGTGCTCTGTTGTCCCTCTCCCGCCGTCTTTTCCCGCCGTTTTCCCCCGCCGCTGAGCCCATGCAGCCCGCCCCCTTCACTCCCATTGGCCGCCCCGCTCCCACCTGCTCCTCCCTCCCTCTGCCCCCATATGGAGGCCGCGAAGCGGTGGTAGAGAGCGACCTTTGACACTGTCACCAGGCCGGTCGCTCCCCCCATCCGCCACGCAGCGCCCTGTGGGTTGAACCTCCGTTGCCGCTTTAGCCGCCTGACTGCTTGCTCCCTTTTTACGTCGAGGGACCGTCCGGTCTGCCAAAGGCAGAACCGGAAGTCCGGAGATTTAATGATTCTTAGAGTGGCTATTTAGCCCGCCTCTCTTTTTGCTTCTCCTCCATTGGCTGGCTTCCTAAACGGAGGCCAGCCATTGGAGGAGAGAGCCGTCCCTCCAAATAGGCTCCGTCTTTTTCAGATTCGGGGGCGTGTTCCCTGCTCTTCTTTCCACTTTTTAGCCACGCCCCCGAATCTGAAAACCGCCGCTGCGTTTCTCCGAGGCATTTCTGCTTCGCCTCGGAGAAAGGCAGTGGTGTGCTTGTTACTATCTGTTCCACCGACTCCTGCGCCCTCCGCACCAATGGCGCCCACTTAGCATTCCACTCGGGGGAGACTCCTTTACGATCGGTGCATTCGGAATGAGGGGATGCCGGTGCACATTAAGGAGTAATAGGAGCCAGCTTTAGTAAAGTACTTGTCCTAACTTTTTTTTAAAATTTATATAGCGCGAACTCGCCCGAAGGTATTGGAGCGCTTTACATGCGCGCCGGTTACGTTGTGCATTCAGGCACGAGGGGGGGTTAAGTGATTTACCCAGGATCACGAGAGTTAAGGCCACAGCTTGCATCTGTTCCACCGACTCCTGCGCCCTCCGCACCAATGGCGCCCACTTAGCATTCCACTCGGGGGAGACTCCTTTACGATCGTTGCATTCGGAATGAGGGGATGCCGGTGCACATTAAGGAGTAATAGGAGCCAGCTTTAGTAAAGTACTTGTCCTAACTTTTTTTTAAATTTATATAGCGCGAACTCACCCGAAGGTATTGGAGCGCTTTCCATGCGCGCCGGTTACGTTGCGCATTCAGGCACAAGGGGGGGTTAAGTGATTTGCCCAGGATCACGAGAGTTAAGGCCACAGCTTGCATCTGTTCCACCGACTCCTGCGCCCTCCGCACCAATGGCGCCCACTTAGCATTCCACTCGGGGGAGACTCCTTTACGATCGTTGCATTCGGAATGAGGGGATGCCGGTGCACATTAAGGAGTAATAGGAGCCAGCTTTAGTAAAGTACTTGTCCTAACTTTTTTTAAAACATTTTTTTATTTATATAGCGCGAACTCGCCCGAAGGTATTGGAGCGCTTTACATGCGCGCCGGTTACGTTGCGCATCCATGCACGAGGGGGGTTAAGTGATTTACCCAGGATCACAAGAGTTTAGGCCACAGCTTGCATCTGTTCCACCGACTCCTGCGCCCTCCGCACCAATGGCGCCCACTTAGCATTCCACTCGGGGGAGACTCCTTTACGATCGGTGCATTCGGAATGAGGGGATGCCGGTGCACATTAAGGAGTAATAGGAGCCAGCTTTAGTAAAGTACTTGTCCTAACTTTTTTTTAAATTTATATAGCGCAAACTCGCCCGAAGGTATTGGAGCGCTCTCCATGCGCGCCTGTTACGTTGCGCATTCAGGCACGAGGGGGGGTTAAGTGATTTACCCAGGATCACGAGAGTTAAGGCCACAGCTTGCATCTGTTCCACCGACTCCTGCGCCCTCCGCACCAATGGCGCCCACTTAGCATTCCACTCGGGGGAGACTCCTTTACGATCGTTGCATTCGGAATGAGGGGATGCCGGTGCACATTAAGGAGTAATAGGAGCCAGCTTTAGTAACGTACTTGTCCTAACTTTTTTTTGTTTTTTTTAATTTATATAGCACGAACTCGCCCGAAGGTATTGGAGCACTTTACATGCGCGCCGGTTACGTTGCGCATTCAGGCACGAGGGGGGGTTAAGTGATTTACCCAGGATCACGAGAGTTAAGGTCACAGCTTGCATCTGTTCCACCGACTCCTGCGCCCTCTGCACCAATGGCGCCCACTTAGCATTCCACTCGGGGGAGACTCCTTTACGATCGGTGCATTCGGAATGAGGGGATGCCGGTGCACATTAAGGAGTAATAGGAGCCAGCTTTAGTAAAGTACTTGTCCTAACTTGTTTTTAAAAAAAAATTATTTATATAGCGCGAACTCGCCCGAAGGTATTGGAGCGCTTTACATGCGCGCCGGTTACGTTGCGCATTCATGCACGAGGGGGGGTTACGTGATTTACCCAGGATCACGAGAGTTAAGGCCACAGCTTGCATCTGTTCCACCGACTCCTGCGCCCTCTGCACCAATGGCGCCCACTTAGCATTCCACTCGGGG
Source organism: Triturus cristatus (assembly GCF_964204655.1). Classification (NCBI taxonomy): domain Eukaryota; kingdom Metazoa; phylum Chordata; class Amphibia; order Caudata; family Salamandridae; genus Triturus; species Triturus cristatus. Next base: position 1,224,220,223 of record NC_140589.1, read on the forward strand.
GAGACTCCTTTACGATCGGTGCATTCGGAATGAGGGGATGCCGGTGCACATTAAGGAGTAATAGGAGCCAGCTTTAGTAAAGTACTTGTCCTAACTTTTTATTTATTTATTTATTTATATAGCGCAAACTCGCCCGAAGGTATTGGAGCGCTTTACATGCGCGCCGGTTACGTTGCGCATTCAGGCACGAGGGGGGGTTAAGGGATTTAGCCAGGATCACGAGATGTGGACGCGACCCCGAGTGTCGAACTCTGGTTTCCCGCACCAAGGTCGGCAATCTAGCCGCCGGACCGCATCCGCTCCCCCGCTGCTTAAGCCCTTACCCACCCACTGCTCTCGGCGACAAGAACCTCCTCGTCTTCGCCTGGGGAGCTGGGGGTCGCTACTGCGCCTTTCTATCTCACTAACTCACTTTCACTGTCTCTTTCACTACCTCTCTCTATCTCACTACATCACAACACCACTCTGCTTACATCTCACTACCTCACAACATCCCTCTCCCTCACTACATCACTGTTTCACTACCTCACTCTCTCTCACTACATAACTCTCTACCTCACTACTCCACTCTACCTCACTACCTCACTATCTCACAACTTCTCTCTCTCAAAACATCACTACCTCACTCTCTAGCTCACAACCTCACAACTTCACTCTATCTCACTCACTACCTCAATCACTCTCTATCTCACTACCTCACTCTTTCTATCTCACTAACTCACTTTCACTCTCACTTTCACTACCTCACTCTCTATCTCACTCTCTATCTACCTCACTCTCTATCTCACTACCTCACTCTCTATCTATCTCACTCTCTCTCACTACCTCACTCTCTATTTCAATACCTCACTCTCTCTATCTCACTACCTCACTCTCTCTCTGCTAATGCAATAGGGATCACATATGCAAAAAAAAAAAGCTAATGCCACTAGAAATGACAATGCCATTTATTTAGGATACAATAATGATAATAAAATAATGAGCAATACCAATAGCTCTACCTATAATATTGCCGAGACCATTGCATTGTAAATGCTTGTTTATTCTGTACCCCAGCGCTTGGCTTTCTGTGCCACTTTGTTTTTTCATTCTGTGCCCCTGTGTTTTGCTTTCTGTACCCCTCTGCTCTGTTGTCCCTCTCCCGCCGTCTTTTCCCGCCGTTTTTTCCCCGGGTTTTCCCCCGCCGCTGAGCCCCTGCGGCCCCGCCCCCTTCACTCCCATTGGCCGCCCGCTCCCACCTCCCAGCTGCTCCTCCCTCCCTCTACCCTCATATGGAGGTCGCGCAGCAGTCGCGCGCAGCAGGCGCACCGCTGGCGCGCCGAAGGCGGGCCTAAGGCAAGCCCGTCTGCGCCAGTCCGCGCCTGGACCGCACCCAGCGCCAGAACCCCTGGACCCCACACCCCTCGCAAGGCCAGACTGCACTACGACGCAAGCACCCTCCACGCACTCAACACCAGACGAGACCACCCCTGCTACCGGGCCACCCCGAAACGCACCCAGGGGCCTTTCATCTGCCGGAACTGCAGATTCACCAGCATCCAACCCTCCACACCACCAGCCAGAGAACCCAACCCCCTCCGCTGCATCCTCCTCAACACCCGCTCCGCTCGCAAGCACACCATCGAACTCTGGGACCTCCTAGACTCCACCGCCCCCGACGTTGCCTTCCTGACGGAGACCTGGCTGAACGCCACCTCAGCACCAGACATCGCCATAGCCATCCCACAGGGCTACAAGATCTCCCGCAGAGACCGCACCAACGGAGTGGGAGGAGGAATCGCCATCATCCACAAAGACTCCATCAAAATCTCAACGAACACCGATGACACCCTCACCACCGCCGAGCACATGCACTTCCAGATCCACACCGACCCCAACACCACCCTCAGAGGAACTCTCATCTACAGACCTCCCGGACCCCGCCCACAGTTCAGTGACACCATCGCCGACCTCATCAGCACCCACGCCCTCGCTTCCACGGACTACATCCTCCTCGGGGACCTGAACTTCCACCTCGAGAACAACAACGACGCCAACTCCACCGCCCTGATCGCCAACCTCGGACTCAAACAGCTCGTAACGACACCTACTCATGCCGCTGGACACACGCTCGACTCCATCTTCTCGGCAAGCCCCCACGTCTCCTTCAACCACACCACCAAACCACACTGGACCGACCACAGATGTGTCCACTTCACCTTCAGAAAACCCACCACACACCACCGCACCCAACAGCTACCACGCCGCTGCTGGGGCAAGGTCACCGAGGACCAACTGACTACCGCCCTCGCCCTGAGACCACCCACCGACCCAGACACAGCCGCGACCAACCTCACACAGTGGATCAACGACTGCGCCAACACCCTCGCCCCTCTCAAGACCTCTACAACCAACCACACCAACAAGAAAGCCGCCTGGTTCACCGAGGACCTCCGGATCTCCAAGCACACCTGTCGGAAGCTGGAGAAGAAATGGATCCACGACCGAACACCAGACAACCACACAGCCCTCAAGAGCGCCACCCGCAGACACCACCAACTCATCAGGACCGCCAAGAAGAACGCCTTCAAGGACCGCCTGGACAACAACGCACACAACACCAAAGAGCTCTTCAGCATCATGAAAGAACTCTCCAACCCCAGCTCCAACACCAACGACATCCCGCCATCTCAAGACCTGTGCGACTCCCTGGCCACCTTCTTCCACCGCAAGATCACCGACATCCACGACAGCTTCAACTCTGACCCCCCCCGCACCCACCATCGAGTCCACCACCCCTGCGACTACCACTCGCACCAGTCGCCTGACCGTCTGGTCCAGCGTCAGCGACGAAGACACCATCAAAACCATGAACTCCATCCACTCCGGATCCCCATCGGACCCCTGCCCTCACCACGTCTTCAACAAAGCCAGCGCAACCATCGCGCCCCACCTCCGGAAAACAATCAACTGTTCCTTCGAGACAGCAACCTTCCCAGAAAGCTAGAAACATGCCGAGATCAACGCCCTTCTGAAGAAGCCCAAGGCGGACCCCAAGGACCTCAAGAACTTCCAGCCCATCTCCCTGCTCCCTTTCCCGGCAAAAGTGACTGAGAAGATTGTCAAGAAACAGCTGACCCGCTACCTCGAAGTTAACAACATCCTGGACCCTTCCCAATCCGGTTTTCGCAGCAACCACAGCACCGAGACCGCCCTCATCGCCGCCACTGACGACATCCGGACCCTGATGGACAAAGGAGAAACAGCCGTCCTCATCCTCCTGGACCTATCAGCAGCCTTTGACACGGTCTGCCACCGCACCCTATCAGCACGCCTCCATGACGCCGGTATCCAAGAGAAGGCCCTGGCCTGGACCACATCCTTCCTCTCCGGCAGAACCCAGAGCATCCGCCTCCCACCCTTCCGCTCCAAAACCACCGAGATCATCTGCGGCGTCCCACAGGGATTCTCCCTCAGCCCGACGCTGTTCAATATCTACATGGCCCCCCTCGCCGACGTCGCACGACAACATAACCTCAACATCATCTCCTACGCCGACGACACCCAGCTGATCATATCCCTCACCGAAGATCCCCACACCGCCAAAGCTAACCTCCACAGAGGAATGAAGGCCGTAGCCGACTGGATGAAGGACAGCAGACTGAAGCTGAACTCAGACAAGACAGAGGTCCTCATTCTCGGACCCACCCCATCAGCCTGGGACGACTCTTGTTGGCCCACGTCACTAGGCACAGCCCCGGAACCCACGGACCACGCACGCAACCTGGGGGTCATCCGCGACTCCACTCTCTCAATGACCAGGCAAGTCAACGCCATCTCCGCGTCCTGCTTCAACACCCTCCGTATGCTCCGCAGGATCTTCAAATGGATCCCCCTCGACACAAGAAAAAACGTTACCCAGGCCCTCATCACCAACAGACTCGACTACGGGAACGCCCTCTACTCAGGAACTATAAACAAGCTCCTGAGACGACTCCAATGCATCAAGAACGCCTCGGCCCGACTCATCCTCGACGTAGCCCGCCGCAGCCACATCACACTCCACCTGAGAGGCCTGCACTGGCTCCCCGTCAACAAAAGGATCCCCTTCAAGCTCCTGATCCATGCACACAAAGCACTGCACAACACCGGACCCACCAACCTCAACAACCGACTCAGCTTCCACACCCCCACCCGAAGCCTCCGCTCAGCCAGCCTCGCCCTCGCCACAGTCCCTCGCATCCGAAAAACCACCGCCGGCAGCAGATCCTTCTCCTACCTCGCCGCCAAGACCTGGAACACTCTCCCCACCATCCTACGACAGACCCAGGACCTGCTGGCCTTCAGAAGACTCCTCAAGACCTGGCTCTTCGACCAGTAGCACCCCCCCTCCCCAGCACCTTGAGACCCTCTTGGGTATGTAGCGCGCTTTACAAATGCAGTGATTGATTGAAAAGAGTGAGGCTGGTTTTATGGGTATCAGAAGAGTGATTTGTACAGGTGGTTGAAGCTGGGGCGCACAGGCACTGAGTTTTGGGGACCAGGACATATTTTTAACCACTAGACTTTGATCCAGAGTAAGAGAAAGAAAGGCATAAAAGGAGTAAAAAGATAGGAAACTGTGACGTGGGGAGAAAGGAGGGATGAACAAGAACCTCCAGGGGTAAGATAGGACAGGAAGTGTAGGCTGGTGTAAGAAAGAGGCAGGCGGTGGAATCAAGCCTAAGCAGCCTTGGAATTCAGCAAACCCAGCATTGGGAAGACCTGGCGACGGGCTCCTAGGAAAAACTTTGGCCTCCCAAACTTTTTTTTTTTCATTTAGCACTGAATACAAAGTTGTGAGAGAAAAATAACTGGAGGTCAAAACCAGTTCAAAACCTAAGACAATTGCTTACAGATACAATACACAAGAGCACTAGGCCTGCTGATCTGAAAGTGTCAGCACTGACGTGACAGACATTCTTGAAGAGTTGTTGCCCACATGGCGAGTGGGCCTAGAGTCAACAGTGCATTGATCCCCTTGCGGAGTCCGTGGGATATGGCACCCAGTGTGACAGTATAGGATATCTATAACAAACACAATACACAGTATATGCACCAGAGGAGTACAAAACACAATTGCTATTTTCAATTATGATGCTTGATGAAATCTTGGATATGGACTCGGTACAGCTAAACCTTGTGAATCTATTAAGTATGAGAATATATTTAGGGGAGCATTAATATGGATCAGAGCGGGCACCCCATTTAAGATCCTGGCCATTTCTTAACCATGCTGTGATTTTCTCTCTGAGGTAGATACACTATAAGAGTAATCAGTTGAGTCTCCCTGTGCTTCAGCATGAGAGGGGGATTAGGGGCTTACTTACCTTGGTGCAGTAAGGAAGCTTAGGAGGCAAAAAGTGCATGGTTTAGACAAAAGTACATTTTAAGATGGTGGCAGATGGCATTTGCAATTTACCCCCAAACAGGCCAAAAACAGCGGAGCCTAAAGTTTCTTTTTATTTTGTTTTTATAAATCTGTTTATTGGGTTTTCATCAATATATTTACATTTGAAACAGCATAGCAATGCATAAAAAATGCAACTCTTGCTCAAAATTGTTTTTCTCATGACTCAAAGATAGCTTAGACATTTCATAAGTCCAAGGTAGGCTGCTGTGAACCATCGCTGATCCATGGACATTTACTGGAGGTTGCAGACCAGTACTCATACCACCGCGGATGGCACGGATCGGGGGTGGCGGGCAGGGGATGAGGGGGCGACAGGTTGGGGGTGGGGGTGAAGAAAAAAAAAAGCACTTACCTCCTCGGCTGCCGCGTCTCTCCTCTGCTTCCCTTCCGACAAGCCTGGAACGGAAGCAGGAAGCACACAGGCTTCCCCTACCCAATCACGACGCTGCTAATAGCAGCATCGTGATTGGTCTGAGCGCTGTGGTTCGGCGCTCAGTCGGGGACTATGAGTCTGTGTATGTTTTCCACCCAGGCTGTAATACAGCCTGGGCGGCGAACATGCAAAGTGCGCATGATGGTTTGGCAGGCCCGAGACGGTCGGTCAAACCATCCCGCGCACTCAAGTGCTCCCCATTGCTCTCCCTGTGAGATGAGCAGGCTAGCCCCACCCCACAATACTGCCTCAGCAGGGAAAAATAAAATGATAACAGCGTGTTGTTAACATTTTATTTTTCCTTTTTTGAAGTGCTGAAAGCACTGGGGCGACGCTCCTCTGCCTTAGCGGAGGAGCCACCACTGACTCATACTGACTCACCACTACGGCTCCATATTTCTGCATATTTGTGCAGGCAACTCCATTCCAAGTAATCCTCTCCTCCGCAGCACTGCAGAAGTTCATAGCCTCACTGAGGAGGCTTCGGGTGCCCTCCATGCTCCGGCGCTTTTCTGCTTGGCAACAAAGAGGCCTAGTGTGACCAATTTCTTCCCGACCCATCCCACCCAGCCATAATGCCCGGTAGTGCCATCTTGGGATCAGCCATGATATTCAGCCCCACCATCTAGTCCAATAGTTCATGTCTGCTGGCCAAGTACTTGGCTATCAGTGGGCATTCTCAAACCATATGTGTAAAGTGACCAAGGTGACATCTACAGTGTGTCCACATTGAATTTGAACTCTTCCCTATTTTGTGCAGGCATACCGAGATGAAATAGACTCTATGGAAGTATTTAAACTGAATTAGACAGAGCTTCGCCGAGAATACGAGTTCCTGGGTTTCCATTTTTTGCTTGGGCCCAATCTTTGAGTCTTCGTTATCCAGTGGAACTAAGTCATTCTCCCATTTCACCCTGAGGATCTGCAGCAGGTCTGGCCTGTTTATTATTAGAGCCCGGTACAATTGGGAGGTGCCGTTTCCCCCGTCTGCTTAAGCATTAGTTTGGACTCTAGAGGATTGAAGATGGGAACCACTTTTATTCACTCCGCTGATATTCACACCGCAGAGGTATTCAGCGCATGTTGAAGCTGGAGATAACAAACAAACTGCCAAACTCCGCCTGCAGCTGATCAAATGCCTTAATGTGGGAGATTGCCCATATATCTACTACCCGAAAAATACGAATAGTGTCCCAGCCCGAGAAGCCCTGCATCACAAAAACATATGGCAACCATTTCCCATGCCATGGGGTAAGGGGGAGGCGGTGTCACCACTGTGATCCTCCCATGCCATTTCATCTCTCAAAGCACCCAGTCGCAACATTTTAAGGTGATCCTAGTGACAGGTTGTTGCTTAATCTGTAGCTATATAGCTGTGATAGGAGCGTTGAGATTCCCGTCCCCTCGACCTCCAGTCGTATTGCAGGGTCTGCTCTGTCTGCAAACCACCATTAATTTATAGACAGTAAATGTACAACCTGGTAGTAGCACCTAATATTCACAAACCCCAGTCCCCCATCGTATGGTGACTGCAAACATTTGTTGGAGGCAACCCTTGGAGTCCCTCCCGCCCATGTATAATTAGTGATAGTGGATTGTAGGGATGTGAAGAAGCCCCTGGTTAGAGTATATGGATAATTTTGGAGAACAAATAGTAGTTGGGGTAATGCAATTATCGTGAACGGGGCTTCTCGGCCCAACATGGATAGAAGCAGAGCACTCCATACAAGTGAGCTCTTAGTTGGGACAGCATGGATGCAATAAGCTCGTCGGATCTAGGGAAACGTGTAATCCCAAATATTTAAAGTTGGGGACACACTTAAGGGGACAGCTAATGTCGATGCCCATCGTGCTCGGCGAGTCGGTTATCGGGAAGATAGCTGATTTTTGCCAGTTAACCCTGAGGCTGGAGATTTTCCCATATTTTTTTTTAAATGTTCATAAGGCAGGGAATTGAGTTTTAAGGGTGTGCTACATACAACAATACGTTGTCTTTGTATAGAGCTATGTGGTCTTCGTGACCATGGTGCACATGCAGGCCCCCATACTTGCACATCGTGTCGTACCTGTCCTCCCAAGGGTCTATTGGGAGCACAAAGAGGAGTGGGGATAGGAGGCAGGCCTGCCTTGTACCTCTTCATATTGGGAAAGGAGACAACGTTACCCCACTGATTCTCGCCACCGCCCAGGAGTTTTACATACGCCCTAAACACCAGGCTGATGTTAATTTCTCGTCAAGTCTATAGCGACCTGAAGATGTCGGATGCAAAGTGCTGTGTTCACCTGCCAGGTATTAAGCCATTTCGGTCCCAGAGGACTAGGGCTCAGATCACTTCCACCAATTGATTGGCTAATACTTTAGCCAGTATCTCTCTTTAGTGTTTATCAGAGAGATGGGATTATAGGAGGAGCACTCCCCTGGAGGTTTACCTTGTTTGTGTATGACACAATAGCAGCCCCGAAGACAGTATGGGAGGGTTCCCACCAGAAGTGCCTCATCAAACAGAAGTTTCAGCTGTGGGAAAAGATGGGAGGCGTAGCACTTAAAAACTGTGGGGAATCTATTGAGACCGCTGATGGCTCCCGGAATTCCCTCCTCCGTAATTGGGAAGTACAGTGTCAGCCTATCCTTGGGCAGTAACTAGGGGCAGGGGGAGGTCTTTGATAGTAGTTCGGTCTAGCATCTGGGGAGCCGTGTCCCTCTTTGCAATAATTTTGCATAGAATGCTTCAAATACTTTTGCAACACCCTGGGAGTCTGTCACCGGACCTGGCTGTGGGTGAAGGACGCACAAACACATCTAGATTTGGATTCTGTAAATTATCTTTTTATTTTGTTTCAAGTAAGAAAGAAACATATAAAACAACATAACACTGAGCAGCGTACACAGATTCAAGACTTACAGACATGTCTCATCAGATAAAACTGTTACAAGTTGGTGAACTTGCTAGTGCTGTGCACTGTTCACTAGGTTCTCTGAGACCCAAAACTCTTAAACCGTTCAAAAATGTAAATACGAAATAACTTCAACCATATTTTGTTTAAACAACCTTCATTTTTTCTAATGTGTGTGTCACTGATATATTCAATGCATCAACGTATACATTATACAATCATAATCAATAACACTCTCTGAACATAAGCAGTATAACTATATTTGTTTAAATGCACAAACAATTAGAGACATCAATCTTGTATGTGCCCGATGCATTTCGGGACGTAGTAGTCCCTTCCTCAGGGGCCAACCTACAAAAGAAGAATATTATTAACAAACTTTTCTCGCAACTGGAATTTACTACACATTGGCAACATTACCCAATGCTCCACGTCAACATTGAGATTTGAGCTAATAAACATTTAGTGCATGTTCTTCTGAACTGCACATGGAGACATTATATGGGCACTCGTTTCGTCCATCTTTTATTGTAGTCATCAATGTTCTCATTACATCAGAGGTATGGGATCTTCACACCGTGATTATCAGGGTAAGGCAGTGACATGCGAACATTTGAACAGCGACACGCTAGCTGTTGCGAAGTAGTTCGAGTTCTACCACGTCTACCAGTTTTCATTGATTTACACTTGGGTTGACAGCAAGTATACTGCTTTAGCACCACATTTTTTTCGTATAAAAATTTCTAATAAGGGAGTGCCCCTCCAACCCTTTTTTATTATACTTCATCAGATAAAACGACATTGATAGCAAATACATAGGAGGGAATGATCGAAGTTAGACATAGCCAGTATAGAGTTGTCACCTTCGGCATCTAGGCAACAGATATATCTCATTCTCAGTCCACATATCAAAGCCCCTGTAGGAGCGCCATCCCGCCCAAATCCTCTCCCACTTGAGCGGACAATGGGTGGTTGAGCTAATAAAGGAGGTTGCCCACCTTGTTTCCTGCCACGTATATTCTAGATTTGGAGGCTAAGATTGTTATTTTGGCCTGTTTCTATAACAGTTTCCAGAGCCTCCTTAGCTATTTCCAAAGCTCGAGACACAGGTGCCCCAGGGCTCCAGTCCTCATTCTCCTCTAAGCCGCCAATTTTGTATTCCATGGTCATGTATTCCATCAGTTTTCTTTTTTACGCTCCTTGGCATAGGAAATAATCTCTCTTCTCAGGATTTTTTTCAGTGATTCCTTTATTTTGACCTCAGAAGGGACCGAGTGTTTGTTCAATTCAAAGAACTGAACCTTGGCCTAATGGAAACTTTCTTAAAGACTTTCTCAGCCAGAAGCCAAGTATTCATGCTCCAATTTACCTAGTTTTGTCTCTTGGGGTGGACCATGACCAACTCAATAGGAGAGTGATCCGACAAACACCTAGGGAGGATGCTGGAATTTATGACCTCGGGGAGGAGTCCAGCTGAGGCAAAGAGGTAGTCCAACTGAGATTGGGTGCGGTGTCCATATGAGTAGTAAATGTACCTATTGTCTAGGAGGTGCATAAGTCTCCAGACATCACAGAGGGCATAAGACTGTACCCAGCTTTTAAGTGCTGTGTACCTAGTGTGGGCAGAGGAGCTGTTGTCCAAAGTAAAATCTAAAACAGAACTGAAGTGCCCCCCACCCCCATCAGCAACATACACACTGGCAATGTGCCATAGTCTGCCTTCTAAGAACTCCATATCCAACACCCAGCAACCCAAGAGGTAATCGATCACAGTTTTCACATTGAAGAAGAAAGATCTGAGAAGTAGTAATGCCACTCCCTAGAGTCCATCGTGCATTTGGAGTGAAATACCCAGTGCATCTGGGTTTGCCCAGGAATAGGCACTTTGTGCCAAGTAGACCTGTCTCCTTTAAGAAGATAGCTGGGGCCCACTTCTTGGCACATGGCAATAACGCCCCCCTTAACCAGGTTATTCAACCCACTTAAGTTCTAGGAGACCACTATATATATATCCTGTGGATGATCTTAGGTGACAGGAATGACAGGATACAGCAATGAAACATAGTTTTCAAAAATACAGGTGAGTTGCACATTAACAATTAAACATAAACCCAAATGTTCCCAACACCCCCACCCCACACTTTGAGAATCGAAGTAACTGTCACCCATTTAAAAAAAATAGCTAACCAACTGGGAGGTGGCTTAAGCCTGTCATGCCATTGTGCACATTAGATAGAGAAAAAGATCAACAACGGGGAGCAATAAGTACAGGGATCAGAGTTGTAGCACTCCAGAGAGAGGTTCTACCATTAGGAGTCCTTTCTCCCTGTTCTGAACAAGTGAAATAGAGAAAATAAAAAAACAAATCATGGGTGGGGTGCTTGATTTATTCTCAGACACTATTATTTACTCTGGGTTGCTTTCTAGTCCATCAATTTGTTTTTCCTATTTTGCCCCTTGAGACAACCATCCCTATGAAAACCAGGCTTGGCACTGCCCCAAAGGGAACAGTCTAGCTACAATTACTGGGCTAGGTCCTCTCTAGATGGGAATGTAAGCAACTCCAGACTGGGTGCAGTCCATTTGGGCTTTATCTGTGAGGTGCAGTTTTATTACTATGGTACAGTGTGTACAGGGCTCATGTCTGGGCTTACCCGTCACCAAAAAGGTGGTGGATGGAATGCTTGAATTATTCTCATCTACTGTTAATTACGCTCGCCACATTCCAGTTAATTTTTTTTCTTTTGCCCACTTTGCAACTCCAGACAAGAACCACCCTCATACAAATCAGGCTTGGTCCTGCTCCAACAAGAATAGTACAGCTCAAACTGCCAGATGTTACACTTAGGACATCACACTGAGAAAATAAAAGGATGATTCTCTTTCAGAAGGGACCTGGTCTGGGAATTCAGGATGCAAATTACTACTTTGTTGTTTATTCAAATACAGGTGGCTTGTATTTCATTCTACCTCCATTTACTAATGGAGTCATGCCCCTCATTTTAACTGGATAGGCTAGCAAGGTCATCTGCATGCACTGGCAATTTGTAATTACTCTTATATTTGTAATCAAGACTACTATGGACAAATGCTAGCCGTTTCCAAAGTGGAATCCCTCCATGATGGCACAATTTTATTATGAGTGGTGGTGGACACCTGGGAGAGAAGTTAGTGGTCCCAATGAACAATATGTGGTCACTGGCTGTTTCCTGTGTCTTAAAGCATCATATGTCCCTGATATGTTCTCTTATGTTACAAACCAATTGATATCACATGCCTGTCTGAGAGCGCCTTCACATATAAAAAATCTAACTGAGATCTTCCTCAGAGAAGCAACGGTCACAATCGAGGCTGCAGTGCAATGTGAATGCATGCAAGCAATGCCTAGAGCACTCGTTGGTCCCTAAATTTGGTATAGAAGGGGCTGCAAACTGTCTATTGACTATTAATTATGTGTGTTGGCTGTGACGTTTTGCATGTGGCCTGCATGAGAAAAGGCCGATCTATGGATTCAGAGAATGACAAACAACATTTACAGCTGCATTGCAGTCATTTCCAATCACAGTGTTGGGCTGTGATAAGGACAATACAGGTTAATGGGGCTCTCAGTTAAGATCCAATTGTAAAATGTCCCCATGCAGAATGAGTCTGCCACTTGGAGTACAGATCCTTTCTTTCAATCACAATCATGGGCATTTATTCCAATGGAAATTTACTCACAGGACATACAGTAAAGATTCTGGTTTTTTTCAAACTATAAACTTTTTTTAAACAAATTTTATTAGTAGGTTTTCAACATACTCCATATCACAAACATGTTACTCTGAGCATTGTAATGGTACATACTGCATTGACATCCACATTGGTAAAGAACAAGAAAGAGAGCAAAAAGTCCGCTGTGCATCATAATAATTTGGTAGTATCATTCTGTACCCAACATCCCCCAACTTATTTTCCCACTCCCTCCCTCTAGCCCTTCATCTTGTTGCATTCCTCCCTAAGAGAATCTCAATTTTCAGATTCCGGCAGGCATTGTCCCTATCAGATCAATGTCAGTCTTATTCTGGGATACGGTACTATCCGTCAGTGCCCACTGATACATATTCCTGTCATTGTAAGTGTGGTGTTGTGTTGTGTCCGAGGCCCGTTTCCAGGGCCCGTAGTCATCATTGCGAGCTATTACGTGGTGTCACGACTTCCACTTCCTGCAGTTTAAAAGTTTCGAGCATTACATCCCATTCCAATGCTATCGGGATTTTCCTTAGTCCCCTGATCTCCTCTCGTCTCAAGACCGTGCTTTCAGCGCATCCCCACCTAACCATTTTGCTATGCCAGATATGTGTGGGGGGAGGTTTCTTGGACTTCCACCGCATGGTGATGGCCCGTATTACGAGGAGTAATGACAGGTTTATAAACCTATATTACACTTTGTGTTTTGAGGAGGACTTATGGAGACCCAATATACAGTCCTCTATGGTGTTGGCCACGTCCCTTTGCGTGGCAGCAGCTACGTGTCGTCGGACCGAGTCCCAAAAACACCCCAAGTGTGGACAGGACCATATCATGTGAGCTAAATCGGCTCCCACTACATAGCATCGGGGGTAGTGGTGTTGCTTTTGCGGGAACATTTTGTCAAGCCTTTGGGGGGTAAGGTAGGCCCTGTGCAGTATCATGGTTTGAATAAATTTAAATTTCGCATTTCTCGTGCACTATAAACTTAACAAATTGCCAATCAAAATATCAGGGCTGTCAAGGTGGACACTGCAACATGGATGCAAAAAATTATGACGGACACGCTTAGTGTTATAACAGCATTGAGGGGTTATGTGCTGGCAGAGCAAACCTACTGCACCACTCATGGTTTAGTGTAGCCTCAAAGGTATTTGGTAGCCAGAGCTTATCTGAACGGAAAAACTACATGACTTTTAGCCGTTTAGTTACTGTACATCATTTGACACACCGTGTCGTAAAGTCACATTATGAAGGACACATTTCCTGATTGTGAGGTTAGTATCCAAATTGTAATTTTATTGGATTTTTGTCTCTTGAACGGTCATTAAATATTGCACTTGCATTATATATACCACAAATTAACCCCTTGGATGCTCATGACGGAGCGGTTCCGTCATGAGCATCAGTTGGGCTGTGCTCATGACGGAACCGCTCCGTCATGAGGACAGCCCCTGGGGGAAGCGCTGGCGCTCCCCCCCTGGGGCATCGATCGTGCCCCCACAGACGGGGATGGCAGCGGAAGAGTTTCCGCTGCCACCCCCGAGCCCCCCCACGCTTCCTGGTGACGTCAGCGCGCACAGCGCGCGCTGGCGTCATCAGGAAGTGCTCGGACGCCTGGAAGCCATTTGCTTCCAGGCGTCCATAGAGGAAGGTGAGTGGTGTTTGCTCCGGTGGGGTGGCGGGGGCCTTGTAGAGTGTATTGAGGCATCGGGGGAGAGGAAAGAGTATTTCCTCTCCCCTGATGTCTCAATACAGGGCATTCCTGCTCCACGATCGCGCACAGCGTCGCGATCGTGGAGCAGGGATGCCCCACTAGACACCAGGGATGTGTTTTTTTTTATTTTGGAAGCGACCCCTTGGGTAAGGGTCGCTTCCTGGTGACATTTATAATGTGTAGACTTTTCTGCCCCCTCTGGGGGCAGATCGGTGTTTTTTTTTCGCCGTTTCTGCTCCCAGGGGGGGCAGAAAAGCCCACTAGACACCAGGGATGTTAGTATTTATGTAGGAAGCGACCCCTTGGGTAAGGGTCGCTTCCTTGGGGCCATTTATTATTTGAAGACTTTTCTGCCCCCTCTGGGGGCAGATCGGTGTTTTTTTTTCGCCGTTTCTGCTCCCAGGGGGGGCAGAAAAGCCCACTAGACACCAGGGATGTTAGTATTTATGTAGGAAGCGACCCCTTGGGTAAGGGTCGCTTCCTTGGGGCCATTTATTATTTGAAGACTTTTCTGCCCCCTCTGGGGGCAGATCGGTGTTTTTTTTTCGCCGTTTCTGCTCCCAGGGGGGGGGGGGGGGGGGGGCAGAAAAGCCCACTAGACACCAGGGATATTAGTATTTATGAAGGAAGCGACCCCTTGGGTAAGGGTCGCTTCCTTGGGGCCATTTATTATTTGAAGACTTTTCTGCCAGATCGGTGTTTTTTTTTCGCCGTTTCTGCTCCCAGGGGGGGCAGAAAAGCCCACTAGACACCAGGGATATCAGTATTTATGTAGGAAGCGACCCCTTGGGCAAGGGTCGCTTCCTAGGGCCCCTAAATATTTGGAAGACTTTTCTGCCCCCTCTGGGGGCAGATCGGTGTTATTTTTTCGCCATTTCTGCTCCTGGGGGGGGGGGGGGGGCAGAAAAGCCCACTAGACACCAGGGATATAAATATTATTGTAGGAAGCGACCCCTTGGGGCCCCTAAATTTTTTGAAGACTTTTCGGCCCCCTCTGGGGGCAGATCGGTTTTATTTTTTCGCCGTTTCTGCTCCCACGGGGGGCAGAAAAGCCCACTAGACCCCAGGGAATTAGTTCAAATAAAAATAGAAGTGACCCCTCGCTTCCAGGGTGCAATTTGTTTTCTGCCCCACCTGGCACACAACCTGATTGACCATTTGGGTAGTGACATAGCATGTTATAATGTTTATTGTTATATTTTTTGTGATTTCCAATTGTAATGTTTTTTTTTTGTTTACTTTTTTGTTCTAGGTGAAGGCTTTTCTTCTTTTCACGTTGCCGTTTTGTGGCTGGTGGTTCTGCTGTTTGTGTAGTTTGGTAAGAGACTTATTTTTGTACAATGTAAATGTGTTTGATTTCTCTGCCTGTTTTTTTTTTGCAAATGGTGTAATAATAGCAGTATGTTTGGTTTTTGAGTGTCAAAAACTTTTTGCATTGGTGCTCGATGTGTATTTTGTTGTCTTGTGAGTAATTTGTTTTTTTTTCTTCTTTCTAGTTTGATATCGTTGGTTTTTGCTGTGTCACTGCAGAGTTTGCTTCTGGTGAGTGCAGCTGTCTCTTGTAATAGGATTGTATAGTTTTTGAGTACATTGATCTTTGTGATAAAGGTACACATTTCTTTACTTACTTGGTGTGCACATTGTTGGTTGTTGTTGACTTGTTTGTGCAGTCTTCTATCTTAGTAAGTATAATGGCTAGCCGCAGGATTACTGCTCAGCAGGTTGTTGGTTTGCTGTTTGAGTCTTCCTCTGATATTGGTTCAGAGACTGACTCTGCTTCTGAGGGAGAGGAGGCAGGGGACGATTCTGGCAGTGAGTTTTCTCTCCGTATGGGGTCATCGGATGATGAAGATACTCTTAGTGCGGATGAAGTGCCTGTGTTAGAGGAGGAGACTGATGTGCCGATAGTGCGGCAAGAGGCATCTGGGCTGCAGCCTGCGGCTGCAAGGCTTCCCGTTGGTGTAGTGCGGCAAGAGACATCTGGGCTGCAGGCTGGGGCTGCAAGGCTTCCCGTTGGTGTAGTGCGGCAAGAGGCATCTGGGCTGCAGGCTGGGGCTGCAAGGCTTCCCGTTGAAAGTGATGACCTCTGGGTTGCCCCTGGCATGGTGCAGCCGGAATTTCCAGAGTTTACTGGTGTTCCAGGGTCTAGAGTGAATACTGAAAACTTTTTGCCTGTAAATTTTTTTCAGTTGTTTATGGACGATGTGTTTTTGGCAGAGATTGTTGAGCAGACTAATTTGTATGCCGAACAGTTTTTGAGGGACAACAGTGCCAGTCTTAAGCCACACTCTAGAGCTACCCGGTGGACTCCCACAAATGTTGAAGAGATGAAGAAGTTCTTGGGTTTAACTTTTTTGATGGGCTTGCTAAGGAAGCCATCATTGGCTTCATATTGGTCTAGCAGTCCCTTGATGGCAACGTCTATTTTTCCGGCAGTCATGAGTCGTGACAGGTATTTGCTTCTGCTTCGGATGATGCACTTTGTTGATAATGGTTTAGCGTTGCCACGAGATCACCCTGATTGTGACCGTCTTTTTAAGATTAGGCCTGTCCTTGATCACTTTGTTGATCGATTTTCTGAGATTTATGCCCCTGGTAGAGAAATTGCAGTGGATGAGTCTTTGGTGTTGTTCAAGGGCCGCTTGGTTTTTAGGCAATACATTCCTAGTAAGAGGGCACGCTATGGAATAAAGCCGTATATGCTGTGTGACAGTAGGACTGGATATGTCTCTAATTTCAGGGTGTACACCAGTAAGGAATCTAGGTTTAACCTCCCTGGTTGTCCGTCCACTTTTGGAGTGACTGAGAAAATTGTTTGGGAACTTGGTAGAGGATTTTTTAACAAAGGCCACCATTTATATGTAGATAACTTCTACACTGGTGTGCAGTTGTTCAGGGAATTGGCCAAAGTGGACACTTTTGCTTGTGGCACAATCCGCTCTAACCGTAAAGGTTTTCCGAAAGAACTTGTTTGTCAAAAGCTTGTGCGGGGACAGTGCAGTGCGTTGCATTGCCAGGAGCTTCTTGCTGTGAAGTTTATAGACAGGAGAGATGTCTACATGCTGACTTCCATCCATGATGAAAGCACTGCACCTGTGACTGTTTGGGGTCAGGTCGCTGAAGTGCGCAAACCTGTGTGCATTTTAGACTATAATAGGCACATGGGTGGTGTTGACAGAGTAGATCAGAGGTTGGAACCTTACACTGCTCTTCGTAAGGCTTACATTTGGTACAAGAAGTTGGCTATCCATCTTTTCCACTTGGCAATGTTTAATGCTTTTGTTGTGTTCCAGGATTCTTGCCCTGAGTCAAAGATGACTTTTGCTAAGTTTCAGGAGTCTGTAATAGGCAGCCTTGTTGTAGTGGAACAGGCAAGTGTTCCTAGAGTTGGAGTGGTGGAGGATGTTGCTAGATTGAAAGAACGCCACTTTCCAGATCACATTCCTCCCACACCCGCAAAAGATTTTCCCAGTAGGAGATGTAGAGTCTGTTGGCGAAGAGGTTTGCGGAAGGAGAGTCGTATGTACTGCCCCGATTGTCCCTCTCATCCTGCACTGTGTCTCCCTGCTTGTTTCAGAGCGTACCACACGCGTAAAAATTTCTGGGAACATTCATGAGTGGTAAAGTGAACTGCCTGGTCTGTATTCTTTGGAAAATATGATTCTGTTTCAAGGTTGGTGTTAGTGCAATGTATTTAGTTGCTGATTTTCTGTTAGAAGATTTGTATCTAATTGCAATTTGTTTGTGTTTTTATTTTTTTCTAAAAAAATCCTAAATGTGATGGCGGTGTGTGTAGGCTTGCGCTTGGCTGTTGGTGTGTGTGGACTGGCACTTGGTTGGTGGTGTGCGTGGAATGGTGCTTGGCTGACGGTGTGCGTGGACTGGCGGTGTGCATGGACTGGCGGTGTGCGTGGACTGGTGCGTGGCTGGTGGTGTGCGTGGAATGGTGCTTGGCTGGCGGTGTGCGTGGAATGGTGCTTGGCTGGCGGTGTGCGTGGAATGGTGCTTGGCTGGCGGTGTGCGTGGACTGGTACTTGGCTGGCGGTGTGTGTGGACTGGTGGTGTGTGCGGACTGGTGTTTGGCTGGTGGTGTCCGTGGACTGGAGCTTGGCTGGTGGTGTCCGTGGACTGGAGCTTGTCTGGTGGTGTGCGTGGACTGGAGCTTGGCTGGCGGTGTGCGTGGAATAGTGCTTGGCTGGCGGTGTGCGTGGACTGGTACTTGGCTGGTGGTGTGCGTGGACTGGTGGTGTGTGAGGACTGGTGCTTGGCTGGTGGTGTTCGTGGACTGGAGCTTGGCTGGCGGTGTAGGTGGATTGGCGATTGGCTGCCGGTGTGCCTGGACTGGCGATTGGATGGCGGTGTGCCTGGACTGGCGCTTGGCTAGCGGTGTGCGTGGACTGGCGTTTGGCTAGCGGTGTGTGTCGACTGGTGCTTGGCTGGCTGTGTGTGAGTAGTGACTTTCTGCTGGTCACTACACACACTGCTAGCTGAGTGCCACTCCACGCAATCCTTCAGCCTGTGTAGTTGCTGTGTCTGGATTGTGGGCGTGTGAAAGTGATGGGCCCTTGAATGGCGCTGTGTGCTGGTGTGAGTTTTGTTATGTGATGGGCCCGCGGCTGGCGGTGTGAATGGTTTTGTATGTCTCACACGTATGAAAGGTGTATGAATGGCCTGTAAAGAGGTTGGTGCCTTGTCGTGGCTTTACAGCTCACGAGCTGTGAGTCAATGGTTCAGTTTCTCGCCCTTTCAATTATTACCAGTGCATTTCATGTTTTGTGAAATCACTTGCTAATACAATTTTATCTACTGAACCATCACTCACCCTCGTGCCAAATCCAACCAGTATGTGTGTGTGCTTGCGGGTTAGATGGCTGTGCAGTAATATTTGTCTTTCTGAAGCAGGGTGTACCTTGTCCCTTTTTGGTGATTTTTGTACTGTGTTGCTTTTGTACCCGGTGGTGCGAATGGTCTTGTTTGTATCACGTATGAAAGGTGTGTGAATGGCCTGTAAAGTGGTTGGTGCCTTGACGTGGCTTTACAGCTCACGAGCTGCGAGTCATTGGTTTGGTTTTTTGTGAATTTAATTATTGACAGTGCATTTCATTTTTGTGAAATCTCTTGTTAATTAAATTTAATACACTGAACCATGACTCGCCGTCGTGCCAAATCCAACCAGTATGTGTGTGTGTTTGAGGAATAGATGGTTGTGCAGGAATCTTTGTCTTTAGTTTCTCTGCCAAGGTACACTTTCCATGTAAGAATAACCCACCAACTGTAGATATTGTCGAAAACCCTTGGGAGTTCATGGTGATGTCTCTCTAGTGAATTGAAAAATATTTTTTATCCCCATTGTCCTGTAAACCTCAAACTGTCTGCCACATTTTCTTTGCAGTATTATTCCAAAATTCTCACGCTGTAGTAACAATAGTTAATCTGGTTTTGCAAGGGGGGTTACTTTGGTTTTTTGCCCGGTGCTCGGCGGCCATCTAGGGAAACCTTCCAAACCCACACATTTCTGAAAACTAGACACCCGGCGGCTTCCAGGGAGGTATGGCTTGCGTGGATCCCCCAACGTTTCCTTACCCAGAATCCCCTGCAAACCTCAATTTATGCTGAAAAAAATCACTTTTTTCACACATTTCGGGGTGGGAAAGTAGTGGCATCACCGGGCTCACACAAATTTACCACCACCCAGCGTTCCCCCAGGTCTCCCGGTAAAAATGGTGCCTCACTTGTGTGGGAGGCCCAAGTACCCGCGGCAGGCAAGGGCCCAAAACCTAGTGAGGCGACATCAAAATGGCCTATCGCAAAACCACCTGGTTTTGCAAGGGGGTCACTTTGGTTTTTGGCCCGGTGCTCGGCGGCCATCTAGGGAAACCTACCAAACCCACACATTTCTGAAAACTAGACACCCGGCGGCTTCCAGGGAGTTATGGCTTGCGTGGATCCCCCAACGTTTCCTTACCCAGAATCCCCTGCAAACCTCAATTTTTGCTCAAAAAATCACTTTTTTCACACATTTAGGGGTGGGAAAGTAGTAGCATCACCGGGCTCACACAAATTTACCACCACCCAGCGTTCCCCCAGGTCTCCCGGGAAAAATGGTGCCTCACTTGTGTGGGAGGCCCAAGTACCCGCGGCAGGCAAGGGCCCAAAACGTAGTGAGGCGACATCAAAATGGCCTATCGCCAAACCACCTGGTTTTGCAAGGGGGGTCACTTTGTTTTTTGGCCCGGTGCGCGGCGGCCATCTAGGGAAACCTACCAAACCTACGCATTTCTGAAAACTAGACCCCCGGCGGCTTCCAGGGAGGTATGGCTTGCGTGGATCCCCCAACGTTTCCTTACCCAGAATCCCCTGCAAACCTAAATTTTTGCTCAAAAAATTACTTTTTTCACACATTTTGGGGTTGGAAAGTAGTGGCATCACCGGGCTCACACAAATTTACCACCACCCAGCGTTCCCCCAGGTCTCCCGGTAAAAATGGTGCCTCACTTGTGTGGGAGGCCCAAGTACCCGCGGCAGGCAAGGGCCCAAAACGTAGTGAGGCGACATCCAAATGGCCTATCGCAAAACCACCTGGTTTTGCAAGGGGGGTCACTTTGGTTTTTGGTCCGGGGCTCGGCGGCCATGGATTTGGATTTGGATGTGGATTTATAGAGCGCATAGCTACCCTTGGGCATCCCAGCGCTAAGAGGACTTAGTTTATTCCCAGTGGGGTCGGAGGAGGAAAATGTTTAGGGGAAGAGCCAGGTTTTTAATTTTTTCCGGAATGCTAGTAAATTCTGCTCACTCCTCATGGGTAATGGGAGGGAGTTCCATAGTTTAGGCGCGTTATAGGCGAACCTGCGGCCACCCGATCTTGCCTTTTTTATTCTCGGGATGGATGCCAGTACAAGTGAAGCAGATCTTAGATGACGACTAGCTTTATGAGGTCTCATCAAGGATCGGAGTATTGGGGGGCCTTTATCTTGCAGAATTTTGTGCGCTATACAGAGCGTTTTGAACGTAATGCGCTCTTTTACTGGGAGCCAATGTAGGCTCTTAAGGGCAGGTTTCGCCGAATTCCGTGCTTTAGTTCCCGTGAGGACTCTAGCTGCGGCGTTTTGGGCCACCTGGAGTTTTTTAGTGACTGATGCAGGGGCTCCCAAGTATAGGATGTTACCATAATCAAGTCGTGAGTTGACCAGTCCCTGCATCAGTAGTTTCCTGGAATGGAAAGGGATCAGGTGGAGGATCTTACGGGCCATACGGATTAGGCCGAAGCAGGTCCCTGATGTTTTCCTGGCCTGGGTTTTGAAGTTAAGGTCCTGGTCAAGCCAGATGCCTAGACTTTTGACTTCTGTTTTGGGAGTAGGGTAGGTGCCCATGCAGGCTGGCCAGGAAAGGTTAACGGGTAATTTGTGTTGATTGCCCAGTAGGAGGATTTCGGATTTGTCGCCGTTAAGCTTGAGTCTAGAGTCCGACATCCATTGTGAGATCCCTTCTAGGCAACTGGCCAGGTTTCCTAAGCTAGAGTCGGAGTGGTTAATGGACACAACCAACTGGGTGTCGTCAGCGTACATCACTGACTTGACACCAAAGGGAGTGATGATGTCTTCGAGAGGGGCCATATAGACATTAAAAAGTGTGGGGCTAAGGGAGGAGCCCTGAGGGACCCCACACTGCATGGGTAGGGGTTTGGACGTGGAGAAGCCGTCTGAAACCTGGAATGATCTTCCCTCGAGGAAGGATTTAATCCATGCGAGGGCCGAGTCAGTGATTCCCAGTTGGCTCAGCCGGTGGACCAAGATGGAATGGTCCACCGTGTCGAAAGCGGCACTTAGATCGAGGAGAATCACTGCCACTGATCCTCCTGCGTCTATGATGGCTCTCGCCTCTTCGACAACTGCGAGCAAGGCGGTGTCGGTGCCTTGGCCCGGTCTAAAGCCAGTCTGGGAGTCGCGTAGTAAGTGATTGGACTCCAAAAAGGAGGATAGCTGTTTGTTAGCTATTCGTTCAGCCACTTTACTAATCCCTGGGAGGAGTGAAATCGGCCTGAAGTTGGAGGGGTCTAGAGGGTCCAGGTGGGGTTTCTTCAGGAGGGCCTTGACCGTAGCCTTTTTCCAATTGGCTGGCACGGTGCCACTCCTGAAAGAGGCGTTTATTAGATAGGTGAAGGGTTGGGCAATGGTGGGGGCGACCAGTTTCATCTTACTGATGGGGGCAGGGTCCGCTGGTGAGCCACTTTTAACAGCTTTCAGGGTTTCTAAGAAAGCTTCCGTGGAGATCTGATCAAAGGCTCGCAGGCAGGGGGCCTCCGGCAGAAGGGGGGGTGCGATAGGATGGAGAGAAGCAGAGGGTGCGGGGAGTGAGGTGAGTATTTTGTCGATTTTTGCGGAGAAGAAGTTGGCCATTTGATTACATCTCACACCTTCAGGGTCAGGAGGGGGGGGAGGGTCCTGGATTTTGGTGAGGAGCCAAACTATGCGGTATGTTTCCTTCGCTGAGTTAGCTGCTGCCGCAATCTTTCCTTCAAAGAAGGTGGCCTGGGTGGATTTAATTGCGGCTTTGTAGAGCTTAATAGCGCTTCTGTATTCGATTTTGGAGGCTGTGGACCAATTTTTCCTCCAGGCGCGTTCTAATTTTTTGCAGCTCTTTTTTAGGGAACGGAGTTCCTGGGTGTACCAGGGATAGTTGGTCGATTTGTTCCTGCTAGGCATTGGTTTGGGTGGCAGAATGGTATCTAGGGATTGATGGATCCAATCCTGTAGCTGAGTTTCTGCTAAGGACGGGTCTTCGTCCAGGAGGGGGGAGGTGGAGGATAGAACCTGAGCCCAGGCGCTTTTGTCCAGTTTTCTCCACGGGCGATCCGGGGGTTGGGGAGGGGGTTTACCCATAGGTTCGGTGGATAGCAGTAGCTCGAATGGGACCAAGAAGTGGTCTGACCATGGAGTGGGGATAGGGGGCCTAGCTGTGAGACGGGGGAGGTTGGAGAACACAGGATCCAGCAGGTGACCCTTGATGTGAGTCGGGAGGTTATTGAGTAGTTCAAGGCTGAGTGAACCTAGGTCGGCTTTGAGGTCCATCGCCGGTTTATTGGAGGGGTCGTCGAGATGGAGATTTAAATCTCCCAGTATCGTAAAATTCGGCGTAGTACAGGCCAGGGAGGAGACAGAGTCAATAAGTGACTCGCAAAAGTGGCGGATTGGTCCAGGGGGACGATAAACTAATAGTCCCGAGAGTGTGAGCGATGGTGGGCGACTCACTGAGAAGAGGATGTTTTCGCAGTCCAGTATGGGACTATCTCTGAATTGGCATGCGAAGTAGTCTCTGTAAATAACAGCGATTCTTCCGCCGATGCCTACAGGTCTGTTGTGGAATTTAATCAGGTAATCCGGTGGGAGTGACTGAACGATATCAGGCTCTGATCCTGCTGCGAGCCATGTTTCCGTTAGGAATAGGATTTCGATGTCGGAGTCTTTCAGGAGCAGATTAATTTCCATTTGATGCTTTGGGAGGGATCTGCAGTTAAGCAGGGCCATATTGAGGGAGATGGGTTTCAAAGTTGGCTCTAGATGGAAACTGTACGAGCATGAACGACAGCGAGAGTTCCCTTCAGCGAGCGAGATCGAGTTGCTGCAGGAGGGGGTTGGGGGAATTCGGAGTTCCAGCAAGGTGTCCCTGGAGTAAGTGGTGGCCTGGGGAGGGCGAACCAGGGGTCCGGGCTCTGGGCGCGGTCTGGCGCGGACGGGCGCAGACGGGCTTGCGTTAGGCGCGCCTTCGGCGCGCAGACGGCGCTCCCGCTGCGCTCGTCCGCTGCGCTTCCTGAATAGACACATTTTAGTAGAGAGGGGGGGCGTGGTCAGCGAGGTGGGCGTGGCCTGAGTGCTCGACCAGGTGTCGTCAATTAGGCAATGTTCCCAACGTCAGCGCTAGGGTCCGCTGCGTGGGGGTGCTCAGGGAGATAGGCAGTGAGTTAAAAACACACACAGTATCAAGTGACTTCAATATTTGAAACAAGCAATCTCCCGGCTTCCGCCTCAGGAGCAACAAACAGTCTTCTGGGCCCGTTCGTGATCAGCGCGCCTTATATACTGAATGCGGGGGGCGTGGTCAGCGAGGTGGGCGTGGCCTGAGTGCTCGACCAGGTGTCGTCAATTAGGCAATGTTCCCAACGTCAGCGCTAGGGTCCGCTGCGTGGGGGTGCTCAGGGAGATAGGCAGTGAGTTAAAAACACACACAGTATCAAGTGACTTCAATATTTGAAACAAGCAATCTCCCGGCTTCCGCCTCAGGAGCAACAAACAGTCTTCTGGGCCCGTTCGTGATCAGCGCGCCTTATATACTGAATGCGGGGGGCGTGGTCAGCGAGGTGGGCGTGGCCTGAGTGCTCGACCAGGTGTCGTCAATTAGGCAATGTTCCCAACGTCAGCGCTAGGGTCCGCTGCGTGGGGGTGCCATGTAGGGAAACCTACCAAACCCACGCATTTCTGAAAACTAGACACCCGGCGGCTTCCAGGGAGGTATGGCTTGCGTGGATCCCCCAACGTTTCCTTACCAAGAATCCCCTGCAAACCTCAATTTTTGCTAAAAAAAATCACTTTTTTCACACATTTTGGGGTGGGAAAGTAGTGGCATCACCGGGCTCACACAAATTTACCACCACCCAGCGTTCCCCCAGGTCTCCCGGTAAAAATGGTGCCTCAATTGTGTGGGAGGCCCAAGTACCCGCGGCAGGCAAGGACAACAAACGTAGTGAGGCGACATCAAAATGGCATATCGCCAAACCACCTGGTTTTGCAAGGGGGGTCACTTTGGTTTTTGGCCCGGTGCGCGGCGGCCATCTAGGGAAACCTACCAAACCCACGCATTTCTGAAAACTAGACACCCGGCGGCTTCCAGGGAGGTATGGCTTGCGTGGATCCCCCAACGTTTCCTTACCCAGAATCCCCTGCAAACCTCAATTTTTGCTCAAAAAATCACTTTTTTCACACATTTTGGGGTGGGAAAGTAGTGGCATCACCGGGCTCACACAAATTTACCACCACCCAGCGTTCCCCCAGGTCTCCCGGTAAAAATGGTGCCTCACTTGTGTGGGAGGCCCAAGTTTCCGCGGCAGGCAAGGACAACAAACGTAGTGAGGCGACATCAAAATGGCCTATCGCCAAACCACCTGGTTTTGCAAGGGGGGTCACTTTGGTTTTTGGCCCGGTGCGCGGCGGCCATCTAGGGAAACCTACCAAACCCACGCATTTCTGAAAACTAGACACCCGGCGGCTTCCAGGGAGGTATGGCTTGCGTGGATCCCCCAACGTTTCCTTAACCAGAATCCCCTGCAAACCTCAATTTTTGCTCAAAAAATCACTTTTTTCACACATTTTGGGGTGGGAAAGTAGTGGCATCACCGGGCTCACACAAATTTACCACCACCCAGCGTTCCCCCAGGTCTCCCGGTAAAAATGGTGCCTCACTTGTGTGGGAGGCCCAAGTACCCGCGGCAGGCAAGGACAACAAACGTAGTGAGACGACATCAAAATGGCCTATCGCCAAACCACCTGGTTTTGCAAGGGGGGTCACTTTGGTTTTTGGCCCGGTGCGCGGCGGCCATCTAGGGAAACCTACCAAACCCACGCATTTCTGAAAACTAGACACCCGGCGGCTTCCAGGGAGGTATGGCTTGCGTGGATCCCCCAACGTTTCCTTACCCAGAATCCCCTGCAAACCTCAATTTTTGCTCAAAAAATCACTTTTTTCACACATTTTGGGGTGGGAAAGTAGTGGCATCACCGGGCTCACACAAATTTACCACCACCCAGCGTTCCCCTAGGTCTCCCGGTAAAAATGGTGCCTCACTTGTGTGGGAGGCCCAAGTACCCGCGGCAGGCAAGGACAACAAACGTAGTGAGGCGACATCAAAATGGCCTATCGCCAAACCACCTGGTTTTGCAAGGGGGGTCACTTTGGTTTTTGGCCCGGTGCGCGGCGGCCATCTAGGGAAACCTACCAAACCCACGCATTTCTGAAAACTAGACACCCGGCGGCTTCCAGGGAGGTATGGCTTGCGTGGATCCCCCAACGTTTCATTACCCAGAATCCCCTGCAAACCTCAATTTTTGCTCAAAAAATCACTTTTTTCACACATTTTGGGGTGGGAAAGTAGTGGCATCACCGGGCTCACACAAATTTACCACCACCCAGCGTTCCCCCAGGTCTCCCGGTAAAAATGGTGCCTCACTTGTGTGGGAGGCCCAAGTACCCACGGCAGGCAAGGGCCCAAAACGTAGTGAGGCGACATTTGGGATAGGCCATTTTGATGTCGCCTCACTACGTTTTGGGCCCTTGCCTGCCGCGGGTACTTGGCTGGCGGTGAGGCGACATCAAAATGGCCTATCCCAAATGTCGCCTCACTACGTTTTGGGCCCTTGCCTGCCGCGGGTACTTGGGCCTCCCACACAAGTGAGGCACCATTTTTACCAGGAGACCTGGGGGAACGCTGGGTGGTGGTAAATTTGTGTGAGCCCGGTGATGCCACAACTTTCCCACCCCAAAATGTGTGAAAAAAGTGATTTTTTTCAGCAAAAATGTAGGTTTGCAGGGGATTCTGGGTAAGGAAACGTTGGGGGATCCACGCAAGCCATACCTCCCTGGAAGCCGCCGGGTGTCTAGTTTTCAGAAATGCGTGGGTTTGGTAGGTTTCCCTAGATGGCCGCCGCGCACCGGGCCAAAAACCAAAGTGACCCCCCTTGCAAAACCAGGTGGTTTGGCGATAGGCCATTTTGATGTCGCCTCACTACGTTTTGGGCCCTTGCCTGCCGCGGGTACTTGGGCCTCCCACACAAGTGAGGCACCATTTTTACCGGGAGACCTGGGGGAACGCTGGGTGGTGGTAAATTTGTGTGAGCCCGGTGATGCCACTACTTTCCCACCCCAAAATGTGTGAAAAAAGTGATTTTTTGAGCAAAAATTGAGGTTTGCAGGAGATTCTGGGTAAGGAAACATTGGGGGATCCACGCAAGCCATACCTCCCTGGAAGCCGCCGGGTGTCTAGTTTTCAGAAATGCGTGGGTTTGGTAGGTTTCCCTAGATGGCCGCCGCGCACTGGGCCAAAAAACAAAGTGACCCCCCTTGCAAAACCAGGTGGTTTGGCGATAGGCCATTTTGATGTCGCCTCACTACGTTTGTTGTCCTTGCCTGCCGCGGGTACTTGGGCCTCTCACACAAGTGAGGCACCATTTTTACCGGGAGACCTGGGGGAACGCTGGGTGGTGGTAAATTTGTGTGAGCCCGGTGATGCCACTACTTTCCCACCCCAAAATGTGTGAAAAAAGTGATTTTTTTGAGCAAAAATTGAGGTTTGCAGGGGATTCTGGGTAAGGAAACGTTGGGGGATCCATGCAAGCCATACCTCCCTGGAAGCCGCCGGGTGTCTAGTTTTCAGAAATGCGTGGGTTTGGTAGGTTTCCCTAGATGGCCGCCGCGCACCGGGCCAAAAACCAAAGTGACCCCCCTTGCAAAACCAGGTGGTTTGGCGATAGGCCATTTTGATGTCGCCTCACTACGTTTGTTGTCCTTGCCTGCCGCGGGTACTTGGGCCTCCCACACAAGTGAGGCACCATTTTTACCGGGAGACCTGGGGGAACGCTGGGTGGTGGTAAATTTGTGTGAGCCCGGTGATGCCACTACTTTCCCACCCCAAAATGTGTGAAAAAAGTGATTTTTTGAGCAAAAATTGAGGTTTGCAGGGGATTCTGGGTAGGGAAACGTTGGGGGATCCAAGCAAGCCATACCTCCCTGGAAGCCGCCGGGTGTCTAGTTTTCAGAAATGCGTGGGTTTGGTAGGTTTCCCTAGATGGCCGCCGCGCACCGGGCCAAAAACCAAAGTGACCCCCCTTGCAAAACCAGGTGGTTTGGCGATAGGCCATTTTGATGTCGCCTCACTACGTTTTGGGCCCTTGCCTGCCGCGGGTACTTGGGCCTCCCACACAAGTGAGGCACCATTTTTACCGGGAGACCTGGGGGAACGCTGGGTGGTGGTAAATTTGTGTGAGCCCGGTGATGCCATTACTTTCCCACCCCAAAATGTGTGAAAAAAGTGATTTTTTGAGCAAAAATTGAGGTTTGCAGGGGATTCTGGGTAAGGAAACATTGGGGGATCCACGCAAGCCATACCTCCCTGGAAGCCGCCGGGTGTCTAGTTTTCAGAAATGCGTGGGTTTGGTAGGTTTCCCTAGATGGCCGCCGCGCACTGGGCCAAAAACCAAAGTGACCCCCCTTGCAAAACCAGGTGGTTTGGCGATAGGCCATTTTGATGTCGCCTCACTACGTTTGTTGTCCTTGCCTGCCGCGGGTACTTGGGCCTCTCACACAAGTGAGGCACCATTTTTACCGGGAGACCTGGGGGAACGCTGGGTGGTGGTAAATTTGTGTGAGCCCGGTGATGCCACTACTTTCCCACCCCAAAATGTGTGAAAAAAGTGATTTTTTGGAGCAAAAATTGAGGTTTGCAGGGGATTCTGGGTAAGGAAACGTTGGGGGATCCACGCAAGCCATACCTCCCTGGAAGCCGCCGGGTGTCTAGTTTTCAGAAATGCGTGGGTTTGGTAGGTTTCCCTAGATGGCCGCCGCGCACCAGGACAAAAACCAAAGTGACCCCCCTTGCAAAACCAGGTGGTTTGGCGATAGGCCATTTTGATGTCGCCTCACTACGTTTGTTGTCCTTGCCTGCCGCGGGTACTTGGGCCTCCCACACAAGTGAGGCACCATTTTTACCGGGAGACCTGGGGGAACGCTGGGTGGTGGTAAATTTGTGTGAGCCCGGTGATGCCACTACTTTCCCACCCCAAAATGTGTGAAAAAAGGGATTTTTTTTGCAAAAATTGAGGTTTGCAGGGGATTCTGGGTAAGGAAACGTTGGGGGATCCACGCAAGCCATACCTCCCTGGAAGCCGCCGGGTGTCTAGTTTTCAGAAATGCGTGGGTTTGGTAGGTTTCCCTAGATGGCCGCCGCGCACCGGGCCAAAAACCAAAGTGACCCCCCTTGCAAAACCAGGTGGTTTGGCGATAGGCCATTTTGATGTCGCCTCACTACGTTTTGGGCCCTTGCCTGCCGCGGGTACTTGGGCCTCCCACACAAGTGAGGCACCATTTTTACCGGGAGACCTGGGGGAACGCTGGGTGGTGGTAAATTTGTGTGAGCCCGGTGATGCCACTACTTTCCCACCCCAAAATGTGTGAAAAAAGTGATTTTTTGAGCAAAAATTGAGGTTTGCAGGGGATTCTGGGTAAGGAAACGTTGGGGGATCCACGCAAGCCATACCTCCCTGGAAGCCCCAGGGTGTCTAGTTTTCAGAAATGCATGGGTTTGGTAGGTTTCCCTAGATGGCCGCCGCGCACCGGGCCAAAAACCAAAGTGACCCCCCTTGCAAAACCAGGTGGTTTGGCGATATGCCATTTTGATGTCGCCTCACTACGTTTTGGGCCCTTGCCTGCCGCGGGTACTTGGGCCTCCCACACAAGTGAGGCACCATTTTTACCGGGCGACCTGGGGGAACGCTGGGTGGTGGTAAATTTGTGTGAGCCCGGTGATGCCACTACTTTCCCACCCCAAAATGTGTGAAAAAAGTGATTTTTTGAGCAAAAATTGAGGTTTGCAGGGGATTCTGGAGAAGTGTAGCTCACTGGTTAGAGGAGGCATACCCTGAAGCAGAGGTCAGACCCGGGACCAGGGTTCGATTCCCGACGCGGCAGGGTTCGGAGCCCAATTGTCCACGGACTTGATAATTCTCGCTTCGGTGCCCACTCTAAGCACGAGTTCACACTATGCAGCTCTGGGCAACAAGCTTGCTTAATCTCCACAACGGCCCCCCGCGGCGGGATGCCTGGCTTTCACCTTGGGGATACCCAGTACGGGTTATCTCACAGGGAAAAACCAGGACGGGTTCCCAATGCAAGCGCCGAGATGCCCAAGGGTAAGTCGAGCGCTATATAAGACATACATACATACATACATACATACATACATTCTGGGTACGGAAACGTTGGGGGATCCACGCAAGCCATACCTCCCTGGAAGCCGCCGGGTGTCTAGTTTTCAGAAATGCATGGGTTTGGTAGGTTTCCTTAGATGGCCGCCGCGCACCGGGCCAAAAAACAAAGTGACCCCCCTTGCAAAACCAGGTGGTTTGGCGATAGGCCATTTTGATGTCGCCTCACTACGTTTTGGGCCCTTGCCTGCTGCGGGTACTTGGGCCTCCCACACAAGTGAGGCACCATTTTTACCGGGAGACCTGGGGGAATGCTGGGTGGTGGTAAATTTGTGTGAGCCCGGTGATGCTACTACTTTCCCACCCCTAAATGTGTGAAAAAAGTGATTTTTTGAGCAAAAATTGAGGTTTGCAGGGGATTCTGGGTAAGGAAACGTTGGGGGATCCACGCAAGCCATACCTCCCTGGAAGCCGCCGGGTGTCTAGTTTTCAGAAATGTGTGGGTTTGGTAGGTTTCCCTAGATGGCCGCCGAGCACCGGGCCAAAAACCAAAGTGACCCCCCTTGCAAAACCAGGTGGTTTTGCGATAGGCCATTTAGATGTCGCCTCACTACGTTTGTTGTCCTTGCCTGCCGCGGGTACTTGGGCCTCCCACACAAGTGAGGCACCATTTTTACCGGGAGACCTGGGGGAACGCTGGGTGGTGGTAAATTTGTGTGAGCCCGGTGATGCCACTACTTTCCCACCCCAAAATGTGTGAAAAAAGTGATTTTTTGAGCAAAAATTGAGGTTTGCAGGGGATTCTGGGTAAGGAAACGTTGGGGGATCCACGCAAGCCATACCTCCCTGGAAGCCGCCGGGTGTCTAGTTTTCAGAAATGCATGGGTTTGGTAGGTTTCCCTAGATGGCCGCCGCGCACCGGGCCAAAAACCAAAGTGACCCCCCTTGCAAAACCAGGTGGTTTGGCGATAGGCCATTTTGATGTCGCCTCACTACGTTTTGGGCCCTTGCCTGCCGCGGGTACTTGGGCCTCCCACACAAGTGAGGCACCATTTTTACCGGGAAACCTGGGGGAACGCTGGGTGGTGGTAAATTTGTGTGAGCCCGGTGATGCCACTACTTTCCCACCCCAAAATGTGTGAAAAAAGTGATTTTTTGAGCAAAAATTGATGTTTGCAGGGGATTCTGGGTAAGGAAACGTTGGGGGATCCATGCAAGCCATACCTCCCTGGAAGCCGCCGGGTGTCTAGTTTTCAGAAATGTGTGGGTTTGGTAGGTTTCCCTAGATGGCCGCCGAGCACCGGGCCAAAAACCAAAGTGACCCCCCTTGCAAAACCAGGTGGTTTTGCGATAGGCCATTTAGATGTCGCCTCACTACGTTTGTTGTCCTTGCCTGCCGCGGGTACTTGGGCCTCCCACACAAGTGAGGCACCATTTTTACCGGGAGACCTGGGGGAACGCTGGGTGGTGGTAAATTTGTGTGAGCCCGGTGATACTACTACTTTCCCACCCCTAAATGTGTGAAAAAAGTGATTTTTAGAGCAAAAATTGAGGTTTGCAGGGGATTCTGGGTAAGGAAACGTTGGGGGATCCACGCAAGCCATACCTCTCTGGAAGCCGCCGGGTGTCTAGTTTTCAGAAATGCGTGGGTTTGGTAGGTTTCCCTAGATGGCCGCCGCGCACCGGGCCAAAAACCAAAGTGACCCCCCTTGCAAAACCAGGTGGTTTGGCGATAGGCCATTTTGATGTCGCCTCACTACGTTTTGGGCCCTTGCCTGCCGCGGGTACTTGGGCCTCCCACACAAGTGAGGCACCATTTTTACCGGGAAACCTGGGGGAACGCTGGGTGGTGGTAAATTTGTGTGAGCCCGGTGATGCCACTACTTTCCCACCCCAAAATGTGTGAAAAAAGTGATTTTTTGAGCAAAAATTGAGGTTTGCAGGGGATTCTGGGTAAGGAAACGTTGGGGGATCCACGCAAGCCATACCTCCCTGGAAGCCGCCGGGTGTCTAGTTTTCAGAAATGCGTGGGTTTGGTAGGTTTCCCTAGATGGCCGCCGCGCACCGGGCCAAAAACCAAAGTGACCCCCCTTGCAAAACCAGGTGGTTTGGCGATAGGCCATTTTGATGTCGCCTCACTACGTTTTGGGCCCTTGCCTGCCGCGGGTACTTGGGCCTCCCACACAAGTGAGGCACCATTTTTACCGGGAGACCTGGGGGAACGCTGGGTGGTGGTAAATTTGTGTGAGCCCGGTGATGCCACTACTTTCCCACCCCAAAATGTGTGAAAAAAGTGATTTTTTGAGCAAAAATTGAGGTTTGCAGGGGATTCTGGGTAAGGAAACGTTGGGGGATCCACGCAAGCCATACCTCCCTGGAAGCCGCCGGGTGTCTAGTTTTCAAAAATGTATAGGTTTGCTAGGTTTCCCTAGGTGCCGGCAGGGCTAGGGTTCAAAATCTACAGCTAGTCACTTTGCCACAAAAAAGGGTCATTTTTTACTGCAAAACCACGTTGCGTTTTGCGCCGTTTCCTGTCGCGGGCACTAGGCCGACCCGCACAAGTGAGGTACCATTTTTCTCATAGGACTTTGGGGAACGCGGGGTGGGTGGAAATTTGTGGATCCACGGAGATTCCAGAACTTTCCATCACAGAAATGTGGGGAAAATGTGTTTTTTTTGTCAATTTTTTCAGTTTGCAAGGGATTCTGGGTAACAGACCATGGTGGGAGGCAGTCAAGTCACCCCATCCTGGATTCCCCTGGGTGTCTAGTTTTCAAAAATGTATAGGTTTGCCAGGTTTCCCTAGGTGCCGGCAGGGCTAGGGTTCAAAATCTACAGCTAATCACTTTGCCAAAAAAAGGGTCATTTTTCACTGCAAAACCACGTTGCATTTTGCGCCGTTTCCTGTCGCGGGCACTAGGCCGACCCGCACAAGTGAGGTACCATTTTTCTCGTAGGACTTTGGGGAACGTGGGGTGGGTGGAAATTTGTGGATCCATGCAGATTCTAGAACTTTCCATCACAGAAATGTGGGGAAAATGTGTTTTTTTTGTCAATTTTTTCCGTTTGCAAGGGATTCTGGGTAACAGACCATGGTGGGAGGCAGTCAAGTCACCCCATCCTGGATTCCCCTGAGTGTCTAGTTTTCAAAAATGTATAGGTTTGCTAGGTTTCCCTAGGTGCCGGCAGGGCTAGGGTTCAAAATCTACAGCTAGTCACTTTGCCAAAAAAAGGGTCATTTTTCACTGCAAAACCACGTTGCGTTTTGCGCCGTTTCCTGTCGCGGGCACTAGGCCGACCCGCACAAGTGAGGTACCATTTTCCTCGTAGGACTTTGGGGAATGCGGGGTGGGTGGAAATTTGTGGATCCACGCAGATTCCAGAACTTTCCATCACAGGAATGTGGGGAAAATGTGTTTTTTTTGTCAATTTTTTACATTTGCAAGGGATTCTGGGTAACAGACCATGGTGGGAGGCAGTCAAGTCACCCCATCCTGGATTCCCCTGGGTGTCTAGTTTTCAAAAATGTATAGGTTTGCTAGGTTTCCCTAGGTGCCGGCAGCGCTAGGGTTTAAAATCTATAGCTAGTCACTTTGCCAAAAAAAGGGTCATTTTTCACTGCAAAACCACGTTGCGTTTTGCGCCGATTCCTGTCGCGGGCACTAGGCCGACCCGCACAAGTGAGGTACCATTTTTCTCGTAGGACTTTGGGGAACGCGGGGTGGTTGGAAATTTGTGGATCCACGCAGATTCCAGAACTTTCCATCACAGAAATGTGGGGAAAATGTGTTTTTTTTTGTCAATTTTTTCCGTTTGCAAGGGATTCTGGGTAACAGACCATGGTGGGAGGCAGTTATGTCACCCCATCCTGGATTCCCCTGGGTGTCTAGTTTTCAAAAATGTATAGGTTTGATAGGTTTCCCTAGGTGCCGGCAGGGCTAGGGTTCAAAATCTACAGGTAGTCACTTTGCCAAAAAAAGGGTCATTTTTCACTGCAAAACCACATTGCGTTTTGCGCCGATTCCTGTCGCGGGCACTAGGCCGACCCACACAAGTGAGGTACCATTTTTCTCGTAGGACTTTGGGGAACGCGGGGTGGGTGGAAATTTGTGGATCCACGCAGATTCCAGAACTTTCCATCACAGAAATGTGGGGAAAATGTGTTTTTTTTGTCAATTTTTTACGTTTGCAAGGGATT
Source organism: Triturus cristatus (assembly GCF_964204655.1). NCBI lineage: Eukaryota > Metazoa > Chordata > Amphibia > Caudata > Salamandridae > Triturus > Triturus cristatus. The sequence goes on from NC_140589.1 coordinate 1,224,254,591, forward strand.
CTGGGTAACAGACCATGGTGGGAGGCAGTCAAGTCACCCCATCCTGGATTCCCCTGGGTGTCTAGTTTTCAAAAATGTATAGGTTTGCTAGGTTTCCCTAGGTGCCGGCAGGGCTAGGGTTAAAAATCTACAGCTAGTCACTTTGCCAACAAAAGGGTCATTTTTCACTGCAAAACCACATTGCGTTTTGCGCCGATTCCTGTCACGGGCACTAGGCCGAACCGCACAAGTGAGGTACCATTTTTCTCGTAGGACTTTGGGGAACGCGGGGTGGGTGGAAATTTGTGGATCCACGCAGATTCCAGAACTTTCCATCACAGAAATGTGGGGAAAATGTGTTTTTTTTGTCAATTTGTTACGTTTGCAAGGGATTCTGGGTAACAGACCATGGTGGGAGGCAGTCAAGTCACCCCATCCTGAATTCCCCTGGGTGTCTAGTTTTCAAAAATGTATAGGTTTGCTAGGTTTCCCTAGGTGCCGGCAGGGCTAGGGTTCAAAATCTACAGCTAGTCACTTTGCCAAAAAAAGGGTCATTTTTCACTGCAAAACCACATTGCGTTTTGCGCCGATTCCTGTCGCGGGCACTAGGCCGACCCGCACAAGTGAGGTACCATTTTTCTCGTAGGACTTTGGGGAACGCGGGGTGGGTGGAAATTTGTGGATCCACGCAGATTCCAGAACTTTCCATCACAGAAATGTGGGGAAAATGTGTTTTTTTTGTCAATTATTTACGTTTGCAAGGGATTCTGGGTAACAGACCATGGTGGGAGGCAGTCAAGTCACCCCATCCTGAATTCCCCTGGGTGTCTAGTTTTCAAAAATGTATAGGTTTGCTAGGTTTCCCTAGGTGCCGGCAGGGCTAGGGTTCAAAATCTACAGCTAGTCACTTTGCCAAAAAAAGGGTCATTTTTCACTGCAAAACCACATTGCGTTTTGCGCCGATTCCTGTCGCGGGCACTAGGCCGACCCGCACAAGTGAGGTACCATTTTTCTCGTAGGACTTTGGGGAACGCGGGGTGGGTGGAAATTTGTGGATCCACGCAGATTCCAGAACTTTCCATCACAGAAATGTGGGGAAAATGTGTTTGTTTTGTCAATTATTTACGTTTGCAAGGGATTCTGGGTAACAGACCATGGTGGGAGGCAGTCAAGTCACCCCATCCTGGATTCCCCTGGGTGTCTAGTTTTCAAAAATGTATAGGTTTGCTAGGTTTCCCTAGGTGCCGGCAGGGCTAGGGTTCAAAATCTACAGCTAGTCACTTTGCCAAAAAAAGGGTCATTTTTCACTGCAAAACCACGTTGCGTTTTGCGCCGATTCCTGTCGCGGGCACTAGGCCGACCCGCACAAGTGAGGTACCATTTTTCTCGTAGGACTTTGGGGAACGCGGGGTGGGTGGAAATTTGTGGATCCACGCAGATTCCAGAACTTTCCATCACAGAAATGTGGGGAAAATGTGTTTTTTTTGTCAATTTTTTACGTTTGCAAGGGATACTGGGTAACAGACCATGGTGGGAGGCAGTCAAGTCACCCCATCCTGGATTCCCCTGGGTGTCTAGTTTTCAAAAATGTATAGGTTTGCTAGGTTTCCCTAAGTGCCGGCAGGGCTAGGGTTCAAAAACTACAGCTAGACTCTTCGCAAACAAAGTGTAAATTTTCAGTGTGAAAATGTGGTGCGTTCACCCTAGGCTTTGAGCCACTTCCTGTCGTGGGCACTATGCCTACCCACACAAGTGAGGTACCATTTTTATCGGGAGACTTAGGGTAGTTCAGATTTGTAAAGCAACTGTTATTACCTATTGATTTTTGATGCATTTCTCCCTTCCAAATGAAAGACATTGTGTAAAAAAAAAATCATTTTGAAAAATGACCAATAATTGTCATACAAATATGAGTATTCCCAATTTCGAAAATGTACAAATATGCACTGTTTCTAAACTCTGTAATTTGTTCCCATTTCAGAAATACATAGGTGTCTTTCATACCGATTTTTCCATGTATACATTTTCCCACAATAATTGCTATATACCCGGAACAAAAAAAAAAAAACATTACAAAATGCTGCGCAGTTTTCTACTCTGGGTTCGTTGGGCTCTTGGTGAACCTACAAGTCCTATATGTCCCCACAACCAGGAAGGTCCACCGGATGTAACGGTACATTGCTTTCAAAGAGATGTCATAATTCGAAGAAGTTACAGGTGAAAACGTTGACTCAAAATGCTGCTTTTTTCAACAAAGTTTTAATTTTTCCTATATTTACCTGTAAGTTTCTATAAAGAAACCTTGATGGATCTACACAAATGACCCCTTGCTGAATTCAGAATTTTGTCTACTTTTCAAAAATGTATAGCTTTCCAGGATCCATTATTGTTTTTGTACCCATTTCTACCGTTAACTGGAAGGAGGTTGAAAGCACAAAAAATAGCAAAAATAGGGTATGTCCCAGAAAAATGCCAAAACTGTGTACAAAATGTTGCTTTTCTAACAAAATTCTGTCATTCCCTAAAAGCTGGAGAAATGGTGATTTCAGCCCCACAAACCCTTTTTTGATACCATTTGCAGAGAAAAACCCAGAAGCTTTCATTTGCAGTCCGTTTTTCCAATTTTTCACAAAAAAAACACAATTTTGCTGTATTTTGACTAATTTCTGGGAACCCTGTAGGAGAATCCACAAACCCTGGGTACCTCTAGAATCCCCAAGATGTTGGAAGAAAAGGACGCAAATTTGGCATGGATACCTAATGTGGTCAAAAAGTTACAGGGGCCTAAGCGCGCACTACCCCAAATAGCCCAAAAAAGGCTTAGCACAGGAGGGGAAAAGGCCTAGCAGCGAAGGGGTTAATGAGGCCTGTGTTCCTTTACTCACAATATTTTTTAGTAGGCAATTTTCTATTCTTTTCTGCTCTTAGCACGGCACTTTCCGACCTGCAACCACTTAGTCCCAGAGGTACTTACTTAGCCCACAAAGGATTGTTTTAGCCAGTGGTGTACACACAAAGTCTCAATGCAGCATGTAGACATAAGAAACGTAAACACAAGGGATAAAGAAGATATGTAAACTATACACTTGTCCATCACTTACGTCACAGAGATAGCGTTCCATCCACTTGATATTGTCGATGCCCCGTAGAGTGCCCTCAAACATGTCCATCTGCAAGAAAGTTAAGGTCTGAAATGTAACTGTGGATCACTTGGCACCTTGGGATTGTATATCATTACTCCACTAGGGTGTTAGCTAGAGGATATGGTTGCAATTGAAAAAAAAATGAACATAAACACAGAGCTGTGACACACACAATAACAGTGTCCCAACACTTCATTTGTAGCAATAATAGTACAGGGGTTTCATTTACCACATTCTATAATGTATATATTCTTACAAGAATTAATTAGCGATGAACACGAGCTTAACGATGTTGCAGAGCTGTTCTGTTTCTCACATATAAACAGATGTCACCAATAAGCAATCAACCACAGGTCTTCATTATAACAGCATTTTAATAGCAACGGGTATGGATAGGAACAGCCCTTCTACATTTCCCACAAAATGACTTCAAGTTACTTTTAAAGACCTTCGAGAAAGAACATGTTGCTCACTGCTCTTAGAAGGATACTCTTGGGGCTTCATTTAGAGGTTGGATGACACAGTTATCCACTAAAAAAAACAGAAGTGCTTCTTCTGCCAAATCTGCTGTTCCCCACCCCATTTATAGGTGGGGGTACTGCAGGGTTTTTACAAGCAAAGTATCAGCTGTCTCTGGCAGTGCAAACCCTTGACCTAGCTGCCTGTCTGACAGTGGGCAGCCAGATCATAGTCACAGCGACCCTGGCCACCTCAGTGTGTATGTGTGGGGGGGGGGGGTGACTGTTAATAGATTTTTCTTACCTGAGACAATATATGAGGAATCGCCGTTCCAGGCAAGGAAAACAAACAATGGCCCTGGCATGCAGGGAGAAATAGCATCAGTGCCACTGATTTTTGTTTTATTGAAAAAAATCCTTCTTTGGGAGTTTGTCTTTGTGAAACCAAAACGTTTGCTAAGCAGGCCTAAAAAGACACAGCACCTGTTAGGCAAATTTGTCTGCTTTTAGTACAACCACCACACCGGAAGGCGGCAGAATCTCTTATTATGGCAGGCGATCCTTTGCAAACGTTTAAGTAACCCCTTTAGTCTTTCAGCCCTTTGCACATTATGTCTGTTTTGACATACACACCGTGTTCTCCTAGCTGGGGTGCAATGGAGACTTGTACATGAGTGGGAGAGAAGGATGAAACAAGGTTGTGTTCATTTTCTTTTCAAGGAGAGTTCTCTTTTGATATTGAACCAAAGTGAGTTGTCAGTTGGTGAGAGTTGGAGTGTGAATGACAAAAGTGCCATTCTTAGATATGAGCTTGTCTAATGCCGTTTCCAAAAAGGATTAATTTAGTCTTTGTCAAAGTTAGCTTTATTAAGCAAAGATCTTGGCTCATGGACATTGCTGCTCCAACTCTAATTTGAGAATTGTCTTCACACTTTTATTCTAGAATAAGAATCTTAACATTTGCAAACATGGGCAAACCTATGCGTCTACATAAATTCCAAACACTACACATTTCCAGCTTTACTCTAAAAAACACAAAATAAAATAAATATTCACTCCATCTCATGGAATCTGAATTTACAAGGAAGTCTGAGAACTCTTCCAGCTCTTGTTACGTTGTTACCACGGCTCCAATTGCAATGAACTTCATGACTACTTGATGCCGGGGGTAGGGCAGCTTTAATTCTGCTGGACCTCTCTGCGGCATTTGATACGGTCCCACATGCTCTTCTTTTGGCCCATCTCGCAGAGGTTGGAGTCTCAGGGGCTCTTTGGGGGCTGGCTTAGGTCTTTTTTGGAGGAGCAGGTTGAGCAGATTAGGCTCCCCCCTTTTTACTCTTCTCTCCATACGGTGACTACTGGAGTCCCGCAGGGATCTTCCCTTAGCCCTCTGCTCTTTAACATTTATGTTACGCCACTGATCCATCTGGCTGAAGATCTTGGGGCTAAGGTATTGGCCTATGCGGATGACACCCAGTTGTTGTTCACCTGGGATAAAACATCGAACTCTGTCCTTGCGGCGCAACATTGCCTTCGTTCCATCTTCAATTGGTTGGCAGATGCTCAGCTTAAGTGCAATGAGCAAACCGCTGACTTTCGTGAGCAGTTGTGGCCGCAGGACTTTCCACTACCCCTGTCCGTGGGCCAGCCCGCTAAGAACTTGGGTGTTTGGTTCGAGGAGAATCTTTCCTTTTCTACTCACATCAGGAAAACAGCTGGCTGCTGCTTTGGTCTTCTAAAAACTCTTAGGATTTTTTTCCCACTTCTTCCGCAGGCTGCTAGAGAAACTGTCACCTGTGCACTGATTCTCTCTCGATTGGACTACGCCAATGCCCTCTATGCCGGGGTTCCTGATTAAAAAACTACAGGTGGTCCAGAACATGGTAGCCAGACTGCTCCTGAAGAGTGTTACTCCTCATCTGCACTCTCTTCACTGGCTGCCTGTGGCGGCTAGGATCACATTCAAACTCTTGGTCGTGGCCCATCGTGCCCTCCACGGTCAGGGTCCCCTCTATCTCCAGAGGCGCTTTTCCTTCTATGTCCCTTCGCGGGCCTTGCGTTCTTCGTCCCTCTGCTTTGCCCATGTCCCGCGTTTCAAGCTCCAGAGGGTGGGGGGCTGTTCCCTCGTGGTTAAATCCAGCATGGCCTGGAATGCTCTTCCATTCGCTCTTCGCTCTACTCAAGACCTTGCAGCGTTTAAAAAGAAGCTTAAAACACATCTTTTCGTATGATGGTCCCTTCCTCTACCCCTTGGGTTTCGCGCCGGGACACTCACGAGTAGTCGAGCGCGTTACAAATGGACATAACATCACATAACTAGAAATTTTGGCACCATCACCCTGAGGACTTTCACTCTTCAAATAAGGTAGATTCTTGAATGCCGACACAATCACTCTCATTAAAACCCTCAATTCTACCATCAACAGATATTTCCTGATACACATCATTCAACCACCACCCAGGAAGACTTACAATTGGTTTCTCCTCTTCTTCAACTCTCCTACACCGATGTTCAGAACAAAAAGACACCTTGCTGAGATGGCACATTTTACCATTTACCACACCTTACCATTTTAAAATATAATTCAGCAATTTTTAAAGGACAAGAAAAATGTCTACTTCCTTTGCCACGATGGATAACACCATTCAAACAAGCCTATTGTCCTACCTTAACAATCACTTCCTTCACACCATGTTTACTGTCACAGTAAGGTTTATAATGATCCTATACGATATTAATATTCCTGCTCACAACATCCGAAGATGAATCATTTTGTCGCCTGCTTGACATCCAAGCAAGATTGTCGTTAGTAAAAAGCTCTTGCTTCCAAGATCTTAAACAGAGTAAGGGCCTGATTTATATGATGGCAGAGGGTACTCTGTTGCAACAAGGACAGAGTTCTCTCGCAGCCAATATAGTAGTCTGCCCGCTAAATTTAATTCCAGATGGAACCTTAAGTTTGGTAACGGCTGAGACCCCAGGGCTGTTGGAGAAATGGCTACATGTCCACCCACTCAATTTATATGGGCGGACATTTAGTAATTTTTAGGTCGAGCCCAGCACAGCGCGCAAGCGCTGCTAAGGAGATGACCTCTTGGAATTGGTCTGTACTTTTTAGAAAACTAGTGCATGTACTGCACTATTTCCAATGAGTACTTATGCATGTACAGCATCCACCTTGCGGGAGCGAGCAGTTGCGCCATCTGTTTCCAATTATCGCGCCCACGCTGGTTTACATTTGCCTGTCTCGCGGTAGCGTTAATTGGAAACAGATGGTGGGCTGTTTAGCCTGTGGCTCTGGCAATTTGCCACTTCTAGCTTGTGTACAGAAGTATTTTCTGAAGGTTTGAAATCACTGTGTCTAAATGTTCAATTACCAGCCTATCCACGTGCCATGTGGATATTTTTCAGGGGCTCATACATTGAACAGAGCACCGCTAGAGTAATGAAGGAGCAACATTCGAAATGCAAGTATATTTTCTTGCCGTACATTCTTCAGCATTTGCTTCCACCATGCGGTCCTTTTTTAATTCCATTATAATGCATGCGAGTCTCAAACGCCGCTGCCATCGATTTTTGCCTATTATCTAGTTGAGATTACGTATTTTAAAATGGACCATGGGTCGCATGCAGTAAGTGTTTGTAATCAGACTTGAGGTATTCTTCTTCCTGTTCAGTCATGTTCGTAAAGAATTTGGAAAAAGCTCTCTGGTTAAAACAGGATCAAACTTTTCATATGTTTTCATTTACTGATTTCCAGTAACACTTTTCCAAGCCAGTCTTTACTTCAGACAAAAAGGGACAAGTGAAATACGCCATTATATTGTGATATGCAAAAGAATTTAGCTGTTTAATTTCTCCATCGTGATTGAAAGAATTTCAGCTGATTACTTTGCAATCAGGTAGAGGCGTCTTACCAACACTATTATTACCACCAACAGCTCGAATCCCCATGAGTTGCTTGCCGGTATTAACTCTGCACTTACATAGGGCTTACATTGGTCTTACACTGTTCTTCACCCCTTCAGAGAGAAAACAGTTACTCTCTGTAAAGGCAAGCGAGGCAGTGCTGTAGAAACGTAGTAGCTAATTTTAGTGAGTTTTATAAAGCAGTAATTGCCATTTTGCCACGTACAAGCTTAAAATAAATGAAGCCAAATGTACCTGATTTTCAGAACGTCTTAGATCTGTAAACAACCTTGCAGAATAATTATTTCACATAATTTCTGAACTGCACAATTCTGCAACGTCATTTTCAATTGTAGTTGACAGACAGCGGAACCCTCTTTCTCCGATTCTGTGCTCTGAACCGACTCTGGCTTTTCAGTCGTCTTTTAAAAACTGTATTTTTTACTATAATTGCTCCTGCTCAGTTTTCCGGTTATGTTTCCTTAGCGCCAAGAAGCTTTGGCCTACTCTGATTTTTAGTAAGGTTGCCTTTTCACTCAAACTTTGTTTTTCCATTAGCAAGGCACTGCCCGAATCAAATGTTATATATTATCTATTATCGCACAACTAATGCAAAGCAAAAATGATGTATAAAGGATCAAGTCACAAACTAACTTCACGCCTAAATCCTGATGGTGGGATCCTAACCCTTCTTAAAACCAGTAGTGAACTTCTCACATCATTGCCCATACTGTTTGCATTAGCATTAAGGGGTTGTATTGGGGTGCTGCTGGGCGATATTTATAAAGCCACTCCTAAAAAGCAGGATCAGTAGAAGGCCTACAATCGGGCAGTGACTAAAGACTCAGGACTGTAATGAGACCACCCCCTGCCAGACAGTGTATGGAGCTCCCAATGCACTTTTATGTTAATTAGACAGAGAAGATGAGTTTATGTGTGCATATTTTGCATTTCTTAAAGGGGCTATTCAGTTGATTGGCATAGCCAATAGGTCTCGCCTATGGGACCTTATAAGTATTTAGTTATACAGCACAATATTCGTGGTGCAACAACATCAACTGTTGCATGGCTAAACACAAGGTCCCAAATCCGAGACCTATTGGCTATGCCAATGCTTGTTTACTGTTCCTTGCTTCTAGGTAAAACCTGGCAGTAAAATACAGTAAAATTGTTATGATTCCCTCTGCCACGCGAGAAGCCTCCCATGGCGAGGGAAGCCTTATATGTTTACTTTAAAAAAGAAAAATTAAATACTCTGCACTACAGGGCTGCGTCCTGCTGATGCAGCCCCATAGCAGGGAGTAAAATGCATTGGTTCCTGGATATGCTTTTATCAATGACCGCCTTCCGGGTAGCCATTGATAAATCTGGAAAGCGGTCCTTCCACCAGAGAAACAGAGCAATTTACGCCATTGCCCTGCCGGACCCACGGCCATCTGTCAGCGTTTAAATCAGGCTCATAACCAGTATTTGTTGGAGTAATACGGTACGCCCATTTCACCCTCCACACTGCCACTTCCCAGTTATTTTTGTTTTTCAGTGCCATCTGGACAATGCTGATTACCACCCTATTAAAGTATTCTAGAGCACTGTTTTCCACAGGGCGGTGAAGAGTGCCCCAGAGTATATCATGTGTATGGTATAAAGAAGAGCCAGTTGGAAAACATGACGTGACTTTCGTGCAAGGCGGAATATCAGTATTCATGAAGTATTGTTTTTTAAAGAAGTCAGATTAAGATTGAAATAACAGTAATAATATTGGTTAGATTATACATTTGCAAAATCATCAGCGTACAACGAAGATTATAAAGGATTTTAAAATGTTTTTAGAGACACATGCAGAACCAGCGTAGAAACACGATATCTTTACGTAATGGCTAAGGGTATTGTGGGAGATGAAGTGTTGTCGATAGTTTCGGGAAAGTAACGGGTGATTGGATAAGGATAGTACGTGGCAAAAAAAACGGGTCACGTGGGCTGCACACCATGTTTAAATTAAGGCGGTTGCTAAAGACAAGGATTTATTCGTGCGGAGATGGGGAGAGAAGGATGGTTGTCAGCTAGCAGGTACGAACACGGGTTGATTGTATGGAATCAGGACGGAGAACAAAATATATTCACGGTCACGTGTAGAGGGGAGAAAGGGATATAAGAACTATGAATACGAAAGGAAGGTGTTCTGACGAGGGAAGGAATGAGACAGGGAGTAGAAAAGGGAAAGCATGGTTGAATAACGAGGGGGAAGAGAAGAGGTGAGATGGGGTGAAGTAGTCTTAATAGCTAAAAGTATGAGATATTGAAACGGGTGAAATCTAGGATGGAGACAGAATGTTACTTGTAATAGTAGGGGATTATTATGAATTTTTCAAAAAATGATCCTTTTTTGAACTGCATGTGATAAATTAAGGTGAAATGAAGGACAATTTAAAAGACTGAGTTTTTTAAATGTGATAAACAAAATATAGTATGGAGGATGTATTTTAATGTATGTTTTATTGTTAATTTCAGTGTCCCCTGACGAAGGGCCCACAAGGGCCCGAAATGCATTGGGTCAATAAAACTGCTTCTGATGAATACAGCGCTTGTACGTGTTCTGAATTAGAGGTTCGGATGGCCCATTCTTAACATTAGAAATCCAGAAAATTGCTTTCCTTGCATGGCGGTCTAAAAGATATTCCAAGAGTGAAAGAGTGAAGAATGACACGAGTAAATATGAGTAAAAACATACAAATAAAAAGCGAGAAGATTGCAAATGCAATATTGGCAGTGCCACTGGCTTCGGGGTGAAAGGTCGCCCCTACTTGATGTGATAAAGAAGAGCCAGCCCGCACATCTCCACATGAGCTGATTTATCCTGCAAGGGGACAATACATGTTGTGAGTTATGTACTGTTGTTTGCGTTGTACGCACTGTACCTGTGTTCTCTTTAAATAGCTTGTTACTTACTGTGTGCACTTGAGTGTTGTAATGTATTGATGCCCACCTTATCTCTCTCAACGGGGATTTGAATTAGTGCTTGAACAGCCTCCCTCATCCTTCAAGTCCTGCAGTATTTCCTCTCAAGCTCTAGCCGTTTCCATGGAGTCCTCTCCTCTTTTATCCTCTCTAAGGATGTTAACACTTTCTAATATAGCCTATCGAAGAAGTTACATTTTCCGTTTGACTATTTGAGGGCTCCTTGCCACCTTCCAGTTCATTGCAAGATACCTTTTTGCAACAATCAGTGCCAGGTGTCAAACAACACAATCATGTATTTAAAACCTTCTCCACCATCAAAAATGGGGTCTACATCCTACGGCTATAATTCGTAAAGCTTCCCAAGGGCAAATCAGGACATGGATTGGGAGTTAGGGGGGCATGGTAAGTAACTAATGAGTTATTTGCACCAAAACACTCAGGACACTTTTCTTCACCCTCTCGATTTCAGAATCTAAATCCAATCACCAATAGTGCTGTCTGACTCACTCTCCTTTTATTTTTTACTATCCTTAAATAACCTTCGTGATTAATATTTAGAATGCAATTCCTTAGTTTAATAGGGGAAATAATTCTGTTTCCTCTCAATAAAAAACTTTATTGGTAAGCTCAGCACTTACATCCCAGAAACTTTGCAAATCAGTATCAAGGTAACATTTTTCTGACCAACCTTTTCCGGTGTAATCCCTCATGTTCCACCAATATCATATATTTACCATAACTATCGATCCATTCTTCTCTGAAGATTGCACTCTGTTCTACCCAACGTACACTGGCTAGTGCATACTCTTCCCAAACACACTTACTACATTCTTTTACATGAATAGGAGCTCTGCTGAACAAACATCAGCCAAACTATACAAAGTGCCCCAAACTGCAACTGATGTTTTCCAAAATGGCTGCTTGCATGTCATGGCAAGGAGAATTAGGATTTTGGCTGGTTTAAAGAGAAGGCGGAGAAGACCAGAGAGGCTCTTCAGCCTGAGTGTCACACTTTTTCAACAAACAGAGGAAGAGATATGCACCAAGTATAGGCTAAGTAGTGCAATAATCCTTGATCTAATTGCTGATGTAAAGCCCCAGCTTGAGAGACACTCCTTATGCAGTAATTCCATCTCCACCCATGTACAGGTGTTATGTAGTTTGCATCTATTAGCATCTGGTAGCTATCAAGATGCGATTGCAGCAGCTGGTGGTGTATCCAACAGTTCGCTGTTGCGGTTTTTCAGTTTATTCCTTAATGCTTTTTAATGAGAATCCTAGCTCCAATTTTATCGCATAGACAACTTTCCTAATGTTATTGGGTGTGCAGATGGTACACATGTGTCAATCTGCCCACCCTCCGCCACTATCTATTCCTCAACAGAAAAAATACTCATTCTATGAATATACAAGTGGTGTGTGATACAGAACATGTAATTACAGAGATAGTAGCAAGTTTCCCAGGGAGCACCCATGATTCATTCATTCAGACACAATGGCATTCATGCAAGGCTACAAAGTGGAGAATCTGATGACGCACGTATTTTGGGTAATAAGCCTATGTTACATCTTATTGCAATTTTAAAACACTAACATTTTAACTTTGATGCATAAAACTATGCATTAGTGTTATAGGGGATAGTGCATATGCCATTCGCCCATGGATAATGACTCTATATATGAATCCATCCACATGCAGCGAGCATCGCTACAATGTGACACAGGAAGACCTGAGGTGTGATTAAGTGAACATCTGGAATACTGAAAAGTAGATTCAGATGCCTATACAACAATGGTGGTGCTCTACTGTAATCTCCAGAATTCTGTTGCAAGTTTGTAGCCACATGTGCAATTCTTCATAATGTAGCAACTTGTAGAGGCTTACCAGTTACTGTATCTAACTCTAAACTGATGATGAAGAAAACATCTGCAGCCACATATTTAACATGATGCATTGGGAGCAGCAGAGGGCCCCCGGTGCTATGCTACCAAAGCTGATGATTATTTTTCTGAATAAGTGAACTATGGGCACAATACAATTAAAGCAAACTCAAAGGCATATGTGCAGGAAAACATAAACCAAGCTTTATTCCTATGGTGTGCTAGGAATGTAAGCATACTAAATGACATTAAATCATGTCACTGTGAGTTCTGAAATATAGTTTGCCATATGCATGTAGACACACAACAAATAAAAAAATATAATGATATCAGGCAATGATTTGCGTTGTGAACAGAAATGCTGGTACCCACATTTACATCTCCAGCACAGTTATGCTTGGTTTCACGCACACTCATGGTGTCACTGACAGAAATGCTACCGACAGTAGAGCGGTCCTCACTCTCAGGACATACTACCGGGCTGACACCTGCTATCTGAGTGGTTTGTAATGTCTCTACAGTATTCGTTATCTGTACGAGTCAACGAGCCACATCACCTCTGTAGTGCCCCATTTCAACTTGCAGGTTGACAATACACCCTGGCAAGACAGATATTGCAGTTGCAAGTCTGTTAATTGGTCTTGTCAATCCATCAGTGGGTAGACCATTGACGTTCCCTACGTCTATGTTGTATATGGTTGGTAAGTTTATCTATGCATAGGGTCCTCAAAGCTTCAGTGAGAATGTCTTTCTTTCAATGTATGTTCTGTAGGTTATCAGATAGGGCTGTTCCAATGTTGCAGTGATACTTTTTTCAATATTTGTGAGATTTTTGTCAACCCGTTTTATTTCCCTCTATAGCAGGTGCTGAACTTTAGGCATTGATGCGTCTGAGACACCAAATTCTGGGAAATGTTCACTGCTTGCAAGGAATGGAGTATTGGCCACATGGCGATTATGACGTCTATGTCTTCCCCATGGTTCTCTTGGCCTGACTACAGGTTCCTGGCTCATATTATGTGTGCTTCCTGCACCCACTACTTATGCTGGCTATAGGTGTACTTCACGGTGGGACCCATTGGTTGCAATTGTTCTGTTGTATCATGACTCATCATCCAGTGGCTCATCAGGCTGCATTTGGGAATCCTCAAGCCCCCTAGCCTTCAGAAACATCACTTTCATGAGCATGGATATATGTTTGAAAATGAAATCATTATTATTTTCTGTACTGTGGCTAAGTATTATGTGTTTAATTTTGTTGTGTTGATAAAACTTTGGAAAAATCACATCAGTGTGAATGTACTACATCTCCCATAATGCACTGTGAATGTGCAATGGTTATTTAGTTTCACTGCAATTTATATGTTGGCCATATTTTATGCGCATTCGTTTGATATTCACAGATTAACACATTTCTATGCTATATTTAATGTGTTGTTCAGGCAAAGCCTATTAAGTATTTGGTATAGTTATTAGAGTCTTGTAGTAAATTTACCTTGAGAAGCACCGGGAATCTATGATGTGCCAATTGTGTCGAAGCCGTCCACTGACTCTGGTTTAAAAGTTGCTTCCACAAGTTTCTCATGTGCAGTGGCGGGTGGGACAGTAGGTTGATCTCCTCCAGTTGCTGCAGGCTCAGTAGGACGGCTTGCTACCGTTTCCTTTTTCCTGCATCTGAGGTCATACCATCTGTTAGGGATTTCTTCACTGGATCTATGTGTGACTCCCACTGTATTAATTTTCTGCTGCATTGCCTTTCATATTTTTGGGGGAGAATCTAGAACTGCAAGAGATGCTTTTCCAAATAACTCATCATCCGTAAGTACCTCTAGTTCTTTCTCAGAAGATGTTATTTTTTTTACTTCGAACAGCAATCCTTTCCACTGTTCAATAGTAAACTACTTCCTGGATGTGATGTCATCAGACAGGAACAAAGGCATCATTCGCTATGTGCACGCTGATTCGCTATTTAGGTAATAACTTTTTGCAATACCCTAAATAGTGAACTGAATGAATCCAGATTAAAAAATTCAACCGCAACTTATTTCATACATTATAAATTGCGATTACCAATTTGTGATTTGCAAACATTTGCAAATTGGTCATCGCTTTTAAGGAAATGTATACATATGCCCCTTCAAATCCTAAATTAATGACTGTTTGTATGGAATTTATATTTCTTGAATCCTGCAGTCCATCGTTTGTTTTCAAACACACTCAAAACTTTCCTTACCAAATACCTTCACACTTCTTGAAAAGTTGATACATTTGCCTTCAGAAGACAGTTGTCGCAGAGGTCCAACAAAAAGCAAATGGACAGATTTGAAACATCCAATTGGTGCAACAAAAACTTACATGGTCTATTTTGGAGGAGGTTTGCATCCCATTTGCACCACACAAGGTGGTACATGTGGGACGCAAACCTTAAATAAGATTTATGAAGCCACAGAAAGCCACTTTGCGTGGCCCTGAGTAGCTTCACAAATCTGAAGTAATGCAATACAGCGCACATCGCTGCGCTGCGTTACTCTACCCTGGGAAGGCGTAGAAAGAGGAATACACCTTCCAGGATGGTTTTTGTGCAGGAAGGTCCCCCTACTGCACAAAAACAATCCTGCATGCAGCACACGCAATCTTGCATCATGGTGCAAGGGTGCCTGTGTAAGTGCTAGTCAGCCAATAGGGCGGCAGTTCATGGGCAAAGAGATAAGTGTGCCTTATTGCCTTAAATACAGTGCATTCCTACCATTTCCTTCTCACACAGTGCACTGCACCTTGGTGACTTACTGCACTGCATGACGTGGTCATAAATGAGCCCCATAGTTTCTTGCTATCTTCATGTAATGGTACTAGGTGGTATGCAGATGCCAAGTTGATTGCGGAGAACCCCTTAACCCCTTTGGTCATGGTCAAAAGTTCAATAATTTTAGGCAAGTTAAATTTAGCCACCTCAATATTTCTATTGAGGTGTCTTAAGGTCCACACACAACCCGATGTTTGAGGCAGTTTGTTGTGCCATGACCAAAGGGGAAAGTCATTCTACAGACCTATAATACACTGTTTCTATAGTTTGTCCAGCTTACACTCCACTTCTCCTCTGATACCTAAAGGAATATGCCTCACCTTATAAGCCATGGGAACAACACCTTCTTTGAGTATAATTCTAGGGGATAAACCTTCCAAAACCTTACTTTCCTGAAAAACACAAACTTCTCCTAAACTGATTTATCAATAATAATAACTGGTGAGCCAGAATCCCCCATAACTTTAAAATGAACCCCGCAAATCTTCATTACACAAACCGGTTTGTGTCTAACAGATTGCTCAAGACTTAGCACATCATAATTAATACAACTATCACTGTTTACTTCCTCTCCAACTAATGATTCATCCTCTGCTTTCTCCAACACACGCTTTAATTGAAGAATTTCACGTTTTCTCTTGCACACTCAGGAAATGTGCCCTATAATGCCACAATAAGAAGATTTTTATTTTAAAACTGGACAAGATTTATCATGGGCTATATGACCACTGCTAAAACAACGGTAACACAACAACCTAGAATACTTGGTTGTGGTGATTTCAGACTCCCTTGTTTTTATTGCATTTTCCTTTCTAAGAAATGTTCATAAGATTCTCACTGTCTTTCATAAAAACATTACTTGCCAGAGAAAGTTTGTACTGAGATTCCTTATTAATTGTATTGGGCATAGCTGCTTTGGAACATCTCATTGACAGCCCTGCGTTCTTAACCATAGCTATACTTTCTTTTAAGGGCGAGTCTCCATTTACCCATAATTTGTCCAGAACACGAGTTATTAGATTGTATAATAATTTGGTCCTGAATTCATTCACCATGAAAAGTACCAAATCTGCAAGGAAAGCTAGCATTTTAATGCTGCAACATAGTCATCAATTAGAAACCTCCTGTTTATGTTTAACTTTCTTTTAGCTATCCACAACTTTGCACACTGATGGAGAAAATTACAATTTCAACTAATCAATTGCATTTTTAAGCATAGTCTCTTCTGGGTTACTAGTTTTTATTCCTCAATCTGCTTGTAAATCCTGGGATCTCCAGGTCCTAAAGTATGCAAGAGAATATTCATTTTTTATTGTAAAAATCCCTCATCTTCTATTGTGGAAATTTAATTCATAAAATATTCTCTCCACTCTGGCCATTTCATAAGTGGTTCTCTCAGACCAGGTAGCAATGCCCGAGAAGGAGTGAGAGAAAAAGTCTGCTCTAAACACATAATTATTTTAGCAGATCAACTTAGCATTTGCTATGTTCTACCAGCAAGAGATTGTAGTGTGCAGCAAGAAAGACGTTGTAATCCAATGATGGTCCAGACTCCAAGCGTAGATTAGTTAGGATTCTTTATTAAGTTGTTACAAGAAGAAATAAGGAAAACCCCACCAGGAGCAGCCACCCTGGTGCTCAGCCCATACCCAACTGACACTCACAGACATCCAACATTCCATCCACACCAACATTCCATTCCACACTCATACTGGCTGAGCAGCAGGTACAACAAAAGGTTTCCAAAGTTGTTGCTAAGGAAGACTAGGATTGATCACTAAAACCTCAGACAGACGATTGTCATCCTAATCCAACTCGATGAAGCTTGGAGAAAAAACAAACAGGGTGGGACACCTGGAGCATGTTGCATGACCTGATGCCAACAACTTCAATTTGCGAATCACTAATATGCAGGAAACTCTATGCGCATCATGGGCACATTAGAACTAGGCGATGACAAGCTGGACAGCTGTTCAGTAAGTGAGGATGACTGTTGACAGCACACGCCGAGTCACATGAGCTTAACTGGATAATGCTTCATCGTAGCGTGAATACCTGCACCTTGAAACACCTCTACGCATATTGACCATTAGCATACCACTAATATCATTAAGACGAATTAGATGTGAGGCTTCACTCTGAAAGGCTGCATAGCATAGCAGCGATCATCAGTATACCATGGGCTCACAGAAAAATTCTCAACATGTTCTACGGGACAGATTGTCGTCCAATTGTAATGATGATGTAAAGGCCAGGTAAGTTAACTTCAGGATTTATTTTAAATAAAGAAACCCTTAAAACTGCAGGTGCTCAAGGAAATTGCCTACACAACTTTCACAGGTGAATTACCTTCCACTATAATTCTAGAATAAGAATCTTAACAATTTCAAACATGCATGTGTACATAGATTACTAACTGTCAGGTCCCCAACAAAGAGGTCACATGTCAAGAAAGGTATCCAGTACAAGAAGAAAGGAATGATGATGGCCGTGTTGTCAAAACTGTGTAAACAGCATTTGGTGCAAGGTCGAATGCAATATGGCGGCAGAGCGTTCCTTAATCAGAAACGGGTTAGCGCTCTAGTTGATTTGGCAGATTTGCGTGATACAGGTGAGGCGCGCGGAGAGCTGCGCACTTCACCTGAACTGTGAGAGGAGTAGGAGGTTACTTCAACGCGTCGCGTTAGTCAGGGAAAAGAAGCTACGCGTCGCGAGAATTCTGAGGAGAATTTTTGAGTTCGAAGGCAGCCAGCAACCCCAAGTAAGACTGTTCCAATTTCTACCAGAGAAAACGTTCCGAACTTAGCAACAGCGTGAGTTTGGCAGAAGCACCGGTTCTAGTGAACGAGTGCGCAGCATTCAAAGAAGAAGTCAGCACTAGTACAAGAGTAGCGCCAGCTATTAGTACGAGTTAGAGTCAGCTCAAGTCTTGAATATAAAAGGTGTAAGGTACACTATAGCAGTTCCGAGAGAATTCCGATTCCTGACAATAAAATACCTTAGGGAGTGAAACTCTTGAGGGCAGAATACAAAGGACACCGAATAGTATGAGACAAAACTACAGTGAAGCAACAGTAGTTAGAGAATAAGAAATACTTATAAAAGGTGAAGAAGAATAAGAAATTAACCAAGGCTTCCGTTCTCTGTCCTGTAAGTGAGTCTAGAGGAAAAGACAAAAGAGAGGTCAGGAAGGGAGAAAGAAATATAATAACACAAGTTTATTATCTTACAGTGAAAAAACATTAAGAACAGAAGAACGAGTAGCTTAGAAGAGAAGCAAAGGCACACCGCACCAGGGTGGGTACAATAGAGATTAAGGAAAGATCAAGGTAGGAAGAGAAGGGAAGTAGAAAGTGATTTACATGTAATTGTTTATTTACAGCTCACGAGCAACAGCAAGAGCCAGAGAAAAAGATAGAATACATAAGAAGAAGAAGAAAGGAAGACCACCAGTGTGTGCATTCTCTTCTCTGTCCAATTCCCCTTTCCTCCTTTGGGCTCTTCTGGCTACGCATTTAGATTGTGTGGAGGCTGGGGAGTTCGGAGGAGGAATTGGGAGCTTGCGTCATTCTGCTCCTGTGTCAACGGCCAGCAAGAGAAGAGCTGGTTCTGACAGAGTGAAGTGACCACGAGGTATAAGGCACCTGAGCAGAATGGCGGAAGGTTTGGATTTAAAGAAGCTGGGGAACATTTTGGATGAGATACAAAGAGAATTAATTACCGTTAGAGAAGAAAACAGGGAACTCAAAAAGGACACCACAGAATTGGCTCAAAGAATAGGGAGTTTGGTTGCGGGAGATGAGTATAAGACATCTTCCCCAGTTTTGGGTTCATTTTGAGGAAGCAGCTCCGTCCCAGTCAAGGGTAAACACACAAGTAATACAATCTTTATCCCCGGTGATTCCCCTAGCACCCCCAGAACGCTTTAGTGGAGACCCCCAGAAGGCCCAAGTCTTTTTAACACAATGTTCCTTGCACTTTATGTGCAGACCAGCATTGTTTCCAGATGCGCAGTCTCGAGTGGCATTTATCCTATCCTACCTAAGTGGGGATGCCGCAGCTTGGTCAATGCCTTTGGTCACCAGAAACGACCCTGTGCTATTCAATTTAGAAGACTTCAAGAAAGAGTTCATGCGAATTTTTGACCGTCGGAAGGTGTCTCAAGCTACCGATAATGAACTTTTAGAGATCCGACAAGGAAACAGAGAGTTAGTTGCATACTTGGCACAATTCAACAAGTTGGTGTTAGAGACGGAATGGCCAGAGAACAAACGAGCAGCAGTATTTTATCGGGGGCTAAAGGATGAATTAAAAGATGCCTTAGCGCAAGTTCCCAATCGTCCAACAGACATCTCCGCTTTGGTGGATCTAGTGTTGGAGATTGATTTTCGCCAGAGCGAGAGAAGGGGCGAGAAGAAACGAGATTTTCGACACAGTGTACCGCGTTTTGATAGAGCCAGATATGAGCCTCACAAGGAGCATGATACAAATCGCGGAATTGAGCCCATGCAAATAGGAACTATCCGTGGACCTCTTACAAAGGAGGAGAAGGAGAAAAGGCGGAACAATAAATTGTGTCTCTATTGTGGAGGAAGTGGGCATTTTGTTCGAGATTGCCCCAAAAAGCCCAAGACGCAGTCGGCGGAAAACGCCACGTGCCACCAGTAGCTGGAGTTGGACTGGTGGTTGCAGAAACAAATTCAGCTCCAAAGAATCATGCTTTGGCAAATACTTTGCAAGCAGCCGCTCCTCATTTGGTGATATCTGTCACTCTGAGCTATCGAGAACAAAAAAGGAATCAGATAGCTGTGATGATAGACTCGGGAGCGACAGGTAATTTCTGCGATTTACAATTTGCAGGGAGAATTGGATTACTAGCAATCCAAAAGGAGAAGAGTGAGCCCGTCAGAGCAGTAGACGGTACCAATCTGTCATCAGGCCCCATTGTGAGTCACACAGAACCAGTGCATCTAGAAACCACAGAAGGTCATCGTGAAATATTACAATTCAATCTAATAGACGCCCCACAGTTCCAATTGATCTTAGTGTTACCTTGGCTCACGGAGCATAACCCCACCATAGATTGGGCAGCAAGAACGATAATCTTGAACTCGGATTACTGCAAGGAAAATTGTTTCAAAGACTGCAAAAGTAGAATAAAAAAATCTCCTGCTTATCATTTAAGTGAAAACGAAAATTCAGTTTGTTTGATAGACACGGTAACCTTACCCGAAAAATATAGAGAATATCAGGATGTCTTTAATGAAGTTGAAGCAAAGAAATTACCCCCTCACAGGGAGTATGATTGTAAAATAGACTTGGAACCTGGAGTGAACTTACCCTGCAGTAGAATTTATGCCTTGACCGAACAAGAAGATAAACATTTAAAGAAGTATCTGCCGGAATACCTAGAGAATGGATTCATTCGACCTTCGCAGTCTCCAGTATCTTCCCCTTTGTTTTTCATTCCAAAGAAAAATGGAGAATTACGCACGTGCATAGACTACAGGGCAATAAATCGAATAACAATCAAGAACCGTTACCCTTTACCTCTGATTTCCACTCTTCTGGACCAGGTGAAAGAAGCTAAAATCTATACCAAGCTTGATCTGCGAGGAGCTTATCACCTGGTCCGAATCAGAGAAGGTGATGAGTGGAAGACGGCATTTAGAACTAAGCAAGGTTTATTCGAATACCAGGTGATGCCATATGGGCTATGCAACGCGCCAGCTGCATTTCAACATTTTATAAATGATGTTTTGAAGGATTGCATAGATCAAATAGCAATCGTATATATTGACGACATACTGATTTACTCGACAGAAGTAGAGACACATGAAGAACATGTCAAGAAGGTACTACAAAGACTTTGTGAGAATGGGTTATTTGTCAAATTGGACAAATGTGCATTTGATGTAACCACAGTCGAGGTCTTGGGATTTGTACTTGCTCCTGGAGGAATCACCATGGATGAACATAAGATAAAGGCTGTGACTGAGTGGAAATCCCCTACCTCAGTTAAAGAAATCCTAAGTTTCATAGGATTTGCCAACTTCTATAGAAGATTTATTCAGGATTTCTCAAAAAAGTTAATCCCAATCACACGTTTATTGAAGAAGGGAGTTCCTTTCCAGTGGGATGCTGAAGCAGAGGCAGCATTTGTACAATTAAAGAAGGATTTCACCACAGCGCCTATTTTGTTGCATCCAGATCCTGCAGAACCATTCTTTGTTGAAACGGATGCGTCAAATCTGGCCTTGGGAGGAGTGTTATCGCAGAGACACAAAACTACGGGCCAGCTCCATCCAGTGGCCTTCCGCTCTCGAAAATTAACACCTCCAGAAATTAATTATACAATCACTGAAAAAGAATTACTGGCCATTAAGGATGCTTTCAAGGAGTGGAGGCATTATTTGATGGGAGCTCGGCATGTAATAACAGTGTATACTGATCACCGAAATTTGAAGTTTTTAAAATCAGCCCGAACTTTAACTCCCAGACAGCTACGCTGGTCCTTGTACTTCTCTGAATATGATTTTGTAATTACTTTTCGACCTGGAACCCAGAATGGAAAGGCGGATGCCCTATCTAGATTAGAGACGGAAGGAGTCACGGAAAAGGTTTTGGATCAGGCAATAATTCCAGCGGAAAAAGTAATCAATGCCGTTTTACAAGAAACCGTTGAGAATCAAGAGAAAGAAGATCCTTTGAGTTGCGAAGAGATGAGGAGTTGGTTAAAAGAAGATTCCAAAAGAGAAATTCGAGAAGGACTACCCTATCACCATGGAGCATTATACTTGCCCACTCCAGAGATGCAATTAAAGGCTTTAAAAGAATGTCATGATAGCATCTTATCAGGACACAAGGGAATTAACAAGACTAAAGAATTGGTGCGCAGACGATTCTGGTGGCCAAACATGATCAAGGATATACATCAGTATGTAGCGACTTGTGAGACTTGTGCAAGAGGAAAATCAGAAAGGAAATGTCCACAAGGCCTGTTACAGCCCTTGCCCACCCCTCCTTTTCCCTGGCACACTGTGACCTTAGATCTCATAGTAGATTTACCCTCTAGCCATGGTTATGATTCCATTCTAGTGTGTGTGGACGCCTTTACTAAAATGGCGCATTTTGTGCCCTTAAAGGGGGTACCATCTGCCAAGGTTTTAGCGGATGCTTTCAGCCAGCATGTAGTTCGTGCACATGGCATACCTAAGATTTTGGTGTCAGATAGGGGCTCTCAGTTTCTGTCTCATTTCTGGAAGGCATTCACCAAGCGTTTAAACATAGAGAATCGATACACCACTAGTTTCCACCCAGTCAGATGGACAAACAGAACGCACGAATCAGGATCTGGAGCAATATCTGAGATTGTGTCTTTTAGAACAGGAGGGAGACTGGCCCGATTATTTATGGGCAGCAGAATTTGCACATAATAACACTACAAATGCTTTGACTGGTTACACTCCATTCTTTCTGAATACTGGTAGACATCCACAACATTCCTTAAACTTCCAAGAAGTGGGTGTTCCGGCAGTATCCAATTGGGTAGAACAACTGACACAAGTCCATAGTAGAGCTATCAAAAATCTAACAGTAGCGAAGGCAAAATACAAACACTACGCAGACAAAAAGAGAAGAAAAGAACCAGAATTGTTAGTGGGAGATAAGGTTTGGTTAAATACAAAAAATATCAGATTAAAAGGGGTTAGGAAGTTCCAACCACGATATATTGGACCTTATCCAATTGCGAAAAAACTCAGCACCTTAAATTATCAGCTAAAATTACCTAAGAGGTTACGTATACACCCAGTCTTTCATGTTTCTTTATTAAAGAAGGCAGAACCAGAAGTTAGATTGAGTAAGACCGCAAAGCCAATTCAAACTGAGAAAGGAGATTAATTTGAAGTTCAACAGATTTTAGACTCTAAACTGCAAAATGGAAAGTTGTATTACTTACTAGATTGGAAGGGTTATGGTCCGGAGGAAAGATCCTGGGAGCCAGAGTCTGAAGTTAATGCTCCACGACTAGTAGCAGAATTCCACAGAAGATTTCCAAACAAGATCCAGAAGGAAGGAAGATCTTTGAGGGAGGGTACTGTCAGGTCCCCAACAAAGAGGTCACATGTCAAGAAAGGTATCCAGTACAAGAAGAAAGGAATGATGGTGGCCGTGTTGTCAAAACTGTGTAAACAGCATTTGGTGCAAGGTCGAATGCAATATGGCGGCAGAGCGTTCCTTAATCAGAAACGGGTTAGCGCTCTAGTTGATTTGGCAGATTTGCGTGATACAGGTGAGGCGCGCGGAGAGCTGCGCACTTCACCTGAACTGTGAGAGGAGTAGGAGGTTACTTCAACGCGTCGCGTTAGTCAGGGAAAAGAAGCTACGCGTCGCGAGAATTCTGAGGAGAATTTTTGAGTTCGAAGGCAGCCAGCAAACCCAAGTAAGACTGTTCCAATTTCTACCAGAGAAAACGTTCCGAACTTAGCAACAGCGTGAGTTTGGCAGAAGCACCGGTTCTAGTGAACGAGTGCGCAGAATTCAAAGAAGAAGTCAGCACTAGTACAAGAGTAGCGCCAGCTATTAGTACGAGTTAGAGTCAGCTCAAGTCTTGAATATAAAAGGTGTAAGGTACACTATAGCAGTTCCGAGAGAATTCCGATTCCTGACAATAAAATACCTTAGGGAGTGAAACTCTTGAGGGCAGAATACAAAGGACACCGAATAGTATGAGACAAAACTACAGTGAAGCAACAGTAGTTAGAGAATAAGAAATACTTATAAAAGGTGAAGAAGAATAAGAAATTAACCAAGGCTTCCGTTCTCTGTCCTGTAAGTAAGTCTAGAGGAAAAGACAAAAGAGCGGTCAGGAAGGGAGAAAGAAATATAATAACACAAGTTTATTATCTTACAGTGAAAAAACATTAAGAACAGAAGAACGAGTAGCTTAGAAGAGAAGCAAAGGCACACAGCACCAGGGTGGGTACAATAGAGATTAAGGAAAGATCAAGGTAGGAAGAGAAGGGAAGTAGAAAGTGATTTACATGTAATTGTTTATTTACAGCTCACGAGCAACAGCAAGAGCCAGAGAAAAAGATAGAATAGATAAGAAGAAGAAGAAAGGAAGACCACCAGTGTGTGCATTCTCTTCTCTGTCCAATTCCCCTTTCCCCCTTTGGGCTCTTCTGGCTACGCATTTAGATTGTGTGGAGGCCGGGGAGTTCGGAGGAGGAATTGGGAGCTTGCGTCATTCTGCTCCTGTGTCAACGGCCAGCAAGAGAAGGGCTGGTTCTGACACTAACATGGCACATTCCAACCTAAATGAGTAATTCAGTGTACTGGTACTAAGTACACCTACTAGCCCCAAAGGTTTGGCCTGTGTTTAGTTGAACTTCAATGGGCTACGCTCGTATACTGGACTGGATGCTGTCTGTGCTCGCTTAAAAGATAATGTACTTATTTGCTAGGTTTCAGTGGGAATTTTGTTCCGTTGCGTCCATGGGCATTTCTTGGGCTTGGAAGAGTTTTGTGGCAGATGCATCAACACCCCAATAACATTCCAGTAGATTGATATATGCTGTGCAAAGATTTACATTTTTCCTTTGGATTCAAAAATTGTCCTTTGAAACATAACTTTAAGATACTGAGATATTGCTCTAGTGTTTCCATGATCCTTTTGCAAGGATCTCGGTTGTTGGAAAGGTACAAGTTTGGGCTTTAAAAGCACTTTCCATTGGATAACATTTGCCATAGGCCCTAATGTTAAATCTTTTCATACCACCTGGTGATTAGTGTTATAATACAATTTGGGGTAATACCTCCGGCTAGGGCTGGGAAACTTCTGGTTTATTACTCTTAACTGTAGACTAACCAACACTATAAAAAATGCATACTTTGGAGGAGGTGAACATGCAGATTTACTAATACAGTTCCACTTTAAAGAATTTTGAGAAAGAGCAAATATTGTGGTGCTGGGCGCGGAGTTAAAATTAACTAGAGGAAAGTGGATCCATTTCAGTGCGGTCAGATTTACTATTCCAAAATCAGTTTTTAATAACCTAACTCCAGCCCAACAAATACTACAGAAAGTGCATACATTTGGGACAAGGGGGAGTCAGAATTACTATTCTCGCTACAGACCAACAGAATATGGGAAAATTAGTACTTTGAGGGACAGTGGTCACATTGATGGCGCCACAGTAATATAAGTAACCCATTAAAATAAAAACTTTTAAAAATCTAAATATTAATAATCCTAAAATTTGAAAATAACAATAAAATCATTTTTTAAAAATTGACAAATATGCCCGAATAAAAGGAGTTCAAATTAATAAATTACCCATATTTAAAATAAAGATCCCACAAATGACCATTAAGGACACAAACCTAAAAGAAAAGTAATACAATATATTGTGATAGTAATTTACAATTTTAAAATGTTATTTTTTAAAACCTTTTAATGGATTATAATGTAACTGAAACAATACTACTGTCATTCTCCAAATATACCCAGAGATCCATAATAATAATGTAATACATAATTTGTGTTTAAAATAAACATGACACAAAATTCAGTATATTTAAAACAAAAGTACACATTACATAAAAAACAGCAAAAATAACATAATATATTAATATTTAATTTAAAGACCACAACTCAATCCCCAATAAACCTCACATTACCCCCCCCCCCCAAAAAAAAATGTAAGGTTCTAATACGTGTATACAAATAAATATTGTGGTCAAACTCTAAAATATTGAACAATCACCAATAATGAATACACAGTTTAAAAATAACACTACCCATCAATACATACACTGTGCAACCAATAAAAGAAAAACTATTTCCCCCCAAAAATAAACAAATAGTTTTATGTTGTAAAATTAAACATAAAACATTGCAAATTAAAAATGGCACATTAATCAGTAAATATCAATTTAAATTTAACAAATCAATAACATTTAAAATACATCAAATAATTCAAATATTAATCACCCAATCAATCCTGTCAAAAGATATCCATATCTGCAATACTTTCGCCCATAATATTTGTAAAGTGACAGTATTTTTACCATGATGTTATTGTCAGGTTATATGTTAAGAGTCAATATTAAGGTGGACTGCCCTCCAATATATGCTACAAAATCTGTATCTCCAGAGCTGTAACTGATACTGTAAAGTTTGCAACCTATATTTTAAAGATAGTTTACAGGGAAAACAAAGGATTTAAAAACGTTTTTCAGAGGCAAACTGCCAATTTAGCTATCAGGCCCATTCTAAAGGGTCCAGGGATTTAAGGACCAAATGGGAAATCCTTATAGCAAGTATTGACTGTTGACCATTTAATCACAAGAACCAGATACACCTCTTGACAAGCACCAATTGCAGCTTTCTTTTTCTTGGGATGTGCAAAAGTCCCAGTAGGCATATTTCAGGTTTCAGAGCTGAAACCTCCCAGCCACCTCTCCAACGATTGCAATAACCTTTTCCCAGAACTCTGTAATATCCTGGCATGCCCAGTCCATTTGATTGAAATCGCCTTTCATACATCCACATGTTGTGCAGGAGGCGTTAAGAAAAGGGTATAGTTAACAGAGGGTTAAATGTTACTTGTTACTCTTGTGAGATACATTATTATTTTCTTATTTGGCATTCTGTTTTATATTTACATTTGACATCAGTATCATCATAGAGTTACATACGCTATTTTGACTCATAAAACTATATGGAACCACGGAAGAGAACTCAGACACTTAGCAAGGGGTCAAACTGTAAAACCTGAAATGTACCTCTATCAAAAGGCGACAACAGATTTAAGATGTATCCTTACGGCGCACCAGAACTTTACATTATAGAGCCCTGACGAAGTTCCACGATTTTATTTTGGGAACGAAATGAGTTAGCTGGTTGTTCTTTGAATGAAAAAATACAAAACGGCTCTTTACTCAAGTACTATAATAAATTTGTGAAGTAATGGCGATTGGTGACCAAAATCAAACTCCAATATTCTTCAAATGTACATTCCTGTACGAAAATATCAACAATTAGAAATGAAGAGTCTTAACTTTTGTGTTTCCCAAATGATTCATGTTGCAAATCATATGCTTGGGAAATGTTCTCCTTTATTATTTTTTCTTTATTCAAATTCTCATTTCATAAAAACATAGCACAAGAATTGTTAGCCGACGCGGCGCGTTTCATCCCACATGGGACTTCTTCAAGGCTAGAAAACTACATACAAGACACATTTTTAATACACAGACTATATAAATTTCTTTAAAAAAAGGCATATTTACAATATAATAAAAAGCACATTGAACCAGACTTTCTAAATAAAACATTTGTACGAGATAATGGTTCACACTTCATTATTAGGATGTAACCCATTACCCCCATGATTCGATTCGGGGGAGACAACTTGATATATAATAACGTATGTCCTATGCAATTGAATAACATTCATAAATATTTAAGACCAATGATATATGACAGTATTTCAATAATACACAATTATGGTTTTTATGACAAAATCACATAATCCATTTATTAAAAACCGAAAAGAGGGATGCTCAGATATATTGTAAAAAACACTACTGAAATGTATGTCTTCCCAAGTATATCATTTATATCCTATCACAAAGTGAATTAATGATTTGTTACAGAGAGAGGTAGATGCCACTGTTGAAAAACACATTTCATAGACTCCAGCAATTTAACCTATGTTGAAGAAATACATTATATAACTTATCATTTCATAGAAAGCAAACATCCTCTAGATAAAACAGGGGACAATGAGCATCTTAAAAGTTAATAGCACCCTTAGTTTCGCTGTCGTACCTTTAGCAAGTTTTAGATGCAATACAGAAGCGCTTTATATCAGGCTTCCAGTACCAAGCAAATATTTTGAAAGAGAGGGTCTGTGGGAAAATTTAAAGAAAATGGGGCTATACTTCGTACACCATCATGAAGCCCAACGACCAACATTATTTAGTTTAAATTATGTATTATAAGCACAAAGATGCAATCCATCATACCTTAGTTTATGTGAGAAAAATTGCCCAGAAGCTTAATATCCGTCATGCTGTGGCAATGAAATCATCCAGACGCTTAACATCAGCCCTACTATGGCAAGGAAAAGTGTTATCAGATGAATCTGCAGAAAGATTAGGATGAGAACTCCCCTTAATTTGATCATAGAAAACACCATTTGTCACACAGTTACATCATGCCTACACTATAATGTTATGCATATCTATAACACCATTGGCACTGGCAACAAGACAACACTGCCATGTACAGAAAACGTAATCAGTATCAAAGAGCAAACAGAATAAAACCACAGACTAAATGAGAGCATCGCCATAAATAGGGAAATGGTGTGTTCTGAAAAATCAAATCACTTGATATCACCACAATATGGACAAACATAATGATGCTAATCGCACTTGTCAAAACAGATCACGTGTCTCGCATTAACTGTAGAGACTGCAATCTAAATGTAAGATCAGCCCCATATAGTCAAATAGACCCACACTACACAATCACGATGCTGTAAGCAACATCAATCAAAGGTGAGTCCAAACACTATTGTATGCAGTTCATAATTTAAACAAACACGTCCAGTGCTAAACATCTCAACTTTTGGCACAATTTTTAAATAATTATCACCTATGAGCCATAGATTATACGCTTCACCATTTCCTAGATCCCTCATTTGAGTTAACCCAAAGGATTTCAAAAACTAAATTAACCCCTTCCCCGCTCATGACGGAACCGTTCCGTCATGAGCCACGGTTGGCGTGTGCTCATGACGGAACGGTTCCGTCATGACAATCCTGTTGGCGGCTGCTCCGCCTGCGCGGCGCTGTTTCCCCGCCTGTGCGGGGCGACAACGCAAATGGGCGGAGTCATGACGGAACCGTTCCGTCATGAGCACAGCTCAACTGTGGCTCATGACGGAGCGGCTCCGTCATGAGCACAGGCCCACCGCGCTGCCCCCCTGCCCCCCCCAGCGCTGCAGCGGAATGTCCGCAGCAGCGAAGGGGTTAAAGAACAAGTTATTATTAAATGGAATCGCACTACATATTACATAGCACAGCAAACTCTTGAAAACTTACGGGATAGGTATCTCCCAACATCACGTTCAGAAGCCCGGTTCTAATTGAAAAGAACCGAACCTAGAGCTGCACTGGTATTTATACCTTGTAATGAGCAGAAACACCTATGTCTAATTAGATGTTGGCGAAATGAAAGCGGTGACTTAAAGTTCCTAACCGTTAAAGTTGCACCATTTTGAAACATCAAGTTTGTTATCTTCAACCACAGGTTTACAGCACTAAAACCTCAAAATGCGTGGAAAATTAAGCAATGCGTATAACTATATTGATTGTAATGCACATTAACAATAGGGCTGTAATATGTAGCGCTATCATAAGTCAACCATGAAATAATGTTCAAGTACCACCAACCAGCGCCATATTGGAACAGTAAAGTACATCGATGCGGTAGCCTGAGATTAAAAAATGCTAAAGTTGCGCCATTTTGAAACAATAAGTTTGTTATCTTCAACCAGAGGATTGCCGCACTGAAACCTCCAAATACGGGGTAAATTGATCAGTGCATGTAACTATATTGATTATTGGGCACATTAACAATAAGACTGTAATTTGTAGCACTATCGTAAATCAACCATGTAAGAAAGTGCAAATCCCACCGACCAGTGCCATATTGGAACAGTGAAGTAAATCAACGCGTTAGCCTGAGGTTCAAAAATGCTAAAGTTGCACCACTTTAAGCAATCAAGTTAATTTTCCTGGACCAAAGGTCACGAAGATAAAACATAGTCAATACACCTATCTGTATTAGTTATTTAAACATTTATTCAAATGGTCAGATTGTAATACTCTATACTATCGTGCATCAAGCATGAGAGGATGTTGCAAGAACCACCTACCGACGCCATATTGGAACGGCAAAGTATTATAGATCGTGACGTAACTTAAGAGTAAATTACAGTGCAAATCATTTGTTTCATATCAAAACGGCAATATGGTTAAAGAAACTTTCGCTATCCTAAAAACTGCAATTAATTGCAGCATTGTTATTCGCAATGCTGTTTTTGGGCAAACAGATATACAGGACGAAGCTCCACAATGTCAGTCTGACGATTTGAATTACACATGATCAGAAACAATGCAATAAGAAATGACAAGGACAGCCCATATGTAGGGTGACAAGTCCTACCGTTGATAAGATGGCATTCTTTGGGAGAATAGATATCAGAATTGAAAGTTTTCTTGACGAATCTGAATTATATCAGGAACGTGTATTCTAAGGAAATACATACACTCAATATTACCAGATTTTCAAATCAATTTCCTGACTGGCCAATGATAGTAGATTGCAGTGCAAGCTTCGAATATAGCCATATCGATCTGAATAGTATATGGAATGACTGCTCTAGGTTACTTTATAGAAAATGATGTAACTCGTTATTAATATTGAGACAGTACACAGTCCTCAGACGACATATCCACCGTGCTTCCACTTGTCTTAGGTAGTTGACCCTATTTCCTCCCCTATAATTCCTTATTACATGGTCCATAGCATGAAAAGTGACCCTGGTGTATTCAGGGTGTGGTGTGTGTATGTGAAGTGCAACACGATATTTCTCATCCTTATTCCTAATGGCCCTTACATGTTCTTGTATACGAACCTTTAGACTGCCTACACTGCTCCCAATGTATACTTTCTCACACGCACATTTCAAAAGATATACTGTGTGCGTTGTGTTGCAATTTATAAACGTTTTGAGTTTAAATTTCTTTTAAATATTATAACAAAAACTTAAAATCGCATTCACACCAAGACTACATACACAGCAGTTACCACAGATGTAGAAACCAACCGGTTTCTCCGGTATCCATGTGTTAGAAATGGTTTTATGTTCCGTGACATAGCTAGGGCATAGCATGTTCTTTATAGTTTTGTCTTTGCGATAAATGACCTTAGGTTTTTTGGGTCTGATATCTGAAGGCACAGCAATGGACATTAAAAGATGCCAATGTTTTCTTAAGATATTAAAAATATGTCCACTGTAAATGTTATATTCAGTTATGAACATCACTTCCGATTGAGGAACTGCATCTTTCTTATGATTTTTAGTAGCAAGCGTCTGTTTTCTGTCCATCTTGTTTATTTTTCTCTCAGCCTTTTTCAGACATTCATGCTCATACCCTTTTTCTCTGAAATCACTCTTTATTTTTTAAACATTCTCTCTGAAATTATTTTCTATACTACAATTTCGGCGTGACCTGACCATTTCACCGAAAGGTATGGCTGAGATGGTAGATTTTGGATGACAGCTTGTGGCGTGAAGCACACTATTACATGACGTGGATTTTCTAAACATATCACTATGTATGGTATCCCCACTAAATATAATTTAAGATCCAAGAGCTCAATCATCTCTTTAGAACTATTAATAGTGAGTTCAACATTAAATTTGTTACTGTTGAGGTATGAATGATATTGTTCAAGATTCTCACTGCTGCCCTTCCAAATTAAAAAGATATCATAAATGTATCGGCCAGATAAGAGGATGTCATCCATCCATTCTTTGGCCCCTGTGCCCCAGGCATGCTTCATCTCATACAACCCCATAAAGACGTTTGCATATGATGGAACAAACCTGGAGCCCATGGCTGTACCCTGTTTTTGCAGATACTACACAAATACCACGTCCCATTGTGTACCATTTATAACACATGGCTACCGTAGAAACCGGTTGGTTTCTACATCTGTGGTAACTGCTGTGTATGTAGTCTTGGTGTGAATAAGATTGTAAGTTTTTGCTATAATAATTCAAAGGAATTTAAAATCAAAACCTTTATAAATTGCAACAAAACTCAGACAGTATATCTTTTGAAATGTGAGTGTGAGAAAGTATACGCAGTCTAAAGGTTGGTATACAAGAACATATAAAGGCCATTAGGAATAAGGATGAGAAATATCGTGTTGCGCTTCACATACACACAACACACCCTGAGGACACCAGGGTCACTTTCCATGCTATAGACCATGTAATAAGAAATGACAGGGGAGGAGATAGGGTCAACTACCTAAGACAAGTGAAAGCACATGGATATGTCGTCTGAGGACTGTGATGTATGGTCTCAATATTAATAACGAGTGCCATCATTTTCTATAAAGTAACCTAGAGCAGTCATTCCATATACTATTCAGATCTATATGGCTATATTCTAGGCTTACACTGCAATTTACTATCATTGCAATTGGTCAGTCTGGAAATTGATTTGAAAATCTGGTAAAATTGAGTGTATGTATTTCCTTAGAATACATGTTCCTGATATAATTCAGATTCGTCAAGAAAACTTTCAATTCTGATATCTATTCTCCCAAAGAATGCCATCTTATCAACGGTAGGACTTGTCACCCTACATATGGGCTGTCCTTGTCATTTCTTATTGCATTGTTTCTGATCATGTGTAATTCAAATCGTCAGACTGACATTGTGGAGCTTTGCCCTGTATATCTGTTTGCCCAAAAACGGCGTTGCGAATAACAATGCTGCAATTAATGCAGTTTTTAAGATACCGAAAGATTCTTTAACCATATTGCCGTTTCGATATGAAACAAATGATTTGCACTGTAATTTACTCCTAAGTTACGGCGTGATCTATAATACTTTGCCGTTCCAATATGGCGTCGGTAGGTGGTTCTTTGAACATCCTCTCGTGCTTCATGTACGAAAGTATAAAATATTACAATCTGACCATTTGATGAAATATTTAAATAACTAATACAGATAGATGTATTGACTATTTTCTATCTTTGTGACCTTTGGTCCAGGAAAATTAACTTGATTGCTTAAAATGGCGCAACTTTAGTATTTTTGAACCTCAGGTTACCGCGTTGATTTACTTCACTGTTCCAATATGGCGCTGGTCGGTGGGATTTGAACTTTATTTCATGGTTGACTTACGATAGCGCTACAAATTACAGTCTTATTGTGAATGTGCCCAATAATCAATATAATTACATGCACTGATCAATTTATCCCGTATTTGGAGGTTTCAGTGTGGCAATCCTCTGGTTGAAGATAACAAACTTATTGTTTCAAAATGGCGCCACTTTAGCATTTTTGAATCTCAGACTACCACGTTGATTTACTTTACTGTTCCAATATGGCGCTGGTTGGTGGTACTTGAACACACTGACTAATTTTCCACGCATTTTGAGGTTACAGTGCTGTAAACCTCTGGTTGAAGTTAACAAACTTGATGTTTCAAAATGGCGCAACTTTAACGGTTGGGAACTTTAAGTTAGCGCTTTGATTTTGCCAACATCTAATTAGACTTAGGTGTTTCTGCTCATTAAAATGTATAAATACCAGTGCAACTCAAGGTTCGGTTCTTTTCGATTGGAACTTGACTTCTGAACGTGACGTTGAGGGATACATATCCCGTAACTTTTAAAGAGTTCGCTATGCTATGTGACATGCAGTGCGATTCCATTTAAGAATAACTTGTTTTTAAATTTAGTTTTTGAAATCCTTTGGGTTAACTGAAATGAAGGATCTAGGATATGGTGAAGAGTATAATCTATGCCTCATAGGTAATAATCAATTATTTAACAAGGGTCCCCCAAAGTTGAGACGTTTAGCGCTGGACTTGTTTAAAATATGAACTGCATACAATAGTATTTGGACTCACCTTTGATAGATGTTGCTTACAGCATTGTGCTTGTGTAGTGTGGGTCTATTTGACTATATGGGGCTGATCTTACATTTAGATTGCAGTCTCTACAGTTAATGCGAGACACGTGATCTGTTTTGGCAAGTGCGATTAGCATCGTGGTGATATCAAGTGATTTGATTGTTCAGAACACACCATTTCCCTATTTATGGCGATGCTCTGATTTACTCTGTGGTTTTATTCTGTTTGCTCTTTGATACTGATTACGTTTCCTGTACATGGCAGTGTTGTCTTGTTGCCAGTGCCAATGGTGTTATAGATATGCATAACATTAAAGTGTAGGCATGATGTAACTGTGTGACATATGGTGTTTTCTATGATCAAATTAAGGGAGTTCTCTTCCTAATGTTTCTGCAGATTCATCTGATAACACGTTTCTTTGCCATAGTAAGGCCGATATTAAGCGTCTGGACAATTTAATTGTCATAGCATGACGGATATTAAGTGTCTGGGCAATTTTTCTCAAATAAACTAAGGTATGATGGATTGCACTTTTATGCTTATAATCCATAATTTAAACTAAATAATGTTGTCCTTTGGGCTTTATGATGGTGTAGTAAGTATAGCCCCATTTTCTTTACATTTTCTCACAGGCCCGCTCTTTCAAAATATTTGCTTGGTACTGGAAACCATATATGAAGCGCTTATGTACTAAATCTAAAACTTGCTAAAGGTACGACAGCTAAACTAAGGTTGCTATTAACTTTTAAGATGCTCATTGTCCCCTGTTTTATCTAGAAGATGTTTGCTTTCTATGAAATTAAAAGATTTATAATGTCTTTCTTCAACATAGTTTAAATTTCTGGAGTATATGAAATTTGTTTTTCAACACTGACATCTACCTCTCTCTGTAACAAATCACTAATTCACTTTGTGATAGGATATAAATGATATACTATGGAAGACAAACTTCCTTAGTGTTTTTTACAATATATCTGAGCATCCCTCTTTTCGGTTTTGAATAAATGGATTATGTGATTCTGTTATAAAAAACATAGTTGTGTATTATTGAAATACTGTCATATGTAATTGGTCTTAAATATTTATGAATGCTATTCAATTGCATAGGACAAATGTTAATATATATCAAGTTGTCTCCCGCTAATCGAATTATGGGGGTAATGAGTTTCATCCCAATACTGAAGTGTGAACCATTATCTCATACCAATGTTTATTTAGAAAGTCTGGTTCAATGTGCTTTGTATTATATTGTAATATATTGTACATATGCATTTTTTATTAAAAAAAAATGTATATAGTCTGTGTATTAAAAAATTGTCTTTTATGTATTTTTCTAGCCTTGAAGAAGCCCCATGTGGGACGAAACGCGCTGCGTCGGCTAACAATTCTTGTGCTGTGTTTTCATGAGATGAAAATTTGAATAAAGAAAAAAAGAAGAAAGGAGAACATTTCTCAAGAATATGATTTGCAATGCGATTCATTTGGTAGACACAAAAGTTAAGACTGTTCATTGCTAATTGTTGATATTTTCGTACAGGAATGTACATTTTAAGAATCCTGGAGTTTGATTTTGGTCATTAATCGCCATTACTTCACAAATTTATCATAGTGCTTGAGTGCAGAGCTGTTTTGTATTTTTGCTTTTTGGGGGTTTTTCCCATTATTGGGGACGTAGTAGGGTCACGCCCGCGGCTCACTGCACCTCGCGTTTCACTCAATTGCCATTACACTATCCTGACTGGTGCAGGCTTGACCCCTCTTCGTGCTTTTGTGTTTGTTCTTTGAATGAGCCTGAACTTTTGAATAAAGAACTTTCTTGAAGAATTTCTATGGACTGCATCTACTTTCTTGGTGCACCTCCTTGCTTTCATCATAAATCGAAATCTGTATTCAGTGGCACTAAAGGGTGACAAGTGCTGGATGATTTGTGCACAATTCTCAAAGACTAAAATTGAGGTAATTAAGCGAGGTGCTAGCAAACTACTTCGTCGCTCTGTTCAGCTTCGGTTTTGCTATTTTGACTCATAACTTGAGAGATATTGACTTAGGTTACAGGTATACAAGAATAAAATGTTGCTGTTTAATATGCGTTGAAATATCCTGAGAAGAAGTATGGTACCCCCCTAAGCTTGTTGATCTGCGTGTGTTGTCGTCAAGGTGGGTAACTGGGAATGGTTATTTGCTTTCTAACTTGGGATTAAACTAGGGGTGAGTAATTGAGGTTGGGGGCGGTGGTGGGCGTGTGCAGGTCTGTCTTTGGAGGTTTTGACTTTTTTTTGTAAGTTCTGTCATAATATGGAGGGAATCTGTTTCCTTAGGGATTGAGTGGGGCATCTAGGAGTGTAATGTTGAGGGTGTCTGCTGAAACAGCGGTTCATTTGTGTCATTGGTCAAGGGCTCCGGGTGTGGTTTTCCTGTTGGGGTTGTTGGTGGTGTGTGTGGGGGAGTTACTGCCATTTCTTGTCGAAAGCGTTGGAGGAGTGCGGTCCATTCTGTGGAGATACAGAAACAACTAATTCCTAATTCCTCCTAGTATCTTATTGCGTCCTCTCCTCCAATGTACCCTATTTAATTACCGTTCCCGTCCAGGCTACCAGTGGGGGCCCTGTGGGTGTGCACAGGTGCATCGTGATGCCTCGCTTTGCCAGCAGGAGAGCCAGCGATGCAAATCGTGTCTCCACCTTAAGGTGTTTCCGGTGTCGGATCACTCCTAGTGCACTTGTTCCCCAAGTGGCCATGTCGGTAAACCCTGCAATCTCTTGTAATGTGCTGTGGACTGTACTCCAATAGGGTTGTATAGTATGGCAAATTCAGAACATGTGTTGGAATGCTGTGTTGGGGAGCTGGCAGTGTGGGCAGAGGAACTATCTCTCAGGGTAGAAATGTTGGAGCTGTGCTGGTGTTAGTTACGTGTGGTGCAGGATTGGATATTTTTGAATCGTGGGTTTATGGACACTTTCTTGGGGTATTTTAAGGCATGTTCCCAAACCTTATCATGTAGTGGGTGCCCAGATTCTTCCCTTTTCTGTCTGAGTTGGGTAAGTGAGGTGGCTGTGAGTTTTCGGATTGCTTTATATAGCCATGTGAAGAGGTGTCGTCCTGAACCGATGGATAGGATTGTGTGCAGTACCTGGTTTGTCACGGATTTGCCTTTGGTTTGGTCCCACAGCTGTCGACAGTCTGAGACAATTTGTCTGTGTAGGAGGACTTGCCCATGTGTGAGTCCGCTTTCTTCCCCTATGCGGTCAAATGTAAGGAGTTGTCCAACTGCAAACAGGGACTCTGTCTCGAGCAGTGTGTGATCTGTACATATCGGTATAGTTTGCATTGTGTAGTGCCTGCTGATACAGGGCAGCCCCGCTAATGGTAGCGGGGAGCCGTATAATGCTGTTCCGCGGGATAGGCGGTGAATTGTAGCAGGCAGGATCTAGCGATTGCTACTTGTATGGGATGAGTCGATGTCGGTCGGGTGATGGGCAAGAGTAGGCGCCGCAGTGCTGGTATCAACAGGGGTCCCATCTCCATATTTGTCTCTACTAGATGGCGCCTCACTGTCCAGCGTGATAGCCACTGGAGGTGGGTTGCCAGAACGTACGCTTCAAAAGATGGGGCTCCAGCCCTCCGTAATCTATTGGCAATTGCAGCTTTGTTAGGGCAACCCTCCGTTGACCATTGCCCAATATCAGAGAAGTTAGTAGGGAGTTGAGTTCTCGAAAGAAGGATCGTGGGGGGATAACTGGCAGACTTGTAAAATGATAGAGGAGATAGGGTACCAGGACCATTTTCGCCAGGGCTATTCGGCAAGTGGTAGGGATCGCCAAAAAACCCACTTGGGCTCGTATGCTTTTTAACGCCTTGCGGAGGTTGCCTTCATAGAGGTCTTTGGGGGGGGGGGGGGGGGGGGGGGGGTGATAAAGTCTGATCCCTAAGTAACAAGGGGCCCTCTCGCTCCACGTGAGCCTGGCATTACCAACATTTATGTCCCTGGGGGAAGATCATGGTATCGTAGATACATGGTGGATTTTGTCCCGCTGACTTTTAACCCGGCCGTGGCCGTGAAGTCTGCGAGTGTGGCCCAAAGGTGCGTGAGGTTCATTGTGATGTCCCGTACGTCTATCAATAAGCTGCCGGCATAGAATGATACACTGTGGGTTGTGTCCGTCAGTGGTATGCCCCACGCCGTTCCCTCCTCTCCAAGGCGAATTGCTAATGGTACCATTGCGAGGGCGAAGAGGAGGAGAGGAGAGCGGGCACCCCTGGTGTGTGCTGCGCTTCACTGGGAAGGGGGCCGAAATGCTGCAGCCATAACGTATCTGGGATGTAAGTTTTGTATATAGCAGCTTCGTGTACGCCATAAGTGTGGGGCCTATTCCCACCCGCCGAAGCACCGGAAATAGGTATGGCCATGCTAAGGTATCAAATGCTTTCTCCAGATCCAGGATCAAGCAGACTGCATTAGGAAATCGGTTCTGCACCTGATCCTGGACATGAAGCAGCCTACGAATACTGTGGGAGGTGTTTCTGCCTGGTACTAACCCGCATTGGTCCGGATGCACTAATATCGGGAGAATCCCATTGTATCGATCTGCTAGAATCTTACAGAGAATTTTACAGTATGCCAACAGCGCTGTGAATGGTTGATATGAGGACAAGAGCAGGGGGTCGCAGTCTGGTTTTTGTAACAACACTAATATAGATTCTCACATTGACTCAGGGAGTTTTCCAGCCTCTAATGCTGCCTTGTATACTGCTTCCAATCTTGGAGGCAATTGTGTGGAGAGTGTGTTGTAATACTCTGATGTTGCCTTGTATACTGCTTCCAATCTGGGAGCTAATTGTGTGGAGAGTGTGTTGTAATACTCTAGTGGCAGGCCGTCGTGGCCCGGTGCTTTATTTCGTGCAAGGGCTTGGACCGCGTTTTTCACGTCTGCTGGCGTAATTTGCGCATCAAGAGAGGGGCTGTCTGAGAGGGCGATTTGTGGTATGGTCAGAGGAGTAAGAAATCTGAGTCTGGATTGCCTTGTCCTGGGATGTTGTACACTCCGGCGTAGTAGTCGCGCAAGACCTGTAAGATCTCTGCTTGTGTATGAGCCATGACTCCTGCGGGGTAAGCTTTTTTTGTGATTGGGTGTGTGTTTGTGTCTTGCCGGATTAGCCAGGCTAATAGTGTTCCGGATTGGTCCCCTTCCCTGTGTGTCCTAGCTGTGTACGCCTTTAAATTGTATCTGCGTAGATCTGCCAAAGCTTTACTTCTACAGTCTGTGACGGGGATGCCCTACTGGCATCTTCGGCCTTGGTCACGGTTGCCAGCTTGTTTTCGGTCGCTCGTATGGTTCGGTCTAGTGTCATGCGGAACCCTGCTATTTGTCGAATACATGCTCCTCTAATGACTACCTTAAAGGCGTACCACTCTAGCATCCAGGAGGATGCTGTGTGTGCATTCTCTGTGAAATAATTCTGTATGTTGTTGCCCTGTTCATGGCGGAATACTGGGTCCTTGAGGCAGTATTGGGGCTGTCGCCATGTAGGGACCGGGGTAGGGGTGGGAGCCACTTGAGAGTCATAATATGTGCATAGTGGTCTGATAGGACCCGTCCCAAATAGTCATTGCTGTGGATCATGGGAATGATCATGGGATGCATAGGAATCGGTCGAGTCGTACCCGCAGATTGTGGGGGACGGAATGGAAGGAGTATAGCCTGGTCGTCGGGTGTCGAGTCCTCTAGGCATCCAGGAGCGACCAGTGGTGTATCCATGTGCGATACTGTTCTGTCTGTGTATTTGTCTGGGAGATGGGATGAGGGGGGTTATGATCTGTCCGTGGAGAGGTCTTGCACGCACTTGTAATCTCCGCCCAGGACCCATGGCGATTGTATGAATTGGGCTAGGACACCCGACAGAGAGTCCCAGAATCTCTCCTGTTCAGTATTCGGTGAATAAATGCTGCCTAATCTATCCTTTGACCACCTAGTAGCCACTCTACAAATGTATATCGCCATTCTGTGTCCACCCCCTACAGGTTTCCTGGAAAGAATCCCCGGGTCTGATCCATATCAGCGCCCCGCACGCGTATGCTGTGTACATGGTGGCGCAGAAGGTGCCTCACCAGCGCCTGTGGAGTCTGTCTAGTTCTCCGGCATCGGATTGGGGAAACGGCAAAAACTGTAATGGGATAGGGTCCAACTACTGGGGACATACTGCAACAGGCAGTGTGTCCAAATGTACTGTCAGGCGAGCGCACTACTGTATTATGGGGTGGCGTTCGTGCAATGCCAAGGCTCAACTGTTGTGTAGTCCATGGAGAATCTGGGTGCCTGGTGAGGGTTAGGAGTGTCAGAGGTTGAATTAGTGTGTATGTGGTTATAAGTGTGTATGTGTATGTGCATGTGGTTTGACCTTTTGTGTTGGGTTATGCAGTGAGAGAAGGGTGTGATAGAGAAAGTAGGAGTCCTCATAGATGTCCATCATATGAGTGTGTCCACCGTTTGCGGGGTTACCAATGGCGAGGTGACCGAGTCCATGCAGGAGGTCCTTGAATCACTGTGGTTCTCTTCTGGTGTGAAGATGTGGGGTCTGCCTATTTCATCTGAGATCACAAGGGCTGGGCTCAGTTTTGTCGCTGCCTGTAGGGCCCTTCTTCGTTCAGCAATAATTGTTCCAGGTCAGGGGATCCTATGACAGTTCTGTGTAATGGAGACCTGGAGTGGTGTAGTGTTTCCTTCCTGCGACGACATCTGTTCCACAGTTCCCATGATGGGGCTTTCTGGGCTGCCTCAGGGTGTGGGTTAGTTCGTAGGTGTAGTTCCATCCAGTCGTATGCCTCCTTCGGGACCGTGAAGAATGTAGTGGTCTCTTCATGTATTATTTTGAGGCACGCCGAAAACAGCAGGGAGTATTGTATTCCCTTGAGGCGGAGCAGCTGTTTTATCTCCAAAAAGGATGACCGTTGGCACTGCATTGTGCAGGAGTAGTCTGGGAAGAGCATGATGTGCTTGTCTTCCACTTTGATGGGTCAGTTTTGTCTGGCGGCTCGCAGTACTGCGTCCCTGTCACAGAAGTGGAGTTTTGTTTGTAATGGTCGTGGAGGAGATCCTGGAGGTAGTCGTCTCGCAGGGACTCGATGGGCTCTCTCCACGGAGAAGAATGCAGTTAATTCTGAGCCTGGTGTGAAAGATTTGAGCAAGTTTTCCGGTAAGTTCAACCTTCCAAATCGTCTGTTCTCCCTTCAAGCTGTGTAACTTGGGACTGGAGTTCTTGTATAGTTTCCAGTTGCGTTTTTTCGCCAAAGGTTGCAGCATGGAGAGGGCCCTTCCCCCCCCTGTGCATCGGTCTCAGTTCGGAGTGCAAGCGGTGTTCCCGGTATCTCTTTCCTGTATGAGATTGCTGGTGTATGG
This sequence comes from Triturus cristatus, assembly GCF_964204655.1. Classification (NCBI taxonomy): domain Eukaryota; kingdom Metazoa; phylum Chordata; class Amphibia; order Caudata; family Salamandridae; genus Triturus; species Triturus cristatus. The sequence continues at coordinate 1,224,295,855 of NC_140589.1, forward strand.
TTCCTCAGGATTGCTGATGTCTGGTTCGGCAGGGTCCAGGCAGTATAACTGTGGCGACTTGAAGCATTGATGAGGCTACGTGTACTGCTATGCCTGCTCACCCATGTGAAGGGTCGTATCCAGGCCAGTCTGGCCCTGCACCAATACAGCTAATGGTGGTGCTTGCGTCAGTTCATGATTAAGGGGGGGGGGGGGAGGTGGTGGACTACCTTCTTGTGCTGTGTTCAACTTGTCCCGCAGCCCAGATGAGGTCACAATTCAGGGCCAAAAGAGAAGGTCCTCTCCTTTCTTACATTCTCCGAGGTTCTAGTGCTGACGCTATCTGGGTCCCTAGGCGCCTCGGTTTATCTGATCCCCTACATCAATTTCTGGAGGCCTCCTGGCTTCTCCTCCAGCCTTCAGTCTGTATGTCGGGATTGTGTTGCCCGATTTCTCCGCTGCTGCATGTGTTGGTGGCGTTGGGTGTAAGTGGTAGGCCGCTGTTTTTTTTTTTGCCACCCATGGAGCGCCTGTGTCCTGGTTCTGGCTGTTGGTGGTTTGGGCCCTGCAATTTCTCACCCCGGTGTGTTTTGCGGCCCGTCACTAAGCTCATGGGCCGGGGATGTTAGGGTCACTGTTTTCTTGAGGGCCTCGATGCTTCCACTATGCTGGCAGTCCGTATCTGGGGTTTCTGGGCAGAGGGTCTACTGCTCCTGTTGATCATGTTCCCGCGATGGTTGTCCCTCTGTGTCTGGTGGGCGTGGGTCCCGCCGTTGGGTGGGGTTAGTGTGCTGGAAAGGCAATAATGACTTGTTGTGAGTTATTGTCTTCCGCCATGCCTTCCCCTGGTGTTCAGCTCCATTTGTGGATGAGGGCTGCTTTTAACCCCCTTCGTTGCTGGGTCACTACCCCATGGCCTTCGATGCTGCCTGCCCTCTGGATTCTGGTTGCGCGCATCCGAAGCCTCGTTGGGTGGGTGTGCTGCATTAGCGGAATGGTTGACCACAAGATATTCTCTTTCGTCATACCCCTCCTCATGGCTGTCCGCTCCGTTCTTCCATGGACAGGAGCTGCGGTCCGTCCCACTGTGGAGTTCCACTGCATGGCCTCCGAAGACGCCTACACTCTGACTCTTTGCCGCACATATTCCCGTGTGGGTCTGACCAGGGCTTAGTGTTGGATGGGGTGATGTTTATGTGGTTTTGCCAAGGTGCCCCCTTACTATAGGGGGTCTCGAACCGGTGGCAAAGGCAGTGCAGCTTACCACGTCGCGCCAGGTAAAGGTTGCAGGTTGCTAGGTGTCGCGATGTTGGGAGCAGATGCTCTCTCCTCTGTTGGCTTTCAGTATCGCGGCAAAGCTCACCTCATTGGCTTTAATGTGACTGCTGAAGTGTTGGTATCAGTCTGCAACTGGCTCGCTGCTCATGTTTCTGAATATTTTAGGAGGATGTCTAAAGATCACTTGCCACTGTCCTTCACTCAGTTCTCAGTTAATGTCAAAAGACCATTTCTTTTGCAGGGCAGTTAGTGCGCATCTAGGTATGTCAATTAGAACACAATGTAACAATGTCATAGTTCTCCTTCCAGGTCAAGCAACACGTTCAGTACTGCATGCGTGGGTGATTCGGAGTGCTCATCTCACAATAATGTTATGGTCACCCCATTGATTTCTCCTTATGTGAGCTGGTCAGCCTGTAGCACAACAGCTTGAATTAGTTCCTAAAACATCCTGAGAACTCTGGTGTGCTGTTTCTGTGGCAATCTTACATAGGTGCCTGTCCCCACAATATTTAGAATTACAACCAGTAGTTGGGATGCCTTCACTGCTAAACACTGATTTCAGAAATAGACCAATAAGTTTGATTCTACTAAAGCCAGACAAAATGATGCCCAATTCCAGAAGAAGGGAGGATTTGCAGTGGGCGGGGGGGCAGGAACATCCGAAAGCCAATGTGACACCCACTGCAGATGTGCAGCTATATAGTAAAGATTATAGTCTGGGACTTCCAAGCTGCCTTCAGAGGTCTGATGCCAGGGTATGCGTAGAGCAAACATGTTTATGTTAGAGCTCCACGTCAGCATAAAAAGAATAGAAAACAATTGTTTCAACAATGTCTTGGGCAATTGCACAAGTAAGTTAGAGAAATAATATAAAAGTTGCAGTAATAACAGCATTTTTTCAATGATATTCTGGATATTTGTATTAGATGGAGAGAGCTCTAAAAGGGAAACAGGCTCTCAAGCCTACCTGAGCCTTTCTAATATGTTTGTCTAGTATATCTGTCTTAGAATGAAACATATGGACACCAAAGTAGTGGAATGTGTCCTGTTCCCATCTAATTGTGCAACCTGATGATATTGCAATAATGTCACTGAGATCAGGAATACACAGGACATAGAGCAGTTCACACGAAGACCAGAAAATGTCCAAATTGCTCCATCACCTTAATTGATAGGTTCTGTCCAGGATCAATATTTCTCAAATACAGTAATACATTTTCTGCAGATTACAATATGGTATGCACAGTGCTTGCAATAGGTATGCCTCTGCCCCAGTTTCCAAGTTGCAGGACATTAACAAGGGGCTTCATTGCCAAGACAAAGATATTGTGAAGACTAAATATCACTAGGCCAATGCAAAACCCTTACTGTAGGTAGAGTACACAGTAGAGTGATCCATTTCATCACATTTTTGCCCCAGACCAATCATCTAAAAAATGCAAAAGTTCACTTAAAACTGATTGTGCCAATTGCCTTTTGCAAATTAATTGCTATCAATACAGGGCAAGTCAATGACATTTGTGTCCCCTAAAGCATAAGGAAGAGCCATTATACGTTATGGGAAGTGTAGCGCCCAAGTATCAAACCGCTTTGAATAACAGAGGATGAAAACCTAAAGATGCGACTGTCGATAATGTTGCAAGATTTTGGCTCACAGGCAGGATATTGACCACCCATATCCAGTTCTACATTTCTCCACTAAGTCCAAGACCTCATTAAGATCCTTCAAGATGTATAACTTATCATCAGTTATTATCTTCAGCTTTGCTGGTAACAGGACCATATATAGCATCCCCATTAACCACAGCTTGCATTTTATTACTAGAAGGAACAGCATGGATGATGCATTGCCCTAGTACAGTCCACAAAATAATAACCTTTTGTTAGAAAACAAGGCTCTTTGCAGATGCCCCCCACTTTTTGCCCCCTTTTGGACTTCTAGATGTGGGTTTTCAACTCTGACAGTGAACTGAAGCCTACCAACTAGAAAAACAGTTATATGCGACTCTGCCCCCTTATAAGTCCCTACGGCGTCAGCACAGGTTCGTGCCACCCTGGGTGACCCAAGTAAACTACTGACAGCATGCCTGCCATTGCAGACTGCAGAGTAATGCAAACTGCTCAAACTCGACTGTGCCCTCACCATGTGTGGCACTGTTAATACACTAGCTTTTTATATGTAAGGCACACCGAAGTAAGGCCTCCTCAGCCCAGGAGGCAGAGTGCACTATATTATTGGTGAAGACATATAAATATAAGCCTATAGGTCCCTACAGTGGGTTTCCCCATTGGAAATTGTAATAAGATTTAGTGGTCCATAGGATGACATGGGCTGCCACCCGGGCATTCTCGAGTATGGCAATTCTATTATGGTACCGCTGAAATATGTCATGTTTGGTATCAAACAACGTGACTACTCACCCCTGACACAAATGTCGTGCCCTGGGTGACATGGCATGCAACCATGTGGCTACCTTAGAGGTTGCCCACCTGGTTGCCCCAGCTTCTCTGTGGTCTGGCTGGCAAGCAAGAGTTTCCCACACCTGCTGCCACCAAGGCAAGATTCTGACCTCCTACCAGGCAGTGTGATCACTCCCAGGAGTCAGGAGCAAATGATTAGACAGGAAGGAGGTCACACTTCCCTCCTCCCAAGCAGGCTAGTGAAGTGGCACATCAAGGCTGTGAGCTTTAAAGCCTGCCCTCCTCTGATATGCATTAGGGTGACTCCCAGTGGAGGAAACAGCCCTCCTCCTGATCCAGGCCCATTCACAAACAGGCAGGCTGGAAATTAGTTATGCAAGGAGGTGTACACTCTTGGAAGGCTAGCTACACCTCGAGGGTGAGCAGCCCGGTCTGTACACAAAAATGTGATTCCTGACACCTCTATGAGTGGCAGAATAGAGGATTCTGGGTAGAAAAGGTTACCCACACCTCAAATGTGGTCACCTCAGTGGAGGACTAGCTGCACATTGGCTACTAACTCCCAAACCCCTAAGTACCACAAATCTCGGATTTAAAGGACCAACCTGACACCAGGACCTCAGTTCCGAACAACTTATATCAAAGGAGCAGAAGAAGAGCCAGCCGTGCACCAGCGACAACAAGACTTGGCCAAAGCAGAGGAGGGATACCCTGCACCTGTGGCAACGCTCTCAGAAATGCCTGATCGAAACTTGTCCTAGGCTATCTCCCCCCCCCCAGCTAGAGGGACCCCTCTGGAAGCCTGAGGCATCCTCAGACTTCCATGGACTAGTGGCACTAGTCCCCAGTAAACTGCAGGTAAAACAATGCTCTGGATTATAAGAATCGCTAGTCATCGAGTCCTCCGTGGGATCGCCCAATTCCAGATGGTCTAGTGCATTGTGAGAACTGTAGTCCTGTCTTCCACGAAGTTACAGGCACATACTGTGTTCCCCTAGGCCATCAGATGCTGAAGTTACTTTCAGCACTGCTTACCGCTGCCAAGGCTTGTTGGTTGCCATTCTTGCAACTGACCCGTTTACTCGACCTTACATCAAGAAAAAATTCCATTGGACCTTTGACCGGCATCAGCAACCATACCGTTGTTGTCTTTTTGCATCTTTTTCCACCACAGCACCATCTCAGTGGTAAAAGCAGCTTTTCCATGGCAACCGCTCAGCATCAAGGACAACCAGGACAACTCTGCACCCAGGCTCCATGGGCCAGGTAAAATTGAACTGACTGCTGTGGCTTGGTCCTGGGATACACATCACCATTACCCTGCAAGGGTAAAATGCAACTCGACCTGCAAGTGACCGATTGACACTAGTGGTTTGTCCCATTGACTACAATGTTACATTTTCACTGTATTATTTTGCATTGATTTTCTATTACTTCTAAATTCTATAACTCCGGTTGTATGTATGCAATTCCATTCGTTTTGGCGTCTAAATTAAGATACAAATACACTTTATTTTTATAAATTGATGTTGAATCTCAATTACTTATCGTCCATGCTGGTGCTCTGAAATGCTTAACACATGTTCTTCTAGTAAAGCCTGACTGCTCTTTGTCACACTATCAGGACTGAGCTAAGGAGTTATTAGTGTGAATCCAACGACCATCTTTGGGGTATCATGATAATATTACATGGTGAGGACAAACCCCCACACCACATAATGCTCCACTTTCCTTTACCTGGTTACTGTCAAACAAGCAAAAGGTGCGGTCTCTGTAAATAATTAGTCGGATCACTACTTGCCTTGGAGATGATACCGAGGGCAGCAGACACACTGCACCCTTTACACTGCGTATAAATTAAAGAAACTATGAGGTGCAATAGGTCGAGGAAGTAACAGTTCAATGAAGGCAAGGATGGCTTATTGTGCAATGGTTTGGGAGAGACCAATCACTTGCGCATCATTTCACCCATAGCAGCCTTCCGAATCTTTCAACCTGTATTTACGAAATCTTACCTGTTCAGCGAGGTCTAGTACTTGTTTCTGCAGTTTGTTAGAGCTCTGAGACAATTCACCCAAGAGGCCTTAACTCTTCTAAACGTGCTCAGCGAGCTGCTTCTGATCAGTCTTCAAGAACCCCAGGCCCCAATTACTGAATATTTTTTACTACTCCTATGTGCCTCTTTAGTGTTAACAATGACCTACCGAATACTGTTCAGTTTATCATGTGGGGCACTTTGTCTCGCTTCATCATTCCAACTGGCAGCTCCTATCAGTGCTCTCAATCGAATACTGTTTGTTTAGTGTTTCCATGGGCTTACCGGGGCCACAGTTCATTTTTGAGCCACTGTTGCCTTTCTAGCAGGCGCCACATCAGGGTGTAGGCACGCCACGGGTTTGACCCCAGTATTCTTTCCTCCTCTTCTTACGACAGACACACTGCCTGCACAACACCGGAATCAGTGGGCACTGAATTAACTGAAATTGTGCTATAATTATATATCTTCTTATATGTTACAATAAGATTCCAAATTATCTCCCTTCCTTCACTTACTGCCCACACCTTTCCTCACTGCAGCAGGCGCCGCCTAATGATCCACAGTTGCTCCTCTTCTGTAGAATGCTTACCTCGGCCCTCTCTTGAAAATTATACAATTCTAAAACCTCTTTTACTACAACTATGCTGATGGCACTCAAAAAATCCACAAACTGGAAATGTTTTCAGACCTAGATTCTTTCTCCCATGATCCTTATCTCTTAGGAAAGAAGTAATGGATGTCACACAACCTTCTAAATTTCAAATCTAAAAAATTAGGATACTCGTTTACAAAAAAATAAGTCTTTGCATCAAGGTAGTGCTCAATGACCACTGGAACTAAGACTTTCCTCATCCACTACCTGCAAAGTGAAGCACCATGATGTGATTATGGACTTTGATCTCTCTATCTTATTTCAGTAAACAAGGTCACCAAAGCCTCCTTTGACACGAGGATCTTGCGATTCATGTAGTTCAGGTCACCATCACTTTTGTTCTCTCTTGCCTAAGTGATGTTAATGGGCTGTATTTTGGTGCTGCAGTCCTGCCCAAGGTAGCAAATCATGCTGTCAGCAGTGCACCTAAAGGTGTTCCATTTTTGAGGTATTAATTTTTAGAACTAAAAATAGAGAAGTGTTATTTTTAGAAGTTTTGTTTTCAATGTTTGGAGGTAACACGAATCAAAACCTGGATTAGTGCAAAGATCTGAATTCTTAGCTAGTTTATCAATCCGCTGGGTTCTCCTGATATTTCTGTGTGATATTTCCCCAAAACAATCTTTCAATGAAGACATAACAATATATTGCAAACTATGCGCTCTAAATCTTGCCACTATAATGAGAACAACATTTTGCAGAGACGTACTTACTGCAGCATGAAATCCATTGGTGTAGAGAAAATTATACAGCTTTATCACTTCAGACGCTGCGTCCACAGAATATGTGATGAAGACCTTGCCTGCGAGATGAATGCAAGTCATAAAGGTTAGTTCTCTATTGAAAATTGACTAAAATACACTTTGATTAAGAGATTTAATGTCTTACTTAAGTTGTTTTCCAAAATTGATTTAACACTCAACTCGCATGACTGAGAGTCAAATGGTCAGAACTTATGAGATGACCAATAATGGGGCAAGACAGAATCAACTCCACCACTTTTTCGTTTACTATCCGAACACTAGAATGTAGAGAGCTGCAGTAAAGACAATAAATTGGCTCTTGGCCAATAATGACTGGTACAAAGCATCTGCTCCAAAGTTTCAACTGCGCCCTTTCAGGTTCTACAGGTTTATTTTACAACAGTCTGCACTAGTGGGTTTAATATTCAAAAAGCATTGCAACTCTGTTATCACAGATTATACCAGTTGAGAAAGGCCCTATCCCCTGTAAAGTCCCTCACCTATGACTTAAGCCTATAACTCAGCAAGAGGGCTTATAACCACCATACAGCACTGTGCAGCAAGCCATAATGCTACATTACGGCATGACCCCCTTACCTGCTGGACACAATATAATAACTGAAGACCTACAGGCTTCTGTTGTGACTGCTCTTCACTGTCCAGTGTGTCACAATAAACACTTTCCACACCACACCTTTCTTCGAGAACACTAATGAGTACTCCTAAACATGTAAAACTCCATAATAGCTAGGACAACCTGACACATTATTACGATTCGGGGCAGGAAATGTCGCACTCATCACCAGCAGACTGGACTATTGAAACACACTCTACGCCGGCATCAACAAGTCCCTACCGCGCAAACTTCAGACAATACAGAACACCGTCGCCAGACTCGTCCTCGGCATCCCTCGACGCGAACACATCAGCCAACACCTACAAAATCCTCACTCACGCCTACAAATGCCTAACCAACAACGGACCCCAAAAAACCTCAACGACAGAATCAACTTCCACGTACCCAAAAGAAATGTCCGATCTTCCAACCTCGCACTGGCCGAAACCCCACACATTCACAGAGCCAGAGCAGGCGGAAGATCCTTCTCTCACATTGCAGCCAAGACATGGAATTAGCTACCGGCAGACACCAGACGCACACCCTCCCTGAACACCTTCAAGACCTGGCTCTTTGGCTAATCAGATATGCGGACCGCCCCCCTCAGCGCCTTGAGACCCTCACGGGTGAGTAGTGCACTTACAATTTCCTGATTGATTGACAAGTATTAAAAAAACTCTATCCCCCAAACAAGGAGCAAAATGGGTGTTGATATTTTTAATTTTATCGGAACCCTAAGCCCTGAAATCATGGGATCAAAGCAAATCTAGACATTTTATTGTCTAAATTTATGTTGTACATTCTTCTTTGAAGAGCTTTTCATAGGTTTATTTTTTTCTATTAATGTTTTGCAGTGGGAGTATTTCACTTTGTTTTTGCAAGTGACAGATAATATAATTTCTTATGTAGCAAAAAGATTAATTCTCATTCTTAATGGGAGTATTGTTAAGCATGTTAACATTTATTTTTCAGCCACCAAATCCCGATTTCAGATCAGGTAGCAAGACTTGCATGGCATCTATCAGCCTTTCCGCCTGTCTGTCTGTCTATCGTATGTTTATACCAAGGCAGTGAATTATTCCACAAGGCTTTACCTGCAAGCTGTTATCTTTCTGGCATCACCCCTGAAAGACCACCTTCTACAGGGCTATTAGCAGGGATTTTGACTTAACATCTCAGGGATCATGTTGGAGCTCGAGAAAGGATTAGCCAAGTTGACAGTTTGCTTGTGTCTGACTTTGCAGTGTTTCCATGTGGGGCGTTTCCATGCTTACAATGTGACTAGTTTTGCATTTTCATGTTTGGAATGAGACATATCCATGCTTGCAATGTGTCTAAGTGTGGCATTTCCATTCTTGCAGTGTGTCTATGGGCAACATGCCCATGCTTGCAGTTTGTCTACATGGTATTTCCATGCCTGCAATGTGTCTGTGGGTAACACTCCCCTGCTTGCAGTGTGTTTATGCGTGACACTTTCATACTAGAGGTGTGTCTTTGTGGTGTTTCAATGCCTGCAGTGTGCTTATGGGTAACATGCGAATGCTTTCAGTGTGTCTAAGTGTGGCATTTTTATGTTTGTTGTGTGTCTATGTGTGGATTTTCCATACTAGAGGTGTGTTTATCTGTGACACTGCTATGCATGCAGTGGGTTTTAGGTATGACCCCATAAGTGACACTGCAGAACTAGCAGAGCCAAAACCCCTATGTCTACGTAATGTTGTTCATTTTAGAACCTACCTCTGTTTATGCAATATTATTTTCTACAGAAGGAAATACATAGAGTACAGGAGAGGCTGGGAAAACCAGCTGCATCTTGAGTCTGTGGTTGCAAAATGACACTGTTGTCTGCCACAAGTGCATTAGTACACAGGGCTATCGGACGGAGAAGGGAGAATCCAGACGCCACGTCTTTGTTCAGACCGCAGGTCGCAGCACCAGCACGGAGCAGGAGGAAGCGAGTGGGAGGACACCGAAACTGCTTACGGCTCGGGCCCCGGCTCCCCCGCCGATTTCCCCGCCGGTTTTCAGCCTTTATCCTACATTAGACCGACAGACTGAACGGCTGAACTAGGGATCAAACAACTATTCAATCGAGGGCTGCGGACCACCACAGAACGCGACCGAGCGCTGCTGTTGCCGCCTCTGCCTAATCACTCAGACTAGCCGCCTCATCGCACCTCGCCTTGCCTCTCGACATAGGAGCTGTAGCAACGGGCGGGGAGCAGTGGCAGCAGCTGGCGCAGCCCAGCCCCAAAGCTACAACTAGCTTGACTCAGACAGCAGCCGCCCCACACACAGGCGACAGCATTTAGCAGGCGGTGCATGGAGGACGGTGCACAGAGGAAGACGCCGCTTCCTGGCGGGGAGCTACAACCCAAGAGCACGGCCCCACTCTGACTCTGCAGGGAACTCTGAGGAGCCAGCCTCATGGCTCTTGATCCTCAGCAGGCGAAGCAGCACAAATAAGCACAGGGCAAGTGCCCCCGATGGGATAATGGAGGTGGGCAGCCTATGACCACCCTGCATGCCTCGCGTGTCCCGCTCGCTCCACTATCTCCACCAGCTCCCGGGTCCCTGCACCCTGCTCTCTGGCTGCATTTCCATTATCTGCTATCCGGCGAGGGGCAGCTTCTTACTCCAGCAGTGAATAGTGAACAATGAACAGTGAACAGTTCTTTTTTTCCGCCTAAAACCCAGCAGTAACAATACAGAGGAGAAGTGCTTTATTCGCAGCTCCCTCTTGCAGACACACATAAAGCGGGTAGCGGAAAGTGCTAAGTAGAATGCAGGAAGAGTGCGAAGCAGACTAGCGAGGCAGCTGGAGGACCACATCAAGTTCATCTAGGTCTAGGCCTTAGAACCTGGCCTCCAGTCCCAAATCAGAACAAACAGAACAGTCAAATCAGCGTTTCCTGTGAGTAAAACTCAGCAGAATGGGACCCAAAAAAAGGGGCCGACAACATACGACCTCTGAGGACCCTACCAACAGGCTCCGCCCAATTTAAAGGATTACCAGGAGCAAATCACTCACTGAAAGTTTAAATGAACTGCCTCAAGACGCAGAACTAAGGGGGTCGATTAAATATTTCTTCAGGACAAACGGTGCTGCTAGCATCGACCAGGGCACTACTAAGGACGGGCAGGAGCAGGCAGCCGAGAACACATCACGGAATGGGCGCAACCTGCACATCACGCAAAAAAATAGCACTAAAACGCTGAGCGTACAGCCTTTATTCCACACTGCCGTTCCCAGGGGCGGCTCACTACTTCACCTGGAACACAGTAATGAACAGGAAATGGCCAACCTGGACTGCAAACAACTCAAAAGCACACCAACAAACGGACCACCCAGCGCACAAAACCTTTTCATACTCACAGATAAAGGAAACGACACCACAAATGGCACGGACCATGCAACTGCACTAACCAAAGCCCCTGATGCCGTAGTGACAAGGGTGCAGATCCATCAGTCAAAAGACCATGATCACGGCTCGGTTAGCAAGAGCACGGAGAGCATAGTGCCAGCTCCATTGCCTACAAGCTCTCGGCAGCAATCAATCGTTCAGCCCCTAGAGTCTCCAGTGGCTGGGGAGCTAACATCTTCGTTTCTCCAAATCCTAGGCCAAAAAGAGAACACTAGAACTGACCCCAAACCTGCTAGGGTGGGGGCAAACAGGGCCTCCATGGGCCATCAACGCAAAAGTAGACCATCCTACCTTTAATGACAGCCCAGAAGCAGATTTCCGGAAATCATCGATGACTAAAATAAACAGCGACACCAATAAAGCTCTATTGTGGCAGTCAACTAAAATGGAAGTCCAAATAGATCTTCTGCAATCGATTGCTGGCCGCCTAGTTAACATAAGCTCCAGAGTGGAAGAGCTGGAAAATAGGATTGACCAGTACTTGCTATCCAACCGAGGTGAATGTTCATGTTCCTGCTCAATCCTCATGGAAAAATGTGCGTTGCTTCCCAAGATCCTAGCCGACATAGTAAAGATTGTCAAAGGAGGCAGGGAAACATGGCCCTCGAGCAATACAGACAACAGGACAACAGCATCTGGCAGTGAGACAAACGGAAGCAACCAAACTCGGCTTAATGACATCAGCCGGACTGGATCAAAAAGGGGCACATAGGAGCGAGGTCTCTGTCCATAATGCTAAAACGACACAAGGAACACAAAGCCACAAAAGCGGGGAAATAGAGAGCAGCGAAGTCCCAGACATCACGGAAACTGACTAGAAATAACTTATTCCTGGCAAAACTTGTATGCCTGAACGCCCATTATCAAGAAGATCAAAAAAGAAGATGAAGAAACAACTGAACAAAACTAAGCTAAGAGAAAGGCAATTGCAGTCAAGGAAGACCGATGGTAGACCCCCACAAGGGGACCCGAAAGTTGGTCAGCTCTACCCAATCTTCATAACTAAAAACTGGGGCAAAAAGGCACCTGACACTGTCCCACCTCCCGGAGAACAGCAAAAGCAGCCAACCATAATAAGCAACTCCACTGCGGCAGGTCAAAAGCCGCAAATAAGAACAGGTCAATCTCCAGGGAACCAATCGATAAAGGATACAAGCCCTGCACCGGCTGAAAAAACCACACTGCAATCAAGGTTAATGGCACCGCCGCAGCCGGACGATCTAAAACCATTTCAGCAAAGCCAGAGCACGAAACTCAAAGCAGGATCAGTTATAAGCAAACAAGGAAGCGCAACCCTCGGACCAACCCTGGCGGCACAAGATCTAGGAAGGGACAAAATGGCCCAACCCTCTGGCACACTAACCATTGTACATGAGGTAGCCCTTACCCCAAGATTCTACAGCATGGGACAGCATGACATTCTGAACCGGCGTAACATTCTCCGCCTCTTTAAACACCTTGCCACTCTCGACCAGCTACAAACTGGGGATATAGAATGGGTGAGATTCTTAAGCATGAAGGGGGACACACACGGCGATTCAACAGTACTGGGCTTGAAGAAAAAGGAAACAGTACAAGCCATCTTGAACAATTCCACACAACTTGCCGAGTGGGGCATCGAAGCTCAGAATCTACCCCACCCAAAATACCCACACATCCTAGCACCAGACAAGGGGAACAAGGGCCTTTGGTCGGTCCTGCACAGGATAAATAGCTCAGGATTCCCCCAGAACAGATGGAAGGGATACAAGGACTGTACGGGTATCAGGATCGCATGCCAAAATAACCAAAGGGTTATCAGCGCTATTCCCTCCCTCCCAGACCAATCCGGAACCGCAGGAAGTACTCAGAAATATTCCTAACAGCTGCGAGACCAGACCAGGCAGGTGTGAGGCCAGAGGAGGACCATTTCCTAAGAAGAAACCAACTATAATCTCATGGAACATCGCCGGGAGCAGCAAGATCGGTGACAATAAAAACCTGATGCTTTTCCTGGAAACAGGAGACATACTCTGCCTTCAAGAGACCTGGGCATTATCTAGCACTCCACTGGTAGGGTTCTACGAACATTATGTTCCAGCAATAAAAAGAACCTCTTTGGTCGCCCGTCTGGCGGTCTATCAGTTTATATAAAACACGCAAGCTCCCTCGTAGTGACAGGAATAAATCTGAATTTACCCAGGCTGCAAGCCCTACAGATCGATGGCCTGAAGTACATCTTACAGCCAATGCGCCTTCTAATAATAAATTGTTACATCAACCCAGCACAGACCACCTTGAAAAATCGGATGGAGGCACTGATAGAGAAAATAGACGACCTCCTAAATAAATACAAAACTCACCAGGTTATTTTAGCTAAGGACTTTAACCTGAAGGACCTCGATAAAGCTGTACCTTCATCTCGAGGGTTGGGCAGGGCTGCACCCTTTCACGATCTATTTGACAATCATAAGCTATCCTCAACTCACGCAGTGAAAGAAGCACGCTCGAAGGTTGGGCAACCACAGCCGACCTTCCGGGACATCTCAAGGATCGAATACATCATGGTCAGTGAAGTAATGGCGGCCAGTTTGGCAGACTTTACAGTTGAGGATAGGTCGGAAAATGACCATAGGCCACTAATAGCAGTGTTCATGCTGGAAGCTCCATCAGCCATTAAGCCCCAAGCCCACGGAGAGTCCAGAGGGGATGAAAATCATAGCCTCCTCAGGAGAATCAGATGGACAGACGAGACAGGCACGAAGCTTCAAAACTGGCTGGATTTAAAACAGGAAGAGATCCTAGCAATGCCGTCTTCACCGATAAAAGGCTGGGAGACCACTGTTGAGGAGATACAAGTGAGTCTGGGTCACCCCCAGCCACAACGCTACAGGTCCAAAACGCAACTAATTGCTGGAAGCATCCACCCAACTAAGGACATACACGAAAGCAAACGCCTCTTGCGTAAGGCACTAATAACAAAGAAAAGAGGGGGCAGACAAACGGAGGGGACCTCGATCGCATCATTGAGGGCAGCCCTAAGAAAGAAATGGTGGGAACACAAAAAAGCCCACATAGAGAGGGAATGGATCAAATTTTTCTCCCTGCTTAAACAGAAGAATTCATCAGGACTATGGAGACACATAAATCAGCTCAGTAGCAGAGGAGTTCAAAGAGAAAACGGAGTGGCAGAGCAAGACTGTCTGGTCCACATAAAGCTATATTCAATCGCCCATGTAAACACAGGCAACACAGAAAAGACCAACTGTGGGGTGGACCCTCCCCACCAATCCAGCACAAAAACCGGAGAAACGACCTCTAGCCCCCAAAACCCCCTTGAGGGTCAGGGAGACCAGGATGAGATGCGTTGCACATCGTCAACCCAGATAAACCCTCAAATGGTCATCAGGATACTCAAGAACATGAAGAATGATCGGGCCCCTGGGCCAAACGGGATACCCGCACCAGTTTTAAAAAAGGTCCCTGATTTTTGGGCACCCGTCTTCACTCCGTTTATAACCACTCTTTTATGACTGCAAAAATCCCTGATTCTTGGAGGGGCTCCATACTAGTCCCATTTTTAAAAAAAGGAGAGTGATTAAAGCCATCAAATTATAGGCTCATTGCTCTGCTCGACCTCAAAGCCAAGGCTTATGCCTGCCTCTTATTGAAGGACCTGGAGACATGGGCCGAAGAAAAAAGAATCTTCCCCTTCTACAAGACCGGCTTCAGACCACAGTCATCGACAATGGACAACATACTGGCGTTAGTGCACCTAGCAAATCAAGCAGCAAAAAAGAAAAATCCACCACTCTTTTGCTGCTTTATTGACTACTGCAAAAAGAACTATTGATGGAGAGAACGCAGAACAATGTCATACATTCACCCCAGTACACAGATCTGGGCCTAAAGCCATCGTTTTTTTGCTCCCCATGCCATTCCAGTTTACACCCAGCCATATGCAAATCAGTCTTGACCCTGTGCCCAATGGGAACAGTCCAGCCCGAACTGCCAGGCCAGGTCCTCCCTGGACTGGAAACAAGCATCCTAGGACTGGTTTCGGGGTTTCACCCCTCTTCAGCCAGGATAGCTTGATTCCAGTGGCATGGAGAGCACGGGTCTCACGTCTGAGCATACCCGTCCCAATCGGGGTGACGAATGCAAAAAGAACTATTGATGGAGAGAATGCAGAACAATGTCATACATTCACCCCAGTACAGAGGTCTGGGCCTAAATCCATCTTTTTTTTGCTCCCCATGCCACTCCAGTTTGGATGGACTGGAAACAAGCATCCTAGGACCGGTTTCGGAGTTTCACCCCTCTTCAGCCAGGATGACTTGGCAGTTCAGGCTGGACTGTTCCCATGAGGCCCAGGGTCAAGACTGATTTGCATATGGCCATGTCTGAACTGGGGTGGCGTGGTGAGCAAAATAACGCTGGATTAAACCCAGATCTGTGATGGGGGTGAATGTTCTGCCAATGTGCAACATTCCGTCCATCATTTTGTGTGTTTTGCTGTTCGCCCTATGTGGGAAGGGTATGCCCAGACATGGGTCCCGTGCTCCCTACTCCACTGGAGTCAAGCTATCCTGGCTGAAGAGGGATGAAACTCCGAAACCGGTCCTAGGATGCTTGATTCCGGTCCAGGGAAGACATGACTTGGCAGTTCAGGCTGGACTGTTCCCATGAGGCACAGGGTCAAGACTGATTTGCATATGGCCATGTCTGAATTGGGGTGGCGTGGTGAGCAAAATAACGATGGATTAAACCCAGATCTGTGACTGGAGGTGAATGTTTTAGCAATGTGCAACATTCCGTCCATCATCTTGCGTGTTTTGCTTTATTGACTACAGCACAGCCTTCGACAAAATGGTATGAAATAGGTTATGGTGGAAATTAGAAAACTGGGGCACCCCGCCAAACCTACTGAAGGCAATTAGATCACTATATGAAGGCACCTGGATGCGGGTCAAATCCAGCTCCGGCACAGTGTCCCCCAAAATAACGACGAACAACGGGTTGAAACATTGATGCGTGCTGGCCCCCATCCTCTTTAACCTGTACACGGCAGATTTGGGGGGACGCCCTGAAAGGAGCCAGCCTAGCAGCACCGAGATTAGGCAGCATGACCTTGCCGGTGCTACAATAAGCCGATGACACTGCCATAATGGACCTCACAAGGGTGGGCCCACAGAGAGCCCTAAACGCACTGAACCAATTCAAGAACGATAACAAATCTTACAGTCGACCAGGGGAAAGCAAAGGTCATCATTTTTGGGAGTTACCACCTGAAAAAGAAAGCGCAGTGGCTAATGGGAGATTTGCAAATCAGCACAGTGGCATCCTACAACTACCTAGGGGTTTGGCTCACGGAACGGGCAAAGGCAAACGTCCACTTGAAACAGCAGTCTTCTAAAGCCAATAAGATTATATTCCTGTTAAAGCAATTGAGCTTACATCTGATCAGCCCCACTGCCAGACCAATACTGACTTCCCTAAAGGCAAAACTGCTGCCAGCCATTAGTTATGGCCACCTGGCTTTCCCGGGGTCGCAGGACGCCCTTCTTATTGCAGCCAAAGCGTATAAATCAGTCTTCTCCATCCCAAGGTTGGCAAGGAAGTCAAGGCTAAGACTGGAGCTAGGCCTGGTAAGGCCAGACCTGATGAGCCAAGGGGAGATTATAAAATTATACTTAAGGATTTTAAGGGCCCCAACAAATTCCTTAAGACAACAACTGCGAGTCATCTTTGAGGGGCCAAGCTCAGTATGGCACACCAGCCTCGGCAAAGCGATCAGCACATTAAAGAGCGAGGAAAAGAGCACATCATTGCCGGAAATTCCACTAAACGCCTGGAAAAAAGCCATAAATAGACAAGTCTGCAAAATATCATTTGATCTGGATCTTAAATCTCTTCGTTCTAGACCCCATTTAGTCCAGCTGAACAGCTCCTATACGGTAGGCAAGGCACAACCCTACCTAAACGAGGCCCTGACACCACAAGCCTGAACCAAAATTCTCTCCATGAGACAATGTATACTAGGAATCACCGACTTTAACCCTGCATGGGCTCGCAAGGGGGAATACACAAACTGCAGACTGTGCTCCTACATGAGGGAATCCTGGTTACATCTTCTATGCTGCTGCCCTGCCCTTAGGAACGAACGCCGACGACTTCTTCGCCCAGTCTGTATCACCAAGGGAACCAAGACATGTAGTGAAGCGTCAGCCTTGTGCTTTTCTAAAACAACCACGATGACCTTGGCGAGACTGGGGAAATTTACCCATCAGATTAGGATTGCTTTAAAGGCCGCAAACTAACCCAACCAAATCACGGTGTCCAGCACGGCAAAATAAGGGGGATAAAGCAGCTTTCCCCCAAACAAGCACAGAGCCCTGCACCTACTTACCTGTCCTACTGAGACTGCACCATATATATGGCTCTCAATGGAAGGGCCAAGGAGATTGGCCTATGGATTGCTGAAGTAGAAAATTACCAAGGTTTACGCAGGTGCCTCATAAACTTTGTGCAAGGACTCAGGACAATGACCACCGGCGCTGGCTGATCGAGTGGGCGTCGTGGGGAGGGGGGATGGTACATCAACCAAATTTTATCTGATGCCTCTATACTTTTACTGTGACCATTCTTTTACCTGCTCGTTTTTATGTTTTTTACTGTAATGATTTTAATTAATTGTACAGTTAATAAATAAATTAAATAGTTGTGCCAACCCTTAAATGCTTTAATATTGTGCATATTGCAGACAATCTGAGCATCTGCAGACCAAGTGCCTACGGTCGGGGCAACTGTCTATGAAATATCTTGGCTTGGAGCACTACCAATAATTGTCAGCTGGTTCAAGTGATTGGTGAAGAAAAATGAGTTTATTGTTACAACTTCATTTATGATTTCTTTCATTTCCCTTTCCTCACATACTCTATGTCTTCACTCTATAGCCACTTTTAAGTCCAAGGAATAGCAGTATCAAACAGATGGACAGTTTTAGAAGTATGGGGAATGAAGGTCTTCCTTCTCTTTTCCACATGTATTTCACTCCAGTACTCACAGAGACCACGAAAATCAGGTGCTCCTCTTACCTGTAAGTAAAAAGAGGGAGCTTCAGGGAATGGACCCTGTTGCCAGCACATCCCCCTTCCCTCATCATTCCTCTTTTTCCTGACCGCACACCAGTAGCCCTTCTGCCTATAAGTAAAAAGGAAGTGTCAATGCATGGACCCAGATCACATGCACTGAAGCTAGAACAGGAAGGCTTATGTGGGTAAGTTTGAGGTCTAAATCCCACCCTTTATCTTATTCCAGGGTGCTGAATGGTTAATTACTGACTCGTCCTCAGCCAATGCCACAACTCACAAGGTGTGCTGGCCTTGCTCCATATAAAAGAAAGAACTCGCCCAAAATTGTAGTCACGTAATTTGGACTCTGTAAAAATACTATTCAAAAGCCAAGTCAGAAAATGTATATTCTTGTCAAATATTTCAGAGGCCTCAAGGGCAAAGGGGATAGTCACTTGCTGGCTAGGCGGAGAGTGCACCCATGAGCATGATCAATGGGTTATGAATTTCCATGTGGTCTGGAAATGGTAGCTAGTGCTGGCTCTACCTCGACAGTAATAAGAAGGAAAAGAGGGTGCCAAATCTTGACTAGGATGACCCTGAAGAGAGTCAGGGTGAGACGCCATGTTGGATAGGGCACAGTACCAAAGAAGAGTATACTTACTGATGTGCGTACCATATTCACATTCCAAATTTATGAGTGAAAATAGGCACTGACTAAAAAACAAAGATATGATAAAAGTGACATACGAATCAACGGAGAATCATTGACAATTGTCATTGTAGAGGAGGCTGTTGGGGAAGCAGGGATGATACATAAAAAGCGAGGAGAGTGTCATTTTAAAGTGATGATTCAAAACTTGGTGCAGTCATTATTGCTCCAAATAAAAGTTTGGCAACAAAAGAGATCGGAAGGACCTATGGTTCTGTAAATTAAGCAGGTTATTTGGTTCCTTGAGAGACTACTAAGGGAGAGCGAAGGACGGGAGAAATGCAGTGGCCTTCTATGTAAAAAGATGGTGTAAGCAAAACAGATAGAGGAGAACAGGTGCAGAATAATGCTAATTGCATAGAGGAAGTTCTCATGTCATTGAAAACAGTTTCTGTTTACACAAGGCAAACAACTGCTTAATTATTTTTAAAAATAAGATTTTAGGAAACCATGGGGCATATTTACAAGGATACTGCACCACCGGAGCGTCACTTTTTCCGGCGCTCTGGTGGTACAGTGCCATGCTCCATATTTATAAGGCAGTGCTTAGCCACTTTGTGTGAATTACAGCCATTTTGTAAATATGGTCCTTCTCGACACAATTTTCTGCGGAAAAGGGGTGTGCAATGGGTATTGCTGTGGGCATTCCCACGCAAAACCCATTGCTTTCTGACACTGCCCCAGATTTACAAGGATCTGTAAATATGAGGCAGTGCCAAATCCTAAAGCCTTTCAAAAGGAGGCGTTAATGTGGTGCTCTGAGGAGAAATACTTTTATTTCCCCCTGTTTTTTGCTCCTTTTATGTGTGCTGCAGAATGTTCTATTTCTAATAACTCAAAGCTCCTGTTGTGTTCATGTCCTCTTAAAAAAATGTTCTACAAGAGGTTGTTTCGTATCCGGCTTGTAGACATCTTGTTCCTGAATGTGGATCTTGAGTGTGAGTGGTGTTACCTAAGTAGAATTTTCAGCATGCCCATATGATTTCATAAATTGTGACTGTTCTGTTGCAGTTGAGTAGTTTATTAATTGAGTATTGACATCCAATTCTTGAAATAATCTCTTTTGTTTTATTCATGCCCAATTTACAGATTGAACGATCTCTGCATATGAAGAAGCCCTTTATGGATTCATAGGTTTAATCTGATTATTGGGTTGTGGTTGCAATGAGAAGGGTATAGTATATTTTTGAGATTGCGTGCTTTTCTAAAACCTATTTGTGGGTAGAATGCAGCATACATAGAAGGAGCAAAACAGCACTAATGATTATTTTTGTGCAGGACGGTGTCCCTTCCTGCACAAACACAATCATCCCAGCAATGCAGGCAGCGTTGCACCATGGTGCAAGGGTGCCTGCACTGGTGCTAGGTAGCTTCTTTAGTACTGGCGGATGGGAGAGCACAGGGGTATGCTGTATTCTTGTTAATATTGCACATCCCTGCATTTTTTAAATGGCGCGGGTCGGCGCAGCTAAATGACTTGCAGGACCACGCTGCGCCATTTCATTGTAAATTAGCTACACTGATTCTAATTTTAAGACGCCAATTTTTAAGTACAGATTGCAAACATTTGCTCATTAATCTTTGAAAATAAGGTTTTAGAAAACTATTATTCTAATTTGTTAGACTTGACATCTTTTGGCGTGTTTCCCCAGAGTTTTTGCTTTCGGACCTCCCGATATTGACTCTTTTTTTGCTGGCTTAGTGTCTTTGTGCACTTTTTCACTGCT
Organism: Triturus cristatus; assembly: GCF_964204655.1. Lineage (NCBI taxonomy): Eukaryota > Metazoa > Chordata > Amphibia > Caudata > Salamandridae > Triturus > Triturus cristatus. The sequence continues at coordinate 1,224,316,501 of NC_140589.1, forward strand.
GATCAGTGTTAAAGTGCAAGTGCTCTTGTTATAAATTGTGTTATGGATTGGTGTTTCAATGATTGGCATATTGGATTTACTGGTAAGTCCCTAGTAAAGTGCACTGAGAGCCCCAGGGCCTGTAAATCCTATGCTACTAATGGGCTCGCAGCACGGGTTGTGCCACCAACTGAAGTAGCCGGTAACAAGGTAACTCAGACCTGCCACCTCATAGTCTGTGCACAGTTTGTGACTGCCATGTCGACCTGGCAAGTGCACCCACTTGCCAGGCCCTAAAACCTTCCCTTTTCTACATGTTAGTCGCCCCTAAGGTAGGCCTAAGGTACCCCTGTGTGCAGGGTGCAGTGTATGTGAAAGGTAGGACATGCTTTGATGTGTTTGACATGTCCTAATAGTGAATTATTGCCAATTGCGTTTTTCACTATTGCAACATGTACCCATAGGACAGAGTGGGGAGTTTGTTTATAACATCTTATAAACAAAACTGGTCCTGGGAACTAGGTGGAGAAATAAAGTTTAGTATGCCTGAACTCAGAATCTAAAGAAGCATCTTTTAGTGAAGGTGATTTTTACATTCTGTGTTTGAAAATACCACTTTTAGAAAGTAGGTGTTTTCTTGCTCAGCCATCCAGTAGGCCTCTGCTGGGGTTGTGGATTGACTGTCTGGGTTTTGGATGACAGGGCCTGGGGAGGTGCTGTGGCTCCAGATAGTCTAGGTGGGTCAGGAAAGGGCTGAATAGACCTGGTCTGCATTTAGAGCAGGGGGAGGAGTTTTTCTTTCACCTGAATGGGCCTGGTCTGCCTCTGACAATGCCGTCTCCACCTCCTGCCAGGAAGCCACACCAGAGAGGGCAGAACTGGTTCTGGCTGGGCACAGACACTCTCTGCCTGAGAGGACAAAGGATTTTGTGGTATAAAAAGTGGGGCCTAAACCCCTGAACTTTTGGACCAAGAAGTCTGCTGTTAGACTTGCCATCTTCTGGCGTGTTTCCCCTGACTTTTTTGCTTTCTGACCTCATGGTTTTGACTCTGTTTTTGCTGGCGTAACATTTCTGCACACTTTTCGCACTGCTGATCAGTGGTAAAGTGCAGGTGCTCTGTGTAAATTGTGCTATGGATTGGTGTTTCCATGATTGGATATTTGATTTACTTGTTAGTTCCTAGTAAAGTGCACTGAGTGTGCCAGGGCCTGGGAATCAAATGCTACTCGTGGGCCTGCAGCACTGATTATGCCACCCACGTGAGTAGCCCTGAAAGGGTACCTCACACCTGCCATTGCAGAGTCTGCGCGCAGTTTGTAACTGCCATGTCGACATGGCCAGTGCACCCACTTGCCAGTCCCCAACCTTCCCTTTTCTTACATGTCAGGCACCTCTAAGGTAGGCCCAAGGTACCCCTGTGGGCAGGGTGCAGTGTGTGTGAAAGTTTGGACGTGCCCTGGTGTTTGTGGGATGTCCTAATAGTGAATGACAGCCAAGTTCATTTTTCACTATTGCAAGGCTACCAGTTCCCCATAGGACAGAATGGGAGGTTTGTTTATAACATCTTAAAAACATAACTGGCCCAGGGAATTCGGTAAGAAAATACAAATTAGAATGCCTGAATTCAGAATCTAAAGATGCATCTTTTAGTGAAGGTAATTTTTACATTCTGTGTTTGAAAATACCACTTTTAGAAAGTAGGCGTTTTCTTGCTCAGCCATCCAGTAGGCCTCTGCTGGGGTTGTGGATTGACTGTCTGGGATTTGGATGACAGGGGCGGGGGAGGTGCTGTGGCTCCAGATAGTCTAGGTGGGTCAGGAAAGGGCTGAATAGACCCGGTCTGCATTTAGAGTAGGGGGAGGAGATTTCCTTTCACCTGAATGGGCCTGGTCTGCCTCTGACAATGCCATCTCCACCTCCTGCCAGGAAGCCACACCAGAGAGGGCAGAACTGGTTCTGGCTGGGCACAGACACTCTCTGCCTGAGAGGACAAAGGATTTTGTGCTATAAAATGTGGGGCTCAAAACCCTGAAAGTTTGGACCAAGAAGACTGCTGTTAGACTTGCCATCTTTTGGCGTGTTTCCCCTGACTTTTTTGCTTTCTGACCTCCTGGTTTTGACTCTGTTTTTGCTGGCGTAACGTTTCTGCACACTTTCGCACTGCTGATCAGTGGTAAAGTGCAGGTGCTCTGTGTAAATTGTGCTATGGATTGGTGTTTCCATGATTGGATATTTGATTTACTTGTTAGTCCCTAGTAAAGTGCACTGAGTGTGCCAGGGCCTGGGAATCAAATGCTACTCGTGGGCCTGCAGCACCGATTATGCCACCCACGTGAGTAGCCCTGAAAGGGTACCTCACACCTGCCATTGCAGAGTCTGCGCACAGTTTGTAACTGCCATGTCGACTTGGTCAGTGCATACACTTGCCAGTCCCCAACCTTCCCTTTTCTTACATGTCAGGCACCCCTAAGGTAGGCCCAAGGTACCCCTGTGGGCAGGGTGCAGTGTGTGTGAAAGGTTGGACGTGCCCTGGTGTGTGTGGCATGTCCTAATAGTGAATTACAGCCAAGTTTGTTTTTCACTATTGCAAGGCTACCAATTCCCCATAGGACAGAATGGGAGGTTTGTTTGTAACATCTTATAAACATAACTGGCCCAGGGAATTCGGTAAGAAAATACAAATTAGTATGCCTGAACTCAGAATCTAAAGATGCATCTTTTAGTGAAGATGATTTTTACATTCTGTGTTTGAAAATACCACTTTAAGAAAGTGGGTATTTTCTTGCTCAGTCATCCCATGTGCCTCTGCTGGAATGTGGATTGCCTGTCTGGGTCTTGGATGACAGAAGGCTGGGGGGCCGGAGGGGCTCCCGTTAGTCTAGGTAGTTCAGGAAAGGGCTGAATAGACGTGGGCTACGATGGGGGAAGGGGGAGGAGATTTCCATGCATCTCAAAGGACCTGGTCTGCCTCTGACAAATGCCGTCTCCACCTCCTGCCAGGAATTCACACCAGAGAAGGCCCAACTGGTTCTGGCCGGGAACAGACACCCTCTGCCTGAAAGATCAAAAGATTTTTGGACATAAATACTGGGTCCCAGACCCCTGAACTTTAGAACTCATCTGGAACAAGAAGACTGCCAAGAAGAAGAGCCAGAGAAGCTGCGAAAAGGAACGACTGCTTTGCTGGGTGCTTTGCTGGGCTGACCTGCAGTGGCTGCTTCTGTCTTGGGCAGTGAAAGGCCTGGACTGGACTTTCTGCATCCTAATTTGTGAGTCTCTCCATGGGCTTGAGGTAGAGCTTGCCCCCTGTTCACGAAGTCTCAGGAACCACAAAGATTTCAAGCTCTTCTACCCGTGGCACTGGGGACTGTGTGGTTTGTGCTGCAACAGAAAAAAAAGCAACCCGACGCCGTCTACGACGCCGCTTCTGACTCCGTGTCCTAAAGGCACCGCAGAGGGCACCGCCGCAACACAACCCTGGTCTCACTGACTCCACCTGCTGACGCCACCACCGAGCCGCTGCTTGCACCGCGACCTGTGGGCACCGCACTCAGCAACGCCTTGCGATGCCGCCTTGGTATTTCCGCCGCCGCCGCTCCATGCCGTAATCGAGGCCGGTGCTTGCACCGTGGTTCGAGGGCACCGGTGGTAAAGTTACATGACGCATCGCCCTCATCCCGCACCGCAGCCTTGGCCTGCCGGGGCCATCAACTTCAGTTCTTCAGCTGTCGACAGCGCTTCAGCAACGACGACGCCGCTGCTTGCACGTGACCTGCCAGCACCGTGACGAGCACCGCCTCCCTTCGCACCGCGACGCTGATCTCACCGACGACGCCATCTGACGACGCCACCGAGCCGCTGCTCGCACCGCGACCTGAGGGCATCGCACCCTGGACTGCTGAACTTCGCACTGCAGCACCCGATGCCTGCCGACGCCAGCGCTTCTGACTTCAACCGCGAGGAGTTCGATCTGCAACGCGTGACTTCAAGGGCCTGACGGCTCCTGCACCAACCTCCGGAACCGACGCCTGCAGACGCCGTGCTTTCGGAAGCTCAAAGAGGTCACCGACGTCCTGCATTTCTAAATGTACTGTTTTGCAAATCTTCCCGACACTGTAGCTGGCCCGTAACGCCAGAACTGTTTGGATTTGTTTGTTCACGACGCCGTGATAGTTCCAGAGGGAGCTATCGACTTCAAGGAACTGTTTTTCAAGGTTATTTTGATAACTGAAGATTTCTAAGTACTGTATTGTGGAGTTTTATCGTTTTTGGTCTTGTCTTAAGTATATAAAAGTACTGGATATTTTTCTAAACTGGTGTGGTGCCCTTTTGTAGTGATTACACTGTATTACTCTGCATTATGTGCAAATGCTTTACAGACTGCCTCTAAGATAAGCCTGACTGCTTGTGCCAAGCTACCAAGGGGTGAGCAGGGGTTATTTTAGGAGTGTGACTCTCATCCTGATTAGGAAGCAGGGTCCCTATTTGGTCAAAGATACCTACCTCTGCCAACTGGAGACCCCTATTTCTAACATAATTATAAAACAACAAGTCTTTACGACATTGGTAACATTTCAAAGAACATATTGCAATGATGAGCGAACATGCAGGAACTATTGCAAACTTCTGACTAATCATTTCCATTCTCAAATTCCAGCTGTTAACCAACTGAATATTACATTATCTTCGAAAATACTGGGAAAAATGACAATGTGCTATGCAATGATGAATATCAAAGTGTTGCTACAGATAAAGTTGGGTAGGCCAAGTTTTAATTTACTTATTTTATACAATGCTATTGCTAAAGTAGCCAGTAATGCATTTCGGCATCCTGGTTTCAGTCTATCTTGACTCATTCTGTTAGTAGGACCTGTTGACTTTCCTCTTGTCTCAGTTTCAGTACTCAATTTCCATCTATTGTGTGAGGGGGAATATGTTCTCTTTCTAATAACTCAAAGCTCCTGTTGTGTACATGTACTTGTAAAAATGTTCTACAAGAGATTGTTTCGTATCCGACTTGTAGATAGCGCGAAAACGTTCCTGAATGTGGATCTTGAGTGTGCGAGTGGTGTTACCTAAGTAGAATTTTTGGCATGGCCATATGACTGCATAGATATTGACTGCACTTTTGCAGTTGATTAATTGATTATTGACATCCATTTCTTAAAATAATCTTTTTTGTTTAATTCATGCCTAATTTACAGGTTGAATGGACTCTGCATATGAAGAAGCCCTTTATGGATTTGTTGGGCTTAATCTGGTTATTGGGTTTGTAGTTGCAATGAGAAGGGGTTAGTATTTGTTTGAGATTGTGTGCTTTTCTAAAACCCATTTGTGGGTAGTTTTTCTCTCTGGGCAGGGTGGTTTACTAACAGGCGCCTGTGTTTTTTTAGGACCTTCCTGATTCTTGGATGACCGCTGTAGAAATTAGTTATGAAACGGAGGGACTCATTTTTTACAATATTGATTGATCCCAGTATGGTTGCCCAATCAATCTTGTGCACTGTATGGTATGTCCTGCCAAGTTTTTGCGGGATGTAACCCCTGACTATAAGGTGTTGTTTGATTTCCTGGCTAGTGAGATACTTGTAGTAAACAACAAGAGAGTTAGGAAAAAGAGATTGGGGCTACGTCCCCTTCCCCTGAGATAATAGTAGAAACAACGTGGACGAGGCCACCAAAAATGTTACCACTTCTGATGACTCAATATCCTTCAACAGAGGACAAACATCCAGTGGATGTATAAGAAGACCCCTCACCCACCAACCTAGTTGGTGGCATGCTTCATCATTGGGGTCCCAGCTCGGCTGCCAAATGCAGCCCAGCTGGGCTGCCAAATGCAACCCAGCTGTGCTAAAACGCCTGATTACAGTGGAGCGGGTTTTTTTGATGAGTGAGGTGTGCGCTTGGTGAGTCGAGTACTCAGCAGCAGGTGAGAAATTAAAATGTCTCTAAGAAGTGCCCCTGTGAAAAACTTTAATAAAAGGGGTCCTAGGACATGATTACAAATACAGACGGGATATGGTGAAGTGAAAAATGTACTTCGATATCCCTTAGGTGGGGGTCAACATGTTTCAGCCTCTTACGTTAATTGTAAGGCTTTCATCAGGACCATGGAGTGAACAGTGCAGTGGCTAAAAAAGGTGGATACAGCCACGTGAGTGTAGTATCAGCACACACACTAAGGTGTGCTGTGAGTGTGGTGGGTGCACCGTACTTGCGGACCCAATTATAGGTCGTAATCTGTAAAAGCAAAACACACAACGTAAAGGACACACAGAACATGTAACACATAAATGCACAAATCGTGCAACTTCTCCTACTTGCATGCTGTGCATTTGTTGTGTACTCTGTAGGTACTCATGAGTCGAAAGGAGCCGTGGTTAAAATTGGAGCGCTTGACTGCAGCGGTGATCAAATAATCATGCATGGTGACAAGTACTGGCATGCATGATAAACATACTGTTGGATACCATGCGTGGTCACAAGAATGCGCCTGAGACCCGTTTGGTACGTCTATAATGTTCAGCTTTCATTAAGTGAACATTGCCAAGTGCGCGTGAATGGGCGCGCTAATGCTAGTTACCTTATAACCCACATACACATGACTTATTTTTGAGTGAGGTACACCAGGGTTATAAGTGATGAGCGCAAAACTTGGATCGCGCTTATGCCAGCATTAATAATGAGCGTGATAGTCAGAGGGCTGACCAATGTAGGAGGAAAAAAGAGTTAATCAAAAACACGAAAAATACCTTACTTCAACCCTGATTAAAAAGGACTGAAAAATCCAGCCAGGGGGAACCTCCTATAGTCACACACTGAGGGCGGTAAATTAAAATGCAGTGAGTGAGTGGGACAAAAGTACAGAACGTCCGCCTTTGCCCCGAAATCACTAAGGGCCCAAAGAACTTACTTTGTCACGGATGAATTCCCACCGATCAAACCTGTTGTGAGCTGGTCTGGATCCCGCCGGTAACTGTACCGGTGTCCATGGTGGGTTACATCTAGTTCCTGGGAGGGGTGTGTCCTCGGCATGGGACATGTGGCACGTGTCTCAGGAGCTAGTGCACTGATTACTCTGACGTGGAGGCTCACAGTGCAATTTCAGGAAAACCGAGTCCTGGTGAGTGAGGCGGTTGCACGTGGGTCAGAGTGACAATAAAGTTGTAATTGACACGATATGACATACACGTTTCAAAAAGTTCATTTCTAATACCCTGGGGAACAGATAATTAGACTCTAATGTTGTTTTTTGGACCAGCAAATAAAGTATTTCCAGTAGTGTTTGGAATACATATTTACAATACATATGTTTAAAGTATAGCTGGTGCTAAAATATGACCTCGTGCAGAGAGAGAAGGAGTGCCAATTAAGATGTCGTAAATATTGCAAAAAATGCTGATGCCCAGGGGAGTAAGTGATTAAGATGTGTATAGTGAAGTTAACCCCTAGGTTTAGTGCGTGGAGTTTATCCAGTAGTGTGGGAGATGCATGTTATTATTTTTTCTTTCAGAGGGGCATTAGTCTGCTAAGTCAATAATACGGTAAGGGAATGTGTCTGTTACATGAAGTTACGGTGTTTTTATGCCCTGTGTCTAATGGGCTATACCCAATGTTGGATGAGTTGGGCATAAGTATTATCTTAGGGTTCATGGTTAGCTGACATGGATATCTTCCATCTTTATCTTTTATGTCTAAATAAATTACTAAGCACATGTATAAATGGTGCTGAAGTATCACATCATGCTCTGTGTAACGAGTTCCATGAGATGCTGTCATTGAGCTCTATGAGATGGGTGGAAAGGCAGTAAACCCAACGTTGCTCTTTTTCTAAGAGCTGGTTTTGTAGGGGGGGGAGTCCCTTTGTCCAATTGTTTAATTACCACCCAATTCATGTCGTTGGTGGTATGGCCAAGTTCCAAGAAATGTTCTGTCATCTTTGTGGTGCTGCTCTTGCAGCGAATGTTGCTTCTATGCTCGCAAATTTGGATTTTAATTTTGACGCTTGTCATCCCCACATATCGGAGTCCGCATGGACAAGTAATGAGATAGACTACGTTGGCAGAGTTGCAGTTAGTGTGTTTTTTAATCTGCCATGTCTTCCCGGCTTCTAAGTTCAACGTTTTTGTAGGTCTCGTGAGGTGGAAAACACTGCAATTGCCGCAGGGAAAGCGGCCCACCACTTTGGGAAGCCCCCAGGCATTTAGAACAGTGTTAGATGTTGTGATTTGTTGTTGGGGGCGTGTGGACAACAGGCTGTCTCTTAAGCTTTTTGCTCTTCTGTAGGAAAACAAAGGCGTTTCCCATTGTAAATTCCCACTTGTGAGTATTCTCCAATTCTTTTGGATGGTTCTGATTACTTTATTGGAGATAGAATTATATGTCGTCACGCAAGTGAGTGGTATTGCAGATGTCGGCGTCTCAGTTTCTCCCAATAGACTTTCGTGATTTTGGTTTCTCGTTTTTGGGGTATCCACAAGTTTGTAGTTTGGTGGTTAATGAGTTAGCTTGGTGTTTGTAGTCATTAATATTGCTATAATTTCGGCGCAATCTTAAAAATTGCCCAAATGGTAGATTCTCATGTAAGGGTCTAGGGTGGAAGCTTTCGAAGCGTAAAAGAGTTTTTGACAGTGGGCTTGAAATGTGTTTTCGTCGAGAGGCCTCCCCTTTCTGCAGTGATATCTAGATCAAGGAAAGTATTGCTATCTCTACTCACATTGTGAGTGAACTTAAGGTTGGGGTCTTGTTCGTTTATCCAGACAAGGAATTCTTGTAATCTGGTCTCAGTCCTCTCCCATATAAGGATGACATTGTCGATGTATCACTTATAAAATGTGATGTTGGTGAAAAAAGGAGAAGTGGGGTTCAAACAGTGGGTTTTTTCAAAGTTATATACATAAAGGCCTGCCACACTAGGGGCAAAGGTGCTGCCCATTGAAGTGCATTATGTCTGTAAGTAGAGGTCCCCTTAAAATTCAAATTAGTTGTCTTTCAACGCAAGTTCAGCGGATTGCAAGACAAATGACTTTGGGGTGTTGTAATCCCAGGTGATGGAGTCAAGTGAGGAACCTAGGACTTGTAATGTGTCATCATGCTGAAGGCTGGTGTACAAGCTTTCTATGTCCAAGCAGACCAAAAGTGAAGTGTTTGGATTGAAGCTCAAGGTATTGAGGTAGCCCAATAAGTCCTTTGTGTCTTTTAGGTACGTTGGGGTTGACTACACTATTGGTTGTAGATAATAGTCGCAAAAGCGAGATAGGGATTCTAATAATGAACCAATGCCTGAGACTATCGGGCGCCCTGAAGGGGGTCATTTGTTCTTGTGAATCTGGGGAATGGTGTAGAAGTATGGAATTTTGACACCGCCTGAGGTCAGGAATTGGGCCTCATGTTTTCTGATTTCTCCTTTAGATACTGCGTCTTCAACCAGTGTTCGTATTCTGGTTTTTAGGTCGTCACTGGGGTCATGTTTAAGTCGTCTGTAGTTTTAGGTATCCTCAAGCAGTCTTTTGCACTCAGTTCGGAAGGCATCTTTATCTTGGAGTACAATCCCTCCTCCTTTGTCCGCCGGTTTTACGATGATCCGATTATTAGCTTTGAGACTGCTGATGGCCGCAAATTCAGTGCCACTGGTATTTTTGAATTGGGGTTCTTTCTTGGTATCTTCAATTTCTTTGTAGATAGCCTGCTCAAAAGCAATGAGCTCTACTGGTATGGTATGTGGCGGAGAATTGAAGGTGGATTTTAGTTTGAGATTGGTGTCACCGTCGTTGTCATTTGGTTCCTGTGATGGTGGTTGGTCTTCAAAGGCGGCTTTGGGTTTTCGGAAGAACTCAGCCAACTCACAGTGCAATTTGAATTTGTCATGTCTTGCAGTGGGGGTGAAGCCAAGTCCTTTGTTAAGGACTGACTCTTCTGCCTTGGTCAAGATGTGCGATGACAGGTTAGTGACTAGAGCCTGTGTGTGCTGGGTACCGCTTGTTGTTCTTTCAATTTGCTGCGTGTGTGAGCACCCGGATTCGGGTCCTCTTCCCAATGGACTTGATTCTGTCTCCAGATACTAGCCCAGCACATTTATTTCAAATATTCCAGTAGTTCTCAACCTAGAAAATTTTCTAAGATTTAAGTGATTTGAATAGAACTGTCTATTTGACTGCTGAATTCTCCTCAACATCTATATATGTCTTAAGGCATTCTTGCTTCTGGTACCATACTTGGTTGAATGCATATGATTCACTTCAAGCATAGTAAGGAATGGGGTCATCAAGGTTAATCGCTCACATCTGTCTCATGCCTTGACATACTGGGGGGAAACGATAGGGTCAGACAAGATAAATAATCAGGGCGAGTCAGCACAGTGATAGAGGGGACATTCTGTCCTAACAGATCTCTTTTCAGAGCAGCGTGACTGTGTCCTATTTCTGGGTAGTAGAGTCTTGGTCAACTGGTTGAGTAAGCCAGTGTGAAAGGTCTTCTGCATCTCTATGCAATGTATTGCCTTGGCCTCAACAATGACATTGCAAATGGACTACTGGAGCAAGTTCATCTTCTTGCTCTCCCTAGGAATCAGCCACTTTACTAGGTGAGATCTGTCTTGACCACAAATTTAGTCCTAAAATATATGGGGCCAGACACTTCAGAAGGCCCAAACAATAGAAAAGTGCTCTTTCTCAATAGCAGTAAGTTCTCCTCCATATGGAGCAGTTGGTGGCTAATATAGACCACTAATTCCCCTTCCTTTTTTATTTTGCTGGGCTTTTGAATGTCAGACTTTCTTTTGAGGAACTTTGCCAGAGAACCCATGATGGTCTTATTGCCCCCACTGATCTTGTGGGGTTGCATTTTTGAGACGTGGCAGGTCAGTCCCAGTTCATTCCACAGGACTCTCATTAAAGATGAACTAAAGTTGGTTCTTAAGTTTGAAACTACCATTCTAGTGAAGCCAATCCAGAAAAAATGTAAATGAATTCATAGATACAACAAGGTAGTGGTTTCTCTCGAGAGCACTGCCTAAAGGTATTTAGATCCATCCAAACAGACATACATGTGTTCCCTGGGGCTGAGGCAAGGGGAAAAAGGGGCAGACAAAGTTAAATACCACCAACTTAAAAGATTGCGTTTTTCTTTTTTTCGGAGAAAACATTTACTTTCCAGACAAAATACAACACATATAATTGTGATCAAAGCACATGGCAGCAGTCCAATAAAATATGTAGAAGCCATTTCTAACATCTATCCACAAAACGTTCTAGATAAAGTTGTTTTTGTTATACACATTTCTTTATTAGGTTTGTCCGTTACCAAATAACAACAAGAATCATGGGACATCCACGGCATACAAGCTTCCATAATAACTTTGACAATCATAATGTAGTTTGACGGTACCACCCCTTCCGAGTCTTTCCATCAGTACCATTCCGCAATATCGATAACATAAGGTAAGTTGTTGATATGATCCACATCATCCAAACTCGATCTGTTCCACATGTTCTGACCATCCATATCTTTACTTGATCATATTTGCCGGGCTCGGTTGGTGCAAGAAAGATGGCTCCCTCCAGTGCATTTGCAGTGCTTAGTTACTTGCCAAGAGACACCCGACCCTACATTATCCTGGTCCTATTCCTTGCCCTCCACAAACCTCTCCAAAAGCTCATCTCATCTTTGTAGGTGTTCTTGGACTTTTTTGTTCCTTCAGACTGTATTGATGCACTTTTCCTCAGCTGTCACACATTCTATTACATCCCTATGCCCCTGGGAGAGCTTGGGAGCTTTGGTATTTACCCACCCCATTGCCACACGTCAAACACTAATGTCAATATTAGAAATTTCAGGCGCATCTTCAAACCTGTTAGGGAGCACTCCTAGTATACTCTATACAGGACCAAGCTCTAATGATATTCCAGTTACTGATTCCAGTGTGGAAAACACTGTTTCCTAGTATGGTTGAAGCAGTCAGCACTCAAATGCAAAGTGGAGGAAAGAGGACCTGTCTATGGGACATCTGGGACAGCAGACATTCCTTCCGGGATACATTTTACTGAGGACCACCGATTAAGAAAACTGAACTGCATTAACTTGAATCTCGCATTACCCGATACTTCTTGTACCTGTGCACAGACAGCATCCCACACAGTGTCACTGAATTGGTCCCCAATATCAACTTACCATGCCGCTTTTCCTTAAATCGCCTTAAACGGCTGTCATATTTTAGTGCCCTATACATGTGTGTGATGGAGTGCTGAGCCATGCCCAATTGTAAAATGGCTTCCAATGTCCGGACGGGTGTTGCTATCAACTGAGGAAGGAATGAATCCAGAAACGCATGCTTAGAGTTACACACCACAGGCTGCACCAACAAGGGTGAAAAAGTAAAAACGTCTTCTGAACTAAGTGTTATCAAGCACTGCATTTACCATGATTGTTTTAGGCAAATTGAGTGCTGGCATGTGAGGCAGCGTGCTCCCACCCTCCTTCCATTCTACGGATCACTATGAAATTTACTGACTGCACTCTCTGTGCCACTGGTTGTTGAGCATAGGCAGAAATATGATCTTTTGTGTGAAATTCCTAGTTTTATATCACTCATGTTAACGTAAAGATGGGAGATGGAATGAACATGGCATATGAGCAAATAAACAAGAAAGACAAGAAAAAAAAGAAAGTAACAATATGACAACTCACGGAATTCTGGTGGCAAGTTACTTATTTTCACTGTTCCCATTTGTGGTGCAGCCTGTGATTTAATTCCGTTCTTGTGCACTGCTGCATTAACACTGCACCTATGCATGTCACCTTGATGCAAATAATCTATGGGATGAGAAATCATGTTGTCCCTGCAAGTAAAAATAGTTTAGGGAAATTTCTGTAATCTTATTATAGGCAAAACAAACCCATCTGTAAGTCGAAAAAGCGATAGAATTACTGATTACAAAAGCTTGTAGCACACACATTCTCTCCCTGTCTGATTTACTGGGTCTGCTTAAACAACAATTTAGAACTATTTCATAGACATTCAAGGTAATGAGGTGGCAAAAAAGGTAATAGATTTAGGTAATATGTAGAACAAAATGGCTCAATAGTTAATTCCCACTTATCAAATTATTTTTAATCTCTCTAGAGCTTTCAGTTAGACATTTTGGCCTCAGCTGGTGGCTAGGCAATTATGCTAAGTAGGGATTGGGGGAGTGGGTGCTGGCTAAAGACAATCTAACAGGCAGTTGTAGCAGGGTGACCTTTGTTTTTTGTAAAGATGGAGAATTCTTTGCTACGTTATCTTTCTGGCCAGGGCTTTTAAAGTAGGAACAGCTTGTGGGGAAACTGGTGAACCATGGTCCTGAACAACATACCTTAAACAGTCATTCGTTACTTCTACAGTCACTCCTGTGTTTTTTTCGCTGCCAGACAATTACCTTACTACTGATTAATTGAGCTGTGTGGATAATTAAAAAGTCACAGACATAATCAGCGTAACAGGTGCATTGGTACCAGGGATCATAGGTTTCGCTTAGCCAATATTATGGCTTTATTTTACTACCTGTGTTAGTGGGAAGCTTTCCTCACTGCAGTAGAGCAGAGGATTCCACTCTATGCCATTATAACCAAAATTTCTTTACATCTGCCTGTTGAGACTGAGGATGAAACACAAAAATATGCTCATGCACAGCCTCCAGATGTTTAGCGCTGAATAAAGTTAATTAAAGTTTGATGTGCTACTGGGGTATCATTCATTGATCGGGAGAGTAGTAAATTGAATCAATAGTCCAACCCACATTGGGTTGGATCCCCCTGTGCAAAATCTTGGCCTCTAGAACACTAGAGGATTTTGAAGTCTTTATGGTTTTCAAAAGAATGGTAATCAAAGTTTTTCAATCCAATTAATTTTATTGGATAAATAAATTCAATCCATTACTGTGTCATATTCAAAGTACCATCATAATGATCCTTTTTAGATTTCCGAAATCCTCCAATGCATTTCGGGCTGGTGCCCTTCATCAGGGATCTAGAGGCCAAGATTGTGCACAGGGGGATCCAACCCAATGTGGGTTGGACTATTGAGACTGAGGATGTCAAACTGAGTTGACATACAACTGATAAATGAGAAGTATAATATGCATCCTGAACTAAAATGATCAAGTTTGTTGAGCTATGTGCATGAAATATGTGCTTTAGAAACAACTTTGCAAGCTCATGTAGTGAGGTGACTTATGGAAATCAATGACGTAAGTCCACTTAGTACAATATCCTATAAACACAACTTTTGTGATTCATCCTAGAGAATATTGACACAGTGCAATGAAAGCAAGTGATAGGGCTTCAAAGGTTGACAAGCATTAGAAAGCGATGCAATAATCCCACTGTCTCACACCTTTTGCTTAATCTATCGCCACTGGACTAAGCAACTGTCAGAGTGAACAAAACACAGGTATCCACAGGTGAAGGCACCAGTCCCTCGTGGAGACATTTTGGCAGTTTCCTGGTGCAATAAAGTTTCTGTTCCTTCAGACACCAAAATGTATAATTCATTCTGGTCAGTATTGTTTGCAGTAAAAAACTCTGAGACCTCTTCTTGGTCAGTATAGCAAATTTAATTCCACAAAATACCTGAAAGGATAAGTTTTGATTCTTGAAATGTGTTTTTTGTCAAATTTTCCATGCTGTGTTCCACTTTTGTTACTCATGTCATACTTCAAAAACTGTGAATTCTTCTGATTTGTCCACGGAGTTAATGTTTCTGTCTCTCATTCTCGTTGAAGTGTCTATACAGAATAGGTGTTTCTATAGTGCCCGAAAATGGGCTGGTTTGGTACCTTTTAGGGCCTCAGAGGAAGTGCAAGGTGGTCTTCCCTTCTTCAAGTAATACAGCCTCACTGTTGGTGGCACCATACCAATCAACAGCTGCTTCAAAATCCTAGAATGCTTTCAATTTCTCAAACTCTAATAGGCACTTACGACTTGAATACCAGATATAGCTGATGATTGTCCATTTAAATATCAGAGGTGGGGAGTAAAATGACAAAACCAAAACATTAATCCCACTCAGGTTTTATTTTTTTTGATATTTTTCAGTTTCATATATCAATAATGCTTCTTGTGTTACCCTAATGTTGTATGAGATGTTCATCATTGCTGGGATACAAAGTACCCTGCATGTCTCTGGAGAGCTGTGCTATCCTGCCCTCTGTTGTTTCGCTAATTGAGGTTGATAATCATGCACGCGTACCAAAGGTTCTCCCTGTTCGATGATTAGAGATCCCAGACCTGTGCTCTGAGGTTAAAGGGTCACTCAAAGTGCATGCACTTTCCAAAGAGTGGCTACTGCCTTTTCCACCAGCGCTTGGTGCGACTGGTGGTGATGGCACAACGCACAGTAGTGAAGGGACTGCCTTTTTTCCCTATCTTCTTTGCAGGATAATGCTTACTGTGCCCCTCCACCCGCCATGCCATGTAAAAGGACTGCCAGGCATCCTTAATTGGGGTTTACCTCCATTTGTGGGACATGTATGGAGAATGTGCGTGTAGATTAATGTTTGATGTAGTTGACTTTGAGGTGTGTGAGTGTCTGACAGAAAACATGATTATGTGTGAGAGAGAAAGATCTCAAAATTGTGGAGGACTTTGTGCAAAGCTGTCTAGGACTCTGCTGACCTGAGAGCCTATTCTTTTGAATTCCTTTCCCTCCTGCCCAATTCTGTGAGTAGGGGAGTCACGTCATCAATCCTGTCTAGTTTCTGCCTCACAGCTGCACTGCTTCTTCCAGAGTGCTCCAAGAGGGGGCTCTCTTCCTCTCTCTGCCTCAATCTGCATCTCTGGGAAGTGTGATTTGCTGCATGGCAACCACATTTTTTTTTGTCTGAACCAGTTGTCCCTAGTCCCTACATGCACTGATTATGGAGCATTCCTTCATCCTGGGATTGGTAAAGCCCACGAGAATTCAAATATTGCCCGAGAATTGACTGGAAAAACAATTTCGACCAGCACTTTGTTACAGGAATTCTTGTCTTAAGACGGCGGAGCTGCATACCAGAGTTGCAAAGAAGACTGCAATCCAGAGGCAGCACTCTGCTAGTGAGTGCCTTCTTTTCGAAGCATGGGGTAAGCTTGGACTCAAGACTCAATGGGAATCAAGGGGAAGGACTGCTATGATTGCCATGTGTGAGGGTGACTGCTGCCTATGAAAGAAGATGCAGGTCTTCACCTTCAGGAGAAATGCCTCTCTGCCAGTAAATCTCGAGTATAGTTGACTTGTTGAGACATAGGGATCCATAGAGTGACTGCATCAGCCCTGGGAGCATGAGGTCCTCTCACTCAGGTGCCCCAGTTCATTATCCAGTACTATCTGTCTGCATCATATAGGGCTAGGGGAGAACCATCTGCTACTGCTGAGGGTGAGATTCTTTGTCCCGAACTCTGTTCGTATTGCAGGGAAATCAGTGTGTATCTTCTTGTTGCCATCAGAAGCTTTGAGGACTACATTAGCTTTAACCCCTAGCCTGTTGACTACATATAAATCTTAAGAGGTTCAGGAAACATTCACATTTGAACCGCTGATCTATTGTCTCCTACATTGTTTTTGCTGAAGTATTGCTGGCCATGGTCTGTGACCCTAGAGCTATGGGCGCCAATGACACCGTAAAATTCCAACTGCAACTGGTGGTTACCAAGCTATAGGCCTTTCAAACATACTATGCCCTAGCCAAGGGATTCTAGTGTACCAACCAACTGCAGTCCCCTGACGATTAGTGTCTAGTGAGTGGACACCAATGGAATGTGTCCAGCACTGGATGCTGCTCTATCATCCCTTTAAACTATAGTCATCTGTGAAGCTTGGGTGGACACCTCAGACCTTTTAGGAGGGTTTTGGAGCACAAGCTCGGTTCCAATAGGCTTTGTGGCAGCTGCACTGAAACCACATAATATGATGACCAGTGCCTGCCACCTCAAGTGTATGCAGTGCAGACAACACAGTAAGCCAAGGGAACCATTAGAACGAGAGCAGTAGACTGCCTGGTGAAAGGAGCAATTACTTGCATAAAACGGGCGATTTCAGGATTGCATTGCGTAGAACAGAAGTCTGCCTTGAGTCATGACTCCATAAGTCAGGCTTTTCCTCTTATGAGTCCAGCTGCCTCGTAGCAACGGAGCTGTGCAAGAGGCTTGGGTCATAACTTTGCTGGAGAAGCTGCATCTGCCTTGGGAGAAGATGCTAAACTCACTGTGTAAAAGGGTGATGGGAACGTACCCTGAATGAGGACATCATTTTGAAAATATAGACCACAACTTGTTCAGAAGACTAAGAACCAATATCAGCAAAGTCTGGATCTCAGGAGGCTTTTGGAAGGAGTTCTGGTGGGTGAAGTGTGCAACCAGGAAAAAAAACCACAAAGGTGCCCAGATGCAGGAGGTCTCCTGTTCAAAGCCATCTGCTAGGGTCTAACGTTTTTAAAAGCCCTGGGGAGGCTGACCCTAGCAGAGGTCACAGGGTCCTGAGGTTTGTTGGCAACCAAAGTCTACAAGTCTAGATTTGCAAGGACCTGTGGCTCTTGAAATGAAACATTGAGTCTGGTTTGAATTTGGCTTTAGACACAAATGAAACACACTGTTAACGGCAACATGCATTTGTTGAACTTAACCAGTCTGTAGAAATAAATGTACTGATGGGGAAGAGTTCACACCTTGCCAATGGATCTAATTAGCGCCCTGCACTGTGGTTTTACATGTTAGGGTCTGCAGGCATGCAACTTGTTATTGAGGAAGCTTGCAGATAATGTTGGAGGACAAACTTCCTTAAGAAAGGGTTTCTTCCACCAAGAACAGCTGCACTATTTGGTATCATGTTTTTCCAACTCTATACTGTGTATAATTGTATTCTTATCCATAGTACTTAGCTTTGAGTGCATTTAAGTATGTCTCCTTTCTAAAATTAAAAACACTTACTGGTGAGTGATTTATTGACTGCCACCATATGTATTACAGGATTCTGCATTTCCAACCACAACACCTCCCTGTGGAAGCGTTGGGCTGCTCTGTCATTGCTACCCTTCAAAGACAGGCAATGAAGGGGTATGCTTGGTTTGGGATGACTATAGCATGAGGCCCGTGTGACAACAGGGGTAAACAAACTCAGCTGACACAAATGAGACACAGTAACTCGTGGATGTCCTTGGCGACCCGAACAATTCCTTACTCCCTCTTCTAGATGTAAATTTATAAAGTACAATTTTTCTGGTTGAATTTCTCCTGTTGCATGTCTTCTTATTGCAAATGTTGAAGTTGTGTGTATTAGGAGGAATGATTCCTTTAATATCACCTTCAAAATGATAACAAGACCACAAAGGTTTAGATGTAACATCATTTAAATCAGAAGGGATCTGTACAATCTTGAAAACTAATCTACCATACCACAGTTATCTCCATTATTAAAACAACTTGTCTGAATCTATAAAATTTGATTTTTAATTATGGTATGGAAAAGGAAGATTGTTGGTGAAAAATAGCCATTTATCACAATTCACAAGATGATGTTTCTCGGTTTAATGGAGTGCCTGGATTTTTATTTCATTAATATACATTCTCTGAAAATGCCCTTTAACCCACAAGTGAGAATTTTTGATTCTATGGAGGAAGTGAAGTCTTGGAATTCTACAAAGGCTTATATTTGGAGATGAAAATCACAATTTAAAACTTGTCTTTGTCTGCAAACCTTTAGGTTTCTCTGGTGTGAGATCTGAGCTAACGCAAGTTAAACTCAAACCTCTTCCGTGGAGACAAATAATTTCTTACAGCCCTACCCCCCCTAATGAGATTTCAACGATGATAGACAGGAAACACTGTATAAACATTGAAAAAATTGCTTCCTCTTAGTGAATGTTCCACGATATTGAGAATAAAAAAGCTGGAGTAGTTATGAAAAATGTGAAACATGTCTAATAGTTTATATGTCAGAATATTGACAACATATTATCTGGCATAAATATCATGACCTAAATATTGTGTACAAAAATATCACTCCATTGGGTGTATTATTGTTATCTTGTATTAACCTCAATTGAATGATATATTTGTACATTATATTTCGGACACAATACTACTTTCTGTCAGAAGATATTTAGGCCACAGTGTTCTGATACTAAATCACCAAAAACAGAAACATGCAAAAGAACACTTACATTGGCAGGAGCATACAGTAGAGTTTCTGAGGCTCAGCAGCCTTTTCGGATTTGCAAAAATGTTGTTGACCAGTTGTGCCTTACAACACATTTTGATATTTCAATACTTTTAAATGTTTGAAGCTAGAGTCTGAACAGGTAACATTAAAGCTATGCTCAATTTATTGAGACAAGATTTGTCACATTGGAAACTTCTTCCATTTTCTATGCAAGGAAGGGTAGCCGAATTCAAGATGGGGGCATTGCCCAGGGATGTTTATTATTTACAGAATTATCAATGTGGCTGCCCCTCATGGTGTTTCGACAGAAAACCGCCATGCTCCACTCCTTCATACTAAATAATAGGGGGCTGGGCCCTGAGGGTATGGATTGTCAAATGTTATAAATAATATGATGGGAGTTTGGGGATGTCTTACAATTTTATTACAGAGCTTCCCACCTGGAATATGTAGATGGTTGATTTTACGGCTGATGAATGGACCCTGCCAAAAGGAGCTAGCACTGTGCAATGATAAATGGATATTGTCTACATCTCAGGTATGGCAGCAGAATACAGGCTGGACTTGCCCTGTGCATCAGAATATAGAGGGAATCCCTGAGAGTAAAAGGCTGGTAAGATAAAATGACTGGAATGAAGCTGCTAAGGACAGGAATATGGCTATGTCAAGTATCAAGCAGCCGCACTCCAGAGCTTTGAAGCATGGGACTCCTTAGAAATGTTCATGTTGGGTTATAAGACCTCGAATGACATGAGCTAAAGGAAGAATGTGGACTTATGGCTTCACAATTTTATAGTTACCTGCAACTCAGACTGACATTTTATATCACAGCATTAGGGGAGATTATCTTCAATCCTCTTGAAGCAATGTTAGCGATAGGTAAGCGACCAGCTAAAAAGATCTGATGGTTATACAGGACTGAGTTGTTAATATGCCTGAAACATTTATAACATTGTGTTTTGCATGGGTGGCATATGCAGGCGCAGTTGATGATACAGACTGCTATTTCTCAGGGGTCTATTATCACCATTTGCAATCACTTCTTTAGACTCACCCAATTCAATTACTTACACTGGATATAATTTAGAAGAACCAGGCTGGGGCATATGGGATGTTACTATTCATTGAAATGCCTTATATGTGGGGCATCCAGCAATTCTTTCAAGGAGAGGCCAAGACCTTTCTTGAGGTACTAGAGAATAATATAGGACACACTGCCTGGTCACCACTGCAGCCCACTTTTAACTGGGTGAACCGGGCGCAGACTGTAACATTGCGCCTTATTAAAACAAGTGTGTTGTTCCTAGTGCAGGTGCAAATTTCGTCAGGGAATAACACACTAGCAATCTGAAGCCACTGGTCTACCTTCCACAGCAGATGGCAACCTGGCCTAAGTATCAAAGGCGTACATTGAGAAAGTTCAGGGGTTCTTTAACTACACAGGTATGTGAATTTGAATATTTATGCATGTTTCTGGTGCTTTTTTTCGTGACAGTTTTATAGTTTGATTTACATTGAAAGTATAATTTGGTGTTGTAGTGTACCGGATATCATCCTTTGGGATTCTATTTGTGAGGTCTGCATTTAGCAAGAGGGGGGGGGGGTCACACCCCAGAGACATAACATCTGTGGGAGGCACAATGAGAGTATTTTATATTATTTGTGCCTTTCCCTGGACTTTGAAGGCAGCACGATTTTCTGGGTGCTAGTAGTAGTTATTTGCATCATGGATCTGATGGCAGATAGGTGGCTCTCGCACAAGTTACTACGTGTGTAACGATATATCTGTAAGAGACATTAGTTAGTCCGCCCTGGCGTTCAGAGAACCTGCCAGGTGTTGAACCACCAAGGTAATGCCTTGATGTTCCAGCCATGTCCAGAGGCGCAGAGCCTCCTGAGATAGGGTCCGGGACCCCACCCCGCCCTGTTTGTTGCAATAACACATGGCGGTGGTGTTGTCCGTGAACACTTGCACTACACTTCCCTGGACAGAGGGAAGGAATGCCTTCAGTGCAAGACGGATCGCCCGAAGCTCCAAAAGGTTGATGTGGAGCCGGGCCTCCGCCGTAGACCAGAGGCCTCTGAGCTCCGCCTCTCCCAAGCGGCCTCCCCATCCCAGGAGGGACACATCCGTCACCACTGTGTGCTCCGGTTGGGGAAGGGAGAGGGATCTGCCATTGACCCAATCGCGATTCGTGAGCCACCACTGCAGTTGTCGTGCTGTGCCCTCCGAGATCTGGACATGATCGGACAGGTTGCCCTGATGCTGCGCCCACTGGGACTTCAGGTCCCACTGCAGAGCCCGCATATGCCATCTGGCATGTTGCACTAGCAGGATGCAGGAGGCCATCAGGTCCAGGAGCCGGAGATAGAGGCTGAAAGATCGGAATCAAAGCCTGAATATCACAGACTCGCTGCTCGGGAGGACAAACCCGAAACAGCGTCGAATCCAGAACCGCTCCCATGAAGGAGAGCATCTGAGAGGGACTCAGGTGCGACTTCAGCACGTTGATGGAGAACCCCAGCAGCGGGGGCGGAGGTGGACTGCCCCACACGCTGATTTCCAGGGCCGCCCCTGCGGAAGCCGCGGCCGCGCTGAGGCTGGTTCTGTACAGGCTTGGTGAAGGAAAGCCTGGGTGCTTTCCACTAAGAGCCCAGCCACGAAAGGAAGTGGCTGGGCTCTTAGTGGAAAGACCCAAGGACTTGGCCGTGGCCTGCGGGTCCTTAAAGCGCTCCAGCGCACTGTCGGCCTTATTGCCAAACAGGCGAGTGCCATCAAAGGGCATGTCCATGAGCAAGCTCTGGACATCCGGCGAGAACCCAGTTGATCGCAACCAGGCGTGGCGACAGCGCCACAGTCGTAGAAATCGCCCTGCCCAACGAGTCAGCGGTATCCAAACCACACCGAATGGCGAACTTCGCTGCATCCTTACCCTCAGCAACCGCCTGGGAAAGCCCAGCATGGACCTCCTCAGGACACTGGGGTAACACCTGAGCAACCGTGTCCCACACCGCGTGGGGAATAGCGGCCCAACAAGCAGGCGGTGTTCACCAACAGGAGCCCCAAGCTGGCCGACAAGAACAACCGCTTACCAAACTGCTCCAGCTTCTTAGAGTCCTTATCCGGTGGAGCCGTGGGAAAGGCACTCTGCGACGTCCAGGCCTGGATGACCAGACTCTCAGGCGTGGGATGAGTGGTCAGAAACGCGGGGTCACCAGGCTCCGGGCGGTGACGCCTGGTGACATTCTTATCCACAGGGCCCCTGTAGCCGGCCGCGACCAAGTGCCCAACAGGACGTCCGTGAGGGCGCCGGTGAAGGAAAGCAGTGGCGAAGACATGAAGCCAGAGGAGCGATGACTGCGGCCCCGCGGGCGGTGTTGGAACGAGTGCCGGACCTCCAGCAGCTTCCAGAGCCGCTCCCTCAAGGCCTTCGGGCCATGGCTCGACAGTCCCGGCAGGACCGGGAGTCATGTTCTGTCTCTAGGCAGTAGAAGCAAACATCATGGGGGTCTGCCACTGACATGTTGCAACGGCAGGCCCCACAAGACTTAAAGCCAGGCATCCCGACGTGCACCAGGAGAAAAAAGGGGAGACAAAAATACTCAAAAGAGTAGTCAAAAGGTGACTAAGGTACGTGCTCTATCCGGATCTGCGCTTGCTGGCGCGGCAAAAGAAAGAACTGACGTAAGCGCGCATGGGTGGCGCCTAAGTAGTCTCCGTGACGTCATCTCGGCGCTTACGACGCCAGCGACGGACGCGGAGCCGCACGACGCCACCTAATGACGCGCAGGGGTACTGCTACAAAAAACTTTCCCGATCCAGTCTGCCGCCTGGGGATATTCTAAGGTAAGGAATCTATCACTAAGGTGTCCCTTTCAGATTCTCTGCACACTATAGGGGTTGGGCCTCCGTGCACATCGAAATACAGGGAGTCACTGTTTGTTCTTTTCCACTTTATGGGCACTTTTGCATGCCTGGGTGATCAGCACATCCTGCGACACACGGAGGCAACTGTTTTATTTTGGATTTTGGATTACTTTAGGTTGTTCCCTTTACCCATGTCCAGATGAGGCCCGGAAGGATTAGGGGCTGAAACGCGTCGACAGTTCAGGTCTGGAGGAATCCACTAAAATCAAGAATAATAATTGCATTTAAGTGGAGATACACATGCACAAAATGTTTTAGGAGGTGTAGCAGATACCTCATGTGTATACAGGATTACCTCGCAGTGTATTGCCATTAATGAGGGAGCGAACACTGACATTAAAAAACTAGGGTTTAGGTAATAGTATATATATGATTATATGTACATATTTGTGTAAAATGTTTTTTGTCTATGTCCAATTTTTCTACAAAATGCAATAAAGAATTGTGTCAACAAGGAAGTAATAGTGGTACGTGGTTTTTGATGCACTAAACATTTGATGGGATGATGCACCATTTATAGGGCAATTTGATGCACCCTATGGGTAGTATTTAGATATCCATTCCTCCACATTACCATTGTGTATAATGAGTAAACTTCAAAGGCGGGTGAATCTTCCTACAGGCGAATGCAGTGAGTCACTGCACCTGCTTGCACGGGATGTCTAGGGGTCGCTGGAACTCCTGTGCCTTATTTTTTTTTCTAAGTTTTATATAGAGCAAACTTGACCCAAAGGTATCGGGGATCAGAGCGCTTTACATTAGCACCAGTTGCTTACACAAGGACACATTCACACTGAGTGTGCACCTCCCAATGGTATCTCTACCCCTGCTCCCATGTCTTTAATAGGGCACAGGCACAAAAGACAAAGGATTCCCTCGCTTTCAAGTGGCCATGTGCCAGCACTATTCATTTTGCAGAAGGGGCCGCACAAACTGTCTGTGGCCCCTTCTGTAATACTATACTGTTTGCACTCGCTTTTTGTGCTCCAGGATACTATATATAATACAGATCATTGTGAACCACCCAAATATGCCAAATGACATAGAGATGTGTCAATATAGGAAGATATTTCTGGGACTGGATCTGGTTTTAGCTAAGAGGGATATAGCACAGCATGGGAGAACAGCAAGTGGAAGACGGGTCGCGCAGATCATGTGAAATTCATGGCTGTTAGTGACACAACGGGTTTAGGACCAGCGTGACAAGCATGTTGTTTATCACAAATGATCACACAAACGAAGGCCTAAGTGATAACGGCAACTTGAGAGTATTTGCAATGTACACATTACAAGTACTCTATTCAGTTTAAGGCAATTAAATGAAATTAAGTCACTACGGCTCAGAGTGCCCCATATGACTCGTTCACCTTACCAAACCAATCTGATTATGAGGATTGGGTGTGGGGGGGAATACCATGTAGGCTACAAATGAAGTTTGCACCTAAATCAGGATTTAACATGTCTGGGAATCTCAGCATGAAGGGATTGTTCCTTCACAATTTCCATGGCAGAATTCTTGTGGGGAAAATCCACAACATTCTGCAATCACCGTGAACAGCACACCATGCGGAATTGTAATTCTCGAGACCATCATCAACACACCAAAATACTGGCTCTCATGGAATTAGGGTCTTTGTAGTCCATTTCATATTTTGTCAGTTTTCCCCATTTTATGTCTGTGTCTCTTGTTTGACAGGTCGACGCCTTTCGAATATCCATTCTACAATGCATTTAGTGATGAACTATACACACATCCACACAATAACACAACTTACATTGGTTGTCCTGATGAAGTGGCTCCGAAGATGTCCATTCTGGGCATATTCTGGTTAAAGGCCAGTGGTACCACGCTGTTTGCGCGGAGTGGCTGATAAAGATGAATGTTATACCCGCGAAAAGGCTGGTGTTGAACTGGAGGTGCACAGCACGGGCAGAGTTCTTTATTACGCACCTCATCATCTGAGAAGTTGAGAAAGAAAGAAATAATTGAAAGAGTGTGAATGAAACAGAGTTGTGTCTCAATGTGTTGGTTTTATTTCTCACTGATCTTCAGATATATATTTAACAGTGCCATGTAAACATCAATGAGGAAATGCAAGATAGCTATTTTGAGGCACACGCTTCCGCAATAAAACTGTCATCCTTTGATCTTGCAACATCACAATTTAACACAGACACAATTGTTGAGTTAGATACTATAAATGTTATTCCGGTTTCATATTATGAAGCTTATTGCTTGTTTCGCTTTTACTAGGCCCTGAGCAGTCGGATAAGGAAATAACTGACATTGGAAATAAAGAAACAGTGTCATAACATACGCACAGAGTCTCGCATGGTGGCCAATGACACGCAACACAATTGGCATGATTCACAAAGAGGTTTGGAATTTTACACTCACAGCTTTACACCTACATTTCAGTGCAGATTGACGAGTTTCCGGAAGTCTGAGAGGTTGGCAGATGCAATCCTGGAAAACTGTAATTCTGGCCTATAACACCTGGAAAACGTTTCAATATTCGTACTTACCCTAATGCATTTCTGCTTGTGAACAATCTCGCATGAACACAACTACACATTTTAGTTTTGCTTTTCTTGTTGGTTCCATTAGACAAAAATAGTTCCCAAAGAGAAATATCTCCCAAAACACCTCCCACAATTATAGGGGTCTTCCCTTCCCACTTACTTCAAAGAAATTAATTCCCACAAATAGGAGTAACATTTCCAATCATTTCAAGAGTGGGAATATATGTGTGTGAATCCCTAAAAACTCACAGATTTGTGGGTGGGCACAAACCTTCCAGGTCATTCCCCACATTGGAGCTCCCCACTCTTCACCTTTGGGAACAGATTTTATAACTAGACCCCAGGATCCTATCATGCAGTCTTTTCTCACTGCGTTCATTGTAGTTGGCAATATTTAACGCAAAAGAGCAAAACCCACAGTGCTGCTCTCCTGGACAGGAAGTAGAAAAATAAAAGGCTGCCAACGGATTATAAACAGAGGGTGTGACAAGATAAATGCTTTTGCTTTTTACTGCTGAACGCAGATAATCATTGCTGTTATGTTTCTTTCCTTCCTTGTCTTCAAGCTTGGCTGCTTTGTTTATTCAGTGGGCAGCTTGATGCATTGTACTGGACTCCTTACTGTGTCTCATATCCCTCAGGCTGCAGATTGATGTTGAAAGAGAATTCTGTATATTTCAGCTCTTGGAGCTCGAGAAATGAGGGGGGGGCAGGGTTGTAATCACCTATGAGCCTAATTCTGTAATTTGAAATTAACTTTGTTAAATATTTCTGCTTCGTACATTTGAAGAATGTAGAGGGGAAAAATACATAACTACAAGTTAGGGTGCTGAGTTAGGCAAATAATTCATAAAGAAAAAGTTATGTGAATCTTATTTAGATGTCTTGGTTTCGAATGCAATAAAAAAGGCATCAGTGTCATCTTCGAAAAATGTGGCCTGTGCTTTGAGCACTTCTATTGCCACACGGATTTCCGATTTTATTTGTGCCAGCCTGCTGGTAGTAGAAGGTTGCACCACCAATAAATAGCCAGGTATCTGTGCGAATAACCTCCAGCTGTAGATTGACTCTTGGCCATTCCCTGTACAACAGCAGGTCCATACAACATGGCGACAGAAAGGTGTGCGAGGCTAATTTCAGACTACCGTGATTGGCATCTCCATTTGCAGGTATCTTCAGCCCTCAGCAGTATTGACGCCACTTTGAGAGATTTCATGCTCCCTGCTTGACAACTCACCTGCTTCAATTTTTCAGTTGGAAGCCAGATCCGGAAGCATTAGCAACAAATGCTTTTTTGTAAGACTACTCATGCAGAGTTCTCAAAGCATATCCTCCTTTTCAAAAAGATATTCATGACTCTTGCAGGTAGGCTGCTCAAGCTGTTCTAAGAGTGCCGCTGTGGACGACGCCACCGGGGTACCCCTCACTTCTGGAATTGTTGATAGATTTCCATGTTCTGAGTTCCAGCATCAAGGAAAGTGGCAGTTTGTTTGCCATAGCCTATATTTGTGCCCTACTGGTAGCCGTACTTTTTATTTCTACGTAACGTTTAGGAGAGTAGTATTATGGGTTATGCAGTTTTGCTTTAAATATTAGGCTACAGAAATAAAAAGAGTAAGAAGAGAACTGCATAATAGTCGCCTCTGTGTCTTTAATAAAATCAGAAGTCTCCTTCACTAATCAGATAGCTGGCCTTACAATACACATTTTAGGGATGACTTGTGAATACATAAAAATAGGCTTTTTCTATATGGCCAATGCACTTTTTGCTATTTTTGTTTAATTTACTGTGCTTTTCTATACGCTGCCTCACCAAGTGTTACTGGAAGATTTTAGAGTGTAACAACATTTACATAGTAGAAGAACATAATATAAGTGCAATTAACATTGTTTATCAAAACAATAAACAGGATGCAGAAGGGGAAAATGGGAAGGGGGGGTATACTATCCAAGAGCAGTACATCAATGACTCATAATGGGTAGTAAGCACTATGTAAATGAAATTACAATATTGGGGGCGGGATGTCCTTACTGCGAGCAGTGGGAGGAACTTGAGAAAGAGGATGTGTCTCTGCAGTGAAGTTAAATTGCAGTTCAGCCAGAGCACAACGGTGCACCAAACAGATGTGGAACTCCTATAGCCTGACACCCGAGCCATATTGTTTGGGGTCAAGAGCAAAAAGTTTTCATGTGTATTTTGTCCTTGGGATAAGGAGGCACAACCCCCTAACAGCATAAACCTGTGACTGCCAGATTACAGTGCGACATTATGGATCAGGGAAGGGCATTGTCTGCAGTGAAGGTAATATTTGTGTCCATGTGTTAATGCTGTTCAAAATTGTATTTATGGCTCATTAATGCAAAGTCTTCATAATTAGGGTGAGCGCTTTAAGTAAATGTTGTAAGCTCCGACTGCACTACTGACAGTGGTTCTGGTATAAAAATGTGCACAGACGTTTTCAATATTTCGAAATATGAGGCCATGTATAATGCTCCCAGAATGCTCTCTGATTAGATGCAGACATTTGCAGAAGCTTGCAAGCAAGATTGAGGATTCTTTGCTTTCAAAATAAAATGTTCACAAAAAAATGCAAAAACATTTAGCTAAACTACTGTAAACTTTTAGGTACCGTTTCTTTGCAGCATCATTTAGTAAAATGTGTTGATGTATGCTAGTATTTCCCAAACAATATTCATAATGAAAATCAGTGTAACCAGTTTTAATAAGATTATGGAAAACATAAAAATAAACAAGCATTGGTAAAGCCAGTAGGTCTGAAATTGTTGGTCAGCCTTTTGGTTTTGACAATTTGTGACTTGTTTTGGCGTGGCTTTTGTAAAACCATATTGGTGTGGGAGCTGCTGGGCCCTTACCATTATAACAAACATTGGCAAAAGCACAAATAGTTTTGGTCTCAAAAAGCACACATTGCCACAGTAGTTCCTGGCAATGAATAAAATGACTGTGTCAATATGCTCCTAGTGAAACAACAGAATGCTGTCACTCACAGTGAAGGTAGCCAATAGACAGAGGGAGACAGCATTTTAATAAACACAAAAGGTCATGGTTATTGCCAAAACTAATGAGGGGCCCAATTATTAAATAAAGTCTCAAAATTGCACCTATGTCCTTGTATTACGTGCAGATATACAACTTTCGTGAATTCACATGACTTTACAGAAGTAGGCCAACAAATGGCACTACTAGAAAGTACTTGTGAACTGCAATTCAGCTTGAGCAAATATGTAGATGTAGATTTGTTAATGCGAAAATCTGAGTGTTTACAAGTTCACTTTCCCTCCAACCACTCTCCCCCCAACCCTGGAAGAAGTTATATGTCAGCCATTGTCCAACCTTTCTCAGTATGGGAAAAGATTAGAGAAGAGTTGGGGAAAACCCTAAAACATGCAAGTTAGTAGGTTTGCACAGACTCAAAAGGGCATTCCAACCCTGGAACTGTTGCTTACCATTATCTTCAGCCCCAGTATGTAGATCTGCGGAAACGTGGCAACATAAAGGAATTGCTAGTATTCAAACCCCACTATGGAAGGCGCCCTGGCATGATCAGAGAGGTTATTTTAGAGCTCTTATATAATGAGATTGCTGCCATAAGTTGTCGCCACATTACATGCCATAAAAGAGACAAGTGGATTTTGTTGCAGGACAAGCAGATTTATGAAGCAACCTGCCCCATGGACAAGTAGATATTTTATTAAATTACATACCCCTGACAACATATATTTTTGTCAAATATGTGTGTGGTGTAAATACATACGATATGCCACATATGGCTACCTATGATGCCAAGGTTCATTTTAAGCACCATTTACAATAACATTTGCGAAGCTAAATAGGCCAAACAGGGAGTTCCAATGTACAGTACATATTTAAGGTGTGGAATACAGGTGGTTTAATACTGTTTAAAAGAGGCAAAGCAGACAGAGTCCTAAAAGACAGCGAAATAATGAATAAATGGGGGGCGGGGGGGACCACGTCAATTGTTAGGTCACTTATCACAATTTGGGAAACAATGCCTGGGAGGACAAGGGAGTGATCTGATAAAGTTCTAGGTAGTATCTGAACATCTGCTACATATGAGACAATGGATCCAGACAAAATCTGTAATGCATGCTCCCTGCACTCTCCTTATCCTCCATATGTCTAGTAAGTCTAAATCGTCTATTGATTGTCACAAGGAACCCACAGCTGCACCACAGGATAGACCAAGTACCTTCGATCTCTTCAAGGGGGGACCAGTAGCTAAGTTAAAGTCCCTACCCTATAGAAATGTATTTGTATCTATCCGGATCTATGAAAGATATAGGGATGTTAACATATGATCCAAATATATTAACAAAATAGATAGATTTGTCACAAAAGACAGCTTAACCAGTACTATAATGGTGAGTGTAGAATGCATTGGACGGGAGGAAGCCTAGCACTAGGGAGAAATGATAACGCGGTAGCCGACAGCGGACCTTCGTCCAGGGGCACCCTGCCCGCTGCCAGATGCCCCCGGGGTCTGCCATAGTGTCGACGACTCTGACAATCTCCCCCCCCCCCCCCCCCCGGAGGCTGGGAGCTCCGGTGCCACTTCGGCCGGGCGGGAGCGCTTTGGCCTTGCTCCGCCTCTGCTCCTTTCCGCCCTAACATACCTGCTTTGACTACTGCTGCCGCCGAAGGGACGCGGCAGCCGCTGGTGAGGCAGATCGGAGCGATTTCTCCTGCCGTTGACTTGGTGGGCCTGGCGGCTCGTGCCCTGAACCAACTGGAGCTCCGCCGTAGCCACTGCGGCGTGGAGGGCCTGTGCCTCCCTCTGCCGCTCTGGAGGGCCGGCCGCCGCTCTACGCCGAGGAAACTGACATCCTGCGCCTCCTGGCCTGGTGAGTCTGCCTGCTGCCGCACCTTTCTGACGGCTGCCACATCTTTCTGCTGCCCATCACTCGCCCAACACCCGCAGCATGGCAACCTGTTATAACCACCTGAGACGTGCTGCCCCCTGGACACCTCTTTTGGCTGCGGCCCCTGGACCCATGGAGTGACGGTCCGCGTCCACTGATTACCGGGAAACTCATCCTTGAGGGTGCAGATGCGCCGGGACTATCTGGCCTCCTCACCCGGCAGTAATTTCACAGACCGCCATATCCGCTGTGCCTCCTCCCGGGGGGACCCTCCTCTATCTGGCAAGTCCCCTCATTGTCACCATCCCCATGTTGCTAAATCCTGCATGACCGCCTTGCACCCGCAGGCCTAGCATTTACACGCTATCGGAGACTCCCCTTGCTGAGATCTGTACTGCTTTTGTTACCAAAGCGGGCCGTCTCCACAGCCTCCACGTCTGCCCTGCCACTCAGCAAGGCCCGTCGGCCACCTCCTGGCGGAGGACTACGTTTGATATCACTTTCCCTTCTATCTGGCTTGCCCCTCCGCTCACCTGCTGATTCCCCAGTCCGAGGGGGCTGCAACAAGTGATTTTGCCACTCTTGCCCGCACTTGAACTCCTGCCACGGTCCTGGGGACCACAACACCTAGCATTACTTGTGTGGCGCACGGCCACAAACATCACCAAGAAACACCAGGAGGCATTCCAAAAGCGGCCGCCGGCCCGTCCGCGCCTGTCGGAGACCGGGCTGGGCCCCCCCCCCTCTGAGATCTGCACCAACAGAAGGTATAGTGGATGGTTCTTCTCACTTATTATTAACCTTAAGATGATTGGGACATTGGCATTGACATTTTGCATGTTAGATCCCTGCCACAGTAACAACAGTAACAAGATGAACAAGCGAGAGGGAAAGGGAAAGGGTGCGCAACCAGGTGGAAGTATCGTGGGGACACTCGACCAATTTTTAATCAGGGCAACCTCTGTACTAGAACACAAGATAGAAAGGATGGAGCGACGCTTATCCCTGGAGCCTTTTTTCCATAAAAGATCTTCTCTGGGGGGCACGGCACCCCACATTAACCCAGACCGGCAATTGAGCCCAGATAAAGTGATTGAAATAGTACTAGACACAGTTCCCGAAACACTGCCAGGATTGACACCTTGCGAACCTGAGCCCGAGTCAAACTGTACCACACAAAGAGCATCCACCAGGGCAACAGGACTGACAAAATCTCTGGGATTGGGATTGACCCCTGACCTTGTTATGAAGAGAAAGAGGGGGGGCCCACAGAGACCTAAACCTGCAAACCCAGCAAGGCCGAACAAAAGAGGGGGGGGACAAAACAGACATAGATCCAACAGTCCTAAGTAATGTGGAAATGCCGAATTCCGACACTCCTCATGCCCCCTGTCCGGCCTCGAACAAGGCTATGTGGCAGAGACTGGAAACCTTGGTCTCGACTATGTTAAATCCCATCACAATGAGATTGAGACGGATTGAAGAAAAAATAAATGGTCTCGTATCCCAGGCTAAGACTAACTTTCGTGCAATAGAGGCACTATTAGTTAGAGCCAGGACAATGCCACCGCCAAATGGAAAACCTCAGACCACTCAAGAGATAAGTAAACCAGCCCCAATCACAAAACCAACAAAACCTACAAGGATGAAGTCTGTACCCCAAAGTCTGGCACTCACCGCAGACACTAACATGGCCATTAGCGCGGATGAGAATAACATCATGACAAACGATACATCTGGCGAATTTGCCCAAACCTACACGAGTCCATCCTGTGCCAAAGAATCGAATAAAGCGGCTGTTGAAATCAATCCATTCACGGACAACACTAATTGTTTAACAACTGGGCAGAGTAGAATACCATCAGGGAAGAGCGGCCTTGGAGTTTACAGAAAGTACGAAAGATCGGAACGTGGATCACCAAAGGCTAGAATTCAGACCCTACATGTGCCTCCTGCGGCTGCTCCCCTGGTGGTGGTTCTGGGAAATGTGCCATTACTGCGGGAGGGACAGGCAGAATCCACAGTCCAATTAATGACTAAAGCTATGCATTGGGTGGACCAAAAACTGAAGGGGGCGGGGGTTCTGGACGGGGATATACACAGCCAAATGATTATGGCTAGAAGAGTCACCTGGCTAGGACCCACAAGAAAAGAAATGGGGGGAGATTGTGTGGTTTTAAATTTTAATTATGGCTTTATTGTCAGATTCCTTCTGGATAATCTAGGAAACAATTTAGATAGAAATCCCAATAATATTATTGTGGTACCATTGGGCTTTTTCTATAGATCACCTTTTCAACAAATAACAGGGAGCTGCCCCCAACGTACGGAAAGTCAGACATGGGTGGCCCCAAGAGGCTTAACTAGGTTAATCGACTTCAGACTTGAAAACAGATTTGCCCCCATTTCTGACCTAGAAGCTTGCGACTGACTACAACCAGTACAACCTAATCATATAGAGAGTAGTGAAAGCCTGCCCACATCAGTCCCTGATATTGATGATAGACTACAGTTAGTGCAACCAAATCAAACAGAGAGTAGTGATAGCCAGCTCATCCCGGCCCCTGCCGTCGGCGATAGTTCACAGTTACTAATAAAACAACAGGGGACACAAAACGCGGCTTTTAAGCTAGCTTCATGGCATACGGTACTGTCCCCAAACACTGTGACAATAATTGGCCAAACATACGGCAAGAACACGAATGTCTAGTGTCAGTCTCCCCCCGGATCCTGCCTGGGGAGGCCGAAGTAAAGAGGATGGAAATAAGCTACTCACCTACTCATCAGGGAATTAGTAATCAGGTGGGCATCGACTCCCCTAATGGTGAGCCGGTAAGCTCGTTATTAGCTATCGCATCATGGATTATTGCTGGTCTACAATCAAAGATCGCGTCTGCAGACTGGTCATCATTTATAGAGGGGCAGGATATTTGGGCCTTTCAGGAAACATGGACACAGAATTCTATATTCCGCCAAGGTTACCTGAATTTTGCAAAACCTGCCATTGCTGGTCATAAAGGGAGACCATCTGGGGGGCTTACTATCTGGGTAAGGCACCATTCAGGATACCGGGTTGAAGAGATACCAACGGATAGCCCCGACATCTTGGCTATCATACTACGCTCAAAATACGACCTAGACATAATAGTGATTAATGCTTATGCGAGAGGGATGGCGGGTGGGAATCTTTCAAATACTGTCTCCCTATTAGACACCTTCATTGAGAATCATAGGGGGAAAAATGATATGGTAATCGCAGGCGAATTTAGTTGCACCTTTGAGCCCCAAGGCTACGAAGACGGGGAGCCTCAGTAGCGATGAGGATTCTTTTTGGGGTATCCCATTTCTAATATTACCCCCGATAAAAAAATGGACAGAGGCTGCACTCCAGCTAAAAAGCTTGTGCCTGGAGCGGGGTATTAGGGCTGTAAATGGGAGGACACCATCGGATAGCGAGGACCAACATACCTATAACAAGGGGGTAAGGAGAAGTCGAAGTGACTACTTTCTTATTAATTTAGAGTTGTGGTCCCGATTAATCGATATGTCGATCCAACAGAGAACTGAGAGTGATTATAACCCTTTATTATTAACCCTACAGACAAAGGGGCTGGATACACAGTCGGAGACGACCGATATAGTGACTGCAGATGGAATCATGACAAATGATATGCGAAGGGTAAAATGGGCAATGATAATGGAAAATGATAACATCTTAGAGCAGATGAAGATAGCAGTGGAAAACACACTAACAGTCATTTCAACCCTAAACATCCAGGATGACTTTGATACTGTGATTTTAAAGGCACATGAAGATCTGTTTGCAAAGCTTACATTTTTTTTGTCAAGACAAAAAAACCTAGCAGTCGAGAAGTTCAAAAGTTAGCTAACTGGTACAACAAGGACTGTAGAGCTGCGTATAAGCATCTGTCACAAGCCATCAGGGAAAAAAAAATAGAGGAGGTTAAATTTTCACGGACCGCATACAAAAAAGCCCAACAGGTAGCTAAAAAGGAGTTTGATGAACAAAGATGGAATGAACTTCTGCAAGAGGGTAATGGGAAAAATATGCAGAAATTTTGGCAGACAGTAAAATGGGGTAGTGGT
Organism: Triturus cristatus; assembly: GCF_964204655.1. NCBI lineage: Eukaryota > Metazoa > Chordata > Amphibia > Caudata > Salamandridae > Triturus > Triturus cristatus. Next base: position 1,224,351,113 of record NC_140589.1, read on the forward strand.
GAAATCAGGCAAGTCCCGGTCAACAATGTAGCACCAGAACTGTGGGTTTCCTATTTCCAGGCACAATTTGCTGCCACGCCAGACAGCCTTAACAATAATTTTGAAATAGTCCCTGACACCACGCTGACCTTTGGGATTGGGGAGATCAAAACTGCCCTGGACGCGATCCCAATGGGAATGGGTCCCCGGCCCGGACTGTATTCCGGCCGATCTATTCAGACATGATAGACCCAACTGGCTTAAATATATTGACATATTAGTTAATGCTATAGCCAGATGGGCCCCAATCCCAGAATATTGGCGTGGTGCTGAAATTATACCAATATACAAAAAAGGGGACCGTACTTGTCCAAGTAATTATAGGCCAATAAGCTTAATAGACACAATGCAAAAGATCTTGGCCAGGCTTGTGCTGAGCAGAATTAACACGTGACTAGGCGAACATGATATTCTATCAACATTACATGCTGGTTTCTGCTCCCATGTTAGTACTATCGATCAAGTTTTCAGGTTTATGCTGATTTACTGGAGTACCGTAATTATAGCTGGGGGAACTCTATATGCAGCTTTTATAGATTTAAAGTCTGCGTTTGATTTAGTCCCCCGCAACAAGCTATGGGAACCATTAAAGGAATCAGGGATGCCTTCAGAACTTCTATTTTTAATGGTCAAACTGCATGAGTCAAATTACACTCAGGTCCGCTGGGGATCACAGGGAAAGGTAACAGATCGGTTCCCGATAAGCAAAGGGGTTCGACAAGGGTGCGCCTTGGCTCCCACTCTTTTTTCATTGTTTATTAATAGGGTTGCTACTTACTTTTCTACATATTCAACAGATGCACCTACACTTGCCGGCTTGAAGGTACCACTATTAATGTTTGCAGATGATACCCTAATTCTATCCAAAACCCAAATAGGACTGCAACAAGCTTTGGATAGATTCACGGTCTTCTGCAACGACCATGAGTTAGTAGTTAATGTAGACAAAACAAAATTCATGGTCTTACATAGACATAAAATAGTGAAAGCGAGATTTGTTATGGATAATGCTCTACTGGAACAAACTGACACTTTTGCCTATCTGGGGGTCACCCTGGGAAAAAGGTTAAACTGGAAACCCCAGATAGATTTATTGGCCCTTAGGCACGTCCAACTTGCAAGTGTCCTATTGGAAGAGCACTGACTTTCACAAACTAAGCCGGTAGGCCCTGCAATAACGATTTATAATGCTAAGACCAGGGTCTCAATATTATATGGTGCAGAGCTCTGGGGCTTTGAAATTGTAACACCTTTAGCCATTGCCCAGAATAAGTTCATGAGATCCCTAACAGATCTCCCACAATCCACTCCTCTTAAACCCCTTTTTTTAGACTTGGGTTGTACTGCATTAGAGGAGATAGCTTAATTTAGGCCTATAGCGTATTGGAGAAGGCTCTGGACTACGCTGGAGCTGTTACCCTATGCTAACGCACTAAAATATGTAAGAGAAATAGATTTGTCACGTAAAATTAAATGGTTGCAAAAGATCAGGTGTAGGTTGGTTAATATGGGGCTTAGCCATCTGTGGGAGGATCCGATAGGTAGTTTGTTTCCAACAAAAAATTATTTTAAGGAAGCATATTGGAATATGGTTAACATCAAATCCATGTCACCTATACAAAACACTTCCCTTACTGGTATTTTTCTGGAACACAAGTTTGAACCAAGGTTTGAAGCATACTTGAATGTTATTTCTAGACCATGTGATAGGAAATTGTATCATTAGTTTAGAGTAGGCTCACTCCCTATAAAAACGTTCACATTAGGGGGTTATTACACAGCTTACTCCACTCTGGGATACAGGACGACTGGGAAAACTTAGAAATAGTAAAGGATTCAATAACTGGGACGCCATAGGCATTTCTACGGTGGGGGACCTGTGGGTTAGGAGAGGGGTGATAGAGTTCGAACGCCTGCAGGATCAATATGAGCTAGCCCCTTCTGAACAATTCAGGTATATACAGATTAAGCATGCACTGCAGGCAGTCATACCGCCAAACACCGTACTGCCGGTGGCCTCTCCCTTAGAGGACAGACTCCTCACTGACTACATAACGAAAAAGGCCACCTCTTTTACTTACCGTAAATTAATTAATAATCTACCTGACCCAACGCAGGCACTGAAGAACAAATGGGCCGTTGACCTTGGGGAAATGGACGAAACAGACTGGCAGATGGCACTTTCATCACCGCAGGAAGTTGCAATACCCTCGAGACTGAGGATCATACAATTAAAGATATTACACCGTGTATACTACACTAGATTAACCCTACATAAAATAGGAAATATCTCTCATCCGTATTGTCTGCGGGAGTGTGGGGAGGAGGGAACATTCTACCATACTATATGGCATTGTCCGAGGGTTATGACATACTGGGTGGCAGTGATGCAGACCATATCGCAAGTGGAGGAGGTATCGGTAGCACCAGAGCCTAAAAGATGTTTCCTAAATATATGGGAGCCCAATGATCTAACCCATCCGGCACAGGACTGGACAACCTTGGGAATGATGGTCGCTAAAAGAAATATAGCTAGGTTGTGGGGCTCTAGATGCTCGCCGAAGCTCAAGGCATGGTGTACGGATATGGATGAGGCAATGGTAGCAGAGAAGACTACATATATTAACCGAGGTTGTCCACAGAAATGGGGGAAGGTTTGGGGAGCCTGGAACAAATACAGGGGATTTATCTGCAAACCACCAGAGTTGACAAGTGAGGATATCTCCACCTGAAATGGGGAAGGGGTGAAGTGATGTGTATGGGTTCATAGATGTGATCAGTCTAATATTACGATGTAACAGTGCTATGAACGTTGATATAAGAAAAATGTACCAGCAAACTGACAGTATACGTGTATTTACGTGATTATATTATGCCCTACCTTTAATAAAAAGAGTTAAAACATTTTTTACAAAATAAATAAAAAGTTCACATTAAAATGGCAAAATGCAATAGATATCAAATGTCCCTCATGCCAAATGATGGATGAGTCTATTATGCACATATTGTTCGTATGCCCAGTATACAAGTACCCCAGGGATAAATGGATAAAGCCGGAAAATTTGCTCCAATCTTGGCACGAGATCAAGCAAAACTGCATTTTGCATTTTGAAAACAAATTTGAATGAAGATATAGTAATAGCAATGGCTAAGTTTCTGAGCTGGATGTGAGACATCCGAAGGAATAACATGAAGAAATTAAGTGCCATGAATGCCAACCCTGATTTTTAATAATTCTTAAGCGTTTATACATACTGTCATTTGGGGAGTCTTGAATGTGTACTAAATTTGCGTCTTACTTGTACACTATGCCGGTGTATATTAGCAGTTGAGACTATGAAAAACTGTATACTCAAGGCTGCAAAATTTATACCAGGGATTATATGTGCAATATCATTAAATGCCAAACACCTTTACATTGTTTAATATTTTAAATCAATCTTTTTACTACTTGTAATATTACAGCATGTTTTAATGAACATCAATGTTTTGTATTGTACTGTTTTATTGTGTCTTTAATGACTGAAAATATCGAAATAAAGACTAATTTGAATTTGAATAATGGGTCCCTAAGTGTTGGTTGAGTTTGAAATCGAACTTTTCCCAAACACAATACAGTTACTACCCTAGAATAAGAAATAAATCAATCAAATCAATTCAAATCAAGGGATATTTATTAAGCGCACATATCACTACAAAAGTCTCATGGCGCTGATGGATAACTTGTGCAATTAGATGTCAAACAGCAATGCCTTCAGCTTCCTACGAAAGCAATTATGATCCATTGTGGGCCGTAACTGGAAATTTATTCCAAAACGAAGGGGCCAGAAAAGAGAAAGATCTACCTCCGTTGGTGACGGTACGAATTCTGGGAGATACAAGAAGGGCTGTGTTACTGGATCTCAGAGTTCTGCCAGGGAGATACCAGTTAAGCTTTTCAGTCCAGAAACCCGGACCTTTTACGTACATGTTCTTATGTGTCAAACAAAGCATCTTAAATTGAATACGCTTCCTAACAGGCAACCAATGCAAAAGTTTCAGAGTGGGAGCCGATGAAGATCTGGGTGGAAGCTTAAGTACCAGCCTAGCTGCAGTATTCTGCACGACCTGAAGCCTTGACAGTAGATTATCATTTATGGCTGCAAGTAAAGCATTACCATAATCCACTTTGCTAACAATAAGTCCCTGAACTAAGGGCCTTCTTGCCTCAGTCGGAATCCATTTAAAAACGTTACGCAAATTGCGCATAACACCAAAACAGGTACTCACTGTCTTGTTTACATGGTCTTTCATGGACAATTTATTGTCCATTTGAAAACCGAGATTGCGCACAGTTGACGTTGGAATGGGACAAGGGCCACGGTCAGAAGGCAACCAGTCATGGGACCAAAACTCTTGAGCCCTACCATAGAGCACCATCTCTGTCTTTCCTCCATTTAGCTGCAAGTGATTAGCACACATCAAATTTTCAATGTGAGACATACAGTTTTTAAAACGGAACCTAGTTTCAGTTGGATCAGGACCAATAGTGATCAGAATCTGAATGTCTTCAGCATATGAGACGACATCGAAACCATGTGATCTAATCACTTCAGCCAAAGGGGTCACATAAAGATTAAAAAGAGTAGGGCCCAAAATAGAACCTTGGGGCACTCCCATCTTGACTGATCTACTAGAAGAAATTGTGTCATCTACCTGAACAATTGTAGTACGATCAGAAAGATAATTTTTTAGCCACTGCAGAGCTTTTCCCCTGACACCAATCTCCCACAGTCGATGTTCAAGAATGCTGTGGGAGATGGTGTCAAACGCTGCAGACAGATCCAACAGAACGAGAATGGAAGACTGACCTCTATCCAGAGCACGTCTGCTGTTGTCTGTCACTTCCAACAGAGCTATTTCCGTACTATGTGCTGCCCTGAAACCCGTCTGTGAGGGGTCAAGCAGCCCATAGCTATCAAGATGGTTAACAAGCTGTTTATTAACCAGAAACTCCAACATCTTACCAAAGTGGGGGAGCAACGATATTGGGCGGTAATTGGAGAGAAGTTTAGGATCTGCAGTAGTTTTTTTTAATATAGGCCTAATTCTGGCAGCTTTACATATTCTAGGAACTTCAGACCTAGACAATGACTCGTTAAGTAAGTCAGTGAGACAATCCAATAGAGCAGGAGCAAGGATAGGAAAAATTCTAGCTGGTAGAGGATCAGTGGGAGAACCAGATTTAATTTTCATGATAGCCTTTATCACTTCATCGGAACTACAATGAATAAATTCTTCCATGTGAGGAGGATCAAAGGTAGTCAGGGAAATAGACCCCAAAACACCCACAGTATGTTGGGGAGAAAAGGAATTGTGGATATCAGTGATCTTATCCTCAAAAAATTTGGACAATGAGTCAATCCACTCCTGGGAGATACAGGAATGCACCTGGGCGGCTGGAGTAGAAAATTCCTTAAGGATTTGGTGGAGCTCCTTGTTAGAATTGGCTGCCTTCTCAATGCGATTTAGGAGAAATGTTTTTTTTGCCTGTCTAATTTTTTCCATATATTCATGGTGAGAATCTTTGTATATTTTACGGTCAATAGAGTCTTTAGTTTTCCTCCATTTCCGCTCTGCCGCCCTACAAGAGAGCTTTATTGACCTTAACTGAGCGGTAAACCATGGAGCTGCTCGAGTTTCAACTCTAACTCTAGAAAAAGGAGCAATTGTATCCAACACCTTGGTTATTGACTTTTCTAAAAAAAAATGCTCTTTGATCAATAGTGTCCCCTGGGCTAGGTTGAGGCACACTAAAATGGGAAGTAAAAACAGGTAAAGTAACTTTGCTCCAGGATCTTCGCCAAAGAGATTTCTTCCTAGACACGGAATTAACGGTATGGTCCAGAATAACAAATTTTACTAGGCTATGATCCGACCATAGTAATAGCTGTGGGAGCTCAACCTTAACCTTGTCGGAATTGGTAAATAACAGGTCAAGCGTATGTCCAGCCGTGTGTGTTGGCCCGGACACCAGTTGCACCAGTTCCAATGTGCTAGTACTAGAAATTAACTGCTCCGTATCAAATTCAAGTGCTAGTTCCTCATGGTAATTAAAATCCCCCAACAGGAGAAAGTAATCTGAAGCAAGTACGTGTGGAGCAATTGTCTCCAACAATTTATGTGTAAAATCATATTTAGGGCCAGGGGGTCTATATACTAAGGCTCCTCGCCAAGTTCCACCTAACAGACCCTCAATTTTAAAAACACACATTTCCATTAAATTAGTACAGATAGTTTCTAAAGAAATGACACTCACATCCGAGGTAGCAGCTATGAGTAGGCCACCACCCCTATTTAATTCCCTATCAACTCTAGTTAAGGTATATTGTGGGGGAAAAGCAATGACAACATCCGGGGAGGCGTACTTATGCAACCACGTTTCTGTAATAAAACAGATGTCAGGATGTTCCGAGTCAATAAGACTACAAATTTCCACAGTATGTTTGGGGATAGAGCGAGCATTAAAATAAAGAGCTTTTAATGATTTTAGAAAAAGTGGTGGCAAGTGTTTCACAGGAGGGGACAAGTGTTTCAGGGCCAGAACTACTGTGAACACCATTTAATATGATAGCCGCTGGTGTATCAGGATGTTTACATAGTGGATAACTGAGGTCTCTCAACTCCTGACTTGAATATTTAATCAAAGTCATTTTGGGGACTTACAGATACCCAAGATCTCGCAACAATAAAGAGCCTGACAAGGAAAAACAAAGAGAAGAAGAAGAAACAATATGAATCAAACCAGGAATCGTGGCAGCAGGCAGCGGTCAGGCGCGGACGGGCGCAGACGGGCTTGCCTTATATGAAGAAAAAAAAAAAACAGCTAGAACGCAACCAGCAGTTCCATTAAGCAAGCCGGTAACAGGAAGTAGGGACAAGCGCCTTAACGTCCCTCCGCACAATCGGCGCTTGCCGTGGCGGACCGGGGACACAGGCTACTACAGTAAGGTGAGAGAAACACTGTTAAATGTGTGTGAAACACTGTTAAATGACAACACAATTGAAGGATATTAAAATAAGAAAGCGGCGCAATTAAAATTAATACAAAAACGAGGTGACAAGACACTTTTAAAAACAAATGCCAAATCCCAAACGTTTTAATGTCCCACAAGCGTAAGCACTGAGCACATTACTTTCCGCAATACGAGCGAAGGATAAAGCGGTTTGCACTAAAGAGTGTCCACCGCCATCAAAACATCAAATCTAAAGGATCCCACTAGGACGAAAACGTATTATGTTTCTCATGGTTCTGTTGAATTTTTCTGGAGCAGGTTGATTTCCACTTGCTATCTAGTGAGACGAGATAATGCAAGCATAACCTTCTTCTGTACTTGTTCCTAACATAATGGCTAAGAGGGAAGAGGCACTTCCTTGTGGTTAGGCATTTGTCAAGGAAAGTAGCAGCCATCTGTAACCTGTGGCTAAGAGCTGAAGCACTCCTGTGTGTTCATACGTTTTTATCAGGGCGAACATGCGTGCTTTGGCTTACTTCGCTGACTATCCTGATGCATGTATAATTTAACTTTAACTGCCCAGGTTGTCAATCTATGTAATATTGTTCATTCTGTCATTCACATTACCGTGGCAAGATGTCCAAAATTAAACCCAGCCTCGATATTCCATAGATGTTGAGCCACAAAGCATTCTCCGCACCACTGCCCACCTCACTAAGTCTCACATGGATCCCATTGATGCACTTCTGCCCAATCGTGATGGCGGTATTATATTGCTTTACTAACTGCTTAATATTTGTTATGCTATCACTCCCACATATAAAGCGTTAGTTCTATTTCGACCTCTGCTTGCATTGTCTCAAGTTACTGGTGATATCATCTGCTTCTGTGCGCTTCCACTGATGTCGAGATTATTTGTTGTCTGCAGGCACTGTTGTGTTATTGTTAAATCAAAAATCAATATGTTTTTTAATGCGCTGTGTACACACAACCCCTGGATGGACATTTATACTTTACTGGTACCGTGATAATTGTGAGGCACTATCTCAAGACTCACCCCACATTCTTATTGCGAGGTAAGCCTTTGATTGCTTGCCAATGTCTAACCAGAGACTCAGAGATGACTAAGATCCATTTTCTGTTGAAGACTTGGTATCTAGAGCTCTGATGATCAGGAGCCCTTAGCTTTCCCACCTGCCGAGAGCTAAGTGCCCCTGTAACCATATGCTGCAGAAAACCTAGTCTGACATTGACTGGCAGTACAACCGGAGTCTGGGCCATATTAGAAATACATTGTACTAGTGCAATAATACTCTTCTTTTATTGATTCCAGCAGCAGCTATCTATCTTAACGAGGCTGAACTGAGAAGCATGAACTTTAGAGCCACTGAATGAACAGTGTAAATTAAGGCATTAAGACGTCCTCAAGGAATAAAGCTACCCTAAAATAATCCCTTGTGAAGTACCAGCCTCTTCAAATGAGGGAAGCAAATCCGAGATTGAAGCAGTTATTGTTCTTTTTACAGACCTACCTGTACATTTGCCTCCGAGTGGGACACAGGTTGCTAAGAGTTTGCAACAGAGTTGGATATGAATGCCAAATAAGATTATGAGAAGACTAAGTTGGTATTAATTAGGGTTTTTTGGTCAGACCCCTGTTCAGTACAGAACTAAGTTCAAGGAGGCAGAGGAAACATGAAACATATGGGTCCAGGACGGTTAGCTGCACCAGAAACTTGAAAAGAGGGGCGAATACGAAGAAAGTGGTGACTTTTGAAGTTCTGTTTAACCTTGTGCTATGCTAGCAAATTTCGGAGGTCTGTCTTTATAATTTGAATCAGTATCTTATTCTGCCCCACCTTAAAAACTCCATGCTCTTAGCTGTGTTGGTAGACAACTGCGATGACCTATTAAGGGCAAAATCAGTGGCCACCCATTAAGCCAGATGGTGCGTCTAAACAAGCACCCCAAAAACATTCGAACAACCTTTCAGGAAACCAGGGATTGTGAAGGGTGAGGTGAAACCCCAATGTACTGGCCCAAGTCTAGTGCTGGGACATAGATGCATTTTCCTCTAAGTGGGTCAAGAAATATGGTGGGTACTAAGACTGCAAGCACAATTTCCATAAGTGGGAATACCTTAAGTATTCCAACAGGACTCCATGAGTTCAAGTTAACACCCTGGTTATAGAACCCAGAGGGTATGCCACCAGGCGATCGTCTCTCTTCATCCACAATACCAAAATACTTCTCATTTAGGTTGCACTTATATCCTTTCAATCGCCTACAACTTAAATATAATGCTGAAGTGTAATAGCACTTCTCCATTTTCACTCCACTTCACTACATTCAAGTACAGCAACATAATACAAGAGAAGTGAAGCACTTTGGTCATCATGCATGACACCAAATTACTTAACATATATGCCAAGTAAACATATTTACAACAAAGCACACTCTACAATACCCATGTTCTAACGTGCTTCAACACTTTGCCTAGGATCTAAAATGCTATATAAAATACTAACAAAATGACACCATCAGAACATATTACATTTTTCAGTTAAACTAGCTTAACTTGCACCTCTCCATTCGTAACCAGCAAAGTTTTTTCCAGATTACTGGGAAACTCAAGATGAGTAGGAGGGATTCCACCGCTGGAGGAGACACACACATGTTGGAGAGAGAGCTTTGGATCACCCAGTCAGATAAGATATGGATCCCCTTCCACCTCAGGTGTGTGATGAACATTACAAAGGTAGGGTCTGGAACTCAGATCAAAGTTAAAAATCTTCCACGTTTAGTGCACCTCACCTCTGTGATTCACAGTTGCTTTTTCTGTCACTCCCCTACTAGAAAACGTCAATCTCCCAATTAAACTGAGGGTCAATTCTGATTCAAGGTAATCAAAGTAATCACCCTAAAGTGCTGCTTTGAGAAGGAAAAGCTTTCATAAGTGGCGCTCTAGTTTCTTTTTTTGGGGCTTCTATACTCTTTGCTGCAAAGAAGCAGGAATATAACTTTTCATTTAGCAATAGGCACCATTTTGATTTCTTATCCACCCCAAGTGCAGCAGCTATGATGAGAGGGAGAAAGCGGGTTGAGTAGAAGATTGGTTCTGGACCCTTGTCTAACCACCAACAGAATTCCAGTTTACTGGGTAATTGACTACAAAGCTTGTAGGAACCGAAAGAGTTTACCTCCTACTCCTCCCCATTAAGCTGAAAGGATTTCAAATGTCAGAGGAAGAAGACATTTAAACTTTTAGTACTTCCTATTCTGTCCCTGGATGAACGGTTCTGTCTGGAGAGCAGATTTATAATGTCACTGTTGAATGCCTTGTATCAAAGTGTGGTAAAACTGTGCATTTGTCAGACAACATAAACATTGGAATGGTGCGAGTCTGATTCCCCGCAACCCCTCAGGAGATGTTGGCCTATAATCCTGCTAGCTCACAGTGCACCATCAAAACTCCCAACCTTACAGGGTAACAAATGTGTGTGCAACCTTACAACATGATAACTCTGATCCAGCAAGGAAATCGCAGTAACAGATCTCAAACCTTTTTGTCTGGATTTGCCTGCATACCCAAAGAAGTACACAAGAAACACAAAGCAAGGCTTTACAAAATTTATTGTAGCGTTGTGATTCTTGCATAAAATACGTGAGCTGCAATTATGAGTAGAATGAAACAAATTAGCGTAATCAGCATTTCAAGAACAGTGATAAGACTAAAAACTTCCGCCATTTTGCTAAGATAGTGTATACTTGCTGGCCTATAAGTACTGGGTATGTGTACTCCCAACAAGCACTGCCTAACCTAGCCTTGCCTAGGATGGGTCAGCTGTCAAATTTCTGCCGGGTGGACTAACTCCCTGTTACCTGTTGGTAAGTGTCATCAAGCTGCCCATCTTGGTGTAGAACGGGATATCCCTCGTGTTGGTACACAGGAATCAGCTGAGCTGGTATTCTTATATGTGGCAACCCGCAATGTCATCTGAGTGTTCCTCTGTCTAAATAAGTAAGTGGTTGTGTATTTATAACAATAGAACCCAGGCGGCCATGTCGCAAGCCCTGTTTACGCCGTAATTGTTTATTCTAGTTGGATAGCATTATCGCCTTTCGGACAACAACATAAAAAACATTTACACAGTGAACTTTATCCATTGTACTGAATGTTCAACGTATCGTGATAGAGTGCCTACGAAGTTGGAAAGAAAGAAATGCAGATTCAGAAAATTGTTATCCTACATTGACATGCATGCAAATGTATATCAAACGTCATTGTGTGTAAAAGAGAAGGAAACTTAAGAAACCCAAGCATGTAAATGGCAGTGTTTCTTCTAGACCTATTCTGACCACGTGACATCACAAAACCCTTTATATTTTATACACTATATAAGAACACTTAGTTAGTCAGTTGAACATCGTTGGGTGAACATAAAAAAAAAACGGTCTGTCATTCTAATGAAATTTCTTATTATAAGATGACATGGGCCCTGCCTGCCTCTCTCTCATAAAAGTATCTGGGAAGTCATTGCTGCTAGTGTCAACCTTATAGTTTGAAACTCTATCAGGGAGTGCTAGCAGAGATGACAATGGACCTTTGATTCTTTTTAGGGTGACCCGATATCATACAGGTCTGTACTAAAGGTGCGATGCAACACAAACAGCTCTTTTCACTAGACTGCATACTTGGAGTCTCACCTTGATTTGAGGAATTCTTTCTGTTCTTTTTATTGTCTTTAACGGAATGCAAGGAATTCAGGCCACTAGTGAAAGGCATTAGAGAACAAGGTACCGTGGTCAACGGGACCAATGTTAACAGCCTGTGCTGTTGCTCTAAATGCCAATTTGACTAGAACCATCAAATAATTTTCCATCCTGTTTTTGCATAAACAATACTGAAACATTTTTAATTATGGAGCATCTTGCAATGACCATTATAATAGTAATCATCTCCCTAGTTTAAAGATTCCTTAGACAAGGGCATTTGGTGGTGACAGACCAAATGATTTTAGATTCTGTGGAAGCAATACATTTTTTGGGGTGTTTGTTCTCCAAAATACCTGGTTTGGAATTTATTCTGTACAAGGATCAATAGAACCTCAGCTGATGGGATCCAGAACCACAACCCTATTTGCCATCGCCAGTTACCTTTTCAGTCACTTTTGTGCACCTCTGTTCCTCATGAGCAAGATGGATAATTTGGGAGCACATCACATAACTTGAATCATTGGAATTCCTTGGACTGTATGATATTAGAGAGCAGAGATGGACGCATGCGTTGTTGAGGAGGACTGAGGGAGGGGGAGGGGTTTGGAAGCTGAATAGGGGATAAAAATAGAGGTTTTGTTATGCAGCTTATTGGTTATGCGTTGTATAGGCCGGGAGGGACTTTTTATGACCCTGCTTTAGGTAGGGTAGGATTGGCGGGGGGCTTATGCCTAATTTGCAGGGTGGATGGTGAAACAACTTATGTAAGGCTTTATATGTGGCTGTGCAATAAAAAAAACAATAAACTATGTTTAAAAAAAAAAGATGGATAATTTGGGAGATTATACTGTGATGATATTGTGCCCAAAATGTTCCAAAAAGATTAGGCCTATTCCTCCTAAAGCAAGTCAACCTGAGATTGGGCAGGAGAAGGTATGATTGGTTCTGGTCCATGCTTGCAGACTCTTCCTTGGGACCAAAACCACTCTGCAAGGTACAACCTCCTTCCTGTAATAGGTGACACTGAGCACACCACAATACTGGTCTTTATCTTCTTTCATTGCTGTGTTTTATTGTTGCTGTTGGGATCCATTTGACACTTTCTCGAGTTTGAGACTTTTCTCTTCTTGTGAACCAAACTTTTATGTAATGTTCTTTGAATCTGTAAATGTTATGCACAGGACTTGGGCGCAATCTGGTGAATGGAAGAGACCTTTTACTGAAAATAGCACAGCAACAACAACTGTATTTGATGTATCTCATATATCTACTGTTCAAATTCCCAGCCATCTTCAAAGACAATTTGAGAAGTAAAGGGGAAGCCTTGGCAGTATAAGAAGCAGAGGAACTTCGTGGCAGAGAACAATATAATTCCATCAAGTGAAGACCAACCCTAGATTTGGGAGAGTATTCGTAATTCTGTTTCACATTTACTAATCATAAAGTCAACTACGAAACTCCCTTGGGTAGTCACCAACACACAGAGTCTCTGTGACCTTAGTGGAACTGTAAGGATATTGTTGTTTTGTACTTGTGGTGGGGCTTAACACAAACCACTAATGACAGGATCCCCAGACAGATGTATCAGCAGCTGCTGGATTCCAGCAAGCTTTCAGTTGCTAGCTGATCCATAATACAGCAAACATACATACATCACTGATGTCCTCGGAATGTTGCTGCCAAAATTAAGTTGTTTAAGTGCAGGCCTTCAACCCTATCTTTTATCATTCATGGTTTACATAATGGTTTTAAACATCAGGAATATGAATTTAACTTCTGGGAAAAAATCACAGAACCCTCTGTCCCAAAGGCCACACCATTAAGGGCTGCCTCTTTCAAAATAAATAATTGTTTTGCTTGGGTGAGGCCATCTCTTATTGTCCTGTGTGAAATCTTAGCCTTCTTTATCCTTCTTTAGATACCATTTCAAATCAAGCATTTGCAATGCAATAGGTCTCGCATTTGCAAGAGTTTAGCTAATGGCATTGTAAATAAAAATGCCTTTTATTTATCTGTTTGATAATTAACACATAAACTCTTGTAAATTCGAGACCTGTTGCATTTCAAAGAAACAGCTGCTTGGAAAGTGAAAGCGCGCATGGTGCGCTGAATGTTGCAGGAAAGCATGTCGTGCCTGCAGTAGGAGAAATTCATTAAAGAAAATAGTGCTTGCAGACTAAATAAGACATATACGAAGTAAAAGGGCCAGTCCTCATGGGAGGTTACAAATGAAGACAAGGCGGTACTAAGGAGGGACTAATAAGCCTATTAACGAATCAGAAGTCAGCATTTACGAAAGACAATGACCCAAGCTAATGACAAATATGGGCGGAGAGTGGGCGGGGCTACAAGTACATACTCAAATACAGAATGCCTCGCAGAGCAGCGCATGCGCTGCCCAGGCTCGACCTTATCAGCTCATGCAGGAGGGTCTATTGTACTATGGTGTCATCAAACAGCAATTTGTCTTTTTTTCTTTCACTGGTGCCAACAAAGAGGCCTATTTCCCATTGAGCTATGACTCTCTATTACTTCGGCATTTAATCTTTTATTCCTTAGTATTAAACATTTATCTCCTCCAACTTGTCGGATTTTCAGCTAATTTCTCATCCCTTGGGGTCCCTTTCATGTGCAGTTCATCCATAAATGCACATCTCTCTCAGTAAGGTTCCAAATCGGGGTCTCTATTATGTGTGTAGCAAGTGAACTGCTATTCTTATCTTGGCTACCTACAGCCTCAGCATCGTAAACTTTCCTTTCATTTTACTCATGTTCACTCATGTGATAGGGCCCAGTGTCAGGCTCCTTAAGTATAAAGTGAGTATGGGATCTACATGGAAATCCACCAATCCTCTTCTCTCCGGGAACTAGATGAGGCAGAAAATCGAACACAGGGCTGTTGTGATCTCCCCGGCAGAAAATGGGCATAAGGCCAGAAAAAGAGATATACACTGGTTTCAATGCTGACATTCGCACCCACAGGTGAACAGCTGCTCTCAGAAAAGGCACTGAGAAATGTATGGTAGAGTCTTTCAATACACGGATAAAGGGACTCGGACTATTTGTAAGGTCCAGCACACGTGCCCCTACAGCTATGAGAACAAGAAGTTGACAATTCCTGTGTAGGTATCGAGGTCTGGTAATGTGGTAAGCGAAGGGGAGTGCTCCTTTTAGGAGCAAGGGCCCTCACACACCGCAAGGGGTGTCATGCTCCATTATCAGGCAGCTCCTTGTTGGGCCGGCTCTGCAATACCCAATGGGCCCTTCGAGGGGATCTTTTCGTTTTTGCTGATGTGAATTGTGAAGGTGAGTGGGGAAAAGTGAGTAGAATTCTACTCACTTTTAATCACTCACCCTCACCATTCACATTGGCAACTGGAATGTAAGGTGGCTATCCAATTTTATGTAAGACTTATCACTTAGTTAATTGTAGGCTTATTTCGCATAAAGACTCTTTGATGTCCCCACTACATTTCTACTTTTATCTGGAGCCTTTATGACAATTGTGTTATTTGTATAGCGAATCCTTAGGACTAAATTCTCTTCTGCTTTTATGTTAGATTGGTATCTATATGTAGCTTGAATGGAGTTCAAAAATGTGGTAAGACAATCTTGCCACACAGATTGTTTGAAGGCAGAGACTAGGTTGTCCTGAACCTGAGGATAAAAAGGTGATTTCAATTTGAGACCACTTACCACTGTTCCAATCTCAATATCTCAATCCTCAAGAACCAAGACAACCCGATCTTGTTGATCATGCTGGGGGCAGGACTCCAAGCCCCAGTGAGCCCAAGACCAACAGTTGCATCATTCCTGTGCCCGGAGGCGCTTATTAGGTGTGTGGGCTTCCCGCTGCACAGGACACGTTGATCTTGCTGGGGGCAGGACTCCAATTCCCAGGGAGCCCAGGTCCAACAGCCGCATAATTTCTGTGCCCGGAGGCTCTTATTGGGTGTATGGTCTTCCTGCAGCACAGGACTTGCTGATCTGGCTAGGGGCAGAACTCCAAGTCCCAGGGAGCCCAGGACCAACAGCTACATCATTCCTGCGCCGGGAGGTGTTTATTAGGCATGTGGGTCTTCCCACAGAGCAGGATACACCGATCTTGCTGAGGACAGCACTCAAAGCCCCAGGGAGCCCAGGACCAACAACCGGAGCCCAGGACCAACAGCTGCATCATTCCTGCACCTGGAGGCGCTCATAAGGTGTGTGGGCTTCCGGCAGCGTGGGACAGGCCCGGGGCAAAAGAGCGGGCCTGCCTTCGCCCGTAAGAGGCCGGACTGGGCTTACTCTCTTCGAGTCATCTTCTGGGAATTGTAACTTTTCTTCATCTTGTTTTTTGGCCTTGGTCAAGTACTGTGTGTTCGCCTAAAACATGGGTAAACCGTAAAGCTGGGGACCAAGCAAAAAGTGAGTCTAATGCAAAAAAAAAAAAAAACACGAAAATGGATTAAGAGCAAACCTGAGCTTTCTTCTATTAATACGAACACACTTTCTGACTTTGACTCACAAATAGAGGAGGTGGAGAGTCTCCTGAGCTCTGAAGCTCCAAAAGGGAAGATCAAAAAATTATGAGTCCCTAATATCTATTTAATAAAAATAAGCCAGCAAACATTTCTTCTGTTGATGCTGGTATCATAACGCTGAGTACCCAAGTTTTAGACAACTCTAGGTCTATAGAACCCACCCTGTTCCAGCCCTATGAGATATTATCCATTGAAACAAGCAATCCAGCTTCGTATCCGCTATCACGTGAAATTAGCAATATTCCTAATGTAATTTGCCAGAACCTCTTTGATTTATTGAGATCGATTGATGATAATAGTGAGCCGCTTGTTTATGACTGACTACAATGACCAACTACTGCTACTCAAACGGAAAGAGTCTCACATGGGGCAACAGAGGAAGTTAGTCTTTCACCAACTGTAAACGACAAGCTGGACCATCTTAGCATTATGCTTACCTTCTTAACTGATCAGGGAAACGGCTTGCAACGCTGATGTGGGCATGTGTGTACCAATGGACCATTAGATAATCAATTAAAGCTCACTCAGGGCTTGGGCCCCAAAGACCTGGCACCAGGGAGCAAAGGCAGTAAAGTTACGGCTCTGAGACCAGGCCCCACGATGGAAATCCAACATGACGGACCAGAGGCAGCTAAAAACCAGCCTTCAAGACTTCGCTCTCAGAAAACCTCTCCTAAACCTTACTGCTCCAGTCCAACAAGTCACAGGAATGCTGGTCCTTTGTTTACTAACCAGCGCTACTTACCTTCTTAGGACTCTTCTGCATTTGGTCACAACAATGGCCAGGAAATACTGAATGGCATGACGGCACTTTTTTCAAAACAATTCCATTCCTCATCTAGCAACGCAATCCTCCTCGAATTCCTTTCTTCCTATAACACACAGCATTTTTGAGCCCCATCCTAGACACATGATCTACATGACCCAGGTCCCGAGATTAAAACCGGGCTTTTTTGAGGACACCGACGCTCTGAACAATGAAGTGATCTATTGGCTTAGGATGAAGCAGAATTGCCTTTCTGTTATCAGAATCCATATTATGCATTCCAAAAGATACTCACCTGGCACATCCTCCTACGACTATAGTTTGATTACATTGAGTTCGAAGTGAATTGTGAACTTACCCATCTCCAAGAAGACAACTCATGTGGAATAAGGCTAAACTCATTTCTTCCTACCAATGAAAGTCATGGCATGTTGTCTTTTAATTCAAACAAACAGTCCAATACTATGCCCAGTGCTGTCTCTAACTTAAACGTAATAGACTGACTGAGTGTGCACGCTCCTTTGGGTTTGTGTTTTTTTGTTGACAATGCATTCTATAGAACCAATAGGGATGTCACTAATGCTGTGCCTTGCGGTAATCTAAATTTTAATAAGATGGCTACAAATTTTTGCACTGATGTACCTTTGCCAGAGAATGACTTGTTTCTGACCACTGTAACAGAACCCAGGAGTACTGGGGCAAGTTGTACCGACACAAAGGATGAAATCACAAGTGTTTTCAGGTCTAGGGTAAATGCAGAAATCATTTCTAGTAGTGGGGATGATGGGTTATCATTCCATGTTACGGAGGTTATTCGTACACATTTAGACGATCCGCTAAACCTGTCAAAACTCCCTGGACTATAGGAAGCCCAGGAAATGTCATTAATCTATTACCCTACTTTCTTGGAATGTGGCTGGTATAATGTTGAAGCTGGTTGACCCTGACTGGACATCATATATTGGGGATCATGATGTGTGTATGTTCAAAGAGACTTGGGCTACAGAGAAAGTGGCTCTAAATGGGTTTACTACATTTAGTGGAGAGGTGAAACCACCAGTTACATTTAGGAGGGCTACAGGTGGTCTTTTAATCATGATTTAGAATGACCATCCAGGTTCCTATATCACATTGCAAATATATTGCCCAGATTTACTGGGTATTGTTTTCAACCTTCCCAACTGGTCTCTGCGTGGCGATATTAAACATCTATGTAAGATCTTCTAAGGCAAGTATTGAAACCCCCACTTTATCACTTCTGGAAGAGGTCTTGGACTGAAAATCACACAACCAGAAGGTAGGAGAAGTAACATCCCCACTCCGACCTCCCCAATCAGTAACTAGAACACACCGAAAAGAGTAGGAAAGTGTTTTTTCAGAAGGTGGCACGTGCTCAGTGAGAAAAAACTGCCCTCCCTCACAAAATTGTGACATGCTTTATCATTGGGCTTGCTTACTAACACCACTGCGCAGACTAATGCCTGGGGTGGAGCAAAAGGGAAGGGAAAACAATACAAACAATAAGAATTGGGATCACAGAAGAAAAGTGCAGCCAGTGAAGATTAGAACTAGCTCGGATGTGTCCCCTCTCGAAATTGTATTCCTGGGCCATCCGGCTAGGTTTATAAACGTGAAGGATGGTGGTGATAGAAGTAGATTAAGATTTCTTCACCTACACATATTGGAAAGAATATATTCCACAGATACCTAAACCAGGATCAGAGGGTATTACATTTTGGGATCAGGAGGGTCCTGACGAATGCCGGGGTGACCCGACATTGTGGGCACAATCAAAATGGCAGAAACATGACGACAACTTGGCAGTAAGAAAGGGTGTAGAAATCCTAATCTACTTCTATCACCACCATTCTTCACATTTTGAAACCTAGCCGTATGGCCCAGGAATAAAATTTCGAGAGGGACACATCCGAGCTAGTTTTCACCTTCACTGGCTGCACTTTCCTTCTTTGATCCCAATTCTTATTGTTTGGATTGTTTTCCCTTCCCTTTTGCTCCACCCCAGGCGTTGGTCTGCACAGGGGTGTTAGTAAGCAAGCCCAATGATGAAGCATGTCATAATTTTGTGAGTGAGGGCAGTTTTTTCTCACTGAGCACGTGCCACCTTCTAAAAAACACTTTCCTACTCCTTTCGGTGTGTTATAGAGGTCATGGACTCTCTGGACCCAAATAATAGAATAGTGTTAGCAGGTGACTTCAATACCACTTTTGAACCACCGCTACATATTAATGAGCTAACAGAAGCAGAGGATGAATCATGAGGAATTCCCTCTATGACAGGAAATTCTAGAAAAAGCCCCTCTGCCACTGCTATTAAATACATCTGTTTAACAGTAGGCAGAGGTTTAATGGCCTGTAATGGTTGTACTATCTCAGATCCTGAAATGGCCCCAACATTCAAAAGAGGCTCCCACACCAGCCTTATAGATTATGTTATCCTAGACGTGAGGCTATGCTCACTCTTAGCAGATATGAAAGTGGAGATGCGAACTGATAGTGACCTTAACTTACTAAATCAATTGCTAGCAGGGGAATGCCTGAAAAGGTTAAATAGCACAAGTTAAACACTGGTGCCAGAACCAATTTTATCTAATAATCGCCGTTATGTGTTGTGGCCAAATGTTTTATCAAACAAAAAATGATTCACTAATATATGAGCTGAGAAGATAAGGGTTCAACAACGCCTGTAAACAGGCCAAGACATGCTTGAGAACAGCCGTTATAGGAGGTGAAAGGACAACAATTGTTGAAGCCAGTCGCACCTACCAAACAACTATGAATATCGCTAGGAAAAACTGGGGTGATAAAATTTGGCTTAACATGTTAGCCGCTTCCAAAATGAACAACTCTCGGTCTTTCTGGCGGGCTGCAGCCCAGGTTAACTCGGGAAGAGCGACAACCTATCATTACCACATTTAACCGGACAAATGGGTGTCGCACTTTGCAGATCTGTATGCTGCAAGGGATAAGAGTGGATCAGGCCACAGTCACAGATCCACAACCCTTAGCTTGCTCAGAACTAGTAAATCCAGTTTCTTTTAACATTGAAGACACAGCTAGAGCAGTCAACCTTTTAAAATCAGCCAAGCAACCAGGACCAGATAAAATTACAAAGGATTTATACAAGACTTGTTTGGACTTCATATAAAAACTTATAGTCAAATGCAATAGCAACAGGGGGTGAGATACCGGATTCATGGAGAGGAGCCGAAATCATTTGCATTCACAAAAAAGGCGATGCATGCACCTATTCTAACTACAGGCCGATCAGTTTATTCGAAAACCTGCCAAAGGTCTTTGCATGACAAGTGCTGGATAAATTACTAGACTGGGTTGAATCTAATAATATCATGACTCCCCTCTAGTACCTGCGACCAGATTTTCAGATTTGCTATGTCACAATACTCAAACAAAAGCTATATGTGGCCTTTGCAGATCTCAGAGCTGTTTTTGATCTCATTCCACGAAACATTCGGTGGCGGGTTTTGTCATCCATGGGGACCCCACTAACCTTATTCAGCTTATGACCAGGTTCCATACTAAGAACTTTGCTCAAGTTCGATATGGCAGCCACAGTGAACTAACCGAACGCATCCCTGTCAAGCGTGGTGTTCGCCGGGGGTGCATTCTCGTTCCTATATTATTCACTTTATACATGAATGATGTAGTGGATGTATTGTTAAATTGTAAAAATGTTCCCCTGATCTGACTAAGAGGAAGATTCCTATTCTTTTATTTGGGGATGACTCTTTGCTTATCTTTAAAATCCAAATGGGGCTTCAAATCTTAATTGACAGGTTCCAAGTGTTCTGAGGGTCAAGGAGCCTAGAGCTCAATGTAAATAAAACAAAATACATGGTGTTTGGAACGGGCCACGTCAAAAACTGTCATTCATGAGGGTGGGGAAGCACTATCGGGGGTGCATAGTTTTGATTATCTTGGGGTCATGCTAATGGAGAGCTTTAAATGGACAGGACAAATCACTAGGAGTGCCATGTTAATAGAACAGAGATCAAATGTTATTAACAGGTTACAAAAGCAAACAAGTTCTCACCTTGTTTCACCAGCCCTAGAGGTCTATCGCGCAAAAGCACAGGGCGCTGCACTTTACGGTGCGGAGATTTGGAGCTATACAGATGTCACTCCGCTATCCGTTGTCGAAAACAAATTTGCAAGAAAGCTAGTTTCTGTCCCCACAGCCCCACTCTAATTTTACTATATTTTGAATTGGGATTGAAGAGAATTAATAACCAGGCAGTGCTTAAACCCCTAATGTATTGGGTTTGTCTCTGGCCTACACCAGAGTTAAGGTATTACAGAGATACGCTCAAAGATCTACTAAATTTAATGGGCGCAAAGGCAGTTCCCTGGTTTAAATCTGTTTCGCATTGGCTCAAGAGGCTGGGTCTTTAAAGGTTATGGGATGCGCCAAATGCCATATCAAGAACCGACATTGTCAACCTGAAAATTTGCTACTGGGCACACATACATGAATGCTACATAAGAAGTGGATCAAATGGATCGTCGACTAACATGTACCTTGATTTTAAATTGGTCCCGTGTTTTGAAACATTTTTAGATTCAATATCTCCTTCCCTAGCTAAAAGCCTGTATGTCAGTTTTCATTTAAGTACTCTCCCATTGAGATCTTTTACTGATAAATGGAATAAGGATCTGGTCACAAGCCTATGTCCTGCTTCTGCCACGGACAATGATACCGAGACGCACATATTTTGTTTTGTCCAGCATACCTTGGGCATTGCCTTAATTGGATCCACCCAATATGTTGCCCCTAGGCTTGTCAAGATATTTAGTGGCCCATAGAAATTTAAAAAGTGATCTGTCCCTGGCTATGGTTTTTGCTGTCAGCAAATCTTTGCAATCTGTCTGGCATAGGTGCAGTAAATTTTTAAAGGAAATAGTACGTTGATACATGCTGTGCACTAATTATAAATGCAACCTCTGGACTATATATTAATGCACAATTAAAGTTTTTAAACTTCTTGAGGTTTTAATGTCCGGATAATTAATTACTTGCACTAAGTTTTAAGCGGTTTCAGTATTGATTGATTACTAGGAGGAATTAACTGTGT
Organism: Triturus cristatus; assembly: GCF_964204655.1. Lineage (NCBI taxonomy): Eukaryota > Metazoa > Chordata > Amphibia > Caudata > Salamandridae > Triturus > Triturus cristatus. Next base: position 1,224,373,266 of record NC_140589.1, read on the forward strand.
ATTTATTTAGATTTTATAGTTGTACAGATAGGGGCAAAATTTAAACCGACTTGGGCATGTGCAATCATATTTATTAATTTACTTATATATATTTTTTTAGACATATTTTATTATATTACCGTATGTACATTTTAAAGGTTCATGGTAACCGAAGTAATCTACTACAAAAAAAAAAAAAAAAACAAGTCTACATCCAGTATTGATTCAAGATTACCTGTATCTTGTTCAAGACTGAATAAAGTAACCAAATTGTCTACGTCCCTAATAGACAGATGACTATACATTCTATTCTCCTCAAATACTGCTCTCGATATAGGCTTCACAACATAATACGTATGGAGTTGTAGTAAATAGGTAAAGTTTAGTAAATCAAAACAAAAGGATGGTAAAATAAATATTGGATGTAGTACAAAAAGATAGGCCTTTTGATAGTACAATGATTTCCGGTTCGGTTAAAATGTCGTCAGATAACTTGATAATACTAAATTGATAACAACCAAATTACTATCTTTCATTTGATTTTCTTTTATTTCTTGGCAAGACATTTTAGAGATAAATTGATTGACTGCTCCCTGGGTCTACTTCTAGGTTTTATGGTTTCTTTTTATCCTTTCTTGAACCTGAAATCTGATCTTGTTGGGCGAACCATGATTACCTAACGTGAATTTCCCTGAAAACGGACCCGTGTTTGTTTCAATTGTCTGAAGAATCAATTTCTGAGGATCTAGGTAGGTGTTCTATCAAACAATATGTTAGTTTGCGCAACCAATTTTTTTTTGTATACAAATAATCATACTTCTCATGAAATGCATACACTCTCCGACATTCATAATCAGATTTACATTGTTTCCTTAAACTTTTTTAATCCTGATAGTGCTTCGGATCTTTATAGATTTTATCACATAACTCAGGGATATCTTTGCCCAATCGAAAATAGTTCAATGATTTTTGTAGTTGTTTTATCTCAGAAGTCAATTTCAGTCAAACAATATGAGCAAGCTAACCAATGTTTTCATTAATTGTTGTGGGAATTCTCTCAAGTCAATTTCCCAGTCTGTGTACAATGCATAACTAACTTCAGCATTATTAGGAAAAATTAAAAGTTGCGGCTACTAATTTATCACTTTTTACTGTAGGCTAACAACTAATTGAGTCATTAAGTTCTGCACCGTCCTGCTTTACTTTGTAATTTGCGTAAAATCCTCCACTGCTTCCAAGTGCCAAGAAGACAATGATGTGATTCTACAGAGAATTTTTGAGGTATTTGAGTTGTTTTTTTCTGGTGGGAACACATACTACCACCCATTCCTTATGCGTCATAGTTTCCGGAACATTATCATGACATTTATCTTTAGTCATCATTGTAGGTCAAGGTTTTCCTTTCATAACACTGTACATAATTTAGAGATCTGTGTACACTCACTATAAGAGCAAGTGTTTATGTTAGTGTTGTTGTCTCCTCTAGCTAACAGAGGAAAGGCAGCCATGCCTCATGCTCGCTACTCTGCATAGTGAACTGTCCTGTGCAAACCTTAAACTATGCCCACACCTCTTCAAATGCAGGGTCTTTAGCCTCAGAAAACAGATCCTCCACTTTCATGCCACCAACCCCGTCACCATATTCTATTCAATTCTACAGCGACACACATGTATGGCATTTTTTAACTTCCAAGAAAATGTCCTTCAGGTACTCTCAGATATGTGTCTCTTCCAATAGAATCGTTCCCTACTGCAGTTTCTCAGTTAATCTTCTATCCGCATGCTTTGGCGGTGAGGCTGAATATCATAATTCAAAATAAGGAGTCAGAAGACCTCCCTTACTGAAGTCTAAGCCTTCAACACAACTTCAATAAAGTCCACACCATTCTTCCAAGTCTACAACATCATCCTTATCAAATCCATGTTTTGCACAAATCTAGTGTTGCGGTTTCTGCCTGTAAACTGGACAATTATGCCAAAAGAGCTCCTGAAACAACTGCTTTCCCCCAAGACGCATCAGCAATGGAACTGCCCTTGGTAGAAGGTCACATGACAGCATGTGCATTTTTTGTACCACGGACAAAGTTATAACCTATCCTCTGGAGGCACGGCTGTTTGTTAGCTGGTCTCCCAGTTCACAGGAGATTGCAGAACCGATTACAGAGTCATACAGTGTTCTGGACACAATCTGGCATGACTGAATCCTGAAAACCTGTTAAAGAGACTCCCCGAGTACTTCTTTACAGGTTATAGTCAAAGTGGAATCCAGTGGCTTCAGACGGAGCAGTTGCAGGTCCTCGACAGTTTCAGGTCTATGATTATCAGTGAAGAAGAACATGTTTTCCAACTGGAAGAAGTTGAAAGAAGCATTCAATATGCCTTGGGGCCTTCAGCCACCAAGACCAATCAGAGGCCAACGTGTGGCTAAATTGGCAAGAAGGTGACCAAGAAGTATGTGAACAAAAAAGAGAACATCTGTTTGGAGCATCAAGCAGAGACTTCCCTTTTGTAGTATGGGGGCAAAAGTAAATTTTTGGTCTCTAGCTGCAGCCTGCACTGCATATTATGGGAGCTGCCGATAGCTAAGTAAATAGGCACTCAGCAAGGTATGTCCCTCTCCTATGAATATTCTGAGAGTCAGCATCATCTATCAGAGATTCAAAACCCTGGTTCTAGATCTATATGCAACAGAGGAATTTATCCGACTGTCATTGTTCTGCACAAGTCCTGAATCCCAGCACCTATCCTTCACAAAGCCACTGATTAGATATATGCCTTCCAACTCTTTCCACACTATGCCAAAGATCTGACCAAGACCTTGGAGGAAGAAGCAGATGTGCATTTAGTAATACCCTACTGGACATGATGGGATGTGGATTCTTTTGCTCTGCTAGATGGAGGCAACATCTATGAAAATGCTCCATTTTCTCCCTCCTTCTGTGTCACTAGAAATAGTTGATTGTCTTTTCGAAATGCAAGCCTATCAGTATTGAGGTTTAGTAGTAGGAGTTGCAATTCTTGGGCACTGATAGCGAGTTGGCCAAGGAAATGAAGTAATTTTAGTGATTTTCTACATTGCATAGTTATAGGGAGTACTGGAATGTCATCTAGGGTGTTGCTTGAAAAAGGGTCTCCTGTGAGATCTTGCTGTCAAATACTTCTTGCAAGATAGATTCTCATCGGGCCAATCTGTAGCTTCTGTTCATCAAAGGAAGTCAGTAATCCGCTCAATCTGGCAGACTTTTGTGAAATAATTACATGGGTGAGTCTTGTGGTACAACTATCTCAAGGGCTCTTGTGCCCACAAGGGACATTTATTTAGTGCTAGAAGCTCTGTAAGGACCTTTTGAGCCACTGGAGTCTGTGGATATAACATTGTTTGCCATGAAACTGAGGTTTGTGGTTTCAATAAAGTCAACAATGCTTGTAGGTGAGTAAGGGTCTCTGCAGCATACAGAGCCCTTTTTGGAGATGCTTTAGTTTTCGGATCTAAGAAGGCTTCCAGCCAAACATTCTGTCTATGTTTCCTTCAACCCAGGATATTATTCTGCTAGCTGCGTGCCATCCATGTTGTCTCCAGATGAAGCAACATGTTATTGTTTCAATGTAAGTAGGACAGTACTGACATATTAATAGAAATATGTTTCTGTCCGGAAATCGGGATGTATCTTGTTTGCAACAATTGGTGATCAGGACAGGGAAGAAAATAATCCGCAATAATGTCATATTTTATGCTATATAGAATATCTTCAGTAAAGAGAAAACATGCTGAAAGAATGTTGTACATACTTTATGGGGGATCTCCATTATATCTTTTTTGCTTAAATTCAAGACAAGATATATATTCTTCGCTGACATGTCAAAGAACAGAATATAACAGAATATGATTGAAAATGTGTTGTTACTGGCGGAGAGACTCCAACAATCAAGCAATCATACTAAACAAACAAATATGGCAGCTAATATAAAAATGAAACAAATAATACAATGCACAAATCCTGAGTAGACCATGATCACCAAAGATAAGGGTGAGAGTTGACATGAACAATACAGGTCCATCATAGGCATATTCTTGCCCAGTGATATGATCCAATGCCTACCAAACACAGTGGCAACCTCAGGCCACCACACACCAAGTTCACAACAACATTGCACATGCTAGCATTAGGCTCATTTTGCAATTTAATGTGGGCTGAAGAGAGACGTATTACCAAACCCAAGAACAAGACAAGAAATGCAAAATACCAGTGAATAAGAGGTTAGCTCACAATTGAATAAATCATTTGATACATCACTAGAAGGATATACATATGATTCTTGAATGTTATTTATAGCTGTGTAATAATTTACAAGAAATATGTCACGATTTAGTCTAACAGAGTGGCATCTAAGTTCATTTGCTACCTTCAACATTCAACCTATAATTCTTGAAATAGTTATGCTTTTCTCCAACTTCTTGAAACAATGAGCCTTTCCTGTCACTATAAATCCCACTTGGGTGCTCAAAGAGTGTGCATCGACAGAAAAGCTCTTCCGCCTCAAACATCATGAAGCACTATTTTAACCAAAGACAGTGCTAAACAATTTTGAACACCTACATATATTAAAGGCTGTTCCTCCACAAGAGTGTATGTGGTTCCTAGCAACCTTTATTAATAGTGACAGTATTGTCAAATCACATAACTGCCAAATGACTCTTAAAAAACACTTTGTTTCTCCAAGATAAGTACAAGAAATTAGTTGTGGGCCATCTCACCAACAGCTGTCTACTACTCCAAAGTCATATGCATTATTATCCTGCACAAATCCATACATTGCCTGCCAACAATTCAAAACTATGAGGTCAGACTTGTGGGAAAACAAAAAACACGCAATCACATCACTGCAACATGCACAATATTTTAGTGCCAAATAAACCCAAATCAGATAAATGCACATACAGTTCATCTGCTGCATATCTGACCAGCTAAACCAACTCTACACACCCAACTGCAAAGCTGCATTCTCCTAACTAGAACATGCCTCCATCCCAAAAGCATGACTAACTTCAACAGGAGGCCTATATTTTCTGCTTTAAGTCTAATTCAGTGGCACTTTCTTCCTATACCCATCATAATATGCAACTTTTACTTACTCTGAAAACATGAGAAAAAGTTATCTATTCCAGTGAACAGTGAACAAAATACTGGTGATGCCACACTCACAATGTGATTGTTTCACATATACATTTTCATTTTTACTATTCAAGATTGTGATAGCAACCCAGATTTAAAACTCCGTCCAATATATTTCACCAACTTAAGCACTGTGCAGGACTTGTATTATCTTAGAACTGAATCTCTAGTCTTTGCACATTCCCAATTGTCCTGTTGCCCATTCTCAAACATAAAAAACCTTAATAAAAAAAAAAGGTTCAGTGACAAATAGTCCAGCAACATTCCATTAACATTTATGGCTGTTTGCTAAGGTCTGTGAATGCAAAGGAGTATTTTGTAGTATAATGCTATGTCATATATTTCAGGAGGTGAAAGCTAAGACCACTGGCTCACGGAAATCTAGACAGTATGAATGCAATAAGTTTTTAGTGCAGTAATCAAGTGAATGCATTAAAAACTTGGCGCTGTCCACTACAGCTTGGCAGGCCTCCATCTTCAAACGCCAAGATGTGGCCGAACCAAAACACTTAGAGATCTCCACCTGGTTGTTTTTCCATTGAATCCACTTCAGTAATAAGAAAGTGACGGCGACTGAACATTTGGGAGATTTTTGCAATTTCCTGCTCAGGCCTGCCATTGTGCACTGGGTGGATCCTGAAAGGAAAAGCTGATGGACATGGCATTAGAAGGGCTGTACTAAATAAGAGAGACATTCTGGCATTCTAACCACCTACACCTTGCCCGGTGAGAAGATTTTGCTGACGATAGAGCCAGCAGATCCACAAACTCTACATGAGGCATGGGAAGCATGCGGTGGGCATTTGGGAAGTCCAACAATTTCCCCATATTTTCCATTAACTCCATTCTCTAAATAAGGCCTTTATCTTATGCCCACTGCTACTGCATAGTCCGCTAGGGTTTTAGTTTAGTCATTGTTGTTTTCCATTCTTAAATGCTGTTCTCAAGAAAAGAGATGAACATGTACCCCTATAGATATTTCACAGTGATTTTGCTCTTTTTTAGGCCACGGCTAGACAACGCTTGCGCTGTCTCTTCAAGACATGTTGTATATACTTTGTGGGCTTACAGCCCGCTCATTGATTTTTAATTTGTTTATTTCAGTGTCCTTTAAAAATCCTTGCTTCCAAGCAATTTATCTGTCCTATTTGTCCCTCCTTTTCGTCGGTTGTTCACTCCCATGGAGCAGTTCCACATTACTTGTAGCCTTACACTTGTCGCATTTTAGCAACTATTTCTGGGCCAATTTTTCCTTGTTGTTCCGAGCACTTTTTGAGCTGGAGGCTATGTTGTTGTCTGCTCCCAGCTTGTTGTCATCCTCCTTCCCTGCGTGCCTGCAGAGTTACTTAATTTTAATCATATTACGTAAATTACTTCTTCACCCCGTGTCATGCGCCCACTACCACCTCTCGTAGGTTGCTGCTTGCATTTTATTGCATCTTCCTTAATCTCCCTGTGCTGTACCCCCACCACCACCTCCCACCTATCTCTGCTTGCCACGCTAAACCCCTCCTCCCCCCGACATTGTTTTAAACATTTTCTTAATAAGCAATTACTCTCTTTCCATGCAGCACTTTGCCCTCTCTGGCATGGGCCCATGTCACCTCTTTAAGTATACACAGCATGCTATGATAGTAAGGATCAGTTTATTCTCCCTAGTAATGCGGGTGCATCACCAAACAATATTCCTGTAGAAAACTATAGACTTCTGGTACACACCAGCGGCACGGAGCGGGAATGTTTAGGTTCACTGGAGTGGTGAACCTTTTGGTGCAAGTGTGACTACAAAGGACACCACCCCCTCTACCTGACCAGCCTACCAGTATCCACTAAAGTCTAGGGTTTTCTACGAGAATTATTCGAAAAAAACACAGGTAGGACTCACTTGAGTGAGTATATTGTTTGGTGATGCACCTGCATCACCAGGAAGAATACAATGAGCCTTGTGGAGGTCTTTATAGGGATCCTGGAGCCCTGATGAATGCCCCAGACCAGATAGGCTAATTATTGAGGGCAGAAACATGTTGGTGACTAGCAGATGGGTCTGTGCCATTGTGCTCTACCAACCCGCCGACCTGAGTGTTTTTAGTCATACCTAAAGTCCTCGAGAATAAGGTATTTTTAGATTTTCTGGATCCCGCTTTGTCTAGTAAGCTTTATGTAAGAACTCCCTCCTATCGCCAAGTCTTTGCGGAGATTGAGTCTTCCCTGGTAGTACCATCTTACCGGAGTGGTAAGAGGATGCCGACGATGAAGCTTGACACTATTGTGTGTGTGAGACATCCTCTTCCACTAAGGATGGCCTTCCCATTCGACTCTGACCTCCACTGAATATAGTGCCATCGGGTGACCCCACTGGTAACTTAGGCCGCGGTTGTCTTTATTTATCTGTGATTTTCCCCGCAGGCACCCTACTTATATGTGATATATGGGTACTGCTTACAGCCCCCAGAAGATCGAACCCCAGGGACACCGAGTAAATACTAGACTTCACCTCAGTACCCCCTCTACTGCCCCCTACACACTCATACTATATGCACTGATACCCTGGACACAGCTTACTGCCCCGAACTGCCCAATTCTGTATACACAACTCCCAGGATACTGCCTACAGCCCCAAGAAGACTGTGCCCCAGGGACCACGAGGAACACTACACTGCAGCACTCCCTCTGCTGCCTCCTACACACAATACAGGCAATGGTATCCTGGACACAGTCTACTGCCCCCCTACTCCTCCATGCTACATATACAGCACCCAGGATACTGTCTCCTGCTCCCTAGAAGACAAGACTACCCCATAACTCCAGTGCTACATGCACAGCACCCAGGAGACTATATATTGCCCATGAAGGATAAACCAGAGGGACCCCTAAGAAATAATACACTGTACCTCAAAACACCTTCTACCACCCCCTCCACACACATATACTACATGTACAGGTACCCTAGATACAGTCTACTGCCTACCTACTCCTGGATACTGAATGGACAGCACCCAGGAAACTGTCTCCTGCTACCTAGAAGACAAGACTACCCCATAACTTCACTACGTCATGCATAGTCCCTAAATTGCTTTCTACTAAAGAAGACCATCCCCTAACTCCTGACAACACAGTCTCTTAACTCTCAATACCTCATGCACAACACCCCGAGCTACAGACTACGGCTCCACATAAAACTCCACCTTGCCCCCCTAGAATACAGTGCACTGTTCCCCAACCCAGTATGTCACTGGAAGCCCTAGGGAACTCTATCGACAGAATAATTTGCACCAGGGCACAGTGTACTATCTGTACTCCACTCAATCCTCTTCCCCAAAGTAAAAGTACACTACCTTTCATAAGTACTATACATTGTCCTGGGACATGTGATCACTTCATTTCAATTGCCACTCACTCACTCGTTCTCACCCCACTACTGAAATAGTTACAAAACACAGAAAGTCGTCATAATGGGCTTGTTGGTTACTAATTAAACAGGCTGAGGGAAGGGCTTGTTTCAATTCATTGGATGGTCATTGTAAAGCGCCACATACCACCAACTGCACTGCTAGAAGCTGGAGTGCATCTGTATAGTAAGCGTTTTGTGGTTTAGAATACAGCGCACAGTACATAAGCAAGCACACGGTTTGTTATGGTGCAGAATTACAGGTTAAAAGCAAATGATCAGCAAAAGGCTTATCGCAAGATAAAATAAACAAACCTATGTTCAACAGATAGCACTCCTCCTTTGACATGTAGGTTTGGTAAATATTGATGCCAGCACCCAAGTAAATTCACATTTTGAAAACTGCAACCGACCAGGGGTACCAAAGAGCCACTTTGCATGTGTAGGGTTCGTAAGCCCCATGCGAAACATAACAACAACTCTGGTAAAAAAGAATACAATACTATTACATAACACTTTAAAGCGGATATATCTAAGTACTTCAAGAATGTGTTCTTGTTACACAAATTAACAGGATTAATTTTATCAACCTCTGAAAGTCCAAAGGCCAAGTTAGCCCTGCCAGGATCTGGCCACGTGACCCAGTGATAACAGTACAGTGGCCTAATAAGCTGGTTTACTACTTTATTGCAATGACCTCGACATCTAGGTTTGTCGTTGTAAATCCAATTCACTCACTGGAAAAGAGGTATGGTCAGACTATACCATTTTTATGTCACACCAGATAAGACACAACAGTGAACCACAAAACACCATGTAGCAGGAAGAGAGAATAGATTTAATAAATGATTCCTAAATATGATTCCACGCATCGAAAGATCTTTGCATTTTGATGATTGTTGGCCGTGATTCTTCTAACCAGTCGGACAGCTCAGTGAGCTAAGTGCCTGCAGCAGGCACGTGTGTGGAACATGCAAGTGATTAGTATGAATTACACTAAGACAGACAGTGCCTTCTGTTCTTGAGAGGTGAATAAAATAAGTACCATTTTTTTACTAATTAATTGTAGTAGATCTCATTAAAGGGAATTGGCATATTTATAATTGTGTTTTGCTCCCTATCAAATGGTAAATTTAATTTGGAATGCTTTGTTCATGTGTGCCCGTAGTTACACAAAGGAGTAAAGGTGCATCAGCTGCAGGCACTTGGATGCTGCATCTGCCTGGGGAACACTTACCATCTGGCCATGCAATGTTGAAACACATCGACACTGACAAAGCCAATAGCTCTTGCATTGCTGAGACCGATTGGCTTTGCCAATGCTTGTTAAGCTTATACGCGTAATGAGTTCCCTCAAATGACATCTACTGCACCTTGTGGCATAACGCTGATGAGAGGACTACAGTACAATACTTAACACTGCTAAGTGAAATCTTAACCTCGAAGAAGCATTACTGTTTTTAATAAACAATGCTATAAGACGACAAATGTTCAAATAAATGAACCAGAGTCAAGAGGCACATTATATACACAGATACAACAGGAACACATATTATAAATATTTCAATACAACTAGATAAAAACAAGAAAATATAATTTGACACTTATTAGACTAGTCCATATCATCAGCTTCAATAATAAACATTGTTTGGACCAAAATTGTATGCATTTTACATTTCTACCTGGAGTATGGTAGTGCCTAAAGCAGATGTCTAGTCATCAAGAAAGTACTTACATAAAATGTGTTGGCGTGGGTCAACAGGATAGGAGCAGGAAGGATACCATTCCGGTTCGGTGGACCTTAAGGAGCACGGAGGGTCAAGCTGATTAATTGCAAGAGGATCCTGAGGTTGTGAACCATAGCCAGTATCTTTACTTTGCATGTGTAGCTTTTGGCTACTACCTGGAGGCTGACAGGGCTGTAAATTATCCATGTTGGGCTCCCGAGAAACATTCTCAATACTTTTGTTTGACTGCATTGAGTTATGTCCAACATCAGAAGAACCTGGGGAGAGCCAGCCAGCATCCCGACGCTGGTTACGCATCAATATATTATAGTCCATAGAGTGTGAGTGTGCTTCACCACCTCCGCTGTAAGGACGGGAGTCTGAAAACATAGAATCTGAATTTCCTGGACGAAATCTGTCACGATGTTGGCCCAGAAGGTTGGCATGATATGATATATGGCCAGATTCTCCACCTTCCACATCTTCATTTTTGTAATTGCGATTTTCCTGACCAACCTGAGATTCATCATTCTCTTCAGGTAAACTTTTACTCATTTTGAATGCTGAAAAACAAATTGACAAAATATGAGGATACTGATAAAATGAAGGCTTTGTGGAGTTGTGCAACAGTTTTTAAAAAGAGAAGCAGAGAGAGAGAGAGATTGAGGGTGAGAGAGAGAGCTGGGGGATTAGAGAGAGGGAGAATAGGGAGTAGCAAAAGAAAGGAGCAAGAAAAAGAGCTAGAGTGGGCTCCAGTGTGTGTCCGAGTGTATGTGTGCTTGTTAGTTGTGGTGACTCTGAACAAACCACCACAGCTTTAATGTTGGATTCCACGTATCCTTGGAGTCCTTGGAGTCAGGGAGGTGTGTAGAGTTTTTATGATGCCAAGACTAACCCCAATGCCCTTGCTCACTTTGCCACTGGATTCAAGATAGCCTGGTTGAGGAGGGTTATGAACCCGAAACCGGTCCCAGGATGCTTGTTTCCGGTCCAGGGAAGACATGGCTTGGCAGTTCGGGCTGGACTGTTCCCATGAGGCACAGGATCAGACTGATTTGCATATGGCCATGTCTAAACTGGGGTGGTGAAGCGAGCTAAAGAATGATGATGGATTAAACCTAGATCAGTTGACTGGGCGTGAGTGTTTGATTGGTTCAAGCACTCCGTCCATCATCCCCTTTGGTATTGCTTTGTTTGCCCTAAGTTGGCAGGGTATGCCCAGACGTGGGTCCCTTGCTCACTTTACCACTGGATTCAAGATAGCCTGGCTGATGAGGGTTATGAACCCGAACACAAAACCAGTCCCAGGATGCTTGTTTCCGGTCCAGGGAAGACATGGCTTGGCAGTTCGGGCTGGACTATTCCCATGAGGCACAGGGTCAGACTGATTTGCATATGGCCATGTCTGAACTGGGGTGGTGGAGTGAGCTAAAGAATGATGATGGATTAAATCCAGATCAGTTGACTGGGGGTGAGTGTTTGATTTGTTCAAGCGCTCCATCCATCATCCCCTTTGGTATCACATGAAATACTGGCAGTATTTAATGGCTATTCTAGTTATAATTTAAAAAATCTACACTGCTGTAATCTCTAGAGAATTTTGTTTATTTGTTCAGCACAGAAAACATTTAGCTGGAGACTAATATTTTAGACTGCACAATAGGTACCTTAAAGAGTAAAAAAGTGCAATGTTGAGCAGACAGTGATGTTATGTTATGCGTCCTGGATGGAAACGTTTGCTTCTAGGAGCTACAGCACAGTTTATACACTTTGGTACTGCACTAGGTCACTTTCTTCGATGCTATGGTACAAGAAAGCAGGTCAGCTGCCGTAGCGCACAAGCCCTGTATCCTCCTTAGTTTACAGACCGTAGCGAGCACCCACCTTACCTAGATCAGCAGAAAAGCCTATGCGAAGATCTGTTTGATAAGCGAAGGAGCGCGGTGCTGACAATAGTGACTTTAAATGACCTGGGACTATAGGTTGCAGTGCCTGTAATTTGCAAAATCACAGGATGGGAAACAACAAATGGCTTTTTGTAATGCACTAAACCCATTTTTCGATGCGGTAAGTGGTTGTCAAATCGCAACATGGGTTTTGAAATGCATAACATAAGCCTATTTGGAATGAGTGTGTTTAGGGCACCCCTTCCAAACTACAATTCAGAATGCAGTCTGTCAATGTTTTTCAACCTTAATATGGTCGCAAAACTTTGAAAAGTTACTAACTCCCAAGTTACTGCAGTAACCTATATGCAAAAGCAAAGGGGCAACCTTATGATTCCTTCCCCTTTGTGAATGTTAAATAAAGTTTGTTGTTAAGAAAAAATCTCAAGAAATCTTTAAAAAAAATCTTTTTTTACAAGCAGCCCTATTTCCTTTAAGGAAAAAGAGGGCCCTTTAATTTTTTTAAAATATATTTAAAAAGTGATCAACGACATTATGGTCTACTGACCACAAAGGGCCCCTGTGGCCATCTTATATGGTCACAATGTTTTGCAACCATATAAGATGACCACCAACAGAAGTGAGTCGCAATTTACAACCTGCCTCGTCAATAGTAATGAGGTAGGTCGGATTGCAGCTCACACTGCATGGACATTTTGGAAACCGACATCAGTACATAGGTTGGTCCGCAAAATTCGATTGCATTACTAAAATGTTGGTGCGCAGTTTGCGACCACTTTTTGCTAACGGAGTATTTGTATATTTGGCCCATAGTTTTTGAAGTTCTGCGTCTATCACTTCTGAGTGACATAGCACAGTTCAAGAACTTAAGCAGTGAATCAGGTCTCTTTGAGGCTACGACGGAGGAAGTGGATCATCTGTTGCGCCTCATAAGCCTTCTGTGCTGAGTCGGTAACAGAGGGAATACACCCACCAGGTCTAAATCAGCAGGAAAGCTGACCAGGGCCGGACTGGGAACGGAAACCGGCCCTGGCAAACTGCTTGGCCGACCCCTGGGAGGGGGGGGCGGGTGCAGCCGAGCTGTTTGTTTGGGCCGGTTTCGGGCAATTTTGTTACAGGGGGCCGATACTAACAGCTCCCGTAACAAAAACGGCTCCCCAGAGGCCCAAAACTGGCCTTCACCCTGGCGGCTCACCGGGGAAACGCCCAGTGCCTGCTACGGCCAGTCCGGCCTTGAAGCTGACGTGTTTATTCAGTAAGTGTCAGTGTGTTAAGCTTAACAAGTGTGTCACTGAGTACTGTATGAAGGTGATGGGTAAAAAAGATAGAGGGTGGAGTGAAATGACCCTTACTGAGACAAATGAGAATGCTAGATCAGATGGTAATGCCATACTCAAGTTCAACAATAGACCCATTAAAGCTGGAGATCCAATCAAACATTACTCTAACGGGAATAGTAAGTGTGGCATCATGTACCATGAGTGAGAATCAAAGGGGTATGTTGCCATTAACAACGACAGTAGGAAATGAAAAGAGAGAAATAAGAACAGGGTTGGTGCTATGTGTCTGCTCACAGGAAGGTCAATGGAGATCAAGGTTTGAGTGCTGAAAATACTCATGTTGAAAATGGTAGGATGTGTAGTCCAAGAGCTTTGTTTGCTATTAATGGTTAATAGGCAGAGTGGTGGACTTGAGCTCTATGTACACTAGAATACCTAAAAAATTGTTAATTGCATATTGGCCTAATACTCCTCTTTACCAAAAGACATCTGTCCTCAATATTACCAGTGCAAACCCATTGATATTTTGGGGTATATGTCAGCTACAATAACATTTGAGGAACATCAAGCTGAAGGAAAGGCTGTAGATAGTCCAATTATTCTAGGATCAATTTGATTTACATACCATAATCAATCATAGAGCACCTAATCAGATTATGGTTGTGGATCATATGAGCATAGCTTAAATTTTAAATGGGGTAAAGGATGTTTCAACAAGGAATGTGGATTTTTGAAAGGTTATATGCATAAAATTGTCCTCCAATCTAATGCCATACCTGTCCAACACAAAGTTGAAAGTGCTCCCTTAGTGGTACGAGATGAGGTAAAGAAAGTTCTAGAAGAGGTTTCTAATAAAGATGCTTAAATGAGGTATCATCGAGCAAGTAGCGGCATCTAGTTAGATTTCGCCAGCTGTTATCCCAGAGAAGGACAACGACTGGTTAAGGTTTTGTGTGGACCGTAGGTTCTTAAACCAGAATATTGTGGCAGACACCTTTCTGTTACCCAACATTAATGAGCTTGTTTTGTCTTTGAAAGGTGGTGAGTATTTTTCAAAGTTGGATGTGAAAATGCTTATCACCAAATTAGTTTACATGATGAATCCAAACCACTTACAGCTCTTATCACCATGGATGGTACATTTCAGTTTACTAGCATGCCCTTTGGTTTGTCTTCAGCGGTGAGCATAATGGATGATAGCAAATATTTTTAATGACGTGAAAAATATTGTCTATTTTCAAGATGATATTTTAGTTTTGGTTAAACAGCTGAACAACTTAGTTTGGTTTTGAAACAAGCGTTACAAAGGCTCAGCCTGGGGCCCAGCCGGCCCCAGGACCAGACACTATGCCCAAATCACAACCCCACCTATCCTACTCCCCGGATACCCTTCGTCTCTGGAACACTAAGAAAAGTCCTCAGTGCGACTTCATTCTCAAGGATGACACCCCGTTCATAGGATGTCCCCTGTGCGACACCCACAAAGCTACGGAACCCTGCCAGATGCTTCGACTGGGCCTCCTGAATTGCAGGTCGCTAGCAAAACACTCGCATGAGATCAACCTTCTCACTCAAACCCTCTCGTTAGATGCCTTATTTTTGACCGAAACCTGGCTGACCCCAAGCAACGGCTCGGACCTGGTCAATGCAACCCCCCCCGGCTATCAAGTCTGCTGCCTTGATAGACCAGTTGGAAGGGGTGGCGGGCTCGCCATTCTCTATAAAAGTAATTTCAGCTGCAGGATCAGCGAGGGCACGGTCAAGGACTGTGAAAACGGTAACTTCACCCTCCAGATCTCCCCCACCACTTCACTATCGGGTCTGCTGGTATACCGACCACCAGGCGCGATAGGTGATTTCCCAAGCACGCTGATGGACCACATCCTCTTAAAAACATTAGAAACGCCCAACTTCCTCCTTCTAGGGGACTTGAATCTACACTTTCTAGACAAAGCAGATAACACGGCCGCCAATCTCCAAGCAGACCTCATGTCAGCTGACCTCCTGCTCCTGAACTCGAAACCCACGCACGAGAAAGGGCACCTCCTAGACCCAGTTTTCTCTAACATCAAAAATCTTCAAACACAAGACCCCACCCCTCTTCCATGGACCGACCACTTTCTGGTCCCCATGCACTGGTCCTATCAGCCCGCCACGGTTCCTAAACAGAAAACCAAGATTCTAACCAGACGTTGGAACAAGCTAAGACCAGAAGAATGGGAAATGAAGCTGAGGGAATCCGACGGTCCCCTCTCCACTGACCCCAACACCGCTGATAGGGAGTTTAACAGCTGGCTCACCAACCCCCTAGACAGCCTCGTCCCACTAACATGCGCCCTCAAGCATGTAAAAAGGATTAACCATGCCCCTTGGTACACTCCGGCCCTGAACATCCTCAGGAAGGAGTGCAAAAAGACGGAGCGGACTTGGAGAAAAAATAAATCGGTAACGAACAAAAACGCCTACCAAACAACCATGAAGGCATACAAACAAGCCCTCCACAGCGCAAAAAGCTCCTTCTTTGAGGAAAGAATAAAGAGCTCAGCGTGCTCTGCTAAGGAGACTTTTTCCATCCTTAAAGAGCTTCTCCATGTCCCAGCCCCCCCGCAGATAGCCCTGGACCCCAAAGCAGCCGAGGAAAAATGCGCCAACCTGGCTAATTTCTTTGATAATAAAATAAAGAAAATCCTTTCCTCCCTACCCACCACCAATCAGGCCCCCCCCGGATCAGCCAAGGATTGTATCCTCACATCAAGAAATCCCACGGACTCTTCCGAACTCCCTCGTTTAGCCTCATTCGGACCATTTACGGAAGAAGAAGTGGCAACCACCCTAGCAGCCACGAAAAGTGGCGCTCCCAGCGACTCAGTGCCCGTACGGTTCACAAAAAACATCGCTCGGACTATTGTAGCTAGACTCACGGCCCTCATTAACACCTCGTTTACCCAAGGAGAAGTCCCTCAAAGCTGGAAGGAGGCCGTGGTCAAAGGCTTATTGAAGAAGCCATCACTAGACCCCACGGACTTGTCCAACTATCGACCCATCTCGCTCCTCCCCTGGATAGGGAAGGTTGCAGAGAAGCTTGCAAATAAACAGCTGTCCCACTTCTTGGAGGCTAACCTTCTCTTAAAAAACTCCCAAACCGGCTTCAGACCAGGTCAGGGGACAGACACCGCCCTCCTGGCGGCCGTAGAAAAAGCGAGGGAAATCATTGACACGGGAGGATCAGTGGCAGTGGTCCTCCTGGACCTCAGCGCGGCTTTCGACACTGTCAACCATCAGGTCCTAGCCCAGCGCCTAGACAACACAGGCATACAAGACAGTGCGCTGAGATGGCTCACATCTTTCCTCTCCCAACGCTCCTTCCAAGTCTGGGAAGGAGAAAGCCGCTCCCCCCCAATTCCCCTCCGGTGTGGAGTGCCTCAGGGCTCCTCACTGAGCCCCACGCTTTTCAACGTGTATATGGCCCCACTGGAGGAGTTGGTCGCCCCATTCGGAGTCACGATCGTCAGCTACGCTGACGACACCCAGCTAGTGGTGACTCTCTCACACCCCAAGCTAAAACCCTCCAACCTGCGTGACTGTCTCTCCACCGTCCACCAATGGATGAGCAACTCTGACCTAAAGCTCAACGGGTCAAAAACAGAGATCCTGCTCCTCGGCCACAAATCCTCGAGTCTTCCACCTGACATCTGGCCCGCCCGTATGGGTGACCCCCCCTCCCCCAAAACAGAGGTCAAGAGTCTAGGAGTGTGGCTTGAGACAGATCTCACCTTTAGGACTCAGGCTAGGAAAACCGCCGGCATCTGCTATGGGCTTCTGAGATCATGCAGAAAGGTACTTCCCCTACTACCATTCCAGTCTCGCCTCCTGCTAATTCAAGGTCTAGTGCTAGCAAGGCTAGACTACAGCAACGCCATTTACCTCGGCGCACCGGAAGCCACCTACCAGATCTTACAAAAAACCCAAAATGCCGCAGCCCGCCTGCTCACAAACACCCCATCAAGAACATCGGCCAAACCAGCGTTGAGAAAACTCCATTGGCTCCCCGTGAGGGAAAGAGTCGCATTCAAGGCCCTCTGCCTGGCCCACAAGACCCTGCACAACGCTGGCCCCCCCATTCTGAGCACATGGATCACCCCATACAGACCACCGAGAGCGCTCCGGTCTGAACAGGGAAACCTTATCGTGGTCCCTAGGGTGAAGAAAACCCGCTTTGGCGGCCGCAGATTCTCGGTAAACACGGCCAGAAAATGGAACGCACTTCCCCCGAACCTTAGAGCGGAACCAAACCTTCTAAGATTTAGGAAATCCCTCAAAACCCTCCTCTTTCCCTGATTTACCTGAAGTCTCCCTTGCCCCCCCCTTTAGGAGTTCGAGGTTTCAGCGCTGGGATACTCGAGGGTGACTACGCGCTCTATAAAAACCTAAAATAAATAAATAAATAAATAAATAAAGGCCAGCAACAGTAGGTCTTACATTGTGTCAATATAATGTACATTTTAATGAAACAATGAGTATCTAGGCTATACTATATCAGAAGGTGTTAAACGTAATATTTTAGATGCTATCTATTTTCTACCTTTACCTGCTGATAGGGATCAATTGAGGTCCTTTATGGGCCTCATTAGTATTTTTCAAAATGTGTGGATAATTTTGCTGATAAAGCTGAATGTCTTAGAAAGTTGTTAAGGGAAGGATGTAATTTTAGATGGGTCTAGAACAGCAAAAGTGTTTTGAGCCAATCTAGAGTAACATTTGTAATGCTGGGAAAGTAGGAACTTTTGATGACCGACTCAAATCTAATCTTATTTCGGATGCAAGAGTTACTAGGATTGGTGCTGTTATATCTCAATTACACTGCCTGAAAGAAGAAATGGTGGCATTTGCATCTCTTACCATCTCAGAAAGGAATTATTATTGGGCTCATGAATGAACTGATTTGAAGTTTGCCTTGGCAGTGGTTGATGTTCATTTCAAATAGTTACTTGTTAAGTTTATGAGAGAAGTAACTACAACAGCCACCAAAAATAACCTTGAGTCGTTTTTTGCTGAAGAAGGTGTGCCA
The DNA here is from genome assembly GCF_964204655.1 of Triturus cristatus. Taxonomy (NCBI): domain Eukaryota; kingdom Metazoa; phylum Chordata; class Amphibia; order Caudata; family Salamandridae; genus Triturus; species Triturus cristatus. Next base: position 1,224,391,789 of record NC_140589.1, read on the forward strand.
TCTGTTCTTATCACCGATAATGGAACTTAACTCACGGCTAGTGAGATGGTGAAGTTTCTAGGGTCTAGTGGTATTATGCATAATTACACTTCACTTTACAATCCCCAAGCCAATGATTATGTGGAGAGTGCTACAAAGACTGTGAAAGGGTACCATTCAGTAGGCGATGGCAAATGGACGAGATGTTGTTAAAATGGTTGCTGATTTGATTTGGGCATACCACACTACGATGAACAGGGTCACACAAAGGTCGCCTTTTGAGTTGATGCTGGATGCATTCAAGGTACAAAATTGGTTCCAGCCTGATTAAAGGTTTGGCTTTTGATTAATGGTTGTAATTCTATGAGTATCAAAAGTGTGGGGCATGATAAACACAGAGTGGGAGATTGGGTTTAAATCAAGTCATAATGTGATATGGGCGTACCACACTATGATGAACAGGGTCACACAAGGTTGCCTTTTGAGTTGATGCATGGATGCAATGCAGGTACAAAATTGGTTCCAGCTTGGTTAAAAGGATTTTCTTTTGAATAATGGTTGCAATACAATGAGATTCAAAACTGTGGGGCATAATAAATTCAGGGTAGGTGATTGGGTTTAAATCAGGTCATGCTGTGTAAGGGGTGGTCTGTCAACGTTTAATAGTCCTTTCAAGAAAAAGCAGGTACATTGGTTCTGCATTGCTCATAAACATGTTGAGAAGTGCACTCATAGGAATGTAGTGTTGTATCTGAGAGATGGTTTGTGTGTGGAGAGGAAGTATGTTCTTGTGTAATGTTAATGAAAGATTATGAATTGTGTGGTGCAAATCATGGGCAGTAGCTAAATCGCTGGCAATTGGTCTTTCAATATGTGCAAAAGGGGATTCATTATAACAAACAAATGATGGACGGAATGCTGACAATGCAGACATTCTCCCCCAGTCAAGAGATCTGGGTTAAATCCATCGTTCTTTTGTCCACTACGCCACCCCAGTTCAGACATGGCCATATGCAAATCAGTCTTGACCCTGTGCCTCATGGGAACAGTCCAGCCCGAACTGCCAAGCCATGTCTTCCCTGGACCGGAATCAAGCATCCTAGGACCGGTTTCTGGCTATCAGCCGTCATCAGCCAGGATAGCTTGACTCCAGTGGCGTAGTGAGCACGGGTCCCACGTCTGGGAATACCCATCCCACTTAGGGCGAAAAGCGTTACAACAAACAAATGATGGACGGAATGCTGACAATGCAGACATTCCCCCCCAGTCAAGAGATCTGGGTTAAATCCATCGTTCTTTTGCCCACTTCGCCACCCCAGTTCAGACATGGCCATATGCAAATCAGTCTTGACCCTGTGCCTCATGGGAACAGTCCAGCCCGAACTGCCAGGCCATGTCTTCCCTGGACCGGAATCAAGCATCCTAGGACCGGTTTCTGGCTATCAGCCGTCATCAGCCAGGATAGCTTGACTCCAGTGGCGTAGTGAGCACGGGTCCCACGTCTGGGAATACCCATCCCACTTAGGGCGAAAAGCGTTACAACAAACAAATGATGGACGGAATGCTGACAATGCAGACATTCTCCCCCAGTCAAGAGATCTGGGTTAAATCCATCGTTCTTTTGCCCACTACGCCACCCCAGTTCAGACATGGCCATATGCAAATCAGTCTTGACCCTGTGCCTCATGGGAACAGTCCAGCCCGAACTGCCAAGCCATGTCTTCCCTGGACCGGAATCAAGCATCCTAGGACCGGTTTCTGGCTATCAGCCGTCATCAGCCAGGATAGCTTGACTCCAGTGGCGTAGTGAGCACGGGTCCCACGTCTGGGAATACCCATCCCACTTAGGGCGAAAAGCGTTACAACAAACAAATGATGGACGGAATGCTGACAATGCAGACATTCTCCCCCAGTCAAGAGATCTGGGTTAAATCCATTGTTCTTTTGCCCACTACACGACCCCAGTTCAGACATGGCCATATGCAAATCAGTCTTGACCCTGTGCCTCATGGGAACAGTCCAGCCCGAACTGCCAAGCCATGTCTTCCCTGGACCGGAATCAAGCATCCTAGGACCGGTTTCTGGCTATCAGCCGTCATCAGCCAGGATAGCTTGACTCCAGTGGCGTAGTGAGCACGGGTCCCACGTCTGGGAATACCCATCCCACTTAGGGCGAAAAGCGTTACAACAAACAAATGATGGACGGAATGCTGACAATGCAGACATTCTCCCCCAGTCAAGAGATCTGGGTTAAATCCATCGTTCTTTTGCCCACTACGCCACCCCAGTTCAGACATGGCCATATGCAAATCAGTCTTGACCCTGTGCCTCATGGGAACAGTCCAGCCCGAACTGCCAAGCCATGTCTTCCCTGGACCGGAATCAAGCATCCTAGGACCGGTTTCTGGCTATCAGCCGTCATCAGCCAGGATAGCTTGACTCCAGTGGCGTAGTGAGCACGGGTCCCACGTCTGGGAATACCCATCCCACTTAGGGCGAAAAGCGTTACAACAAACAAATGATGGACGGAATGCTGACAATGCAGACATTCTCCCCCAGTCAAGAGATCTGGGTTAAATCAATCGTTCTTTTGCCCACTACGCCACCCCAGTTCAGACATGGCCGTATGCAAATCAGTCTTGACCCTGTGCCTCATGGGAACAGTCCAGCCCGAACTGCCAAGCCATGTCTTCCCTGGACCGGAATCAAGCATCCTAGGACCGGTTTCTGGCTATCAGCCGTCATCAGCCAGGATAGCTTGACTCCAGTGGCGTAGTGAGCACGGGTCCCACGTCTGGGAATACCCATCACACTTAGGGCGAAAAGCGTTACAACAAACAAATGATGGATTAAAACCATGATCTCTTGACTTGGTAAGAGTATTCTGCATCATTCAGAAACTCTGTCCATCACCACCCCCTTTTTCCCAAATCGATTTTATCCACATTCAGTGTGGGAGGGTATGCTCAGACGTTAGTCCCTTGCTCATTGCACCATCAGGATTCAGGCAAGCCGGGCCGACGAAGGCTGTGATGCCAGAAACCGGTCCCCGGAAGCTTGTTTCCTTCCCAGTATAAGAATTGGCTTGGTAGTTTGGTTTGCCCTGTTCCCATCATGCACTGGGACATGTACAGACTAATTTGCATGTAGCCAGGTTCTGAGCTGGGATGGTGCATTGAGCTAAAAAACGGTGATGGATTAAAACCATGATCTCTTGACTTGGTAAACTTGGTAAGAGTATTCTGCATCATTCAGAAACTCTGTCCATCACCACCCCCTTTTTCCCAAATCGATTTTATCCACACTCAGTGTGGGAGGGTATGCTCAGACGTGAGTCCCTTGCTCATTGCACCATCCGGATTCAGGCAAGCCGGGCCGACGAAGGCTGTGATGCCAGAAACCGGTCCCCGGAAGCTTGTTTCCTTCCCAGTATAAGAATTGGCTTGGTAGTTTGGTTTGCCCTGTTCCCATCATGCACTGGGACAGGTACAGACTAATTTGCATGTAGCCAGGTTCTGAGCTGGGATGGTGCAGTGAGCTAAAAAACGGTGATGGATTAAAACCATGATCTCTTGACTTGGTAAGAGTATTCTGCATCATTCAGAAACTCTGTCCATCACCACCCCCTTTTTTCCAAATCGATTTTATCCACACTCAGTGTGGGAGGGTATGCTCAGACGTGAGTCCCTTGCTCATTGCACCATCAGGATTCAGGCAAGCCGGGCCGACTAAGGCTGTGATGCCAGAAACCGGTCCCCGGAAGCTTGTTTCTTTCCCAGTATAAGAATTGGCTTGGTAGTTTGGTTTGCCCTGTTCCCATCATGCACTGGGACAGGTACAGACTAATTTGCATGTAGCCAGGTTCTGAGCTGGGATGGTGCAGTGAGCTAAAAAACGGTGATGGATTAAAACCATGATCTCTTGACTTGGTAAGAGTATTCTGCATCATTCAGAAACTCTGTCCATCACCACCCCCTTTTTCCCAAATCAAAAGGGGATTCATGCAATGGTTATCTTCTGCACAGTTCAGATAATGCTTTTGTAGAGAGAGTAACAAGGCCTTCGAGAGATCGTACATCTCCCTTATATCTTGATGACTATGTCAGATAAATGTGTCCTGTGATCTGTTTACATTTTGTTATTTCTTAATTTTGTTTGATTTTATTCTTTTTTGTTTTATGAAGGGAAGGGGATGTGTTGTATTGTTTATGCCCTATGTTACTAGAATCTTTATGTTGGTTCCAATGTGTGTGTTCCAGGCAGTGTCAGTTGGTGACTGGCCATCTTGGGATAATCACTCTAAGTTTGTGTCTGCGATAAACCTGCTTATTGCTTCAACATCTCTCAAGTTGTGGAATCCTTCACTGCAATTCCTCAAGTTATGAACTCCACAACAATTTCTTTGATATTACCACAAACATTGCCCCTAGCAAGCCAAAATGCATGCAGTCGCTCCTGCCTTAAAATCTACAGATACAGAGTACCTTTACAAGTTCAAACAAGTCTAATTGGCAAATGTGGATTTGATAAGGGGGGCTACTTTCATTTTGATGCCTGCATCTATAGTCTATCCCTGTACGATCCTGCCTATAAGTAAATATATTATTGTATATCACTTTAGTATAATCAAATGGTCTTGGATAATGTCAGACCAAATACTAATAAAAAGAGAGACTGCCCAGCAGACTCAGGAGTGATCTTTTTTAAGAGCAATAAATTGAATATATTCAGTGGAAAATATGTGCAAGGGCGCGTTTTGCTTGTGGGTGGCATTTTTCATTAACTGCAGTGTCCTGCTGGAAACATCATGTAGCAGCCCTCCCCAAGGGCAGTGCTAACATCGACCCCACATTCAACCAACAAAGGTGTCACCAGTCAGGTGACCCTGTTAATAAAAGGGGCCGGTGGGCTGGTAAGCGCCACAGAGATGCATTCAACTTGGCGCGAAAATAGTCCGTCGATGGTGGTCTTGGGGTGTCTGATATCTATGTGTACTACCTGGCGGCACATTTGGTGCCCATCAATGATTCGTTTACCGGAGGTTGGGATGATCCTGCCTACTGCTTGGAACTTCACTTAGTGGGCTTTGAGGGTCTCCTTAGCCTACTTTATGGAGGCTGACTGCCCCCAAATATGTCATCATGTACTCGAGTGGCAATACACTGCTTGTGAGCGGCTTTGAACCTTTTTCGGTGGGACCGCCGTCTGACAGGATTTACCCCCCCAAACCCCCATGGCAGGCCATGTGGCTTCAACAGCTTTTCAACCTTGAGGACTTTACCCCATAGGATGGAATAGGAGTTACATATCTAGGAGATATTTACAAAGGGAATACTTTGATGTCCTTTCAGGAATAGAAATGTCTGTAATCTCTGGCCACAACACAGTTTTTCCCCTTTCTTCAGCTACGGCATGCTCTGCGGTGACACCATTCCCCAGATACCCAGCTCTCTGAATATAGCCCCCTTGAGGCCAAGTTTTTAATAGGATGCCTGGGGAAGGGAGTCATATCTAAGGTTTAGCGCTCCTTAATTATCCATGCCTCTGATGGCTTTGATTCCCTTCGGCAGAGCTGGGTGGGTGAGCTAGATGACGATGACTGTAGAGGCGCATGCCTGGTCCCTAGGGAATCATCAATATACTCACTCCTATGAATGGTTCAGGTAAATTACCTGCACGCAACCTGTTCCCCATTACATGCAGCGGATTTTCTCTACTGCCCAGGTGGCATGCACACACTGCACACTCCCTGCTGCCAAATTTTTCCATGTGGAATGGGTCTGCCCAGCACCACGATCCTTTTGGGATGGGGTGGGCAAGGAGGTTTCGACTGTTCTGGGATGCCCGATTGATTTGGGCACCCAAACTGCTTTTCTGGGGCTTGTGGAGGAACTGGGGGTCTATGCTCTGAAAGGATCTTTATAGGGGTGGCATGCCTGGTAGCCAAAAGGAACGCTGCCCACCTGTGGAGGCAACCTACACACCCCTCGATCCCGCTGTGGTGAAAATGAGTTGATTGGTGCGCGCAGAAAAAGCATGGATATCCTCCTTAAGATGATAAACTGTGGGGGAAGTGGCAGGCTTATTATGGATCATCATCATGAAGGGACTGGCCGCTGCCGAGATCGTAATATGTATTGTTGTAACTCTGAATGCTCAGCTCTTACTAATTGTAATGTTGGATGGTACCTGCTGCACAAACGAAATAAAATTGGTTATAAAATAAAAATAAATGGGGCCAGGGCACACATGCTTGTGGCCAGATATGCACCCACCCCACTAGTATCCATGTCATTACTTTAGGGCCCACTACTTTAGACTGGCGATAAGTGGGTCTGATCCCACCGGAACAAGAGCACAGAACTTTCCTGTGGGGGAGGTCTAGATGTATTACGAAGCACCATGACCCCGCTTCTAGAAGGGCAGCGACCAAAGTACTGAGGTCATGGCATCACGGCAAGGCAAGGGGAAAGCCTACCCACTGGCGAGGATGGTCGTGTCCGCATTAGCACCTCTCCAGCCACCAACCTTACAGTAGGCAGTTCACCGTGGCGACCGGTCCCGAACAGTCAGTAGTGGCCTGCTGCAGCCCTTCTTTCTTTCAAAGAGGCTACGCACCATGTCTGCCATGAGACAGTACACCAAAAAAAGTTCACAAATCCTGTGTTCCACAACCGCAACTCCACAGCAGTGAGGCAGTGGCAGACCATGAGCAGCATACGTGCAGCCGCCAGCCTTGAGGTGAGCCCCACAGATAGAAAAGAGGAAAAGCTAGGATGGGCATGGAGAGTGCGGAGAGCCACTTGGTGGGCACCTGTCCCCGCCACGGGGAGGAAAGGAGACTGTTTGCCTCCTGTGGCAACATTGAAGCACTGGCATTAACTCACTGGTAGGAGAGAAGACGCACGTCATGCGCAAAAATCGCCACCCTGAGGACACAGCCCAGCAAAGAGCTGTGCCTACCCACCTCATATCATCAAAGTATCTGCTGTAGCAGGAATAGCTACCTGCCTCCAATGTTGTCACTGAAATTGAGGCAGACCGTCACAGAAGTAGGAGGGTTGACAAGCTGTAACAGGAGTTGAGGACACCGTGCGTCCTCTAGAGGCCATCTGCCACCAGTCGAGGATAAGAAAAAGAATGGTTACCTCCCATGGCAACCCGGCAGCAGGTTGGTTCTTTAAAGTGCTGCGCTTCACCTGCCCGTTTCGCTCCTAAGCATCAGGGAAACAACGGCCCCTCACAACAGCCTCCATGAAGTGAGTAGCTTGATGGCACTGACCCCATGAGTGTGAAGGAAAGGCTGTACCAAGCCTGCTGCACACCGCGCCCCTCCTGGTGGCCACCTGCTCCCCTGTGAAAAGGTGGCTGAGCACACTGCATGCCTCCTGGTGACCGCCTGGCAGTGCCGCTCGGACAGAGAGACACTGTTCCCGTCCTACAGTACAATGAGCAGCACACTGAAGGAACAACACAGTAGAATGAGTGAGCCTGCACACGAGCAGCCAGGACTGGGACTGATCACGCTTGGTGCCACTAGAGGGCTTGTGTGCCTAAGGATGCAATACAGACAACCGCCGGAGAGGACTCCCAGGCTACTGCCATACTGATTAATGGCTGATGTCGTCAAGAAGAGACGGAAGGGCTAGAAATACTACTACAACACACAAGGCAGAACTGGCGACAGCAAAGACTGTACTTACCAGCATACCAGGGCTTCTGGAATAAAAGTACCGGCTGCTGCTACAAGCGCTTTCAACATGACAAACGGCAGGAGGCCTCAGGGGGATAGACTTTGAACAGCGACCATCAGAGGTTACCTAAGCTGCCTGTCTCAGTGGACAATACCACTGCCTGCTCTCAGGTTAAGGGAGCCAGTCTCGGAGACCCAGAACACAACCAGGCACTGCAAACTACAAGCAGACAAACCCCGCTGAGGCAAGCACACCAGTGAGGCAAGTAGGGACACTACAAATGAGGAACAAGGGCCAAGGGAGGATAGCAACAGACTGGTGACTGCCAGCTAAGGCACTGAGGAAAAGCAAAGTGGCAAGGTCTACAAAGCCATCCAGCTAAGACCAGACAGCTGCCCCGGCCACAAAACGATCCAAACTCAATGGCTCATTGTTGGAAGGGGCGATCTCAGGGGGGTTACAGAACACGTTCTTGACCACCCCGTGACCCACCTCTCCCAGAACCAGGCCGAGCACCGGCGAGGAGGCCCTCTTAGGAAGGGGTCTCGTACATTAGGATCGCACTCGCTGAGCTTGCACTACTTGACAAAGGGACACCACACAATAGGTTTCAGTAGACGGAGATCTTTATCTAAGATTCTTTGGATCTTTATGATCCGCAAGGTAGTCTTTGGTCAATACAACAAGCTTGGTAATTCCTTGACAGGGGGGTTGGGGTAGCGGGACAGTTCTAGGTTCAGAGTCAATGCCGAGTATCCTTCGCACAGCTCTCAATCCTCGAGCCGGGGGACACGGTACAGTCTCGGGTTCAGCCGGACCAGTGTATTCTCGAGCCGCGACCACGTCTGCAGGGCTCTGGCGGAAAGGAACTGTCGATCGGGAGGTCTTCGGGGAGCCGCGATTCACTCGGCAGGCTCAGCCGGTCTTAGGATTGGGGGGAGCCGCGAGTCTCTCAGCAAGGCTCCGATGGTCTTAGGGTCGGGGGGAGCTGCGAGTCTCTCAGCAGGCCCCGGTGGTCTTAGTGTCTCAGGAGCCGCGACGACGTCAGCAGGGCTCAGATGGTTTCCAAGGATCAAGTAGCGTCCTTCTTTCCAGGTTCGTCGAGCCGCGACCAGGTCCGCAGGGCTCTCTTAGTTCCAGGTCTTCTCTGCCCCGGTGTCCTCAGCACCCCCTGTTATACGCCTTCTTTCCTTTGAAGTCCGGCGTCCTCACAGAGAGGGGTCTTGGCGTCGGGGGCGGTGTGTCGGGATTTCCTGTAGCTCGGCTCTTTGATCCTTTCAAGTTGGGCCGGGAGGGACTCCAGACACCCAGCATGCGGGGAGCCAGCTCCCTGGGGGCCCGGAGGGCGATCGAAACCCTCTATTGAGAGGAGGTCAGAGGTGTGACAGAGACTACTCCTCCCTGCCTTGCTTGGGGGGGTTCCCTCTCCCTTGGCCGGGCATGGCGCGTTTAGGGTCTAGGTCTCGCTGGTGCCCCGGGCCGGCCGTCGGGACATCGGGACATGGTGACCAGGGGTCTTCGGTGACTACGGGTTGGGGCGGCCGGGCGGCTATACCCAGGGACCAGGGGTGGTATAGGGGTTGGGTTGGGGTGCTAAGGTCCTGGAGGGCCACGCCACGAGGCCGGGCCCCACACCCATAAGATGAGAAGATCGGAGGAGCCGAGCAGCACGAGGGAGAACAGGTATAATAATGTAATCTTCATATGCGGTTTCTTCAGTCTTGTTCTTAACAAGTTGTTTATTGTGATTCCAATGGCTCTTTCGCATAAGTCTGCACAGTATTTTCAACCATGATTGTGTTTCCTCACAATCACGGCTTCATCAGGGCCACAAATATCACGAAAAATAACAGAAAATAATTATCTAATCTAAAATAAATTGTAATAAAATAAAATAAGGCACTGATAACCACCACCAGTGACTTAGATGTGCAACCTGTCTGGCAAGCAAACACGGTGAGCAGTGTCAAAAAGATGTCAGATCAACATTTAGTATTTACATATATTTGGTCAGTTACATTTCTCAATCCCAAATTGATGGAGGAGGCAGCATTTTGGATAAACGAAAAGTAACTTGTTACAAGAAAGTGATGAGACCATACTTTATGGTGCCTTAAGGTGGTACCGTTATGATGCCTACCGAAAAGAAGCACAGTGACAATCTGGCGTATCAGTCAGCCAATAACTACCTGCTCACCATGCCTGCATTCTGATCCTAGGAGCAAGAGCACATCTTGACCAGGACCCATCTACCCCTGTGGTTGCATAAGCGACTATGCAGTGGCTCCTTAGTGGTCTTGCATCGGCCCAGATGTGGCGCATATGTAGCCACAGCACAGATCACATCCAGAGCCATGGCAACCCAAGTCCGTTTTTATATAGCGCAGCTACTTACCCTTACGGGTCTCAAGGCGCTGGGGGCCGTCGTGGAAATTAAGTGAGCTATTGCCCAGAGTCACACGGTGCTGAGCTGAGCTGCCGCCGAAGCCGGGAATCGAACCGTGAACCCTCTGCTCCGAAGTCAGCTGTCCTGGCCGCTGCACCACACCTCTCCAACCAAGGGGCCTCCGCAAGCGCGAAAGATGGACTTCACACTGCCACACCGATGGATAGCAGGAGCTAGTGGGCCTTAAGGAGGAGCCTTCTACAGATGGCAGCAGGCCAGGAATATCTTCAAGGAGTCAAGCAACACCACCAATGCAGGCTTTGCGATGGGCTCAAAAAAAGCTCCAGGCGCACCCTGTTTTTGAACTGTTGACACCAACCACAAGTCATCTGGAGCATCAGCAGAGTGGACCAACACCACACAGGTTTTTGACATCCTTGAACCAGTGTTTGTGTCCTGTCTCACACAAGTTAAAGTATGAAAGCGAGCAGAGATGCACGGTCGCAGCTAGCTTCATCTGTCCATCATGCATCCACTGTTGCTCTGCTGATTGACTCTAGAGACTGATGGAGTACGTGGTTATCCAGTTTATGGTTGTTTTGTTTCCAAAGGTTGGACTTGTTGGACTTTTTGGGATTTTAGGAGAAATGTAATATCCTGCTACACACGTCATGCAGCAGCTTCTCACCAACCTCACACCCATCCAAATAGGGTGACCAACCATCCATAAATTTCACGGACTGTAGAGGTTTTTTCCACGGACGCCTTTTGTCCGTTAATTCAGACATTGGCATGAGCTTCCCCCTGCAAGTAGCCTGTAACTCTCACTGCAGGGGCCAGCTCACGCTCCTGCTGTGATCTGTGGCCTGCAGCAGCCCTCCCCGACCTGGCGCAGACTGCTATCAGTGGGTGTTAGGGGGCATGTAAGATCTGAGAAGCCTACAGCTTTGATCTTTTTCTTCACTTTTTTTTTTTTGAATATGCAAACGCAGGTGTTCAAGTTTCACTCACATACACAACAGATGCAGTGAGTGCAAGGTACTCTCAACCTAATGTAAACTTATTTTGACTTGTGCTTGTGTTGGTTGTCTATGTACTTATGCACTATTGCGAGACTTCCTCTGGTGTGTATGCAAAACGTACCTTTTGTCCCGAATTTTTGTCCTGAATTCTGACCTTATGTCCTGAATTTTTGTCCTGAATTTTGACCCTTTGTCCTGAATTTTTGCACTCACTGTCCTGAATTTGCACCCATGCCAGTTGGTCACCCTACATCCAACAGGCGCCACCAGTCAGGTGACCCTGAAGATAAAAGGGTCCTGGGCACACGTGGTCGTCGTGGCCAATTAAACACTCACCTCACTACTGTCTGTGTCATTACTTTAATTGGCATGTGGGCCCAGGGCCAGCTACTTTCCATTCACCTAACCTTTTACAATTCACCATGTTTTTTTCGATAGTACAATCTCCAGAAATGCTCCAAATGTATCCAACAGAAACCATGTACAACTAGTCAAATTTCTACCAGAAAAATGTGGTTTATATCACTTCCTGTCCCTCCTCGATGCTTCTGTGCTGAAGAAAAATGCTGCTCGCTAAGCACAAGTCACTGTTTGAAATCAGTATACACAGAGCGCGGTACACTGTCCAGCTCTCCGTTCTCCTACTCTGGCGAACCACCGCGGAGACTGGAGAGCAAGTCATGTTGCGCAACTAGTACATGCTTCCGGAGCACTCCAGTCAACATTCAGAATAATTTCTTAGACAGATAGGACGACAGACACACATTTCAACTACCCCCTGCCGTGCTCCAAGCAGAAATAATGGTGATCTAGTTAGAGGCAAGCAGAGAAAGGTAAGAAGAAGCACGACCAACTCCAGACTTCCATCGCAGCAACGCCTACAAAAACGGCCGGGATATGACAGGTAGATAAATAAACGTCGTTGAAACGCAGCTATAAATTACTGTGCGCTGGTCAATAAAAAAAACGCGACAACGAATAACGAACTACAACGCCATGACAGGTGAAAGTAAGAGTCCTTATCACTCAGGTGACTTACCTCTAGAAGCAAGGTACTGAAGCCGTCAGAAGCACGGATTTGGAAACCCCCAAGGCAGATAAGGGCGCCCGTCTCTCGACGCGTACCTCGTTCGCTTCCGCGCGCCTTTGTCCAACTACGTCAAGGTGTACAGGAAGTGACCCGGTTCTGCAAGTGCGACAACAGCGCAACTGTAACTACGAAGCAACTGTATGCAGGCGGACGGCTGTCAATGCCCCTCCCTGCTCTCGCCCCGGGCAAGAGGGAGTGAACCAGGAAGAGACAGGTCTCCTCGGCGGCCTGGAAGCATCCACTCTTTCGTGGCAGGAAGTGGCGCACGATGAATTCTGGTAAAAGTGTTCTCATACAGCACACTTATACAAGGCATGGAAATCCCCGACTTCTGAAGCGAGCGCCCTGGAGTGTACACGATTCAAATTACGTCACTCCTAATTTTTTTACAGACACCAAGGCAATTGATGGGAAGGCAAGCCCTCTGAATATCATGTTCGTTGTTGACTTACTAGTGTAAACAAACCTTTTCTCATGACCCTGAATGGACCTTGAGTTAGCGAAAATGACAGGCTATTATGTATAGAGTTCTTCAGTTTCCTGTGAGTAACTGATCAAGCCTAGATTTTTTCTCTGCATTGACCTGGTTCTAGGCTGGGGGGCAGGTGGGAAAGAAGGCTCTCCCAAGATAGCCCTGTGCTGCACCCAAGGCCCATTCACAAGCACTAAACATCTTTTGTTATTTTTCTTAAGAAATCAATTTTACGGGCCTTGCTTTCAAAGCCTAACTGTGCCTTGGGCTGCCTTAAGTGCCTGGGGACATGGTGAGATCACTGGGGATGGTTGTTACTGTTCATGTCTAAACAGGTGAGACGCCCCCAAGAGGATGCAAGCACTCATTAAATGATAATTAAGAGAAAACTGCTTGTTCAAGGAGGCTCAGCAGCCATAATCCTCCTAGATCTCACTTCAGTGTTCGATACAGTGGACCACAACATCCTTGCTGAAAGTCTGCTGAAAGCGGAAATATCAGGACTAGCCTTTTCTTGGCTAAAGTCCTTTAGTGAAAGCAGGTCTTTACAGGCCTTAGACGGAGCTTATACGTCAGAGATCTTTTCTATAAAAATGCGGAGTGCCTCGGGGGTCGTATTTGAGGCCTACTCTATTCAATGTTTATATGAGGCCACTTGCAGAGATCGTTCATCCATTTGGGATATCGATAGTGTCCTACGCAGACGACAGTAAACTAGTCTTCTCTTTCACCCAAAGGCAGAATTCCCACCCACTTTGCGCTAGGCTCTTGCCTAGAGAAAGTTGCCGGTTGGATGAACAGCTCCTGCCTTAAATTATATGGAGAAAAAACGCAGCTCATGTTGCTAGGCAACAACTTGTTACCCTCAATTAATTTGAATTGGCCAAGTTGTCTAGGCCCCCCTCCCTCCCCCAAAAATGGTATAAAGCGCCTTGGTATGTGGTTGGACAAATCCCTGAGCTTTAACACCCAAGCAGTAAAGCTATCAGCGATCTGTTTGGCCTCCTAAGGATGCTTCAAAAAATTCTTCCCCTCTTTCCTCCCATCACAAAGAGACTGGTGGTTCAGGCTATTTTTATTTCTCACTTGGACTACAGCAACTCTTTATACTTGGGTGCCCTGAAGACCACAATAAAAAAACTGCAGGTGATCCAGAACTCCTCTGCCCGGCTGCTGTGCAAGCTACCTAGATATCAATCCGCCTGACAAGGCTTTTGCTTCCAGTGGCGGAGAGGATCAAGTTCAAATTCTTTTGTATTGCCCATAGGGCACTCCTCGACAGAGGGACCATGATCTCCCTTACTTTAGTAGCTCCCTACCTCCCGGAGAGAATTTTGTGCTCCTCCATGGCCCATCTAGCCATAGTTCTGTTACGATGCAAGTCCCGAGGGCAACACGTACCTTGATGAAAGCTGCCACCTCTGTAAGTTCATGGGAATCCCGAATGAGAGCTGAAAGAAATGCATAGGGGTGTTCTCAGCACTCGTGGGTTGGTGGTTAGCGCATGAGGAGTACTGATCGGTAACTCCTGCGTGCCTTGAACTACACTTCCCATGAGGCTAATGGGTTGTGTATGCAGCTCGTTGAGGAAACGCGGTCATGTTTCTGTGAACAGAATGTAATAAAAGAAATTGAAAAGAAGAGAACAGTGCAAAATATTCTTGGATTCCCATCACGTTTGACACCACTGAGCATTTCCCGAACCTTTGGTTTTTGTTTCAAAGCTTTACTTGGGCGTAAATTGAATGATGTGTACAGAGAAGTACACAGGAGTTTTGGATACAGAATCTGCTTAATGCTCCTCCTTGGCGACTGATTGATACTGCTTCCTCAGCATTAAAGGGGTTACTGGATATAGCGGTTCTATTGGAGTTAATGCCTCTCCACGTAAAATCACTTTAAAAAACCTCCCAAATTGGTCAAGACATTACCCGATTATTTTGAACTTCTCTAACCTCCATGGTCATAAAATAAATATTGATCAGGGCACATAAAATTCTTAAGAAACGTTTTATTGCAACCTGGGATATTGTGTGGAAATCGCAGAAATTGCCGTTTGCATAAGCTGAAGCCATTTTGGTTGTGGCATCCATTTTTGTTAGCCATGTGATTCTCCCACCTTCACTCTTGCTTGCCTTTCTATTCTGCTTGAGTCATCAACTGTAGTTGACTCCTTCAGTACTGAGCCAGAGCACTGTGTAAGCTCAGAAAGGCCTGTAGCTGCTAGAATGCACCTGTCTTAGAGTGTAACTGTCAGGCTATTTCGATTGATGTAAGCAGTTCTGTCTCCCCTCTCACTTTGCTGACTAAGTGATATTTGCTTGCCCATGTTAGTCAATAGCTATTCCTGTGTATGCCTGTACCTCCTATTTGAGTCTCCATGCTTATTCAGCTGTAAACTGGGTATATAAGCACCATGATTTCTGTATTCTATAGACTACCTCCTACAGTGCCCAAGGGTGCTGTATTGATGTAGTCCACTCATGAGAGGTTAATAAACTTGTTAGTTGATATTCCAGCTTCCGTGCCAATCTCTACTTTGTTGGTTTAAAGAACCAGTGGACAGATAAGGGTGAACCCCTGCACCTGTGGGTTCCTAAAAAGGCTAATTTCCACAAAATTGGCACCCGACTCGTGGGGCTCATCAGAGACGTGGCCATCCGAAGGAGTGGTCTTGACGGAGGACAGGAATCTACTAACGAGGTACCCTGCACGAGGGGACCCTTTGTCTTTGCAGACCGACGTGTTTTTCCAGTTTTCCCGATCTGACCCTCCAGGTGTTGGCCGGTCCCGACTGAGATCTCCTTTGGCGTAAGTGACCATTAGGTCGACCCAGAGCTTGGCAGGTGGAGGTTGGAAACTTTGGTTTGGTAAGGTCGCTGAAGCGACACTCTTGTTTTGGATTTGCTTGGCCAAGATTCTGGCTTTGTTAGTTTGTTTATTGCAATAAACAAAGGCAGGTAATGAGGAGATGTTGTGTGTCTAATTTTAATATATTTGGGATAAGTACCACTTTAGTTATAATATTATATTTACTATAATATTTTTGGCATGCCTGCTCCTAGCACACTTCGTAGAATATGTTGCTGCCTTGGAGGTACAGATATGGATCTAGAAAGTAGTCAGCCGGCTCCCCTAGAGGGGACACCTAATAGGTTTATGTATATTAAATATGGTATTTCTTCCATAATGTATAGTACACTGTGGAACAAATATACGAAAAAAGGATCCTCATCTACTGTAATAGGCATGCCTTCTGGAATAAGTATGATTTGGTAAAGACACAGAGTGTTTGTGAACACTACGCCAGACCAACTGGTAATTTGGCGTATTTTGGAAAAGGTCTGGGGCTAGAGCCTGTGTTCTTGAACATGGAACAGTCTTTGGGCTGTTTACTTGTCTTGGTGCAGTCTCTGGACTGCTTTTGAGAGCTCTTTTGTTTGTAAATATGATTTACAATTGGTTTCGTTTGAGTACAGTCTGTGGGCTGCCTCTTGTTTTTGTCCTGGTGTCGATTTGTGGTTTGATTGTGTGTTTGAGTGTCTATGAGGTTTGTGGACTTTGTTTGAGTGATTAGTGACTGTGCTCTTTGTGTAAGGATGGCTTGCTTCAGCAAGTTGTGTTGTGTGTTATGAGTGTGTGGCCCCTTCTTGAAAATGTTTGGAATGAGCTCAATTTGGTTTGTTGTCGTCATTGTGTTCTGCAGATGCCTTTGGAAGAATTACACTTTAAATTTCAAAGAATGAATTATATAAAATATGTTAAGTAGCTGCACGCTACTATGGAAAGTAAAGCAGTAACAAAGTATAGATGTGTGAACATTCAATTATTATATTGCCACAATGGTAAAAAAAAAAATAGAATTAAAACTCGTGGCAGAATTGCCTAGCATTCCATATAAAAAGAGAATAAACTTTGCGTACATTGTCCTGTGTTTCATAGAAGATATTTTGTGTTTGTTTCTGTACATAATTGATGTATTAAGGATTGTTTATGTTTTATGTACCACTTGTAAATGTTATCTCACAACAAATAAAGCTCTCTGAGAACTTTGGGTATAGCTAGAGCTATATAATGTTAAAACTAACTTTATCTAGAAAAAGGCAATCAGTAGGAAAAAGTAGGCCTCACATAGAAAAACGAATTTGTGTGTTTTACATAACAAAATTAAAAATAGATGCCCAACATTTTGTTAGTACTGCCTATCAGCTGTGCAAAATGTTACAGCACTATCCTTAGATACATCATATTAAATATTAAAAGGCATTCACATCATTTGAGTAATTGGTTGCTGCTAAAATAAAAGCATCCTCCTTTTACCACATTGCAAATGATAGATTTTGACTGGCTTGGAATGCCTGGTTTTTAATAGAATGAACTGAGCCTCATTCCCAGCACTAGAAAGCGAGCTTTTAACAGCTGCTTAAGCTGTCTGTCTGAAGAAAGCTGTCTGTCAGAGCAGAGGGAGGTAAAGAGTGGTTTATCAACTTTTTTGGGTTTCTGTGAGGACATTAGAATACAGTACATTGCTGTCATATTGGAAACAGATAGCATCATAAGGGGCCCTGTGCCATTAATTGTCAGACAGAATGTATCTGTCCTAGAACATGATGCCTTCTCTCCTGAAAAAAATGTAGAAGCTAACACCTGCCGGTCATAAAACACAGCTAAATAAATAAGACAGGCCTTACCCAGGCACAAGTTACAAATAAACACTGTGGCAACTAGGTTTTAAGTTAGTACAAAATGGCATAAAAGCACGTGCATTAAAGACTACTAATTTTGAAAGTTAGAAATATAGCTTCATTATTTTGGATAAAAGAGAAAGGATAAAAATAAGGACTTTCTTTCCTGTTGCTTTCCTAAGAAGCACTTCTGTGGATCTAATGGTAAATAATTACTACTTTCTAATGAGTGAAACAAACTTTCTATGTTTCAGTAAAGTTTCTGTGCTTAGTTTCAAAAGAAGTTTTGTAAGTGTCATAATTAAATGCATTTAAAGACAAAAGGAAAGGAATAAGGCTTGCTTTTCATATGTAGAAACAACAAAAGGGTTAGTGATCCTTATTCAAAAATGACTACATGAAAAAAAATTATTCAAAGTAATCGCACTAAAATCATTTTTGCATTATTATGATCTTTATAATGTCTAAAACACTACTGTAAAAATTCAATAATATTTAGTAATGTAGAAAATCACCCTGTGCAAAGTGTGCATTAAGATTTCAATGTCTAAATGGTTAAATATATTGTGCATCAAAATTAAAAAGGTGAATATTAGTTTCTCTAACAATGACAATATTATTGTATCTTAGTGACAAACTTAAAATATGATTTCTAGTATGGCCTAATGGCTGCAGTCTCAAATACAATTAAAAGTTATACAAAAGGAGTAGCTCTAGAGAGATGTGAATTACATTGCACGCCTTAATGCACAATAGTTCTGGGCACATTATGGCCAGTTTTTTAGGTGCTGGAAAGCACAGTGCAAAAGAATAAAAATAAAAAAAAAGAGCAAACGTTACATCCTACCTTTAAAATATCAGCGCACAGGCACAGAGCAGGGATGCCCCTCAGTCATGCTTCTCGAAGAGTTACTTTGAATTGTCATGGCCGCATGGAGATAACTCTGCTCAGACAAGGGACAACAGGTTTAAGGGTCAGAGGTCAAGTTCTGTATTTAGCAAACTAACACGGCTGAAAGCAAAATGCCCACACAGGAGGGTTTCGAAGGAGGGGGCCAGAGCGTAGAGAGAGAAGTAGGGGCAGCAGTGTCTGTGGGCCATGTGCAGATTCTGACACAGAGAGTAGCTCTGCCATGCATATAGAATAATGGTTTTATTTTAAGGTTTCTGTGCCAGGGCCAGATGAGGAAGCAATGAAATAAAGTTTGCAATAATGCGCCATCATGCTAAACAGCACAATAAGCTAAAGGAATTGGTAGTTGGTTATTGGATTAATGTTTTCTAGTTAGCTCAATGTGCTTTTATAGCAAAATTTACAAAGTGGTACAGTCCAATAGTATTGGACATGGCCTCCTTGGTGTGGTTTCCTCTAGTTATTTACCTCCTACAAGTGTGTCCGTGCCCAGCTGCAAAAAGGGGTAAGTATTGTTGATAGGTCACCTGCTTAGGTTACCTACTATCGAAGGGGGGTAGGAGACTAGCTCCAGGGCAATTTAAGGGTAAGCAAAATTAAGTAACACATTGTGTTTTTTTTTTGTTTTTTATGCTTGGTATATGTATTATTGTGTCTTTTTTTCATGGTTTATGTGCCTAATATGTGTATTATTGTAAGCTATTCTGTGTGGAAAGTACGCAGGGCAGCTTGCTGTTGTGCTCTCTCCCTCTCTCGCCTGTCTAAGCTGTCAAGGAGCGGCCATGAGACAATCGGTTGGGCTCGCTTTAGTCATTCATTTCACAGGATGCTGTGAATATGCTCTTGAATAAATAGAGACAAAGCACCTCACCAGTACACGTCTAATTGGCTATTAAGTAATACTGTTTGAACAAATTGTTAGAATCAACAAAATGAATAAATAAATACGCCATGTTACTGCCCCTCCTGTCTGTAAATGATGTTCCCTTATTTGACCTGTAAGGGGAACTATATGTTGGTGGTTTTTGTTCCAAATTCCCAGGTGTCAACACCATTATTGTTTATGTTATTGCAGCACTACATAAGTCGCAGAGGCATCACAAGTCCCTCATTAGTTAGTCTATGTAATTAAGCTGACAGCCCTTGCTAGAGCTGGTGAATAGGTTTCTCCCCTGAATATGATGTTACATGGCCCGGATCGTGAAAAGTATGATGCATATGGATCACAATGCTAGGAGAGATGCCCATATGCCCTTAGCACACATTTTTAAGAACAAAATGTTCTTTGCTTGTTTTCTTGTCTGCCACAAACAAGTTCTGCTGGAAAATTCATGTACCTATTAGGTTATGTTTAATTTACCAGTTATTCATGTAATATGGATCTCTGTTACATTCACAGTTTTAGAGTTCTCCGCTACACCTATAATATGAGAGGATGGTCATAAGAGCAAAACATGGTTGTTCTTATGCAAGGAAAATAATTTTAGAGGTATCTGCAGTTTTAGGGGAAGGGATATTGATTATTTGTATGGTTTGTCTAAAGATTTCTGTTCACTAACAGATATCTGCTGCCCTACAACCATTGCCAGAGGGGCCCGAACATCAGATCCAGCCTGGGGATTCATCGCAAGTCCAGCTTGGAGCCGAGGTGAAGGAAACCAGCACAGGTGTAGCTGGCAACTAGGACCACAGTGAAGGTAGAAGGCCAGAAGCACTGGGTCCATGAAAGTGACGTGAAATGTGTACCCCTACCACTGTTGGATAATTCATGGGTGAAAGACGGGGTCACAAATCAGGACGGAGACCTGATTCCTTGCTTTGTTCCTTTTTTACTGATGCCCAGCTGAGAGAGGCACAGATCGACAAGGGCGGCAAGGAGGCTTTGCTTGAGGTGACTGTAGGAAGGTGGAATCTGCCTGCATGGTTGCCCCCACTATTTTCCTGGTGTTTTGCTGGTTTTCGACTTAGTTTGGCTGGGATCCTGCTATTCAGGACCCCAGCCTATCTGCTTTCCCCTTTATATTGATTACAGGTACTTTAAGTACACTCCAGATTGGATTCTGGGGTTCCCTTATAAGTCCCTAGTATATGGTATACTATGCACCCAGAGCATAGGTACCCCAGAGATCTACCAGAAGCTGCAGCATGTATTATGCCACCCCTGGGAAGCCTTTTAAAATGACACAACAGGTCTGCTACAGCAGCCTGTGTAAGGTGGTGTATGCACCCCTTACTGAGATATAGGTTACCTATATCTCTCCATATCACTGCACATGTAAAACTATCAGTCACCCCTATGGCAGGTGTTAATAATCCTGAAGTCAGGGTGCTTGGTTTCATGTGAGAGGGTGCCCATGCATGAATCAGAGCCCCTCTGCAACTTTCGGAGCCTTTATTCCGGGGTTGTTTGTGATGCAGCCAAACCATATACTCTTAAGTGCATTATAATCAAACGGTAAATGCTAACTTTGGAATGGCTGCATGGAAACATGTCGTGTTTGGTGTGAAACACCTCGGAATCATACCCCCACACCAGTAA
Source organism: Triturus cristatus (assembly GCF_964204655.1). Taxonomy (NCBI): domain Eukaryota; kingdom Metazoa; phylum Chordata; class Amphibia; order Caudata; family Salamandridae; genus Triturus; species Triturus cristatus. Next base: position 1,224,412,569 of record NC_140589.1, read on the forward strand.
CTGGTGTGGAAGTATGATCCCACCCTACTAGAGGGAGAAACATGGCACAAGCGGTATACCCGGTACCAACTTAACAGAGCCCTGGCATCACAAAATGGATGCTTCCAGCCACAGACACGAGTCTGCCCTCTTGCTGCTGGAAAAAACTCCGGAAGGGGAGGCCTGGACAATAGGTTTCCTGTCACAGGGAGGTGTCACCACATCCCAGACAGGCTTTAGTGTATAGGGGCTGGGTAGGTGCACTCCAAGAGTGCTTTGAAGTTAAGCACTGGGAGCACATTTGGTGTCCCTGTGCATAGTCCATCTCAAACCGGTTGCAGGGGCTACCAGCCCCTGCTCTGGCGTGAAACTGGACAAAGGAAATGGGTGTAGCCACCCCTCTTTCCTGACCCTCCCATAGGTGGGTCCCTAGAGTTTGTCCAACCCCTTCCTTGGGTATAAGAAAGGTACCCCTGGCTACAGGTCTTTAGATTACACCTGGACGAAACTCTGAGACTGAATCCTGGAACTTCGACAATCTACCCTGAACTAGATGACTGAAGAATCTCTCTTGGCAGGCACCAAAGACGCATCTGTCCGGTTTGCATCTCGGAAGCTCCCGCCGGACTCCGAAGAATTTTGCAACACAGGAGGTGGGTTTCCGTGGTCTCTGAGGTCGATCTGTGCACTCAGCAATTCTGAGGCCTGTATCCCTCGTGGAAGACCGTGCAACCCGAAACCCCTGGACAGCGCGACCATTTGCAGAAACATCAGCTTTCCAACAACTCCTACAGCTGAGCTTTGGGTTACTTGTAACCCTGACCCCGAGCAGCATTTGCACCGAAGATTGCCTGCCTACACTCCACGAGTGTTCCGTGAGCTGGCCCTTTGTGTTTTCTCTCGAGGTCCCTTCGCAATCCCTGGTCCTTCGACTGGTGGGTCCCTGTGAAGGTAACTTTAACTTTAATTGGGCTTACCTGGTTGCTTCAGACGTGCCCTGACTCTCCATCACTTGGGGAGTCCCCAGGACCTTGCTGGTCCGCACGGAAGCATCTTTTCTCTTCCTGCGTGGGGTGCTGTTGCTGAGGCTTGTTGGGTCCAGTCCAGGCACCGACACCGCAACACTCGACATCCCTCATGGGACAGCTCGAATCCAGCTCCTGATCATCCTCGACGCCTCCTGGTCCACACAGCTGCAGAGTCTAGCTTCACCTCTTCGCACCTGAAACACCCGACATCGGTGGGCATTCGTCTATCGTGCCCCTGGTCACTGGCAAGTGACCCAGACTTTGTCCCCTCTGCTTTCAGGTTCTTCTGATCTTCGATCCAGGCTTGGATCACACCGGACACTCTTCTCCTTCCTGGCAGCAGCACTTTGCAGCAGATCACCATTGAAATCAACGACGATTCCCCGACACCATGTGACACCTAAGCACCCGGCTTCCCTGGCGGAGGTAACTCGAGTACTACGGTGCTCCCGTGGGTGCTGGCCCTAGAACCCCCTAAGTCTAAAGGGGTTTGCTCAAAGTCCTCTCCTAAGTGTCCTTAACTTCTAAAATTCCAACCGCGACATTCCCATAGAATAGTACGGAGCTCGCGGCTGTGTTCTCACACTGCACACGTCCCCCGTGGGTCTCCTGTGTCACTACCTTGGGTGGTTCCTTGGGGGCCCAGAGATTCTGCGTGCGCTAGGCACTGTGTCTAGTCAAGTCGTGGTTCTTATACCACTTTCTTAATATATGGTTTGGTCCGCCCCTAGGGCACATTGTATTTGTGCTCTTTACTGTCATTTTAGAACTGTATTATTGTGTGCCTGGCTCTCTAATCTCATAAAGGGATTAGTAGAGAGTGTTTAGAAATAAATACATATATTTTATATATATACCTTGTGTGGTTATCCTTTCATTTAGTAACTCAGGAGGTTAATTCTGGTTAACAAAGCTGCTTTACGCTCCTTCAAGCAGGGCCGGACTGGGAACCAAAACCGGCCCTGGCAAAGTGCTCGGCTGCCCCCGCCCCCACCCCGGGCTTGGGGATGCCGCCGAGCTTTTTGTCAGGGCCGGTTTTTGGCCAATTTTGTTACAGAGCCGATTTTGCAGCTATGCTGTAAAAACGGCCCTGTAACAAAAACGGACCCCAGGGGCCCAAAACCGGCCCCACCCTTGTGGCGCACCGGGGGATTGCCCGGTGCCCGCTACGGCCAGTCCGGCCCTGCCTTCAAGACTTAGCCTGAAGGCTGCTCTCCATAGCTAACACTAGGATAGCTTTCAATAAAGGTTGTCTTTAAACCTATCATCAATAAGGGTTGTTTGGACTGGTGCAAGGTGCCCACTATAACTATTGGACAGCATATGCCAGGCCAACTTCTCACAGTGACCTCCTCTGAAACAAGGGTTGCTTCAGATACTCCAGTTTCTGTGCATCAGACCTCTGAGTCCCGGTCCCCAAGTGAATGCAAGTCTGCACCTTTGTTGCTGATAAAGAAGTGCCTGGGCACACTAGGTACAATCTGCGGCCCAGACGAAAGAGCAGTGCGCCAGCAGAGCAATTCAGGAGTTAGGGAAGGACTTGAGTTCAGGGTACAGGTGCTGTGCCTCTGGTGCCTGTTAGATTAGAGTGAAGAATACTGGTGCACTGCCTGAGACACTTGACAGGATCGTTGAGGGTATTTGTCCTGGAGGGTGATTGCCCTATCCTGAAAGAAAGAGTTTTTCCTTAGCCTGGGCCGTGATTGTTTTTCTGGGTTGCAAGTTGTGCAGCTCCACCGTGGGAGAAGAGAACACTTGATGAACGATAAGAGTCTGCCTGTGAGGCTCAGACGGACACAGGGAGAAGACTCCCCTCTGGCTGGTTGCACAGTGGCTTTAATTCCTCAAGTACCTTTTTTGTTGGGGGGGCGTGGACGACAGCCAAGCATTGGCGGCCGCATCGTGATGGAGCTCCGGACCGGTGCCGCCGAGATCCTGCAGAAAGCCCGTCAGCTGTCGCAGGGCAGCCTACAATAAGACCGGGAAAGGTCGCGGCTGTAGGCGAGAGGACCCGGTGTGATCAACATCGCGGAACGAGCCGGGAGTGGCGGCGGACGGGACTTCGAAGGCCAAGCGGAGGTGGTGGCGGCCGCAGCCGGAGAGCTGCATCGTGGTCGCGTCGGCCTGCGCACAACGGGCCGCTGCGCTGCGGGGTGACCAGCGTGTGGCCGCGCAGCCAGAAGCGGCGGAAAAGTGTAGAGAGCCCGGAGGGAACGGAGGCGGCGGCCGCCGGGACAAGCGCACTGCACAGCACACGCCAGTCGGGGCCAGCAATAAATTGAGACCGGGGATGAGAGCGGCCTACCGCATCACCGGGCTGAGGTGTGACGCAGTGGTGCCCTGCTGGGAAGTGGAGAAGCGGGACGCTGAGAAGGCTGGGTGAGTCAGTACAGTGCTGACCTGTTGAAAGTGGACTGTGGGAGCAGCTGTAAAGTGCTGGGTGGCAAGCTGTAATGGCGGCGCAGAAGGCGATAGACAGCTGGGTGAGATCGTGAGCAGCCTGAGGCGGAGTGGCAGAAAGCACACAGGAGTGCCTGGAGAGAACCCTGTCCGTTAAATACAAGCACTATAACCACGGTGAAATAAGCGGACTGCGAAAGGGCGATGCGGCATAAATTGGTAGAGGTTGCAAGATGCGAGGCCCACCGCATGTTCTGAGTGTTTACTCCCTTCCCAGCGACCGCGGTATACGCAGAGTACAGCTGTTGAGCAGGTGCTTTGGGTGGGCTGCTGAAGAGAAGACGGCGTCGACCACCGCCAGTTCCCGAATTAGGGCACAGTTTGGAGGAGGGGGCACCGCACCCAGGCGGCAGAGGGGAAAACAGTAACAGACAAGTCGGATAAGGTGCCCTGGGGGCGCGCTCCACAGAGCGGAGAGCGGTCATCCAAGTCACTTGCCGCTGTATCGGCCTGCGGGATGGGGCGCAAGGGAGTGCGACAGCATGAACAGGGCGGACAAGACTGCATCCCGGAAACGGCGGATCCCATGGTAGGCAAGTCCGGACCCGAGTGCGCGACATCCGGCCCAGTGGATAAACTGGATCTCATTCTGCAGGAGGTGCGCGACTCCAGGAAGGCACTAGAGCTGCAAATTGGGTCACTGTCGGCTGGCCTCGGGTTGCTCCGAGCGGACCACACGAAGTTGGCGGATAAGGTGAAGGCGAACGCAGCGGCGCTGGAAGATGTCGTCCCACGGCAGACACAGAGCGACACCAAAGTTACACGGCTGCAGGAACAAGTAACTGCCCTGTTGGATCGTGTGGAGGACGCGGAAGGCAGAGCCCGAAGGAACAACATACGAGTTATTGGTCTGCCCGAAAAAAGTGAAGGGAGCGATGCGTCACTATATATGGAACAATGGTTCCGGGACCATGCCACCAACGAAGGGCCGTCTACGCAATATTGCATAGAGCGTGCACACAGGATACCCATGAGACGCCCAAAACCAGGTGCTCCACCTCGACCGCTAATAGTAAAATTGTTGAATTTCCGAGACAGGGACCTCTTGCTGCAGAAAGCCCGCGAATTAACCCCGATAACTTTTGAAAACACGAAGATCTCACTTTATCCGGACTACACGCTACTGGTGCAGAGACAGCTCTCTTCCTTCTTGGCAGTCAAGAAACAACTCAGAGAGCTGGGCCTGAAGTATGCACTGCTCTTCCCGGCGCGGCTAAAGATCATACATGAACAAAAATCCTACTTTTTTGAAAGCCCAGGCGATGTTGAAGACTGGTTGGAAGTGATGCAACTGAAGAGTACTGCACCGACTGGCTCACAGACGTCGGCAAAGAGTGGGAGCAGCAGGGTGAGTTCATTTGGCAAAAGGCGGCGAAGAACGGATAGAGCACCTGCGAGGCAATCCATCACGAAGCAACAGATGGAACAGACCAAGGCTGGGGCGCTGGAGGAGGCGGCCGCACTTACGAACAGTCTGGAGGCGACGACTCGGCCCTCCTTGGAGGAAGAGGCCACGCACGAATCGGACTCAGAGCAGTGTAGCGTTGTTCCCCTCTGCGACCCCGCAAGTCATCAAAGACTTATATGGCTGATGGTATCCGCAAGTATATTTTGTTTTCTTACTTGTGAATGCGGAGCGAATCTCTGTCATGTGCCCGCGAAGCTGGCGGGTTGACTCACCCTATCCTCCATTTAGGCGGCACAGGCTCCGTAGTAAGCTTTATAATACTACTGCGCGAGAGTACACCACATGTGGAGCGCTAGCAATGTCCCCCAAATGGCAAAGGCGCTATACATGACCAATGAGGTTTCTTTTTTGTTTCAATTCAGTTCTATGGTCCGGTATAGTTGGATGACCAGACCGAGTATTGGGTTGTTGGGGGGAGGGGACGATCTCACGGTACTGGGAACATTGAGTGGGCTACTGCATCCGGAAGATGCTGTGTTCCTCCAGCAGACACACACATATAGAAATGATGTCGCAAGGTAAATACACCATAATAACATGGAACATACGGGGCATGGGGACAGTACAGAAAAGACATAGGATACATGCACAGCTTCAACGCCGCAAAGCACAGATAGTGTATCTCCAAGAATCCCACATGACGGACGGCGAAGCGGTAAAGTTGCGCAAAAAATGGAGAGGACAAATCTTCTCCACCTCCTACTCCAGTTACGCAAGAGGTGCCACAATATGGGTGAAGCATGGAGTACCATTCCAGGCAACGGAGCAAAGAGTGGATAAGCTAGGGAGGTACATATTTGTGAAAGGCATGTTAGACGGTCAGCCTGTTGTGCTCGGCACAGTATGTGCTCCGAATACGGAACAAGACAAATATTGGGAAGTGGTGAATGGGGCGCTGGTGGGTTGGGAACCGCACTCCTGGATATTGGGAGGGGACTGCAATGTGGTGATGGACGTAACACTGGATAGATCACACCCGCCGCTCCATGGGGCGGGAGTGTTTAGGCAAGCCGAAGCTCTGGGCAGGTGGGCAAAGTGTTGGGAACTGTGCGATGTATGGAGAATGAGACACCCCACGCACAAAGAATACTCCTACTACTCCACAGTACACAACCTGCACACAAGGATTGACAGGATGTACTGCTCCACCAGAATAGCAATGCAGACGCTCAACGCCACTTACTTACCAAAAACTTTCTCAGATCATAATCCACTAGAGGTAACCATGGCATGGGGGTGGGTACCCACGCCATTCCCCACATGAAGACTATGGCCGCAGATGCTGGAGGACCAAGTGCTCCGCAGCAACCTTTCTGGGACCATAGAACACTACTTTGCACTCAATAGCAACACGGCATCAAGCAAATTGATAGAATGGGATGCGTTTAAATCCGTGATAAGGGGGAAAGCAATCAGTACGACAGTGGTGGTCAGGCAGGAAATACATAAGAAACTAAAAGAGATAGAGGACGACATGTGCACACTAGAGCAGGACGCAGTGACACGAGTCGAAAGCAAGGGCCCACTGCAGGAAGCAAGGATAAAACATGCAGAAACACTAGAGACACTACGGGTCATTGACTACCAGGCATACACGAGGAGAGCCCATGCGGAGGCGGATAGATCTGGAGCACTGCTTGCCAAGCTGATACGGGGTGCTCCCACTACAACGGTTATACACGAGATAGAGACACTAGATGGAGGAAAGGTATATACCAAGCAGACATTAATACAGCCTTCCGCCATTATTATGCCACATTGTATAGCGACACAGACCAAGACCTAGAGACCCGAACGGCAGACTTCCTTTCTGCGCTGACGTACCCAAGGCTCACAGAGGAGGCATAGAAGGGCCTCACCGGACCCATCACACAAGCTGAGATACGAGCAGCCATAAAGACCCTCCCACGAAATAAAACCCCTGGAATGGACGGGATCCCAATAGAATTTTACAGCACATATGCGGAACTAATGGTCCCTCAATTGGAAAGGCTGTACAAAACTGTATGAAAGGAGGGGGCCTTGCCGTCCACAACAGCGCAAGCATTGGTTATATCACTTCCGAAGGCGGGAAGGGACCTTGCGGATATGGCAAACTACCGACCACTGTCCCTACTAAACTCGGAATATAAAATACTAAGCAAGGTGCTGGCTACAAGATTACTGCCCTCCTTGCCTAAGCTCATACACATAGATCAAACTGGGTTCTTGCCCTCACGTAGCACGTCCTTGAACATTCGAAAACTGCACCATTTGATGACGGAAGCCCCAAGCCACTACCCACATGCGGGCTGCCTCTCGCTGGACCTAAAACAAGCTTTCGACTCCATAAACTGGGAATACATGTTTCAAGCTCTGGGGAAATTTGGGATACCAGAGGGTTATATTGCGTGGCTGCGTTTGCTATATAAAAACCCTGTGGCCAGAGCTTGCACGGGAAACCACATCTCTAGCGAATACACAATACATAAAGGGACTAGGCAGGGCTGCCCTCTGTCACCTCTAATATTTATACGGGCTCTGGAGCCACTGGCTATAGCGCTGAGGAAATAATTCCTGCCACGTGGCATATCACTGGGGCACATGCAACACCTTTTTTCGGCATACGCAGACGACATTCTCTTATACTTGAATGACCTAAGAATGCCTCTAACCGCAGTACACGATACGTTCAGTCATTTTGCCGAGGTATCAGGATTAGCCATTAATATAAGAAAGTCACACGCCTTCTTCTTCGCAGAGCACGCAGAGATTGAGAATGTGGATTTTGGAGACATGCGTATAGAAGTAGCCATGGAGACCTTTAAATACCTAGGTATACAAATATATAGGACACATGCAAATATGCTAGATGGTAACCTACACAAAGCAATCCGCGCCCTGCGATCCAGCATAGGGTTCTGGACAACACTGCCATTGTCGGTGATGGGAAGAGTGGCCCTCGAAAAAATGGTGGTGCTACCGAGACTTTTATACTATTTCAGTAACCTACCATTAATGGTCCCACACACCACGTTCAAAGTATTGAACACGATGCTCATCGAACTAATTTGGGGAAACGGCAGACGCCGCATCAGCCTTAAAAAGCTACAAGTGGGTACACGAAGGGGGGATTGGGAGTCCCAGACTTGAGAGCTTATTACTATGCCTGTCAACTGCAGTGGCTGTCTTACTGGACGGCGGGCCGCAACTTGCAGGAAATAGGGTACACAGAGGCAGACATAGATAATGGTAAATTACACGCATTGCTGCTGCCAGTAGTTGGACCCCTAAGGAGCCCCCCCCCCGTTATTAGACACGGTACTTCGCTGCTGGAAGGCGGCGCTGCAATATACACAACCGTCCAGGGCATACGCAGAGAATATTCCCTTACTGGGGATCCCCCTGTTGAGTGGTAAGCTTACGAAGCGCAAATTGGCACCGTGGCTGAGCGCGGTAATCGCCACGACGTCGGATTTGTTCGGAGATGGGACACTATTAGATCATGATATATTTGTTAATGAAACTGGGGCCCCGGAACAGTTGTATCTCATACATGCCGCACTGACACAGTATGTTAGAAAGCACTGGGCCCCGAACAGGCAGGAACCCCCCACAAATGAATTGGTTAAAATGGTGCATTACATGGGAAGGGGTCGGCATCTTATCAGATGGCTATACACCGGTATCAGCAAGCATACTGCGGCCACTTTGGACACCCTGAAGGTGGCGTGGGAAGGAGACACCAACAGGCCCCTCACAGATAAGGAATGGGCAAGGGTATTAGAGCACCCGAGGAAGGTATCGCGAAACACGAAATTTCAGTTTATACAGACTTTGGTACTGCACAGGGCCTACCTTACCCCGCATAGGTTGGACAGAATGTTCCCCCAGACACAACACCAATGTCCGAGGTGTTCGTTAGAAGGAGCTGACCTAATACACATGTTGTGGATTTGTCCAAAAATACGAAGATACTGGGACACTGTAAGGCAGAGAATAGGGGAAGCGACAGAGCGGGAGGTGAAGAACACGGTGGAGGAGTGCATACCAGGATTGCATACACAAGTGCACAAACACAAAGTACAATACCGACATATGGACCTTGCACTTATATTAGCCATACGTAACATTACAATGAGATGGAAATCACGGAGACCTCCGGACGTTCTGACATGGCACTCGGAACTCATAAGATGGGGCACTGCAGAGAGCGCAACACTTCACAGGGAAGAGCTTAAAGGGTTGCGGAAAGTACCAATAGCATTAGAATGGGATGCTTTAATGGAAGCTCTAAAGTCCATAGCGGCAGCTGAAACCCAGCCATAGGTAGCAGAATCTAATATATACAAAAAAAAACAGGCCCTAAAGCCAGAGTATATGTAGGAGGTAGCGAGGCACATGCACATGATCAGGCAACCAGCATAGGCTGAAGTTCACAGTTGCAAGACCGGAAGAAGCGGTACGAGTGAGATCGGGGAGGGAGGGAAGTGGGGAGTTCGGGGTAGTTAGTACCAATATTGTAATAATATGTTTGTAATAAATGTCAACATTCTTTTAGTTCACTGTCAGGCAATGCACCAGATGTAATAAGATGTTGGATATACCTGGGTTGTGGCGGAGAGCTGCAAAGGACTAATGTATACTAGATTGGATGTATAAAATGTTACAAGCTATGCACATTGTAAGGTTACAAAAGTAAATAAGAAATGCAATAAAATATGATTTACAAAAAAGTACCTTTTTTTGTTAGCATTTTACCCCTTTGGTTGTCCCATTTTTGAGGAGGAGCAGCCCTTTGCGGCTCCTCATTCCAATTCCCATGGCCCCGTTTGGTTCTCCTGGTCCCCCAAAACAAAGATTGTTTTTGTGATTGTACTTGCTTTAATATTCGTATTTGGAATACTGTTTTTTTCTGCAAGAAAAACATCTTGTGCACACTTTGATAAGTACTACTCCACCCTCCCCCTGAATATATCAATGGTACTCTAGCCCTCATAAAGAAGAACACTGGAAGGTCTATCAAGATAATGTTTTTAACTTGGAATTGGACTGGTTGGTTTTGAGATTTGCTTTCTGCTTGGGGTTGGAAAATATTGACAGTTCTGTTTGTGATAATATCCATTATTTTCTCCTGATATCTGTGTGTTCATTGTGGCCCAATGCTGTGTTCCCTTTGTATTTCTACTTGTACCTCATGTATACTATCTAAACAAAATGTCAAGAATATAAAAGCCCACCTAGCAATGGATCAGGAAATGAATGAATTTATGAGAATAGATGTGCAGGATAATTTACATGCTCCTTCCAAATCATAGCGATGTCTTCAGCTAATGCTAAAAGGGCCGTCTGTGGAAATCGCAGAAATTGCCGTTAGCATAAGCTGAAGCCATTTTGGTTGTGGCATCCATTTTTGTTAGCCATGTGATTCTCCCTCCTTCACTGTTGCTTGCCTTTCTATTCTGCTTGAGTCATCAACTGTAGTTAATTCCTTCAGTACTGAGCCAGAGCACTGTGTAAGCTCAGAAAGGCCTGTAGCTGCTAGAATGCACCTGTCTTAGAGTTTAACTGTCAGGCTATTTCACCTGATGTAAGCAGTTCTGTCTCCCCTCCCACTTTGCTGACTAAGTTATATTTGCCTTCTCATGTTAGTTATTCCTGTGTATGCCTGTGCCTCCCATTTGAGTCTCCATGCTTACTCAGCTGTAAACTGGGTATATAAGCACCATGGTTTCTGTATTCTATGGACTCCCTCCTACAGTGCCCGAGGGTGCTGTATTGATGTAGTCCCACTCATGAGAGATTAATAAACTTGTTATATGATATTCCAGCTTCCGTGCCAATCTCTACTTTGTTGGTTTAAAGAACCAGTGGACAGATAAGGGTGAACCCCTGCACCGGTGGGCCCCTAAAAAGGCTTGTTTCCACAATTGAGCTATACATGAATAATGCTATGACATTAGTATGCGTATGAATTGTTGGAATTTTGCAAACTGAAAACAAATCTTTTGCCATTTTCTAACAGGGGTGTCTAGAAATTCCAGTGGTTAGGTTCTTTCCCCTGCGATGCTAGGCTGGCAGAAAAATAGGTGGGTAGTATTACACCTCATAAACCAGCCTATAGGAGCTAATTGCATTTAAATACTTTCCGGGTGGTAACATTCTTTGTTCTATTTCTTTTAGCTCCTACATGTGTAAACTATTACAATGGGTTCAGGAATATAGAAGGAAGAAGGCTTGATGAGTTGTAATTGTTTCTCCTTGCCTAAACAACGCACAGCTGTTTTACTTTTGTTTGTTACAGGTAGCAGTGATCAGACTCATAGTACAATTTATAGAGAGTGGTAGAGGTAGACATAAACAAGAATAATTAATGTATGTTTTGTCCCTCTTTTCAGATGAACTTCGCCGCTGTTCCCTCACGTGATATCCTCAATCATCCTTGCTATTACAGCAATTCGGAGTTGAGGGTGTTGAGGGGTGGATCCACTCTGAGCAACAAACCAATACTGAGAGGCGATCAATCAGATCTTGACAAGTTCCTAGGATCAGATTGACAAAATGTGGAGGGTGCTCTTTTGTCTACACTAAACTTTGGAATTGTCTTCCGCTTTCTTTTAGATGAGCTAAAATTGAACTTCCCTTCGGGCAATCTTTAAAGAATTCGCTCTTCCAGACCAGATCCCTCTAACTCAGTTGTGTCGCACTACTAGCGCTGGGATGCCTAAGAGTAGCCATGCACTATGTAAGTGCAGTATAGAATAGGATAGTGACAAAAACTTTATTTGGCTGAAACAGCATAAAAGGATTATGACAGTAAGTAAAAATGTGTATACAATCAGCATATGCATCTTAAACAATTATCTTAGTATTAAAGACATTATATACACCACATAAGGGTGTTCCTTATAGTGAACTAACACAGCACCATTCTTGTGAAGGGGACATGCACAGATAAACCCAAGCAGTAAAGGAAAAATAAACAAAAGCTTGCTACACAATGGTGCAAACTAAATGAGCATTGACAGTCAACTCAATCTTATATCCATTTGTTATTGCATTTAATGAAGCATTAAATTATGTAGGCGTCAATATTACGGACCATTTGGGGTTAAGCCTTCATCAGACAGAAGGAAGGGATACACCCTCCAAACTTCATGCATTGGAAATGATGCACACCATGCCATCAAAAAAATGCCCTGTATGGTGTGTTGTCCAACCGGTAGGTAAGTATCCGGGTTGACGATCCATGATACTCTTGCTCCCATCCAAACAAAAATAAAAGGTGGACTATCATTTTCATTTTTACTCTTTGTGTATATCTGTCCACATCACCTTCATGAAAATTGCGCCGGTTTGGTTAACCTTTAGGAGCACCCTAATGTGCTATATATGATTTCTTGTTTAAGAAAATAGACGTAGTCTACTTATAATAGTTAACTATAATAGTTAAGCAAGCTAATGCCCACTTTCTTAAAGTGGCATTTTCAAACATGCAATTTAAAAACCAACTTCAGCAAAAGATGTATTTTTAAATTGTGAGTTCAGAGACGCCAAACTCCAAATCTCTATTTACAACCAGTGAGAAATGACACTTAAAAGATATTTTGAGGCAATCCCCATGTTACCCTATGTGAGAGATAGTTCTTGCAATAGTGAAAAACAAAATTCACAGTATTTCACTATTTGGACATGTAAAACATACCAGTACATGTCCTACCTTTTAAATACACTGCACCCTGCCCATGGGGCTGCCTTGGGCATTCCGTAGGGGTGACTTGCATGTGGTTAAAGGGAAGGATTGGCCCTGGCAAGTGGGTGCACTTGCTAGGTCGAAATAGGAGTTTAAAACTGCACTCACAGACACTGCAGTGGCAGGCCTGAGGCATGTTTTCAGGGCTACTCATGTGGGTGGCACAATCAGTGCTGCAGGGCCTCTAGCAGCATTTGATTTACAGGCCCTGGGTACACCTGGTGCACTTTACTAGGGACTTACTAGGAAATCAAATAAGCCAATCATGGATAAACCAAATAGAAATACATTACACACAAGGAACACTTGCAGTTTAGCACTGGACAGCAGTGGTAAAGTGTCCAGAGTCCTAAAACCAGCAAAAACGAAATGCAGCACACAGTCAAAAACAGGAGTCCAGAAGTAAAAAGACAGGGGAAATTATGCCAAAAGATGCCAGGACTAACAGAGCTGCTTTAACTAGGTCAAAAAATGGCCTCACCCGATCTTTAGAAAGGGTGCACCTTAATAATATTACTCACTAAACAACTATCTGGTATTTCTCGTTATTGACTGTCACTCCTGTCTCCCTCAACCTATCCACAACATCAGGTAGAATATTGTGTTGTTCTATGTCTCCATGTCAGCACTAAAACCAGCAATGCCATCCTGGAAGCATAAAAGATTAGGGGGCATATGTATCAACATCACCATTTGCGATTCTCAAATAGCGATTTTTAAAGAATCGCTATTTGAGAATTGCAAAACGGGATGTATTTAAAAAATTGCAAACTTTTTGCGATTTCTTAAAATTCCTTAATTGCGATTAGCAAATTGCGAAATCGCAATTAAGGAATACCTGCCCATTCATTTCTATGGGCCAGGAGACCCATAGGAATGAATGGGAAGTAATTCTCAAATAGCGAATCTCAATTTGCTAATCGCAATTTGGGAATAATTTCAAAGGTGCAAGGGTGTCATGATGACACCCTGATGCACCCCTGAAATGAGCATGTGTGTGCATATGGCGCACATACATGCCCTAAGGGCATGTATGAGCACCACGTGGCACTTTGTAATATTAAAAAAAGTGCATTTTGAAAGGAAATCGCAAATTACCATCAACTGGAAGTTGGTGGTAATTTGCGATTTCTTAAGGATAATTCGCACAACTTGGGTGCTTTTTACATCTCATTTAAGAAATCGCAATTTGCGATTTCTTAAATGCTTCCGCAAAATTAAGAAATCGCTAAATTAGCAATTCCTTAATTTTGCGATGGGATTTGTCTCATACATCCCGATTACCGATTTTTTAATCGCAAACGCTGTTATTTTGCGAATCGCAGCGTTTGCGACTAAAAAATCGTTTGATACATATGCCCCTAGGTGGTTTGCTCTCTTTTATTTTAATACAGTGTTGAAAATTCTTCATGTATCAAAATATTTCTATGAATGCATCAGAGTAAGCAGCACATATATTGTTCTTTATAGAGTTCTTTTCACCAAGAGAACAGGATCACTTTCTTTGGGATCAAGTTTGATATACTGCAGCTCCTTTTGGTGACTCCAGCCTAGAAAGTTCGAACCTTGTTGTGCAACTTATCCGTTGCCTATAGAAGTCCACCCTTTAAAGGAAATTGCATAACCAACATTCTTGTACCCACTCAGATGGTCCTAAGGAGACTCAAGAATTGTTTTTTTCAGGAAAAACCTGCTCAAACACCCCATATCAGTTAAAGTGCAGGGAGAACAAGAATATTCAAGGACGCTAACAATATGACCATCCAAGGGTATCATGCAACTATGAGGATCCAGTTGTTTACCATCATCTTTAATTTGGAAATTCATTATATTTATCTCTTTTTCCAAACATGTCATTCAATATGCTTCCTTTATGTAAATTTCTTTGCACACATAGGGGCCGATGAAGATGTCGGACGGAATTGCTTCCGGCCAACATGTCTCGTAAAATGGACCAACGACGTCCGGTTCATTGTAATCCTGTGCATCATAATCCCAAGGGCGGAAAGACCGCCTTTTGGGATTATGGGCTGGCCTCCGACTGGCGGACGGGAGCCCGTCGTAAGCCAGCCGGAATGACCAGCCCGTTTCAATGCCGACCTGCTGATTCATAATCAGCGGGTTGGAATTCAAACTGACAATGGCGGTCAGAAAGCTTCCGACCAATGGTCGGAGGCTTTACGACCGCCACCGTAATAAGCCCCATAGTGCCTTCTCTTCACACATTTCTGGCATACCAAGGTTCTCACAAGTATAGACTGGGCTGTTTGCTACATTTACCTTATTACCACAGCTAAAACATTTGAATAGGAACATTTTGTGTACTGACTTTGGCTTGCTTGTGGATAGTTAATCCACAACACGGCAAACCTCTATATTTTCTATATGGTTAACAAACCAAATCTGTTGCCCCACAAGCACCTTCATCTTTTTAGCCCAGTCCACTGTGTGCTCGATCACCTTAGCTATTGCAGCTTCCTTCAAATCTGTTTTTTTTTTTGCTTGTAACTTTTCCTATATGCAAGGGTTGTTTGTCAGCAGAGTCATCCAAACCCACAAGTGTTGGACAGTCCCCTAAATAGAGCTGCGTAGTTTAACACCTCATTTCTTAATTGCATCCTACCAAATAACTTGTATCATTCTAAAATTGCATTAGCTCTCACAGAAAAATCATGTTCAAATTTGTTGAATGTAAGTTGGAATATTGCACTTGGTTTTTTGTTCGTTCTTTCTTCATAGGCATGGGAAGGCTCACCTACACTTTACATCCTTCTACCCCCAAATTGTGCAATAAAACATGTTATTTTATTAAAGGGGGAAACTCGCCGCACCCCGCACCCAGAAAGTTTAATCCACTGTATCGTAGGTAATCTAGGGGCATATGTATCAAACGATTTTTTAGTCGCAAACGCTGCGATTCGCAAAATAACAGCGTTTGCGATTAAAAAATCGGTAATCGGGATGTATGAGACAAATCCCATCGCAAAATTAAGGAATTGCTAATTTAGCGATTTCTTAATTTTGCGGAAGCATTTAAGAAATCGCAAATTGCGATTTCTTAAATGAGATGTAAAAAGCACCCAAGTTGTGCGAATTATCCTTAAGAAATCGCAAATTACCACCAACTTCCAGTTGATGGTAATTTGCGATTTCCTTTCAAAATGCACTTTTTTTAATATTACAAAGTGCCACGTGGTGCTCATACATGCCCTTAGGGCATGTATGTGCGCCATATGCACACACATGCTCATTTCAGGGGTGCATCAGGGTGTCATCATGACACCCTTGCACCTTTGAAATTATTCCCAAATTGCGATTAGCAAATTGCGATTCGCTATTTGAGAATTACTTCCCATTCATTCCTATGGGTCTCCTGGCCCATAGAAATGAATGGGCAGGTATTCCTTAATTGCGATTTCGCAATTTGCTAATCGCAATTAAGGAATTTTAAGAAATCGCAAAAAGTTTGCAATTTTTTAAATACATCCCGTTTTGCAATTCTCAAATAGCGATTCTTTAAAAATCGCTATTTGAGAATCGCAAATGGTGATGTTGATACATATGCCCCCTAGGTTCTCCAACTTCATTTAAAATTTTGGGGGTTGGGACACCTGCCATTATAGATGAATTAGGGGATAAATACCATTTCTAGAAAACTTGTAGATTGGATCACAAGGCATTGTAGAGTGATAATGTAATTACAATAATATTACCATGGACACAGGAAAAAATAAACCAAGAATAAGCTAACATAAGCCAACAAAAATAACAAAATGGCATTCAGGACAGAATCAAATTGTCTACTACTACTACGAATACCACCACTAATACTACCACTGCCACTATTACTACTATTACCACTACTATTACTACTACTACTGCTAATAACATTATTTTCCTTACTTATTGCCACTGTGCTATTTTTCCAAAGATAGGAAAATTCCTTCCTTCACAATAAAAACACAGGTATCCAGTGACAGTAGAGGTAGTGTACATAACAGACAGTTCCCCCTCAGTCAGCCGATGAAGCATTTGGCTGGACTTATCGCCCCATTGGCAAATCCTGTGCTGGGTCGGCAGCCATGCCTCCTTGGCCTCATCAGTAAGGAGCTGGTGAATTTGCTGTTGGACATGTAACAGAATGCGCCGAGAGCCGGGGTCTGACCCTTCTAACATTTGTGCCTCTAATTGGTTTTGGCGGTCTTCTAATTCCAACACCTGTGTTAGGCACCTGCGTTTCTCGCCTGTACCGAAGCTTATGTCGGTCCCCCTTATCGTCGGCTTAAGAGCCTTCCAACAATGTTACATGCGATGGGGAGGTATCTACATTGAACCGGAGATATTCCGCAATGGCTAGTCGTAAAGTCTCCTGATAGTTAGCGTCCCGAAGGAGCCAAGGGGACATACGCCACCTGCAAGGGGTCCGTTGGACCTGTAGCCACAGCTTAATTTGAACGGGCGAGTGGTCGGAGAGGCCTCTGGGCAGGACGGAGGTACGCCCTAATCTGTGTACATAACTGTGCGGAAGAAAAATATAGGCTAGTCGCGAAAGTGTATGATGCACGGCTGATGCGTATGAAAACCCCGACTCCGTAGGGTGGAGCACGCACCATATGTCTGACCCTCCTAATGTGTGCGCAAGTACATTCAACTTGGATGTATGGGGGGCCTGTCAGGCTGCACTGCGCGCCACCTATCTTGGGGAGCCATGGTATCGTTCCAGTCACCACCCAGGATCGTCAAACCGCCAGGGAAGGTTGCCCCAGAGCTGTGTAATTTCATCCACAAAAGTTTGACCGCGGGGGGGCGGGGATGGATAAATTCTCCCTATTGTCATTTGTTCCCCTGCCACTGTGCTCGAGACTATGGTGAAGCGCCTGCCAGGGTCTGGACAGTGTTTAGAGACATGGATCGGCACGCGGCGGTAAATGAGGATCGCTGTGCCACGTGCACCCCGTGTAAATCCGGAATGGTATATAGTGGCTTAGCCAAACCTATTAAGGCAGGGAGTTTTGTTGCCCAGGAGATGGGTCTCCTGCAGCAGAAAGATTCAGCATCATAGCGCTTTGCCAAACGGAGTACTGCCCCTCGCTTGATTTTGTTCAGCAGCCCCCATACATTCCATGATATTATGTTTAGTTCACCCAATGGAGTGTTACCCGTGTGCTGCATCATCCACCGCATCATAGTCCATGTCTGTAAGCGTAGTATCAGTGGCGTGAGGTGTGTCAATGTGTTCCGTGCATAAAACGTTCACAACAATGACGGCCGCAGCAAGATCCAGCGGTGGTGATCCCCTGGGCGGCTGAGGCTCTCAAGTGTATTTGCAGCTGGCAAGGGGCGCAAGCAGTGATCATGACTGGCGCACAGGAGTAAGAACCACTGCTTGCTCCCGGTCGGTCTCTCAATGTGCTTTGTGGGCACCGCCGCCCACAAGACTGTATTGCTTTCTCCCGTACGGCCCCAAGGAAAGCGGAGGGTGCCCATATTTTAAGGAAGCGGACCCCGGGGGACAAGCCAGGCACCTCAATACTTCCAGGGGCATGGGGGGGGGCCAGCACTGCCTATAACTGTTCAAGGAGCCCGAGACCAGACTGCCTGACCTTAAGATGGTGTCGGTCAGGCGGTTCCAGGCTTAGGCTGGTAGCCTCATGCCTGGGCCACGGAGCAGATCCCCTACGTCCCCCTGCTTGACCCAACCTGGGAGGGCCACATGCAGCCCTGAGTGCCGTCTGGTGCCAGTCTGCAGAGCGCAGTCAAGATACAGGACCTCCACTGGAGTACCCACCTACAGGAGTGCCCAGGGATGTTCAGGGCCATTGACTAATGACAAGTGAGCGCTTGAGACCTTCGACGCCAAGATGGCACCCGCAGCAGACGCTTCGTAACGACTGGCATACAGCGGGAGAAAATGGAGGTAACAGGGGGCCATCTGATGTAATCCTGAGTCACTGTAGAAGTGAGACCACTCACGGAGGGCCAACACGATGCGACTACACCAAGGGAGACCATCGCAAATACAGCGCCTGTGCGATTCTTTTCGGAGTTGTAGTAATCCCAAATTACAAACTCGGGTGCTGCACGTGTGGTGCACGCGAATGCTATTAATCAATAACGGCGGCCACCCATAATGCTTCTGCAGACCTTGAAACTGTCACTTCCATCTCTCCTCTAACTACTCTAGACCTGGGGTCGAGCTGGAGGACGAGGCGGACGGCGCTTCCCAGTAGCACCGGGACCGGTGCTTTCGATAGAACTATGACGATGCCCCCTGGGCGGGAACCATAACTGTCTGTACTTACTGAGGATCCTGAGCAACCTTGGCCGATGTCCAGTGGAGCTGTCCCATGCAGCTATAGAGGAGTCTGGCTCTGGTTCACCTCTGTGGCCATCACCTACCCAGCCGGACATCGGACATTGTTTTCCTCGTCTCCCTGTTGTTTTTCCTTCCCTCCCCCAACTCCTCCCTCTGTGATGCTGTGGCTGCCTCCCCTTTTCAAGCCCTGCGAGGAACCGTGAAGTCAGCTTCCTTTGTTGTTTTTTTGTTTGATTTCGTGTATCCTGCCATCATGGGTTAATGCTATCAGTCTTTCACTTTGACTGCTTTGACTGCTTTGTTCCCCCTGAAGTATTTTTCCCTCTTGCCGGTCTGCCTGACCCTATCTGCATTCCTTACCCCTGTTTACCATTCACCCTCTACCTTTCAGTCCCCATAAGATGTGTGTCTTGGCTATGCTAAGCGCCAATAACTCATATTTTGTGTAATCTCATGTTTTTCTCCTGTGTCTATACTTGGCTCCTGTAATTGATGTAATTATGTAACCTGTAACTCGCTGATCCTCATGTAAAGCGCTCTGATACCTCCGGGTCTAGCCAGCGCCATATAAAACTTTGCAAATAAATAAACAATAAGAAACCCATAACCCCCGCCCACCTCCCTCCACCCCCATACATCCAGAAACAAGGAGTACCTGTTGTGGTGGAAACATAACTCAGGCCCCAAACGTGACAACCTAAGCAGTCCCTCCAAAAGAACCCACCCATCCCAACATTACGTAACATAACACAAAATGTCCAGGGGCGTGGACTGTCCGTCTATGACCTAGAGCCAGCATGTAGGACCCCAGTATGTTATGTTCCAGTTCCCCACTGGAAGGGCCAGCGCCCGCAGCATAGAGTCATGGGACTGTTGGGGCCAAAATCACTCAGTGACTTCGGACTGATCGTGGGCTCTCCATTTGGAGCGGTCTATACCACTGTCTCGACGTGCCTCTGTTTTGTCTACTCCTGTGGGAACCCTGTGAGGAGTCGGAATCCGGCAGTGGCAGCGTATGAGGTTTAAGATGAGACCTCTCGTCTGTCCAAGCGAATACCTCCTCTGGAGAGTAAAAAAAGAGTGTCTTGGCATTAAAAATTACCTTCATTCTGGCGGGTGACAACAGCGCATAGGACAGATTTAGTTCCCGAAGTCTGCGTTTCACCGCCACAAAGGATTGGCACTGCTGCTGCACCAATTTGGTATAGTCAGAAAATACAATGATTGGGTGGGAATCGCAGACCATTTTTTCTTTAAGTGTCCGGGCAAATGGGAGGATGGCGTCTCGGTCAGCATAATTGAGGAGCCTGGCAATCACGGGCCTTGGGCGTTCTCCAGGAGGTGGCTTCTTGGCAGGGCGCGGTGGGCCCTCTCGATCAAAAAGCAAGAGGACATTGCGTCGCACGGCAGCAGGGATTTAAGCCAACCAGTTAGAAAGTCATCCATTTACGTGCCCTTGCATCCCTCTGGAAAACCCACCAGGTGGATGTTGTTGCGCCACGCCCTGCCTTCAGCGTCCTCGACTCGCGAGGCCAACTCTTTTGCTATGATTGTAAGTTTGTTAACCTTCTGCTGAAGAGTTATCACTGTGTCCTCCACTGGTTTTCACCTCTGTGATCCTGTCCACAGCCTTGTGGAGGTCTTGGCGGAGGAATGATACCTCTGATCCGACCGCCCGATCTGGGCTTCAAGCGCTGTCCGTGATTGAATAATGGCCGCGAGTAGGGCAGCATTGTCTGGGAACGAACCCCCGGCGCCCTCATTTCCTCCACTGGTAGTGGTATAATGGTCCAAGGAGCTTTGTTTGGAGGCAGCCGCTCCTTGTCTGTCCTTGCCCATTGTTGGAGGAGGAGGCAGGCGGAAATAGAGGACGGAAAGACTATGCCGAGGAAAGGTAGGCCAGAACTCCCCTCCGCGGTGCTGCTAGCTCGTGTCTCACGGATAGGGATCTTCTAAGCGATGACCACCACGCTGCAGACAACTTCCCAGTCCGTGCAGGGGCAGGACTCCAGACCAGGCCTCACGGATTCTGGCCTCCCTGACAGAGCCAAACCAGGCCTAACTCGGCCGCTTCCGCCGCCTTGTGAGGACAGCCAAGTAGACCCCCTAATGGGACCGGACTCGCCGGACCCCTGGTCCAGAAGCCCACCCCGACTAAGTGCACTCAGGATCGCTGAGGACAGGCTCTGCTTCGACTTCACCCTGAATCAGGCTGCCCCCAATGCTTCAAAGGTGCCGGCGCAGCACCAGTGATGGGGGCACCCAGAACAGTCTCTATTCCGCCCCTGAGCACTCCTCAGGAGCTCCAACGACCCCCAGTGCAATAAGGTGTAGCCGTATGCAGGGGGGAGGGGGCGCCACGTTGAACGGAGAACCTGCCCTGAGGCCGAGCACACTGCTGAGTCGCCCCAGTGCTGATAGGGGTCCCGGTCTGCTCCTGGGCCCACTCTCCAGGATCTAGGGGGCTTTTACCCACAGCCTTGCCCAGGAGGATCAGGAGGGGAGGAAAGTGATGTCCGCCTATAAGGCACCCCGGATAAATCAAGGCCGGGAAATCCTCGGTCTCATCTACCAGCAGGCCCCGTCTGGCCCCGAGATCCTACCGGTTCCTTGGTCCTCTGGTGGGGGGAGAGCTCCGGCCGCTCTGGACTTGAATAGGCTCCCTGGCCGGGAGTCACCTGCCCGCAACTGCTGCACGGGCGCACCCACAGCGCAGCTGTTGGTCCTCCCCGCCGCCGTCCTGCACCGTCCTGGTGGGCGTACAAGATTGCGGCCTCTTGCACTCCATGCCGCCTCCTCCCAGGCCGTCGGCACCGGCCGTGACCGGTAACCCTCATCACAACCAAATTTGGGTCCCGATACGGGTGGTGGTGTCTTCACGCAGCGCCCCACAGTCCAAAGAGTCGCTGGGGTCAGGATAAATGGCAGATGTTGGCGATTATGGGCTCAGGCCGATGGAGCTCAACCAAGACGGGTCCGCCATGCTTGGCTTCCAAGCCACGCCCCCGAAATGATAGCTTCAAGGCTGGAATGACCAGTCAGTGTGCACACCAACAAGGATATTCACCACCTCCTCTTCAAACCCTTTCCAGCTGGAAATGTTGGAAATTTACTGAAATTAAAGGCAGGAATCAAACATTCATAGGGAAAGGAGTTTTTATTTGTGGGGAAAATATTTCACCCCGTTGAAAAAAGAAAACAGTTTTAACTGAATTCGCACTTGTTTACCAGATTTTCACATGAACAAAAATGGAATTTACAAATGTTCACGAGGAGTATGCCTGAAAAACAGACACTGTTGCAAGTTTTCATGCACACCTCTGTAAACCTTTGTGAACTCTTCAAAGTAGTAAATTTACGTTGACAT
Organism: Triturus cristatus; assembly: GCF_964204655.1. Taxonomy (NCBI): domain Eukaryota; kingdom Metazoa; phylum Chordata; class Amphibia; order Caudata; family Salamandridae; genus Triturus; species Triturus cristatus. Next base: position 1,224,434,919 of record NC_140589.1, read on the forward strand.
GCAGGTACACTATGGTGTGTGATAATGGCTTTAAAGTGCCCCTCCATTAATATTTATTTCTAGGTGCATACAGGAATCAAACATGTTTCTATTAAATGATGCCTTTGAAAATGGTACTTAAAGTTGTCCTTAAAAATTAAACAATACTTTAGTAAAACTAGCTGCAAACTGTGTTTTTCAAGTTGCAAATATTTTTCAGGTACATTTTATTTTGAAAGCAGATTGCACGATAAATTAGTGAAAGGATCTGAATCCTTGATCCCCGTTTTCAAATTGCAAATACATTTTTGAGGTACATTGTATTTTCAGAGCAAATAATCACAAATCTTGCTTCTATTCTTCTGCATTTATTTAAATGCAATAGAGGGGCATCCTGGGAGCATTATGATTGCCCACAAATTGTTCTATTTTGCAAACGTGTAAAAAATCTTTATTCTGGGACCACTGTAATAAATGCAAGTTGAGCTTTCAGCTCACTGTTTCTCCTTAGAGGTCTTCTAACATTAAAGGCATTGCATTAATGAATCCTATATAAAATTATGAACATCCTGTAAAAATAGATTAATTGCTTGACTTCACAGCAAACAATCCCCTTTCCACCTATCATGCTGCAGTAGTGTAAACTAAGGGCTTGTGCAGCAGGAGGCTGGGCCTACATGTCAATTGGAGAAAATAATCACGAAGACTTATTGTCCATTGTGCCTAACTGTATGTCCGGGCGATAGGAATTCCACACCCCAGCAGAAAGGTAGCTAGATGAGACTTGATTTAATCTGACGCCACAAACTGCTGTGCAGATTTGTAGACTGCCTTTGTCTTCCTACTACTGGAGTCTGTGTCCTTTCACGCAATGAAATCCACCAACACAAAAAAATTCAAATTTAGTGGGTGGTAGTGAAGACAAAGTTAATTTAGGTTAAAATTACAAAAGTGCAGGATTGCATAGGACAAGGAATGGAACCTTCTGTTGTACTCCTGGCACAGTTGACTCCCATACGTCTGATGTCTGAGGCACAAGGCACTGAAACCCATTAAGTTCTTTCTCTCTTCTTTTAATTTTGAGTAGTGAGCTTTTAACTGGACCTGAGTGGTCTCTGGATGTAGGCTGACAAGGACCCTTTAACCTGCAAAATCTTGCAAAATCTTGGCATGAGCTCCCAGTTCACTCAAGTACCTCCATACACTGTCCACTTCTTTGTATTGACTGCAGTGGTTATCCCTAAATTTGCTTTGACGTGAATTGATCTTACACATTACTCATTTGCCTGTAGGGGTCCATGGATCCAGGTTCATTTTCACTGATCAACACTATACGTAAGCACCATTGGTCAACATTGATATAGATTTAACATTGAACGGCTTATAGTGGTTAGCGTCTAAGAACTACAAAAAATCTGGACTCCGATCTCTGGCTAGGAAGGGGCGAGGAGCTCTGGTGTTCCTTGTTAATCTCCATTTTATGTGCAGCATTTAGTTCTATCTGTAATAAAGTGCTTTTCTTTTTTTAATAAAATATAACGAGTGACTGTAGTAGGGTATTTAGCTGTTTTACTATGTTCTGAGTTTCAAGCCCAAACCACCGCCTTGAGTAAATCTTTACTCTGTCTTCTTCTCCTGGAAGAAGAATGCTAAAGAGAAATTCAGTTTGGTCCCAACAATACAGTGGCCAAGGATGCCAGTGTGAAACGTCATCAGTTGTCGCAAATGGAGTCCAGTAACTCCTGATTGTCCAGGGACCCACCCAATGTGGTCTCACATGTGTGTATTTGCATGCATACATACGCATAAAGTTAATTATGCATAGACACTTGCACACACACATATATGTAAACCCATTGTCGATTTCCAAAACTGGCATGGGTGCAGTTGCCCATGCACACTGACATACAAACACTAGTTCAAAGGCACATACCAAAAAACATTAATGTGCATGTACATACATTTTCGTACATTTACTCGCAAGTGCGTGCTTGCTTGTATATACTTGTGCTTGTACCTACACATGAATTTAAATATTTATTGTTTGGTTCTATGAACCATTACAAAGGTAATATAAAACAATTCAGTTTTAAAATATAAAAAACAACAGATACCATGCATTTTCCAAAATGTCAGCTCATTGGCCAACTTTGCACAAAAATTTGAGTCATGTTAACGACAAGGCCTACCAATTAATGTAAGCTGAAATATTAATCAATAATCAGTTAAAATTGTGTATTAACCTAACATTGATTTTTCAGCTTGCTTACACAACAAACCAGGCTACCAATTGTGGGTTGTCATGTTTCATAATGTAAGTAATTGATTGAATGTACGATCCAATGTTTTTTTTTTTTTAACATTGCACTAAACCATTTCCTGTTCATTTCCAAAAGAGGAGGTTATATACAAACAATATGCAATAAAGAATTAAGCTTATATCCACAGAGTCAGCACACTATTCTGATTGATCGACTCCACTGTGGGTCAAATTCTTTAAAGTAAAACAAAACTGAATTCAATTCTAATACATAATAAAACATCAGCTTAGTTTTTTGCAGTACAATCACTAATAACACATCTAACACACTTCTGGTTTGTGACAGCCAGATTATCTTCATCAAATGAAAGAGCCATAGCTTGTTAATTATACATTTTTCACATTTGAATTATAGACCCAGTGTATTTCCATATTTCGAGATCCAGATTTAATGTAGGTAAAGAACTATTAAAGAAACAGACCCAGGGAATGACTCTTATATTTTGCTTTAGAAAAACCTCTGATGAAACCAAGGCCTTCAGATTACCCAAGCTGGACTTCCTGAATTGGAATCACCCTTTCGTGAAGCTAGCTTTAGCATCTAAATCTTGCCTAACAACCCTAAGTTCTATCCTCGCTGAGCTTCAGTAGCAGTGCTACGGAGCAGATAAAAGTTTGCACAATAGGGATTACATTGAGTTAAAACAAGCCACTTGTTATATTTATGTTGAAGGGCTTCACATCCATCACTAACAGAGGGGAGACATTTTGCCTTTCATAAATATCAGTTCAAAAGACAGTTGAAATATTAAATCAAAGAGTTCAATTTCTTTTTCATATCAGAGAGGTGCAGATGGTACTCACTTCTTTCAGTGAACAATATTCTTAAGTACCTGTGATGCTGAAACTGAGCCAGAGATTGATTCTCAAATAGTCCCAGCCCCAGCTTCTTTATAATATGCACAATCATGACCAACAAAATGGTGTTATCTGCATACAGTGAATTGTGGATTATTTCTTCACCCATATGTGGCAGCAAAGCATGCCCCAAATTCCACTTCATTCAGGTAAAATAATAGGGGTGCAAGGATGCATCCTTGTTTTAGCCCTCAGGTTGCTGCAGTTTTTGTGGAGAAAATATTTTTGGTTCCCCAACTTTATTCTGACCCATCTGGTGGAATAGAGATGTAGGTTAGCACTTAAAAAACCCTAGGTCTACCCCAAATCTTAGTTTAAGCAATAATCGCCCCCTAACAACACAGTCAAAGGCAACCCGAAGTCCATAAAACATGCAACTCTGTGAATGAATTGGGAATTGTGGAGAAATTTAAACAATCATCAAAGACTATGTAAAGATGGCAGGCTCAAAACCAAACATCATGTTTAAATAGTGCTCTTGGTAAACCGTTTATCCCTAGGGCACCGTCAAATCTACAATATAAATAAACCCTCCCTTATCCAAACCATCCCCTCTAATCCACACAGAGCTCCAAAACACAACCCTAGAGAAATATTCAAAGACAATCTTATGCGAGTCCCCCTCTCTCTAGAACACCAAACTATCATCAAGCCACATCTCAAATGCATCCTACTCAACTGTAGATCAGCTCCAAGACATGCAGCTGACATAGCAGACCTCATAATTACTCGAGAACAAGACCTCTTAATACTGAGCGAAACTTGGTTAAACAAATCATCTACACCTATCCTTGACATTCTAGTCCCCCCAAATCACGACAATATCAGACTAGACAGAACGGCTAGACCAGGGGGCGGTATTGCCTGCATCCACCGGAACAGTTTATCAGTGAACCGATCACATTCTCCACTACTATCATCATGTGAATACCTCTGCATGAACATCACAAGCAACAACAATCCAGTTTGCTCACTGCACACATTCTACCACCCCCCCGGCGACAACCTAATTTTCGTCGAACAATTCATGGATATCGTAACTACAAACACCGGTCCACAGACTGCCCAAATATTCCTCGGAGATCCCAATCTTCATTGGAACGACATCAATGACCCCATAGTCAATAGCCTCAAAGACTTCCTCACAGATTTAAATCTCACCCAAATCTGTAACAGCCCCACACATGACAAGGGCTCAACCCCAGACTTGGTAATTTCCAATGCCGACTCCATTCAACTGAACACAATCCTCTTCTGTGACTAGTTCGACCACCATCGCATCACATTCTTTATTAACAAATCGGTAAGAACACACTCAGCCCAACCCACAAAACCCAAAGTATGGAAAAGTAACCTAAAGAGTGCCAGCACAGACTTATTCCTATCATCAAATGCCAACCTCCTGCTGCCCCCTGCAGATCTATTGGATGTCCACACATTGACAAACCACTACTTTACCTCTATGACCATTGTAATAGACACAGTCGCACAGCTGCAATTGAAGAGGATATCCACAAAATATTCCAAACCTTGCTATGACGGCAGACTCAATGAGGATAGACGTTCCCTAAGACTAATTGAACGCCAATGGAGATCATCTCCACCCCCTGACCACCTTAAGCTGCTAAGAGCTACGAGAAACTCTTGTTACAGAAATATCAGAAGATCAAAAGCTTCCTTTTTTCAGAACCAATTAGACCAAGCCAAAACTAGACCAAAAAAAACTATTTGATCTAATTAAAGCACAATCTAAAGGCTTACCTCACCCCCCACAAGCTGGTCCTAGCTCTCAACCTTGCTGCGAAGACTTTGCCTCCTTCTTTACTGAGAAGACAGAAATCCTACAAACGGACCTACTTAAGACCCTAGCAACCCTAACTGGCACTCACAAGAGCACCCCTCCTCCCTCTCTAACCTCCCCCAGCCCACCACCTCCAAAATTCGCCCTCAAAAACAATGCAGACTGGTCTTCCTACAACCTTTACACAGAAGATGCAATACTAAAAGTAATCACATCACTCAACCCCTCTAACCATTTCACTGATCCTCTTCCTGCCAATTACCTAAAAGAGTTCATACCGCTGCTTCTGCCTCTATGGACCAAGATTATCAACACTTCTCTGCTTCAGGGAATCATCCCTGAAAGCCTTAAATCTGGGCAGGTAGCACCCATCCTAAAGAAACCAACGGCAGACCACACAGACCTAAATAATTACCGCCCGATCTCTAACATCCCAACTTTGGCCAAACTCCTTGAAAAATGTGCACAGATCCAGCTGGGAAACCACATTGTCCATTTCAATCTGCTCAACCAATACCAATCCGGCTTTCATGCAGGGCACAGTACTGGATCAGCCATGACTCACATAATAAATGACTCATTAAAAATCCTTGACAAAAATGAAGCCTGTCTGTTAATCCTTCTTGATCTCTCTTCAGCATTCAACACCATCAAACATGATAATCTTCTAGACCTTCTGAGATATAGAGTGGGCCCATCAGAATCAGTTCTAAATTGGTACACCTCTTTCCTTCAAAATAGATCCGAAAGATTTAAGGTCAATCAATCCCTGTCTATGCCCGTCCCAGTCACTCTAGGAGTCCTACAGGGTTCATCCCTCTCGCCTACACTCTTCAACCTTTTCATAGAACCCCTGATGGAAATTCTCAGCTCCTCAAACATCCATTATCATATGTACGCTGACGACACACAACTATACTTAAAGATCACCTCCCTGGACAACATCATAACTCTCAATTCAACTCTGAAAAAAACCCAGACCTGGCTAGCGGACAACCACCTGAAACTAAACACCCTCAAGACTGAATTCCTCCTAATCGCTCCTCCCAACAAAACTACCAACATCGAAGAATGGCTTAAACAACTCACAGTGCTCAACTGTCAACCTCATATTGTTGATTCAGCCAAATCGCTAGGACTAATACTGGACAGAAATCTTAACATGCAAAAACATATCAGTGCTGCAACAAAAGGAGCAAATATTCAGATCAACAGCCTGAGAAAACTAAAACCATTCCTTCCCGCAAATGACTTCAAACTGGCAGTTCAAGCATTAGTAATCCCAAGACTAGACAATGGAAGTGCAATGCTATGCGGTCTTCTCAGATCATCAACGGCCCTTTTAAGAGCCTCGCTCAATTCAGCGGCTAGGCTAATCTTGGGCTCAAAAAGAAATTGTCATATTAGCCCCGAACTTAGAGCTCTTAATTGGCTTCCTTTCGAAGCCATAATTCAACTAAAACCTGTTCGCATGACCTACAAAGCCTTACATCACAATGCACCAGGATACTTGGCCCAAGAATTGGTGCTCTCCTGTGGAAACAGATCCTCCAGAAGTACCAGCAATCTTCTATTGACACCTCAACGCTTTGCCAAAAAGAAAACATACAACTGTGCCTTCTCTGGAATCACACCTGGAACGCACCGCCACCTGAAACCAGACGGAGCCCTTCTTTTACCTTTTTTAAAAAAGAAGTAAAATCCCTACTTAAAAGGAAATTCTCATGAAACATTGTACATACACATTCATGCAACTGAGAACTGTACTACAAGTCTCAATTATGTATTCCTGTGTTCCTTTTGTTTCCTACTCTCTACTCATGTAAAGCGCTCTGATACCCGCAAGGGTCATGTTCGTGCTATATAAAACCTTCAAAATAAAAATCAACTGGATAAGATCTAACATTTGATATCCTGAACAGTATAGCCACAGCCTTATAAGACAGGCAAAATTTCCCATAATGCCTAGGGCTTCGGTGGCTACTGCATAAGACAATAGATATGTTGTAACCAAATATTAATCAGGATGTTGTTTGCTCTTGAGGTTGACCCTCCATTATCAAGGGTATTCACATATTGCCACAAACTCTGAAAATCATTGTTCTGAAAGATGTGAAGCAGGCTAAACCGCCCTTTTCCAACATTGTATTGCTTTGTCATCCAAACAGTTTTTTCTAGGTCGTCCTCCTTTCCACCACTTCTTCCTCTTTACAATAATTAATATATTTTTTCAGATTGTCCCTCCCTAATTACTGGTGTTTGTATTCCCCACTCCTACGGCTGTTGAAAACGACCATTTGTTAATAGGGAGATTATTACTATTGTACTGGTATTTGTCAAAGGGGAAGCTATACTATATAGAATTACCACAAATGCTTTTTTCCATAAATCGGCCACAGTAGAGACAGACAATTTAGATCAGGAAAGCTTTCTCTTTGCCCCTTAGAGCAGACCCATTTTTTAAGCCTAACTTTGGACTTTCCAGACCAATAAACTCTTCCATGCGGACCAACCCAACCCATTGCACCAGTAGAATGTAGGCGATCAGGGCAATTCATAGTTAGCCATTGTGAATAATGATCATTCTCAAGTTGTGTGACAATTGAAGAATCCTGAATCGGAGAATAAATGTATAGATAATTCAGGATCTGCAATTAAAGTGCTTCCAGCAGAGCGAACATTACACTCAAGTGTGAAGGAACACAGACTGCTAGTCCTCTTTAGGTCTGCCTTTGTTATCATCCTTTACAGGAGACGTACAGTTTTTATTAACCTCAGGAAGTGACCATTCATTAAGGCGCCAACTCTTGTGTATTAACATAATATTGAGGGAGGTTAAAAAAAGTGCATCTATATCTTCTAGAGCTGGCTTTAGAGCCCCCACATCCCACGAAAATAATTGGACCTCGTATTGAATATTAGCTTTAGCACAGTAGTTGATCTTCATCTTTTGGATACTGGGACCATCCAATGGCCAATAGTATTAGAGCAGAAGTGGCACAACTTCAGTCTACCTCATGGGACGTAGGTTGTTCCAATCCTAAGCATGCAATTTGAAAAAGGTTAATTAACATCTGCCCTCTACCCACCCCTTACACCATACATTCTCATAAAAGAGCTCACTGATTTTCAATTTGGATGGAAGGATTAAACTACTATGGCAGTACTGCAAAATGCTTGAAAGAGCTTGGCGCACGTTTTATCTAAGGATAAGGTGTGCTACAATAAGGCTCCTTATCCTTGTATCACCGAGGCATAAAAAAAAGCCCACTCAGTATTTTGCTGATGAAATTGCTACATCTAATAATAAACCTACGGAGGTTTTTCAAATCACAAAAAAGTATATCAATCCTTCTTTTTTCTAAGCCCCTGGAAGCATCTCCGAAACTTTGCTCTCAACTATCAGACTTTTTTGAGACGAAGATTATGAGCATTGTTGAGTCTTTAAAGGCTGCAGACACAAATACCAGAACTGATTCTTATGCGTCAGTCGGCCTAAGTGCATCTACTGCTATTAATAGCTGTGTGACTGTTTAGTCTGGTGATCAGACACTGTCAGGGCCTTTTTGGGTCTCGCCTGAGCCAGCGCATGCACTGCACTGGCGAGAATTTTAGTAAGGGCTGCAAAAAAATGCTACCACACGCATTTGGTAGTGGCCTAGAGGTGGCGTTCATGCGAGCGGGCGCACGCTTACGAGCACATGCACCATCTCGCAGACACCCTTACAGCTGCGATTTCTTTCACTTTCGTGGTGCCGCGATTACTTTCACTTTCGCGGCGCCGCCATCTGTCTTTCCTCTAGCTATGGTGGCTGGCACCTGATTTTGCACGGCGCACTTTCATATGGCTGCCGGCCGCTTTTGTTTCCGTCTCCATGCCACTCTCGCATTGACACTGCGGACAGTGCCACAGTCATTCTCACTGGAGTGGGACATTTCCAAACTGGTTTCTTCCTGACTCCCTTTCATTTTTCAGATATTGATCACGGGAATTATTTTTGCCTGTGTGCCGACCATATTTGCCACATATTGTTATAATCCAAGTGGCCCAAATCTGATGCTCTTTTACAATTTACTGAGGTGAGATATTTGCGTCAGACTTATGTTTGCATTTTCTTACGGCGCATAGCTTTATCCATCTCGGTTATGACATTTCCAGTCTTATACCAGACCATTACCATTGGGATATATCTAATCTTCTTCTTTTTTCTTATTTTTAGACATTGATTGCGGGACGAATTTGCACCAGAATCTTGTTCTTGTGTAGCCACGTGATTTCCATGGATATTCTTTACAGGAGAGATCCAAACGCCTCAGTTTCCACAGGTGACTCTGGTAGTCCTTTCTTAGTTTTTCTATGTGTTCCTCAAACTCCTGGATTTTTCTTTTAGAGTAGTGAGGCAGCTGGGACTGCTAGGAAACACATGCAGATGACACTGTTTCAGAGTTCATATTTCAGATTTTAAAGGGAGCACGCTTCACAAAGCAGTGTTATACAAGTACTTTTCATGATGCAAAATCGGCAGGGTTGAGGTTCAATGGACTGTGTTCTTGATCGAGTAGGGTTGGCTTTACAGTAATATAAAAACAGTCGTGCAAGACAATATTGGAGATAATTATTATTGCTGCAGAGATAATTATTTTAGAACTTGTCAAAAGGTATTTTTTTTTTTTTAAAAAGAAGCACACTTGACACCCACGCTATGTCTCCTCAATATCTGGGAGGCGACTGACCTCACGCAGGCGGAGCAGGAATGGGACACATTGGGGTGGTGTGTAGCTAAGCGTAACAGTGCCCAGAAGTGAGGAGTGGATACTATACCGTTGATGACAGATTGGGTAAAGGATATGGATCACGCCATGCTCGCCGAAAAAACAGTATTTAAAGGGAGGGGGTGCCCGCGCAAATGGGACCATAAATGGGGTAAATGGAATAAATATAGAGGAGATATATGTGTTTCTCCGACGATAGAACTCAGGAGGGAGAGGCCGCTGGGAGGGAGGGATGAGCAAAGGACTGGATGGCACATATGGTGGACAATCATGCATAGATAGAGTGATATGTAGTCTCCTGACCCAGGGACACGCAAGTGTTTTTCAGGTGGAGCGAATGGCTACGATTGGATTTTGATACCTTGGACTCCGGCAAGATTGATGGTCGCTGCGATCGATTTGTAACCGTATGTATTGGCTTACCTATATTGTCAAGGCTATTGTCTCTGCTGCTGCCTTTGTTTCTAATAAAAATTGTTAAAAAAAAAAAGAAGCACTTTATTCTTTTCCACAATACTGGTTCCCCCAACACAATCCCTGCAAACTCCACTAAAAAAATTGAAATTCCGTCATTAAATGACAACAATCTAAGATAAGTCGCTACACATTTAGTGCAACAACGGCCCCCGTTCCTGCTCTTTTGACCTCTCACATGTCTGAAGGCTTGAAATTCATTCGACATATTGCCCAATTGGGGAGTTCAACTAAATGCAGCTACAGTGGCTCTTGCAGCTCCCCTATCAACAGGTAAGGAACATGCTACTCCACAAAGGGAGATTGGGAGAACAAACTGCTCATTGTTGCTTTGATTAGAAACATTCCTGGCCCAACTAATTGTTTTCCACCTGTCTGCACTTGGCGAGTTTGGTCAGCGGCACTGGTTCCCTTCATCTAAGAACTTTTCCATTTCTATGGCACAAACCTGCATTACTTTCAATTTCTTGGTCTCTTGGTCAGTGGTGCTCCTGAATGTTTGTGAATGGGGAAGTTCACAAGTCGTGGTTATGATTACTCCTTACCTCGCAGTTTAAATTAACCTCAAAACACTAAAGCCCATATCTCATCTCTACGTCAGAAACGTTTTCTAAAACTGGCTACATTTGCCATTGCTTAAGGAATTTCCAACTTGGACCTCAGCATTTTTTATTTATTTTTCTCAGTATCTTTCGGTATTGTGTGGCGAAGGTCTTAAATACAGGCCCCAACTTCGTATTCTTCCAATTATGTGATTCTTATACTTTCTCTCAGGACTCATTTTTTTTGGCCCTTGCATTTGTCCATTTGTCGATATTACCACTTTTTAGTTAGACTATCCCTTGATCACTCATTTACAACCAGTGAATGTATGTCTTTTGTAGTCTCGTTTACTGCTGCTATTAAGTAAGTCTGGGAGGTTCTGATTCATTCTTTAATTAGTTTCCTAAAATCTTCTTTTAGGTTTGCGGTAGACAATATATAGTCAATTATTATCAGGAAAGTGGGTGTATGCACAAAACTTGTGAGTAAGTATTAATGATTCTCCTATTTCCTCTTATTCTGGGGGAGCCTCAACTTGACTACGTGAGATAACTCCATTCTCAACACAGGGACTTCAGGTTTTCACTGGATTGGAGTATCATTTCCAAGATGATAAGCCTTCTGTGTCACTGTCCCATCTTGGAGACACCACTAGGTATTATAGTCACATTTGACATTCTAGGGGCTCTGCAGTCATTGTCAAATAAGTAATCTCCTACAAAATGTCACCATCAAAATATAACAATTCCAGGCTACTAAGGGAGTAACAATTTAATTATCAAAGTCAGTCAAACAGCTGCATGTTACCAGCTTTCCAGGACAGTACCAGCATCCACCCAATTGTGTTCTGAAAATCCCAAAAAATCACTCTAGCACAGAAAGGTGTTGTCCTGCCCCGATTAGCAATCAGCAACCCTCTCAAATCTGTAGATGCTGCACAAACCCTCCACCACTAGGTTTTCACATTTAAATAGATCAGTGCTGCATTTTGGCCATTGAAAGTTATTTAAAGGGTGCAACATCTGGCAACCTGTGCCATACAAAGCTCAGCAACCGCACCTGGAGTCTCTGCCATTTGGCAATTGCTTCTCAGCAAGCTCTCATATTTGCATGCTTTGCCAATGCTTGTTTGTAAAGCATTGTTAAAAAAACCAAAGTGCTGGCGGTAACGCAAACACAGGTATCGCACAACTGAACACTGAATTCAACATATTCAATCTTTAAGAAATGCAGCGCTTATTTTTTAACTTTTACCCAGGAAACTCTGGAACACAATTTAAAAAGCCAACTGCATGATATTCAGCTTAATAATAAAACATTGAGTTAGCTGCACATACTTAAAAGAACCGGGAAATGTGCAAATGTAAATTGGCTATTTACTTTCCACATGACTAGGAATTGGAATACATGCTCCAGATGTAGGTGTTCTGCAGCAGTCCTGCACCAGATTTATGGAGTACACATCTCTCCGGTCACTCTTTCGCCTCAAATAAAGGCTGAGTGCAGAACCCTGCCCCCTTCCCAGTGTCAGAAATTCTGGCTTTGTGTGTCATGGCTTAGGCTTCCATGCAACATGTGGAAAGCAGAAGATACAGAAATTCAACACGATAAAGTGTGCCCTTTAGTGAAATCTGGGAAAAATAGACTTGTTGGTGTGCTTTTAGGGACAGGCTGGAAGGGACGAGGTGCAACATGGTGAGAGTAAGGATTTAAGGGGTAAGAAGCACATGGAAAAGAGTACAAAAAAACACATTGATGCCATGGAGTGCTAAAAAGAACAAGCATTTGCAATTCAGTAGGTCTCGCATCTACACAAGTTTGAGCTATTGACATTGTAAATGACAATGCCTTTTATTTATGTTTTGGGTTTTAATACATAAATAAAAGATATTATCATTTAGAATACTAATAGCTTAAACTATTGCATTGCAAATGCTTCCCCAAATGCGCTTGCCGCTATGTTCTGATTTTTCATCAACACCAACATTACTTGTTTCCTATTTTCTTAGCTTTAAAATCATTTCTTTAGAAGTTTCACGACCCACATCAGATTAAACAAGCATTGGCATAGCCAATTGGTCTCGCCTTTGGGACCTTATAAGTGTTTAGCCATGCAACAGTTGATGTTGTTGCACCAAGGATATTGTGCTGCATAACTAAATACTTATAAGGTCCCAAAAGCGAGACCTATTGGCTATGCCAATGCTAGTTTTTCTTCCTGCTCCTTAATTGAGTTCTCTTCTATTTCATTGCAGGATTCCGAAGGGGATCTTAGAGCTTGCCAGGCTGGCTCCCCTGATGATCCCTGCCGTCCCCAAATCTTGGGTACTAATGCAGAGGCTATAAACCCCACTCGAAGTGTGCCGTTAAATAACTCTCTGTGCCTTGCCATTGTTCCCAGCTCCTGTAAGAATGCCAGGTTGATGCCACTGCTCAAGAAACCTTCGACAGATAGATCTGTTCTGGCCAACTAAAGGCCTATTTCTTTGGTCCCGGCCTTTGCTAAGACCCTTGATAAGTTAATTAACACTCAACTTTCTAGCTATCTTGATGCCAACCAGTTGCTGCATTTTGTCTCAATCGGGCTTTCGCCCCGATTGCAGCACTGAGTCTGTGCTGGTCGAGGTCGCAAATACTATTAAAATGACAGTGGCCATTGGGAAGAAGGTGGCTTTGTTGCTTTTAGATCTATCAGCAGCATTCGATAAGGTTTCTTATCCTATCCTGATGCCCTGTCTGCGGGACATCGGGATAGGTGGGACAGCCTAGGCCTTGCTGCGTTCTGTTCTATCAAACAGATCTCAGTCGGTGTGGATGCCACCATTTGCATCTGACTCTTAGTCCATTGAGTTTGGGGTTCCCCAGGGCTCTGCCTTCAGTCCAACATTATTCAATATCCATATGTCTCCTCTGGTAACCCTGGTGAAATCCTTTGGAGTGCAGATTATCTCCTATGCTGACAGTACGCAGATTATTCTCACTTGGGACAGAAACTTCTCTAGTGCCCAACGCAGATTTGAAGCATGTCTGTCAGCTGTGTTTCAATGGATGTGCCAGACCAACCTTCAGTGCAACACTTGTAAGACAGAGTTACTGGTCTTTGGATCTCCTCCATTTTTGTGGGGTGATGAGATTTGGCCAAGTTTTGCTTTATCTCCTCCGACCCCTACTATGGTAGTGAAGAACCTCAGAGTGAAGTTTGAAAGTAATTTGACCTTCAAACCACAAGTGGAGAGCACAGTTGGGACTTGTTTTGGCCTCCTGCATTTCTTGAGGAAGTTTCTGTTCCTTTTGTCAGAAGACGATAGTCCATGACCTCATAACATCTCGGCTGGACTATGCCGAAGAGCTCCACTGGGGCCTCCCTCTATACCTACTCAAGAGACTCCAGTTGGAGCAGAATGCTGCTGCTAGGCTCCTGCTGAATATCCTGAGGAACGTTTCTGTTCAGGCCCATTTCAAGGAGCAACATTCACTGCTAATTTGGGCAAGAGTAAGATTTAAGGGACTGGTGCTTGCCCATACAGCTTTTTATGGACTTGGTCCTAAATATTTATCTAAGCAATTTTTTCACTGTTTGCTCTCCAGAACCCTACGTTTGGCTGAAGCACTGTTGGTTGTGGCGCCAAAGACAAGGAGGAAGAAATGGGGAGGATCTTCCTTTTCTGACCTAACCACTGCTAGCTGGAATGCTCTCCCTCGGCACCTGCAGGCTATTCAGGATACAGGCTCTTTAAACGTAACCTGAAAACCTGCCTTTTCAACTAAGCATTTTAGTTTGTGTCCCCTCACATATACATTGTGGTGCAGTGGTCTACACACCTGCAGAGCCAGGACACTCCTTAGAAAATCTGTGCGCTTTATAAGCTCCACTTTGATTGATTGATTGAAGTAATATCTTTAGATCCTAGATGCTTTAGACACCCACGGCTTGACAATAATCAAAATATGCATCGATGATGAACAGACCCCAACACTTGAATACAAGATAAAATACCAGTGGATATTTCGTGTGTGTACTCCCTAGAGTGTATAGGAGTGAGAAGCGAATGTTGGGTTGGAACCCCTGGCCTCCCAATATTGTATTACATTATACCACCAGAGAGGGTTATCCATGCATAATTAAATCACAATTTTGTCAGCAAGATTGTTGCATAGCCCATCATATATCTCATAAAAGTATAAGATCAACACCCGGCACTTGATCAATTGTGTAGGGATTGTACTTAAGAATAAAATTGTCTGCCAGATCCAATTGTGTTTTATTCTATTGGTCCTTTGGCAAGGTTAAAAACAGCACGATGCCATAAGGGTGCAGTGACACCATACATCTGTGGGTGACATTTTTCAGCCACTTTAAATGCCCTTGTGGGTCAGTTGGCTTTCTTAAGGACCATTAAGTGTATTATCCCTATATCTAATGGTTGCTTTTTGGAGCCCTAGATAGTCATGCCCCCTCCCCCATGTCTAAATGAGCATGCGTCAGAGTATTTAATCTCATATTGGACTTAGACTTTACAACACTATACTGGCACCTGCTACTTTTACAGGACTTTGTTTGATAGGACATAGATCACATATGTCATGCTAAATATAACAGAACCAGGCTTCAGCTCATTCAATGAAGTAGCTAGGTGATTAAGCCTTTCAAAACAAGGGGGCATATTCTCAAGGAACTATCGCCGAGTTATCTGCACTTTAGCGCAGCCAAAGTCGCGATAAATCTATCGCCCCATTCACAAGCCGGTGCAAACAGCCGATATCACCATTTTTCCAGCGATAGCATCCACAAAAAACATCGCCATGGGTGACCCCAGCAACTATCGCTAATGAGATGCAGAGTAGGCATTTCCGAGCAAAGAGCCGAGACAACACCACTCCACAACATTCTCAACGACCAGCCAGATCTGCGCTAAGACCACAAAACATGTGATAAGGCGCGTTAGCAGCAGGAAATTAACACCTGCCCTGACCTGGTGCAAAGTCGGTCGATAACCGGCACCAGAAAAGGGAGCCCAGCCCAGAGCCACACCTGAAGAACAACAGAGGCCATGTAGCTACTCATCATGCAGCTCGGAGCCCCAACAGGGCCACAACACCCACCGCCACCACCCCTAGGACCGCCACCCCCCACTGGTCCCCCACCGCCCCCCCCCCCAGGACCACCACAGAGGCAGCGCAGACAAAGACAGCGGACCTTCAGGAAACGCACCAGCCTCACAGATTTAACACCAGAGCATGTCATTGCCCACTACAGACTCAAAAGGACAACCATCCTCCGCATCCTGAACATCATTGCCCACAGGCTGACGACACCAACACAGCGGATAACCAACATCCCTCTGCAGACAAAGCTGCTGGCTGTGCTGCACCTGTTGGCCTCTGGAACTTTACAACCAACAACCGCCAGAGTCATAGGAGTCTCACAGTCAGCCCTATCCAAGTTCCTCAAACCTGTCCTGGATGCCATCCTCAGCTTGGTACCCCAGTACCTATACTTCCCCCACACTGCGCAGGAACAGCTGGAGACCAAGCAAGGTTTCTATGCCATAGCTGCATTCCGCACGTGTTGGGGACAATTGACTGTACGGTGGTTGCAGCAGCAGCGGAGAACGAGACGACAACGAGGAAGACGCCGGCTGCCCTCCTGCTCTCCTTCCACTCCGCTTTCACTCCGCCACGCTCCACAAACTAAAACCAAGTGCCTAACCAAGTGCCTAACGGTCCCCCGATTACCTTCAGATTTCCTACCGCAGCTTTTGCTCGCGTTTGCCCACCCCTTGCCCTTATTAGCGGTCAGCGAGGGGGTCGCGCTGTGGACTGGCGGCATTAATCTGGTGTTGGTTGCGGCGGTGGCGGCAAAGGTGGTAAAGGAGGTTGCAGCGCTCAGCGGTACCAACCACATAGATCGTCCTGTGCCCCAGCTGACTAGTGGGGACAAGCGGAGGGGGGTACGGCAAGAGTACCGGTGGTGGCTGGCTGGCTGGCAAGGCCTGAGTACAGTGCAGGACAGCGACTAATGGTCGTGGAGCTAAAATTCTAGCACATTCTTAGCGCGAACTCGAGTTTGCTTGGGCTGAACGGTCATTGAGAGCCCTCATGGTCCTACACTGACTCCGGCACCGGGTGTTGTTCGCCGTTGGACTCTTGTGTACTCTTTGGAAGCCTGCCTTTTTATTGAATCTTCAGTTTTAATGTGTGTGACTCAAGAACCCTGCTGAAAGCTGCTGGCGGTTTGACGCTGAGGTCGGGACTGCGAGGACCAGCAGCCCCGTTACCGGAATCAGCTGCATCCTCTTCCCGCCCCCGCTGCCAGTCACTACATAACTCCTCACAGCCCCCGCTTCGCGGGAGCCGTTCGCCGTGGAACTCTTGTGTACTCTTTGGAAGCCTGCCTTTTTACTGAATCTTCAGTTTTAATGTGTGTGACTCAAGAACCCTGCTGAAAGCTGCTGGCGGTTTGACGCTGAGGTCGGGACTGCGAGGACCAGCAGCCCCGTTATCGGAATCAGCTGCATCCTCTTCCCGCCTCAGACATTTAACTGACTGCCACTCCCGCTGCGCGGTCGCGCGCCGGGAGAAGCCCAGGACAAGGGCGGGACCGTTTGTGGCCGTTAGTGGCCGGACTGGTCGGGTTGGGCCACCCATATTGGCTAGATTATTTTGCCGCTTATTGTTTCCCGTGTTCTGTCTGTTTATAACAGTGAAAACATGAGCAGAAGAAACCATTCTGGCACAACACTCGTAAAAAATCACACTGGGACTGTAACTAAACCCTTACCTAGTCTGACCGCTATTGATCGCATGTTACAGAAGACAATAGGGGTGGTGGCCAATGCAATCGAAAACACTGAACGCCGCCTTTCTTTACCTGCTGTCAGCTTTCTTCCTTCACAAGCTGCCAACATTTCGTTTGTAACTGTTAATTCTCAAGATTCGATCCTGGCTCCGTCGTTTGTGGCCTTACCGGGACCCCACCCCATCTCCACCACCCAGCCTGCTTTATCTATTACGGCTATTGACCCACCAGCCGCAACCCTAGATTTAGCCAGATTATCTCAGTCCCCTACCATTTTTTCAAATGACCTGCCTACGGATTTTCTCCCCCATTCAGGGGCTGTTTCCCCAACTTCATTTTGTGATTCACCCATAAACTCTTCCTCGGGGTCAATCCCCCCGGTAAGCCCATTACCTCATACTCCGAGGGTGATAACAAGAGGGCAAAAAAACAGGTCCATTCTAAAAAACTCTACTAGGGATGGGCTTAGTATAAAAAAGGCAAAGCCTGCTACAACTCGGAAAAGCGCCATTGGCGATAACAAATATAAAAAGGTCACCCCGAAATCCACTGCCACAAGAGGGAAAAAAGCAGTCAAAAACGTAACCTTGAGTGCAGCTAAACCGTCCCAGGATAATGGCTTGCTCGTAAATATCCCTGATCAATTACCTATCCCAGTTCCTTCCCACTTTTCAACTGAGAATTTTTTGGAAAGAATTGAACATCTTATGAAATCCTTAATGTCTCCACTCATGGAAAGGGTAAAATGTTTAGGGGAAAAAATGGACAATATGGAAAAAATAATGCACACTTTTACTACTAGTTCTGGCCAAGCGGAAACTAATTTACACCCCAAGGACAAACAAAAAAAAATTAATTTACAGTCTGGTAAAAAAAGACCAACACCAACTCGCTCTACTACTCCGGTATTGTCCATCCCGCCCACTAACATTTTATCAGCTCCCCTGGGGATTTCCGAATCCAGGACAACAGGGGTAGCCGCACCACACAGGGATGCTGAGCCTGTAAGCAGTGTAACAAATACCACTCATACCCTAGGTCCCTCTAGGGACCGTTCCATACAACCAACCCCGTTGCAGTCTTTCTTACATATTGATTTACCCCCACAATCAACTCCTTACACTGTTGTTCTAGTTGGGGTACCAGAGCTATCACAGGGCAAATTAGAAACTTTTCCTGAGCTAAGAAATAAAGTTGCTCACTGGTTGAATAGGAATAGACCATTACCCATTTCTATGTCCGGAGAAATTCTATTCGCAAGAAGGTTAAGTTGGGTGGACCACAGGCCAAAGGATATCTTAGGAGATTGTATCGTAATAAATTTCAGGGATAGGCGAGTGATCCATCATATCTGTAATTTTTTTCCATTGAGTGCTAACACCAAGATTCAAGTTAGGGATCTGACTTTTTTCTATCCCCAACCTTTTTCTAACCTATCAGACATACACTCCCGTGATTTAACATCCCTGGCTAGAAATGAGGCCCCCAGACTATGTTATAATATTCCGACTTTTAATCATTACGATCAACTTTCTGATCTGGAGAGAGTGGATTGACTTAAATCAGATGGATTGTCAGCTATGCCCTTGTGTAATCCACCTCCCGTTAGTGCAGAGTTGGACCATCTTCTTGAGGGCTTTGAAACATCTGGGTCCCTTTCTTCACCCATCGTTCAGTCTCTTAATCAGGCTGATTCTTTAAGACTGCTTCCTGACGGAGTGACCCATAAAGATGTCTCATTGCTTAATATTTTATTTTGGAACGTTGCCGGCCTTCGTTCAAAGGTTTTGAACGACCTCTGGCTTACTTTCATTCAGGACTTTGATATCCTCTGCTTTCAGGAAACTTGGGCTTCCACTGAAATACATCTCCAGGGCTTCAAAACATACTTTTCCCCAGCCTTACCTTCTCCCTCTGGCAGAGCCAAGGGGGGCCTGACTATCTTTGTTTCTAATACCCTCCGTTTTACATCAATAGTCCCAATAGCGCTGAAAGCAAATTTTCAAATTCTTCTTCTTCATTGGAATACCTGTAAAGCCTTAGTTCTAGTGAATTTTTATAACAATCTTTCTGCTTCCGTTTTGGCTAATGTAACCAAGGAACTACAAGGTCATTTCCAAGAAATACTTTTAAAAACCCGCAAGGAGTTAGTTCTAATATGGGGTGGGGATTTTAATCAAAATCTTTGCACGCATAGTGATAATATAGTGTGCGGCATAGTGGATGAGAATGATGATCCAATACCTCACTTCGCGCACACTTCTACTGGTTATCTCTTTAATGAGATATTGAGCGGAACTGATCTTACACTAGCTAATAATATTCTGAATCCACCCACACCCGTGTTACCAACTTTTAATGGAAGAGGCAGGCCATCCACCATTGATTTTATATTTCTTTCGATGGCAGCAGGCAAAGATCTTTCTAACTGCAAAACACACGATATCACCATTAGCGATCATTATCCTATTAGTCTCGTTTTAAAAAATCCTAATACTCGAGAGAGGTTTAATATTGAGGGAACTTTAGCCCAAAATAATCTAACTTTAGACAGAATGAACGGATATTCACTAAGATGGGAAAAGGTTGAACCCATGGCCATTACAATATCTTTGGTCAAAAAATTGGGTCCAGTGATCAATAAATGTCTTGATCCAGGCATTTCTAACGAGGGAATCATGGATAACTTTGCAACACTACTGATAGCAATAAAGGATTCCCTATTAGTAAAGAAAAAAAATGGAAAACCTAAGGGATGGTTTGATTCTTGTTGTTCCAAGGCGCACAAGAATTTAAAAACTGTCCTCCTAAATAAGGCAAGGAATAGTAAGGAAATTGCAGCTGCCAGAATTAAATATAAACAAGCTCTAAGGCATAGGAAAAACAACCTAAAGAAAGAACTCCTCGATCAATTACATAAAACATCCATTCTTGGGGACACCGCTGCCTTCTGGAAGGTTGTGAAATCCCCTTTCCTAACAGATACTGCGCCAAAGCCAACTGTTGAGGTTGCAATAGACGAACAAACTTGGCTTGGATATTTTGAGCGGATATTCAGCCTCCCCTCAACCGCTGGCCCTTTAACTCCTTCCAGATTATATACCCCGAAATTCCCTCTGTCAATCAATATTCAATACGAGGAGGTGGAACAAGCCTTAAAAGCTAGCAAAAATGGTAAAGCCCCGGGCCCCGATGGGGTCCCAATTGACTTTTTTAAATTCATGACGGACTTATGGCTTCCAATTTTAACCAGGGTTCTACAAGCTTCTTGTGCAGTAGGCCCCATTGATTCCTGGACTAAATCAATTCTTGTCCCCATTTTTAAAAAGGGGGACCGTCACTTGCCATCCTGTTACCGACCTATTTCCTTATTAGACTCACTCGGGAAAGTGGCCGGGCGTATTATCCTAGAGCACTTGCAGCAATGGGCACTGGAAAACAAAGTTCTTTCTGATCTTCAGTATGGCTTTCGCGAGGGCTTGGGAACTACAGAGCAAGCCCTTAACCTCTCCTTGATGATAGACAAATATGTTAGTGCTAAAGGAGGGGCCCTCTACTTGGCATATGTGGACCTCTCCGCAGCATTTGACTGTGTCAATCACACCAAACTGTGGATCATCCTGGAGAATATGGGAATAGAGGAGCCCCTAATACTTTTCCTGCGCGGACTGTACTCAGGTGCTACAGCCCGTGTGAGATATGGCTTGGGGGGTGAGGTGACAAAACCGTTTAGAGTAGAGCGCGGTGTTAGACAGGGATGCGTCCTGGCCCCATTTTTATTCAACCTATACACAAACGGCTTGGAGAAAGCCATGCTATCTGGGGCAAAGGACCTCCCCACCATTAACAACCGTCCCATACCGGCCCTACTCTACGCGGATGACGCTGTAGTTCTGGCGCGAACTCCGCTTGAACTGCAGCGTTCCCTCACGAAATACCATTCATTTATGGAGAACTTGGACCTGAGGATTAACATTAAAAAAACATTTATAATGTCCCTCGGGCCATCGAAAAAGAACAAAATGTCTATTTCTGTAGATCACCAAAAAATAGAGAGCACTAACACGTACCCTTACTTGGGTATTGTTTTCAATCAAACTTGCTCCTGGAAGAGTGCCATCGAGTCTAGAAAACTCACTTTTGCAAGAACAACTGCCGCTTTGGTTAATTTCGCCAGCAAATTAGGTAGACGACCCACTGTTGAACTCCTGGAAATTTACAAGGCAAAATGCATCGGTAGTGTAATTTATGGGGCGGGTGTGTGGGGCTACGCTATGATTGACGAGGTCCAAAGGGTGGAAAACAGATTCCTAAGATTCCTCCTTGCAGCCCCGCGGTCTACCTCAACCTATGTATGCCATTTAGAAGTAGGATTGCCCTTTGTAGCAGATCTAATAAGGATCCAACCTTTGTTACTATGGCACCGCATTTGGACCTCTATAGACACTACCTTTACCCAAGGGTTCATAAAAGACTGTATCGCCTTGGATAGAGTACATAAGGTTAAATGGATTGCCTACGTAAAGAGATTCTTAAGTGATCTGGGCATGATCCAGTATTATCTTTCCCCCTCGAAAATTGCTGAAATTCCTAGGAAGCAATTTAAAAAGTTGTGCCTCACTCAGCTTGAATCCCTGAGGTTAACTAGCGAAGCCCACAAACCCACAGTTCAATACTCCTTATTGACCCAAACGACCCTCTCAATTCAGCCCTATCTGACTTTTAACGTTACTGATTATGAGAAATCTCTTTTAACAAGGCTTAGACTGAATGTTTTTCACCATTCGGTTACCTTTCCTATCTCTAAATCTTGGGAAAGACATCTTCAACCTTGTCCTTGTGATATGAGTTCTTCTCAATCCACAATGCATACAGTAATGTTTTGTAAATTTTACAACGACTTGAGAAAGCGGTGGTTAACCCCGATTTTTAAAATTTGGGGTTTACGTAGATGTCGTCCCGCTTTCCTTGTCTTGCAACTATTGGACACCGAGTTGTTTGCTAAACAAACAGTTATTTTTTTGAAATTGGTAGTGAGACATAGGCAGAATTTGTGACATGTTAAATAACTTCTTTTTAAATATTTATTTTTTTGGTTTTAATATGTATCCTTCTTTATTCCTGAAAACCTTAAAGCTTTTGTCAATTGTTTTTCTATGTACTTTTATGGTTGCCTTTTTGGCTCCCGAATAAAGATTGATTTGATTTGATTTGACTGTACGCATGTCCTACTTGTGCCCCCTGCCGTTACTGCACACAATTAACGCAACAGAAAGCACACGCATTCCATCAATGTGCAGGCAATTGTGGACCACCGGGGACTATTCACCTATGTCATTGCCAACTACCCAGGCAGTGTACATGACTCATACATCTTCCCACAGTCCATTATCAACCGGCGCTTCCAGGATGGCACCTACAGAAACGCAGTGCTCGTTGGTAAGTACCAAATGAAACACCACACACCTCCAATCCATTATCATGCAACTCACAACTCTGTCAATACACATGTTACAAACCCACATACAACATGCCAAACAACATGCCCACCCACCAGACAAAACAGCACAACTTACTGTGGCGACCTGGCCTAGCCATGTACATGAGCCATCAATGGCATAGCACCTCAGCCACACAATAGCAGGATGTGGGGAGAGGTGGGAACCAGGCATGTGCGAAGGAGGCAACTGACCCATAAATGAGAAGCTACACAATGCCAAGTGTGGCGTGGATGTGCTGGACAGACTTCAGTATGCAGACCACAGACATATCCATGTCGACATATAATGTTGGTGTTGGTAGTGTTGTGGACAGTGGACGCAACCATTTCACCCAAGCCAGTGGGGAAGATCACGGAAATGTAGCTTGTTACGTCCCCCCTGTAACCGTGTGCGGAGTAGGCTGGCCCAGCGTACGCCAGGCTAGCTTAGGGGTGTGAGTAAAAAGCAAGTATCTGTGGGCGTGGTTCTCTTCCGGAATGCCCAACGTGTCTGCCAGGGCGGCGCCTCTCACCCCGCCACGAGGCCAACGCCGTGTGCGGCCGTGCCTGCGATCCTGGGTGCCTGCCGCAGCCCGGGCTGCTGCTCCCAGGACCAGTCTCGTCCGCCCCTGCGCATTCCAGGCCTCACTGCTCACCTGCCGACACCAGCTTGTCTTCAAGAGTGCCAACCACGTGCCGGTGCAAGCTCCAAGCCCGAGGCCCGCGACCTTGGCAGTCTCCTCATACCATCACGGCCTCCCGGAGCAAGGCCCGCAGTACTCCTTTTTCGTTGACGTACTCCGCCGGCATACACAGCGGACAAGTAGGTCACACATTTGGAACTGAGTCTTGTTCACACAATGGCAGAGTACATATTTAAGGCACCGTTTAAATCCCTATACTTCCTTCGATGTGGTGCCAGCAACTCTGTGCATAGCATTCCGACAACACGTGTCTGTGGGCCCCTGAGGACTTCTGCCTTTGGCCTACACTCCGGTCCAGCCGGCCTCAGACAAATCCAATCCAGTCCGTCCCAGGCAGGACACGACATCGTCGCAGGGTGCACACCCGCTCAGCTCTGGTGCCCCCACCTCCGTCAACCAGGAATCTTCTCCACATGCCATTCCACCGCCGTATGTTAGAGATCCAGGAGGAGCTGGCTGCACAGCGGTTGCCCCACGCTGACCGCTGCCTCCGGCACACACTGCGGTCGAGTAGGACACACAATTGGAACTGAGTCTTGATTTGTTCATTGCAGAGTTAATATCATTGTACAGGCCTCACCGCAGACTGCATCCCCTCCCAGCTCTGGTGCCACTTACTCTGTGCCACGGGAGTCAGGGACACTCTCCCATTGAACTTTGTTGGCGTCTGAGTCTATGGCCTGGGGGTTGTCTTCATCATGTAGCTGATACTGAAATGGTGGGATAAAAGGCGACTGTAGCATTCAGCTCCTCCAGATTGCCTGTTTCTGCTTGCTTCTGCCATCTGCATCATGCCCTGGATGGACACCTTCCACTGTCCCCCGTAACACCCTGCGACATTCTCCTTGGACATCAATGAGGACCCGCTCAGCACTCGTGGCCCTATCCCCACTCTTGAGGTCAGGGAATCGTTATCTGCCACAACTACTTTGTACTGTCTAAATTGTTTTAAACTTGATTTGTGGGGCTAAGGAGCTGTGTTCAATGCTCCTGGGGGGTATTTCAGCATTTTAAACTTTTTTATCGCGTCAACCACTTGTTTACTTACCCTTTTGTGCTTGCACTCGCTACCTTCACGCTCCCAATAGGAAGGGTAGCGTTATAGTTGTTGCTGCTGTCTGCGCACGCGCCACGCACTTCCGCTATTTTAGGAGCGAGGTCGCGGCCGCGCAGCAGCACTCTTGAGGTCAGGGAATCGTTATCTGCCACAACTACTTTGTACTGTCTAAATTCTAAATTGTTTTAAACTTGATTTGTGGGGCTAAGGAGCTGTGTTCAATGCTCCTGGGGGGTATTTCAGCATTTTAAACTTTTTTATCGCGTCAACCACTTGTTTACTTACCCTTTTGTACTTGCACTCGCTACCTTCACGCTCCAAATAGGAAGGGTAGCGTTATAGTTGTTGCTGCTGTCTGCGCACGCGCCACGCACTTCCGCTATTTTAAGAACGATGTCGCGGCCGCGCAGCGGACGCGCGCAGCGGGTGCGCCGCTGGCGCGCCGAAGGCGCACCTAAGGCAAGCCCATCTGCGCCCGTCCGCGGCCGGGGCCTGGGGCCTGTCACTCTGCCCAATCTATATCCTGCTCCCCTAGGGACTTAATCTCCCTACACACATCCTGGCCGCTGGCCGCTACTAGTTATTTAAAACTTAAACAACTTGGCATTCTACAAGTACGCAGGACCTTCTCCGAGCTCCAGACTCTCCCATCTTCCCTTATCCCTGGACATATAGTCACTTCCCTCCCCTCCAAATCTCTGCCCGTTCAGGCCCCTGCTAATATGGAATTAGCAATTATATATCTCAACACTCGGTCGTTAGTCCGTCATCAACTTGACATATGCCACCTTCTGGACGCAGACCGACCGGATATCTTACTCATAACGGAGACTTGGCTGAATGAGGACTCCTTCCCTGACATTTTGGCAGCCATTCCACCTGGGTACTATATCCTCCAAGCTAACCGCCCAGCTGGGAAACCGGGTGGCGGCGTAGCCGCCATTATTAAACTTCCCCTTAGGTTTACTTCCCTCTCCCTACCCGATATCCCTCAGGTCGACTACCTAGTCATTCGTTTTGATTCCTCGGTGTCTCCTCTTACTTGCGTCGTGGTATATCGCCCCCCCCCAACCTATGCCAAACTTTCCCTTGCTCTTTGGCGACTTACTCTCCCAGCTTACAATCAATTCTTCCAGACTGCTGGTCCTGGGAGACTTCAACTATTGGCCATCAGACGCCCTTGAAAGCTCTTTCTCTCTGGCTTTCACCGATCTATTAAGTGGGCTCAACGGCCTTCAACATATTCACATGGCCACTCACTCTAAGGGCCACACTCTTGATCAAGTGTGGACCTACAATCTAGGAATTGAGTCGCTCACGATTACACCTTGTCTTTGGTCGGATCACTTTTTAATTTCTTTCTCCCTTTTGGTCCCTCCACCGCCTTCCCGCAGCCGAGGCCCTAGCCTCTTGGCCCGCAATTGGAATAAAGCAGACCTTGACTTATTTTTTACCTCCTTAACATCCTCGGCTCTGCCTAGTCCCGGCTCCATAGACTCCCAAGAAGCCGCACTTGTCAAATGGCTAGAATCCGCCAGCGAAAAGGTTGCCCCCCTCAAGATAATCAGAACTAAGCGTCCTCATGACGCACACCGATGGTTCTCGGACAGCCTCAAATCTTTAAAACTGGGACTCCGCCAAGCCGAGCGCCGTTGGCGCAGAAACTACGACCACTCAGAAAAGCTACAATTTTTAAAACTCTCCGGCGAATACAAACAGGCCATTTCAGTCGCTAAAACGGCCTATTTCTCTACTAAAATTCTTAACTCTGCACAAAAATCAAAAGAAATTTTTGCCATTGTGGAGGAACTCTCACACCCCGACAGGGTGACCCTCAAACCCCTACCATCTCAGGCTCTCTGTGATTCCCTCAATAAATTTTTTATTGATAAAATCCGCAAAATTAAACATAGTATCCTCTCTGGATCCCCGGTGATGTTCCCTACTGATAACACTCCCTTCTCTAATCCCCACTCCCTTACTCAGTTTCCCCCTATACTAGAAGGTGACTTTCTTTCCCTGCTTAATAAAGTTTCATCTGGCTCTCCCACGGACTGCTGCCCTCCCGCGATTCTTCGTGCTGCCTTTTCGGCCTGCCCTACCCCTCCACTAGCCCTCCTGAACAACTCTCTTCTGTTCGGTGAGGTTCCTAGCCAGTTTAAGAACGCTGAGGTGGTTCCTATATTAAAAAAACCTAATGCCGACCCTGCAGTCATGGGCAATTTTCGCCCCATTTCCCTTCTCCCTTACTTGAGTAAGGTACTTGAGACACATGTGACTGGAGCCCTCAGTTCTTTTATTGAAGAGTCTAACTTCTTAGACTCCCAGCAAGCTGGGTTTAGATCTGCTCACTCGACGGAAGCGGTTATACTCTCTGTCATGGAGGAACTCCGTAGAGGCGCCGACTCTAATACCAGTCAAGCCCTGATTCTTCTAGATCTATCGGCGGCCTTTGACACGGTCGACCATACCATCTTGGCCTACCGTGTCAAAGAGGCAGGCATCAGCGGGACGGCCCTCAGTTGGGTCCGCTCCTTTCTGACGAACCGCCATCAATCTGTTCGGCTCTCCCAGTTCTCGGCTGATAAAATGCAGCTCACTTGCGGCGTTCCACAGGGTTCGTCTTTGTCACCACTCCTATTCAATTTGTATCTTACTCCCCTTATTCGCTCCCTCCGGGGAAGGAATGTCACTGCATTTAATTATGCAGATGACATTCAGCTTGTCTTCAACCTTGACTCATCGAACGAAGCGATTCAAGATTTCCAACTCACCCTCTGTCATATCAGTAATTGGATGGGTGCTCACCATCTTAAGCTTAACCCCGACAAGACTGAGCTTGTTCTTGTCGGAGGCCCATCCAACCCCTGGAACTCGACGTTTTGGCCCTCTTCTCTGGGTCCTTCTCCTTGTCCGGCTGACAAGGTGAAAAGTCTGGGAGTCTACATCTCCCACGATCTTTCAATGAAACATCAGGTCAGTGCCACTGTGTCCTCTTGCTTCTTCCAGCTTAGGAAGATCCGGAAAATAGCCCACTTCCTGACCACTGAGGCCCTTACCCTGGCACTATTGGCATTAGTCATTTCCCGGATTGACTATGCCAATGTTCTGTATGTAGGCATCCCACAATATCAACTTAAAAGATTACAGTTGATACAGAATCAGGCTGCTCGCCTGATCTATCATTATTCCAAACATTTTCACGTTCACCCTTTGCTCAAAGCCTTACATTGGCTCCCTGTATCGGAGCGTTGCAAGTTTAAACTTGGCTGTTTGACCCATAAATCTCTGGCCGGTATTGGTCCTTCTTTCATCTCCTCTCTCTTGCATCCCTATGTTCCCTCTAGGCACCTTCGCTCCTCTCATCATGCACTCCTCCAGACACCTAGGTTTAGGCGCAAAAAACACGGTGGCCTCAGATTCTCTTTTCTAGCCCCCTCCTTTTGGAATTCACTTCCGTTGGAACTCAGACTTTCTCCTTCTTACCCTCACTTTAGGTCCCTTCTTAAAACCCACCTCTTTCATTCTATTTATATATAAGTACTCTTTTCTCCCTCTCTGCCTCTTCTCAAGTAAGTGCTTAGCGCCAAGAAACCGTCCGGTGTAAGTTGCGCTTTATAAGAACTTTTTACATTACATTACATTACATTACATTACATTTTACATTACATTACATTACACATCTCAGTGCACCACAAGTCACCGTCCCTTGCGGGTGTGCCTGTGCCGGCCGCAGGGCATCTGGGACCACTAACTCGGTGCAGCTCACGTCATGGACCCTTGCTGTTTGTACTTTGAACTTCTGATTGTCTGATCACTGTTGTAGTTGTTGCCAGCACCAACCAAGCCCTGAGGGGTTGCTTACACTACCCAACACCCATCCAGCACAGGCGTCACTGGACGTGTGACCCTGGCAATAAAAGGGGCCGGGCGCACGTGCCCGTAGCCAGTTCCACAAATTCTCTCAGTGTGTCCGTGTGGTCATTATGTATGCATGAGGGCCCCGGGCCATACCACATCACATTGTGCTGTGTACAGCGTGCGCAACCTTGTCACCTCAGGCAGTGGGGTAGACCTGGGACATGTAGCTGGGCCGGTTCCCCCTGTGAGCGTAAGGGAGTGGACCGGTGTACTGCAATAAGGCATGAACTCTACATTCTTGTTAGCCCTATCCTTACCATAGGCCTACACACACGTGGCCGCCCACCTTCAGCGCACAACATCACTGTGTCGTTGTAAGGCTTGTTGGCATGCGCAGAGGGCCATGACAATGGTGTGCCGTAGGGGTGCAAGTGATGCAACCCCGCTGCGCACACCAGTGAATGGGCTCGGGGGAGGGAGGAGCAGCAGTGAGGCTACGTAATACATATTGATGCCGCTCAACACATCATGCAGAACCAACTATTGACTCATGTCTCTGCACTGTCACAGGTGACCAAGGATATGCACTCTGCACTTGGATGATGACGCCCATCCGAGCCCTGGACACACAGGCCCAGAGGCAGTACAATGTGGCCCACAAATGCACCAGGGGCATCGTGGAACAACATTTGGCATGTAGAAGTCACGTTTCAGGTACCTGGAGGTCACAGGTGGAAGGCTCCTCTACAGCCCTGACATCGTGTACAAGATGATCGTTGCATGATGTGTGTTGCACAACATATGTGTACGCAGCAAGGCACCATGGATACCAGTCCCAGAGGCACCGGATGATGAAGATGAGGCAGGTGGACCACACCCCTCTGCAGTCGCAGCAGGAATTTCTTCTGATTAACACGTCACATTGTGACCATCCTTGGCAATCATGGGACAGTACAGGATAACCAATGGCACAGCATGTGCAAATAAATGCATTCCAAAGTAACATTACCTAAGTGCATGTCACTCATCTGTTCGGGCACATCACTCAGACAGGTGTGAGTGTGACATGTGTTGATGACGATTTTATAATGTGTTCATGGGTGGTGGGTGTGTCACCTCTGTGCAGTGGGGCTGTTTGGGGTGTCAAGTATTCGAAATGCCAGTTTTGTGTGTCACAGTTAGTAGGGTATCCCAATCTACGGCGTTTCACGTGTGCCCAAGATCATTTCATTTTGGCTGCCATTTGTGACCTACAGGTAACAACAGTGCTCCTTTTGGGGTCAGTTATGTACCACCATGATGCAGAGATGCCCCCTGTGACTCAAGTCCCACAACATGGGCAAAATGTACGTAAGCGGGAGTCACTGCCCCTACATTAGTCCACGCTGTCATTATTGATTGATCATGGCAATGACACGTCTGTGTGCAGGGGGGGTTGCTTGCCCCTCTGCAATGTGAAGGGGAGATGCGGTTTCACTGTGTGTTCCATACATGTGTCTGCATAGGCGCGGTTTACATGCAGACTGCATGTCAATGTACATTGTGACTGTGAGGAGATGCCTTTGTGATGCGGGACAATGGTCATTTGTTCTACGTCACGGATGTGGGGTTGTGCTCGTACATTGTCATCTCACCGTTCTTGTTCTCTGCTTTTATGGTGCCTTTTCCCGCATGACGCGTGGGAATTGTAGGCCTATCACTGGTTATCGCTGATTTTTGTATCGCGATTGGCCTCATCGCAGCTTTTTTTGCGTTCGTGTTTCGCATTTTTGCTGCGTTGCGTTGGTTTTAATGCGGTCATTTGACGCGTTGTGGTGGGTCTATTGCATGGTGTCGCCGTGTTGAGAATACCACGTTGACACAGTTTTATTTTCTCACGATGGACTGCGATGTGAAGAGTTGCGTTAAGCTACTTTTGCGGTAGTTATCACATGTTCTTGAGAATATCCCCCAAGTTCTGCAATCTGGATTTGTAAATTTTAGGCCGTAGGTAAATCTTCCACCTGTACCATTATTATCAGGTCTGGTGCAATAGTTAGGCAAACTTTATGTGCCTTTATTTGACATTGTGCAATGGCATCGACAAACACCATGTCTACTGGCTGCAGTGGTGTGTTGATTAAAGTGACAGAACTTTGAAGTTGGTCAAGGGATGCCTTATCAACAAGTAAGTAATATTTATTTGAAGGAGATTTTAACGTTATAATGGATATGGCAGCCCAATCATTTAACGGAATCCTCTTTTGAAGCAACTTGTTTTTTTTATGCAAAGAAAGGCAAGCCACTAGGCTTCATTACTATCTCACTCTGCTAGCTGAAAAAAAATAGAAATATAAGTATTATGACTAGTAATGGGCTTTTCATGTCTCTCTTTTCTTTTAGACTCACTATGAAAGACTAATAGGTTTCTACAACCCTACCTTGAACTACCAACTTTTATGAAAGTTGTATCCAGAAGTGACACTGAGCTTTCACAGCATGATTTATGTGCTGTGATAAATTATTAACGCCCATGGTAAGGGACTGTTTTGGAGTGTTGTAGGAAAGTGCCCATGGTTACCCCCACTTTTTGCCTGACATCTGATGCAAGCTGACTTGATGTGCCCTGGGTCCCTGCCAATCAGGTTCCCAGGGCCTGTGTTTTTTCCCAAGACTGTACCTTTGTATCCATAATTGGCACATCTCTGGACACAGATACACCCCTTGTAAAAGGTACCATGGGTACCAAGGGCACTGTGACCAAGGAAGGCCTCTATGGGAAGCAGCACCTATTGTGCCACCCTTAGAGGCCCGGCACCTTAACCCACACACACACTGCTATTGCAGAGAAAAGTGAAGAGTCGACATGGCACACATCCCTGTGTTTCATGCCTGCAATCCACTGCCTAAAGCCTAGGTAAGTCACCCCTCTAGCAGGGTGCACTAGCCCTAAGGTGAGGGTACAGAGTAAAGAGCTCTGTACCCCTACAGTGTCTAAGTCCATTCTTAGACATTGTAAGTGTAGTAAAGCCATAAAGAGTATATGGTCTAGGAGTTGGTCACTACGAACTCAAAAGCTCCATAATGGCTTTACTAAAATCTGGGAAGTTTGGTAGCAAACCTCTCAGCACATTAAACCCGCACTGATGCCAGTGTGGTATTTAATGTAAAATTCACTCAGAGGGCATCTTAGAGATGCCGCCTGAAAATCGACCAGCTCGCCATTTGCCACCACCAGACAGGTTTCTGGACCCTAGGTATTGAGCCTCTGCTCTCTGGGTCCAGAAACAAACCCCATCCTAGGCAGAGGTGTCATGCCTCCTCCCCCAGGATGGGCTGGGTCCACGAAAGGAGACGCTTCAAAGGCCTGCCGCCTCTGGATTCTGTCCCTGCTTTTTGCTGCCCCCGGCAATAGGCTCTCACCAGTTCTGGCCCCCACTTTGGGAGGGAGAATCAGTGGGAAACCCATGCTAGGAAGAGAGGTGTGCCCACCTTTGCCAACCCCACCCCTCAGGTGGGGGAGGCGAGGTGAAGCACACATCTCAGTCCCTTCCATCTTGAAGATGAGGGGACAAAGCCATTTTGAGGAAGAGGCTTATGCCCCCTCCTACTGGAGGGTGGCATAATAGGGGGTGTACCCACCCCATGGAAGGGACCCATTGGTCCCGATCTGCACACCCCTTTAACGCTCCTAAATTAAGTATTTAGGGGCAACCCGGAGCCTTGCCTCCTCAGATTCGAGGAAGACAGAAGAAGGACTGAAGAGCCGTGATGACCCAGAAAGGAAAAGAGGACACCAACTGCCTTGGTCCCAGCCCTACCAGCCAGTCCCGTCTATGACCTGCCAACAGCAAGAACCCCTGAGAGTCCAGCAGCTCGTAGGACCTGCCCTGCAACCTTCCCACAGACTCTGTCTCCTGTGAGCACTGGATTTGCTCAATCAAAGACTCACCTCCAGAATCCGGATTTCGTCGACTCCACGATTTAGTACCACTCTGCACTGGACGCCCACGGCCGAGTTGCCCAACACCCCATGGAAGTCTCCCCAGAGATCCTAACCTGGTATCTGGTGATAACTGACCTCCCTCACGACTTCCGACGACACCCTCAGCCTCAACCTGATGGATCCCCTTGACTATTACCGGAGCTGGTAAGAAAAGCTTACGTCAGAAGACACCCCTGCAGCCGACGCCCCACAGCCTTGGTGGCCCAACTGATGGTGTCCAGGCATCCCCCAAGATCCCAACTTACCTATCCAGCCGGTAGCCACCTTCAAGAAGTCTACCTGCCCGAGTAAGGAGTGGAATTTCCTACGCTAACCTTGTGTCGAAACCTCGACAGCTCTATCAGGCACATGCATCAACCACAATACCGGTCGCAAACGGGCAGATTCTCAGAATCTGCCCCTTTGCGACCGGTATTTTTGCATTTGGGATGCATCATCCCAAATGCAAAAATCGCAATTTAAGGAATCTCAAAATAGCGATTCCTTAAATAGCGATTGCATTTAAGGAATCCCTAATTGAGATTCCTTAAATGCAATGCATTAAAGTTTAAAAAAATAGCGATTTCGCTACTAGCGGGAGCAAATTACCATGAAGCTGGACTTCATGGTAATTTGCTAAAACTTAGAAAAATGCACTTATTTGCATTTTTCTAAGTTTCATGTTGCGCACACACATGCCCTTAGAGCATGTGTGTATGCAACATGTGTGCAGAGTTCAAATACATGGGTGCAATAGGGTGTCATTTTGACACCCTTGCACCCTAGAAATTGCGGGAGCAATTTGCGAGTACCTACTGGTACTCGCAAATTGCTCCCGCAATCTCCAATGCATTCCTATGGGCCTGGAGGCCCATAGGAATGAATGGGAAGCCATTCATTAATTGCGACTCGCAATTTGTGAGTCGCAATTAATGAATGTTAAGGAATCGCTATTTTAATAGCGATTCCTACATGCATAGGCTTTTGCGAGTCCTTAATTGCGATTCCTTAATATTCGCAATTAAGGACTCGCAAAAGCTTTTCTTGATGCATGTGCCTGTATGTTCCCTGTATTGAATGCGGACAACTGTGATAGACTCACCGTGTCCCCTTTTTTGACATTATATTCATGTAAATAATTTAGCCTTGTTTAAGACTGGACAGGCCTTTTATGCGTTTGGATGTACACACTGTTCACTGCCCTCCCTACATCACTCACCCTCACTTCTGCACATTGATGCACCAACTCCTCCCTTCCCTTTCTGTGGCACCTATGCACAAACATTTTTGATAAATGTGCTATGTTTTGAACATGATGCATTATATGTTCAACGTGATTAAATATTTTCAATATGCCTAAATATTGTTTGCGATTGATTAATGAGGTGATGTTGATGTCTATGTAATATTGTGTTTTCACTGGGACCCCCCCCCCCCTTATTGTACCGCAATTCACCCAGGTCCTAGTGACGTGTCTGTGTCAACCCCATTTTGTGTAACCCGTTGCAAACCAATAGGCATTCAATCAAAGATGGCCACGTCATCTGCATATAATACAGAACCAACGGACATTGTACCGATTCTGGGGGCATCCCCCCTCACTGTGTTCAAGATGCCGGGGAGATCGGCTATATATAGAGAAAACAAAAGAGGGACCAGCAGGCAGCCCTGCTTAAGCCCATTATATGTTCTAATCTTACAAGATAACCGCAGAAAACGTCCCATCAGAACTTGGCACCAGGCATCTGTATGTAATTCTATAATAAGACCCTGAAGGTGATGTGGTATACCAAGATGAAGGAGCTTTCTCCACAGCATTTGGCGATCCACTTTGTCAAATGCCATGGAGAAATCAATGAATGCAGTATAGACTGGCATGCCTCGCAAAAAAACATATTTATCTACGATGGTCTGGAGGACCGCAATGTTGTCCAAGGTACTATTTTTCTTTCTGAAACCAGCTTGTTCTGGCAGTATGATATTCTGGCCATGCGCCCATTGTTGCAGATGACATAATATGCTTTTAGCAAATAATTTGCCCGAAGCATCCAGCAATGCAATCTGTCTGAAACTGGATGGCAAGTAAGGGGAATTTTCCTGGTTCGAAAACAATAATTAAACAGTGGAGCTAAGAGAGCTCCCCACGTAGCTGACTCCTTTTTAATTAGCACAATCTGAATTCCATTCGGACCTTGTGCACTGGATGTTCTGGCGTTCTTTATAAAACATACTACTTCATCCCCTGACAGGGGACCAAATTCAAGAAGAGAAGACTCATCCACCCCAATCGTCACAGGAACAACTGGACTGTTGTTTTTATATAATAGGGAGATATAATCCACCCAATCCTTTTCTGGGATCGGAATAGGCAGAGCCTTCTGCCTTGAGTCACAATAACCACAATCAAGTGCCAATACTTTCTAGAATCTTTAGCCCTTGCAGCTTCCCTCAACCCAATCCACTTAGAGTCGTACTCCCTTCTCTTTTCACTGAGTTTACGGCGGCTTCTTACTCATTTGAGGCGATTGATTTCCTGCTGTTGACCCATAGAGAATTGTATATGCTGTTTTCGGACTAGTCGATTAATTTCTTGATTTAATATTTTCAACAAAAATATACCCTATTTAGACAAGCGAGGGCCAACAGATTTAGATCTTGAATTACGTATCTCTTCCATTTGGGTCTCAAAATACTGAATGATATTAGTGTGAGCATAACCCCGCTGTTTTACATAATCCCTCTTAACTATCAAACTAACCTCAGAGACATTTTTTAAAGTCCAAAAGGAACGTCCCTTTGCTTTATTGAAGACAGTCATACCCAGGCAAGAGTTCCCAGGATCCAGTACAGGTAGATCAAAAGCCACTGTCATACCCACTACACTATGGTCACTCCATACCGATGGGAGGACAAATAGATTTTCACAAGCCCCAAACATTTGATAAGAGACAACCCCATAGTCTAAGGGACTCTGAGTATGGTAAGAATGAAACGTAAATTGTCCTGCTTTGTCGACAGGCACTCTTCCCTTTAGAATGATCAGATGAATACTTATAATGCTTTCAAGCAGGGAGAACCCTTGTTTGTCCGTTTTTTCCGGTAGTAAAATCTCAGGTATATGCCAAATTTCCTCTTTATCAGTGTTGGTATAAATCTCCGAGGCAGAGTTAGAGATTTTGGCATTTAAGTCTCCCACGATTATCACTAGAGGGCATTCTTCCCTGTTAGCTATATCATGAATGAATGAAAAAAGTACACTCAGCAGATGGTGAAAATTTCTACCAGGAGAGTTATACAGATTTTCCACGAGGAAGAAAGTAGACCTGCTGTAGTCTCCCAAACGTGCCGCCTTAAAGCATATACAAAGATTTGAGGGATGGCAAAATACCTTCTGATTCCAGTTAATCGAGTTCTTAAGCAGAATAGAGACCCCCCACTAGCGTGCCCCCTTTTAGAGCGCTTAGCATAACAGGAAAACATCAAATAGCCGTCACAATCAAACTCTTTACAAGACCAGGGGGCATATTCACAAGGATCTATCGCCGAGTTACCGGCACTATATCAAAGCCAAAGTCGCGATAAATTTATCGCCCCATTCACAAGCTGGTGTTAACAGCCCATACCACCAGTTTACCTCCGATAGCATCCGCAAAAAACATCGCCACAGATGGCCCCAGCAACTATTGCTAATGAGATGCAGAGTAGGCGGTCCTGAGCAAATACCTGCGACAACACCACACCTCAACATTCTCAATGACCAGCTAGATCGGCGATAAGACCACAAAACAGACGATAAGGCGCGTTAGCAGCAGGAAATTAACAACTGCTCTGACCTGGTGTAAAGTTGGACGACAACCTGCACCATCAAAGGGAGCCCAGCCCACAGCCACACATGAAGAACAACAGATGTCATGGAGCCACTGACCATGCATCCCGGAGCCCCGAGAGGGCAACAACACCCACCGCCACCACCCCCAGGACCCCCCGGGCCCCACTCCGGGCACCCCCCACCCACCCCTGGACAAAGATATGACACATCTTTACGAAATCATGAAAAAAACGATGTGCCTAATGTCTCACAATAACAACACCTAACTAGAAAAATGAGAATCATACATTCATCTTAGAATTACCAAATAATTCGTTTCATTCAGGATAAACACAAAGCAACCATTATGAGGAGTCATGGCAGGTCCTCTCAGGACAATCTGTAAGTCACAGCTTGCCAAACAAAATTCTAGATAAGAAGGTGTGTCATGCGCTCATCAAAGGACAGAGAGAGCGAGCGAAAGACAGAGAGATAGTGACAGAGATAGAAAGAGTAAGAGAGGGAGAGGGAGAGGGAGAGAGAGAGAGAAAGAGAGAAAGAGAGAGAAGGAGAGAGAAAGAGAGAGGAAGAGATAGGAAGAGAGAGGAATAGAGAGATTGTACAAGGAGTGCAAGGGTAATCGGGCTCTTGGCTCATACATGACAACTGTTGTGTGTGCATCGCTATTGGTGCACACTAAGTCAAAGGCCTGGCATCAATTGCACAGCGAAGGCCACATCACATTTCAAAAATGCAAACACTAGTCAGACCAACATTAGGTATGAAAGCTCCTTTGTCTCAATACACAAGGCGGAAGGACATCTGAGCCCCCGACCTTGGTCTTGACTGCGGCTGGCACTCCCTGCGAGAGATACCATACCAGATCTTGACGACTCCCACACCACGAACTGCGCAAATGAAATACCAATGTGTCCATACCCCACACACACTTGTCCCTGCTCGAGGTACACCGGCATGGGTTGCCCTTGACACATAAGTAAAATACAACCCATACGTCCAAACGTTGCACACAGATACGACTCATTGCTCCGAGCAGTGGCATATCATCCACATAACTGCCGCCTGTCATAAGAGTGCCGGTGCTACGAGCCCAACAAAGGCAATGGCTGGCAATCCCGGGCACATGCACAACCCCTGTCACGTGGAACTGTACCGTGCACGAATGCTGCACCTGTTGGGATCACTGCCACTGGCAGTTTTGCTCGTCAGTTTCCATCTGAGTTTCCGTCTGGCGTACGTCACCTGCGTCCAGCCCTGGTTCCACTGTCGAACATGCACATTCGAGTGGCCCATGGATGTCTGCCTGTCTAACACAACGGTAGTTGAATGGGATCATGACTTGTGTGTGCGCCCCCTGTTGGCCCATGAACAGTAGTGTAACCGTGATACCCGTGCATTGGATGCCTTGATATTTGGCGTATGTGCAGGCAGTTGGGCATGGGAGATTGCACAACTCCTCGTGTGCAGTGACCACATTTGCCTTGCCCGTACTGACACGCACATGCTAATAAAGTCTACGCAACTTCACTAGTGTACAACTATGATGAGTGTTTATTATAATGTCAAATCGTGTGCCTCCATGTGCATTGTCCGTACACAGGGAAGGATTGACTGACGCTTGTAAATTGGGGGTGAATCCCTATTGACAGCTCCACCTCTGTGAGTCAGACATTGTGGTTGGGATAGTTGCTGGCAGACCTGTGCTCTTACGTGTCTCCAGCAATGCGAGTATGGTGTCCAACTACTTGCCATGTAGATCAAAGTTTTCCATCAAAACAGACTTTGTCCACACAGATGTGTGTGAGTAGGTATGTGAAGAGACGTTCTGTTCTTACATGTGATGGGGACACCACTTCAGGACTGCTACCGACTTTAAAATTTCTACACACAGCCCTATTTAATACATGGACGGGGGGCTACGTTGGGGGGTAACAAGATTATTGTTCATGTGCAATGAGGCCACAGCTAGTTCACACCTTCACAGTCATCTCATTGGCCATGTGGGTCAGGGTCAAACATGCGCATTGATGACATTTACCAGGGTGTACCTTTCAGTTCAATCAATGTCCCTACATTCATCCAAACTTTTATATGTGAGTGAACATAGACATGACACATCTGAGTGATTTGGAATGTTTTATTCACATTCTTGGGAGTGTCGGAGCTGGAGCAGTACATGGCCATTTCAAGCCCACAAAAAATGGTTGCCCAGTGGTGAGCCAACCAGAGTCCTTGGGGGAATGCAAAGAGAGTTCAGTCCGCAGCCGGATTGCTGTGTCATTGGTACCAGAGCAGATATGGCAGTCCATGTCGGGGTCCAGGTGAATGCAGCAGAGTGTTTCGGGAGACAGTGGGAGAAGTTGTTCCAGGGCATGATGCATAGGGCTGAACCAGGCAGGGACAGGCCAGATGGCGGGGACGGATGCTATTACCTCCTTTCTCACACAGTCATTACCCTCCACATCTTACTCCTCTGAGACGTCTTCTGTGTCCAGTGTGTCGGGCGTGTGTGGTGGTGTTATGGCTGCATCACTGTGTACCACTGACACATCAGGGTGCGAAGGTGATAGGGCTGCATCACTGTGTACCACTGACACATCAGGCTGCAAGGTGATAGGGCTGCATCTCTGTGTACCACTGACACATCAGGGTGCAAAGGTGATAGGGCTGCATCACTGTGTACCACTGACACATCAGGGTGCGAAGGTGATAGGGCTGCATCAATCACTGTGTACCACTGCCACATCAGGGTGCGAAGGTGATAGGGCTGCATCACTGTGTACCACTGACACATCAGGGTGCGAAGGTGATAGGGCTGCATCACTGTGTACCACTGACACATCAGGGTGCGAAGGTGATAGCGCTGCATAACTGTGTACCACTGACACATCAGGGTGCGAAGGTGATAGGGCTGCATCACTGTGTACCACTGACACATCAGGGTGCAAAGGTGATAGGGCTGCATCACTGTGTACCACTGACACATCAGGGTGCAAAGGTGATAGGGCTGCATCACTGTTTGCCACTGACACGTCAGGGGGCGGAGATGTGTGTGTCGAGGTTCCTGCATCAGTCATCTGGTACAGGCTCAGTGGCAGCAATGATAACCTGAGTATCTGCAAGGCATGGAAGATCCCAGCTCCATCTTGCTGGTTGGTGTTCAACTGTGGCAGTCATACTTACAGGCTGCATCGGCTCCATGGTCTCCATTGTCCTCCGCATCTGTGCCAACTCTGTGCTGTAATCGCTGGTGCCTGTCTGACCAGACTGTTCTTGTATCCGAGTAATGGCCCCAGCTATGTCAGCCAAGGATTGTTATTGAGCATGGTGTGGACAGTGGGTGTCCGTTAGGGACTGTGAGTGGTCCCTGATGGTACTCAGACACCCACGAATGGCATTGAGTTTGGCTGCCATGAGGTCGAACCCCACCTGCAGCTGATCAGCCATTTGCTCCTGGCACACTAACACACGGCCTTGGTATTCCATGTGTTGCTCGTGGGGGTCCTGGAAGCCAGCCGTGGTGGTGTGTGCTTCCTGCTGTGTGGTCTGTGCAGGGTGTGGGGTCACCGCGATGCTTTGGCGAACCCTTATCCTTTGAGTTGGTGTGCCTTTGTCTTGTGTGCTTTTCGGGTGCTGGGATGTTTGCGACTTGGGTAATTTGTGCTCTTGGATAAATGTTGTACTCTTGTGCAGTGTTTGTCCGCAGATGTGTTTTTGACATCATGGGTTGTAGGTGCACGTGGATGTGTCAGAGTGTGACCTGCTCCTTTACGGATGTGGTCCACACTCAGCCACCTCAATGTCGTCTTGTGCACCATGTCATGTATTGCGACTGCAGCCACTTGCATTGTCAGTGTGGCTCACAGAGCCGCTGCTTTTCTGGATTCAGCACATGTGCATGGGTAGGTTGTGGCATTGGTGATATGGAGGGGGGCCCATTTGTGCACATTGTGGACGAGGCCTACTTGGTGTTTCTATGTGTGCTGCAGTGTGCCAAGGGTATCAGGGACATGTTCCACATTCATTGTGGGTGTGCAGTGTGCTGCACATGATTGTGCATGTGTGCCATTGTGCCTATCTCCCCCGTCCCCCCAGTCCCTGGTCATTGCTCACCCTGTTGGGTCAGGTCATATCGAGCTGTGTCCAGACTTCCAACTCCTTCCACCGTCTCCACACTGATGACTGTGGCCACCATTTCCTCCAGCTCATCCAGCTCCTCCTGTGGCGCAGGACTCCCACCTCCAGTCGCCTTTGCTGCCTTCCTGTTGGCAGCGAGTTTCTGTTTTGTTTGGCAGTGCACTTCATGCCAGCGCCTCTTGACCTCCTCCATTGACCTCCTCGACACTCCGACTGCATTCACGTTGTTGACGATGGACTGCCATATTTCCGTTTCTGTTGCCAATGACGCAGTGAAGGTGATGAACAGTTGTTGGTAGTGTTCTATCACCACCGTGACGATGATCTGGTCTTCCTGTGGCCTGAACCCCATCTTCCTCTTCCTCTTCTCCTTGCTCTTCCCCGAACACGGGGTTCCTGGCTGGTCCTTGTGGGGTTTGGGTTGTCCTCTGCACTCGGTCCGGGTGCATCCATGGTGCTACGCAGTTTGATTTGGTGTGTTTTTTGGTTGCTTTTATGGTGCATTTTCCCGCATGACGCGTGGGAATTGCAGGCCTGTGGCTGGCTGTCGCTGATTTTTGTATCGCGATTGGCGCCATCGCTACTTTTTTCACGTTTGTGTTTTGCGTTGTTGCGGCGTCGCGTTGATTTTAACGCATACATTTGACGCGTTATTGTGGGACTATCGCATGGTGCAGCCAGGTTGAGAATACTACGTTAACACGGTGTTGATTTCCCGCGATAGACTGCGATATGCAAAGTTGCGTTAGGCTAAATTTGCGATGGTTAACACACGTTCTTGAGAATATCCCCCCAAGTTTCTTGTAAGCACATAATTAAAGGGTTCAGGGTTTTCAAAAAATTCAATTTCATCTCATTATGTAACAACTGCAATTTCTAGTACAACTGCATTTCCTATTTCCTCGAACAGTCTTGCATTTCAAAGTATATTTTACTCACCTGTGCCAAGTCCTGCTTGGTTCTAAAATAAAACGAACGTATATCTTTTTTTATACTTACCTCTTTGGTCTGGATTCTGAGTGTGTGTATCAGTCCTTGATTGAGTGAATACAATAAATGCTTAACACACATTCTGGATAAGCCTAACTGCTCGCCCACACTGCCACAAAGAGCTGTTAGTACTTACCTAACGTAGCCTCTGCTATACCTCTGGAGACTCCCTGGACTCTGTGCACACTATACATCATTTTGGTATAGTATAGACAGAGCCAGCTTCCTGCAAGTGTTTTATCAGAC
The DNA here is from genome assembly GCF_964204655.1 of Triturus cristatus. NCBI lineage: Eukaryota > Metazoa > Chordata > Amphibia > Caudata > Salamandridae > Triturus > Triturus cristatus. The sequence goes on from NC_140589.1 coordinate 1,224,476,733, forward strand.
TTTTTAAGATCATCAAAAGTGATTTCGATAGGACTTGGAGGAAGCTTAATTTATTTAAAACAGGTGACCAATCACATGATGCTTGCTTGTAATTCACCTCCGTCTTTGCTCAATCAATGGAGTCATTAAACCTTTACAGCTTGGCATCAATAGCTACTACATATCTGGCTAGAGTTTGTACTAATTCCATTTGAATGTAAATCTTGTTTAATATGGCTTTAGCAGTGGCATCCAAAGTGGAAACAGTATTGCCAGCTTGTACCACTAAGTCTTCAACTCTATTGGTAACACAATTGTCCCAAGTCCTCGTGGTCGGGCTCCCTGCTGTTTAAATCAGCCAAATAGGATGTATGCTATAAATCAGTGTCCACTCCACCAATTATGTTACATGCATAATCTGAAGCAAAATCAGTTTTGTTATTCACAATGAAATTAGATGGGCAGTCTTGCATTGACTCAGTGAGCACCCCTGAGCTGGAGTCTATAGATGTGCTATAAGAGGTTTTTCAATAATACAGAGTAAGTAGCCGTGGTTGTGAAGTTGTCCGTAATAACCAAGGAGTAACCATGGGGCATAAAAAGGTTTCTAGAAGAAAATCATATTTTGTACTACTGCAGTCACATTGCACATAAAGATTTCATGGTCCACCCGTAAAGACAGGCGAGCCTCATGGACAAAAGACAATTTTGCTCAAATGTTTTACCCCGAAGAATTTCTGGCCCTTTGCCTATCGGTATGCCAGCTTGATGACATGATGGCAACACATTCTGTGAACTTCGCGCTCAACGCGTGCAGCACTATTACACCACAATTGTGTCACAGGGCTGTTTGGGCCAATCACAGAACCTCGTGTCTCATTGGATCCTCCTCTCACTTCTCTTGGCTACTCAGCCATTGCTTAAACCGCAGGAGCAGGCTTTGGGAAATAAGCCTCAGAATTTTTTTTTTTTTTTAAACATAGCCAAGCAAATTCGAAGGCAAATTTCTCATGTGCCACCTGGGGGAACTTGTAGCACTATTGTAAGGCAGGGTAGGCAGTTGTTGGTATTTTTTCTTTTAGCTCTCTAAAGTCTGTTCTGCTTTACCAGATTGTTGAAGATCAATGCTGTTAGGGAAATGAGTTCAAAACTAAGAAAAGTCCCAGTTGTTCACATTCTGCCCTCCGCATTTGGACATCTGTGTTGCGAGCCTCAATAATTGAGTACCACATACTATGAACTCAGTGGGCAGTTAGTGTAAGAGGTTTCTGATAGGTTGCAGAGGACATGTGTAGATGTGGTGTACACTGTGCATACTTAGTGTATGGATTAGGCTTAGTGTGGAGTACATCTGTTGTGATTCACAATATGGAAACGGGACTCCATTTTGGATCCTGTGTGCATAGATAATCAAGAGGGTAGAGCATGAAGTGATCCTGCCAGGCAGGGATGATGATTGTATAACATTCTTGAGGTCTTCTGAAGTGGACTAGGCAGCTGTCAAAGGAGGAAAGGTTACAGATGCCCCTTAGAAGTGTAGGGATGGCTCCTGCCCAAATTCTGCCTCATTCTTCCCCAAAGATACAGCATTCTGTGGTGTTTAGTTGCTGAGTAGAAAGGCCTCTTCCTCTTTTGTCCTAGGTTGCTTTTGTCCCACTAATGGGATACCTGGCCTGGCAGTTCAGCAGGGGCTGTTCCTATTGGAGCAGGACCAAGGCTGATTATCATATGATTTGTTGTGTAGCTCCTATAAAAAGTATACAGGATCTGCGCGTTTGGACAGCATACACTGTAGGACTGGTGTCAGACTGCCTCTGAACACCCCCACCGGGTATGTTGGCCTTTTGTACCAACTAGCTCACAGTGCCACTAGAGTCTCCCCTTACCAAGGAGAGAATAGTTCTTGGCAACCATCTAACATGACAACCCTGATCCCTCAGGACCGTGGAAATAATATACTACTTTTCGCTCAGTCACTCGTGATTACTTAGTTTCAGAGAGATACACAGAATAAACAGGCTGGGCGTTTTCAATAAGTATATATTGAACAGTTGTTATTCTGGTGTAGAATAGATGAGCTGCAACAACCATTACACGGTATAAGATATAAATGATTAGCAGTACTAGAAAGGTAAATGGATGGTATAGCCTCTACCATCTTACAATAGTCATGTATACATACGAGTATATAAAACACATGATAATAAAAAGATGCGTACTCCTACGGTGCTTTCCTAACTAGATGTACCTAAGTGTACCTAGCATGTGTGTAGGTGTCAAGCCAAGACTCCCTCTAGGATAAAGTCAACCCCATTACCTGAAGTGAGACTGTGGGACCCCGTCCTGGTCTCGAGTTGAACACCCCGCGAGGGATGTTTAGACCACGGTAAGCTGTAGTGTCTGCATGCAGGAACCTCAGTGTCTTTGGTCAGTGTGTCAGCCGGGAAGTCTCGGTCTCCTCTGTCTTATCTTAGCAAGATGTGATGTATATATACCCATAGGTATACCCAGGGGTCCTACCTCGCTGTATTACTGTGTCGGCCTAAGGATGACGTCGGGCATGAACTTTATACATAGATATTATACAGGAGATGGTCGTCCTGCTGTACTTCCAAGAATCCTCATGCATAATGTATGAGATATCGAACTAGGGAAAACCTGCGTTCTGAATGCAGTGTCGTATCTAGGTAAAAGGTCAGTCCCTGTAAACCGGTACAAGTGTAATGTAGGGAAGAATATAGGTGTAGGGTAATGAAGTTACCAGGCCTATATTATGGTACCCATATGAAATATAACACCCACTCCTCTTCCGAATAGATGACATAGTTAAATTCTAAACGTACTACTAGGCTGACTAGATCCTGGTACACAAAAATAGTTTACAAAAAAACATTAGTTTCTTGTGCTAAAAACAATGTTTAAAAAGTTCTAAAAAAATCTTTAAAAGATGTAAAAAGGAAATTATTACTCAAGCTATAGCCCTAATGTGTCCGTAGGTATAGTTCGAACTACTATAAGCATTTGAAAGCCAAGCATGCTCAAAAGAATGCCAATTTTGTTATGGAGTTGCAATTTTCAGTTTGTTTTTTGAAAAGGTCGATTTTCTCCCAGCATGTACCCTGGCTTGTGGACGCAACATTCTTGCTGCCTGCCTCCGCAGATGACGGTCGCTGTAACACCTTACAGATTATGTCAATTGAGCACAGATGATCTTTTGTACTGTCCACAACTGATGCTGGGGCAGCCTGTGCACCATCCAAGGCCTGGGTGTCAGAGGAGGAGCCGATGTCCATACCAACAGGAGTCAATACTACCTTTGGTGGCTCTAGGAATGCCGCCATCAACATCGGAATACGCTGGGGACACTGCAGAACATGGGCCGTGATCGGGTCCAGTAAAGCATCAACGTCTGGTTGCGCACATGATGGGAATATCAGCCAGAGATCTAACACGCACTCTTCTCCGCAAAACAGGCATCGGAGGACAGGTAAGATGCAGTCCATGCAGACTGGTCTAAATGACAAGTACCAAGATGCCCTTAATTCTCTTAGGCGAGGTGTGCCTAGCTGTTGTACCATGTGATCACTGTATTTTTGCTCCAGGAGTACTGTTTCCCTCTCCTTGGTGACTGGGACGTCCATTGCGTAGCAGAAAAATAACAATCAGGATACCTGCTATTAGAAACAGGATTAGCGGCAGCCCTCCAAAACTGCTTCCAAATACGGAGTGTATAAAGTTTGGTATAACTCCGAGGACCATCTGAAAGGTGCTTAATAATCCAGAACCTATGGTCTTAAATAGGTGGACGATGCCTGTCGTATCAGACATGTTAAAGATACCGCTTACCATTTCTGCAAAATGGAAGGGGCAGTTTGTCCATATGGGTACCTGAATCTCTGAAGACCTTGCTATCTGGAGATCAAAAGTCTCTCAAGTGGAGGTCAAGGGCACGGATTTCTGCAAAAGCATGGCTTTAATTCTGCTCAAAGCATCAAACCATATCAATGAAACATTTAGAGAAGGCCATAACGGCGCCTCCCTGACTGTATGTGTTAAAATCTGGAAATTTCTGTGCAAATGTCTTTGAACTGCTTTTTGGCGGTGTTGGGCAATGTTCCCATTGGTGGTATGTGAAAATATTTCTGGGATTAGCAGATTTATGCAGAAAATGATGACCATAATTGTGATAGCAATACATTGTTTCAAGGACTGGTGTGTCTTCCAACATTTCATCATTAGAAAAAGCAGCAGATTTTTCTAAATCAGACAACATATTATTTACAGTTTCATAATCCCAATCATCAGAAAATGTACTGGAGGTAATGATATCACTTAATGAAATTTTAAATAAATGTGGCATTTTTAAAAGTTTGGTCGGGTCAAATATATCGTAATCAACCTTGTCCCACATTATACCGTCAGGTATCAGAACTGCTGTAATGTTCACTGATGATAGGTCTCTTTTTTCACGATGTGATGATAGATGCGGTTTTAGTATCACATTCACTTTTTGTGCTGCAGAGCTTTCTGAAAGATAAGTTCCATTTATAAGCATACTAAAGACAGTTACTAAGTCTATACAGAAAAGAAAGAAAAGTATCCCGGTAGTTACCCAGAGTTCCACCCAAGGTGATACCAGGTAAGTCTTTTTAAGAAAGTTCAGAAAATCTTTAATTCGCTGTTGGCGAGTGTTTTGGGCTGGCATCGTTTCAGGTTAACTTGGATCCAATGAAAAAGTATCAAAGTCAATGAAATAGCCAGATGCAGTTTGATCAATTTTGGGTATTTCCACAGGTCTTGTGGAAACTGTAGCTTGCTCTTGTTGAGGAATGTTGACGTAGATATCTGTGTTTGCTCGAATTGAAATTTGTCTGAGTTTGAACTTCAGTTTCAAGAGGAACGAGTTCCATGGCAGTGTTGCATAATCCATCATTCCGTGCAGGTGACTCTTCAAACGTTATGAGTCTTTCTGTTTGAACTTCTTGCATAGTAGCAAGAGGAGGGTGTCTGTTACTCCGGAGTCCACGCGGCCTACTACTCAGTATCGGCCACATAGTGTGGTTTGATTAGGTCTGTTTAGACAAATCTTTTCACCTTTTTACCGGCAAGAGGCAGCAGAAGTACTGTTCTTGTTCCTTCAGCTGTATGATGGCCCAAATTCTTTTTTGTCTGCCATTTTCTCTCTGACCAGGTCCCCGACTTTAGGGATCCAGACAGGTCTTGCCGTGACAGACTTGACTTCCCCATTGGCGGTCCGTTTTACCTGGACATTGCTTTGTAGTGTCCTGGATTAATTTAGCTCCTGTAAAACAGCCAAACGTTTATGGATGTCAAAAGGTTTTTCATCCACCACTGTGCCTTCACAAACAAAATCAGGTACCCACATTCTCGTCCCAAATAGGACCTCATAAGGAGTGACACACCCTAGAGAACTTCTTGGCATGTTATTCAATGCTTTTTTTATCCCATACAGATGTTTTACTCAACTCACGTCCATGCCTAATACTCTAGCTGTTAAGACTGCTTTAAGTTCCGGTTTTTCCTCTCCACAACCGAATTTCCCTCAGGATGGTACAGAGAGGAGTACCTCAATGCTACACCCAAACTTCCCATGGCTTCCTTGTAAGCCCTAGAGCTAAACGCGGGGCCACAGTCAGAATGTAATGTGCTAATTGCATATGTCCCTATAAAGACTCACAAATCTTTTATAACAGTTTGAGCGTCAGCCGAGCGCTGGGGCCACACCCATAGGAATCTAGAGCAAGAATCCAATGCAACCATGATATACTTGTAAGCTCCATCTGTTTATTAGAGGCTGCAGTGGTCCAAATAAACACACAAGTGGTTTGTCTGATATTAGCAATGGTGTTTGTGCTGGACGTGTTACGGTGGAGCCTTTCATCTGCTGACAGATGTCGCATTTCAAGACATAGGGGGTCATTAGGATGGCAGACGGACATGAGTCCGCCTGCCATCGTGGTGGGGATCGGGACCCCCCACCATGCATGCGGTGGTACCGCACACCCAATTAGGATGCAACCGCCACAATAGCGGTCGTATTTTGCAATTTAACATTGCGGCGGGTGCTGCTGACTGCAGCACCCGCCGCGATGTTAAAAATGCATGTTGTGCATTTCATTGCACTATGTGGCAGGCACCACATGGTGCCTGCCACTTGGTGCAGTGAAATGTAGGGGGTACCATGGGTACCCCAGTGCACAAACACCACCCCAAAACACAAGGGGGGCCCGCAATGGGCCCCAAAACCAATCCCCGCCAGCCTTTCATTGGCAGTTTACTTGCCACGGAAAGGCTGGCTTAAGCCAGCATCCTAATTTCGCAGACGGTACCTGCTAGGCACCGTCACCATTTTAGGGATGCAGACCGCTCCACCAGGCAATCGGAACGATTGCCTGTGGTGGTTCCGTGGTGGACGGTCTTTGCGTCCGCCACGGTCGCAGTCTGGATCCCCCGCCATTGTAATGTGGTGGGGGGAGGGTCGCGTTCCGATGGGGGAAAGCCCACTACCGCATGGGTGGTGGTGGCGGGCCTTCCGCCATCATAATGACCCCCATAGTCCTTAGTTTTCTTTGTTAATCCTGGCCATCAGTAGCGCTGTTTCAGTAGAGAAACAGTCACTGTAACTCCTGGTACTCCTGGGATACCCCCAAAATAAATATAAATTAGCAGACCTCTTACCCTGTCCCTGTAACAACTACGCAGTACAGTCAGATCTACATATTGTATTATTTTGCAAGACCTATACAGAGGAAAGGAAAACATTCATACTCCCAATCCTGAGGTACCACAATTTTAGGCAGTGCCGGGTGGCCATGTACTTTTTTAAAAACTCTACCGGATCCATTTGTATGCTGTTCAGTTGCCTCATTTTTGTGGGCTTGTCTTAGGAAGAGGAAAAAGGTGGGACGACATTTTAGTAGCAACAACTAATTAATTAATTTTAAATTCTGAACAGTTTTTTTCATAAACGTTTTTTATATGAATTTACCCGGATCACTGCAACTGTTTAATTCTTATTTTAAATGTGTATATATGTGTATATATTGTGTTGGAATTTTTAGATAACTTGTGCTTTTATGATCCATTTTAAAGAGATCGAATAAAGCTGTGTGACTGACAACTCCTGCGTGTGCAGAACCTATACCCTTGTGTGCTGCTAAAATTAATCCTAGCCTGCGATCGATATTTGGTATAACTCTATCCCCCACTCCAGGAATTATATGCGTGTAGCAATAATCGCAACCATAATCTCACCATCTATTCTCATTTTTGAACAAGTGATTGCAACTATGGAAGCCGTACGTAAAGCCCCCTTTACGGCTTCATCAGCCAATGAATTCCTTTCAACGTGAACGCCATCACGTTGAGGACTCAGTGTGTGTATCACGTGAGCCCTTGGTAGTTCGTTTTTCAACTCCAATACCTGTTCCCATAGCGTTTTGTGCTTACGTGTGCCACCTTTTGCATCTTTGAGCCCCTTTTGTCCCCAGTGGTGTAAGTATTCATTGTATGAGTTCTCACAGTAAAAGGAATCACACACAATTAGTGTGGGGATTTTTTGATCTGTATTTACCAGTGCTAGTAACAGGGCTTGTAATTCTGCCACCTGCGCCGTGCACTCTCCTAGAGACTGAGTTTTTGTAGAACTCGGATGAAATTTTCCATCCTGCATGCGTCCTTTAACGATAGCACACACAGCGCTCTATTGCTGTTTACTTTCCATGGCCGGCTGAGCAGAACCGTCAGTGAAAATTACATATTCATACTGATCCAGGTGCATTACTTCATTCGGTAGAGGATATTCTTGTTTGTATTGTAGAAATGGTTGTGTCTTCAGACTTGGCTCGTACCTGTATTCTACATCTGTTGCAGTGAGAGAATTAGCCCATTGTATCCATCTTAGATGTAATGCTTTTGCGTTGGGAACGCTTGCCTTTGTTGCAGCCTCTAATGCTGGAACCGGGGTTACGACAATTAATCTCTTTCCCTTGAGCCAGTGCTCTTTCTCTTACTACAGCAGTGTGTACAGTTTTCAGATTTTTTTCAGTTGATGCAAAGCGCTTCTCAGCATTTGTATACAAATTAGATTTTTATGCGATTGGTACCATTTCACCTTCATTATATGTTGGGTAGGTGTATCCTTATTGACCTCCAACTATACGTATCAATAAGTTGCATACATTTAAGCGTGTCTGTAAGTGTTTTGAAGCTATCATATCAGCTAGTAGGGAATGAAGGATATCTGTGTGTGCCTGTGTCCATTGTCTAACTGAAAAGTAAGGTTTTATTTAATCGTAGAAAGGTTTTAGTCTTTCCGCGTAATCCAAAATGTATGTTCTGCCAAAGTTCAGGAATCCCAGGATGGATTGTAAGTTTTTTAATGATTTTAGAGGTTGGAGCAGTGCACATTTTTTTTAAAGTTAGCTGCTAGGCTTTTCTGTGGCATCTGCTTGCATCTTTGACATCTCTATTCAAGTCATGGTTACTAGGGAACGTATGTCATAATGCTCTTGTTGCAGCTTGCTTACTATGAGTTGGAATGTTACCATTTGAAATGTATCTGGAGAGCTGATTGACCTGTTGTCCTGCCTGGATGTGATCTTTTTCCTTTACAATAAACCTACAACTTATATCTTCAAATCTGCCTTGTGTGATCCTTCTCTCTGGATGTCAGGATCCTACATTTTCCCTTCACTTGAAAGCTCATATTCCAGAAAAAAGACATTGAGGTGGGCTATCTTAGATTTTTTTAAAGTTTAATTTGTAACCCCCAGAGGCAAATCCCCCCAAAATTATGGTATTTACTCTGTTCCTCTAGGTCATCATCCGTTAGATAAATATCAGCCACATAGGACAATGCCTCTTCATCCAAATTTTGAAGTAATTCAGTTACTCTGGCCGAGAATAACCCTGGGCTGTTCTTATTCCCCTGGGGGTGTCTACAAGATTGACACTGGGAGCCTAACGCGGAGAATGTGGTTATATACCTGCTTTCAGGTGCTATATTTTGGCAAAAAAGTCCATTTGAGATATCTAGTGTTGTTTTGTATTTTTCTCGCACAATGTTATTCATCAATGCCGCACTGTGTGTATTTTGAACCAAAAATGTCTTAGTGCAAGTGTTTAAATGTCTGTAATCTAAAACTAAACGATATGAATTGTCCGGTTTTGATAGGGGAAACAAAGGGTTATTGTTATGTATAATGTGGTGGGCAGTGCAAAAGCAAACAAGTACAAATGTAAACATGTTGTGAGCACGGACCTTGTTTAGACTCTATGGATGTTCTAGAGTCTGGGTCCGTGCTGTGAGAGTTCTGAGAAGGCAGTTGCTAACCCGCCTGAGCTGTATGTGGATGTGTTCTGGTGGTGCTGCATACTACAATAAATCTTCATGCTGATTTACTTCATTGGATCCTGGATTTATTCACAACAAACTTGGCGACGATCGGAAATCAACACCTGCGGCACCACCGTTAAAGACGAACTCGCGTATGCGTAAATGGAAGCTTATTTCTGATTACTAGTGTGAGCTTCCACATCTACAGATAAAGACAACCTTGGATCCCTTTACCAGGAAATTCTACTTGTTTCTTATTCCTTTTAAGCGGATTTTGAAGAAATTCATCATTTTTTTTTCAAATATACACCTACTGTAACTGGCGACTCCTCAAGGTTCCATGGTGACTACGGCACTTGGTGAGCTCGGCGTGACGTCCTACGACGATCTCCCACGCATTCTGGAAAGCTCAGAGTAGCGTCAGTAACGCACGTATTTCCTTTCCTTCTACGTTGATCTCTATGGTTGTTTGCGCGTACGTGCGCAACGTGCCGCCATTTTGTTTCTGGTAAATTCATGTTATATACAGGATCGCTTAGCAACGTGTGATCAGAACCGGGAACAGAGCGTTACATCCTGATTTTCTACAGAGTACTTCTTACTTATACTGAAAAATCATTCTTTTATTTAATACTGGTATTTAAGAAATGAGCCATTTATTTTGACTTTTCAGCAAAATATTCTCCACTCGTTTTTTTTAATTAATTGAGCATTCCTTCGGATAAAAATGGCTAGTGCTCAGAATTATAATTTGGCTCCTCCTCAATACTTCTGGCCAGCTGGTGGTAATCCCTGCATGGAATGGGCAGAGTGGAAAGCATATTTCATCAACTATATAGAGACATTAGATGTAAAAGGCAAAATGTCTCCTGCAGAAAAAATAGGGATTTTTATACATTCTGTAGGGCCTGAAGGTCTCAAAGCCTACAACCAAATGACTAAAGTTAGTGGAGGCAGTGACCAAAATGTTTTTACAGTGGCTGTCAACGACTTTGACCGTTACTTTTCGCCAAAAGTATGCATTGGTATTTTAAGATATACATTTTTTCAGAGAAAACAGAATACTGACGAATCTGTGGACAACTACATATCCGCCTTAAGAACACTTTCTCTGACAGCCCCGGAGCCAGCCGTTCCCGGTGCAAACTGAAGGGCGACCTTCGGAAGCTGGTGGAGCTGTGTGTATGTTTGGGTAGAAGAGTTCTTACATTCCAGGGGGCCGATGGAGGAAGGGAGGACACAAATGGCCACTCGCTAATGTTCGCCTGTCTGGTATAGAAGTTAGGTATGGTAGTCTCCTCTGAGAGGAGACGTCATGTTTAGGCACTGAGTACGAGGATATATCTTTGTGGGGAGCTGACAGGATACCTCAACAGTTGTGGGTAGGGGGTGGGGAGGGTGTTGGTTCTTGACGTGTGATGTCTTAAGTAGAAAACTCTGTCCCTCTTATGGGGAAAAGACTATAAGAAATGGCATACGGGACTGCAATCCTTGATAGATATATCAACTCGCCACCTTTGCATTCAGTGATGCCCAGCCTCCGGGATGTGGGATAAGCTGAGACGTGTACTGCTCTTCAGTGATAAAGCAGCCGGCCTCAGGGTTGTAGGCGCGCAACTATGTATGTCAACATGAGTGTTCAGCCAAAATAAATAAAAAAAAAAAGAACACTTTCTCTGCATTGTCAATTTGGAAACCTACAGGAAGATTTCATTAGGGATCAGGTTGTCATGCACATTAAGGATACTTCCATTCAGGATAGGTTATGGGTGAATGGCGATTCAAAATTAGAAGATATTCTAGCTATTGTCAGAAAAGCGGAAATGTCTAGCAGAAGTGCAAAGGAAGTTAAAGTTGATGAAAGCAATAAATTGAGCAATGCTGTAGCTAAGGTTGATAATACTAAAATCAAACCCAACTATAAAAAAAACAATGTTGTTAAAGAAACAAGTTCAGGTGCTACAGGTGTGATAGAAGCTCACATTTAGCAAATTTTAAGGGTTGCCCAGCCATTAAACAGAGATGTTCTGGCTGCGGTGTCTTAGGCCATATTGAAAAAGCTTGTAGAAAAAATAAAAATAAAAAAGTACGGTGTGTTGAGGATGGTGAACTTAGTGAAAATGACCTTGACACCAAAGAGGGCGATTTTGAAAAATCTTACATTTTAAACATTACAGAAGGCCATTCTATCATTTTGAATATTGACAATAATTTAATTTATAAAAACCTATCTGTGAAATGAGTATTGGAGGTGTACAGCTACAAATTTATGCGGATTCAGGTTCTCCTTATTCGATAATCAATGAGAGTGTATGGAAATCCAAATTTATAGATAAACTGGGTCCCACGTTGTATCCTGGGGACATCAACCCGCAAGGGTATTCGGGTGAGAAGATTGACATTCTCGGCTTTAGAGTACTTGTATTCAAATTTAAAGATCGAGAATGTACTGCCAAATTATATATATCCAAACACGGACCTTCCGTCTTAGGGTGGTTCGAGCAAGGGAAACTTGACATCATTCTTAATCCCAATAGTCTGTTATGGTTATTGAAGAACCTAACCAATGAGTTAGCGCCATGTTGAATAAGTTTCCCAATGTTTTTAAGGACAGTATTGAGGAGTTGGTTAACTTCAAACATAAAATCATTTTAAAAGACAATGCATGCCCCAAGATTTATAAAGCTAGAAACGTTCCCATTACAGTTAGGGATGAAGTCAAAAAAGAACTTGATAAATTGGTTGAGAGTGACATTATAGAGAGAGTAGAATCTTCTGAATGGATTTCTTCCATTGTTGTGGCCAGACGTTCAAATGGGAATATTAGGTTATGCATTGATCTGCGCCATCTGATCAACAATATTGTAGTCGACCAATTTCCTCTTCCCCGAATTTCTGAAATACTGGCTTTAGTGGCTGGGGCTAAGTTTTTTTCTTGTATCGAGTTGTCATCTGCTTACCACCAAATTGTCTTAGATGAAAAGAGCAAAAAGTACACGGCTTATGTTACGCCATTTGGGTGTTTCCAATTTAAGGGAATGCCATTCGGTCTTGCCTCAGCTGCTGCTGTGTTTCAACGAGTCATGCATGATATTTTTGGTGATTGTAAAAATGGTATTTGTTTCCAAGATGATATACTTGTGTTTAGTGACAACAAATTTTCTCATGATCAAGCTCTTGAAGTAGTCCTCAGTAAATTATCCATTAATGGACTTACGGTTAAACATTGCAAGTGTAAATTTGGAGTTAATTCTGTTACATATTTAGGGCATACTTTATGTGCTGATGGCGTCAAACCCAAACCTGATCTTGTGGAAGCCATTCAACGTGCTCCTTCTCCTAAATCTAAAGATGACATCCGATCCTTCTTAGGGTTGACAGAATTTTACTCCAAATATGTACAAAATCTTTCTTGTAGGGTGTTTAACATTAGACAACTTTTAAAAAATAAAAGTAAATTCTTATGGGATGCTGAGTGTGAAAAAGAGTTCATGGATGTTAAATCAGCTATTAGTAATGCTGCTGCATTGAATAATTTTGATCCTCAGCTCCTTTGCATTGTCACCACTGATGCTAGTTCAAAGGGTTTAGGGGTCGTTCTCTCTCAAAAAAGAGAGAACATTAGTGAATCTACCATTGCATATGCATCTAGAGCTTTGACCCCGTCCGAGGAGAAATATTCGACTATCGAAAGAGAAACGTTAGCTGTAGTGTGGGCACTTGAACATTTTAGAGTGTTTGTTTGGGGGAAGGAATGTGAAATTAGATCTGACCACAAACCTCTTGTACCATTACTTACTACTGATGGTTTAATTAAAGCGTCTGAATGGGTTCGCTCAGCTCTGATGACAGGCTGGTAAAGCTGAGTGCAACTGAGCTCGCAGATTGTTTTTTGTGCCGGCGTCCTTGGCTAACCCCAGGCATTTCACTCAACTGGCCAGACCGCTCCCCCCACCGCCCCAGCACTCCCTGCTGGTGCTGTGTCCTCTGGCTGCTGCCCCTCGCTGCTGCTGGGAGTTCAAGGCCCTCCTCCACCCGCAGGCTCGCGCCTGCGCCTCATCCCTGGTGGCCCAGTGGTGGGCGGTAAGTATTCGCTCTGATCTGCTGCCTGTCTCCTGTATCTGGATTACATCTGTTGCCTGTTTTCTCTGTGCGCTGCCTTAGTGTCTGTCTATCGTATCTCTTTTGCATCTGTTGCCTGTTTTCTCTGTGCGCTGCCTTAGTGTCTGTCTATCGTATCTCTTTTGCATCTGTTGCCTGTTTTCTCTGTGCGCTGCCTTAGTGTCTGTCTATCGTATCTCTTTTGCATCTGTTGCCTGTTTTTCTCTGTGCGCTGCTCTACTGACTGTTATACGTATTTTCCCCATAATCATTGCCTGCTCTCTCTGTGCGCTGCCTTAGTGACTGTTTTCTTATCTTTATTATACTTATTGCCTGCTTTCTCCTCGCGCTGCTTTACTGTCTATTTTTCGTATTCCCATCGTAATTGTTGCCTGTTGTCGGTTCCCGCCGCTGCGTCCCCTGCGGCCCCGCACCCCTCCTCTCCCATTCGCTCCCCGCCACCCGCCTTCCAGCTGCTCCTCCCTCCCTCCACCCCTTCTTAATGCAGGACTCTGCGCGGCGAGGGTGCAAACCTTGACCTGTTCTCAGGCCAGGATGCTCCCCCCACCGCCCCAGCGCTCCCTGCTGGTGCTGTGTCCTCTGGCTGCTGCCCCTCGCTGCTGCTGGGAGTTCGAGGCCCTCCTCCACCCGCAGGCTCCCGCCTGCGCCTCATCCCTGGTGGCCCAGTAATGGGCGGTAAGTATTCGCTCTGATCTGCTGCCTGTCTCCCGTATCTAGATTACATCTGTTGCCTGTTTTCTCTGTGCGCTGCCTTAGTGTCTGTCTATCGTATCTCTTTTGCATCTGTTGCCTGTTTTCTCTGTGCGCTGCCTTAGTGTCTGTCTATCGTATCTCTTTTGCATCTGTTGCCTGTTTTCTCTGTGCGCTGCCTTAGTGTCTGTCTATCGTCTCTCTTTTGCATCTGTTGCCTGTTTTTCTCTGTGCGCTGCTCTACTGGCTGTTTTACGTATTTTCGCCATAATTATTGCCTGCTCTCTCTGTGCGCTGCCTTAGTGACTGTTTTCTTATCTTTATTACACTTATTGCCTGGTTTCTCCTCGCGCTGCTTTACTGTCTATTGTTCGTATTCCCATCGTAGTTGTTGCCTGTTGCCGGTACCTGCCGCTGCGTCCCCTGCGGACCCGCCCCCCTCCACTCCCGTTCGCTCCCCGCCACCCGCCTCCCAGCTGCTCTTCCGTCCCTCCACCCCTTCTTAATGCAGGACGCTGCGTGGCCGCGCCGCTGGCGCGCCTGAGGCGCACCAGAGGCAAGCCCGTCTGCGCTCGTCCGTGCCAGGACTGCGCCCCGCACCAGAACCCCTGCACCCCGCGCACCCCATCGCACCATACCCAGCCTCAGCTACGACGCCGACTCCCTCCACGCTCTCAACACCGGCCGAGACCACGCAACCAGGCCGCCCCGAAACACACCCACGGACCCTTCTCCTGCCGCAGCTGCAGCTTCACCTGCGACAGAACCAGCAAACCATCAACGACCAGACCCAACCACCTCCGCTGCATACTCCTCAACACCCGCTCCGCATGCAGACACGCCATCGAGCTCTGGGACCTGCTCGACGCCACTGCCCCGGACGTAGCCTTCCTGACCGAGACGTGGTGGAATGACTCCTCTGCTCTAGACATAGCCATTGCCATCCCAGACGGCTACAAGATCTCCCGCAGGGACCGCGCCAACGGCATCAGAGGAGGTATTGCCATCGTCCACAAGTCCACCCTCAAGGTCACCACCCACGCAGACGACACCCTCCACGCCGCCGAACACCTGCACTTCCGGATCCACACCGACCCCAACACCAACCTCAGAGGAACGCTCGTCTACAGACCCCCTGGACTCCGGGCCCAGTTTAGCGACTCCATCGCCGACCTCGCCAGCACCCACACACTCGCCTCCATGGACTACATCCTCCTCGGGGACCTGAACTTCCACCTCGAGAACAACAACGACGCCAACTCCACCACGCTGATCAGCAACCTCGCCAACCTCGGCCTCAGACAACTCGTCACTGCACCCACCCATGCCGCCAGCCACACGTTGGACGCCGTCTTCTCCACAACCACCCACGTCACCTTCAACCACACCACGGAACCCCATTGGACCGACCACCGCTGCATTCACTTCACCTTCAAAAAACCAACCACGCACCACCGCACCCAACAGCTGCCTCGCCGCGGCTGGAGCAAAGTCACCGAAGACCAGCTGCTCACCACCCTCTCTCAGAACCCTCCCACCGACCCCACCAACCCAGACGCCGCAGCCCGCAACCTCAGACAGTGGATCGACGACTGTGCCAACACCCTCGCCCCACTGAAGAAACCCCCCAAACAGCTACGCCAGCAAGAGAGCCACCTGGTTCACCGACGAGCTCCTGGCCTCCAAACGCGCATGCCGGAAACTGGAGAAGAAATGGCTCCACGAACGCACACCGGACAACCACGCAGCCCACAAGGATGCCACCCGCAGACACCACCACCTCATCAGATCAGCCAAGAGGTCCTCCTTCAAAGACCGCCTGGATAACAACGCACATGACAGCAAAGAACTCTTCTGCATCGTTAAAGAACTATCCAACCCCAGCGCCAACACCAACGACATCCCGCCCTAACAGGAACTGTGCGACTCACTGGCCATCTTCTTCCACCGCAAGATCGCTGACATCCATGACAGTTTCAACACCACGACCGACCCGACCACGCCAGACTCCAACCCTCCTCCGAGCACCAACAACGCCAACTGCCTTACCTCCTGGTCCAACGTCAGCGACGACAAGACACGCAAGGTCATGAACTCCATCCACTCAGGATCTCCGACAGACCCGTGCCCACACCACATATTCAACAAGGCAGACGCAGCCATCGCCCCCCAACTACGGAAGGTCATCAACATCTCCTTTGAAACAGCGACATTCCCGGAAAGCTGGAAGCATGCCGAAATCAATGTTCTCCTCAAGAAGCCCAAGGCGGACCCCAAGGACCTCAAGAACTTTCGGCCCATCTCCCTACTCCCGTTCCCGGCGAATGTCATCGAGAAAATCGTCAGCATACAACTGACCCACCACCTCGAAGACAACAACATACTGGATCCGTCCCAATCTGGATTCAGACGAAACCACAGCACCGAGACTGCCCTCATCGCCACCACAGACGACATCAGGCGCCAATTAGACAACGGCGAAACATCAGCCCTCATCCTCCTAGACCTCTCAGCCGCCTTCGACATGGTCTGCCATCGCACTCTAAAAACACGCCTCCAAGAAGCCGGTATCCAGGAGAAGGCTCTCGACTGGACCTCATCCTTCCTCTCCGGCAGATCCCAGAGCGTCCGCCTCCCACCCTTCAGATCCAAAGCCACCGACATTATCTGCGGCGTCCCCCAGGGATCCTCCCTCAGCCCTACGCTGTTCAACATCTACATGGCCCCCCTCTCACAAGTGGCCCGCCACCACATCCTCAACATCAACTCCTACGCCGACGACACTCTGCTCATCCTCTCCCTCACCAACGACCCGCGCGCCGCCAAAACCAACATCCACGACGGAATGAAGGCCATCGCCGACTGGATGAGGAGCAGCCAGCTGAAACTGAACTCGGACAAAACGGAGGTCCTCATCCTCGGACCCAACCCCTCGGCCTGGGACGACTCCTGGTGGCCGACCACTCTCGGGACAGCACCGACACCCACCGACCACGCACGCAATCTGGGATTGATCCTCGACTCCTCCCTCTCCATGTCCAAACAGGTCAACGCCGTCTCCTCCTCCTGCTTCAACACCCTCCGCATGCTTTGCAGGATCTACAAGTGGATCCCGGCCGAAACAAGAAGAATGGTGACACAGGCCCTCGTCAGCAGCAGGCTGGACTACGGCAACGCACTCTACACCGGAATCCCAGCCAAACACCTACGATGACTACAGCGCATCCAAAATGCCTCCGCCCGACTGATCGTCAACGTCCCCCGCCGCAGCCACATCACCCCCCACCTGACAAACCTACACTGGCTCCCAGTTGACAAGAAGATCACCTTCAAACTCCTCACCCACGCACACAAAGCACTCCACAACACCGGACCCGCCTACCTGAACAGCAGACTCAGCTTCCACACCCCCACCCACCAGCCTCGCACTCGCAGCCGTCCCCCGCATCCAACGAACAACCTCCGGCGGCAGATCCTTCTCCTACCTCGCTGCCAAGACCTGGAACACCCTACCTACCCAGCTACGGCAGACCCAAGACTTACTTGCCTTCAGAAGACTCCTCAAGACCTGGCTCTTCGAGAAGTTGCGCATCCCCCCCCCCCTCAGCGCCTTGAGACCCTCACGGGTAAGTAGCGCGCTCTACAAATATCTTGATTGATGGATTGATTGATTGCTAGGATTGCACGTATGTCCATGAGATTACAAGATTTCAAATATAAGATGGTTTATGTTCCCGGTCGTGACAATGTCACAGCTGATTTTTTATCTAGACTTCCATTACCCTTGAAAGAGTGTATTCACAATACTTGGGATGACTTTCGCATTGCTCTTGTTCATGACGAGGGTGTGCCGCCTATTAGGGTTGAAGATTGGAACATGGAATATTCCAAAGATGAGGTATTACAAGAAGTCCAAAAGTACTTAATTGGAGGTTGGCCCATTAAAAAGAACCTTTCTCCCGAGTTGAGACATTTTTGGGAGGTGAAAGATGAATTATCATTTTCCGAATCCACTATCTGCAGAGGTGATAAAGCTGTTCCTCCTTCCGGTTTGAGGGAGGTCATTGTTAAACATGGTCATGAAGCCCACAATGGCATCATCAGAACTAAACAGTCTGTTAAGAGGACGTTCTGGTGGCCTGGATTAGACATTTTTCTTGAACGAATTGTTAGAGAATGCGTCCATTGTGCAAATGCTGACAAGTCCTTGAAGTCTTTAAAACCTGTTATGCAAGGACATCATATTCCAAATGGCCCTTGGGAGTGCATTGCTATGGACATTATGGGTCCTATTGGTTCATTGAGCAAATACATTGTAGCTGCCATTGACTTGTTTTCTAAATGGCCTGTTGTAAAAGTAGTCGATAAGGTTAATACTGACACTGTTTTGCTATTTTTAAATGAAGTGTTCACAGAGGAAGGTTTACCTATACGTGTAATTACTGACAATGGTGTACAGTTTTTATCTAATAAGGCGAAGGAATACTTCAGAAAGACTGGTGTTATTCATTGCACCACTTCCCTATATAATCCAAGTGGCAATGGAATAATTGAAAGGTTCAACAGAGTACTTAAAGCTGCTATTCAAATGGTAGGTGTTGGAGATAGTAAGGGGGAGTGTCAAGTAATGAAGATCATGTGGAAGTAAAGGGTCACTCCCAATGACATGACTCAGTGTACTCCTTTTGAGATCATGAGAGGCAGATTACCAAGAACTAAAGTCAATCCTTCTTGGTTTATTTCATCCACCAAATGCCGCATAGATCTTGATAAAGTGACGAAGAGATTAGAGAAATCCCATTTTGTGAACAAGCACATATTTAACCTTAGTAGAAGAATTAAATCAGACTCTAACGTAAAAGTAGGAATGTTCGTGAAAGTTAACAAACCATGGAAAGCACCTAAAGGTGAAAGTCAGTTCATGGGTCCCTTTGTTGTTAGTGAAGTTTTGAGGAATGCTGTTAGACTTTCTAATGGTAAGGTGTGGAATTTGAACAAAATTGCTGTGCTTAAAGGTGACAGAAAATTATACAATGAGGTTCATTCTTCTCCTACGAGGAGTCAGGTCTTGGAAGATATCCCTGAAGAGTGTGGGGTAGATAATTACAACAATGGTAGTATTGATAGTAGCGATACTTCACGTTAGAACAATTGTGATGAAGTTGTGCTACCCTCCAACTCTTCTGGTTCTGATGTCGGTCAATACAAATTTTCCTGAGACTAAACGTTTACGTAAAAAACCTACATGGTTATCTGATTTTGTAACTCTTATCCAAAAAAAGATATACCCATAAATATTTTTTTTAGTTTTTTTTGGTAGTTTTTTTTTGTTGTGTTTTCCTTTGTTTGAGGGAGGAAGATGTGTTATGTATGATGTGGTGGGCAGCACAAAAGCAAACAAGTACAAATGTAAACATGTTGTGAGCACGGACCTTGTTTAGACTCTATGGGCCCGATTCACTGAACTAACTTAAGACAAAATCCTAAACTTAATACCATTTTGGTATTCACAGAAGGCACTTACTCATTTTGGTATTCACAGAAGGCTCTTACTCATTTCGGTATTCACAGAAGTTAGGAGTCCTAACTTTAGGACTCCTAAATGCCTTCTGTGAAAACCGAAAGTCTTAAAATTAGGATTTTTCTCAGTTTAGTAGTTGGATAGTTAGGACTCCTAACTTTAGGACTCCTAAATGCCTTCTGTGAATACCGAAAGCCTTAAAATTAGGATTTTTCTCAATTTAGTAGTAGTAAAGTTAGGACTCCTAACTTTAGGACTCCTAAATGCCTTCTGTGAATACCGAAAGCCTTAAAATTAGGATTTTTCTCAGTTTAGTAGTAGTAAAGTTAGGAGCCCTAACTTTAGGACTCCTAAACTAAGAAAAATCCTAATTTTAAGACTTTCGGTATTCACAGAAGGCATTTAGTCCTAAAGTTAGGACTCCTAACTTCTGTGAATACCGAAGTGAGTAAGTGTCTTCTGTGAATACCAAAATGAGTAAGTGCCTTCTGTGAATACGAAAATGGTAGTAAGTTTAGGATTTTGCCTTAAGTTAGTTCTGTGAATCGGGCCCGCAGGATGTTCTAGAGTTAATGTGGTGAGGTGAATCCTCATCGCATCCAACCTGGTTTTTATATAATGCTGGGGCTAGGGCTACCGCCCACTCCCGTGCATATGTATATTTTAGATATTTGGGAACAGGGTCGGAAAATGCTGGTAATATTACACCCTTAATGTAGTACATCACGAACACTGGTGGCCAATCTTGTTCAGCTAACAAAATGTCATAGCTAAACGTCAAGTTCTCCCAAAGGAAAGCTATAACTTTCCTGGGCTTGTCCCCCTCCATATTTGGAGTGTTATTTCATATAACTTATGTGGTACGCTTACCCTTGTATCAGGTGTTTCCACTGTGATATAATCATTCAAGTCCACTGTCACCAGAAATTCCATCAGGTTCTGGCGAGCTATTGTGACTTCTGCCACACTGTCTAGCATCGTCAGAGCCCATTCCCCGTTCATTAGTTGAGTCCTCAGAATTCTGGGCATGTCCGATCTTTAGACCTGCAACCTTCTTCTTTTTTAACTGTGGCTTTTGTTTTGGTTTGTCTTCTTTTTGGAAGTATAATCTTGAGCCTGCTGCTTGTCTCCGGACTTTGTATGCTCTTCTTGTCTGTGTGACCATCCTTCCCTCTTAGAGTTTTTTTTATGAACCCTGAAAGGAACGACAGGAACGTGTATCAGTGTCCTGATACCTGTCAGGTTTTCTAATATTGTCTCTATTCCTAAGGTTGTACCTCCTTTCGGAGGGCTCCTGTCAAGGAGACCTACCTCTGGATTGAGATCTGTTGTCCCACTTCTTCTTTAATGAAGCAGGTGTCTGCTTTAAGGTGTCCTTTTCGGGACTACCCATCAGTTGTGGTTTTAATACTTTTCTACCCAAACTGTCCCTGCTTAATTCAGCATACGCAGTTTCAATTATTTTTGGTAGTTCTTGTTCCTGTTGTAAAGGACTGAACTCCCTTAGGCATTGGCGGATTGCCACTGATGCTGCCTCCCCTTTAATATTGGCTTATATTATAGCTGATACCTGGACATAATTACCTAGTAGTTTCATCCCTAAGTTCTGAGCAGGTTCTGCTCCGTACCCATTTTTTATTTGTCTTAATACATCTGCTATTACAGCTAATGACGGAATACCATGTGTTCTGGTATATATGGCAGCAAAAACTGTACCCCAAGAGGTACAACCCTCTATCTGTGGTTATCCCCATGGGCAGGCAGATTGTCAGCATTCTGTTTTAATCATAAGGGCTAGTATTCGGGAATACTGCTTCTAGCTGTGTTATTTTTTGAGCTACAAAGAATGTCATTTGTTCAAGTTTTACAGGCATTTTACCCATTACTGCGTGTAAAGTTTGTGGTGTAATTTTGGTTGTTGTATTTTGAGCTGGAGTTTTATTTCTCGTTCCCATTGCTGGCTGGACTGTGAGTGTCCTCATGACGAATTGCGTCATGTTTCTGTATAGTTTTATCAATTCTTTGTGAAGTATCAGTAAGTCTCCTCCTGGCATAATTTCAATGTCAGGATGTGGTGTATAGGCCGCTAATATTGGCCATGTTGCCCCTTCTCTTCCGAGCGGACCGAGCCTCACTCTACTTCTTGTATGAGGGAGGGCGCCTTTAAACCAGTATAATTGTTCCTGGTAAGTGAGCGGTATTTCAATGTCCTCATATGGACAATATTCCATCGGTGTTTCATCTTCTGTGTTTCAACACTGTGTCCTTCAAGCTTGATTAGCCAACTCAGCTGTGGCAGAGTTTTTGCCCACCCACTCCAGATGTCTCTGGTGTTTTGTGAGTAGGGATTTCTGAGAATAGCACGATTGAACTCCTCAGATTCTACTGTTAAATAAGTACCCAACCAACGGTGGCGGCGCCATGTCGTGTAGCTCCTATAAAAAGTATACAGGATCTGCGCGTTTGCACAGCATACACTGTAGGATTGATGTCAGACTGACTCTGAACATCCCCACCGGGCATGTTGGCCTTTTGTACCAACTAGCTCACAGTTCCACTAGAGTCTCCTCTTACCAAGGAGAGAATTGTTCTTGCCAACCATCGAACATGACAACCCTGATCCCTCAGGACCGTGGAAACAATATACTACTTTTCGCTCAGTCACTCGTGCTTACTTAGTCTTTCTCAGAGAGATACACAGAATAAACAGGCTGGGTATTTTCAATAAGTATTTATTGAACAGTTGTTATTCTGGTGTAGAATAGATGAGCTGCAACAACCGTTAGACAGTATAAGATATAAATGAGTAGCAGTCCTATAAAGGTAAATGGATGGTATAGCCTCTACCATCTTACAATAATCATGAATACATACGAGTATATAAAACACATGATAATAAAAAGATGCATACTCCTACAATGCTTCCCTAACTAGAACTACCTAAGTGTACCTAATATGTGTGTAGGTGTTAAGCCAAGAATCCCTCTAGGATAAAGGATAAAGACAACCCATTACCTGAAGTGAGAGACTGTGGGACCCCGTCCTGGTCTCGAGTTGGACACCGCGCAAGGGATGTTTAGACCACTGTAAGCTGTAGTGTCTGCATGCAGGAGCCTCAGCGTCTCTGGTCAGTGTGTCAGCCGGAAAGTCTCGGTTTTCTCTGTCTTATCTTAGCAAGATGTGATGTATATATACCCATAGGTCTCCCCAGGGGGTCCTACCTTGCTGTATTACTGTGTCGGCCTAAGGATGACGTCGGGCATGAACTTTATACATAGATATTATACAGGAGATGGTCGTCCTGCTGTGCTTCCAAGAATCCTCATGCGTAATGTATGAGATTTCGAACTAGGGATAACCCGCGTACTGAACGCAGTGTTGTATCTAGGTAAAAGGTCAGTCCCTGTAAACTGTTATAAGTGTAATGTGGGGAAGAATATAGGTGAAGGGTAATGAAGTTACCGGGGCCTATATTATGGTTCCTATATGGAATAAAACAGACTGTTGTATCTTTGAGGTAGCACAGTGGGTATGATGGACTGAATTACCAGTGACTGAGATTATTTCAAACAACCCATCCAAACTTTGAGTTTTCCTCTGTTCAACCCTAACTACGACGGGTATGCCCATACCTGGGTCCCATGCTCACTGTCCCATAGGCCTCAAACTACACCCTATATGCCCTCTTATACAGCACACTGGCATCTCTTATTGGGTCCCACTTGGCCGCAGCACACCTCATCCAGAGTCTGAAGAAACTCAACCGCATTCTGATGGAACTCCATTGACTCCCCTTGCCAGCCCCCACTAGCTGGAAAACCAGCGGCATCATTTACAAAGCCATCATGACCAGCACCTCCCTTATCTTGCAAACAAGCTGGTGGTTCTCGGCATAACCATAGGCAGGCTGTAGAAGAAGTGTAATACAGAAAAAAACAACAAGGCAGCAAGCCTTTTCCAGTTATGCTCCCAGGATCTGGAACAACATCCATATATCCATCTGGACCACTTCAACACTTTTCCAATTCAGGAAAGAGTTGAAGAATCACTTCTTTAAAGAACACTAGATCACAATGCATTAACCGTCCACAACCCAGCTTTCTCTCCTTACTCGGTGCCTTTATGCTCCTTTTTGACCATGTACAGTGCTCCGCTGCCGTTCGGCTGGATTTGTGCTATAGAAATACCATATGCATATATTACTGTGCTATCCACAGTTCACCCTCTCACTTTATAGCCTCCAAATTCCATCTCCTCTATCCAAACTACTCTTTGTGCTCCTATTATCAGATTCTACTGGACATTCCCAAATCCCGAACTGCAACGTTCAATTACAGAGGTTTTACTGCATCTGGGGTGTAAACATGTCTTCATAATATCAATCTGCCAATTATGGAGGCATGCCCTAAGTGTCAGGGCAACACTGTCAGAGACTGAGCTCATGTGTTATGGCCCTGCCTGGAATTATTCTGGAGTACCTTTCTCTGTATTGAGAATACTATAGGCCAGGAAGTTAGTCTTAAACCTCTGTTGGTCCTATTTGGAGGTATCCACCATGAAAATCAATCATGTCAACGGGTAATCATAATTTGATATTTAGGAAGATGCTGGTGGGGCTTTCACTCATTTCACAACTGTAGGCAGTAGATTCCCACCCAATATACCTATTGTGGATGAACAAGATGTAGCGGGTTTGCCAGCTGGAAATGTTGTATGCTTTATGAAATCGGACAGAGCATGTGCAAAATATTTGATGATGTCTCATGAAAGGGTTGGCTGTGTACAGCTGGAATGCATAGAAAGGTTTTGACACATAGCACTTTTAGTACAGCTATCAGAAGGTGAACTGGTGGCCAGGAGGAAAAGGAAGGCGGAACAGAAAGAGTAATATTGTAAAATGTCAATGTCACAGAGAGTAATTTAATTATTATGATGGATATGGATTCTGTTTTCCTGTGAAGTACATGGATGGCATGAACTCCCTTTTATATCTATTCAAATCTTCTAAAATGTTGTTCAGTATCTAATTATTATTATTATACAAAATGTTATAAAGTGCACATCCACCCCATTGGGATTTCACTGGCTACAACATCAGGATGGGTTTATTCCAAACGTATTACATTAAAACAACCAAGTCTTAAGCTGCTTACGAAATGTCGTTAATGACGGACAGTTTTTCAAAGCCTCCGGGAGGTTTTTGCACCCTGGAACGCGAAGGGCCAGCTTCCCATAGGTGCGCCTTTAAGTGGAGGAACAACGCAAAGGAAGCGTTCACTGGAGCGTAATGTCCGGGAAGGTTAGTAGACTTTCACCAGTTGTTCTAGGTAACTTGGACCCTTTCGTCCTGTAGCCTTGTGCACATAGCACAGGGTCTTCAATTTAATCAGTTTTTTTATTGGTAGCCAGTGTAGGAGACCTGATGCAGAGGAATTTTTCGACAGCCTAAAAAGCATCCTTGCTGCAGAGTTCTGGACTACTTGTAATCATTCGATACTGGCTTTTTCCGCTCCTAGATATAGAACATTGCCGTAATCCATCCTCGATATTACTAGTGCCTGAATTACCGTTCTTTGAGCAGAAATTGGTAGCTTTTATAGGGGGAGAGGAGCACTCCCTAAATTTTATAATTTTTTAATGTATTTAATACTCGATTTTATTACGGGTGTACTACAGAGGTCGGTATGCTGTCTAATCATACCTTAAACAATTATAATCATAATGCAAGTTTGAGAAACTTGCTCACTGTGCACCTTAACCAAAAATTGGTAGCTGCCAAATGATTTTTCAAAGCCATTTTAGGACGGCAAAGCACATGGCAGCTGGTTTTGTCACTTGTGGTTTCATGTACAACCTATTGTCCACCATGCTGCCCAGATTCTTTGCTACCGGCACCAGAAGAGGACTCAGACTTTCCAGCCAGTGTTGTGGGCCGAACAAAGCGACTGATTGTCCATCCACTTCGCGACCAGCCTAAGTCCGGGGTTCAGGGTCTCTGCATTGTGTCTCTGTGTAGATGACAGTGAAAAGATCATTTGGGTGCCATCTGCATATGAAAAGAAAGTGAGACCACAGCTTTCCACTAAGTCTACTTAAAAAAAAATGTTGAAAAACATATATGGTTAGCATAAGAGGAGTTTGCATAATGCATACATCTTATATTACACACATTTACCATAATGATGTGCATATTGTACCTGAGTCACGAGTGAATGTGCATGCATAACCAAAGAGTTGTAAAGTGCATATGTTTAACTGACACTTTGTGCACTTCAATTGTCTAACTTCATATCTTTGAGAAGCATCTCGTTTACCTCCCAAATCAAACGTGTTCGAGGTCTCCTGTGAAATGCATTGAGTTGATTCTTAGAATGACCAATATGTTCACAATGGGGATAATAATCAGTTCTAATGAAATGAGACTAGCATGTCTAAAGCAGGACAGATGCTTGGTTTTGGTCAGTAGTTCCTGTTGTGCCACCAGCCTTTCAGTATAAATTTCATACATGTTCGTGTGCACCTGCAGTCATGTGGGCGCACTCCTGCACTTCTAGCAGTGGTGGAGAGACTACATGCTAAGCTTGTGGTCATGTCTTGATATTTTTAGTTGACTAATGTTTAGTGAAAATCATGGAAAAATTGGTCCTTAAGCAACTACAATAATTTGTCAAATTAAAGAATTTACTGCATCCTTTTCAACTGGGCTTCAGAATAGGGTACAACTCAGAGCTGGTTGTTACATCTGTCGTTGATGGCCTGCAATGGGTTGTTGATAATGGAGGCACCAGTATATTATTACTGCTGGACATGTAGGCAGCCTTAATTCCCGTTAACGATTCCATACTTTTTTCCAGAATGAGGAACCTAGACTGCAAAATCCATGCGTTGACTGAACACAGGCAACGTCCCTCTGGGCACACCTCATAAAGCAAAAGCTTAAAACGCGTTAATCCATCTGTTTAAGTGAAGATGCCGTGCATACTTAAAGTCATTATATTTATTGATCTCTTGACTTTTCAAAAATGCTTTGTAAGCTTTAAATGCAATGAACGATGATATTATACATGCTCCATATCATCTAGTTGCCATAATCCCAATGCATTTCGGGCCCATTTGGCCCTTCATCAGGGGAGTCTAAACAAAAAGATACACAACAAAGAATTACTGTTTGCAATGAGAGATTACGCCATGTAACAAAAGACAGTGAAGGACCCTGCCAGCAAGTATATAAACAGTGTAAAAAAGCCATGGTGGCCACATTGTCATGTGCTACAATGCGTAAATGAACGTAATGGAAACCAAGGGTGTGTTACTAAAATTACATTAATCAAAGAATACTAGAAGCGCATTGCCAACGTTGATGAAAAAGGTGAGCCAAAGTGCCGTGTTTTTTACTCGGTAACAATAACAAAGTGAGGAGGAAAGAAGGTGAATACTGCTGTTATGCATCTCTAAAAACGAGGGCGTGAAACGAGTGCCTATAAAAGCTCCGTGCAAAGTTAGATAACGTGCACATTACTAAACGCGCAAAGTATTCCGGTTCGTGCAAGTATTTACCTTGTGCTGATAATTTCAAGCTGTAATAATACAGCGGTGCCGGTTTTCGGTCACGGAATGTGAGTGGGTCTGCTCGGCAAACGGCGCGCGTTTAAAATGAAAAGGTGCCGGTGTAAACCGGAAGTGACGTGCAAGTAGTTAGTCCGCTTGGTCGTATAGAACTAGCAGGAATAGTCGGCGCCATGTTGCAAGTACCAGTGAATAGACTAAACGGTGGCTAAAGTGTAAACAAAGGACAGGCTGAGTGTGAAATAAATAAACACAAATAAACGTGTGTGAAAATAATGCAAGATAGAACATTGTAGACATGCACATGCAGCTGTACAGAATTTATAGATAGCAAGCGAATTCCAAGCGGTCATTGAGACCCTTCGGTTTTAAAGAGTCCAGTTTATAGATCCAGAAATTTTCACGTTGTAATAGAAAGGTGTCATTATCTCTGCCCTCCATCCTTAATACAGTTTCCAAAACCAGGAATTTCAATTGTGAAATGTTGTGTTGTTTCTCTAGGAAATGAGCGGCCACTGCTGATTTTAAATTGCTGGTGCGTATGTTACTTTTGTGCTCCAAAATGCGCGTCTTAATCTTCCTTATTGTTTTGCCAACATACACCAGGCCGCAAGGGCATTTTAGTAGATAAATAACATTGTTGGTGTCACAAGTGGCATTGACATGCAATTTGATGGGAGTGCCTCTCATCGGATGTGTCACACAGTTGCCCCTGATAATACTGTTACAGTTGCTACAGTTTAAACAGGGAATTGTCCCTTGGAATGGTGTAACGGGTGCAGTAATCCTGGGGCGGATAAGCTCTTGAATGTTTTTACTCCTGGTATATGCGAACATCGGTGGATTGCTGAAGATGCCATTAAAATCAGTTTCAAACGTCAGCATTGGCCAATGTTTTCTGATTGATTGTTTAAACCTGTGGCTCATGGTGGAAAACCTAGAAACCATGACCATGCGATTCTTTTCTCCACGTATAGTGGGTTGTAACAGCCTCTCGCGTGGCGTGTTTCCCACTTTTGTTATGGCGTTAGAGATGACCTCCTGGGGGTAGCCACGGGTGGTAAAACGATGTGCCATGGCTTGAATTTGATCTTGTGATTCTGAATGATCAGACACAATTCTTTTCACTCGCAGTAACTGTGAAAATGGTAGGTGATTCTTCAGAGCCGGTTGATGAAAACTGGTGTAATGTAGCAAGTTGTTGCGATCGGTGTTTTTTCTAAACAGGGTGGTGGTGAGTTGATTGTCACGTATTGTCACCTGAACATCCAAATATGTTACGGTTGCCTCATGGAAACTGAAGGTAAATTGAATGCGGTCGTTGATCTGATTGAGATTTGTCAAGGCTGCCTTAAGAGAATCCAATGAGCCAAACCATAAGACGAAAATGTCGTCAATGTACCGCAAGAATAGTCGTGCATGTTCCTTCCATGTGTTCAAACTCAGAATGAATTTATTTTCAAATGCATGCATGAACAAATTCGCGTAGGTAGGTGCGGCACAATTGCCCATCGATGTGCCGGTGAGCTGTAGGTAAAAGTTGTTGTTCCATCTGAAATAGCTTTGATACAGTGTGAAGGTGAGGAGTTCCATCAAGAACACTTGTAAATCATGATCCAAATCAGACTGCAGTAGTACTTCTTCAATTGCTTCAATTCCTAAGTCATGAGGAATGGTGGTATAAAGTGACTTAACGTCGATGGTGCACAACCACACTTCTTTGTCATCAGGCAATATGACCTGATTAATCTTGATTAAAAAATCAGTAGTGTCCTTGACGTATGTGTTCATACGCGAAACAAACTGTTGTAAGTGAACATCCAGAAACTTGCCAATTGGTTCATGTATGCTGCCCCTCGTGGACACTATTGGACGTAGTGGGGGATTCATAAGGTCCTTGTGGATCTTGGGTAGCATGTGTAGGGTGGGTGTTCTGGGATGTTTAGTAACTAAAAATCTCTTGGTTTTTTCATCAATGGTTCCGTTTTCCACGGCCTTATCAATGATGGTTTGTAGAAGATTGGCAAAACTGACTGTTGGATCCTGAGGTAAGATCATATACGTGTTGTCATCATTCACGTGTAGGTCCACCTGAGTTTGATAGAAAGTAGAGTCCATTATAACAAGGGCTCCGCCCTTATCTGCTTTTTGACAGGTAATATTCCGATTGTTAGCCAGATTGTCCAAGATTGCTCGCTCCTTGTTGGTGAGATTCTGGAGTTTGGAACGTTTCCTAAAGTTGAAGGAAAGAATGTCATTTTTCACCAAGTTCTCGAAAAGGTCCAATGTCTTGTGGGAAATTGGTGCTTGAAAAGTACTCTTCGGGCGGAGATGTTTTAGTAAATGGGATTCAAGCTTGTGCTCAGATTGTATGACATTTTCAAAAAAATGTCGCAAACGAAGGTTACGCATGAATTTGAACAGACAGACATCTAATTCCAATTTGTTGGTGTGATATGTTGGTACAAACGACGTGCCTTTTTGCAGGGTTTTGATGTCCACTTCTGTGAGTTGATGCTCAGAAATGTTGATGACTAACTGTTCGGGATTCATGATTTCTACCTTTTGTTCCTTCGGCCTAGCGCTGGTAGAGACTTCGGGCTGGGCATGGTGGGTGGGACGTCTTTTGCCCCTCCTGGGTCTAGTTGATCTTTTTGGCCTACCTCTAAAAAAGGAACATTGGTGTCGGGTTGAATCGGAGTGCTGTCCACTGTGCGTGTGGATGTTGAAGGTTGACTCCTCGGACGTCTTTCACTGTCCGAAGATGACGTGTCTGTCTCAGTATTGAGGTTAGAAGGTTTGTTCTGTCGTCGTCTTGCGTAAACCTCTGCCCAGGAGTAGACCTCTCCCAACTTATAATCCAGGGTGTCACGTTTATACTTGCGAATCTTACGTTCGCTGATTTCCTCGGTGTATCTATTGAGTTGTATATTGATGTCTTCCAACGTTTTATCCCAGTCTTCAGAAGCGATTTGTTCTTGGAGTTCTGTTTTGGTCTGAACTATGTCTTTGTTGAGTTCTTCCAGGACTCTAGATAACTCTTCAATGATCAGTAAGATCAAGTCTAGTGAACACTTGTTCAAGATGGCATACCAGCGTTCCATTTCTTGAACCTAGACTGCAATCATCTGTCCATCACATGGAATGAGTTCTTGAAAAATCAACATAAAACAATACAAAGAAAACAGATGCAGCAAAGAGCAGTCGCCAAGATCGAAAAGACGCCACATAAATTGCAAATAAATACAAAACAATACAGTGGGTCAGGAACACATTCAAATAAATCACGGTTACATTTATCCATTAGAGCCCTACGGTGTCTCGTTATCCATAAGAAATGGGGAAGTGTCGCTAAAGGGGGTAAAGAGCAGACCCCTACTCTCAGTCCATGGTCCCCATATTTTCGTCCATTTGCCTGGGTAAACCCTACTTTCATAGTCCACCCTCTGCGCCTGCATACACCAGTCCATGTCCAGTCCAGTCAGCATGCCGAGGCCCTACTCCTCCCTTCCATGTTCTGGCGATGTTGCGCTTAGCCACCATGCAACCCAGCTAGACCCACACTTGTTCTGTTCTTGATACATCTGTGGTTTCCCAGATGTTCAATAGACAAAGCCAAGGGGACGCCTCTTTGGGTTTATGACATATTTGGGACATGGTGGACACAATTCTGCCCCAATAGCGCTGGAGGACAGGACAATCCCACCATTAATGTAAAAAGCTGCCGGTAGAGCCACAGCTCCGGGGGCAGGCCGGGGATCCAAGAAGCCCCATCTTAACAAGCTCTGTACTGGTGTAGTAGGCTCTATGAAGTATTTTGAGCTGTATGAGTTTGAAACGGGAGCGAATAGCCACCTCCCGGGGCGAGGACAGGGCCTCTCTCCAATCCTCATCGGTTATGTCCCCCACATCGTCCGCCCATTTTATGCATATTCTGTCGTGAGTTTCAGGTAAGTTATTGAGGATTTTTCGATAGGTCAGTGATATGGCTTTATCTGGGAGGTAGTCATCCAAGAGCCTGTCTTCTAAAGGCGAGGAAACAGGAGGGTAGGAGCCCCTGGGAATTGCTTTATATAGTGCACTTCTTGCCTGAAGATATCTAAAGGTTTCCCCCTCATGCAATTGGTATTGTGATTGTAGCTCACCAAACAGGACAACTCCCCCTTCACCAACAGGTCCCCTACTGTGGTGAGACCGATCAGGTCCCATTTTTCAAATCCTGGCTGTCTGGAAAGCATACCCAATTGGCAGGACTCTAGCAGTGGAGTGACCCGTGTAACCTTACCCTTCCAGCCTAAGGCAGCGAGCGTGCCAGATGGAAACTGTGGTAGAAGTCGGGGTGAAGCTAGGTGCGTATTTCGTCCTTCCATATAGTACCCTCAAGTAATTGCCAGCAAGCATGTTATTTCTGTCCATTCTATATGCTGGATCTGTAATGGGTCGATGCGTCCAGTGATTAAGGACCACTAACTGTGAGGCCCAGTAATATGGTCTGATAGCCAGCAAAGCCATAACAGCTTTTTGTGAGTTTGTTAAGAACGATTCGGGCGTGCCGTTATTCCAAAGTAGGGTGCGTACTTCAGAAGCAACCGACTGGAAATATTGAGGTGGGATTGGATATGGCGTATTTTGTAAGGCGTAAAGGAAACGGGGAAAAGTCTTCATTCTGTAAAGGGCAGCTCTACCTAATAACGTAAGAGGTAGTGTTTTCCAATGTTGTACATTGGTCCGGAGACAATGTAAAGGAGGTAAGAGATTCCGTTGGTAAAAAATCTCTGCGTCTCTCAGGGCCGGCTTTAGCGCCGGTGGCGCCCTGTGTGACAATGTTTGTTGGCGCCCCCTCCCCCCAATGTCCACCTCCACCACGGATTCTCTCACTAGCACCCTTTAACAGTCTCCATAACCACACTCTCTCAGATACATTGAATTAGTTATATAGCGCCACTCATACTAGTGTTGGGTGTCAGAGCACTTTGCATCACACACACATTACACAGAGACAATCAATCATACGTGTTTTAAATCAGAGTATAGGAAATGTTTACATATGCCAAAGGGCTAAAAGTGTAGGAGTCACATGTCATCCATACTGGTAGGCAGTATAGTTTAAGAGTGCTTGGTGTGGAGAGGCACACTCTCGAAAAAGAAACAGCATAGTTGGGAGTTTTCTTTAATAATAAGAATCGATTTCTAGTCAAATTAACCCTTTGTGCAACATTAATCAATGTTCTAATGTATACTTTGCCGTGTGTATGCAGTTCTAGGATGAAAGTTAATAGCTCACTGTTGAATATTTGGACTTTTTCAAGTAACAAAAGGATGCCTCTTTTGAAAGCAGTAAACTGCTGATGTGTTCACATTATATGCACTCTGTAATCTACTTGGTATACGTTCTTTGCAGCAGGCAGATTAACCCTCTGCACTAACTTCACCGAAGTCAAAACCTCAACTATGCAAAATGCTGATCTCTCTCCAGGACGGTAATTAATCACACGAGTTAACTTGACATTTATGTGGGGCCTGGTCATTTCCGGGGGAAAGAAACGGTGCAGCAGGTGCTTCAAAAGCATAATAAACTTTCATACACGGCACCCCCAGGAAGCCAGCACCCGGTGCGGTGGCACCGGTCGCACCGCCCTAAAGCCGGCTCTGGCGTCTCTCGTGATATATATGCCCAGGTATCGGAAACCGTCTGTAACTATGGTGGCATCGCAACCCGTTGGGAGGACTGGGGGGTTCCCGCTTAAAACGTATACTAGTGATTTATCCCAGTTGATGATGTAACCGGAATATTTTGGGAAGAGGGCAAAAATATGTAATACACTGTGGATCGAAAATCAGGGCCTGGCCAAGTAAAAGAGGATGTCATCGGCATAGAGGGAGATTCTATCCGACCATTCTGGTGACCAATTAAGTCCCCGAATAAGGGGATTGCTCCTGATCCATAGGGCCAAAGGCTCCAAAGCCAAAGCAAACAATGATGGTGAGAGGGGACATCCCTGCCTTCTACCGTTTCCCAATTCAAAGATTGCAGACCTGCCACCGTTCACCATGATCCGGGCCAAGGGTTTTGAGTAAAGCAGACGCACCCAGGAAAAACCGCTCACCAAATCCGTATCTCTCGAGTGAGGCAAACAAAAAGGGAGATTCTATCATATCGAAGGCCGTCTTAGCATCTAGAGACATGATCACAGAGTCTTCTTGTATGGTAGAGGCTCTACCGAGTACCCCAAAGAGGCGGCAGAGATTGAGCGCGGTGTTTCTAGCGGGCATAAATCCGGACTGGTCCGGGTGAATCAATTTGTGGAGATATGGCGAAAGGCGGAGAGTCAAAATTTTTCATACATCTATCAGTCCCATGGCCTCCAGGAAATCTGCCAATAACTTTCCCGGTGTTTCCCCTCGTCTGGATGGCAGGCGGTCAAGCTCACCATTCAGGGCAGCATTACAGTCTCCCCCCATCAACATGTCTTCCTCGGGCAGTCCTAATATGTGTGAACCTAGGTCGGTCAAGGTAGAGGAATGCAGTTTGGGGGGTAAACAAACCGTGACAAAGCGGCCCAGGGGGTCGCAGGTGGTTTTATGGACCTGAAGGGGGAGGGAGCTGCGTGCCAAGATGCCCACCCCCTGGATCCTCGAGTAAAACCTGCATGGGCTATCAATTTATAACCCCATCTGTTAAGTGCACAGTAGGAGGTACATTGTATGTGTGGTTCTTGAAGTAACACCAGGTCAGGGCCTTGCCGTTTCAAATATTGTAAGACTATTCCCCTCTTAATCCAGTCTCCCAGTCCATTCACATTCCACAAGAGTAATTTAAGGTGACCCAGTACTGGGGTCGTACTATGGTCAACACTCATCTGTACTTATACTAGGAGTCATGCTTTTGCCCAAGACAATAGAACAACCGTGAATAGGAATACAACACTTCATTGCCCGGCATCGAGGTGGGCGTGCTGAAATTTTGACCATGGAAAACTTTTGAGATTAGATTATTAGTGACCCAGGTGATTAAAGGAGCAACATAAGCAATCGTACTGCACCAAAAGCACACAAAATGCTACAAAGAAAAATGACATAACCTTTTTAATGACCCAAATGGCATTGAGAGCGACATCAATAGGCTTACTGCACAAACATTCCATTATGAAACTGTAATAAACCCCTGTGAAACAACCTGGATCCCCCCCCTGCCACCCTGCAACGTGGACTCAGAACTGCCCACCCCCCAACTTTGCAGAGTGCCTGTGTACCCAAAACAAAGAAACTGTGTAAAGGGAACGCTACATAGCCAAACTACCCAAGAATATAGCCTTCTTCCCCGGAAAAACATTTATATTGGCCCCAGACAGTAAACATTAAACCTCAGTAACCATGATTGAGGCGATATACCTCCGCCCACATTGAATCATTTCTATCACAACCATGGTCTGTGAAAATGGGACCTGGACCCCAGCAGTAAATTACTTTGTTTCTTAAAGACCAACTATAAAATAGGGGTTTGAGCCACAAGCAAGCGTTCACCAAGCATAGTCACCCTTGCCCCGATGGGTTCACGAATACACAGGAGTCAGCCCGATATCCAAAGTCTCTTCAAGTCGTGAAAGGTTGGGCAGGCCCGCACTGCAGGTTAAGGTCTAATGATGGTCGAACTCTGTTGTTTCAGGCGGGTTT
The DNA here is from genome assembly GCF_964204655.1 of Triturus cristatus. Classification (NCBI taxonomy): domain Eukaryota; kingdom Metazoa; phylum Chordata; class Amphibia; order Caudata; family Salamandridae; genus Triturus; species Triturus cristatus. The sequence continues at coordinate 1,224,511,643 of NC_140589.1, forward strand.
CACCAGACGACCCCCATGCCCCTACGAGCGATCAGGAGAGGAGTGGTTCTGAGATTTGGAGGAGCGCCATCCTTCTAACCAGTCCCAGGCGTCTTCTGGGGTCTGGAAAAACCAGGACTTTCTGTCAGATTGCACTCGCAGTTTAGCTGGAAAAAGCATAGCGTATTTCAAGTTTTGGCCCCTAAGCACCCGTTTTATCTCTAAGAAGGACCTACGCTTCTGTTGCACCTGATGGGTGAAGCCTGGAAAAAGGTGATGGTTGAGTTCTAAAACTTAAGCGGTGGGCTGGCTCTTGCAGTTTGAAGGATCACGTTCCTATCCTGAAAGTTGAAGATCCTCGCCAGGAGGGCACGCGGTGGCACCCCCGGCCTCGGGGGCCAACTCATGCACCCTATGGGCACGTTCAACTGAAAAATATTTTGAGAGGGATCGGGGCTGTAGGGAATTCTGAATCAAGTCCTCCACGAAAATGTCTGCGACTTGCCCCTCCGCCCGTTCAGGCACTCCTAGAATGCGCACATTATTTCTGTGCGTTCTGCCTTCATAATCCTCCAACTTTGCTTCCAGGTCTGATGCTTGGGCCTGCAGACACTTGACCGTCATTTCCAACGTTGTCGTGGAGTGTTCAAGAGTTGCGACGGAGTCCTCGGTTGCCTTGACCCTGTCACCCATATTTCTCAGGTCAGCCTGTATGAGGTTTACCTCTATAGACACAGTGTGAATTTTATTTTCCAGCGCAGAACGGACTCCTTGGATGGCCTCGATGACATCTACCAGTGTAGGAGCCCCCTCATCAGTTTGCTGTTTCGTCTCAAGTTCATCCTGTTTCCCATTAGCGGCGTTGGATTTAGAGTGAGCGAACTTCGCCAATTTTGTCAAGTGGGTTTGTTTGGAGCCTTTTGCTGCAGCCATTGTGTCCCCTGTGGAGGCGGAGTAGAGACCTCGGACGTGAAGGAAAAAACGGGCCTCAAATATCAAAGCCGACCAACTGCGCAGAAGAATGCAATCTTGTCGTGACTACCTATTCCGGCGCAAAATGGGAGCAGATAACATCAGAGCCCTGCAGGTCTGTGGCCCATGATGGTGACATGTGTCATATAGTCCAATGTCGTGACAATAGTCCGTGCCTTCTGTCCAGAATTGCTGGTGTCCAGCGTCAGGCCAGGTTGGCAATTACTGCAATGCTCCACAAAACCCAAAAGAGCTCTCAAGCCCAATGCTAGTTTGCTGCCCCCCGGTTTGTGCAGGCCTTAAAAGAGCAGTGAATAGCGGCCTGCGGCCGTCCAAGGGCCATTCGCTGTGTGTGGGGGGGGCAGTGCTGTGAAAACTACTGAGGTATGTTTTAGAGCAGATGGCGTCTCAGGCCCCCCTCCGATGCGGGGCATCCGCCAGTTCAAAAATACCTCGGGGGAACATGGGGGAAATCAAGCGCGACCCGCGCCTCTCACCTCCTTCGATTTATGTTGCGCTGTAATCACAGGAGGAGACCCCAGGCAGCCGCCTGCACTGGAGCTAACAGAGCACGTTGGGCAGAACATATACGCCTGGGGGCCCCCCGCAGCCGTCCCGCGTAAGTCAACTCGATCCCGCCCTCAGAGCAGGGGCGATGCAGTGGTCAGCAGCGAATGGGGCCTCCCTGCGGGATCACCCTCTGGGGCCGACAGGCCTTCGCACAGCACGCCGGCCTCACGTAGCTGAAAGCTGTGCGATGTCACGGCCGAGTCCCCAGTCCCCTCTCGTTCGGCAGTTCCGGAGCTGATATCTTCGGATTGGGTGATCGGATTTTGTTCGGTCTCGGATCGGACGGCTCCGAGCCTGCAGGAGTCTCAGGCACTTGGGTTTAAGGTGGCAAAACGGATAATTGTAATGGATGTTGGGGAAGTTTAATTAGGTGGCGATCAGAGCTTCACTCCAGAGCGGCCATCTTGGGTGTTGGCTAGCCACGCCCCTCATGGAATGAGTTCTTGCTTCTCGAACATAAACTATTCTTCTTCTACCATTTAAATCAGACACTAAATCACCAGCAGCAGACTGCCCCAGAACTCAGTCCTTCTACCTCTATTATTTAATATCTGTGTGTCACCATTGAGCCATCTGCTTCAATCGAAATACTTTTCTTCATGTGTGTAAATGATCTGCAATTGAAGTTTCAGCTTTCCAAGATTGAGTCCACGCAGTTTGATCCTACCTGTGCTAACAGTTCTCTTTTCTCTACTCTTACAACAGTATGCCATTGGGTGGTTTCTAATTTTCTAAAACTGAACGCTACAAAACAGTGATTTTCATCACCAAAAATGGCACTAACTTCCATCAGGTATCCGGACTTCACGGCACTCCTATAATATCCCTCAAAAGCAGTCCAAAATCTAGGTAGCTGTTGTAATTTACTTGCATGTTATAGTGTAGAACTTTTAGTTGTCTGGGTGATACAATGAGAATGTCATGAGCTGATCGTGATGTCAGGCATTCTGATATTGGAGACGCTGGGAAGGAGACCTGTCTGTGTCGGTGGTTGCATTTAAATAAAGCCTGCTTTGGATTTCCTTTGTTATCTTGGCTTTTAATAGTAGCTATCTAGACTTGGATTTTTTATTTTATTTAGATCTCTTAGGAGACCTGTGCTTGGTCTGGTAGCACAAACTTCTGAGGAAAAGCCAACCCTAAGTCAATAAAATGTATCACATCGGTAAGATTTGGCTCCGGTTCAGTCCCCCTTTGATTTAGAAATTCGTGTTACCAGGTCTTCCTAACAAACTCATAAGTTGGTACAGAAAGTGGCAATTTTGGGATGCCCGTAATGGGCATTCCAAAGCAAGAACACATCTCTCCCATTATTGAGCACCTTCATTGGTTACCTATGAGGAAGAGGGTTCTATTCAGGGCTCCAAAGATTGTGCACGGGGCTACCAATGGTAATGCTTCTTCTGTTATAGCCTCCAAATTCCATTTCCTCTACCCAAACTGCTCTTTACGCCCCTGTGGCCAGTTTCTAATTGACATCCCTTAAAGCCCGACAGTATAATTTGATGACAGAGCCTTTTCTGTAGCTTTAGCCAGGGTATGGAACAATCTCCTATGCTATCTCCGTTACACCCTTCCTCACTACTTATTTTTTCGTAAGCTTTTAAAGGATTTCTTTTTAACCTTCTTTATTAAATCTGTACATTTTAATTCTCTATCTACAGTAGAGCACCAAGAAACGCCCATGAATAAATGCTTTATAAATACCAACACAGCATAACATAACATATGGCGCGGGAAGCAAACTTTATGGGGCAGCTTGCTGGATTACGGGCGGCCTCTGCCTCACCTGTTCACCCGCACCTGATGCCGCCCACATTCTAAAGGCTCCTGGAGGCGCAGGATACAAAAGGCGCGCAATGCTCCCGTGGCGTGGGAAGCAAACTCTGCGGGGCAGTTTACTGGATTACGGTGCCTCACCTGCTCACCTGCACCTGGTGCCGCTCATGTTCGTACTGCACCTGCAGGCGCATAACACCAAAGGCCGCACTTCGCTCCAGCGGTGTGGGAAGCACACTTCACGGGGAAGCTGCTGAATTACGAACCCCAGTCTCACCTGTTCACCTGCGCCTGACGCCACCCACGTTCTAACCGCACCTGGGTCGTTCCCGGGTCAAGACCGGGCCGTCTACGCCCAGCGTTGCCCAGAAGAGGCTGGGCTAAGCCCCTCTCCGTTGGCCCTGTGTCTTCTTGGGTCTTTCTTCAGGTGAGCATCGCCCTACTGCTTTTGTGGTGTACTTCCTACCAACCCCGTAACTTTTTCAGTTAACCGATTTGGGGTGATTGGGGGCCAAATATGGGGAAACGGAAATTGCAGGGGGACAAGGAGATAGACCCTAAGCCAACTTGCAGCACCACCCTTGACCCCTTCTTAACACAAGCGATAGGGGTGATCATGAAAGAAATTGATCTGGCTGAGCAGCGATTATCCTTGAATGCGGGGGAGGCTCCTAGTATTTTGCCGTTGGCTCTGGCAGTTCAATCAGCCCTCCACTACTCTCCAGGACCTGCTGATTCTCCTGCGGTCCAACCTTATCCTTCCAGTACGGCCCCTGTGGTTCAGGAGCATCTGGCTGTGAACGCCTGACCTGAAATCTTAAATAACAGTGTTTGTGATCCTTCGACCAAGAGAGAGCACTACCCTAAACAAACTGGGAACACTAAGCGACAGCCTAACACCTCGAGTCACAGGGGTCCTTCTGCGGCTCATCAGGATGATTTGGCATTTCCCAATCCAGGCTGGGATGGTATTTTGGACGGACTCAAAGATGTTATCACACAGTGTGTTGCCCCATTGGTGGAGAGACTATATAAATTAGAGACTGCTGTTTTAGATTTGACTAAGTCCTGCACTACCATTAACCCTAACATCAATTCTCTTTCCCCTTTGAGTTCTGCCAACTCAGCCCTTCCTGTTATTCCTGGTATTCAAGGTGGCATGGGTAGGTCCCCGGGTATTTATTCCTCCCTCTCCGCCCCTAGTCTCTCTCCTCCTGATGTGGTCAACCACCATTCCACCCAACCTACCACCGATGGAGGCAGTTGTGGCTCTTCAACCCAGTCGAGAGCAGGCCAATAGCTCTTCGACTACTTACCGTGGTGGTATGCCTCATAGGGGTACAGGAGAGGGCTACCTCTCCGATAAAGGCCTACATAGTCTAAAACTGCCACCTGCCTGTTGCCCATACCTGGCGATCATGACCGGGGTTCCTCAACTCAACTCTAATGCCATGGAATCTACGCTCCAGCTGAAAAATAAAGTGTGTGACTGGTTGTGTCGAAATGGCAACTTTAATATTAAGGAATGCAGTGACATCCTTTTTATAAGGAGGGTGGGGTGGGTAGGCCCTGCGTCCAAAATCCTGAAGGGGGATTGTGTGGTCATCAGTTGCAAGTCATCAAGTTTGGCTGGGCGCTTGATCCACAGCTCTGACTTGCAACAACGGGATAAGGACATGGATATTCTCCCGCTTGGTTTCTTTTATTGTCAAGTGCTCCATACCCGCATGCCAGCGCCACCCTTGGGCCCACATACCCTGGAGAATACACGAGTGCCCACAACAAACCGCTTTCTCCCTCTGTCAGATCTGGATCTTAATGGCTGACTCGTGGGGACCATGTCCTCACCATCCAGCCCTAGGGCCAGTTGGCTACAACTGCCCTCACATCCCGTTGTGCCACGCCTCCCCTCCACCATTAATCTACAATGAGGCTTCGCTGTTGGAACATCGCAGGTATTAAAACTAAGCTCCTGGATCCTGAATGGCTTAAGTTCATCTCCCAGTTCGATGTAATAATGCTACAGGAAACTTGGGCCCAAGAGTGGTGACATGGAACGGCTATGAATGCTTCACCATTGATGCTTCTCTTTCCCCAGGCCATAAAACCCAAGGTGGATTAGTAACCATTGTTCGCATTTCCAAACACCTTAGGGCAGAGGTCTTCAATCTGTGGGGCGTGACCCTCAGGGGTCTCGCGGCGTCCTGGGAAGGGGGTCGCGCATTTCCAGGCCTCACTTCTGTCTGGAATCTAAAATATGTAAAAAGGAAAAAGACAACCGTCTGGGACACTTCAATGCTTCAACCATAGTTAATTGAGTTTCTTGTCCTGTGTAAGGAAAAGGCCAGACAGGTAAAACAATCCTTCGTGCCAGGGTGCCTGCTTGCCTGAATGAAATACAAATGTTCCGGTTAATCTGCAAATGTAAAGGGTGCTTGGGAGTGTTTCTGGCTTTAATTGCTTGAATCACTCCAAGCATTGTGATAGCAAAGATTTGTTATTTTTTTGTGGTAGTACAAAGAGTTAACAACTGGGCTGTGAAGTGCATGCTTTCAATGGTAACTGCATTTACACAGCACTTAGCACCCCTGAGGAGGTGTTGAAGGGGCAGTTATGCAAAAAACAAATTGCATTACTTATGGTCTGGTGTCAATAAAATCTACATTTTGGAAGCTCCATTTTATCCTAAAACTGTTTGCACAGTTTGTAGCAGTCTATCTTATAATGCATGTAATTCAAGTATAAAATAATGACTCACAGATTCAAAGGGCCATATGTAGGTGGCATACACTTTACCGATTCTAAAATACCGAATCATACCGATTCGGTATTTAAGAATCGGTAAAGTGTATGTAGGTAATAATTCGGTAAATGTTACCGAATCGGAGTAAGTCGGTAATTACCGAATCGGTATTTACCGATTCGGTAATGAGGCATACCTTCCCATTGATTGAATCAATGGGAAGGTATGCCTCATTACCGAATCGGTAAATACCGATTTGGTAATGGGGGAAGCACATTCAAGGGTGGCAGGGTGTCACATTGACACCCTGTTGCACCCCTGATTCGTCCATGTGTGCACATGTGGCGCACATACATGCCCTAGGGGCATGTATGTCTGCCACATTGCACACCTCACAGTGCACAAAAATGCATTTTCACACATATTCGTCATTTACCACCAACTATTAGTTGGTGGTAAATAACGAATCCCCACACCCACCACACAGTCCCCCTACATCTCATTTCTGTATTCGGTATTTACCGAATCTGTAAAATTACCGATTCGGTAATTTTACCGATTCGGTAAATTACCGAATACAGAAATGATCCCCCTACATCTCAAAAGCCTAAATACCGGTCGGTAACGGTATATTTACCGAAAATCGGCCGTTACCGACCGGTATTGGGCTACCTACATGAGGCCCAAAGTGCTTTCTGTCACAGGCTGTGACCTCGTAGCACTAAAAATACACAAGTCACTATTCTCCACTGCACTAACCACATTATTATTATTATTTTTAAAATTTTTATTGAGTCAACTGATGAAGTATTTATACAAATGTTAAAGCAATGAATACATATAATCTTCCACATACTGAATATCAAGCAGGTGACTATTACATGTAAGTTACAGATCATAAACCAATCAGGACCATAAATGACAGTCCCAAACCTTTTAACACACTGTGTCACAGATTGTATAACAAAGCTCCCGTTATGCCCGTCCGCCCCAAAACAAGCCCCCGGGACACTGAAACAGAAATACCGACCCGTGCTACCCCACTATATGATATCACTGTCCGCAGGGTGTGGATGAGGTGGCTCCAAATCAAGACCCCTTAATCCGCCCATCATTTCCAAATTTTATAGTGCTTTTGAGGGCACCCTCTCGGCTTAAAAATAGGCTGCTCCTGGCCCATGCACCAATCGAGACCAGCCCTCCAAGCACTCAACTTACGTGGGGCTGGATCCTTCCATGCCAGAGCAATATCCCTTTCAGCTAGGGTGCGGCCCAAGAATAGTAAATGTCTTTTGTAGATATTGCCCCTTATCTCATCCGTAAAATGCAGTAGAATTAGCCTAAGGGAATGAGGTACCTTCCATCCTAGTACTTCAGAGAGACAGCTGATAACCCCTCTCCAAAACCGGCCCAAGGCCTCACAGCTCCAGGTTGTATGTAGCAATGTACCCTCCTCTCTGTGCACCTAAGGCACATGGAGGAATCTATCATCCCTGCCCTCCCAAGACTATATCTAGTAAAATATGTGCGGTGCAAGTATTTAAATTGAATGAGCCTCAGGCGGGAGGCAATCGCCACGTATCTCTGGGATTCCAGGGCTTCTCGACAATCATCGCTATCCAGGGGGCCCAAATCTTTCTGCCATTTTTCCTGGAGGGGATCCAAGGTCGTGGAGAAATTTGTTACCAGAATTTGATATATCTTTGTAGTTTTGTGATCACCCAAGTACCCCATAGCATTTTTCACCTCAATCGGGTTGAAATCTGGAAGGGAATCCAGTTGTGAGATATACAGAGTTAAGACATCTCTTAATTGCAAGTATTTGTAAAACTGAGCATGCAGCATATCGTATTCGAGCCGAAAGTCCTGAAAAGATTTCATGGTAGTGCCCTGCATCACGCTACCAAGCATGGATATACCGATGGCGTCCCATTGTTTAAATCCAGCTAATGCGGTCACCTGTGGCATGAGGCAACTCTGCCAAAGTGTGGTCTCCCTCGTTAACCGCCGCAGCCATCCCACCTGGCGAAGGGAGTCCACCCACACGTCAAACACAACCTGAGTCGCTGGCGGCAGCCTGCACTGCTCTTTCCGTGCATAGAGCAGTCTGTGTGGCAGCATATGCCCCATCAGCCATTTTTCTACTTGATAGGCCGGGTCGTTACTAAAACCATACCACCAGTCATTCTAAACCAAGAGGTGAGATACCGCATGATAAGATTTGAGATCAGGAGTAGTTATCTCCCCACAAAAGGTAGACTGGAAGCACGTCCTGAGGGACACCCTAGCAGTCTGGTCCTGCCACAAAACACTGCTCAACCGGGAATTTAGCTGTCGGAACCAGAAAGGTGCCATCTGGAAAGGGTGATTCTGTAATTGGTAAAGGAGACGGGGGAGGGACACCATTTTAAAGATTGTGGGCCTGCCTAGGATAGATAGGGGCATCCGCGACCATGCCTCCATCTCCAAATAGGGGCGATATTTTTAATAAACGCCAAGATATTTCAGACCTGTCATCACCACAGTCACCTTCGCCATCCAGGGGCCCATATCCGCGCCCCCACGCACGGGCCAAAGAACGTATTTCTTGGCATTCATATACAGGCTGGTGTGTTGGCCAAAAATCTGCATAATGCAGAGAATATGGGGACCCGACCGGCAGGTATTCATAAGAAAAAACAGGACATCATAGGCGTAGAGAGCAATCCGATCTGAAAACCCTCCCGGCCACACAAAGCCCATAACCTGTGCATCAATGCGGACCCAGGCGGCCAATGGCTCCATAGCTAAGGCAAACAAATAGGGGGAAAGAGGACAGCCCTGTCGAGTACCACGTCCTATAGGGAAAGGATCAGACACAGCACCAGCAATTCGGACCGAGGCCGAGAGGTCAGTGTAAAGAAGTTTAATATAGGAGATAAGGCTTGGACCGAAATTTAACCATTGTAATAACGCAAACAGATAGACCCATCCCAGTGAATCAAACGCTCTACCAATATCCGCTAAGAGCAGGGCCACTGGGCCCTGAAGGCGATCGATAGCCGCAACCGCATATTGTACACGTCTAATGTTGTGGCGGATAGCCTGCTGGGGCATGAAGCCGGTCTGATCTGGTGAACCAGATCTGGCATATAGGGAAGGATACGTTTAGCCAGCGCTTTGGCCAACAATTTGGCCTCGAAGTTTAACAAAGAGATGGGGCGATATGAGGAGTGCTGATCTGGGGACCAACCAGGCTTGGGAAAGACAGCGATTTCCGCATGCCTCCAGTCTGGAGGAAGCTTCCCTTCTTCAAGGGCTGCATGAACCACTGCCAAGTAATGGGGAAGACAGTGGGTTGGAAATGACTTAAAAAACTTGCAGGGGAAGCCGTTCGGCCCCGGTGCTTTCCCGGACCGCAAGTCGATCAGGGCCTCGCCTAACTCATCGGTCGTCAACGGAGCGTCTAAATCTTCCCGTGAGCTATCTGAAATAGCCTTAGGAGGCAAGTCATCAAGATATTGGTGGACCAGGGGTTCCGGAAGGGCATCCCTGGGTGTGCTGGAGTGGGTAGTGCAAAATTTTGTATACCCCATTCTGCATGTTTATATTAATCCGAATAATCAATTAATTGTAATATTATTAATCTGTTTGAAGTGTTAACTCACCAACTATATTAACAAGAGAAGTATACGTGGGAATTGCACTTTGCATGGCTATATTAATTGTGAATTAACTTGTGTACGCATGTTAATAGTAGAAAATTAGAATATATATGTTATATGTTGCTTTAAGTGATGTATTTGTGATTTGTGCTTTATTCAGTGAGTATAAACCGCTCTGAATGTTGCTTCTGCCAGATAAATACACACACATATGGGTATTAGTAAGGGGATAACATTTAATAGTCATTTCCATCTTTAATTACGTTTTTGTGTTTCTTTTGCTTAAGTTGACCATTTCGGCCTATACAAGATGGCTGAATGGGACAGTAAACGTGACTGCCTTGACAACACGAGGTTCTGGGTGAATTGCGCATGCGTCACCGCCAGCAACAGTGGCCTGGACCTGACCCCGGGTCAATATGTACCCTCCAAGGTCATTCCGGGAACTCATCCAAGACTAAGAGACAATGCCCAATTTAAAAGCCGGAACAAGCAAGTTTGATGACTTCAGCTACAACACCCTGAGAACCGCTCATCGCCAGTCGAAATTGACCAATCAGAACTCTCTAAACCCAATCTTGATACATATTTGGTAGTATTTTCATTATAAAAGTAGGTAGGGAATTAGGGTAGTATCGCTACGACCGGCTCGCTCTTCTTTGACGAACTCGATTTCCTGACGTTATGCTGACGGAGAGGAAGATGACACTGCTGGACAGCTGTTATCCTGAATCTTTGAGAGACTGAATTGCGGCATAACTTTGCAGAATAAATTCTTCTTTGACTGATTGACTTAGAGGACGACTTAGCCAGAATAGGTAAATATGATGTTCTGATATGCTGATGATGATGATTTCAAATTTCTTGCAAAATAATTTAGATAAAGAGTATTTGATTAATTGACAAATGTGTTGTGTCAGTTATTTGAATAAAAGAAATGTGGTAAGGAAGTAATGTATAGATAGACGAGCATTACTCATTAAAACCAAGTAAAACAACTAAATGATCCATCTCCGTATGGGAGGGATATCTTAGGTTTGATGTCAAAGTGTTTAGGGTAAAGTAAAGGTATTCCTCTCATGTCAGCATTGAGAAACGTATTTTCCCTCAGAAAACAGGTCAACCGAGTGTAAGTATATTGGTGTTATGGGCCCCACCAAGGAATGTATGTGAGTAAATTGAATTACGAGGTAGTTGGTCTGTGCCGAAGGGGGAATTTGACGTTCTGCGCTGCATCAGTTTTTCTGGTAGCAGAGGATGGTTTTTATTGATATGGTTTGGTGATTGTTACTTGTAAATAGCTTATTGATTATTGGTTATTGATATTGGTTCATATACTAACATTCTATGTTGAGTCGTGTTGAGTTTTATGTTGTTTGCACAGCTTCTGGGATGTAGGGAGTCGGAAGTTTATAACAGTTCCGTAGTAGAGCAGAGGTAAGCGTTGTTCTCGGGAAAGACGGAATTGTTGTTATCCTGTAGGTACACAGGAGAAGACGTGTGACGATTGAAGTTGCACGACGCATTGTCTGGGTTCGATTCGGTGACATCACCGTGTGTTGCCATTAGAGACATTTTCTGTGTGAGAGAAGTGTGTATGATAGCAAAGGTTACCTGTGAAATTCTGGTCTTAGGTACGAGGGATCCAACTGGCATTCCGATAACGCTTATCACTGGAAAGTTAATAGGTACTCTCTGAGCTTGTTAGAAGGACAAAGGAGAGGTATGCGCTGCTTTGTTAACGTGTGTTATAATTCTGTAGTAGAACAGACTGTTCGCTGTTCTCTGGAAAGACAGGATTCTGTGTGAATGTACTACATTTTCTAGTGTGAAAGTGCGTGAACGAAATAGCATTCAGGTTAATTGTGAAACTCTGGGTTTATTTCTCAGGAGCATTGGGTCTCCAACTATGTGTCTTAAATACTAGAGAAACAGTTAGCTAATGCTTGTTAGAAGGGTGAAGTAGAGGGATGTGCTACTTTATCAACGGAAGTAACGATTCCGTAGTAGGGCAGAGGTAAGCGCTGCTCTCGGGAAAGACGGAATTCTTGTGGGAAAGGTCTATTGCTATTCTTTGGTTAGCGAAGCGGACAATGGAGACGTTTTATGTTGTTACTAACAGAATTGTAGAAATTTAAACAAAAACTTACTGAGCAGATTTGTAAAGGAGGGGTAGACAGGAGCAGGAGCTGTAGAAACGTAAAACGCTCCGGATTGGTGCATTGGTGTGCGCCGCGCTAGGAGTGGAGAAATACAGGGTGACGTAAAGGCTTCCTATTGGTGCGTTAGTGTGAGTCGCGCTGAGATTTGAGAATTGTGACAGTGACGTAGACGCTCCGGATTGGTGCGTTAGTGTGAGTTACGCTGTGATTGGATAGAATAGCGGTACAGTTGTAGGGAGAAACTAGTGAGACCCGAAAAGAAAGGAAAATGTATTATGATCCACCAGAAAAAGAGAAAAAGTCATGGTTCGGGGAAATTAAGAAGTGGTTTAAGAAAGACAAACCGGTCAAAACTAGGGAAGGACAGCTACTTCCTCCGCCGAAAACCCCATCATCTATAATGATTGCAAAATATGGATATCACACCTGTATTTGGTTAGACACCTGGTTAAGTATACAAAGGAGGACGGAGTGTTAGCTTTTCCAGAACATGGTTCATTTAATTTGGCCGTTTTGAGAAATGAGAGAAGATGATGAATTTAGAACCGAGACCTAGACCGACTCAATTTGAAGCTTTGACGGAATGGGAAGAGGAATTGCATGACCGAGAAAGACAGAGAAATGGTAGAGGATATAGGTACTTGTTTGGCAGATCGTACGGACATGAGACACATGATGATTGAATGAGAAGGTGGCGGAATGCAAGTATGACTGAGGGTTTGTTTCCTGTAAGAACTGCACGAGAGCATGAAGGACGAAAGTGTGTAGAAAAGAGGCATAATGTGGAATCGGGAGGGTATGGAGTGAATGAATCTGAGGATGATGTTCTTGATGATATGTTTTATAAGAATCCACCACCATACCGACCAGAACCAGAAATATTAACTCCAAGTGCCCCAATGAAAGAAACAGTACGAATCATAAAATCGGAACCAGAGTTCCAAGATTTAGGAAGAAACAATTCTACTAGAGAGGTAGAAAAGAAATCTGGAGGAAAATTGGAAGGAGAAAATTCAGCAGAATTAGCCAAAACAACCCTAGAATTAGCGGAGAAAATAAGAGAATTAACTAAGAATCTGGAAGCAGTAACCGTACCAGTAACGATAGGTCCAGTAATGCCTATTTTTGATAAGCAAAAAGACAGTGAGCATTGTTTGACAGTCCCTTATAAAAGTAATGAACAAGTTGAACAACCAAGAGTGAGTCAGAGTGAGAATCCAGGGAGACAGACTATGAGTATGATTGAACCAAATTTTTCGAACAACCCGTTTGTAGGTCAGAACTGTGCAGAGAAACGTATGAGAATGATAGAGACCATGTCAGAAACACAAAAAGATTTTGGACAAGGAAATGTAGAGAAGCCAGTAGGACCATCTACAGAGGAGTTGAGTGAATGGTTGAGAAACTTGCAAAAGAAAGACAAGGAATCTCAGTCAATAGATGTGGCTAAATTACGAATGGTATTGGAAGAATTAATTGTAGGAACTATTCCGTCAGAGAAGTTAAAAATGTACCAAAATGAGGAATTGTTATTTTTGTGCAAAAGCGTAACATGGAGAGCGAAAAATCTTCATGAAAGATTAGAAGTGGCAAATGAAATGGGTATTGATATTGAAAGGGTAAAAGCCTTACAGAAACCCTATCGAGTAGATTTCACTGAAAAGGACATTGAAAACATGAATACTACAGGACGAATAGGTCAGATTAAGGATACAATTATTTTATTGAGAAAATGGGGAGATGTGGACAAATGGAAGAGCAGATGGTATCGTAAGCGAGACGAAGTTTCAGACAAAACATTTTCAGCCTATGTGATGAGAGAAAAAGAGAAATTTGTGACCGAATGCCCTATGAGAGAGATTCCAGGAGGAGGATATGTTCATGTCCCGTGGACTAGACAGGATATTTTGTCATTTACGAATGATTTCCCTCGACTGCGTGAAAAGCCCGTCGAGTGGTATAGACAGGTAGACAGATTTGTGAAATTATCCAAAGTATTGTGGATTGATTTGAATAGCCTGTTTGACATAATTGTTCCAGCTGATTTATGGACAGAATGCAAAATAGTAATAGATTGGCCAACCCAGGAATACCCAAAGGACCCTAAGGCAGGAGCTCCAGACCCTGAGGTGATGAAGAAATACGAACAGGTTATGGCAATTTTGAAGAACAAAGTACCGCCTAAGGAGACAGATTGGGTGAAAATTGACAGAACACATCAGGAGAGCAAAGAATCAGTACATGCCTATTATGAGAGGTTAATTTTAGCCTTTAAACAATTCAGTGGAGATGAGATTTGAGTGACAAGGATTTAAGTCATTTCGTATACAGGTTTGTATATGGTCTTCGTCCAGAAATTAGTGAAGTGATAAAACAGCATACGGTAGATTGGCAAAACAAGAAAATAGACGAAGTATTGAGACATGCTAAATATTTCAGTGATGAAATTGAAGCAAAACAGCGAAAACTAAAAGAGAAGGCAATGTGGGCACAGGTAAAGGTAGCAGAGAGACAAGAAGCACAATTAGTGGAACAAGCAGGGTCAAAGCCGAGATTTAATCCTGTGAAAAATAAAGGGAATATTGAGGAAGCTAAAAAGAAATTTCCGTGTCATAATTGCGGTAGGATAGGGCATTGGAAATCCGAGTGTATATTTCCTCCAAGTACTAACGATGAAAATGCATCATTGAATCCACAGCAACGACAGCAGCAGGGTGTAACACAACAGAATCAGGTACCAAAACCACGTTTTCCACAGAACAAAAATTGCCAGAAGTATAGTAAGGAGAATGGATTCTACAACGAAGAACAGGTAAATAAGCCACAACGCAGTAGCGCTGCTTCACAGTATTGGCTGCAACGCGATGAAAGCCATTCAGAAGAAGGTTACTGACGGTGCCGAAGGGAGGAAGAAGAGTGCGTACTTGGCGCAACTCTAGAAGTAGACCAGACAGGCCCATTTGTAGATGGAAAGGTTAATAATGAAAACATTACTTTCCTAGTTGATACTGGTGCTACTCGATTAACTGTTAGATCAGCTAATGTTAAGAATCTTCCTCTCTCGGATGAAACGATCTAAGTAGTTGGGGTCTCCAACAGACAGATTAAAACTTACCTCACAGAACCAGTTAAAGTTAGTATAGGGAAATTTTCTGAAATGCACAGATTTGTAGTGTGTGACACTAGTCCTGTGAACTTGTTAGGTAGGGATTTATTGTGCAAGAAGAATTGCACTATATTTTGTACTCCAGATGGAATAGCCTTTGAAACACCAGATGATGATGTGTTGTATAAAATGACACTGGCAAACAGAGAAAAGAGGTTACAGGAACATATGCTGTATTCAACCCTGACGAACTACCAAAAGAATTGAAGCAATCAGTAAAAGCAGACGTTTGGGACTTCACAGGAGAAGATGTAGGATTGATGAGGAATATAGATCCAGTAAAGGTAACTGTAAAAGAAGGAGTAAGTTATCCAAATGTCCCACAATATAAATTGACTCCTGAAATAATCGAAGGAGTTACTCCTGTGATTTAGAACATGATAAGGCAAGGAATATTGAGAGAAATAATGAGTAGCCCATGTAATTCACCGATAATGGGACTGAAAAAGCCTAGTGGGAAGTTCAGAATAGTGCAAGATCTGAGAAAGATAAACAAAATTGTTGTACCATGTTGTCCTATTGTACCGAATCCATCTGTGATCTTCTATCAGATTCCTCATGATGCAGAATGGTACACAGTGATTGATTTGTGCCATGCATTCTTTTCCATCCCATTATACCATGACAGCCAGCAAATTTTTGCATTTCGTTTCGGCGAGCGCATTTTGGCATGGTGCCGAATTCCGCAGGGGTATACAGAAAGCCCCTCAATATTTAATCAGCTATTGAAGAAGTCTTTGGAGAGTCTGGAAATGCCTGAAAATTCAGTACTAGTCCAGTATATCGATGACCTACTTGTGGCATCGAAAACTCGTGAAGCTTGTGAGGTAGACACGGTAGCTTTGTTAAATCATTTGGCAGATGGAGGGCTAAAAGTGCCACCATCAAAATTACAATTTTGCAAAAGAGAAGTCCAATATTTGGGACACAGCATTGAGAAAGGACACAGGAAAACAACTGTAGATAGAATCAGGATCATAAAAAGAATGAGTCCACCAATGACCCAAATAGAAGTGAGAATGTTTCTGGGAATGGTTGGATATTGTTGTCAATGGATAGGAAATTTTTCCTTGATTGCCAAACCTTTGGTACGACTGACAAGAAGTGATGTGAGAGATCCAATTGAAAGATGGCAGCATTCAAAAATTTCAAGAAGGATTGTGTGAAGTGCCTGCATTGGGTATGCCTGACTATGATAAGGAGTTTGAGTTGTATTGCAGTGAGAGAAATGGATGTGCACTCTCTGTTCTAGTACAGAAGCATGGAAAACTGAGGAAACCAATTGCATATTTTTCATCCATGTTGGACCCAGTAGCTGTAGCCCTTCCTGGGTGTCTGAAAGCAGTAGCTGCTACATGTCGAAGTTTGGAACAGAGTGAAGGAATTGTGATGGGGTATCTTGTGAAAGTGTTTGTGCCTCATGATGTGGCGATCCTTTTAACAAGGAGTCGTACTCAGTATATGACGCACAGCCGACTGACTAAGTATGAAAAGGTCATTTTGGGTGCAACAAATGTGAGTCTTGTGAGATGCGTGAATGTGAATCCTTCAACATTGTTGCTTGATGTGGAGCATGTGGAGGTAAGAGATGAAGCAGATCATGATTGTTTGGATGTACTTGATTTTTGTACAAAACCAAGGCCTGACATAAAAGATGACCCTTTACCAGAAAGTGATTATGTCATGTTTGTTGATGGATCCTGTTTGCGAACAGATGATGGAGTGCTAAGTGCAGCATATGCAGTATGTACAGTTGCAGCAGTGATGGAAGCATCATATTTGAAAGGAGTAAGGTCGGCTCGAGTAGCTGAACTTATCGCCCTGACCAGAGCATCTAAGATTGGGAAAAATGTGTGA
Organism: Triturus cristatus; assembly: GCF_964204655.1. NCBI lineage: Eukaryota > Metazoa > Chordata > Amphibia > Caudata > Salamandridae > Triturus > Triturus cristatus. Next base: position 1,224,528,515 of record NC_140589.1, read on the forward strand.
GAGCGACTGTGATAACAGATAGCCAGTATGGCTACGGGGTGGTCCATGATTACGGCCAAATTTGGCTGCAAAGTGATTTCCTGACCTCAAGTGGGACTCCCATTAAGAATGCTGAAGTGGTTGGAAGATTGCTTGAGGCAATACAGCTGCCCAGGCAATTGGCTGTGGTAAAATGTGCTGCTCATAGCCGTAGTGGTGATTACATTGCCACTGGAAACAAGTTTGCCAATGACATGGCACAGTATTGTGCACGAAATCAGAATTCAATCAATCGGGCAAAGGAAAAAAAATTGGTTTCATGTTTCCCAATGTTTACTAACACTGTGGGAACCTGGGATGAGGTAAGACAATTGCAGGAAGAAGCAGGAGAGGAAGAAGTAAAACAGTGGGTAAAAGCAGGATGTGCACCAAGAGAGAAAGATCATGTGTGGGTCTATCGAGATGGAAGACCAGTAATGCCTGATAGCATGATGTCTGCCATGGCACGGATGTATCATGGACAGGGACATATAGGGAGAGATGCCATGATTCGGTCCTTTAAACAAACTTGGTATAATGCCAAGTTCAGGCTTGTGGCGGAAAGTATCTGTCAAAGATGTCTAATTTGTCAGCAATACAATCCAGGAAGAAAGACAGTGGTGAGTCTAGGAACAATAGGCCGAGAGGGAGGGCCTTTTACCAGAATGCAAGTAGATTTCATTGAGATGCCTCCTTGTAACAGATTGAGGTATGTTTTGGTAATGGTATGCCTATTCTCTAGGTGGGTAGAAGCGTTCCCAACAAGAAGAAATGATGGAATGATAGTGGCAAAATTATTGTTGAGGGAGTTTATACCTAGATTTGGGTTCCCAGTAACAATTGAATCAGACAGAGGAGGAAATTTTCATAACGAGATCATAAAACTGATTTGTGAAGCATTGAATGTACGACAAAAAACTGCATTGTGCCTACCAACCAGAGGCTTCTGGTGTAGTAGGACAAATGAATGGTACTATCAAAAACAGAATAGGGAAAATGTGTTTAGCCACAGGTATGAAATGACCCGATGTCTTGCCTCTAGTACTCATGACTATTAGATCAATACCAGACAGAACTACTGGTTTGAGTCCTCATGAGATCCTCATGGGACGCGCAATGTATTTATATCAGTCAACAAGCTGATGACAATAACTGATAACATGGTATTGGAATACTGTAAAAGCCTGGCTGACGCAGTTCATTCTGTGTTTCATCAGGTTGGAGCGGATGCCACCACTCTTGAAAAGAAGCCAGCTCATGATCTGAGCCCAGGGTACTGGGTAAGGATAAAAGTGCACAGAAGAAGAAACTGTTTGGTTCCTAGGTGGGGAAAACCAAGGCAAGTCATCTTGACTACGACAACAGCTGTGAAGTGTGCTGGATTGAAGAACTGAATCCATGAAAGTCATACCTTGAGAATTCCAAATCCAGTGGATTGTAAAGAGAAAGAGTATTTTGATGAGTCAGAATCCAGTACTGAGTCAGATGACGGAGAGCCAAAGGATAAGGAAGGAGAAAACTCTGAAAGGGGGGAGACAGAGCCAAGGTTAACTTTTTTCCCCAGAAGTAACTCCCTGAGGAAAAGATTGCAGATTCTGAGTCCAGTTCAGACTCAGAGACCGAACAAAGAGCCCATTCATCCAAGAAAGAACAAAGGAAGAACAAAGAAAAGGACAGTGGAGAGACAATAAAAGAAATCTGTGAGAAGGAAGTGCCAGATGAAAAATTGAGAGAATTTCCACCTGAAAAAACACCTTTAGATGGACAGGTGCCAGATACAGAGAGAGAGGGAAAGATTATTGCGGAAGACCCCCGAGGAGGTGTAGGGAACTCCAACATCCAGTTAGAAGCAGGGACAAGTAGTCAGCAGGAAGATTGCGTGACGGAGATTCGAGGAGGGACAGAAGTAGGGAAAACAAAAGAGGTGGAGAAAGAACACGTTGAAGGTAAAAAGCAAGTCGAAGCAGAGTCTGAGGAAAGAGAGGATGAAATACCAGAAGGCCGAGTTCTGAGAACTGAAAAGAATGATAAAGGGAGTAAACTGAAAAGAGCGGCCAAAGATGAAGTGTGGCCAAACAAAATATAGAGACTGAGATATCGGCTGACACGTGTAAATTCGCTAAGAGCTGAACAAGTGAATGAAGTAACGAGTCAGGAAGGATCGAAAGAAGAAGAACAGACAGTAGTCAAAGAAAACAAACGAACAAGAAAGCCTAACCAGAAGTATAAATCACCGGAATGGACATATGTGGCCCTGCCTGAAGTAAAAGAAGAGGCGGATAGCCAAGGCAATCCAGAGGTGGTTGTACCGGAAGTGGTTGAGGAAGACGAAGAATCGGAAATCCTCAGAGTTATCTTGTCCGATATTGGAGAAGAAGCGGATGTTCAGGACAACCTGTATGTTGAAAACGAAGGGAAGGTGAAAGATGATGAGATGCCAAACTGAATGAGATAAGATATTACGAATGGAAAGACAATAAAATACTGAAAAAGACAAAACTGGTAGAATCACGTAGGTGCTTAGAAGCCTTGGGTTAGAAACTAGTTGTGAAGTAGAAGAGGCTAAGTCAAAAGACACGGCTCATTTTAGAAAAGATGGCAAACTTAGAAAGTAGCAAAAGTAGATGTACCTTCCTTAGAAGAAGGGTGCAAAATGTGTTGTTGTTGTGCAGGATTATTAATGCTTCTTTGGAGTATTCTTGCTCAAAATAGGGAAGGTTCAAAAGGTAGTTCCAACTAGAATAGATAAAAACTATTTACATAAAGACAGGTCAATAACAGATTTTTCTAACAATGTGTTTTCAAAGTTGTTGTATGAATATGTCAAAACTATGGACGTAAGGGATTGCTACGTTTGTATGCAATTACCTGCGTCTGTATCTGAAGGAGTGACTTATCATCACCTCCCTGTAACATATAGAATAACATGTAGTGTAATATATAGTTTGTTTTATCAAACAGGTAAATTAGAGTATTATTTTTCAGATGTAGATCCTATATTTTCACAAGCACCAGCAATTAACAAGCTAAACAAAGTAAAACCTGCAAAGGTATTAGGTGAATTTTTTCTAGAGACAAATGAACTAACGTTAGAATATATATTTAGAAATAACTTGACTTGCAGTTTAAAGAAAGAGGAGAAGACTTTTTTGGATATGGTTGAAGAAAGGAGATTGAAAATGCAAAGGAAGGTTTCAGAAGGGAGAGTGGAGAAAACGGTTTGGAATGTAGAAACGGAGAAACATTTAAGAGGAGAATCGAGTCCAACTATGGCTTTAGATTCTACTACGAGAGGCCAGCCACGTCTGTCTGGCCTCATCACGAAGGGTGTCTGCATAGGTCTGCTGTAGAAGAAGCAATTGATGGCGGTATGCCCTGCCATGTTCGGCCCTGCATTTCCGTTCTAGGAGTAAAATCTGCGCCTCAGTCTGACTCAGAGCCTCCAGGTTCTTTTTCTGACGAGCGGCACAGTACGCAATGTCTACTCCTATGATGGTGCGCTTCATCGCCTCCCATAGACGAAGAGTCGACCGTACCCGAGTTATCAGCGAAATACGCCGTAAGGGCTTGTTGTAGGTGGGACGTGTACTGTGGGTCTTGGAGATGCCACGGCGCCAACCGCTATAGAAAGGGGGGTTGCACCACCTCGAGGCGGAGAGTGAGGGCCACCGGAGAATGATCGGACAGACCTCTAGGTAAGATAGCGATCCAAAAATAGTAGGAGTGTGGTTTAAACACATAATCCAGCCCAGAAAACGAATCATGGACAGTCGAGTAATACGTGTAACCGTATGTCGCTGGGTGCATGTGCCGCCAAGTATCCAACCACCCCATATCTCCCATAAACGTGTGCAATCATGTGGGTTTCGAAATCCCTGGTGCCCCGCGCGAGCGCCATCTATCCCATGCCACATTTGCTATATCATTCCAATCCCCGCCGAGAACCGAGAGGCCCCGAGGAATCTCAAGCAGTTTTGCCGATAAGCACTCTACAAACGTGAGAGTGGGGGAGGTGCGTAGATACTACCCAGTGTACCAATTTCTCCATGCAATGTCCCTGAAATAATAACATATCTACCATGGGGGTCAGACCATGTTTTGGAATGAACATAGGGGATCCGATGATGAACAAGTATGGTAACCCCCGAGAGCCCCGGGTAAACCCCGCGTGAAAACCTTGTACATATTCAAAGAGTGCAAGACACAGCGCTTTAGTGCCCAGCAGATGAGTCTCTTGCAATAGAAGAACATCGGCCAGGGCCCTCTTGGCATACCGTAGGATTGCACCGTGTTTAACCTTATTCATCGCCCCCGAATGTTCCAGCTAACTACATGGAGCCTACCTGCGGAGTCAGTTACAGGGTCGGGCATCGAATAAAAGTGTGAAATTCCGGCCCGACGCAGGGCATACAAACCATTGATGGAAGCAAAATGGACACAGTGTACTCAACAACATTCAACAAAACTACCCCCCTACCCAATACCTTACAACATTTGAAACATCTGTCGCTGCATGGGACACACCACTACACCAATGGGTGCAGGGCACATCACCATACCAAGAGTTCCCCACAGAACAGTTCCCAAACATTAAGAAAGATACTGAGAAAAGAGTTATGGGGGTTAGGCCTTCCCTGGGCCCTGGCACAGTAGACGTCACTGGCGCAGCATCCAACGTAGGAAAGGTTCTCCAACCTTGGGTCAAGTCGGCGACGGAGTTCACGAGTTTCCTCTGCCCGTGATGTAGATGTGATTTAAAGCGGCGCCTCGAGCAGGACCTCCGAGGCGGTTTCACCTTAGGCCGAACCGTCTGTCATGCATTCTCTCTGGATGATGATTCAGGGTCCAATTGCGGCGGAGTATGCGGCCTATGTCTCTGTCTCTCGTCCGTCCAGGCAAAGACCTCCTCTGGAGTATCGAAAAAAAGGGTGCGTGACTTATAGATGACTCTTAATCTGGCCGGGAAGAGAAGTGCATATTGAATTTTAAGATCCCGCAACTGGGCTTTAGCGGCTGTGAAGGATTGGCATCGTTGTTGCACCATGCGAGTATAGTCCGGAAATATCATGATATGGTGAGAGTCGTAGTGGAGCTTACCGGCTAACCTGGCCTATGAAAGGATGGCATCACGATCATGGAAATTCAACAGTCTTGCTATGACGGGCCACGGGTGGGCCCCAGGTAGTGGTTTTTGCATAAGGGCACATGTGTGCATGTTCCATTATGAAGCACTGCGACAATGACGGGGGGATTCAGCTCGTGATCCCCTTCGTAAGAAACTGCTCCATGTTGTTGCCCTCACATCCCTTCGGAAATCCCATAAAGCGGAGATTGTTCCTCTGAGCCCTGCCCTCCGCGTCTTCCGCTCTGATGACCAGTCCCTTCGTGATGGATTCCAGGGAGGTCAACCACGCCTGAAGGGACGTCGAGGCATCTTCCACGGAGGAAATGCGAGTTTTGGCCTCAGTGATTCTATCTACCCTTTACGCAGATCCTGGCGGATAAGGGCGACGTCCGATCCAACCTCTCAAATTTTGGCCTCGAGCGCCTCCTGGGATGCCGCATTATCCGGCCGGACAGTGGCTGAGTCCGACGTTTCAGGCGCGCAAGCCCCTGGCCCCGCATATCGATCCAGGGTGCTCTGCTTCCAGTGGCGGCTGGTGAGATTTTAAAGTGGTGGGGCTGAAAATTTTTGGTGTTGAATGGCGCGCGAGCGAGCGCAGCGAGCGAGCCCGAACCACCTACGGAGGGTTCGGGGGGGTTCCCCCCCCGAGAAAATTTTGAAAAATTAGCAGCCAAATGGTGGATTTTCAAGACTTTCGGAAGCCATTGTGCTTAACAGAAACAGGCCACTGCCTCCCCTAAAACTATCATCAGTTCCAAGGCCTCATGAATAAACCATTCTAAATTGCAATAAACCACAATTAATTTTAACAATGTTGCATAAATAGGTTGGATCTGCCTACTGACCAAGTGGCTACTTGAGATAAAATTGCATTCAAGGTAGCCCATCAGAGTAAAATGCCTTCTTTTTCCATATAGAATTGAATCTCATATTGGTTAGTGTTCATTTTTTGGAACTCAATAGCATGCATAAAGGCACCATGTATAAACAAAAAACACATAAGCATACAGAGATAAAATATATACATGCATGCAACACATAAAATGTTTCCCCTACCTGTGCTACTGTAGAGAGATATGCAGTGAGACAATACATAAAAGGCAACATGCAAACACATGTGGTTGTCAATGGATGCTCTGATGGCTGTTAAGAGGAATACATAGGTAAAGAGACTGTTGGCTGACTGTATGTGCATATTAGGGTGGATCGGTGTTAATCACATAAGTAGCTTGATGCACATGCGAACATATGGGTGAACACCCGGGTGTTAGAGGATGGATCAATGCGCAGCTAAGAGTGGATGGATATGTGCTTGGTTGAAGGTGGTTCAGGGATTAATAGGTATGGGTGGATATACAACTTTACGCAGATCCATGTGGATAACTGAGCAGGATAAGTGTGCGTTCAAGGGTGGTTGGGCCAAAGATTAAGTGAGTGCATAGCTGGGGGCATGGGTAAGGGTAGGATGCGTGGATGTAATTGCATAGGTGAATGGAGGAATGCATAAGAATGGGAGTGGATGCCTCCAACAACATTTAAATTAAATGAGTAATGGTTTGCTCGTGACATTCTAAACATTAAAAAAAATTGGGACCAAAAGAGGATTAGTATTGAATTAGTATAGTGAAACATGCAAGTAGATTTTAAGTAATGGATAAGTTAGTCAGTTATTTGGAATGATTGCACGCAGAAGGGTAGATGACGAGGAAAAAAGGTTTGTATTTACAGCACAGGTTCACAAAATGGAAACTCATCGAAAATCATGTAGGTGTGCAATAAGTGGTCTTAAAACAGGCACAACAATGAAATAGCATACATTTCTAAAATTTAATTTCACAGGCTACTATGGGAGAAAGTTTAAAATTATGTGAAAATTGTGCTTTAAAATTCACTATTAGTGCCCATTTTTTCCAATGTTTCTCAAAAGGAGAGAAACACCCACCTGATTACTACAATTCAGGTGCCTGCTCTCTTGACATATCATGTCCACACCTTTATATAGATGACAGTCAAAACAGACATTTGTTTGTGGTGTGTTGTTACATTAATCATGCAAATATTTTGGAATTTCAGAAATGTTAATTAATGTGATGTCATCAGGATTAATGTCATGTGACATCACTCCCTAGGAAGATTCAGAGTCAAAGGTCCTGTGTTGTCACTTCCTTTGACATCATTAGGGTCAAAGGGTATATGATATCACTTCCGTTACCCCAGACATTTTAGTGAATCAATGCTCATGCTCACCGCAGACAGTGGTCTAAAACAATGTGTAATGAACAGAAATGGGCCATCTCTACTAAACAGACTTCAATTCAAGTTGCTTTGGATTGCAATATCTTGTAAAACAATTATTTCAAGAACGTTTGTGAAGGCTATGGGACCCAAACACAGATGTACATTCCTACCACAGCATGAATGGATTTAAAACCTGATTGTAAAAGGTTTTGATGCATCTAAAAGTTCCAGTGTGGGTTTCATTGTATGTCACAGTCGGACTGGCCTATAGCGAACTCTGTCAGCGCCAGATGGGCTGGCCGTTTCATTGGCTGTTTGTGGGTTGCCTGTTTTAATAGTCTTGTGGCTGAATTGTTATTTGGTAATACCACAAACATTGCCTGCAGCAAGCACATGTGAATGCAATTACAGATATCTTGGAAAAACACATATACAGCTACAAGTTCAAAACTGGCTTCAGTTGCAAATGTGGACTACTTTTTTTTTAGATATCGGATTCGCTAGAAAGGACTACTTTGTTTTTGGTGCCCCGCCCAATTTTCTGTCTGAGTCCGGCTCTGTTTTATGTTACTCTTGTAGGACTCCTAGTTGAATTCGAAACGATGTCACACCTAGATGTATCAATTTGCTTTAGGAGTCAAGGCAGCCGCCAAGTCACTTCATACCGATAACGACAATGCCCCTAGGCTCACCCATAGAAACCGACTTGTTTTGCCAGACTTAAAAAGATTACCTAGCAGAGGCTTCCAACGGAACGCGACCAAAAAACAGACACTCAAGCGAAGGAGGAGGGTTGAAAAGCAAACATGCACACAAACGCGCTACTTGTGAAATACAATATGTTACTGCTCCAGCCTCACAACATACTTATGTCTAAATTCCTGGAAACAAATGTAACATAATATGCCTCATACAAACGTTAAAATACTCCCTAAACAAAAATGTATAGAATGTTACTGTAGGTTACCAGTGAGAACCCTCAATTAGGCTGGATTCCATGCTAGCGAAACCTCGCAGCTGTATTTAATTACGTTTCGCGCGGGAAGGAAGGCCTCATAAATGTCTCTGTAATGCAGCGTGCTAGCATCGCTCACAGTCTCCTTCTCATACCCCGCGGTGATTCGTATGCTCTGTGCTGGTTCTTCCGCCCTGCTCCCCTAGGGTAGGCTTAGATTAATCTCTGATGTCATTAGAGAACGGTCCGGTAGGCCCTACCTGCCCGAGTTCACACACGTCTCACTCTCGGTCCTCCTGACAGCAACCTCCTGCAAGTGCAACCAAATGGATGGATGGTGGACTAGGCTGGCTGCTGCTACAGAGCACGACCGGTCCGCTTTCTTTTTTCAAAGGCCCCGACCTTGACTCACTAGTCAGTCTCCACCGCTCCTGACACGACACAGTCCGTCCCGAAAATGGCGGCTGCTGCTACATGCGCGGGAAGAACTACTCCGAGTCTGCGCAGAGGGTCCTATCCACTCGTCACAGGGACAGGTGGTTCACTTCTCACCACGCCCTGTGACGAGTTGGGAGGGGGTGGGGGTGAATCTCACACTCTCCTGTCTCCTCCACTCTCTGATTGACGTGGAGATGTTAGCAATCCCGGGCTTGTGTAAAAAACGCCCGGGGCTAACTTAATCTCCACGCCATCAGGGGGTGGAGACTGGGCCTCCAGGCTATGTCTTTGCCTGCTGATGGCGTCACAGCCTTCAGGGCTGTGAGGTTCTCAGCCGGCAAAGACATAGCAGGTGGTGCAGCGCGGGGGTATTGACAGTGGGAGGCAGCAGACTGACGACAGTGCCCCATGTTAAAGTTTGCGGCGATGTGTTCTTTTTCTTTGCGTTTTTTTATTTTCTTAATAAAAAAGAAACGTACTGGTATTTTTTTTAATCAAAGGAATCTTGTTAAATTAATTAACTGGGAAATTACCTGGGGCGGAGCCCCGACGCCCACACAGAGAAACCGCCTGGAAATGTGGAATGTGGAAATATGGATTTTTCTGGTCAGTTATGTCCCCTATCTTGGACCCCAACAGTTCTATGTACATATCACAAGTACATGTATGTTCCCTCCAGTTCCAGTTATGAAGACGCAAATACATGTGCGTCCAACGTCAACATGTCCTCTGTCAGATCCGCCATGAATAGGCCGGATATTCCATTCCTAAATATGAAAGGCCACCAGCTTTATATGGTTCACTTATGCCATTTTACAGTCCAGGCAAGTAGGCCCTGATTCTGTCATCAAAACTCCTTTTGCCTTCTGCCTCTGAAAGCTCCAGTCTGAGCCTGCATCTGTGACCATGAACTTTGTCTCATTCTCTGCGCGGCTCACGAAGCCTGACATCAGCCTATTCCCTGCCAAGTACTGTATTTCACCTTCGAATTATCTGCTTCCCCCTCAGCCGATGCATTCCTGCCTAGTAGCTTAAGTAAACATTCTTCCAGTTATCGAGCAAAAAGCCCGGCTTCTCTGTCCTCATGCAAGTAATTCATAGCCTTGTTACCATGGAATATTCCTACCCCCTCGCATTCAGTGTAGACACTTAGACGCTTGTACATGCACGCACAGTCAGTATAGAATAGATTCTGTCCGAGAGTCCTTCTTTCTTGGATAACATAGTTCTTTAAACATAGGATGTTAGATATGATTTGGGATTAGGTTGACTTGACCCCCCAGACTTTTCGTCTCCACATGTAGAGCTAAATGTCAAGTCCCCTTCACCCCCTAGTTACACGTCAATTACACGTCATACTGCTGCGCGCGCATCTAGGCCAAGTATTATCTTATAGATCCACCTATATATGACATCATAACCAATTATGTTCCTTTTTACTCTTTATTACACCCATTTCTGGTTACGCAGACAAATCGTCATTTTCCTTATCAATTGTTACGCCTACTGCATTCGCTTCATTGTAATGTATGTCCTATAAAAGTTACTTCTTGTCAATAAAGTATGTACTTCACTTCCTGAACCCCCGTGGTGATGGAACTTGGAGCAACCGATTATAATCGATTACTGGAATAAAGCCCATTCCGAAACTCTAATATCACGGATTCTGCCTCTCATTTTACTGAGCTATTTTATAATGTTTCTGTATCAAATTCAGTCCCGGTAAAGGAATTTTATTTACCACATGATGGCGCCCGAACAGGGACACTTTCTCATCTCACGCGCCGGCGGTGAGTTGCAGGCCCGGTCTCCTGCCACAGCTGGACGGACAATAACGCGTACCAGCAGGATTTCCTGTATCTCCCTCCGGTCAAGCGGGGGCGACTGAGACTGCGATCAACACCCAGACGAGGCGGTGAGAAGTGCGAAGTATCCCGACCAGAGCCTAGCTGAGAGAGCAAGATCCGAGGTACACAGAGACCCACCAGTCCGAAGTCAAGCCCAGTGTCCGACGAGTCGAGTCGAGTCCAGTCCGGTTCAAGTTCAAGTTACCGAGGCCTTCCGTTTCCGAAGCTACCCGGTGAGTACCATTACCGGGGAGGCATTTCTGACGTGCACATAGGTTGTGCCGGTCAAGACGGGTTTGGGTACACAAATCCGGTCTGCACTGTTTTAGCAGTGTATCTGTACTGTTTAGCAGTATATCAAGTATTCCGAAGTATCTAGTTAGTATCAAGAGTTATGCTTGGTGATTAGTTATGCAGACGATCATCATTGTTGTTTATTTTAAAGGTAAAAAATGTTTAATGTTTAGTGTTTAATGTGTTAAACGTCCTGCATATTGTGGTATGAATGACTGTTCATTATCGTGTTTATTGTATTAAGTCTGTTCAAATTCAAGTATCAGGTCAGTTGGTCAAAATCAAGTATAAGGTCAGTTCTCAAATATGCCGCTCTTTTCGAAATTAAGACAGATCACGACTAGAAAAGGGGTTCTCGAAGAAGCCGTCCCTATTCCTCCTAGGGACACTCCAGGGCACTTCATGTATCACAAACATGGCTTAGACGCTATATTATTTCTTGATTTATGGGTAGACTATACCAAGGGATTACCAGAAAGTCAGAGGTGGCCCGCAGCGGGGACCTGGGATGCAGAGTGTATCATGAAAGTCGAGGAAGAGTTATGGAAAAGGAAAGTCAGACAGTCACAGAAGGACGCCGTTGAGTTATGGCGTAAAGAATCTCATAGACGTACAGAAAAAGCACGTAGACAGGAAGAGAAGAGTAAAGAGAGTTCAAACAAAGTTCGAGAAAATCTATTAATTGAGGAAGGTATCAGAGTGAAATCAGAACAAGTAGACAGACAGAGAAATGCCCTTATGAATGGTATGTATCCCCTTCTGGCCGAAGGATTACCTAAGGCTACTCCAGAGATACCGAAAGACTTGCCACCCCCATTATTTCCAATCAAGGTACATCCTAAGGGGCATCCTAGAACCGCAGAAGATGTTTTTCTTTCCTCATATTTAGATGACGCAGCTCCCGAGTATGCTAATTCTGCCCCACATAGGCCGCATACCAGGGAGGTCTCACGCCAAGATCCAGCACCCGTATCCCTACAGCAACAAATCGAGTCACAAGTTCCGGCAAGCACATCTGTTTCCGCATCTGTTCCTACAGGTACTTCTATAGCCGTGTCCACACCTATAGTTGCTGTGTCACGTTCAACGAATCCTTTCACACCCGACGCCCCAGATGGGGCCACGGGAGGTGCTACCAATATTTTTTCTACGCCACCTAGAATAAATAAACTTACTTTTCAAGAGTCAGCGCATTCACGTACACCCAAATTCGTAAGTGCTCGTGCACTTAAAGAACTTCTCGTAGATTGTAGATATGACCCGGTGCCCGGTATAGAGGACGAAATGACCCTGGCCTCATTGCGTATCAGACGAGCCGCAGTGTATTTAGCGAAGTTACCAGGAATGACTGCGCATCTAGACGAAATATATCATTTTGTCCAAACAGGGCGAGATCCAGAATGCATTAACAGAGCTATGGAGTACCAGAAAGTAGAGATACAGGGGGAACTGTTACGTTTCCTCATAAACTGTGTGATCAGAAATGTAGACCGACCGGGGGTAGACCCGGAAGCAATGCAAATTCTTACCAGATGGAGTCAGAATATATCGGAAGGGAGACATGACAAGCAAAATTGTATAATAGCCATGTGCCGAAAGATCCATAAAGAAATAGAACGCCTACACAAAGAGAGATTAGAGGCAGACGAGTTCGAACAAAGCGAGGAAGAAGGGTCAGGACTGCCCGCAGGACAGTCGGACACCATAGCCTATGTAGGTAGAGGAAGATCTTGTAATAGGAATCAGACTAGATGTCATACTGACTCGATACGTCCGATATGTCCAGATAATAACAGGAATTTCCAAATACCTATAATTAATATAAGGTCTAACGAGCATTCGTTCCAAACCGCCGACAAACTACTACGAGAACGAAGGGGTTATCATTTTCTCGACTCCATGGATGAACAAGATTTAGCCAGGGCAGCTGTCCATTGGGTGGACAGTCCCGGAAAATATAGTGATGATACAGTAGTACGCACATTTTTGAATCTCACCCCAGATGAACAGAGGTTAGCTGGGATTTATATGATTCAACAACTCATTATACTATATCGGAGTCAGCATTCGGACCCTGGTCCCTTACCTGACATATTGACTGAATTGCTTATGAATAAATAGAGAGGTCCAGGTACTAAATTAATTAAAGAAATTCTAGAATCAAGAAAGCAGTATATTCTTTTTGTATGCTCAGAGCATGTTTCATTGCCCGTCAAGGAAAGAACCACGTATCACATGGATAGACAGAATCCCTTACGAGAAGTGCACCCAATAAGAGGCGAGGACAACGAGTTTAGGCGCGTATTTGTATATACGCCCATATCAAAAATAGAATTGTTACAAATGAAGAAAGTGGTACCCAGTCATGACAAAGATCCAGCGGGTTTTCACCGAGAAATTAAAGACATGTTACTCATGGGAGAGTATACCTATCCCGACATTATGACAATATTAAAGGTGTTGATGCCTGCTGGCATTTATGAAAAACTCAAGGAAAAAGAGTGGGAGGTAGGTGACCAAAAGATAGAATGGTCAGTGTTAGAAGCGGAAGAAAGGGCCCGAACTGCAGGAGCAGGACTTGGGGATAAAACTAAAGCATTACCAGGTTTATTAGTACAGGTACTGCCACGTCTATTAACTACGAAAAAGGAAGATTGGGGAACGATTTCAGCCTGTAAGCAGAAGCAAGATGAAGACACTAGTGATTACTATGCCCGATTTGAAAAATGTTTTGGTATAAATAGTGGCATAAAAGCAAGTAGCGAATCATACCCGCATCTGTTTGTAACAAAGTTAGTGGAAAATGCCCTGCCCCCAGTAAAGAATAGAGTATTAAAATTCGAGAGTACCTGGCAAGGTAACACTCCATCACAAATGTTACAAATGTTACAGTACCATCACAATAGAATTAGAGAGGAACAAGAACATGAACACAGACGCATGAAAGACACGAAAATGAAAATGCTAGTTTCCCAGACAGTTCCAGCGGAAGGACATAAAAAGGGTATGACACATTCCGATTCAGCAGGACCTGTAAAAGGGACATGCAATTATTGTAAAAAGCCAGGTCATTACGTACACGATTGTCCAGTTTTAAAACATAATATCGCCATAGGTAAAACACAAGAAAGATCACGGCCACTCAGACAAGATCAGAATGAACAAGGAGCTATGCAGCATGCCCAGGCCATGCCAGACGCACAACAGCCAATACAGTTTGTGCCAGCTGCACCACCGTTGCCTGCTGCTGCCACACAGACAACAACACGACAAATGTATCAGACCGCACAGTATGAATATCCTGAGTATCAGCGTTACGCATGAACTAGCCTAGAGAGGGAAATTGATTTACCCCTTATCGAGATTCCTGTAGATCAAGAAGGACCTTATGTACATAGTGAATTATTAGGTCAAGATAGAAAATTTTTACTCGATACAGGGGCAAGTCGAACAACTATAAAACGTAGTGAAGTTCCAGGGGCACCCCTCTCAGGCTCTCAGAATATTTCCCTTGGTTTTTCAGGAAAACCTATTGTTAATGAAGTGTCACAACCACTGCCACTTACGATAGGACCTCTGACCCGAACTACAGATTTATTGCTTACTAAATCATGTCCAGAAAATCTGTTAGGAATTAAAACCCTGAAAGCTCTAGGAGCCATAATATGTTGTTCTCCGGAAGGTGTAAGGTTGTTTTTACGTGATTTTAAAGGTCACTATGTGTCCAGAGACATGGATCCCCGACTGCAGACTTTACCTACACGTCTATGGGCACAAGGCCCTACTGATGTTGGTTGCATGAATATTACACCATATCGAGTCACATTAAAGGCAGGAGTGGTGCTACCACGAATGCGACAATACAAGTTACCACCAGATGCTGTAGTGGCTTTACTACAAATCATTGACGAGCTCATTGCCCAAGGAGTAGTTGTGGAAACAGACTCCAATGTATGTAATTCACCGATAATTCCGATTCTTAAACGAACAGATCCAAAGGCCCCGCCAGTATATCGATTGGTTATTGATCTGCGCGAATTAAACAAGTGCATTGTGCCACAATTTCCTGTGGTCCCAGATATCTCGTCATTACTGACAGCCATTGATTCCGAAGCAACATTCTTTACTGTAATTGATCTCAAGAATGCCTTTTTCAGCGTCCCAATAGATCCGGAAAGCCAATATTTGTTCGGATTTAGTTTAAATGGACGTAGCTTTAAATTCTCACGCGCACCTCAAGGATTTACAGAAAGCCCCAGCATCTATAGCCAAGCACTGAAACGAGAACTCGATAGTATCCACATGCCAGTTAACACTGTTCTGCTTCAATACGTCGATGATCTGCTGATCACCGCGAGAAGCGAACCGGAATGTGAAAAAGCATCACTGACAGTTTTACAATTTCTAGCCGAAAAGGGGCACAAGGTGTCCCCTTCTAAGCTGCAATTCTGTGTCCAGCGAGTTGTTTATCTTGGACACTCGCTGTCCAAGGAGGGAAGGCAGCTTACACCCGACCGCATTCAGTTAATAGCTAACATGCCTATACCTAAGACACAAAAGGAGGTACGAGCTTTCATAGGCCTCACTTCATATTGTAGGCAGTGGATCCCTCAGTATGCATTTCTAGCAAAACCACTCATTCAGTTAACCACACAGGAGGCAGCCACATCAACTGTTCTCCCTTGGACTCAAGAACATACACAAGCTTTTGAAAGCCTAAAGAAAGCTTTATGTCAAGCACCTGTTTTAGCAACACCATGTTACAGAAAACAGTTTACACTCTTTGTTACAGAACGCGAAGGTACTGCCTTGTCAGTACTTACACAGGATCAAGCAGGAGCACACAAACCATGTGCTTATTTTTCTAGTACATTAGATCCCGTAGCTCAGGCTTTGCCTGCATGCCTGAAATCAGTGGCAGCGACAGCTTTAGCAATCAGACAAAGCGATGCCATAGTGTTAGGACACCCATTGACAGTTCAAGTACCACACGCAGTGGAGGTTCTTGTAAATAGAACACAAACACAACACTTGACTATAGCACGACTTACAGGGTATGAACTTACATTGTTTCAGCCACATATAGAAATCAGACGCTGTAACACATTGAATCCTGCCACACTTTTGCCAGTAACCGGAACAGACCCACTAGCTCATGACTGTATTGAAGTTATTACTGTAACGACAAAACCCAGACAAGACTTGACCGATGTTCCATTGTCAGATCCAGACCTGACGTTGTATGTAGATGGTTCATATATGAGAACAAGTACAGGAGAGTTAGTGGCCGCTTACGCAGTCACAACAGATACTGAAGTCATTGAAACTAATCGTATAAATACTTTGTCAGCTCAAGCCGCAGAGCTTATCGCTCTGACACAAGCCTGTATTCAAGCCACAAATAAAAAAGTCAACTTATACACTGATTCACGTTATGCATTCGGAGTTGTACATGACTTCGGCGTGCTGTGGCGAGAGAGAGGTTATTTAACTTCCCACGGTGCCCACATTCAGCACGGACCCCTCATTCATGCCTTATTAGATGCAATACATCTACCCACTGCAATATCAATTATGAAATGTAAGGCTCATACGAAGGTTACTGATATCATTTCCCAAGGCAATGATCTAGCCGACAGAACAGCTAAACAGACGGCTCAAACTCAAACCCCCGACATGACAAAGACAATAGTCCCGACACCGACACATTGTATGACAGTTAAAGATCCTACTCTTGACGTGATTGACATACAGACACATGCTACACCAGACGAAATAAAGAAATGGACTGAATTAGGAGGGATCCAAACGGACCAAGGATGGATGATGAAGGAAAAGTCTGTATGGTTCCTTCCTGATTCAATGGTCCAAGTTATAATTAACACTATACATAGTCCAGCACATCTAGGAGAAAAAGCTATGCTAGACAGCATTCAACACATTTGGTTCAACAAACATTTAGGAGCAGCAGCCAAACAAAAGGTCCGTACCTGTATGATCTGTTGCCAGTTTAACCCAGGAAAAAGCGTTCCCGTAGAACAGGGTGGATTTCATCCTCCTAATAATCCTTTTGAAGTACTCCAGATGGACTATATCCAGATGGAACGATGTCGAGGATTCAAATTTGTTCTCGTAGTTGTCTGCGCTCTGTCCCGTTGGACAGAGGCGTACCCGGTTTCAGATTACACTGCCCCGACTACTGCCAAACAGTTGGTTCGAGAATTTTTCCCACGATACGGTTTACCACGTGTTGTTCACTCAGATAACGGCCAGCCGTTCTCATCCGAATTAATGAAACACGTTTCACTTCTGTTAGGATATCAGTGGAAATTCCACTGTGTCCGACACCCCGAAGCAGCAGGTCTCGTAGAAAGACATAACCAGATACTGAAAATCAGAATGTCCAAAATATGCAGAGAAAAAGGTGTCGACTGGGTAGTAGCGTTACCCGTTGCACTCTTTTACATGAGAATGGTAGCACACTCACGAACAGGGCTATCCCCGTATGAGGTGATCTTCGGTAGACCACCAAATATGTGGGGGACGCCTATACCACGAAAAATAACTGATGTTGACTGTAATATGCTGACAGATTACTTGGCTTCCTTGATGTCTGCACTACAATCTTGTCGTTCACAGGTAGCTGCAGCCTTTCCTGACAACACTGAGGTGAAACCCCATGACGTAGTTCCGGGGGATCTCGTCTGTGTGAGGAATTTCGACCGAAAGACTCAGCTGGAGCCCAGGTGGAAAGCACCCAAGTTGGTCCTGCTGACCACAAGGACAGCCGTGAAGATCGAGGGCCGCAAGGGCTGGATTCATTCAAGTCATATCAAGAAATTTCATGGACTATCCTCGGATATAGACATTGTGCCCTGCACTCCCTCACAGACTGATTCAAAACTTCCTTTGGTTGAAAAAACTGAAACCGAACTTTACAAACTAAAGCTTAGGCCCAACAAGTCGAGCAATTTGATTGTTTAAGTCCTCTCCAAGGTGAAGCGGTTGAATTGTCTCTGACATGTATCCCTTGGACCTGAGTAGAGAAAATACCCGGAAAATGTTGAAACGACAGGCGTATTGTAAATCACTGCGTAGCCACTGCATAGTGACATTATTAATTTTGTTTTTATTGAGTCTTTTAATAATTATTACAAGTATGTTGTTGCACATATATTACCCTATTTCTAGACATGTTTATAATATTGCTGCTGAACATTCTTTTAGTGACTTACCTCCACATGAATTGTCTTATAGACTTGCGCTGCGCAATAACACTTTCATTAGTATGTTACATCATTCCCATCAGACTAGTAATGCCACCAATTGTTGGGTGTGTGGCCGACTCCCTCCCTATCAGAATTATGAAGGAGTCCTGCCTTTCTTTCCACATCCATTTACACGTAATGGCTCCTGTGGAGCATGGTTCAGTTTAATCAATTCCATAGACTCAGACACAGCAGTTTACCAAGATCATTGGGTATGGGGAAACCTGAACCTAGTTTTACTCAAGGTCTGCTACCCTGACAAGGAGGGTCGCCCCAAAAGAACAGGAACTGATCTAGAAAATGAAGTATATGGATTAGGTAATTTTACACCTAATCTCATGATTCTAAATGTCGTATCCGAAATTGAACTAGTCTTGCCCACCATGTCAGTATTCCCAGCGAAGGGTGAATTATGTGTAAGAAAAGTTGGTTCCATACATATGGGCCATAGTAAGTGTACTACTACAGTAGAATTCAGTGATCAAGGCAAATCTTCATTCAGAGCTTATCGCCACTCCTACTTTATATGTGGTCAGACTGCATATATGCGTCTACCTCTAGATTGGGATGGTACCTGCTACATTGCATTCCTTTTGCCACCTGTTTTCCTAGCTCCTCCTGATTATTACAGAAATATTCATTTAGTACACAACAGAGAGCGGAGAGATCTCCCCATTGTCGATTACACTGAGACAGCATGGGACAAGTATGTAGATTTTAATAAAGGCATCTTTCCCTACATAGGTACCGTTACTAATAGTAAGCTGATACGTAGATTAACTAGAACCCTTGAAGCAGTAGTGAATGAGACTATTTCCGCCTTAGGCAATTTAACAGAAGAGCAGTCTGCTATGCGGATTGTTGTGCTTCAAAATCGTCTTGTCCTTGACGTCATCCTGGCTGATAGGGGCGGAGCTTGTAGGGTCATCGGATCAAGCTGCTGCGTATTCATACCAGAAAATTCGCCATCTGTATATAAAGCCATCACTCGCCTTCATAAGATTGTAAGCCAGATACACCAGAACCCAGGCACTTGGACTTGGTCCAGTTGGTTTTGGAATGTGATATCAGCCTGGGGATGGAGAGTTTTATCCTTCCTAGGTATAGGCCTTCTCCTACTATTCAGTTGCTGTCTATGTCTACAATGTGGACCAGCGATCTGTGGTCTGTGTGCCACATCGTGTATTCCACCACCAAGATTTCATTCGTCACGGAAGAAGAAAGAAGAACAAATGATGCTATATGAACAGATCAATGGATTGATGAAGATTGATATCTCTTGAAGGGCAAGTAGGGGACAAGGAGGGAATGTGGAAATATGGATTTTTCTGGTCAGTTATGTCCCCTATCTTGGACCCCAACAGTTCTATGTACATATCACAAGTACATGTATGTTCCCTCCAGTTCCAGTTATGAAGACGCAAATACATGTGCGTCCAACGTCAACATGTCCTCTGTCAGATCCGCCATGAATAGGCCGGATATTCCATTCCTAAATATGAAAGGCCACCAGCTTTATATGGTTCACTTATGCCATTTTACAGTCCAGGCAAGTAGGCCCTGATTCTGTTATCAAAACTCCTTTTGCCTTCTGCCTCTGAAAGCTCCAGTCTGAGCCTGCATCTGTGACCATGAACTTTGTCTCATTCTCTGCGCGGCTCACGAAGCCTGACATCAGCCTATTCCCTGCCAAGTACTGTATTTCACCTTCGAATTATCTGCTTCCCCCTCAGCCGATGCATTCCTGCCTAGTAGCTTAAGTAAACATTCTTCCAGTTATCGAGCAAAAAGCCCGGCTTCTCTGTCCTCATGCAAGTAATTCATAGCCTTGTTACCATGGAATATTCCTACCCCCTCGCATTCAGTGTAGACACTTAGACGCTTGTACATGCACGCACAGTCAGTATAGAATAGATTCTGTCCGAGAGTCCTTCTTTCTTGGATAACATAGTTCTTTAAACATAGGATGTTAGATATGATTTGGGATTAGGTTGACTTGACCCCCCAGACTTTTCGTCTCCACATGTAGAGCTAAATGTCAAGTCCCCTTCACCCCCTAGTTACACGTCAATTACACGTCATACTGCTGCGCGCGCATCTAGGCCAAGTATTATCTTATAGATCCACCTATATATGACATCATAACCAATTATGTTCCTTTTTACTCTTTATTACACCCATTTCTGGTTACGCAGACAAATCGTCATTTTCCTTATCAATTGTTACGCCTACTGCATTCGCTTCATTGTAATGTATGTCCTATAAAAGTTACTTCTTGTCAATAAAGTATGTACTTCACTTCCTGAACCCCCGTGGTGATGGAACTTGGAGCAACCGATTATAATCGATTACTGGAATAAAGCCCATTCCGAAACTCTAATATCACGGATTCTGCCTCTCATTTTACTGAGCTATTTTATAATGTTTCTGTATCAAATTCAGTCCCGGTAAAGGAATTTTATTTACCACAGTCTGCTTCGAAACTTTGTCCCTGGTCATCATAAGGACGTCAAATAGGTGAGGGACCAGCAGTGCGAGCTTTGGTAACGCCAAAGAACTACAGCCCCAAACTCTCAGCTCCGGTCAACATTCGTAGGCAGCGTCAGCCACTGCGTCCCGTGTCAGTGAGGTGAGAAGACAGGCCCGTGGCAGTCCGCACACAAGCCGCACTGGGACTAACCTGGCTGCCTCTGCGCACAGGTGCCCGAGAGCCCCCCTAGTGGGTGTCACCCATCCGCTTGTCCACCGCACGGGTCCCGAGCGAAGCGGCCCTGGCGGGGTCCAGGAAGAGGCCTTGCTGGTAGGTATATGGATCCCCGGCCACAAAGAGGCCCTGCCCGGGACCCTCGGCCAAGTGCCCCACCACCGGCCTGGGCCCCCACACCGCCGCAGCCTCGGCACGCACAGTCACTATTCCCAGCCAGCAGCAATGAGGGGGGAGGGCACAGGAGACAGCCAGGGGCCCGGGAAGTGGACTGGCAGGGGGGAACCTCAAGTATGCTGCAACATAGTCAAACGGGCCCCTCCAAAGGCCCCACCACCACCGACCTCCACTGGGAAGCAAGGTACTCACCACCGTGTAGGTCCGGGGTCCACTGCCGGAATTCAAAGTGCGCCAACGGGGCCTGGCAGCATCCAGTGCCCCCACTCGCGCACAGCCAGGGTAGAGGAGCACATTTCCTGAAGGGGGCCCCCTCCGATCACGATCGGGCCCCCTGTGTACCGGCCAACAGGCACGGGCCCCTTCGCAGTCCCGCCCCAGAGATATGTTTCCGCTCGGCCGGTCCAGCAGGTCCTCAGGGTGCGGAGCGCCGCCGGCATCAAAGCAACTGCCTCAGCCGCAGCGTAGAAGGATTAGGAGCTCCTCTCGTCCTCTTATGAGCTCCAGGGGGTAGCGCCAGGCCTCAGATCAATGCAGACCCCAGGCGGCGGCCGCGCAGTCACGATTTGTGGCAGAGAGCCAAGCCCCAGTCCGACGGCCACCAGCCTCCAGATATGGGCACCCTGCTGCTCCTCAATGGTATCGGCAGTCCGTGGGAGGGGGTTATTTCGCCACCAGTGACCAGGATAAGTGAAGGATGTTGGCCGAGCCCACGGAGCTCCTCTAGGAAGCGTCCGCCTTGTCGGGCCTCCTGGCCCACCTGCACTAACCACATTTAATTTGGTGGCTCTCTGGTTACACACAGACCTCTGCGGTGCATTTACTAATAGAGGCTTCCTAATGTACTACATTGCATATTTCACTAAAAACCTTTTTTTAAAAAAATGTCTTTTAAGATACCCATTATTTTATATGTAGCTGCCCGATGGTGAAAGATCTAAAAAGCGTACAAAATATTCGGGGCTGATTTATGAAAGGCTTGTGCCGCCAGAGCGTCACATTTTTTTAACCTCTGGCGGCATAAGCATCTCAATCATATCTATGAGGCGACATAAAGTAACCCTGGGTGGCTTTGCGTGGCCTCATAGATATGTAGTAAGACAAAGTAGCGCAAGTCACTGAGTTGTCCTACTCTGTCAAGTAGGCGTTCCATGGGCATAGCGGTGGGTGATCCCATGCAACACCCATGGATTTTGACGCTGCCCCAGATTTACAAAACCATGTAAACCTGGGAAAGCGCCAAAACCTTATGCCTCCTCACAGCACACGTAATGAGAAATATTTTCATCTCTCCTCGTTTTTTTCCTCTTTCCATGTGTGCTGCATTCTGAAGCTCACATAGAAAGAGGAAAATCCCTATCTGGATTGTTTTTGTGCAGGAAGGAGCCCCTTCCTTCACAAAAACAATCCTGCCTACATTGGCCCTAGGCAGCAATTTGTGCGCCAAAACATTGGGAAAGGACTGGAATGCACCATATTTCATAAATAAGGTGCATTCCTGCCCTTTCACATTGGCATACAACAGTGCAGCAAGAAGACTTGCGGTGCTGCCCTACGCCAATTCCTCATAAATGAGGCCCTTTGTTTTTAGCCACACCGTCGCTCCCCACCACTCACTGACCTTTGGTTTGATAAACACTGTTTGATATTATTTACCCACTGTAAAAATGATTTGCTATGGGAATTGGGGGCATTTATGGTTTGCAATAGTTGTCAATGATGAGAAGTACCAAGTTCTAGAATTTTTTGTTGGGGGGGGGGGTCCTTACGCCTAAAACTTTATTAACTGGGGGGGGTCTCTGCATCAAAGAGTTTGAAGACCTCTGCTTTAGGGTCTTTCCAGTCTGCTCTGGTCCTTCTCTGATCCAGCTACTATGGGTAGTAGCCTCCTGTGCGTTTCAGTTCTTTCTAGTCAACTTTTAAAACTCAGTTTGTGATCTAAGGTGTCAGACTGAGGCTCTATTATTAGGGATGTTTATCCTTGAGGCCAGGTCACTTTCCAATCTCAGGTGCTTCAACCTAATACTGGGCAGTGATTTTAATGCTAAGTTGGGTTTGAATCCCACTGTTCTTAATCCTTTTCTGGCCAACAAATCTTTCTCTTGCCACACGACATCCGATATTTGGAGAAGGAATTCATACAGTGCCCTGGGCCATGCAGGTTTGTGCAACGTGATGGATATGGGGTAAATAGTTTGGGCCAAAAACCTACCTTTGTAGGTGTTCTCTATCTCTGTTTTTAGATGCCTTTGACTGCCTGAACACCTCCTTTAGATCTATCATGCTGGAATTGTCAGGGCCATGCGGGACTACCCAACCTGGTTGGTTCGACAAAGGTGTAGGGTGGCTAACAAGCAGCTCTGTGAAGCCCTCAATGCTAGGCCCCGTAATCAGCAAAATATCATGGTAGCTAGAGCAGCCTATAAGAAAGTCATCGGGAGAAGGAAACTAACCATAAAAGAGGCAACGTGGGAACGCCTAGTATCTACCTGCTAAGTTGGGAATGCCAGGGGTTGTTGGACAATCAGCAATGGGAAGCAGGTTTATACGGCCCACACGATGACATAGGTTTGACCATTACCTCTGACCAATGGGTGGCGCATTACAAAAAAAATCTATGCATTTGGAAGTGCCAAGTCTTCGGTTGAGTCAGTGGAGCCCCAACTATTTCCATTGTGGGTCAGTTTCTACATCGATGAAGTGAGATCAGCAATTCTAGCCAGCCCCTTCAACAAGGTGCCTGGTCCAGATGGGGTATCTATGGACCTTTATAAGGTGGAGATTTCCCTCTTGGCCCCTCTCTTAACTAATGCTCCTAATGTAGCTGTCAGGCCAATATTCCCGCTTCTTGGAAATCTGCAGTAATTGTTCCGGTTTCTAAAAAGGGGAACAGACAGGACCCCAGCTGCTATAGACCCATTTCCTCATTAGATTCACTCGTTAAGTTGGTGGGGTGTATCATTTTACAATGTATCGAACATCGAGCCCAACTCAATAATAGCCTGTGCCTGGTCCAGTGTGGTTTTAGGGAAGGCAGGGGTACTATGGAACAGTGCCTAAGTCTTAATCTGCTAATTGGGAAATATGTAGTTGCCATGCTGGAGTATTTTTTAACATTCATGGACTTGAGTAGTGCCTTTGACAGGGTGAACAGTTCAAAGCTCTGGGGAAATGCAATTGTTTTGGGGCTACCCCAGCCACTGATCGATTTTCTCAGAGCCCTCCACACTGATGTGAATGCCTCGGTCAGGTATGGCGGGGGGAGGGGGATTTGAACATACAGGTTCCTTTAGCCTCCCTCGGGGGTCAGGCAAGACTGTGTCTTAGCACCCATTTTATTTTAGTTATACATCAATGCCCTCAATTCCTTCTTAACAGCAAATGGTAGAGACCTGCCCACATTGAAATCCGTACTTGTACCCTGCCTGTTGTATGCTGATGACACAGTATAACTGTCTCATGCGACTAATGGTCTTAAGCGACTTGATCTTCTTTGTCAAGTTAATGGACGATCTGGAATTGGACACTAACATTTCAAAAACACACCATATGGCTTGTGGTAAGCAGACATTGAAAACCAGACCCATTACCATCAAAGGGAAGGTGATATCCAGGGTGGCTTCCTTCCCTAATTTGGGGGTTACCTTCGACCAACAGAATAACTGGATGCCCTGCCTTGCTAATCGGTGTACGCGATTTAGCCAAGTGTGTGGAGCTCTCTTTAGATTTGCTTCTACAGTGGGTGGTAAACCTATCCTACCATTGTTGCAAGTCTGTCAACTGAAATGTCTCCCTGTGTTGCTATATGGAGCTGCTATTTGTGGGTACTGAATTTGTGTGAATATCCTATCCAGCAAGAGGAGAACCAATTTAGCAGGAAATTGCTAGGTCTGAGACCTAATAGTTCTACTCCCTTTGTTCATGATGAACTGAGTCTTGATTATGTGGAAGACCATGCCAAACTTGCTCTGTTGCTTCTGTGGATTGCTGTGTGGTGTGGGGAGCATACTGCTTTTAACAGGGACGTGATTGAAGATTTCCTTGGGTGTAGGTTTGGCCACGAGATACCGTGGCTTAACTATATTAGGTCTATTGCTTCGTCATTGGGTCGCCCAGAATTGTTCTCTAGCCCCCTGTTGTTAAAAAACGGTCACAGGAGGTGGACCTGTTCCTTAGCAGCGAGAAGGAGAACAGAGAGAATAAGGCTCTGGAAAACCCAGCTTTGAGATCCCTTTTGCTCCTGAAAGCCAATGCTCGCCCCGAACCTTACCTTTCTTTAGTCAGACACCCTTGGGAGAGATCACTCCTCGCTAAGTTCAGTTTGGGCGCTATTCATTTATTTGTTTTCCTCTAGGCCAATTCAACTCTAGGTCCATAAGAGTGTGCCCCTGTGATGGTTGCTCATTTCAGACACTGAAGCATTTGGCTCTATTTTGCAGGTATTATGAATCCCTGCGCCATAGGTATCTTTTACCTATCTTAAAGTCTATTGGCGTCTATCAGTACAGAACAGCTTTTCTTTATCTGTATCTCCTAACCGATCACACTGTGTCTTTTGCTGTTTCTTCCTTTCTGAAAAGTGCCCTGTACTGGAACAAAGTTATGAATTCTTAATGTGTGGCAGAGTCTTTTAACCGAGGGTTCATCCATTTTTATGAAGTATAAAGTTTTTATAGATTCTAACCTTGGAGCTGTGAAGTCTTAACCCGGTTTCTGCCAATTTTTATTTATGTGATCTTTTGCTGTTTTTTTTATCATATGTTTTATATTTTATGTGGATATCTTTTATGATATTTTATAATCAATTAATGATCTTTTTATTGATTCATAACATAGCATAACATAACACAACACAACACATAACATAACATAATAATAAACTCTTCTACTCCTTGAAAAGGTATCCGTTTTTCTCAAATAGTTAGTCTAATTTGCTTAGGCCTTTAAAAGAATGGATGCCTCTGACCAACACACCATCCTTTCAGATTATTTAGAAAAAACAGTTTTAAGTTTCCATTTAAATATGACTAAGAAGTGGACACAAATAATTGTGTTGCTATGGGGGTAGACTCTCCAATTTCATCCTGTTTGAAAAAAAACACTTGCGTGCTTATCTCACTCTTCGATAGACTCATCATCTGTTCCATAAGCTCAATTTACGTTGAGAATTTTCTCAGACTGATAGATCATAGTCTTCAATGAGCTTTATATCAAAAAGCTTTTGGATGAGCTATTTATATCAGATGTAGTCAGCAGTGATTGAAGTGAGTGAGTACTAATAGGATCTGCTTGCCACACTTTTATTTTTACTGTTATATTATCCCACTGCATTTTACAGTCATGTTTATAGATGTGGTATTTTGTATCAGGTAATGCATACCTGTTTTTATTTTACAACTGTACTTGAGACTCTTCGAAGTGGGTTGTATGGCTTGTGTTCATGATGTGATAGAAGGTTTCTGAGCAGAGAAGGTTTCTGAGCAGAGAAGGTTTTCGAGCAGTAGTTTGTGTGATCAACTCCCCCTTGTTGTTTAGTACAGTTGTATAGCACATACCAGGCAATAGATATCCTGAAGCTTTACTGAAAATGCAAATATCAAATAAGAGAAAATAAATTAACATAATTATAATGAAGCACAATAAAATATAAAAATACAGAATTTCTCAACTAGGTTAGTAAAGAAAATATGCATGGTCTTTCAATGTTTTCCCTAAGTGCAAAAAGTCAAGGAACTGATGAAGGAAGATTTGATGGAAGAATATTCAAACGCCCCTGTGAAAGACTGACTCAAGGGTTTCCGATTGCAAAAAACGGGGAATCTTTACCTGAACTATTTCTTGACTGTGAAAAGATGATTGCCACCCAGAGACGGCTAGATTTTTAGTCAGATAGGTTGACCTTCCAAGAAGATTTAACCTCCTTAAAGACTCGACAGGGTCACTTAAACATTGGCCAGGGTAAAAGGGGAGGCCAATGAAGGAAGTGTGAGGCAGGGGTGAATAGATCACTTGTACCTCTCCATACTAGAATCTTTACCTGCCCACCCATTGATCATTGGTCATGGTTCAGCTACTTCATCTATGGTGGCCCCTCTGTACACTATCCAGGCTGACAGATTATTCACTCTGACATCATCAAAGATATGCATTTTGCTGGATATTTTCAATGTTCTCAATTCACAGATTTTTGTCAACACTTAAATATTTGTAACTGAGGTATGCAAGTTTAGATACACTGATTCATGTGTCGCACCCACCAACTGTCAGATTTGTTAAGTGAAATAAATACTGCAAAAACTACAATTTGACATTTTTTTCTGAGCAAATTTGTTGGTACATCTGCTGACTGTCAAATTTGTAATCACTGGGAACAAGGCATTCACTTTGAGTTCCCCTCAATCTATGAAAATTCCATGTTTGAGTACTGCATTATCCTAAAAGTTGTGCTTAGATTTGATTGCCACTATAAAGAACAGCTGGGTCGACTCTCCCAGTAGACTAAACGAGGGATTGCTCCTGGTATAAGACATTCTAACGACAGGATAAACCCGATTTTGTGAGTTTTTAAATCATCCAATCTCAATTTAAAATGAAGGAACCATGAGGCATAATCTGTGCATGTCCATCTTGAATAGCTGCAGGTATTGCCACCTGGCTAGTATTTTAACGCAATACCCGACATTTCTTTGTCAATATTAATGTAAATATTTGTAAGTCCATCAAAATCAGATATTTATTTCAATTTGAAATGTATACTTAACAGTGCGAATAAATAAATAAATAGCTGCAAAGGTGTTTTAGAGATCTCTCAGCTGTTTCTAAACTATGAGTAACTGAAGCAGCATTGCCATGCTAAAAAAGAATATATAGGATTTGTACAAAATATCATGTTTAGTTCCCGTTTCTTTTCTTTATTAATCTGAAAACATGAACAAAAGGCCAGTAGTTTTCTCTGTGAGCGGTGTCAGTCTTGGCTGCCGCTCACTCGTGCCCCCTCTCCAGACTAAAGTTGGAAAATGGTGGCTATTGTAAATCACATCTATTGTCATAACTGAACATCAATAACAGGTGGGTGGAATTACCATTCATCAACGTTGGCCTCTGACATCCTATGTTACCTCTCGTTTTGAAGTGCTACTTAAAAAAAAAGAACTTAAGGCCAATGTAAAATGTTCTGTTTTAATTACTAAATTAAGAAAGTTAAACAGTTTTAGATGTAAACTTGAAACAAAACAGTAACATAAACGAAATTAAGACTTTGAATGTGAAACTCAACATAAAAAACCGGTAGAAAGACATTTGCTGTTTTTTTTTGGTTAACCACAATTAACTCACACATGAGACAACCCAAAAAGGTAACACTATGTTCAGTGTCCCCCTTAATGAAATGTAAAGAAGTGCATAGTAACTCCACTCAAGAAGTCTCCGAAACATGTAGGAAGTAGTTTCATTAGCAGTAAAGTACATTTAAAACACCGGTTGTACAATGGTAAATGTTATATAAAAAGGATGCAATTCATGGCAGCGCCTGGTAAGCGATTTAGCAGTAGCATGGGACTAAAATGCAATGGTTTAAAACCAACAAGTGGTTACAATGTTCATTAAATTAACATCTTCAGACATAATAGACCAGTATTTACTCGTTACTCGTGTATTTCGGGGCAAGACGTCTTCAGATTTTCAACCTTCCAGTTCAGTCGATGGTACTCGAGGGATTTCTTCTTTTAAAATCTCCCTTAGATATGTCCACTTTAATACCCAGTGAACAGAATTATATCAAGAGAGAGCTGCAGTGCAGTGGAAACATTTCCGGCTCACCACAGCACATGATTCCAGAAAGAGACAACTTACAAACATCTTACAGAAAATCAAAAAAGTGCAAAATCGAACCAATCAAAGCAAAAAAGAAAACATGCTTGGTGTAAGCCATTGAGAGGTCACTGGTGTTCAGTACTACACAGTTAGTCCAATGGCAGGCAGCAGGGGGGTCGTTTTCTGTGCTCTGCTGCTTGGCTTTTCACATGAGCAATGAGTTTCCTCTGCAAAAGGCACCCATATATATTACATATACAGGCATATTTATAATATATACATATATATGTATAAAAACACAAACTTTATCCTGATTTTGTTTCTCTAAAACATGAACACACTGATTTCTTGATTATTTTTCCGATTAGGAGGCCACTTTTGGATAACAACACTCTCATTGAGCCGGGCGAAGGTGAATTAAATTCATACAGGATTTAAGTTAAGAAAAATGAAAATGGGAAAAGCGATAAGATCCGTTATTGGCACTGAGTTAATATTTACATTGAAGAGAGGTTGTTGCATTTTACATAACATCAATACAATGCATTATCCATTAACGCCAAATTGAAAAGTCACGAGATTTGAATCTCTCCTGAGAGAGGACATTCAGACATAAGAATGAGTGGTCACAAAAAAGGTTGGAAAGTTGATAACTTCAGAGTTGCGTGCAATCTGGTGTTGGAAGGTATGGCTTCTCAGAGAAGCCCGCCACTTAAATGGAAGCCACAATATAAACCTTATGTCTGCCCTCTCTAGGTGATTGGCCAGGCTTCTACAGATTGTCACCAGGCTGATATTGGGGTTCTGTGGCGGTGAAGTAGTCTTCCAGGAAACCTTGCAGGTATTCGAAAGTTGGCCTCTCCTCTGGATCTTTCTTCCAGCAGTGGATCATGAGCTCATGCAGAGAAATTGGACAATCCTGGGGACAGGGCATCCTGTACCCGCGTTCCACTTGCTCCAAGACCTCGCGGTTATTCATACCTTAAAGAAGGAAAATAACACAGCGTCAGCGAGTGCAATTAGGACAACTATTGAGCCACAGATGATGTGTCATCTATATTTAGATTGTATACAGTGTGTTGTGTGTTTTGCTTTTGAATGCACTCCCATCCTTTTTTTGCAGATTGTACTTATAGACACAGAATAACTGGCAGTTTTCTCAGTTGTCTGCTGTTCTCCCTACGTGGAGAACCTTCAAGATACAAGCTTTAATATGCAGTGATGGCATAGCTACTAAACATAGGGATTCACATAGAATAAACAATGTGTGTAATAACATTTTCACTTTATCAATAAGTGGGTTAATAATGATATAGATAGATATCTTCCTTTACATATATCGGTAAGGGTCCTTTAAGAAATGTTATTTTGAATTTAGCATTTTTAGACCTTCATTGTGAGTGGCCTGGTGGTCCTCCCCATAACTCCACCCCCACCAGGGTTACTGTCACTAGGGTACTAGTAACTCCAGAGGGCAGAGTTACTAGGGACTACAAGTGCAACAGTCAGGGTCTCCTTGCAAATGAGAATACATTGGAGGATTAGTAATGCCCCCATTAAATAATTCACCCAGATTTGGCTGTTTTCAATAACCAAAATCCCTGGGTAAAGGTAAGCAGATCCATGATGTTCCCACAGATCTCATAATCTTTTTTTGTGTTCTTTTTTTATTAGTCATTTTCATTTGCATTAACAAACCAAAAATGGTTTACAATAAACAAGTGCCATCAAATACATTAGCTTATTGGTATGGGGCGGAAGATCCAAAGAGACAGTAGTCTTGGGGTTACAGAATGCAAGAGTATTCAATAGCAGCCGTATTAGGCCTGTGGGCACCATGGAAACCATTGATAACAGCAATATAAACCTGACATAGGTGTAGATAAGCAATTCACAGGGCAGGTGACCCTTCACGGTCAGCATTAGCGGTCTGTCGTGAGGTCGGGTAATTAAGGGAATCATTCAGCAGATCACACCGGATGTATGACATTACAACGCGGGTTTTTACAACGCGTGCAGTTACATCGCATGCGTTACAACGCATGCGATGTTACAACGCTATGCCATTACAACGCAAGTCTTTACATCGACTTGCGCTAGATGGCGTGCTAACATTAAAAAAGTGTAATTTACTATTCCAACTCCAGTCCACTTAACAGTAGGGAAGGTGTTGGGATAGTAAACTACACTATTTGTAATGTTAGCACGCCATCTAGCGCAAGTCGATGTAAAGACTTGCGTTGTAATGGCATAGCGTTGTAACATCGCATGCGTTGTAACGCATGCGATGTAACTGCACTGCGTGGTAAAAACCGCGTTGTAATGGCTGTTCCCCGATCAGACCAAGCACCGATGTCTTCTGCTAGTTTGTCGTCATGTCTGCATTGTTTCGATCTCAGTTCCTTTGCGAAGGCCCATACCACGGATCTCATAATTAACAATGGGGCTGGTAACTGCCATTAATGGATTACTGGTCCCATCGGAATTAAGAAACTGCTCTTAATGAGGGCCTGAAAGGAGTTACTAAGGCTGAATCCTATTCATTCATAGGTGTGTTAAAAATCCAACCTAAACACAATTCAGTTTCACAGCCAACATCTGTAGTCTAAATGCATTAAATCATCAAGCTGGAGAGGAAGTTGGTATGGTCCCGGAATTGAGGACTGTGCTCTTGGTGATGTGCTACAAGGGGTTACATTAACACCTACACCAATGGCATGTTGGCAAGGAACAGGCCAATAACTATAATCAATTCATGTCATGACAAGCGTGCCCGATCAAACATGATATATTTCTAGTCTAGATCTTTCAAAACCTTGTACAGGATCTAAAAGCCACAATTTTGTGTTTAGACCTATTACCCCTGCCATAATTTCAGACCGAGATGGTACCCATATGGTGTTTGTTCATGCAGAGTGGAAACTAAGCACAAAACAAATTCAACTTATATTTAAAAGGATAAAATGTTGGTCCTGTGCCAAAGAGAAAGAATATATTGTTCATATCACATAGTCCTGCGAGCAGTCACAGTGTTTTGGAAATCAGTACGATTATTTGTCATCGCGTAATCTTTGGGTGGGTGTACCTCTGCTTAACTCTGAGACTGCTGCAGTAGGAGTACAGCACTGTCGCAAGGATTTTATTCATTTTAAACGATTAAAAGCGATTATGTTGATATTTCAAATCTCGAATCAAAGCACAAACCAAGTATTGCGGACTGTCTCCATGATTTGATGCAATTGACTCTTTGCAACAACACGTGCATTGTGTTAGGAACAATCTGTATAAAGACACATGACTTTATTTAGGCCTTTGAAGGTGTTCTGCCAGAGGGCCTTATTTAGGTCTTAGCAGGCATCCTGCCAGAGAGGCAGAGGTCATGACCCCGCCAAACTGGCAGAGAGCTGGCTATTGTATTTAGAGATGCCCAGATGGATAGTGGGGATCTCTCTGCTGTGAAAGAAGCTGCTAGTACAGCGGCTTACTTCACAGCGTTGAATTTAGCAGGGAGCCATGTTGAAAGCGCCAACTCGACAAAACTTTTAATGGTTAAAGAAAACAAGCTCCGAAAGTAGGAATTTGTTTTCTTTGAACAAAAGGTAAATGGCCCGATGAACAGGGGACCTTTTAGTCTGCAAGTTAAGGCAATTTATAATTTCCCCTGTCTGTGTTTAATTTGCCTTGCATGCCAGACATTGGTAGGCAATACAGTCGACCAGCCCTCTCTACGGCAGGAGGTTACCCCTGGCGGACACAACAGAGGCTCCGAAGACAGTAACCTAGTGGTTTCCCAAACTCTAAATAGAATGGGAAAACCACGGGTCCAGAGTCCACATGGAAGTTTTGGAAAAGATCATCTTTCTGCTGGTGCCTTTGAATTGATTGTATGTGGCTATATAGTTATGCCAGTCTTTGGTATGACTTATTCTTCTTCCCACCTTTCTCTCTTATCCTGCACTTATCTCCTCTTGCCTTTTTATTGTATCATTACAGTGTATATCTTGTCTTGTTGAGTGTTAGTCTAGTAGAATATGTGTGTCTTTCCTATTTATAATGGAAAGGAAAATATCCATTTTGTTGTTAAGTGGGTGGTAATTAAGAAATGTTGTAGTTAGTGATATTATTTGATAGCCTTACGGCCTACTCCCTCATTGCTGTGGCCTTTACCTAGTTTTGTGTCCCAAAGTTACCATTCCCATTACCCAGCAGGCTTTTGCTCCCCATCCTACTAGAGACACACATGATGACACAAACTGTGGTTAAATACAAGTTGTCTTCTTTTTTTTTTTAAATAACTTTTTATTAGAGTTTTAAACAAAACAAAACAAAGGCCAGGTCCGGCACACAGCATACAGAATAAATATATGAATCATTGTTATCATTGCACAGATAAGAGACATATTCCGCATAAACGTGGCCATAGAGGGTGGTCGCGTACCCACCACGGACTCCTTGGAAGAGCAATCTGGTCCAGGGTCATGCACCCTGTTGAGGTCTCCACCCAGAACCAATGGGGTCGCCAGAAATTCCAGTAGGAGCCAACTCAGTGTTGCGGCGAACTCAGACGTTAAGGGAGGAGAGGAGTAGACACAAACCAGGAACAGCGTGCCCCAAGCAGTGACCCAGTCTCCGCCACATAACGTCCCAGCCCATCATGTCGTTTTTTGATATCACTAGGTGGACATGCCTTCGCAGCAGTTTACCACTCGCCGTGAGCTGCGATGGAAACCTACATCCTTGTAAACCCTTTGTGTGCCAGAAAGAGGACTGTGTTACCCATGACATGTGTTTCCTGCAGGTGGAGTATGTCTGGTTTATATTTTTGTGCTGCCCTCATAATTGCTGCCCTCTTTACCTTGTCCCGGAGACCGTTTACGTTCCACGAGAGAACAGCCACCCATCCTGTGCAGGTGAGTGAGTAAGGGTCAGTCATTAGACCATAGACGTGGTCATATCTGGGAGAAAACAAAGAAGAAATGAACCCTCCCCTAACCCAACCCAACACCCCCCTATACTTAGCCAACAAGAAGTACCTGTTGTGTTGCAACTAGGGACAGTAGCCAACTGGGCTATACTGAGGTGTGCGCCTTCCCTGCCGTGCAACCCCCACCCAAACACATCCCAACCCTACCCCTCTCCCCACCCTCTATTTACACAAACTATAACAAAAACAACAATTAAAGAAAAGGCAATCCGGGGCATGGATTACCAGCCAGCCCTTAACACCACCACTTAGTTCCAAGATGGATAACGGAACACCTAACAGCGTTTACTGGAATGAGTCAAGTGGGGAGTCTCTGAGAGGATAGCAGGAGATGAGGCATGGCAGTTTTGTGTGTACGGTCTACATCTGAGGCCGACCATCTCTCTTGAGAGCCACCTAGACCAGGCGAATGCGCCCTGCACCCTGCACTCTCAACCCTGGTTTCTTCACCATGAGGAAGTGTTCCAGCCTCCAGGAGGTTGTCCATCTCAGCCCTCCCTGGCACACCCTTCCTCCCATCCCCATCCGATGGAAGCGTACCTCGGTTCCGCAGATTGGGTTGTTCCTCTGCCCAGTTCCATGCTGCCTCTGGGGTATCAAAAAACAAAGTTTTGTCATAGCAAATGACCTTCAGTTGGGCTGGGAAGAGGAGCATATAACAAACCTTTAAGTTCCTCAGCTTCTGTTTCATCTCCTGGCAGGACCTTCGTTGTTGCTTGACATTCATGGTATAGTCTGGAAAAATCATTACTTGGGAAGATTGGTAGGTTGAAGTTCCAAGAGGATACACCGCTCGGAGAATAGCACCTCGATCAGCATAGTAGAGGATGCGAACAATGAAGGGTTGTGGCGGGGAACCGACCGGGGGCTTGGCATGAAGAGACCTCTCAATGATGAAGGTAGGGGAGACCTCAGAAGTCGGTACCCAGCTCCTAAGCCAGTCTGAAATCAAAGTGGTGGGTGTGGCTCCCTCCACACCCTCCAGAATGCCCACTATGTGCAGGTTGTTGCAACGGGATCTGCCCTCAGCATCCTCTGCCCTTTCCTCCAGCTGACTGACCAGTCTCTGCAAGGCAACCAATCAGGATTCATGACATATAATGGTGTCTTCCGTTTCGGACACTCTGCTTTCCAGTTCTGTGGCCCTGTCTGTTGTATTCCATAGATCCTGTCTATTGAGTGATAAGTCGACTGTCATCTCCCCCATCTTGCCCTCCATCATTACCTTGAGGTCCTGAATGGCTTGTAGAAAGGAGGGCATATGGAGGATCTCTGATCCGACATCAGACCCTCCTGTTGCACCCTCCTCCGCCAGTGGTGTGGGTGTTTAGTATATTTGTGCATCTTTTGTTGGGTCTCAGGACCTGTGGGTTTGTCATGAGCCATAGCGAAGCAGCAGATCTGTAACTCCGTCCAGAGCCATACGCACAATGTTGCACTTGCTGGCGGTTTTTTCTCTCACCACATTAGTAGCACCCCACAGTGTACTAAGCAACCTCGGTTTCCACCCTCTTGCTGCTGCACCATTCAGGGATACCACTGGGACCTCGTCAGTCTGCAGTACGTCCTGCGCCCCTGTTGGCGCAGCCCCACTCGTGGCACCTGCAGTGCTGGGTATTGCCCCCTGGTTGATTCGTTGGTGAGGTGTTTAACTCCCAGCTCAGGCCCCAGGGCTCAATGTTGCCGCCACTCAGCAGAGCTGCACCCAACAATCACCGTGGAGGTTGAAGGAGAGGCTGGTGCTGGCATAGAGATGTGGCCAGGAAAGGTGCAACAAAGATGCAGCCAAACAGGGATGCCCCCACTGCAGAGGCCCCGTTACCCAGCCCCCGTCAATGGATCACCATCTGTGAGGATGTGTGAGGAGGGCACGAAGGGGGAGCGGATAGAGAAACAGGGGAGCTCCTTCAACATTTGTCTCCACAGTCTCTGGGACTCCCTTTCGTCACACTGCTGTGGTGACACTTCGAAGTGGGCTCTTAGCAGCCCATCACAAGGTCAGAAGATTGGAGTCTACCAGATTCCAGGCAACTTTGGGCCTAACCCCTCATCTCCTCCATCTGGACATGCTCACCCCAGAGACTGCAGGCCCCTGCCCAGTTCTGGTGATAGGGGCTTTCGCTCCAGCTCGGTCCTGTGACTCACTTTCTTCGGCCCACGGAGGCTCTTTCTGTTGTCAGTAGGGCTTGCAGTCTCCTGGCGGACTGCCGCACATGCAAGGCCCCGCCCCACCATGTCCTCGCCAACCAAGAGACCCACAGGGGTCTGTTGTAGCATCCCAATGGGGGTCCCCAAGTGCAGGCACTTAGCTGCCATAGGGAGCAGCCAGGAGGCGCCCAGAGGCGACCTCGCTCGAAAAAGCAGCTGCAGGATGTTAATGGGATCCTGAGGGATGCATGCTTCGGCCATCGGGACCACATCCCCATGTGCTCGGAGGCCCACAGCTGCTTCTAGCAGGCCTTACAGGTTCACCATGTCTAGGGACTCACTTTAGCCTGTAAAGTCTCAGGGAAAGTCTCCGGTGTTGGTGGATGATGTCCTTGGTAGCGTGGAGCTCCATTACAGAGCAACCACCATGCATCGCCTCCAAGCCATGCCCCCTACAAGTTGTTTTCTGTGCCTGCATGGTGTACTTATTTGTTGTTGCATGCTAGGAATATGTGCTCTCCCTTGCTTATTTTCAAGAGGTGGAGATTTGTCCCAAATACAGTACTTCCACTTTAAGAAAAACAATAACCAACAATGATCAAAGACCTAATTTAGCATAGGTAACAATGACCTTATTGTATGGACATTCACTGGGCATGTTGAATATCCACTGTAGTGTACAGGGGTCATTTTGTACTGATGAATCCCATTTGGGATTCCTAGGATGGGAAGTCACAAGACTGATGTTTTAATGTTTACCTGCAATAATAACAAGTCCACAATATCAACTACCACTATATCATCAAGGTAATCAGAAGTGGAGTTAAGAACAGTAAACCTATATTTCCCTGGATATGCCTATCTTGATGATATAGTGGTAACCAATACTGTGGAGTCCATATTTGTGCAGGTCGATATACATACATCCCACTTGGAACACCTACATTTTACCAATATTCACAAACATATGGGGAATTTGTCATACATTTCATTCATTCATTCATATGAACCTCTAGTGTCCTCTCACTAGATGTGGAGGATATGTGGGGTTAGAGTATAGTTCACCTATTTGAGGGTCCCGTGTGATTAACATCTCTGTTATTCCAGAGTCCTGATACTATTGACCAAAGGTATGCCACGCCAACTCTAGTCCATAAGGTCACCCTTGAGGCAGGGTGCACTGAAATGCACTAGCATGGGTTCTAGAGCGCAATTCCAATCTGAACTACTTGTTAAGCAGTCAGTCTATAGGAGTTAGTCAGTACCCACCCTGGATTATAATCAGTGGCAGCCCAGGTACCCTAACTCAACCAGATGATTTATGGTCCAACACGATACCGAATTAATGTTCAGTTTCTTAAACTTTAGCTTTCTGTTGTCTATAAAGACCAAAGTTATTAAGGAACTACCATCATGGTGAGATATCAGAAATCCTCATGGGACCACTCAACAGAGGTCTCAAAGTTAGAGCCTCATTTATACCCTAGAGGTCAGCCCGCTGTCCTGTCAGTTCAGTGGAGGCCATGACCACTCCTCCCCTGACAGCGCACTGCCTGACAAGCTTAGACATCCCAGGCTGGCATCTCTGTACTTTCATTCGAGCCGCTGGTGTGGTACATTCACTGAAGGCACTGAACTTTGTCAAGTGAGGAACATGGTTGGTGTGCCCTTTCAGCAAATTATTTTGTTCTGCAAGTGGTTGCTGTACTGTCACAAGCACAGTGCTTCCTCAGACTCCCAATAGAGGTGATTAACTGGGAGTTTGACAGGACGGGAGTAACACTGATTTACAGTGGTGCTCCCACTCCATAAAATGCTAAAAGACCCCTTTAGAATCCATGTGGTACACTCTTAAATTATGTTCCTTGGTGCCTGTCATTGACAGCATGCCATTGAAAGCACATTCACTAGAATATTCTCTCAACAAGCAGACTGCAGGCACTCACTATCTCGTCTCCTGACCTTTCAAAGAGTACTTATAAACACACACAGGCGAGATGACGCTAACTCACAATCCCACCTGGGTCTCCTGTTTCTATGAGGACCCTTACTGTAAATACACTTTATATTGGTCTTGCTGTTATACTACAACCTATGGGGCCAACAAGAGCCTTGTACATCGGGACGCTCCACATTTCCTAAACTGGACTAGCTCTGGTGACCTCGTCATGGCTCGTATTCATTCATTCATTTACTCAACCTATAAGGGAGGTCCCTTTTAGCCTATCCTGTGATGTGTTTTTCGACGAAGGTGGTAATGCCTACCCTAGACTTGTTCCTGTGATCTGGTAATGGCACAAATTCATTCACTCATTCATTCATTCATTCATTCATTCATTCATTCAATCAACCTGTAAGGGAGTGCCCTTTTAGTTTATTATTTGATATGTTTTTTGATGCAGATGGTAATACCACTAGTTTCTACCCTTTATGTAATTGCAGTTGTACTAAACCTTTTTCTACCATTTGTTGTCATTTGTGAATGTATATATTTTTTAAATGATATATAAAATGCCAATACAGAATGGTTATGCAAACACATTTTGCAGATATCTGCAGTCATCTTTTGTACCTGCTGAACAAAATTTCCATTTATGAAAAGTGGTCGCAAATTGCGCACCAACTTTTTGCAAATGGAAAATAATTGTTGTAAACCGACCTATGCTCTAATAGGGCAGTTCACAAAATGTCAAATCGTAGTGGATCGCAATCTGACCAAACTCATCAATATATATGAGGCTGTTAGTAAATTGCAGCTCACTACGGTTGGATTCCATCCCAAGGCTGGAGACCAGCGGGGTTCAGCAGACCCACATGCCTGTGATCGCCTTTAAATAAAAATCTTTTTTTATTGTAGCTTGTTTTCCCCAGAGAAAATGGGGCTGCATTTAAAAAAACAAAAAGTTTACTCTTTTTAAGTTTGTTTGAGAGTTGGCAGTGGTCTCTTGTAATAAAGAATAAACATTTGCAACCGTGTAACTGAAGGGTCACACGTGTGATACCTGGTGGACCACTCATCTTCTCACCATTTTGAGATCATTAAAATGAGTACCATTGCAATGGGAAATAACACCTGATATCAGTCTCTCCTAAGCACGTCATAAAATGGGCCCATAGGTTTGTGAATTACATTTTGTTGTCAGTAGGTAGCAATACTGTACTACTAATTTGAGTACTACAAAATGCAGTTTGTCAGTAGGGCCCACAATGCATAAGCCGTTTATTTCGAATTTAATATACAAACATTAATAGCAGCATACTCTATAACCTATTCTTCGAGGAAAAGGGGTGAATGCGTCTTCAGTATCCGTGGGATGCAAAGCTTGGAATCATCGACCTCATGAATAAGACACTCAGAAGTTTGTAGTTCAGAGTGACACGTTCCGTTTCCATACTGGCTTTCCTTCAAAAGGACTATACCATGCAAAAGAAAGATGCACTAAATTTAGGGGGGCGTATTTACAAAACAATGTGAAGCACTGTAGTGCAAGCCATCTTGCTACGCAGAGCTGCGTCACTAAGAAAGTGCAGGGATGCTTCGTATTTGCAACAATACAACTCATCTCTGTGCTTTCCTCTGCACTGACGCACAATAGGCTGCCTAGCACCAACGCAGGCACACTTGCACCATGGTGCAAGGGTGCCTGCATTGCATGGATGATTGTTTTTGTGCAGGAAGGGACCCCTTCCTGCACAAAAGCAATAATTGATGGCTTATTCCTCCATCTATGTGGGCTGCAGAATGCAACACACATAGAAAGAGGAAAAAAAGAGAAAAAATGAAGGTATTTGTCCTTGTTGCACCACTGTTACGCCTTCCCGGGGAAGGCGTTAGAAAACTGACGCATTCCCAGGTTTATGAAACCTTGTAAATCTGGCAATGCATCAGAATCCATGGGTTTTGTGTGGGAACACCCACAGCAACAACCATGGAGCGCCCCTTTACCACAGAGTAATGCGTGAAAGAGGGCCATATTTACAAGGCCATGAAAAGCTACGCCGAGTGGCTTTGCGTGTCCTTGTAAATATGGGTCAGCACACTGGGCTACCAGAGCCTCATAAAAAGTGGCGCAAGGGGCTTGTAAATATGCCCATGACAATGTACGATATAATTAAGCATCTCAGCCATTACAGACATTTGCAAATAGTCTCCCATACTTTCACCACTAATGACCTTTCAATTGTAGCTGTAGCAGTATTATGCACAGGGCTAATAGATGAACAATTTCAGTGGTGATGTTCAGGCCCAAAGAGAGCGGCAACCGGCAGATGAAAATAAAAAGCTGCAATCTACTGGCGAGAAGCCCCTGTTAGAAACCAGTCTTCCTCGTACACTGCAGATAAAGCCACTGAATCTGCTTTTGTCTTTCCAAAGTATGGGAAATTATTTTTTGGGCTATCCTGTCCAAATTACTGCATTTGCAATGCTCATAATCTGCAAAAAGTAATCCCATTCGAAAGGTCGATGCAAACTCCTCAAATAAGTGATCACTTACCATCAAAACCCACTCAGCCGTATGTGATGATAAGTTGCAGAAAAGTGCAAAGGATAACAGTATCGTGGATAAAGCACTGGCAAAGGCAATAGGTTTCAGATTTTTTATAGTGACATCTGTTGTAGATTGGGTAAAAATACTTGTGACATGGGTGTGCATGAAGTCATGTATTTTTATCGTTGTGAACAGTGTTCTGACTTGATCATGCATTTTCCCTCTGGGAAACCAGGTTCCTGTATTCCAAGCACAGCCATTGAAGAATGGACTTCAATTGTAACAATTTGAGTTGTTTACCACAGGTGTCCTTGAGTCAAAGTGCTATTGGACCCCAAATTGGATAGTTAAGTGCCTACTTTTAGCCCTGGACTATCTAGGATGGGGGGCAAGCCAAGGCTTACTCGATGAGATGACGTAAATTTAAACACCTAGAAACTAGTATGACACATTAAAACCACTTAGTAACCTATTGTCCAGTTTGTGCTTTATTTTGTAAAAAAATAAAATGAATACTTTGTATACACTACAAAAATAAAATACACACAAAACAATTATCAGTAAAGAAAACCAGAAGTCTGTAGCTCCTCCCTATCCAGAGACACAACCCCAAACACAAGAATACAAATAATGCACTATAAAAAGAATTTAAATGGTGGCACAGCCAATGAAAGGTGTCCGTGAAGCCCAAACCCGCAACCCCGTAACCTCAGAACACCAGTCTCATACTTCCAAAGACAGATGTTCCAGTTCCTACACTTCAATTGGGAAAATGTATCTATTAGTAGAGCAGTGGTTTTGGTCTCAGTTATTAGTAAGGAATTCACACTGACTCTGTTGCATGGGGATTGTCAGGTTTGAAGCAGGCTCAGCCTCACAACATGTGAAATCTCTTCTCCAGGGCCAAGATGGTGATATGCAGCAGCAGAAGGTTATGAATGGTGACTCCTGAGCAGTTGGTAGAGGGGGCCCAAGTGCCCTGAAGCAATCATGTCCAATGATAGCTCCTAGGAGTCCTCTCACCTGGGTCCGGTATTTCACAACAGGCAAGCACACATCCCGAAAGATGCAAAGCAGTGTCTTTTTCATAGACAGGCAGTCCCCCAGTCCAATGATCTTTCACAGCAGTAAGCTCTTTATTCATATCTAATGGCTGTATCAATGCTCTCCTAATACATTCCACATGCATGAATGTGCACCTCACATGGATGCTGACTGTCGTCAAACACACATCAACTGACCTTTTAATTACCCCAGATGTGGAGGCATTATATACGAGAATACGAAAGGATGCTTCTTTACAAGTTCTCAAGGGACTCTTTAGAACAAACAAATGGCAACATACTACTGCAATCCACTTTATTATGGAGTGTGCCACTTTGGTATTAAAAAGAAATTTCTTCCAACTTCAGAAAAACGTACACCTCCAAACTCAAGCCACTTCTATGGGGAGTACATTTGCCCTTAGTTTGGCCTGCGTCTACATGCATAAATTTAAAGCAAAATACGTAGGTTCTGAAGACAATGACTACCAGGGATCAATATAACTACGGCGATGCTACATTGTTGACATTCAGATTATATGGAAAGGCAATAAATACCCAGCAAAAAATATTGTTGATTGAATTAACAGCTAAATCCTTAATTTTTTTATTTACATCTACTTATTTCAGAACTAAGATCTCCTTCTGGGGAATTGAGTTCAAGTCTCGGCAACAACACTAAACATCCTGTGATTCTGGGCAAATCACTTAATCTTCCCGTGCCTAACAAAAATGAATGTGTCCTTCTGTAACGAAACTGGTGCTATGTATAGTGCTCTGATACCCGATATCTCGGGTCTAGTTTGCGCTATATAAAACTTAAAAAAAATAAAAATTTAAAAAAATGTCGGTTCCTTAACTACGCACATAAAAGAGTTACAGATATGCTTGAAATATAAATGGCAACTGAAGAGACACATGAATTGTAATAAAATATATAAGATGACTTGCCAAAGTCCATTTAAATATATTGGGAGGACAACATGTAAAATTAAGACCTGTAGTAAACCATAAAAATAGAAGAAACTTTACCATGTCTTAAGGACTTTGTGAAGTTATCTGGTTATGAAATAAAGGACAGCAAAACTGAGATAATGGTTTGGAACCAGGACCACCCGGTGACTCATATATCCAACAAACTGAGGTACTTTGGGGTTAATGTTACATGATTTGGAGAAGATTCCTGCTGTAAAATTGGAGAGAGTTTCGAAAGAGAATGTTAAAAAATAGGGCAGAATCTCCCCTCACCTTGTATGGCCGAGTAAAATTGGTCAAGATGTCTATAATACCCAAATGTTCATATTTATTTGATAATATACCTTTAGAGTTTGACAAGAAAGCTCTTAAAAAGATACAGAGGAGAATGACACCGTTTATTTGGGCCAATAAGGGGGTCAGACTCTCCTGGAAGAAGCTGAGAAGGAGAATTTAGGCTCTCGGATTTCTAACTGTACTGTTGGGTGTATCAACTGAATAAATGCTGAATGCTTATACTCTGTCCAGAAAGCTCATTGGAGGGTCTTATTTATAGAGCAATTTTGAACAGCCTGCCTGAGATGGGCTTTATGTACAAATTAGGGACTCCTAAATTTTTCAAGAAAATGTGGTTGAAGTGTTTGAAGGCAGTGGTGAAAATGTGGTACGGGGTGCGGTCCCTCATAGGGATTCCTTACTATAGTAAAAATTCCTTACTATAGTA
This sequence comes from Triturus cristatus, assembly GCF_964204655.1. NCBI lineage: Eukaryota > Metazoa > Chordata > Amphibia > Caudata > Salamandridae > Triturus > Triturus cristatus. Next base: position 1,224,571,755 of record NC_140589.1, read on the forward strand.
AATGGTCACCAGTGTGGGATTCACCAGATACTCCGAAATGCTTGCTAGATGGGTCAGCAAGACCGCTGAGGGTGGCCGGCATATTGTACTGGGTACAGATAGTGGAAACTGGCAAGGGTCTCTCTTGGAATATTTGGCTGGAATTGACCAACGGAACACTGTCAAGGTTTAAGTTCTACCAGATTTCCGCTTGGCTTAAAAGTCAGAGGAGAATTGAAGTTGAGGGAAACTCTATGGAAAAGGATCTTCAGGATCAGAAACCAAGAAAGAAGGAAGTTTCATGGATACATGGTGGCAGCAGCAGAAGAATGCATGCGACCCCCCCCCCCATCTGGTTAGGGAAGGATACTTGTCAAGTGTGAAGATGGAAGAGCTATGGCAAGTATCTATAAGCATGCTTTATTCTGTGATCAAATCTGCTGTTTTGAGGAGAAACCACTTCTTCACTTTGCATAGAGTCTACCGGACCCCGGTGAAACTGGCCAAGATAAGAGGTGATGGGTAATCTAAATGTAATCAGCGTGGAGCCCGCAAAGCAGATGATGTCCACATGTTCACCAGCTGCCTCACCCTGGCAGAATTCTGGAAGATAGTGGGTAAGACAATTTCTGATATCTTGTTACGGGATGTGTAGGTAAGACCCACTTTGATCATGTTTGGTGTGGTACAGCAACGTTCTGGTTTGGGGAGCCTGTCAAAACTTCAAAGCCTAATATTCTACTTGATTCTTCTGTCAAGGAAGGAGATATGTAAAGTGTGGTGTCAACCTCTGCCTCCAATTGGGCGAGAGTGGGGGAACTCAGTGAGCTACTTTAGGAAATTTGTAGTGGAGGGAGGTTTTGAACTTTTTTGCACACTTTCACTGCAAGGGAGGTTGGCGCTCTAGTGCTCCAGCCCCCTCTACTTAAACCGGATGCCACAGGCGACGCGCAGCGGACGCGCGCCTTTGGTGCGCTGGCGGCACGCCAAAGGCAAGCCCGTCTCCGCCCGTCCGTGCCAGGGTGTCGCAGAAGCCAGGAGCCCTGGTCAAATCATCTCAGACATGGCCATTGCTGCATCCAGATATTACACTGGACAAGAGCTGCTTGACCTTAGAGTCGATGACACATTCTACTGCCAACCCAATTCCTTGCCACTTGTTGAAGGTCCCTTCGCCTGAGGATTGTGTCAGTACCACAGTAACTCTGGTTAAGCAGGGCCGTCTCGGGTAACACCATACTATCCCCTATTAAGTAAGGATCCTTTTTGCATAATCCCATCCCCTCTCAGGACAAATGTATTATGAACTCCATAAACAAAACCCAGATGACATGGAAAAACATGCTGTGTAATGTTCACTCTCTGCCCAGACATTCTATTGAGATTTGGGACCTACTATCCTCCATACAGCCTGAGCTCGGGTTTTTAACCGAAACCTGGCTAAAGCCCCACTCCACTCCCTCCGTCGCTCTTGCTATACCGGAAGGCTATAAGCTAATTAGGATGGACAGACTAACTAAGATGGGGGGAGGAATTGCTATTGCTCACTAAGACAGTATTAATATTTTTCTATTGGATGAGTGCTACAGTGTAAAGATGGAAGTCCTCATCTTTCGAATTGATTTTTCACCCCAAGTTAGCTGGAAGGGGCCTTAGTCTATCGCCCGCCAGGTCCTTTAGTGGATTTTTCGCTTTTACTCACAGAACTAATAACTCCCTATGTGCTCGCAAGTAATAACTTTTTACTATTAGGCGATTTTAACATCCATAGTGAATGCACCACCAATGCTGAGTCACTAGCCCTCTTGGATGACCTAGAACTTTTAGGCCTAAATAAACAAAATGAAGGTCCTACTCATACGGCTGGCCACACGCTGGATATTATCCTGTCTAATTCTAATGTACAGTGTGAGCCCCCACTACAACTAATTTGGACCGACCATGCATTAATTGAATTTTCCATCCAGGGCCCCAAGGAACATAAGGGACAATACTTGGATACCCATACGACTCGAAGACAGTGGCAGAAAGTTCCCCCAGAGAGTTTCCAAGTCTCCTTCGAAGTACCACAAAACAATCCCTCGGATACTCTAGTAGAAGCCCTAACCAAATATAACCTGGCACTAACTCGGACCATTGACCATCTCCCCCCCTGAAAAGACCCCCCAATCATTCTAAACACCCACAAGCCACCTTGTTCTCCCCCCAGCTACGTATACAAAAAAAACTTTGCAGGAAATACGAGAGAAAATGGTGTCTTACCCATGAGGAAAGTGATAAAACCCAGTTCTTAGTCTCTTTGTCAAGTTACCACAGTAACATCAAGACTGCACGTAAAAAGCACATTTCCACCCAACTTGTATTGGCTGGCAATGCTCCAAAGGTTCTATATAACATCCTTCAGTCATTTATAAAACCTAAGGCATGTGAGAATCTGGAAGCACCTTCACAAACACTATGCAATGACAGTGTACAACATTTTTCACAAAAAATAGAGCAAATTTATGAAAAAATGGTTTCATCTGGAAATAAACTTCTGATTCCCTTGACTACAGATATTCCAGAACTAACTCCCCCCATGGTACTTGAAAACTTTCCCCCATTAACAACAGCAGATGTAGCGGTTTTAATTCAAAAAGTTAAATCTGGTTCGCCCTGTGATCTGATTCCTACTACAGTAGCCAGCACCTTAATCCCTCAATTAACCCCTCTGATTGAACACCTTCTCAATCTTTCATTAAAAGAAGGCCACGGTCCATCAGAATGGAAAGCTGCACAGATTATGCCGATTTAAAAAACACACCAAGGCCCCTCTGACTGATCTGACCAACCTCCGCCCCATCTCGCTCCTTCATTTTCTGAGTAAATTAATAGAGGGATATGTCAATAAACATCTCTCAAACCATGTCGAACTCTCAGGCTGTTTAGACTACTCCCAGTCAGGCTTTAGGCCCAAACATAGTACCGAATCAGCCCTGCTAGCAGTCACCGATAACATCAAAATGACTCTAGACAAGGGCCATTCTATGATTCTGGTGCTATTGGACCTATCTGCCGCGCTCGACACGGTTTCCCATCAAATACTACTGACGCGACATGTCTCTTGCCGCCACGTCACACACTAATGTGATTGTGTCACTATGTGGTGTAGACGCCAGTTGAGTGGCTCCGTGGATGCAGGCATGTATTTAACATGAAAAGCATAATGGGTACTCCATTAGTGGAAAAGAGAGCACTTGAAGGCTTAAGTGCACGGCCACTCCATCCTCTAGATGAAGAGAATATCCTTCAATATTTCACACATTTTGTGTTAGTATTACTTCACTATTTTGCCATTTTTACACATGCTGACATTTTCTGGGTAAAGGTTTCCCCTCAGTAGTACCACTTTGACACGCAAATACAGAAATAAGCAACAGAAAGATGACCAGGCAACCTTTGCGAAGGGCAGTCCACTGCGTGGCAACATGCTGGCGCATTTTTTGTAACTTTTGATCTGTTTGAGCTAGAAATATTTTTTGGCTGAAATCTGCAAATGCAGATTATGCAACAGGTGATGGATTATGTGGCAAATTCATAATTATGCGGAAAATGACTCTGCTGCAAAATTGCATAGTTTCAGTGGCTTGGGATGTAGGTCCTTAGGAATGCATAGACCCATAAGGGAAATATGGCAAGAAACATGTCAACCATGATCAAATTTGTACATATATCTATTACTGTAATTTTATTGTGAGCATTGGCTTACCTGGATATGGCACTCGTCCCTTGGTAACGAGTTCAGTCAATAAAATACCAAAAGACCACACGTCTGATTTGATTGTGAACCTTCCATATAGCGCTGCTTCTGGGGCTGTCCATTTTATGGGGAACTTTGCACCTAGTGAATGAAGTGAAAGTCTAAGAAGCTGCATATCTATTTACGTCAATTAAGAATATAACTTTGACAGTCTCAGACATACAAAACAAGAAGAAAATGTAGTATTTATGAGACATCTACAGCAAAACCACATTATTCTAGTTCTGCAAGTCAGAAACCTATAAAATGTTTGTTAAATCTGGGCCAGCAACATATGAACAACTAAATGATTATGATGGATGCATGGTTGAAAACTCATATCTTGCATCTGTATTCATTTTACTGGGAAAAAAACATTGTTGGAAAACCACTCCCACACTAGAAGGGGTGGTGGTGGTCTTCCGGACACACTGTGGTAGCTTGGCTCGAGTGGTCAGGAAACAGGCGCAGTGCTAAGCATACAATATACCCATACAATAACCATGCGTGCATCCGTTCCAAAAACGACTCTACACCGTAAAAATTATGAAAATATTCTTTCTTTATCTTTTTCTCTTAGTTGCTGATTGGAAAAATAAATAGGTCAATCACAATATACAAGTTTCAATTAGTGCAGGTCAAATAAATATTGGCTGTTTTGATGAAATAAATAGGGGTGATCATAAATAACAGGGCATAAATACAAGTGCAATATATACATACAATTAAATACTTTGAGGCAATAAATACTGTACCAATAAATATTGTACACCATCAAGTCCTGTGGACCTATAAATATAGTGCAGCAATAAATAGATAAAAATTCAATAAATACAGTATCCCCAATAAATAATTACAAGTATACAGCACCCCTCATATAATCAGATGACACTTCACTTCTTAAGGGCTGATTTGGCCCAGGCACAGCTTGTAGGGTTGTGGAAGGCTTGAGGGGGGAGGCTACTCCCTGGCTGGGACAAGGCTGAGGCCTAAACTGAGGTAGATCAAAGGGGGGAATACCAGTGCCCTGGCTTTCTCTCTCCACACAACCTCTCTAGGTTAGTCCCAGTTCACCCCAGGCACAGTCAGGTTGGTTTCAGCACCTCCCTAGCCCCTTAGAGTAGTCTCTCAGGTCTCCACAGGGCCTTAGGCGCCCTCTACTCCACTTACTGCCCTTTTCTGATGTTCCGACGCCGCTGGAGTCGTGTCGATGCCGTGAGGCGGTTCCGGTTCGGTCTCGGCGGCCTCGGCACAATGTCAGTTCTTTGACGACGCCGGTAGGCGGTTCCGGTCCGATGTCGGTGGCCTCGGTTCGAACTCGACCTCCGATTCGACGGCGTCGGGCAGTCTCCTCACGATGTCGACTTCGGGCGGCTCCGGTCCGATGGCGCACTCTGCTCCGATGACGTCGGCCGGCCTGGCCTCGCTGTCGACTTCCGGCGACTCCGGGGTGCGATCCTCACCCCCGACCTCCGGTGCTCCTCCTCACAGGTTCCGGGCGACTCCGGAGTGCGATCCTCACTCCCGACCTCCGGTGCTCCTCTACCTCGGTCTCCGACGACTCCGGAGGGCGGACTTCACCCTTCCGATGACGCCGCTCGCTCGACCTCGGTTCACTTCCTCCTCGACCTCTGGTATTCCTCTCGACCCCCGTCGGCGCCCTCTCACGACCTCAGGCGGCTCCGGGTACGACGTCTGCTACTTCAGTCAGCGCCGCTTCTCCACCTCGGGCTCCAGGTCTTCAGGCTACTCGACGCCGGACTCCAGGGAAACCAGTTCTCAGGTCAGGATCTTGCTGCTTTCTGCTTCTAAGGCCTGTTCCTGCTGTTCAGGTCCTTAGGATGAGTTTTTCTGTCTCCTTCCCACACAGGGCTATAGGCTGGGATCCATCAGTAGGGACAAGTATCAAGGGTGGGTTTATGGACCCCACTCCAGGCACAAGTTTCCACCCCTGCTGCTTCACTCCTTCCTCCTTCACTGTTGTGCTCCTCTCTCTTCACCAGTCAGGTGCCAACTGCCAGCTCCAACTGCCAACTGCCTCTCTTATCCTCCCAACATTCTAAACGGTTTCCAACTGTCACACAGTTCTGGAATCTCCTGGAAGGTTCTGGAAGGTGCTGGTAGGTTCCAGTGGATGCTGGTGATGTCACAGGAGGCCACCATTTTGTGCTTCAGGCCCTCAGACAGAAGTTTCAGGGGTAGCTAAAATGGCTCCCTGAATCTGTAGCAACACGAAAAAGTCTGGTGGTTCCCAAAAAGGAAAAAATTCAAACAGGGTTTGAGGCAAAAGTGGGACAAAATAAATAATGATGAGGAGGGACCACCCAAAGGGCTGACAGGTCTAACACGCGTCCCCCCCAGCTGAAAGTGGGGAGAGCTACCCAACCCCTTGGGAGTTCTCATCACTAAGGCGGAAATACCTTGAGAGACCGTCTGCATTGGCGTGGTCCACTCCAGGCCGATGTTCCACCTGAAAGTCCATCCCCTGTAGGGAAATAGACCACCTCAACAACTTGGGATTCTCCCCCTTCATCTGCATCAGCCAACGAAGGGGTCTGTGGTCGGTCTGAACTAGGAAGTGCGAGCCAAACAGGTATGGCCGCAACTTCTTCAGAGCCCATACCACTGCAAAGGCTTCACGCTCTATTGCACTCCACTTCTGTTCCCTGGGAAGTAGTCTCCTGGATAGGAAGACCACGGGTTGATCCAGACCCTCTTCGTTGAGTTGCGATAACACTGCCCCAATGCCATGTTCTGATGCATCTGTCTGGACAATGAACTTCTTGGAAAAGTCTGGGGCCCTTAAGACCGGGGCCTCGCACATGGCTTTCTTCAATTTCTCAAAGGCTTGCTGACAAGCCTCCGTCCAGACTACCCGTCGAGGTTGTTTCTTGGACGTGAGCTCCGTGAGGGGGGCTACGATGGTACCGTACCCCTTCACGAAGCGGCGGTAATATCCCGTGAGGCCCAAAAATGCTCGGACCTCAGTCTGTGTCTTGGGGGGCTCCCAGGCCATGATGGCCTCGATCTTCGCCTGGAGGGGTTGCACCGCTCCCCTACCCACCAAGTGTCCAAGGTACACTACCGACCCCTGCCCGATCTGGCACTTGCTGGCCTTGATCGTCAATCCAGCTTGTCTCAGGGCCTGGAGAACAGCTTGCAGGTGACGCAAGTGATCCTCCCAGCTGTTACTGAAGACGGCTATGTCATCCAGATAAGCAGCAGAGAAACTCTCCATTCCGGTGAGGATCTGGTTTACCAGGCGCTGAAACGTGGCAGGTGCGTTCTTGAGCCCAAAGGGCATCACACAGAACTGGTAGTGGCCATTGGGCGTGGAGAAGGCTGACCTTTCCCTTGCTCCATCAGTCAAAGAGATCTGCCAGTACCCCGAAGTAAGGTCAAAGGTACTTAGATATTGGGCAGCTCCCAGCCGGTCAATTAATTCATCCGCCCTAGGGATCGGATGTGCATCAGTCTTTGTCACTGAATTCAGTCCCCGGTAGTCCACACAGAACCTCAGTTCTGGTTGGGCACCCGGTGGTGCAGCTTTCGGTACTAACACCACCGGACTAGACCAGGGGCTGCTAGAAGGTTCAATCACTCCTAGCTCCAGCATCTTAGTGACTTCACTATGAATGCTGGCCTTCACCTTGTCTGACATCCGGTAGATCTTGGACTTCACCGGTGGGCTGTCTCCTGTGTCCACGTCATGGACGCACAGGTGAGTCCTACCCGGGACAAGGGAGAACAACGAAGAGTACTGCCCCAGGACCTGGCGACAGTCCTCCTGCTGTTCAGGAGTTAGAGATGGGGAGAGAATCACTCCCTCCACCGACCCATCCTTTTCCTGAGACGCAAACAGATCAGGGAGAGGCTCGCTTTCCACGTCCTCTCCTCCGTCAGTCACCATCATCAAGATGACTTCGGGCCTCTCGTGGTGGGGTTTGAGGCGGTTGGCATGCAGCACCCGCAGGGGCTGACGAGGGGTCTTCAGGTCCACCAAGTAGGTAGCCTTACCCTTCTTCTCCAACACCTCAAAGGGTCCTGACCAGCGATCCTGAAGGGCACTAAGCTCTCCTGGTTCGATCACCCACACCTTCTGGCCAGGCTCCAACTCCACCGGGTGAGCGTTGTGGTCATACCACGCCTTCATCACTGCTTGGCTGGCTTCCAAGTTGTCAGAAGCTTGCTTCCACAACTTAGCCATTTGGCTCCGGAAGGCCAGCATGTAGCTCACCACATCCTGGGGGAGCTTTCTGGGAGTTCTTTCCCATCCGTCTCTCACCAGGTTAAGAGGTCCACGTACAGGGTGCCCATACAGAAGCTCGAAGGGGCTGAAGCCCACTCCCTTCTGTGGCACTTCCCTGTAGGAAAAAAGTAAACAGGGTAGGAGGACGTCCCATTTCCTCCGCAGGCTTTCAGGCAGACTTCTGATCATGCCTTTCAAGGTTTTATTAAACCTCTCCACCAGACCATTGGTCTGGGGGTGGTAAGGAGTCGTGAACCGGTAGGTCACTCCACACTCCTTCCACATTGCCCGCATATACGCTGACATGAAGTTGGTCCCCCTGTCGGACACAACTTCCTTGGGAAAACCCACTTGGGTAAAGATTCCCATCAGGGCCCTAGCCACAACAGGTGCTGTTATGGTCCTCAGAGGTATTGCCTCTGGGTACCGTGTGGCATGATCCACCAGAACCAGGATAAACCTGTGACCAGCTGTAGTCGGTGGATCTAACGGACCCACAATGTCGATGCCCACCCTTTCAAAGGGGGTGCTAACGACAGGAAGTGGTTCCAGGGGAGCTTTCAGCTTCACCCCTGTTTTCCCACTGGCTTGGCAAGACACACATGTCCGGCAGTAGGTATCGGACGTCACTTTCATCTGAGGCCAATAAAAGTGTGGGACAAGACGGGCGAAGGTCTTGTCTTGCCCCAGGTGTCCTGCCAATGGTATCTCGTGAGCCAACTCCAAAAGGAAGGCTCGATAACGTTGAGGAACTACCAAGGCTCGTGACGATCCATGTAGGGGTGCCTTGGGTTCACTGTAGAGGAGGCCATCCTCCCAGTAAACACTGTAGTTCCCTTCAACGTTCCCTGCTGCCTGGGCTTCGGCCTGTCGCCTCAGCCCCTCAAGGGTAGGGCACTCCCTCTGGCCCTGGCAGAATTCCTCCCTGGACGGGCCTCCCTCCACGTGCCACTCGGCCGGGATGGGTAGGTCCTCCAGGTTGGTAACGTCCCCCTCCGCAGACTCCTGGTCCACCACCTCCGGTGGCCTATCCGTCCTACGGGGTGGAGACGCCGAGGCAGGCTCCTCCTGTCCTCGGTTCTTCCCTTGACTGGCAGCTGGCTGGGCCTTTGTTCCAGGCTCCAGCCGGAATGAACTCCCTCTTCGGGTAGTCGCGGACCTTGTGCTAACACAGGCCCAGTCAGGTGTACCCAGCATCTCGGTGTGAGTCCGGTATTCCACCTCCTTCCAAGCGTTGTGCTCCATGTCATTGCCCAGCAGACAATCGACTGGCACGGCAGGGCTTACGGCAACTCGAAGTGAACCTGCAACCCCCCCCCATTCAAAGGGAACCTCGGCCACTGGATAGTGACCTGTTCTGCCGTCAGCCATCGCGGCTGGGTGGAGTACATCGGGAACTACCTGCTCTGGAGACACCAGCTGGCTACGCACCATAGTCATACTGGCTCCTGTGTCTCTCAGAGCCTCCCCTCTTTGGCCGTTGATGGTGATCCACTGCCTATACTTTGCGGTATTTGCGGGCACCTGGATCTTGGGAACCATCTCCCGTTCTCCCAGGGACACTAAAGTGACACCCGCCCACTCCCTTCCCTTAGTTAAGGGCATCTCCTCCCCGAGCACTACACTAGCTACTCCGGGGGTCTTTCCTCCAGTGGGAGGGGGTGATCGTTTCTGACACTTCGGATCTCCTTTATAGTGTCCAACGCCACCGCACTCGTAGCAATGGACAACCCTTGGCTGCTGACTCTGGCCAGGATTAGGGTTTCTGGGTGGGTTAGCCTTAGAGGTGAATCCTGTTCCCTTCCCTTGGAAGTTATTTTGGGGGCCTTTGGAGAACTCCTTTTTCTTTTCCCCTCCTTCTTTCTTCTGGGGGGCGCCCTGTCCGGCCTTTTGAGTATCCCCTCCAGTCCCCCTTGTGGACACCCGGGTACTAGCCCAAATGTCCGCCTCCTCAGCAAGCTTCCGGGGGCTGGTCAGCTTGCTATCCACCAGGTGTTGCCGCAGTTCAGGGAAACATTTCTCGAGTAGGTGTTCCTTCAGTACTAGGTCAAACAGCTCCTCGTAGTTCCTTACTTCACTGCCCTGAATCCAACCTTCCAGTGCCTTCTTTGCATAGTCCAGGAAGTCCACCCAATTCTGTGTGCCCAGTTTGTGACTACCCCTGAACTTCTGTCTGTACTTTTCAGGTGTTAGTCCAAACTTTCTGATGAGCGCCAGTTTCATGGTGGGGTAGTGGGTCTGCTCATCCTCTTCGAGGGCCAATAAAGCATCCCTACCAGCTGGAGGCATGTACCTATACAATCCTCCTCCCCAATACTTCACTGGAACCCCATGGGCCCTCAACGAGACCTCATAGGCTGCTAGCCACTTGGCGATGTCGTCACCCGCCCCATAGCTAGCTACTATGTCCTTTGGCAGGTAAGGTTTGGATTCCCTGGTGATTTCTTGGTCTTTGCTGCCACCATTAGGAACAGTTGGTGCTCCAATTCTTAGGATCTGAAGCTCTATCTCTTTCAGTCTTATCTCATGAGCCATCCTCTCTTTCTCCGTCTCATGAGCCAACCTCTGTTCCTCCTTCTCCTTCTCCAGCTTTGCTAAATCCCATGTGAGCTGTCTTTTCTCTCTCCGATCTGCTAACTCCACGCTGGATAAGCCCCCGCTAGAGACAGTGCTGCCCTTCCTAGAAAGTGTCCTGGGCCCTGCTGACAGGTTCCCCACCTCAGGTTGGTACATCTCAGCCCCCTCGGGGTCAGGCTCTCCATCCCTGTCTTCCTCCTCAGCCTTGCTTTCTCGGCGTGCCTCCCCCCAAGCCCTTAAGCTGGTTTGGAGTGCACCCTTCTTTGCTCCTGGGGGACAGTACACCCCCTCCCGCTGGCAAAACTCCCTGAGTTGGGCCACAGTGTACGTTTCTAGATTCTCTAGTACAAACTCCATCTTGCCCACTCAGGTTAGAGGACAGGTTTTGTGCAGTAACAATGTAGGGTGGTACCTTTAGTAATACCTCCTCCCACCACCAGAGTAAATTTGGAAAAAACAAAAACCCACAATTAGGAAGGCCGCTTTGAGAAAACTCCCGGTGTAGGCCTATGGACTACCCACAGTTATTGTTGAGTATATGTAGGCACAGCTCTATCCCACCGCTGAACACCAATTTATGTTGGAAAACCACTCCCACACTAGAAGGGGTGGTGGTGGTCTTCCGGACACACTGTGGTAGCTTGGCTCGAGTGGTCAGGAAACAGGCGCAGTGCTAAGCATACAATATACCCATACAATAACCATGCGTGCATCCGTTCCAAAAACGACTCTACACCGTAAAAATTATGAAAATATTCTTTCTTTATCTTTTTCTCTTAGTTGCTGATTGGAAAAATAAATAGGTCAATCACAATATACAAGTTTCAATTAGTGCAGGTCAAATAAATATTGGCTGTTTTGATGAAATAAATAGGGGTGATCATAAATAACAGGGCATAAATACAAGTGCAATATATACATACAATTAAATACTTTGAGGCAATAAATACTGTACCAATAAATATTGTACACCATCAAGTCCTGTGGACCTATAAATATAGTGCAGCAATAAATAGATAAAAATTCAATAAATACAGTATCCCCAATAAATAATTACAAGTATACAGCACCCCTCATATAATCAGATGACACTTCACTTCTTAAGGGCTGATTTGGCCCAGGCACAGCTTGTAGGGTTGTGGAAGGCTTGAGGGGGGAGGCTACTCCCTGGCTGGGACAAGGCTGAGGCCTAAACTGAGGTAGATCAAAGGGGGGAATACCAGTGCCCTGGCTTTCTCTCTCCACACAACCTCTCTAGGTTAGTCCCAGTTCACCCCAGGCACAGTCAGGTTGGTTTCAGCACCTCCCTAGCCCCTTAGAGTAGTCTCTCAGGTCTCCACAGGGCCTTAGGCGCCCTCTACTCCACTTACTGCCCTTTTCTGATGTTCCGACGCCGCTGGAGTCGTGTCGACGCCGTGAGGCGGTTCCGGTTCGGTCTCGGCGGCCTCGGCACAATGTCAGTTCTTTGACGACGCCGGTAGGCGGTTCCGGTCCGATGTCGGTGGCCTCGGTTCGAACTCGACCTCCGATTCGACGGCGTCGGGCAGTCTCCTCACGATGTCGACTTCGGGCGGCTCCGGTCCGATGGCGCACTCTGCTCCGATGACGTCGGCCGGCCTGGCCTCGCTGTCGACTTCCGGCGACTCCGGGGTGCGATCCTCACCCCCGACCTCCGGTGCTCCTCCTCACAGGTTCCGGGCGACTCCGGAGTGCGATCCTCACTCCCGACCTCCGGTGCTCCTCTACCTCGGTCTCCGACGACTCCGGAGGGCGGACTTCACCCTTCCGATGACGCCGCTCGCTCGACCTCGGTTCACTTCCTCCTCGACCTCTGGTATTCCTCTCGACCCCCGTCGGCGCCCTCTCACGACCTCAGGCGGCTCCGGGTACGACGTCTGCTACTTCAGTCAGCGCCGCTTCTCCACCTCGGGCTCCAGGTCTTCAGGCTACTCGACGCCGGACTCCAGGGAAACCAGTTCTCAGGTCAGGATCTTGCTGCTTTCTGCTTCTAAGGCCTGTTCCTGCTGTTCAGGTCCTTAGGATGAGTTTTTCTGTCTCCTTCCCACACAGGGCTATAGGCTGGGATCCATCAGTAGGGACAAGTATCAAGGGTGGGTTTATGGACCCCACTCCAGGCACAAGTTTCCACCCCTGCTGCTTCACTCCTTCCTCCTTCACTGTTGTGCTCCTCTCTCTTCACCAGTCAGGTGCCAACTGCCAGCTCCAACTGCCAACTGCCTCTCTTATCCTCCCAACATTCTAAACGGTTTCCAACTGTCACACAGTTCTGGAATCTCCTGGAAGGTTCTGGAAGGTGCTGGTAGGTTCCAGTGGATGCTGGTGATGTCACAGGAGGCCACCATTTTGTGCTTCAGGCCCTCAGACAGAAGTTTCAGGGGTAGCTAAAATGGCTCCCTGAATCTGTAGCAACACGAAAAAGTCTGGTGGTTCCCAAAAAGGAAAAAATTCAAACAGGGTTTGAGGCAAAAGTGGGACAAAATAAATAATGATGAGGAGGGACCACCCAAAGGGCTGACAGGTCTAACAAACATGAATAAAATATAAAAAAATACTTTTCAGCTGGTTTTCAGATTTTGCTATTCCTGTTTATAACACAGTTCTTTCACATGCTAAATAAACAGCCCACTCACCAACCATGAAAATTCAGATTTGTAATTGTTTTTCTCCAATTGGTAGTTATTGACCTAGAACCAGTAGAAATGAGTATTTATTGAAATGGATATTAATGGAACCTGGTTTGCATTCACAAGGAGTTTCCCCCGATGTGTGTATTAACATGGAACACAAGAATTTGGCAAAGTCAATGTGCCTGGCTTACCTGCAATACACAAAATAGGAGGGGGCTGGCAGGGTGCTCTTATTCCATGCATTTGAAATTGTGAAGCAGACTATAGTAGCTTCACCTGCGACATAATGTTTTCTACACAGTGTGAACATCTGAGAAAGGCTGTGGCTATGGTAGAATAGAATTCATAAGAGCTGCCAGCAGACAGCTACAGTTAGCTTTCTATCTCGAGATGCTAAAGAAGAAGGAATGGTTTGTTTTAGTAGCAGCGGCGGCTCCTCTGCTATGGCGAAGGAGCGTTGCCCCACACCCCCCTGCTGGGAGCCAGCTGAGGGAGCGAAAAACTATTTTTTTATCATTTTATTTTTCTTTCCACACTTGAGCCAGCAAGCCAAGTCTGGGCGGGACCATGATGAGAGCAGGGGGAGGAGTAGTGCACACTGTAAGTGCTCATGATGGTTTCGCTAGCGGTCTAAGGCCCGCTAAACCGTAATGCGCAATTTGATCTCTCTCCACCTGAGATGTGTTGTACAGCCAGGTGGAGTAGAGGGACAGGCTCCTAGGACCTGAGCGTGCGTTAAACAAGCCCGCTCAGGCCAATCACAGCGCTGCTCTCTCATGCTGTATAACCAGTATGAGAGCAGTGCCGTGATTGGAATCTAGAAGCCTGGCAGTGCGCACCAGCCCCTGGAGAGTCAGAGTCCGACAGGGGCAGAAGAACCCTGAGACGGCAGCAGCAGGTAAGTCCTTTTTTTGCTATTTAAATCTTCCCCCACACCTCCCTACCACCCGTTAAAAAGAGGAGCCACTACTGTTTAGTAGTCTCCCATTTGTTGATACTGATCATATTCAACGGTTAATGTTAACACTTAACTAAAATTTGTATCGAACAAAAAATAACACAATATATGAATTTTCTTAGAGGGAAGCACACCACAATATAATACTAGGGGCATTGATTATTAAAACCGCACAGCATTTCAAGATATCACACAACCCCAAATCTGCCACTGTTTGAGAGAATGGTGAAATGTGTTAAATATACAAGTCCTGTCTTATTCTGCATACCACGACGAGAGAAACTTGAATTTAAAAAAAGAAATCCATGTTGCCTGATAGTGATGTCAGGTCTATGGGATCTAGAAACTTCGGTGTCTCATCAGTTTATTACAGGTAAGTGGAGTGGCCCATAGGGATAATCCTGTAAATGTATGGATGGTAGTGTAGCCTTCAATATTCAGCCGTATCTAATTATCGCAAGGGGTAAGGGAGAGGGTCGATGATGATTAGTGGGTTCTGAAGAATAGTTGGAAACTTCTCAAAAGCCTATCTGATTAAATCCTAAGGAAAAGGTCTATATGTTTAAGAGAAAAGAAGGAGTCCTGCTAGAACTGGCGCGTTTTTCTCAATGTGGCCTTGTCTGACTTCTAGAACAGTCGCATTTGTGACAGACACAAGGGCCTATAGTACAGATTGGGAGCACTTTCCATATTTGCACCATGGAGCACCTTAAAACAGGTGCGCTGGCTGCAAACATGGAAAGTGCGCCCTATGATGAAGAATTTGCTACCCTCCGGCTGCCATGAACTCGTGCTGCCCCCAGGGCACCACATTTAGGAGAAATACAAAGCAGCTGTTTTAAAGCTGCTCCGTGTTTCTCTGTGCAGGCGGCACACGCCTACACTTTTAAGAGGGATTAGAGACCCCCTTGCCGGCAGATGCAGTGAGTGACTGCTCCCGCCTGCAAGGGGATTTCTGGGGCATCCTTTTTAGAGGGTTGCATTTAGAAGGGGCACTTAAAGTGTACCACCTCTTTGTGGTGCACTTTTTAACGCACCTTCTAAAGGCATGTTAGTCTCTGCGCCCATGTTGGTATTATTGTGCGGGCACAGAGGCAGAGTGATTCCCTCATTTGCAAGGGGCCACGCCCCCATACAAATGAGGGAACACCCTCTGGTGACAGCGCTAGTGCTTTATGTGCACCAGGGCTATCTGTATTACAGAGGGGCCGCACAAGCATTTGCCAATACCAAAGTGCCCCAGGAGTGCAGAAAGTGGGTGTAAATATCCATTGCGCCCCGAGGCATTTGTGTAATAGGGCCCCTGGGGCCGCATTATGGAAAGTGCCCCGGGGTTAAACAGGCATGTGCAGGTCACTTTGTATTACAGAAAGGGATGCAGATGCTTGTGAGACCCTTTCTGTGATACAGATAGCGCTGGCGCACATAAAGAACCAGCGATATCACCAAAGGGTTTTCCCTTATTTGAATGGGGCGTGTATTATAGACATGGGCGGAGAGACAAAGAAGCTGTCAGGAGGTGCCATGACAGTGCGCCTCCTAAAAAGTGATGTACCCTCAGTGCTTCCCTTGATAGCAGCCCTCTGGAGGGGCCCAGACATCCCCTTGCAGGCAAGCGCAGTCACTCACTGCATCTGCCTAGAGGGGGGTTCCCTAATCCCCCTTCCTGCACAGTGAAACACGGAGAGGCTGCTTCAAAGCCACTCTGTTATTCACTTGAATGCGCTGCCCCTAGGGCAGCACGACTTAGCGTCTGCTCTGGGGGCAGTGTATTTAATGTAATAGAGCGCACTTTCCCTGATTGCACCCAGCAAGGCTGTTTTAAGGTGCGCCGGGCGCAAACAGGGAAAGTGCGCCCTGTGTGTAATAAGGCCCGAGAAGAACAACAAAAAGGGAGATATAGCAGCGCAACAAGGTAGCTGCCACAACAGATTTTTAGTAAGTAGGTGAAAAAGAAATCTGTTGAGAAGGGGAAATAAAATAAAGTAAGCAGCTAGTGAAAGTGAGTAAAAGAAAACACATTGTATGACAGCAAGCAACAAATAGTGAGGATAGGGAAAAACAGATAAATAAAGGGAGGAGAAGCATGTGGGTTCTCCACATTGAAAACAAGTATTACCAAAGCCTGGTTTTGACCACTACCCTTTTGGCTTTGTCAGCACTTGTTTTGTTTTTTGTCATAGTTTTTGCAAAACTTTATTGCTGGGGAATATGCCAGATCCTCATCAATATAAATGAAAATATTGACTAAAAGCAAAAATATTTATATTTTCGAAGTAACACATTGCCATAGCAGTCTTGGGACTTGAGAAAACGACATAGCGCATAGGTGTGCTCACTGTGATAGGGCAGAATGGTGTCACTCATAGTAAAGTTAGCCAATGACTGAAGTGGGATGACCCACTGCCCCATGCTGTACTGTAGGAAGTGGAATAAGAATATGAATGAAACAATAAAAGACCATTGGATGGCTGAAAGTATACCTATCATTTTAGGAAAATCAAACGAGCTTGGCTAACGCCAAACCTAAAACACAAACCGAGGGATTTACAGAAGTTCACCCCACGCGCTGGCAAAAAATGAAATGCCCACTCCAATGTCACTCCGTGTCTAATCTCCTATCTTGATACAGCAGATGTGAGAAATGCCACTCCAGTGCATCAGATGAATTGTGTCTTTGTGATGAACGCATTTCCCACAACTTTAGTCAGTTACACGTCCTTGACAGTCATTAATATATTCAAATATGCATTCCATAAAGACACAACGTAGCACGAAGGCAGCTCAAGTACACGAATCACCATTAATAATCTGATCTGCAGTCCACTGATCCACTCTGTCAATGAAAATTGTTGCTTCTAAGCCAGGGTTCTCCAACCTTTTCTGTAACAAGAGCTACTTATGTTTAATGAAAATCATCCTGAGCTACTAATACTAGTGATGTAAAAGTGAGTGCCAGCAGTGAGCACATCAGTGCATAAGGCAGAGTTTCCAGCAGTAATGTAAAAAAGATTTTGACAAATTGAACTGAAATGTACACACAAACCATGGCTCCAGTCCCCTGGCACCACGCTATACATATGAGTAATCAATCTCTCCAACTCAAGTAATAGCTTTTAGCACATTTGTATCTATTTTTCTACAGGCATCAGCTTATGAGTTGTACAAATACACACATTTGTGTCTTGAAAACATATTTTTAATTTTGGTATATATATAACATAACATAACATAACATGTATTTGTACTCACCCATAGGTATCTTGGCGCTGAATAAAAGATGTTTATTGTTACCCAACTCAATGGTGCTCATTTTATCGACCTCAGATGGATAAAGATGGATAAAAGGTTGAGTGGACCCGCCAGGATTTGAACCTGTGACCATGAGGTCGAGCACATGCCCCTGCAGAGGGCGATGTAGTCCACTGAGCCACTAGACCCAGATTTGATATAATAATTCAACCAAGCAAAAGCTTCGACACTCGTAGGCTGGGCTGCACAGAGGCCAGCTACTCAAAGATAGCTTGAGAGCTACTGGTAACTCGCGAGCTAACTGTTGGAGACCCCTGTTCTAAGCACTCGCACTGTCAGAACTCCATCCAGCCAGGCAGAAGCTGATCATGTCCACACACTGAACTAGGGGTTTCAATGGTGCCACCTCAAACGAACCTCTATGCAAACACTATAGGCTGGCTGCTCACGCTGGCCATTTGCTTCAGTGTGCCTCGAGCTCTGGGCTGAAGTCCGGAATGCGTTTCTTCCCACGTGCAATAGACGTGATACATCCATTGATAACATCACCTACCAGTGACCATAGCAGAGGTGCTAGAAGGACCATGTCAGGTGTAGTGGAAGGCAGCAACACAGGGCCCCAATGCAGATTGGAGAATGAAGATGAGGCATTCTGTGGAGCCGCCTGCCACAGCACCACCCAAATAGGGTATGCAAGTGACCCATCAACCACCCACTTGCATGCTTACCTGATGCATGGTTATCAAAATAACACAAGTTTATTTATGAGCACACCCCATTCCAACGGAAAGCAGAGGTTGGCCTGCATTTTAAAGCCGCAGGACCTTTGCTACAACGCTGATATCTATAGACAGGCATTTATACACCCCAAGGGTTACATTTATATTCTCTCTTCATCGCCCAAAAACTATAGCAAATTAAGAAATCAGTTCTTCGCCACCTTCAAGGTACCAAGCGACCCCTCCACATAAAAGGATTCATAATAACTCCAAAGACTCACATTTCAGGCATCCGAATCAGCCCTCTGAGAGAGGTGAATATATTGCCAGGCCTAAACTTCCTCATTCTTAACACTTATAGGGGCATATTTACAAGCTGGCGATAAAAAATTATCGCCACTTTTGCGCCCGTTTTCAGCCGAAAAGCGGCGATAATTTTATCGCCTAATTAGCAAGGCCACGCTAACGCGTGAAACCTTGCTTTAGCGTGGGGATTCCTAACGCCCAGCTTTGCATCTCTTATGAGATGCAAAGTGGGCGTTCCTGACCTAACATGACAGGAGAAATGTCGCTAAGCGACATTTCTCCTATCATCAAGCCCCACGCTATGAAGCATAGCGTCAGGAAAAGTAGCGATAACCTCTGTTATCGCTACTTTCCTTACGCCTGCTTCAGGACTGACTTAGCCTTGATATCCTATGGAAGGTGGATATCATGGCTAAGTTTGTGAGTCCCTATCAGCAAGCTAACGCCACACTACGTGAGATTATCGCTGGGTTTCCAGAGATAATCTCACGTTAGGCAGTTAGCGTGAGGATTTTTATCGCTGAGGAGATAAGCGTTGCTAATAGCACGCTATCTCAGCGCTAAAAATCCACGTTACCCGGCGATAATTATCTTCACGCTAAGAGCGCTGAGCGATAATTATCGCCGGGTGTTACTGATATGCCCCATAGTTTTTTCATTTCTAAATATAAGTAGCGAATTGAGTACAATAATGTGCATTAAATAGCCGTACTGATGAAGGAGTGCATATACGATTAATGAGCCACTTGTATATGACGGGGACCACTTAGAGATACCTTACAAACATATACACATTTCCAAGTGCCCTTTTAAGCTTTTTATTCACTATGTTTCGGACATTCATTTGTAACTAAACCCTGGGCTCTACTGTTACTGCTTTCATTGCAGGTCAGACTCTTACATTTTACAAGTACTGTGGAAACCTGTTCCAGTCATTTAAGTCTTCACTCAATTATCTGTAACACTGAAAAGGTATTTCGAAGAACTTTCCTCAAAGCATGGGCTGACAGAAATCCACCCCTAAGGAACAATGTTTATTTGAGGGCAAGTGTCCACATAGTCGCAACATAGGGTGAAACCTGCAGGACCGGCTCCTCCACTTGAGCGAGGGAACGTCGCCCCCACAAGCCCCAGAGCTGAAAAAATAAAATAGTAATAACGTTTATTTATTACTATTTTATTTTGCAGCAACCCATCCTGAACTAAGTGTCAGGACGGGGCAGGGCCACCGCTGCTGAGTGGCAGCAGCAGAGAGCTATGCGCTTTAAAATGCGCATGTCTCTTTGGCCGGCCATCTTAGGCCGGCCAGCCAGACATGCACATTTTAAAGTTCTCTAAAAGCTGGATTATGATTGAAAGAT
Organism: Triturus cristatus; assembly: GCF_964204655.1. Classification (NCBI taxonomy): domain Eukaryota; kingdom Metazoa; phylum Chordata; class Amphibia; order Caudata; family Salamandridae; genus Triturus; species Triturus cristatus. The sequence continues at coordinate 1,224,591,582 of NC_140589.1, forward strand.
TGGAGTCCATTGTTACCCCTAGATCACTCACTTGGACTCAGTTGTTTGGTTCCGCCAGGGGCGGCTCCTACATTTGAGTGGGAGAGCATCGCCCCACAAACCCCAGAGCTGAAAAATAAAATGACAATAAAGTTAATTTATTACCGTTTTATTTTTCAGCGACCTGTCCTGAACTAAGTGTCAGGACTGGGCGGGCCAACTCTGCTGAGTGGCAGCAGCAGAGAGCTATGTGCTTTAAAATGCGAATGTCTCTTTGGCTGGCCGTCTTGGGCTGGCCAGCCAGACATGCGCATTTTAAAGTTCTCTAACACAGCTGTCTTAGACTCTTAGGAGTGCTGGGATAGCCCACTCTATCCAATCTTAGTGCTGCTTTCATGCTGTGAAAGCAGCGCCAGGATTGGGTAGTGCAGTTCCCTGCGTCAGAGCTTCCTGTGAAGACACACAAGGGAGGAGGATGTCATGTTGCAACTCAGCAAGGTAAGTCTATTTAAAAAAGAAAATGTGTGTTCCTCACCACCCTTGGTACAAGCCAGCCACCACTGGGTGCCGCGCCTGATTGTTGAGGCCATATTGTTTATGGGTGGTGTTTGATCCATTTGCAGCATATTAATATTTCAGTCTGTGACATGTTTTTTTTTGTTGCTGTGGTTATAGGTCCTTCTTTATTTGCCTGCTTGAGGCAATGTCCATTTAAGTAAGAGTCAAAGTCAGATGGTCTTTCCTACTTAACTTTGATTTGTGTATTATCTGAATACCAATAACAGCTGTGATTGCAGGAGGACATTAGGTCTGATAGAGAGACAAGACATATGTTAAAGAGGTGGTAGTACCGTTAGGTGCATTAGCTGTGAATTGAAAGGGAGTGATCTGAAAGGAGAAAGAGAGATGATGATCTACCTAACAGAAAACATATAATCTGCTCCCATTCTATCCCTGCACTCTGATTTTATCAAGTTTCTATCGATGCTTAGATGATGAGCAGTTTCAAAGGCAAGGGAGAGTGAACAATATATGCATAATTGTACTCCAATGTAGATATTTGTCTTAAAAAAGATCTTTCTATTTTTTTGACTAAAACATATGGTATTGGCCAGATGTTAAAAGGATCTCTTGATTCAAAGCATATTTGATTTAGGGAGGGTTTTATGTAGGACATTTAGATTTTCTTTGGAAATATACCTCTATTCAAGATGTTGTTAACAGTTTGCCTTGATTGTTTACAGAGCTACACAAGAGGACGCAGGTCTGCTGTTGATTCTGCTGGCCTACAAGTGTTTTCAGCATTGACGAGGTCTTCAGTGATCAAGAGGCTAAAGGTGATTAACTGTAGTTGTTTCTTTTTGTGTTATCTGGTGAACTGAGCTGTGCTGCTGGAATTGTGGTTGAGCAGTGAAAAGGCAAGGTGGGAAACTGAAACTGGTGAGTGGGAAGTAATTCAGGTGTGCCTTGCAAACAGCAAGGGTCAGTGGTGAAGAGGCCTTTAGCTATGTTGTCAAGAAACCAAGATGCCCTATGGTACTACCATTTCAAGTATTATGGTTGGTAGACCCCTTTTTCCTCTGAACTCTTCCAGAGGGGCAGTTCGTTATCTTGAGGCCCTCGCCGGGTCTACAGGCTCCTCAGCTGCTCTCCCTACACAGATTTCCTATCCCATTGTACGGTTTTTTGGCCACTGTCAGCTGTTCAGGCTGCAGCTCAGCTCTCTAGGACATAGCGTGAGTCTCCCTGAAGCAAGACAGATATCAGGTCTTGTGGTTCATTAACTTTGTCCACAAAAACAACTAAACAAATAGAGAGTGGAAAGACCATCAGAGAAACTGTATTGATTTAGGAAAACATAATATTGCCTGGCCATGCTGTTGGAGCGGAAATGTCCCCTTAAGGTGTTTTGTCACATTGCCCTGTCCTGAGTGCCAGACTGTGAGTATCTGGTATCCCAGAGTTTGATTTTCGCACTAGCCTCATGCTAATCTAGTGTATGCGCAGAGGCCCATGCTTTCCCTTGATGTGACTGAGGCCATGGACGTGTCATGTGACCAGGAGAGGCCCACCAAGCACATCCTCATTTTTCTGACGGTGGACTAACGATCCTGTCACATGTATAGCATGTAGATTAGTGGTGCAGCATACTGAGTTTTGTGAATCCATAGTCATCAACAGACCTTTTTATCTATGCTCCAGGAGTATCGACACTGGCTCTGCTTCATTGCGCTAACCCTAATCCTTGGGGTAACTTCCCAAATGTGTGTTATGCATGTATATGTACGTGCTTGTGTAGCCTGTACAACATGTGCATGAGCGTGCAAGTGTAACCGAGGCCTGCGGGTTCCAATATGGAAGTCCATAGCCTACTCATTTGCACAAGATGGAGATTAGATTGTTTTCCCAGACAGTGGAGGTGTTTTGTTGACATTCCTGAAGCTGTAGGCAGAAGATGAAGACAATGAAGTAGGGAGGGAGGAGACAAGACTGCTTTAGGGGTTCATCTGAGGCCTTTTGCTGAGAGGAGCTGCTGATTAGTCTTTCTAATGGTAGGAGTGAAGGGTGGGATTGAAGTCTCTGCTGTTCAGGGTGGAAAGGATCTTTTAGGTTAAGCCAGCCTTTTGTATTCTCCCTGATCACTGTTCAGTTTGACTGTTCACAAGCCAGGTATAAAGGGTCTTTGTTCTTTGTGCCTCTGTTGTGGGTACTTCAGGCTGGAGACTACCCTGCTATGATGAACATTACTCTAGACAAAGGCTGTGTCTGGAGAACAGCCTAAATAGGACACTTGAAAGAAGAACTACCCAAACCCCGTTCTGAGATTACAGAACGCAGATTCAAATTCCCTGCCTGTTTTGACTTTATAAAAGTGAGAGCCACTGACATTTTTCCAGCTCCAAATCCTCTTTTAACAAGGAAGGCAGTCCTTTATACTGTACTCTGAGGACTGCTGTGCACCCAGAGCCGGTGTCTGACAGCTAGCTTCCCAGATAAATGGGGAATATCACCTGAAGCAAACCTGCCTGCCTGTTGAGATAGGGAAAGATCATGTCAACCCTACAGGAGGTGTGACTGTCAGACAGTGCCAGAAGCAGCAAGACCCTGGTGCTGAGGGTCAACCAGAAGGGACACTGCAAAGAGCGACTGGCAAGACTGAAAGAATGGACTCAGTTTCTTCAAAATTGTGGTGTGAGGTTGGAATCACAGTGCAATAAGAATGATAATAACAATCGCAGCTGACCTTTGCATCAAAGTGAAAATCTGTGTCCATAATGGTTGTCGCCATCAAAGCCTAGGCCTCTGTTGGTCCCCCTGCCGCATTTACAAAGTACGACCTGTGGCTGCCAGCAGGCCGCTGTGTTCTCGTCAACGTGGCAGCCGATACACTACTCATTACCAAGTGACCCAGAAGTGGGTCCAATACCAGCTGTGGCCCCCTCCAACACCGAAGGACTTCAGGCTGACACTCTGGTGGCCCATTCTGCTGCAGACTACCCAGATTGTGTGCTGTTGAAAGAACATGGAGACGTATGTTGTGGGGAGATTGTATCAAGGGGGCTGTATTGTACTGATTGCATGCATTATAGAACTGGGACATTTACACCTGAGGCGTGATTCATGTTGCACAAAACTCCCTTACCTAACGGAGACCTGACTCGACTCACAAGAGACGGGAACCCTGGGAAAGGGGAAAGAGAGGGCATTATCCCAAGGTGCAGTAGCCCAAGTACCAATGTATATTATTGTACCTGCTACCATTACCTATTGGGGTACTCCATTTTAAGTGTGTATATAAAAGTATTCTTATCCAAGTTAAGCAATGTGCTGGGCAAACATAAATTGGGACATATTTACAATGCCCCTGCAGCACTTTTACGCTGCTGGAGCGTCACTTTTTTCACGCTCCGGAGGCGCAGTATGCCAGACTATTCATACAAGGCCACGCAAAGCCACCCTGTGTGGCTTTTCATGGCCTTGTAAATATGGGGTAAGGCAATGCTTTACTCTGTGTGGAAGGGGCATTCCATGGGTGTTGCTGTGGGTGTTCCCACGCAACACCCATGGTTTTTGATATTGCCCCAGATTCACAACATAGTGTAAATCTGGGGCAGCACCAAAAACTAACGCCTTCACAAAGCATGCGTAACAAGGAGAAATGTTTACATTTTAATAGTTTTTTCCTCTTTCCACGTGTGCTGCATTCTGCAGCACACATAGAACGAGGGAAATGCCTCCTTTGATTGTTTTTCTGTAGGAAGGTCTCCCTTCCTGCACAAAAACAATCATGGCAACAACACAGAAACTCTTTCACCAGGGTGCAAGGGTGTCTGTGTTGGTGCTCGGCTGCAGTTTGTGTGCCGGTGCTGGCAAAATGGACAGGAATGCACCACATCATGTAGATACAGTGCATACCTGCCATTTTATTTTGACGAAGGGAAGCACAGTTAGGCTTCGGTGCTGCCCTACACCAAAATATTGTAAATATGTCCTATTGCGCTACTGGCTGGCTGAATTCTGAGTTTGTGCACCCCCACTCCACATCCCTGAGACTCACGTGCTGGCCGAGTTTGCAGAGCTACAGTTGGATTCCCGTACATCAGAGACAAACATATCCCACCCCCAAGTTGAAGCCCAGTAGCCCATGCTTGCCTCGCGGCCCCCTGAGCAGGCTTTGACACTTCCTCTAATGAAAAGGATGTATATTCAAACCGACCAAATATGCACTGTGTGCCTCCTAACTCTATACACACACTGCCATTGACATAATGCTATTTTTTTAAAGGGAGTCAAGAGCACAATGGGTGCAGATAGGAATGGTGCAAGATATTTGGCACTAAAGGCATTAAAGCAAAGCAGCGAACACAAGGTGATTTTGAATAAACAGTGTTCTAAAACCACTTCGTTCTGCATATCACCATTACTCCAGAACACAAGGCATGACTCCATGTGCTATTCTTGAAGCGTTAATGCACATTTCGCATCGCTTCGAAGATTTTTTGAGCTGTGTGTTTGGGTGTGTTTCAATACTTCTGATACTTACTTTTTCAGTCTGGTTTGACAGTACAACTGTCGCCAGAGCTTACATGGTCAACAGAAAAAAGAGCTTTTAGGGGTACAGCTGAGAGAACATGTTGGTTCTGCCCATGTTTTTAGGTCTCGCCTGACCCAGCACATGCGCTGGTCTGGCGAGACTTATTGAGAGGGCTCCAAAAAGTGCTACCAGGCCAGCCTAGAGCTACAGTGCATGTGCGCGGGCGCGCGCACTGTGCTTGACCGCGATTACTTTCACTTTCGCGGCCACTTTGATGATTGATCGCGATCGCTTTCCCGGCCGCACGGCCGCTTGGCATAGCCAATAGGTCTCGCTGTTGGGACCTTATAAGTATTTAGTTATGCAACTGTTGCATGGCTAAACACTTATAAGGTCCCAAAGGCGAGACCTACTGGCTATGCCAATGTTTGTTTACCTTGAAAACAGCACTTGTTTGGTTAGAAGTTGTGTGCTGCTGCCAAGAAAGACTGCTTGTTGCACTCCTGAGGGGTGCTCCCTTACCTAACATGGCAGCCCCATTAAAATGTAATGACCAGGCAATGTGCAAGAGGAAGAGCCCTCAATCATGATATGATTGTATTGGCTAAGAGCATTGCTCCATTAGCTAGCAGCAGTATGACTGGTAGAAGAAATGATGAATAGAGCTTGCCAATAAAGGTTTTTCCCTCATCCGAAAGGGCTGTGGGGTCCAGAATGATGATGACACAGTGGTGTCCAAGCCTGGTTATGTGTGCATAAAACACTCCCACCCTTTCTGACCCTCAAACAGATGTAGTGGTTGCTGCAGTCATAGCCTATGGTCCCATACCCCAAAAGCCTCCTGCAAATCCCTCCTCCCGCACCAACCCACAGCCTCAGTTCACTCTCCACTACTGCACCAGCTCCTACACAACCAGCTCCCCTCTCCTGCACCAGCCCCAAGATCCTCAGCTCCCTTCTGCTTCCAGTAGCAGCCCCTGCGGTGCACTACCGTCATGCAGTTCAGTGGGATAGATGCTGGTCTGCGTTGTGGCTTCAGTAGCAGCTGAAACACGTCTGGCCACAGGTGGTCCCCCTCACCCGATTCCTCCTTCACAGCAGCCATTATGAAAGCCAACAGGGATTGGGTGCAGGGTCAAAAAGTACATCTATAGCCTGTGCCCACCACACCCATAGGCTGCATTCCACACGTATTTCTCACACCAACCCACAGCCTCAAATGTAGTGCTTCACGTGTAGCCGGCTGTGCTCGTTCCCCCTCCTGCAGCCTTCACCTGCTTCACCCTCCTGTACCACATACTCAGTCCCTCCCAGTTCATCCCCACAGTCTAAGGCTGATCTCGCCTACCACACCAGCCCCCACAGCCTCAGCCAAAGCTCCCTTCCTGTCCCATTACACACCCTCAGAACACTCTTCCCTCTTGCACCAGCCTAGTTGCGGATGAAACTTAATAGGCATGTAGTACTACGATAAGAGCAGATATTCGGTGGGTGCAATTGTAGACATATGTGCATGTTCATGAGTGTCGGGTAGTTTAATGTGTGCCGTGTGAAAGGTGTGCCCGTGTAAGTGCTGGGTGATTGAGTGGTGTGAGTGCTGGGTTAGTGGTGTTAAGTGCTGAGTAAAAGGTGTGCTCATGCTAGCGCAAGGTGAGTGGTGTGCCAGCGTAAGAGCTGCGTGATCAGTGTGTCCATGTGAGCCGAGGGTGAGCTGTGTAATGGGTGAAAGGAATCCAGTGTAGGGCGAGGAGTGTGAGCTGTGTGTTTGTCGGACAATGTATTCCTGGACAGTCTATGTAACTCACCACGTCATTGAAGGTTGGTAAGTGGAGTTTTGGGTGTAATTTAAACTAGGATTATTGTGACATCATCAGTGACTTGGAGAGTAGGAAATACATTATCAACTGATCCTGTATCAAAATGTCAGCCTTTTGGACATGACTAAAGTTACTTTTCTAGAGGTGGGAGAGCCACTGAAGGCCAGAGTCAGATACTGAGCTCTCACTCGGAAAGATGTATTCTTGGAAACTCAAGACAAGTCATATGGCTTCTCCCAACCACCCTATTTTGTCAATCACGAAGCCCTCTGTCCCTTCATATAGTACCTAAATTGTGCAACGTGAAACCAGGATACCTGGGGTCAGTTTGCCTGCTCAACAAAATGGTGTTACCTTATTTCACTGTGCTTCCTTTTCTGTTATCATCACATTTATGACAACCTAACAAAACTCACTTTAGGATGTCTGCTCTGCAAAAACCTCAAATGTTGCTTCATATGTTATTAGAACCTTAGCACCGTTCACACGATAACTTACTTGTATCTTAGTTTATTAATAGCGTTGTCATCGAAGGCATGAATGTTTCTAGGCTTACGTCTAAAAACTATGAGGTAGATTTACTAAAAAACTCATGCAACTCAGCACGGCAACCAAAGTTGCTGTGCCGTGCTGCGTTGCGTGAGAGGGAGAGAGCTGGACAGGCCCATCTCTATTAAGATATGGAGCTTTCCTGCTCTTTCTCTAGCACTGGTGCACAATCAGACTGTCTAGCACCACACACATTTGTGCACAATAGTGCAAAGGTGTTTGTGTCATGTCTAGCATAGGTTTTGTACTGGAAGGGTACCATTCCAGTACAAAATACTATGCCTAGATATCCTTCAAAACCTTTCCTACTTCGGATGTGTGCCATACAGTACAACACACATGCAAAATCAGAAAAAGTTAGAGAAATAAAAGTATTTCCCATTTTTACCACCTGCCTCAAATAGGTGTCATTTATTTGGTGCAAAACTAACTACTACTGTTAGCAGATATGGCTTTACATAAAAAAACACAATGGAACCTTGGAATACCCATTCACTGCCCTTGGATCGCACCCTTGACGCAAAGTAAAGCAAAGTAAAGCGAACCTTGACCTGTTCTCAGGCCAGGTCCGCTCCCCCACCGCGCCAGCGTTCCCTGCTGGTGCTCTGCCTGCTGCCCTCGCCGCTGCTGCTGTTGGAAGTTCGAGGCCCTCCTCCACCCGCAGGCTCCCGCCTGCGCCTCATCCCTGGTGGCCCAGTGGTGGGCGGTAAGTATCAAGTCTGACCTCTTCCTCTGTCCGTCTTTCTCTCTCCCAATTCCCTCCTCCTGCTTGTCTGCTGCCCTTAATTGTATTCTGCCTTTGCGCGTTTCATTTTTCGTAAGCTTTTCTGCCTTTAGCCTGCCTGTCTGTTTCCTCCTAATTGTATTCTGCCTTTGCCTCTGCTCGTTTCATTTTTCGTAAGCTTTTCTGCCTTTAGCCTGCCTGTCTGTTTCCTCCTAATTGTATTTTGCCTTTGCCTCTGCTCGTTTCATTTTTCGTAAGGTTTTCTGCCTTTAGCCTGCCTGTTTTTTCTCTCACTCTCTGTTCTTCATTGCTGTTGGTCTTTTTTCAGTGCCCTTCTCCCCCGGCCCGCCCCCCGCTCTCCTTTCACGCCGCTGCCTCCCCTGCGGCCCCGCCTCCATCCTCTCCCATTCGCCACCCGCCTCCCAGCTGCTGCTCCTCCCTCCATCCACCCTTCTTAATGTAGGCCGTTGCGTGGCTGCGCAGCGGACGCGCGCAGCGGGCATGGCGCGCCAGAGGCAAGCCCGTCTGCGTCTGTCCGTGCCTGGACCGCGCCCAGCGCCAGGACCCCTGGCCCCCGACGATGCCAGCCCACACGACGGACTTACGACGCCGCCACCCTCAACGCACTCAAACCCGGCCGGAACCCCGCCTGCTACCGAGCCACCCCGAAACGCACCCACGGACCCTTCACCTGCCAAGCCTGCAATTTCACCTGCCTCCGGACCTGCATCGCACCTGAAAGGCCAGGCACCAGCAACAACTAACTCAAGTGCATCCTGCTCAACACCCGCTCCGTCCACAGACACGCCGTCGAACTCTGGAACCTGCTCGACACAACTTCACCAGACGTCGCCTTCCTCACGGAAACCTGGAACGCCTCCTCAGCCCCCGACATCGCCATAGCCATCCCGGACGGATACAAGATCACCCGGAGGGATCGCGCCAACCAGACCGGAGGGGGCATTGCCATCATCCACAGGAACACCATCCGCATCACGACCAACTCCGACGACACCCTCACCGCCGCCGAGCACCTTCACTTCACTTCCAGATACACACCGACCCCAAGACCACCCTCAGAGGCACTCTCATCTACAGACCCCCGGGACCATGCACACAATTCAGCGAAGCCATCGCAGACTTCATCAGCCCGCACGCCCTCACCTCCTCTGACTACATCCTCCTAGGGGACCTCAACTTCCACTTGGAGAACAACAATGACAGCAACACCACCACCCTGCTGGACAACCTCGCCAACCTCGGACTCAAGCAACTGGTGAACACCCCCACCCACTACGCCGGCCACGCGCTTGACCCCGTCTTCTTCTCCAGCAAGCACATCTCCTTCAGCCACTCCACCGAACTTCATTGGACTGATCACAGCTGTGTCCACTTCAACTTCAGGAGAACCACGACCCACCACCACCCGCAACAGGCTCCCCGCAGGAGCTGGAACAAGATCACCGCCGACCAACTCACCACCTCCCTCAGCCAGAACCCTCCCGCTAGCGCAACGGACCCCAACGAAGCAGCCTGCAACTTCACACAGTGGCTCATCAACTGCGCCGACGGCCTCACACCTCTGAAGAACCCACCCAGCAGACCCGGCAGCAAGAAAGCCTCGTGGTTCACCAACGAACTCAAAACATCCAAGAAAAACTGCCGCACCCTCGAAAAAGCCTGGCGCCACGACCAGACTACAGAAAACATGACAGCCCTCAAGAACGCCATCCGCATACACCACCAGCTGATCCGCACCACCAAAAGAACAACATTCAAAGAACGACTGGACAACAACACCCACAACAGCAAGGAACTCTTCAGCATCGTCAAAGAGCTCTCCAACCCCAGCGCCGGAAACAACGACATCACACCCTCGCAAGACCTCTGCGACTCACTCGCCTCATTCTTCCACCGCAAGATCGCTGACATACACAACAGCTTCGGCGCACAGACCATGCACCCAACCACCGAACCAACGCCCCCCACCACCACCCTCTGCAACTGGACCCCGGTCAGCACCGAAGACACCACCCGCACGATGAACACCATCCACTCCGGATCCCCTGCCGACCCATGCCCCCACCACGTCTTCAACAAGGCCGACTCCATCATCGCACCCCAACTCCGGGACATCATCAACATCTCCTTCACCACCGCCACCTTCCCGGAGAGCTGGAAGCATGCCGAGCTCAGAACCCTCCTGAAGAAACCGACAGCGGACCCCACCGACCTCAAGAACTTCCGCCCCATCTCGCTCCTCCCTTTTCCTGCCAAAGTCATCGAGAAGACCGTCAACAAACTCGCTGCCTTCCTCGAGACGAACGGATCCCTCGACCCCTCACAGTACGGTTTCCGAGCCAACCACAGCACCAAGACCACCCTCATCGCAGCCACCGACGACATCAGATCCCTGCTCGACAACAGGGAAACAGCTGCCCTCATCCTCCTGGACCTCTCTGCAGCGTTCAACACAGTTTGCCACCGCACACTAATACAGCGCCTCAGCAACACTGGAATCCAAGAGAAGGCACTGGAGTGGATCATCTCGTTCCTCGCCAGAAGAACCCAGAGAGTCCGCCTCCCCCCGTTCCGCAGCCACCGAAGTCATCTGCGGCGTACCTCAAGGATCCTCGCTCAGCCCCACCCTCTTCAACGTCTACATGAGCCCCCTCGCGGCCATCGCACGCCAACACAACCTTAACATAATTTCCTACGCCGATGACACCCAGCTGATCCTCTCCCTCACCAACGACCCCGCCACCGCCAGAGCCAGCCTACACGAAGGAATGAAAGACGTCGCCGAGTGGATGTGGAACAGCCGCCTGAAATTGAACTCAGACAAGACGGAAGTCCTCAATCTGGGATCATCCCCCTCCACCTGGGACGACTCCTGATGGCCCCCTGCCCTGGGCACCACCCCCAAGCCAACGGACCACGCACGAAACCTGGACTTCATCCTGGACTCCTCCCTCTTGATGACCAAACAAGTCAACGCCGTCTCGTCATCCTGTTTCAACACCCTGCGCATGCTCCGAAAGATCTTTCGATGGATCCCCACCGAAACCAGGAAGACGGTCACCCAGGCACTCGTCACCAGCCGACTGGACTACGGGAACACCCTCTACACGGGATCCACAGCCAAACTACAGAAAAGACTCCAGCACATACAGAACGCCGCCGCATGACTCGTCCTGGACATCTCCCGCCACAACCACATCTCCGCCCACCTGAGAGACCTGCACTGGCTCCCCGTCAGCAAGAGGATCACGTTCAGACTCCTCACCCACGCACACAAGGCTCTCCACGACCTGGGCCCCAAGTACCTCAACAACCGCCTCACTTTCTACACGCCCACCCGCCAGCTGCGATCGGCCAGCTTCGCCCTCGCCACCGTTCCACGCATTCGCAGAGCCACCGCCGGAGGAAGATCCTTCTCCTACCTGGCGGCCAAGACATGGAACTCCCTCCCCATCCACCTACGGCTGACCCAGGACCATCTCTCCTTCAGGAAGCAACTCAAGACCTGGCTTTTCGAGCAGTAACGGACCCCTCCCCCCCAGCGCCTTGAGACCCTAGCGGGTGAGTAGCGCGCTTTATAAATTGTTTGATTGATTGATTGATTGAAAGTGCTGCTTTGTGTTACTTTAAGGCAACTTTGGAGAGCTGCAAAGTAAATTACAAATAAACATTTTACGCCAGTTTGCCTCACTTTGTGACGCTAACCTGGGGAAGAATGTTAGTATATCTGTCCTTGAAACTTCTGATAGTTGTCATTTAATGCAGCAATTAATTCTAGTGTTGTAAAGTGAAACATGTTCACATTAAACAAATATACTTTTTGAATTTACAAGACTTGGGCACATTTTTACATTACATTTTACATACCATGCAGAGGGCTAGGTTTGCATTATGGCGCTTGGAAACAAACCTTTAATTTGCCTACCTCTGGATTGGCACTCCCTATTGATTTTCTGCTTGCCCACTTGTGTATTTTTCCTGAAATACATTCTTACATTCTCCCCTTGGAGGCCGATTTTGAAAGCCCAGGGTCCTGGTGCCTTTGTCACTTTTCCCCAGTTCTCCTAGTTTAATTGAAGCAGGTGTTGTGTCGTCAGGGCACCGTTACTGTTGGCCGCCACCACCCGGGTCCCTACACGTGGTGAATCAGACTCGGGACACTTCGTGCGTTTGCTCCGTCACTGCTGCCGTGGCCATTCTGCCGACGTGCACCAGTGACGTCATATTTATTGCAGTTCCAATACACGTGACCTGACGCGCACGCCATTGCGTGTCGCGTCAGTCTTAGTATCGCGACATTACATTCCTCCCCAACACACAAAAACCCCAACGACAACTCCAAAACCTGTCGCTGCATTTTAAACACGAACTTATCAGTACCTCAGTGGTCATCATCTCTGTGCTAGACATTTGCAGTTCGACAACTTTCAAACAACAACAAAACAGTCTTACTTGACGTAGTCTCGTAAACGACGGGAAGGCTCAGGATGCGGCCTCAGGTCATATCGTGATCCCCCACAGTCTGGCACGATACCCCGGCCCCTACTCACAGAATCACCATCTGCGCCACCGTCTCCATCCTCTGGCATGCCAGCGTCCGCTGGCGGCAGAGCCTCTGGCTGGTGGCCTTGCTGCGGTGCGGCACTTCCTTGATGCAAGGAGTCTGCTCCTCCGCTCGCATGGTCCGCGGGCTCAGCAAGGTCTAAGAGTCTCTCCTCTCGCGGCGTGTGCCCCGGGGGCCTGGTTTGGTGTCCTTCATCTGCCCTAGAGGGCACTGGGACTTTCTTGAAGAATGAGACGTTCCTTGTTATCTTCTCGACGCCTTTCCTGGCTGTCACGCACGTGCCCACGACCTTCTCCACTGTCCATGGTTGCGACTCAAAGTTCAGACGAAACTTGCCCCCTGGCCTCCGATTTCGTATTAGCACTCTGTCACCTGGGGCCAGGTGTGGGGTCACAGCACGCCGTCGGACATCAACCTGAGCAAAGGCTCCACGTCGGTGCTCGTCAATGGCACTGTCATTGGGAGTTTCGGGCCTCCACTCTGGGTGGTGTGGTATGGTGTCGGTGACAACCCGCCCCATCAGCAGATGTGCAGGTGCCACTCCCGTGGTAGAGTGGGGCGTCTGGCGATAGCTGCGGAGAAATGTAAAAATGGCTAGCTCCACGGACTGGTGCTTTTCGTGGGCAATCCGTATCACTTTGTTGAGTGTCCTCATGAAGCGTTCAGCCTCTCCGTTCGCTTGAGGCCACCGAGGGGTGATGCGCCGGTGATGCACTCCGAGAGCTTGTAGGTATGCCGCAAAGTCCTGACTCTGAAATGGTGACCCGTTGTCGGTTCTGATTTCCTTGACTATGCCGTGTGTTGCCATGATCTTCTCGAGCTTCGGGATCACTTCCTGGGCACTCAAAACAGTTATTATTTCCACTTCGGGATATTTGGAGTGATCATCTATGGCAACCAGAGTGTGCCTTCCGTCCGGTAGGCTACCAAAGTCGACGCTTATCTTGGACCAGGGCCTTCGGGGTCGAGGTTCCATCACAACAGGGGCTGGCCGTGGGGCTTCCACCGTTACCTGACAGGCATGGCATTCTCGAACGGTGGCTTCTACTAACTCGTCCATGAGAGGGAACCACACTTTGGTTCGGAGCCTGGACTTGGTCTTGACCATGCCTTGGTGGCCAATGTGGGCCAAATCCACCACTCTCTGGGTTAAGGACGCCGGGATGACCAATCTGTGGCCTCTCAACAAACATCCTGTGCCGTCTTCCGTCAGCTCCGTTCTTACATTGTATAAGCTCTCCATTATTTGTCGTGCCCTGGCGTCAAACTTTTCCACTCCTCTCTGGCCCGGTTCCAGTCATTGTTTTGGACCGCCACTCTTGCTCTCTGTGGGCACTCATCTTCACTGGTGGCCTGCGATAGGCTGGCCATGGACACTGGCCTGGGACACGATCGCGCAGTGATGCAGCGGACGTACTCTTCTGTTTCAGCCGCCTCCTTCATCTCTTGTGGAGTTGCTTTGCGAGGGTGGCGAGATAGGTAGTCTGCCGGGTTCCGGGCGCCCGGTTGGTACTCGATCTTGCAGTTATAATTTTGCAGTTGCAACATCCATTTTTCGATTCTCGGCGGCGGCGGCTTGGTGGACGTGCCCGCAAACAAGGATACCAGTGGTTTGTGGTCAGTGGTCACAACAAATGGTTTGCCGTAGACGTACAGGTGGAAGTGATGACACCCCCAATGAATGGCGATTGCCTCTTTTTCTATTTGTGAATATCTCTGCTCAGTCTCTGTAAGCGAACGGCTGGCAAATGCCACCGGGGCCCATTCCTCGGCACTTGTCTTCCGTTGTAGCAGGACTGCGCCCAAACCGACTGGACCGGCGTCAACGGCAATTTGTGTCAGCTTGGCCGGATCGAAGAATGCCAATGTCGTGGCTTCTGAGAGCGCCTGTTTTATTTCCTCGAACGCTCGATCCTGGTCACTGTCCCATGTCCAGGGGGTGGATTCCTTGGTGAGCTCTCTTAGTGGCGCCGTGAGGTTCGCCAGGTCCTTGATGAACCTGCCACAGTAGTTCACCATCCCTAAGAAGCTCCGCACCTCCGTGATGTTTGCGGGAGCGGCCGCTTCCTTTATGTCCTTTACCTTGTCTGGATCCGGGTTGACGCCATCCGCCGAGAATGTGTAGCCAAAGAATTGGATCTTCCTGCACAGAAATTCGCACTTCTCCCGATGTAGTGTAAGGCCTGCGTCTCGTATGCGTCGTAGCACCTGCACCAGCCTCTCATTGTGCTCCGCCACGGTCGTGGCATGCACCATGATGTCATCGCTGACGTTGATCGCTCCAGGGATTCCGGCGATGAGTTCTTGTATTACGTTCTGGAACACCTCAGCAGCGCTCGACACTCCGAAGCTCAGCCGCGTGTACCGCCTTAGACCTACGTGCGTGGAGAACGTGGTGATGTTCCGGGACGCTTCGTCCAGCACGAGTTGGTGATACCCAGAGCGTAAGTCCAATTTTGAGAACCATTTGGCGCCTGCCATTTCCCCGACAATGTCATCGATGGTCGGAGTGATGTGTCGCTCCCTTTTGATGGCAGCGTTGGGGAGCCGCATGTCCACACATATTCTGACCGCGCCTGGTTGCTTGGGGTTCTTCGCTACAACGATTGGCGACACCCATGGGGTTGGTCCTGACACTTTCTCGATGATTCCCGCCGCTTCCAGCTTCTTCAGCTCGGCTTCCACCAGTGGCCTGAGGTGGAACGCTATGCGGCGATGTCGAAGTGCTATCGGCTGCACAGTGGGGTCGATGTGTAGGTGGACCTCTTTCCCTCGGAACTTGCCTATTCCGTGGAAGATTTCTTCGAACTCCTCCAAGGTGTGGTGTATTGTCTCTTGGTGTACCCCAAATGCGAACGTTACCACTCCCAGATCTTCTGCCGCTCTGCAGCCCAGGAGCATGCCTTGCCCGTCTTCGGTCACATAGATGTTTGACGTTATTGACCGCGTCCCATGGGATATCACAGTCCTGAACTTTCCCCGTACTTTCAACGGTTCCTCCTGTCCCTATGCGAATACCGTGATCGTCGATGGCTGTAGTTGTGGCTGTGGGTGCATGGATCTGTGCATCGCAGCGGCCATGATATTGATGCTGGCTCCTGTGTCTACGACCGTTGTGACCTCTTGCGACCCTACTCGGATGCTGCATTGCGGCAACCTCCTAGTCCTGCGTACCGCCATGCATACATCATCGTCCATGTCACTGGCGACGGGGCCTCCTTCCTCAACCGTGTTTACGGCTTGGCGGGGCTTTCGGAACTTCTTTGACCGGCACACTTTCTCAAAGTGGTTGAAGCGTCCACATCCCATGCACTTCCTCCCTCATGCTGGGCACTCTGCCGAGGCATGGGGCGAGCCACCGCAATACCCGCAGGACTTGGGCTGGTCTTGGGCGGCCGGGCCTGGTCCTCGTCGGGGCCATCTCTGTTTTGGCTTGACCGCCACCGCGTTGACCGGCTCGGTCTTCACTGGCGCTTGTAGGGCCGCCTCCATGTGTGCAGCGCGCGCTTTCGATAGTTCTTTCGTCCGGCCCATTGTCAGTATGTCTGCTAGGGGCTTGCCGGATTCCTCCAAGATCCTTTCCCTCAGTTTGACGGACGCGCACCCTTGTATTATCTGGCCTCTTATCTCCTCCGTCTCATCCCGAAAATCGCAGGTGGCTGCTAAGTTCTTGAGACGAGCGTGGAATTTGTCGAGCGATTCCTCAGGCAATTGGCGTGCTTGGCGGAAAATGAAACGTTCATAGTCGCGGTTCGCCATTGGTTCAAAGTACTCGTTAAGCGCCGCTATTAGTGTCGTGTGCGTCTTGGGGGTGTTTTCCGCAAGCGTCTTCACTATGTTGTGAATCTCTTTTCCTCCAAGGTGGATTATCATTGCGCGTTTTTGATCTCTTTGGACCTTCGTGGCCTCGAAGAAAATGCGCACTCTATCTTCCCAGTCTCTCCATCGGGCTGCTACTGCGGATGGGGACCCCTCCACCGAGAATGGCTCAATCGGCGGGATGTTCGCCATTTTGCACGTGCGCTGCCTGTTCCAGGCGAGGCCTCCTGCACGTGTGCTGCTTGCGCCGGGCGAGACCTCCTCCTATCCTTGACCGTGATGGCTCTCAGATGGCAGGGTCTGCTCACAGGCCGGGTGTGACCTTCTCCAGATGCTCCCCCCGGTCGGGCAGGGGTGTGAGGATAGTGTATGGCTCTCCCCTCGTGACCTCCTGAGCCTTTATAATGGGCTGGGCGTGGTGATCTTCCTTCCCCCCAGGCCGCACTCCAAACAGGCCATCCACTCGACCACACAACTTACTGGCACTGAGGAGCAGGGGCCCACCGGCAGTCCAGGCAGCCACAGGCAGGAGGCAGGGGGTTGAAGACGCTCCGCGCGTCTCAGGCAGGCAGGGGGGCGTGGCGCACGTGTTGACTAGCGCGCTGGGGCCGTCGATGCAACAGACGTCCCCACGCGGTCACACCTCCAACCGGGAGCGCTCCGATGCGCTCGCACTCACCGCCACAGCACCGGGGGCACAGGGACCGCAGCGCGTCTCCGCGGGGCACGAGCACCGCGAGCGGGGAACGCTCACCGGCCGCCACACCAACGGAACGCAGGCAACGGAACACGAGGGTACGCCCACCCTCGTCGCCACTTTGTTGTGTCGTCAGGGCACCGTTACTGTTGGCCGCCACCACCCGGGTCCCTACACGTGGTGAATCAGACTCGGGACACTTCGTGCGTTTGCTCCGTCACTGCTGCCGTGGCCACTCTGCCGACGTGCACCAGTGACGTCATATTTATTGCAGTTCCAATACACGTGACCTGACGCGCACGCCATTGCGTGTCGCGTCAGTCTTAGTATCGCGACATTACAGCAGGCACAGGGGAGGCTTCAAGAAAGAGAAACTGAGAGGAGGCAAGTGGAAGATAAAGAGAAAGCGATCGGAGAGAGAGTAAAGAAAGGGAAGAGAGACTGGATGTATGAAAAGCGAGAGTGCTCGAGGAAACGAAGGGAACACGGCAGGTTCGAGCATTTGTCATGGCTGCTTTTCATTCCCAGTCCTGCCCTGGGTTTAACGCATGGGATAGCCAATAGTGGATGAGGTAACACAAGCGCCGTGTTTTAGAAATTCCACAATGGCTTGTTCCCAGAATCGAATCGTTCGTCTTAGTTACGCCTTTCGCCAAACAAAAGAAAACATTACGGGCAAACGATTAAGTGACGCTACAGATGGCTGGCCGCCAGTGCTTGAAATGGCACACGAGAAGTCCAGGTAGGTACCCTATTCCAAAGTACCTGCTTGTTTCTGAGAAGTCCCGGCATTCTCCAATTAATAGTATTACACCATAGCTGAGACGTGCACGCACTCTACCGCTTAAAAAAAAAAAAAGTAAGGGCAGGTACCAAGTAACTGACAGTACCGGCCCGTTGAAAGCACTGGCTGGCCCCTTCCGCGTGAATATTTTACATTACCTGAGACTAAAATCGAGGACTAATTATTCGGACTTTTAAAATTGACTTTCTACGAAGCCGTCTACTTACTGCTTTGAAAAATACAACGGGCACAATTATCCCTTAGCTCAAGTAATAATCTGACTCACCCTGAGGCACCAGAAAAGAAGCGCAAATATCAGGTTGGGGTAATAAGGGGAAAACGTGCTCACCTGCAAGCAAATGCGAAATGTATACGGAACTAATGTGTGGGTGTAGCACCACCGTGTGGGCTTTTCTGGAATTAAAAAAAACGAAAACTGCGTCCTAGCTCGAACTGCCCAGGTCTTTGCAATTGCATTTATATAGTGCTTACTTCCCGTGACGAGGCGCGTTGAAGCATTTTAAGAGGCGTTGAAGCACTTTGCGGCGAGCAGCACGCTATTCTGGAACCCAGGGTTAGTGGTTAATCCAGCGGTTATTGGTTATTAGGTTGTTATCCATGGAATGAAGTCTGAGCCGTTTACAGAAGTACAATAATAGAGATTAAACCAGATAGTCAAGCAACTTACACACAATATACTCCGAGAGCGAATGCATGCAGAGGATGGAAGTTCAGGAGGGGATCTCTTAGAAGAAAAGAAAGAAGAGAAAACAATCGAACTTTTTCTGTCATTTGGAATTTTCAAGCAGGGTTTTAGGATTATAATTGACAGATGCTTTTTGAGACACCTTGCAATTTGATAAAGAAAAACTATTGAAAGAACCAACATTACATAAATCCATGTCCAGGGCAGATTGCTTATACATGTGAGCTCGCATTTAGAGATGTTTAGACATTAAAATCCTGAGCATGCTTTGTGAAAGGCCATCTAAACAGTAGTGGCTGGTGTTGACGAAGAGTGGCGAGACGGGCGCAGGGGGGTGGAAGGTGTCGGGCTGCGTCGCGCTCTTCTGCTTCTCTCCTCCGCAGGCACAGGCTCCCATACTCGACTGCGGCCAATCACGATGCTGCTCTCATGCTGCATTTGGCAGCATGAAAGCAGCGTCAGGACTGGTCTGAGCGCCATGAATTTGCGCTCTCAGTTAGACTGGAAGCCTGTGCCTGCTGTCTCCAACACAGCAACGCAGCTCAGTTTGGAGATAGCTTCAGTGCGCATGACGGTTTGGCCGACCTGAGACAGCGAGCCAAACCATAATGCGCACTGACAACAGTGCCCACCACTCCTCTTGTAGCCTGCCACCCCCATCGCCCGTCCCAAAAGACTCGGCAGGAAAGGAAAACTAAAACGATAATAAAACGTGTTTATCATTGTTTTATTTTTCCTTTCCTGCCATTTTGAGGCAGCTGGTGGGTGGGTGGGGGCGACACTCCACCGCCATAGCGGAGAAGCCCATGCTGTATTTAAACACAATCTTCAGTAACCCAAGCTTGGTACAGGGTGTTAATGCTGGACATGAGGAGGTGGCGCAAACTCCTTTGTTAGGAAAGGTGTCATTTATTGATCTTCCCTCGCTATTCTAACCAGGCTCTCTCATGCACCTCAAATGGGCCCCAGCCTCCATACTAAACCTCGTCGAGCTAGGAATGTGTTAGCTGGGCCTGAACCCATGTTGTGGAGAGTGTGTGTCTGGTATGAGGTAGATCTCAAGTCTAAACAGCGGTTGATGCCACACAGGTGAGAAACATTTCTTTACTGTTTCATTGAGTTACTACATGTATATAAGACTCTCCTACCCATTTAAAGAACTGGTATATGATGACAGCATAGGACAGAAAAAAGTAAGCCTAGAGGGCCAGCCCAGTATATGGTGGGATTACTGACTGCATGTCAATGTTTAGAAAATTAATACTCCAAAATTGGTGTAACTGGGCTATACCTTCAACAATCCCAACTGGTCATGACACAGCATTGCTGGGCAATGGTGTTACTCCAAGTACTTAAAAATGCAGCTAAAGTCTAGAGCTTTTGAGAATATGTACAGAGAAGAACTCCCAATCCACGCTGTGAAGTGTTTTTCAAATCCTAGGTAACTATGACAACTTTTTCAAATCCCAGTAAACTCTGGCAAAGCTACTGACGCAATGTACCTTAAAGTCACCAAGCATCACATTTCCTTAATGTTTCCAAGTCAGAATCCCCAAATGTCACTGAAAAGCATTGTTGTCATCAAACCAAGCTTTAACCAACATTGCAGGCCCATTGTACACTTAAATGGACTGACAGACCCTAATTTACCAGACAATGTCCCAAGTGTAACTCCCAAGTCACTATCTCATTTCCAGGTACCCTGGGTTTTCTGTAGCCAACAATCCTACCATGGGATAACAAGTTGTATTGACAATGGGCTTTGTGTGTGCCTAGGTAGGTGATAAATGTATTGATGGCAACATGCCCAAGTGGATGGTATCAGATGGCAACATGCCCAAGTGGATGGTATCAGATGAAGTGATTTTGTTGATGCACACTGCATCATAGTGCTGGTGTTACATGATAATAATTTAAAGGGACGCAAACTCATGACAGTGTTTCACCCGTTTATGTAGTGTGATGCTTTGGATCACCAGACACTAATAACATATTTGAGTTTAAGAGACATTTGTTTTTTGACAGCATACACTGCATGGACATCTTTGTTATAAACACCATCACTGATGATGGTATTTCCATCCAACTGGCAGCAATTACTGGGCAAAGCACAGTTTTCTACCCACTTACCTTTTTCACAGCACTCCTTTGGGCAGAAATATTTCCACTGCCAGAGTGAGTGAAGCGCGTGGACTCCGATCACACCTCAATGAGTGGGTGCCTGTGGGTGGGTTAATGGGCCTCCTACAATATTGCATTGCAGAATTAGCTTATGTTATCAGGCTTTGACTAAGGGATGGAATTCATCATTGGAATAACTCCATAAAATGTATGTACATTTTGACGTTTTAGATTAATTGTATGTTTATATTGTTTTATTCAAATGGATGTGCATTACAACAATAAAAAGTACAATAAACTATACTATATCGGGCTCCACCCAGCACCCTGCCAGTAGTAATGTGGGAAGGCTGCAGCCAGTAAGGGGATTCCAACTGGCGCCTGTCCCCATCTGCGGTGAAACTCTTGTTGTAATGAGGCTGAGGCAGTAGCTCTGCTGCCGTCAAGCAAAAGTCACTTTGCTCTGGTGACATCACCAGCAGTGCTTCCAACTTTGAAAAAGAGTATTGCTTTTCAATGCTGAAGAGGTTCTCTTTACAGAGGATCGAGCAGCCTGTAATACACCTCCGTTAAGGTTACAAAACCTAAAAACCACTGAAAATCACCACATACAGTTGGCTATCCTAACCATAACGAACACCTCCTCCATGCACTGCTTATGAGCTACATATGTCATGACAAGTTAAATCATGTCACTGATGAACTCTTAAAATGACATCATTGATGGCACCACTGAAGACCAATACAATGACTTTGGCTGTGTGCAGGGGGGTTCACCTGAAGGACCAGACCGAGTGCCCAACCCTCTGTGAATAACCAACCCACGCTGCACGTGGCCTCCTTCAAGTGTGTGCAGCAGGGGCCGGCTGCAGTACCTGACCTACAGCTAGTAAGGCCCTGAGGCAAATTCTCCATGGATGGCCAACTTCTACTGCACAAGTGCAGCAAGTGTTCAGCCAGGCCTTGCACCCACCCCTCCACCAGGGACCAACCCTCAGCAGACACTGCCTTCCGGAATGCGCAGGAGATCTGGCCTGGACCTGACCCCCCGTTAGGCCTTGGACCCCACTCTTCCTGGATCGCCGGTTCCCACTGTGCTCAACCTTCGACTGTTTGCAGCTGTGGTTGAGTGCAGGGCCACACGTTCATGAGCAACCAACTCTGCTTCAAAGTGCCATCAGTCTGCACAGCAGGGATTATTTTACGGCCAGGCCTTTCACCCAACCTTTTGTGAGGAGCGTACCCTGGCAGAGTAGCGCCTTTGACAACAAACAGTCGACCGCTGCTACATATGGCCATAGGCCCCTTTTTCTATTTAGAAAAATATTTTTATGTGTCACAGTCTAATGTCAACAGAATTTACAAAGATGATGTCAACCGTAATGTCATCAATTATGTCATTTGAGATGTTATCAGTGATGTTCTCAATTATGTCATATAACATGTCATGAGTGATGTACTATGTCAGGTCATAAACAGTGCATGGCGAGGGATTGAGTAAAAGCTACTTCCGTTGACTCTAACTGGTAAATGTCGGTGTATGTTTGAGTTTAAAATTGTATTTTTTAACAAACATATGTAATGTCATAATCTGTATGTGACGAGGGTGTGAGTTATGATTAGTTAGTTTACCTGACAGTAACTTGTGAATTCCTGTGTTTTTTAGGTTCTGTTTTGTGTCCGTAACTGAACTTTAACTGTGATTTTTCTGTGAATTGCCCAGGTGTTATAAGCAAATCTATCCATGGCTTCACTTTAAGAGTTTTTTTTTTATTGAATTTCTAATATTTTTTAATCTATACCTTGCACTAACCAGTTCATCGCTCTCAATTGCCTATTTACCCCCAACATCCCCATGAAGGTCAGCTGGATCCAAGGATGGTCTAGGATTCAGGAATCTGTCAAGCTGTTTGTGAATCCTGTGATTAACAACATTCTTATATTTGATTTTAATGCTGGCGGATACTTCTGGGTCCCCTCACATGGGGCTGGGTGTTCAGGGTAGGCTCCATTTACCTGTCCTCTTCTTCCTTTTTTGCTTTTCTTAACATGGTGCACAGGGCCCTATTTTGGGTAATGGAGCCTGCAACAGACATTGTTCTGTGATGGCCAACTAATCAGTGTGTGTGGCGGATTCATTAATCTTCGATGGACAACAGGAGAAAAAGCTCCCAAATCAATGGTGTGCCTTAATTTTTTTAAACTGAATTCGCAAATCCAATCTGGAGTCGCAGATCTGCAGTGGAGCTGTCGATTAATGGTCCGCATATCTCAAAAATGTGACCTCTTCAAGTCCAGACCCGAATACCTTTTCAATGCTTATTTCCTGAATACTACAGAACTGATTTATACCACAAAAAGCAAAGGCACTTTCTAGAGTAAAGTTGCAACTACATGCAAACTTTGATGTAATTCCATTCAGGAATTATTTCCGTAGCAAAGAGCCTGGAAGCATATGTGAGTTAAAATGGGAAATTGCACTTTTTGAACCTCCCGTTTTCTCCTCAAAACTTGCCTGACGTAAAGTGGCTGAAATTTTGTTTTGAAATGTTTGTGTAGCTTCTTTGAACAGCTCCAACGTTATTAGCAAATCAAAAAATGCCTTTTCAGTGGAAAGTCTTATCTATCTATCTATCTATCTATCTATCTATCTATCTATCTATCTATCTATCTATCTATCTATCTATCTATCTATCTATCTATCTATCTATCTATCTATCTTGAAAAAAACAAGGGTTAAAATAACTTTATAATTAGGTATGGTAATAAAATCTTAGCTTATGCTGAACAAACCCCAGAAATTCACAGAAAAAAATAGAGTTGAACTGATGTTATATTTATGTGTTGGGATCATTTTATAACCAAAAAAACCCACCGAAATTCACAAATTATAGTTCACTGAGCTATCTATAACTTGTGCCCCCGACATGCACTGCTTATGACCCCACATATTATTACACCACTTAAGACATGTTAAATGACATCATTTATGACATCACTGATAATATCTCAAATTACATAATACATCACAGATAACATCATAGTAATAAATTGCACAGAATTACTGAGTGTACAAGTGTGGATGAACAGAATCGAAATAGCATAACCTTTGGAGCCAGTGTGGTTGTGCATGTTGAAAGTTATACGGTGCACCATTTAAAATCAGTAATGTTTGGGGTCCAAGTAGTACCCCATGTTAAGCAAGATAAAGGCTGAGCACGTCTGATGTGAGTTGCAGACATATGTTTCATATGGCTGGGGTCTGAACAGGGGTGGTTAAGTGAGCTAAAGAACAATGATGGATTCAACCCAGATCTGTGACTGGTGGTGAGTGTCTGAAAAGTTTCAGCGCCCAGTCAATTATCTACTTGTGTTTGCTTTGTTCGCCCAAAGTTGGCAGGGTATGCCCAAATGTGGGTCCCCTGCTCACTTTGCCACTGGATTCAGGCTAGCCTGGCTGATGAGGGGTGTGACCCCGAAACCGGTCCCAGGATGCTTGTTTCCGGTCTAGGGAAGACCTAGCTTGGAGTTCGGTCTGGACTGTTCCCATGAGGCACAGGGTCAAGACTGATTTGCATATAGTCGGTTCTGAACTGGAGTGGCAAAGTGAGCTAAAGAATGATGATGGATTCAACCCAGATCTGTGACTGGGGATGAGTGTCTTAAAAGTTTCAGCGCTCCGTCCATCATCTCCTTGGGTTTGCTTTAAAAGTAGATTGTGGTATAAAGCAAAAAATCTATGGGAAAATCCAAAGCTTCTGCTGACAGCAGATTATCGCCTAGTGGATGTTCAGGCATGTGCCTGTGTTAAATAGTTGTAATACAGTGCTGTAGACAAATTACATGTAATGAGGAACTTTATAAGATGTGGATGTTTATTGCCAGAACTTCACTGAAGATTTTGAGGCATTTCAGATTGGAAACAATATAGAATCTAGATAAGAGCCACTTATAGGTAGTTCAATTCACATAGAGTAGTAAGCAGGCCTCTAACATTGTGTGCTAATGTGTTCATCTCAGGAAAGTGTGTGGTATATTTAAGCAAACTACGGATGGTTGTTCAATAGGGCCTAGCAGAAGGAGTCTTATCAGCGGAAAATGCAAACCTGTCAACCTTTTAACTTAGCATTGCAGGTCATGTGAAGTCTGAAGAGGGTGATCATGCTAAGGTGAATAGTGTACAAACTTATTTTTTGGAGGGTGTTCAAGGTTTAAAAAGTCGGTGACCATATCAAAGAGTATGGAGGTACTGTGTTTATAAGGTGGGTAAATACCTGTAAATAGAGGTAACCTCCTCCAAATGTGGGTGACTTAACAGATATGCTACATGCTCAGCATGTGATGGCAATTTATGTCCATTATCATGTGATTGGTGATAGAAAATTGCCCACAGGTGTGACTTGTTGAATTGCTTCAAGTACGCAAACCCTATAGGATGCTGTCCCAATGAGTGGACAGTGCCACCAGTGAGGTCATCTATTATGTAATTTAACATGTAATGAGTGATGGTATATGTGAGGTCATAAAAAATGCTTTATGGGGGTGCAAGGTATAGCTCACTCAGTAAGCTATAACTTGTGCATTTCAGTGTATTTTTGGGGGGTTTAAATTTTGATCTAGTTTCAACACCTAATTATAATGTCAGTTTAACTTTTGTTTTTTTCCAGATAATTTATGTTTTAAAAAAAAAATATAAACTAAGATCTTATTGCCAAACCTAACTATAAAGTTACTTTTACCTTAGTTTTTTAAAGTAAATATCTGTCTTTTTAAATCATATTCAGACTTGAGGATACTCCCAACCCCCTTGACAAACCTGTTTCCAACGCCCCTATGATGCACCCTGCTGTGGCTGCCCAGCTTCATTTCCAGCAACTTCTTAACTCCCTCAGTGGTGCCAAACACCCAGCTGTGCATAGCCGAAGGCTGTTCCAGCAGGGGGTTGGATGTAGGGCTTGGCATCTGGCCAGGTCCCTCTCCTGCGGGTGTCCAACCCCCAGCTGCGCCCATACTTTTCCTGAGTGTAGAAGGAGGTTGGCCACATGCCTGGCCCCCAACCAGGCCGATAACCCATCCGCCTTATGGAAAGCCAGCAACCTGCTGTGCAAGACAGAAGGCCAAATGCATAGGGGAATTGGTCAGAAGGGCAGGCACTACATCTAGCCCCTCCTCTTGTGGCCGCCAAACTCTCAGCTGCGCACATTCTTCAGCACTATGCAGATGTAGGTTGGCCCTGCGGCCAACCCACAGCAGGTGGCCAACATCTACTGAGCACAACCTACAACCTGCACAGTTGCAGTTAACTGCAGGTTCTGGTCTATGACCAGAGCCTTGCATTTAAAAAAATGTACTTTTGTTACCCAGTACAGGCAGCGCACCCCTAATGTTTTTTTACTTGACTTAAGGGGTGTTGGTCCATTAGGATTGCCCAGGTGGCCCTGCCTCCTCCCTTGAGCTTTTTAAATGTTTTTCCTCAGAACTTGGGGACTGAGTCCTCCACTCCTGAAATGTCGGCTGCAATATTTTGTTCAGAGTTGTTAGCTAGCCAAACAGATCGTTTGGTACCGTGGAATTGGGACCAATGCTCCTGTACGAAATGGATGATGGGAAAAAATTCTCCCTGGGCCAATCAGAAGGCCTTATTTTTTCACATTTTTCATGTACTGCTGTGTACTGCTGGACTCTAGCGGGGCCAATCGTCCAGATATACCTGGCTTTTTCTGAATGTTAAAACCAGTATTGTGGCAAAAATATCAAGTTAACAAAATATTGTGAAGGTAAGTTTATATAGGTAAGCATAGGTTTCTTATTGTTAACTCCACTTATATGAACCCTGACAATATATATATCTTCAAGATATGTAGATGTGCACTTAAGAATAATGAAGCTATACTTACCAATATGCATTTACCGTCTTGATATTTTGGTTATCTATATTTAAGCCTCGATCTTTGGGCCCCAAAATATTTTTGTCTTCAATATTCTGTCCTATAACTTTATACCAGTTCAGGTGTTTTTGTCTGTATCGGAGAGCAAACTGTCCTATGGGAACTAACGAGGGAAATTGCACTTTTGAGATCCCCCTTTCTCCTGGCGCCCGCATATTGAATCAGCGCAAAACTTTCCCTGAAGGAGTTAAAGTTGATGAACTTTTTTGGGGGAAATTTATGTGCAGATTTGGAACTAAAGATATTAAAGAACAAGCATTGGCATAGCCAATAGGTCTCGCCTTTTGGACCTTATAAGTGTTTAGCCATGCAACAGTTGCATAACTAAACACTTATAAGGTCCCAAAAGCGAGACCTATTGGCTATGCGGCCGCAAAAGTGAAAGTGATCGCGATCAAACATCAAAGCGGCTGTGTGGCCGCGAAAGTGAAAGTAATCACAGTAAAAGTGGTGCGCGTGCCCGCGCACATGCACTGTAGCTCTAGGCTGGCTTGGTAGCACTTTTTGGAGCCCTCTCAATAAGTCTCGCCAGACCAGCGCATGCGCTGGGTCAGGCGAGACCTAAAAAATAAATGCCTTTCCTATGGAAGCTCTGACCCAACTGTAACTAGACAGTGGGAACTATTCATGACCAGTGCCGTGATACGGTCAAGTAAGTCTGCAGCCTCGAGACGCCACCGGCTAACAACATGATGCATTCAGGATCAATGTCGACGGCAGAAGTCCTGTGACATCCAAACTCTGGAATCCTGATCGTTTCTATAATATTACGAAACAACATATCTTCTGTCTTCCTCTTTTCGTTTTTGGTACTGCCGTACTTATTTTTGTGTTTTCGCAGATGCTCTGGGGGAACGTACAGTGGCCTCCCCTCTGTTTATGGGCTAAAGGCCTTTAGGATCAAGCCTGAGGTAATGGTGGCGATTATTAGCTGTCCTCAAATATACTGTGATTCTATGCTTCAAGAATGGCCATCATTTTCCTATTCACATGTGAAGACTGGCGAGACTTGCAAAGGGGCCTTTTCCAAGATGTCAGGTCTTTCATGTGACATAAAGTAAAAGTTGATGAGTCCAGCTAACAGAATATCAGACTTGGACTAATAGGAAGTGAGCTAGTTCCCCCACCTCTGGTGAATACAAATACCTGGAACAAAGCAGTGTCTCTGAAGCATGTACTTTTAGTCTCCAGAATCAAATCAATATTCTTTTGCTGACACTGTATTGATCTTTCTCTTGAAGTGCAAGGAAGACTGATGAGGCTCTTAATGCGGGTGCTGGGGGTTAGTGAGTCATTTTGATGACATGCATGGCTGCTCATACCCAGCCTTTAATTGAGTTGGGACTTTTAACATCAGAGACTACAAAGAACCTTGGCACCCAGAGTGGCCAGTGAGACAGGGAATAGCTGAAGAGTCACTTTAGCCAGTGCAGACTGTCGCCAGCACTGAAATCCTTGCGATAACACGTCTGCGCTCAGAAAGAAGCATTCTCAGTATCAGGCCGCACAGAGAACAACTGAAGGGATCATCTCCAAGCTGCCCTAAATAATGCAGGAAACCAAAATGGGTTTGTAGCAGAAAAGTCTTCTTCAAAATATGGTACTGGGCAGGGCCGGCTTTAGCGCTAGTGGTGCCTGGCGGGGCAGTCGATTTGGCACCCCCCCAATGACCACCTTCTCCAAAGATTCTCTCATTACCACCCTCCACCAGTGCCCCTTTTCTCTCCATTGCCCTCCCTGACATACATTTAATGTTTTTATAGCATTACTCATAGTTCACTCACACTCATTTCTGAGATCTGCATGCTGCACCTTCTTTGCAGCAGGCACATTAATCCTCTGTACTTCTTTACGATGATTCAGAACTGCCAATAGACAACACTCCGATCTCTCTCCAACAGGAACTTTTATCACCAGAGTTATTTTGACATTTTTACTATTTCCTGAAAACTGCTCCACACACAATGAACTATGCAGCACTGCTTTTAAACCCAAAGTGCCCTCGAGGTCAGTGCCAGGTGCAGCTGCAACGCACCCTAAAGCCGGCCATGGTAGTGGGTTTTGTAGTACACTCAACCAATCACAGCAGCTGCTTCAAATAAACATGTATACGTGGACACTGCGTGCAGAGTATCTAACAGAGAACCCTCCCACACATAGAACTTTAGATTCTATGAAAAGGTAGCACTTTATAAAAGGAGTTGGGGATGTAATTACTGTGTAGACCGTTCCTATTGGAGCAGTACCAAGAATAATTTGCATGGGGCTGGGCTCTTGACTCGAGGTACAGTGAGCGAAAAATGATGGCCTGGAATGTGACTCAAACAATAGCCAGTAGCTGAGGTTAATTCCAGGGTTACATCCATCGCTTTTTGTTGCAGATTTCCCCTGCAAGCAGCAACCGTGGCATCATTGATTGGGAAGAAGGCAGCAATCACTTCAAAACAAACAAGCATTGGCATAGCCAATAGGTCTCGCCTTTGGGACCTTATAAGTGTTTAGCCATGCAACAGTTGCATAACTAAATACTTATAAGGTCCCAAAAGCGAGACCTATTGGCTATGCAAAGCGGCCGTGCGGCCGAGAAAGTGAAAGTGATCGCGATCAAACATCAAAGCGGCCGTGAAACCGAAAGTCATCGCGGTAAAGCACGGCGCGCGCCCCCGCGCACATGCACTGTAGCTCTAGGCTGGCCTGGTAGCACTTTTTGGAGCCCTCTCAATAAGTCTCGCCAGACCAGCGCATGCGCTGGATCAGGCGAGACCTAAAAAGAAGCACATACAGTGCTGCCAGGGCAGTACTAACTTAGAAGAGAAATGGAGAGCAGCCCCTTCGGGTCATGAGCCACACAGTGGGTGCCACTGCCACAGGGCAATGGGGAGTTTGAGAGGACATCACAGAGCTAGACTTAAAAGTCTAGTCAAGGTTCTTTGTGACCATAACCATTGTACCACAGAATAGTGTAATCTCTTGAAACACGATAGAGCTATCGCGATTCTGACTGAAAACCTATTGCAGTTTGTTATTAATGAAAGTTCTATGTAAAATAAGTTTTAAATATTATATTCAAAACAAGAAAGCATCATGTTCTAAATAATGCAAACAATTAGAGCAATGCGAGTCCAGATTAGCATATTAAAAATACAATTTCTTTAATGTATGAAGATTTTCGGATCACATCTATATTCTACTGGGCTAAGCATGTTGTATACCTGAGTACAAGCATATACCGATTTCTTTTTTAAAACGTTTTTGCTTTTTTTCTTGCAGCAGGCAATGAATGTGGGGGAAGGAATATAGAACATAAAGACTAACTGGATAGCTTGTTCACTGCAGGTCCAGCCCCGGAGAACAGTAGTCCACACAGACGGAAACATACCAGTGTTTTTATTTTTCTTTATTTTATTTTTTAACAAACTAATGCATGTTCTGTGTCCAGTCTTTAAAAAGAAATGCTTAGCTTTGATTTCTATGGATTCAGATTTAAGATGTTATTTTATATGTTATTATGGTTATCTACCTCTTTGTGTATACAGAACCTGTATGTTTGGATAGCACAACCTAACAGCCATTGCCTTGAGACAAATGGGTTTTCTCAGATTGCTGTTTACCAAGCCCTGATGGTCGGGACTTAGGCTAGTCAAGTACCTCCAGTCAGGTTTTCTCTGTTTTAGACCAAAATAAACACGGAAAGTCGGGGTCTCATTTAATGGCAGCTGAGTATTAACCAAGGGGCAAATTTGCTAACAAGTCATGTAACACAACACAGCAAGACAACTTTCTGTGCTGCGTTGCATGACAGGGAGAGTGCAGAAATGCACTATCTCTACTAAGATATGATGCATTCCTGCTCTCTCCCTGCAGTGGCGCACTGAGTGCAGCCTAGTACTAACGCAGGCACCCTTGCACCATGTTGCAAGGGTGTGTACGTTACATGCCGGACACCTTCCTGCACAAAATCTATTCTTTGAGGTTTTTTCTTCTTTCTGTGTGTGCTGCAGAATTCACCACATGTAAAAAGAAAAAAAACTTCAAGAAATACACATATTTATTCTTGTTGCGCCTGACCTGGGAAGACGTAGCACTTTGACGCATACTGAGGTTTACTAGTGTTAGTAAGTCAGGGAATGCACCAAAAACCGTGGGTGGATACATGGGAACGTCCACACTCCAGCCTTGGAACGCCTTCCTAGGGCAGAGCTGCCTTGTGTTAGTCCGGATGTACTAAGCCACGTACGAAGGCGTTGCTTGGCTTAGTAAATCTCACTGAAGCTCTTGCATTGCCTGGCGCTGCCTTGTGGTGTCAGGAGATAATGGGCGGCAAAATACTTTTATTTAAGAAAATCATTTCACCCCAGCTTTATTGGCAGGGTGTCTGGTGAGGTCTTTTGCCGAGGCTCATTGACAGGAATTTTACACGTAGCTGACTTTCTCTCTTAACAGACAACATAGCATCTTTAAAAACAAGCAGCTACTTTTATTTGTTCATGGATAGAGAGATGTACACACTTTAATATTCTTTCACAGTCATAGGTGGGACAGTATTAAGTTTGTTGATTTCATACAGTCATTAAAAAGTTAAGAGTCTGGCTTGGAGCACTATTAAAAAAGATGGCATAATCACAAATCTCATACACCATGCCACAAATAATTTGTAAGTTTCCCTGACATAAGTTGATACTTTTGAAACATAAATTATAACATCACTAGAAGTGCACGGCTTCTTAAATTAATCTTTGCATTGATTCATTTATGTTTCATCATTGCCTGGGCATGGAGGTGTCTGCAGAGATCACTTTACATGCAGAGAGCTATGAAATCTGCATGTACTTTGCAAAATATATCATTGCCAATGATCCTCATAAAAGTTGCAATATGTAAAATGACTTGCTCGTGCAAGAGTGTGTGTGTGTTTGTGCACGTGTGTGAGTTTACTCGCAGAGGAATCAGATCATTGAAGGAACTCAGCAAATGTTCACACAGTCTGGCCACTCCTGTAGAAGCCACTGGCTTAGTCCATGTATGAGGGGGATGTCTCATAGGCTAGGCAAAACCACTGCTTCCAAAGCAGGGGCCGGTCCTTTCTTTCTTGTCACCAGCATAACCCATCCATGCAAATCCCATTCAACTTGCCTGTGCCACTGATGGCCTGCCTCTCTGGTCCTTGCTGTCCTTTTGCCTATTATGGTATATCTGTAAATTTGAATAGATGCTTTAAACAATTACTCTTTTATGAATATGGCACTAGAAAGTGAATCTTTTTTGCACAATTTTAACCGGGTGCGTTTTCATAATTTCTTTTTTTTCATACATGTTTGTGTTTAACTAGCATCCGTTCAGCCCTTTATTAAATTACTACAGAAGAGTTTAAGGGAAATGCGCAGAACCCATTCCAAGAGAGAAGAATGGATAGAATCCTGACATTTCCCGCTTCTACCCATGCATAGAATTAGTTTTGAAAATGTGCAGACATTTCAGTACTTTGCAGAGCTGGTGGAATTTGATCTGGACTGTCTACAAACCATCCTCAACCTACAAAATAGAACATGCAGAATTTCCAGAATTCTGTGGTACAGTCTGCCTGTTGGCGTTGAGCCATTCCCCCGCCCTGCAGATAACGCAAGAATCTGGCCTTTCATATCCTAATGTTTAGCTCCTCTTTTTTGGGGTATGGACAAGCTTTACCTCTGTATATTAATCACTCATACATTTCTCCACTTCCCTAGCCTTCAGTTCATCTATCGTACAATGGCACTCCCAAGCGACATATTCAAAGTCGAACATTGTAGCTTATACAGTAAACGTAATGTGGTGTCCTAAAACCTTTGATTATTTATGTGTGTAGAAGTTTTGTCTAGCGGTGTGTGTCTCCTCACACTTACTTTATAACGCTGTGCAGAACCAAATAAATGCCACAATAATAGGGATTCGGAGTCCAAGCAACTGAGGTGCAAGGCCTCTGCTGAGTATTCCTTCTTCACTCCCTTTCTATCAGTAATGAGAAAAAAGGCCAAGTTGAACAGAAAGGTTTTAAAAGAATTTTCTGAATTGCAGGTGGCTGAGTTATGCTCTCAAGTTCATGTCCGGAAAATTCTGGAGCTTTGGGCCTTGAATTCTTAGTAAATTGCGTCTGTGTATTCTCTTAAGAAGGCATGTTTGCAACTAGAAGAATATCCTTTGAGGCTGAAGGGCGTGTGCTCCATTGAAGAGGTCAAGTGAAAAAACACCTTTCGTCTATATACCGATTGTTATTCTACCTGTTTGTGATTCTGATTGCCCTGCAAAAAAGAGACAAACTCTTCCTTAAGCTCTCACTTTGAATACAGCACGTGCTTCCCTAAATCTAGACTCTGCGTGCAACCCCCAGGAACCCAAAAAACACACCATCCATCAAGGCCTTAGCATTACTCAGGTACTGCAGCTGCTAAATGAGGAACAGATGCTCGCACAGTAGAAGAATGCACACATACATGTATAAAGAGCGGGGGATAGGTTTTCCACATTCCTCTCCGGAGCCAGCTCTAGGGGGCAACCACATTAAAGCCAAGGTAAATGTCTGGGCCACACTGCCACATCAAAAGGCGACTTCTAGATTTATGTTTCAAAGAACAGTATGAGTCCAACTCCCCTGTGGAATACAAAAACTGTGTATTGGTCTTTCTTTTTCGTTCTGATCACTGCCAGGACAAATACACGCGTTGGCAAAGTGAACCACTTATGTATTTTACATGGGGCCACTGCATACTTCCATTCTTGTCTATGTTTGCAGTAAGTATTTCATGTGCAAATAGGCACTAAGTGTTAAGAACAATGCCACATACAACTAAGATACAAAAACACAGAAGAAAGATTTCAGGTGTTACATCTGCAGTGACACTGCTTAAAAGTTCTCTTCAGTCACCACATCAACTATTTTCTGAATAGTTGCAAAGGGCCTGTTTTTCTATTATCCTTGAGGGAACATTCAATCCCAAACCGGATTCTAGTAGACAAAGCTTCACAGTACCTAGTACCACTGACGCCAAGTTACAGCAACTCAGCTGCAGTCTCTTGCCCATTCACGAACTGCAGACCAGAGTGCCTCCCCTGAGTTACTCACCTGTAGTTTTCACTGGTATCCTGATTTTTTGTGCCCAGCGCGCATGACAATAATGTGTGCGTATATTGATGCCAAGGCTGTTTCAAAAGTTCTGAGACCCAGAATGAGGCTCACTGGTCTGTACGGGCGCACCACGTGTGCCTTCCTAGGACATGGGACTACTGTTCATGTTGCCACATGATCATGAAGCAAAGGTGGCAGCATACCTTTTTGGGATCTATAGCACGGAAAAGGCCTTCTTCCTGTCCTTTTAAAAGTGAGATGGGTACATGCCTCACCCAGGTAAATTTCCACTACCATGATGTGCTTAGACCCTGCACCAACATCCCTGAGTGAGTGGTGTGTGCAGGGGGAGTCTATATGGTGACTGGTAGTGTGACTCCATGTTGAATGCAAGTTAGTGACTGTGAATTCAGTGGGATTCAAGGGATGCAGAAGTCAACCCAGGTGCTGGAGTCG
Source organism: Triturus cristatus (assembly GCF_964204655.1). Lineage (NCBI taxonomy): Eukaryota > Metazoa > Chordata > Amphibia > Caudata > Salamandridae > Triturus > Triturus cristatus. The sequence continues at coordinate 1,224,625,904 of NC_140589.1, forward strand.
GACTCTGTGCCTCCATGATCATTTTTAAATCATCATTGGTGCGCTGTGCCCAAGAACAAAGAGAGGGATCAACAGAGGAGGTGACTTCAGCACTGGACAGGCCTCACTGCCTCCTGATCTTTGCTGAAACCATAACCGGTGCACTGCACCAAAGAGAAGGAGAATGCAAGAGAGTCTGACCTTGTCTGTGGCCTCCAAAGACTAGGTCTGGCAGCCGACGCTCTGTGCTGCCCTTTCGGCGAGTGGATAATTTCCAAAACTGAAACATCGCCTGAACCAGACGGTGGGCCCTACATTTGTTTGGGAGGGAGATTTCACTTTGGCCTTTTACCACACTAGAGCATCCAATCACTAGTCGAGGACAGCATGGAGCTCCCCAACAACATCAAAGGAAGGTGAGGCTCTCACACACTGTCAGTCTCTATCCCCCTACACTACCCCCTTGGGAGGCCTTGGACTACTCGCCTTGGTACCCTGAGGTTAAAATTTTAATGGGAATACTTGATTTTCACTTTGCAGAGCCATAGCAGGCCAGCCCTGGGAAAGCAGTAGTAAAAGGCCTCAACCACCACAGTTGTGGCCCAGTCATACTTGGTTGCTCTGTGTCCCCCTAAAGGGTTATGACATAGTGCCAATCAATCACTTGAACTAAATAGAGGGAATCTTAGTCAAGGTAATCTTCCATCCACAAAACTAGATAGAACACAAGTATACGATACACATAAGCAGGTATGCATGCATTCAGTGTTTGGCCATCTCTTCGAGGGGGCTTCTCAGAGTTTATCTCTTGGGCAAAATGTATACACAGAACTCATTTGGTTGAAAAACACAGGAGAGGTAAGCACTTTATGATTTTATGAAAAGTCACCAGCATAGAAGTTTTGACAACAATATTTTATGAAATCAGCCACGGTTTAACACCCTACTAAAGTCCAACAGTCATTAAAAGGCTATGCGGTAAAAGTTTGGAAGATGGAACAGGCTGTTTCACACGCTTCAGCCAGTCCAAATCAATTTGGTCTCACTTTTCAACATCCTTCTACTGGCACCTCCAAATGGGTTTCTATCTTGCATTCTTCCCATCTGGGAATATATCAGATTGCAAAAATGGATGCCAGAGACCAACAAAAAAATGTGCAACCTCCTGTTTTCGTTGACTTTACCAAGGGGTGCCTTTGGTGTGAGACTCAGCTATAAGTCCATCCACTTCCTGAACAATAGGTTCAGTCCTTCTTCCATCCAAGGAAGTCATCTGAAGTGTACCCAAGCATTAGGGTTCGTAATCCTACAATTTAGGTATTGAAACTCCAGAAATTGACTTGGCGACAAATCGGAATACTTCTCACCAGTACATTTCTCTCTTATTTTCACATTTTTGATGGATCACTCCTGGCACATCTTTCGACCAGCACAAATTACTTACTATAACATGATATGCCTTTATTTGAGGACCAGTGAAGCAAAAATAGTACCGTAAACACAGGTCCCATCATTCAACCCTTTAGTTAGTAGTCAATGTTTGATTCTGATGACCTTACCTTGCCGTGCTGTGTACTCATTGTCTTCAATCAGCCTTGCCAGCCCAAAGTCTGCGATCTTGCAGATGAGCCCATTACCCACAAGAATGTTGGCAGATCGCAAGTCCCGGTGGATGTAATTCATTCGCTCAATGTAAGCCATGCCTCCTGCCACCTGTTGGAAAAATACAGCATGTATAATGCAAAAGCAAGGCCATCTTCTAGGTCAGAAACGACCACCTTTTTGTTTTTTTCCTCTTTTTGCACGTACCTGTGCTGCCATGTCCACTAAATTTGGCAACTTTAAGTTTCGCCCTTCTCCATCTTTGAGGAAATCTAGTAAACTTCCTGAAAATGCAAAACATGTACAGAGTTACAGAAAGTTGAGATAAAGTTAAATACATAATTAAATAGGCGTAATATCCTGTGAAGGAGTACAGGTCCACAGTTTACCTGCAACTCAAAACAGGTCCTGAGCATGTGAAAATAAGGGGCACTGAATAACGTCCCTTCCTGCTCTTGCAGAAGTAAGGTGAAACCATATGTACTATAGTTATGGATTATGATCAGGACATAGGGTTGGGGAAATAAACCTCATATCCCGTTCGAAGCTAATAATGTTCTTACAAATGTGTAGGCATTATTATTATTAAGAGAGTATCTCTTTGCACCTTTGTCAGTGGTCAAGTGAATTACTGGGCATAATGTGGCCCCTGTGGTGCTACAACTCCAAATCAGTGTGTCAATAAGGGTGCCACTCCATTTGTGGGTGCTCTTATAGTACTTCCTAAACAGGAGGTCCTTGTATTCCTATACTCTTTTGAAAGAGAGCAATACGATCCATAATTAGCATTCTTTGGAGGAAAATTATTTATGGTCATATTGCATAAACTGTTCAGGGAGGGCCCATTTGCACTCAGCTGCTATTCGGTACGCATTATATAACTTATGGTGAGGGAAAGTTAATGAAGTCTGTTCCTTTCTGCACAGGTCAGTGCTAATTTGCAGCAGCCAAATCAAATTGAAGCTAAACAGCACACCCTTCCAATCTATAATGTGTTAAACAGGTTCAGATTCCTCTACCTTAGGTAGAAGAATATCTTCTTGATATCTACAACCACTCGGTCAAGGAAGGCTTGGTCTAGCGATTGGTCGTCTCCATAGAAGAGTGGAGGAGGTCAATAATTATTGAACGTGTTTGTATAAGTTAAAGTATAAATGATGGACAACATTAATAAATGCTATCTCTTTAAGATGAAATAGGATCACTCCACGCTTATGGGGTTAAACAGGGATGGAGGAAAAAATGACGGAGAGTGGACAAAATGCAGGATAATGGCGAATGGCCAGAATTAGTTCTATGTGGTGAACTATCATTTTCTGATGTATGATCGAAATGCTGCAGAAGTACAAACATTATTTACCTATAAAAAATGGTTTGCAGCTTGAGTCTACTAGATGCATAATTCTGACATCTAATGGTTGGGCTCAGAATTATATCTTATTTTCCCCAATGTGAACAAGTATTGTCAAATCCAATAGGTCTATAATTTGGAAAGTCTGTTTTTCTTTGTTATGGTTTTTGCAAAACTTTATTGTTCAGGAAGCTGCCGGGCCCTCATCAATTAACAAAAAACTTTGGCTAAAGGCAAAAAAATGTTTATGTCTCACAATAGCGCACATTACCATAGTACTCTCTGGCATGGAAGAGAAATACTTTGCATGTGGATGTACTCCTTGTAAAGGGGCAGCATGCCGTAATTCATAGTGAAGTCAACTAATAGCTGAAGTCGGCTGACACTTGCCCCCTGCTGGGGCTGGGAAAGAAAAATGTGAATGACACAACCACAGACTAATGGATGAAGTTTGGCTGAAGGCTAAAAACCCTGTAGTAAATATGCTATCCACATCATTTTAGTAAAATCAATAGGTCTTTGTTATCCCATATTTAAAAAAAAGCCAATTGGTTTGGCATTGGCTGACAGCCTCTTACCTTTGTGAAAGAAGGAAAGAGAGAAAGAAAGAAGGCAATAAAAAGACAGAAAGAGGGCGAGCAGGAAAGAAGGAAAAAAGGATCTCAGAAAGAAAGAAGGATAAAAAAAGAGAGAAAGAAAGAAGGATCGATAGAACGAAAGAGCAAAGAAAGAGAGGATAGAAAGAAGGAAAGAAGGAAAAGATAAACAAAAATGAGCTGATATTCAGTATTCACGTCAGCTGCTGCCTGTATTACTGTTGTACTTCCAAAAACTGCGTTCTCTACAACTTTGGTGCGCTACTGTTATTGAAGTGGCCTCATTTTCCTACTTTTTTTTAATTTCACATATGCATTATTACACAAAGTCATCGAATGCACAGCACATAAAGAAGAAAGGTTACTTATATATAGGGATGGCTTACTCTGAATCAACCCACTGAGCTATCTCAGCAGCAAGCAAAGGTGTCACTGATTCCACAGTAATGACCTATCTACCTGACTCAGGTATATATGCATAATTACACTCTTAATAGATTATTTCACCTGCATCAAAATAATCCATGACTATACTGTAAATTAACTATCTTACCGCCGCACGAAGATAACTGTAATTCCAATTTCAGATTCTAAAGCACCCATTCTCTGCTTTTTCCGAGAGTCTAAGTATAACATATTGGATACTAAAACAAAAATTGCACCCCATCTATGTTGAAATAAGAGTGGTACAAGTGTGCTGAAAATGAAACGCAATACAGGTAGTCTTTTTTCCTGGGCTAAGATTATTAGAGAACCATTTGTGAAACTAAGTCCAGGATAAACAATTCTGCAAAATTGTCCGCTTATAAGTTCACATAATATAATATTGAAGCTTTGGGTTTGTGTATCATATTGGAATAGATAGATAATTTAACTTTATTGTGTGCATAGCAAAAAGGGGATAACTTGGAGAACAGTTTCCATAGGTCAGAATGTTATGTCCATTTGTATAGCACACTAATCACCCTTCATGGCTTCCAGGTGTTTGAGCAGGTGTGTAGGTGAGTGTTACCATAAAAGAAATTAAAATGTAAAAAAAAAATACATAAAAAAATATACATAATTAATGGCCAGTGAATAAACGACATATAAATATCAATTATTAAAAAAAGAAAAATTATTTTCTTCCCCACCAACACATCCAGAAAAAGTAAAACAAATTAACAAATATATGAGTAATACACATATAAATACTAAAATCCATAGAAAAATAAATTAAAGAGTGGAACAATTACACAATTATTAATAACTTAATTATTTACATAGTTATTAATCATATAAATAATGTAAAAAAACTAATTACAATACATTAAAGTTCATATAATTACCCACCCGTATACCCCAACAGGCTCAGTAGCCCACACCTAAACTATAACTAAAATAAATCAGTGTTAAACAACTCACATAATTAGTAATCGATTAAATAATAAATTAACAAATAATAAATAATTGTAAATGAACTATTATTTAATTAACATTCCACCCTATACCCCTACAAGCCCAGCAGCCAGCACCTAAAACATAAGAAACATAAACCAGTATTAAACAATTTACATAATTAATATTCAATTAAATAATTAACAACTAATAATTATTTGTTAATGAGTTATTACTTAAATAGATTCCCATACTATACCCCTACAAACCAGCAGCCGCACTTAAAATACAACTAAAATAAATCAGTATTAAACAATTTACATAATTAATGTTCAATTATATAATTGGGTAATTTTTCATCACTAATGTTGTTATCATAATATATTTTTCCAACATTTCTGTTACCCGATATTTTGAATTCAATATTCTAAGTACTGCAGTAACCCATAGAAGTGGATGCTGAAAAAAGGAAACCTCCCACTTCATGCATTATTTTGCAATTCCTTTTGCAGATAGGCTTTGGCATCCTGGGTGAGGACGCACATGAATGCCCACACACACACACACTGAACACCCAAAGGACATGGCAGCCTTTTAAAACTGTCTAAATATGGAAAGCTAGTGTGACATTCTAATAATTCAAGAAGGAAATGCCACACAGTCATTCAGACAAACTCATAGCCAGTAAAAAAATTCCCATTAATCTCATGATCAACCTTTACCTTTAATGTAATTGGTGTAGGTCACAGGCAGCAGGCCTGCCTTTACGGTTCTTTAAAGATAGGGCACACAGTATATGACGTCTGGTTCGGGGTTTGCAGATTTGCCAATTAACAGTTCTTTTTTAAGGGCCTTTTCTTTAAAACAAAGATTTTATACCAAGGAAAACTCTAAGTCTTGAAAAGAATAAGCTTTCTATTGGGGTTAGTGTGCCCTTATAGAGCGCAACTCACTCTATGATCCGACACCCCTCTTACAGCGGACTTTGAACTTTTTAATTTTTCATTCCTGACAATGTTCTCAGACCAATCCGGTTTCTCTCTGCAACACCATCTAGAGACTGTTGAAACCCATATAGGCTTCTTTTTCTGTTGATTGTTACCCAGTAAGTGTCTGTGGGTAGAAAGGCCCATTCAAGACCCTTGGAAATGCTTCCACTCCTCGGGGCAGAAATGATCACCTGTACATTGCAGCACAGGGCACAGACATCCTGCCTTTCTGAGAAAAGGCCTACACTTTCACAGCCCACCCTAATATGGGTTGCTTGCTCTATGAATTTACTTGTCCTCAAAAGGTAGGTCCCGTTCACTTAAACTTTGTAAGCATCAAGTACTCAAGCATCAAGTACTCAAAGTAGATCATTGAAGGAATACCAGTTTGTTTGGAAAACTAGTATGTGATAGCAAACATAGAAAAAGACACTACTTTCAGAAGACTGTTTCCAAGTGTGTGGATTTCTGATAAAGGAGGGTTCAGTAGCAGGACATAGGGCTTGCTTAACACACTGAAGTCAGGAGCCATCAAAACAGATCAATGGCGTAGCCTGCAGCAAGCTTTCAGCGCATTATTAATGGATGACTGTCTGTCGATTGATTCTTCAACTGCTCTTGGCATTCTTAAGGAGAATTTTTGATTCACTTCAGAATATACACCTGAAAGCAACGAGTGAGTCAAAGAATATGAAAAATGTCCGCGGGAGATGAGTCAATGAGTACAAAGTATGACTCAATGCGAATGCTAGGATAGGATACTGTTATTCTGTCAAGCAGCAATGCCAGATATTGTTGCTAGTGATGAAGGTGATTGTGAGTTGGTGAAGGCGTGTGCTGGAGCCAAAACACTAATCAATGCTTTACTGGGAGTATCGCCACCTAATAAATTCACGAAGTCAAAAAGCAAAGCTGGTAAAAATATAGGCCTCAATACCAACAACCGCAAAATATAAGTACTCTGTATATATAGAAACAAATCCTTCAGATAACTTTGATAAAACAATAAAATATATTTCTGGGTTTTACATTACAAGACTGACGTCAATAATTCTAACCTTTCAATATATAGACTCCACAATATCGACTATGACGATACTGTCAAGGCAAGCATAAATAGAGAAGCATTGACTTCTCTTAACTCCACATCAGCTTCCCTTGACTCCACATCTACTTATTTTGATAATATTTTGGTAGTCAACATTGTGGAGGTAATACAAGTGCAGGTTCATAGAAAACTTTTACTAATGTGGTTGAACACCATCATTCCAAGGAAGACAAGAGGGCCGTGACACTAACATATCGGGGCTCACACTTGTCTACGGTAGAACCGTTTGATCATACTAGACACTGTGTTCAATATGTTTGTCTATGCAAAGTGTCTCATCTGGGCTAGTGAATGATTTGATGTGTCAAAGCACCGCTATGTTGCTGCACATCGTTGTAGCCCTTGGTCCACATCAGTTCTCTGCCATGACAATTTTTCCCACAGGGCAAGGCGTTGATCCTGCCGCGTGTCAGCAGAATATAGAAGTGACACAATGTCTACTGAAAATAAAAGAGAGTTTCCCTGAACTGAGCTGTGGAACATTACAGTGTGCTCTTTAATTGTCAATAACCACTCACTCAACGTTAGGCCCTCGTTACGAGTTGCCCCGTAATTGGAATGATATTTATTGCACCTGATAAAATGCAACTCTGTTGAACCGGAACTTCTCAGGTGCGATAAATACGACCCAATCTTGCAGGTTTTAGTGCTTATTATACCCAAATCTGCAAGTTCTGGTAAATACAGGGCATTTTTACCCCAATAAATATCAGCAGTCTATACCTCCCAATATTTATCACATAGTTGAGATATATGCAGTAACAGCAGTTTCTAGACATATCGCAGTTAACCAGGTCACTTGTAATTAGGGCCATGGGATGCTGTGTGAGTTTACTACATGTGATTACAGTGACCATGTGCAGTCTCCAGATTACAGTGGAGAATCAATTGTGGGTGCATGATTCCCATGCAGAAGAAAAGGCCTAAACTGTTACATGAGATACTGTGCCACATTCCTGGACAAACCTATAAAAGATTCTGATATCCTTTTTGTCATATGGAGAAAGCAACTGAAATTTTTGGCAGTGAAGGAACAAGTTATGCAGCAGGGTAGTCTAAATTATGTGGCAAGTGATGGCAAATTATGCAGCAACTTTTGAAATTAAAAAGCCCTCCAGATATGCATACTCATTTCATATTTATCTGTTTCACTCAAAAGTACTTTAGGAATGAAAGCATGGGGCTGCAGCTTTAAGAACGGGTTTGTGATGTAAACATACATTTGTCCTAATAGCGACAAATGTCATGGCAGAGAAAGAATCACTCTATCTACGCTATTTAAAATCCACTTCAGTATTTAAGGTTTTTGTTTCCTGCTGCAGACAAAAGCCATTCTCCCAGTCCATCATGAGGGTATGTTTACACTATTGTAAATAACCTGGTCGGCTCTTTAGATGTTTAATTATACCAATCAACAGAGGAGGTAACCAGTGAACTTCCGTTAAGTGTCGGTAGCACATTGCTCCACGTGTGCAATAACCTGAATAACTTTTGAATGATCTGAGTGAGAAACAACTTATATTTTGTTAAACTCTGCAAATTTTGCAAGAGACGATGGAGAGAGTGGTAACTGCACCAAATGTATATTAATGCAGAAAATGCAGCCAACACACACCACTTCTTTTCAGTGCCCTTTTATTAACGGCCCCACTGGCCTCTCATTGGGGAAATTGGAAACATAGGCCCTGATTACGAGTGTAGGTGCTATTTAGCGCACGTGATAAATAACGGTACTATGGGGAATAACCCGCCGATTTTGGTGTTTAACGCACCAAAATCCACATGCTACGGTAAATAACGTATATATTTCCCTTGTTAAATTTCGGCAGGTTTGAGCTGCCTACATTTGACGAAACATGAGGTATTTAATGCATCCGATGAGTATCAGATTTGTTAAAATCCTTTTAACTATTAATTCATGCTAATTATGATCATTTTCTCTTTCAAGGTTGCTAGCTTGGTTTTTGGTCCTGATGATGACCCTTTCAAAATAAGTTTATTAGGGTTGAAACATCGATGAGTACACTAGAGGATTGGCTTCAATTATGATGTTGTACACATCATACAGATTCAGAATTGTGTTGTTGAAATTTATATTTATATCATATTTATATATGCCTTGTATATAGTACTTGCACACTTTAGTTCCCTCGTTCTCTTTCAGTTCTCGAGTCATTTTGTTAGAGTACCGTTTTGTGATGCAATGTGTTTGCACACATTAGAGATGTGTTTACAGTAAATAAATATGATTTGATTGTTTTGTAAAATGCAATTGCCTGATGACTTTTTTGATTTGCAAAGGAGGTTGAGGCTTCCACTTCCCCGAGGGGACCAGTGTTGTGTTCTATTCCTGGTTTGCCCCAGTTCTCTGAGTTACTGGGCCTCCCTTATTATTTAATACTCCTTCTCCACTGGTTCCCTCACTACCATCCTTCAACAGTGCCCCCCAACTTTCCATAGCCCTTGTCTCAAATACATTTTTTTTTAAAGCGCCTTTTAAGGTTGGCTTTACTAATAAGAACTATCTTTCTACCCAAACAAACCGTTTTTTAACAACAATAGTAATAGATAATAAATGTCTGGAGGGAAAAACATAATGTCCTAACCTCTGCCATGCAGTTTACATGCAGCTTTTTGATGACTGTTCAAACGTCAGTGTGCAATATTAGGATTGTAACTTATGACCTGCAGGTATCAAAAGGATCTCCTTGACAAAAGCAATAACGCTGAGCTATCCACATAAAATACAGTTCTGTGATATGCACAGTGCACGTTCTTTGCAGCAGGCATTTTAACCCTCTGCATTACTTTAGGATGAGTCAAACTGTCACAAGACAAAACTCTGATCTCCCTCCAGCGGGAACACTCATCACTAGAGTTATCTTAACATTTTTATTGTTGCCTGAAAACTGCTGGACACACCAGGAACTCTGCAGCAGGTACCTTTAAACCCATAAGTTATTTCTAGCACAGCGCCACTCTCTCCCCCCCAAGCTCAGCGCCTGGGGCGGCCGCACTGGTCGCACTGCCTTTAAGCCAGCCCTGAATTCATATTAAGCATTTTTTTCATTGCTTTTTGCATGTTCATTTTTTGAGGTTTTAATCTAGCTGTATTTTGATGAGATTTTGAAACTCCGTTCTTACCACTTAATTCCCTTTGAGATTATGTGTAGTGATTGGAAGCAATTTCATGTCTGCACCAGAGCAAACATTTCGAGGTAATACCTGTGGCTGTAAAACAATCGCAGCAGCTGGCATGTACGCAAAGCTACCATCACATATCTGCAGTGCTTTAAATGGGCCGGTACTCACCGGTACTGAGTACCGGCACCTTTTCATTTTCTCCCCTTGAGTACCGGCACTTTTTCTAGCACGAAGAGAGTACCGGTACTCATGGGGACCTGACTTTAACCGAGGCAGCGCTCCTTCATCCCTTAACTGATACCAAGGCAGAAACCTTTAACAAGCACTGCACGGAATAAATCACAGAAGCTCCTCACCAGGACACAGCGTGAGCTCATCAGAGCAGGGGGATGTCTGCAGAGCCATTAGCATATCATAGATCTTTCATAGTGGGGCTGTGAGGGTGCTGTAAAATCTAATGGGTGGCGGTGGGAGGAACTGTTCAGGACATAGCAAAAGAACGTTTGTTAATGCTTTTACCGTGGCCACGCATCTAAATTGCCTTCTTGCATGTGTAAATAAGAAGGGATCTTGCTACCAAACTCGCCAATTCCTATTTTACCGACCTTGGACATACCGTAAGTCCAATGATAATGGTGGAGATTGGCACCTGGTTCCCCAGTACAGACGTTGTCAGCTCTGGCCCTAACTCAGGTTTGCAAAAGTTTCAGGAGAGACTCGTGTACTAGACAGATGCCTCAGTGGACTGTAGGACACCGGTTCGATTTAAGGCAGGCTGAAGCAGCATGTCATCATTAGGCGGTCGATAAAATAAATGCGTTTTAGTTAGATTATCGAAAAATCTGTTATGCAATTGCTTCATTGGTATTGATACATAAACTGTCCTCCTTTCTTTGGAAAGCTTCATATTACACATTTTATTTCAAACCGTTTGCAGGCGCGAGTGGTTCCGTTTAAAAAGTACTTCTTTTATGCACAGATTAAAAAATCGAAGCAAATGGGAAATATTTGCTGAGGTGAACTTTGTGGATGCTGTATTCAGAAAGGAAGGTTTACTGAAAGTCATAATAGTGACAGTGGAGGCAATTTAAAGCTGAAACGTTCTAACAGTGCATGAGCAGGAGTGGGTAAATCTGCTTACCACCCGTAAGGAAATTGGAGTGTGCAATGGTTTAACAGCAAAGATAAAGGCGTTATTGAGTTAGCAAAAAAACAAATAAACTGAATTGGGAGAAATAAGTAAGACAAGCATTGGCAAAGCCATCAGGTCTTGTAATGGGACAGTTAAAAAGAAGCTTTATGAAGCGGCCAGAAGAAACATGGAAGGAGTGGCAGTGGGTAGAAGAAACAGGATAGGAAGAGGTGGAGGGGAGAAGAAACAAGATGGAGGAGGGCGGGGGAAGGTTAAAAAAGTGCAGTGACGTGGCCAGCGTTCACGGCGTCATATCGTTAAAAAAACCAGAAAAGAAATAGCACCTGAATCATAGAGCGAGCAGCGAATGAACACTATTTAAAGTGCATAGAGGATCAATGTGTCTGCTGGAAAGCACATCATGCAACATGTAAATCACAGATTAGTTGTTTTATGTAGATAGCTTAGTTGATTACTGTTTTTGTTGCGTAGAGCCTTGTGTTACCTGCAGGTCAAAGGTTAACATCCCTGTATTATAGTTTAGTGAGTTATGAACCTGCAGTAAGGACCTGACTGAAAACATGAAGACATATATTTACAACTTGCTTTTTTTCCCTCGATCTTTTCTTATTTTAAAGTTGCTAAAGAAAGGTTACTTTGGATAGTAATAAACACTTATTAGTAAATGCGATATATATTTGTGAGATAACTAATGGCCACATACATCCCACATTCTAACAATGCTTGCAGATTTTGTGCATACAACCTTGGCACGGTCAAAAAGCGAACCCCGCCCTTGTTCCGCCTTAGCACCGCCCTTGTGCCCACCCTAAACTCCGCCCACTGCTCCTTTTGGTGAGTACCTGCACTTATTTTTTCCCATTTAAAGCACTGCATATCTGACCTTTGTTCATATACTCGGTGACGATGTAGATTGGCTCTTCGGACACCACGGCGTACAGCTGGACCAGCTTGTCATGCTTCAGTTTCTTCATGATTTGTGCTTCCTCCAGGAAAGATTCCGGCGACATTGTGCCCGGCTTCAGGGTCTTTATTGCCACTTTTGTGTTTCCGTTCCAGGTACCTAAGCAAATATACAAACATGGCGTCAGCTACCCGCCCAGGAGGGGGGACGAGGGACTCCGCGACTGAAGGGCATGCAGTGGTACTAGTCACATGCAGTGGGTTAGCGCCAAACAGAACATCTAAATTCTAATCTCCTGCTCGGCGCTGTTTATGCAGTCATGCAAGTGAAGCCATGCGCATCATGAGTGGGGGCAGCGTGGTGCCTGTCATACCACTTCCGGGTCAATAGGTATTAATGGGGGTGAAAAGGGAGAGCCATGAAACAAAAAGCAATAACTGTACTAGAAAACGCAATGAATGCACAGTTAGCGAGTCTTTTTCTTACAAATGTAGGATACATTTTTATAACACAATACAGTGTGTGAAGGTAAGGGCAGTAGACTTTAGTTCAACATGTCTGTCCGTCTTTCTGCCCGTCTATCTATCTATCTATCTATCTATCTATCTATCTATCTATCTATCTATCTATCTATCTATCTATCTATCTATCTATCTATCTATCTATCTATCTATCTATCTATCTATCTATCTATCTATCTATCTATCTATCTATCTATCTATCTATCTATCTATCTATCTATCTATCTTTTGATGTATTCACGTTTTGCATCCCTATAGAGCGGAGTTGGAGGCCCACCTTGCTTTTACTCTATGGGCCTAGGATATAGAGCAGGAGGAACTAGGATTAGGTTTACCCTTCATATTTATAAGGCGTGACTTTCACCCTAAGAAGTATCTTAGTGCTTCTGTTGAAAGTTCACTGAACTATACAAAAAGGTGATGGATGGAATGCTTGAATTAATCTCAGCCACTGCTAATTACTCGGACCGTATCCCAAATCTAGCCTGACATTTCGGGTTGGATTGTTCCCATTGGAGCACGGTCTAGACTGATTTGCGGTTGACGCCGGTCACGGGAGCTCCTGGACTGAGAAAGAAGAAAATGGGATTTATTGAGGAAGCAGCCTGAGATGATATATTAAAACGAGTGATTCGAGTAAATGTATTAAAAAAAATTAATACTTTAGTTCCCCCCAAAAATTTGAGAGAACTCTCACATTAATGGCATTAATTACCGGACATACCTGAGCCTCGGCGTTCATGGGTTTTGATGTGGAGACGCGGAGTGGGATCTGGTAGAGAGCAGTGGGTCTTTTGCGAAAGACTTTTGCGGCGAGAGCGGCGGCCGGCTTCCGGGTCGGTAGAGGCAGAGGAAGCACAGGATGTTGGCCGCTGGAGGAGAGAGACTCCAGGAACAGTGTGGAGAGTTGCGGGGGAAAGGAGGTGCAGCCCATGCGCCGGAACACGCAAGTAGAGGCGCAAGTGTGGCAAGTGGTTGGAAAAAGAAGGAGCGTGAAGACCCAAGGATTGCAGGTACAGGGGTGCTCACGGGAGGTACCGAGGCTGATGGAAAAAGAGCCTCCTCTCAAGGGTCTACATTCAGCTTGCGAAATAGGGGAGGTGAGAGGAAACAGTGCTATCGAGGGCACAGGTGTAGGAATTAACCCCCCCCCCCCAATTAACCCCCTAAGAGAATAAGACACAACGGAGAAAACAGAGAGTATTATTAAAAATGTGCCTATAAACAATAAAACGCGTGGGAGGAGCTGTTATCATCTGCGGTCGCTGCCGGAGGGTAAAAGTAAGGGAAAAGGAGGTAAAGGAGGGGGAACCAGGGAGCAGGCAGTAAGAGAGGCTGTAGTGGTTTCCCCTATAAGGAAGGTGCTGATGTCTGGAGGGAGACTAAGACGCTGCGGTCCATAAGAAGTGCATGTGCCTGTCAATACTGCACCTTCCCTAAAATCATACTTTAAAATAATGGAACAGGTCAAACCTCACATGCAAAGGGGAGTAGGGCCACAAAAACGACACAAATAGTTCCACTACCTTTGGAAAATCAATTTTCTCCACTAGCTGGGTCCTTACGTGATGAAGAGGAGCAAGCTGAAAATTTAAGTTTGGAGGCTAGATCTAGTCTCAGTCCTAGTCCCAGTTCTAGTCTTACTCCAATTTTAAGTATGGAACTACCTCAAAGTAGCAGTAAGACGGGGGAGGTGGAGAGCGCAAAGCAAAGTGACAACAATTTACATGGCAATGGAGGCGAAAATTCTATGGAAAGGATGTTTTTTAACCTGAGGCGGGATATTCTCACGAAATTTGAGATATCCGAGACTAACCAAAAGGGGATTCGAGATCAGTGTGAGGTATTAGAAGAGAAACTGGATGATATCGTGCAGCGTACTGGAATTTTGGAAGGGGAAGTTAAAACACTGTCAGTAGCAGTGTCGGAAAATTCCAAGGATATTGAGACATTAAAAAGGTAGAAAAGATCACTGCAAGAGGATTTAGAAAGGTTGGAAACACAATCTCAACGTAATAATTTGAGGTTCCTCAAAATTCCGGGAGGGGCTGAGAAAGGCGATGTCAAGGCTTTCATATGCAGCCTCATGAGAGAAGAAATTTTGAAGGATAGACCAGAAATCGATTGGGAGAAAGAGATTCAGATAGCTCACAGAGACCCCTTTAAGCTGAACTTGGTTAGGAAGACCCCTAGAAAGATTTTGATAAATTTCCTGACATTTGCGGTGAAAGAGTTAGTGTTAGGACGGGCTTTAGAGGAGGATTCCTTAAGGCATGGTGGTTTTACTTATCAAATAAGATCAGATCTAGGTAAGAGGACGGCTCAGAGGCAGTGGGAACTAGGCACCAGAATGAATGAGCTACGAAGCAAGGGAGCTCAGGTTCAGTTGAAACTCCCAGCAATGTTAAAAATAATGTCGCGAAACAAAATGCACAACATTAGTGATCCAGAGGAAGTGGATACTTTTCTATCACAGAAGGAGGGATAAGTTGTCAGTTTTTCTTTTCTACTTAACTTTATGTTCTCTTCTCCATGTGGGACGGGGGGTCACGAAGGGCGGATTATATCACCCAAGGTGAAGAGAGGGGGTTTCCTGGGGGGGAGGGGGGAAGAAGGGCACTGGGTGTGGGGTGTAGTGGGAGAAAAATAAAAAAAATTGTCCTCAGGCTATCTTTTGAAGGGCTAGAGAGTAAGACTGGGTCTAAAAAGACTAAGAGGTGGAATCAAGGTTATTGCGTAAGAAGGCAAACTGGTGCTATAGAATTAGAGTATGGATAAACTAAAAGTAGTCAATTTTCTATCATGGAACGTAAATGGGTTGAGATCTAGAAGGAAAGTGTCTCGGGTCATGGAAACTTTAAAGAACAATTATATCACTACAAGAGACTCATCTGGAAAGAAATGAGTGCAGGCAATGTTTTGATAAGTTCAGGTGGGTGCAGGAGGTGTAGTATGTCCAGATCAGAGAGGGAGCACTAGGGGAGTGGCCATCATCATTAAAAGTAATAATGGAATAAGATTAGCTAAATATGAATCTGACTTTTCGGGTAGATGGTTAGTGGCAACTCTTCTAATTCAAGGTAGGCCATTGGTGTGTGCTGTATATTATGGGCCGAATAATGATAACCAAGAGGCCCTGATAAAGTTGGAATCCTGTTTACTGGAGAAAACAGCCCCCATTGTATTGGGAGGAGATTTTAACTTAGTTATGAACAAAGGATTAGATAGGACGTCAAAAGTTAAGTATACTAATCCACCAAAAAAGTTTCCCAGACTGAAAAGTATGATGAAGGAATTTAACCTGATTGACATTTGGCGTACTAAGAAGAGGGAGATTAGAGAGTTTACTTTTTATAGCAAGAAGTATAGGCATCACTCCCGGATAGACTATTTCTTATTAGATCAGGAGCTTTGAGGGGAGGTAGTAGAGGTGACCAATATTCCAGCGATTCTGTCAGATCATTCCGCAGTAGCCATGTCTTTGAGGATTCATCAAAAAGAGGGGCAGAGAAGATGGACACTAGATAGGACAATACTATTAGATGAGAATGTGGTTCGTGATTTAAGGGAAAAATCTGTGAACTATTTTCATGCTAATAGGGGGTCGGCAGAAGGACAAATAGTCTGGGATGCCTTTAAGGCATACATAAGGGGGGGGGTCCTAAAATCTATAACGGTGGGGAAAAGAAGGGTGGCAAAGAGGAGAACAGAATTAAAGAGTTTAAGGTAAAAAAGGAGAACTACAGAAGGCTTCAATGGAGGATCTAGATAGTGTGCAAGTTCTGAGTAAAGAGTTGGAGAGGTTACAAGTAGCATTCCAGGTGCAGATAGATAAACACTTACTGGATAGATAAAAAGCAAGTAAGCTTCAACATTTTGCCTATGGAGAAAAATGTAGCGCACTATTAGCCTGGAAGGCTAAGGTAGATAGGGCCAGGAATACAATTTGGGAGTTCATTAGTAGGGAATCAGGGGATGTATTGTACGCCAATGTAGATATATGTGGAGAGACCTGTAGTTTCATGAGTGATTTTTATACCGAAGATATTCAACCTGGCCGGGAGGACATAAAAGAGTGGCTAGGATTGACGACACTTCCTCAGTTAACTAAGGAACAACAGAAAGCCCTAGAGGGAGAGATCAAGGAGGAAGAGATAAGAGTTCAGTGTAAGAAAATGACAAAGGGAAAGGCAGCTGGACGAGACAGCCTCCCAGTTGAGGTTTTCATTTGCATTATAGATATAATAATTCCAGTTCTAAAAGTTCTATTTAATGAAATATATATCAGGGGGAAAGGGCCCCCAATTTTTGGTCAGAGACCAGAGTCACTTTGATTGTAAAACCAAATAAGGACCCGCAGATAGTGGATTCGTACAGACCTATATCCCTTTTAAATACGGACTACAAGATCTTTTCCAGAGTTATAGCGTCTCGTGTAGCTAAGGTAATGAAAGAGGTTATCCATACTAATCAAAGAGGCTTTATACCGGGGAGGCAGCTTAGTGAATTAACATTTCAGTTGATGGGGGCTGTAGACATGGCGGAGGCCCGGAATTAACCTCTGACCATAGTGGCAGTGGATGCAGCCAAAGCTTTTGATCAGGTGCATTACCTCTGGGAGTCTCTATCAAGTTTTGGCTTCCCGCAGAACATGGTAAGGGCGGTGCAAAATCTGTATCATGGTCCCAAGGCTAAGCTGTTGGTAAATGGGGAATTGTCAGATTGGTTCAAATATTTTAGAGGGACAAGGCAGGCTGACCCTGTGTCCACTTCTTTTTAATCTGTACATTGAGCCACTAGCCAATTTGATAAGGGCAGATAACACTATTCTTCCTTTTAAATTGTATGATTTTGAAGTTAAATTAGCATTATATGCAGACGATCTGATGCTGTTAACAAGAAATCCGCAAGATGCAATCCCCGATTTGATGAGGAAAGCGAAGATATTTGGCCGCATCTCTGGGTACAAAGTGAATACAGGAAAAACTGAGATAATGGAATGGAACCAGGGTCTGGCGAGTCATGGGGCAAAAACACAAATATGATATCTTGGAGTTTTAATTACTTGGAAGATATTACAAAAACAAACTGGAGGAAAGTTAGTCAGGAAATAGTGGGAATGCTGTCAAAATGGGCGAATCTACCTTTAAATATCTCTGGTCGGGTAAACCTCATAAAAATGATTATTCTCCCAAAAATCACTTTCTTTTTCAGCACTATTCCGTTAGTCTTTCAGAAGGAAGATATATCTAAACTCCAGGGGAGAATTGGAAGCTTTATTTGGGTGTCAAAAGGTCCCAAGATAGCCTGGAAAAAGTTGAGGAGTAGGCTAGAGGTTGGAGGATGGCGTTACCAGACTTACTTGCCTATTGCTATGCCTTTCATTTTAAGAATGACCGCATGCTTGTTAACAAGAAAGATAAATCATCTATCGGCTTACTTTTTGAGGCTATGTTAGTGGAAATTCCTCAAGGTCGACTGCATTTTCTTTTTAAATATGGAGACCCAAAGTTTTAAAAAAAGGTGAGGCTTAAGATCTTGAAGTCTGCATTAAATACGTGGATGTGTGTGTGGAAAATACTGGGAGTTCCATATTTTTCATCATGGGCTCCGATTTGGGACTCCCCGGGTACCCTGGAATGTTTGAGGGATCATGTTAGTCAGCCATTGAAATCGGGGGGTATCTGTTATTGGGCAAATCTTAAGGAGGGCTTAAGTTTAATGAGTTGGGAAGCATTGAACAACTGCACCAATGGACAGCTAACAAGGTTTAAATATTACTAACTGAGCTCCTGGTGGGTGACACAAGATTGGGCAGAAGAGGAGGAGTCAAAATTCGATCAGGTGCTGAGAACTGACCAGTGGAAAAAGGAAATCTCTTTCTGGTATTGCGCTTTCCTGGAGACGGATGTGAAGATTGAAACTAAAATCTTAAATCTGTGGGGTGAAGAGTTTGGTGATGAAGATTTGAAGCAAATGTGGTGCGATTCATATGGTATCTTACGAACAGTAGTAAAACCGGCACCATTTAAACGTAATCACCTATTTACTTCTTATAGGGTTTATTGGTCACCTGCGAAGCTGTCCAAGGTTACTAGTAATACTTATAAATGCCCAAGATGCATGCTCGTAGCAGCAGATGATGTACACTTGTTTATGTCAACACCCAAAAATAGTATCCTACTGGAATTTGGTGTGTGACTTTATAGGAGAAATTATTGGAATACAGATTAAAGTAAGCCCTTGTCTAATTTTCTTTGAGCTAAATCCGGAGGAAGAAGTTCAGATCACAAACGTTGGCTCAAGGTTTTTGTTTTATGTAATCTTGTTAGCAAGGCGTGAGATCTGTAGGCTGTGGAAATCCGAATGTCCTCCGTCTTTTACCGATTGCCTTAGAAATATCATATATACAAGTGAGTCTGATGCCGTGTGATTCAAGAAGTAAAGATAAAATCTGGGCTCCGTTGGTAAGGTGGAGAGAGACGGCAATGTGAGTCCTATGATTAAGCCAATCATGCTGCTGGCCATGGTATCTCCTATCCTCGGGTGGTCTCAGTATGTAAAGGAGATGGAAGTGGAAATAGCAGTATACTTGTGGGACACTACTCTCCTTTTTCCTCTTCTGGTCACTGGTCTGGGCTCCTTTTGCAAGAGCTAGAGGGATTAGAGTACAACCTAGCAAGAAAGTAGGCAGAATGAGGACACACACAAAAAAAGACTGATTTGCATATACCTGGGCTCAAATTAAGGT
Organism: Triturus cristatus; assembly: GCF_964204655.1. NCBI lineage: Eukaryota > Metazoa > Chordata > Amphibia > Caudata > Salamandridae > Triturus > Triturus cristatus. Next base: position 1,224,645,379 of record NC_140589.1, read on the forward strand.
GGCACGGTGTGCGAAATAATGATGGACTGGGATAAGGCCCCGGTAAATATCAGTGGCTGAGATTTATTCAAGCATTCCATTAATCACTTTTTGTATACTTCAACAGTTGAAAGTTCAAGCTTGCCTGAACTGAAGTCCTAAAGAGGACCCCGACGATAGTGTCAGCGTGTACTATTATGAAAACAAGTGGTAGGGTACACAAGCAAAGATGATTGTGTTAGAACAAATTTGGTATCACTCAAAGATCCTGCAAAGATAAGGAAAGAACAAGAAACAGGAAAGACAACCCGTATTTTGAATTAATTTCTTTGTATGCTCCTTATTCGGTGCTTACTAAGAATGAATGAGTAAGCACTTTGGTCGTGTTTGTTTGCCTTTGCAGTTCATCTGCATTGTTGCTGTCATTGCAGTCCAGTGGGCAGCCCAAGTGTGCAATTAGAATCTTTTAGGAAGAGCCGAAGATTGTGTAACAGAAATGGGCCATGCATCTCAACAACGAGGGCTCCCCTGTGACTGCACATAGTAGAATAAATGCATAGAAGGAAATGTGTTAGCCTAAATCGATTAGAGATGATTTTGTATTTGGGCATCAGCTCAAGACAATAAAGCAATGAAGTGCAATGCACACAGAGCTCCTACCCTGGAAAATATTTCCTTTGGTTCCTTCATTTGGGAAGTGGCAGTGGCATAGCTAGACCTTTGGCCGCCCGTGGCGGTCCATGCGTTTGCCGCTCCGTAGCAGCTGCCTGTTTTGGGGGGGCTGTCGATTCCTGCGTTTGCCGCTGCCCAAAACGGCAGCAGGTAAGAGCGAGGGGGGAGGCTGCCGCCCCCACCTTGCTTGCTACGCCACTGTGCATTGGAAACTTGGGATGGTTTGCCAAAAAGACCTATACAAGGAAACAACTACTTTGCACACTTGTGGGATGAAGCCTTCTCTAATGCGACACAGAGTTGATAAAATGTACCTCAATGCACTGTGAAGCAATGAACCTCACTGCATAGGAGGAAAAGAAATACAAATTTACTAAGGCACCATTTTTTCATGGGATCGAGGGGTGACATTGTAGAAACTGAGGTGGGTGAAGTGGGCACAGCAGAACAGCTTCACTTCTCTCCAGTAGGCCAAGGCTAGTGCTCAAAGGTCAGTGCTAGTGACCCACTGGTTTTGGCTTTGGTTGCAGCATATGCTTTGGCAGCAGTTTGTTCCCAGTTGACGGATTACACTGTCAAAGACATTTCCCATCTATGCTTATGGTGCAGTTTCCCCAACAGAACTATTGCGATATGTATGCCGGACTGTGATATGTATATCAGAATCCCCACAAGGCATTTTTGCATAAAAGTCCATTTTCAATCTCAGCAAAGAATCTAATCCTAGCTACGGCCCTCATATGTACACTGGCTTGTATATAAGAACTTATTCATAGTAACTGTAATGGCATGCACAACAATGATAATCATACATTGGAGTATTTCTAAACTCTTACATTTATTGCACATATCTTTTGTACAAAGGCTGACTGCCCTCTTTGGTAATTCTTCCTGGCACAAGAGATTTACCAACGTTGGGTGATAATTTATCAAGACAACATCTGATCTGGTATAGAGAAACTACCTATATAAACAGAAGGTGATGTAGTAATTCATCCCATGCCAGATTCAAATATAAAATCGATATAGAAATACATATCTATAAAGGTTGAAATAATGTCCCAAAACCTTCAAAAGTGAGCTTTCTTTATCCAGTTAGTCAATTGGGAGGAAAAAAGGCCCCAAGCCACCTGAGGTTAAGGTGTTCCCACACTGCAGGAATAGAAGATGTAGACAATAGATGAGGTTGACCATCTGAGGACTAGATTATTGCATAAATTAGACAGTCAGTATTTGCAAGCGTTAAGTCGATGTACCACTCAGGAGGTGCCATCTTGGAACTTGCTTGCCTCTCTGCAACAAAGAACTGACTTGCTTTCTTACTCATCAGAAAGAAGTCTGTGTACCAGGCTCATTAAGACAGTCATTGGAAGTCCTATGCGTCATTGAGACACCAATGTTTTCTGGAAGATCAGAGTACTAACTTGCTGGTGACTCTTCCAAACGTATATTCAATTGAAGAGTCTAGTAGCTGAGTTCCAAGGTGGAAAACGATAGTGGTGCAAGCCATATTTACAGCTCAATGCCTGCAGGCCCCGGGAGGAGCTGACCTTGGAAGATCACAAGTGTCTCTGGCATAGTATGTTGCTGCTAGCTTCCTCCATTAATAATTCATTCTGAAACATTTTCTAAGAACTGATTTTTGTGAGCATCAAAGTCCCTGAACAATAACTTCCTTATTTTTCAGATCTCCATCTTAGAGACTGGCTAAGCATTGCCACTTGGCCAATGCAGCCTCATCAGAACCATTGAGACAGTGCTGCTGGACCCGGCTGAGCTGTGCATTTGCAAAATCTACATAATTTACTTACATTTTGAGGCCTCTCCCTAAGACTACCCAAGCTTGTAGAACTTTGCTCAGCAAGTACCTATAGTCTGCCCATTATAAAGGTATTTTTGCTTCACCAAAGTATCAAAGGCAGAAGGTAACTTTTGCGACAGGGCCCATCCTCCCAGCTTAGACTTTTTATATTCCATCCCAGTCTTCCATAGCCTGTGTCCAGGTCTCATTTGAAGGACCATTTGCAGCATGTACCTTCTGGGTAGACTTTAATGTCATTTTAGTGGCATGCGTATGTCCAGACATGGGTTCCATGTTCACTGTGTCACTGGAACAAAGCTATACCTGGCAGATGAGCCCATAACTAGGGTGAAACCAGTGCTGGGTTGCTTGTGTTCTGGTTCAGGGAGGGCCTGGCAGTTCAGGCTGGACTGTTCCCATGAGGAGGAGGGTCAAGACTGATTTGCATATGGCTGGGTCCAAACTGAGGTGGCATGGTGATCAAAAGAACGATGGGTTGGGATGCTACCCCGAGCGATTGCCAGTGATCAGACAAATTGCAAACATTCCTTTTCAATGTTTCAGATGTTCATGTTCTCCCATAACCTTCCATGAGTTAGGGGTCCACCGACTTCCAAGTAAGCAGGTTAAGGACTATTTGTAGTATTCTACTGAGACTTTATCTCCCCAACTTCAATGTATTCGATGGAAAATGTGCTTTTAAAACTTGAAGACTTTATAGTTTGACTGGCTTTCAATTGTGCTTATTGATTTCCATTCCGATGGCAGATTAAAGCCTTTGAGCTCAGTGTGTGCCACTATGAATGAATGAAGGGGGTCTTCAAGGAGGACTTCAGACTAACTTCTGTTTGGAAACATCTGGATTTTGTCACAGCAGGCGGTAAACCTGTGGCCAGTTTTCCACTGCTGCTCTATCAGCCAGTTCTGGACAGCGCTGCATCTTCACACCTGCATCAATTCAGTGTTAACTGTGGTCAGGCCCAGATCTCTCCTTCCTATGCTAGCAGAGAAGCCCTTTGGTGAGTGTTGGCTGTTAGGTTAACATGATAACCCAAGATACATGTAGAGTTTGCACATTTTTAAGCTATTTTGCCCTGGAATGGGACTATTGTCTACCATGATGCAGGTTATTATATTATGTGATGAGTTCTCTGGAAATTAACTGCGTAAAATGGAGACTAACGTCGTGACTGGGATTTGTCTGATAAATTTGGATACCTTATTTGGGGCATTTGGGGCCATATGTAGGTAGCATACAAGTTACCACTTCTTAAATACCGAACTTTACCGATTCGGTATTTAAGAAGTGGTAACTCGTATGTAGGTAATCATTCGGTAAATATTACCGAATCGGAGAAATTCGGAAATTACCGAATCGGTATTTACCGATTCGGTAATGAGGCATACCTTCCCATTGATTCCTATGGGCCTGGAGGCCCATAGGAATCAATGGGAAGGTATGCCTCATTACTGAATCGGTAAATACCGATTCGGTAATGGGGGGAGCACATTCAAGGGTGGCAGGGTGTCACATTGACACCCTGTTGCACCCCTGATTCCTGCATGTGTGCACATGTGGCGCACATACATGCCCTAAGGGCATGTATGTCTGCCACATGGCACTGTTAGTCCAGCAAAATATTGCTTTTTGCAATGAATTCGGTTTTTAGCACCAACATATATTTGGTGCTAAATACCGAATTATTTTCCCTACACATCACTCATTTGAGCGTCACCTACATCTCATTTCAGGAGTCGGTATTTACCGAATCGGTAAAATTACAGATTCGGTAATTTTACCGATTCGGTAAATTACCGAATCCTGAAATGCTCCCCCTACATAGCACAAGCCTAAATACCGGTCGGTAACGGGATATTTACCGAAAATCGGCCGTTACCGACTGGTATTAGGCTACCTACATATGGCCCTTGGTGCCTTACTAGGATAACTTAATCGAGATAGAAGATGGCTTTACAGTATGTATACATGCATACAAATTTACTGGGAAACAAACAACTTGTTTCATTCTATCGGAATATGAAGACCTTTTCATGAATTGTTATTTGGTCGGGTACTTAAAATGTAAACATTATGCGTGTGCTCTATCTTAACTGCTGATTTCTTCAAAAACATACCAGTTTTAGAAATATTGGCACTCGCCCCTAAAAATGCTAAGTGCAAGCTCTCTAAGGCTGCAGGGTACACTTTTCAGAGCACTGTTGGAGAATGAAAACAGAGCCCTACTCTGAACTTCACCTCAGTCACAGACTCGTCCTCCCTTTGTTTTTACTGTTTGGCGGTGAATCTTGTTGATAGACACCTTGCAGCTAAGTTAGAGGAGGGCAGTATGTTATGCACTGATGCAGTCTTGGAGCTTGTGGTACATTAAAAGGTTCATAACTAATAAAATGGTTCGGGTAATTCAATGAAGAGGCGTTTTTTTCCTGTTTGTGCACATTCTAATATTTGTCTAGATTTTGTTTAGTATTTTAACGCGCGTGTTCATTATTAGATTTCAAATATAATTGTTTGATGTGATGAAATAGTTAAATTCCTACATTTCAACAGACTCTAGTCAGAACCATCTCTGATCCCTAAGCAGGACCATCTCTGATCTCTAGGCAGGACCATCTCTGAGTCATCAGCAAAACCTCTTGGTGAAATGAGTACCATACAGCCTCTTCTGGTACGGCAGGGACCCTAGTCATAAACTGAAGCCCATTGACAGTGTCTGTGTTTTATAACAATAAATAGTAGTAGGTCAAGGACCTGATATAGACTTCAGCTAATTTAATGGAAAAGGCAACACTTTCTCAAGAAATTGTGATTTCAAGTGAGAATCCAATAGCATAGTTAGCTCCATAGCAGAGACACTATTGTGGAGGATATTATGTGGATTATCTTCCAGATTTCACATTTCCTCCTAAAAATGGAAGATAGTGCACTGCCACCAAAATCTAAATCAGGCCCTGTATATTTACTCTTAGAGATTAAAAATGTGAAAGGCTTGTATTAAATGGGCATCATGTATTTCAATTGATTGGGCAAAATCATAATTTTAAATAAAGATGATAAAACAAGAAATTTTCTTCCAATAGGTTGAAGGTGAGACAAGCATGATAACATCGAAAACCACCTCATCTGCTGGAGATGGGCATAGGCCAGATTCAGGCGGATATGAACAGGCATGGGCCTCTCACGCTCAGATGTGCTACTAGGTGAAGTAGCAGGCGGATTGATCCAACAAATCATTATCTGTGTGACTATGATTCCATAGATCTATCAAGCGTCAGCGTCTAGACTGGGCCAGTCTGGGCAAGGACCAGCGCCTCTTAGCCTCTACCATCAGAGGGTTCTTAGTGTTAATACAGATATAAGAAGACACTGGTTCTGTCTGAGTTTAGCTCTGATTTAGCTGCTATCATATGCTCAGTGTCTAAGTAATCATGCAAAGAAAAACAAAACAAAAAATGACCTCAAGTGAACCTAAACTAGCCATGTTCCAGGCAAGGGAAAACCGGGGAACATAAATTAGCCTTGCTGCAAATGAGACACCGCTATTTCCTCCTTATTCTAAGTATCACAGTCCGATCTATTCCTGTTGTTAAATGTAGCTACAAGGTGAGGGTTCATACCTGTAATATTGGTTGAAACGTACCCTTATAACATCAACATGATACTAAGCCGCAGAGAACATAATACACCAAACATTATTAGATTTGAGGGGTAGGATTAGGATTTAGTGAAAGCGTGTAAGGTTAGGTTTGAAACCATTGTTTGGATTTGGGTTACGGTAAAGTATGTAGTTGGCATAATCTTTGGGGTTTTAGAATTAGTTGTTTCTTCTACCTTTTAAATTAGGTGGATTGCTAGAAAATTGAAAGACCATAACTGCTAGAAGATTATTCCCTAGAGTCACTGTGCTCTTGGCACAAATAATATTTCCTGTTTTGATGGTTGAACTACCATCTTTTCTGCCTTTATTGACATCCACATGATTTATTTAAGGTTTTGTGACAGGAGAAAACCCTGCTCATGACAGATATACCTTATTTACTTACATTTATTTAGAATTATCAAATAGTTTTTCAATCTCTACTTCCTACAAACTACAGATCTATTGTGAAGTTCCTCTTGTAATTCAAATTTTGTATCCCTTGAATTAACTGGGTGGCCTGCCTTCACACTTTAAGGGGCATATTTATGAAAGAGTTGCGTTGCCCTTGTGCCATGCAAAGAGGCGCAAGAGTGACACAACTTTTACGTTTGATTTATCAAGCCACACAAGGCCACCTTGCGTGGCTTGATAACTCTAGAGTAACGCAACGCAGCATAAATCGCTGCACTGCATTACTGTACCCCAGGGAGGTGTTCCATGGGGAGAGCATGGGTGTTCCCACAGATCCACCCATGGATTTTGGCACATTACTAGATTTACCATTAATGATAGACCTGGGAATGTGTAAAAATGATACGCCTCCCCAGGTGAGGCGTACAAGGAGAAATATCTTTTTTTCTCCAGGCTACTTCCTCTTTCTATGTGTGTATTCTGTGGAACACATAGAAAGAGGAAATTGAACAGGAAGGTGTCCCTTCTTGCATAAAAACAATCCTGCTTACAATGCAGGTACCCTTGCACCATGGTTCAAGGCTGCCTGCGTTGCCACTAGGCAGCACATTGTGCACCAGCGCTGGGAGATGACTGAAGTCTGCCGTGTATTGTTAAGTAAGGCACATTCGTACCCTTTTCCTATAACGCAGCGCAGCAAGGTGGCTTTCAACACTGCCTGATTATTTGTTAAATTTGCCCCTTAGTGTTTTATGCATGGTCTTACCATACCCCGTTGCATGGTTTCAAATGTGTTCGCTACCTAATGTCCTGAGTGGGAGTTTCTTGACACCCAATAAATAGATAACAGTGTAGAGATGTCAAATAAAATATATCTAAATGCTTTACTTAGTTTCATCGGAACACGTCATTACTACTTTATGCATACATGTAAACAAGTTCTTAAGAGATCCCTCCAAATTTAAATGTGATGTCTAGCCTTACCAAGCCACACTTCTGCGAAACACCCCTGACCGAGCTTCTGCTCCAGTAACAATGACTCTCGTGCAACTTCCCATGCATCTTTAGCCAGTCCGAAAGTTTGTGGTGTGCCATTCGAAGCAATCACAGTTAAGTTAGAACACAAACCATCAGCTTTCTCTGCAGAAAAGGAACATTAATGAAAGAGATGCTTACAATCTACCTTTGAGCATGCACGGTGAAAGATTAAAGGTGGCATCCTTCCTACCCTAGAGCTGCGATAACTTTATTTTCAAACACTCATGCTGGTGTATTGAAGTTGCTGAATTATACTGCAAACCAATTAAATATTAATATTATTTTTAAATATATCAAATATTTAGTATGCCGTTGAGGTAACTCTTTGAAATAGGCTTCTCTATGTCACCATTTTGAGATTTGAAAATAAAGTGTGCAGCAAAACACATTGTGTCAATCTTATCCCGGTGATTGACTACACGATGCTCCCCTGCTCCATCCTACTTCGGCTTCTTGACCACGCATGCCACCTTCCATCTTCCACATCGTCCTCCCATTGACTGGAAGGTTAGTTTAAGAAATTGATGCTTCTCCGTACCCATCCATACTTCCCCAAACTGCCCATTTCCCAGTCGCTTGATCAGTTGCAGGGACTCTCGTGGAATTTCCCAAACATCTTTGGTTTTGACAGACAGATCAGTAAGCCTTGGCATCCCTTTATGGCAGGGGACTACTAAGCGGCAGCAAAGACCAGCAGCTCTCTCTGATAGGCCAGAATGAAGACAGCAAATGGCGAAGGAGAAAAAAACAGAGAGAAAGAGAAGCGTAACAAGAAACAACACGTTAACAGCAAGCTTTATAAACCAATGACACTTGCAAAACCTCCACCTCAATCAAGTACATTGGCAGCATGACATAAACATCTGTAAAGGTTAGAAAATGAAACAACAAAACACAAATACAATACTGAAGCACACTTTATTGGTTAATTCCCGGATCCTGATCAAAAACAGACTTTCTGACCAACACTAGTTCAACATCCATAAGTTCTGTGACAATTTCCACCTGATCGCTTAAGTATGTCCTTTCTGTGACCTCTGAAGTAGTTGTGTGGCTTTGTTAAACACCATATATGTGCAATAGATAAAACATGTTTTGAAACATCCTCTTTCCGATCATCTTCTATGTCTGTCTATGGGCTTGCGGCAGTGTGTCCAGTCCCAAGTCAACTTGTATTTGAAGATGGTTTGTTCCTACGTCAGTCCGGGTAATCCAACAACTTTTCATCTCTCAGACTGTTGACAATATACTTTACTATTGCAGTTATCGTCTAACCTCCCTATTCCCAGTTGCAGCTGTATTAGGAGTAAAACCGTGGTCCGAGTTACGCCCAGTTGGAAGTACCTTTTTCTTATTCCTCAGCTCAGACTAGCTTCTTCCAGAACTATCCCGATGAGTCTTTGATGCTAGGTTCCTGTGTCTGAGTGTAGATTTTGCTTCTGCTTGTTCCAGCTCTATACTTTGACCCTGCACTGAATTTGTTCAGATTTCTTAAAGGGATCTTCAACCTTTTCTCTACTGAGAACTACTCATGTTCAATGAAACACATTGAGAGATACTAATATTATTAGTGTTGCATAATCTCGATTTTGTTATATATATATTTATTCAACCAACCAAAAGCGTTCTAATTTATTATGCTGGGCTGCACACAGATAAGCTACTCAGAGGTAGCTGGAGATCTACAGTAGCTCACGAGCTGCTGGTTGAAGACCCCTGAATATCTACATATCTTTCCTCTCTGAGCTTCCCATTCTTTCTCTCTATGTTTTATTGGAGCCTCTTCTCCTGGTGTTTGCATTCTTTATTCCATAAGAGGTCTGACTGTATCTTAGCTCAATCACTGAATTATGGAGAGACCTATGATTATGGATTCCATACAGACAGTTATGTGAGCACGTTAGTTGCTTCTACACATTCCATTTAAGGTGTTCACATCACTGTACATCTCTAGATACACATAATTATCTCAGCCTTTTATTTTCATGAGTATCTTAGATGTACAATTGTATTGAAAGCAAACTAAATAGCAGCCTTTATAATGCACCCTTCACCCGACTAGGTATTTTAGGTAGATTCTGTCATTTGATTGTTTCTGTATATTTGATTGACACATTGAAGCAAATGCTCCTTTATAGGCTGTGTTCCTGTCTCATAAATACTGCTTGCTTATGACTCTATCTTGCCTACTTCTACATCACCTTACAGTATGGCTTGGTGCAGACACAGTTACCATACATTAAAGTAGCATTAGGTGAATACACACAACTTTATATGTAAATGCAGCTTTTGAGCTTTAAAACAAAGACTCAACCGTTTTAGGTAGCATTTATTTTGCTTATTTTTAGGAGCGATGAGAGGACATTGGTACTGCCTCTACCTTCAGCACGCTGTTACGAGCGCTTTGCTCGCCCTGTATTTTAACTGTTGTTTTATTGTTTTTTGGCTTTTATTGTCACTCCGTCTTAGCAGGACCTGGGTAAAGATCCCCCCCTCCCTCTTACCGCATGTAATTTGTTTGAAACACCGTCACTTGGCGGGTCCGGGTTCCGTGGGTGGTCCGGGGCTGCTGCTTTAGGCGCCATCTTGCTTTGGGCTTTAATATCTGTTTGCGGGCGCCATCTTGGAGCGTATTGACGCTCGCTCGCTCGGCTCAAAGGAACGCCTATTTAAGGCGGACTCGGTATCTGGACTCTGGTCAGGTACTGCCTCTACCTTCAGCACGCTGTTACGAGCGCTTTGCTCGCCCTGTATTTTAACTGTTGTTTTATTGTTTTTTGGCTTTTATTGTCACTCCGTCTTAGCAGGACCTGGGTAAAGATCCCCCCCTCCCTCTTACCGCATGTAATTTGTTTGAAACACCGTCACTTGGCGGGTCCGGGTTCCGTGGGTGGTCCGGGGCTGCTGCTTTAGGCGCCATCTTGCTTTGGGCTTTAATATCTGTTTGCGGGCGCCATCTTGGAGCGTATTGACGCTCGCTCGGCTCAAAGGAACGCCTATTTAAAGTCGTCCTTTCCCGCGCAGCGGGTACGCGCAGTGGGACGCCGTCGCTTAGCCGGAGTCGTGCCTGAGTCCTGCCCGTCTGCGCCCGTCCGCGCTAGGGGCGCGTAGGGCGCAGCGGGGTTCTTGAGAATTGGTCTCGGGTTCGGCTCTCGCTACCATGCTGGTGTATTCTGGCGACACTTTGCGGGGTATTGGTCGTTCAATTGTGAGTTGTACCCTTCCCCCTATACACCCACTAGTAGGCCCCTTTCACTGTGCGTGTGGTAGGTGGTCTTTAGATTCCCCTACCCTGAGCGCACACGAATATTCTACGGCTGCCCCCAGTAAGATCCGTGCCAAGCATTCTCTTCGCATCTTCAGCCTGAATGCCAGGTCTCTGGTGCTGCATTATCAGGCCGTGTTTGACCTGATACAGGAAGAGGCTCCGGACATCGTAGCCATCACCGAGACGTGGTTGAAGGATGACGATGTGGCCATTATCAACTTGGCATTTCCCTCTGATTTTTCGGTTTTCACCCTTAACCGATCTACTAGGGGAGGGGGTATTGCGCTGGCCTTGCGACCTGGCCTCACTGGCAGCTGGTCTGGTCTGACCATTCCGGGATGTGAAAGTGCGGTGTTTAAGATCTCGGTCACCCCACATTTTACACTCTCGGGGATGGTGGTTTATCGCCCCCCTGGGAGTGATGTGGCGTTTAGAGCGGCCTTCCCCGACGTGGTTAGTTCCTTGGTGGTAGGTTGTTCTAATTTCTCGATTTTGGGTGACCTCAACTTACATCTTGAGAACCTTACCTCCCCCTCGGTTAGCGGTATTCTTGCCGACCTGGAGGCCCTTCAACTGGTGCAAATGGTTCGTCAGTCTACCCATTCAGGCGGCCATACCTTAGATCCTTTTTTCACCAATTTGGCAGACGCGGTTGTCTCCGCCGTTACACCTCTTGGCTGGACGGACCACTCTTTGGTTACCATCTGCACCCCTTTGCCAGGAATGGTTATTGTTCCCCCGGCAAAGCTGGTTACAAGGTGGCAATGGAGTAAATTACGGCTGGAGGACTTACATCGTGTCCTCGCCGAGGAGCCTTTAGAACCTGCGATGCTGGTTGATTCAGGTTACGAGAAGTTCTGCTCCTGGATCTCCAAGGCGCTTGACGCCCTTATCCCTATTGCCGCTTGTAAAGTCAGCTCCAGGGACTCTAGTCCGTGGTACGATGGTGCCTTACGTACTCTCAAGGGTGGGTGTAGGCGAGCAGAGAGGGCTTGGCGGAAGGCGTACGATAGCGGGAAGAAAGCTTTTTATCTCGCCTCCGTCAAAGCTTACCATCGGGCTGTTTGCCAAGCTCGGGCAGCTTACTACGCTACTGAATTTGGCAACAGCTCCAACCCCTCTAAAACCATCTTTAAAGTGATGAAGGACCTTTTGGCAAAGCGTGCCTGTATCACGACGACTGGTTCCACCTCTCACTGTGAGGCTCTTGCTCGATTTTTCCTGGAAAAGGTCGAAAACATTTATCGGACGTTCCCTTGTACAGGGCCTCCGGCAGAGCCTCCGATCAATATCTATGGTGGTACCACCTTGCCCGTGCTGCCCCCGCTGACATCAGAGGGGTTTGACCTCCTGGCCCTGCAGGTCAAATCAGGGTCCCCCGCTGATCCCCTCACTGCGACTCTTTTTAGAGAGCAGTCGTTTGTGGGACGGGCCGTGGTTCACTCCCTGATTAACATCTCGTTGGAATCAAGCACGGTACCCGCTAGCTGGAAGCGGGCAGTGGTTTCTCCCATCTTGAAGAAGCCGTCCCTGGATCCAGAGAAACCTGAAAACTATAGGCCCATCTCCTTACTTCCGTGGCCGACTAAAGTGTTGGAGGCCCATGTCAACAAAGTTCTTTCTGCCCACCTTATCCATGCTAACATCTTGGATCCCACCCAGAATGGGTTCCGTGCTGGACACAGCACGGAGACCGCCCTCCTCTCCATGGCTGAACATCTTCGCACGGTGATGGATGCGGGACAGACAGCAGCGCTCGTCTTATTGGACTTGAGCGCCGCGTTTGATACTGTTTCGCATCCTATCCTGTTGCATCGCCTGGAGGAGATTGGGCTGGGTGGACCTGCCCTCCAGTGGTTCCGGTCTTTTCTAGACGATCGTTTCTTTAGCGTTGCCGTTCCACCGTTCCAGTCCCAATTCCATCCTTTGAAGCAGGGGGTGCCGCAAGGATCCTCGCTGAGCCCCACGTTGTTTAATCTCTACGTGAGACCGCTGGCTGAGGTCGTCAAGCAATGGGGCATGACTATGGTCTCATATGCTGACGACACTCAGCTAGCGGTTACGATCAGCGGGGATGCCGACCGGGATGCCCCCAGGTTTCAGAGTGGACTTAGGGCGGTGGCGAGCTGGATGAGGAACAACTGTCTCCAGCTCAACGCTAAGAAAACAGAGATCATGATCGTAGGTAAGAGATCGGAGCTATGGGGGGACAGGTGGTGGCCTGTGGAGCTGGGGCCGGCCCCCCTTCCGGTTACGGAATTAAAGAACCTAGGAGTATGGATGGACCCCTCCCTCAGCTACGTTGGCCACACGAAGAAAATCGCGGCCTGTTGCTTTGGTATCTTACGGTCGCTTCGCCCTGTTTTGAAGTTCTTTGACCATCGCACCAGGCAGCTGATTGTCCAGGCGACAGTGTTATCTCGCCTGGACTATGCCAGCTCTCTTCTGGTAGGGTCCAATGTGGCTGAGGTCACCCGCCTCCAACGTGTTCAGAACTCTGCAGCGAGAGCTATTGTTGGCCTACCCCGTTCTTGTTCTGCCTCCAGCACATTGAGATCACTGCACTGGCTGCCTATCCGGGCCAGAATTCAGTTTAAAGTGCTGTGCATGGCGTTCAAGATTTTGAGGGGGGTAGGCCCTTCTATTCTTGCGGATCTTTTGTCCTGGTATGTGCCTGCTCGGCCCCTGAGATCCTTGGGTCAGGCACTCACTGTGATTCCCCGATACAGGTTGTGTCGGGCTGGTGGCCGTTCTTTTCGGGTCAGAGCAGCCGAGCTCTGGAACTCCCTTCCTGTAGAGTTGCGCCTGCTTGATGATCTTTTAGTTTTTCGCAAGGCCTTAAAAACCTTTTTGTTTTAATAAATTCTCTTTCCTCTTTTCTGTTGTGTTGCTTGTGGTGTTGCGTTTTTACCTGCCGTGCGCCTGGACGCCCCTTTGCTGGGGCAGCAGTGCGCATTACAAATGTATGTAACATAACATAACATAACATGTGTTTGCAGAAGACAACCCAATGTGTACTTTTATATGGCAGCTATTTTACTGACAAATGTGTCATTTGGCACCAGTTATATATATATATATATATATAGAGAGAGAGAGATATTCACAAGGTGAGGAATCCACTGGCAGATGTATCCATCAGAAATGGTTTTTATACGCTTTTGAAGTAGACTGTGCTTAAAAGCAAGTCCCTGTGATTTGAATGTTTCTAATTTAAGTAAGGCCATCAAACCCTAGAGAAATTCACGCAGAAATCTCTTTATGTAGGGATCAGTCATTAGGAAGTGCTTGATACACAAAGACACAATCAATGTGCTGTTGTTATCAGCTGTCATCACTGTGGTTACAAAAGGGCGTCTATCAGCCCGCAGCAGCATGGCAGCCTTGTTTGCGGCAAAGAAGGCGTCGATCAATAACGTCACCACTTGATTTGAATGCAATAACGGCGCACCATTTAAAGGGCATTTACTAGTTTGAGGGGTTTATCAGCTACTTGTCAAGCTATTTGTATTCAGAAATGTGCTAAAAGGCTGAAATAAATACACTGACTATTTCAGATTGATGACTGACAAATTAACTGGGTAGTTCTTTAGGTATGGTTGCTTGCTACACGTAAGTTGATGATTCTTGTCTAGTGACATAAAACAGAATTCGTTAAGTTTGAAATCGACAAATACACATTTAGACATAGGATGAACATTCAACACATTCAAGATGGAGGCAGTAAGAGTGCTTGACAACACGAAACTGAAGGCAATACCATTTAACACAGACGAGGATCACTTGTAAAAGCACACACCAGAGATAACTGTCAGACATGTCCTTTGTAATCTATAGGACTCACCACTGCTTTCCACAGAATCCTTGTGGACATGTGACACTTCATAAATTACAGAACATTCCTTTCGGACTACTACCCTGATTTAAAGAGAATAGTGATGCGTTCAAGTGATCTATGTTCCATTGACAGTAACTGAGAATGGAATGTTTGGTTTAACTACTTCTAAAGAAGAGACACTGTGCTCTCCATCTAACTCTCTCCCTCCATCACCAAGGGCAGGAGTAAACTTCAGTGCGAACAAGACACTGGTTAGAGCACAACATGAAAATGAAGACAACACAAGAATGCAACAAAGCAAACACAGCCATTCGGAATGTCTGCAGGGCCCATTCCCACCAAATGATTTAATGAGAAACATTGGTCATCACAAACAAAACTAAAAACAAAACAGAACAAGCATATGCAATGCAATAGGTCTCACATTTTCGAGAGTTTAAGGTATTGCCATTGTAAATGACAATGCCTTTTATTTATCTGTTTTCAAAACCAACACATAGATAAAAGGTTTGTCATTTACAATGCCAATAGTTCACATTATCAAAACAAACACATAGATAAAAGTTTTGTCATTTACAATGCCAATAGCTCAAATTTTCAAAACAAACACATAGATAAAAGGTTTGTCATTTACAACTCCAATAGCTCACATTTTCAAAACAAACACATAGATAAAAGGTTTGTCATTTACAATGCCAATAGCTCAAATTTTCAAAACAAACACATAGGTAAAAGGTTTGTCATTTACAATGCCAATCGCTCAAACTTTTGCAAATGCAAGACTAATTGCATTGCAAATGCTTGTTTCCTTTCTAACTCGTCTTTCTTTTTGTATAAAATAAGAAAACAATATTTTTATTACATAAGTGTATCTCTTAAAATTGCAATACTCTTTGATGTATGTATTTCTTCACATAATGTTATGTCTTTTGGTGTTGCTATTTGAATCCTCAATAAAAACTCATTTAACAAAATAAAATGGCTAAAAAGAAAAAATAAACATTAGCAAAGCCAATAGGTTTTCTACGCGTTGCCAATGCTTGCTTATTTGCCTACTCTTTTTCTCTTCTTCATCTATCCTCCTGGTACATATCTCCTTATCTCTGCTCTTTTTATCCATTCCTCTCTCTTCTCCTCACATTTCTCCCACCACGTGTGTTCTTTTTCAGTAGTTCTTCTTGTGCCTCTTTCTCCCCTGCCCGCCTCCATGTGCACATGTTCCTCCACCAGCTGTTCTCCTGCAGACAAAACAGTGAGCTGGAAAGCTAGACCCGCCTTTCTGCTTCCTCAACCGCTCTTCTTTAAACCCGCCCACACTTCTTCGGATGGAAGGCCAGAATCACCGAATCCTGTTCTAAACTATACTAAACAGGCAGCGCCTCTAGCCAATTACGTTTCGGGAAGGGGCGGGATTTGGTTGTCAGGGCGCTCTATGTTGGTTGCTACAAAGTATCTGTGTCTGTTTAATTGTTAGTTTTAACCAAAGGTGAGGGAGAGTGAAAAAACTGCCACGCAGTAGAGGAGTGCTGGAGCGACAGAGGTAAGAGAAAAGTGTCACTGCATGATCAGTAACTGTTAGAGGTGTGCAGCGGCTGGGTAAAGGAGTGCAACGCGCTGCAAAGCGGCTCAGGGGCTCTGGAAGGGAGCAGATGGCTGCCCATAGCACTTGACGAGTACAAAGGAATTCAAGGTTTTGCGGGGGCAACAGATGAGTAGCAATAGATGCAGAGGGCACTAGATGGGTGCGAGGGGGAGCAGAAGCCTCCCAGTGGGCGCTAGAGTGTTGTCAGTGGGAGGCAAAGTGTTGACTGGTGCAGCAACCCTTCAGGGTTGTGCAGATCACAGTTACGGTGGTACCGAGAGTTTCACAAGGGATGTCCTTCAATTGGACAATAATTAGCAGGTATTTACGTCACATGGAGATGCCCAAAACTGCAATACTGGGCGAGATATAAAACAGAGTTATCATTGATACTACCAAAGGGCTTCCAGTGCCTGCTGCTGACTAAGATGTTTCTATAGGACTGTCACAGGGCTTCAGTGAGCTTTATGATGGCCTGTTGCAGGTTATCGAGCCGGCTGCTAGAAGAATGGAGGAGGTGTGTGGGAGGCGCACGCAGTTAGCAACCCCTCGCTTCTACTGAGGGGTGCAGGAGAAAGAAATAGAGAGGTGTAGGGAAAAGATGGGAGAGGGGAAGAGGCGAGAGGTTGAGGGATGCGGTATAAACGGAACGCCAATGGGGGTAAACCGAGTGTCCTACACTGCAACTTCTGTGAGAGGGGGACGCTGTTGCCTTTCCCACCATGAGGAGGCCCGTGTCTTAGCTCCATCCCAGGCACTCATCTACGCGGACCCAAGTCTAAAGAAAGGCTGTCTTTTAAACGTATTTTTTTTATTAGGCATCCAAACTTTAATTTGGAAACCGTTTCTCCACGGCACATGGCTTTTGGACTACAGTTTAAAGCTCGCTGAGTTGGATTTACAGATAGGCGAAGCAGTGCGCATAGGGTGGGCGGGGCCTAATGCCGACAGGGCGGACACCAACACCGCTTCCAAAGGCCTCAGACACAGAACCAACAACAATAGATCTTGCCGAGGCAAAGCAGCGCATGCGCGCCGCATTCGCAGGCGAGACCTAAAAACTGACTGGCATACTCTAGTCAAGGTAAGCATATATAGGTAAATGACAGATTCGCTGTTCTCATATCCACATATCTTGATGACATAAATATCAATACATATTGTCAAGCCACGTAAATGTGGCATTAAGAATAGTAAGTTCATCCTCACCTTTATTTGCTTACTATGATGACATAGTGATATTCGATTTCTACAGCAATTCCTAATATCAATGACCTCTAAATTCTGATGTACAACCTATGTTCAAGGACATATGAGTTTGTAGTAAGGTAACTGCTATACTTGCTTAAGCATGACCATGCCGGCTGAGAACATCAGTGGCTTGAGAGATGGATCCAGTTAAAAATGCTTTTGACAACATGTGCCTGCAGCTTTGCTAGAGTACTGGTTTGTCTCATTGGTAATATCCCAAAATGTTTTTGGGGACTAGGAGACACAGTAGTAGGTAGAGTAGCACTCTGCCTAAAGCAACAATGTACCAGGCGAGGAAGACACCCTGGAGGAGGGGCACTTACAAAAAAAAACACAATCTACCCTGAGAGCGCAGTCGTGTTCCACTGAAAACTCTGTGTATCCCACTCTGGGGCTAAATTTAGGAAACAAATCTCAATGCCACCACATACAATGATCTGTAACTGTCATTAAATTCTAAAACATGGGCAGAAGGCAGTGAAATACAATTTTTGTCCATAGCCACATTGACAATGGATTTGTCCCCTTCACAACTCCTTCATTCATGAACAAAAGAAGATACACGCAAATATCAAATGCATTTTTTTAAGGGTACCTGAATAATGGTGAACCAGCTGCTGAAGAGTTTCAAACTGGGCCCGCGTTGTGATGTAGTAGCCGCCATTGTCGAGTTTACGTATCTTATAATGCTTTACGTGGTCTCCTTTCATATCGTCCCAGTCACGAATAGATAGTGAATAGGCACCTAAAAAAAGCAGAACAATAGTAATAATCACAAACGCAATCAAGGCTGTGCAAAAAAAACATCAAAGTTACCGGGATCATGATAATCTTCTGGAAAGGTAGGCTATACCATGCCATTTTGTTGATGAAATAAAAACAAAGTATTACCAACCTTTGTACAAATATCATATTACTATGGAAGTCCAATTAGGCAAAACATAATAAATCCATGATCAGGGTATTAGACCGTAACAATGCATTTGCCAGAGCTATTAAAGTACATTTCTCTAAAATTGTGTTAATCAAAGGACTCTCTACTGGACTCCATTAAGTTGTGCATTGCCGGAGGACAGGTATTCTTTTTTAATATTTGGAGATTGATGGGGAGGGTTTTTTCAGAGAGTGCATGAGGGGTGGAAGGGTGACAGTAGTCCAGGTATTTATTTTGTAATTTGCCTGTGGAGAAGGGTGTAACTGGAGGATGATGGTGTTGGGCAGCAGGAGGGCAATTTGTTTTCAAATTCTTTTTTGCATGTTTGGTGCGGCTCCTTCATTCCGCTTCTGCCCAACGTGCATGTTGAAAGCATGTGCAGGTATGAGGGCTCTAAATTCAACATAAAATTCACTCTGCAACCGATTTGATGTCATTCAGAAATGATAGGTGTAATACATACCCTTAATTCACAGCTACACATCTATGATAGACCAAGTTAATTTCAAGAATAGCTTTAATCTACAGAGGCACCATAAGTTGTTACCACATGAGAAAGGGGCATGAGAGGAGACAAAGTGGGCTGGTTAGGGGGTGTCCAAGCTAGTCAACCCACCCAATCCCCTGCGTGGGACTATATCTTCCATGTGCACAGGCATGACAAACCCCGCCATCTCTCGGGTCCACCAAAGCGTCCCTTTTTGAATGGTGTTAAAGAACAAAGGGAGATAGCTTGCGGTAAAAATTGCTGAAGTTCAGAGAAAGGAAGTGAAGAGCCCTTCACAAGTATAACATGCAGTAAGAAAGGTGTCTTGTGTGTTCAGCTCCTGACACAGACCAAGTACCTACTCTAGCAGTCGAAGCAGTATAGCAGTCCTTTCCTCACCCTTCATGCATGCATGGATGCATTGCATAAGATTAAGAAAATCGCTGATTGTTTTTTTTAGAATCTTTTAATATAATTTTTTTGTCAAATTTAAATATTGTACTAAACAAAAATAAGAAAATTGCTGATTTTTTTTTAGAATCCTTTAATATAATTTTTTTGTCAAATTTAAATATTGTACTAAACAGAGCACCCATTCGGATACACATTCTGTGTGAAATAGACAGACTGGTGCACTTTCCCACATGTAATACACCAGTTGTGCCCACAATGTGTTGTTATAAGCGAGTGGAAAGGGGCAGCATTGCTTGCCATCAGGATGAACATTAGACAGAAAGCTACAACTTGCATGTGGCATCTTTGTTTGCACTGTATTTTTCTGACTACTCCCACAACACACCCTTACAACCACTATCCTATTGTAGGCAAAAATGCAACACATTCGTATTATGGGCTAGATTGGCACCAACGGATCTGCCCCATTGGTAGTTTCAGTGGACAAAGTATATTTTATGCCAGTGGGGAAAACATGGGATTTGCTAAGTAAAGCAATTGCTCATATTAATAAAGATAGGTGTTTATTTGTTTGATACCAGTGTCTTACAGCGACAAACGTGTCAGATTAAATGGACTGATCCCGCTGAGTGTAAAATGGAATTGTGGGAAGCTCTTGAGAGATTGCAAATAAAATACATTTACAATATGTACATTCCTTTAATTTATCATTTCTTTGTAGAGACTTCGGTATCAGAAAAAAAACTCTCATCTTTCTCTAGTGATGGAAAGTATATCAGCCCACTGTAAAGAATAAAGGAAAGAATGCACCAGCAGAGAGTGGGTGAGGACGATGAGTGGGGAACCAATCACCTCCTTGAGTTACCAAAATCCTGTAAAGAATGCTATTTGACATCAATAACATAACAGTGTTGCTTTAAGGCACAGCGGTGAAATGGTAAACCAAGAATAATTTAAATGAATGCAATATTTCAAATAATGTCTGTGGATTGTTAGCAAGAAATTCTTCAGTATGTCTTCTCAAATGTTTTTCCCACAGGAGGTGGAGTACCTGAATGACAAATTAGAGACCCTTGAACATGTTTGTGTTATTGTCAGAGAGGCACAAGCTCTAGTTTATCAATATCGATGAGTTAAGTCTAGTTTCATTCTCCAAAACCCCTCCAGGATAGGTATTAGTACAACACATATGACAAGGAACTGGATGCTGGGGTTTAATATCTGGTATATATGCTCTCATACCAAGTGAAACATCTATCAAGGTTCATGAATGACCTTGGTGCAGCATTGAGAGATGAAGAAAGGTGAGAAAAATCAATCAAGTTTCTATAAAGGTGTGAATGGCCGTGCTGCAGACGTGAGAAAGGAAGAAAGGTGTGAAAATACTCAGATGGGACCTTCAGCTAGTTTCGGAATAATGAAATCAGAAATTGCAGAACCTTTGCAGGGAGCAACCCTTCTGCTGTGAGAGTTCAGTGAATAGCTAAATACCTCTACTCTTGTTGGACAACAGCCTCATATTCCTAGCACAATTCACTTTTAAGAGCTGGTTACCATAGGCAAGTTGAAGATCCAGTTGATTGGTGGGTGTCCTTTTAAAAGATGCTGCAAATGAGCCTGGCTGTCCATTGCGATTGGTCTAAGAAAAGATTAGATCTCCCCTTGAGAACATGCTATGTATGCTGAAGTCTTCTGAACTCTTGAAAAGATTTCTAAGCTATTGTTGTAAAGAGTGAGATGAAGAGAGGAATTGTTTTTCAATTGAGTTTTTAAAAGGTATAATTACAAATGCTCTTAATGAGTTTGAAGGGGAAAGAAGTAGTGTCTTTTTAAGTTGGCTCATCAGAGACAAAGATACATTCTGCCCTGACCGTTGAAATCAGAAAATGTAAAGCTGGAGAAGAGAAGGCTGTCTGCCTCCACGGCTTACTGGGAACATAAACTGATCATTTAATCATCAATTCCCAACTTGTGTATGTGACTTTTTCCTGGGTTGCTCAAAGCCGTTTTATTTCCTGGGGAGAATATTAAAGCTCAAAACTGCTGGTCCCACTTGCACAAACCTCCCCCTTAACACAGGAAGAAAAAAGAGACCAGAGAAAAGGCTAGACTGCTGAAGAAAATACACTTAAGCAGGAAATACTCAGAGTTGGATACCTCCATCGCCTCAGCCTGGCCTTATGTTCCGAGGGATAACTTTGTGCAAAATGGGAGAGTGTCTCCTCACCATTCTGTGCAGTGAGAAGAGACACCTCACTAGGGTGTTTGAACAAAATATTGAATCAAAAATATTGTATGGACAAAATAATGCGTCAAGAATATAACGGACAAAAATATTGTGAAGGTAAGTTTCTATAGGTAAGAAAAGTTTTACTATACTGAACTCCATATATATATATACCTTGACGATAGATATATCTTCAAGGTACATAGAAGTGGAGTTAATGATAGTAAAACTATACTTACCTATTTTCACTTACCTTCTCAATATTTTGGGCCTCTATATTCCTGACACGGTGCTCTGTCCACACAATATTTTTAGCTTCAATAGTCTATCAGACAACCCTTACTACGTTCAAATGTAAACAAAATATGTGAACAACTGCAACTAAGTTCATTGGTAGATATATTTCCCAACAGACTTATAATCACAAATTCAAGCTATTTTCACAACTTTAATAAGTATTTATAAAAGTCATGGTACTGCTTTCATAGTTGTATGTAATGTGCAAAATATGAAATGATTATCATTGGGAAAAGTGTAGTGAATTTCCAACAACTTTATCAGATCTTGACGTGGTAATCACTGCACACAGTCAACCACAGGGCAAAATATAAGTAAAGCATAACCAACCTACCTTTGGTGGTCTCACTCTCACGTATGAGGTAAGTACCTCTAGGGTTTCCAAAGGATAACAGCTGCCTCTCAGCATCCTTTCGGCCAAGTTTGCCAAAGTACCACCTTTGATACAATGCAAATAATATGTTAGCATACTGACAAACACACTGATATAGGTTTTCAGAACTGAACATTGAGGTCCATGTACTAATAATGGAGAATGCAACAATGAATACTGATTTTTATGAAGAAGTGATTAAGAAGAACCCATTATGAAGAAAACTTTACTTTAGACTTCTTAACTACTGTGAGGAAACCAGTACGAGGAACATCGGAATAAGGAAAATGTTTGACAATAACCCTAAATGTAACCTAAACTATCATCTTGAAAACAGCTGTAAATCTAAACTTGACACCATCCAGACACCCAACCTCAAGCCTACATCTTACTTTAAACATACCATAAAAAAACTGTTAACCCTAAGCCTTATCCTTAACCCTGAATTTTACCCTTACTCTAACCCAAAACCGAACCATAACGACTAAGCCTGGGCGGAGCTGACGGAGCGGCACTACGCGGAGGTCCACGGAGTTGAGGCCCAACTCCGTGGAAACTCCGCTCCGCCGCCTGCCTCCACCCCTCCTAGGAATAATCACATTAAATATACTTTAAAGGTTAAAAAAATGAACACTTATCCTAACTGCGTCGTCCCCGAGCTGCCGTCCTCCTCTTCCTCGGTTTCACAAAGATCTGCGCATGCGTGCGCGCCCGTGCATTTCTCATAAAGAATGCGCATGCTCGAGCACATGCGAAGATCATCGTGAAACCAAGGAAGAGGAGGACGGCAGCCCGGGGACGCCGCAATTAAGGTACGTGTTGCTTTTTTAACCTTTAGAGTATATTTACAGAAATTCTCCTGGGGTGTGGGGGCGGGGCTGGGCAACTCTGCTCCGCTGCTGAGTGTGCCGAGTGGAGCTCTCCGCCCACGGTTAATAACGACAGGCCTAACCATAAACCCTAAATTAATGCATAAATCAAATCTCAGGCCTAACTTAAACTTTAAAATAATCCAAACAAAAACCCAATTTTTTATCTTCCAAACAACTATCCTGATACCTGTAGACAACTCTAATCCTAACTATACTCTTAAACTTAATCATAATCCTTAATGTTAGACCAGTCAGCCTTAGGGTGGTCTTCCCCCAAAACGTTTTGCCTTACTCCTCCATTTTTAGTTGTAAGTCCATAGTATAGTGGTACTACAAGTACCATGGCATGCAAATGAAATGCTACTAGTGGGCCTGCAGCACTGATTGTGATACCCACCTAAGTAGCCTTTTAAACATCTCTCAAACCTGTTACTGCCGCCTGTGTGGGCAGTTTTAAAGTAACATTTCAACCTGGCAAAATAAACCCTTTGCCAGGCCTAAACAATGCTTTTTAATACATATAAGTCACCCTTAGTGTAGGCCCTAAATAGGCCTGAGGGCAGAACGAAGTGTACTTAAAACATTGAACATGCACTATTACGTTTTACCTGTCCTCGTATTGTTTTGTAGCCTTTATGTGATGACACACCAGCTCTGTAAAGATGCCTATTCTGTGTGCTTTGGTGATGTGCTTTTTGATGGAATGCAATATGTAAGTGTTTCTTGCTAATCAAAACTTAAATAAAGACAATTTCTAAAAAAAATACATTTTACCTGTCCTGGTAGTGAAAAACTCCTAAATTAGTTTTTCACTACTTCAAAGCCTACCTCTCTCATAGAATAACATTGTGTTTCCTTATTACATTTAGTAAGTAGGAATGTTGAGTTTGGTATCTAAAGAATTATATTTTAAAACCCTCCTTAATGGTAAAGTCGGATTTTATGTCACAATTCTGAAAATGCCACTATTAGAAAGTTGCCATTTTCTTGTCCTAACCATTTGGTGCATGCAGCCTGTTCCTGGGTCACATGACTAGGTGTAACTGCCAGTTGGTCTAAGTGTATTTTTCACAGACAGTGAGACAAAGGGGGAATAGGTGTTGGCAGGATGGAGAATCTCTGACTTGATGAGGGGGAGCAGCTGTTAACTGCCACACGTGCACATCCCAAAGGCTCAGTCCAGCACACTCACATATGGTTTGGACACAAGTCTTTTGTGACACCAGACAAGCTGGTGCCAGGGCAGGGAGGCAGAAAATCCCATGCACCTCCAGTGGTGAAACCGCCAAAACATTCTCCTACTTCAAAATGGGAACCATGTATAAATATTGGACCTTCAGACCCAACTTTTCAGGACACATTTAGGATCTGTGGAAGACTCAGAAGGACTGCAGTTGTGGTCTGCAAGGACTGCTAATCTGCAGCTTGAGTGAAAAGGACTGAACCTGCATCTTGATCCCTGCACCAGCTGAGTGACTCACAGGGCTAGTTGGCTGGCCTGATCAGAGCCTCAGGGACCGAAAAGGTTCCAGCTACCTTGAACCCAGCACTTGGACTCTTTCTGCTGTGAGTCTTGCCCTCCAAGTGGTGCCACCCCAGTCCCAGACTCCTGGAAGTGAGCCTGAATTTGCTTTGAAAGTTCAGCTGTGGTCCCAGCAGACCCAACACAGCACAATGTACCGCTGCGCAACCCCCCATTGAAACCGCTGCATGACACATCCCCAACGCAGGACCTCCGCAGCTGCTCAAAACCACCCCTGTGTGATGCTTCTCAATGCAAGTCTTTACATCAAAGCCACACTGCTCCTCAGAACTGCTGCTGCACGACACTTCTCAATGAAAGTCCTCTCATCGCAGCCCTGCAGCTTTTGATCAGTGGGCCTAACTTGGTCCCTGTATTTGGCTTGGATTCCATCGCGGACAGCCTGTACTTGTTACTTTCTGCTGGTCTGGTGCAACCAGATAACCAGAGTTGGTGCTTTGTGTTTTTAGGCACTATTTTTTATCAAAATCTTTACAATTGCATATCTCTGCTTCTCCTGATTGGATCTGCATCACTTTGGTCTCAAAAAATTTATTACAATCTATTCTGTCTTTCTAAATTGGTGTGGGATTTTCCTTGTGTTGTTTTTTTTACTTTATTACTGGTTGGAGTGCAGCATAAATACTTTACAAATTACCTCCAAGTTAAGCCTGACTGCTTGTGCCAAACTGCAAAAGGGTTAAGCAAAGGTTAATTTGGGGTTGCTTGTGACTTCGCCCTGAAATTGTGGCTGATGCTCGAGTAGGGTTTCACTCCCTCAACCAGTAACCCAATTTCCAACACTTACCCTTACCTTAACCCACGTACTTAAAATTACCCTGACTAGCAGCCAAACCCTAACTATAGTCTTAATTTTAAACCTATACTCAATCTATCTAAAACCTTGACCCTAACTTAACTTAAAAAGAACTCAACAACAAACCTTAGCCCTCCCCTTCACATAATTCTACCATAGTCTTTTCTCTACATTTACACACAACTCTAGCCCTATAATCCTGACATAATGAAAAAGATGGGTTCCCAATGTATACCTCAATCCAAACATTTTCACGTTTCTTCATTTTATTTTCCCTATCTAAGCTTTTTTTTGTATGTCAATTGTACAGTATTATGTATTAATATATTTATATGTACTTATGAAGACTAACGTCAGTAAAGTTTTAACCTAGAAAAGGTTAAAAAAAAAAATAATTGGCGACTGGGTGGAGGGAGCATGAAAGGGGGCAGTGGAATATGCAGAAAGACTTGGAAGAGAAAAGAGAATGGAATAAAGGGACCTTAGCACTTGTAAGTAGAGCTTCCAGTCAAAGAATACATTTTTTAATTGCATCCCCTTACTGAGATTGAGGAAACCAAGAGAGGGGATATGCTATTGCTTCCTTTCTTAAGCCTAAGGGTCTTATTTAGAGTGTGTGACGGAGTATCCTGCCCACCAAACTCTAAATAAAGGCCAAAGATTTCTTACGATTAAGTCACTGCAGGGAGTCTCTGGAAGTAGTTGGTTGTTTGTTAAGCATGTCCATGAGAATGTTGCTTTAATAGTTTGTAGGATTGCACACTGGGTTAATTATAGAAAGATATGCTTGTAATTAGCTGGCAAGTCAAAGCTCTGAACCAGAAAAATGGAACCCCGAACCGTTCCAGATAATTAAGGTTTGCTTAGTACTGTAGGGGACTGATAGCTGTTTATGAAGTTCTCACATGGTGGGTGCGAATTGCACACAAGCTTTCTGAGACCAGGGTGTCATCTTGCAATAAAACATATTCCACATCACAAAATGTGCACGTGCAGAGGGGCACAAAATAACTTTCCTAATGAATATTAATTGGGCCGGTCGCTACTTGCAATCCTCTACGATTGGTTATGACTGCAGGGATGTTGGCTTACAAGGCCATCTGACTTGATTCACAAATTCCTTGGAGAATCATATACCCCCCCCCCCCAACCCCAAATTAACCTTTGCTTGACCCTTTTGCAGTTTGGCACAAGCAGTCAGGCTTAACTTGGAGGTAATTTGTAAAGTATTCATGCTGCACTTCAATCAGTAATAAAGTAAAAAAAAAACACAAGGAAAATCCCACACCAATTTAGAAAGACAGAATAGATTGTAATTAATTTTTTGAGACCAAAGTGATGCAGATCCAATCAGGAGAACCAGAGATATACAATTGTAAAGATTTTGATACCCTTGTGTTTGCTTTTTAAATCTGGGAGTTTTGTATTCTCATTTTAAGGATCCGTTATTGAGAAGACTTTAATCAAGTGTACTTTCCAGAATTAAGATGTATTCCCAAAATTTAAGATAATTGGGTGACTCTCCTGGGCACTAACGGTGCAAGTGAACTGTGCAAGGCTTAATGATCCAGGTGCAAAAATCATACTGCCACAAGCAGGAAATTGTTAGTTGATTATCTAATTAAAACAGAACCTCACCTCCTCGAATATAAGTTTAACGTTTATGACAAATCCATTTGTTTAAATTCTCTTTGGCATGAATTTGCACACAATGTCTAACTGCAAACTCCATTGTCTCCATGTGCGTGTGTGAATTTAAAGGGTCTGTCGAGTAAATGATGTCACAATATATCTCAAAACCCAAGCTGACATCATCAAACAATAGAACATTCAAGAACTGTTGGTGATCGTTAGAGACGCTTGAGAACTGTTCGTCCTGTTAACTGGATGGCCCCTTTAAGGTGTGAAATTAGCTTTGGAGGCGGGAGCTAATCCATGAGCTTCCGCATTCTGAGCCACCCCATGTCTGGAATTTGTATGAGCATGTGAGAAGGTAGTTCTGACGTCATAGCCAGTCAGTGCTTGGGATCTGTGCTCATGGTTTAACATAAAGTGGGCACTTGCCCAATTAAAACTGACCTGAGGCCGTAAACCCATATAGGCTAGGCTCCTCGACACTTTATCAGTGGCCATAATACACAGCATGCCTGACCCTATTCAAATCCCAAAGTTCTGCCATTTCTGGTCAATTAAGGCAATATTTACATATGCCATGTACATGACAAACGTGGCCCAAAGACCCTTTCTACAACACGGAATGCGTAGGCGCACCTCATGTGCAGCCACATTTCCTAAGAGGTGTTGTATGAACCCAGGAAAATAAGGTAAGTGGTCCTTCCTCCCATCACTCGGGAGGGTTTTACCCCAGCTAAAGCAGGGCAGGCATCCCTCAACCTTTAGTGGAGCTGGGGAGCACCCACAAGGGTGCTTCTGAGCAGCGATGGATTGACAGGAGAATGGCAACATATTTTGTAATTTACTACAACTGCCATAAAAAGAGCAATAGTATAAGTACTACTAACATAACCCAGACTTGAGTGCAGCACAGACACCATTTCTTGCTGGAGTCCAGTATTTCCCCACTCCAGGACTCCACACACAATGGCTTCAGAGCTGGATTAGCCATTCTGCCACTCTGGCATTTTCCAGGTGGGCTGCAGGCTAAGAGGGGCGCTGTCAGCGCAGGATGGACTGCAATGACCCATCTATTTACTTTTATTTATTTATTTATTTATGAGTTTTATAGAGCGCAAATTTGACCCGTTAGGGTATCAGAGCGCTTTACAGGTAAATAAAGCAATACACAGAACAGGATTAAACATCAACCAGTTACGGATCGAGTAGTAGGGGACACGGTGCAGGATACATGAAGGAGATAAGGGCATGTATTTACATGTTACATATCCAAATACTCATGACACGATAACATATTACAGATTACAATTACAAATGTTCAAGACAAGGCTACAAGTTTCTGATGGGGTAACTAGATAATCCGAAGGGAGGCAATGGATGACCATAGATCAGGGCCATGGGGATGGTGGAGGCCAGGTTTCAGCTAGAAATTTACCCATAAGGAAGGTTTTGGCCTCCCTTTTGAAGCGAGTCAGAGAGGGGATTCTTCTGATGTCAGGTGGGAGAGAGTTCCATATTCTTGGAGCAGCCCAGAAAAAGCCCGATTGTACGTTTTTACATCCATGCCCATCCATGCCCTCAAAGCCGCGTTCTAGTAGTGACCTCCCACAGAACAGGACTGAATGAATGAATGAATTTTTATTTATTGCACAGTTACTTAAAACCATTTGCAATATAATTTACAAACAGATTAAAAGAGAGTAAAAAGAACCCTGTAAAATGCGTTTACATACAACATTATTAAAACATAAAAACGGCAAGAGATTTGCCAATGCAATCTTTTGCAAGTTTAATGTAGGTTCTATAGTTTAATAGTAAAAAATGATGTCTGGAGACTAATTGTTTAATGAACCAGATTGTCTTTCGTGTTGCCTGGCCCCCTCTTCCACCATAAGTCGAAGCGCGGCCATGTATCTCCCAAACCTGGCCAAGTCTTCCGGTAGCATACAGGAGAAAAGTGCAGAGGCAGCTTCTTTTACTGTCCGAGCCCCGTTACGCAGCCATATTTGTTTTAAAAGGATCTGACGGAGCTGAAGCATACCGGGACAACAACAGATCAGGTGTAGCAGAGATTCATGTTTGAAATTGCAAATTCTACATCTGATTATATGTTCAAGGGACTTCCACCCAGGATTTAGTTCTTTGATTGGGAGGGGCACTAGTCTGGCCCATACAATGTTTTTGAGTGCTTTCCTTCCCAAGGCTTGCTTGAGGTAGGGCTGGATTTTGTGCCCTGCATATGATGTTGACAGCCCAAGAGAACCTATTCTCGTGACATGTGCCGCTAGGTCGTTTGTATGGGACAGTTGGTAACATTGTTTGTTAATTGAGTTTTTAATGGCCAGATAATTTATAGATTCTTTGTCCCAATTTTCAATTGCCAAACTCAGTGTTGCCACTGCTTTTTCCATATAGCATTGCCACGGGTTGATTGATCCTCCATAAATAGGCTTCTGCATGCTTTTTAAACTTCCGGGTGGGGCTGTCAGGACTTGATAGTAGTATTTTGCGTGCATTCCCAAACATTCTTTGCTTTGTTGGTTCAGTCCGAATTCCAAACGAATTAGGCTCTTGCGAGTGTATTTGGGCAGTTTGAAGATGCGTTTGTAGGCCAGGCATTGTACTTTGTCCAACATTGCTTCCATTTATCCGGGAATGCCTGCTGTGCATAGCCTGCCGTTGCCCTGATTTTGGCTTGTATTACTTTTCTGATAGGGACTGTTGTTGGACTATGCATTAACTCATTTAGCTTGCATAGGGCATAAGTTGTTGACTGTGCCCTGGCCTTCATTTTGTGGAGATGTAAAGTTGCTTTGCCTGTTTCACTTAACCAGCACCCGAGGTAGTTGTAAGATTTTGCAGTGGCAATAATTTCTTTGCCCACGTGCCATTTTAGTAAGGCTTTTTTAGGGAGATTGCCAAAAATGACCACTTTTGTTTTTTGAGCATTGATGACAAGCTCATTTATTTCGTTATAATTATTGAGGGCGTCTAGGCCCCTTTGTAGCCCAATTTTTGTGTGGTCCATTACCACTAAATCATCTGCGTATTGTAATATTTGGAGTTTGTTAGTTCCAATTTTAGGAGTTATCAAGCTGGCATTGTGAAGGTTCTTCCCCAGGTCTGCGGTATATAGGTTAAACAATGTAGGGGCAAGTACACATCCCTGTTTTAGTCCTCGGTTTGTCAAGCCCTTCTTCGTTGTGGTATTATCAACTAACTTCACTTTAATCCAGGTATTACTGTATAATGAGATAATGGCGTTGAGGAGACCTACAGGGATGTGCCAGTTGCGCAGTTTGACCCAAAGCTTGTGTCGGGGCACCCCATCAAAGGCTGCTGAATAGTCAACAAAGCAAGCAAAAACTGGTTTGTTGTTTCTGCCATTTGCTTGCTGACTTAGATACTACATGGCCACAATGTTATCGGTTGTAGAGCAACCTTTACGGAATCCGGTCTGGTAGGGGGGAAGGATTTCGTTCTCTTTAATCCATGTGTTTAATTCATTCAGTAAGGTGCTAGCATAGGCTTTTCCTTCGATATCCAAGAGGGCGATTAATCTATAGTTTTTTGGGTCTGTATTGTCTCCTCTCTTGAAAATTGGGTGTAAAAATGACCCTCGCCATGAGTCAGGCACCTTTGCTTTCAGTCGACATTCGATGAAAAGTTCTGATAAAATTTTCCCCCAATAAGCTGGGTCTTCTCTAAAGATAGCTCCTGGAAGACCATTGGGCCCGGGTGCCCCATCTTTTCTTATCTTTTTTATTACTTGTATGACTGTGGTACAGATTTGTTCTTTGCCCAGGCATTCCACTGAGTTCTCCTCGTCTCTATTTGCACTGATTGAGGGACAAATCTCGGAGCTTTCAAAGGCTGTAGAGCTCACTTTTTCGATATAGATAGTCGCGACGTGTCTCAGCCATGCATCTGCGTGTACGGAATTACGCCCGTCTACTTTTCCTTTCTCCAGGCTAGCTATGAATTGCCAGAGCTGACGTTGTTTATGTGGTTTTGAAAGCTCATGTATTGTTACCCAGTCTTTCTCTATTTTATTTTGCTTAGGTGACCATAGCAAATGTCTACGCTTTTTGGATAAGTCTTTACACAAATCCCTTGTTGCTTGAGTTCCTACCATTCTTTGTGCTCTTTTAGCCTTCTTTAGTTTACGTGTTATTGTGTTTAGTTTTGTGTTATTGAAACTGAATTGAGAGGTATGCGTTGTCGTTCCATATGGACTGACTTGATGTCTGTTGACAAGTATAGATTTTAGAGTACCAATCCAGCTTGTCCAATTGTCCAAACTGGGTTGAGTTCCAGGATGCTTGTCTTTACGCTCTTGTTTTTCTTTCCATACGTTGAATAGCCTGACCTGATGCTTGTTCCATTTTAGCCTTTTAACTAGTGTATGTTCTTCAGTCCCTGTTGAGTGTGATACTACAGTTACTGGTTCCCTCTGTGTAATGCTGAAGGTTAATTCCACCTGTAACAATTTGTGGTCACTAGTTTCGTGAGATTTTACTTCAAATTTGACTATTTTTTGAGCAACAAGGCTGCATAAAAAGATATAGTCGATTGTGGAACAGTTTTTAAATGTGGGTATGCCCAGGTGTTTGGGATTCAAACTTTTCCAGATTTCATTTGCGGACTTTAGGTCATAGTTTTGCAAAAAGGAATTAAAAGCTCTTTCCGAAGTAGTTACACACAGCCTTTCATTCTTGTGTGCTCCCAGGTGGTGCAGATTAAAGTCTCCTACAATCACTTTGGCCAGTCGAGGTTTGCTATGGATGATTTCCTTTATTAATGTTATAGTATTTTTTGTGGCTTCCAATCTTTCCTGACCGTATGCGTTTAAGTACAAGTTTATAACTAGGATTGAGGCACAATCATCTCTGTCCCTCTCTCCCTCTATTACAAGCGCCTGTAACACGTCAGACTCGATTTTTACCCTTTTTACTGTTATCTCGTTTGTATGTTTTACATAAATTGAGATTCTCCCTGAGGGTCTACCAAACCGATTCGGTTTGGTTGCTAATTTATGGAAGCCAGCATAGCCTTCAAGGTGTACATAATCTGTGGCCCAAGTCTCTTGGAGGCATACGATATCTCCTTCCTGCAGTATTTTTATTGCTGTTTCATGTTTAAGTGCTTTACGTAATCCTGCCACATTCCAAGAGATAATTTTGAGTTTGGTGGGTGATTTATGTTTGATGTATGTTGTATTGGACGTTTCTGTTATTATCGGTATTGCAGTGGAAGGCCCTTGTTGATTCCCTAGAGTATTTAATATGCCCAATTGGTCATCAGGAATAGAGAGCACCACTTTGTAACTCTCTGCTTCTCCTACTAAATTGATCGTTACTTTGAGTTTTCAGTGGCCCATCTTCATTTACTGTCCTACATATGGTTGTGTCCTCCTGTCTCCTTACTGATATAGTTAACTTCTTGTAGTTTCCGTCTAGGTTTATTTTTGAAGTCCCTCGTAGTATCCCCTGTGGGTGCTCTTTCATAGTCATCGAGCGCTTAGTTATGTTTACCGGCTCCAATAGAATTGATGGATACCTTTCTTGTTCTGGTGCACTTACAATAATACCCCAGCTTTTAAAGATATCTTTTTCTATGAGCACTACTTCAGACATAAGATGATTTGACCATGTCACTATGGTATCTTCTTTGCTGAGGTCTTCCTTGTTTAATTCAAATTGGACACTCACTATATCCTCGCTTTTTATATGAGATAGTGAGGGTATGTGTTGCAGGAGCCTTAGTATATTCCCCCTGTTCAATGTATCGTGTCTCCCCTTCGATTTATACTGCGGTTGAAGGATTGTTTTACACATAGTTCTAGTGTACGCAGGTGTTAGTGATGTACCTAACACATGTTCGGGGTGTGAGGTTTCTTTACAATGTGTCTCACCTGATACGTTGTCAGTATAAGTGGGCACAATTTTTCGGTTTTTTGATCCCAATCCAGTTGGTTCCTTAAATAACCCGTGTTCAGTTTTGTCTCTAGCAGTTTCAGTTGTTGTTTGTACAATTTTCTTTGTTGCTCCGCCGTTTTCGGTGGGCTTTAGGACCTGAAACTCTAGTGGTTTTGATGTTACGTTATCTGAATGATCTACTTCACCCAAGGATTTATTATGTTTTTGGGTGTTAATGAATATGGGGTATAATTTGTTTGACGATTGCTTTTCCTGATTTGAGGGGGAGTTAATTGTAACCTCCGTGGAGCCGTGAGTGGACTGACCCCAGCTCTTTCTAATTTGTGCAGTCTCTTGACGTTTTAATTGTTTTTTTAATTTTTTCTTCTTTCGTCGTGACAAGTTTACGTTGGTATTACTAATTGGATTTTCCTGTTCCTTTTCCTTATCGGGGGTTCCTTTAGTTTCTATTGTTTGAAAGGTAGTTATTAGGTCCATATTTTTGTTTGTGATTAAGTTTGTACGATCCTTTTTTAAGCTATTTTCTTGGCTGACTTGCTCAGTTATTGGAGTTATTCTATTGCCTGTTATTTGCATGGATTGTATTTTTAGGTCTTCAATAAGGGTGGTGAGCACTTCCGGGATTAATGCCAATTTGTCAATTGTTGGCCCACAAGCGCAGTCTGTGTTTAAAGAGGTTGCGTATACTTGGGCTCGTGTTATCAACTTATTCAAGTTAGCCAGTTTTTGGTCAATTACGGATATTGTTGTTGCCATGATGTTGAGCAGATCTACTTGGACATCCATCTTGTTTGATTGATAGTTCAAAGCCTCCAATGTGAGTTGGGATGTTTTAAAGAAAATGTCCCATATTGTTCCTGCGCCTGTCGTTGCTTCTGAATGTGTAATGTTAGTGGTTTGGCCCTGATTGTCCTTTACCGGAGAGTTATTAAGGGAAGCTACACTTTTGGCTGTTGGATGGGTTTGAATTTTATCTCTGCTGTTTAGAGTTGTGTGCTCTGAAGTATGAATCAACCAGGTGTTGGCATCATCTCCCTCTCCTCCTTGATTTTTTTCTTCTGGACCCTCGTTTGTTATGGCGTTTTGTATGGTGGGTGACAATACTGTATAAGTCATTGTTTGTGTTTTATTATCAATTGCACTTATATCCACATGTTGTTCCACGTGTTGAGAGAGGTTTGAAGGGGGCTTGTTGATTATTACCTGTACCTCAATTGGTTGTTGGGCCCTGGTGATCTGAGATTGCTCTGGAGATTTTTGTAGTAGTTGTTTCACGGTGGTTTCTGTGAAGTTTTTGTCCTGTTTTAATAAAGGTTCTCCGTTCATCAGGAGTTCCTGGTCCATCGTGGACCCCCATGATTGTTCCATTTGTTCTTTTTTTACTTGGACCTGCTGTGGCCCAGTAAAGGTTACGGGCTCTATATTAAATTGATCTTTCTTTAAGTTTAAATTTGTGGTACCTGAGTGAATAAACGGTGGGATTGGCGATGGTAGCCGACGATCCCATCCTTCTTGCTCATCATAATGGGATAACATTGCATCCGCCGGGTCTTTTAAAAAGTTAAACTTATTTGGTATACTAGTCGATTTTGCAAACATTCTGTATACTGGTGAAATTAAGGGCTGCACCGCACCTTCTGATTTTACTTTGTTATTTTTTGCGGTTGGTCCTTGAAATTTCTTTTTCCTTTTTGTTAGTGGAAGTATGGATCTCTCTCGTCCTGACCTCATAATATTTGTAGAATACACCTTTATTGCTCCTGATTGTGTTCAACTTTATACTGCAGAACCGGCCTGGTAGTAACCTGTCTCAGTTGGTGACCCAAAACACCCCCAACTGTCCTTGAGACTTGGGCAATAGGCTTGAATAAACTACACGCCTGTACCCTTCTATAGTCACAGATACCGGTAATACTGAGCACTAGAAAGGTGCACTATCCACTGTGAGCTGTGGCTTAGGGCATTAACCACCGGTGGTCATGACCATAGTGCCCACAATCAATGCCGAACTCCAGGGGGCAGGTAATAGACAGATACAAAAAAGTCGCCACTCACCGGTCTGTGGGGGTGCGGTGTAGAGGTGCAAGTCCACTGCAGTCGTCAGTCGGGCCGTATAAACAGGAGGTAGTCAAGGGATCAAACGACCGGGGAACCAGGTAGGGGCGGAGGGATGGATAACCACCCCCCTGCACCACAGGTCGCAACAAAGACCAGCCTCAAGACCTCCACCGCTGTTACAAGCCACCAGTCAGCCAGTCAGCCGACAGCCACGGCCACAGCCGCAGCCTACACCCCCCGCCGACCGCTATTGAGAGCAGTGGGCTGATCAGCGAGCAAATGCTGTGTTCAGTATTTGTGTCTCCTGCCCTGTTCAAAAAGGCAGGGACAGCAGGGGGCAAATGTTCTGCAGCACCGTCCGCTGAAGTTTCCGGTTCAAAAATGAATTTACAAGTGTTTTTTTTTGTTTTGTTTTTTTTGCTCCCCTCCCCTCCGTGGGGCAAGTATCAAGGCTTCAGATGTTCCGAGGGGGGCTAGCGGTGGGCAGGCACTCGGCAGCGCTCGCCTCCACCGAGCTCACACGCGGCAAAGTAAAATTCCCCACCACGGCTCCGGCGGACCTCGAAGAGATGCAGAAAGGAGTGTGACCACGGCCGCTAAATCCCGCACAGCACAGCACTGCACTGGCTGTTCCAGAAACCTCCGTCACGGGTGCTAGCTGGAAGCTCACGGTGCTCTGCTCTGCCTCGCGGCCCACCTCGGTGCCTCAGCTGGGTCGCTCCTCCCTGAGCTTGCCTCGCCCACCCGCTCGGGAGGCTGTCACTGTTCCAGGAATCAGCACCGTTCTGCTCCGCTCAGTCCGCAGTCCGCAGCTTCTGCCTCAGCTTCCGGTTCAACTACTTGGCGCAGTGAGGCGGAGTGCAGGTCTGCAGTGTGGGCTGTTATGCAGAACAGGACTGGTTTGATTATTTTGTTCAGGAATGTATTTGGTATCTAGTCTAGGACTTACATCCTCTGATAACCCACTCACACTGATGATGCCATCCGCGACCTTGGCCACACATTTACTGGCATTCTGAAAGACTTTAATTAGTTTGCTCCTGATAAATGGCACGAGTTGCCCAAAATGCATAGAATCTCTAATCTGACATCTAAACATATCTGAATATTAGAAATTTACATTTGTATTGCTTTGAATGGATTAAAAGGATTTCCAACTGGAGAAAGACATATTAATGGCTGTTTTGTGTGGTGTCCTGTACTACAGAAAGATTTAACCCTATGAATGTATGGTTTTAATTTACTACCTGGGGATCAAGGCCAATGGTTAGGGTTTACACTCGTGTATTAAAACATCGAAATTGAGCTCCTTTAATGCAGGATTGCCTGAGATAATCCTTTGTAATCACAAAGGGGCTCCACAGTGTGAGGAGGAGGGAACAAGAGGTGTGAGGTTCTAGGAGCTAGCGGCCTCCATTGCTAAATGTTTACCACAGAAAGCTGCTCCTAGTGAAACGTGACCCTACTACAGTTATAAAACCATTGTGAGTGGGGGCATCTCACAAAAAGTAATGGACTGGTCTCACACACCACCTGGTGTCATGCTTCATCATCGGCCAGTCCTCGCCCTCTAAAACCTTCGTTTGATAGAGGGCGGGCATACACCTGAAGACAGGGATGCACTTCTAAACTAAAGAGTGGGGGCCAGTGAAAAGGAATGTGAGGTTAAAAATCATTATAGTTACCAGAAAATCAGTGTTAATGTGGCTAATAACTATATGATACTAAAAACATAGGACGGTGGGTGGGGTATTTAGTGTCCCCTAAACGGGGAGTGGGAACATCCGGGAGGACCGGGAGCAGTTACCTAGGACGAACTAGGGATTCTTTCCTGAGACAAATGAACAGGAGTTTTCCCTCCCCTCCCCCCATGTGGCAAGTAGTTTTTTCAACTAGGGCTTGACGTTTGGAAGCCATTTAGGAAGCGGAGTGCAGCCTTTGCCACACCCGCACAGTGGTACTTTCTTGCCACCAGTTGGTAAGAACGGAGCCCCCCTGTTTACACTTAGGTCCTGATGAATGCCCTGGACCCACTTGGGCCTACATGGCAGAAACATGTTGACCATTCACGAGACGGTTAGGGGACACTAAATACCCCACCCACCGTCCTATGTTTTTAGTATCATATAGTTATTAGCCACATTAAAACTGATTTTCTGGAAACTATAATGATTTTTAACCTCACATTCCTTTTCACGGGCCCCCACTCTTTAGTTTAGAAGTGCATCCCTGTCTTCAGGTGTATGCCCGCCCTCTATCAAACGAAGGTTTTAGAGGGCAAGGACTGGCCGATGATGAAGCATGACACCAGGTGGTGTGTGAGACCAGTCCGTTACTTTTTGTAAGATGCCCCCACTCACAATGGTTTTATAACTATAGTAGGGTCACATATCACTAGGAGCAGCTTTCTGAGATAATCCTTTTGCATAGATAGCAGCTGAAAAATCATCACCAGAACTTTTTATCTCTAGACTAAAATAGATCAAGCATTTTAAAAGGTTCTGAAATGATACATTTTATTTTTGCCACAAGTACGAGAACTCAAAGATGGTGTCAACAAATGCAACTTCGTTCTTCATCCTAATGACAGGGCCCAGTTCCCAAGGTATAATACCAGAATTTTGAGTTTTAAATATTGTGCTACATAAACACTGTAGCTAGAATATGGACTACCAAAATAGGGTGAAGGTAAATATATACAGTAAAGCATAGATTTACTATTCTTACCACTACATTTATGTAAATTATGATATATGTACCTTTAATGCATGTAGATGTGGAGTTAAGAATAGTAAATCTATGATTACCTATCTATACTTACCTTCTAAAGATTTTCTACTTGTGATATTTTTGTAGTACAAAACTGTTGTGCTCGCTATTCTGACATACAACTGTCCCCAAGGAGTACGATCAGAGACCCCGTGCGTCCCGGGGAGTGGGCTTAGTGGAAATGCGGGGCTAGTAGAAGAATATCAGTTTCTCTGAATTCCATTTAACTTATTGTATTGTATCACCACCCAGAAGGTAGTCCACTAGCCGAAAAACTGTGGGATATATGTACTCGACCGATGGACTAGATGGACTAGAAAATGCGTGTCACCTGCAGTTATGGCAAGCAATGACAAACAAAGGTATAATCATGGCTAAAGGATACAGACAGGTTAAACATCGGAAGTGATGCAGCCAAACCTTGAGGTACATCTCGTGAGCAGAGTTGAGGCTTACAGTGAAATGTTGGTATAGCTGCTAAGTGGGTCCTTCTGCCCAACAAAGGCTTATCCCACAAGAGACAGATTTATTAAAATCAGGTCTGTAAATACTAGAGCAATAACCTCCATCTTGACGATGTGATGTACGCTTTCCCAATAGAAGCTAGGAATCAAATTATTAAGATGAACAAAACTGCCTTGTTTTAGGGGAGTCCAAATATTTGCGATGAAACATGGCTAAAATCAGATGTAGATATTTTTTCAAATGTGCAACTTGTCTTTACAAAGTTATGTTGGCCATTAATTACCATCATTTTATCATTTGTTAGTGGTGTAGACCATATCCGAAAAGTACGCTGTTCACGACAAGCTAACCTCCTCATTGATAAAGAGTGTCTGCTTTCGCTTCTGAAATCAGAATATTCGAACAAGAACAAAATGGAAGGAAAACATACTCCTCTGCCTGGATGGAGTCAACGGGGGCCACATAGTTGCTGGGAATGTATCCTTTTCCACCTGTTGTCAAGGAACGCGCTTCCCACCAATCCCCTTCCCTGGAGCAGGGGCAAGAGAGAGAGAAATAGAGAAAAAAAGACAAAAAGAGAGGTGTATTAATTAGCATCATGAGTCAAATTTGTTCAGAAAGTATTTTCAATCATAGTCCAAAACCAAAACTTTCACAAGACGTTTATTAACAGATGGCAGTTACCATGACAAAAAAAGACTATAATAGCACCAGTTCATTTTCATTAGGGCACTTTGTGACACGTGTGATAACTACTGTCCTGCTTGAAGGAAGTGACCCGATTAGGGTCACTTGCGACCACCTCTCATCCTTCCTCACAAATGAAGAGTTGGACAGACAGTAGAGGATACAAACCAAAGATATTTATTAGAAGTACACTCGAGTGGAGTCCGGTCTGACCAGCCACCTTGGATTGCTGCAGAGGGACTGACCTCTGCCAATATGGTAACACACAATGTACATCTTCAGAACCACAAAAGACATGCCCAGACTGGAATTTTCCAGTTATTAGCTGGTGAACAAAGGAGATACAGAAGGATGAGCTGCAATCCTGGAATCGTCTACATGCTATCTCAGCGTCAAGGTTACTCTGCCTGCGCCCGCCGCTCTAAGGTTGGGAGCAGGCCTATCTAGTGAGAAACGTATATGAAGACAAAAACAGTCTATTCATTAGTACAGCGAAGCTCAACATTGAGGAAATACAACAAAAATATTGCAGGTGCTTTCTGCTCAGGCAGACATAGTGAAACAAAAGTAAGTTTCGATCATGACTCAAAATGGCGGCTGATTATAACGTGGTGCAGTGAATGCTAATTTAATTCGAACAATGCATAGAAAATTCAGCTAAAAGCATTTCCATTCCAACATGCTGGCCTTAAGGAACTGCAGGAATTTGTTTTTCCCTGCATATGGTATTACCACATCATTACGAGTTTTACAGATCAAACTTCTAAATATTGCAGATTTTCTCTGCACATATTTTACAATGTTTTTGCTGGCGAAATTTGTGTAGGGAAAACTGTTGTGTGTTTGCAGCAGTTTTGCACAAGTAATCTCAAATCATGTTGAACCTCTCTTTTTCTACCAAAGTGGGATTACCACCGGCCCAAATATGGGCCCTGGTGTTTCATTCCACAGCCCTCACTGTCAGCATACATCTGCCCTACAAGTTCTTCTTGATCTTCCCTACCACCTGCATGAACCTCTCTCATAAACGCTTCCATAAACTGAAGCGGAGTAATTTATACCCTGGTGCTAGTGCAAAAACAGTCCCAAATGGTATCTGAGCTTTTTTCTGCACTGCCTGTTCACAGTCGTGTGCACGTAGTGCTCGTTTGGCTTTTGCACACACTTTTGCCATCAATAGTGGTAACCGCAAGCGCAAAACAGTAAAATGGGCTAGTACCATGTAGAACATGGCTCGTGCGTATTATTCCCCATACTTAGCAAAGAGTGGTAAATCAGGCCCAAAAACAATGCAGGCATGCTGCACAAATATAAACTGAGCAGAGTATTTTTGAAACTGGTGTTACTCACATGGTCTTCAGTTGATGTTCACACCACTCTATCCCACTATCTGATGGAGTCCAAATCAAAAACCAAGAAAGCACCTGGGGCAATATTACAGAGAGTATCTTGGGGTGCAACAGGTGTTTGTGCCCATTTCATGTGCCCCCGGCACTTTGGCATTACGTAGGGTGTTGTGGTCCCTTCTGTAAATTGTATAAGGGGCCTGGGCATTCTGAACCAGTGTGCTCACAAGTGATGTTCCTGCATTTGCATGGGGGCGTGACTCTATGCGAATAAGAGAATCATTTGGTATTGCAGTTGTGCTGTATTACAGATGCAGCTGCAATGGCAAAGTCACCACGAGGCACACTGACTATGCACCCTATAAGCAGTGGCGGTGCATCCATTGGGGCGCTGGGGCGTTGTCCCACTAATGCCACATGGCCCCAACATCGTGTTTGAAATCGTTCCACTTCTAACTCACGAATTCCTGGCCAGCGGCGGCGGTTCACCGGGCCACGCCGAGTCAATCAGGACACTGAAGGGGGTGGGGCTGCGGCAGCATCAGGGTTTGACTGACAGTCAGTGAATCAGTGAAGCGCAGCAACAATAGTGCACATGTTCAGGTTTGGGCTGGTCATTTTCCCGACCAGCCCGAACATGCGCACTAGCCTGCACATTAGGAGAGCGAGGGTTGCTTCATGCCGAAGCCCCCGGTGTCCTAATGGCTGCAGACACCGAGGTGCAGGTAAAGGGTGACATCCAAGGAAGACTGACTCCGCCTCTCATCCTTAAGCTAAGGTTGACGTATGGTGCCATTTAAGGGTGTGTAGTGTTTTTAGTACGCTAGCCTAGTCCTGCCTAGTTAATTCTCAGAAGGTAGTGTGGTTGTCCCTGGTGAGGTGGAGGGAGCACATCTAGGCCCATTCATGGCAAGCTAGTGGTGCCAAGTATAGGGTGGAGCACTATGTGGTGAACAAACAACAATCAATCAGAGATTGGTAGAGCGCTAATCACCCCAAGAGGTATCCAGGCGCTTGTAGGAGGTGGAGCTACTCGAACAGACAGGTGTTGAGTCAACTCCTAAAGTCAGCAAGGTGGGAGAAGGAGATCAGAGGAGGACTGCCATCTCCAGTAGGACGGGGTGGTGGAAGAGGGCAGCAAACAGTGGTGAGCCCAGTGCTAGGCACTGCTGAGGAATGTTGCTGGAAGAGTTGTAGATCAGGGACCAGTTCTAGGCACGTGAGGAACAGGGAGGTGCTAGGTCAGGTGAGAAGCGCGGAGTAGTCTGCGTGTCGGGAAATGCAAGGAGCTATTAGGATATTGTTTGGATGTTCAGGGCTTCGGCGTGCACTCTGTCTGGTGTACATCTTGCGCGTGTCTCTTTTGTTTCGGCTCCGTCTCCCTCGTCGCATTTTTTTTGTTAAATGTTCATCCTGGTGAAATACAACTACTGTACAAATACTGACATAAAAGTGGAGACAAGGCGC
This sequence comes from Triturus cristatus, assembly GCF_964204655.1. Classification (NCBI taxonomy): domain Eukaryota; kingdom Metazoa; phylum Chordata; class Amphibia; order Caudata; family Salamandridae; genus Triturus; species Triturus cristatus. The sequence continues at coordinate 1,224,687,187 of NC_140589.1, forward strand.
GGGTGTCAAAGTCCACCTATTTTGGAAGGGGAAACATTATGTCACCATTCTGTCGTGTGCGCAAAAGGCTGCTTTATTGGGAGCAAGCTGTGACGTTGCGATTTTTGCTCTGCAGTTTCGAACAATAAGGTCAGTACTGAGTCAGTCGAATGTAAATTAGTGAATATTTAGTATAGCATGGTTTACGTCATGTCCATCGTGCGCAGGTTTATCCCCGGCTCTCACTCTGCATCCTGGTGTCACGACAAGCTGAATCAAGCCGGGTTATTGCAGAAACTACTTCTGACTTCATGGTTAGTGAAGAGCTATTGACTGGAACAAGCCTACCCAGGCGTTTACTGTAAAGGAAATGAAACCTGAGAGAGTGTGAGGCTCAGCCCCAGGCCGGCGACCACGTGTGGCTGTGTGAGCTGGGGTAGGCCTCTTTCGCGCCATCTGAGAAACGACGGACTCTTATTATTAAGAGTGGGCAAAATTTTTAAGTTGCATACTCGTCCTTCCTCAGTGTAAAACCAGTATTTTTGCAAAAATGGCGCCTGGTTGGTCAATGAGCGTTTGCACGTAAAGAACATCCTTACCTTAGATACAAATATAATGAATGACTCCCAAATGCAGTGATATAATTTTTTGTACCCTGTGGAACATTTCCACATGTTAATTAAATACACTTTAATTCTGAAGAAACGTTATCACATTTGGGAATAAAATGTTCAAACTATGAAAAATAAATAAAAAAATGAAATGCAGCAAGTCAGAGTGCTCACAAAGTGGCTAGATTGATATTATTCACACCCAAACATATTAGCGCTACTTTGCAGAGTTTGCCAGTGAAGCAGTACTTTTGTTTTCTTGTCTTTTTTTGAACAGCATTGAACAGCATTGTTTTCCCGGGTGGGGAAGTGCACCAATCCTAGGGTAATGCAATGATAGATTGATGGGTGGATCGGTAACCATGTTCTTCCTGCTTACATTTCACATGCTTTTCTTTGCTTTTTCCAGGATGCTGGTACTTTTTATTTGGGCAGCATATTGCTCTTTTTCTTGTCTAGTGCCTAATTTGAATGGAGTTGCGAGTATATTATAGTTCCAAGAGCACTCGCTACCACTGGCCTCTGGCAATTTTCAGAAACAATAAAAATGTCATGATAACGCTGATGGTTAATGTTTTCCCTAGAGAGAGATCAAAGTTTTGTCTAGTCTGTTATGAAGCTCAGTGGTTATACTGAATAAGCAGCTACCTATGTTATATGACATCTCTTTATTAATTTAATAACTGCACTTTCACAATTGCTTTATTAACCTTCCAGCTTTCTCAAATTTACTTGAAAATGCACCATTTGTCCACTGTTTTTCGGGCTCGCTATGGAGCAGTATGAAAAGCATTTTATGCCTCACCACTTTCAAATGTTACCAGCCGCCACTGCCTATAAGAGGTGGTGCACAGTCAGGGTATCCTCCAAGCGTGACCCTAGTACCACTTTGTTTCTACAAAGGTATTGATGATTTTATTATTATTACTTGAGGAGAGAGAGACAAGCTCATGTAATAATAATATTACCTAAAGCAGTCTCTAGGATAGACCGAAAAAAGCATGAAGGTAGAGGGAAAATGCAGACGATACAATGCTCAGATAAGGTTAGAAAGATAGTGCAGACAGTCAAAAGGTTTTGTGTTACATGAAAGGGCAGATTCCTCCCCTACAATTTTCCAGGACATGAGGGTACTATGCTAATTAGATTACACAAACGTAAGTAACCACTCTCTGCCTAGTGACTGGAAAATGTTGTCATACAAGATGCAATATTATGGTCACTATTGTTGCTAAGAACCAAGTTGTTATATGACAGTGTTTCAAAAATATTGCATATTAATACATATGGGAATCACTTACGAAAGGGAGTATAGAAAAATTGAGAGACAATATGAGGCGAACAGTAATTTCACAATATTCCACAGATCACTGGAAGATTATTGCCAGCTGGCACACAAGTTGTGAGTAGTTCACAAAGTTCATGCAAAGGATGTTCTGATAGGATTCTGGTGGTTTAACATGCCCCTATTCTGACTGGTTGATAGGTTGGCCACTCAGAATGCTTAAAGAGCAAGAATCTGTTTGGCTGCTCTTTCAACCTATGAGAAAAGTATTTTGTGTTAGAACTACTGTGATTGGCTTCTGCGATATTTTGCCGTCTATGGTGGTGAGCTCAGTGTATATCTTACTGCTTGTTTTGTGATCAGGCTAGAAATTGTGTTGTTTCTCTAACTGCTCTATATAGTGGATCTTGGAGTTTTTGTAATCAAATTTCGCAAAGTATGGAGACTAAAAATAGCAGATTGAAGCCAATTCGCTTTTTAGCTACTTTTTTTAAAGACAAGAAATCCCCCCTCATCTTCGTACAGCCGAGTCATTGGTTTGTCCACGTTTCATCATGATCCCAGCTCTTCCTCACATTGGAATTTAGTCCTCAGACTCCCAGAAAAACACATTGCAGTATGTTAGACCTGTCAGCCCTAGGGTGGTCTTTCCCTGTGTTTTTGCCCTTGCCTCATTTTTTCCACCCTCTTTTTCGTTGGCCTTAGGTCTCCGAGCGCCTTTCCATTGCTAATCAGTGTTAAGGTGCAGGTGCTCTCTTCCCCCAATATGGCTGCCACAGGCCCCTGCTACTGCGGAGTGGCCTTTTTAGTAGCACCCTAGTTGCCAGGAGCTGGCTGGGACCCTACAACATTGTTGCGACACCAGCCCGCCTGTTCGCCCATAGCTAGAGTGGGGAAGCTCCTGGAACTTGCTGGAACCTTCTAGAAGAAGGGTGGGGTTTACTTTTGCCGCCTTAGAGAGTGGTCACCTGACCTAGGGATACTTAAGGAAAGGAGGGAAACTTTTTAGTCAGTTGCGGCAACGCAGACCTGGGGGAACCTACGCAGGAGTTTTGGGCGGTAGGGCCTAGTCAGGGACCTATGCCACTGAAAGTGACAGGGCTTAGGTGCTGCCTTTTAAGTTGAGTGAGGGATCCTGAACTAGCCCACTGATCTGGCCCAGCGGGAGGGGAACCCAGGGACAACCTACCAAGCCTGCCTAAGGACTCTTGTCAAGCACCAACTCAAAACTACCCCCCCCCCCTCAAGAAACTCACCACCAAGGGCGCAGGAACCAACAAGCGCCGAAGAAGAGCTTTTAAATCCGCCACAGAACTGCTGGGGGATCAGCCAGGTAACTGCGCTGTGACACCCCCGCGCTTCCTGGCCCCACCTGGGATCCCCCCACCCTGTACCTAAGCCCCACCGTCGTGGGGCCTGGCCCTCCAGCCTGCCCGGAGCTGTGGCGCTCCCCTGCGGGCGTAGGGGGCGCTGGGCATCGATCGAATTGCCCCCAAACTACAGTCAGAGACTTAATTGCCCCCACCCCCGTTGGGGGGCCCTCGAATACTCACCGCTGCGGCCTCGCGCCGAGAAGCCCGAACCACGACATCCCCGGGGCCCGCTGAGGAGATTGGGGCCCCGGCACTGCTGTTGCGATCTGACCCTCGCGGCGGCCCCTGGTGGAGAGAGGGCCGCCGGGCGCCGGAGTAGGCCGCACTAGGCCAAAGCCATCATCCCCCTCACGTGACGGGGGCGGACTGGTAAACGCCGCCCCCGCCGCTTCCTGATTGGGTGGGGAGGTCGCGCCCCGCAGGCCGTGCTGCCATTGGCGGCTGCGGGCGCGCCCCCCTGCATCTGCCACAACCGGGCCCCCAGGAGCCCTCGCAGGGCTGGCAATTGATACTCCCGGGCAGTGCGAGGCCCGGCGGAGGCCCCGCGAAGCCTTGCCACCGCCACGATCCCAGTCCAGTCCCCCGGACATCGCTGGGGAGCCGACATCGGCAGCAGGAGGGGCTCTAGGAGCCGCGAGCCCTCCCGCCATGAAGAGACCGGTGGAAGGCACTTCGAGGAGGCCACTTCACTGACCAGGTAACCCCCGGGGAGGAGGGCGGAAGGCCGGAGAGAGGCCCAGAGTTCGCCCCTCCCCTGGGGAAATCTATTGTTAGGCCCAGTAGGCCACGTCACTACCCCGGATTCGGGACCCTTGTCACCAGCACCTCTCGCCCTCTGAAGGGCTTCGTGATAGTTTTACACGCAAGGTACTTTGGGGCACAAGGACCTCGCCCCAGACTGATGAATCGCTGCTCCTGGAGCCTGGGGGAATGCTCGAAAGGGAGTGCCCAGTCTAATGCTTTGTATACTTGCCATATTTAACGCTTGAGTAAATGCCATGAGTAGCGCTGTGATTTCTTGCTCAGTGATATGCAATGTTCAGCGCTAGAATGAACTGCAATGTCTAACGCTCGAAGGAATTGCCCAGTTTAGCGCTAATGAATTGCTATGTGCAGCGCTATGCTTAGATGCCATGTTTGAAGCGCTAATGAATTGCTATGTGCAGCGCTATGCTTAAAAGCCATGTTTGAAGCGCTAATGAATTGCTATGTGCAGCGCTATACTTAAATGCCATGTTTGAAGTGCTAATGAATTGCTATGTGCAGTGCTATGCTTAAATGCCATGTTTGAAGCGCTAATGAATTGCTATGTGCAGTGCTATGCTTAAATGCCATGTTTGAAGCGCTAATGACTTGCCCTGTGCAGCGCTTTGCGTAAATGCTGTGATTGACGCTCTCAGGAATCGCCAGGTGCAGCGCTTGGAGCTAATGCCATGTTTGACGTTTTAAGGAACTGCCAAATCTATTTCTAATGAAATGCTTTGATCCTAATGTTGATCCAGATAAAGCTGATTGGTTTTATTCAACCTACTGGTGTGGTGTCAATTATTGCGTGCGTTCCCTGTCTCAGTGGATGTGTGTGCTGTATGGTCACTTTACACGTAAGCCTTTGGGTGCCTACCTGCTCGCGCCACGCTACCCCCATAGGGCCTGGTGACCCCCGGTCCTACATTGTTGGCCAGCGGTGGGATAAGGACCTGTGACTATACAGCACCCTCCAGTGAGACGGTGGGCGCCGCAATTAGACGCCTATTGTGTATTGTATTGCTGCATTAATTGACCCCACTGTCTAGACTGAGTGTGTGGAGTCCTGGTTAGCCCAACACTGTTACTCACATCCTAGTATGTTTTTTGCCTTGATGTCTGGGTCCCCACCTGTCACAATGGAGTTCCAGTTAGCCAACCTTGAGGGGTATACAGTAAGGCAGCTGAGAGAATTCGGGCAGGGGATGGGGGTGCCTGGGGTGCGGAGAGCCAAAGGACCGGAACTCGGTGCAGCCTTGAGGGCATGGGTAGAGGCCCACCCAGAGGGTAGAGGGGATGGGGGACAGGAGGGGCAGGGTGCACCTCAGGAGGAGAGCGCGCAGGAGGAGCTAGACCTGCTCAATGTTGATGTTTCTGAAAAGCAGCAGTAGTGCAGGGTCTAGGAGGAGTGCGTTGCCAGAGGAGTATGTGGACAGGAGGGAGGAAAGGCAGTTGAAGTGGGAGCTGGCTAAGCTAGAACACGAAAGGGAAAATAGACGATTAGCGATGGAGGAGAAGAAGCTGGCACACGAGCTTCAGCTTAAAGAGTTGGAGCTGCGAGCTCAACAGTTGAATGCGTCAGGTAATGATAATGGTGGAAGCGTACCAAAGGCTCAACAGGAGCCAAAATGTTATCTACCCAAGGATGTGATTGCCAGTTACACGGTGGGGGATGACATTGCCAAGTGGCTGGAGGCGTATGAGGTGGCCTTGACAGCCCATGGGGTACCTGAAAGCAACTGGGGGGGTGGCCTGTATCGCTACATACCTCCCAATGTCAGGGACACCCTTTTGTACCTAGCAAAGGGGGATCAGGTCAGGTATGCCCCCATGAAAGAGGCGCTACTTAAAAAGTTTGGCCTCAACCCTGAAAGGTATCGGTAGAAGTTCCGTGGCAGCCATAAGCTGTCCACGCAAAATTGGGTGGATTTTTTTGATTATGCCCGTAAGGCTCTAGATGGTTGGGTGCGTGGCAGCGAGGTGCATGAATATGAGGGCTTATACAATCTGTTTTTGATAGAGCACCTCTTGGATAAGTGTTTTCCGGAGCTGCGCCAACATCTGGTGGACCGCAAGTTGACTGATCCCCGTGAGCTTGCGGAGGAGGCGGACATTTGGGTTAGCACCCGGGTGTCTCACAAGGGCCCCGGGGGAGATGGCCCGAAAGGCGGACAGGGTTTCCCCCAGAAGAAAGAGGGGGGAGATAAAAAGGTGGAGTTCTCACGAGGCCCACAAACTAGACAGTTTGGGAAAGGAGTAGGGACCCCACCTCAGTCCAATTCCCCAAAGCCCACTTACCCTGACAAGAGTCAGCAGCCAAGGATTGTGCGGTGCTATGAATGTGGGGAGATTGGACACTACAAGGGCGATCCTAAGTGTCGCAAGAGACCCCCAGCCCCAACGGGCGGGAAAGTGCTTGGGGTGGAGCTGCCCCTAGATAGGGAAGGGGAGTGAACAGGCCTGACCCTGGTTTCACTCGGGGATAGAGAGATGGTCCCATTGGCGTCCCTACTCCCTAACACTGCTAAGTACCAGCAGAGGGTGAAGGTTAACGGGGAGGAGGTGGAGGCTCTGAGGGACACAGGTACCAGCATGACAACCGTAGTGAGGCGGCTGGTGTCCCCTGAGCAGGTGATCCCTGAGGAGTTCCATCCGGCCGTGTTGGTTGACGGCAGTGTGAGTCACTATCCAGTGGCTCGAGTTCCCTTTGAGTGGGGAGGAGTCCAAGGCCTACTGAGAGTTGCGGTGAGCCCTGCCTTGCCTGTGGGGTGTTTACTAGGAAACGATCTAGAACACACCGTCTGGAAGGAAGTGGAATTTCGAGCCCACACTGAGATGCTGGAGTTACCAGGATGGACTTGCGTAGTCACGAGGTCCATGGCTGCCCGGCATGGAACTCAACCCGGGTTGGAGCCTGGGATAATAGCCCAACCCAACACCGATTTCGGAGAGGAGAATGTGGTGGAGGACACGCCCCGTGTGATGGATGGGGAGCCCGCGGAGGTACCCCAGGAGTCCGCGGAGGTGGATGTCGTTCCCGTGGGGGACTTGCCGACCCTTGCCGACTGGCATGTGGAAGGAGGGCCTACCCGGGAGGAATTTTGTCGGGCGCAGAAGGAGTGCCCCACGCTTGATGGCATGCGGCGGCAGGCCGAAGCCCAAGCGGCCAATCAGGAGACTAGCGGTTATCACGTGTATTGGGAGGATGGCCTCCTTTACAGTGAGCCTAAGGTTCCGGTGCATGGATCTTCGAGGGCCTTAGTGGTCCCCCAATGCTACCGGGCCTTCCTGTTGGAATTGGCGCATGAAATACCCTTAGCTGGACACCTGGGCCAGGACAAAACCTTTGCGCGGTTGGTCCCACATTTTTATTGGCCCAGGATGAGAGTTGCCTCTGACACCTATTGTAAGACCTGTAAGTCTTGCCAGGCGAGTGGCAAGACTGGGACTAAACTGAAGGTCCCTTTGGAACTGCTCCCGGTGGTCGGGACCCCTTTTGAGTGGGTTGGAATCGACATTGTTGGGCCGTTGGACCCTTCGACCTCAGCGGGACACCGGTTCATTTTGGTATTAGTGGACCACGCCACTCGGTACCCGAAGGCTATTCCTCTGAGGACCATCACTGCACCAGTGGTGGCACGGGCCCTGTTGGGGATTTTTACTCGAGTGGGATTCCCCAAGGTCGTGGTGTCAGACAGGGGCACGAATTTCATGTCGGCATACATGCAGGCCATGTGGAAGGAGTGTGGAGTGACCTATCGGTTCTCCACCCCTTAACACCCCCAGTCTAACGGGCTCGTAGACCGCTTTAACAAAACTCTAAAAGGGATGATCCAGAGCCTGCCAGAGGACATGAGGCGGAAGTGAGACGTCCTCCTCCCTTGCCTGCTGTTCTCCTACCGTGAGGTGCCGCAGAAGGGAGTCGGGTTCAGCCCTTTTGAGCTGCTCTATGGCCACCTCGTTAGGGGCCCCTCAGCCTAGTGATGGAGGGGTGGGAGAAGACTTCGAAGAAGCTTCCCCGTGATGTTGTCAGCTACATACTGGCATTCTGCAGCCAGATGGCCAAGCTGTGGAAGGCAGCCTCAGATAATCTGGAGGCTAGCCAAGCCGTCATGAAGGAGTTGTATGACCGCAACGCTCGGACGGTGGAGTTGGACGCTGGACAGAAGGTGTGGGTCATGGAGCCTGGGGAGCTTAGTGCCCTCCAGGACCGGTGGACTGGTCCGTACGAAATTGTGGAGCGACGAGGCCAGACTACCTATGTCGTTGATTTGAAGACCCCCCGAAAGCCCCATCGGGTGCTCCACGTCAACCGCCTGAAGCCGCACCATGAGCGATCTGAGCTTGCTCTCCTCATGGTGACGGATGGGAGCGAGGAGGAAGAGAGTGAGACTCTTCCTGACCTTCTGGCGGCCCAGGAGAAGGATGGATCGGTGGAGGGCGTGATCCTCTCCCCATCCTTGACCCCAGAGCAACAGAGGGACTGCCGCCAGGTGTTGGGGCAGTACGCCTCGTTGTTCTCCCTCACGCCTGGAATCACTCATCGGTGTACCCATGATGTCGACACAGGAGACAGCCCACCGGTAAAGAACAAGTCTTACCCGGCTATCTGACCGAGTGAAGAACAGCATCCAGAGTGAGGTCGCGAAAAGGCTGGAGCTGGGGGTGATCGAACCTTCCAGCAGCCCGTGGGCTAGTCCGGTGGTGTTGGTGCCGAAGGCGGTCCCACAGGGCACCACACCAGAACTTCGGTTCTGTGTGGACTACAGGGGATTGAACTCTGTCACGAAGACAGACGCTCACCCGATCCCACGTGCAGACGAGCTGGTGGACCGGCTGGGAGCAGCCCGGTACCTCATCACCATCGATTTGACGTCAGGGTACTGGCAAATTGCCATGGCCGATGGAGCAAGGGAGAAAACAGCGTTCTCCACCCCCGAGGGCCACTTTCAATTTAGAGTGATGCCCTTCGAGCTCAAGAATGCTCCGGCCACTTTCCAGTGGTTGGTGAACCAGGTGCTATCTGGCCTGGAGTCCTTCTCAGCGGCACACCTGTATGACATAGCTGTCTTCAGTAGCACCTGGGAGGACCATCTGCAGCACCTCCAGGAGGTACTGCAGGCTCTGCAACGTGCTGGTCTGACTATCAAGGCCAGCAAGTGCCAGATTGGACAGGGATCTGTCGTTTACCTGGGACACCAGGTGGGCGGGGGTAAGGTGCAACCCCTCCAGGCCAAAATTGAAACCATAATGGCCTGGGAGCCCCCCCAAGACCCAAACTGAGGTCCGAGCTTTCCTCGGCCTCACTGGGTATTACCGCCGGTTTGTCAAGGGATATGGTACCATCGTAGCCCCCCTGACAGAATTAACGTCCAGGAAGCAGCCACGAAAAGTAATCTGGACGGCTGCTTGCCAAGAGGCATTCGAGACTCTGAAGCACGCGATGTGCACCGCCCCGGTGCTTGCAACACCTGACTTCGCAAAAGAATTCATCGTGCAGACGGACGCCTCTGAGCACGGCATAGGTGCGGTGCTCTCGCAACTCAACAACGATGGCCAAGATAAACCTGTGGCCTTTCTCTCCAGAAGACTCCTCCCTCTGGAACAACGGTGGAGCACCATCGAGCAAGAAGCCTTCGCGGTGGTCTGGGCTCTGAAGAAGTTGAGGCCATACCTCTTTAGCTCTCACATCCTGATTCAGACGGACCACCGACCCCTTCGCTGGCTCATGCAGATGAGAGGCGAAAATCCCAAGTTGCTAAGGTGGTCCATTACCCTACAGGGGATGGACTTTCGGGTGGAACATCGGCCCGGAGTTGACCACGCCAATGCTGACGGTCTCTCCCGGTTTTTCCGCCTTAGTGACGAGAACTCCCTAGAGGTTGGGTAGTTTTCCCCGCTTTCAGCTGGGGGGGACGCATGTTAGACTTGTCAGCCCTAGGGTGGTCTTTCCCTGTGTTTTTGCCCTTGCCTCATTTTTTCCACCCTCTTTTTCGTTGGCCTTAGGTCTCCGAGCGCCTTTCCATTGCTAATCAGTGTTAAGGTGCAGGTGCTCTCTTCCCCCAATATAGCTGCCACAGGCCCCTGCTACTGCGGAGTGGCCTTTTTAGTAGCACCCTAATTGCCAGGAGCTGGCTGGGACCCTACAACATTGTTGCAACACCAGCCCGCCTGTTCACCCATAGCTAGAGTGGGGAAGCTCCTGGAACTTGCTGGAACCTTCTAGAAGAAGGGTGGGGTTTACTTTTGCCGCCTTAGAGAGTGGTCACCTGACTTAGGGATACTTAAGGAAAGGAGGGAAACTTTTAGTCAGTTGGGGCAACGCAGACCTGGGGGAACCTACGCAGGAGTTTTGGGCGGTAGGGCCTAGTCAGGGACCTATGCCACTGAAAGTGACAGGGCTTAGGTGCTGCCTTTTAAGTTGAGTGAGGGATCCTGAACTAGCCCACTGATCTGGCCCAGTGGGAGGGGAACCCAGGGACAACCTACCAAGCCTGCCTAAGTACTCTTGTCAAGCACCAACTCAAAACTACCCCCCCCCCCCAAGAAACTCACCACCAAGGGCGCAGGAACCAACAAGCGCCGAAGAAGAGCTTTTAAATCTGCCACAGAACTGCTGGGGGATCAGCCAGGTAACCGCGCTGTGACAACCCCGCGCTTCCTGGCCCCACCTGGGATCCCCCCACCCTGTACCTAAGCCCCACCGTCGTGGGGCCTGGCCCTCCAGCCTGCCCGGAGCTGTGGCGCTCCCCTGCGGGTGTAGGGGGCGCTGGGCTTCGATCGAATTGCCCCCAAGCTACAGTCAGAGACTTAATTGCCCCCACCCCCCTTGGGGGACCCTCGAGTACTCACCGCTGCGGCACCGCGTCGAGAAGCCCGAACCACGACATCCCCGGGGCCCGCTGAGGAGATCGGGGCCCCGGCACTGCTGTTGCGATCTGATCCGAGCAGGGGCCCCTGGTGGAGAGAGGGCCGCCGGGCGCCGGAGTAGGCCGCACTAGGCCGAAGCCATCATCCCCCTCACGTGATGGGGGCGGACTGGTAACTGCCGCCCCCGCCGCTTCCTGATTGGGTGGGGAGGTCGCGCCCCGCAGGCCGCGCTGCCGTTGGCGGCTGTGGGCGCGCCCCCCTGCATCTGCCACAGCCGGGCCCCCAGGAGCCCTCGCAGGGCCGGCAATTGATACTCCCGGGCCGTGCGAGGCCCAGCGGAGGCCCCGCAAAGCCTTGCCACCGCCACAATCCCAGTCCAGTCCCCCGGACATCGCTGGGGAGCCGACATCGGCAGCAGGAGGGGCTCCAGGAGCCGCGAGCCCTCCCGCCATGAAGAGACCGGTGGAAGGCAATTCGAGGAGGCCACTTCGCTGACCAGGTAACCCCCGGGGAGGAGGGCGGAAGGCCGGAGAGAGGCCCAGAGTTCGCCCCTCCCCTGGGGAAATCTATCGTTAGGCCCAGTAGGCCACGTCACTACCCCGGACCCGGGACCCTTGTCACCAGCACCTCTCGCCCTCTGAAGGGCTTCGTGATAGTTTTACACGCAAGGTACTTTGGGGCCCAAGGACCTCGCCCCAGACTGATGAATCGCTGCTCCTGGAGCCTGGGGGAATGCTCGAAAGGGAGTGCCCAGTCTAATGCTTTGTATACTTGCCATATTTAACGCTTGAGTAAATGCCATGAGTAACGCTGTGATTTCTTACTCAGTGATATGCAATGTTCAGCGCTAGAATGAACTGCAATGTCTAACGCTCGAAGGAATTGCCCAGTTTAGCGCTAATGAATTGCTATGTGCAGCGCTATGCTTAGATGCCATGTTTGAAGCGCTAATGAATTGCTATGTGCAGTGCTATGCTTAAAAGCCATGTTTGAAGCGCTAATGAATTGCTATGTGCAGCGCTATACTTAAATGCCATGTTTGAAGCGCTAATAAATTGCTATGTGCAGTGCTATGTTTAAATGCCATGTTTGAAGCCCTAATGAATTGCTATGTGCAGTGCTATGCTTAAATGCCATGTTTGAAGCGCTAATGAATTGCCCTGTGCAGCGCTTTGCGTAAATGCTGTGATTGACGCTCTCAGGAATCGCCAGGTGCAGCGCTTGGAGCTAATGCCATGTTTGACGTTTTAAGGAACTGCCAAATCTATTTCTAATGAAATGCTTTGATCCTAATGTTGATCCAGATAAAGCTGATTGGTTTTATTCAACCTACTGGTGTGGTGTCAATTATTGCGTGCGTTCCCTGTCTCAGTGGATGTGTGTGCTGAATGGTCACTTTACACGTAAGCCTTTGGGTGCCTACCTGCTCGCGCCACGCTACCCCCATAGGGCCTGGTGACCCCCGGCCCTACACAGTAAGATTTTCATATATATCAGAGCATCATAATTTCATCTACTGCAAATGATAAATGCAGGTTACATATGAATGTGACTTAACAGGGATTGTTATTGAAACATTTCGCCGAATGTCAACCAAGACACATTTGGGCGGAATATCTATAGGAGTATACAGTGATCTTGCACTATCAGGTGTTAACTGAAACCTACTGAATAAACATTATGTTTGTGTGACGGTCTGCCCTCAAATGTGTCATTGTCACAGACCAACATCTTTCTGAGCCCTTGTCAACTTTCTTTCACATGATCATTTTATCACAGCTTGAACTCGGTGATTCCTCCGGCTCTTTTATGTACTGGCAACAAGAGAACTGCCTGCAAGGTGTTTCTTGACAACAGCAGGCGGGAAGGAACATTCCAGTGACATTTTGTGCTTTGAGTGGTGACACAATAGCGGCACAGATGGTACTTCTTTACTAGCTAAACACGCACATTACCTCTGTGTGGGAGTCCAGCGGTGATTGGCTGCTTCACCCCTGACAATTATGTACTAATGGCGTTCATAAAGTGTGTTTTCCATGCATTCAGAGTTTCTTGATTTAAAAAATGTACAGTCTTGTGACATCGCTAATTAGTATCAATGGGCTTTTTCTGCCATTGGGATGAAAGAGAAAGAAAGTGTACTGGGGAGTAGGATCTCTCCTGGATGTGTTGGGTCTAAAAATGTATTTTAGCCAATTTTATGGCTTCAGGACTGGGATCTCCACAGGTGGACACCTCACTAGATCGAACGAAGGTTAAGCCCACTCAGCCTTCCATCATTCCAAGGTCAATAAATAGAGGACCGTCTCTTGATATGGTGTGAACCGAGACATAAAAGACAAGAATCTTCCAGATTTAGGGTGAGCTACAAGTCCAAATACTGCTCCATTCACAAAATATAGAATGCTGCAACGTCGGGGACAGCTCGAGAAATGGTGCATAAGAAAACAGTGACAGCTGCTCTAACCTTAAAGCAGTGGGGCAACGCCAACACGGGGGGGGGGGGGCAGAGGTGAGGGTAAAATAATAGCACTTACCTGCCGCTGTGCCTCCGCCTCAGTGCTCCTCTCCTGACGCTGTGCATAGGCTACCAGGGGCAAACACTGAGCTGCTCTCCGCTGCAGCGCCGTGATTGGCCAGAGCAGGCTGAACTAACGCTTGCTCGGGCACTGGGAGTCTATGCCTCTTCTACACCCGGCTGTGAAACACAGCTGGGTGGAAAAATGTAAGTGCGCATGTCGGTTTGGCCATCCTAAGATGGCCGCCCAAACCGACATGCGCACATACAGTGCTCAACTCTCTTTCACCCTCAGTGAAGCTCCATCAGGATGGCTCCACTCCTGCCCTATGGCTGGCAATTGGCATAACAAGAAAAATAAACTGATAATAAACTGGCTTTATTATCATTTTATTTTTCAGTGGGGCGACGCTCCTCTGACATAACGGAGGAGCCACCCCCATAAGTAAAGCCGTATTACAGAATGCTTCATTTCATTAACACCTCTCCTCAATTTGGTATCATTCCTGACCCTCTCAAAATAGGCAATGTCTTGTATTCTCCAAAATACGTTGGTCCTGATCGTCTTCAACCTGTAGGGTGAGCCCCTTGTGACCTTCTGCATATGCATGGCATCTTATTGTACTAGTGTACAGAAGACATCACACTAACACTGGGACTCACTCCACAAATAGCCTGAACATTCTGATCCCACGCCCTTCCGATGTACAGACCTGGATGCTGCAATGAAATTGAAGCTCAAAGCACAAAAAAATGATTTTCTCACTTCTTTTGGGGCCAGGACTACAAGGCCCAGAATGCAATGGTAGAGGAAGAAGTCTCGGGTCTAGTTCGCGCTATATAAAACTAAAAAAAATGTGGGGCTTTTCCTATACACAAACTATTATCTCCTCAAATGTGATTGCCTCTCTCTCATGGCCTTTTAACGGGCTAGTACCACTAGTATGGAAGAGTTTAATTTGCTGCAACTATCGTTGTTCAAGCTGTTCAACAACCGTTTACCTACCTTGAAGGTTCTGTTAGGAGCATGTTTGAGGCTGTAGTTGTCGAGTTTTCGTATCCAATGTTATCGACTCCTCCAACAGTTCAAAGGTGGTCTGTTCCAAACATAGACCAACTGTTACACAAAAAGGGCAGCAGGTAAATGAGCTGAATTTAGCCAACCTCTCTCAACGGGGCTGATGGGGAGAGCATGCTGTTTGGTATTTCTGCTCTTCCTATGAAACCCCCCTGCTCCCCCTCTGTGTTTTCAGTCTCCTCACACTTGTGAGCTCCAATGCAATCACCGCCAGAGGCCCCTCCTTTTGTCACCATCCTTACAGATGGTCCGCTTTTACGAGATAACCAAAATGAAGATTGGGGTGTACTGAAAAATAAGCGTATTCACTGTCTGGCCAGACATGTGGGTTTTGCACAACACCTTTATGATGAAATCACCATGGCCAGAAGAGTGCCGTGGGCGGGCAAGGGCGCGGGCAATGTTCTGGCAACTGCATTGTGGTGGAAGTCAGAGACGCTGCTGTTGCTGGCCATTTATTGAACAGGCTTAATTGTTCTATTTCTTGCAATAGCAAGATAAAGGCATTTCCTTAGGTCACTTTTATGGACATCTTGTCTGACATAGATTTGAGCATGTACCTTCTGTGAGAGGGACCTTGCGTGATGTGTCCCGTGTTTACGATATCACAGCTACAAACAATTTAGCTTCCTATGCTTCATTGGAAGAAAATGATTGACAAGCATAGAACTCATGAGAATTCTGAGTGTTTGCGAGAGCCTACGATCACTAGGCAAATGGTTAGCGCAGTAATCTTCAGTTTGGTTACTAGTGATAATTTGGCTGTTGATCTTGATGATGCTGTTACAAGCTGTCCTTACCCCGTTATAATAGTGCCTGCTGCCGAGGACTATACAGGTTGTTAAAGGCCCTGAACCTGAGCTGTAGGCACAAGCCGCAGGCAAGGGCGTATAATGAGGGAGGGGGCCTTTACCAACTGGTATAGCCTGAGGCAGAAGGGCTGTAAGGCTATTAGAACATGTCACCCACTGAGGGTAGAGTGTTCTAAAATATAAAGGAAGAAACATGAAGGCAAACATTAGAATGTTGGAGCTCCGGCCTTATACCAGCAATTAAAAGCCCGGATCCACTTCATTGACTTCATTAGAGATCTCAAAATTCCAATGTTCATATATGTACTTAGAGCCCGCCATAGCGGGCTCATCCGGCCATTAATCACCCGCTCCATCGTTGGGGAGGGCCTTTAACAAGATAGTGGGCCTTTAATGGCCAGTAGAGCCCGCTACGGAGGGCTTTTAGGCTATTACAGCAGACCACCCCTAAAAGGCAGAATGTTCTAATTTGTAAAACAAAGGCCTCAAAGGTCCCCAGGTGACTGAAATCCCATCGGGCTTCGTGAGACCTTTTGTTCACAGCAACATCTGTGACCAAACATTTGAATGTTGGAGCGCCGGGCTTCTACCAACCATTAGAAGCCCGGAGCACTCCATTGTTTTCAATGGCACTCCGAACATTCCAATGTTCTAATTATCTTTACTTCATGGAATGTGGCTGGTATCGGCAGCAAATTTAAAAATTCTAATTGGGTTATGTTTGTTAAGAGGTTTGATTATTTATGTCTCAAGAAACCTGGGCTCTACACACATTTCATGTTGATAGCTAACTTAATGCTCATCCCATCCAGAGCCGGAAGGGCTAAGGGAGTGTTGTCACTTTTAGTTTTGGGACTGCTACCGTAGAAAGTACTATGGTTTTGTCCTGATTGCACCCATTATAAACTGCTATGTATTGAGCTTGATTGTGTAATATTCTGGTGATCAATTTTAGTAACGTTTGAACACCAAAACACCAATACTATTAATGCACTTGATCGTGATTTGGGGGAATATACTGATGTTAAAGGCAAAAAATTGTTATCTTTTGAGCTGGTGCCTTTGCCTTCTACTCGCAAATGCTGTTTGTGGGCTTTCTAACACTAGTGGGGAGGATCATTTAATTTCTCTTGTGATCTCCATGGCAAGGCACTCAATAAGTTTTACAGTAAATATAATCTTGTCTTTGCCTCTGATGTATGTCCTTACTCTATTTATCTGGTAACCACGTTCACAGCAGGGGAGAATCTAGCAGTATCGATGATGTTCTATTCTCTGAGGCTCTCTCTCCTTTTGCATCAAATTGTTTTGTTATAGGGAATTGTGCTAGTGATCATAACCCTCTAGCAGTGTCGATTTGTTTGGGACAAAGATCTAAAATTACTGTTGAAAGGCAGCTGAGTTTGAAGTTGCCAAAAACAAAGTGGTGATGTTAAAATGGTCGGTGAGATCCCACCTGCCTATTAGTATTTTGATTTATTGTTTTTAAAACAAAGCCGAGTTGATGACCTGCTTAGATGATGGTGCTGATATCACAGGAATCAAGAGTTCTTTTGACTTGATATCTGTAGAGCAACTAAATCATTATTGACAATCTCTGGGTGTTCTTCAAGGGCTAAGAGGAACAGTTCTTTTGGGAGGGAGTTTTATATAGCATGAACTAGACCCAAAGGTATCAGAGTGCTTTACATGAGCACCAGATGCGTTACAGATGGACACATTCATTTTTGTAAGACACGGAGAGATTAAGTTATTAGCCCAGAATCACAGGCTTTTGAACGCCCCTGCAGAGAACTCGAAACCCAGTTCCCCAGCTCCGAGGTCGACCACTCTAGCCGTTAGGTCACATGCTCTCCCAAACAGTTGGTTTGGTCCTGCTTGTTCTCAAGAACAGAAATCTCATGATTGCTTTCAAAAAGACAACAAGTAATCAAGCAGAAGTTCAGGCCTACAGGAGAGGATACACAAAATCTCTGCATGCTAGGAAGTTCTGCATAAGGGAGGAAGCTTGGACATCGTTATAGCCAGTTAGTGCCACTAACTAAAATTTCTGCCTTTTGGAAAACCATAATCTCTCTGTGGTTTAATGATGCTTCTCTCCAGTACTGGAAACTTTGATTTCAGCACAAACGCGGGTGGACCATTGTAGCAGTGTTAATTCTCTCTATGTATAGGAAATTTGAGCTGTTGATGGAAGAGCTCCGCCTCCAGTTTCTTTGCGCATTTGTTTGTCCTTTGATGCATCAGAGGTTATCATAGCAATTAATAGGAGCCAAAAGGGCAAGGCCCGGATGGGGTTCCCATGAATATTTACAAAAAGAAATTTGATTTTTGGGCACCAATTTTGAACAATGTTTTAAAGGACGCCTCTGGAAAGGCCCTGCCCTTGTCCTGGCCCCTGCCTTTTCTTGTTCTGAATTTTAAAAAAGGTGATAGATCAGATCGTAAGTGCTTTCGCCCCTTTTCGCTCTTGGACTCCATAGACAAGGCTGTGACTTGAATTTTATTGACAAGACTAGAAAACTGGGCAGAGGAGAACTCTGCAGTTTGGTTTTCTACATAGACTGGGGACCGTCGAACAGTGTTTGAATTTGTACCTAAAGTCTAGCAAGTATACTGTGGCCAAGAAAGGATCCCTACAGCTAGCGTTTATGAACCTAAGTAGTGCTTTCGACTATATCAACCACTCTGAATTATAGTCCATTATACTATCTTATTGGTTTGGAGAACCCACAGTTTGTTTAAGACTATTGTAATTTGGTGTTTCTGCCAAGGTCTATTTTGACCTGAGAGGTGAGTGCTCTGACCCTTTCATGACTGAGAGAATTGTTCGAAAATACTAAAACGGTAACTGTTCCTATGGCTGTGTTGAGGTGGATATATAGCAAAAAGGAGGGGATCTTTCTTATTAGGAAGTAGTGCCCTCACACACCCGTAAGTATGTCATGCTTCATCATCGAGCTTGGCTCCTGGAGTCGGCACTGCAATACCCAACGGGCCCCGCGAGAGGGCTCTTTGGCAGAGTACTTTTAATAAAATAGCTGTGATGGTGAGTGCGGGTGTGCGGGATGAGTGAGGTGGTGAATTAAAACTACCTAGGCGGTACCAAAAACTAAATGCAATCCGGGGTTCCCTTGGTAAGGGAAAAAAGTATGTGTAGATTGTTTACTTCTAATTATGAAGAAAGGCAATCTATGAACGTGTGTAGGTAGACCTACACACGTTGATAGATCGCCTTTCTTCATAGTTAGTATTTTCATACTTGGTCTTGGGATTTAGGGTTCTAGACCTCTTTAAGCTCCCTGTCCCCCTCTCTTTTTGTGATTGATATGAGAGAATTGTTCATCAGGGATGTCTGTTGATACCACTCCTTTTCACCCCTTACATTAATAATGTTGAGAAATTTCTGGTGGCTAATGGACATGATATGTGGGTGCGTGTCCAATTCGAGTCTTGTTGTATGCACATAATGTAGTTTTAATGGGAAAAACGGCCAATGGGATCCAGAAGTTACCTGATTAATTTGCTTACTTTATAGGCCAATTTGACCTCAAAACGAATTTGACTAAAACTTTCACCATGAGCTTTGGGTCTAGCTCTGTGAAAACCAGCTCTTATACAATACGTGGTGTACAGATCAGTAATGTTTGCACCTTTATATATTTGGGAATCCCAATGGCCTCTGCTTCCAGCTGGGGTCATTTGCTCAGTGACAGGCAGCAGCTATTTAACAGGCCTATGGAAGCAGTTTTTAGGTTTGCATCCAAATTAGTCTTTAAACATCCTAGGGCGATGGTTACAGTTTATAGAAGCAAATGTTTATCTGTGGCCAGCTATGGTGAGGGTCTGTGGGGTTACACGATGCAAGTAGCTTGCAGAAGATGCACAAATGTGCTTTTAAGAAGGCTGTTGGTTGTCCCGCAGAGTTACTCTATCTATATCACTCACTCGGAGCTGGGGATGACCTATTTGGAGGGCCTACTTAAAATCCATCTTCTGTTGTTATGGCTATTGATCGAGATGTAGCCAAAGGCGAGCATTAATAGGATGGCAATCCAGGACGGTTTGCTGTTTGATCATGCACTTCGGATTCCCTGTTTTGCTACATCAAAACATTTGTGGCCATTTGCGTAAACAGCTGCTCTCCAATGAGCCTGATTCCATCAAGGCCTCCCACCCTAGGCACTGTTAAGTCTTTGCATTTTAAATTTTGTAATGATGTTAGGTCATCGAACAAGTCTCCTTATAACTGCTGATGCCATAGTACTTTATTTTTCATGTGTGGCTTCCACACAACATAGATTTTTCCTGACATGTTTCCATTTAAACATTGTTGCTTTTTAAGTCTCTTTTCCACAGAGTGTAAAGTGGAGCTGCTGTGTTGCCCAGGAGATGGTTCATCTGGTCAGCGTACTCTCCATTTCATGTACTTTTTTGTACATTTTATAAGGTACTCAGGAACTAGTACTTGATACCGATGCTTAGTAATTTAAACTTTGGGCAATGTAGCCCAGCACTGCTTTTTCAGCAACGGCTGCCTTCTGAAGACATCTGTAAAGCTGTGATAAACTTTGTTCTCAGGCTAATGAATTAAGGATGACTTTATAGCAGTATTATGAGTTTGATTTGCAGTGGTTATTCTATCACCCCCAGGAGGCTGTCCTATTTATTAACGGCAGTTTTTTACTAGGCATCTTTTTATTTTCTGCATACTTCGAAATCAAACTGTGTATTGATTGATTTGAGATAAAAAATGGTTTTATATTTTGAACTTTTGTGCAGAGTTTGTTCTCTTGCAATTAATGTGCTGATATGTTTTGTGTATCTTTTAAGGTTTTATCGAGCCGAATATTTCATTGTTTGCTTAAATCCTTCATACCGTCCCTCAAGAAACGATACCTGGTCCCCAAATCTGATCTGATCGCCTGAACAACAACATCTCATTGAAAATTGTTACTATGGCCAAATCCTTAAGCCCTACTCTGTCTTTAACGTTGTCGTTTGATGCTTATATCAAGTCCACTGCCAAAAGTGCCAGTTACCAGTTGTGAGTAGTAAAAATAAAAAAATACCAGCAAATGTCACCTTAGAAATGACCCAAAAAGAATATAGTCCAAGCAATAGACATGTCAAGGATTAAATATGATCATGAATGATTTGTGGCGTTTTACCGAAGGACCAATATGCACGCCTCACAGCTGTCCTTCATGCAGCGACCGGGTTCACATCAGGAGCTAAAAAGACTTACCATGTCATACTGGTTTTGGTCACCCTGAACTGGTTACCTATTGAGTCTCGTGTCTGGGGAACAGATCATCAAGAAGTAAACCTAGCTCTGACTTGAAACTCAAAAGCTCAAAAAATGTTCTACAGTGAAGTGCTTGTTTGCTAGCCGCGTGCCATGGGATCAGACTCTCTCCCAACTCATGTCGACCCCCGACACCTCTTTACCAGGGTTCACCTTAATACTATAAAGCCATGTAGTTTCACCCTCTACGTTCGATCAGAACATGACTCTGTGGCACTTGTTTTAATGAGCGATGCTGCATATCTTCGTATTTCACAAGATATCTTACTATTTTGCTGAGTATCTCATGGTTCAACTCCTTTGCGCTGTCTCTAACAGATATTCCCTTTACCAGTTCATGCTTTATATCTTTATTTTTATAAAGACCATTCTTCTACATACTAAACCATGAGATGAAAGCACATTGTTACTGAGCAGAGGATCTAAATTGCCAGTGTGGGAAAACCGGTTATGATCTGTAAATCCCCACTTTGTTTGCCTTGGACTGCCTGGCTTTCTCCCCACCTCCCTCTAGTGGCCACAGAGGATGAACATGCTGAGGAACCTGAAGAAAGTGGTCCCGTTGGATTTGAGTGGAGTGGTCCTATTGTGGGTGAACTTGGAGTGGGCACCAAAGACTCCTGCTGGGCACCCAAACACCCTCAGAGTGACTGAAGGCCTGGCATGCTTGGGGAATGCAGGCAGAGAGGGTGGCCTTTCCTTGATGCCCTTTGGATGCAGCTATGAGGAAGACACCAGCTCAGTAGACTAGCAGGGAAGTACCGAAGGACATGTGTAGGCTCCTGCAACTAACTGCTGCTCAGGCCGAAGAGGCAGCGGTGCTAGAGGTTGCAGGAAGGCATCAAATGCCTCCTAAAAAACGACCAGAAATTGTAGGAGGACATGCAGCCCCAAAAAGCACTCCTGGTGACTGGATGATGTCACCAGCAGCAAGCGTGGAATGTGGACAACGGGGCCAGAGGTATTTAAAAAAGAGTGAACCAATCATGTGCAGCACTTTGAAGAACTGCTGTGCAAGGAAATCCCAAGCAACATTTACTTTAAGCCACCTGGGAGCACTTAAGCTTGTGGTGCCCCGGGAATCAGCAGATCATAAGCCCTGGATTAGTCTTCTTTTTACCCAATTGGGGAGGGGAAGCAGTGATAGGTCTGCTTGCCTGGGCAGCCCCCGGGCTCAGAGTATCTTGGTCTGTGGTGGAATGGGCTCTCCAGGAGAGAGGCTTGCTGACACCCTCATCCCTCTTCCTTGTGCATCTGTGCCTGGGGGATGCAGGAGAGCTGAAACAGCCTGTTTCCCTCGCACAGATGCATTTCAGTGCTTGGCTGAGGAGACACAAAGGAAAAGGAAGCTTGCTACCCCGCTGGTATCCATGAGGAGTGCATCAGATGGGTAAGGACCTACCTTGACTATGCTGACTCTAAGAGTCTGGTTTGGTCGCAGTAGTTAGTGCGCCGGTGCACCACAGGAGAAGGGGCACCCACTGAAACTGCCTGGCAAGGTGGGCTCTTTAGTAAAAAAAAAAAAGAAAGGAAATCCCTCAGTCTGTGAATACATCAAATGGGAATGCAGTGGGCCATAAGGTGGGCCCATAAGCTCTTGTGTGGGTTTTGGAAATTTGCAAAGAGTTCTTGGTAGTGACCCAAAAGGGCAATGGAACCACCAGACGTGACCCCAACAGTGTAGGGGCTGCCAGGAGTGTGGCAGGCCCCCTCCACAGCCCCTCACATATTTCCTTTCAATTATGGCAACCTAAACTTCCTAGGCCCCAGTATCAGTGACCCTAGTAGAAGTTTCTAATTACTTCATGCACTCCAAGGGCTGAGCTTTTGTGTGGCCTTGGAGTGCGATGGACCCCTTCAGTTCCTGTGCCCTCTGCTGGTGCCAGGCAATCTAATACAATAGTAGGAGAAAGACTTTCAATAAGATGTCCATTGCTTCTGAATTGTCAAATATGAAGCGTAGGTCAAAACCCATAGCAATGGATCTTTATAGTGAAAGGCAAGTTAAGCGCATATTTGTGATAAAAGCCAAACATGTTTGATGCCGGGGAAAAGTTTACTTTCCTACTGTTAAACGTATGGTGACAGCCTGTGGCAAAGCCAGTAGGCCTGGCAATTTTATAACTGTATTCCACATATGTGCTTCGGCGCAAATGGGACAATTGTAGGTTTAGGGGTTAAGGTCTACTGGGGCACAAACTGTTAAAGGTGACTCACACATAGAGAGATTAGTGTTCATTTAGGGTGTTATTTGATGACCTTGACTTTACTTTAATGACCGTCCCTTCTGAATTGTGAGACACTCAATCTTACCACTGCACAAACGACAGTTGACGCTTTGCAGGCCGCTTCACTTTTGATTGGGTAACAGACGGTATCACTTATCTTGGGCTGGTCCTCCACAAAAGTCTAGCTAAAACAGTGAAAGTGAACTATACAACTCTCCTCTCTTTCATCCGCGAGGACTTTGCCCGCTGGCGGAGTTTGCCTCTGACGTGGTTTGGGAGGTTGGCTGCTGTTAAAATAAACGTTCTACAACGGGCCTTATATCTCTTTCAAACGCTTCCCTTGCAACCCCCACTGTACTCACTCCAACACATCCAAACTTGGATCGAACGTTTCGTGTTGGGCCCGAACTCTCCCCGGCTGCAGAAGGAGTTGCTGCAGCGCCCTAAGAAAGAGGGTGGTCTCGCCCTGCCTAACATCACACGCTGCTTTCAGGCCTCGCTGCTGCGGTACCTTGTGAAATGGAACCGTCCTATGACAGAAAAGTACTGGGACTTCATGGACCAGACAGTGGCGGGCCACCATATCTGGAGGGAGGCTTGGCTGCCACGGTCTGCTCGCGCCTGGGGGCTATATTCCTTGCCGGTTACCCGCCCCACACTCTTGGTCTGGGATAAGGTTTCCATGAGGGCTAACCTGACCACTTTTCCCTCACCAATGACCCCGATCTTCTCGATTCCTGACTTCCCGCCCGGGATGGTTAATAGAGTAACTTTGCGCTGGCTAGAGGGGTGTTGAAAGCGCCTAGGACATCTGTTTGACATCCAGGGTCTCATCCCCTTCCGGCAGCTCCAAGAGGACTACAGCCTTTCTGGCTCTGATCTCTTTCTACATACACAAATTATACATTGGGTGTCGGGTACCGCAACGCGGCCCTGGCTATTAGACCGATGCGGCCGTTCGAGAAATGGCTCACCTACAAGAATGATGACCGCAAACTTATTTCTGAAATATACTCGCTCCTCACTCAGGGTGACAAGAAGGTTCCCACGGCAGGTCAGAGACGATGGGAGGATGAGCTAGGACGCACACTGTCAGACAAGGAGTGGGAGGATGTCTTCTATAGGTCCCACCACACCACTCATTCCATGGGCCACGCTGAAACTGCATTTAAAAGTGTGTCCTATTGGTATCACACCCCAGCCCGCCTAGCCAAGTGGCACTCTCGGGGTGACGGCCTCTGTTGGCGAGGCTGTGGTAGCCTGGGTACCCTCCTTCACCTCCTGTGGAACTGCCCAAAGCTCACGACATATTGGGAGAGAATACTTGATGACATTGATAGGGCCTTTGATACCACCATTCCCAGGCTTCCTGCTTACACTCTCTTGGGGCTGCCCAATGCGCTGACCTTCCCCTTGCGCTCTACTAGAGGGAGACAGATGGCGTTAGCGCTGAATGCCGCACACCGGGTGCTTTTGGCGGGGTGGAAATGAGACAGGATCCTGGAGCATACACAATGGCTGCATGAACTGTGGTATCTCTTAGGCATGGAAAGGCAGTCGATGGATACCCTTGGGAATAGCTCGGATTATGCCTAGATTTGGGCCCCTTTCCTCTCCATTTTATCCACTGAATTCTGGGAGCTGTCCTGTCCTAGCTAGCTCTGAAGTCTGAAATTGATTCCCGAAAATGGCATAGTCGCATAGCGTGGCCGATCCCCTCGGGGTTCCCCGCTCCTTAAGGCATTGTGGAGTGCCGCTTCTACTAGTCACAAAATGTGGGATTTTATTTTTCCTTGTACCGTGCTCACCGGAGAGGGAGAGGGTGGGGGTAGGGGGTGGTAGTTGATTTTTTCTTGATGTTCTTTTGTTCTTGTTCTCAAACGCAGATTCACTTGTGCTTAGTTGTCTGTTTCAGTTCTTTCTACTTGCTAGTGCTCGCAAACTTCGCAGCAAGTGGGTCTTTGCAGCTACCTACTTGTGGAATTCAGCTTTCCGGTTCCCTCCTTTTACAAACACGGCAGGCCCTACATGGGTTGTAGGCGACATGCTGTGTTAATTGCCAGACTGAGTGCGCCTTTACTTCATTGTCCTGCCCTCCTGGCCTGAACGTGCGCTGGCCAGCCCGCTGGGTGGTAGGCGATGCCGACATGTATTGTTATGCCATGTGTTCTGCCAATAAAAATCGATTTAATACTAAATTGTGAGACACTTTAGAGGTTGTTACAATTTCTCTTTCTATCTATCATTTGTACATATGTGTAATTTTGTAAGTAATATTTAGTAATGTTAAAGTTCGATCTTGGCTTTTCAAATTAAGTGTGTTCTCCATCATTTCCTTTAATTCTACTTTTGTCGGAGGAGGACATAATTCTGTTATTGATTACATCCTATGTTCTTTAAATTGTGAATACGTCTTACGTGATTCTATGACCCGTTCTACTTTTATGAGAGACCATCTTCCCCAGACCATCAAACTTAGACTGGAGTATAGTCGTAAAAATATCCATGTTGAACAAATCATTGATAACTCAGCATTACCAACTAGTAATGGTACCTCTTAGCATTGGTCATTTGTGAACTCGGGAAACTTTCTAGCATAATTGGTTATTGCCTACAGGGATGCCATTGACACTTGTTTGGATATTTCTTATAGTGACGTTGATACCAAGGCTGCATTTCTTTTTTTTTCTGGTGGGATCGACCTGCTTTAACTAGAACACAGCCCCAGTCAAATAGCGACAGGCCTCGGTGGTTTGATGGAAATTGTTCCAAAGCCCATAAGCATCCTAAGATAGCCCTTTGTAAATC
Organism: Triturus cristatus; assembly: GCF_964204655.1. Taxonomy (NCBI): domain Eukaryota; kingdom Metazoa; phylum Chordata; class Amphibia; order Caudata; family Salamandridae; genus Triturus; species Triturus cristatus. The sequence continues at coordinate 1,224,712,801 of NC_140589.1, forward strand.
GCCACGTTGTTCCTCGGAGGTGAGAAGGTGTAGACTAGAATCCAATTTAGCACTAAAAAAAGGAAGAAGGAATTAAAAAATGTTGTCTGTAAATCCCTGATCGACGCTAGTGCGCCTAAAGATACCTCTGCTTTTTGATGAGTTATCAATGGCCCTCTCTTAAAGGATGATCGCGCCCCTAGTTTGGAGGCAGCAATTAATGATACTGTGTGTGTCGTCCATTTTTCTAAGATTTATTCTAATTCTAGTAAGTCACTCAAGGGTCTCACCCTTCTTCTATCGAAGTTTATAAATTTCGATTTCAGTAATTTATGTTTCTCCTTGGACAAAATCAACATGGCAATAGCAGGGAGTAAGGGAAATAAAGCACCAGGCCCTGATGGCATTCCTATTGATTTGTTCAAGACCAATGTCCCCTTGGGGGGGTCATATTTTAACTAGGTATTTTTGGCTTGGTGCCACTCTGATACCCTGGATACCTGATCGGAGGCTACAATTGTACCAATTTTTAAATAAGGGGATTGTGTCAATCCTGCCTGTTACCACCCTACCTCACTCCTTGACTCCTTGGTAAAAGTGATAGGGAGAATTCTGTTGAATCATTTAGAAGAGTGGGCTTAAACTAATAACATTCTTTCTGACTTACAGTACGGTTGTCAGATGGGCCTGGTGACAATTGAGCAGAGGTGAAATCTTAACCTACTTATTGGTAATTATACTTCTATGAAGAAGCGCAGTTTGTTCTTACCCTTTGTTGATCTGTCGAGCGCATTTGATTGTGTTCTCCATAGTAAATCATGGGCACTTTATCAGAGCTTGGGGTGGATCCATCTATCATAGCCCTTCTCATGAAAATATACTCCAGTGGCCAGGCTAGTGTACGTTTTGGTCTTGGGGGTGAATTCACCAGCACTTATGAGCTAGAGAGAGGGGTCAGACAGGGCTGTGTACTCGTGTCCTTTCTATTTACCTTGTACATCAACAGACTAGAGTCTGCCTTAAGAAGCACTTGCATACCTTGTTTGCTTTAAGCTGACTACGACGTGCTTATGTGTCACGTACTCCTTTGGGGCTGCAGCATCTACTTAATGGCTTTGTCATCTTTAGCTCTCCAACCGCAGCTCCAACGCCAACAACATCCCCCCTTCACAAGACCTGTGCGACGCCCTCGCCACCTTTTTCCATCGCAAGATCGCAGACATCCACGACAGCTTCAACACCCTGACAGCCCCGACAATCACCGAGACCTCCGACCTCACGACCTCCATCCTCACCGACCCCCTGCTCACCTGAACCAACATAAACGACGATGACACCATCAAAATCATGAACACCATCCACTCCGGCTCTGCATCAGACCCATGCCCACACAACATCTTCAACAAAGCCAGCTCCCCCATCGCACCCCATCTTCGCAAGGCCATCAACATCTCCTTTGAGATGGCGACATTCCCGGAGAGCTGGAAGCACGCCGAAATCAATGCCTTACTCAAAAAACCCAAGGCGCACCCCAAAGACCTCAAGAACTTCCGACCCATCTCCCTGCTCCCGTTCCCAGCAAAGGTCATCGAGAAGACCGTCAACAGACAACTGACCCGCTACCTCGAGGAGAACAGCATCCTGGATCCATCCCAGTCCGGGTTCCACAGCAACCACAGCACCGAAACTGCCCTCATCGCTGCCACAGATGACATAAGGATCCTACTAGACAACAGCGAAACCGCGGCCCTCATCCTCCTGGACCTGTCAGCCGCCTTCGACACTGTCTGCCACCACACCCTACGCACATGCTTCCACAACGCTGGAATCCGAGACAAGGCTCTGGTCTGGACCACCTCCTTCCTCTCCGGCAGAACCCAGTTCGTCCGCCTCCCCCCTTTTCGTTCCAAAGCCATCGGGCTCATCTGTGGCGTACGCCAAGGCTCTTCTCTCAGCCCGACATTGTTCAACATCTACATGGCACCTCTCTCTCACATCGCCCGACTGCACAGCCTCAACATCATCTCCTACGCCGACGACACCAAGCTGATCCTGTCCCTCACCAAGGACCCCCTCACCGCCAAAACCAACCTTCACGAAGGAATGAGAGCCGTTGCAGAGTGGATGAAGATCAGCTGCCTGAAGCTGAACTCAGACAAGACGGAAGTCCTCATCCTCGGCTCCACCCCCTCGGCATGGGATGACTCCTGGTGGCCGATGACACTGGGAGCAGCACCAACACCCACCGACCACGCAAGCAACCTAGGTTTCATCTTCGACTCAACACTCTCCATGACCAAGCAGGTCAACGCCGTCTCGTCCTCCTGCTTCAACACCCTCCGCATGCTCCGCAAGATGGTGGATCCCCACCAAAACAAGAAAAACGGTCACCCAGGCCCTTGTCAGCAGCAGGCTAGACTACGGCAACGCCCTCCACGCAAGAGCCTCGGCAAAACTCCTGAAACGACTACAACGCATTCCGAACGCCTCTGCACGCTTGATCCTCGACATCCCTCGCCGCAGCCACATCACACCCCACCTAAAAGACCTGCACTGGCTTCCCGTCAACAGGAGGATCACCTTCAAGCTCCTCACCCACGCACACAAAGCACTCCACAACACCGGACCGACATACCTCAACAGCCGACTCACCTTCTACACCCCGAACCACCAGCACCGCTCTGTCGCCCTCGCCCTCGCCACCGTACCCCGCATCCGAAGAACGAACACCGGCGGCAGATCGTTCTCCCACCAAAACCTGGAACTCCCTCCCCATCTTCCTACGGCAGACCAAGGACCTACTCACCTTCATGAGGCTACTCAAGACCTGGCTTTTTAAGCAGTAGCAGCACCCCTCCCCTCAGGCCTTGAGACGCTCACGGGTGAGTAAGGCGCTTTACAAATGCTATGATTGATTGATTATGTCTGATCTCGGTCTGACGGTTAATACAGGGACAATCTTCATAATGCAGTGTCTGAGGCAAATCTAGAAGTGCCAGGATTTTGGAATAAGTAACATTAAATTATGTTTTACCCAGACCTTTTGTTACATGGACATTTTGTTTGAAGATCGTGGTTCATGGACCCCAGCCATAGACAACAGGAAGCTGTATTTTAATAAATCAATCTCAGTGTTGCTTAACTTTGCTATTAAGTTAGGCAATAAGATGATTAGGCAAATGCTAACCATCTACAACACTATGGTGCCGATTCCGGATTTTCGGAAAGCACTCCGACCAAGCCGGATCCGGAGTGTTTTCCGACCGAGCTGGAGTCCTGCAGTCCGACCGAGCGAGTACAATGCGGCCGTATGCTGCCGGACTCGGTTCGGTCGGACTCCCATAGAAGTCAATGGGAGCCGGTCGTACGACGCGTATATGGGCTCTCATTGACTGAATGGGTACGTCTCGCGCAAGGGCGCCCCCTACAGTGGGTGTGCGTCGGTGCCATCCGCACTGTACATGCCTGTGTTGGGGGGACCCTTGGGTCTCCTCCTGTGTCCGAGTCGTAGGGCTGCGGGTGACAGGGGGTCTGACGCGGACCCCAAAAGGCAACCACCCGAACGTTTTGCGAGCCAGACACTACAGCTCTCACAGGCTGTCCGACGTGTGCATCGTACTGGCTCGGTCGTAATCCGTATCCATTGCACGCCACTGTTAGGTTACGACCGAGACCCGGAAACGAATCGGTCGGTGAATTTCACGTAGCTCGCATCGTACTTCCTCGCTCGTACAGCTGTACGAGTCGGGCAGAAAACACGCGTACGGCTCGTAGTTTATCCGGCCGGATCGCGATCGGTGCCCTTCCTACCCGAATCGGAATCGGCCCCTCAATGTGCAGCTGTGGCCCAATTCAGGGCGGGAATCTGGGGCTTTACTAACACCACTCAGCTCCAGACGATGGAGAACACGTTTTTAGGAACCTGTCTGTCCCAGACAGCTGTTCCATTTTTGTATGTCATGCAAAACTAAGGGTCTTGTTTTTATCTGACGTGATTAGTATCCAGCATATTTTATCATTGCATAAAGTCTTCGCCAGTGATTATATAAGTTTAAACCTTTTGATTTCATTTCAAGACAGGAGGCTAACATTATGCATACTTTCTTTTAATGCCACTCCTGAGCAGCTCCTTTAAAGAACACAAAGTACACAACAATCCAGAATTAGAACCACACATAGTCCAATAAATGCCTCCTGCACAGAATGTTCATCCTCTTTTAAATGCTGCTCCTGAACAGATAAGTTGACTTTTTAATCATAACTTAAAAGGATATTATTGTTTGAGTGTGTATGAAAGAAGAGAGGATTGTATGGCTTCTAATTTTCAGAAGCGGAATGCTTGAGAAGCAAGTGGTGTATGGTATGAAATAAGTAAATAAGGAGGAATGAAAAAGCGTAAGTTTGCTGTTTAGGAGGTCTCTTTTAAAGGGGGTTTCAAATAGAAAAGTGTGTCCCAGAGAGGAAAATTTATCGTGTTAAGAAGATTGCGAGTGCGAGAGAAAACGAACTTAAAGGATTCAGGGGTTGGCGCGTGAAGTTAATTGGCTTGCGCGTGAAACAGTACCTTTGTAGTGAGGCGTTGGTTCACGAGGGGCAGTCGATTGCGGGCTTGCGCGAGGAAGCGCGCGCGGTTTAGCTTGCGCGTGCATCGGTACCGTTATAGTGGAGGCAGCAGGCTGGCACGAGGAAGCGCGCGGCTTTGTTTTCAGTTAAAAGTGAACAGGGCAGTATAGCGCCTCGAAAGTATTACGAAAGGCAATTGGATGCGGAGATCTCGCGAGAAATGGGCGGCCATATTGGATTGGGCAAAAAACAATAAAAAGAATGGGAAATGTGTAGTTTTTTGTACGCGAGGAGTTGAATAAAAAAACAAAAACAAAAAAAAACGAAGGGGAGATTATCGGAGGTGATTTGAAAACAGCTGATGCTTATTTGGGGAGTTGATTTAAGAGTGGCAGTAGGAGGATTTTAGGTATTTAGAAGATGGACTCAGAGGAGGTTAGTGTTGCAAAGAATGTAAGTGTGGTTGAAGGGAGAGTTAGTGAGGAGAACCTAAGAAGATTGATACAAACTGAGGTGAAGAGTTCAATGAGGGAGGTTATTCAAATTGTGATGGATGGGAAGAGGAAGGAAAATAAATCAGATGAGGATTTTTGGTCATGCTCGGATGAAGAGGAAGATGTAAGAGAGAAAAAAGGTTATAAAAAGGTGAAAAAGACTAAACACATGAATAAGGATGGAAAAGATGGTTTAAAGACCATGAGAAAGAGTGGTACCCTTGGCGGTACGCAAGATAGAGGTGTCCATAGCGGCACAAAAGAGATTTCAGATGAAGAACATAATATGGATGTGGATGACCGAGTTGAAAAAGGAGACAATAAGTACAATGATGAATATGTGCTTGATGTAGATCATGAGGATGATCTAAACGACGATATTAAGGATAATTTTCCTTCAACTTCAAAAGTCGTTATAAAAGACCCTTTAGGAGGGGAAATGTTCAATCCATTCGAAATAAGGCATCCAAGAAGTGCGGACTGGTGGCCGCATGAGCATGTTGCCAAGTTCATTAAACACTGGTTAAGAAAACCTCTAGATAGAGAGGTGAGGAGTGTTTTGAGGGCAGAGTGCTCAAGGCCGCAGATTGATTATAAGGTGTGCCAGACCCCGAATCTGGATCCAGATTTAATATCCTATCTGTTTAAGTTAGGTAAGGATCCTAGAAAGGGTTTAGAGCGATCATTGAAGTTATGTCAGGATCGTCTACTCGACGTTCTAGGTCCATTAGGGAAGATTTTAGATATGACAGAGGAAGCATATTTAAATGGAGAAGATGTGGATGTTAACTTGTTACGTGGTTGGAGTCAGAGAGCAATGGTGTTGCTAGGGAATGCAAACTCTAGTTTGTTAGCAGAGAGAAGGAAGACAGTTCTTTTTAAGATAAGTCCAAAGTTAGGAGATTTGGCGAACAAAGAGCATTGTGAAGACGCAAAAGGTTTGTTGTTCGAGGAAGGATTTGTAAAAAGTTTAGGAAAACATGTGGCAACTTTTACTGCGCTAGATAGAGCTCAGACAAACATGAGAAAGGTGTTTGGTGTTTTTGGAGGGGCCGGCAGATGGGGACAGTATGCCGGCAGAGGAATTCAAAGGTCCCAGTTCAGCTCACAATGTAATTATACAAGTAGAGGATCAGGAAGGGGTTTCCAAGGATCCTCGAGGTTCTTTCCACAAAGAGGAAGATACCAAAGATATAGAGGGGGAAGAGGAAGAAGTCAGTCCTATCAAGGAACAAAAGGTGAGTATGCAGACAATTTCTGGTTCTTCCCTCGGAAAAGTAGGAGGCCGAATAAGGTATTTTGTAGAAGCATGGAGAAGGATTACAAAAGATCAATGGATTTTGGATGTGGTTCAGGGATTCAAAATAGATTTCGAAAGGGAACCTGTTCAGAGTACAGAACCAAAGGAATTAATTTTTTGCAAAGAAAAGATGGAAATTGTAGGTTTAGAAGTAGAAGAGATGTTAGAAAAAGAGGCAATTTGTATGGTGGAAGACAGTTTAAGGGTTTACGTGAGCAATATTTTCTTGGTGGAAAAGAAAGAGAAGGGATGGAGACCTGTGATAAATTTGAAAGGTCTGAACCATTCATTAGTTTACAGACATTTCAAGATGGAAGGGATTCATCTTCTAAGAGACATGTTACAATCAGGGGATTGGTTGGTGAAGTTGGATTTGAAAGATGCATATTTCACTGTTCCAATGGAGGAGGGCAGCCAGAAATATCTTCAGTTCAGATGGAGAGGACAGTCGTACCAATTTCTTTGCCTTCCTTTTGGGCTGTCTTCTGCCCCGTGGTGTTTTACCAAGTTAATCAGAGTAGTTGTGGCTTTTTTCAGGGAAAGAGGATTCAGGTTAATTGTTTATCTGGACGACATATTGTTGATGTCACAGGATGCAGAAGAGTTAAAAAGTCAGTTGAGTTTTGTTGTGAATACTTTGGAGAATTTAGGCTTCTTAATAAACAAGAAGAAGTCAGTGTTTCAACCAGCTCAGAGTTTAGATTTTCTCGGTTTTACGATAGATACACAGGAAGAGGTAATAAGGTTGCCGAAGAAGAAAGTACAGATGATAAAGAAGGAGGTGCAGAGGGCACCAAGGAAGGAGTGTATGACCTTGAGGGATTTGGTAAGGGTTCTAGGTTTGTTATCATCGTCGATTCAGGTGATTTTTCCAGGTCCCCTACATTATCGAGCATTACAGAGGGTGAAAGCAAATGCATTGAGAAGAGGATTGTGGTATGGGGACAAAATAGTGTTGGACAAAGAGGAAAAGGAAGAACTGGAGTGGTGGATGCAAAATTTGGAAGTATGGAATGGAAGGGCAATTTTTGGATGCCTTCCGTATTTAACGTTAGAGACGGATGCGAGTATGATAGGTTGGGGTGCTCGATTAGGGCATCAGGAGACAGGTGGTGCTTGGTCACAGGAAGAGAAAAAAATGCACATAAATTGTTTAGAATTGACTGCAGCTTTGTATGCATTGAAAAGTTTCTTGGTGAGTTTGAAAGGTCGGACTGTGTTACTGAAGATGGACAACATTTCGGCTGTAGCGTATATAAATCGTTTGGGAGGATGCAGATCAAAGGAACTGTCGAATGTGGCAAAAGTGCTGTGGTTGTTTTGTCTGGAGAAGAAGATTGCATTGAGAGCAGAATATTTTCCAGGTATAAAAAACGTGGTGGCAGATTGGAATTCGAGAAATGTGAGAGACTTCAGCGATTGGATGTTGGGGAAGGAATATTTCAAGAAAATTCAGAAGGTTTGGGGTCCATTAGAGGTGGATCTGTTTGCGACGAGATTGACTCGTCAGTTGGTGAAGTTTTTCAGTTGGATGCCGGATCCGGAAGCCCTGGCTACGGATGCTTTTCAGCAAACATGGAAGAACCTGAAGGGTTATGCTTTTCCTCCTTTTGCAATGATTCAGAGGGTATTATTAAAAGTGAGGAGAGAAGGATGTCAAATAGTGTTGGTAACACCCTTTTGGATTACTCAGGCATGGTTTCCAGCGGTCCTGGAGTTGGTGTGCGACGTTCCTTTTTTGATAAGGACAGAGGAGGATTTGCTGATAAACGAAGAGGGAGAGGTTCATCCTCTAATTTTGAATGGGGGATTGGACCTTCTTGTTTGGAAGGTGTCAGGCGATCCGGTTGTGTTGAGGGACTTTCGAATGAGGCTACAGAGTTGCTCGAGGATTCATGGGCCCCAGGGACTAGGAGGAGATATAAGGGAGTTTGGAGAATTTGGATGGGTTGGTGCTTGGAGAGATGTTTGGATCCCGTGGAGGCCCCTGTTGTAGAATTTGTGAATTTTCTTGTAGAGCATTTTAATAGAGGATTGAGTTATAGGAGCATAAATTGTTATAGGTCGGCAATTTCAGCAGGCCATGCTATGGTAGGAGGTAGGTCTATTGGTAGTAATACACTGGTTTGTAGAGTGTTAAAGAGTATGAGATTGAGGAGACCTCCCCGGGCACGTTATGATGTTTTGTGGGATGTCAATTTGGTTTTAAGGTTATTCTGTGATTGGCCATCAAATAAATATTTGAGTAACAAGAATATTTCAATAAAATTAGCAACTTTGTTGTGTTTGATCTCATGCAGAAGAGTTTCTGATGTGAAATGTTTAGAGTTAAATAATAGACATTTTGTTCCAGATGGGGTGTATTTTGAAATTTTTAAAAGAACTAAGACGATGTCGACATCTGTGTTCTATCCAAAGTATGAGGATTGTAAAAAACTTATGTGTGGTGGATTGTTTAAGAGAGTATGAGTGTAGAGTCGCAGAAAGGAGAAGAGATGGGGAATATCAATTGTTGATTTCATTTGTTAGTCCATTTAGGGCAGTTAGTACTGCTACGATTTCAAGATGGGTGAGATGGGTGAGATGTTTGGCAGGTGTTGATATTGGAAGATTCAAAGCACATTCAGTTAGAGGTGCCATGGCAAGTAAGTCTAGTTTGTATGGTGCAAGTTTGGAGAGTATCATGAAAGCGGCAGATTGGTCAAATGCAGATACATTTGCAAGACATTATTTTAGGCCAGGAGAGCATATGTCAAATGTTGTTTTAAGAGGCTTTCAACATGCATAATGTTAGCCTCCTGTCTTGAAATGAAATGACGATTCTCAGGTTAACATGAAAAGAGAATCAGGATTTCATTAAAGACAAGGAGGCTAACATTATCCCTCCCTCCTCACCCATAAAAAGAGGAGGAGATGGTTTGATGTTTGAAAAAAAAAAAAGGAAAAAGAAAATTAAGGAAGAAAAGAGAATAATAAAATGAGAATGAAATGTTTAAAATATTATTAAGTTTTAAGATAAAAAAAAAAAAAGAAGGGGAAAAATATGTTGGCAGAGAGATTTTCTAATATATAAGTATTTGTTTATTTTCAGATTAATGTTTATTTGGGTAGACTGAGTTTAAGATTTGATGTTACTGAAGTTAAGAAGAAGAAGAGGATTTCTTTCCAAAGGATTGCATTTAAAAGAGGATGAACATTCTGTGCAGGAGGCATTTATTGGACTATGTGTGGTTCTAATTCTGGATTGTTGTGTACTTTGTGTTCTTTAAAAAAGCTGCTCAGGAGTGGCATTAAAAGAAAGTATGTATAATGTTAGCCTCCTTGTCTTTAATGAAATCCTGATTCTCTTTTCATGTTAATCTGAGAATCGTCATTCTTAAGGATTGTCTTAAACTGCTCAGTTCTGGAGCATTTCCCTGGTTCAAATTTGCTAAACAATTCTGTACGAAATTGGGCCATGCTGAATACTTGATCTAAAAAAATCAATGTCTGTCCTTTCTCAAAGATCAAAGACTATCCCGGGAAATTGTGAAATCTAGCATCATTAAAAATCAAAGGACATTGGTTACGGTTGGCGTCCAGCCGTATCTTACTTCTGTACTAAATATTCATTATGGGTTTGTTTCAATATGTTTTAAACATGATATGTTCCACCTCTTTGTCACTTTTCCTGCTATTAACGACTGATCAGAAGTTTTGATTAAATGTCCTTGTGATGGTCTTTCTATTCAAAGCACTTTACAAATTATGTATGTTTGTTTGCTCCTTCTATGCTTTGCCTCGTAAACGCTTCTTTTTACCCATTCTACGTGAATTCAAATTTAAACAATGTCGGCCAGCACTATTGTTTTTAGAACAATTGAATTCTTTAGCGATTTGTTGCAAGATTTCTAGTGGTTTATGGTCTTCGGTTAAGGGAAATCATAACAGTGCTATAATGACATCTCACAGCACATCTTTTAAAGTTTTTATGCTTATTTTTTGTATGCCCATTAAATGTGTATTTACTTTGTACGATATGCTTTTCTGGTTTCTTTTAAGATAATCGAATAAAGTTGACTATGACCAACTGACTGAGTTAAAATCTGTGAATGGACTCTGATTTAAGGAGTGTTATTTGCAGTATTGCTGAGCTCTGAGTCTCTGGACCACAGCACCTCCCTTAGTTACCCTGGACTGCTCTGGATCATTACCCTGAGAATGAAGGATACAAACTGTACTTGGTTTCTAGTTTAGAGGACCTCAGTACACAGGCTACAAGACACCAGAAGTGAAAGACCTAAGTTGTTACAAGTGGGGCCCAGGAAATTCAGATTGCCTTGGGAACCTCCAACCTAGAGTAAGCCGTGCCAGAAGCATTCATGTCAACAACAGAGAGGAAGAAAGAGGGACATTTTCAACACCAAATCAGGGGAATTTATTTTCGCCATTCACTTGCATTGAAGTAGGAGCAATATCAGGCAGGAGAAAGCTAAAATAAAGTCAGTGTTAGCATGTATGAAGACGGGCTGGCCTGACGGGCAAGTGTGGGTCAGGTTTTGTGTGTTGGACCACGTGAGTCGAAGTTATGTCACTGGTCCAGTTAGAGTGCAGACGGCAGACAGAAATGGCTGCATGCAGGGTGTGGAAGCCATGGTGCGCATATATACAACAACTTTGGGTGGGCCAGTTTGACCCCTTGATATGTATGGTTACAGAGCTGGGCGGCCAAAGTGTGTGCAGCTGTTTAGGACTGCACAGATAGTACACTCTGTCTTTTCTTTTTCTCCGAAGCCACTCAACCTATTGGCATACTCTGCTGAGATGACTGGATGGGGAACTTCTGTCTCTGCTAGTTCATGTGCTGCTTGGGATTATCATTCTTTGGGTCTGTGCTGAAGGACTGAGTGGAATGATGCCACACTTCCCCTTTATGAAGCACCTCCATCCAAGCAGGACACCAGTCCCACCTCGACCTGCAGCGTTTGAAGAGAGACAATATCAATGAATCGTGTACCACATAGGACGGAGTTGAGCAGGAGCCCTGGCATGTTAAAAATAGAGGATCGAGCCCCTGCCTTTTAGGGAGCGAGGCAGAGGGACAAGGTATGGAAACAGGGTGCCGAGGAGCAAGCACCAGATTGTGAAGGTGAAACAAAGCAATCAGTGCAGTGTGAGAGGCAGAAGGTTGGGAAGATTTTTTTTCCTTTTTACTAAATGTAACTTCAATAAAAATTCAATCTTACTTGTGCTTGAATGCATTTTTGTGTGTTGCTGAGTACTGTGTGTACATCAAGCTTCCCAAGACAATGCCTTGAGAATTGGAGCACACCAAACAAAAAGTGTGTTACTGGGAGTAAAGGAGGACGTGTATGAATCCAAGCTGACGTAGACTTCAGTTACTAGGTGATGATGGTCTCAAACAGTTGTACTTTACTGCTGGTGACCTTTGCAAGCACAAGATTACTTAACTAGTCTGGAGCCAGATTCTTTCTGGCTTGCGCTCGGTCGAAGGTGGGTGACATTTTTCAGTTTACACCATACTTTTTTAATCTGCCTAGGACAACTCAGGAGTTTTCTCGCACAAAGGAAATACTTGAATTTTGGTAGATTTTCTTGCCCAGAAAGTTGCCACACTCCATCTCTTTGTCTGGAACATGGCTGTAAGAGTCTGACCTTTCCCTCTTTCCAACTCATCCGGCTCCATGGAGGACTGCACTGGGTATGCTGTCACACCTTATTATCTGGTGGTCTCAACTTTTCAAGCCTCCATGCTGCCACTGGTGGAAAGCTGTTTGTTGCACACTGCATTGGGTAATGAGCAATCTACGGCTGTATCTCAAAGAATGGTCTCTGGATTTTCAGCCTTTATTTTCTTCAGAGTTTTACCTGGGTTCTTCAACATGAGCATGAACAGTGCCCTGTCCAGGAGGTCATGCACGACTTTAAGAGGGTCTAAGTTTCCCATCTTGCACAAGACTGAGGCTACATTGGCTGAGGCAAGACTTCTGGGACCGCGGGATCCCCTGCTCCATCATGAAGGAATATCAGGATAATTTTAATGTTGACTAGCCTTTCCTTATTTTTAACAGCAACATCATGACAGTTGAACCAGCCGGACGTCTTAAAATCATATAAGCATCTGTTTCATAAGGATTCCGGAAACTTCATGAGTTTAATCTCTCCCTGTGTGCGGTCCTCCTTGGGAGTAATCCTCTGACTGTGTGCATAAAAGTTGGCTCCGTAGGCAAAGGAGACAGCTGCAGACAACTAACCTTTCTGCTATCGTAATATTGACCTCTCAACGGCCGTGATTACGGGCTGCCAGATTTTGATGTGGGAATACCGGCGGTCTGGAATCTCCTCTTCAAGCCTGTATCCCCACACAAAAAGGACAGTTATGGGTTTTGCCCCTGGAATGGGGAATTACAGGTCAGACCTGGAAATACTGGGTCCTTTAATGCTGGTTTTTACTCAAATCCAGGGACAAAACCTCTGACATTTTGTGTCTGCTCAGAGCAGGTAGACGATGTCAGCAAGAGGTCCAGTGGAAGTCAGAGAGGTATGGTGCCTGGGAAGGGTTGGGGTAAACCAGACAGAGCAGCAAAGGAATACACTATGAATCCTGCATTTTTAGTTTCACAATCCCAGAACTGTAAAGGAGGCATATCTGATGAGCCAGGTCTGGATGTACTAACCCTGGCGGGGGGTCAGGTAGCAGCAGCAGACAGGAAGCTATGGATAGGTCTGACCTCGTCATGTTTGATATCGATTGACTATTATACTTGTTCTAGAAAAATCAGGAGGTAAGCCTCCGAACTGAGACGGGAGATACCACCACAAGATATCAGAATCCTGGCAGTGATTCCTGTTGGTAAATTGATTGTAAGGTTCAACTTTGGAGCATAACGGATTTGTGTCCTACAACTGAATAAGGGTCTGAAAGACTGGCTGCCCGGCTCCCAACAGGGGGCAGTGAGCAGAATTGCTGACCCCCTGCAGAACTGCAGGTCATAGAATGACATCTGGTTTTAACAAGTCATATAGTGTTGATGTCTTTTTGGTCCATAGGAGAGGGGTAGATGCCCCCTGCTCAGTACCAAAAAGGAGGCAAAGACCCTCATTACATGTTAAGGTCTAAATTCTGATCCTGTGCAAACATGAATTTAGACAGGGATCAGAATTATGAGTTGTGTTATAAATGTCACCCCCTTTGGTTATTGTGTGATAAATGTCACCCGCTTGTGGTTATTTCCTAAAAAATTCCAGTAGGTCAAAATGCCGAAATGTATTGGGAGAAAGTGCCTAGTAAAATGTCAAAGTATGCAGAATTCATTGTGTTTAAAAACATTTCTGCAAATTATGCCTCATTTTCACATTCAGATTCGGAATAGTGGGAATTTTCCACATGTGGCAAATACCCCGCACCATGGTAAATGCTTCACACTGTGGTAATGGTATTTGGTAATTTATGTGTGCCAAACACATCACCCTATTGCAACCAACTTGTAATGAGGGCCTAGGCTCCCATTAGGAGTGCTGATGTAATCCTATTGTGGCCAGGAACAGGAGTGACTGGCCCTTTGGGATTACAAGATCTGTTGTAGCACTGCAGATCTGGAGTTTTTCACCCAGATAATTCAATTTCCCCAACCAGACGAAGGTTCTAGGTGAAATATTGCACACACAAAATAGAGGAATGTGTGTGGGGACATAGATTTCCACATGTTATGTCTCAAAAATCTCGTATTTACAATCCTGAGTTACAAATGCCCACAATAATGCCGCAATGGTGAGGACGGGGGGCGTATACCAGGCAGGAAAACGTCAACCTCATAATCCGCCCCATGATGGGGAAGATGCCTTGCCTAATGCCACCATGGTTCATTGCTAACAAGAGTGATATGCCTGGTCACTCTTTCCACTGTGGGAGAAAATAACACATTCCTGAGGTACAGACTAAGACTAATCAATGACATTTCTCCCTTGTGCTGGCTCCAAAGACAGTCAGCGAACGTAGACTTAAAAGTGCTGGTTGAAAGTGATATTGGCCATGCATGTGAGGGACAGAAACAGACTTGTCTGGCAACTTGAGAATCAAACCACTTTAAATTAAGGCTTCCCTAGCATAATCCAGCAGCAGAGCTAAGGCAATTAAAAAGAGAGGTAAGAACCACAAACTAAAACAAAACAGCAAACAACACCTTTGCACTTTTAGAACCCTTAACAGCAGGCACTGACTATAGAGTTCTGATTTTGAAAAATCGTGCAATGTCACAGTTACAGTCTTATTTGTTCAACAGAAAAAATTACCTATGTGATGAGAAATACATGGAATAATACAAGTTGGGGCCAGGGTCACATGGAAAGAAAGCACATGCATCTTTGGCCCCAGCACTCTTCTATAGCTGGCATTTTCCCACAATTGTGCATTAGGTGGCAGCGTGTACACATATCAAGAATAGAGGGTACTTTGAAGCATTGAGAATTGACATTTTACACCAGTGGTTGTCTACAGAGACACAGTGGGTGCAAAACAATTGACTAGAAATGTGGCTTGACCGATCACCCGTGGCTGAGATTAATAGAAGCATTTCATCCATCACTTTGTAATCCTACTTCACATGCCAACTACCGGTTAGTGTGTACTGTTGAGCACCGTGTTTGTGCTCGGCAGACATATTTAAGACAAGAAAATGCTCCCCACTTTTAATCAAGACTGGAAAATAGTTTTGTTTTATTTAATCAGCGTCCCCTTTAAGAATGTTAACTTAGTTTCAGACTTAGTTAAAAATGAGATTAAATACGTGTTCTTCTCCTTGCACATATAACCCGTCGTCTACACTTTCGAAGGCCAATAACTTGTACATAAGTAGACAATTTTGTGGTGTTCGCAGACAACGTGGACCCGCATGGACTATTAATCTTGTTTAATCTACTAAAAACGTGATCATAATCATTTAAAGAAAGCTATTACTTGATTTTTAATATCCTTCCCTGAGGACAGTTATTGAAAAATTAGCTCTTGGTCATCATAAATCGGGTTGGCAGTCTTCTCTTTGGTGATGCAGGTTCTGAGTTCATATATTTTTTTTTATCAGGATCACAAGGACCACAAAGGCCTCTGAAGCTCAGGAGAATTTATAGCTCCATTATAGCTCCATCATCATGGGGTCTGAGCAAGTGGCATAGACTCTTGTGCTAAGATAAATTTAGTGCAGGATGCCAATATGGTAGTAGTGTTCGCCTGCCCTGGGCCTAGCAACGCGCTGTGGAGGGCAGCAGACCGTCTTGGACAGAAGGGAGCAGCCGAATTCTACAAATTTCCACTGCACCCAGATATAATATTGGCATCGGCTGACCAAAGTGAAAAGCTTCAGATATCCTTTATACACTGACCTTACACTTATTTACCAGACCCGTGAGACCAGTGCTAAAGTGTCTACTGCCACAATGACTGCCAGGGATCAGGGAAATGCTAATCAGATAGGGAATAGACTGTGTGGGGAATTTCCAATTCCAGACAGTAGCTACACACAAAATAACAGGCTTCACGTGTTACTCCACACGGATTGGGGGATACAACAGGGAGGTAGGAATAACAGGTAATTTTCCTCATGTCATTTATGCAGTTGGCAAATGGCGGGAGGAGGAGTGCTGCGGTGGGGTGAGGGTACGCAGTGGAGGGCACGGCGCGGTTTGACAAGCTGGAGAAACAGGAAGAGGGGGCTGGGGGCACCTCTTCCTTCAGCCCTCCCGCGCAGAGCCATACACGGTGTCACTCGTGGAGGATTCAGACCTGGTGAAAATGCTCAGATATTTGAGGAGCCCCTCAGTCCCAATCCCCGACACTTGTATTTGCACAGAGCCATTCCCCTTATGGGGATACCGCTCCAGGCATCTTGTAAGGAGGCCCTACAAGTCTAACTAAAAAAAGGATGGTGATGGGGTACCCAAACAATACAGAACCTCATTAGATACTCAATCGTGTTAGAGGTAAATGATTTTCTTAATCTTTTATTTATAGTGTTCAGGAAACCTACAGAATCCACAGAATTATGCCATTGTGTCACTCACAGGTAACATCACTGACTGCCTCTATAGTGCTGGGTGTACCCCTGCAAGGATTGCTAAAGCTGAATAACATAAGCTACTACCTTATTTTGGACTGTGTTACACTATAATGTAGAAGGTTCTTCCTAGCAAGACTTTTTATTGGCTAGCTTAAGGGGGAGCTACACAAAGCTCTCAATGTTTGAGTTCTAGTCCTGAATGCACAGGCCTCTGTCTCTGGATTAATGATCGTGTGATGGGGCACATTGCCTAGCCTACCTCCAGCTCTGAATCTCTTTACTATTAGAAGGAGCAACAAAGAATGATGTATGGCATGGAATCCGCCAAATTGATCAAACAAATTCTCAGATGCCACAGCTCAATGACGTTTTCATGCCCATTTCTCTCACAGTATAAATACTGGAAGTTGTGTATTTCAAGCGCAATGCCAT
This sequence comes from Triturus cristatus, assembly GCF_964204655.1. Lineage (NCBI taxonomy): Eukaryota > Metazoa > Chordata > Amphibia > Caudata > Salamandridae > Triturus > Triturus cristatus. The sequence goes on from NC_140589.1 coordinate 1,224,729,621, forward strand.
GACACAGTCCAAAACCGCTGGATCTAACATACATACTTCTTTAAGACTGTGAAATTAACAAGAGTCTTTGAGAAATGCTTTCGAGGATCCCATTGCATCAGTGATTATTGGCTTATTAACAGGATAAGTCATGGGTGATGGAGGATACTATCTGCCGAATTTTTATCACTCTTGTGCAACCTGCCCCTCAGGAATGCTGCTGCTGTGCCAACGAAACGGAAGCAAGCCCTGGTTGTACTGTTCCCCAAGAATCTACGGCAGATTCAAAACTTTGGTGCAACTATCACCCTATTTCTTCACTGCCTCTTCTACTGAAGAAAGAGTTCAATAAGCAGCTGTAAAGCTAATTTGAACCCAGTCTGCATGACCAGACTTACTCAGGCTTTCACACACATCACAGTTTGGAAACTGCAGGAGCGGCCTGGTGGGGCGGGGTGGGGTGGGATGAGAGTCGACAGACGACGATGAGGAAAAATAAAAAAATAAAAACACTTACCTTGCGCTCGCAGCATCGCCGACTTGGCAAGCAGCGAGCGCAAGGTAAATAGTTTTCTTTTTTTTCTTTGTCGTCATCTGTCGACTCCCTCCCACCCTTTCCCCTCCACTCTTACCTGCACGGGCTGCTCCTGGGAAACTGCTTTATTGGCTGTACTGGATGATCTCAGATCAATGTTGCACCCGGGCTGCTCTGCCTTACTGGTGCAACTTGATCTGCTTAACTTAACATAGTCTTGCATACTACTCCTATCGCTCATCTTTTCAATAACAGAATTTTAGTATTTGTAACCGAGCGCTCAGTTGGCTGAGCTCTTTTCTGTCCAATAGGACTCAGTCTGTTTCGCTTCCACCCTCTCACTCTTCTTCTGTATATTAGCTGCAGAGTTTCTCAGGGCTACTCACATATTCCTACTTTGTTTAATATTTACATTGCCTCTCTGGTGTGTTTAGTCTGATCTTTTGATTTTGACATAATGTCTTATGGAGATGATATTCAAATTATCGTATCCATAGCCGAAAATTCTGTTATTACTTAAGACTGCTTCTGTACCTGAATGGCATTGGTGGCTAAATGGATGAAAAACAGCTGTAACAGCTTAACGACGACAAGACGGAAGTCCTAATTTTGTTAGGCTCTCTCGCATTTGGTCATTGCTTTTGTGTCCTACTGATCTTGGACCTACCTCTGTCCCTGTAACCTCAGAAAAAAAGTCTAGAATTTCAATTTGATTGTATTGTGAACTTCTCCACTTAAGTCAGCCAGTTTGCTGCCACATTTTTTCTGTTACTTAAGATACTAAAGAAGGTTATTCCCCTTCTTCATCAATCCATACGTAAAACAGTGGTCCTATCCTCAGTTATTTCCTAACCTGACCTAAAAAATTCTCTTCACATTTGTATTCTGATCTTTCTTTCTTTCTTATTGCTTACAGTTTATTCAAAATGCGGCGGACTATCTTATTTTAAACCTTCCTCCCTGCATATGGGTCGCTTTGTCTTGCTATTAACTTAACAAAGGTCTGTTTTCAAAGTTCTTCGCTTTGTGCATCTGACTCACAACCACCATGGGCCTATCTACCCCAGATATAAATACCTTCCCTACTGTCCCATCCATTCCGATACAGAAAAATTGCATGAAACAGAAGTGTTAGTGCTAACATGCTGCTAAACAATTGAGGAGAAGGAATTAGACAGTAGAAGAATTATCCCATTGACATAATTACGATGCAAATGACGTTCATTTAGAAATTGTCAAATCAGTTCAAGCGCATTGTGAGGCTTTATAAGCTGTTGTCTGAAACATCTACTTCCTGAGACTAGATGGACCATGATTCAAGGTATTCACAGAGAACTGCATCGTATCTCTTGGTCATTAATGAGAGGCATGCAAGCCTCGCACCATTATAATACATGTAGTGTTGACCCTAACTATTCAGTCCTCAACAAGCATGAGATCCAATATATTGAACAACAGTGAAAAGGAGAAGTGGTGGGCAGGATCTTATACCTGAAGAAATAGCACCTCGCAGCTTGCATAATAAAAGGATGGGAACCCTTCCCAGGTCAAACCCTTTCAAAGGAGCCCGCTAAATTAGTCTAATCAAAAGAGGATTTTTTTCTATTTTGTGGATAGAATATCTGCAGGAATTACCTTATATTTTATGGGTAGTCTGAAGATTCTCCCATATATTGCCAAGTTCCCATCCAGGTAGCTAAAGAAGAAGGTTGTTCATGTCTAGAATCGAAGAAGTAACTAGGGAAGTAACTTCAAAGTCCAATGTCTAAAAAAGGAGAATGGGTTATCTGCCCTTGCAATTTGTTGAAGAAATGGCCTTTCTTAAATTTGTTGATTGATCTTCTTTAAGTCAGCGGTGAGCATATTTACGTACTCTTCATCATAAATGGAGTTCTTAATTGTTCGTCTGAAATTGAATTGCCGTTTAATATGATATTTTTAGATGTTGATATTGGCCTAGGACACATTCTATGCTCAATGGGCACAGTTTTCATTTAAAGTTGTATCATTTTGATGATGCTTTAAGATTCTTCATATCATTTTTTGCCAGTTTGTTTATCAGACAATGTCTAACAAACAGTATATGAACAACAATTCAGCTAAAGAAGGTCTTGTTCATAAGAAGATTTGTGATAGTTTGCAGCCAATGGCTACAACAGCGGAACTTCACTAGTAGGAACTGTTTTGTAAGTGTGCCTGTGTCTGATGGTTCCCACCAACAATCACCATTGTTTGTCAATTGGTGCCGAATTAGCCAATGAACGCATGTCTTACCACCAATATCAACCACAGGGCAGGAAGGCCTGGTGGAGGGAGGGCTCCGCACTTTCCTGATAGTAGGCCACTGATGAGGCACTGTATGAAGTGTAACGGAAGTATGAGCTGGAAGTACTTATGAAGTAGATACCACCCATGCAACTATAGGAAGGAATACCGTAAGGAGTGCAAACAAGATGGAGAGAATGTGGCCGAACAGCTAGGGTGGTCAACCTCGGAGCTGGGGAACTGGATCTGAGTCTCGGCAGGGACGCTCAACATTCTGTGATTCTGGGCAAATCACTTAATCTCTCTGTGCCTAACAAAAATGAATGTGTCCATCTGTAGCGTAACTGGTGCTCATGTAAATCGCTCCGATACCTTCGGTTCTAGTTCGTGCAATATAAAACTCCACAAAAAAACACAAGAGTTGAGAAAACAAAACAGAAGCTCACAGTTAGAAATTAGGAAATACTGCTTTTCTTTAGGACTGACAATGTAATAAAATACTTGAGTAGAGTGCACAAATCATTTCATTTTGAAATATTAGATTACAATACGTCTGACTAATATTTAGTGTGCTGCAGAGAGCTTATATGGCACATTACGCATGTTCTAGCCCAATATGCAAACAACTCACCCATGCAACTGTGCAGCGGTACACAGAAATAGAAACTGCACGGATGTGCAGATTGACACATTCAATTAACAGAAAGAGGCTAAATTGCACAACACAGCACTTCTTAAAAGGATCAAAGCGTTTTTCCTTAATTTCCAAGCGTGTGAGCCGCGTGGGACTGTCAGTTGAGATGAGGGACCCTTAAGGATACAGAGCTCAAAACTGCTTACAGATACATAATTCTTACATTTGAGATAAAAAATATGTTTCCGAGTAGGGCAAAATATGTATTATTTGTCCTGTAACTATGCTAGCTATGCAGATACGCTTCAGCATACTCCAAAATAGGCCAGCCCAAAGCTAACATAACGATGGATGTCAGTTATTAAACAGGCAATTATGGGCTCCAGACATCAATAGACTGTCTCATGGGCTACTATGCAGACTCCCTTCTGGGCAGCTTGTGTGCACGTTTGGCGCATACCACTATTAGTAGTAGTGTTGCCTACACAGAGGACATATTTACGCCCCATGTTTAATAATGCCAAAATAGCAACTACGGACGCTATACGTTATTGTTTTAGGCTCGCTGGGGAAAGTTCAATTAGAAGGATGGTTCCGTTTTTAGAACACGCCTATAAAACATTAAATGACTAGATGGCTTTTACTATTTGATATGTATATAGATGCAAAAACAGGTATCACAATCTATTTATGTTTTCTTCTATAGGATACCACGCATGGAAATTATGTGATTTTTTTATTCTATTTTTATGCTTGCTTATTCTCTATTATTGTAATCAAATGATTAATGCAATAAAGTATTTTTTACTACTAGCACTACTAATGCATTTTTAAATGCTGTTTCCAGGGACATGGTGCAGTGGCTTTTTCCTTGCCTGGTCGCACATGTGCATTAAAACCAGTCACTCTCGCTTTGCTAGCCCTGCCTTTAGTGACAGCGAAACAGACTTGGGAGCCATGAGAGCACAAGAGACTGTGCTCTGCCTGTTAAATATCCCTGGTCTGTCAGTGCCTCCTGGGAGTAGTCAGAAATCAAGGTTTCAACTGAAAATCTAAGAGTCATAAATATATGCCCAATTATTCGAGGACAATGTCAATTAGTGGTGTAACTCCAGTCTTCCAAATTTTTGTGGAAAGTGCATTTTTGGGGAGCTTTGCTGGCAAGTAGAAAAAATAAAAATAGAGACAATTAAAATAGAGACATGTAAGCGCGCTTACGTGTGATGCATTTTCATGTGCAGCACAGCATATGGGGCATTGACAAATGGGAAGCTTTAAAAGACTGAACATCTGTCAAGACACTTTGCAGTGCCAAACCGAGGCCGACAGAAGGTCATACGGAGCGCAGCATGAGCAGTGGTTAATTTATAAAAAAAATAAGTGCCAAGGCTCTTTGTCGGGATGCCACTGCAGCTTGCACCACCAGTGCCCCTGCCAGCACTGCCAATGATAGTAACAACACAACTACTATCCATCACACTCTTACAAGTGTGACAGATCAGATTATTTCAGGCCCCCAAAGCTATAAGAATGGATTGGGCGGCACGTAATAGTCATTTTTAATGTATATTGAATTAATAATTAACTATTGTTGCGGTAATCTCTAAATTAGGCACACACCGCCACCTTGTGGCAGACTGTCAAACTCCGGTGTTGACAATTAAGTGCCAGTGCCGAGCACCGGAAACCACTGGCTCAAAATAAGCACTAGGCATGAGAAGACAGAGACCTGCTAAGCTGCTAGCTTGCTACTTTGTCGTCCATCAGATAGTAAAACCTAGGCCTTCAGGCTCAGCAGCAACAATGTGACAGTAACCTTTGAGGAGTTTAGCTTCAGCACCATCGGCAGGGCTTTCAGCCAAGCAGGGAGAAGTGCTCCGGAGACCAAAGAAGGATTCAGACCTGTGATCTGCATTCTGCCTATTCTCAGCTTTGAGCAGGAACCTTCTGAAGAACTGGAGATTGCACAAAATGTCAGATGTCTCTGGATTATGCAGTTTCACCAAAGCCTCATGGGTGCCACAGCTTGATTACTTCACAAAGTGCAATTGAATTTTCCACAGTTTAATAGGCTTTGTAACTCGCTAAATCTCTTTGGTAATGTGATTTTAATGTGTGCAGGTACATAGCGGGACAATGTGTGCTGCATCAAGACCGACTAGAATGTGTTTTACTATAGCCTTATAGCCCGTCGTGACGGGCTATATCTGCCATTAAAGGTCTGCTCCAGCATTAAAGGCCAAAGCCGAAGTTGAGGGCCTTTAACAAGGGAGTGGGACTTTAAAGTCGGCATAGCCCAACTATGGAGCTAGTAGAGCATCCGGCCACTAGAGGGCAGAATGTTCTAACAAATAAAAACAAAGGCCTCTTAACCGCAGAGGGGAATGAAATCCCCTCGGGCTCAGTGAGGCCTTTGTTCACAGCAAAAGCTGTTAACAACAACTTTGGAATGTCGGAGCTCCGGGCTTCTACCGGCCATTGGAAGCCCAGAGCACTCTATTGTTTTCAATGGAGTTTTCAACATTCTAGTGTTCGAATATCCATTAATTGGTAAACAGAAACGATGGCCCAGGTTTTTCTGCAGGGACCATAAACATTTCTGCAGCCAACTAAGCCATTGCGATATAATGGGATTAGAACTTGTGCCCTGCAGGCTACAAGTAAACCTATGCAACCAGTGCATTAACGCCACCCTCTGCATCTGACGGAGATTAGAATGTGTCACCACTAAGGTAAAGCAGATATTGGGTTATATCAGTGTAATCTGCAAATCAAGAAAATGTGCGTTATTAGAGCTCTGTGCATGTCTCACAATTGTTATACTAGTGCATGATGCAAGGAAAAATGCTTAATATAAGAACCCAGAGGATGTCTCAATACAAGGGTAGAAGCACATTGTGAGAGGTCTACAGATGTGCGCGATGGCAGTCAGGACTGAAGTACCTAGTGAGACATCTGTGAAAATCTCAGTACTGGCATACAAGTTTATTCTATGGCCAAAGAGTGACGTGCTTATTCAGAACTCTTCAGATGTTTCAGGGGTGGGATTCATAACAGGTTCATTTTTCAAGCTCTGTGTGTCCCAATGCTGATATCTTAGTTTATGAGGCAAGGTGGAACAGGAGTGTATTGTGAGAGATTGGTGTATGTCAGTAGTGGCATAGTTCTGCATGCAGGTCCTCATACAAATCCATATTGAGAGTTCTGCTAATGTCGAAGGGCCTCATCAGAGTTTGGTGAAGTGGGAGCTCCACTAAATATTGTCAGAGTTTCCACCCCACCATATTAGTGGCTACCTGACCTCATTAAGGGCCTGATTGAGATATTGGCTGCAGTATTACGATCCCATAATATCCTATGGAGATCGTAATACGGCGGACGGGAAATCCATCACGTTTGCGACGGAGTATTCCATCCGCTGAGATCTAAATAAGGCCAAAAGTGTCATAGTAACTGCTGGGTTTTTCAGAGTAACTCAAGCTTTGAGAGTCTGATAATGAATAAAAATAAATGAGATGCCAGCCAAACAAATATGTCCCCCTTGCCCAAAATGCATCCGCTGTACCAGCAGATACACTGAAGGAAGGGAGATCCCCACCAGGCAGGGATCTCTACACATTCTGTACCTCTCTCCTAACAGGATGGGCTGGTGAGTCTCCAGCCAAACTTCAAATGAGGCCCTAAATAATGGGATATCAGTGCATGCTGCAGGACAAAATAGAAGAGCATTGGGGGAGCTCTGAAGACGTATCAGTGGCGGATAGGTATGTCTGGTGTAAATCAGTGTAGAGATGTGTTGTGAGAGCCTCAGCACTTGATTAGTATTTCAGATCGATAGAGCAGTACATTTTGAGAGTAATGATAGTTCCTGATTTGCATAAGTGCTTGCCATTGCTTTTTCTGTGACACAACTATATATCATAAGCTGGGCACCCACTGTTTTGAATGCACACAATTTCGTAAGTATTTAAGTTGTTCCTTGCTTTGGAGAAAGTGCCCCTGGCTTCGATTGCCAGATTCTGAATTATTTGAATAGTGTGTTAGCTCCCTTTTGGAAATGACTGTACCCACAATGCCTTTTCATTCAATGTATTTGGGAAATTATCCTGTTTTGCCGTTTTACTGTTACTATTTACCGTTTTATTTACTCCTCCATTGATCTCATACAATTGCTGCTGTGCTGTGTAAAGCGCTATGTATTTATGTGTACTGTAACTACCTCAAAATCATACCTGCAACTTTACCTAATGTCCTTGTTACCTCATCACATACTGTCACCATGTATCGGCATTTGCTCCAAATGGATCTTATGTAGTTGCTGCTTATGCCATTCATAGTATACCTTGTCACATCCTATCACTTTGTATCTATATTTACTTCAAATATATCTCAGGTAGCTACTGCTTGTGCTTCCTCTGTGAAGCACTATGATGCCCTCGGTTCAAGTTCGCGCTATACAAAACTCAATAAATAAAATAAAAAAAGGAATAACGCACCATTGGGACTTGTTTTCTTAATAGGAGACACCCAATCACCCCCCACCCCTCAAAAGCATCAAGGTCACTTGGTGCAATCTGAGGCTGCTGTGAATACTTTTGTCAGGACTACTTTTGTTTCCTAGCCAGACCAGGCACTAGCATCATCCCAAGCTTAATTTTCTTTTAAGTTATCCATTGTCACAAAGGTCTTTGATTCCAATGTGGATCACCAAGCAGGCTCTCAATGCACGGGAGACAGACTTTACAATGAGGATTTTACCTCCTTGTGCCTTTACCACGCATATTTTTACAGCGAATATGAATTTATGCCAATACCACACATTTAAGGTAAGTTGGGGGGTGAGGGGCTTCCCCCAAAAATAATTGTTTTTAAATCTAAAATCAATGTGTTGTATTGGCATGCGTAGTAACCGCATATTCACGGTAAAAACATGCGTGCTAAAAAATGTGTGGCAAAGGCATATGATGTAATTTACCTGCGTTGTACCATCGTACAACCCTCAATACACCTGCTATGAGTAAATTACACGCATGCTTCAGGAGGTACATCTAGCAAAAAGGTTTTGCTTGAAGTCACAGACACTTAAATCTCCCATTCATGGCTGTTTCCAACAGAACTGATGTTCCCAGACATATTTACTCATCAACGTTAGCTAGTAGAGATGAAAATGGGCAACATTTTGAGGCCACTCGTCATGATCTAATCTCCTGGAGTCTCAAGATTTGTGTTTTTTATTTTTTAAGAGCAGCTTTTTCCTGTTCATGAGATCTAACAACAAGCATTTACAATGCAATGGTCCCGGCATTGTCAAAGTTAGAGCTATTGGTATTGCTCATGACATTGCTTTGACATTGACTTAACAGATGTTAATGCAGTGATACTAATGTGAAACACAAGCGTTCAAGAATTAACCTGGTTTAATCTAAAATACTCTTTAGCATATTTTACGTGGCTTTTGCTGCATTATTAACATGATGAATATTTTGATAAACAACGCTTGCTTTGGCTCCTAGACACAAGCCAGACCTGCTCGCCCGATGAACTTCATGGCTCACCTCTAAAAAGGTACGCTTATTTACTCTTTTATTTTACGCAGATATCGTTACAGTTGGCAAAATAAACCATGCCCTACAAACTACGCAACTAAACACTACGACCATTAAACGTCCCCGAACACACAAAGCTGCATTCGACTTCTGCCGCAAATATTGAAGTGCGAGTGTTATTATTGTGAGGTGAGTTCAGAAATGATCCCGCTGTTTGCTGTCAAGATAAGAGCAGGGCCGAGTTCGCAGTCCGTCCTATGAGGAGCTTAATATTCACACTTCACATGAGAGAGAGATCCGTCATCCGCAGACGAGCGCCGCAACACGCCCGGAATCACTGCACGGACAGCTGGTAGACCTGATCCTCGCTATATGAGAGTATTTTGCAAACATTGGAGGAATGTGGCGTAAAGGCCAGAGCTGCTGACCTTGGCGCTGGGGAGCCAGGTTCAAGCTACGGCGTGAGCTCAACTTCCTGTGATTCTGGGCAAATCACTAAATCTCCCCATGCCTTCCAAAAGTGAATGTGTCCTTGTGTAACGGAACGAACTGGAGCTCACGTAAAGCGCTTGAATGCCTTCATGTCGAAAGAAGGCGTCTATGGATTGTTACATCATCCTGCCATAAATCTCTCTAATCTGTTAGGACACTGCCTGCGAATACTATGACGGGCTGCGCTCCCTTTTTCCACTGTCTCCGCCCGTCAATAACACCCTGTCCAACCCTGAACCATGGCAGACGGCAGCTCTGAGACGCAAGAATGCACACAAAGCGCTACTCACACCGAGGCTGGCCAGCCGGGTCTGGGCTCCGACCCTTGGTTTGCAATGACGCCATTCGCTGGCAGCGAGCACAGGGCGGGAAGGCTGCTCCCTGCAGGCACCGGGGTGATATTGTTGTGTCTGCTCCTCGCTGCCTCCTGCCTGTGTGCATACATCCGGCACACCGCATGGACACCCAGGCGATACAACCCTCCCCAAGAGTGCGGCCCCGCCCCCTCCTTGCCAACAGATGAGCAGCAGCATTAAGCAGGAGAGATGGCGCGCCTGGTCGCAGTCTGCAGGGACAGCGAGGAGAAGTTTCCGCTGTTCATCGAGGACACCCTGACGGCGAGTGAGGGCGAGGGCAAGAGTGGGTGACCCGTGGTGCAAAGGTAGCTCGCCGACTTTGTAACCAAGAAACAGCGCGTCATTTTCGGATTGGGGGGCGTGTTTTTGTTTCTCTCCTCTTGCCATTGGCTGGAATGTTTACATTCCAGAGGAGAGAAAGAATCGAAAAAACACGCCCCGGAATCCGAAAAAGACAGGGCTTAAACGGACAGACGCCCCTCTCCTCCAATGGCTGGCCTCCGTTTAGGAAGCCAGCCAATGGAGAAGAGGGGCGGGTTCAAGCCCCGTACTGAAATCATTAAATCTCGCGAGCGAGACTGCGCAAGCGCAGCCTTCGCTAGCCGAGACCTAAAAAGGATGGGTGGGAAACATTCAGGGTTTAGTTTTTGCAAACTTCAGCACGTTATTAGAACAAGACAACGTTTCTGAATTTCATAAAAATTGCTTTGATGTAGAAAAGAAATTCCCATATATACATTTGCAAGATAAAAACAACGGCAAACCATCTTTTGTTGCCGGAGAATTTTATCACAAATGTAGGATTTTGTGGGAAAATGCTACCCAAGGCACAACTGGACAAAACATAATAACTTTGCAATCTTCTTGAAGTGCAAAGAAATTAACTTCTCCCAATTCTGCCAGGGCAATGAAAACTTTACCGACTTCCACAAGAAAGCCACTGTCAAAACACAAGAACCAGGCCTACTATACTGAAATACAATACATTCACCAAACTTTTCAAAGTCAGATTATGGTTTCCATTGGAAATTTCTTTCATTTTGTAAACAATTTACTTGCTGGCAAATAAACCAGAAATAAACTTGCATGCTTTTCCACACTTACGAGCTATTGAGAATTTGAAACTTTTCTCCTTTCTGGAAATTTAGGTCATCCTCTGTTCTTGCCTCATAATCGTAAAGTGCAACAAAAAGGGTTACCCCTGCGAAGAAAAGGAAAAGGGCAGCAGTGAAAAACAAATATTGACAAATTTACAAGAGTGGTCATCTTGCAAAATGTTTTGTTAGTTTAAACTTTGAAAGCTATCCAAAGATTGCACTAAGACATCCTACAACGATTTCGACGCATAACCAGAAAAACAGAAACACTGGATTAACAAGATATTTCTGAAGTCTTAACTACTCGTAATTTTGATCATTCAATCTAATAAATTTGTCATTTTTACATTAATAAGTGCTCATGGTGGCTCAGATATTGTGGGTCTCAAGATTGGAAATGCAGAAAGTAAATGTATTGATTATTTACTGTTCTGGAAATGTGTAGCACGAAAATAGAAGCCATGGGTAAATGAAGGAACAGAGCAGTCCTCTCCAGTATACCAGGGGTGACAGCCAGTGAATTTAGTGGACGGGATACTGCCAGTCACTGCACTGGGGGGTGGGACTCTTACGCAACAGACATGCTCCATGAAAAATGAGTCCCACCTCTTCCACTAAATAGAACAGTTGCCAACTGTGCCATTTTGCAACAATAATTATCCTGCTTTCATTCCTGGGGCGGAGGGCAAGGGGGAAATGGCCGATCCTACATAGAGTCGCTGGGATATGGCATATTGACAGGGTCAACCCTGGGACGCCTCTCGCTGGGCTGGACTGCACCCTCCGCCCAGTGGTCATTTCTGCTGCGTTTTTTACTGGATCACCCAGTCGGACAGCATTACTACGAGCAACATTTGTTACTTGTATCTACTCATTAAACAATTAGTTTTTTAGGGTTTTAATAACTACAGATTGCGATTTTGATGCCACTTTTTACTTTTAAAAGTTTCATTGTTTAATATTTTTTCCATAAACTATTTATTTAGAACGTGAACAGAACTTATAGTCAATGAAAAGGTGAAATGGAAGAGGGGACGTAGTGCCCTGTTAACATAAGTAATTATCCCAGTGGTCAGTAATCGATGCCAACATAATATCATGAATGTACTTACACACATTCATACACACACACACTTTTCTCTCTCTTTTACTTGCTTCAGTATAATTTCCATAATAATAATAAAATATTGGGGATTGGTAAATGTGGCTTGTGGAGTATTCACATGTAGGGTTATCCATAGAGTCTCCGTATCAATCCCTTATATGATCTGACAAGCCATTGTCGGCTTTGAACTTACATGCGCCCCATTACGCTTTGTCTACTTAGCCAGTTGCCTCTGAAGGAAAATGGGAGACCTTGCTGATTTAAAATTAATTGTGAGGAATCTTTTTCTCCACATCAGGCCCAGAGAAATGAGCCTGCCAGTACTCTACTGACCCCAACTACACCCCCCCCTTATAAGTCAGAAAACGTCTCACTATGTAAATCATTGGTGCCATCTAAAGAGGTCACCCTAAGATTTCCAGTAACCTACCCTTTTTTCAATAAGGGGGTAGCTTTCAATAGTACATGCTGTGTCAAAGAAGTCTGCCATCTTTTCATAAAATCTATGGAACGGAATTGGAGCTAATTGTACTTATTATCTTTGGTATCACATATGTTTGCTGCAGACGTTTAAACGGGATCGATTTGAAGCATGCATTGAACAAGGCTGGTCCATGTTTCATCCTCTATGATGCACCCTAATACCCTCACTAACCTGGTGTGATACTCCTTCACTTTGGCGCTGGAGGACACTGTGAAAGTTATGCATGTATGTGAATCAGTTTCCTGAAAATACACAATTCTCTCTTTGGTATCATGACCGGTCATTCAGTCCTCTTTTATGGAAAATCTGACCTGGTTGCTCTAACCACAGCTGCTACTTTTGTATACAGGAGCTAACCTCCTGAGCAGTCTCTCGCTCGCATTCCATATTCCACATAACTGATCCAAACCCAGAAAACTGATTGTCCAGCTCCACACCTCAACTTTTAAAGCAGCACATAAAAGGGCCACTTAAGCTTCATAGGTGCAATGAATATTCCTTTGAAACCTTTGATGCCCCATTTTACTGAAGAATCGTCGCTTGTCTTGGCTTCGGCTGCCCTGTTTGCTCTAAATCTTGCTAAACCCGAATAAATAGAAACAGCAACTGGTAAACTATTAAGCTGCTAAATAAATTTGACTGGTTGCCCAGCCCATTAGGTGATTTTGTTCCTCAATTTTTGAATAGCCCACTTAATATCTTGCTCTTTTATAATTACTTCAAGTAACAAAGTCCTCCAGTGAGCGGTCAGAAAGATCCACCTCATTCCACCATTCAGAAATCTGTTCTAGATCCACTCTAACTTGATAAGCATAAGGAGCCAGGCATTAACTCCAATTGCCCTCCTGCATTAAACTCTCATTACTAAAAATCTTTCTCTGCCGTTGGAGATCCATCCAATATTTTGAGCCTATCTAAGTCAGAATGACATCTACACAAGATCACTTCTGGTTTTGCCCCATTATTATACAGCCTATTCACATATACCCTATGATAGTGTTAGCCCAAAAAGTCAACACAGTTTTCATCCTGTATTCTTTTTGAAGCCTGTTTGCCATTCCTAGATTCTGAATTATCGCCCTTTTTAGTTCTAATATCCCATCCTCGATAGTCTTTCGTATTCCAGCTATGGCCTTCATCAATCTCCAAGTAAAAGACATACCTATCTTCAACTGAAACTTTGACTTCTGCTTAAATAGTTTCCCTTGAATCCAGAAATCCTTCTCTCCTTTCATAAGAAGCTGCTATTTTATTCCTCGCTCTCCTCACAGGTGCTGCAGGCTCTCAATTTCATGACAAGACTGGAGGCTAGCATTATGCTTTACACGTTAATTGCCAGCTACTTGCAGCACTTCAAAGCAAAACAACTTCAACTCTTCAAATTCCAGAACTTAGAATGTCCAGATACACATAAAACCCCTGTCATAGCAGCCATCTTCCTATTTCTTTTATATGCTGCTCCTTGACAGATGAGTATCACTTCATTGCTTTACTGTGTTATACTGTTGTTGTGTGATTGAATGTATTATTTTAGATTAATGAGTAAAATTAATATATTTAAAATATAGATAATGTTTTGAGAAAAATTGATTTGAGTAAAAGGTTGAAAATTTTGTTACGGAGTATCATGTTTGTTTGTTAGGTAGATTGTATGCATTGTAAGTAGAAAACCCAATTTATGGGTTAATTCGCTTTTAGTTTAGTAAGATTAGGATTAGTTTTGTAGAAGCCATTGAAAAAAAAGAGACAAAAAAGTTGAACGTTGCGCCATGAGCGAGCGTCTCGTGCTTCAGCTCGCGGCGTACCATTGAGGAATAAGCTTACCGTTGCGCCGCGAGGAGCATCTCGTGCTTAAGCTTGCGGTGTATCGATGAGGTCCCGTGCAGGCTCAGCAGTGGGAGCGAGGTAGTTTGAACCTCGTAGGTCCCTGTACGAGGTTTTATGTCGCCGCGCATGCACACGTGATGACGTAAGACGTCATTTTGGATAGGCATTACGCGCGCACTAGGCCTAGGATGTGCACGAGGCCTGAAGACTTGCGTACGCTCGTGCGTCTTCTCTAACTGCCATCAGCTGTTTAATCTGACTGACAGCGGTACTGGAAAGGACGCGAACGAGGAAAATTGACGGTTATTTGGTCGAAAAGAAGTAGTGAATTTAGAAGGTTTTTTAAAAGATAAAAAAAAAGGTACAAAGGAGTAGATTTATAAGAATAGGAGTTAATTTATACATAGAAATAAGGAAAATAATGTAAGTTAATGAAGGTGCACAGAGCACGGGGATGCAAATTTAAGAAAAATAGTGCAAGAAGAGATGAGGAGTTCTATAAAGGAGGTTTTTGAGAGTGTTACGAGGAGGAAAAGAAGAGCTAATGAGGCTTTAGAGGGTGAATACTGGTCTGTTGAAAAAGAGGAAAGTGAGGCAGAGGGTCATGGAAAAAGACCTAGGAAGAGTAAGAATATTGAAGTAGGAGTCAAGTTTATGACAAAGAGATTAGGTGAGCCTAGCGCCACAAATGAGGATGATGTCCTTAGCGGCACAAAGGAGGGTGTCCATAGCGGCACAAAAGATAGAGAGAGAAATTTGGAGGAAGTTACAGATATAGAGTGTGAGGATGAGGTAGATGAGTTTGTGTTGGATGACTATTACGATGATGGATGGGATATGGACACGGATAAGGATGAGAAGGAGAGAAAGGAAAAAGGTATCATAAAGGATCTGCAGGGAATAGACATGTTTAGTCCTGAAATGATTAGGCATCCAAGGTGCTCAGAGTGGTGACCAATGCCTCATGGGGCCGAATCCTTAAAATTATGGATAAGAAGGCAATTGGAAAAGGAGGCTAGAGCAGGGATGACAACGGAGTGCTCTCGTCCTGTTGTGGATGGAAAAGCATGTGTGACACCAGATCTGGATCCAGATCTTATATGTTTCTTGTTTAAGATGGGACGTGATCCCAGGAAGGGTTTGGAGAGGGCACTTAAACAGTGTCAAAATCGTTTGTTGGACTTATTGGGTCCATTGTCAAGAATTTTACACATGGCCGAGGAGGCCAAGATAAAAGATGTACATGAGGACGTTGATTTATTGAGGGGCTGGTCGCAGAGAGCGATTTGTTCCTTAGGAAACGCTAATGCATCTTTATCTGCGGAAAGACGCAAAGCTATCCTTATGAGGATAGGTCCAATACTGGGGGTCTTTGTGAGGAAAGAGCCAAGTGAGGACCCTAAAGGATATTTGTTTGGAGAAGGACTGGTCAAAGGTTTGGGAAGAACGTATCAACTTTTACAAGTTTAGACAAAGCACAGTCTTCCTTAAGGAGAGTTTTTGGAAGAGGTGTTTTTGACCGGGGCAAGAGCCCGATTCCCTGGCCGGACTTTCAGAAGGGCACATTATCAGTTCCAGGGAAGAGCTGCGTTTAGAGGTTTCCAGTCAGCAACAGGGTTTTAACCTCAAAGAGGAAGACAAGGGAGAGTTCCCAACTCTAGGGGAAGAGCACAGTTCTCTCAAGGTTCTCAAGGTGAGTACGAGGACCGATTCTGGTTCTATCCCAAGCGGGGTAGGGGGAAGGTTGAGATGGTTTGTGAAGATGTGGGAGGATTTAACAAAAGACAGATGGGTAATTCAAACAGTAAAAGGTTATGTTATAGAATTCATAGAGGAGCCAAAGCAGTTAAAAGAACCAAATCAATTGGTTTTTCAAAAAGATTTAGAAGATATAATAGAAAAAGAGGTTTTAGAGATGTTGCAGAAAGTGGCGATAGAGAAGGTTTTGGAGAAAGATCGGGGTTTTGTGAGTACAATATTTTTGGTGAAGAAGAAGGAAAAGGGTTGGAGACCCATGATAAATTTGAGAAATATGAATCAGTATGTTGTTTACAGACATTTCAAGATGGAGGGGATCCATCTTTTGAGAGATATTCTACAAGAGAACGATTGGTTGGTGAAATTGGACTTAAAGGATGCTTATTTCACAATTCCAATTGTGGAGGAGAGTCGCAGATACTTGCAGTTCAGATGGTTGTCAGTTTTTTTGTCTCCCATTTGGTCTAGCGTCGTCACCTTGGTGTTTTACAAAGGTGTTGAGACCAGTAGCCAAGTTTCTCAGAGAGAGAGGAATTCGAATGATAATGTGTTTAGATGATTTTTTATTAATGTCTCAGAGTCTGCTAGAGCTGGAGAGACAGTTAAGTTTGTGTATGGATCCTTTGAAAGGTTTGGGTTTTTTGATCAACAAAGAGAAGTCAGTTTTGAAACCCAGTCGAAGTATAGAATTTTTGGGTTTCATGGTGAACACTGTAGAGAAGACTTTAAGTTACTGGAGAAGAAAGTGGTAAAGATAAGATCAGAAGTGAAAGGTTTGTTGAAAAAAGCGAGGGTATCTCTAAGAGGTTTAGCAAGGGTGATTAGCTTGTTTTCAAGTTCAGTACAGGCATTTTTCCCTGGGCCGCTCCATTGCAGAACTTTAAAGAGAAAGAAAGCAGATGCGTTGAGGAAGGGTTTTTGGTATGGAGATTTTGTTTCCCTTACGGAAGAAGCTTGGGAGGAGCTGGTTTGGTGGTTAGAGAACCTAGAGGCTTGGAATGGCAGGGCAATTTATGGAATTTGTGCAGATTTTGTATTAGAGACAGACGCAAGCATGTTTGGATGGGGTGCTAGCTTGGAGGATCAGGAAACAGGTGGAATATGGTCCAGAGAAGAGTGGTTGGAACACATAAATGGTTTAGAAATGAGGGCAGGATGCTTTGAAGAGTTTTGGAAGGAAGTTGAGGGATTTCAATGTTTTGTTGAAAATGGACAATATATCGGCAGTTCGTTACAAAAACAGATTGGGTGGAAGCAGGTCGAGGAACCTGACTCAGTTAGCAAAGAAGATTTGGTCGTTTTGTCTAGAAAATAGGACTACAAGTGGTATACTTTCCAGGTCAGGAGAACATTGTTGCAGATTGGAATTCGAGGTATCTCAGGGACTACAGCAATTGGAAACTGTAAGTTCAGTATTTCCAGAGGATATAACAGGTTTGGGGTTCTCTGGACGTAGATTTGTTTGAGTCAAGGTTGACGTTCCAATTAGAGAGGTATTACAGTTGAAGGTCGGATCCATTGGCAGAGGAGGTGGATGCGTTTCAACAAGATTGGAGGAAGATACTGGGGTATACGTGTCCCACATTCACAATGATTCAGAGGGTATTGTTGATGGTGAGGAGACAGAGTTGTTGGTTGATTATTGTGACACCCTTTTTGGCAGGACAGGCTTGGTTTCCAGGTTTGTTGGAGATGGCGATAGAGGAGCCTTACTCAATACCGGAGTCAGAGGACATGCTTATAGGGGCAGAAGGGGGATTTCATCCTTTGGTTATAGAAGGGGCGTTGAGCCTTCTTGTTTGGAGGATTTCAGGAGAGGAGTGCAGTTCAGAGGACTTTCGGAGCAGGCTCAGGAGTTGCTCAGAGAATCTTGGGCACCTGGAACTAGGAAGAGGTATGTTGGAGTGTGGAAGAAATGGGTTCGTTGGTACGTGGAAAAGGGTCTGGATCCTGTGGAGGCATCTGCCGTAGAATTGTCATACTATTCATCTTTTCTGTTTCAGAAAGGTTTGAGCTACAGGACTATTAATTGTTATAGATCGGCAATTGCTGTTGGTCATGATTTGGTGGGAGGCAGTTCCATAGGTAGGGAACCTCTGATTTGCAGGGTTATGAAAGGTGTGAAGTTGCGCAAACCGCCTAAACCTAGGTATAATTGTTTGTGGGAGGTTAATAAACTGCTAAATTTGTGCGAAGTATGGCAGGCGAATAGGTTTTTGAGTTTAAAGCAGTTGTCGGGGGAAGCTGGCTACCTTGTTGTGTCTGATTTGTTTCAGAAGAGTTTCAGATGTAAAAGCTCTGGATGTTAATAATAGATGTTATAATCCAGACGGGGTAATTTTTAGGATTACTTAAAGAACTAAGTGTATGTCTTCTTCAATATTTTATCCAAAATTTGAGGAGCGTCCACGTTTGTGTGTGGTGCGATGTTTGAAAGAATATGAGGGTAGATTATGTGAATTCAGAAGACATGGTGAAAATCAGTTATTGATTTCTTACGTTAAGCCGTTTAGGCCAGTGACTTCAGCAACTATTGCGAGATGGGTACGATTTTGCATGTCTGAGGCAGGTATTAGTTTGCAAGAGTTTTGTGCTCATTCGGTAAGGGGAGCTATGGCAAGTAAGGTTTTCTTATCAGGTGGTCGTTTGGAGGAAATTTTGCATGCAGCAGACTGGTCTAATGCTGATGTGTTTGCAAAATTTTACTTAAAACCTATGAGTCATATTTCGTCTGTGGTTTTATCACAGCTTTGAACAAGCATAATGCTAGCCTTCGGTCTTGTCATAAAATGTAGATTCTCCAAATATGTGTAGAGAGAATCTGGATTTCATTAAAGACACAGAGGCTAGCATTATCCCTCGCGGGGGGGGGGGTTATTTAACTATTTAAGTTTTGGTGTTATGCTTTGGTTTTAAAATAACATTTATATTTGTGAGGAAAATAAATTTGTTTGTTGTTTTGTTCGCAGATAACCAATAAGGATGTTTTGAAGAGTTGTGTTCATCGTTTCGTAATGTTTTCAGTTACAGTTTCTGGGTCCGGAGCAGCTTAAAAGAGGAAGCAGGCTGCTATGACAGAGGTTTTATGTGTATCTGGACATTCTAAGTTCTGGAATTTGAAGAGTTGAAGTTGTTTTGATTTGAAGTGCTGCAAGGAGCTGGCAATAAAAATGTAAAGCATAATGCTAGCCTCCATGTCTTTAATGAAATCCAGATTCTCCCTACACATACTTGGAACATCTACATTCTCCATGTTCTCTCAGTGGCATAGGTATGAGCTCTAGTTCTGGATCTCTGTTTAACCATAAGTCTAGCCTGCATGTTATGTTATTTTATGTTAAACGAACTTGTAAGGTGCATGTACACCAAACGGTTTCATGTCGCTGGAGTTTAGGGAATGCTGCAGCAGTGAGGGGGTTAGTCATATGCCTGGAGGAACAGCCAGGTCTTTAACTGTTTCCTCAACTGCCTGTAGGAGGTCACTGATCTAATCTTCACCGGGAGAGAGTTCCAGAATTGAGGAGCCAAGACAGGCAAATCTTAGTCCCCCATGTTTCTTATGTTTAAAGGATGGGATGACCAAAAAATTCAAATGAGAGGACCTGAGGTCCCAAGAAGGGACGTAGCACTGAATCCCAGAGGATATAAATGTTGGACGTTTACCGTAGAGACCGTTAAAGGTGATACACCCCAGCTTAAATGCACAGCGTTTGGCTACTGGGAGCCAGTGTAGACTTTTCATTAATGGCTTAACATGGTGCCATTTGGGCTGGTGGTAGATTAATCTGGTCGCTTTGTTTTGCACCAGCTGCAGGCGTTTTAGTTGATATGCCGGAATACCTGCATGAAGTGAGTTGGCATAATAAATGCAGGAGATTACCAAAGCCAGGATTACTTGGGTCAGGGCTTCTGTAGTCAGAAATCTACTGATCTTACTGGTCCTTCGCAACAGGAAAAAACAGGAGGAGACCACTGTCCTAATCTGGGCTTGCACAGACAGGTCACTGCTGATAATAATACTCAGACTTTTGATAGAGGATGCTCGGAGTGGGGGGTTTCCTAATTGGAGTGGGCAGAGTTTGGAGTTCCAAGGGTTAGCTGGCCCACCAGTTAGGATCAGCTCCATTTTATGGATTTTTTTATGGACGTTTGCATGGCGTTTGCAGTTGGGTGTCAAGGAGTGCAGCTGCTTCCAGGAGCAAGTAAAACTCATAACTAAACAGCTACTATAGAACAACAATAAACTACCAAGAAGAATTCAAAGCCACCAAGGAGGACATTTGCCAAGCCACACAGCTACAAGGTTTTGATCCCAAAGCAAGGAGCGTCATCACCTCTGATGCTAGTAGCAGTGGCCTCCATGCTGCTCTTTCACAACTTGAGCCAGATGGACCAGAAGTTAGTCTTGCGTTCACTTCACTTTCCCTCTCACCTGCAGAATAATGCTATTCTGTTCTCAAACTGTTAGCATTAGCCAGTGTCTGGGCATGAGACAAAATGTGGGAGGACTGGAATTAATCCTAAGGATGGACCATTTGCCACTTGCTAAAGTTCCAGCTACCAGTGAAAGCTTCCTTTCATATTGCTAGAATATCAATGAGATTGATGGATTATAACTAAACAGTGCCATATTGAGAAAACCACAGGCTAGTGGATTAGGAGTGTATGATGAATGAATGAGAAGAGTGTTCTGTGCAAGTCTGGAAATGGATTCACATGAAACAAATGTGATTACTAAGAATGGATGAATGCTTTTGCAAGGATGACATTCTAGTTGATGTGAGAAAGTATATTAAGGAAGGTTGGCCTAAATCAAATTCCTCGGACAAGGTCTGAGAAGTTACTCAGGAAGGAGTTACTGGACAATCATAAGTGAAGTAAGTAAAGAATCATGGTTCCTTCAGAGAGGAGGTACAATAGGGCCTTGAGAGATAGGATTTTATGGATTAGTTATGAAGATTTTCTTGGCATTGTAAACGCAAGTGGAGAGTGAAAGACCAGTATTAAGGACTAGGTATACATCGAGAAACTGAACGGTCAGTTCAGAAGTGTACAGAGTATAAAAATGTGGATACATTCCAAACTACTTTTAGACTACCATTATGTCCACTGATGTGCCCTAACATACCTTGGGAAGCATTAGATATTGACATTTTGAGGACCATCCCTAATACAGAGGGAAATTTGAAGTTTATTATTGTATTGATGGATTTCTTTTCCAGGTTAACTGAAATTGGAATTTTGAAGAGAATGGATTGAATGTATGTCCAATGAGGTTCCCTAACATACTTTGGGAAGCATTAGATATTGACATTTTGGGGACCATCCAAAATACAGAATGAATTAGAAGTTATTATTCTATTGATGGATTTCTTTTCCAAGTTAAGTGAAATTGGAATTGTGAAGAGAGTGGATTGAGTGTTGACGTTTCTGAAGTGTGCCAACCAGAAGGGTTACATAAATCAGTCATCAGTGGCAATGGGCCTAACTTTAACTCTGAAAGACTGGGAAGTTTTTTTATCTCCCAGAATGTAGTTGTATATATAAGCATGTCTTTCCTTCATCTAGTGGACCAAGGTGCTGTCTGAAGATTTAAAAGGCGATCTTTGAACAGTAGCAGCTCCCCCCCACCCCCCCCCAGCGCCTTGAGACCCTCGCGGGTTTACAAATGTCATGATTGATTGATTGATTGGGGGTTGTACAAACTGCCATCAAGAGTAGGAAACACTGGAGAGTAACGCCGAGGAAGATGATGTGGCATCCCATTTAACCACCACCTTGAGAGGCTTCAGCCTATTATTCTAATCTTGGATGGTATTTGCCATTGAGTGTTGTGGAGGACAAAATGTGCGCCACATCATCCGTAATATTGAAGGGGCCACACAGGCATCTGCCGCTCTTCTATAGTACTATTTTGTACCAGGGGCACAAGAAGTTGGTGCAAACGCCTGTTGTGCAGGAGGGGCACAACAGGCAATAGGGTCATCAGCTCCTTTTCAAGTCACTCTTCGCAACTCCTAAGAGTCCACCAAAATACTGTGTGTGCTGGGAGACCCTTTCAAGGGCACCTACACAGGGGTGTAACACAGGCCCCTGCAGCCCCCGCAGTGCAGGGGGGGCCCGAGCTGCAGTGGAGCCCCTCAGCACAATGCTCAGGGCCAAGAGCTCAGGAATAAATCTGGAGTGGGGGCCCCTCCGTGTACGTGGCAGGGGGGCCCCCCCTCAACTTTCGTTACGCCACTGCACCTACAGGCAGTGCTTTTCTGAGAATTATGTCTGGGGGAAGACCCACGTCTTGGATGATGGATTAACATTTCACCGGTGCCCTATCTCATGAACAGGATTGGCAGTACTAACATGGTGACCTGCAGCATGTCATCTCTTACTGCCTCTTATAAATCCTTCGGATTCTGACTTCCTCCAACTCATCTTCATTCTCTGCACCTCTGTGCTTCTTGAAGATGTGCACCCTGAATATCGTACCCAGAATATCGATGGAACACACTATCGAGGACGAAATATTGAAATCAAATATATTGATAGGTAAATAGCATAGATTTTTTATACCTGACTCCACAAATGTGTACCTATTCTGTAAATATATCTTCAACGTACATAGATGTGGAGTTAGGAATAGTAAACCTATACTTCCCTTATATGCACCTACCTTTGAATATTTTGTTCCTCTATATCTTTGTAATAAAATACTCTGGGGGGGTCAATATTCTGTAGTAAAATCCTTCTTGAAGAACAACCATAGAACAAAGTGACCCAGGCTATGTCCATGACTTTGACTCATGCCTAGTCAGAAGATTGGTTGAATTTCCCTTGGTTTATGGGTCCTATTCTATCAAATGATATGCCAAATGATAGTTTAACACTCCAAAATGAGGCCACCCTTCCTTCAATCCCCATGCCAGGGATTTCCTGCAGCTCTCTCTTTCATAACACTCATATTACTTACTTGTCCATCCACTGGTCTGCTAGGATTCATCCAATAATGCACCAGCAAAACTCTCACACACCTAAGTCCCATCCTAGGCACATCCAGTGACTCATTTGTCCTTCTTAACAGTGACAGACCTTTTCTCTCAGTTTCCTGGGTAAACTAACTGGGGGAGACCCAATGGCCTCTGAAAGTGAACATCCAAAATGGTATCCATACACAGTCGCTCATATTGGTATGGGAGAGCCTTACATTTCTGGTTGTCTGTCTTGCCTAGCGGTAGAGGAAAAGGCTATACCTGAACACAGCCTAAAAATTACTGATTGAATCCATGCATCATTTTGTGTAAATGGTTGAGGTTTTGCTGTTTGTTAGGGAAACAAACAGTTAGACTGCGAGAAGCTCTTAACATGTTAGTATCATATTTTAATACAGAAACACAACTTTAAAAATCAGATACTGGAAAGAAATTCAACCTGGGAATGACAGAATCTAATACAAGAAAATATCTCAGAGAAAAAGACAATAGTATTTTTTTATAAACCGAGATGATCAGGAAAGGTCTGGACACCCGGAAAAAGGGAATTTCACATAAAGTGAGGATGTCACAATGTTTGTGTTATTGGAAACATTGGAGTTTCTAAATGTAATAATATGGCCCTGCTCATTTAGGCTATTGTCACACAGGATATTAATCGTTTCTATGCTAAACAAGTAGAGTGCTTTGTTGATATTTATGAGAGCAGACAACAAAAGTTATTTTTAGTTCAGCACTTTTGGCTAAAACGCTATATTTATTTAATAGAATTCAGTAAAATTAAATTAATCTTCTAATCTTATAAGGCTTGAAAAAGATGTTGAATGTGCATTATGCACTTGAATTTGGTGTCTCATAATAACACTATGGATTTTGCCACTGAGACTAGTTAGAGAATACAATTCTCTGCCAGCTTTCTAAACTACTGTCGCACTGGTAGAGACCTGCAAGACAAACAGAGAAGTAAGAACATCATTTTCTGGGGATTAAGTTTAAGCCGGATTAAGTTTAAATTGCGCACTGACTTTTTGCGACCCGTCTTTCATTTTATACTATGTAGTAATAGATCACATCACAACATCTTAAATCGCAAGGGATGGTAGAACAACCTGCCTGATTAATAATAGTCTCTATTTGCATTCCCGACCAGTATATTAATAAATAAAATCCTAACAGGATGCAAAAGGTGGTCCACAGGACTGCCTTTGGAAAACTGCCTGCTTCCCCTTAGGTCACCCTACACGATTCCCAAAAGGGCAGCTGTCCAATCGACACAGCAGCTTCCCCTCTGCATATGTTACCACCTACTTTGAGGAGCCAGTAACTTTAATAAGGTTTGTAACCCTAAATGCTGTGGCAGACCATTGATACATACCATTCAAAATCACACTTAGTAGGGTATGCCTCTTTCCTTCCCATTCCTACCTGCAATTCTGAATGGTTACTAAATCCATATTGGAAGTTGGAAATGCTTTATCGATTCTCAAAATGTGTTCAGTACTTAACAAAAAAAAGCCATTTTGTGAACGCAAACATTCTGAAGTTGTGAAATGCAGGGTTGGTGACCGCAACAGAGCTTTGTACATCTGGCTGCGTGTTCCCAATGGCCCTGAAACTGTGCCGCTGGTGCTCAACATCCTCTATGGGCAACATCCTTAGATCACGTTGGGTATTTTCCACCTACTGGTGTGTACACACATCCACGAAGTCCAGGAGACCCCCAGTAACTCAATGTAGAGGGTATGGCACGGGTTCAACTCCTGGACAAAATTGCCAGGGAATCAGGGTCTATGCAGGACAAAGTAAATGTTGTGTGAGGGAGTTGTTTTGGACTCCTACGAACTCTTCGCAGACTATTTTGGTGGATACCAGTTGCGTGGTGGAGAAATGTTGTGCAGCACTGATTATTAGTAGGCTAGATTGTGGAAATACATTGTATCTAGGATTGGCTGACTACTTGTTGACGCGTCTCCAATCTATTCAATATGCGGCGGCGAAATTGATTTGTTATAGCCCTAGTAGGAGACTGAATATCGCCTGCTTGAATTACCTTCACAGTTCGTAAAAGAGCCATCTTTAAGCTACGCGCCATAAAGCGCTCTATGACACCGCTCCTGAGACTTTGTGTGACCGAGTTGCTTTCTATAAGCCACTGTGTGCTCTCCGCTCTTCTAAACAGGCTCTGGTACAAAGCAGGCAATTTAGGAAATCTGGAATGAGTGGCCCCTCTTAATTTTTTGGCAGATTCTTTTTGGAATACCCTGCCTCTCAATCTATGTCTGACTTTGGATTTGTTAACTTTTTGAAAGATGTTGTAGAATTGGCTGTTTCCATTTAATGTCTTCTGCATTGCATTGTGTTAGTGAAAATGAGGTCTAGCGCCAGGATATTCCCTAGGGGATGATTGTGCATTTTATATATACCTTAAACAAATACATAAATTAATAAACCTGCATGGCAAAGCAACTGTAATACTCATTGACAGTTTAAAACACCCTATCTGATTTGTAAATTTTTTGGGGGAAAGTAATATGCAATTTCTATAACTTTTTGATGAGGAATTAATTTTGAGATATATTATTTGTGGCACTAGCTGGAACAGTTTTCAGGTTTTAGTTACACATTTTTCAATCTCAGTACTTTGAAGTGACATTTTTATTGTGGAATATGCTTTTTGCAAATAGCACACCGCCTTCCAAAAATCATTATATTTGTGGTTCAGTCTCAATGTAAAAAACGCTTTTCTGTATTCAGTAACCTATCAGATTCAACAAAAACTGGAATGGCAAAAATATTTTTTTCAGCCATATTTCAACACAATTCATGGGTTTACATCTGTAAAATATGTTCGTGATTAAAAAAACATATACATTCCATTCAAAACATTTTACTACTTCTTCATAATTTTACCCCCCTTAAACAATCTTCATTGTATCTGACAAACTGGTCTAGTTGTCAAAAAATATCAATGTTAGAAATGGGGTTTCTGGCTGACTAGGGTATGCACCTAAGCCAGTCAGAACCCACAACGCTAGTAAGGGCAAGTCAGTTACACACCAAAGATAACCGGTGCTGACCCTCTGGCAGGATCGGTGCGGAGCAGGCAGGCGTATCATCAAAGGCAATGCGTAAATCGTTTGTGCAACACATTCACACAATGAATGCACCACAAAAGAGACTCCACACAGGGTTGATGAGAATACCTTATTATATTATAACCACATTAAGGCCAAAACGACATAAATACATTATATGGTTTATAGCATATGCATCTTTTCAGAAAGTACTCATTATCCTAATTAAAAACAATACCAGAATGATAAAAACTGTTCTAGTTATCAGGATAAATGCATGAAGGGCACACAGTGTTTAAATATGCATTTGCTTCCCTTAGAGACTTTACGATCACAGGAAATGCAACAAATAAACATCAAGATCTGAAGCACCTTTGCTTTTATCAGGTCCCTCGTGACCGTGTGCCAGCCACTGCCGTCACCTGCTCAAAAGCCGGGTGATTACATTCGCCCACCTCACCTCGTTCTTGGAAGTGGTGGGGGGGACGGCCTTGAGAGTCAGGGCAATGCGGTCTGTCCTCCAGGAGCCATGGACATGGTCGGGCTCCTCCCTCCGGGTTTACAGTGAGTGAAGGGTGCAGCGGCACTGCATGGAGTTCGGCTCCATGGGGGCGAGTAGAGGCCGCGCTGAACTTGGGTATTTACGTTGCCTCGGCAAAGAGTGTGAAACATAGGAGGCTCGTTGACTTATGCTCACACTGCCTGTGTGACGTGAGTTGGGAAAGGGAACCGCCGTTCACTGAGGAATCACTGTTGATTCGGCACACACTGCCTGTGCGGCGCTAGTCGCCAGAGGGACACATCTGTCCCAGTGCAGCACTTGGCCGTTCCACACAGGAAGCACTCGACCCTGTTCAAAGCAAAGTGCCTGTTTTGTCCCAACACCACCAGGCGTGCTGATCGTGATCAAGTCCCGCTGCCGGGCTCACCAGGTGCAGAGTCCTATGGCAGGGTCAGCAAGGGAGGATCTTCGATGGCCGTAGATTTCACGAACACGGGGCAAGCAAACAAGCCCTTGGAGTGCACTGGTAGGGTACAAAAGCAGGTAGGCTGGCAGCAGACCAACATAGCAAAGCAGTCAGCAAAATGACAGTTTCTCTTGACAGCACAGCAGTCCTCCTGGCAATGTTACAAGTCCTATGCAGTGTCTAAAAACATGGGGTCAGAGCCCCAGGACTTATACTCAAAAATGTCTTTGATGAAGGATTGACTTCAAATGAACCCATATGATTGTGCAACGATCCCTTTCAGCCCAACTCCGGCTCCAGATGATCAGTAGGGGGTAACTCAGCCCTTTGTGTGAGGGCAGGACACAACCTATACAAATGTAAAGTGTGAACCACCTCTACCTTTCCAGCCCAGTAAGAGTATCCGTATGCAGATGTATCCCCTGTCACACCCAGTCCTTCTTGTGTTGTGGCTGTCTGGAGAGTATGCACAGAATGTAGCTGTCCAGACGTGTATTGGAGTCAGGCTACTAAGCACAAAGAGTCATATCCAACTACACAAGTAAGGAGTATTTATCACCACTATTCCAAATTTACCAAACATGGCACACCACTACTTTCTGATCAGGAATTAGCATATAAGGGAATTCCCACTGCTGGACTATGAGAGGATTAGGCTTCACAGCAGTGAAAAACGAAATAGCTGCTTATAACTATCAGTACATAGCACTCATAAAGGCATATGTTCTACCTTTTACCTACACAGCACCCTGCCCATAGGGCTACCTAGGGCCTACCTTAGGGGTGACCTATGTGTAATATAAGGGGAGTTTAAGGCTTGTCGGGTAGTTTTAAATGCCTTTTTGAAGTGGCAGTAAACTGAGTACACAGGCGGTGGCAGTCTTGAGACAAGTTTGAAATGCTACTTCTGTAGGGGGCACAAGCAGTGCTACAGGCCCATAGTAGCATTTAACTTACATGCCGTGGCTATATGGTATACTACTTTACAAGGGAGTTACAAGTAAATCAAATATACCAAACCGGTGTAACCCAAAATACCTTGTTTAGAGGAGAGAGCACATGTACTATAGCACTGGTTAGAAGTGGTAAGGTTGCAGAGTCCTAAACCCAACAAAAAGGTGGTCAGAAAAATAGGCGGAGGAAGGAAAAAGGTTTGGGGAAAACCGTGCAAAAAGGGCTAGGTCCAACAATCACTGTCAAATTTCTGCTGATCGGTGATGTAGGGCAAAATTATAAGCAAAGCCTTAAGTAGGTATAAGCTACAAAACACATAGAATAGTGCTTATAGAGCTGCAACTGGATTATATAGCAATTAATTGAATTTGATGTACACCTGCTATGTTGAATCCAGATTTCCAATTTATTTGTTTTCACAAATGAACCAATTTTCATGACATTTGATTAAAAGAGTCTTTCTGAATATGGAATCTGGGTGTTAAAATGTAAGGGCATGGGCAAAAAATGGGGTTTGTCAATGGTTAAGTGATGAAAAGGACTGCATGAATGGTTGTCAAATTAAAAAACATAAATGTCCTAAAAAATACAGCTTTTAAAGATAACTGAACTAAATAAGCAAAGAGAGGAACCAGGTCAAAATAACTTATCATTTACAATAAGAAATATAGTTGCATGTTCTTGCAGTGTGGAGGTAGAGGAATTTTGACTGCGGGTTTAACAGGTATTAGACCACTCGACACACGCTTCGTAAATAACATACCTGTTCCGCCCCTTGTGCGGAGGGTCCCTGTGTGTGAGGAAGAGTTCACGCCACCAAACACGGTGAGTCCAGGCCCTGCCGTTCCATGGAAGTTGTTGTAGTTTGGAATGGATGTCACCGTGAAGCTGGGGTAGTGCTGCGGCGTAGGGTCTGTGCCATAGCGGTAGCCTAAACTTTGGGTTAAACTGCCGTCCCTTTCATCTGTCAGTTTGGTTGCTTCTTTATCCTTGCATTGCACACAGCCCATTATCTATATCCCTATGGAGAATGAAAGAGAAAGGAAGACTTTAAACACGTATCACATAGCAGATCCATTTAGCAGGAGCTGGTCCATTCCAAGCAAGAATTTATGATATTTATACAGTCTAGATACTATATATTTCTCTGTAATGTTATTTGCGTACTTCACATTCTGTATTGGCATAGGTAGTATTATAGAGCATGTTCTGAGCAAGTGTATAGAGCACAAGATGCCATTAGTATGGCTCTACAGCGCTACTGGAAATCTTACACCTTTACAACTGGTTTTGGATACAATATCAGAAATCAGAATCTGATTCTGCCTGTGATTATGGGCCA
The DNA here is from genome assembly GCF_964204655.1 of Triturus cristatus. Lineage (NCBI taxonomy): Eukaryota > Metazoa > Chordata > Amphibia > Caudata > Salamandridae > Triturus > Triturus cristatus. The sequence continues at coordinate 1,224,759,020 of NC_140589.1, forward strand.
TATGTAGCCAAAAAGAATTTTGTGATTACCAAATAGCGATTTGTAGCGAATCGCTATTTGGTCATCTCAAAATGCTATGTATGTAAAGAATCGCCAAATATTTCGCGGTTCCTTAATATTATCAAATAGAGATTCACTAAATAGGTAATCGCTATTAGGTGCAAATGGTTTTGCATTATCAAATTTGCGATTAGCTAATTGGTAATCGCAAATTAGGTAATGCAAAGTCGAGGGTGCCCAGGGGCCTAAGCCCCCCCGAAGCACTGCCCAAAAAATGTGCACATGTAAAGCGCACACATGCCCTATGGGCAGGCATGTGTGCACTACATGGCACCTTGAAAATACATTTTTGTGCATTTTTCAAAATGTGTACATGCTTACCATCGACTTGATGTGGATGGCAATAGTATTTTCCTGATTGCACAGTTTCCATTTAGAAAATGCTTGGTACATGTGCTAAGGGAATTGCAAATTGCGATTCCCTTTTTGTAATCACTATTTTTGCCATTATCTAAAATTGCGACTACAAAGCCTTCATACATCTTGAAAGGCTATTTTGCATTCACAAAAGGCCTAAATTACCGATTCGCACCATTTGCGAATGCAAAATTGTTTGATACATGTGGCCCAAAGTGTTTTGAGTATTGTGGTCTGTTCCTATGCTAAGTTATGCAACTGTGTTTTATTTATTAAGCTTCTGCTGTCTCGCATCTTTCCTACCGGTGCCATAGTTACAACTTGAGACCTGTTTGACTTTGCTTGTGGTGATGTGCCCTGGGTGGTATCTTCTGGTACTGTGTTGGGTTAGGTGGCTGCGTCTTATTGAATAAGCTGTGAATGTATGTATGAATTTGCTTGTTCCTCATAATGGTCCATGTACCTAAAAATCTTACAGAAAACATCTTTGAATTTGCAATTTAGAAGTTTGCTAGTGCATCATTGATTATTTTTTGTGACCTGGGAACGTCCTGTAGTTCCCAAATTTGTTTTGCAAAATTTGTGTAGCATGCTGTGCCTTTGAGGTGTCAGTTAACTGGGAGTGGGTGCCTGGCTCATGTCTGGCACTACCAACACTCCTCTAAGCTCCAACAAGAGAGAAACTTGTGTCAGGAGAGTCTCAATTTTTTGTAGGCATGAATGATATTTAATCAGTGTTTATGCTGAATCTGGGTTCCAGAAAAACTTGCTACTCGCCACAAAAGTGCTTCAAGGGGTAGTAAGCGCTATATAAATACAATTTACAATTACAATTGAAAAATATTTTTGCCGGACTGCGTTAGCTTACATGACTTGGCAAGAATAGCATTTTCAAAATTCATATACACAAACTAAAATAGAAAAACAAACACCTGAGCAGAGATAAGCAAAGTTTCAAAGTAGTCGACCTTATAACTTTGTAATTTTCTTTTTGATAAATTGCGCCAACTACACCCACTGCCAAGTTTATGAAGTTTAGAAAAATAGTTTGGGAGCTACAAAGGTGCCATGTGTGGCAGTGGAAAGTCTCCAACTTCTGGGCTCAGCAAGGAGCATGCTCAGCATCCTTTTCCTACTCCCAGAAGATGAAGGATGGGATTTCCTGAAGTGGTGAAAGGAGAAGATGCAGAGAAGTGACAGCTATAGGGCTTGCTCGCTTCCACTCAACCCAGAGCCGGGAAACAATTCTCTGAAGCCTGATGTCCTAACAGTTTTGTACAGGGCATTCGAATGCCGCAAATGCTGCGTGGGTATACTAAAACTACACCGGCCTCAGGAGAATTCAGAAAACTTTGTGGGGGTAGGGAATCACTGTGCCCACACCTACATGTGAGAATGCAATTTTGAATATGCTAGTGAATTAATTATGCCTTTAATTGAGATGGATCGTCACCTAATTGTGGAACATCTCAGAGTTCCTCTCTTTGTTTCCAAAACTCCGCCATACATTTGAACTGCATGAAAAATGCGATGCAAGTTTTGTTCGCCACCCATGCCATGTCCATATCTGGCAAATTCTCATAATTTTTCAATGGATCCCTATAAAGGAAAGAGAACCTGCTCCCTTCTCACAGGGAGAGATGTTTGGAATGTAAGAAGAAGTCAAGAGAGACTAACTCCTTAAGCAGTTGCAACTCTAGAATTAGTGGCAAAGTTGATATGCGCATGCTCTCCAAACGGGTCTGAGCTATAACGGGTTCTTACTTGGTTTCAAGAAGAGAACCATGGCAGACCTTGACACTTCTAATAATAAATTGACCAATCTGGAATTTCAGACACCTTCTCGCACTATTCTCAAAAAAGGGCAGTAGAAAATATATAATATAATTCCTTTTAAAGTGCCTCTTCCATTCCTCTTCAAGTTGAATATACCAGCTGGGGAGGGAGCATGGCCCCTTAGCTGAAGCTTTCAACATTTACAAACCTACCACATCAAACTTTTCCTACAACATGTTTTATTTCAAATAGAGATGTTGTCCCTGCAACTATTTATTAACCCCCCCGCTATCTTTAAAAGTGCGAAGACCCAGTCAGTCTATAATACGTAAAACCTTCAACGGTGGAGGCAGAAGCTGCAGGGAATAACTGAGTGAATGCTCTGAAATTGCATTATGTCACTTAACCTCACTCCGTAGTTGGACCAAAGCGAAGCATATGTGTTCACTTGGCATCTTGCTCTACAAGTAACTCGCTCCATATGTTGGTGGAGTCAGTTAACAGTACAGCTGGCACCAAAGATGCTTGGGGCTTCCAGGCTATTCCACAAGCTCGCAGTGTACATTAGGTCTGTCTCTATCTGTGACTCTGCTTTCCTACTGATTCTCCTTTGTGGCAATGCTCTCACTTTTTGGTGAGGGAATATTAGTACCAAACGTGATGTCTGATATATCCAGCAATGTTCTGTTTTTTAATTTACAATGGAGAGAGGGCAAGTGGCATTCATAATTCAGATTCTCATGTTTGCTTTCAATCCAGTAGCCCTATGTGAAAAGGTGGAAGTTTTTTTAATTTGTGCAAGAAATTGATAACCAAAGCACATATGCTCCTCGTGATTACTGCACCAACGATATGTGTGGAAGACGTATGTGTGATTCCAGAATCTCATCTTTGCATCTTATTGCCAGTTAGCCCATATTTGAAATAGTAGAGACTTAATTGGCTGACGAATAATTGGAATTTATTTTGTGTGTCTTTTTGTGTACGCAGGTTTTGCAAAATGTAAGACTTTGGTGCGCTGGAATTATTTTTATAGGGGAATAGGGAGACATGAAGAGCATTTATAGAGTATAAGGAGAGATAGGGCAGTCCACAGAGGCACGGACATTTGTTTTCAGAAAAAATAGCCTTCTTATGGGCTGAATCTGCAGCTTTGCGCATATTCCTAAATTCTGGCCACCATTTTGAATAAGCAAATGACGTGTTTAACTTGCAGTTTCCATTGAAAAGGCTTTTTTGGATCAGGGTATGATTTAAGACCGTTTGACAAATATGTACAACATTTTGAAGACGTGTATCATGTTTAGATTACGCTTAGTATGAAACATTTCAAGTAACCCACCCAACCTGGTCACTGCAGCCCAAATTCAAAGCATGTGTGGGTAGCCAGCTGGCAGCAGCAAAGTCTCTGCCTTATATTGTCCACCCACACCAGTACATCACCACATGCATACATGCAACTTTGCTGCACTGGAGACTGGCAGAATGTGCATTCAATGCCTGCTGCACAGGCAACAGCAAACACTGACCAACCCAGATCTCGTCAATAACAGCAAACACTGGCCAACCCAGATATGGCCAATGATGCACTGCAAGTGTGTCCCTCTTTCACCTGCCTCAACATACTGGTCTAGTAATTTGAAATAAATACAGGCTAGAACACTAGCAAACAAGAGCAGCACATGACTCTCCACAAATCAGGCCAACATTGGCTTATCGGTTTCCCTTATGGGCACTGCCATACGAGCCAGCAGCTAAAAAAAAACGATATCTTATTATTGTTTTATTTTTTAGCTGCTGGCTTTGAGCCAGCGTGTGCAGGGCGGGGCAGGGCCAAGGCATGGAAGCGGGGACGAGGAGTCCTATCTGCACTCTCTAAGTATGCATGTATGTTTGGCCGGCCAGCTCAGCCCGGCCAAACACACATGCGCACTTAGGTTTCTCCAGCCCGGCTGCATTACACAGCCCGGCTGGAGAAACCCCACTGACTCCCTAGTCTGATCAGAGCATTTTTTCAGCCTGCTCAAGCCAAACCCTGTGCTTCTCTCATGCTTGAGAGCAGCAGGGGGATTGGATGGGAGTTGTGATGCTTTCCCAGGGACTACTGGGACAGGAACTGCAGCAGAAGAGCGCAAGGGCGGCCAGCATCACCAGATAAGTGGTTTATTTTTATTTTTTTTAGCTTTAGCCCCCTACCCGCTGGGCGCTCCCCGCAAGTGCTTCCCGCTGCCCCTCGACCCCCCTTCCTGTGCCCACTTCTCCCGCCCGCCAGTATTTCCTAGTGTTGGCCTCCACTGGTTTTCAGGTACAAGCAGTCTTAAACTACTCTTGTTTTTTTTTTAGGAGTCATTTGATTTCACCCTTGCACAGATAGGTGAATTCCCAACACAGCAAAGAAGGGCAGAATTGTGCTCTGCACCATTAATGTCAGCGTATGGTCATGGTCTAGGAGCATTCAATGGCAATCTTACTAAGTGACTTAACAAAATAATTTGCATGACCCTGGACAAAAAATCACAACCGTAAAGTGCTCTTAAACCACAAGGGAGGTGGCTTCATCAATGTAGAAATCATATGCAAGACATAGTTATCTGAGTGATAGTAATTGCGTTGATCTACTGCATTGACAGGAAGTTGCTTTATCCTCAAAGTAAAATGTTTGGTGGGGGTTTAAGCTACAAGCAGTTCTTTTTTGAAGTCTGGAGTCACTCTTTTTACTCAGAGTTCTCGGTCTCTGAAGGTATCTTCCCTATGCCTCCAGACCCAGCAACAAGCTGAGAGAGCACAGACAGTAACAATCACCCATCTTCCTCCAGCATGTGTAGATTCATGTAGGCAGGCAATGAGAGGTCCTTTGGTACCTTCCTATATGGCAGTGAGCAGGAATTGACCACCCAATATAGAAGGTATTTTACAGCACTTCGTCCTTCCGAACGTCACACTCGCGGTCTGAATGGCCTATCGGGCAGTCTGGCAGTGCCAGAAGAGCTGGTCTCACAGATCAGTGAGTGGGTAGGTGTTTTGGCTCTGTGGGTCTGTTTGATGGTCTGCTGAGCTAGTTTTTACTGTTGATGTATCTCATATTACCACAAACATTGCCAATCACAAGCACAACTGCACGTAGTCACTCACACCTTCCTAAACACCTATGGAGCATATCTTTACAAATTCCAAACTGCTACAATTTAAAAATGTGGGCCACCTTTTTAGCTGTCTGATTAGCTAATGAGGGACATTTTGATTTCGGTGCCCTGGCCAATTTTATGTCCCAGTTCAATGCTGGTCACACTGGATGGGAAGTTCGAGTCTAAACAGCTCTACGGTCATGTATCCATGAACATGGTGGCTTATCCAGCCAGTACCAGTCCACAGCTAACTTCTTGGGAGAAACACCAGACTAACATTACGCCAATTTTGCTTTTGTGAACATATAAACTTTCCTTTTTCACAGCAAGCATCAAATAAGGGCTGATTCTCGAAGCTGTGATTGTATATGACAATGTTGCAGGAAGACAGCAAATAAATGGACAGCTGGCAATCAGCGACGTAGCGTGGGTTGCCAGTGCACGGGGCGGACCATTAGCACTTCCTGAGTCCCTTCCACCAATCCAGTATTGAGACCCTTACCCCCAAGCACATATATTAGATTTTAAGAAAAATTTAACATTTTGCACCCCCAAAAATCTTGCGCCCAGGGCATCCGCTACACAGATAAGAACATTAAAGGTACAGAAAACCGTAACTCACAGGCCTTCTGACTGGGTAAGCTTTTCCATTTCTCCTTTAATATTATTCTAACATTTCAGAAGTGTAATGTTCTAACATGTGCCATTTTGCATTGAGGGGTTTATCCGGAACTCCCTAAACACTGCCGTGAATAAATGCCCTCCTTCCTCACGTCATCGGACACAGCGCTAACATTGTAGCTGTTTTCATGTACGGTTACTATAGTAATAACAGTAATAATCACACTGGAGTTGGCCTCAGTTATAATCACTTCCAGATTGGGGAGCAAAAGAAGAACGAAAAGCGCAGCCATTAGACTGAGGCCGACATATACACACTAGAAAAAAGACTACCCAGGGAGGTCGCGAGACACTCCTCAATATTTATTTAAACTGTGCCACAAACTGTTAAGTTGGTTTTCTCCTGTTATGAATAACCCAAAATAAACCTCCATTGTCTAACCATAAAGATTACTGGTAATAAATAATTTTTTAGGTTTTGTAATGCAACGTTCAAACTCCACCTAAAAACATTTTTTTTTTACATTTTGTGACTCTGCTTATAAAAAAACTTAAATCTACGTGGAGTGATTAAAAAAATATGAATATATCTATTTATACATGGCTGGCTGTTGCTATCTTGTGATGCTTGATCTTCTAGTGTATATATATATATGTGATCAAGACCCGAGTGGGGGTCGAAACGCGTAATGGCGGACTTGCTGGGCACCAAATAAAAGCCACTTGATTTGCAAAAGGAACTTTGGGTCCGCTCTTCGTCTTTTTTCTGCGAGAAGCAGCTGTTGGTGGCGAATCCTGTCCATGTATATATATACGTATACACATACATATATACCAACCAAAAAATTACGCTGCACTCTTGCACGCTCTGAATTCCAAAACGTTTTAATCAGTATTCCACCGCATTGTTTAATATATATATATATATATATATATATATACTTTTTTTAAAGGTTATATGTGCAGTCAATTTAATTAAATCTAAGACCATCTTTTGTATACTCACCTTCACATAATATTATGGTAGAATAATAAAGACTCAAAATTGTGGTACTATACTCATGCAAAAATGTCCACGGGTTGGCAGATTTGCGAATCTTGAAATTTATCCTGCACTTCCAACACATTTGTATGAATTGTAATCGAGGTTTATCCAAGATTCAGCTTATTGTATTCTTTCATTATATACGGTCAAATGCAGTCTTTATTCTTTGCTATTTTTATTCCAACTGCTGCTACACGATGATGGATATCTGTTCTCAAGCAGATTTAACCGAGCTCCAGGTCTTATTCTTCCTTAATGGTCTACCCAGCGGCTTCGAATGGAATTTTGGAAAGTCCCACCATATTCCAAGTTAGCAGCATCTCCCTTCTTCTAATCCAAATTATGTCCATGACCATTCGATTTGAGTAGGCTCAGAAAGCGTTTTTGCATTACCCGGACATCCTAAAGTGGGAACCTACCCGAGAGAGTACAATACAATACACCACAGCAAGGAGAAACAGAAGTGACTGCAGAACAGTTTCAAATAATTTAATTTAGGTCATGAATTTCCTTTGTATTTTATGTTTTTATTTGTGATGCATTTTTACTGTGCCTTTTACAACCTAGGAGAATTTACGAGATATTAAAGGGGTTAGTATTCTAATGAATGTACAGCCTCGTAAAGTACTAAACGGAAACAGATTTAAGAGTCTCCAATTGCTGAAGAGATTTCGCTATGTTATGCTTCTTTTCTCAAGGCGGCCCTTCGCAGAACACCCACTGAGGGACTATTTCTCACAACAGAGGATGATATTTCCAGGAAGTGACCATGAAAGTGCATTGAGTTAAACTCAGTAGTTCCTTTGCTGAAAGACCATGTTCTGAACACTGTGCACTGAATGGTGTGGATGCAGATCCGTTATAATGTGGAGGTTGAGCTGGAAAACTGCCAGGGCCGTCTTCAGCACACATCCACCATGCTACTATTGTGTCCTTCTGCTTGTCAGCTATAGTTATACTCTGAGACGTCTGTTTACAGCTAACCGGTAGACATTGACTCTGTAGTATTGCGCATGCGGGGCACGATGCTTCCTCTTCTGTTTGCTAGGGCAGGAGGCAGCCTTTACCACCCAGGTACATTCTCTACTTTTAGCATGCGGTACTTTACCGCACAGCTAAGTATTATTTTTAAATAACATCGTTCTATGTTATTTTTAAAAAGTGGTTTTGTTGCAGGTAGAGTAAAAGGACGTAAGTGTGATTTCCGTGTTTAGGGTAGGTAGGGGTAAAGGGAAGTAAGGGTAATTTTAGGGTTTAGGGGTGATTTAAGGATAAGGGTAAAGGAAGGTAATAGTAAGAGGTATGAGTAATTTTAGGGTTCAGGGAGTTAGAGGTAAAGAGAGTTAAGGATGATTTTAGGGTTTAAGGGTGGGTAGATGTGAAGGGAGATAAGGGTTATTTTAGAGTTTAGGGCATGGGTACAGGTAAAGGGAGGTAAGGAGTAGAACAAGGGGTGCTTTGGGGCAGTTTCCTCCCAAATAAAATTAATATATGTGTATACACACACACATGAACATATTTACTGAATAAAACAAAGGTTAAAGTGACGTTATAGTTTGGAATTGTAATTATGTCTAACTTTCAATCTAAAAAGCGTACAAATTCGTGATAGGTGAAAATTTCAGTTAAAACATACAGTTTTAAACAAACAAAACTACTGAAATTTGCGAGGTATAGATATCTCAAGTAACTACAGCTCGTGCTCTAATATGACCATAACTTGTGCTGTCACCATGCAGTCTTTTCATCAATTACGGCATTTTTAATGTTGCAGTTATGCTACGTATGATGTCATAGATGAATTCATGAGTGATGCAATGTATGGAATATAGTGCATGGCCCCCACCTGATGCCCAGCATATGCTTGAGGTTCAGACAAGTGAATTGGTGGAATTGAGATCACAACCTCAGTGTGACAGCTGAACAACACATTGCTGGCAGGGGAGGTGGGCACTGTGGGGACGGGGGGGGGGGGGGGTTGAGGCAAGTAGGACACAATTCTCGGTCTTTTCAACATAGTGACCAACAAAGTTCACAGACATTCAAGAGCATCAACACAAACTGATTCATTGGGGCTTAACACAGCAGGTGGCAAATTAGTTTTGCATGGCATGCGACATCAGTCCTAAGAAAACTGGATAGATGGAGGTAGATTTGCATTAAAACAACAGAGACTTTCCATGTGTGAGGGGGTTGTAGAATCTATCATGCAAGTTAAGTTCTGTACCAATATAGAGTCAGGAAAAAAGGATCAGGTGCAGTGGTGTAGTAGGGTGGGGGCGGTTCGCCCCAGGCGGCACTGTTTTTGGGGGGGCAAGAGTCATGTCTGTCAACTACCACCCCCCCGGCTCCCTCCCCGGAACAAGTAGCCCGTCTCCCTCTCTTACCTGCACCCGGACGGCAAACTTAGGGGATGTAGCTTTGAGTTTTTAATAAAACACGCACACACACAGAGCCACGCAAACAGGCTCGGTGCGTCCATTGGGGCGTTGCCCCCCCCGCCCGCAGCTCCCTCGGCGTCTCTGAACTTAGTTTACTTAAGTTCAGAGACGCCGAGGGAGAACTGACAATGCATGTAAGTCAGCATGACGTCGGACCGTGGGCGGTCCGGTGTCATGTTGACTGACATGCATTGTCAGACCAGGCAGGGACAGGCAGCACTGCAGCACAAGTGCGCATGAGTGGGGACGGTGCGCAAATTTTTCGCCCGTGCCCAGTCATGCGCACTTGTGTTTCACTGACTTGCGCATGCCCATTAGGAGCCCCTCGGTCTCCTAATGGGCAGGCGGCAGGCGAAGAGTAAGCTGTGCCCTCCGCCAATCCTGGCGCTGCAGCACCGCCAGGATTGGCTATGGGGTTGCCACTCCAGTGCTGTTGAACTCAAGAGGTGCCATTGCCAACGCGGAGCAGAGGCGGTTAGGTAAGTTTTTGTCGTTATTTTATTCTCCCTCGGCACCCCACTCCCTGTGCGACCACCCCCTCGCGAGATGTGCTCTGTCGTAAGTCACTGCTTGAGTCCGTTCCCCTACTTTCTTAAACATGCCTCCCCCACAGTGGAATTTGCCAAGGGGCAAGGCCGATGGTTAAGGCTCGGCCTTTGGGGACGGGCGAAACGGGCAGAGAAGGAAAATAACTCTGTCTTTTTCTTCGTGCCCAAAGAAGACAAGGACAGTGTCCATTTCTCCCGCTGCTGGCAGCTGGCCCCCCCTCCTTTGTTCCCCCTCTTCCCTCTCTGTCTCGCTCCTCCTCATGTAGTTAAAAACTGGTCCGAGACTTCAAGAAACAGGTATTACCTTCTCTTTCTTCCTTTCGTTTATTTGCTTCCTTGTGAAATGGATCCAAAAAAGAAAAACACTTGCTGGAAACGTAGTCTTTTGCTGACATTTTTCAATTTCTAAGTGCAGCCTCAGAGTAGAGAGAAATAAAACATTCAAAATATGAAAAATAACTAACTAACTAAAGCAAGGTGGACATATTGATTAAATGTATTTACACCTAGACACATTAGCGCCACATTAGTGTTTGCCAGTGAAGCCCTACTTTTGTCGCCTCCTCACTCTTGGAACAACCATGTTTTCCCTGGGTGGGAAAGCACACTATTCCCGGAGGTACTGAAATACCTGCTTGTTGGGTGCGTGCATTGGAAAACAAAATGCATACTGCGGCTCTGTATTCACAAACGTGGTCTTTTGAAACCATTCTGCTTTCGTTTTGTAATGATATAAGCAATGGGCATTAGGTCAGCTCCGTTACTCTCACACGTTCCTTTCTGCACCCTCGTTCCCTTATGGCACTGTTTCCTTCTCTTTCTATTCCCCGGTTAACTGACTTTTCTCTCTTGCTCTGGGGGTGAAGGCCAATGATGAGAAAGACGCCCCAGACCGGACGCCGGACCTTAAAAGAGTGGCAGCGCTAAGTGCCCATCACCTGCAATCACCGGTACATATTAGGCGCTTTAGTAGTCTAGAGATAGTTCATCCGATTCTTGTGTGGGATGTGCTCTGTCGTAACTACTTGTGATTTGCTATGACGGGGGAATGGAGGTGCGGAGACAGAGAAAGAGACGAGGGAGGAAGGGATACTGAGATGTAGGGAGGGATAGCAAGCAAGATGGATGTGACAGCAACAAGATAGGAAGAGCTAGCAAGATAGGGAGAGAAGAGCATGGGGGTTGCGAGACAATGGAAGGGGCAGCAAGAGACAGTCACCGGGCAGTGTCAGCAGCACCCAGCCAGTGACAGAGATGGGGAGATACTGAGATAGCGAAAGAGATAAGGTAGGAAGGTAAACTTAGATGATGGGAAAGTGAGAGTGTCACTGGAAGAGAGTGACGCCGATAGAGCAGCTCGCAGCCACTTACAGGTGAAGGTGGTGAATTCTGGGAGAGAGATAAGTAAAGAGAAAAGTGACAGTTCACAGAGTCACTTTCACAATTGCTTTATTGACATTCCTGCTTTCTCAAATTTGCTTGAAAATGCACCATTTTTCATCTCTTTTTTCAAAATTTTCACAGGAAGAGAATCGCTATGAACCCCCCTTATGGTGGTTCGGGCTCGCGCGCTACGCACGCTCGCAACGGTGCAGTATGCCAATCATTTCACGCCCCTCCACTTTCAAATGTCACCAGCCACCCCTGCACGCAAACATACACAAACACAAACTCCCAAACACATGAGCACTCCCTCAATCTTAACCAAGCAAGCCTACACAAGTACAAACATGCACTCAAAACTTGATTAATAGAAGATGTGTGAAAGCTACATCAGAGTAAAATTGGAGGTGAATAAAGTGCTTTGCTCCGCACTATTGGAAAGAAAGGGCCTGATTCACAAAGAGCTTCCGCACTCGCGGTGGAGGCCCGTACTCGTCAGGAAGTCTCAGCACTGGGGCGGAATCTCCGCTATGAGAATTTTCATAGTCAAGATTCCGCCCCCGAGTGCGGAGAATCCCCCACGAGTGCTGAGGCCCTTTGTGAATCAGGTTCCTAATGTGCAGTGTACCAACCAACAGCTGAGAAAGCCTGTCTGAAAACGTATGTGAGGGGGGGCGAGAAAGCGACAGAAGAGCCGCCTGGCGTCAGAATGGGAGTGAAACTGTGCCTGAAGTGGACTTGAGCATGTGGAACTTTGTTGTTTTCTGCCACTGTATAAATTATTTATATAAGGAGATCTCAAAAGCTTGAAATAAGAGTCTGGAAGAGCCTGATGAGAGCGCAAGAGATTTTTTTGGGGGTGAATTCCCTTTTAAGAGACAGGACAGACAAAGCAGCCCATATGCACAGCAATCTGTGCAATGGCAGAAGTATTTTGGTCTGTACAGGCATCCATCAGAAGGGAGTCCCAACACAACAGGGCCTGGCTGATGAATTAATATTCCTCAACCATTCTGTCAGTGCCATGCTGTGCCCATGGGGAGGGGGCATTGCCTGGAGCTGTGTATTACATCTGCTGCTGGGCGAAACAAGCGCTTATTTATATCACGCCAGCGAATGCTTCTAGCCAACAGTTGTGAAGTACATTTCTTAATACAGAAAAATGAACCTTACAGTACAGGACAGAACCGAAGGCCAAAAAAATACATATAATGCTTTGCAAGTTGTACTTTATATTTCTGCAATGATTCTACGTAATTTGTAATTTCACCTCGATGCAATCCACTTGCGGCACTAGTAGCAACTGGAGCTAACACATTTTTATTTTATAGAGAGATATCCATCCTCTATCCGCCACGTTCACATAAAAGCCACTTTGAAAGCATACAATTATGTACAAGGAACACTATGAACACAATGCAATTCAATTCAATTCAATAAGCTTTATTCGGTTAGTATAAAACAACCATAAAAGCACATTAAAAAAAAAAAAGACATAGTTAAAAAGACAGTATGGTACATTAGATTAATAAAATTCTAACAATTGAGATTTAAAATGTCATACTTTTCCTTGCATAAATTGATCTAAGAATATAGGTCGCTGCATAAAAACATATATCCGGTTCCCGCATTGTAAACAGTAAACTCATAGCAGCATTAGTGGTTAAAGTGCAATATTTTTTGAACAAAGGTTTAAGAAAAGCAATACGAAAGTTTAAAAACAGATCACATATAAGGAGAAAGTGCAGAGTACTTTGTTTGGAACGTCCATCACATGGGCAAGGGGAATCAGGATACTTTTTAACACAGGGTAATGCTACCAAGTGATGAACGATATCTAATCTCATTCTTGTAAGGACAAATCGATGTGAAGATCTAGTTACCTGACTCAAATATGCTTGGAAACCCTCTGTGTCTGAGAGTGAGTAGTAGAACTGGCTAGTTGTTAAATGCCTACTAGTTTTTTGTCTTACAGTATTTCTCTCCCTCAGATATGTGTTTTTTAGTTCAGTCTTAGACATTTTTCTTACATCATTGGGGTTTTCTAGGATGTTAATTCCGAATACATCCTTGAAAGTTTGTACTATATAATTGAGCCAAGGGATCTTTAAACAATTATCTAGTTGGAAACAGTCATTAATAATTTTTCTGTTGAATGCAGTTTCTTCGTTCAACCATATAGATCTCCAGATCAATAATGGTCTTAGCCCAATAAGGTCCGTCAGGTAGTTAATCCCCACTTCGCTATGTATTAAATCAGAAGACGCTGAAGTGGGTAGACAGAGCAACCTTTTAAGATACATATTTTCCTCTATTTGTAAGTCACCATGGGGGTAATGGCCCCAGACCCCAGCACCATAAAGTGCAATTGAGGTACATCTTGATTGATAAATATGCATCATGTCTTTGATGCGACGGTCCCCTATTTTTGCGGCAAACCTGAAGACACCATGTACGCTTTTTGCCATCTTGGACCTAACATTCACTATTTCCTGTGACCATTTACCGTTGCTAGAAAAAGTTATCCCTAGGTAACAAAACTTGTCTACTGTTTGTATTCTCTGCCCTTCTATTAAGAAGGATTTAATTTTCACGGGCCGTAGGCCACAGACCATGGCATATGTTTTAGTCCTATTAATCTGCAACCTTCTGCCCTTGATAAAATCGACAAACTTATCTATTAACCTCTGTAAACCAATTGCTGTTCTAGCTAAAAGTACTGCATCATCTGCATACAGCAGAACAGGCACAGCTTGTCCTTCCACCTGGGGTGCATCAGACTTTACAAGTTTAAGTGCTGCATCCACTTCATTAATAAAAAGGGTAAAAAGCAGCGGGGCAAGGACGCAGCCCTGCCGGATACCTAATTTAACCTTAAATTTAGGAGTGCACTCGCCCCTTTGGCCGTACCGCACTGATGTTACTAATTTTTCGTAAAGCCTAGCCAAAAAGAAAATAATAGGCTCTGGGGCACCAAGCTCTAGTAGAATCGGCCATAGCAAGGCATGATCCACTAGATCAAATGCACTGCTTAAGTCAGCAAAGCATAGGAAGAGGGATCCTTGCTTAGCACGTGTATATTTTCCAATTACTAAATCCAGATTTATACACTGTTCAAGGGTCCCCCGTCCCTTCCTAAAGCCATACTGGGATTGAGTTAAAATCCCGTTGTCCTCCACCCATTCCTCTAGTCTGACAAGTAAAACCCTACTCATAATTTTAATAGATGAGTCTAGAAGAGAGCTCGGCCGATAGTTTTTTGCCTCAGATCTGTCCCCTTTCTTAAATATGGGGATAATAATAGATTCGCCCCATGTGGAAGGAGCACCTTCAACGACGGTAGCATTAGGGGCCCCAAAGAGCAGGTGTGCCTTTATAGACATCTATTGGGACACCATCAGGGCCTGGGGCTTTCCCTCCCTTACTGCTGTTAATTCCTTGTTCTACCTCTGCTAATGTAATATTAAGTGGTAGAATCGGCCAGGGACTAACTTCACCTGCATCCGTCATGGTTACATTTCCTGGGTTAAAAATACTAGAGAAATGCACGACCCATGCCTCACTACTAACATAAGAAGTCATTTCGGGAACGCCCTCATTTTTTAAAAAGGGTGAATTAACTGTTTCCCAAAAAAGCAGGCTATTTGAGGTATCCGCGGCCATTGTGAGTTTATCCCAGGCCTCCTCTTGGAGCACTCTCCTTCTGTGTTTTAAATGTAGTTTATAAGCCTGTCTTAAGCTCTTGACAAGCACCAAGTCCCTACTCCTACTAGATAGTGCTTGTTTGAGCTGGTTCAAAGAGTGAGTACAGGTGTGATTAAACCATCCTCTATCATGTTTAGATTTCTTATTAGACGTTATGGTCATGATACTATTGATAGTTCCATTAATTTTACAGAAATTGGTTAAAATCAGAGGTGGTTCGGCTTTATCATCCAGATTCTCAAGTAACTCAGTATAACATGTAGTGACAATGATTTTAATTACCTTGTCTGGATTAACCCCTTTCCATTTTATTCTAGTGCCATTAGATCTACACGGGGTTATATTGCCAATTGTAGTTGGTATTACCGGCCATCTATCGCCCCATATGGCAACTGTCATACTGATACAATTGTGATCACTAAGTAATAGATCTTCTATCCTCGGGATGGGACAAAATGGAACA
Source organism: Triturus cristatus (assembly GCF_964204655.1). Lineage (NCBI taxonomy): Eukaryota > Metazoa > Chordata > Amphibia > Caudata > Salamandridae > Triturus > Triturus cristatus. The sequence goes on from NC_140589.1 coordinate 1,224,774,544, forward strand.
ATATTAACAGAAACCAATACGTGATCTATAATAGTATTAGCATTTCTGCCTGTAAAGGTAGGAATTAAGTTACCAGAACCATCTTTTGCACACTGTAGGATATCCAGATCAAATTTGGCCAAAAGTGAATTCAAAATTTCGCCATACGAGTTATGTGGGAAATGTACACAATCGTCTCCTGAATCATTCCTGAACCCAGTGCTTAATTTGTATTAAAAAAAAGAAATACGTGCCAAGGCTCTCCTCAATGGGCTACTTCAGCTTGCTCCACCCATTGCCCCTGCCAGCGCTGCCAATGACAGTACAATCTAGGGTGACCAGATTTTCAGAATAAAAAACCTGGACGGGCATAGACATAGAAATAGGACTAAATGTCCTATGAGATCTCAGGACTCCTTATATACAAATATATATGACATTATATATAAATAACATTATATATGACATTCTATATATATAACATTATATATGACATTCTATATATATAACATTATACATATATATAAAAAAACTTTTTTTTTAAATTTCCCCACACCGAATGTCATCTCCAACCTTCAACAGACAACACGCCATGGCCACAATATTTCATTGGCGTGAATTATTAAAGCAAAGTCACCCTACGCGTTTCGGAGTGTCCGCTCCTTCTTCAAATATATATATGTGTTCTCTTGAAAAAATGTTTTTTCACAGTTCCTCCCATTCTTTTAAGTGCCTTGCCCCAGTACTTAATTTGTAAAATATTAAGTGCCAGGGCTCTGACCAGGAGGCCAATGCAGCTTGCACCACCCATCGCCCGTGTCATCACTACCAAAACAACTACTAACCCTCTCTCTCGCATGTAAATGCGACAGTAAAGATTATTCCAGGTCCCCAAAGGTAAAGGAATGGCTGGGGGAGGCAGGTATTAGTCATTTTTTAATGTATATTGTTTCTCTAAACAGCTGATATACTGCTCCTTTCTAAATTACATGAGCAGCGCCACCTTGTGGCAGACTGCCCGAAGTGTGGTGATGACAATTACGTGCCGGTGCCGAGCACCAGAAACCAATTAGGTGCCGGTGCTCAGCACAGGAAAGCTCCGGCTCAAATTAAGCACTACCTTGCCCTATGACCTCTGCAGCTGATTCATACCTCGTTAAATCCTGCTGCGCTGCTTAAATAAGGCGAAGCAGCACAGCAGGACAGTTTAAATAAGTGAATTCTCCGAGATTTCTAAGAGGGCCGGTCGACATTTGAGCCGCATAACACTGTGAATAATGTGCAGGTTCACCCGACCCTCCATTAAAAACCGGGACATTTCTTCAAATAACCCAGGCACTACCCAAAAACCGGGACATTTCTTCAAATAACCCAGGCACTACCCAAAAACCGGGACATTTCTTCAATTTGGAGAAAAGTGTCGGGACACTTCTCCAAAAACCGGGACTGTCCTGGGAAATCCGGGACATCTGGTCACCCTAAGTACAAACACACCTACTAACCATCACAATCCTACAAGTGTGAGAATTCAGACTATTCCGGGCCCCTAAAGCTATTAGATTGGCTTGGGTGTCGGGTAGTAGTGATTTTCAATGTCTATTGAATGTATAAACAACTGATGTTGTGCTCATCTGTAAATAAAATAAACCATATGTGCCAGTGCTGACAAGTGCTGGTGCTGAGCACTGGAAACCACTGGCTCAAATTAAGCACTTTATGAACATTAGCACTGTCCATTGAGTAATTATTTAATCACGCTCCTGTGAATGTAATCTGCATACCATCACTATGCCACTGATGCATTTACTTTTTCGTTGTGAAATCTCAGTAGCCTCACACTAAGCTGCAGGCTTTATCTGAAATAAGCTGTGGTTGCATGCACGAGATTGCTTTTCTAGCATCCACCAAGAGGAAGGTATTTCCTCCCGTGTATACAAACGCTTACTCTGATGTGCTGGGTGGAATGTGGAACAGTGAGGATGGAGTGTTTAGTAGTGCAGTGTGTTTTGCAGTTTGAGGGGAGTGGGTGCATAAAAAGAGTGCAATGTATGTGCAGCAGGTCACAGGATGAGTGCTGTGGATCCACTCGAGAGCTGTGATGTGGGCCGCGAAGTCATTGGGGTGCAGGGTGAGAATTATTTGGTGCAATAAAGGTATAGTGAGGTGCAGTATGAGCCATTCCGGATGTCTAACTAGGCAAAGCAGACACCGGCCTATAGGCCCCACTACTTCTAGGACCCCCACAATAACAGATCAAAATAATATCGATTTGATCTTGAAAGAAAATTACAATCAAACTTTCTTAAATTGTTTCCAAAAGATTTTTTAAAAATGAATCAACTCAAAGAAACGAAAAGTTTACATTAAAGACTCTATAGAGAAAATACTGTATTAATGTAATGTAGTGGTTGATTAAAATTGTTGGTTTGTAAACTGAAAAACGTATTAGGAGATAATTTGCAAGGGGGGGGGGGCGAAATCTCGACGCCTAGGGGCCCTCCACAGGGTTTAATTCGGCACTGAGTATTTGCTGTGGGTGATGGTGGCAGCATTCTGAATGCAGTGTGGTGAAGAGTGAATTTTGTTCAGTGCAGATTGAATGCTGTGAGTTGCTTCAGGAGGGCATGCTTGAGTCATATGGACTGCAACCCCATGCCATCCCCCCTACTACTGTCCGGTGAATTACCCTTCTGTGCTGAATATGGCAGCCGCTAAAAGCCATCGAAGACCAGATCAGTGACCATGTAGCAAACTAAACATAAACAATTATTGTTCCTGTAATTCCACATTTTTAAAGGCAAAATAATAGATCAGAAGGTAAATACAGGCACAATCAGAATTGCGACCCGAAGGTTTGCCTTTTGACTTAACATAAAAGATGAAGTGAGGCCCTTTCAACAGGCCAACCTTCATTTTGGCATTTTGGAACATAATGCCCTAGTCTAGAGTTAAAATAACCCCACTGTTTTTTAATATCTTTTTAAAATAATGCCACTGATGCACCTGGATGAAGTACCAACATCTCAGTCTCATTAACACATCCTTCTGCTTCTGTCCAGCAAACCCAACTTGTGCCTTAATGCTCGACACTCTGTGTTTTTTAGGTCTCGGCTCAAAGGCTGCGCTTGCGCAGTCTTGCTCCGAGATTTAATGTTTTGGAGTGGGGCTTTAACCCGCCCCTTTTTTTTACCTCTTCTCCATTGGCTGGCCTCTAAAATGCTGGTCAGCCATTGGAGAAGAGGTTTGTCTCTCCAAACAAGCCCCGTCCTTTTCGAATTCGGAAGCGTGTTTTTTCGATTCTTTCTCTCCTCTGTTCCAGCCAATGGCAAGAGGAGAGAAAAAGAAAAACACGCCCCCCTAATCCGAAAACGCCACTGCCTTTCTCCGAGGCATTTCTGCTTGACCTCGGAGAGAGGCGGTGGGGTCTCCGTATGTTCTTGCTACACAACTAACTGGATGTCATTCATTCGCTCATCAGGTACGTCCGACTCTAGCTCTGTTTCATACAGAGCCGCGACCCGCTTTATGTTTTAGCCATATTTACAAGCGTCCGTATCGCCCGATTGGCGCCACCTTTAGTTTTCGTTTTGTTTTATTCCCTTCACATGTGCTATTATATACTATGTTGTGCGCTCCTAAGACATGACCGCCGGCCCTAGATTTTGACTGCTTAGTGCCTTATTCTTTCTTTTTCATGATCGCGCCCATTTCAAATCTGTTTCACACCGAGCCGCTCACTGCTCATGATGATGGGAACACCACCGGCCTTAGTATGGCCCGTTTGTCGCCATAATTTATCCCGTCTTTTTCTCCATTTCCAGTTTACTTCACGTAATGCTGCCCTCACCCACGACCTGCCCACCGGCCTTAGTTTCCGCCTGCTCAGCGCTCAAACCTTGTCTGTGAACGGGCTGCTTCTCCCGTAGTGTGACGTCACAGCTGTGTTAACATTTCTTTCGGGACTCATCTCCTTATGAGCTGCCACATCTTTCGGTCGGCCCCTGAAAGTGGTGTATTTCGGTTTGGGGGCCTTTCAAGCCCAGCCAACGGAACTTTGAGGCGGGGGGACACCCTTTAAAGCAGCCTTTTTTTCCCTGGAGGCGGCGACATAGCTAACCTCCAGTGAGACGGGCAATAAAGGGACAAGCGTTCAAGGGGAGGGGGCATGGTGTTTTATAGACTGCCAAACGAAGGGGTGGGGCTGGAGTGAAGTTTTGCACTAAATAATTATTTGTAGTCATCGTGATCCTCGTAGAGGTGGGCGGTTTGAGTAATTCCAAGAACGGGGTCGGGGGGACAGGAGTAATGTACTGAAGACCTTACGCGATTTCTGTATTCTCACACGCAATGTCGGAAACAGTTCTCTGTTTTTATTACTTAAGTGGGTATTAAATTAGCCCCTTTCTCTGTTATCTTCTTTAATCGCATCTGTATTTCTAACTATTGCAACGGTATGAGTAGCACAGTTATATTTGTCTGTGTTTAAGGCGGCATGTTTGGAGATTAGCTGACTAAGTACCGAGAATTGACACCTTTCGTTCGCTTAACAAATACGTGACCGTAGGGCGCATGGTATCAGTCGCCAAGGAGTCCTCAAAATAATATTCTACCTGAAATGTGTAATAATCAGGCTAGCGTGATTCCTAATCCTATTTCGTATTGTTTACCGATTCCACAGTTGACAGTGTGATACTTACAAAACGCCTCTTCTCGCAGCATAATAATTTCTATTGGTATACATGTGTGTGCTTGTATCATTGTATTAAAATGAGAAACTGTTATGGGTGTCTCGCCCGTCAGTGTTGGAACTGGAAAGCATTTATTTACTTCGGGGACTCATTGTACGGAGATGAGGGAAGTCCACATACAAAAAATGCTCTGGAACTCCCCGTGTCGCCACTGCATACGTATTGACACCTCTCTACAAGAATGTCTCACATTTTAAGTTCATTACCGACTCTCCTTACCATGGTTGTAATCCTAGTAGTGAAGAGGATCGGCACCTCTGAGCATGGCTGCCATTCTAGTAGTGGACAGCACTTCCCAGTAGAGCTAGGATGTTTAGTAATATTTCATGCAAGTTATTCTTAGCGTGGTACTTTCTACACATCTGCTGGGACAATATCAGCACATGGATGGCTACTATACATTGTAATGAAGGAGTTACAACACTTATTTGCAGGATTTAAGTACTACTTTTAATGGGGTGTTTGAGTATCTCAGATTTAAAGTAATACTTAAATGGCTCTATTTGTATGGGGTTTGCTCTATGTGAGTGGCTCTGTGTGGGTGGGTGGGTGGCTTTGTGTGTGTGGCTCTGTGTGTGGGTGCAAATGCAATAGGTCTCGCATTTGAGAGTGATTAAGCTATTGACATTGTAAATAACAATGCCGTTTCTTTAAATGTTTTAAAAACAAAAACATAAACAAAAATAATGTCTGGAGCAATGCCAAATGCTCTAACTTTAACAATGCCGAGACCATTGCATTGTAAATGCTTGTTAATGGTCGGTGGCCGTTTCATCGTTTCACAGAAGATGCACCATTGTTTGGTGGCTCAGAGAGCAAACCTTTTACAGACTGCAGCCTCATTAAATTCAGATACAAAAAATATTTTTGTGTTTTGGGGAACTTGTCTGGAAGTTCACAATCGGTTCAACTGGTGTGCCCACTCAGAGTCCACTCGATTCCATTGAGGGTGCTGGCAGAACTGCATGATTCTTGCTAAGGTGGGATCCATTATCAGAGCCCTGTCCAAGGAAGGACCCTGAGAGGGTAATGAGTTTTACATTCACACACATTTGAATTTGCAACTGTGGCTGCTTCAGAGCAAGAATGAAGATGATCTTGGAAACAGAAGACTTGTCAAAGGACACTGACCGAGAGTTAACTCTCGTAACCCTCTTTCTTCTGCTACAACTTCAAACTACGATGTTTTGGATTGCAACTACTTGCAAATTGATATTTTGCTTTAACTTCAACATTTTCAAGAACATCAGGTGCTTTTAATTCTTCTTCATTGCAAATTTCAAAATTTTTATTTTCTTAGTTTCATAGCGTTTTGAAAAAAAATTATTCTATATGTCCAAGCCTTTTCAGGAAATTTCTCATTAAATGAATAGCTAGAAAAGAGCAGCGGAGGCTCCTCCGCTAAGGCGGAGGAACGCTGCCCCACTGCTCTTTGAGGAGGAAAAAAGGAAAAATAAAATAAAAATAACACAATGTTATTATCATTTTATTTTTCCGAGGCAGCTTTACGGGTCAGGGAGGGGCTGAGCTGTCGTCACAGCCAGCAGGGGGAGGAGTGGTTGGGGCACTTAAGAGCGCATGATGGTTTGGCCGGCCACACAGTCATGCGCACTTAGCATAGTCTCCACCGGGCTGTAATGCACAGCCTGGGTGGAGAACATGCACAGGCTCCCACTCCCTGAACCACAGCGCTCAGACCAATTACAACACTGCTATCATGCTGGTGACAGCAGTGTTGTGATTGGCATAGGGAAGCCAGTGTGCTTCCTGCTTCCGGTCCAGGAGGAAAAGAAGAAGATGGAGGAGAGGGGGTGGCAGTCCGGCAGCCAGGTAAGTGCCATTTTATATATTTTTCTCTCCCTCTGCCCGTTCTATTCTGTGGCAGCCGCCACTGGAAAAGGGTTTCCTAATCCTTGAGACACCTACATAACAATGCAGGCACACTACTAAGGCTCCGCCAGAGTCGCAATGCACTTGCATCCCAAGTCCTAAAGTGATTTTACTGGCAGGATTTTCCAGCTGGAAAAATTGGGACTGGTATTACCACACCTGGGAAATTCGGGTGAGTGAACACCGTGTCAGTTATAATAGGGCAGAGTGATATCCTACCCCGGTTTACTGCTCTGTTCATCTTCAAATTAACCCCTCTTTTGTTTTAGTGACTCTAATGACATCACGTTTGAATCTATGGGCTTTTTATTCGCCCCAACGCCTTAATGAGCATGTGGACATAATTCACCATTGCCCTCTAACCTACCTGTACTTTCAGCCTTCTTGTTAGCAGACAATTCACCAAGGATACCCCAAAATGTACTTTTCCCAAATATTAGAGGAATGGGGTTACAATAGTAAATTCAACTGTCCTTGAACATTTGGGTGTCCTTATATGCATCCACTATATTTTTAAGGCTAAATTCTGAAATAAAGATACTTCCGGGAGACACAAATATGAGGGCGAGCGCCAATGCTTAGTGGACCAGAAGTGGGTAGTAGCGTTCCGTATAGAGATGCTGGGGAGAAGTTCCTGGTTGAAAGTGACTAGTTGGTGCTCTGCGACACACCAGAGTCGTACTGTAAGCATGTTGGCTCAAACTGTACTTTCAGCCTTTAAACACAATATATTGATTGCAAAAGTGTTTCTTTTTGTATAATTTGGTTAGTGAACCCGTCCAATGTATTTATCATTGAAACGTCTTGCCTTTATAGAAAAAAGATTGCCAGCCAGCTGCGAGAATAATACAGAGATGGAGATAACATTTGAGAGGGAACTGTGAAGTGGCCGGAAATGACTGACAGTAGTTGCTATCAACTGACTCAGCACCGTAGTCAATGGAGTCCCAGGCGGGGTCCCTTTCTTGAGAAACTGGGTATTCAAGACTCATTTTCCTTCAGCCTGCCTTCACAACAGTGAGAAAAGACTTCTGAGGCCAGTCTTTTCACAGGAAGGAGGAATCAACGTTCCATACAACATTTGTGTAAAATCCACCCCATAACCTTACAAGTTCAAGTTCCAGACCACACAACACTAAAAGTGTGTCAAACACCTTACAAATCAGGACATTACCTTTCCACACAGTTCCAATCAACAAATAGGCAAATTAGGCACTGGCCAAGAGGCCCCACTCCTTTTAATAATATTGGTGTGATCTTGAAAGAAAATTGCAATCAAGCTTTCTTAAATAGGTTCCAATTTTTTGTTTAATAACATTAACAATTGTTAATGTTTAGTATTGTGTAATAAAATTGGCTTATTAAAATTCCTGGTTGGTAAAATTAAAACATATTAGGAGATGATTTGCGGGGGAGGGGCGCGAAATTTCGACTGCCTAGGAGCCTCCTAAGGGTTAAATCCGACACTGTTTCCTCATGGGACAACTTCTTCAACAAATATCATTAACAAAATTTCCTCAGGGCACAGTGTCTTTGAATTACTAACTTTACCACTTTACTGACACACACATTATTTTAAAAAACGTATTAAATATCACGTTTCCTTTAAGAAGCACTGAGGTATTATCATGCTGACAACAGGAAAGGTATGCTTTTCAGAGAAAATCTGGTAGGGACTTTCTGTCTTAGGTTCTTAGCACGAAAGGAAGTGAAAAACCAAAACAGAGAGCCATAGAGCAAATGGATAGAGTGAGTCCTCCTATCCAGAGGTAACCATAACCTTTGCAGCAAAACACAGTCTCAGACCTGTCAGCCATGTTTTAGAAACACAGTGCATCTCTTACAGAATTAAGAGATTTTCCATTTTCCATTTCATTTATTTATTATGCATGATAAGAATCATAAGCAAAGTGCTACGTGGAATGTACGTTATCGACGACTTAAAGCGTGGATGCATATATATTTATGAGCCTATACTGGGCATAATGCACTCTGGTGGTTTCTAGTGGACATCAGAACACTGAAAGAATATTTCAGCCTTTCATACGAGTTTGATGCCTCCATTGAAATACATTGATGTTCTACATGGTTCGGCTGCACTTTGTCAAATGTCAACCCACAACAGATGTGCACAATTCTGGGGGCGGACTATCCAGGATGGGGCTGCTTTCAACTAAAATGACGGACGAGGGCAAATAATGCCTGCAAAAAATACATTTAAAAATAAATAAAATGACTCTCTGCTAATCCTCTCCTACCTAGATGCTCTGTCTAGAGAAAAAACATCTATATGCGAGAGGAAGCTCCAAGAACTCTTGAAGAGTCAGGATCACGCTGGAAGAAAAGTGATAGAGAGCATATAGATATCGTTTATGGAAGAGAGCAGAAAACTGCGAAAGCACCAGCAGCCCCTGTAGAGAGACCGCTCACGTTTCCCTCCAAGCCCGGCAAAGAGGGAGACATGCGCCCCAGTAACACCCCCACCGCCCGGCAGCGGAGACGAATCCAGCCAGAAGCCCCAGCTCCAGACTCGTCCCATTCTGTCGGAATACAGAAAAAAAGAAAAGAGGGAATGCTGGGTAAGTATGAATATGTACTCCCGGTGGGCGGGGTGGGGTAGGGGTCCAGCATTCCTTCGTTCTTTTTTTTTCTGTTGGTGAGATAGGAGTATCTCACTTGTATAGGAATGGGATGAAGACAGGAGGGACCTGGGGGTAATGACTAAAATTCTATTCAACAAATCTAAACCCAGAAAGCCAGCGGGAGCGACTTCCGACTTATAAAGGATAAACTGCCACGCAAGCAAATAATTACTAAAATTAAAAACATCTTTAGTCAGTGACTACCATAGAGCTCTATTCCTGCAGAGTGATGTATGCAAAATAGTGTAGTCCCTAAAAGTGTCTTTTTTTCATAGCTCTTGGATGGCATTGAGGGAAGTTTCTTTACTTCAGAATTCTCTGTTAGAGGACATGTTAGCAAGCAGATAAACTGTACACCAGATTGAGCAGATACTGTTGTGAATCTCCAAGTGCCTCTTCCAGTGCTTAATTTGAGCCGGTTGTTTCCGGTGCGCAGCACCGGCGCTTAATCATCAACACTGGTGCTTTTCATGAGCATCAGTTAAGGACACATTCGTTTACAGGGAGATTAAGTGATTTGCCTAGAATCACAGGAAGTTGAGCCTGACACCAAGACTCGAATCTGGTTCCCCAGCTCCGAAGTCGGCAGCTCTGCCCATTACACCACATCCTCTCCCAAGTTTCATAATTAGTATTTGCTTTTGTTTTAGGCGGTGCTAACAGAAGAAATGGGCTGGTGCAAGCTGCCTCCTGACGAAAACCCCAACACTTATTTTTTTTTTACAAATTAACCATTGGCCTCTTACTTATGACCACCTTTGCCCCAGACCTATCCACCTCATTTCCATATGTCCCCTCCATGAAGCCTCTCATATACTCTTGATTCCGTGGTTGTGGAAGTATGTCTTCATCGTATGACGGGTGCTCGCTGGCTGTCCCATTCTCAGCATTTAGCTCACTAGAGCTATACCTTGACTCCCGCTCTCCACTGTTTCTACAAAGGAAGGAGAAACTGTGGAGAGATGGAGAGTGTTTGCCGCCCATACAACACATCACTCTAAGGATAGGCCTGCAGTCTCATCTCAGGTTTACATATTAGTACCCACACAAGAGACTGAGAAGCCACTGAAACTTTCATTCAGAAAGATAAGCATTCGTCTCTCAAGATCGACTGTAGATGCCTCCAGATTTCTTCAAGTTAAGTCACCCACAGAAATCTAGACTCCAGTCGCTGAGTGAGTTCAAATGTCCATTCATGGACTCCCATTTCTACTGCCTAAATTAGTTATTTAGGTCTTTCTCGAAGGCTGTTTTGCTTTATACCGATAAGATTAGATCTAAATGTAATTGAGCATCCATTCAGGTCAGCAGTGAAGGGTACACAAAATCTGTTAGCCGCTGACGCCAGAACTCTTTATATAGATATACAAAGAAGAGTGTACATTTTCAAACTCAAAAAAAGACTAATATCTATGCAGGAACTGGAAGCTCATCCCAATGGGTTGTACAATGGAATACCGACACTAACAATATCGTGGACAGAATATCGAGGAACAAAACATCGAAATGTAAGTGTATATAGGGAAGCATAGACTTACTATTCATAACTCCACGTGTGTACCTTCAAGATATATGTACCACCTAGGCACATAGATGTGGAGTTAGGTATAGAAGATCTAAACTTACTTACCTGTCTCTATTTTCGAGATATTTTGTCCTTGATATGCCGTCCCACTGATATTGTGGGTTCAATATTCAGAGTGCACACCCTCTGAATGTCCTAGGTTATTCATGCTTGCTTCCAATTGAAAAACTGTAGGATAATGGTATAACAAGGTCAGATAAATGTCTATCACATCCACGTTTTAAAGACAGAAATGTCTCTTTTATTGGAAGTGGCACTGGTTAAATCACCAGGAGTTAGGAAAACATACAGCCAAGTGAACATCAGTTAGTCAGATCCGGTCTCTCAGTAAAAGGCTAAAGTGTTGGGGTCTGGCTCAGTCTAACATGGGGCGAACGCTTCCATGATGAGGGCAGCCTTCAGGTTCTACTTAAAGAGGTGAGGCGTCTAAGGGATCTCAGCCTGGGATAGAGACATTTCCAAAGATGAGGGTGTTTGATTCTAATATGTTTGGATCTATGCTTATTTTTGGGCTGCAAAGAGTCACTTGTTATTTGCAATATGGGCAACATTGATTTCATTGATCCATAAACACATTCCAAATGTAAGCAATTAAATTACACAAAATGAGATGAGCTCAATTACTAGCAATAGATGAAGCAACTGTCACACTACAAAAATTACAATACCAAACCTTCACTTTTAACACTGTCATTAGAGCTCTCACATCCTTCAAAAAGGAAAAGCAAATCTTACTCCACCATGTGCATCATCTCCTGTGATGTTGAGTATGTATGTTGTAGTTGTAAAGCACAAACCTAGCTAAAAAAGGCAGCGGGCTCTTTACATAGTCGAAGGCAAACATGCAGTCGATGAGTAGTAGAAGAGGTAGCTCGCTATTGGATTATTACTGCATTGCAATGTTGTGTTCCTTAAAGGGGCATGTCTCCACCTCCTTCCTAAATTTGAGTAGCATTGGAGCAGTGATGGGTGATGCTCTGTGCCCCTGTTTCAGCATGAATTGGTTGGTAGCACTCTTAAATCCCAAGTACGGGCTCTGAAATCCATGCATCTTAATAAAAAACTAAAAGCAGTGCAGTTCCTGAAGAAGGCCACATATTAGACCTCAAAACTGATTGCGATGCATGAGTGATATGGGTGTGCCGTAATGTCGGTGGTTGAGGTACCAATATGAAAGGCTTTCTTAGTTGATGTTGACTATGAGATGGTCTTTTTCTCTTAAGACCAGTTACACATTCTCATAAACTCTGGAATTATGTCCAAAAAATCTCAAATGAATATGAGATGAGAGACTCCGCTATGTTAGGCCAACCACCTGTGTCATCCTTAAAGACGGAAGAATAAGGAAAACCAAACTTAAAGGATCGGCATGCATCCAACTTGTTGGACAATTCATTATTGGCGGCCCTGTGAAAACCTTTCATTAGTTCACACCTGGCATTAAGAAAGTGAAAACCATCCCTTAGTAACAATGCAGAGCGGCTCACCACAGGAGTATTGTCAGTGTCTATCATGTGTCCCACCTTGCACTCAGAATCTCCCCTGAGGAGCAATAGCAGATCAACAGATGGGAATGTGTCAGACCATCACAAAACTTTTGAAAGGACATTCACCCCATCAAAGTGCTGGTATCTACCTTGCTGAAATGTGAAAAAATACAGCCCATTCTCGAATAGACATTTCCATTTCAGTCATGCCAGACTCTTTGTTATGTGCTACTGACAAATGCAGTTTAATCCTTTGGAAAACGAGGCCAATCAGCTCTCGATTCGAAGCCTGACAAACGTCAGCATATTCTGAGCACTTGGGTCTCTCCGCTTGAATCTCCCTCAAAGAGATGCGGAGGGCGTCACTCAGGGGACGCCAAAGCTAAGCAACGCCAACTATACTCATTTCTCAGTGGTCCATGCATGTCCAATTATTGAGGCCCACAGTTTTCATATTAACTGATTTGAGTGTTTCTAGGTTCCACAGAGCCAGCGATAATGGAAGTTGTGTAAGCGACCCTCCTTTAAAACTAAATGAATTACAAACTGCATTTAGTGCCAGTACTTAATTTGTAAAGAAATAGGTGCCAGGGCCCTTTTCAAGAGACCACATCAGCTTGCACCACCCATTGCGCTACTAATGACAATTCAAACTTTTTCTACATTAAAAATTACTAATACCTGCCACTCAAGCTATTTTTGTAGCATTGGGTGGTAGGTATTAGACATTTTTAATGTATATAGCATTATTAAACAAATGTTGTTGTGTTCATTACAAATGTGAACAAACAGCGCCACCATGTGGCTGGCTGTCATAAGTCCCGGTGTTGACAATTAAGTGCCGGTGTATAGCACCGGAAACCACCAGCTCAAGTTAAGTACTGCACTGTGCCATGTTTTATACACATTTTTCGGCTGTGCAATCTGTAATTCAAAGGACATAGAAAAACCTACTCATCCCTGCAACCTGCACAAAGGAAGACGCTACAGACGTTCTGCTTCACTTGGAACTTCGGGGGCATAAGTCCTGATGGCCCCATGTTTAAGTTAGTGTACTCCATACGCTGCAGATAACACTATCTAGTATCAGTTGACATCTCCCTTTGTCTTGTTGGTGTCACTGATCAATTCATAGAGAGGCTTATATTTCCAGTGACCCTTGCAGAGAGCCTGTGGGCTGGATCACACACCTTTTTGGTCAGAAAATTTCAAGTCCTTGGAGGTAATGCTGATTTTAGTGCATACACTTTTCACCACTCTAAAAAGAAAGCAGGTTTTTGGGATGGGTATTGTTTTTGTGAATATTTAAACAGATAAAACTGTAATAGAGGTACAACAGAACTGTAATAAAACACCACAATAAAATAATAACAATGCAAGACAACACTACAACACACTAACAAAACATGAGCACAAGACAGCAAAGCAAATACATAATCTCAAAAAGTCATCAGAATAATACAATAAATTTGCAATACACAACAACACCACAACACAACAAATTAACAATATAACACATCAACATAACATAAATAACACAAACAACTAAAAATACACAATGATACAACAAAACATAAAAGTAAAGAACACCACCACAACAGCATAGGGACACAAAATAACAGCATAACAACAAAGCACAGCACTTGCAACTTCAATGCTGCTGTGTTTTGGTTTTGTGTTGTGTTAGATTATATTGTATTTTGAGTTGCGTTGATGTAGTTTGTCAGTTTGTGCTTTTGTATTGTTGTGTTTGGTTGTTTTGCTGTATTGTGTTATTGTTGTATTGTGGTGCATAGTATTGTGATATGATGGGCTTTTATGCTGTTTTTGTAGTGTGTCATGGTTATGTTGTTATCATATAATGTAATAGTTGCTTCATGTGTTATTTGTTTTTGTTGTAATGGTACTTTGTTGTTCTGTTTTATCACTACGTTGCCTTCCATTGTCTCGTTGTTGTGTTCCTATGCCATTAAGGTGTATCCCTGTGTTTTTATTGTGTTCAGTTATAGTTGTGTTATGTAGCTTCCTTTGTGGAATTCAACAAATGCTACCTTTCCAGCCCAAGACAAACAAACATGCTAAAATGTTGCTGCCATTCCTAAAAATGCTTACCAAGGGTGTGTGAAATGTGTGCAGTTTCTTTTTGCATAAATAAGCAAGATTTTAGAAAAATTACACATAATGCAAATCTGTCATTTTACGCTATATTTTAATGCAACTTGTGTCCATTTTGGATGCAAAGACACATTTCACGCTTAAAAATTAGTGCAAATAACACAAGTGCCATAAACAACAGTAGCTCGTGTTCTATTTGTTCTTGTTATTAACCTGCTCCAGCAACAGGATTTTTACCCAAATGGACGTCAAATTACTCGACATGGTATAATTTTGTAAAACAAGGGTAAGGTCAAGTGTCAGAAGCTACATGATTATACCAGCATAATGAAAATTTCACCTGGGGTTAATCGCAGTGCTTGAAATGGAAACATAAAAGGGCAGGTAGTACCTGCTTGTTTCTGAGAAGTGCCTGTACTCTCCAATAAAAAATATTAGGTCTCTTTTGAGATGTGCCGATACTCTCCCTCTCAAAATAAAAACATGCTGGTACTCGTTACCGGGCAGTACCGACCCATTTAAAGCGCTGGGCCAATGTGTATGTGCCATCAATCAGCCTGAAACCATGCAACTAATCAAGCATTAAAGAAGCCATCCACAAGGTTCCTTTGGGTGACCCGGCTCAGTTCACCTATTTTTCAGTACTAGTATGCCACCCATCTGTTGTTAATGACGTATCCTGTGCAAATGCCACAATAGTTGTAGTGACAGCCAAAACAGTGGTGTAGGGAACCCCCCTGCCCCCCCGCTTTGCCAGCTTAAGTGAGGGTGGCCACTGCACCAGTGACACAGTAATCTGTGCCCCACCCAGTGAAAACGGATTCATTTTATATTTGGGCTCTTCTGGAGGCCTGCAGATAACATTCCAAGGTAAGAGCAGGACTGGGCTAAGAAGTGGAGGTCAACTGCTGTTAGGTGAGCCCCAGGAAAGGAAAAGGAAATAATGAACACATTTAAAAAGAACATGTAGAGTAGCAAATAGAGTGAGTGGGGATAAGAACAATGTGGGAAAACATATGAGAAAATAAAAAAATTATGGAAGATAGAACTGGAAAACAAAAAGACTATTGTAAACTAATGACTGGTGCAAGGATGGAGGGCTGGAAGGAGAAACGTTTGGATGGAGAGGTGAAAGAATCAATTAGTGAAAGGTTGGAAGGGCGGATGAAGGGTTGGACCAAAGGGTGTAAGGACAAATGGATGGAAGTGTGAAAAGATGGATAGATGTGTGTAGGAAATGGTCATTGGATGTATGGAATGATGAAAGGATGTATGAATACATGGATAGAAAAGTGAAAGGGTGAGTTTATGAGCGAAAGGATAGATGAATGAATCAATAAACTGATGGATGGAATATCAATGGATTGTTGGAATATCGAAAGGGCGAGTTGTAGGATCAAAGAATGGATGAATGGAATTATAACTTTATAATGCTGTACTTTGATTGTTATTGTCTTTTATAACCGAATAAAGTTATTATTATTAGTAGTAATTAGTAGTAGAATGGAACAATGGAAGGATAAATAGGAATGTGTACAGCTGAAGAGAACAATTCCAGGAAGTGTCAGGCTTACCTGCTTCACCCACTCAGTGTCATTAAAGCGATGTTTCAAAGTGGGGTGTGTTTTAACTTTCTGGCTACTCCCTTGCGGCATAAGCCTCTGTCTGTTCAGAGTTAACATAATAAATCATAAATGACACGACTAGACTCAGGATGCTACTTTGCAACCGTGATGGTTCTCGGGGAAAAGCCCTGAATAACGGAAAGGATTCAAGACGTCTCCCGGGCTTCTGCGTTCCTCGCGCTCCATGACGCAGTGCGCGCGCCACTACGCCTCTTCGGAGCTGCACCTGAGGGCTACAGCCAGGTGGACGGCCCTGGCCTACAATGGCGTCGCTTGGGGTTTGCTGCAGGCCTTAATCAGAAGAGACCGTAAATCCTCAGCCACACGACCCTCCTAGAAGCTGCACCGCGAGTGAGCGGCGCTACAGAACCAAAGATTTGGAAGGGTTTTGTAACCGCAGGCCTCGAGGCCTTCCAAGCACGTCGCTCCACCAACCCTCCGCCAAGTCAGAGGTCGCGGCGAACGCTCGGAGAAATGCCATGCGATTCTCTCGTGAGCACAACTCTGAATGAAAAGCGGTAGCCCTCAGCCTCCGAGATGCTTGGCATTAAAGAGCAGCTTCTATTTTTATGTCAGCATTTTCCCTGCGGCAAAGAAATTATAGGGCCGATGCTGGAGAGCACACGTGGAAAGCTGGTCCGTGCCGGGAGAGATAGCTAGTGTTTCAGGCGCCTGCCGGGGGTTGTTAGCGGGAAGCGGGAACTCTGCTGCGTGCGAAGCGCCCTGAAGTCTTTGCTGTCCTTTCCTTACTCTGCCATTTAGGGCCGAGCCCCATGGCCGCGTCACATACAGCGAGCGCTGCAGGCGCACCCGGCCTTTGCTCCCACAGAATCACTCATATGTTTAAGGCAACATTCTGTCCTTTGAGGGGATCTCAAAGAGTCCTAGGAGCAAGTGAAAAACGATGACGGTGCCTGGGCCGTACTGGGATAGCATAGCACATAGGCCCACACCAACGTGGCTCCATTAGCAAATCAGATAGCTAGAATGTGGCCCAAATTTCTAAATAAAGGCGATTTTGAACTTGTAAAGACGTTGTATACAGGGCACAGTCCTAAAACAAGCATTTGCAATGCAATAGGTCTCGCATTTTAGAAACTGTGACCTATTGGTATTGTAAATGGCAATGCCTTTTATTTTTGCAGTTTTTTACACACATAAATAAAAGGCATTGTCATTTACAAAGCATTTAGCTAAAAATCTCGCAATTGCGAGCCTATTGCATTGCAAATGCTTGTTTCCAAAATATGCAGGCGAGTGTTCACTATGAAAACACTCCAGAGCTTTATGTCCTGCTCGCCTGAATGTCAGTATTACTTCAAAAATCGTATTTAAAAGCAACGACTGTGTATGTGGCCGCGGGTGCCTAGCTCCCTTTACTCAGGTGTAGGTGTAGTCTTTCATTTACGATAGCATTGCTTCCCAAAACACTGTACTACCTACATGGCTTTACGCCGGCTGTTTCCATCACTTCCTTCTCACAGACACAATTACTGCAAATTTTATGAGAAAAAAACAACAGGATCCAGCAGCAGCCCAATCGGAATTGGGAATTGGCAGGCAGACACTGAAGATTCACTGTAGCACGCACTTTTCCAAATGTACCATGTTGCGCTCAACTGCAGACAGTAAACAGACCTCATCGTACTGTCGCAGACTCCATTTCCTTGGCACTGTACGGGCACCAGTGCTGCCTGGGACTCGCATTCTTCAGAAACACGAGCACAGAGGACCAGATGCACACAGCTGGACTGGCGGGCGCAACAATGAACCCGCAGGACACTGACATCATACAGACTGGAGGCTAAAGAGTACTTACTGCAAGTGGGAAGCCGAGATTTGAACTGGAAAGTGCCATGTTCACGCTCCAAGTCCTCGTTTTTTTTCACTTGCTAAAATTGCCCCTAAGCCCCGCCCCCTCATGTGAGGGAGGGAGGGTGCCAATAGAGGAGGCGAGCGCGGACTGGCTGAGGGAGTGGGCAGCGAAGAAGCCGAAGCGTGTTGATAGCAGTAGCTGCTCATGGCAGCATATCGGGCACTGCGCTCAACATTAACATTTTGAAAATAAAATTTAAACTGAGCGCTCAGCATGCAAATACAAAAAAATGCATCCGCCGTTTTTCCCATCAGTGTCAATAAACAAAATAGTGCTCACCCACTTATAATGTAGACCGTGTAACAAGCCAAGTAAAAGGTCCAGTCGTTATGGGCGGTAACAAATGCAGACAAGGCGGTACCAAGGAGGGACTAACAGGCCTAGTTGCGAATCCGAAGCCAGCATTTAAGAAGTACAATGACACAAGCCAATGACAAATATGGGCGGAGAGTGGGCGGGGCTTCCACTGCATACTCTATTACAGCGAGCTGTCCATGCGCGCTGCTGCTAGGCTCGACCTAAAAAAGAAGTGGGGTACTAACTAAGTTAGGCAGTATGCAAGTGACGTCATGGCGTGTGCCATGACAACGCATGACATCATGACATGTGACATGGCATCACAGGAAGTGACCTCGCTGAACGTGACATCACAAGAAGTGATATCAGATATTAAAACCTCGCACGTTTTTGTCGGGTATATCAAGAATACATTGAAGAGCATTATGTGATTTTGCGTCGCAGTTGTGCCAAAAAAAGTAGCGCAAACCCGACACAAAATCTGGACTTCAACTAATAAATATATATATTTTTTAAAACCCTGCACAAAGAAATTGGCAACAGGGAGAAACATAGTACTAGATCTGTTCTGCTTAATTGGTTGCCATGTCTACATTTTAAAATATTTTATGGTGTTAAGGCTTCTGCTGCCGAAGCGCCCAGTAAATCTCAGGTAATAATAATAATAATGGTGAGATAACTCTGGAGGTTAACGCATTTGTTGGAGAGATCTGTATTTTTGTGTAGCCCCAGATTTGAATCAAAGTAGTATGAAAGGTTAAGGCTTCTCCTGCAAGGCACATCATGTGACATGCAGATTTTTATTTTATGTAGCTAGGTACGTGGGTTACTGCTTTGAACACACAGATTCTTTTGTTACGTTATTACTCTTAAAATGAATTCATTCTAATATAGCACTGTGAGCTATGAAGGACATGACTCCTGTACCTTGTAACTCTCACTGTATCATGTAACACATCTTGTACATTGATTTACTCACTTACTTGATTTATTGTCAATGTATAATGTGTATGTTACATAAAACGCTAAGACACCCTGCAGTGGATGAGCAGCAGAATAAAAGAAATACAATTGTGCTATTTAAATTGTTATTTGTGTAAACACGGGGAAAGACCAACACAATTGACGTTCTTATGATGCATGCACTTATATACAGAGTAGAGCCCTGTGGCATTTTGGCCCCGGTGCCAATAATCCTGCTGCACCATTTTATATTGATGATGACAAGAACGTGGGCAAGCTGGTGAGAACCTGCCAGTAGCTCCTCTGGTGGTGCGCACGTAAGATACTTTCTCATTTCTCTACACATTTTTATTTGTGGTACACACACACTTAATTAGAATGGGTATGTTGTATGTTGAGTGACTTGACTGACCACTTTTCTTCCCGTGTCTGATTTAAAATATTAATCAAGTTGGCACAGAGTATTAGGACAGACTGTATAAATGAGCAGTTGAGTTTGAGTGAAGATAAGAATATTCCCCCATACCAATCCTTTATATATAAGAATTTGTGAGGGTGCCCATCAGTGCCAGATCTTTGATGTTTGAATATATCTTGATATAGCGCAACAACTCTACCCCGAAGCGAGATCTCACAACTCTGGCAGGCAGGAAATGAGCGAGGCAACTAGTTAGAACAGCAATGTTTTAAGATATTTTTTAAAATCAGAAAAACTGGGACATGCACAAATAAACAGAGGGAGCCTATTCCAGTGGTGCTGGGTGAGATAGGAAAATGACTGGCCACCATATTTTGACAAACAGAGGGAGCATATTCCAGTGGTGCTGGGCGAGATAGGAAAATGACTGGCCACCATATTTTGACAGCCATTGAAATTTACGCCCCGGGCGCAGACCTAGGAAGGTTCTCTGCTTGTGGCATCTTATTAGCATGTGCACAAGTCTCACAGCAATTCATCTCATTTTGCAGTTAACGAAAAAGCAATTTGGTTTATGTTATGGGTGGTTGGTGGGTCTTATCTGCCAGTCATATCTATGTACATGTTCCACTTGTTTAAAACTTCAAAGCGCTGAAGCACTAAAAAGAAAAAAGTAATGCTTGCTAAAAAAATATGCAACATTAGCAAAGTGTCAAGAGCAACTCCTGCATTGCAGCTGAACAGTGCCTGCGGTGAGCTGGGAAATGTCCAGATGGTGGGTCTGGGGCACAAATTTATGATTCACGGTCTAGTTTTTTCTAAGACTAGGTGTGACGTGCTTCAGGAAATGTAGGAGTAAGTCACACCGACTCACAAAAAGGTCCCCTATGTGTCTGGCATGTGTATGTATTGCCTGGTTCTGTCTATAAATACAAAACTTGTACACACAACTGCATGCATGTGGCTACTCCAATTTTAGGTAAGCCGATCAAGTGTTGCATGTTTCTTTAATTCATGATGTTGATTTGCAGTTGCATTTTTAAGGCCATTTATACTTCTGACAAGGTGCAGACACACATGCAGTGGACGGCTGGTAGGCCACGCTATATATTTTGGACCATGAGTGAAAGCTCAGTGGGATGGAACAGACTTTGCTCTCTGCCTCAGTTGGATAAAAAATGCCTCTGCAGGCAACCTCTTGCCCATTGACTTATCTGTTACCCCGATAAATGGTATTATCAATGTGTTTTTCTATAGAGATGGCTTCCATAGATGTTGCCAATTTATAGGTTTCGCTAAAGGCGCAGCTACCTTTGGTCCAGTGACACCGGGGCCCAGAGCCTTGAGAGGCCAGTTGAACCCTGATAATTGTTGTATTTACTTTCCAAACAGAAGTCAAAAGGGTCATTTTCCTTGCTTGCACCCATACCAATTGCCTCTTTGCTATACTACTGGCTCTTTCAATTACATATCACATTCATACACAAGTCAGTGATAATGTTTCTTTCGATTTTGGGAAGATGGGGTCGGAACCACTGTCAACTGAGGTTACAAACCCGTTCATGCAGTGAACTCAAAGCCAATGAAATTGTTAAGTAGAAATAGTGGGTGGATGAAAGCATATGTTTATGTTTATGTTTTTGAGATTTTTATTGCGCACGACTACCCTGGGGTGTCTCGGCGCATGCAGAGCTTCCTAATAACAGAAGGCATCTGAAGGGATCACTGGTTGAATAACCAAGTCTTCAAGAGCTTGCGGAACATGATGAGAGTGGGGGAAGTTTTTATAGCCAATGGGAGGGAGTTCCACAGCCTGGGGGTTGCTACCAAAAAGCGTCTGTCTCCCCATGTAGAGGTTCTGGTGCGTGGCACCGGGAGCAAGTGCGTAGAGGCTGATCGTAAAACTCTTTTGGGAACATAGATTCGGAAAGCGTCCTTCAGGAACCTAGGTCCTGAGTCATGAATGGCTTTATAGGCAATGCATAGAGCCTTGAACTTTATCCGACTCTTTACTCTCAGCCAGTGCAGATGGTGTATGGCTGTGGATGTAGGGTGATGAAATGGAATGTCGAGCAGTAATCTAGCTGCCGCGTTCTGTACTGATTGCAGCTTGGCTAGAACCTGCTCCTGAGCATTGAGGAAAAGGCCATTGCCGTAGTCCATTTTTGAAAAAACAAGGGTGGTAATTGTTTAGGTCTGGTGTTAGCCAACATCTTTTGATTTTGCTAACATTATATATATATATATATATATATATATATATATATATATATATATATATATATATATATATATATATATATATATATACACACACACACACATTTATACATATACACACACATATACATACTTAAAAGGGATTTCAGTCATTCCCACTCCCGTAATCCATTGGTTTGCAGTTTGTGTCATTTACATTTTTGTTCCACTCATTGCAGTGTACAGCAGGTTATGGGTCAGCCCACTTCCAGCACGGATTAAGGTCACTGTGAGTGATGGCATTCTGCAATTTCATAAGTAGATACCTGCAGTGTCAGTGGCCTCTTTGGAAATTTGTATTTTTCAAGAACAAAAACATATATCTGCTTAAAGCAAAATTTTTTAATACCGTAAATGACCCAGGAGGTACCCTAACAATAATGTTTAAAAGAATCAGCAAAAAAGGCATTGGCAAAACCAAAAGGCTGGCAGCCAACGCAAGCCTCTTGGCTTTGCCAGTGCTTGTTTTTACAAATGTGACAGCTGGTCTTCTTGGAACTGAAGGCCTGCACAACTGGCCTTCACTGGAGGTCAAAAGCTGTGCATGACGGGGGTGCAAATCATTGTTACCGCTCGGAACTATAACTAGCAATTCATAGTGTTTTTTGGTCTATAAAGATATGTTTTGGTTCTATTTCAACACCTAACTGTAACGTCATTTTAACATTCTGTTCTGTTCGTCAGTTCATCCAGTGGTCTGCTTCGGTGTTATTCACATTTTTCTTCTGCCCCCTACAGCACAGAGCATGTGGCAGTGGCATAGACAGTGGCAGCCCCTCCATTAGGGCGGAGGTGCACCGCCCTCCCCACCACATCCAATAAAACTATAATAAAACGGGTTTTAAACTTGTTTTAATATCGTTTTATTTTAATCCCCCCTGGCCCCGCCCACAGGACTCTGACGAGTCTTGTGGGCGGGTCCAGGGGGGTGAACAGCTGGTGGGGGAGTGGTAGTGCACTCCCTTCACTGCACATGACGGTTTGGCTGGCCGTCTCAGGCCAACCAAACCCTCATGCGCCGTGAAGCTCTCTCCAGCTGCGTTCCTGGGCCTGGAGAGAGCAGGCACAGGCTCCCAGTTTGCCTGGGAGCGCAAGTTGCCAGCGCTCAGGCCAATCCTGATGCATCTTTCATGCAGCGTCAGGACTGGCCGCAGGGCAGTCTGGGAGCCTGAGCCCAGAAGAAAGAAGAGCGCGATGCGGCGGGCAGCAGGAGCAGCGTAGAAGGCAAGTTATTTTTATTTGTTATTCTTTTATTTTTGAATGTACCTATTTAGGGTCTCAGAACGAGATGGATAGTAACTTTTGGGGGGAGTGGGGCTCAACTGGGTCCTACGTTACAGTTTCCAGATGGTTAATCCACTCCAGTTACAATCCATCATGCACTGCCATCTCAGGAATAGTGAAGAACATGTGGGATCAGAAATCACCGCATGGGATTTCTAATTCTGATCCCCTTTCCTCACACATTCGTTCATGGAAACATATCTTATCGGTTGTCCTATCGCAACTTGGAATCGTGTGGGGTGGCATCGTCTGGGGACACCTGTCCACACACATTGGAATTGACCCCCTAATGTTTTGAATGGAAATTCTGTACAACTATAACATTACATGGCACATACGACTTTTGGGGTAGTAGTTACAGCACTTAGTTCTTATTTATTTAACAGTTTATACCGTGCTTTTCCCCTCCAAATTAACATTAAGTCACTTTACAGAGGACATTAAGAGATACATATAATAGTCTAAAAGCTCATGGGTTGTTTTAGCAGGCACTATGAAGAGAAAAAAAGAGGGAGAAAAAGCACGTAATAGCATAGTGATGCAACTGGGAGGAAAAGGGAAGAGGAGAAATGGGGCCGGGGGGGCCAAAGAAGAATAAATGAGGTGGGGGGGGCTCGAGTAAGTGGGAAAAAAGGTGAACCACTATTAAATACCACAAACATAAGAGGAGTTTGCATATAGTCCTGTATCATTCTTACATCAGATATTATACATAAGAGTCATCATGGTCAACGCTGTGCTTGTGGCAATGGCGATTCAGTTGAAGGTGGGGGCGTTTGAGGGTTATTTTGAAGATGATGACAATGGTGTCATACATCAGGTTAAGGGTATTCTAGTGGAGACATGAGGGGGTAAAATGATATAGAGCCTAACACCAAGGAAAGGTCTGAAGAGGAAGTACTTTTTGTGTTTTAGGGCCTCAGTTTGTGTTTGTTGGGTGAAAGCAGCAGATATCCTGCCTGTCTTGTTCGGGTGCATGGAGGGCCAATGGGCTCCAAATGAAGCAGACGGGACATCCCCCATTTTTGTTGTCTAAAGTCCTGTCTCCGAAAAACTTTAAATCAGGCCGAAAATCTACAAAAGGGAGGTGATTTGATGAACTGTTTGGGAGGCAATGGAACAAGTGGTTATGGGAATGTTTGAAATAGTACAGATAACAAAGCTAAGTACTTTGTAAGGGTGTAGTATGAAGAAGTAATGGAAGGCCTAGGTGCATGCTGCTGAGCTACTGAGGACTAAGGCCCATATTATCGACAGGGCACACTTCTGTGGTCTGTGCCACGGTGGACCTTTAACTGGGTGCGCTGGGTTAGCGTGCCCAATTACAGTGAAAGTGCTGCCGCCAGGCCTATCCTAGGGGCAGCGCGTTAGTGAAAAGTTGTCTGAATGTTTGATGCAGCCAGTCTATCTGCCACTGTGCAGGTGGCAACTCAGCCAGACTTTCAAGGGGTGGGAGAGGAGGGGCGAGAAATCCTCCTACATGAGTGTGTTATGAGGGACTGCTCCTGCCTGCAGGGGATGTCTGGGGTGGTGGGGTCCATATAACCCCCTTTCCAGCCTTCCAAGATATGCAGGTGGTGGGAGGGGGGGAGCACACTGACTGTGCGCCATCTCTATGTGGCACACATTCAGTTTGTCTCCTGACGGCCTCTTTGACCACATCTATAATATGCTTTAGCCATGGAGGCACTGAGTTTTGTGCAAGGAGCCACACGCTCATGTAAACAAAAGAATGACCCCTTAGGATTGCAATGGTGCGATACTGGCACTGGAGAGATCTGTGTTACAGATAGAGCCACACAAGTGTCTACCAGTAGCAAAACAAAAGTACTTGCAGCCCCTGTGGTGCGTGGGGACCCCTAAGCTCCGGGGACCCCCTCTGGCACTGGCAGGGCCTGGCCTGAGAGCTCCGGACTGGTTCCTTTGCATTTGCAGGGGGAGGCCCTCAGGTTTCGTTATGCCACTGGCGACTACGGCCAATTCTGTAATACCAAAGTGCCCTGTGTGCACAAAATGCAGCCACACATGATCATTGACAACCCAGGGCAGATTTGATAATATAGCCCTGAGTGGTTATCGGGTTCTTAACAAAAGTAATTTGGAATGCATGCCATGGATGCAGCGCGGGTGGTGGTCAAAGTGGTGCGCATAACTGTTTTCTAGAAATGAATCCGGTGGGTTTACAGCTATGGGGCACAGGGCATGATAATGGCAGGCAATACAGGGTAAATAATATATTTTCAGTGCAGTATAAGAATGCAAGTACATAAACTCAGTGTTAGCGAGCTTGTGCCATAGGAAGCATTTAACTGGGCAGTATCATAACACAAAGTGGAAGTTGCTCTTGTATATAAGAAGTGAGTCTGTGCAGGAGAGGGAAAAGAATATATAGATACAATTGGTAAAGAGAGGTCCAAGGTGAAATTTTAATTATGCTCATGAAATATGTGCAATTTGCAATACACAAAGTTTGCAAAATTGTTGATTTCTGCATTTGGTTATTTTGTGTACATTTTTGCTCGCATGAGGCTATTTCAAGCAAAATATGTCTTGCATTTAGACATTTTCTGCTTGAACCAACTTGACTTTTTAGCACAAAGTATGCCCTCACGTGTAAATTTAATTCAGGATACAGGTAAACCAAATGTCATGCATTTTCAAGTAATTTTGCGTAACTTCATGTACTTTTCATGAAATTTTGCTATACAATATGCAATTTTATACACACCTAGAGATGATGATGGGTCTGTTTAATCAGAGCCTGGATCACTAAAATATGAAATTACCAAAGCCCCACTTAGTTAAAAACATCCACAATCGCCTGAATTAGGACATTACCTAATTGAGTAAGTGCATGCTCATGCTTCTTTGCAGGTTTCATGTTTTTATTTATCTTAGCAAAACAAAGTGGCACATAGTACAAAAGTACACTTTGTAACACAATTTAAAGCACGTTTAATCAAAACTGTGTTATGAAAATAGAAAAGAGCACAATTGTAACATTTTGGGCTCAATTCACATAACTCACATAAGAGAAATGTACTGAGGCTTGCACCTATTTCTTGAGTCAATTTCCCACAGTCACGGAAATCACAGAGTGATCAACTACTCCTTCTGGGAATCTCTGTCAGGTATAGTTTCACTGAAATAGTCCTAGATTTCTATGTGAATTTCATTTTATTCTCACGCACAATAATTTACGCAATCACAAACATAGTGAATGCACACTTACGCATGTTTAAATGTGCCAAATAAGTGCACTAGCAACTTTGAAACATTTCCCCCCCGCATTTTGACTTCCTCTGGTCCCCCAAGAATGTTGGAGGATTTCCTCCCCATTCCAACCCCGGATAGGGATTTAGTGCTGCCCTTCATACATGGAAATCCCTGACAGTACTTGTTGTAGAAGTATGCCTGCTAAAAGTTTGTGACTACCCAGAAACTCAAGTATTTGTAGGTGCTCCTCTGCTTCAGCAGACATCCCCACCCGGGAAGACCAACAACTTGCCGCCAAGAGCAGATTCAGGAAATTATATTGTTTTGATATATTATTGGATAGGAATAAATCCATTTACAGTTGTAAACTCATAGTTTGTGAATATTAAGCATTAATTTACACACACACACACTCTCTCTCTTTCTTTTATTTGAGTATCTACATTCAACCTACCTGTACAAATATCTTTGTGAATGGGTCCCTGCATCTGCATTCCAACAAAATGTTGCAGGGGATTAGTAAGCATGGAATAGAGTATCAAATAAATGTATATATATCTAACCTGGATCAGCCACTCTGACCTAAACACATCAAAATAAAGAAAGGTGTCCAGCTTTCCTGCGGTCATTACTGTTAATGTGGTGTATTCAAAGGTGAAAACCAGGGATTAGAATATGGTGGGTTTAATTAACTGCTGATCACTATGGGGGTGTTAGTGGTACAGTTGTAACCCTCTTAAGGCTTTTTGCTTTGACTTTTCTTGCACATGCTCAAAGCTGACTGCGCAATGCACATCCATGAGGGTGTATGCTAATATCATAATGCTGAGCCACTACAACAAAATATGAGATCCCACAATGGGAGAGGCTAAGGTGAGGACCTACAATCAGCCTACATTTACTGCACAATGCAGCAAGTAACTACAACACTTTTTTTGCAGTTTTTATGTAGCACAAACTTGGACCAGGCGCATTAGAGCACTTTATAAGAGAACCAGACTGGTTACTCTGTTAAGAGATTTGCCAAGAATCACAAGGCATTGAGCCAAGGCCAAGAGTCAAACGCGGTTCCCCAGTTCCAAATTCAGCAACTCAAGCCACTAGGCCACATCTCCTTCCCACTTCTTCACCCTGGATGGACCTTGCTCACCTGCTGTAAAAGCATATTTGTCAACGGTACTAATTTAAGCAGTAGACCACTACTTTGGCGGCAGTACTACCGCCTAATAATTTAGGCCTCCCATCTTTAAGCTTTTTTTAAGGGCTGTGCAGGGTCCATGCAAGTGAGTCGAAATAAATCAAAACAAGGTGCTCAGTAAAGCCAAACAAGGCTGACTGGAACAAGTAGTGTAGAAAGGATGCAATGGGCCCTGGTGTAATTGTACCCTCTGATTGCTCTGTTCAGGTAGTAAAATATAGCAATAAACAGGAGCCCATCAGGACTCTGGATCTCAGTGCTACTGCACCTGCTGCACCAATGGTGGCTACGCCCCTGACTGGAACTGACCGTACAGCGAGGAGCTCTTTCGGTATGGCCAGCAAATGAGATGGCAACGAGGGAGGGGCTAGCTTCAGGGGCCTGTGATGGATAAGTGGGCCTAGTCTTTCCTCACTTTCATGTTCAGAGGAAAAGAAACATGAGCACTGAGAGCCGATGGTAGGCAATGAAGCAGAGAGGCAGAAAAGACCAGCCCAGTGAGTGGCTCGAGAAGCAGGAGACCAAGCACCATGGAGGGAAAGGCTGAAGGCAGGAGACAAGGGCAGGGAAGAAGAAAGAGAGACAGACTTTCGCACTAACTGCAGGTGGGAGAAACAGAGCATAGCAACATCGTATAGCGCGTTGAGAAGTCTTGAGGTGGCCTTCAACTTCCAGTGGCCAAAAGCAATGGCTATACCTTTTGCCTCAAAGAGAGACATAGGCATGAACTAGAAGACACGGGGTCTCTCCTGGTGACTATTTGGACGGGGGTGTGATAAAGTGGGCCAAATGGGAGAGCATGGCGCTGAAGCGAGAGGCGAGAAGGAGTTGTAGGTAGTACCCAATTGTACTGTATTGTTATGTTATGGCAATTTGTATAGCACACTAACCACCCGAGGGAGCATCCAAGTGCTTGGGCAAGGTGTGTAGGTGTGTGGTCCCCGAGGTGCTTACATGAGGAAGCAGGGCTTCCGCTACTTGCGGACTCGAGAAGTGAGGGGGACTTGGTGGGGGACTTGGTATGAATTTCTGTTGCGTTTTGAACCTCAGGGGACCCATACGGTTTAGCTGAACCCGCTGGGTGGCGGGTTCAAAGCAAGATTCTACAAGCACATAAAAGATTTGTGTAGGGATCTAGAGATGCGACCAAAAAGGGGTGAAGCAATGGTGTAGGAAAAATGGTGGAAAGAGCTGCTAGAGAAAGACAACTGTTATTTTTCTCATATCTGTTGTTTTTTATTCTTTGTTAATTTTTCTTTCGGGTTTTTATGTTATTATGTGGATATTGGTGCATAGAAAATGAAATCTGTGTAATCCAACTCACAACCTCAGCTGAAAAACACACTGACTACAATGGAAACAAATTAATTGCCAAATAAACTTTTATTTCATAGTGCATGAAAAAAGATATTGCCAGACGTGACAAATATTGTAGAAGACCCCATATGCACGTTTCTTACAAATAATTTGTACTGAATATGTTAACGTTACATCAATAAAACAGATTAAAAAAACACCTTTAGCCTGTGTTTTCTGGCATAAGTACGGTGCATTCTGGGGTTTGGGGTTTCGTGTTTTTCTTTGAAACAAGGACTCCGCAATCTAAACATACAAAGTATCTCAAGACACAGAACTGGCTTAAGAAGCCAACATGTCTTGGGGGCCTCTTGCCACCTATCCAGAAGGGGGAGCAGCACTGCAGGGAGGCGAGACTGGGGTCTGAGGACCGGAGAAAGTCGATTGGGCATAGGAAGGACTCTTGTGCTCCCATGTGGCCTTCTGAAGCTCTCGGGGAATTGGACATTTTTTGTCTGTACTCAATCACTTGGATGCGAAAGATTTATGGGAAAGTTCAGGGCACTGAAGACTTATCAGTTCTGAAAAATAGGAGCTGAGGGCTTAAACATACAGAAGACAGAAACTACCACAAAACGTTTTGGCCTAAAGGTAGACAGCAGCGGCGGCCAGCTCAGGTAAGCACG
The DNA here is from genome assembly GCF_964204655.1 of Triturus cristatus. Taxonomy (NCBI): domain Eukaryota; kingdom Metazoa; phylum Chordata; class Amphibia; order Caudata; family Salamandridae; genus Triturus; species Triturus cristatus. Next base: position 1,224,804,108 of record NC_140589.1, read on the forward strand.
GTGAGGCGGGGCAGGGTGGGAAGCCGACCGACGACGGGAAAGGTATTATTTATTTATTTAATTATAGCTATTCAGTCGTCTGTTGGTTTCTACCCCTTCCCACCCTGCCTCACCGCATTTACCTGTGCCGGCCACCCCTGGTAGACAAGCCTACGTGGAAATGCACAGATTTACCAACATGCATCTAAAAGGCTGGTAGCAATGACAGGGAAGCATTCTTGCTACATTTCCCCTGTCGAATTACCCAGGTACAGGATCGAGCCTAGTTTATTATTTGCACTATGAGGCGTGTAGTCAGGGGCCTAGCTTCAGGGGGGGTGTTCGGGGTGTTCACCCCTCTAATAAATGTATTTCGTGATAAATAGTTGGGTGCAGGCGCTTTCAGACTGGTATGGTGAGGGGTCTGTCAGATTTCACCAGGAATTTCAACACACAAACAAAATTGCACACACACTCTACTCTATCCATCTCTCTGTTTGGAAAGACTTAAAAAATGTTGGTTTTTTTTACCAAATAATGTACTTTCTCTTACTTAGTACCCCTCCCTTTCCGTTGCCCCTTAAGCCCCTCTTGTGCGCCCTGTTTGTCGTATAATGTATTTTAACAATATGTGCCAGCGTGATTGTTGGGAACTCTGAAGCTTACCTCCCCCCCCCCCCCCCCCACCAATCTTACTAACAAAGCTACGCCCCTGTGTGTAGTCCTGATCATATAATTGGATAAGTAAGACTACAAGTCCCACAATGCAAAGAAAAAACCTGGACTGGAACAGGGAGTCATGCATGGACCTGGAAAAGCCCACAGAAACTTGGCAGGGTTGTGTGCAGCCTGACGGAAAATGCTAAGGAAGCTCCTGCTATAGATGCCATTCTGCAGGACACTTCACCATGAAAGAGCTGAGCTATATCAATACACTTATTGCATAAAAAGGGAAAAACAAAAGCGTAGCTGCAAAGTTTCCTAGGTTTAGTCATGACTAGCTGCTCCAGTTCAGGAAATGTATTTGCATTATGGGACTTGTAGTCCTGCTTTTATAATGGGATAAACAAGTCCCATAAAGCAGGGCCAGACTGGGAACCCAAAGCAACCCTGGAAATGTTGTCAGATCGGCCCCCACCCCTTGGGGGCGGCAGCCTGAAGCACTGCTGCTTAATAAAACTGGCCCCCAGCACTGCTGCTTTTGTTACTGGGAATTAATATTGTAGCATTTATGCAAAACTGGTCCCCAGTAACAAAACCAGACCCAACTGCTCCAAAACGACCTCCACTCTTCCAGCCTCCTGGGCAAATGCCTGATGGCTGCTACGGCCAGTCCGGCCCTGTCATAAAGCAAAGTTTAAAAAAACTGGATTGGATCAACTAGTGAGACCCGGACCTGGGAAACTTGGTAAAGTCTATACTGAATCAGGTTCGATGACATAATCATGATGCTTATTATCAATTTTTAAACCTGAAAAGTTCTACCTCTTTTTGGTCACAGGAGGTTTGCATGTATTCCAAAGTCTGGAGATATCAATTACAAGGCAATCAGCTTTATGAGATTCTGTAAACATCTAGTAATAGCAATTCCACTGATTTATCTATTGGAACAATCTCTGAGGTAAATTGTGAATAGACAGAAATCAGGGGGGAAAAGAAAGAGCCTTGAGACTGGCCAATGAGAAGAAGCTGTGAATGGCTTTTGAAGACCTTACTGTACGGAGTAGGAACAGTAGGCATCCTAAAACACAGCCAGGAGTCGCGGTATCAGTAATGCTAAAGCCTATCATTAGGAATATCTTGTGGTCAACAATATATAAAGAAATGTATTAGCCTCATTAATATTTTTAGCCTCCATTAACTGTGAGTAATTCATAGCCAGCAGTCTTTCCAAAGTGTGGCCTATTAAAACATAAAATGGAAGGTTAATTATCCACTCAATAAACATCTACTACTGTAGTCAATCAACCTTAATCGATGCAGTCATTCTGCCCGGTTCCATGCGGATAACAGTACTTAATATTCAGCAAGACAGATTTTCAACAGTGTGCATGAGATCAATAGATTCTCTCCCCTCTTTTAGGGTTTTTCTAGGGTCAATTTATTTATTAGGTATGGCTCTCACTGAGAACGACTATTGTAAATACCAAATTCTAAATTAGGGCAGTCACTGCTACGACATAGCTGTTTGCCGTTGTTGCTACGTCATAAAGGAGTAGTGTTGTAAAACAGAAAGCACAGACGCAGGTGGGCGGAGGGGAAGAAAGGCACAGAGTGCAGCAAGGGTGGAAAGAGACCAGGGGCTGTATCATACATACAGCGCAATTTCTTTGTTTATGTCGGCTGCACCTTTTAAAAGGTGTGCCTGGCGCAAACAAGGAAAATGCGCCGTATTAGGATGAATGCCCTGCCTCCAGGGCAGCCACAAACTCGGCCTGCCCTGGGACAGCGCATTCGTGTGAAAAACAAATCAGCTGCTTTGAAGCTGCTCCGTGTTTCACAGTGCGGGCGGCAACCTGCCTGTACTTTTAACGGGGTTTACAGATCGCCTTGCAGGAGGGTGCAGTGAGGAAGTGCACCCGCTTGTAATGGGATGTCTTGGGGGTCCATTAGATCCCTTCCCCCTCCTGAGGGCTGCTATCAGGGTGCGCACTGTCAGTGCACCTCTTGACAGCTTCTTTGTCTCTGCGCCCGCATCTGTAATATGGCGTAGGCGCAGAGGGAAATGGATTTCCTCATTTGTATGGGGCCATGCCCCAATGCAAATGAGGTAACACCCCCTGATGATAGCGTTGGGGCTTTATGTGCGCCAGTGCTATCCGTATTACAGAAGGGAGGTGCACAAGTGTTTGCGGCCCCTTCTGTAATACCAAAGTGCCCCGTGGGAGTGCAAAGCGGGCGCAAATGTCCATTGCGCCCACGGGGCACGTCTGTAATAGAGCCCCAGGTGTTTTTTTTATTTTTTAGAGCGAAGATCTTGTTATGAATGGTACCCACATTCATACTTTGTCCTAGAGCAGATTTGAAAAATAGGGGACGATGATTATGGGTGCCATACATAACATAAAGTTACAGATGGTTAAAAAGTGAATAACAGGGTTGTTTTTCACCTTGGTGTTCTGAGTGACATCATAGGCAGCTTGAGCTTTGCTCTCGTTGTCTATCTGATCTCACTCAGAACCCCTCAGTGAAAAACATCCCCGTTGGTGACTGTTACTCATTTACAATTCTATAGGTTATATATAGGTCTGACTGAGAGCCACTAGAATGTATGACATTACAACGCATGCCTTTACAACGCAGTTTTTACATCGCAACATCCTTTACAACGCATTCTTTTTCATCGCATGCCGTTACATTGCATTTTTAGAAACTACCTTTACAACGCATTCCATTACATCGCATTATACCATTACAACGCATACCATTACACTGCATCCCATTACATCGCATTTAAGGTAAGTGTTGGATAGGGTAGGGGTAATAATTACTATTCTAACTCCAATGAGTGCAACAGTAGGGTAAGTGTTGGATAGTGTAGGGGTAAAAATTACTATTCTAACAACAGTAAATGCAACAGTAGGGTAAGTGTTGAATAGTGTAGGGGTAAAAATTACTATTCTAACTCCAGTGAGTGCAACAGTAGAGTTAGTGTCGGATAGTGTAAGGGTACTATGAGTTGTAATGGTATGCGCTGTAATGACGTACAATGTAATGCCTGTGTTGTAGTGACATGCGTTGTTATGACATACGCTGTAATGACATGCGATGCAAAGGATGTTGCGATGTAATGACTGCGTTGTAAAGGTAGTGCGATGTAATGACTGTGTTGTAAAGGTTGTTTCCCGAGCCACTTTTGTGAATACCAGATTCTAAATGCGTTTTTTCACTGCTATGATTTGGCAACAGTGGGAAGCAAACGTTGCTTCCTGCGGTGGCTCTGTCTTAAAGGAATGACAGGCTGCTCTGCCAGGGATCTCAGAGAACTTGTTAGTATGTCACTGGCTTTCTGCTCTGATGGAGGCTGATATCAAGCACACTTCTGGAGCTGGGACCTTTAGTCGAAGGGCTCTGGGGCATGGACGCCATTTGAGGCTAGTTAGGGGTTGCAGCTGCAACGTCTAACTTGCTCCCTGCTAATTCTGGCACTTCCTGTGCGACCACTGGCCTCAGAGGGGGCAAAACTTTTGCCTCTTCTGAGGCCAGGGGTCGCAAAAGAAGTGCCGGAAGTAGCATGGGACAGGTTAGAGGTCGCAACTGTGACTCCTAACTAGACTCAAATGACATCCTTGTTCTGGGGCCAGGGACTTGTGTTCTTGGGCTAGTGCAGGGACGCCCGATGAACAGCTGTGCATGTTATAAATCTGTTTTGATTGATTGATTGATTGATTGATTGATTGATGGAGAGCAGAGAGCACTGGCTAAGGAGAAGAAGGGAAGGCATAGAGGTTGGTAGGAAGGGTGGCAGGATGCCATGTATTTCATTTACATTTGGAATATTGCGAGGCCATGTAAGGCTCCCCCATGATTCGCCCGCCCTTGTGTAGCAGCTGAAATCATGTCCAAATTATTTTGGTGGCCATACATAACACAAAATTATTGATGGGTGAAAAGTGATTAACAGGGATGTTTTCCACCATAGGTTCTTAGAGACATCATGGTCAACTCAAGCTTCGCTCATTGTCTATTTGATAACTCTCAGAAACCTTTGTTGATTACCAACTTTTATGCATCTATAACTCTTTATCTTTTTCAGGGATCAGAGAATATATGAGTATGACTTACAACAGTTTTGTGGCCACAGTGATTCCAATCCTTGATGGGCCAAATTTAAGTTCAAAATTCCGATCAGGATTAGCATCACATGACATCTAATCAAAACGCAACAATTAGCCAAAGCTTAGGATACAGTGGCACTGGAAAATATGCTCATATACATTATTTTTGTTAAAAACCTATGAACCACACATTAAGCAACCCTACCCAATTATTTCTTAGATTGCAAATACTTGGGCAGAAACAAATCCTACCTGCCAAAGGACAACAGGCGGTTTCAATAAACAATCATATCTACTAAATCATTAGCATTAGAAATGTAGATTTAAACAAAATTATGCTAATTTAGTTCATTGCAATCTTTACAATTTCTTTGTGTTTTTATTGCAAGTTATTTCCAGGACGTGTCATAATTACAGAGGCAGAAAGAAATCTTCAAACTGAACTACTGCACAACCGACAACATGCATCATTTTCCAGAACTGGTATGTAAAACACTGTCATTGAGTGGGAAAAAGTAACACTGGAGCTATCCCACCATCTTAAAATAGTCTCAGAAGAGGGACCAAGACTTTAAATAGACCCACAGTGGGAACCGCAGAGAACTGCCGCATCTGTGCTATGGGAGAGCAGGAAGGCTGCCAACTCATACCAGTCTATCCACATATAAAATCACGAGCAGTGCTTCTAGTCCTTCCCTCCTCACCTCTTGCAGAGGTCTGAATTTCTCACTTTTAATAACTTACTTCTTGAGAGAAGAGCAGTGGGCTCATTTTTCGGGAAAAAACAACACTGTCCTGCAAGAAAATAGTTTGCACTTCCATCGTTGACACCTGCCTTTCAACATTAAGGTGCTCTCTCTTAATCTATTCATGGAGCACTATATACCTAAGGACAGGGCCGGACAGGGAACGCAAACCAGCCCTGGCGATTAAGTGAGACTGGCCACGGGGGCTGCTGCTTTGTGCTTTTGGTACAGGGGGGGCGATATTGCAGCACCGCTGCAAAACTGGCCCCCTGTACTAAAAACTGCCCCCCACTGGTCCAAAACCGGCTCCCTCCCTTCCGGCCCACCAGGGAAAAGGCCCGGTCCCCGCTACGGCCTGTCCGGCCCTGCCTAAGGGTGGAAAACCACACGTTTTTCATCGCACAAATAATTAAGGGCCTTGCCGAACTAGTCTTTCCCTAAAATCAAGCACCACCATCGGAGCAATCCTGCCTTAGAGATGGCTGCTCTCTTATTGGCTTTGTGAAGCGGTCCCTCCCTACAGTCGTCTTTCCTGCACCTGGCGTCAAGGGCTGACGGGGCCATAGACACACATGAGGGAAGGTAAGGTTTTGAAGGTGTGCTGATTGGAGCCTGGAACTATATGAAGCCTGTGTTCCCATTCCCTCCCTGGCTCAGTGAGAAGCTCAAGATGGTGACGTCTCCATAGCAAGGTGCTATCTGGCACACCCTGTTCCCTGGAAGGGGCATCCGGGAACACTATTTGGGCTTGTTAGAAGGTGTGAGATGGAGCTTTTAAGACTGCATTGAAACCAGAGTTGTGCGAGGCAAGATCTGCGATGTGCCGTGGAGAGAAGGGCGTGCGTTATGTTTGGCAGCAGAAGGGTTGAAATATGACTGCGACGAGGTCAACGGACCACCCGGAGTGTCCTCATTCCTGCTCCTTGGACCAATGCTGATGGACAGGCAGCTGCTGAGAATCTGGTTGAACCTAACCATTGAGCTGTGTTAGATGACTGGCACAGTCAGATGTGACTTTCAGAATGTCACACAAGCACAAGAAGATGGGTGCAGGAGTCAAATCCTCCTTTAATTCTCAACCGCGTCACACAAGCAGGCTCTGAACTACTTGGAATCAGACGACTGTGCAGAGACCCAAGTCCATAATAAAGTTGAGCGATTGCTGCCATGTTCCATACCTTCCCTTCATGCTCAACACGAAAAATGAACAGGTCAAAGCTGCAATCATTTAATGAACAAAGACCTGGCTTGTAAGGGGGCAACATTAAGTTTATACAAAGGACAAGGGGTTAAGGGGGTATCTAACTCAACCTAACCGCTGATAACTTTTTCAGTCTAAACCCATCCTAGGTACCCAAATTTCTTTTAAATACGAAGAAAGTCTGCGAACTTCACAAACATATTCCCTTAATAATGAAAAGATGAATATGAAACACGTCAAAAAGTAAGTGAAAGAGTGAGAAAGCACCTCACATGCGCAACACCACGGGAGCTACTGGCAGGTTCTCACCAGCATGCCCACATCTATCATCATTGGTTGCATTCTCATTGAAAGTAAAGAATTTGTGTCCAGTAAAGAGACTGAAAATGTTTAAGACTAGAAGTGAATGTATCCAAAATAGAAACCCCGTGAACTATACAGGACAGTGTGTCCCAGAATTAAAATTGAGTTAAGTCTCACATTTGATTTTGCCCTCTTTCTTCACACTTGTGAGCTTACTCAACATTTAAAGCACAGCATGTTTGAAACTCAACCTCCCGTAGAGTCTACTTCTGCAAAAGTGCACCGTTGGGGTTTGGTGCTGGAGGTGACGATGCCGGACAGTCATTTCCTTGTCACCCTGAACTTTAACTTGAAAGATCCTGGACATGGTGGCAAACCAACAGGATGATATGCTGAGCAATGCTTACTAAGAAGGCTTTTAGGTTTCTCACCGTAACTTGAGTGTGTAAACAAAAAGTGGGAGGGGCCCAGTGATGCTAGTCCTGAAAGTGCCTGGGGAAAGGGATAAAATCTACAAAAAAACGGATTCAACCAATGTATGCGAGAGTTCACGGTGGTGTCACTTTCTTCAATGCGCTTTTCTCCTAAATCTTGGAAAAGCAGGTTACGTGTGTGATGGAGCAATAGCTCAATATATGTTTGAAACATGCTGTGCTTTAAATGTTGAGTAAGCTCACAAGTGTGAATAAAGAGGGCAAAACCAAATATGAGACTTAACTAAATTTTAATTCTGGGACACACTGTCCTGTATAGTTCACGGGGTTTCAGTGAGAAAGCAACCAATGATGATAGATGTGGGCATGCTGGTGAGAACCTGCCAGTAGCTCTTCTGGTGTAGCGCACGTGAGGTGCTTTCTCACTCTTTCACTTACTTTTTGACGTGTTTCATATTTACCTTTTCTTTATTAAGGGAATATGTTTGTGGAGTTCGCTGACTTTCTTCGTATTTAAAAAAATTGTGAGTACCTAGGACGGGTTTAGACTGAAAAAGTTATCAGCGGTTGGGTGGAGTTAGATACCCCCTTAACCCCTTGTCCTTTGTATAAACTTAATGTTGCCCCCTTACAAGCCAGGTCTTTGTTGATTAAATGATTGATGGGTGGAGGGTGATCTGGCGTTAGAAATTCCCTCTAGAGCTCCTTTTTATGACAAAGCTGCAATCAAACAAGTTGGAGGCTCTAACAGGCAGAGTGGTGTCTCTGGACCACAATTTCCATTAAATGTAGGAACGATTTGACCTCTCATAAGACTCAAGCACTGTAATGGAGACCTCTGTTGGGGAGTTAAATGAATTACATCCTTGTGTAACCACCAGCATGTTACTTATGGAAAGCTTGGAGCTTTGGAAAATACTCACAGAGGGACACAGATCCACACTGTGGGATTGGCTTTCGAGTAAGATCCGAGCAAGATCCTGGACATGCAGAATACACAGGAGGTTGAGTGCCACACATTTAATATCAAATGGGTAGAAATGATGCAGCATGCCGCCAGAATGCAGCGCATGCAGCTGTAGGCAGCCTTGACAAAGGGGTGGTCCCTGAAACACGTCTTGGCTATTTTCTTGGAGGTTTGGAATAGCTGGGACAATAAAAGATTATGAACTTGGAACTATTAACAGTAGAGTTTGTTTTAATTCATGAACACAATATATAATGTGTGGTGTTCGACATCCCGTAGAGTCTACTTCTGCAAAAGTGCACCATTGGGGTTTGGTACTGGAGGTGACGATGCCGGACAGTCATTTCCTTGTCACCCTGAACTTTAACTTGAAAGATCCTGGACATGGTGGCAACCCAACAGGATGATATGCTGAGCAATGGAGCTAAGGAGGCTTTTAGGTTTCCCACCATAACTTGAGTGTGTAAACAAAAAGTGGGAGGGGCCCAGTGATGCTAGTCCTGAAAGTGCCTGGGGAAAGGGATAAAATCTTCAAAAACCTGATTGAACCAATGTGTGCGAGAGTTCACGATGGTGTCACTTTCTTCAATGTGCTTTTCTCCTAAATCTTGGAAAATCAGGTTACGTGTGTGATGGAGCAATAGCTCAATATATGTTTGGGCTGAAAGGTTTAAGAGAATTAGGAAAAATATTGTTTACGTTCATTAGAGTTAGAATGGGTAAGAAAGTGTTATAATTAGGAGTGGGTAGAATGTTTTATTTCACCCACAGAATTGGTGGAATTTGGCAACTCTGCGACTCTTGTAACATGGTGATTCGGGTAAATTCCACCAATGGCCATGTGGTGGAATGTTTTCTCGCAGTGGTCTACAAATACGAGCGTAAGTGAGTTTTGGTGTCCTCCATTGTGATTTTCTAACATGGGCGGTGATTGGCAGTTGTGAGTGTTTGTGGTCAGAGGGCTGTGTAAAGTAGATTTGCTGACACTCTAGTAGATTTTCCAGTCGGGTGGCGGCAAAATCAACTTGAATGGCCATGAGGTCTTCCGCACCGCACAGTGCCGTTTGCGTGGATTTTTCAGCACTGTTCGCTCTATTGGCGATAAATTACAACGCAAACAGCGCAACATGCTTTTTTTCCATCTGTTGGTGGAACTCCACGGAATCTCACAGAATTTATATGTAACTCACCGGAATTCTGCGAGTTCCACCCACCCCTTGTTATAATAGTGCTAATAGAATAAAAACTGAAAAATATTAATATTGTACAGGGTTTTTGTTAAGGAATGATCAAAGACGATGCCAGGAAACGGTGTAAAATGTATCTGTGCAGTACGGATTTCTTTGCAGACTTAATTTTGAATTTCTGATGCATTTTGTTGGCTTCAATTGAAGCTTTGTGGTAGACACAGCAGTTTGCTTGCTGGGCTTGTATATCCTGGAGGCTTCAGATGTTTACGCCATCTGGCTTTGATTTATTGGCCGGGTAGTTTGTGTCTTTTTTAATTCTTTGCTTTTTCAAGCGCAAATTCAGACTGCTGGTGTGATCGTTTCAAGAGAGCTAAATTGTATTAGTCTAAAAAATGAAACAGTAAATGGCAGATGAGACGCACTGGTGATATATCGAAGCTATTAGGAGGACTACAAGCAGCTCACGTCCTCTTAATCTGAACAGACAACGGGAAAGAGAAACACAATCTAAATTAAAGGAAAACACTTCCTGCTTTAGCGGATTGTATTTAGTGGAAATCTAGATCCAAAATTATGCAAACTACAAAAGAATAATTAGGACAATTTAACAGATATGTACATTGTCAAAGAGAACGGAAATCGGTTTGTGTTTGGCAGCAGATTTGAAAAACAGATACATTTCTTGAGGCACTCAATTTCTAGGGGAGGAGCATGTTCTGAAGGGATACAGGCTAGAACTAAATTTTCATTATGAAGTTCACAGAAATGTAAAGCGATAGACGATAAATTCCAACAAAGGAAAGCTATACATCCTTCTTAACCCAGGGAGTGGTCAACCAACTTGATGTCTTAACCTTTAGGAAAAAGGTCTTGGAGAAATATATATAAATTAGAAAAGAGACAAGTTTTAGAGTGAAAGTGACAATCCAGTTGCAGGCCACGAATATGAGTACAACTGAACGGATGATGGTAAAAACCACAGCTTAAGCAATATATGGTAATCAGGCTACAATCTTCTGCAAAACAGAGTTAACACAGTGACTCAAGTTAACTGCAAGCGATTTTCTTTTTATCTGCTTGTGCAATATATGAAGTCTTTTTGGAATTTATATAGTGTTACTTAAGCAAGCAAGATCCCGAGGCATTCTTAAAAGTTTCTACAAGTTCCATTCCGTATATTACTATGGGCACAATTCTATGTTTGTGTATCCCATATTAGTCTCATCGCAAATACATTTACTGCTATTTCACAATAATGTATCCTTAACTGGAGATAACTAATCTCTAGTGTGCTTCTAATTCCATTTGTGGCTTCTCCCTTTACTGCTACGCCTGGCTGATCCGATCATGATCTTGAAATTGATCCTGATCTGATCAAGGACAAAGCTAGGTAGTTTGAGGCACTTGCTTCCAGATGGCATGTCTCATCAAACACTAAAGTAGCACCCACGTGACCTTCCACTGAGAAGGTCAAAGATAGGTAGATTGAGGCACTTCCTTCCAGATGGCATGTCTCATCAAACATTAAAGTAGAATCCACTTGACCTTCCACTGAGAAGGTCAAAGATAGGTAGATTGAGGCACTTGTTTCCAGATGGCATGTCTCATCAAACACTAAAGTAGAATCCACTTGACCTTCCACTGAGAAGGTCAAAGATAGGTAGATTGAGGCACTTGTTTCCAGATGGCATGTCTCATCAAACACTAAAGTAGCACCCACTTGACCTTCCACTGAGAAGGTCAACGATAGGTAGATTGAGGCACTTGTTTCAAGATGGCATGTCTCATCAAACACAAAAGTAGAATCCACTTGACCTTCCACTGAGAAGGTTTCATGGTCAGAGTCACTCCAATATTGTCTCGGAAAAGAAATTCCTGGCTCCACATACCGAACTTCTGTGAAGCAATGTTCAGAAATGTAAGTTTGTATACATGGAGGAACAGTCAGATAAAGATGCAATATAGAAACATTCTACCTGTGAGACAGAAGGATCACAGGACAGGTGGAAATATTTTTCAGTGGAAGAGTGCTCAAGTTAATGTGTAAAGGGAGGCTCTTTTGTAATATCAAAAACTTGGGTCCAATATAGAGTTTGGTAGATGGAACCTATAATGCTCTTTCATATAAGGTGGAAAGGATATGTGTCACATTTGAGATGGAGTAACCTGTCCACAAAACTCTAAATAAGGCCCTTTATGTTGATGGAAAGGGGAGTACACAATTAGAACAACCTCTCAGGTCACTGGTTTAACCAAACATTAGGGTAGCCAGAATAGCTTGCACTAACACACCGGTAAGAGTAAGGAGTTAAAATGAGTAATGTCGAAGAACATGTGACAAGAGTAGACAGAGAAATGGGCAGAGTGGATGTGTCTGCTGGTTCTTCTGTATCATCAAATTTCAAATGGCATTTGGTTATCGGTGCAAGTCCAGAGACCTGGGTGAAACTGACCATTTAGGAGTTTAGTATGTTCATTTTCAATATTGATGTAGTGCAAACATATGAAGGAATAACAATCTGGATGCTTGCAATTAGCAGGCCTTGATGTCCTGTCTCATGTCTTGGGTGTTTCAGCCATGGGGTAACAGGGGTTGGGGAGGCAAAATAAGGTGTTTATACTTAACAGAAATGTACGTTCATGTGACCAGTCTACCCCTCTCCCAAAATGTCCTATGTTTTTTGCCTGAGAATTTGCATTCATAGTTTCTGTTACTCTGTTATCAGCCTGATGTATGCCCCAACAACATTCCCCAAAGTTGCTGCATAGACTTGGAACACTCTTTCTCTAGATATCGGTTCAGAACACAATTATTTAGGTTCCGTAAAACTCTGAAAATATGCGTTTTCCAATTGTCTTGATCTATCCATCAGTTTCTCCACTTATACTGCAGCACCAGGATACATGTGGGTAGTTGTGTGCTTTATAAAATTAAAATCAAACCAATCAGTCAAAGTTCTGGTAGCAGTTGCATCACATTTCCAATTATGGGTGTGCGTATTTACCTTAATTTAGATGACAGGTAGTAAGGACAGGTAGAGGGGCAGCTAAACAATTTCTTCAACTCATTCTGGAGGTGTTGTATAGCCTGTTCCTTTCTTTAAATTATAAAACACTCATTTGCGCAACCTGGACACAGTGTTGTGTCGAGCATTCCCTTCTCGACACAGGGTGAGCTTTTGACAGATCACTTCTCACAATAAAGCACATTGACAATAGCTTGTTGGCCCCATTGTAGATAATGCCATACACTACCTTAAGGATGAGTCCTTTTGAACCCACTTTGCTGTCTCAGTGATGCAGCTTAAGCTTTGACATCTATGACAGAAACTTTGATTAGCCTCTGTGTTCCATTCAATGGGCTCATTCTAGAACAAGCAACATGTATGTTGCCTTCTAAGATGTTACAATCACACATGGTTCTAGATTAGACATTAAAGCAGCAGAAGGTCAAGATGTAATTTTGCCACCTCACAGTTAGGGGTAGCCAGTTGCAAAGGATGCTACCCACGATTTACCTTTTGGTGTGCCTGAAACATCTCTTTCTACCTCTCATCACAGGACCCCTCAAGGCAGAAGCTGGAAAATGAAGTCAGCAGGATTCAAGAGAAGTCTTTATGTTCTGTATTTATTCAAGCCCTTCAGCAGGAAATAGGAAAATGGGACAATCTGAAGGGTTAGAGTGGGGCAAGGGATATTTTACATGTTTGGAGGTCCAAGGATACGTGATATCAGTTTCACCACCCAAAGCCTTTTGGTGAATCAACGTTCTTGGATGCTCCAGCTCTGCTCCTATTTGCAACCATGGAAAGGAGAGGATGCTTCATGCAAACATTTTAGGTAGGAAAATGAAATCCATAAGTGGCACTCTTTTGTAGGATTATTCAGGCATCATATATTATCATACCATTACCATCCATTCAATTTTCTGGATTTGAGTCTCATACAGATCAACTGCCTTGGAGAATCATTGTCATCTGCCTCAAGAGAAAGGCCTCCTAACTCTGGTGGACAACCTTATACCCTATCCGAGAGGATTCCATGATGACAGAGGAAGCCGGTGGATATCCGGGGAAAAGCAACACAATGCCACTTTCACAATGTGTTCAGTTGACCCACTGCCCACACTAGAGGGGCTTTCAATGTGCATTCTGTATCTTGCCAGGACTTAAAGCATATCCAATGAACAACTCCTGAAGTAGGTACTTTGTTTATTACAACAATTCAGAACAGGATTCCTTCTTAGGAAACAAATATCATGCATAGATAAGGCACATAGGGCCACATATAATAAGCATTTTTGTGAGCGGAAGGGGCCGATTGGGCCATTTCCGACCGCAAAATTGCTTTTACATACGTACAAACCACAAATTGCAATTCAGTATATGGAAGGGACGTGCTTAGGGCGTCCCTACCGCATACCGAATCAGAATGGGATGTATGAATGTTTTGGAACCGAATTACGGTTGCAAAGCATTCATATTTTACCGTCTCCTTGATGGAGGTGGTAACTATTGGCAAATGGGAAGGATTCCCCAGGGGACCCCTTCCCTTATGAGAATGGGAAACAAAAAGTACACGGACCACTTACTACTCTTCAAAAATGAAACTGCAAAGTTTCTTTTTTCTTTTTAAATGCATCCCATTTTACTTTAAAGGAAAACAAGCTTTTTAAAAAAAAGATTGCTTTATAAAAAGCAATCACAGATTTAGTGACCTGCTGACCTCAGCAGGCCACAATCCCTCTGATGGCTGCGAATCCTATCTTAATGGGTCGCAAATTGCGACCTACCTCACTAATATGCATGAGGTAGGTTTATTTGAGACTCACTAGGAAACGCTAATGAAACTCTAAGGAGTTTCATACATTAGGAATACCGATTTCCAAATTGCGAATCACATTTAGTAAATGGGTATTCCTAATGTTAGTAGATCTGGCCCATACTGCTGTTGTTTCTCTTCAAGTGAGGAAGTGAAAGATCACTTACAAGCATCCAGGAATTCAAAAATATTTAAACAAATGCATCTGCAAGTATCTTATACTGAGCCATGCAGAATCATGCGGCCTGTGATGATAAGAGGTGGGAATGAGCAATTATTAATTATTAATTGAGCTGCTGGACGAAGTCCAATTTGGATTCCACCCTGCACATGGGACCGAGTCTACCTTGGTGGCGGTCTTGGATGACCTGAGAATGCGGGCGGACAGTGGTCAGACAGTTTTCTTAGTGCTGCTTGACAAGTCGGCAGCGTTCGATACGGTTAACCACCGGATCTTGATTAAGAGATTGGAGGAGCTGGGTGTGGTGGGCGGGGCGCGGGACTGGCTGCATTCTTATCTTTCGAATAGGCAGCAGGCAGTGACCTTGTCACCATTTATCTCTCAGAATAGGGATGTTAAACACGGGGTTCCACAAGGCTCGGCTATCAGCCCTATTTTGTTTAACCTCTATCTCCGCCCACTTATTATCCTGATAAAATCCTTTGGCATTGATGTCATTAACTATGCGGATGACACTCAGCTTGTCTTCTCTGTTGAGGGCAATAAAGCAGTGTCTTTAGAAAAATTCCATAGTTGCACGCATAGAACAGCAGAATGGCTGAGAGAAAACTCATTACAATTTAAAGGGGAAAAAACTGAAGTCTAATGTTGTACTGCAGGTAAAACTCCACGACCCCTTCCAGTAGATTTTTGGCCCGGTCCGGCTAACAACTCTCTACTGCCCGCTAAGACAGTGCGCAACTTAGGAGTGATGTTAGATAGTGATTTACAACTAGATTCTCAAGTAAATAAAACTGTGAATACCTGTCTATCCCTGCTTCGGGCTCTTAGGAAGATATTCCCTTTTCTACCTACCTCAGCTAGACCTCAGGTGGTACGGAGTATCATCTTAAGCAGAGTGGATTATTGTAATGCGCTTCTGTTGAGTACTCCAGCCTCTTCGATAAAAAACATTACAGAGTACAGAATATGGCGGCTAAGTTGACGCTTAACCAGCCACGTAGAGCCTCCGCCTCACTTGCCGTAAAGGATCTACATTGGCTGCCTATTGCGCAAAGAGTCCAATTCAAGGTACTCTGTATTGTCTACAGGGCTATACACAAAACTGGGCCAAAGTTGCTGCAAAGAAAGTTCATATGGTATTCTCCTGTTAGACACCTGCGTTCCTCCTTGGCTAATTTGGCCTGTGTTCCCTGCGTCAATAAAGTTCGCATGGGTGGCAGATATTTTAGTTTTGCAGCATCCAGACTTTGGAATGCCCTGCCTTTGGAGCTTAGACAACTGAATACCTTGTCGCATTTTAGGAAAGAACTGAAAACCAGATTGTTTCCCAGAGATTAGTTTCTTGTCTATCTTGGTTAGGACACGCAATGGCTGACTGGTAATCTAAGCGCCAGGACACCCTTGGGGTGACAGTGCGCTATACAAGTATGCCTACATTACATTACATTAACCATTGCTAGGGCTTTAGAGGCCCTGCCACTGAATCAGCGCTTAATTTGAGCTGGTGGTTTCCGGTGCTCGACACCGGCACTTAATTGTCAACACTGGCGCTTGTGAGAATCTGCCACAAGGTGGCACCGTCTGGCTAATTTAGAGATCACCACAACAACAGTTAATTATTAATTCAATAAACATTAAAAATGATTATTAGCTGTCACCCAGGCTATTCTTATAGCTTTGGGGGCCTGAAATAGTCCAAAGGGGAATGTGTGGTGCAACGTGCAGTGGCCTCCTGACGAGAACCCTGGCACTTCATTTTTTTTTAATACAAATTAAGCACTGCTCTAAATAACAGAATATTTGTGATCTGATAAAATTTTAACGCGCCACCGGGGAGAAGGGAAGTTTTGGCTCTCAAAGAAGCCCTTTCAGCGTTTCTTCTGTTAGGCTACAGTGTGAGCAGAGGAATAGGACGCATGCTTAGAAGCACAATGCCAAAAAGCAATGACGGACAATCCTAGTGAACTGCACATTATAGAAATAAAACTGTCTTACCAGCAGTCACATTATAACCCTATTCATATTCTTAGGGCACCGCGCTGCAATTACATTATTACACACTTTATGCAGCTACCTAATTTGAGATCAAATTTTAATATACGCATTCCATAAATATGATAAATAACAGTGGCCTCGTACGGAGAAAGGCAGCATTGGTATTTGTAATACTCGCGCAAAGCATAAAATGAGAAATGCATTTGTTTGTGGACACATATGCTAATTGCTCAGCAGGGCACAACTTGAGCTGGCAATCTCCCCGGGGCATTTGCATCTGAACAAAGTCAAAACTGAAAGATTACACCCACAACAGAGGGCTTTTGTACAATCAGTTGGGTTCTCAATGAGCTCTGAGTGTAGAGGACTGCTGGAAGCATTTTGAAGAGAATCACTGTGTTTTATCTACATTATTTAGGATGTAGTCCAATTTCCCCCCTCCTCTTCGCTCATCATTTTATTTGGTGTTAAAGGATAAAACACATCTATGATACTGTATCACGTTATGTTGCCTAAGCTGATTGTTGCGTAAAATCAGTAAAAACAGATTTAAAAAACAAAAAGTAAAAAAAGAAAAAAGGATAAAAGACATGAAAGAAAGAGGCCAAATACCTATGCTCTACCCACATTGTTCTCCCTCTTTGGTCTTAAACCCCAAAACCCTCCAACGAGGCGAGCTTACCTCGGGCCCTCTAGCCGTTCACAACCTACTGCCTACCCACCATGGACACGCAGGCCTTCTTTGGCGTTAGAAGAGCCTCCGTTCTTTACATTATTCACAAGTGTGAGACAAGGCAGCTTTCATCATTCATGTTTCAGTGCATGCAGCTATCCTATGCCTCGATAGGGTCAATCGTTGATAATCCACCCACAGTCGTAGCATTCTGTATAATGACCAGAAATTAATTATCTTACAGTCATAACCATTATTGGTTGGCCATACATCACTTAGTCCATTGACATGAACCAAATCAACAGAGTCTCCCATTTCTTGCAGAATACCCATACAATGTGCCTTTTCAAGTTTAAAACTATTGTTTTGCAAGATTTATCGTTACAAATCCTTAAAAATAGATACAGAGTGGACTTTGGCTCTGTCTAAAAGAGTATTTCCTTTTCACCTCTTTCTACTGGCTGTTTGGTGCATTGTTCCACCTGCAAAGGAGTTCTTGCAATGCAGGAGGGACTATTTTACAGCTCAAAGGT
Source organism: Triturus cristatus (assembly GCF_964204655.1). NCBI lineage: Eukaryota > Metazoa > Chordata > Amphibia > Caudata > Salamandridae > Triturus > Triturus cristatus. The sequence continues at coordinate 1,224,821,912 of NC_140589.1, forward strand.
ACACTCATTCATTGAACTGTATTTGCTTCATCCCAGTACACTTCATACCAGATAATAATGTTGTAGTAGACGGAGCCCTGCATGTCATCTGGGCCTATTACGCATAGACACACATGACCTTAAACCCACATTACCGATCCTGCCCACACTTGTGACGTGAAATGTGGTAATCAGACAGAACAATATCTTTTCAGCCTTCTGTAAAATTGGAGGGGGTCTGGGCTCCGTCGCCGTCAACAAAGACCATGGAAGATCTGAAAGTTCAGTTTCCAGTTGGAATCCATATAATTATTACTACCGCCTCAGGAACCTGGGGAGAGGAGGAAGAGTGAGCTTCCCATTTTGAGAGCGTATATGAATATCAGCCGCAGCTCGTGCAGGTAAGAGTGGTGGGGCCGGGTGGGGTGTGATTTCGACAGACGACAACGAGTGAAAATCAATTATTTATTTAATTTTTCCTCTTCCTCAGTCGAAATCCCCCCTCCCCCCACACCCAGCGCTCTTACCTGCACGGGCCGTGGCTGATGAATATCTCTCTGGCCGAACCTGCTAGAAACTTTCTTTTTTCATTTCAAAGTATTTTACTGTTATTAGGGGATACGAAGATTAGGGGAGGGAAAAAGGGGCGGGGTATTATACAATCCTAGTGAGAAAGATACTTGTAGAGCAAGAGTACAATCAGGAATGGAACCAAATATAGTCGTCCGGTTATGGATCCAAACACATTTGTAATCACAGGAGTATTATTTGAAGTAAACCCGGGGGGCGGGGGGGTGGTATGGGTGGTATGGGAAGAGGGGGAGAGGTTTGACATCAGGGTACCCCAGAAAGAGAGAGCGGGATAGAAGAAAAAAAAAGAGAGAGAGAATAGAGATGGCTATATTGAAATTCTACTGGCGATGTGATGGTATGTGTTGCTGCTCAACGCCTGTAGACAAGTAGTGGGGAAGAGTTGGGTCAGCACCAACGTTGATGGTCGGGGATAATGTAGTTTAAGGAGTATTTCTTTTTTGGAGGTATAGGTCTAATCTATTCCATAGTTTCTGAGAAGTCTGACTAGAGTAGGCATAGGTATCGAGAGTGTTATCCGCGCCTCTTGTGAAGCTAGAAATGTTCTGCTGCTCTCCATCATCCATCACGCTGACAGTGTTGCCTCCTTGGCAGGCGTCTCTCCCAGCAGATGGAAGTCTATTTCCTGTGTGTACGGCTCTAGTTTTCAAGACAGCTATGTGGGCCTGCTGCAGTGCCTCCCGTCACACCGCACGAGCCTCGAAAACTTGGACGTCTTCCCAGACCCAGCAGTGTCATTGGACCCAGTTCCCTGATTGACATTAACAACGCAAACTCCTGAGCACACAACGCGTAGTCTGTGACGAAGATCTTATTCGATGTGCATGACCACCCCATCTCACCCGCGTACCCCATAAAAACTGATCCGCAAAAAAAAAATACTACCACAAGAATCCGACTGATCAGTTGGAAAGCCGTAGCATTAGTAGAGCCCTGTGGTAAAGGGTGGAAAATGGAGAACAACATTTGCGCCCACATTCTGGCAGCAATTGTGTTATTGGACCGAACTCAAGTTTGTAAAATGTACTCCTTTGTGTTTTTAAAGCGTTCTTTTTCATCATAAAATGAAACCCACAATTAAGGACTCTTTGCATCCTGGTCTTAGTGTGTTGTACATCACAACGGATGTTCATATTTTTTTTTAAATCCCAGCGCTGAGACCTGGCACGCTGCAACAAAATCCCTGAGTATTTTCCTCCAACAGTCAGTCCACGCCAAATATACCAAAAGGCCTGGAACAGCGAAACAAAATTCCAAGGGCTACCAAAAGTTGTAGCAAAAGTAATCACAACGCCCGAGTTAACCATGAACATCAAGGTTATGTCTTGCAGCTTCCCTTTAGTTCTGAATTAAGGGCTGGTTATAAATTTCACTGTGGGGGGCATTCTCAAACCAGATTAAAGCCTCACAGCACTGCATATCTGCATATGAACATCTGGTATAACCCGCCACACCCCATTATTCCCGTTGTTTCTTATATGGAGCTAACTGCGAAATCAATCACTATGTTGAACTTTAGTACCAAGAAGTAAACAAAATGGCCGCTAAACCTGGAGAGGCAAATCAGTTTTGAGACGAGATTGCTAAAAAATTTGAAATATCTTCTGTAACAAATGAGCTTTCAAAGCCCTCCAGAATTGAAGAATATTGGTGAGAAATCTGGTCGAAGGGAAAGTATTCTCCAATCAGGGGATCTGAACAGAAGAGGTCTTCCAATCGCTTCTCCAATCACAACTAGATTTAGCAACAGATCTTGATGATCACTGGATATGAAATCATCACCAGAGTTAAATAGGCAGATTTATTGCCTCAAACACAGAGGGGCAGTATTAAGGGGAAACGCAGTGCTTAATTTGAGCCAGTGGTTTCTGGTGCTCAGCACCGGCACTTAATCATGAAAGTTTGGCAAGTACATTTACCCGTAAACTTGATGCAATCTGCGAAGGACCCTACTCTTCAAGAGAGACACAAATTGGATACATTTTCACATGATCTCTAAATACATTGGAGCCCTCGACCTGGAACTGTTTCCGTGGACAGGCCACGAAGTAGGCTACAACGAAATACACAAACATCTATTTAGTTAGGATCACTGCAATGTGGGAGTCCTTTTCACAGAAGAAGCCATAAAAGTCACTGCAAGAAAGTAAGCTGGTGTCTGTCCCTGGTAACAGACAGAGCCAGATGCAATTGATTTAACAACAAAAAAAGGTTTTGTGCCGCATTAGATGTGTCCATCTTGGTAATAGCTAACAACAAGAACAGTCTCCCTAATTATTACTTTCAAAAGGGTAGTATATCCATAAATTCACATGTTCCATAGACAGGTAGTATTTCAAAGATTATTACATTTTCTAATACATGTAAAACATTAATATAAATAACACGTAGATATCACATATGAAATTAAGTGATCATAAAAGCCACAATGGCGGACATCAATTGTTATGGAGCCCCATACTCATGATGACTTTATCTTGTTTCAGGGTGGCCTCTTATGTTTTTTTACGATGTTCCATCCTGGTAATATTCATGAAAACCCGGTTGCAAAAACGAGAGCTAAATAATGCACTAGCAAGGTTTCACATGAATGAACAAAGATGAGAAATGCAGAATGACAGCAGAGAAGACAATACTCCCAGGAGGCTACGTTAGTGTGCGTGCATGTGTCAACCCAAGTGGCACAAAATGGCAATCAGAAAAGCAGAAAATATTTACTATTACAAAAGGGTAAAGAATTCCAAAAGGAAATCATCTGAGTCTAATATGAACTAAAAAATACAGTCATATGAGCCTTCCAAAGAATGATGTAATGTGCTGTCAGGCTTCTTGACAAAATGCACACATAGAATTGGGTGTGTGAAATAACACATTTTACCTTACAAAATGGTGAGAAAAGGAACCAAAATTGCAAATGTTGCGTAAATGTACTTTGTTAGTATCTCGCCTAGGGCATACCTTCACTAATAAAGTCACACAAGACACCAGCAAAAGGCAGATTTGTGTATTTAATATCTTTTGGCAAGACATTTCCTAAGAAAACAAGTCACCTGTGGACAAACATTGTGCAAAATCTTGTACAACTTAATTTTAATATATATTTCATAATTTAATGTAATGCGATATTCAAGAATTTTTCACGCCCAATTAGAATTCTATATTGGAACATAAACTGACTCCTTATATCAATGATAAGTGCAATGGTAGACAGCATTGCATATTTACTGCCTTATGCCCTAGACCAACCCCATCATCTAAGACATTTTCAGGACACATTGTAGATTAAAGGCCAGATTTAGAGTTTGGAAGATGGGTGACTCCATGATGGATATCCTGTCCGTCTTATTAGAAGAGCATTGGGGTATAATCCACCTGCAATAGGCGGATGGGATATCATCATGTTTGTAACGGTGTACCTGTCCACCAAACTCTAAATCAGGCCCATGGTTCTTACCCTTTAGAAAAAGAAAATTAAGTCGTGCACCTAACCTCAATGTATACACATATACATGTGGCTATAAAGTTAGATTTGTGGGTATATCTCAATATATTTATATATGAAGGTTTACTTACAGGGGAGGGGAGAACAAAAAAGAATCCCCTTGAACTTCTGTCCATACCACCACTCTCTGACTCATCCTAAACCTCTTCGACTGCTGTGGACCCTAAAACACCCATTCCAAACTTTTCAAAGAGTGTCATAGAGCGGAGTGGAGTAGAGTGTCAGAGTGGAGTGGCATAGAGTGAAGTGGAGTACAGTGGAGTAGTGTGTCATAGATTAGAGTGGAGTAAAGTGGCATGGAGTGTCATAGAGGGAGTTGCGTAGAGCGTCGCAGAGTGGAGTACTGTCGAAGAATGGCATGGAGTGGAGTAGAGTGCTATAGAGTGGAGTGGCATAGGATGGAGTAGAGTGTCAGTGGAGCAGAGTTTAATGGAGTAGAGCATCATAGAGTGGAGTGTCGAAGAGTGGAGTATGGTATAGAGGAGAAGAGATGTCTAGAGTAAAGTGGCATAAAGTACAGTGGTGCAGAGTATGTTGGTGCAGAGTGCAGTGGCTAAGAGTGCATTGGTTTTGAGTAAAGTGGTGCCGACGCAAAAAACAGAAGTGCACACACAGCTAAACAGGGCCTGGACTAGCCAGAACTTTTGCGACTTAAAGTGGGGCATTTTAACTCAAGACTAAATATTATCACTGGCCGTTGAAGATTTCAGAATAATGTACAATCAGGGCTGGCCTTTACCATATGCAAGCTAGGCCCAGGCCGCTAATTTTCTGAGGGGCGCACAGAGCTGTGTGCATAAAGATTAGTCCAACAACAGCGCCCTTCTCATCTTGCTCCAGCCTTGTCGATCCCTTTTCGTTTCTGTCTGATTTGCCAGTTTAAAGTTGTTTTAGTCCTTTATCATCATACAGTGGGTCATCTTTTTAACACCTCTTTAGCCCCTTCCTGCCCTCAAAACAAAACAGTCATTTGTGTGAGGCAGCTAAGCTGTCTAGAGCATTGGTGTAAAATGCAGTGGTTTAGCATACAGTGGCATAGCGTAGACTGCAGAGCTGTGGAGTCGCGCAGCATAGAGTGCAGTGGCATAGAGTGCAGTGGCATAGAGTAGGTTATTTCAGAGTAGAGTGGTGTGGTGCAGTGTAGACTATAGTGGTGCAGGGTAGAATGCAGTGGCATAGAGTAGTGGCGTAGAGCGCAGTGGTGTAGAGGCGAGTGGCATAGAGTACAATGGCACAGCGTTGGTTGCAGTGGCATAGAGTAGCGTGGCACAGAGTGGCGTAGAGTGCAGTGGCACAGAGTGCAAAGGCTTACAGTGTATTGTTTCAGAGTAGAGTGAAGTGGTGTAGAATGGAGTGGTGCAGGGCAGAGTGAAGTGGTGCAGGGTAGAGTGCAGTGGTATAGAGCAAAGAGGCGCTGAGTAGAGTGGCATAGAGTTCAGTGGCAGCAAGTACAGTGCTGCAGAGTGTCGAAAAGTGCATTGGTGTGGAGTGGCGTAGAGGGCAGTGGCAAAGAGTGCAGTGGCATAGAGTCCACCGGTGCATAGTGCTGCAGAGTAGAGTGGTGCAGACAGCAGTGACATAGAGAGCAGTGATGTAGAGTACAGTGGCGTAGTGAGCAGTGGTGTAGAATGCAGTAGAGTGGCATAGAGTTGAGCTGTGCAAAGTAGAGTGCAGTGGCATAGAGTGCAGTCATGTAGAGTCGAGTGTCAGAGTGTAGTGTCATAGAGTGCACTGTCGTATAGTGCAGTGGCGTAGAGTGCAGTGGTGTAGAGTGCCCTGCTGTATTGTGGTATAGAGAGCAGTGACATAGACTACAGTGGAGCAGAGCAGAATAGAGTAGCACAGAGTGCAGTTATGTAAAGTGCCATGGTGTAGAGTATAGTGGTGTAAAGTGCAGTGGTGAAAAGTAGATGGCATAGGTGCAGTGGTGTAGGGTGCACTGGTTTTGAGTAAAGTGTTGTAGGGTGAATTGGCAGAGAGTGCAGTGGTTTAGAGTAGAGTGGCATAGCGTGGAGTGCAGTGGTGTAGAGTGGAGTGGAGCAAAGTGGGGTAGAGTGGCATACAGTGCAGTGGCATAGAGTTCAGTGGTGTAGAGTGTATTGTTTCAGAGAATAGTGAAGTGGCATAGAGTGGAGTCATGCATGGAACAGTAGAGTGGTATAGAGTAATGGCGTTGAGTGCATTGGCGTAGAGTGCATTGGCATGGAGTGCAGTGTTGCAGCGTGGAGTGGCGTAGAGTGGAGTGGAGCAGAGTGGAGTGGCCCAGAGTGGAGTGGCCTAGACTAGAGTGGTGTTGAGTGTAGTGAAGAAGAGAGCAGTGGTGACCAGTGCAGTGGTGCATGGTAGAGTTGGGTAGAGTGCACTGGCATAGAGTAGAGTGGCGCAGAGTAGAGAAGAGAGGTTTAGAGGGAAGTGGTGTAGAGTGCAGTGTCAGAGTGCAGTGGTGTACCGTAGCTTAGAGTGGTATAGAGTGTAGTGGCATGGAGTTCATTGGCGTAGAGTAGTGTAGAGCCGTGCAGAGTAGAGTGTAGTGGCATAGAGTTTGGTGGCATAGAGTTCAGTGGCATGTAGTGCAGAGAGTGTAGTGACAGAGAGTGCAGTGCTGCACATGGTGAGGAGTGCATTGGTGTAGAGTGCAGTGGTGTAGAGTGGTGCAGGGTAAAGTGACGCAGAGTGCAGTTTGTAGAGTACAGTGGCGTAGAGTGCAGTGGCATAGAGTATAGTGGCAGTCAGTGCAGTGGTGCAGCGTAGATTGGCATAGAGTGCAGTTGCTTAGAGTGTATTGGTTTTGGGGTAGTGCGCATTGGTGTAGAGAGGTGTAGAGTGTAGTGGCACAGGGTGCCGCAGAATGGAATACAGTGTCGTAGACTGCCGTGGTATAGACTAGATTGTTTCAATGAAAAGTGAAGTGGCGTAGTGTGCCGTGATATAGAGTAGAGTGTCGTAGACTGCTGTGGTGCAGAGTAGATTAGAGTGGCTTATAGTGTATTGGTGAAGAGTTCACTGGTGTAGAGTGGAGAGATGCAGAGTATAGTGGCATAGTGTTCAGTGTCATAAAATGCACTGGAATAGATAAGAGTGGCATAACAGTGAGTGGCAGACAGTGCAGTGTAGTAGAGCATACTGTTGTAGAGTGCAGTGGTGTATAGCAGAGTGGCGTGGAGTACACTGGCGTAGAGTGCAGTGGCACAGAATGCAGTGGTTCTGAATAGAATAGGGTGGTGTAGAGTGCAGTGACAGAGTACAATGGCGTAGAGTGCAGAGGCATAGAGTATAGTGGCATGGAGGGCAGTGATGCAGAGTAGACTGGAGTAGAGTGCACTGGTTAGGGAGAAGTGGTGTAGAGTGCTTTGGCATAGAATGCAGTGCCGTAGAGTGGTGCAGAGTAGAGAGGAGTGGTGCTGGATGCAGTTGGACTAGGTGCAGTGGCCTAGAGTAGTTTGCTTCAGAGTAAAGTGCAGTGGTGCAGAGTAGATTAGAGTGGTGTAGAGGGGATTGGCATAGAGTGCACTAGCATACAGTGGAGTTGTACAGAGTAGAGTGCATTGGCATAGAGTGTAGTGGCATAGAGTGCAGTGTTGCAGAGTAGAGTTACATAGAATGGAGTGGAGTGGCGTGGAGTAGTGTACAGTGCAGTGGTGCACAGTAGAGTAGTGAGGGGTAGAGTGCACTGGCATAGAGTAGAATGGAGCTGTGTAGAGTAGAGAGATGTCGAGTTGAGTGATGCAGATAAGAGTGCAGTGATGCAGAGTGGAGTGGCATAGTGTGGAGTGGTGCAAAGTAGAGCGCAGTGGCGTGGAGTGGTGCAGATTTGAGTGGAGTGGGGGTAACGTGGAATATGCATGGTATGGTAGTGTACCGCCATTAAAGACAACACATCTTCAATTGAAATGACCATTACATTTGCACTCACATACATTTTCTTTTAGTTAGTCATTTCTTGTCTTTAGCCAGGCCCAAGTAGATTATTTTCAGAGAGCACTGCTAGCCAGATAAATTGTTATTAAGCAATATTGTGCATATGAGGGTTTGGTTTGTGCAAGCAAGAAAATCTTTAGGTCTAGCGTTAGCCTAGGCATTTGATTTGACTAACATTATACATATAATATACATATAGGGTCTTTCAGACAGCCCTCTTCATTCATTTGTTATTTGAAGCGTTGGTCTCATTGTTCTTCTGCCCACTATGGCATAGATATGGGGCAGTCAGTCAGCCCACTCCAGCCATTGGCTAACTTCACCAAGAGTGACGGCATCTGCTGTCTCACAAGAAGCACAAAACACACAATTGATGGACGGAATGCAGAACAAATCAAAACATTCACCCCCTGTCAAGAGATCTGGGTTAAACCATCATTCTTTTGCTCACCATGCCACCCCAGTTTAGAGCTGGCCGTATGCAAATCAGTCTTGACCCTGTGCCTCATGGGAACAGTCAAGCCTGTGCTCTCCATGCCACTGGAGTCAAGCTATCCTGGCTGATGAGGGTTGATGTTTGTTTCCAGTCCAGGGTGGACCTGGCCTGGCAGTTCAGGCTGGACTGTTCCCATTGGGCGCAGGGTCAAGACTGATTTGCATATGGCTGGGTCCAAACTGGAATGGTATGGGGAGCAAACAAAACAATGAATTTAGGCCCAGATCTAAGTATTGGGGTGAATGCATGACATTGTTCTGCATTCTGTCCATCAATCGTTCTTTTTGCATTTGTCACTCCGAGTGGGACGGGTATGTCCAGACGTGGGTCCCGTGCTCTCCTTGCCACTGGAGTCAAGCTATCCTGGCTGATGAGGGGTATAACCCCGAAACCGGTCCTAGGATGCTTGTTTCCAGTCCAGGGAGGACCTGGCCTGCAGTTCAGGCTGGACTGTTTGGGCACAGGGTCAATCCTGATTTGCATACGGCTGGAATGGCATAGGGAGCAAAGAAAATGATGGATTTAGACCCAGATCTCTGTACTGGGGTGAATGTATGACATTGTTTAACATTCTGTTCATCAATTGTTCTTTTTTCATAAGAAGCACAGCAGCTCAAAAAGAGGTTCCCTTCAGGACCAGGGACCACTATGGCAATGCATGCTTTCTGAGACTAAAATATATTTGCTTTTAGCAGCTCCACTAACAACAACGTTTTCCAAAAACTATGACTAAACAAGTATTAGCAAAGCCAAATTGTTGGCAGCCAATGCCAGATTTATGGCGTTGCCAATGCCAGATTTATGGCGTTACCAACGCTTGTTATCAATGGTTCTAAGATGTGAACTGATGCAGTGTAGGGAGATGCTGTTGCAATGACAGCGCTTTGCCAGTTTTATGGCTTGGGCGCCATGTTGAATGCGTGAAGAGTTCTGGTGGGCTATGTGTCATAGCCGGCGATTGGGAGCCTATTTCATGCTAAAAGGATAACTATTTAGAAATAACCCGATTGACATATTCAAGCTTCAACTAGAGGAATCCAGAGGTCGCTTTTTGCGCTATTTGAACCAAACACATTTATGAAACGTTTCTCTTTCTCTTTCCCGTTGTTTAAAGAAATGCATTACCACATACTCAGCTTCAAACTCTAAAAGATGCCCAGAGAAACAATTAAAATCTGTGGCATAGCCATACACAAGGTTGTCGTCTGGCATTCTGCCTGACGCACTGGGGACTCCAGGGTACATTTTGTGAGGCAGAATTTGCACACCTGAACAGGAATTCCCCCAGATCAACAGACATTGGGAAAGACCGAGAAAATGTGCCCAAATGTTATATCAAGCATAGCTTTCAACAAACTCTTTGTGACAAGGGTGACTTTGAGCCAGTCCTGAGTTTTCATCCAACCGCACCATTCATGTTGGGATCTGAGATCTAATTTTTCCCATTTCAAATAAGGGACTACAATTCCCAGCATGCTTAGTGTTGTCACTCAAACCAAGACTGCCTGAAAATCACCCTAATGACATGCAGCCTTTTGACAGCTATGGTACAGGCAATGCCACCAAAGCATCATAGATTTCGCCTAATCCCCTCATAATGAAAGAGCAATGAGTGACAATTGTTTTGATGTCAATGTTTCTGCTTTATTTGTGTGCTTTCAGAAATCAACTAGTAGAACAGCGAGTAAGCACTGATGCACAACACTGCAAAATGCAACACCAATTCATGTTCACTCCGCCTCGCGTTCAGCACACTGTGCAAATCTCAGCTACATGTGTGTGAGCAGGGTGGCCATGTCACAGGGCCCACACGCACTGCTATTTTAGGATTTTCTTAAATGCTCCCATTAGAAAGATACCAACAATAAGCACATACACATATGACTTACAACAATTTGTCTACCAGACGGAAACCAATGTATGACGCATGTTAGTTTGGAGGGGCGCACAATCAGATCCAAGGCCGGGTTTAGGCCAGTGTGACTGGTGCTGTCGATTGCTGACCTGTGGGGGGGGTGGGGGAGGGGCGGGGTACTATGTTTAGTAATAACTTGTGATTGGAGAGATGAAGGGCACTTCTGCCCGGTGGTAGTGAGGGAATCCGTGGAGGCGGTCATGGGGTGTGGGGCACCAAAAATAAATAGTGCACCGGACGTCACCAGTGCTAAAGCCGGCCCTGATCAGGTGCCCATTATGAAACACCACCATGGGGAAAATCTCTACCCTATGGGCTTTATCACCAGTCTACGGAATGTTGAATCAGAATGCTTCCACCACTGGGACCCTCCGTCACATCAACCCAAGACCGTGGACATCAGTCTGCCCATGAGAACCCAAAGCTCTAAGGGGTCATGGAATTAGTAGATGCCATGCCACATAAAAACTGTACCTCATAACGTAACACACAAAATTGGTTTAATTAGTTTCTTACTTTTATCAGGTATTTAACACACAGAAGCTTTCAACGTATGAACACTTACCAGACTGTCCCCCAAACAATTGTAATTTTATATACACCACATCGCTCCTAAAAGAGACGGAAGACAGGTCCTGTAAGAAAAAAGACCCAATGTCAGGATGCTGTAAAGCAAAGAAAATATGTATCATAAATCATTTTGGTCAGTGCCTTTGTGCAGTATGATTGTTTTGTCTTTGAGTTTTCCTCACCAAAAACACACGCAGCCCTGCTAGGCCCATTGTGGAATGTGAGCATGAATACACGCAGAATGTCCTTTGCTAATTACTAGGCCGTGGGCAACAATGGCGGACGCTCCGTCTATGTTCTCCTGTTTAAGGGCTTGCTCGAACAGTCTGTTCATTAGAAATAGTCTAAATGTCTTTTGTCCTAATTATAGGTGACTCAAAGCCCTAGAATACTCAATAAATAACACCACGATGGAGTGCCTCACACAGAACAAAATGCATGCCCAAAATGGCGAGGATTAAATAATGATGCAAATTAAAAAGATATTAAGAAAATATGTTGGGATCAGAAAGATGGAGCTCGGTGAATTGATGAGGAAAAAAAGTAAGTCAATATGGCGGCCCCAGAGGAACAGCTGAAAGGAATATGTTACAGAGCTTTAAAGCAATGGTGGACAATGTACAGGTTGCATGACCGAGAGACCCTCAGTCAGTGCTTACAGAGTCCACTCATAAAGCCAGAAGTGCACACACAGCTACACAAGGCCTGGACTGGCCAGGGCTTCTGTGACTAAAAGTGGGTCATTTTAACTCAAGACTTAGCATTATCACTGGCCGTTGAAGATTTCAACATACAACTAATTGCTGTACCATAAATACTCGTGGATTAATTAAAAGTCCAATATAACCCAAAATGGAAAAACCAGTTGAAATCTGGAATATTTCACTCAGAGATTTCGTTTGCTCAAAGCGGTTCAAATCTTTGGGTGAAATATTGTGCTAAAATATGACTTTGCGGTAGGTAATAGTCATTTTTAATGTATATTGAATTAATAATGAACTGTTGTTGTGGTCATCTCTAATCTAGACAGACAGTGCCACATTTTGGCAGCCTGTCACAAGCGCCAGTGTTGACAATTAAGTGCCAGTGCCGAGCACCGAAAACCATGGCTCAAATTAAGCACTGCATTCCCCTGTAGGGATAATTGCAGTGGGGGACTACTGAGCAGAAAACTTTCAACTTGTAAAGGACCCATAATTAAATACAGTACAAATCCACTTTAAAACCTCTTAGGGTACTTTATTCATGCTGTGAAACTGGTGCTTAGCTCCATTACATTTTTGAATGGTACACAAGGCATTTCATGCTCAAGCACTTGCTTTCCAACTATATTATTTTGTAAAATATATTCTTAGTGGCCCCCACTTCGATCAAACTTCTGATGTCTCTATATTTCAGGAAGAGAAGAAAGCTAGTTCAGATATTTTTATTTGCAACAGTTTTGGGTGTTGTCCAGGGCTGAGACTTGGCTCAAGCAGTTCTGCAAAACAGCCAACATGGAGAATCGGTACAGTTTCTAACTATCTTTATACTCTCACTCCATGCTGCCCATTTCTCCATCTCTCGCTTCCCTTCTTGTCCACCCCTTTCTCTATCAGTCTCTTTCGAAGTCTCTTTTTCTCATAAACTCTGGTCTTTTTGCATACTGAATCAGTGATTAACACTTAGTTGTTATTCAAAAAGAACTCAGTAAAAAACCTTAATAATAAAGGAAGAACAAGTACCATCGTCCCTCTGCACAGGAAGTAACATCACTGCATTTCCCATTAGCTATCTGAACAGGAAGTGATATCACTAATTTCCCACCAGAATTGTCTTTAGAAGAAGAAGGCAAGAAAGAGGTCTTCATTTCCCACCACCCACCACCCCTGCACTCCTCCCCCCTCAAAGGTAAGCCGGTCGGCACCAACCGCGCCTGTACTGTGCCCAGCATCAGCAACCTAGGCACCCCAGCTACCCTGCCGAACTATCAACACTGGCTGCTGCCCGCCACACTGCACCACACAACATGGAGGGAGCGTTTAGATGCCCCTCCTGCAAGTTCTCATGCACCTTCCCAGACCCTAAACCCATCACTCCTGCATCAACAGCACCCAGCACCCCACTTGCTCAAACTCACACAGACTAACCACCTGCTCACGCTCACACAGACAAATCACCACCAACGCAACACATCACTCTTGCATGCAGGATCATCAAAAATCGATCAATAACCAAACATGTCACAGAGATATAGGACCTACTGCACAAGCATGCTTCAGATCTGCTCTTCCACACAGGATCATGGCTAATGCCAACCTCTACACTTGAAATCAGTACAGCCATCTCTGCCGGCTACAAGATCGCCAGACAAGACCATCAGCACAAGCCCGGAGGCAGAGTCACCACCATATTCAAAGACACCATCAACTGCAACACCTGTATAGACACCCCACCAGCTACTCGGAACAGCTTACATTCAAGATACTCATCTTAGCCAACTTCTCACTGGGCGGAAACTTCTTATGCAGAACTCCAGGACCCTAAACTAATTTTGCCAGCAACATCACAGACTTTGTCATCTCCCTCCTCATCGTCAGCATCTTCATCCTCCTTGGAGACCTCAACTTTCACTTAGAAGAATGCACCAAACCGAAGTCCCTTATAGAAAACACTGGAATCATTGGCCTCACCCAGCAGGTTACAGGATCCCACCCACATTGCTGGAGACCTATTGGTCTCAATTATCTCCTCAATCAGCAACATCACAGTCAACAAGCCAGCAACTATGACCTGGACAGACCACTCCCTCTTCAGTTTTAGCATGCTAATCCTGTACTGCCACAGACCTACCACCACTGAACTCGCCCACTTGCATCTGGAAAACCATCACAGAAGAGGACTGGTCTTCCACCCTTTTCTCGCACCAGCCCGAGCACACCAGCAACTTGCCAAAAGCCATCAAGAATGGAACTTCAACAGCTGGATCATTGCATGTGCCAACGCCCACGGCTCTTCTCAAGCACAACCCAATGACAAGAGCTCAACCACAGGCCAGCTGATCCACAAATTAGGTCATGCTGACCAAACACCACTGCAAACAACTGCAGCACAAATGGAGAACAAGTCAAAACACCAAGTATAATGACTTCTTCAAATCCACCCTAAGAAGCTACCACCAGCAGATTCAGCACATCAAGCACAGAGGTTTAGCAGACCACATTGATACCAGCATAAACAGCAGCAAGGAAATCTTTGTCATCACCAAAGATTTTAGCATGCCTCCTGCCGCCTCCAGAAACATCACCCTCTCACAAGACCTTTGCAACGAGCTCTCGGAATCCTTCTGTAACAAAATTACCTCCTGTATCAACTTCGAAACTCAACTGAAACTCCATCACCGTCGCAACTCAACTCCCATCACAGCCAAAGAATGAACACTGACCTCATGGCTCACTGTCACCACAGTCAAAATCACTGCTACCATGAACATCATCCACTCGGCAACCCCAACTGACCCTTGCCTCCACCAAGCCTTCACCAAAGGACTCCTTCCTATCAACGAAGCACTAATACCCATCCTTAATGCATCCATAGACTAAGCCACATTTCTAGACACATGTCACCATTACAACCCTACTCAGGAAACCATCCTCTGACCCAGCCACCCTCTTCTACCACAGACCCATCTCCTCCTACCATACCAAGCTAATGTATTTAATCAACCAAACCCTCACCGACCAACTCAGCAACCACCAGCACCTTAATGCAAGGCAGTATGGATTCAGTCCTAACCACAGTACAGAAACAGTACTTGTCGCCATCACAGACGGCATCTGCATGATCCTTGAGAGAAGAGACACTGCAGCCCTTATTCTCTTAGGCCTCTCTGTAGCATTTGACATATGTCCCACCCCACATCCTCATCAAACACCTGCACGAGAATAATTGATCAGACCCACCTTCTTCAATGCATACACGATCCCTATGGCCAACTTCATCCATGCACACAATATCAGCATTCTCTCCTGCTCTGGTGACACGCAACTAATTTTTGGACAAGACCCCCAACACAAGAAACAAGTTCACCAACTGCATGACCAAAGTCACTAACTGGATGGAAGCCATCTGCCTCAAGCTCAACAATGACAAGACAGAAGTACTGATCTTTGACAAAAACACCTCACCAAGGGACTCCAACTGGTGACCTGCCAAACTCAGACCAACATCTACATCCAGCACCCATGCAAGACATCTCTAAATCGTCATAGACAGCAAACTGGACATGACCGCACCAGTCAAAGCTGTCAGTGCCTCCTGCTTTCACGATTTGAAGATGCTGAGTAAGATCTTTAAATGGCTCCCAAGTAACACCAGAAAAACTGGGACTCATGCTTTAGTCACTAGCAAGTTGGTCTACGGGAACATCCTATACACCTGGATCCATAAAGCTACTCACCAGAAGACTACAAACCATACACAACTCAGCAGCCAATTTTCCTCAATCTCCCACACAGAACTAACATCAAACCACACCTCAGGAAGCTCCTCTTGTTCCTGATACACAAACATGCTCATTTCAAACTCCTCACACTTACGCTTACACAGAATCAGATCAGGAGTACGGGGTTCTCTTACATCACTCCCATCCTCTCTTCTTGAAATGTGCAAGAAGCTGAAAGCCCAGATTTTCAATTAACGACCATATGCTCTGCAGCGCTAGGTGCACACAACTGCTCAGCACCAGAATACTCTTGCGGGTGATAAGACACTTTATGAATACACATAACATAACAACATAACAGTGTGTGCCTACCCCACAGATGAAATTTGTAAATACCATTTTGCAGTGACTGCAGTGTAGGGCTAGAATTGTAAACAGTCATCAGATGACCTACTATGAAGAAAGCCTGCTACTCAATTGAAAGTCATTCATTACTCACGCTTACTTCTTTACTTCAACTAACCTTTAAATGAACGTGGTAAGTTTACTTTTCAAACCAATCCTAACGTCATCAGGGTGCAAGAGACATGGCAACATAATGCTCTGGTAGGTTGTCAAATTCATGGATGTAAATGGAATGAAATGTAGATATTATTTGGTGTGCCTCATTTACTCATACACATTCGGTATACACTAGGTACATGTGACATTATAAGGAGAAACCACTAAAAACACAACTGGGAATACAAACTAATTGAATATGTGTTATTACTGTAATCCTGCTGTGGTTAGATGAAAGACTGGAAATGATTTTAAGATTTTAAGAGTAGAGTCAATATCATTTATTGCAGAGCATCTTCTGTCTGCAGTGATTTGTGTACCACTACGGTTAACTGGGAATTCAGTCTTGTCAAACTCTCAATATGGAGAGTACAACTAATCTGTAAATACATCATTTAGAAATCATGAGGCCAGTAAATGAGGCCCAATTAGTATTTTCCCAAATCCATTGAGTCCTTTCTATAATCCTTTGCAAACACCGGTTGCTCTCTTTTTGTTTTTATAAAAAATATTTTTATAGTTTCACCAGTGTATTTAATCTTAGATAACCCATCTGCTCCAACATTGCTGACAGTGCTCTGAACTGTTCTGCTATAGTGTGTCTCTTTCAAAAATAGGACACATCTCAACATAATAAAGAGTTTCATGGAAGAAAGACTCATTAATCTGAAGATGCAGCTGGGTGCTCCAGGCATTTGGATCACAAGGTGCCTTGTGGTTTTCTCTCCTGGGTACAACATTTGCATCCACCATCTACAAATGCGTTGCAGAAGGTGACACTAAACTCTTTCGACAGAACACATGCCAGCGATGTCAATTTAAGATCCTCAGAAATAAAATATGGGTGCTTGACACAATTCTGCTGCATTTGAGCAGATTTCATATGACAGGGCTCATTGCTTTAGGCGGATCTTGAGTTGGTCCAGCTATTTGAGCTAGCAGAACTTGGAATACTGGCTAGGAGAAGAAGTAGTGACCTGACGTTATACATACCGTAGAGAGAGATGGTGTAGTGCCAGGGCAGACCAAAGGAGTTTACCCAGAAATGTTAACTAACCCTAATGGGTATGCTTTTACATTTAACATCTGCATAATAGCAACATACAAAGTTAACACAACATCAACTGTGTTTTAAAAATTCACTACTCCTGTTGCTTACCATTTTTTCAAATTTCATAGTTCATATAAATTTGCCAAGCTTTGGGTTGTTTCACAAATTTCTTTAGACAGAGATAGCAATAAACTTGCTTGTTATTTTGATGAAAAATGGCTTTGATCTCCCTAAACATTTAGCTGCTTGTTAAGGAGGCAGACGGTCCTCAGTCCAAAGACTCCAGGTTATCAACAGTGCATTCGCAGTCGGACCAGCGCCCTCACTTACTTGTGCCCTCTACTCCCACTAAAGCATCCTGGCACGAGTCAGCTCATAGACTCCAGGTCCTGATTTTGGGATACTGTCGTTTGCAAGAGTACTTGCAAATTATTTTTCTATTACGGTGGAGAAGCATTGCCCCACTGCTTCAGCAGCATAAAAACATGTAAAATAAAATTATAATAAAGCCGTTTTATTATATGAGCAGTATTATAGCAGTTTTATTTATATTTGTCATGACCTGAGCCGAGCCGAGTCTTGAAGGCGAGCCAAGGCAAGAATGGAGGGCGCTTGCAGTGGTGGGCACTGCAAGTGCGCATGACAGTTTGGCCGGCTGTCTTATGTGCTTAGATGTCTCCAGAAATAGCACTTAGATGTCTCCAGGCTATTGCTGAAGAACAGTAGGCACAGGCTCCCAGTTCCTGTAGGAACATAAAACCAGCCCGCTCTGCACAATCCCAGCGCTGCTGTCATGCTTGGCAATAGTACTACCAGCATGAGAAGAGCCTCGGCACAGGGGAGTCTGGGAAACTGTGATTAGGAGAAGAGAACAGAGGCGGCAAGGCAGCAGGTAAGTTTTAATTACAATGTATGTATCCCCTGCACTGCCGCACCACTTTTCCCCCCTAGCAGCTGCACTGGTTGGCTCAAGCTCAGCCAGTGTTTTGTACCCATATGCCACACCCCAGTACACCACTATTAATCAGTACATTTATAAATTGATGGTGAAGTGATGGCTCATTTATTAGTATATAGTTTAAAAAGCACTTTGTCTATGGGAACTCTAATCTTTCCAGTAATCTCATGATTGCCATTAAGTAAATGGTTGAATGCCACTATGTCGAGACTATGGAGAATATCGACCTAAAATAATTTAGCATCCATTACCCCCACCTACCACTCCTTTGTCATGGTAATAGTAACAGACAAAGTCAGAGGCTGGTGTCTGCTTCGGGCTGCTACGTGGACTCAAGGCATTGCTTGGGTTTTTCAACCCCCATACCCGCCAGGTCATCATCCAGTCTACTATACTTTAGAGACTGGATTATTGCAATTCTCTGTATTTGGCCACCAACAAAGCAGGGATCCATTGCCTACAGAGGGCACAAAACGCCACAGCTCAGATGCTCTTCGCCCTTCCTTAATCCTGCACAGTTTCCAAACTCCTACGAAAGCTCCACTGGCTTCCGGTGGAGAAGAGAATCCACTTCAAGGTGCTGTGCATCTCCCACAAACTTTTGCTCGCCCAAGCTCCCACCATTTAGCCAACCTTCTTACTCCTTACATTCCTAATCGCTTGCTGCGCTCCTTGGACCAACACTTAGCATGTGTCCCCTGTGTCAAAAGAGTGCAGGCTGGAGGCCGATCATTCTGTGTCCTCACCCCACACTCTGGAATGCCCTTCCTGTACCATGAGAAGCATCCAAAACCATGGGGCCTTCCGGAAGGCAATAAAGACATGTCTCTTTCCAAGATAAGCTATCCACCTTAGACCTGGCACCTTTTCTTTTCTATCTGTTGGTCTTTTTGGAATGAGTGCTGAGACGCCCCGTTGCTGGGGCAGTCATGCGCTTTACAAATCACGTAACATAACATATTCATTGTCCCTAATTCCACCTGCACTTTGACAATCTAGTTATAGGCGAAGGAATGGATGCAATATGTTTTTCACACAATATACCACAGGCAAATATAGTGACGGTACGCCTAAGGAAATGAATGAACCTGGAAAGGTATGAATATAAAGAAACAGGTAGTACACAGGTTATATGATCTATTGATTTAATAAGGAAACAAGAAAGACTTGCAAAGTTTTGGAACCAATCTACGCATTTTAGATGTCATTTATACTGTTGACCTTTAACCCCTTCAGCGCGGCGCGGATTTCCGCGCTGTGCTGAAGGTTCGGTGCGCGGGCGGGGCCATGACGGAGTGGTTCCGTCATGCGCACAGCACAACCGACGCGCATGACGGAACCGCTCCGTCATGCGCATCGAAAGGGTTAAACCAAATGCAAGCAAACCACGTTGGTATAATTCTTTGAAAACATTTTCTGGCATAAATATCTTGTCATAAATATAATTTGCAAACATATTGTAGCATTCGGTACATATTTTATAATAATAACTCCAGGGGGCGATAATTTTATAAACGATATTTGGCCCACGAAATTCGTACAGACAATATTCGGTCTAAAATATTCTGCTGTTACACCAACTCTGGAATGTTTGCCTAAAGGAGACAGCCTGATTAGCCCTCTCTATTTGCTTGAAAGTTATTAAAGTTTAATACTTTGCTCAAATTAACCCAGTGTTGACATGACCCAATCTTTTGCAGTGGAACTAGGTCTACTTCTGTTCCTGGTCATTACAGGCTGCCCGTGGTCATTACAGCTACCTCAAAGCTGGATACACTGCCGTTTTCCAATTAGACATCATTTCCAGTAGCGGCTGGCGTCAGGGCAGAGTGGCGGGCGGGAGGGGGGGCAACGATGACTATACATCAAAAGAAGGGGAAAAAAGAGTATACCTGACGCTTCCGACTGCAGCACAGGCCCCCAGACTCCCCTAAGGCCAATCCTGACACTGCTCTCATGCATGAAAGCAGCACCAGGATTGGCCTGAGCGGCCTGGATGTACGCTTCCAGCGAGACTGGGAGCCTGAGCCTGCAGTTTCCAACCTGGCAACGCAGCTCGGATTGGAGACAGCTCAGTGCGCATGTCGGTTTGGCCGTCCTAAGACAGCCGGCCAAACTGACCTGCTTGCCTTATAGCAATGCCCGTCACTCCTCTCCGTGACTGCCCTCGAGATGGCCCTGCCCCCAAGACTCGGCACTTAGAAGTTGAAAAAATTCAACGATAATAAACTTGTTTTAATATCTTTTTAGTTTTCTACTTTTGAGGATGGTGGGAGGGGGGGGGGGCATGCTCCTCCATCATAGCAGAGGAGCCGTCGCTGACCATTTCTCTCCCATAGGCTGCTCCTATACACCAATGGCATAGTGGGCTGTCAGAACTTGGCATTTCCACTCTGCTAGTTGAGGAGGTGATGGAGAGCGGATGCACCAGTCTCAATGTATTTTGAGAGCTACTGTTGCTGGGTCTCAATTTGCATGTTATTTACATAATTTCTGCCCCCCCACAATAAAAATGTTGTCAGCAGCTCTGAATTTGCAACACAAAAATAAGTCTCTCATTGTCTGTTATAGAAGTTAAACACGACATTTTGACATTCTCTTCCCACAGAGTTCAGGTAACATTTTTGTTTCATGGAAGCAATCATTGACTCAGATTTTTGTAAATATCTGTGATGATATGGTTTCTCTGGGGATTTTGATCTGAACCAGCGATACTGTCTTTCATACTTACTTTCCTAGTCGTCAATCGCACATGATGGGAAGGGGACATTGTAAGCTTGATATGTGGCGAGCGGTGACTTTAGTTCTCTGTGGCTGTGTCTTACGGGAGGGCTTGTAGGTTTGCCTCTAATAGAGCCCACAGCCCATCTCATGCAGGTTTTTGTTAGTGTTTACTGGTGGGTGGTATAACACAAAATGAAGGAGCCCGCTGCAGAACGTGAAGAGGGGACCCTGAGTCTCCCATAGCTCACAAATATTTATTGAGTATGGGCTGAATGGGGTCCTCTTGATGATTGCCCCATCCCCCTGAACCGCTTGTGTTACACCCCTGCACAGAGGACGTCTGACTGGACGGCTCCTGCAAACGAGGGTAGGAGGGTCGGCTCACTTAATTGCCCTCGGAAATGGCCCAGAGACAAAAAACAAAATGGTAAAGAAGTTAATTCGTTACCATTTTATTTTCTGTCAACCTGTCCTGAACCGGGTGTCAGGACGGGGCGGGTCTGCTGAGTGCAGGGGTGGCAGCAGTTGTAGGCTGCTAGTGCACTAATTTATCGCTTTGGCTTGCACTCTTGCGATGGCCAGCCGGGCATGCGTGCTATAAACCGAGAGCAAGAATAGGCCTCCAGTGTCGTTGGGAGTGCTGAGAGAGGCTGATCCCTCCAATCCTGGCACTGCTCTGATGCTAGTTACCAGCATGAGAGCACCGTCAGGGTTGGATAAGCCCAGCTGGTCGTGATGTCAGGAGAAGAAGACAACCAGAGGTAGGAGGACGAGTCTCCAGAAAGCATGGTAAGAACCTTTTTATTTATTTCAGTAATGTATTTAATTTTAATTACGTATTTTTGTTTTTATGTATTCACCCATTTGCCTGCCTCACCAATCACCGTACTTGCCAGCCGCCACTGGAGTCTGCCTCCAATCGCCACTGGAGTCTGAACTCATCTTGTTCACTTGAAGTGAATTTCTGTGGCATTTCCAAACATGTGCACTTTGTGGTGACCTTCACACTTTCTGTAAATATTTTTGTCTGGATGATCCCTCCAGGAGGCTATCGCCAGAAGTGAAGCCCTTTTTGTTCCGGGATCGCCGCAGAAGCTCTCCTTTTAGTGAGCATATATGACTCAGCGGTGGCATAGAGCTGGGAATGGGCGGATTCCTATTCCAGAGGGCTCTGATTTTCAGCATGACCAGAAGCATTTTGTCTCTCGCCAAGGACAACCTAAGTCCTTTTGTGCCCAAGTGGAGTCGGAGCAACTTGCCCTTTAATGACCTTTAACTGCTCCTTGCTCTGATCAGTTGAAGGTCAATAAAGGGCAGTGCCAAAATCTCACATCTTGTTGCCACACCCAGATCCCGAATAGAGGAAACAAAGACGTGCGTCACTTAAGAGACAAACACAGTTTTTTGAGTATTTTTGACTTTCTCGGGCTTTGGGACTTGGTTAGAGATGTCAATCCATACATGCTTTGTAGAAATCCGAGGTATGTCTGTCTATGTGTCTAAGGTTACTATCATTGATATGTTATATAGTGCAGAGTTCAAACTGAGTTTTTGGTCCCTTAATACTAAGTGAATATTAAAACAAACCAAGACCTATTTAAACCCATCTTAGAACAAAGAAAGCCCGATTAAACTCTTTAAGATTTCAACTGTAAGGCTTTCAGGGTGCATAATCCCGAGCTGTTTTACCAAGATGGTAACTGATGACCTGGTGGTAACACAAGAATCTCTGTACTAAAATCATTTAGCCATGGCGCTATTTTACATGAAAAGCAAATCTAAAACCCACACCTGCTCAAATTATGCTCTGCAGCAGGACAATTAATAATCTCAGATATGCTATGATAATTCGAACACGTGCATAGATGCTGGAGGTAGGGTTCCAGGGGTGCTGGAGCAACCCCAAAATAACCATGTTGGAGTTAAGAAGGCGAATGATGAATAAACATGCCCTTAAATATTGTATTTTACTTGTCGCAAAGGTCAAATATTAGGTTCGGTCTTCTGACACATTGCTGCTTATTCTTTTAACATGGAGATCAATGTTTACTTTTCTTTCTCTGGCTGCTAAGTGCTGTCCACTGGGGAATCTGGAAGCCTTTATGGCTCACCAGGTCTAGGGGGGGAGGCCCTCTTTTGGTACATGAGGATGGGACACCACTCACAAGGTTCCAATTTACCAGGGTGCTCAACAGGGCGCTGGGGTCAGTAGGTTTGGATCCCACAGAATATGGTTCACATTCATTTCGTATTGGCGCAGCGACCACTGGCTCAAGAATGGGGTTGGCAGGACAGACGGTTCCAAACGGTGTGTTGCAACACGTTAGTGTGTCGGCTGACGTCTGTAGGTGTGTCACACAACGTGGTCTAGGCAATGCGATCTAGGCATCATGCAGGATGGTACTGCGCATGCTACTGACGCATTACCTGTTCCTGCTAAAGAGGAGGAGTCTCCTGTGGCGGGGCAGCGAGCAGTGATTGGAGTCGGAGCATCGCTGCTGCTCGCTGCCACCCTCCTGCAGACCCGTTGAAGCATCCGGCAGTGGCGGTAAGTAGACTGCTGGTGGCTCCTGCAGTGCAGTGCTCTGCACCACCCCCGCAGTCCCATTCAATGTAGGTCAGGGGAAAGCCAGCAGCACCAGTGGCATCCGGCGCTCCCTGCTGCTGCCCTCCCGCAGACCCATGGAACCTCCGGCGGTGAGTAAAGGCTGCGATGGCTCTCGCTGCTGCCGCCCCCGCAGATTCCTGCCCCCCGCAGAACCTTCAAAGCTTACACAGGGGGGCAAAAGCAGCTTCACCAGTGGCGCAGCTTCACATGCTTGCGGCTTCTGCAGTGCTCGCTGCTGCAGCCCCCCGCAGACCTATTCAAGCTTATACAGGGGGAAGGTGACAGCAGCATCGCCAGTGACGTGGCTCTTGCAGCTCCACATGCTCGCTATCAACTTCATACATCTCATTAAAATTGTGAGTGTTGCTGATTATATTCAAATTGTTTTAATTCTTGCACATATTTACATATTGTTACCCCTAAATGACAGCAGTCTTGGAAATGTATGTATGTCATTATTTTATAAATCCTATATTTTGCTTGTAAAACTCAATTACTTTGTCGTGAAATGATGCATGTCTAAAAAGTGTGTCACCAACATGAAAAGTTTGGAAAGTACTGGGATAGACCAATGGAAGTCTGATTGCTACAAGCACCAAGTGAGATTGAACATGCTATAAGTATCCCCTGTTTTGTTCCATTCCTTACCTTATTCTCCTATCAACACAGGTGGTGGAGAGGTTAGGGGAGGTTAGGGGATCTAGCCGCCGGATACTTCATTGACTCCGGTCTACGCAGGAGCAAGAGACGTTGATTGCCTCCGGTCTATGCTGGAGCAAGAGACGTTACAGCCGTGCTGGGTACACTCCTATGTAAGACGCATAAAGAGTTTTTATTCTGCAGGTGACTACACATCACGAGCAAGGAAAGATGGATATCAGCTGCCTTTCTGTGGTCTGGGGGGACATGCGCCTGGCCCACTGGAGAACTGCATTGGACAGAATGTTGCCCCGAAGGCTTGCACTTCCAGGGGGGATAATTGTCCATATGGGAGGCAATGATATGACGGATCTAGGTCGAAGAGACTTGTTTGAATTGACTATCTCTGAAATGTGTTGGTTTGCAAAGAAATTCCCGGAGGCCATAATTGCATGGTCCACTATTGTCCACAGGTTGAGTTGGAGAGGTGGTAAGTTGGTAAGAGCCATAAATGAGTGGGTAAAATGGTTGAACCGGAAGGTGGGTACGTTGTTCAGGACAGCTCGGTTGTCAGCCATACCTCATGGGTGCATCAGGGGGGAATGGTTTCTATTACAGGATGGAGTGCATATGTCTAAAGAAAGGTAACGCAATGTTTCCGGAAAATTTGCTAGGCCACCGTGCAACATCTGTCTGGGGTGGCAGATAGTCGGTGAACTATGCTGACCTGTGGCAGGTGAGATCAAGATTGTGGGAACACTTCGGGCCCTTTACTGCGTCCTGTTTTACCAAATTTAACATCTGTGTCCCTGGACCCTCCAAGGAGAGCTGCCACCAGGTCGAAAGGAGGTGGCAGGGGCACAAGGTGTTCTGGGCGGTCGCTGACACACGGTCCTTGCCTATCAACCACCTGCGCAGGTGCATTTGTGCACAACCGAGAACTGGCCCTTGGTATCCTAAGGGCATCCAGGTCCCCTGCACAAGAATTTCCAAGGTTGGTGAACTCCAAGTAGGGATGGGAGAGGGAAGGTAAGGCCTCTCCCATAAGGAGGGCACCCTTCTTTTGAGACGGAGGAAGGGTTAAAAGAAGGGGCAGAGCCAGTCTTGATCTCACGCGGAACGGTTATGGAATATTTTTGTTGGTTGCACAGGAACAGACTAGTTATGGTTAGGTGAATCCCATGTATTAAAGTCTCTGTTAAGGTTAGGTCACATTTGTAAACAAAAATGCAAATTATGTGGTTACTGTGTAAAATTTTATAAAAAGTTTTTTATTATGTAAAAATGATAATAAATACGACCAGGGGTCTTACGTCCCTTATCCCAATGAAATGGGCTCATTGCAGTGTTGTGACATGGGGGTGTTTAGGTAATGGTAAGTATTCGTGGGACATTGGCGACTCCCTGGCCATATGTGATTGGAACTATTTGAAGATTTTGCTGAGTATGAAAGGAAAGGCAGTAGGTTATGTTTTTTTTCTAACACAATCAAACTTGAATTGTACAAATATTTAAAAATATATCAGCGGATAGGAAAGCACAAATTAAGCACTTTCTTTTGTAATCCTGAAGTGAGATGAAAACAAATTTAAAAAATATATATTAGTTTGATCTGTTTATTAGATTTATGCATAGGTTATACAGTTGACAAGCAAATACATTTTCATATAGAACTCGTAGGCAGTCCTCAAGACAGAGTGTTTAACAGAACATCGCAATGACATAAGTGCAGATCCGTCATCAATTATTCTTTTCCTAATATAGATTAACGTAACTAAGGCTTCTTATGCCATTTAAAGCACTCCGGCATTAGCAACTTTTCCTAATTGCAGTACAGAGTAAACATGCTATGCGTGTGCATGTTAGTTTCATGTATACAACTTGTTTGGCTTCACTCCACCATGTCACTTCAGTCAGTTAATTGATCAAACGGCCTTAATGATAACATAAAACCAATAACACACCCAAAAGGAGGGATAAGGGGGGAAAGCAGGAGCCCATATAGGTGGGTGAGGAGTGCTGTCTTTAAACATTGCAAAAGTTGACATTTATACAATCATACATTTGCATATATTATCAACGTGGTATTAACACACGGTGGTTTGAGGTGCATATAACATACCATATAGTCCAGGTCACATGGAAACAAATATTTTAATAGTATTGAAATAAATCATGACACTTTACTTGGTAATGCACAACTGATAAATATTCACTGAAACTCGATTTCTACAAGTTATCACTTGTACACTGTATAGTTTTACCAGTGAAACTACATGTCTGTGCAAATTTAGGGTCCATTTTAATGTAAATTACAGTGTGCTACCACACCATGCGTTCTGGGCGGCTCCTCCATTCTAGTGGAGGAGCGATGCCCCGCTAAAAAGTCCCAGAGATGAAAAAGAAAATGCTAATGAAGCTAATTCGTTACCATTTTATTTATGTCACCCCGTCCTGAACTGAGTGGCAGGAGGGGGGCACGGCTGCTACTTAATGGTGGGCTGCTTTTTGCACTAGTTTAAGGTGTGCATGTCTCTTTGGCTGGCTGTCTAGCGACGGTCAGTCGCACATGCGACCTTTAAACCTCTCAAACCAGCTGTCTTAAGACAGCTGGGTTGAAAGTAGGTGCAGGCATCCAGTGTTCTTGGGCGCGTCGATAGAGGCTGCTTCCTCCAATCAGAGTGCCCCTCTCATTAGCATAAGAGCAGCACCAGGACTGGCTCCTGGAGAGAAGATGACAGAGGACTTCGCCTCGTTGCAGGAAGGTAAGTGTTTTATTTTATTTAATGCATCATTTTTCCCCCCACCTGCTCCATCACCCTCGTGACATGCCAGCTGCCACTGCATGCTTTAGTAATATATTTGTGGCAGTGTGCTTGAAAATGTACCACCAGCTACATACCACACCCTTACCACTCTCCTGCTTAATGGGTGTGGCTCATTTGCTAATCTTGTTCTTTGTGTGATGCCCGGATTTCTAACAATCCCTATGACTTCAGTGATGTAATACTGATGGCGGCAGCCTCACTCTGAAAATTGTTCCAGCACCACTGCACCTGTGTCCAGAGAGTGAATGCTGACCTCTCCAGCAAATGCATTATTATACCCTAAAACATGCCGGGTATGCTTCAGGACAGATATACAAAGAAACTGGGTCCATACCGAGGACACAAACTATGTTCCAACTATTCACGGTCTGATTTTTTGCCGTACGACCTATGTACTAATACGACATGCTACATGATCTCAAGTTGGAGGGTGTTTCAGAGTACATCTTGAGTGTTAACCCTGAAACCAATCAGCATAGGTTGCAGCTTTTAGTTCCCAGGTGGAGATTTTTGGTATGCCGCAGATGCCTCAGACTTCCTGATGTGCATGTTTTTTCCTTAGACAATGAGGTGCAAATACCTAAAACACACAAAAAGATCCAGGCTGACATGAGTGTGCAGAGCACTTGGAGGGGAAAGCTATGTGATCAATCTTACTGCTGCATCGAGGATTACTTCTAGTGGGGCTGTTTAGATAGCAGGATGGCCTGTGAGCATTGATATCCCATATTACACCATTCACACTAGTGCATCGAACCTCAGTGGCGATGAAATCTTTTATCGATACAGTGTTCTCTTTGAATTACTCTGCCTTTTTTTCTGTCACAGGCATAGTTGGTGATGGTGGGGTGCTTCCCAGGTGCAAGAACATACCTAAGGTGATGTCGGGTGGCCTGTAATGTAGCAATCAAGGTCTAACTCGGAACCCAAAATTAGCTTTGGAAAAAATGTTCCAAGCAACCCCGCACTACAGAAGGCTGCAAGCAGAATGGGTCTGTAGGGTGTGTCGTAGTTGGGTTGTTGTATCCTATTGGGAAACAACCTTTACAACGCAACTATTACATCGCACTACACTTATAACGCAGGCATTACAACGGAACATCCTTTACAACGCATGACACTACAACGCATACCATTACAACACATACCATTACAACGCATGACACTACATCACATGTCACTACAACACAGGCATTACAACGCATACCATTACAATGCATGCCATTGGAGTTAGAATAGTAATTTTTAACCCCTACACTATCCAACACTTACCCTACTGTTGCACCCCCTGGAGTTAGAATAGTAATTTTTACCCCTATACTATCCAATACTTACCTTAAATGCAATGTAACAGTATGCGTTGTAATGGTATGCGTTGTAAAGGTAGTATGTGATGTAATGGAATGCGTTGTAAAGGTAGTTTTTTTAAATGCGTTGTAGTGTCATGCGATGTAATGGAATGCGTTGTAGTGAATGTTGCAATGTAAAAACTGCATTGTAAATGTATGCGTTGTAACGTCATACATTCATCCTATTTGGTCCGAAAGCAGCTTCTCAGTCAGGAACCTAAGGGGGAAATATCAGAGTGGCACCAGACTTCATTTTCAGCCTTGCCAAGATTCGACATAACAAAATTCCCGTGAGGCAGATGAGGGAGGGGATTTGTTTATTTAAATAAAAAGTTGGAGCTCCATTAATGTCGCTCAAAAATGTTTTTTTAATTAACAGCACACTTTAAATCAAATCGGGAAAACTGAGAATGTGACGGAAATTGCATTTACCCCCTGCTTTGTCTAGTCTTCAATCCTTCCCTATCCTCCTCCTCACAATTCCAATTATCATACCCTTCCAATTTCAGATTTAGCCGCAAATATAAAATTTCCTTTTATCAGTTCACATTCCCATTATGCATAAACCTTTTGAATTTTCAAACGCCATTAAACCCTTGGATGCACAAGACCTGCTCATCAATTATCCCAGGATCCCCTGGTGAAATGCGAACATGTAAGCAGTAATGCCTTGACTCAATGAGGCTTGTTAAAGAGAATAAGAGAGAGAGAGGAAGAGCGAGAGAGAGAGAGATACGGGTTTCAGGGGTGATTCCTATTTGAATATATTATCACTAGTAAAATGTGAATATTTGTCGAACACATAGGACTTTGAATGTACCAATGGATTGCACCAGCCAGTGCTGGCAGCTTGAAAGGACCAGAATTTGGGCTGGGATTTGTGGTTCCATCTAGGCCCATGGGACCAAAAAAACAATGGGCTCTTTCAAGCTGGCCCACTTCCCAAAAGGCCAACCCAACACTGTTCTCTGCCATTCCTGAATGCCTGTGTCGATAAATACCAAGCCCGCCTAATCGTATTCCCATCTCATGCCTCTTTTTCCAACCAACTACATGTCCTGTTTCTTTATCTTACTCCTGCAGATTCATTACCATCCTCGTTGTCTCCATTTGCACTCTTGTCCTATTTGTTTCTTCCTCCTTTATTCTCCTGTTACTGCCTTCTCCCACTCGTTCCGGATCAAATCCTAATGATGAAAAAGAAGTCCCAGTGCCCAAAAATGAGTGCCGGGGCCCAACACCTGGCTAAAATTAAGCACTGCCCCAAACCCTTGGACAGAATAGTATCTGTATCATCACAGTGGAGTGGTGTGGCTCACTGGTTAGAGGCAGCAGACCCGGAAGCAGAGGACGGCCTGGGACCAGGGTTCAATTCCCGATGCGGCAAGGTCGTGGACCAGGGCCAGCGGACTCGATAATTCTCGCCTCGGTGCCTACTCTAACCAGGGATCACACTTGTCAATTCTGGGCATTAGCTTGCCTCATCCCCAGAACGGCCCCCCACATTCGCTGGGGATGCCTGGTTTCACCTTGGAGATACCCAGGAGGGACCATCTCACAGGGATAGCCAGGACGGGTTCCCCAGCGGTCTACAGCGCCAGGACGCCTCAGGGCAGCAGTGCGCTTTACAAGACGCATACATTTACAGTGGAGAATATGGAATACAGAAAGGTGTAAACAAGGCCCAGCATGACAGATTTTATGTCTGGTACGCCTGCCCTTTTAGAGGCACAAAACTCATCTTGTAAATAATGTATATGATGGGCACAATGTGCAGCTTGCAAATGGTGCTGAACAGTACAGGTGCTCGCGTAGATCACGCTAATGAAGTTGGAGAATGTCACAAGCCTCCTGAAATATTTAGAGCAGTGGTTCCACGACCCCTTGTTTCTACTCAAGGGCTCCGCGACTGTTTAAAAAATGTAATGATATTAGCGGATTAATACAGTATATGTTCACACAAAAAGCAAAATTGAAAACTGACAAATGTAAAATGCTCTGCAAATGGTAGGAAATTGGAATTGAAGGGTAAAATTAAGTTAGTATCCTTAGCTTGATCGGTGGGAGCAGCAAAGGTTCAGCACGCAGAATCTTGTAAGTGTATATTGTGGCCTCAATTGTGGCCTCATTTGAAGCACTGGTATGCACGACAAAAAGAGGCCTTGCATTAGGAGCCCAAGACATAAAGTGATATACTATAGGCTAAGATATTGGTAATCTTTTAGAAAATAAAACTAAAAAGCTTCAACATTCCCATTAAGATTACTTTTGCATATTTTTGTTTGTGAATTAAATACATTTATTTATTTGTTTGATGTATAGTTGTTTCTTTGTTTGTGTTGTTTTGATGTTCAAATCGTAGAAACTGCTTGTGCTGGGGTCTAGGCTTCCAGTAGTGATCCAATGGGAGTCAACAGAAGTCAAAATGTTAGGAATCACTGGTCTAGAGTAATTATTATTTACATAACTGTACAGAGAGCACCGGGGCTATGAAACAGCTTTTAGTCGTCACAACAATTTTATTCTGTTTTCTTTTTATTTTAAAGATATTTTTTATATCGAGGAGCATCATACACTCCTTGAATACAAGACAGCAGTTGAAGTTTCTCAAAAGTATTTGTTGTTTCTCTTGTTATGTTATGCAATTTGTATTTGTGACTCACCCGGCGGCTATTATGGCGTTAAAGCAGGCAGGGCTGGACTGAGAACAGCAACCAGCCCTGGCAGGTTGCTGTTTGCCCGCCTTTCTTACAGGTGGTCGGCTCTCAGTGACAAAACCCACCCTTCTGGCCCACCGGGGAAATGCCAGGTGCCCGCTACGGCCAGTCTGGCCCTGAAAGCAGGAGTTTGTTTCTCTTGACACTGAAAGATCGCAGAGCAAATAGTGTTAAAGAAGCAGCAGGTCCTAACGGGGATAGAGAAGAAAGAACAAGCATTGGCATAGCCAATAGGTCTCGCCTTTGGGACCTTATGTGTTTAGCCAGAAC
Organism: Triturus cristatus; assembly: GCF_964204655.1. Lineage (NCBI taxonomy): Eukaryota > Metazoa > Chordata > Amphibia > Caudata > Salamandridae > Triturus > Triturus cristatus. The sequence continues at coordinate 1,224,853,011 of NC_140589.1, forward strand.
TTTTGGCTTTGTTGTAGAGCATTGTGGCTGCTGTGCATCATGTTGAAAAGTTATAATAAAAAGTGTTAAGCATTTTTGTTACCTTTATATAAACCAAGACGACATTATATACAACTAAACAACCTGATTAAAAAAAGATTTTAACATAAAAAATGTCTTCTAGTTTTTTTGTACTTGCACTGCTGGCAACTTTTTCCTGCCTGTTCTCATTCTTGTTTGTTATAATTTTTTTTGTTATGGGGAAGCGGGACATAAATAACGGGGGATTGGAGGTATGGAAACAGTAATTTAATTAGAACACGAGCAGAGGACGGACACTAGGGGAGAATCAACAGATGCCAGATTCCAAGGGCAGACTAACGTGATGCTTAGGTGATGTTTAGGTGATGCTTAGGTGATGCTTAGGTGGTGCTTAGGTGGTGCGATGAATCAAAATGGTGGTGGTGAGTGATGTTTGGTGCTCTGGTGGTGCCATTCTATGGTGTGGATTGGAGGTACTTTATGGATTGTGGAGTTGAAATATGTTTGGTGTGCAATTATGTGGTGTGTATTGGAAATGTGTGGAGTTGAATTGTGTGGCCTGGAACTGAGGTGTTGAGTGAAATTATGCTTAGTGAAATTGTGTTATGGTGTGGAGTGCATTTATTTTGATTGGTGGTATGTGGTATAGAGTGCATTTATGTAGAGTGTATTTATGTTGCATTGAGTAGAGTGCAATTATGTGGCATGCAATTATGTGGCAGTGAGTGGTATTATGTGGAGTGTATTTATGTTGCATTGAGTAGAGTGTAATTATGTTGCGTGTAATTATGTGGTACTGAGTGGTATGTGGAGTGTGTTTATGTTGCATTGAGTAGAGTGTAATTATGTGGCGTGTGACTATGTCGCACTGAGTGGTATTCTGTGGCGTGTATTCATGTTGCATTGAGTAGAGTGTAATTATGTGATGTGTAATTATGTGGCACAGTGGTATGTGGAGTGTATTTATATTGCATTGAGATGCTAAACGCTACTCTGTAAAAAGCCGAAGGTGGCAGAAAAGAGTTCATTTTGGGATTACTTACCACAAACAGCTATCGGTAAATTCATTCTTGGCATTTTTTTTTTTTTGCAGAGTTTTAAATAGCGCGAACTTGACCCGAATCCAATCAGGTATCAGAGCGCTTTACATAGCACCAGTTACGTTACATGAGGACACACATTCATTTTTGTTAGGCATGTGGAGATTAAGTGATTTGCCCAGAATCACAGGATGTGTAGCGTCATTACCGAGACTCGAACCCAGTTCAAACAGGTCCGAGGTCGAGCGCCCTAGCCGTTAGGCCAACTCCTCTCCCCATTCCATCCCTTCCTCCCTTAAACCTCCAGACTATGGTGGATGACCTCCTCTTAGGCAAAACACTACTTACTTGCCTCCAAGAAACACCAATCAAAGTCATTCTGTAAGTAGACACGACTAATGGCCTACCAAAGAAAGTTTAAGCACATCTTCCTGCATTAAGAGAACTGCACTGGTTCTCTTTCCTACTTCAAATCCTGCTACGTGATCAGGTATGCAACCAAATACCTCCGATTTTCCATGCCTGTAAAATCTGCCATTTATGTGGCGCCAGCACTAACAGAGTGCATTCCTGGCTGCGCAGGAAACCCAAAAGACTGTAAGAATGAACTTACCAATAGGTATTCTCTGCATAGGGACAGACTCTGGAGCAACCTCCCCTCGCAAGTTAGACTTGTTCCTTTGCTGATGATATTCGGGAAAGAGCTAATAAACCACTGCTTCGAACGCTGTACAATCTGAGACTACATCCCTTCCCTCTAGGGGTGGGCGGAATTTGCGAAATTCACTTTTGCAAATTATCGCGAAAATTTAAAAAATCTCTGCAAACACGCGGAAATATCGCGAAGATGCGGAAGTTTTTTTCCCACCCGTTCGCGGTATTATCTGCGTGGTTGCGGCTCGCCAACTTACCCATGCGGTTGTTCGCGGGCGCGGCCATCTTGTTTTCACTTGTCTCGCGGTGCATGATCGCGAGAAGAAAGACGTGATCGCGTAACGAATGACGTTACTGCGGGCGAGACAGCGCAAATGGCTACCAACAATCCAACATCTCGTGGAGAACGCGACCGGATCGGGAAAACTTGTCGGCGAACGTGGGGATTCAGGTAAGTCGATCGCGCGCACGCGAGAATGTATTATTTTACAGTGCGAGCAAGCAAAAAATTTCCGGTAAAATGCGGATTGCGGAAATTTTGACATTTTCGCGCTCTCCGCGGAACGCGAAAATGTCAAATTATCGCAATTTCCGTGAGCGGAACGGAATTTTAGCCCAGGCCTACTTCCCTCCATACCTCACTGACCTGCTGGGTTGCGTTTCGGATCTCTCTTCCATTTATACACGCTTCTTGCCCTCAGTTCTCATTTGTAAACATACTTGCATTTATTTGCAAATTCACAAGTCCAGCAGCAGGATCCTTACATGATACTATATACAGCTATTAGCTTCCTTTGGAGGGTAGACTGAAGCTTCGTAAGTACTACAAAAACTAATTCCCAAGATCCTGCTGAGGCCAATTATCCATATGTCCCTTTACCCCGCTCCTTCCCCATATCTGGTATGCTGGAGAATCAATCACAAAAGAAAGATCCTACAGGCCAGTTAGTAACTTTCTACCAGATACACCACCCAAACAGAGACGGAAAGGAAGATTTCAACCGTCTTAGCATACTTCACTCCCTCTAGCTAAAGGGATTGAGACAATAGTACTGCTGATGTTAGATTCGACCAGGTGATGGCAAAAAAAACCTTGGCTTGAAACCGGCACAGACTTTTGCAATTACAAACTGCAAAATATATTTTTTTTAACGTATGCAAATGCAGCTTCAATTTCTTGCAGAGAGCAAAAAAAGGCCTGCAGCAACACTGCCCGACAAAAAGTAAATAACATACTGTATGCACTACAACTGTAGACCAACTTAATCTAAACACAAATGGTTGACAGTTCCTTTGTAAAGCACTTCAGCATTAAGCAAAGTCCCAATTTTAGACGATGGGAAGAAAACACTATCAATGTAAAGAAAGCATACATTTTGATAATCACCTCCCAAAAAAGCTATTGCTTCCACACAGGAAAGAAACCACACATTACATGAGGAAGTGGCCCAGGTACATTGGCCAAACAGTCAACTCATAAAAACAAAACATTTGTCTTGGCTTATGACAGCATTCGAAATGTCTTCACTTCAGAGCTTTTAAAGTAGTGGCCTTTGAAAAATGCAGGAAAAATTTTTTTTTTAGTCATGTAATTTAAGACTTCGCAGGGATGACTTCAGAGGCTCTGGGAATGTTCTAACAGTCACAAGCACCTGGTGAACAACAAGCCCCATCGTCACCTTTGTAGCAACATCAACATGATAGTCACAAGCTAGAACGTCGAGTCAGATGGTGGGGTAATTAGCTTACCAGGCCTCGATACATTGATAAGAAGTGATCAAGAGCAGCGCTCTAAAGCACTGCATAAAATCATAAATATGTGCATCCAGATATCCTGATTGAATTGCGCGAGACTTATATTCTGTGCGTTTAATAAGACTCCATTAAAAAGGTTAACTAAAAAACTGGGAAAAGGCATGTGCCCATTAAAGATCCGTAAACCAGACTGATTCTGCTACAGCCCAACTGGGCACCAGATTACGTATGCCACAGGGAAAAAACAGGATGCCGCGCACATATTATCCCTCAGAACACTAGAGACATCCATCCATCGCCTCTGTACACAAGGAAAAAAGAAAGGCAACTTCATGCCTGAAAGTGGAGTCCTTGCTAACAAGAAGTGTAAACACGGGGCCTGTGCCCCGGCCGGCCAGCCTGACCGCCATCTGTTTACAATTAATGGAAGCGTGAGACGCGGGTGCGATAATTGGAAACAGATGGTGCTGTGTGGCAGGCTGCGCGTAACCACAAGCCGTAGGCCGTGGGCGGCTACAATACAGGCAAAGGTGGGACATGCACCCGCCTTTGCCCAATTGTGTGCTGTCTTTCTTAGAAAGACGCACGCAAAGACCAATAGCGTGGGAGGCAAAAACAAAACACACGCACGGGGGCGTGTGGTCCCAGTTGGAAGCCCTAACCAAATGCCTCGCAGAGCTCTGCATGCGCGCTGGCTCAGGCGAGACCTAAAAAGGGGATAGAGGTAGAAAGAAACAAGAGCAGGAAAGTTAAATAAGAGTGAGAAAATAGTCACCGCTCATGTAAAAAAATCTAAAAGCAACCTCACTTTTTAGGTCTCGCCTACGCAGCGCGCATGCACTGCATAGGAGAGAGACATTTAGCCCTCGGCACAGCTTTGGGGGCAAAAACTTGCACGCGTTGCATTGCTTGCAATGGCAACGCGTGCACGTCTGGCGATTCCGTTGCGGGAGCGAGCAGCACCATATGGTGGTGCCATATGGTCGCAATCATCGCGCCTTGCTGCACACTCCCGCAAGGGAATCTCGCAGGCCTCCTCCCCCTGCTGCCGCGCGAGGCGCGCGCTTGTGCTGGTCGAATGCAAGGCGAAGGCAATCGGATGTTGGTATTCATCTGCAGGGAGGCGGGAGGTAAGACCCTCTCTCAGGAACCTCCCGCCTGATTAGGGTTGGTTGGTATGTCTGTTTTCTATGTGGGATGGCAAATCTATAGGGTTTATTATATTTTGCCATGGTTTATGGTTATAAAATAGTGCATGGAAGGGGAAGACCCGTTTCTATCTTCACATGTTGAGTGGTTTCTTCCGTGGGCACACATAAACCAAGCAGTGCACTGTAACTAAAGCTCCCTGATCCTGGAATACGAGTTTATTAGCACGCGGGCATGGGTTGCGGACTGTAGTAAACAACATTGCTACTAGAACCATGTCTCCGGTTAAACAATATTCTAGTTTACAGCTTGTTTGATTTGGAACTCGAGGCACAGATAATATTGCAGCATGGTCCACATCATCTCTGTCATCATGGTAAATAACGTGACACCAGTTTGGTGCATATACTATTTGTGAATGTAGGTTGTTCGAAAGTGATTTAATGCAACCCCGAAATTATGGTAATTGCAGAGGACGTGAAAGAAAGGCGCAGGAATGTTTTTTTTTCTTATTGTAACTCTTAAAAACATAGTCATTTAATACACAAGGTCCTATTGGAGACTCCTGCGGTACCTGGGGAGAAGTGCAGCCGGTGTAGTGCTAGTCTCACAACTTGTCTCTGCCACGTAAGCTGTAATCAAGTAAATATTGCTACAAAATAAGCTCAGCACACACAAAACTGGTTTTACAATCAATGTATGCAGCTATTCAGCAAAGACCAGCGGTCACAGGCAGACAAACAGTGCTAGGCCTGGTGAGGGGCGGAAGTATTTTCCGTGGGTGCTGAAGAGGCCGAAACAAGTGTATGAATGAATAAATTAATTAATTAATTCTTTTAGACAAGTGTAACTTTAGCATTCTGTTTCCATAAAAGCCTCTTTTTCCTGCTCCCTAGGCAAGGAAGAGCCTCCGTGTAATATGTCACTGCTCAGAAGCGACCATTTTATCATGCACTGTTCTGTGTTTCTGACAGTATGAATTTTAGGTGACTAAAGCCTTTGTGTGTTTTGTGATTGCTTTTTGTCAGATTCTCAGCAGCCATGGTTTAAGCGTCCATCCTTGCTCTCGGCCTTCTAAAAAACAAGCAGTGGCATAGTCAATAGGTCTCGCCTTTGGGACCTTATAAGTGTTTAGCCATGTAACAGTTGATGGTGTTGCACCAAGGATATTGTGCTGCATAACTAAATCCTTATAAGGTCCCAAAAGCGAGACCTATTGGCTATGCCAATGCTTGTTATTATTAGCAGAAATCATTAACTAGAAATGAATGAAATTGGAATTGGGCAGTTATATATAAACTAAGGCACATTTATAGTTTTTTCATGTCAAACACAAATAAATAACTAATACATTAAGCTTTTTCAGTCTGCCTACTTGGGTTTGTTGGAGTAGCGAGGTATCATTGAGTTAAGACAATTAGGCAGCTATTCATGGAACCTTTTGCGTGCCCATTTTGAAGGGAGACTTGCAAAAAAGTTCCATCAGAAGGTGCAGGTAAAGGTCTTGGATTAATTTGTGGATATTTGCAACTATGCAAAATCCTTATGAAAGTTGTACCAACTGCAAATTTAGTGTTAGGAATGGCAACATGGGCGTTGTCAGTGGGGCAGAGGGCTGGTGTCTCAGAACTGGGATGGTGCAAAGACTTACAGTACTCCAGGTAAAACAGAAATGTTGCTATCAGAGAAATACCCATAAAATACAGGGAGCAATGCTTAATTTGTAAAACAATAAGTGTCAGGGCCCTCATCAGGGGGCCACTGCAGCTTGCACCATGTATTGCCCCAAACAACACAACTATGAACCATCACACCTACAGGTTTAGCAATTCAGAATATTCCAGGCCCCCAAAGCTATAAGAATGGCTTGGGCGGCATATATTAGTAGTTTTGAATGTATGTTGAACTAATAAACAACTGTTATCGTTCTCATCTCCAAATTACACAATGAGTGCCACCATGTGGCAGGCTGCATAAGCACCGGATAGCACCGGCTCAAATTAAGCATGATTCTTTGGGCCTTTTGAATTTATTTTGTGCTGCAGCTAGGTTGTGTCCTATCACCTGGGCCACAGGAATTATAGTGCCAAAATATGTAGAGGGTTGGCAAATTTATGCAGCAGGAAAAGCAAATGATGTGGTAAATGTGAGAGAATCTGTGACAGCATTATTTTGTTATTTTCTCATTGTAGCACTACTAATACTGTCTGAGCAAAATTGAAACTCAATATACCAGTTTAACACTTGGATACAGGAATCAGATACTGAATGATTGTTCCGTACCACATTTTGGTATTTTTGTAGCATTTGACCGATTTCAGATAGAATTTTTTTTCTGGTGAAATCTACAAATTATGCAACAGATGGTGGATTATATGGCTAATATGGAAAATCCATAAGTATGCCGAAAAAGCAACAGCTGCAGAATCACATAATTGCAGTGACCCTGCCTATCGCTGCTGTCCTACCTCAACTTATTGATGTGCCAGCCCTGATTGGAAACTGCAATTTTGTGGATATTAAGAACATCCCTCAGTGTTTTTGCTCCCAATGTGTGCATTTAGCTGCAGTACCAAAAAACAGACAGATGTAAATGTGCCAATTAGTATTAAAAAACAGACTTGCAAGCACATTTTTTTCAGTGTAGGAAGATGAATTTTTATGCCTCAAAAATATTTTCCAACTGGAGAATAAAAATGAAAATTTTAAGGAGCACATACACCTTAACCTGAGCCTAAAACATGGAATCTCTGGCACTTCTGTGTGTTATATATGGGATAAAGTGTCGCTTGCTGCAGATTATATGATACTGCATGCCACAAAGCAGCTCATTGACCATACAGAGGAATGCAGGCAAAGACAAAGGCATAGGTCCATTATAGGGTCATGGAACTCAAGGTGATTTGCAATATTGCTTTAATGTAAGGCAGAGGCAGGGTATTTTGGGCCAGATGTACAAGTCTCACATTTTGCGACTCGCAAATTGCGTTGCTTTGCAACTCGCAAAATGCAATTTACAACAGTGTTACAGACAGTTAGTGATTCCTAATGGGGGTCGCAAATTGCATGCTTATTACTATTCATGAGGCATGCGCAATTTGCTACCCCATTAGGAATGGCCAGTACTCACAGGGATGGTGGCTTGCTGGGGTCAGCAGACCACCATGTCTGTGACTGCTTTTTTAATAAAGCAGTTTTTATTTTTTAAATGCAGCCTGTTTTCCTTAAAGGAAAACGGGATGCATTTAAAAAGAAAAATTAAACTTTTCAGTTTCATTTTTTAAGGGCAGGCAGTGGTCCCTGGGTTGCCTTTAAGAAATATTTTCATACGCACTCACAAAGGGGAAGGGGTCCCCTGCTGACCCCTTCCCGTTTGCGAGGGGTTTACCACCTACTTGAAGTAGGTGGTAAACTGTGAGTGTTTTGCGGCCACAAATACGGTTGCAAAACAATAGTACATTGCATGGAGACTCACTATTAGGAAGGGCCGCCCCTTCCTAATAGCGAGAGTCACAAACGCTATTTTGCGAGTCAGTGACGTTTGTACATGTTAGGACCGTTTTTTTGCAGTTGCAAACGGGCTGATCTCCCGTTTGCGACCGCAAAAAAACGGTCATACAGCTGGCCCTTTATTCCTTATAGTAAATGGAACACTATCACTCTTCCTACCAACATCTTAAATCCTTTGGTCTTGCTCCTCCATATAAAAGGGAAAGTATGGTTGCAGACATGAAAAATATAAACAGAATCTGTAGTGCGAAATTAAACACACCAAAAAGTATAAGTACTTTTTGCAAAAACATAGAATCAATGTAATGTAAATCATATTTAAAAAAAAAAAGGTTTACCTCAGAATGATTATTAACACATAACACATGGCTTCTTTCTTCCTTAAACATGTTGCCATAATAGTCTCTTTTCTGGTTGTTACTGTTCATTTTAGAAAAACAGAATATAAGCAAGAAAAGCCAGTTCTCCTTTTTCTTCTTTAAACTGCAGTTATAAGGATGTTCCATCACCTTCCATTCAGCTTGACTGCTGATACTGACAATGGGCATTATGACGTCACAGCGGTTGCCCCTGGACAGAGTTAGCATCATTATTTCATGGAAAGATCTCCTGTAACAGCTCATGGGTTGGAGCCCACCCTATCACTGCAAACTTTACATCTGGGTGAGGAGCAGGTTGAGCGGGAAGCATGCCACTTCAGAGGATGAGGGTGTTACCTTCTTATAACATAATGTAAGAACAGTATGGACCTTTTTCTCGATTCCTCCATATTTTCAGGCCTGTCATATCTGCTGTGTGCATATTCTCTAATGGTAAATACAGCATAGAATGCAACCAACTACAAAACCTGTGCTTGGACCTGAAATTGATGCAAACGTGGTCTCACTACCCTCTTCTAACCCACAGATGAAGTTGTGGATTGGCAGAACTCTCTTAATACAGCCAGGCCACACAAACATCTATTCACTAAAGCTCCTTTATCGACCTCATCGGAATTATGAGATCCACTGGAATACTGGGATCTGTTAGTTTTCACCCAGAGATTCTGGCTGTAAAAAGCTTCAGAAATCTGTGGGCAAATTCCAGCCAAAATATGGAACTTCGAGAAATAGTCCTAGAATTACCAATCCCCATAGTAATTTCTTACACATTCAGACACACGTTTAGTTAGAAGGTCAGTGGCGCACTGGTTTGGTTTCACATAATCCCATGAGAACACAGTGGAACAAGGAACATCCTGTGCATTTTGCTGAAGATTTACCAAGCTTTTCATTTAAACCAAGTAAAATATGTTATCTGAATACTTCTCCTGAGATCTCAAGAAATCTCCTCAAAAACAAAAGTTAAGAACCCAGATGGGACATGCTACTGTGAAGTCAATTCTGGCCCAGAGAGCGAAGTAGTGAAGGTCTCTTAAAATGGGAGTATTGCCATGTGATTATTTTGCTCCCTTTTTCAGGCACACGCAGAAGAACGTAAGATGGTTATGAGAGGCATCGCAGAGGTTTTGGGGTTGGCTAGCTAACATGGCATTGCAGCAAACAAGGTGAGAAAAAGCCCGAGATTCTGTTCTGAAATAGGTTTGTGCTCTTATATGATTGAGTTCCTGAGGAGAGAGATTTGGCAAGAGGCAGTTTTGGCCAGCTGTAGATCATTCAGGATGACCACGAGTATTGACTCAGTGCACTGGTATGGCCAGAATGTGCGCTACACAACTTTAAAAAACGATTACGATTCAGATGGTGTTGAAACCGTGTTGCCATGTTTGACTCTAGAATCCTTGATGCCAATAGTAAAATGAGCTATCGTGAAGAAATTTTCCGGTATTGCCAGAGGAAGACTTTTTAGGTCAAGCATTCGAGACCTCTTGTATATACTTTAGTATATATTTATATGTGTATTTACTTTGTGGGCTCTGGAGATCAGCCCTAGGACATGTCTGCTTCCGCTTAGGGACTTTTTTTCTGTTCAACTGCCTCTATTTAACTGCCTTGATAGAGAACGACCAATGGAGGTCAGTAAAATACCAGAATTGCTTTCTGCTAAGGGACTTTCTTTTTTTAATTTTTCTGGCAACTGCCTCTATTGAACTTTCTTGATAGAAAACGACCAGCAGAATTCAGTAAAATACCAGAATCACTTTAGCATTCTCTAGATTCCAGTCCATTAAAAATGTCTCCAACGAGCACCCGTAGACTATAAAAAAAAATTCAAATCTTGTATTTTCAATGAGCTTTGGACTATTCCATTTCCAGCTGAAAGGCAATGTTTCTCTCCACGAGTTTCCATACCTGGCGTGTCACGCAGTTTGGTGCTTACTTTCCCTCCATGTTAAAGAACAGTAGATGTTTCAGCACCCAGGCTAATGTGCTGCATAGCTAAATACATATAAGGTCCCAAAGGCGAGACTGATTGCATTGCAAATGCTTGTTTTTAGCATGGGCACCACCAGTAGCGGTCAATTGAGATAAATGCTCTACATGTGAAGCACTGAGTAGTTCATCATATTACCATCTCAACTCTAAGGTCCTCATTATGAGTGGATCATATAGACCTGATTCTACCCACCCCTGGATTGATCGATACCGGGGTACTGGGAGTGGGGACAAATCAGTTGAATACAAATTGGATCCTGAAGGTCCCTTTCAAAATAAGAAATTACTTTGGGGATTGGTAATTCTAGGACTATTTCTCGAAGTTCCATATGTTGGCTGGAATTTGGCCACAGATTTCTGAAGCTTTTTGTAGCCATAATCTCTGGGTGAAATGAACAGATCCCAGTGTTCCAGTGGATCTCATAATTCCGATGAGGTTGGTAACTGCTATAACTAGCCCTACTGAAAATAAGAGGCCATTCAGAATGTGGACCCCAATGATTTCTGCTGCCTATTCCATTCCACTTAGTGCTTTCCACTACGTTATATGTTCGAAGTCTATTAGTATACTAATTTACATTAAACTGGTAATAATGTGGCCACTTCTAATGTTATAGTAGAAATATGAGGGGTTATGGATCATAACTACTAATGCATTCAATTTCTCATGAATGCTCTAATTCTTATAAGAAACTTTACAAAAATCCATGTTTCGCCACCACAAATGGAAGAAAATTAATATTAATTAGGACTTACTAAACCATGTCTCATTGTTACCCCAGACTTTAGAACATGTTTCTTTAGCTTCTCATTTTGCCCTGAATGTAGGTTTCTACCCTACAATGACATGATCTCACGATTTGCACCAGGAATAAGAAACTATTTAAACTTTGTGTTAGAGAAGTCTAGATAATTCCTGCATCCTTTCTAATGATAGGAACAACACTGTTTCACACAAACCACCTCTGTCATCAAACAGATGCTCTCTACCAACCTATACATGCTGCTCCGCCCTCTGAGGCAATCTGGGAAGTTGCCAGTTTCAAGTAACTCATCCAGGTCATGGATTTGCTTCAGGGCTGTATCCACAGAATGGGAAAGGCAGCACACTAGAGCTCACCAGCTCCCTTCTCTCTGTGGATGATGTCAACTTAAATTACCGGGAGGAGGCGGCCCTGGAACATTCTCTGAACAGCATTCAATTAACCTGTGACCACTACCAACTCAACGGATTACTCACCTTCTCTACTACAAATTGTCATCACCCCTTTTTCACAACCTAACAAGCCCTTGTGGCTCAAACAACCTCAGCAGCCAGCTAAACCCTACCAGGAAGTAGCACTAGGCTGCCACCTGCTGGCTGGTTTTTACCACGGCGGTTTCCTCTATGACACACAATGGATACTCAACAAGAACAGCTTTCATGGTATTCACCTCAAAACAATAGTCTTAACGGTGCAAGTTATCGTTAAGGGGTCATAGTTTACTTTAGATCTGCCAGTTTCTATAGATGATTGAAACATGTATGGTCTCATGACTTGGGAGGGAGACTCACATTATTTAGGTCTGGCTTGACAGCACAGCTGTCATCTGACCTTATGTGATAAACAGAAAAAAGAACTTTAAGAAGCACTCCTGAGGGAGGGGGTTTGCTCTCCACCCACATCCTGGCTTCCTTGAGTAAATCATTTGACTTGATAGACGCTGTGTGCTGATATCAATAAAGAGAGGTTTTTGCCCTCCAATTGGGACTTGAGCATTTTCAGCTGACCGTCAGGTTCAAAGGTAATAAAATGTCATTGCGTACAGGTGGGCACCCTCAATGATGCAGCCACACATCAGAAAGGCTGGAGATCATCTTTCCTTTATAACTATGCCACACCTGCTGCCACTCACTTCACTTCAATTTTTCTTTTATGTTTATACTCTGTGCAAGGGGGGATGGTGGAAGGGGCTTAGGCAGCTTGAATGGGGTGAGGTCCGCCATCGGTACTACTGGTGCTGCAGAAGCTAATCAAGAATCCAACGCTGCAGCTGCTGGAGAATGGCGGTCAGCTCCCTTTGGCTCATGTTGCCCCTGTTGTCTCCGCCGTCTCTCACTGTGCCCTACTCCTGCGCCGCGCCTTCCCTTTCCACTTCTGTATGCCGTATAGATGTCCTTCATTTTGCCCCCGTTGTTCTAATCTTCTGACGCTGCCTTCTACTCTTCCACATATGGCAACATTAAGGGCCAGATGTACTAAGGTTTCCTTTGCCTTCCTTAAATAGCGACTCTGTAGGAATCGCTATTTAAGAAATGCAAAAGGATATGTACAAAATGTGTGATTCCCTAATAGCGATTCCTACAGGTTACGAATCGCTATTAGGGAATCGCAAATAGAAAATGCCACTGCATTCCCGCCTAAGGGTGAAATGGGAAATGGTTTGTATTTCCTAAATTGTGATATCCTAATAGGAAATCGCAATTTAAAAATTCAAAGCCAAGGATGCCTCTGGGCTTAAGGCACCCCTGGAGGCACTCAGAATTTCCTAGTGCACATGAAAGTTCACATGAAAGTGCACAAGTGCGCTAGGGGCCTATGTGGGATTCATGTCACAATAAACAAAAAATCTATTTTAATGCATTTTTTATTTTGCACATGGCTACCATCAATTGCATTTCCTAAATGCCCAATTCGCATTTTGGAAATGCTTTGTACATGTGCTTTAGGAATCTCAAATAGGTAATCCCTATTTGTGATGTCTACAGCGTAGAATTCGTTGATTGCTTCCGGTTTTGGCTCTTTGTATATCTGAAAATGCCCTTTAGCATTTCGTAATAGACCGAAATAGCGATTCGGCCTGTTAAGAAAAGCTAAATGGCTTTGAACATCTGGGCGTAAGCTTGCTAAACAGTTTCAGTGCTATGCAGATTTTGTGCTATGCAGAGCTGATGCTATGCAGATTCGGTGCTATGCAGATTCGCTCGGCTCTTCATAAAATGTTATCTCATCTTTCTATTTCATTCAGTGCTTCTGTGTAATTTACTGTGTAATTTACTATTCTAACTCCAGTCCACGTTGCAGTAGGGAAGGTGTTTGGATAGTAAACTACACTATTTCTAATGTTAGCACGCCATCTAGTGCAAGTCGATGTAAAGACTTGCGTTGTAAAAGCATGCGCTGTAACATCGCATGCGTTGTAAAAGTTTTGTTGTAATGGTAGTGCGGTGTAAAAGTTGCGTTGTAAAGGTTGTTCCCCGCCTGAGGAGACTCGAATCAGTTACAGTCGAAATACCGATCCAGGATTCTCCTGAGGCAGAGCTAATGTGATCTTTCATATTCTTATCCGTTCAATTCAAATTCATAAAATGATAACACATTATTGCTTTGTGAGCTAACGCTGGTGGAGACGCACAACATGCACGTTTCTATGAGTACCAGGATCGTTGGGATGAAGATCATGTATAGTTTCTTTGTATCGAGCAGTGGCGTGTTGTAAAATGTACCCTCCCGCAAAATGTGATGAGGGGCCCCTGAGTTGCCCATATCTCACAGATATTCATCATTCTTCGGCTGAATAGGAACCCTTGAAAGCTGGGCCCCCGGCACCACAGGGGTTGCAGGGGCCTGCATTATGCCCCTGTACCAGTTATTTTTATAATGTATTTTTCTACATTTTCACTTTCAGGTTCAGCGGCGGCTCCTCCGCTATGGCGGAGGGGCGTCACCACCCTGCTGACCAAAAATAAAATGATAATAAACAGTATTATTAACATTTTATCTTTTTTCCAGATAGAGTTGAGTCTTTGGGGGCGTGACCATGCCATGACAGGCACAGAAGGGGAGTGGTGGGCAGCACCGCAGTCAGTGCGCATGACAGTTTGGACGGCCGTTTTAGGACAGCCAAACCGGCATGCACATTTACATCTTCCCAACCCGAGCTGCAATACTGGGTGGGGAGAACAGCAGGCGTAGGCTCCCAGTCCCCTTTGGAGCGCAAAAGAAGCCAGCTCGGGCCAATCCCAGCGCCTCTCTCATGCTGGTACCAGCATGAGAGAAGCGCTGGGATCGGCCATAGTGAGTCTGGGAGCATCAGCATGTACACAGCAGGAAGGAGAAGAGTGGCAGAGAAGCGATCAGTGAGGTGCAAGTAAGTTATTTTCTTTTTTTGTTTATCTTGTAGACCGTCCATCCCCCATACGCTTAACCCCTCTCCCGCCCGCCACTCTGCCACAAGACCAGCAGCCACTGTTCAGATTTCATAATAAAAATATTTTCAATTGCTGAATTTACAAGACAGAGTTCCTGCTTTTTACCCAGTGGTGTTGGAGTGATTTTCGGCGTGGAGGGAGTTGGGAATGCTCCCATTAACGTTACGTTACCGAAGTCATTGTGATTGTTAAAAAATCAAGCGTCACACAAAGAACAAGTGTATCAAATGAAGCACTCCAATTCAGCAGGAGAGTAGTAAGAATGTGGTATGTAGCTGGTGGTGCATGTCAAAAATATATTACTAATGCCAATATAATAATGTGCATAAACGATAATGTGTGGAAATCCGGTTTCAGCAAATATTTATCATTTGGACATCACCAAATAAAGTGTCTTCATTTGTTTTGGATCCTACTAAAATCTATTTGCTGTGAAACGGCAGAATTACAAAAATGTAAATGTGCTTCATTCGTGCTTTATCAAATGCTGTGTTCTCACTGCTTAATTTGTAAAAAACAATGTAAGTGCCAGAGGCCTCATCAGGAGACCACTGCCGCTTGCACCATCTATTGCCCCTTCCAGCGCTGCCAATAACAGTACCAACATAATTACTACCCAGTAAACTCCTACAAGTGTGACAATACAGGCTATTCCAGATGCTCAACACTATAAGAATGGCTTGGGCGGTAGGTATTAGTGTTTTTTAATGTATATTGAATTAATAAACAACTGTTGTTCTCATTTCTAAATTAGACAGACAGTACCATCATGTGGCAGACTGTCATAAGTCCCGGTGTAGACAATTAGGTGCCAGTGCCGAGCACCAGAAAACACCGGCTCAAATTAAGCACTGTTTGTTCTGAAATATTTGTACAGTTTATTTACCTATATTTACATGTTATTGTGTGTTACAAAATGACATTCTACGGCCTCTCCTTTCACACTCCCTGTACCCCAGAAAGATGGTCAGATTGTTCACTTTACAAAATCCTCTAACTTTGTAGTAAGTGAAAGAAAAGTAAACACAACCGTACTGTTGGCAAATTGGTATTTTAAGCATGGCAGGTCATGCAAGTTAAGAGTGCCTGCAGGAGCCTGTGGCCAGTGGAAGGACTCTAGCCACAGACAGGAAGCCGTACTTGGTCCATGCTCCGCAGAAGGGAAATGCAAGAAGCCCCAGGGGAAGCCGAGATGAGGAGGAAGATCTGACAAATAAGAAGCAAGGACAGAAGAGTGACGTCGGAGCCAACCAATGATAAGTAATGATAAGTAACAGGCAGGCTAAGCCCATTTTAAGCTTTGTTTATCACAAGAGATTTTGCAAGCACAGGGCAAGTGCTAACCAGAGATGGTGACTTTGGACCAGGTTCAACATTCTGAGCAAATTCTTTTATCTCGCTGTGCCTAAAAATGGCAAGCATTTGCAATGCAATAGGTCTCGCATTACTGAAAGTTTGAGCCACTGGCATTGCTAATACTAATGCAACGCCAATAGCTCAAACTTTCAGTAATGCAAGACCTATTGCATTGCAAATGCTTGTTTCTCCCAGTTCAAAGGGAGGTTTCTGATTGACAGATAGGGAAAGAGAGGAAGGCTGGAGGGACGATCTGAAGGAGGAGGAGCATACATGCACACACAGAAGAAAGAGGGGGTGGGTGCCGAAGCAGGGAAGGAGCGGGTGCTGAGAGGGAACGGGAAAAAAGTTTAATGAGATTCAGGAGGGGAAGGGAGGGGTTTGTGCGCCCTGACGCTTGCATACCTAAAATCAGTATGTCCAGCCCTTTGCTTTGCATTGTATCAGAATATAGAAGTGCAAGTCTGCAAAGATAACGCAGTGAGTAATGTGCAAGTGCTCATTATTTGTATGAAGTCTGCAAGTTACAAGTTGGAATTTAAGTAACTTTGCACTGCTGTTTATCCATATGAAGGCGATAGAATCAGGGCTGTGTATGTAATGGTAATCATCAGTTCATTTTACTATATCTATAGCACAGCGATGCTGCGGGCCTTTGCAAGAAGGCACAGTATACAAACTAAATTCTTTTATAAACATTACTCATGGAATGAAGACTGTTTTCTAGAGCCTGATGAGAATGAAGGGGAGTAGAGGTGGGGAGGGGTGTGCTGCTCCTGCAAGTGGGCAGGTTAAATCTTAAACCTCAGGCAGTTCTGTAGGCCCAGACCTGTGTGGGGCGAGTGACGGCCCAACTCCAGCACATGTGCGAGATGTCTCTTCTATGCATCAGCATTAATTCACGAGCCTGGGGCCCCAGCAATGCTCAAAGTCCGCTTGACGTTGTTTGTGGGTTTTTCCTCCTCCGCACTGCTGCTTGGATTGAGAAACCTGAACAATGCTTCACAGTTTAATAGTTCTGAAGATGTTGGATGGACAAGAGTGTCTGAATGCTGTATGTGCTTTAGTGAACTTCAGCCAACTCACAGACAGCTAATTCCCCCCGCCATGCACATTATATCAGTGGGAGTTCGACGTGCTGGCTTCTGGAACAAGCGGAACAGGAGGTAAAAGCGGGTCTGAGTTTATTTTTTGCATCGTGCTTTCAGTTTGAGTGAAAGCGCAATGCAAAAAATAAACACGCGCCGCCATTAACAAAGCCCCTGTCCTGGCTGCGCACGTCCTGCAGACATCTGTTTTGCATTTAGTATAAGGAACACTTTATTGCGAGCAAACGCAAGCAATTAACTTACAGCCGCAATAATAACAAACAGGGAGAGCGATCGCAAAAGTGAAAGTGATCGCTCTGAGAAAACAAACAAAGCCGCGAGTGGTGCGCGCGCACACGCCACAGCGAGCCATGTGGTTTCAATTATCGCGCCCGTGTCTGGGCATGATAATTGAAACCACATGGCCGGAGGTGTGCGTAATAGACACCAATTGGCCATGGGCAGAGCAATGCACCCGCCTTTGGCCAATTGCGTGCTGTTTTTAATAAAAAGATGCACGCAAAGGCCAATGGCTTGGCCCAAAAGGAAAAGCACACGCACGAGCGTGTGCGATGCCTAAGGAGATTTTGAAACCCCTATAAGAGGTCTCTCGCTGCGCGAGCAGTGCTGCCCACTGCAACGCTAGGCGCGAGACCTAAAAAAGAACGTGGCCCTGCGGGATGCAACTGATGCTCATGTAAAGTGCTCCCATACCTTCGGGTCGAGTTCACGCTATATAAAACTGCACAAAATAATGATAAAAATACTTGTGGAAGTAGGCTTCCGACTCCTCCCTTCAGGAACTGTTTTGTGAATTAAGACCATAAATGTTGGTGATTCCAAAATGACTTGTCAAGTTTCTACTTTACTTTCTCCTGCTCGTTATTTTTTTACTCCTCACCCAGGGTTTCGTGCCATCCTTCATTGCCATGTTCATGTAACTCATCCTCTCTACCACTCGTTATGCAGGCCACCTCAATGTACTTTGGTGCCTTGTGAAGTACAATTTTGAGCCTCTCTGCCTCCCATTTTTGGCAGACAGGCAGCAACGCTCCTTCTCATAGAGCTCCTACAGAACGTCCCCGACCTACAGGTGGCGCAATAGGCAACCTCATGGGCATCGAATATGCCTGGCTCGCTTTCGATCTAAACTGAGCAAAATAAAAGGTTAAAATAGTGAAGTAACAAAGGTTGCTGCACATATTTTTTTGTCATATTTGTCTGACCAAATTTAAACTTTCTCTTTTGAAAATGCTAAACACAGCTCTATTCCATTTAATTTTGGCTCATCATTTGCATATTATGTGTTTGCTTTCATCTTTTAATATCTTCAGGCTGTTGTAGCATAGTAACCAAAGCCTCTGGTGCCCAGCTGAAAAAAAGAAGGGGCCAGGCAGAAACTCTTTGAACTAAATTGAATGTTAGTCAGCTGACAATGCCACATCGCGCAAAAGAGTTGCTGTTTTCCACAATGCTGTGGAGGCCACATGAAAACACTGGTGCACAGAATCAAGCCTTTCACCAGAGATAAGCGACAGAGGTGTGTGTGCCTGCGTGTGTGTGTGTGTATGTATGTATGTATGTATGTATGTATGTATGTATGTATATATATACTAGAGATCAGTTACATCGAGCACACAAAGAGGGGGGAGATTTGTGGCCAGGAGACAGAAAAGGGGACAAATGTAAGGGAATCAAAAGGTTACAAAAAAGTGGTTGTGCTGGTAATGTCCACAGCATAAGCCAATAACTCAAGTCTTATTACTACAATAACTATTGTACATAATCAAAAGTTATTGACCAATACTCCAGGCGTTAACAGGTGTTAATTGTCCAGTGTACTATTAAGACCCTGTGCCAAAGATAAAAGGTTAGCAGCAGCAGTTGGGGCCTGATTATGATGCGAGTCATAAAACCTCCGACCGTAGATCAGAAGCTGTCTGACTCACATCATAGGTTTCACTTTCGACCACCGCATAACAGTGCCGGCGGTCGAAAATGAAACCAGCCGGTCATACCGGCTGAGCCCGTCAGCCTGTCGGAGGCCCACAGTAATCCATGAGGACGGTGTTTCCGCCGTCAGGATTACAATGTCGGTTTCCTACAGGCTTCTCATGTCGGGCTTTCTGACATGGAAAACCTGTAGGAAAGTAATTTTGGGGGCCCCTAGCAGGGCTCCTAATCTTCTGCGGCCTTCGGTTGGGGGTCGAGAATCCCTGCACCGTGTGGCAGGCACCTCGAGATGCCTGCCACATGGTGCAGGGATTAACAGAATCTCCCATTTCTGTATGGGAGCTTGTGCTACAGCCGGTTTACATACGCAGTACAAGCTCCCTTAGAGAAATGGGAGTATGCGACCGCACCATGTGCAGTCGCATCGTAATACTGCGGTCTGGACCGCCGTCTGGGGGTCGGTCGGTCCAGAATCCGCGATGATGTAGTTCGGAGGCAACGCCAACTGACTTCATAATCAGGGCTTTAATGTGCAGCAGTGTGCAGTCAGTAAGTCTATTAGCACCCATAAAAGTACACACACACACACCTACAAACAAATAAAAGCCATTTTCTATCTACTCGTTGTCCTGGTTTACACTTTCACTCCCCTCGTGAAATATTAACAGCTAGGCATGCACATACAAGTAGTTTATGCCTGCAAGCCAAGTCTAATAATAATACTATTATTAAGGAACATTGTAACACTTGTATTCTTCGGCTACGTACATCACAATAACATGTTTATATTACTTATCGAGCAAGGCTATAGGAGAACTCTGAATTACTAAGGAATCAGCAACGGAACTCTTCGGAATTCTCCAACGAGTAGCTAATGATCTACTGGTAGCTTTCCAGCTACCTGTAAGTAGTTCTCCTGTGTGCAGTCCAGCCTACTAAATTAGAAGTTTTTGCTTTGTCGAATTAGTATATGTATGCCAAAATCGAAAGGTGTGTATTCAAAACAAAAATGTGTGTATTTTCAGAACTCATAATATCCTAAATATATTGAAAGCTGATATTTGAATCATAAATCATGAAGCATTGGGAAACTTATTACGAATATTCGTGCCAGGGGCTTTGTAGCTGTGGGTGTTATGTATTATCCTTGTAGAGGCATTCCAAATTAACAACAACTTTTTTACATCACTGCTGGCAATGCTACACTGACGGTATCGCAGCTAGTAATCTTGCATACCGTACCCACAAATGTAAACTTGTCTGAATAATATTAGTAGCTTGAGATGGTTTTTATTGAACATAAGTAGCTCTTGTCAATAAAAAGGTTGGAGACCCCCTGGGATAATTAACATTAAAAGTGTGCAAATGTAGACCTTAGTCCCTGCCTCAGTTCTGCCCACCAAAGTATAAATGTGTCCTTTAAAACCATATGTGTGGAACGAGGTATGCCCTGCTTATCATGTCCAAGTCCAGATTCATTACTTCCCAACATGCAGTGTGACAGAAGCAGTGTTGTGAAATAGGATCAACTACCATAGTTCTGTAACCACCTAGCAAAGTAGATTGGAGCTGTTGCCCATTTTGAAGATGTTTGGACAAATTATCGTGAGACCGAAATATCAGAAATTAAATATTGTGACGCAAAAATATCCTGATGCACAAATATCGATAACAAGAATATTGTTTTGAGGTAATATAATTTTTAATAATATCAATATTTTTAATATCGTTTCCAATAAATAGTGGTTACAAATATTTTTTTTTATAATTATTTGAATGGTTTTTAGTTGATATTAATGTTATTTGGTACTATTGTTTATATAAATGTTATTAATTCTTTTGAAATATAACTTATAATTTAAGTGATTGGAATTTTTTATGTACTTTTTAATGTAATTGATGGTGTTGTAACTGGTTGTAGGGTTTGTAGGGGGATAGAGCGGGAAGTTAATTAGCTAATAATTAATTATGAATTATTTTATACATTTTATTTAATTATATAATTGATATTTATTATGTAAATAATCTAATACTGATTTATTTTTGTAGTATGTTATTTGTAGGTTTGTATGGGTCTGGAGTGGTTAGTTAATTAGGTGCTAATTAACAATTTATTATTAATTGTTAATTATTTAATTGATTTCTAAATATATAAAATATGGAATAATGATTTATTTTACTTATATTTTAGTTGCCAGATGCTAGGTTTGTAGGGATATAGGGTGGGAAGTTAAATGAGAAATAATTAATTCACTATTAGTTATTACCTGTAAATTAATTATTCAATTGAATTTTAGATATGTAAATTATAGAATACTTATTTATTTTATATTTTAGTTGCAGTCTGCTAGGTTTGTAGTGGTCTAGGATTGGAAGTTAATTAAGTAATAATTAACAATAATTTATTAATTGTCAATTATTTGATTGATTCTAATTATGTAAATTTTGGAAAAATTTTGTGTTATATTTTAGGTGTGGGCTGCTAGGTTTTTAGGTGTATAGGATGGGAAGGTAATTAATAATTGAATAAGAATTATTTAATAAGTGATAATTCTTTTTTTGAATAGTAAATATGCAAATTGATTAATTGATTTAGTTTTTATTTAAACATATATATAAGAGGTTAATATTTTTCTGCATTCATGGTGTTTCTTTCATATGTAATGTGTTTGAAATGAAGTACTTTCCCTCCTCTTGTGTAGGCAGTAGGAATAGTAAAATAACATCTTCACTGTTCAACACTTTCCATATTGTTGTGCTGTTTCGAGTGGGGATAATAGTTTTAACCCATCAGAAGTCCAACGCTTTCCCTACTGATTGCACCGATTAGAGTGGGAATAGTAAATGTTACCCCCGTCCAAAGTTTGCCCTACTGTTGCGCTGTTTGAAATGGGAATAGTACATTTTACACCTTTGAAGTCCAACTCTTACCCTACTATTGCACTGTTTGGAGTGGGAATAGTAAACTTGATCCCTCAAAAATCCAACGCTTTCCTTACTGTTGCACTGAATGAGTAGGAATAGTGAATGTAACCTCTCCAAACTCCAACGCTTTCCCTACTATTGTGGTGACTGGAGGAGGAATAGTAAATCTAACCTAAGCAAAGTCCAACACTTCTCCTAATGTTGCATAAACCAGAATGGGAATAGTGTATGTAATATTCTAAGACTCCTATAGTTTTCATAATATTGATTAAATAGATTCAAAGCACACAACCCAACAACCATCAAAGACAAATCCCAAAGATGCATGAAGGATGTGGCCGTCTGGATGAACAACAACTGTCTCAAACTCAACACAGACAAGATAGAAGTAGTCATCATCGGGAAAGGCAAGGACACCCCATGGAAGAACAAATGGTGGCCACCAGAGCTGCACCCTACCCCCATACACACTGAACACTCCTGCAACTTCGGCATCATCCTCAACAGGCAGCTATCCATGAAGAAGCAGGTCAGCGCCGTCTCCTTCACTTGCTTTCTCACCATCTGAATACTCAGGAACCCAACACCAGGCAAACTGTCACGCAAGCTCTCATCACCAGCAGACTCGACTACAGCAACTTCCTCTACGTAGGAATCAACGCCTAACTCATGAGGAAACTTCAGACTATGCAGAACACAGCTGCCGGACTCGATCTTACCAGACAGACGCACATCACCCCTCACCTCAGGAAACGCCACTGGCTACCATTCGCAAAGAGATGCCAGTTTGAACTGCTCACCCACACCTACAAGGAACTACACAACGAAGGATCGGCATACCTCAACAAACAAGTGAATTTCTACCAACCTACCAGGAAATTCTGTTCTAGATCCCTCTCTCTGGCAGCCACTCAATGCATCCGCCGGGCAAACAGCGGAGGCTGCTCCTTCTCCCACTTGGCAGCTAGGACTTAAAACACTCCCCCAGGACCTCAGAGCCTCGCCATTGCTACAATAGTTCAGGAAGGACCTCAAAACCTGGATGTTCCGCCAATAAGTACAGGAGGCATGATCCCTGAGCAGGACCCCACAGCGCCTCGAGACCCACACGGGTGCAGGACCCGCCCCCTACAAATAATGACTGATTGATTAATGAATAGCTTTTTTTAATTATACTATTTGTTTTTATTTTCACATTTATTTTTTAGTAAATGTGTTTTTGGGGTTTAACATTTTATTTATTTGCCAAAATTATATTTTTATGGTTTATTGTGTATGCATTTTATATTATAGATACTTTTAAACACACATACATTTTCATAGTATTTAAATTTAAAATATGTAAAAAATAAATACAATGTAAAATAAATATTTTTATTAATTCTGTTACACTATATATATACTTTTTATAAACAAGTAACACGGCTCTCCAAAGGGATTTGTAACAGTTATTTATTCACTGTTAACACAGAAAATACCAAGCCAATGCATTTTGACTATTCAGTCTTGAGCTTGATCTTAAATTTGGGTTGGAGGATGTAAGTGCATTAGCCAATTATATTGATTTATCATGCTATAACATGAATTTGGTTAAGGACGCTACACTCTGCCCACAATGAAACATACATCATTTATAAAATAAATTGGTTTTGCAGACTGACCTTTACATTGTAAGATGGCCGCCAGTCTACTCATGACATGCTGATAAAACAACCGTCCTCAGGTCGGAACCGCTGCCCTGAGGACGGTTGGTTCCCATTCCACAACGGTCCGCCCGACATCGTGATCAGGGCCTGTGTGCTTCTGGTGAAAAACCTTCTTTCTGACAATAAGGAGTTGCTAATGAGAAAAATACTTTTTTATGCTGACTGCTCTTAATTAGTGCAAGCACATACATTACTCTCCAATGCATATTCAGAGATTTTAAAGGATAGACTCTCAATTAAAGATGCAGACTAAAACAAATACATGGAAAACTTATTAGACAAAATCTATTTTTGCTATGTTAGAAAAAGCCAAAAAGCCACCAGTTCAGAACAGAAGATGGTAATTAATATGAATGAATAAGCATCAACTAAAAAGTTCCAAAACAAAAATATAGGCAAATTAGACATTCAGACAGAAATTGCAGCAATTTTATTTGCTTTACACAATAAATTTAACATCTACATTTCTTCATTCACACTCACATGAATAGACAACAAGACACTGTAGGACTGAATGAATAGCACCACAAAGACTATTCACTAGCTCTGTGAAATATGCATTAGAATAGGGGTTGCCTTTTTTTGTAATAAGAGCTACTTATGCTCAATGAAAATCATCCCAAGCTACTAACATTATTAGTGTTGAAATTGTGACCACATCAGACAAGATTACATTAGAGACCATCATATGCAAGACTACTAGCAGTGATCACCTCAGTGCACCACCAGGCAGGGTTTCTAGGAGTAATGTAAAAAGGCTTTGTCTATTTGGAATGCCTCTGCATGGGTAATACTTAACACCCATATCGGCATTGCCCCTGGTACCAACCTAATAATGTGAGGTGTAAGTCTCCACAATGCCACATGATTTTTCACTCAAATATCCTGTTTAAATATATTTTGAAAATGTAGCTACGTTTCTTCAAACCTCATTCTATGAGTTTTGAAAATGTACTCATTTTCGTCTCAAATAAACTCTCTCAATTTTAGTACACTTATTATTTCAACCATGCAAAAGCTTGTAATTTTGTGGGATGGGCTGCACACAAGAAAGATACTTACTGGTAGCTGGAGAGCTACCAGTAGCTCACGAGCTACTCGTTGGAGAAGCCTGCATTAGAATAAACAGATTTTCTGTTGTCCTCATCAATTCTTTTTCATCTATTGTTATTAACATTTTCAATGAAGCAAAATGTAAAATGCTGTGAAGGGATTCACAAAAACATGTGACTCAAATCTCATTTTGCGCAGGCACAGATTCTTGAACAGAAAAGGGACATCCACCTTTTTTTTACATATTGCAAGTTTGCACACAAAAAAAACCTCGCACACTTGTCAAGAACAGACCTATTGGCTTTGCCAATACTTGTTTTTTTATAGAGAGCACACATGGCCTCCCAAAAGAACACATCTGGAGAATGTGATGGAATACACTACTGCACACATTGTGTCAATTAGTTCAAATTTTCAGCAATGGTTTAAACAAACTACGCAATATTGCACCATGAACGCGCCAGGCACGGAGCCTGTTCTTAGATGTCATCTGCGTGGCTGCAGCAGCACCTGTTATGCTCTGCATCTACCAAGGACAATAATTGCCCACATAGTAATACAAAAAAGAGACTGAAGAAAACTGGCATGGGAATAGCACAGATGTCTCGCATAACTCTGTGGAAAATATGAAGCCTTCAATAACTGCTTTTAATTTCGCATTAAATGGCGGCCTGTGTGCCAGGAGGCCCAATCGTGGCACGGGCGCCTCCCTCCCTGGGGGAAATTCTCATACACTGCTGGCAGGTCACATGCTGGTACTACTGCGCTCTTGCTAGACTCTGAAAGGGGCGCCACTGGAGAACCCTCGTTGCTGTCTCTCAACAATGCGCAGATTGTGCGCCAGCGCCACCCGCACACACATTACATTAGAATGCACAGGCACGTGAGCCCCTCGCCATAAATGGTGAAGTCTGTTGCGTCCACGCGCCGTCGGAGCCGCGGATAATAGGCGCGCGCCAGCTGATGTGCCTTGCGTACGTGACTTGCACGCTGGCAGTACATGAGCGGATTACAAACTAAACTGCCGCCAGCCGAGCTGAGGGAAGTCCCTGTTTGAATTAGCCTGAGATGCTTGAAGGCGCCCTGGAGCAATTTTTAAAACCCGGATGAGTGGTCATTTCGTGTTAAGAGGAGAAGTGGAACTCGTCAATGGGAAGAGGGGACTGGCATTTAAATCAAAGGGGCCTCCTTCGTTTTTTCATTACATTTATTGCTTTTAATCGGGAAGAACGAGGTAAAAATATTGTTTCATGTTGGTGTGACGTGAAATACATCTTTGTTTCTTTTGAGTATTTCAGGCACCGGAAAAATAGCAATGTCTGTTCCTATAGTGTTAAAAGTGGAGATGACTAAAACCCATCCGAATGTTGCAGCCTCCAGTGACATCAGGGGATATCTGGGGCGGCCATTTTAGGGAACACCTGTGTGCATGCTTCACTTAGCTCTGCCAATCCACAGGCCTTTCACTCACCTTATCAAGAGTTTAGCAAGTTTCCGGAGTTGTAGATTAGGGAAGGAGGGCTGAGTTATCTGCCTTTCACATTTTAAATGTCTAACCCATAGCATTTCCAGGCAGTGTGTGGTGTTTAGTCCTTTTGAGTTCTTAGGAAGCAGGCAGGGGGCAATTACTTCCTCAGTAGGAATGGCTAAGCATTTCTGCCTAAAGCAAATGTGACAGAACCCAACTTTTTTTAGGTCAGAATAAACATCAGTCCAAATCCACTCCATAGGTGGTCTAGACAGATTAATGGTGTTTGTACTCCTGAGATTCCTGAGTCCGGCAGAGAAACATTTCTATCTGCTGACAGCTGCAGTTATATTTGGGGGATACACAGGTCCTTCACAGTGTTCCACCTTATCGAAGACTCACTCATGGGCCCAGGGCACGTTTTATCCACATTTGTTCCTGAACATTCATGTACATTTCTTCTCTACTCAGCTCAGTTCTTCGTCTGGCTGGCTTGGCTGAGGAGCAATCCTTTCTATTCTCCACAGTCTGTAGTGCTTATAGAGAAATACTAGCTTATCACAGAGAAATGACAGCCGGGAACTACAATTGAATTTTCACAGCCCTGTACACCTGCACTCTTCTCATTAATTCCACAGCCAAACAAATCCCTAACCTGGTCAGCTTCCCTTTCCAAAACATAGCTAAGGCATAGACTGCAACAGCAACAAGGTGTGGAGTGGAATGTTTTAATTAATCTCATCCACTCGCTCGGTGCTGCATTCCAATTAATCTTTTTTTTGCCCACCATGCCACTCTAGACAAAGACCTGCCTTATGCAAATCAGCACTTACCCTGCTCCTCATGGGAACACTCTGTCCACACTGCCAGGCGAGAAAGACTGGTTTGCAGCACTCACTTGCCTAATTCAACAATATTTCGATAACGGGTTCAGGTGGCATCATTATCTATTTTGGCATGTTTGCCTGGAGACCCTCCCATTTATTTATAAAATCTGTTGCCTGGAGACCCTCCCATGACCACTGATGTCAGACATTCCTCTGATAATTGTGGTAAGTATGGTCCTCTTGCTCCATTATGTGATACATGATTTTTGGTTGTCTGTTCTACTGTGAACCACCTTCTTTTATAAGACACTGCATTGAATCCTTCATATTAGGGAGTTCACTACCTTGTGTGAAACAACCACAGGATCTTTCCGATTGCCAGGCATCTGTGACCATTCTCTGTGTAACCACTGCTGAAGTGGTTACATGTTCAATCAGGAATTGGGAAATAGTTGGATACATTAAGTCATCCTTCCCAACAGTTTCATCGGTTCTCTTCCTGTCAGAGCCTGTGCCGTCAGGAAAAAGGGAAATCTTTTATTCAGGATGGATGCAATACTCTTCGACTTTGGGACCTCCAGAATGTTTTCATAGAAGATGGTACTAAATGTGATTTCTTCTTCCCTATTGTGAACGACAGGAGAAACACCAGTTCCACCCAGCATGTGTGTTGCTTGCATTTTGTTTGGAGAGCCCCCCTGACCAACCTGTCCTCTAAGGAAGGGTAAACATGTATGGCCTCGCTTCTGAGAGGAGAAGCTCCTACCAAAAGACAATTTGTGAACACTAGGAGCTGACTGGGTGCCACGGGGTAAATTACACGTGTATGGCTTGTTACATAAAACAAGATCTTCTAATATTTTTTAATCTAATTATTAGTCACCTTTGCAATTTGAATCAAATGAAAATAAGTTTTACATATGGCAACATTTTAAGCTACAAAGTAATATAGGGTTAAGCCTACATGATGGATTTTCTTTTTTTAAACATGGTTGGTTTGACGTTCAGTTGAAATGTAGACATGATGTCCCTAATCTCAAACCAAATAATTCCCTCTGAATATTCTAAAGCTTCTCAGCAGAACAGAACTTCTAGAAATATTAAACGAAGTTGTAATTGGAACCTTCCCATGTATATATAATTCTGGATTACTTTTTTCATCTACAATTTCCTACAGAAATCTCCTGAAGAGATTTCAGTTGTGTGCCTGTTGTGGGTCAGATATTGTTTCATAATGTTAATGTATAGAGGTTTGTGCAACTGTTTTTAAATTGCACTTGTAAATAAACCAATTAAAGTAGCAAACGAAAGTTAATAAACCAATAAAAATAGAAAACAGAAAGCATATACCCTTTGATTATGTGTAGGCATTTTTATGCTTTGTGCATCGGTGTATAGAAATAACTGCCCATTAGATCTGCTGTCATCATGCAGTCCCTTTCCGATATCATGGTACCCATGAAACCAAGCCCCCGAGGTTCCTGGACATTCAGAGGTTACTGTGCTCCATCTGTGGCAACGGGAGTTGTTTACCACTTTCACACCATTGGTCCCCAGACTATAATACCAAGTACTTCCTGTTAGCACTTGACTCAAGGGACAGTGAAGCAGAGCAGACCAAGGCTTACCCAAGGGGGTGGTGAGGGCCTGTCACTCACAATGCATTACAATGCCCCCAGTATCCCTTAATAACAGAATGTCCAATCAGCACTCTAATTTGTAAAAAGAAAAGTATGTTCATACACAAACACGTAAATACAACAAATATGATGCAAATAATCGAAGAAAATCAGAACTCTCCAGCCCCTAGTCAGAAAACTGAGTCCAAACATTATTACTGTGCCTATGAACAAAGCGCTACATCTTCCTGTAAAGTTGAGCCTATGTGCAATGCTTTTCAATGGCGCTCGCAAATGATGGATCTGTGGCCCCGAAACACAATTAGCGGACCCCACAAACAAAAGCATGAGTCACAAGCACAGTGTATCACTCTATAAAGTTTAGGGTCCACTCCCTCAGGCAGCTACTGTTCAAGGGGAAACGTCTCTGTGTTATTCACTGTAGTAGGGGGTGATGCACCTCTTCAAGGGGTTACAATTTGTTACATGGTTTATTTGCCTTTGCGCAGAGACTGCTCAAGACCAAATTGATGCCCAGTGTCCAAAAGAGCCAGTAGAGCCTGCCCTGAACTGGCAATGCTGGATGGACTCACGGTGGGGTGGGGGGGGGGGTGGTATGGGGGTCACCATTTAGTGCTGGTGCCTTGGAGCAGGCACAATACGCAGGAGTCCCCGATGTTGGGGAGCCAAAGGTGATTCCAGTGCCGGTCCATTCGATTGCCTACACATCAGGTGATTTTACTTAAAAGAGATTTAATTTTAATAAAAACAACCTGGAAAGAGGCCTCCTTGAAAATGTAATCAAGGCAGCAGTGACGTCATTGTCCTCTGGAGGATGCTGCACATTGAGATATGCCCTGTGAATGTCCAAGGCATAAGGACAGAGAAGAGGCCGGTTTCAATATTACAAAACAGAATTTTACTACTGAAAACACACATGTGGAAACACAGTAAGGGCATTACAGTACTTCTGAAACTTGGACCTCCCGATATCTTATAGACATTACTGGTTTATGTTGATTAACCGTACTTTCTAACTCTACTGTGTTATAATAAATAACATTTTGGTGTATGTGTGCTGTGCACTGTGATCTCCAGTTACCGTCAAACAGCCTGGCAGAAAGAAACTGTACGGCCATGCCTAGTTCTGGCTAGCCGGCTCAGCTGTTCCCCCTGCCCTGGCAGTATTCCAAAGAATCCACCTGTCAGAGACCCTATGAGGGCCTGACTGTGGGAGGGATTCTCCACAACGTGAAGGCAGATCAGATGAGCCAGGTGCCGGATGGCGTGCAGCCAGCCTTTCTTCCTCTTTTCAGCGAAGAAAGAATCTACTGAAAAACTACAACTCCTGCAACCCCATGACAAAATCTAGACCGCTGGGGCAATTTATTGCTCGGTCAATTAAGCCTATCTGAAATAGGCAATAAAACAAAATGCGATAATAAACACAAGCCACCAGTTATTTCTCATTCTAATCATCCATATGTATCTTCACAGTACTTTGTTTGAAAACTGTTATTTGCACTAGGGAGCCAATAGCGAGCACAAAATTACCCCAAACTGCGCACAATTTGTGCCGGGTAGCTGGTGTAATGAGCAGCCAGTTTTCACGGTGGTGTAAAATAATATGGATTAACGTGCATAAACAATATTTTCACCTGTCTCGGCATTTTAATAACCCCTGCCGACAGGTTGGCACAAGCAACTACCACTAGTTAAAGTATGGTAGCAACTTCTCCTGCAGACACAAGGAAGAGTGCAATTTGCGCTCAGCTCGTAATGTGAGTTAGTATTAAAAAAAGTACAAATGAAATTTCTGATAATCAGCAGAGTTTTCAGATTATGCTCTTTTTCACGCCGAGTGCCATTTTGAGGTTTCATACCTACTATTCATTTTCTCAAACTACTCAATAACCATTGCTTAGTAACACTCCATATATTTAAGTAAAGCAGTTTTTTATTGTGCTTAAAGGACAGAATGCCAAGCCAGATGAAACTGGTTACTTAACATGAAATGTAGTGAGTTGTGGTCTTTTTGCCTGCTATGATTAATGAAGACAATCCATTGGAAGGCATACATTAATATAATGTATTCTCAGAAGCTCTTTTTCAAAATACCTGCCAGATCATAAACATTCCTATACAGTTGGTAAACCAAAATGACTACTTTCTCAATAGTTATGTATCTTGTCTTAACTGTTTAGTTCAAACCTTAATGCTGATCAGCTTGATTTAAAACAAATCTGAATGCCTGAATTCTGCGAACTCAATCTGGTTGATTCAACCAGAAATCAGTGCTATACTGAAATTGTGAAATCAAGTCTAAAGCATCTCTTGACCAATAACCATAGATGTCTTGTGCTGAGTCATTCATATATGAAATCCAGAAAAATGTGACCAGAGCAAAGCAATAATGTGTTAAAATAGTGACTGGGCCATTATTGATACACATTATTACAAGAGCGTTTCTTAAAAACCATGGCAAATATGCTTTTTAAAACATAATAAGGCACTCCATTCAAAAGGACAATAAGTTTACACCAATGTTGTGTTTCTAAATGTGTTTGCTCAAATATTTCTAGACAGGGTTAAAAGAGGGAAAACAATTTAATGTTCAGAGATGCTGAATTTCAGTCAGCCATTAGGGACATTTTGTTTTAGCTCTTTTAGATACTGGTGGTGCCCTGGCCTTGCTGGATTTAGAAGTAGGAAACCAAAGTGGAGGAATATATATATATATATATATACATACATACATATATTTATATATTATCTACTGGCGGTCGCCAGTAGATAGTTATAGTTAGGACCGTGTTTCCATAGGAAATCTGAAAATTCTATTTTGAATAACTTTGGCGCCGGTTGACGAATCCTTGCGAATTTTTCAAAATAGGTGGGGCGCTCCGCTCCGCTCCTACCCTGAAAGTCTCGGGGTGATTAGTCAAGCGGGGGCCAAGAAAAAAGGGGGGTCCCAAAACGCGTTTTTCCCATGCATTTTTCCACAGGGACTTTTAGTCCAAGGTACAGCCCGAACGGCTGAACAGAATTACTTGAAATTTGGCAGAGAGGTAGTCCTCAGGTCAGGGATGTGCCTTTTGAATATCTGGAGTCAATCTGTTCAGTAATTCCTGAGAAAATTTCAGTTAAAAGTACATATATATCTATAAGCGCGCACCGTGCGCGCACCGTGATTCATTAGAACTTATGAATATTACCTACAGAATCCTTGATTTTGTTAATCCTGTTATTACTGGTACAGTCTTTCCACCTATATGCTAACACACAAACAACTAACTCTGCATTTTCCAATGTCCTCTCTTTCCGAAGTAAATAAACAACCACAGCTTTTTCTCTGAGGTTATGGTTAATTTTGAACCCTACTTCCAGGAGTCTTC
Organism: Triturus cristatus; assembly: GCF_964204655.1. Taxonomy (NCBI): domain Eukaryota; kingdom Metazoa; phylum Chordata; class Amphibia; order Caudata; family Salamandridae; genus Triturus; species Triturus cristatus. Next base: position 1,224,885,097 of record NC_140589.1, read on the forward strand.
TATATATATATACCCATCTACATATCACCCTGCTTAACAGTTGCAGCATGCAGAATTGAGGCATTTGCAACTGCCTGAGACCTTCCTGCAAAGTCTGCACCAGGATTTTTTGCTTGGCTACAATAGTCTGTCATCATGCCCTGGGTGTACGCCTTCATTGTGTCCCATACTACATTTACTGGGGCACTATTTATATTATTTTTAATGAAATTTACTAAGGTCAAACACATACATTTAATATATGACTGATTTTTAATCAGGGCTCTATCAAAAGTCCACTGTCTAGATTTGATACTGCTGCCATTTAGTTTAATACAGACAAAGAGTGGATTATGATCAGATATAACCTTAGGGTAGATTTCAATGAGGGCCCGCTCCATTATGACAGATGTCATAAATAACATATCTATGGTGGGTGTGAGAATAAAAGGTAAAACCACTTTTGGAAGTGTAGCCCCCAGGAAGCAACACCTATGGGTTGGACTAGGGAGCTCCACACACCAAGAAAAGGGCCTGGCCATGTTTGGAGTGGGCAGAATAGTGCACTCTGGGATAGGTAGTTACCACACTTCACAGGACATAGTCATCAGGCGGGAGAGGACCTGGTAGCCCATTGGCTAGTTAAACGCCACTACCTCTAAGCTCGTAGTGGACATAAAAGTGGCACCTTTGGCACCCAGACCTCAGATCACTATTGTACTGGAGAAAAGACCAAATAAGGACTTCCTTGCTGCTCTATGGACCCAGCAAAGAGAGGATTCACCAAAGACTGTCCCCGAGGACTGGCAAAGAGAAGACAGTGCCTGCGGTGCCAGACTTATGTAAAAGTTTCACACGAGTGTCAGACTGAAGTGAAGTTGCTTGACTCTCTGTTACAGCCACGTTGAAAAGTTAAAGAATTGGGTCCAGACTCAAATACTCTCCTCATCTGGTGTATTGTTGTTCTGAGATTTACCTTGCACAGTACAGACATTTGTATGTTGTTCTCTCCCATGCACAGGCATCTACTGCTCAAACTTTGCCCATTACTGCAGTACGTCCTGGCTCAATATAAACTCATAACCCGCTCGTCTGCAGTACGCCAGAATTCTTTATTTGTGTTCACTGCCATCAAAGTAAGTTTAATGCAAAAGTGGAGGTATGGAGCACAGCAAAAGAACAGTGCAATGAATTAATTCTCCAATTAAACTGTTTTGTTCTTTCAAATTATACAAATAAAGGTATTACCTGCTATTAGAAGTCTTCTAACCTGTCTCTTTTCTTGGTCGTCTCGTTTGAGTTCAGTGAAGACCGGGTACATCCAGAAAGCTCACAGCTGTGAAAAGGTAGAAACACATTGAGTATGAACGACTCTGGAGGGGGTCAACAATTCAAGCAATATGCTGGAGCAGGAGAGATACTCCCCTCAACCCCCCCATCCTGGAAGCCTCTGGCATGCAATGTATCACAAGTACAGTGGATTTTCCAGTCACAAGTTAGAGAGGGCCAACCCCTCAAAAAAACAATGGGTTTTATAAGTGGAGGGGGAGAGGGTTGACTATGGCAAAGGTGGTCTACACCAGTGTTTTTATTCACTACATTTGCATGCAAACATTTGCATATAAAAAGGTTGCAACAAGTGTTTTTTTTCTGGTGGTCAAGAGAAAATGATTTTCCACCCAGAGAATTATATTCCAGGTGGAAGAAAAAGAGAAAAAAGTTAGCTTTGCAAAAGTTTACACATTGGTAGGATTACTGCAGATTGTCTGCCTGTTGACAACCCTCGACAGTAGCTGTAGAGTAGTAAGAGCATATTTGGAAATCTACCATTGGCAAATGTGTCCATGCGTATTCCTGAAGTTCAGGGGGGTTTGGGAATCCCCTAAAAGTCAGAAATATACACAAATCTTACAAGAAAGCCTATGCTTTAGTGATCTTTTGTGAAACGAATTGCAGTATGTCAAGCTAGGTCACAGCAAGAAACAAATGTGTCTATTCTGTGCTTGCTTTATTTTGTCAACCTGAAGAAATCAACTGTGAGCATGGTTATATGTTGAGAGCCAAGCCTCCCCTGCAATGACATTCAGTGATGATGCTGGTAACAATAGTGCTTCCTGAGCAACATCCGGCGAACGGTCACTAGAACAATATGGTACATTTATCAAGCAATGTACACAATTTGTGATGTAAATGTTCTTGCACATGTGTAATCCACATTTGTTCTTGTAATACACGGAACACAGTGTTATAATAACGGAGAATACCTACGTAAATTGTATAAATGTATAATACCGGCAACACGGATCCTATTAGTGGATTACAGCCAGTTCCAATATGGCCGCTGTGTATTCATGACTCTGATGGTTTCTCGGTTTGCAAGTCCTCTGTCTATTGCAACATTGTACGTGGTGGTCATTTTGTATTTATTGGTGACTTTAATCTCACTTCCATCGTGTGAGCAAAGCGTAACTACCGAAACGCGTAGCGTGGAAGCACAATAAACTTCCTGAAATACTAGTTTCGTTGTTTCCTGAGAGTGCAATATATATATATATATATATATATATATATATATATATATATATATATATATATCTCCAGTCTACCCTAATCCACTCCAATCTAATCCATTCCACTTCACTCCAATCTTCCCTAACCTACTCCACTCCAATCTATCCCACTCCACTCTACAGCATCATACCTACTCCAATCTACCCCACTCCACTCAGTCTACCCCAATTTAACCACTCCTCTACAGCCCAATCTGATGCAATCCACCCACTCAAATCCACCTCACCTCAATCTACCCACTTCAGTGTACCCCACCCCACTCTAAACTACCCCACTCCACTCTACCCCAATTTACCCCACTCCAAACTTCTCCAATCCACTCCACTATTATCCAATCTATCCCACTCCACTTTATTTCAATCTACCCCACTCCACTACAATCTACCCAACTTCCCTCCACCCCAACCTATCTGACTCCCTCCAATCTATCCCAAACTACCCCACTCCAAACTATCCCACTATGCTCCTCTCCAGTCTACCCCACTCCACTCAATCTAACCCAATCAACCCCACCTCACTCCACTCCAATCTACCCGACTCCACTCCAATCTACCCAAGTTCAGTCTACCACACTCCATTACAATTTACTCTACTCTACTCCATTCTTCACTCCACTACAATCTATTATCCTCCATGCCTCTCCAATCTACTCCACTCTACCCCTCTCCAACCTATCTCAGTAAACCCTATTCTGATCTTCCAAGATCTACCCCACTCCGCTCCAATCTATTCAACTCCACACCAATCTACCCCTCTTGAATCTACCACAATCTTCCCTACTCCTATCTTCCACAATCTACACCGCTCCACTTCAATCTACCCCCTCCAATCTTCCCAATTTACCTCACTCTAATCTACTTTACTCAACTCTACCCCAATTTGCCACACCCCAATCCATCCGTATCTACCTCCATAAACTTGAATCCAATCTACTCCACTCTAATCTACCCCACCCCACTCCAATCTACCCCACTCCACCCCACTTCAATCTAACCTACCCCACTCCAACCCAATCTACCCTACTCCAATCTACCACACCTCAATGCACCCCACTCCAATGTATCCCACTCCAATGTACCCCAATCTACTATACTCCAATCTACCCCACAGTAATCTACCCCAATCAACACCACTCTACTTCAATATACCCTACTCCACTTTAATCGACCCCACACCAAACTACTCCACTCCAATCTACCTCACTAATTTTCAAATCTACCCTACTCTAATCCACCCAATCTACCCCACTCCAGTCTACCCCACTCCACCCAGCCCTCACTCCACCCTAATCTACCCCACTCCCCCCAATCTGCCCACACCACAACAAGCTACTCCTATTCAACCCACTCCATTATTGCCCACTCTGCCCCACTCCACTCTACTCCAATCTATCCAACTTCACTCCACTCCAATGTTCCTCTCTCCATACTAATTTACCCCACTCCAGTCTATCACAATCTACCAGACTCCACCCTGATCTACCCCACTCCATTCTACTCCACTCCCACCCACCCAATCTACCCCACTACACTCCAATCTACGCCATTCCATGGAACCCCAATCTACCGTACTTCACTCAAATCTACCCCTCTAGTCCAATCTAACCCACTCCACCCCACACCAATCTACCTCACCCCATTACAACCCAATCTATCCCACTCCCATCTAGCCCAATCTGCTCCACTCCCATCTACTCCACTCCACTCCAACTACCTAATTTTACCCCAATATACCCCACTCCACCACCCCGCCCCATCCACACCGCTCCAATCTACCTCACACCACTCCAATCTACCCCACTTCAAATGACCCCACTTCAATCCATCCCATTCTAATCTTCCCCACTCCAAAATACCCTACACCACTCTAATCTACCACAAACTACCCCAATCCATTCCGTTCTACCCTACTCTAATCCACCCAGTTTACCCTACTTCAGTCCACCCCACTTCATTCCAATGTACCCTACTCTAATCAATCCAATCTACCTACCTCCAGTCTACCCAACTCCACTCCAATATACCTAAATCCACCCCACTCCCCTCTACCCCTAGTCTTCCTTGCTCCACTCCAATGTACCCCACTCTATCCCAATCTACACCAGTCCACCCACCCACTCAATCTACCCAAACCCATCCCTATGGACCCCACTCTAGTCCACCCCATGACACTCCAATCTACTCCATACCACTCCAATCAATCCTACTCCAATTTACCCTAGTCTCCGCACTCCAAACTACCCTGCTTCACTCCAATCTACCCCAATGTGCCCTACTCCATTCCACACTATGCTACTCTAATCCATCCAATCTAATCCACTCTACCCTGCTCCATTCTAATCTACCCCATTCTAATCCTCCAATCTACCTAACTCCTGTCTACCCCACTTCACTCCAATCTACCCCACTCCACTCTAATCTACCCCAATGTACTCCACTCCAATCTACTTAAAAAAAACACTCTTCCCCAAGCTACCCCACTCCATTTCAGTCAGCTCCAATCTATCCCACTCCACCTAAATCCACTTACTCCACCCTAGTCTAGCCCAATCCATCCCAATCTCCCCCAGTTTAAATTACATCCTTTAGGATGCTGCCACAATTACTGGATGATGTATTCAGTGAAGCCATCAGTAGCGGTCCTTGGAGGGAGTTCGGGGGGGGGGGGGGGCAGTGAGGCGGGGCGGAGGAGGGGCAGGGTGGGGAAATGTAAACACCGGAATATGGATGAACGGAGGTAAGTACACATTTACATAAATGAAACAAATTTCGTTGCGCGTGCTGCATCGCATTTTGCGATGCAGCGCGCGCAAAGGAATTCGTGGTCTACCCCCTGCACAATAGTGGTAGTATGACCAGACCCTTGTATTTTTTTTATATTCCTACCACGGTACTGGTACCACAGTACCATGGAAAGGGGGTCACGCTTGGTACGGGACCAGCACCCTAAAAACAATTTATTACATTTGATTTAAGAATGTATCCGAAAGGGACCCACCCACAAGGCCCTGTGCACAGTGATAGACGGCAGTAATAGCACACAGTTCTAGTATGGACCTTGTTAAATACCCGTTCAATAGGACTGGAGAACAGACCTATTGTTCACAAAAGTAGGAATCTAAGAGCATTAATCATTAACATCTGGAATGACTCTAAAACGCTTCTGTTACATTATGTAAATCATAAACAGTTCGGTCATACAGAAAGTAGTGAGGGGCTGGGCTTTCACAGCAAACATGCAACTTCAAGAAACACTGCTGTGTATAACTAAAGGTAAAATGTTTCTTTAATATAAAATATTATAGTAATATAAAAAGCTTATTATGTACACTCTGCAGGATCTGTGCTTTTACTGTCCCCAGAACATCCACTTTGCGCCATTTTAGACAGCCTGTGATTTCATGTTTTAGCACAGCGAAAGGAGAACCCATTGTAAGTATTAAACCTTGGGCTGATGAATGCAACATGCGCAGGGCCACTGGAATTACATGATTTTGCAGATGTAGTGATTTCTGTAACAAGAGATTTGCCATATATGCCATATAATCCACCATCTGCTGCACTATTTGCAGATTACACAAATAAATTGTTTCTACCTAAAGCAGATAAAAAGTTACTAAAAAAAAAAAAAATGTGGCTAAACGAAGTGGCCGACCCTCTGCCAAAAGTTAACTGATGAACTTTCTGTTGCTAATTGCGGAGTTGAGTTAAAATGATTCTTTTCAGGAGTTCCGCGAAGTGACAAAAAAACTCTGCCAAGCTACGCGGAGGTCCGCAAGCAGCGGAGTTGGTTACCTCGCACCGTTCGCATTGATTTTTAGTGCCGGGTGTTCGTCCTGCGCTGTAACGCGAATGGTATCTTGCACCGTGCAAGAGGGCACTGCTTCTTTCTGCCACTCGAGTGGAAGTTCTACTCGGGTGGCAGCTTCCTCAACTCGAACAGAAGGTTTCTCAACACGAGCGGTAGCGAGCATCCGTGACTGCCCGCGTTGAGAAATCTCGCTGCGAAGTGGTCTAGTGTTGGATTTTCCTCTCTCGCACTCGCTATCTTACCGTTGATGAGCACGAGTGAGGGGAAAACTCTGCTCCACTACACAGAGCGGAGTTTATCGGAACTCTGCAAACTCCGTGGAGTACGAAAAACTCTGCAAGCTCCACAAACAGAAGTGGAGTTTACCGCCCAGGCTTAGTTTTAATGAGGTGCTACTTTGTCTTGACAATCTTAATAATTGTTGAGGTAACAAGATAACAGAATAATGCTGACACAGATTGTGCCCTATTTTACGAATTAATTTGTATTGTCTTGCTGCATGGTTTTGTGCACACTCACCCAAATTTTGACCCTAAATTGCCAAATAATTGCAGTGGCCTTGAATATGCTTTACATGTTGCCCCTAAATTCAAAGTGCTTCATGCCACATTGCCTATGGGTGCAAGAAAGCCAAACGGATCCCCTTGTAAACAGATCGTTTGCTTATCTCTCGATCGACTGATTTACTACTGTCAATTACGCAGCTATCTTGGAAAAGTGGCATCACTTTAAAAAAAACTGCACCAGAAACCACACTTGGAAAGTGAAACATTCTCGTAACCAAATTGACAGAAAATGTTGATTTACATTTTTGGTGTACACTATAGTAATTGTTTAATTCCAGGATTGTTAACTACAAAAGACTACCAGCGTTTCTATACAGAATTGTACTATTATAAATTTAGTAAAATAGCTGGCAGATGTTGTATCACACTTTAAATCAAATTTGTATATATTGGCAACGTTCTTTATTTTGAAATATAAATGCTATTGTTTTAGCGTCTCTTAAAAACACACCCACCCTTTATACACAGCTCTCTGCTTAAAACTGCCAACTCAGCATAAAGCAGATAGAGAATGTAAATCATAGTTAATTCCAGGCGGTGAGTTGGATAAACATCTGCATATGGGTTTATCTCTCCCTGCGTGGCTCATTGAGTCTGAGTGGTTGCGGTCTGCGTGTGAGCAGCTATTCAGGTGCCAAGGACAAAGAGAGCACCTAAACAGTAAAATACCATTTTGCCGGCAGCTCCTTAAATCCTTGTATTAGAGCTGTGTAGTGGTTAAAGATATCTTGGCTTGCACTGAAAAGCATTAAAATGTTTATTGCATCTAACTTCCACTGATTGGTTGATAGAGAGCCCCTCCTATTAATTTCATTCGGTTCATAAATGCAGTACCGCATAAAATGTGAGCATTGGTGTCATGAAGCGATGAAACTTGTGAGTGACTAAACAATTCCGAAGGGATAGGCCAAGTGAGGCGAGAAAGACTATCCGGCCCCAAAAACGTTTTTTTTAATGCGAACAATTCACATTAAAATATTTGAATACATTGATTCCAAAACCTTACATTTTAGAGACACTCTGAAGGGGATCTCATGAAATAATCAATTCTTTAAAGTCTGCCTCAGTATCCAAGAACATTAACCCTCTAACCCAGGAAATATAATTTTGGCAACCAGAGAACTGCATGCTTGGCAGAAACACTAGATGCAGTGCATACAACTGTTTAGAAATAGTGCCCGTCTCAGATGTCAGCGTCATGCACAAGATCACGCCATCACTGTCTGTGTCTCGAGACTGGTAACGTGGCATATGCGACAGCTGAGAGTCCCGGGGATTAGGAAGAAAGGCGCTGGGGAAAGCATATTGAAAGTAAAGATAAAATCACATCACCGAGCATTATTGTGTCCGGTGACGCATCAGTGGCACAGCGGGTCCTGCTGAAAGCATTGTCAAGCGTGCATCCTGTATTAACTCGTCAGAGGTATCCATGGTGGTGTATGTTACTGTTTGAAGGAAAGGGCAGCAAACGCACGCGACAGCACTTGCTACATGCCAAAAATAACATCTCTTGAGCTGTTCCCTCTGCCGCAGCCATGGCCTCCATGCGAAAGTAAAGATTACAAAGTATTAAGAGCACAAAGGGTGAAACACTTCCGAATTAGTCTGCTTCCGAATACGTGTGCACTAAGTTTTTTTAGATTGATTTTTACCAGGGGCGTAGCTTGGTCAGAGGGGTGAGCCTCAGACTGTCCAAAAATATAATGTTAACATACATAATACCCAGTGCTTTAAATGTGCCTGTGCTGTCTGGTACTGAGTACTGGTACTTTGTTATTTTGTGAGGGAGAGTACCTGCACTTTTCAAGAGTGACGTAATACTTTTAATAGGAGATTACTGGCACTTCTCAGAAACAAGCAGGTGCTCTGGTACTGGGTACCTGCTCTTCTATTGTTCCATTTTAAGCACTGATAATACCACACGCAGGGCGCACGAGAAGGGCTCAATGGGAAGGGAGAAAGGGGTACTGAGTGAGAAAATTACAATATTGTGTAAAATACCCCACATTTTCGAAGACTTTCAAAACGGAGAGAGGTAGAGAGTGTGTGTGCGTTTTTGTCTGTGTGTATGTAACAAGTCGTGGTGGAATCCAACCGACTCCTCAACAACTCCAACCGAAAGCACCTGAACCCAACTATTTAGCAGAAAATGCATTAATTAGCGGGGGTTTAACACCCTAAACACCCGCTCTGAAGCTACACCCCGGGGTTTTACTTTTTTATAACACAAAGCGCAGCAATACATTTGTATGAGCATACAAACGGCATTGCCTGTTGAATACAGTGCAAAACATGTCAAGCTCCTCTCAGAGCATACCTTTACAAACATACTTACAAAAGCACATGAGATCATCGGGCCAGCAGAACATGCTCTATTTTTGTAGACTGGACCGCGAGGCCTGTGCAAACGAACAGTCTATGTCTATAGAGACAGAAGGGGCAAGGTGGCTCTACAAAGCTCCCATAAGCCAGCCGTATCCATCTCTGTATGGCCAAAAGGGTTTACGTCATCTGTAAGCACTGAATGTATGACGTTACAACGCATACATTTACAACACATGCCTTAACGCAGTTTTTACATCACAACATCCTTTACAATGCATTCTTTTACATCGCATTCCATTACATCCCATTTTCAGAAACTACCTTTACAACGCGTCACATTACATCGCATTATACCTTTACAACGCATACCATTACAATGCATACCGTTACATCGCATTTAAGGTAAGTGTTGGATAGTATAGGGGTAATAATTACTATTCTAACTCCAGTGGGTGCAACAGTAGGGTAAGTGTTGGATAGTGTAGGGGTAAAAATTACTATTCTAACTCCAGTCAGTGCAACAGTAGGGTAAGTGTTGGATAATGTAAGGGTACTATGCGTATACATTGTAATGACTTGCGATGTAATGCCTCCGTTGTAGTGACATGCGTTGTAATGACATACGTTGTAGTGACATGCGATGTAATGGCTGCGTTGTAATGACATGCGATGTAACAGATGTTGCAATGTAATGACTGCTATGTAAAGGTAGTGCGATGTAATGACTGCATTGTAAAGGTTATTTCCCGTAAGCACTCCATGCGAACTTAGCTGGCAATAGTCCATGATACTTAATATGTTCTGAGTGGTTCCCGAAAGTCTCAAGGCCTGAAGGTAGGGGGGCCGCAACATGGCATATGCCTCAGATCGATCGTACAGCCAAATCTTTTCAGCCAATCACCTTTTATGGGCGGTGCGCCAAATTTTATGAGCTCAACGCTCTCAGTAGAACTCGAAATTGCAATCCCAATAATTGAAAAGATTTTTTACATCAAAACACGTCCATGGCACTTATTAAAGTATGACTAAACAGAAAGCTTCTTATTTATGTTGAAAGTCGAACCACATACATACGTTTGTGTGGTATTTCAAAAAATCTTCCGAGTATTAACCAAAGGTATTCCAAAAACACAAGTATGAGAGGTTATAACCATTTAGGTTCCTAATCAGGTATCACTACAAGAAAAACACGGACTCATAAACTCCAGGCTTCACAAAATACGAGTATTAATTGCCCTTTTCATCTGACACACACATACTCCTGAGAATTGGCACTAGAGAGAAAGACTTGGCAGGATATAGTCAATACCAAGATGATATTGCAGTCCGCTTCCCAGCATTCCAGAGAATGTCGAAACAACAATATATGTCCTCACTGAATGCAATATGTCTACACCTTGATGCTAAATTCTAAGTTGGGTCATTCGTTTTAGGTTTCATAGAATTCCCGGGTTTTAATCAACTTGCCTATATTATTCGACTCAAGCCTTTCCAGAATCTCAGATGGTGCAAGACTTTCTCTCTGATCTTTTTTGTTTATAGTCAATGAGACTGCCAAAATTATAAGGTGTTCAGTAACTCTTAAGATGTTGATGAATTGCTAATGAGTGTGATTATGACCATCCTTGACACGATAAGGTGTGGAAGCAATAAGTGCTGCTATGCCAAGAGGACGTCTATAGTGAATGTCTCAACTCAAAGGCACACACGGGGGGCGGGGGTATGAACTTGTGCTACTTTGGCATGTCAATGACTCAGATATTACATATGAAACTCGCCAGCCCTACTGGAGTTTGCTCTCAACCAATGGCAACCAATTTATGTGAGGTTATATGTGTGTCTCTAAGTGGGTGATCTGTCGGTAAGAAATGTGAGGGTTTAGCTACGCTGTAGAAAGAAAGGCTATTAGAAAAATAGACGCGTTACAGAGCGTCTCTTGACCGCCATCTGCTACAAATACTGATTAAGCCTTTCTGATATCTGAATGTTGTTCTTTATTTTCAAAAATGTATTAATACATTTTTTTTTTAAAAAGCCTATCTGTTTGTGTTATGAAGGTACCTACAGGCAGGGGGTGTGCGAAACAGCCAAAAAGAATCAGCTTCTGGTTTAGAAGACTGTTAAACATAATCTCGAGCAAAAATTGACAAAGCTGGGTAAAATCTTTTGGAAAGCGATCCGCAAATCTTTTAGAAGACAGTTAGACATAATCTCGAGCAAAAATTGACAAAGCTGGGTAAAATCTTTTGGAAAGCGATCCGCAAATCTTTAAGAAGACAGTTAGACATAATCTCGAGCAAAAATTGACAAAGCTGGGTAAAATCTTTTGGAAAGCGATCCGCATATCTTTTAGAAGACAGTTAGACATAATCTCGAGCAAAAATTGACAAAGCTGGGTAAAATCTTTTGGAAAGGGATCCGCAAATCTTTAAGAAGACAGTTAGACATAATCTCGAGCAAAAATTGACAAAGCTGGGTAAAATCTTTTGGAAAGCGATCCGCAAATCTTTTAGAAGACAGTTAGACATAATCTCGAGCAAAAATTGACAAAGCTGGGTAAAATCTTTTGGAAAGCGATCTTTAATGCATTCCCTAAGAGATTCACGAGGTGTCACAGGCTACTTTTGGATTCAGATTTGATCGAGTGGTAGTGTTGGAGAAGTGGTGCAGCTCACCACTGTTCGAAGCTCCCTGTCTTCCCATGGTTGAATGTAAGAGATATAGAGAGGGCCTGCGGCTACTAATCTGGTCATCTTTGGTGCTCCCTGATGCTGTTTGTGGGTGGAACACCATTCCTCCTGCGATTACCTACATCCTCGATCTCCCCTCATCACCCGCTTGGCCCCGTACAAGCACAGGAGATGCAAGCTGGAGTCGCAGCCCTTCTGCCCCTTTCCCCATCTCCTGCATCTTCTGCGATTCCTTTAGCTTCCATTAGCTCACCTTCCTAAACGATGTGTCAGTACCAACGCACTGGCTACTCCAGCGTTCTTGGGGACTATCAAAACCGCAAACGTTCGGGACTAGAAACCACTGATACTTCTGTAAGCCCATTCACGTACATACGTGGCCTTCATCGAACAATTTATATTTAGATCAAGGCAATAAAATATGTTTAAGAACACAACATTGTTCATTGTCAATAAGTCCAAAAGCAAATTGTATTTTTCTAAATTTCTGTAAGGAAGGTTCCTTTATGTGTAGGTGTTTTAATACTAGAATGGCTGCGCTCATGTGTGGGCTGTCGGTGATCAGTGTAAATTCTATATACATTTCTGTGCATGTTCAAATGGAATATTATGGGTTAATATAGAAACAGAGTCTGAATGAAGAAAGAGTTATGGAGGAAAAAGGCTACAGTAAAGAAGTGGGCATGTGCATGGAGTGACATGGAGGTATATAGGTGCATGTACGGAGGAGCATTCCTCAGGTTCGGATGAATATTATTAAAGACTTTGGGCCCTGCCACAAAGAAAGCCCCCCCTGGAGAAGGGCATCAGGTCTCCAGTGCCCCAGACATAGGCTGTCTGTATGCATGTCAGATAGGGAATACAATAAGGTAGATTCTAAATGGGCCTCTAGTACCAGATACATTCTAAATGTTAACAAGTAAGTTAGCCCTCAGATCTCCCAATAATATGGGTGATTTAAGTATGATCCAGTTTTGGTAAATAAAGAGGACCGCCATGTAGAGAACAAGAAATGAATGGCTCATTATAGGTGATCCATTTATCATATTTTCTTTTCCTTCCATTTGCAGGATCACTTTTGTAGGCAATCCCCCGTCTCAGTGAGTATATCACTGCTAATCCTTGATATCCCTTCAGTATATGTAAGGACCACCTTGATGTCTGAATGATGCTCAGCAATTCACCTACCAATTTTTACAGGTAAAAACATGTTTCAAGGGTCTCCAACCTTTTCTGTACTGAGAGCAGGGCTTTAAGTGGGCCGGGTCTTACCGGTGCTGAGCACCGGCAGTTTTTTAAAGGAGGCCTCGAAACAGGTCTCTATCGGGCTCTGTTTTGTGCCCTGGCACAGGTGGTCTGTTTTTTTCCAGACCGTAGTGACAGCAGGCACATCCATGTGTCTCACTAGCGGAGAAGTTACGGCATGACGTCATGCCAGGTGAGCACATCGATGTGCACGTGCTCACACTGCTCACTTCTCACTAGTGGAGAAGTTACGGCATTACGTCATGCCAGGCGAGCACATCGATGTGCGCGTGCTCACACTGCTCACTTCTCACTAGTGGAGAAGTTACAGCATGACGTCATGCCAGGTGAGCACATCGATGTGCGTGTGCTCACACTTCTCAGGAGTGGAGAAGTTACGGCATGACGTCATGCCAGGTGAGCGTTGTAGGGGAAGGAAAATCCTTTAAAGAGAGTCATTTTCTCTCTGGATTTCCCTTCTCTTTTTGAAACACAAGAGCAGCAACATTGTCGTGCTGTCACCAGGGCTGTAAGTGGAAGCTTTTTCAATATTATATACAAGCCATAGTTGCTGCTTATTTATCTTAAGCAACTAACAACCATTGACAAAGCCAATAGTCCTGACAAGGTATGATGTTACTTGTATCATATATCTGGATGCAATGACCGAAACAGCAAAATACAAGTCCGGCGGCATACTATGCTAATCACAGATTTTTATCTTACATGTATTTAAGCCACACCTATAATTACATTGGCCACGCCCCTTTGAGAGACCTCCCCCAGTTTTTTTTATCCCACTTAAAGCCCTGACTAGGAGCTACTTATGTTCAATAAAACACACTGAGAGCTACTAACATTAGTATTGTAAAATGTAATTTCTTTTATTTGAATAATAACTCAACCAAGCAAAAGCTTTCTAATTTAATAAGCTGGGCTGCACACAGATGAGTTACTCGTAGGTCGCTGGAGAGCTACAGTGGCTCACGAGCTACTGGCTGGAGACCCCTGTAATTTATAGCATAACAGTGCTCCACGAAGGAATGTACATTTTTGTCCTGGTTTTGTCTTTTTCTGGTGTTCTCGGTCTGTCTTCTGAGTTAGTGGCTAGCCTGATCTTCTATAAGTCTTCGGTTTAAATCATGTCCATATCTAAAACTGGTTAGTTAAGAACAGCTTTTTTTCTCCATTATATTATTGTTTTTGACGGTGTCCTTTTTTTAGGGAACACACATGAAAAGTAAAAAAAAAGTGAAAATGAAAAACGTTTATCTCCCCATTGGTCATTATACTGATTGTCCATTTAAATCTTAAATGCACTAGAAAAGACATTACCGTTAGGAGAAGCACATTTTTGCTGTTCAGAAATGTAATAATAAATTAAACAGAGCCTGTTAAAGAAAGCTGTGTCCTCCTGATTGGTTTAATGAAATCACGGCTGGACGGTTCTATTGGTTCCGATTCCCGGGGGGGTGGGGGGGGGGGGGGCCTCCGTCTTCGGCTTTGCAGCATCACACTCCTGTGGTTACGGCTCTTAAGTGCATCGCCTGCTTGGCTTTTCACAGCACAGCTTTGAAGGTAGCACTTATAATTTTTTAGGTCACTCCTTTCAGCGGTTCGACGAGCGAGTTCTCAAAAAGAAGGGACATTGCGTCTGTTTGATGCTCTCCGTTGTCTCCTGCGAAGTAAAAAATATATCAGACAGGATTTCCCCAGCCTATTTATCTCTGTTCAGGGGGAGGGGGAGACCCAATGTTCCTGGCATCGACAAGAAGAAGCTCATGGAAAATATATATTTTTTTTACATCTGTCATGCATTTTTTTGATCTTAAAGATTATTTTCAGACCAACAGGAAGCACCATTACAGAACTGTTACAATGCGTGTAAGTTTGAAGAGAGGGTGCAATTTGATGGTTAAAAGTGGTCAACAGCCTAAGAAGGCTTACGGACACTTCTAAAAGAAGCATTGGCAAAGCCAATAGGTCTTGCCCTGGCAAGATGGTGCGATGGCTAATCTTTTTTAAATTTTTATTTCAAGCAAACAATACCAAAGGAAATAGAAGAAAAAGTATGCAGCAACATGAATAGGGCACTCATATGATCTCTATAAAAATGTAAGTTACAAAAATAACCACTGTACATAATATTAATTCAAGTATGGGTGCTTACTTGTAGACAGACATACCTAGAACATGCGTGGAAATCCTTTTCAGTTTTAGTGCACAACATAGCAAAATATTATTCTTGCTGACTCAAAGGAAACTGAAGACTTTGTTTAAATACACTAGGATGACTAAAAAATAAAAAAGATAAAGAGTGAAAAAAAGATAATGTAAAATATTGGTCTAACAGCCTTGGCACCGAGGTGCATTTCTTTGCAGGCAGGTGTGCACATGTGGTCAGAAAAAAATGTCATCTCCAGCGGTGTAAGAGAGCCAACAGCAGAAATGGGTTGACCCATTGCTCCATGCGGTATGCTGTGGTGGATGGAAGTAATATTTAAGTGACAGTTGAATAGACCAATTGATGAATAGGGCTGACTTAAAGCCCCCCTTTTTAAGAAATAACATGTGTATTTTTTATTTATTCATCATTGGTTACTGAATACATGAAGAAAATCTCTTTTTTTTTTAAACTGGATTTTCTGCATAGGGTTTATGAACAAATGTGCATACAAGTCAACAATTGGTATTTTCCCTCCAATCTCCCAAACCAACATAAAGCAAAAGAGAACAGCATATATCTAGAATGGACCATGAAGTTAGCTTGACTCTAAGCCACAGACAACTAGTGTGAAGACTGAAGTGGGAAGATTGAATGTGCGTTTCTGGACAGAAGGAGAGACGTTGGATTTCAAAACATCAGCTAACGCTAAAAACATCATCAAACCTCATAGGTGCAGGGCAAGATTTAGAGCAAGTGACACCCTAGCAGAACCATACAATTGGCACCACCCAACTCCAAACGCGAGGAACAAATCAAAGAAACACATTCCCTAAAATGTGTTCACTCCACTTAACTGGGCCCCCTATGTGCTTGCCAAGTTGACTACATTGACAGCCCTTCCCTCCTTTGATGCTACTCTATTTCGTATTGACATTGGACCGAAGCGGACTCACAAACCAACTATGTGCTCAAGGCACGCAAGCAAGCGTCATAACTTGGAATCCTGGTCCAAGTGCTTCACATGCAGTGTAGGGTAACCAGGCGCCCCAGATGTCTTTGGACAGTCCTGATTTTTCAATGACTGTGACTGTGTACCGACACTTTGATTAAATAAATACATGTCTTTTAACCTCTTCAGTGCCCATGACGAGCTGGACTCGTCATGGGCCGCGGTTGCGCTGTGCCCATGACGAGTCCAGCTCGTCATGAACCCCGCCCGCTAATGCAACGGCCGGCACAGGGCGGGGAAAGGGCGTGGCACTGAAGGGGTTAAGAGCGGGGCGGGAGAGCGTGCACAATAATCACAGTGCACGCTCCCGTTTGGACCAGCCCTCTCCTCACATAGACAGCGGTTCTACTATGAAAAGAGTCATCAGCTGTGCTGCCTCGCTTCATTCACAGAGCACAGAAGGTTTTAATGAGGGGTGAATCAGCGTCCATGGCATCACTGGGACTCATCACAGCCTAGGGGAGGAAGTGTCATCATATCACAGACGTTTGCTCAATTCTGTATACACCGAGTCAAGAAAAGGGCTCTGCAAATAATTACCAATGGCATCTCTCCACCACCTCCAGCTCCCTCTTTCAGAAACACCAATTGAAGCTTATCTAGTTCTGTATTTTTCATTTGTATTCTGAGAATTGTAGGCTTGATTTACAATTATAGATGTAGGACTACTCGCCCCAGAACACTGAGGAAACCAGACTGAATATCGGCAGGTCAAAACTTTTTGAAATGGAATGGAATGAGGTACACACTCTCTGAAACACATTTTTTGTTTTATTTTATGTAGCATATTTTAATGGATTTTTAGGATGTGTCCTTGTATCCCTAGGGATTAGGTATCATCCCTGCCAATCTAAGGTTGGTCCAGCAAGAAATGTCTTTCAGGAAACTATTAAAAACTCATCTATTCTAACCCTTGCATGGTTCACCAAGGCCTTGCAGATTTGCCTGTCTCAGCACCGGGAGGCCTTTAGGGGTAACTGTGGGCTATACAAGACATCTTGAATAGAATATAATAGAATCCTTGCGATCTTTTAACATGCATGGTAGGTGGATGCACTTACTCTATAGCTATGCCTTTGACCGTCCCTGTTTTTGGGTTGAGCCTTCTAGACATCGCATGCGTTCTCCTGCGAGACATATTGTGGACTTACCAATAACATAGAGGAGTTTAGAGCCCGCCCATTTCTTACCATTGGTTGGCTTTACTGACACTTTAATTTGCCTGCTTCTTATTGTATGGCTTTTCTGTCAAACTAGTGTTTGTCTTTCCCATGGATCATTGCCTCTTTACAACGTCTTTGATTGCCTGGTTCTCATGCTGGCCTTCAGGGAACTACTCTTTCTTTTTAGTGTAAGCACTCCATGATAGAGCATGTGTTTTCCATCTCTCTCCCACATGTGATTCCCTTCCATAAATTACACTAGTCCATTGCTTTTTCTCCCCACGCCGCCCTTCGTGTTGCTTGTCCCACCGGGGCACTCCTCTCTCACTGTTTCGCTTCCTTCCCACACACTCCCTCAGTTGCTTGACACCTCTCGTTTCATTAACCTTAAAGAAAAATTGTCAGGATGACTTAGCACACCAAAGGTGGCGACTTCAGTCCAGGCAACACTACACACATGAATGCCACGCTATTTTATGGTGTTTTGCGTGGCGCTACATGCAGATAAAAGCTGCTCCACTAATCACAGGCCCCGGGCATGTTTAGCTCTTTCTCACACAGCGAGCTCCAGTCCGTGTATTAATATGACAATCCAATCCGGAATGTTCCCTCTTAAATGGCCCGCCTTCTGTTCTCCAGCACGTGTCTGAGCTCTGAGCCTTCTTTGTGCGATGGAAAAAATGAAAGCGTCCCATTTCTGAATTCTTAAGTGACACCAAAGGATCCCCTTGTCTCCTGGTGCACGGCTGCGTGGCCTGAACCGAAAGCCTTCCCCTGCTGTGCAATAAACAGCTCAGCTGTCTGCGTCGGGAAAAAATGAATTTGATACACTGAATGTCCTCGGGGGTCTTCGCCATTTAAAAACGGATGTTTACAACTGCAAAGGCCTTCACTAGATATTTCGACAGGGAAACAAACGTTTAAGTCTGCTGCCTCGGACGCAGCTGACCGTTCTGGATTCCTGGCTGGCCTCCTTGTAATACTTGCTTAGGGAAGTGCACAGCTGTAACGCCTGAAACTCTGTGCTCCTGTGACGCATTTCCGGCAGGAGACGAATGGCTGCCGTGGTGTTTGTGAGGGGTCATTTAAAATGCTTAGTCATGCTGAGACTCTCTTCATATCCTAGCTATAGTGAACGGTTTAAGTGACTGAAGAACAACACGTTGAAAACATTCTAAATACTCTGCAGGGTCGTTAAAAAAACACGTGTTTCCCATTTAGGGTGGACGTTGGGATGGGAAACCCCCATTATGGAACATAGAATACTGGGGAAAACTGTGGGTGGGGAAAAAAGGCAACCGAGTGCACTAAATGTATTGAATGCTGTGCTCAAGCCAAAAAAGTTAAAATCAAGGGGATTGCTATAGATCACTGAATATCTTACACCTCTAAGGAATAGGATCACCATGAAGTTTATTACAGACATGCTAGAAAAGCAAGGATTTAGCAATTTGTTTGCAGTAGTAGATGATTTACCAAGATGGCGGCTCATTTTATACATATGAAATGTCTTCTGAAAGCAAAAAACACAACTCAGCATATTGCCAGATGACATGATTTGCCACATGTGTGGTGTCGGACAGGGAAGCACAGTTTGAATATACATTTTGGTCTGTTTTTTGTTGTGTGGATCTCTCACTATACAGGTGGGAGGATCTTCTGCTCATCGCCCACCACAGATTACAAAACTGAAAGTGTGAACTAGGAATTTCCTGAGCTGAACATCTCTGATTTACAGATTTTCACTAAAATAACACTCTTCAGTCCTCAACTAATCTTTTGCCATTCTGTAGTCTACAAGGTTATCAGCCCATCCATTCACATTAACATCGTACCCTGTCTTGTAGAAAATCTTGCAGGTTCTCAAAGACCCAGGGCCATTGGAAGAAAATCAAGTTACATATGTACCAAGCAAAGTCTGCTCATAAAAGACAAGCAGGCACTAAGACACAGGCTGTCCCTGGGTACAATACTGGTTCCTTGGTACGGCTTTCTACTACACATTTCCATGAGAAGCCTACATTTGTACATTGATTCATTAGTGTTTATAAAATTCAAAAGTGACTGAATTCTGTAGTAAAGGAAAAGAATTTAAAAGCAGCCGGGTTATAGAGGACTGCACCACCAGGACTAGTCACAAGCAGTATGCGATATTGCCCACCTCAAATGATCTGCTGCTTGTAGATCACAAATATAACTATGTAAACTGGTTTGGATGAGAGGCAATATATAGACACATGCAATTGGATATATAGCAAAACACCAATAAAAAGCATTAGCACACTGAATGTTTTCTGGTCTATCGTGCTGACCTTAGGATGTTGCTTACGGACACGGCTCCTAGTTTTCGGATGCGGCTAATACCGTTTTCAAAAAACACCACTACTAAACATACTTGCTGATCTCTACGCTCTACCATGAGCTTCATCAATGCACTTTAGGATTCGCTTTAAATCGTCTTTTGACACACGCGCCAGAGTATACGGTTATTTTCTACAGTATCTTGCCCTGAAGAAGCCCATGTTTGGGCGAAACGCGTTGGCTGGTTGTATCATATGAATTCTGTAGTAGTTGGGTACTTGCTCCTCCCTGCACTGCAGTACGGGTTATATTCCATGTGTCCCTCTAGAAATCTGTTGTTTCTGGTACGCACCTGGGGGTAGTGTCCGCTCCTGTAATGTTGGACCTGTTTATGAAGTTTTGGCGATTCTGATGTCTTGTAGGGTGTGCAGGACCTTGCAGTGTTTGTTGGGCTGGAATGGCCGAACTGACTTGAGACCATACCTTGTAGGTACATGCTCCTCGTTTGAGAAGATCCTTTCACTGTACACGGGGGATGTTTTGTCAGGAACAGAAGGAGTTAATTTGGATGCTTGGCTTAGTTATCTTCTTTGCTGAACAGGTGTTGACGTATCTAAACTTTAAGGAAGTGGAAGAGAATGCTTCCCAAATTATTCTGAATTAGGCCATTCTAGTGTATTCAAGGGGCGCTCCAGTGATCATTGGATTACCATCTGTCAGAAGAAGCTACATCTTAATGTAACGTTTTCCTTTCTATGACAAAAAATATATTACCTTTTTGAAAGGCTTTATGGAAGACAGTAATTTCTTGTGAGTTTTGGGAATGGACTTCCTTTAAGAAAGTCCCTATTTTAACAGGGAAGGTACAGTGCCCTAAATCGAGCTCAAGAGAGAGGAATTTCCTTTGCTTACAAAAGACTCACTAATTTCACCATTGATCTAAGGGCGTCAGGTTAACAGTGGATTACATCAATTTGCTATTTTTGAAGAGACTCTTAGATTTGAGAAAATATTTACAGAAACCAGGATTGGATTTCACCATATGTTGACATATATGAAACATGCATGATATCACTAATTTAGTAATGGTATTCCTCTTTTTCTATTTGTAGATCTTTGTATAGCTGACCATTGCTGAACAACAGCTCATTGCTCTGTCTATTCCCCTTCCTCCTTTTACCCGGGGTATCCATCACTCTACAATTACACTGGAGGTTTGAGGTCCAGTGGGATGAGGTGTGACTACATTTTGGCGGGAAGAATCCAGAACAACAAGGCCAGAGCCACGAGTTTCGCAAACCCGCAAGCCAAACAATGACTTGCTCAAGCAACGACTTTGCCTTAACCACGTATTTGCGTGGTTAAGGCAAAGTCGGTCTAGGGTTCAGGATGGGCGGGAAGAGAGAAGCGTCAGAAAGCGAACAGAACAGGTAAGAGGGGTTCGGAGTAGTTTTTAGGGGGTGGGGGTTCGGGGTAGTTTTTAGGGGGTGGTGAGTGTTCGCAGTAGTTTTTAGGGGGTGGAGGAGTTCAGGGTAGATTTTAGGGGTTGGGGGGTTAAGGGTAGTTTTTAGGTCTCGCCTGACCCAGCGCATGCGCTGGTCTGGCAAAACTTATTGAGAGGGCTCCAAAAAGTGCTACAAGGCCAGCCTAGAGCTACAGTGCATGTGCGCGGGCGCGCGCGCTTTACCGCGATTACTTTCACTTTCGCGGCCGTACGGCCGCTTTGATGTTTGATCGTGATCGCGATCGCGAACACTTTCACTTTCGCGGCCGCACGCCCGCTTTGCATAGCCAATAGGTCTCGCTTTTGGGACCTTATAAGTATTTAGTTATGCAACTGTTGCATGGCTAAACACTTATAAGGTCCCAAAGGCGAGACCTATTGGCTATGCCAATGCTTGTTAGTGGGTGGGGAGGATTGGGGTAGTTTTTAGGGGGTGGGGGTTCGGGGTAGTTTTTAGGGGGTGGGATGAGTTCAGGGTAGTTTTTAGGGGTTGGGGGATTTTGGGGTCGTTTTTAGTGGGTGGGGGTTCGGGGAAGGTTTTAGGGGTGGAGAGGGTTCAGGGTGGTTTTTAGGGGGTGGGAGGGGTCAGGGTTGTTTTTTTGGGGGTGTATTTAGGGCTCAAGGGGAGAGGGAGGGGGTGGTAAACTTAGCCACGGAGAGCCATTTACCATGCATGCCTTTACCACGAAAATTAGTGATAAAGCAATTCGTGGTTAAGATGCGGTTGTTGTAGAGACCGCTTTGTAAAGGTTGGCGGGGTAGAGGAAGTCGCTGTTGCGATATACAACCATTTTTGGCATTTCATGATACCCCTCCGGTGGAGTACAGGTACTTACATTTTAAAGTTGTGACACCTAGCCTCTATCAGGAATTGTCTAGTATCCTCTTGCGACATCATGGCCGCAAGAGGGTGGTCCCTCATTTGAAAGGGGTGTGTCCCCATGCATATGAGGTAAGATTTGTTACTGCAGCTGTGGGATATTACAGACGCAGGATTAAAGAAGCCGTTAGAAAGTGCACTCATTGTGTGCCACATGAGGTGGTGCAGTCACTGTGGCCGCTGAGCATGGTGGGAGGCAAGGGTTTCTGTGGGGTTCCCAGGCCTCCTCCTGTAGACTGGTGCAGTCAGTAGCGGCTCCTGGAGGGAGTGCTGTGGGTTCGGTGAGGCAGGGAGGGGCAGTGTGGGGGTAGTAACCCATATGGACGAACGGAGGTAAGTACATAAATAAATAAATTAAACAAATTATATTGTGCACGCTGCAACGTCAAATGGTAATGCAGCGTGCGCAATGTCATTTGTTTGATTTATTTATTTATGTACTTACCTCCGTTCGGCCGTATGCCAAAGTTTACTACCCTGCCCCTCCCCCGCCCTGCCTCACCGCACCGCAGCACTCCCTCGAGGAGGCGCTACTGGGTGCAGTCACACACTGCACTCCTTTGTGAGGGGATCCCTGCTCCTTTTTTAAAGGGGGACGGGGTGCCACCTGCATTGAAAGGCAGACAGGGGGCTTCAAACAGCTGGTCCATCTTTCACTAATGCACCGTTCACACTGCAGACGCAAAGTCGTGCATACTCTGTGAAGAGCACTTTTTTTTTTAAATGGGCTTCCTGTGCAGTTCTGCACTGAGTGCACCAAGGCATGGCTATCCCTCAGTGTAAACAGGGACAGTGTGTCTGAACTGCATTAAGAGTCCAGGTGTCAGTTTATGAGCAACTGTGGTGGCCCAGTATTCTCGCTGGAACTCAGTGGGATTCCACAGGCACAGGTAGCGTTCCCGTGCAGATGGGGCAACATTGTAACATGGGATGATTGCGATGGTAGCTGATTAGTTGTGCACCAACAGGGATGTATATGCATATGAGTAAAGGGATAATGTTGGCATGATTTTAATCAGATCCTGCTTAGGGAGCTGACATGGTGCTGCTGGGAGGATCACCCCTAGAGAATGGGGATCTGAGTTGGCTGCCTCCACATGTGAGCTGTTCTTGGGAATGGGGACACAGCCCTTTCAAATGAAGCCCTAAGCAGGTATGAGGGAACAGGACCCTCAGAGACTTTAGAAATGACAGTCAGCCGGCTCTAGCTGCAGGTGGACAGTTTCCCAAACAACTCATGAGCCCTAACAGCCTAAGAAGAGAGAAGCGAGGCTGAAGAGGTCACTAGGACCCGAAACTACCGGACCTCTGCAAACAGAAAGTGGGCAAAGTAGAGTACCAGAATAGTACTGTCAAAATACTGTATGACATATATGACCAATATTTTGTGAATTATTGAATCATCATCAATTGAAGATACCACGTTTGTGATAAATAAAGAAATTTAGAAGACAGAAGACTAGAGTTCATGGACTTTTTTAATGTTGTTCCTTCCTCACAATATTTGATGACATAATTATTGTGCCCTTAATGTCGTTTACAAAAATATTGGCCCATTTGGACTTAAGAGTAGAAAATCTACACCGAATGGGATATTTTTCTAAATGATATTGATCACAGTATACTAAAGTCAGCAATAACTCTGCATACAATGTTCTGCCATCTAAAGCTGGGCAATGCGTAGGAAGTCACTTCTGTAGGCCTAGAAACATGCGGATGAGACAGGTTGCAGGCAGGTGTCAAGCTGATGTGATACATACAGTGACTTTAAGCTTGCTTGAATGATTCAGAGAACCTATTAGAGACACAGAGGTTTAGTTCTTCACACCAACACATACACCCAGTGAGTCCCTCGCTATCTTATCGCCCACAATGGGTTAGGTCCAACTGTATCCTGATGGTGAAGTAAAGAGAATCCCATAAAGGGATGTTAGGCGGGTGGATGAGACCAAGAGGGTGGACTTCAATCCGATGGTAATAGCATTGCCTAAATGCCCGAGTCGCATTGCTACGTACATGTGCTTTGGGAATCGCAAATAGATAATCCCTATTTGCGATTCCTAAATTGCGGTAGCAATTTGTGATATCTAATCACAACCGTTTTTGGCCCATTGTTCATCTGAAATGGCCATTTATCATTTCTTAAATGGGCCGAAATAGAAATGCTAGATGGCTTCGTACATCTGGGCCAATGTGCCTTATCTGCCACCCGTTTGTGCCTCCTGAGCTGTGAATACAGTGTGTTGGAGATTCTCTCTGCGGCAGGATAGTTCAGGTGCATGCTGGCCATGAATTCAACAGCTCTCCCCCATTTCAAGTACATCGCCCTTTCCTTCTCCTCTTTCCCCACTTCCCCAGGGCCTTTCCATACTAGGAAAGCACAATGCTGGTTTTAACCTGGACATTCTAATGTGTAAGTGACCTGGGTGTCTTTTTATGAGTCAGGAGAGGATCTGGGGTGTACCCAAGCCTGTCACTAAGGGCTTTAGTCTGAATAATGATGGGTAGTGGATTATGATGCACTGTCCATAGCCAAGGTAATGAATGACCTGTTTATGCCCCCGTTGGAACAGGGAGTCTGGTTATAATAAAGGCCTGAGTTTGGAGTGAGAATCAATGCAGAGTTTGGTCCCTACACTCAAAAAGACAAGTGGAAACACTGATAAACGTATAGTTTATTTGAACAAGCTTAGAGTGGACTCATGGAATCTCTGCATAACACACATCCGCAAAAGTAGTGACTGCTAGCAGGGGAAATCGGTAGGGCAGCGTGTGGGAAAAAATAAAGAAAAACAAACCTTGCCTGACTTTCGCTGCCTTGCCACCTCTTGTGCTCCTACGATGTTCACACAGGCTCCCAGAGTCCCTTGCGCCAATCCAGACCCTACTCTTATGCTGCTATTACCCAAGATGAGAGAAGCTTAGGGATTGGGCGGAGTGGGCCGGTTCCACCCTCCAGCAGGGACTGGAAGCCTGTGCTCTTGAACCCTGCTGATATCTCCAAGCAACAACCTGGCGATATCCAAGTGCGCATGCCGGTTTGGCCGGCCGTGGATGGCCAGCCAAACCGACAGGTGCACTGGCAGTGCCCTGAGCCCACCACTCCTCCTACTGGACCCATCTTCAAGACTCGGCTGCGACTCGGCTCCGGAGTAAAATAAAATGATGATAGTGCAGTTTTAATAACTGCTTTATTAGCATTTTATTTTACATGCATCTGCTGGTTCCAGCAGTGGGGCGACACTCCTCCGCCATAACGGAGGAGCAGCCCCTTATCCACACACACTCTTTATTATCTATAAAACAAACTAGGCAACAGGCCTTCTCTGTGTAAGCCCCCCCGGGGTCTGGAACAACCCTTCTGCATCTGTCAAGAATGTCCCATTCCTGATTCGGTTTAGAAAAAATCTGGAAATAGGTTTGCATTATATAAATGCAACATGTATACTGGCACACCTGAATCACGGCACGTTAGTCACTGGGGATGCACGTCACTTCCCGTTATAATACAGTCCCCTCGCCCAGTGAGGAAGATTGAGTAGCAGGCACTGTTGAATGGATGAACAATGGGCTAGAAGTGCTTCCATTATGGGAGAAGATTATAGCTCTACAAGGGTGTGATGCTAAAAGTACGGATGCAGAGAGGTGCAGGTTCAGGGGTCCATTGTAAGTGCAGAATGGTTCAATGAAAGCAGGCTGGCAGACAATATGGTCAGGAGCTGCTTACAAAAATATATTATTTATGGTTCATAAAAGTAATATGGGCCCAAATATGATTCCAGGTATAGGGGATAGCATTTAAGTGCATATATCCATGAAGGTATATAAGATACAATAAAAACAGGCACAGTCAAAGAGGTTGTAGCAGAGGACAAAAAGGTAGTCACAAGTGTCCATCACTGTTGAGAATTGGATGTCACAGAATTTAATCTATACCTCCATCTATATATCCACAGAGAGGTTGGCACTCTTGAATCACAAAGATTAGCTCAGGAAGGCACAGTTTACTTACAGCAACTGGTCTTGTTGTGTGAAGGACGCAGTTTGGAGGGTGCTATAACCGAGACATATGACATGGACGTACATTTGTGGGTGAAAAGTAGGGCTTCCAATTCAGGATTCTGTATTCAGTCACACAGCCACCGAATCACAAGACAATCTGGCTATTACCTTTGCTAGATGAAGACGGTTGTGCAAACGGCGAGGGATTAATGCAGTGACATTTGTCTGCTGGAGTTTCCATATGGCAGCCTCTTGCATCTCCAGCTGCCGATACATTATTCATGCAGGGAGCGATTTTTATAAGGTATGGATAATGGCTGAAGCAGGCACTGATTGACAGCTTAGGAGAGCTCTTGACTCCTTCACAAATTACAAAACAGCCCCCAAAAGGAGAGCAGGGAATTATGGAAAGCAGCCCTTCCCTCATTTGTGTCACTGTGACAGAGATGGAAGCCCATTATCCAGGGGTCTGGCAGGGACTGATCAGGAATCAGGGTGCAGGCTGACACCATAAGTACATCAAATTATGGGAAATGTGCACTTTAGTTCCACTTAGTCAATGAGTAGACATTTTACTTATGAAGTTATGGATGGTGTAACCAATTCAAACTATTTTTTTTATGGTCTGCAGGTCTCAAATACGCTGTAGCGAGAATGTAGGATACATAAAAAGCTCAACATGGGCACATTATAACACAGTTGTAAAGTTTGATGGGAAGGAGAGGTTGATGTTTTCTGGCTGTCATGATACTATAAGATGTACCCTACTTCAATCCTATGGAAGAAACTGTGTTTATTTGCTCCTGTGTCTTCAATGGCCAATAAGTAACTGATATATGCCGGTGCAATGCTCACAAGGCACAGCATCACCACTCAGTGATAATATTATTCATTTATTAATTCAAAGTATCTGTTGTAGCATAGACTTAGCCACCGGGCAGCAGGGCGCTTTACAAGTACACTATGGACAGTTACAGAGGATGTGGCTCAGCGGCCAGAGCTGCCAACTCTGGAGCTGGGGATCCGGGTTCGAGTCTCAGCGTCGGCGCAACATCCTGGGATTCTGGGCAAATCATGTGATCTCCTTGTGCCCATCGACAGCGCCCGAATACCTTCATGGGTGATAAGCCGTGCCATATAAATTTAAAAATAAACAAATAGAAGACAATGGGAGAAGTTACCGCTGAGTTCAATCGGGAAAGTATAATCTGAAGAAGTGAGCTTTCAAGAGCTTCCTGAAAGTAAGAAAGTTGGGCTTTAGCCTTATGTGGTCCAGAAGAGGGTATCCTTGTTGTGTAACATATGAATAGTCTGGAATAGTACTAGGTGGTGCAAAATAGAGAAGGTTAGTTGGGTAGCATATTATGGAAGAGCGCAATAGGAATCGTCAGCGACACTAATTATGCCAAAGGACGTAATAGCCATTATTCACCATGCCATGAAAAATATTGGCTTCAGCAAAGAATAACGGGCTCCTGAATACAGTGCTAAAAAATGCTAGTCACTACAAAGGATGTGTCCTGAGAAACAATGCTCACTGGGAATAGCAGCCCATACAGTAACGTGACAGGAAGAGCATGCCCCTTCAAGATGAAGTGTAAGCGATAGAATGTCCATCATGAACAGTGGAAGAGAATAATCCACCTCCTCCAATCCCACCTCACACCAGATGAGGCTCAACAATACTGTGCCAGGAGAATAATCAAATAGGAGAAAGGCAGTATCAATCAATCAAGGATTTATAAAGCGTGGCAAATCACCCGCGAGTGTCTTAAGGCGCTGGAGTTGCTAGTTGCTTTGTGGTGATCTGTTCATTCGAACAGGCCGGTCTTGAATCCTGTCCTGAATTCCCGAAGTGATGAGGTGGCCCGAGGTGCAGGGGGAGGTCATTCCAAGCTCTGGCTGCCAGGTGTTGAGAAGGAGCGACCTCCCCAGTTGCTTCGGCGGATCTGGGGGTGTCTGCAAAGAAGAGGAAGGCGGATCGTAGGTGTCTGTTTGGTTGAAGGAAGGTCATACATTTGTTGATGTATGCTGGTCCATGGTTGTGCAGGGCTTTGTATGCCTGGGTCAACATCTTGAACTGGTATCTCTTTTGAATCAGGAGCCAGTGTCACTTCTTGAGGTGCGGTGTGATGTGGATCCATCTGGGGAGGTCAGGGGTGAGTCTTGATGCTGAGCTTTGTATTGTCTGTAGTCTCTTCAGGAGGCATGCAGTGATTTCTACGTAGAGTGTATTCCCGTAGTCCAGCCTCCTGATGATGACAGTCTGCGTGGTGGCCATTCTGGTGTTGACTGGGAGCCACCTGAAGATCATGTAGTGCAATTCAAGTACATTTTTTTAATTCACAGTGCAATCTCTGTGGGGGAATAAATTGAGACATTAGGATTTACTTATGAGTAAACGCATGCAGTAGACATGCTCAGGGCTTTGCCGAGTTACCCTTCAGTCCTGAGAGCTACATCCACTTCTAATAGCTTGACTGCCTCGTTGGATGAATGGAACGGAGAGATCTGCCCCTTTGATTTTCCTGTTTAAAACCCATGTTGGCATGAAGGATAAGATTGTACATGATGCTGTCAGACGAATGGCCCTCATGTAGAGTGAATTGTCCAAGAGCTGTTTACTGAACTGATTCCAGTGGAAGTGCAAAATGATCAAGTTGCAGCTGCTGCCCCTTGTTTTTTTGTTGGGGGGGAGTTCCACGGAGAAAAGCAAGAAGGTTTTCATGGAAGGTAGCCAAAGTTTCCACTCAAGGTTTAATTTCTTTTTAGGTCAACCTAGTAGCTGTCTGGTAGGCAAAATATTATTGTGGATCGCACCAAAAAATTACAGTGGTCTTAGAACCTGCCCACTGCTTACCATTGGTTGGCTTCATTGTCACTTTCATTCGTGTGCTTCAATTGCAATGGCTTGCCTTCCTCTTCTTTTGTCTGTCCCTCCTCTGGAGCATAGCTTCTTCACCATGCTATTGATCGCCTGACCTATGTTCATCCACTGCTCACATTTAGGGAACTACTTTCTTCTTTTTCTTTACACACTCCATGAGAATGCACACCTTTCAGAATCACTTCTTTGTGCGCAGCTTCTTCACCACCAAATCTCCATCAACTGCATGCCAGCACCCCCCCCCCCCCCACTTAAGGAGGAAGGACTTGAACACAGGTAACTGCGCTATGGACATTTACTTCTCCCTACTGGTAGAAGGCCGGACATAAACACTGTCTCGCTGCCTGTGCTGTGGCTGTGTGGATTATGCTGCCTGCATTTTACTATTGTTCAGAGGATCCCCACCTCTTTCTCGCATAAGGAAAAGCTAAGAAAATAAATCAGCTGCACGTGGGGCACAAATTGCAGCACAGCGTGCATTAGCGGGGTGCATTGAGCTTGGTATGGCTGGAGAAACTAGCATCTGAAAAAGGACTGGACCGCTGACAAAGGATAGCGCCTCTAACAAAGGATTCCGGAGCCACTGAAAATAAATTATTGGATACTCTAGATTTGGAAAGACCAGCACTTGATAGGTTTGGAAATACCTTTCTGGGCTTCTTTAATTTCTCACTACTACCTTCTCATTGCTTTCAGAATTATTTTCATTTGTTTCAATTCACTCCGAGCTAATCTAACAGCAGAGTATTGTGTGTCAGGATGTCCAGGTTTGGATGGGGCTGCACTACACAAGGAATAACACTCTGAAGGTTTCATCTGACTGTTGATGCATAGGTAGCCTTCCACCATCAGTGGCAACGATCGATGAGGAGATGTTTCACGGGGCCACATTTAGAATCACATTTTTAGATGAAGCTGTAATCTTGGACCTTCTTAAAATTGATTCATGGACGAGATTCACAGCTACAATAACAATTTGTGGAGGGGATGTATCGCCGCAAAGGGCACCATGAGCATAGTGCGCTAGCATACATTTTGTGGGAAAGACCATGCACACATTTTCCCAAATTTATTGAGCTATACCATAAAACGTAATGCTGAAATTTCTAGAGAATGCTGTTTGTGCCGAATCAGTTCTCATTACATTTGAACTCTCAACAGTGGCGTAGGAAGGGGGGTGCGGTGGGTGCGGGCCGCCACGGGTAGCATCACTGAGGGGGTGTGACAAAATGGCAAAAATATGTGTTTTAAACACATATTGTTTCCATTTTGTCAAGCCGGGGGTGACAATTTTCTGCACCGGGAACCACCTGACCTTGCTACGCCACTGACTCTCAACATGAAGATTTCAAAAGTATAACCCCCAAAATTGTCTCATAAGGTGTGCCCCTGCATATTGAATCAACAGTATCGATAAGAGAGTATATCGAAGACAAAGTGTCGGAAAAAATATTGACACGTCAATAAATCTAGATTTTCTATACCTAACTCCACATATACACACTTACGTGGTACACATATCGTCAAGGTATGTGAATTTAGGAATAGTAAATCTATACTCCCCTCTAAGCACCTAACTTTCGATATTTTATTTCTCGACATTCAGTTCTTGTATTAGTAGGCCACGATTTTACAGGCGTCGATATTAAGTAGTACAGTCGTCTCATAAGACTTCAAGCATGTCCAATGGCGTGGCAAGGGTCTTACTGTAAGCAAGTAAAATGGCCGCCTCTGTCCTTAGTTGAGTGGCAAAAAACAACCATAACTAGCAGATAGTAGGTCCTTCATGCCAATGGGCTTTGGTGTCACTGCACCTGCTGCACTAATGATAGCTAACTCATGAGTGGGCAATAAATGTTTCTTACATGGTTAAAACGATGTAAAAATTCAAATAAGTGCACAAAGGGAGCCATGCCAATTCTGTAATTTAAAGAAATACAATGATGTAATCAGTTTGTTGGATGAGTAATCCCCCTTGAGGATACCACCAAGAAGCGAAACGCCTTCCTGAAGGAATTACTACGTGCTCTGTGTACATGCAAGGCCCTTTCACAAATATCACTCGAGTATTTTGTCTGAGGATTCACAGATGTGCTCTCTCCGGGGAAAAGAGTGTATTATTAGTCGACGTGGCCAGTCACAACTTCGCGTTTGTTGCAAATGGCGGACATCTCGAGTGACTTTTCACTAACATGCTGGAAAGGAAGCGGGTTTACCTCATGCAGTTGTGACCCGCCCTAATGTGATCGCTTACACAGCGAAAGGTTGAATATAATGCAATTTCTTTCAGTTTTTCCCCCCTCACAAGTCTCAGAAGGCCGGAGGAGTTGAACATAACAGAAATTTCGATCAATAGTGCTGTAACGGATAAGAATGGAAAATCCAATGTTAACGCACTTAGCATACGTCAAATGGGTTTATATATCCAAGCGGAAAACAATGCCACAGTGGCGCAATGATAATTGAGGCCCCCCCCCCCCAAGGTACGTGGAGGGGCCCCCTCTGGACTCTATCAGGAGCCCCCTGGCCAAAGTGCACTGCTGAGGGAGCCCCCTGGAGCTCTTCGTGGTTGGGCATCATAGGTTGGACCAGGGCTGGACTGGCCTTAGCGGGCACCAGGCAATAGCTGCAAAATCGGCCCTGTAACAAAATCGGCCGAAAACCGGCCCTGGCAAAGAGCTCGGCAGCACCCCCAAGCCCGGGGGAGGGGGGGGGGGGAGGGGTGGCCAGCCGAGCACTTTGCCAGGGCCGGTTTTAGTTCCCAGTCCGGCCCTGGGTTGGACTTTGAAGAGGAAACATGGGAGACTCGAGCGAGGCTGCTTTTCTCTGATATTTAAGTTTGCAGAGGCCCTCCTTTGACACACACACACACGTGGTCCGCCTAAAGCTTTAGATTCAAATAAAATGGCCACGTGAAAATCCTGGAGGGTCACAGGTGAAGTTCATCTTTTTTGTCTGAAAGTTTGCTAATAAATGCAGCAGCGAGAGGTTGAACTGATAAATGCTGCAGAACTGACCTGCTGCAGGCGACTCCTGGGTTCCCTAGAGTCGAGCATCCTGGAAATGGGAGGTGGACGTAGCATGAAGTTACTGTCCATTGCGAGTGTCACTACAAACGGCCATGAGTGAGACCTACCTGCTACGAGGAATGCAAACGGTCGTGTGCCAATATCTTCAGCACGTGACGGGTAAAGCCTGGCATACTATGGGAATACTAGATAGCAATTTCTTTTAATAAAGTGGTGTTTCTGGATGTGTTCAGGGCCACTAGAATTATGCGGCTGGGGAGGGACAAATAATGTGGCAGTGTTGGCTAAATTATGCGGCAAGAAAAGCCAAATTATGCAGCATATTGCAGCACGTTTTCGGATAGTATTACTTTATTAGTTTGTCATTTTCACACTTGTTAACAATGCCTGGGCTTGGATTGCACCACACTAGTACCAGTTTAACACCCTAATATAGCAATAAGCAACAGAAAGGTGACCAGTCCCAGTGCTTAATTTGAGCCGGGGGTTGCCAGTGGGGGGCATCGGCACTTATTTTTCGGATCCAGCACTTATTATTTCCCACATCAATTTTCGTAGAGAAACTTCTGACTTATCCCACTTACTCTTCACATTTGCCAAATACATGCTCCAAAATTCATGACTGAAGCAATTTTCATTATTGATTAAGCACATATGAACATTTTAATTCACCATCAAATGGCATATACACAAATTGACCTTGATAATTGTCCAATTGGTCAAAACCTGTGGACCTAATTCTGTGCAACAATATATGTGTTTTAAAAAAATGAAATATCCAACTCACCTAGCAAGGTAATAATATACTTTGTTACAATACATTTTCGTGATCACTGAATTGATTACCACTGGTCTGTAGGTGTTGGCTTGTGTACCAACCAATATCAATATACGCAGTGGCAGCTCCTCCGCTAAGGTGGTGGAGCATCTCCCCACTTCTATGTGAGCAGTTTAAAAAGGAAAACTAAAATGATAATAACCAATGTTATTATCATTTTATTTTCTGTTCCTGCTTAGGTGCGGGCGGGTTTCGGCTGGCCAGAGTAGGGGCCAGGGGAGGGCTGGTGAGCACATTCTAAAGTGCGCATGATGGTTTGGCCGGCCGTCTCAGGGCAGGCCAAACAGTCATGCGCACTTTGCATTTTCTCCACCGGCTTGAATGCACAGCCTGGGTGGAGAACATGCACAGCCTCCCAGTCCATCTTTGTGCGCCAAACCACGGTGCTCAGACCAATCATAGCGCTGCTGTAAGGCAGCGTCATTATTGGCTAGGGGAGTCTGGGAGCCTGTGTGCTTCTTTGTTCCTGGAGTCAACCGAGGAGCTGAAGAGGAACAAGAGGCGGCGGTCGACAGAAGTGCAGGTAAGTGTTTTTTTAAAAAAATCATTTAACCCCACACCATCCCACCCGCCCTGCCACCCTCTTAAGTAGCGTCTGCCACTGAATATATGGCGAGAAAACAGGTGGCTATACATTATTTTGCCATTAAATAAACGACAAACATGTTTCAGAGAATTTATACCTCACTTAACAATGTGAGTAGATGATTATGTTTGGTTGAGTTGTGTTAAACTGGAGTCTTACCTGTAGTACAATCTCTACCCTAGTCTCTTGTAAACTTACTGTGTTGTTCCACCCTAGTAATAGAATATCCCTAGCAGCAACAGATAAAGTCCCATTTCCACAAGTGAGGGCGGCAACATTTCACTCCTTCTAGGGTGCCAAAAAACAATCCACCGTCCATGCGAGGACCCAAGAAACAACCTCTTTCAGCGCCTGCAATGAAAGCATTGCCATATTCCTTAACCTCTTGAGTGCCCATGACGAGCTGGACTCGTCATGGGCCGCGGTTGCGCTGTGCCCATGACGAGTCCAGCTCGTCATAAACCCCGCCCGCTAATGAAACGCCCGGCACAGGGCGGGGAAAGGGCGGGGCACTCAAGGGGTTAAAACCCATGGAGTTAAACGAGGTGCTAAAGCTGCAAACAAGACCAAAGCATTAAATCTACTGGTTGAGCTAGCTTTATATTGTGCTTTAACCTCTTCTGTGCCCATGACGAGATAGTCTCGTCATGGAGCACGGTCGCGCTGTGCCCATGACGAGACTATCTCGTCATGAACCCCACCCACTAATGCAACGCCCGGCACAGGAGGGGGAAAGGGCGTGGCACTGAAGGGGTTAAAGATTTCTCTGAAATCCATGCTACGAGATCACTGGATCTTAGAACGCGTATTTTCTGAAGTTCCAAGTCTCATGATAAATCAAAATGCCATTTCCACCTCCTTCAAAAGAAACCAATGCCAAATCATAAAGGGCTACTAACAAGTACTCCATTGCATAACTTCAAGACTCAAGCAAAATCCAAAAGAGTAAAGCAACCAGAAATCTATAGGTATATGTTGGAAATCACAGCCTACTTCACGACAGTCAGTCAAGAAATATCACATCCGTTACATTGACCTAACCATAACTTTGCAAGGTAAGTAGATCTGAAGTAAAAATTCGTAAAGATATACTTACCTAGATGATGTAGGGGTACGCGAAGTAGTGAATGCAATATTTTTGAAGATCGTCATTGGTGACCTCAATATAGTGGGGTACAACCCCATACATAGTATACAATCTGGACTTCTATTCCATTTGCACTGATCATTCACAGCAAAAAGTGAACTCCTTTATCAAGGGTCGCAACTTCGTAATATCCCTAATGTCCTCTCTTTCTTGCATACCGCCCATTGGGTGGAGTCAAATTTATCCCTATTTATGGTTTGATTGTATTATTGTGACATAACCTATTCTGGAATCCCTAAAAACTTAAAAAGATCACATAGTAAAAAAACAGGCTTCCAACGGGTGCTTTGGTGTGAAAAAGAAGAGCATTCAAACCGGCCATGAAAAGTACTTGAATAAAAGTATAGTTTAGCTCTGTCCCTACATCTTGAAAAGCCATTTCACAAATTCTCAAAAAGTGTATATATCAAGGGAAAAGCAGCATAGGCTTCAATTATTTTTATCCTTAAAGATAATAAAGCCCCCCCGTTTACCAGCGAATTATCGACGATTATCTTTATTAAATGTTGATTGTAATTTGTAACTTAAAAAAGTAATAGGTAACCACATTCACATCTTGCAATCTGGGTTTGTTAAAATAATATCATCTAGCACAACACCAGACTTCTAGGACATATATTGCATGTGGCAGGCTCCCTATTCGCCTAAGCAGCATTATTAATGTTAAACACAGATACACGTTTTTGATAAGATGCTCTGAAGGTTTCTAGGATCAAGACTTGGGAGAGCTAATTTGGGGGAGGAGTTCAATACAAAATTCATGGTCTTACATCCTACTCCTTGTACTGTGGTAAAAATAAATGGTTTGATTTCATTGTATTTAAATTTGAGACAAAGTACCAGTGCAACCGCGCACTAATTGACATTGAAGGGAGTGACGCTCTGGGGGTGTGGAGAAACGAATTGGGAACTGTGTTTTTTACCTGTGCCTGATTTTAATTTGATTCGCACTGCTTTTAAAAATACTTTGCTGCTGCCTTTGCTCTTTGCACAAAGCTCATTTTTGAAATTCAATTTGCACACTCGAGCTTGACCGGAACTAGCGCTTTTCCGCTAGGAGGTTAGCGCTCCAGTCTTTCTGTGCCCGGCGCCTACTTAACGTCATCCTGGAGCGACCGCGCACTAATTGACATTGAAGGGAGTGACGCTCTGGGGGTGTGGAGAAACGAATTGGGAACTGTGTTTTTTACCTGTGCCTGATTTTAATTTGATTCGCACTGCTATTAAAAATACTTTGCTGCTGCCTTTGCTCTTTGCACAAAGCTCATTTTTGAAATTCAATTTGCACACTCGAGCTTGACCGGAACTAGCGCTTTTCCGCTAGGAGGTTAGCGCTCCAGTCTTCCTGTGCCCGGCGCCTACTTAACGTCATCCTGGAGCGACCGCGCACTAATTGACATTGAAGGGAGTGACGCTCTGGGGGTGTGGAGAAAGGAATTGGGAACTGTGTTTTTTACCTGTGCCTGATTTTAATTTGATTCGCACTGCTTTTAAAAATACTTTGCTGCTGCCTTTGCTCTTTGCACAAAGCTCATTTTTGAAATTCAATTTGCACACTCGAGCTTGACCGGAACTAGCGCTTTTCCGCTAGGAGGTTAGCGCTCCAGTCTTTCTGTGCCCGGCGCCTACTTAACGTCATCCTGGAGCGACCGCGCAGCGGATGCGCGCAGCGGACGCGCGCAGCGGGCGCGCCAACGGCGCGCCGAAGGCGCGCCAAAGGCAAGCCCGTCTGCGCCTGTCCGCGCCTCGGACGTGCCTAATGTGCCATATAATGCTGTTTATAAGTTCCTACCATGCGCGAAGCCTCCTAATGCGCGACTCAGCTACACCCGGTTACAGCTGCACCAACTTAATAATGGTGCTCTGATCCGGGAAGTGCCGACAGTGGGACATGCATTAGGGATTCCCGGCTGCTCGGCCAAAGAGGAGGGACTGAAATGTGGACTCTTAAACGTTAGGTCTCTCCCCAAACATTCAACGGAAATTCAGTTGTTAATTGATGAGCATAGCTGTGATATATTGTTTATGACGGAAACTTGGCATGCGCCTGGTCTTGATTTAGAACTTGGCGCTGCTTGCCCCTCTGGATTCAAAGCCTTCCACAAACCTAGATCTAATGGTAGAGGTGGTGGAACTGGTATTATCTTCAAAGAAATATGGGATTTCTCGCCACTGGATATTGACGAGATTTCGCAGTGTGAAACCCTGGGCTTCTCGCTGAAGGACAGGTCCGGCAATGTCCTGACTGGATTTCTATGTTATAGACCTCCGGGGACTGTGAGCGAACAGACACAGCAGCAGTTATTGGATGTGATTGGCAATTTGGCACTGACTCATCACAGATTGTTGATTTTGGGAGACTTTAATCTTTGGCCCAACGCAACGTTGAAAACAGCATATAACAATATTGTTCAATCTTGTGCTAGTTTTAATCTATTACAACATGTGTTGGAGGCTACACATTCGGCAGGACATGCCCTTGATCTCATATTTGCGGCAGAGAATGTAGTGACTTTGGATAATATCCTTCCTGTGGACTGGTCTGATCACCATTTGATTAGATTCAGAATTCTGTCGACCCCTAAGGGCAGACCTCCTCTGTGTAAAGGTAGTAACAGTGTCCTGGGAAGGGACTGGAAAGCCTTGAGAAGGAAAGCTCAGTGTGCCTCTCTGTTTAATGCGGCCCCTCTCCCTGTTCCAGGGCAGTCGGTTGATACTAACTTTAAGGGACTCTGCAGTTATATTACGAATACTATTAATTGGTTTGCTCCACTGAAACAGCTTAGGAAAAGAGGTACCCCTTCGGCCCCCTGGTTCTCAGAGGAACTAAGGGCTTTTAAAATTCAGTGCAAACATTCAGAGAGGCAGTGGCGTAGCCATTATCTAATCAGTGATAAGATTATCTGGCGGAATCTTCTGAGCAGTTACAAGCACGCTATTGCATCTACTAAAGCGCTTTATTTTGCGGACCTCATTCAAAATTCTCCGAATAGTGCTAAGTGTGTTTTTAATATTCTTAGAGGTCTCACTAACCCAGAGTGTCTGGCCAATAAGATTACTCCCTCGCAGGATTTGTGTGATGGGCTGGCTGCCTTTTTCTACAATAAAATCAAAGGTATCCTCGAGGGCCTGCAGTATGATCCTATTTCTAGCTGCAAGGCTGGAGCAGGGATACCAACAGTGGATCCACCTGACCGCTCAATATATAGGCTAAATGATGAGGCAGCGGCAGGACCCTGTTTGGATCATTGGACGTGCCCTTCTTTGGAGGATTTCTCCAATGTGGCTCTGAAAGTCTGCTCGGGGTCTCCGTTAGACCCTATTCTACAGAAATTCTGGAAGGAATTGGGGGCAGAAACTTTTCCGCACCTCCATCTGATCACTAATCAGTCACTAATCAGTGGTGTGGTTCCGACCTGTTGGAAGGATGCGTTGGTATCTCCCCTTTTGAAAAAACCCTCGTTGGATCCTGCTTGTTATGGGAACTATCGCCCTATTTCCTTGCTGTCTTATCCGGCTAAGATAGTTGAACGCCTCATTAGCCAGGAGCTTTCGGGTTTTTTTAGAGAGCAAGGATATACTGGAGGAGAATCAATTTGGTTTTCGTCCGGGGCATGGTACCGAGACCGCATTGATCACTGCCTTGGATGATCTGCGAATGCGAGTGGATAAAGGACATTCGGCAACTCTGATATTGCTTGACTTGTCTGCCGCATTCGATACGGTCAGCCATACTATTCTCTTACATCGGCTTGAAGAGGTGGGGATCACAGGCTCGGCCCTAAAATGGCTCTGTTCTTTTCTGTCGGACAGACGGCAGGCGGTTTTTCTGCCTCCGTATCAGTCAGATTTTCTGCCTAATAAACAGGGTGTCCCACAGGGCTCCTCTATTAGTCCGATATTGTTTAATGTCTATATGCGACCTCTGGTGCAAATCATCAAATCTTGCAACATTATGGCAGTTAACTATGCCGATGATACGCAACTGATCATCTCCTTGGAAGGTGATCAGGTGGATTCCTTATCCATCTTCCACAATTGCATGCTGGAAATGACGACTTGGCTGAAAAATAATGCCTTGCAATTCAATGGTGCCAAAACTGAGATCTTACATTGCTCAGTGGGCAGGGTGCCTCTAACCCTGCCTCTCAATTTTTGGCCTCTTCCATTGGACACCCCCTTGGTCCCAGTAAAGACTGTACGTAATCTGGGGGTCTGTTTCAATGAGAAGCTCAGCCTTGAGTCGCATGTCAACAAGGTGGCCTCAAACTGCTATATGATTATGAGAGGCTTACGCAGGATTTTACCTTTACTGCCCCTCCATGTACGAGGTACAGTAGTCCGATGCACTATTCTTAGTCGCTTGGACTATTGTAATGCCTTGCTGCTTGCCTCCCCAGCTTATCTGATCCGGAGGCTTCAACGTATCCAGGCAGCTGCCGCAAAACTTGCCCTTCTGAGACCTCGCTTCTCATCCAGCACCAAGGCCTTGACCGAGCTCCACTGGCTGCCTGTACAACAGAGAATTTTGTTTAAATCCCTGTGTGTAACCTTTAAAGCTCTTCACGGCCTTGTCCCTAAACCGTTGCAAAGTCTTTTTAGTTGGTATGTCCCCACGCGCACTCTGCGCTCTTTATCAGCTAGGCTGGCCTTGATTCCCAAGACAAAGAGAGCTACTCTGGGAGGCAGAGCTTTCAGCTATGCGGCTGCGCGACTATGGAATAGTCTCCCCTCGGAGTTACGACAAGTTCAGGATCTGACACTTTTCCGTGGGCAGCTTAAGACCTGGCTGTTCCCCAGAATTTAATTCCTAGCCCCCCCCTCCCTTTTCCTCCCTTTCATTATGTCTCTAGCGCCAGGATGCCCGTAGGGTTGCAGTGCGCTCTATAAATATTTATACATACATACATACAATGATGTCCTTTATCTCCACTCCTATTTACTTTATTCTTAGAAACTTTACACTGTACAATGAGGGAAAAGGAGGAGATCCAAGATATTAAGGTTGGTGATAAAAGTTATAAGATGTCAGTTTAAGCTGATGACATAAT
Organism: Triturus cristatus; assembly: GCF_964204655.1. Lineage (NCBI taxonomy): Eukaryota > Metazoa > Chordata > Amphibia > Caudata > Salamandridae > Triturus > Triturus cristatus. The sequence continues at coordinate 1,224,924,847 of NC_140589.1, forward strand.
AATATTTGTATCGAATGTATATATTTCAATACCTAAAATATTAGACATAATAAAAGATTATTCAGAAGTATCCAGGTATACCTTTGATGAAGATAAACTGGAATGTATTCCGATAAATATTAATTGCTATAAACCCTTGATTGATAGCACAGATTTTAAATACAACAGTGGCATAATGTAATATTTAAGCATTTTGGTAACAGGAAATTTACAATAAATTGTCCAAATTAAGAAGGACAGCAACATTAAAAAAAAAAATTAACAAAGAGAGCAACAAAAAATAAATATTTGGTATGGAACTGGTCACCAAAATATCTGAGCTGGAGGGGTCAAATAAATGTAGTATGGGGGACTTTGAACCCTATTTCTAACTATGTCTGTAACATGCTAATCCCGAGGTTATTATCAGCTTTCTTCAAGGAAGTAAGTTTAATATTATTAGTCATTTTATTGGGCCACTAGGAAGCCCCAAATTACTATTCAGATTACGAAAAGAGATTGGCATAGTTTGAATGCAATCAAAAAGCATTCATGTTAACATATTCCGCTTATTGGTTGAGGCCTCTTATGGAAGAGATACTTGAACCCCAATAGTTTCAGATAGAAAGATATGTGCTGGGCACTGGCTTATTCCTGACAACTATAATACCTGGAAAACCTATCAACAATCAATGTTACAAATAATAATGGACATGCCAGAATTATTGCGATACGTAGAACATACAGGGAAGAATATTATTTCAACTTTTCACAGTGAAAAGTGGAATAATAAATATTTAAAATTAAGTATAAGATTGGAAAGTTGTGAGAGATGCATGTGTACTTATGGTTAAAGATCAGATTGACAATAATAAATCATATTGCTCATACAACTCCAAACAAAATCAAACATCCATGATACCACATGTATGCATTCCTAAAATTGAAAATCATATTAACCAATTCTCAAATTGACTTGGCTTGCTTTTGGCACGCCAGTGGACGTGCCGAAGACGCGCCAAAGCCAAGCCTGTCTGCGCCTGTCCGCATCCGGACTGCAGCCAGCGCCAGCCATGCTGCACAAATTGATAGCGACAGAATGGTAAGATGGGGGCGCAATGAGCTGCAGGCTCTTAGGCCGAAAAAATGCACTGACATTCCTCTCGCCGTTGTGGGGCGCGGGGATAAGATATACTGTTGCCCGGCCTATAATTTTTCCCCTTAATTTCAGACTTACCCCGCAGGTCTCTGAAGCTGGTCATGGCCTGCCTCAGACTCCCAGCCCCAACAAAATAAAAGCCGGTCTAATCAACTGCAGAATCTTACCTAGGCACGCACTTGGGGTCTACCAATCCACTGAGGATAACAAATGGGATGTTATGTTCCTCACTGAGACCTGGCTAAGAGAAGACATGAACCCTGCAGTAACCCTGGCAATACCTCCTGGCTATCGCATAGTCTGTGCCAATAGAGGCAGCGACAGGCATGGGGGCGGGGTGGCAATTGTTTATAAGGAGGCCTTGAAGATTGCCACCTCCATCCCAGATCAAATAGCCAACATTGAAAGACTCTCCTTCTGTATTAAACTATCCCCCTCTTTCTCCTTCCCAGGGCTTCAGCTTTACAGACCGCGGATTGCGGCCAAAGTATCACGCTGATACTGGTAAGAGGTGTGGCGCAGCGGCCAGGGCAACTGACGCCGGAATCCAGGGGCTCACGGTTCGATACCCGGTGTCGGCGGCAGATCAGCCCAGCACCATGTGACTCCGGGCAATAGCTCGCTTAATCTTCCCGATGGCCCCCAGCGCCTTGATACCTTTGGGTAATTGTTTGCGCTTTACAAATACTGGACATTTACATTTATCGCCCAGATATCCACTCGCTACGCTAACTTTACCATCCTACGGGACCTCAATCTGCACGTCGATGACCCCGAATGCACACATAGTGCAAATTTCATAACGACCCGGTGAGCTTCAATCTTGCCCAGCTGGTCTTATTCCCCACTCACAAGGCGAGCCACACACTTGACCTCATCTGCACTAACATGCAGGAGCTAAGGGTCGAGAAACGGCTTGATATTATCTGGTCAGACCACTGCCTGGTCCCTTCCGGCTTTCCATGATGTCTACACCGTCAGCAACCGCCCGATCCAATGAAGTCAAAAGGACCTGGGGTAGGGTCACCCCTGAGACCCTAGGCCCTGTACTGGCGGGCACTAGGCCTCCCCTCTCAAACAAACCCCGACCAGGACACCGCAAGTTTTAACTCATGGTTGACGGCTGCGCTTGACAAACGTGCCCCTCTGAAATCTGTTAGCCTTGCCAGATCTACCCCATCTGCCCCATGTTTTTCAGAGGAAGTCAGACATGAAAAGAGAAAGTGTAAAAGATTGGAACATGACTGGAGAAAGTCCTACTCTCAAGATGCCAAAAACATCTACATAAATGCCTTGATAGAGTACCATAAATTTCTCAACTCCAAGAAAAGGGAATTTCTAACAGACCACATTGCCAGCGCCAAAAGCTCGTCAAGGGAGGATTTTAGGAAAGTGAAATCGTTCACTAATCACACAGCACTAGAACACAGCTTCTGACCATCTCAGGACCTTTGCACTAGCCTTTCCAATTTCTTTGAAAAAAACGCAGCTCTATTCCCCTTTTCCCCCAGAGTCTGAACCCAAAGCAACGGAGGACAACCAAAGCCCCCTTAATTAGCCTGTCTTCCCTTCCTTCCTCCCGATTCCCGCAGAAGTACCTTTGGCTGAACTACAGAAATGCAAATCGGGGCCACCAGGGAATCCCTGCCTGGCGCGGCCGTTCAGGCTTCTGGCTAAGTGGCTAAACCCGGTCCTAAACCACATCTGGAATACTTCTTTTAGGATGGGAATCTACCCTACCACGTGGAAACATGCCTACCTATTACCTCTCCTAAAGACGGCCGATCCAGAAGTACCCAGCAACTTTACACATATTTCCCTACTGTCGGCACCTGCCAAGGTGCTAGAGAAGCAGGTCCAGTTGCAGTTAACCAACTATGTGGAAGCCAATGAGCTGTTACATGACTCACAATCTGGCTTCAGCACGGGGTATAGCACGGAAACAGCCCTGCTTGAAGTCACAGACTCCATTCAGCGGTCTGTGGACCGCGGCTCATCGGCTATTCTGGTGCTTTTAGACCTCTATGCAGCATACGATACTGTGTCGTACGCAATCCTGCTGGATAGACTTAAGCAGATAGGTGTGCAAGGAGTGGCACTTGAGTGGGTTGCTTCCTATCTCACAGGCCGATGCCAGCAAATCCTTCTCTGCCTCTTTATTTCCTCAGAACCACTCAAATGTGGAGTGCCCCAGGGCTCAGCCTTAAGCCCGCTGCTTTTTAATATCTACATGACTCCCCTAGCATCTCTCATCGCTAGGAGAGGGGTCAAGGTGATCTCCTATGTGGATGACACCCAGCTGGTGTTTTCCTTCAATGATCACTATGTTGCAGCGTTCAACTCATTCAAAGACTGTTTACAAGACATAGCAGGCTGGATGAACGAAAACCGCATAAAACTGAATGCCAATAAGACAGAGGTTCGGAAAAGATTAGAACCATCAGAAAATGTCTGGGCTTCCTACCAGGAGGAAGCCGAAGGACCACGGTTCATGTACTACTGACCTCTCACCTCGACTACGCAAATGGCCTTTACCTGGGCCTCCGTTGGTTCTTGATTAAAAGGTTTCAAATAGTGCAGAACGCAGCAGCTAGGCTAATCCGCAAGGTCCCGCTGCACCAGCAAATCTCCCCGCACCGCTAGCAACTTCATCGGCTCCCATTAGCTAGGAGGATTAAATATAAGGTCTTGATTATTGCGTTCCGTGCCTACCATGGCCTGAGGAAGAGACTACGCACGTACCACCAAGAGCGGACCTTAAGATCCAGCCTCCGTCGTCACCTTACTGTCCCCCGCTTCTCCAAAGCCAGGCAGGTGGGTAGGTCTTCCTCGCTGGGAACTGTCAAACTATGGAACGACTTGCCTCCCCACTTACGCATGTTGAACTCGGAGCAGGAGTTCAGAAAGACGCTTAAAACCAGGCTCTTTAAGCAATGGGAGCAGCTGCTCGGGTTCCTCTACTCTGTTGCCGTCGCGCTAGCTCTTTATTATTATTAATATTATTATTATTATTATTATTATTATTATGATTATCATTATTATTATCCATCATAAAATGTTTAGGTTTAGGTTGGCCGATGTGATCCAGAGAAATGTTGCCATTGTAGTGGATAAGAGGGCATGCAATTCACCTGCTGGCAAATGTTTGACTAGTCCGACCTTTTGGGTCTCAAGAAATGTCTGAAAAAATTCTACTATTTGGAAAATGTGTAACTTTCAAAGCGATATAGAAATGTCTAGGTATGATTGCTGACTCTGATTACATCTGCCTAGGTAACCACAATATGCATCTACTGATTTTTTGTTGATAATTGTTGCAGTATAATTCTCTGTAACCAGAAAAACGATGAAAATGTGGTGCACGTTTACGTGTCATAAAAGGATGCGTTATACATTTTATAACACCTTATTTGTTAGAGATACAAACAAATCACACCATATTTAGGCTAAAGTTGATTATTTTCAGCACCTGAACCCTCCATGATGATGGTGGTCCTAGAGTGAGACAAAGACTAGGGATCAGATATACTGAATTACTCAGCAGGAATTGAGAAATTATACGTATAATAAATACCTTGAGTAACACATAGGTCACCCAACCAAGCATTGGCTTAGTGGTGTATTTGCCTGATTAGAGATTTTTTGTCCTAGTATCCTTAAGTTCGTTTGCTTTCTTCTTGACTTCATTATTTATTTCTTGTATATTCTCTTTTCGTCCTTTCTATAACATTATCTATGTTAATTATCTTCATGAGACAGAAATCTAGCCATATTACGCAATAAAACTGACGTCATACAAGATCTGTTGACCAACCCTTATATGCATAGGTCTATAACATAAAGAGGAAACAGCATAATAATGGTATTACTAAGATATTTTAATTTGTTGCTGTCAAAACTTCATTTTGTATTATGAAACTTCAATAAAGACATTTGAACACAAAAAGTACTTCAATGTACTACACAAGAGCATATTGTTCATTGCACTATCCACTAGGCGTCTTAAAAATCTTCCCCTCTTCGTGACACTCCCAACATGGCCCTCCGTTTGGGAAATGCCCTGAAAATCTAGTTAAATTGGCTGAAACTCTGGAGATATAAGGCACCTGGCTCTGAAAAAATACTTGTATCATTCAAGGCACCAAAATCACACACTGTTTTGGAAGCAAGGGAAAACTACTCAGTTCATTGTGGCCTCCAACAGGCAATAATGAACATGGATCAAGGTTCCAAAAAGTACCACATTACTCACCCCTTCCATTTCCCCTTCCCTCAAGGTTCCAAAAAGCACCACATTACTCACCCCTTCCATTTCCCCTTCCCTGACTTAAGGCTGGCAAAATCTACTGAAAACACACTGTGTCATTATATACACCACATTCTGCTCAAACTTATCATTGAAAATGTTATTTGCAACCAGTATCAGCTGCTACCGGCCTGGGGGGCGGGGGGTGGGAGGGGACAGGAGGGAATGAAAAAAGGGACTTACCTGGAACGGCTGGCCACCGCCTCTCCTCCATCCTCTTCATCTTCCTTCTTCCTGTCTCCAGTCCCGGCCGGCAGCAGGAGCCACCCAGGCTCCACTGAGCCAATCACAACGCTGCAATGCAGCGCTGTGATTGGTCTGAGCACCGTGGTTCGGCTCTCAGACGGGGACAGGAAGCCTGGGCTTGTTTCTACCAGGCTGTGTAATGCAGCCTGGTGGGGAGTATGCAAAAGGCGCATGACTGTTTGCCCGACCCAAGAGGGCAGGTCAAAGGGCCGGTCAAAAAGTCATGCGCACTTAGAGAGTGCATATTACTCGTCCACCTGCTCTAGCCAGCCCCGCCCCACCACTGACTGCAATAGGAAGAATAAAATGATAATAATAATACGTCATTGTTAATTTATTTTTTCCTTTTCATCAGTGGGGGGACGTGGCTGCAAATGCAACTTGTTTGTAACTATATGAAACTGGAATACTTTATTTCCTTCTGAACCAGACAACGTTCCTATGTCTAGTACATGCCCTCAAATTCCATCTCGCAGCTGCTTGGGCGCTCAAGGTGTGCAAAACAGCATGAAGTTTGTTCAACATAATTTCGCAGAATTTTTTTTGTGTGAAACAATTAAGCAGAGTCACAGTATGCAAAATTTCAGTAAAGCTTGCAAACTTCGTATAACACAGAATTTCCTAATTTGTGCAAATCTTTTAAGCATCATACACATTTTGACCAAGTCTAATTCCAAATGAAATAGACTTCTAAAATAGACCTTTGGGCTGGATCACATCCTTCCCGAAAAATTGTAAGCAGCAGTTCAAATGGGATCTTTCTCGTCTATAATAAAAAAGAATCAAATGTGGAGTCCATCAAAGATCGTCTCATTTAGAGAACCTTTTCAACATCATAAAACCCTCACCCTGAAGCACACAGCACCAGTCACAAAATGAATGTTGATACACCCAGATCTACTTTAATTAAGAAAGACATAATGGAAACACTGCATTTGGCAAGCCACCTCGCTCAGCCGAATCTGCCTTTGCAGCATAAGGCTGGCATATAGCTCATGGGCCAAGGATTGCTCTTCTCCCTCTCATCTTACCGGAGTCTATAGGAACAGATCTAATCCCAGTCGCTAAATGTAGCCACCAAGAATGAATACTACAGTGTTCGCAGACAGTGGCGGCTGCAATCAAGTAGCACAGGTGGAGCGGGGTGGGGCTAGAAAAAGAAAATGACTCATCTTGCTCCCGGACCGCCGCCTCACCTCCCTGTTGTCCTCTTCTGTTCCTGCTTGAAGCAGGAAGCACAAAGAGGCTCCCCCAGCCAATCACAACATGTTTCGGCGCTCAGACAGGCAGTAGGAGCCTGTACATGTACCTCCCGAGGCTGTGCATTATAGCCTGGAGGGAACATGCAATGTGCGCATGACTGCCGGCCAAGCAGTCATGCCCAATTAAGTGCCCACCACTCCTCCCTTGGCTGGCTGTGACACAGCAAAGCCCCGCCCCACTCCTTAAACCAGAAAAATAAAATGATAATAACATAATATTATAATTTTATTTTTATTTTATCCACTGATCCAAATGGCGCAGGGTGACGCGCCTCCGCCTTAGGGGAGGAGCCACCGCTGTTCGCGGAATGTGTAGACTCCTTCTCCACAAAATCACCATACTCGAGCAGGTCCCTTCACAACCTCTGCCACCATCCAGAAGAAAATAGGGGCCTTATTAACAAGAGGCCTGCTTCAGTGGAGCATCACTTTTTATGACGCTCCGGTGGCCTCTCAGTCATATCTATGAGGCGACGCAAAGCCACTTTGCTTGTCTTTGCATGGCCTCATAGATATGGAGTAAGGTAAGGCAGCACAAAGCACTGCGTTGCCTTACTCTGCGTCAAGGAGGCATTCCTTGGGCGCTGCGCTTCGGTTTCCCATGCAACACTTATGGGTTTTGACACATTCTCAGATTTACAAGGATCTGGAAACCTCCCCAGGGAAGGCATAGTGAGGAGAAAGAACTATGTGTGCTGTATTCTGCAGCACACATCGAAGGACGACAATGCCTCCATGTTTTTTTTTGTTGCAGGAAGGTGACCCTTCCTGCACAAAAACAATTGTGCCAACAACGCAGACACCCTTGCACCATGGTGCAACGGTGTCTGTATTGGCACTAGGCACCACTTTGTGCACAGTGGCAGGCAGAAAGGACAGGAATGCGTCATACTTCATTAATGCGGCAGAGTCCTACCCTTTTCATTTGACACAGGGCAGCGCAGCAAGAAGCCTTGCAGTGCTGCCCTGAGCCAAAAAGTTGTAAATGAGGCCCTAAGTATCCATTAGCCTTCTCCGTGGTGCCTGGCTCAAACTCTGCCTGAGATGTGATTAGCACATCACATCCACCTTGACCATTATACTTTTGATCCCAACTGGGTATTCAAAGTGCTCCATGGTCACGCTAATTGATTTCTCCTGATTCATGAGCAGGGCTGGACTAGGAACCGAAACCGGCCCTGGCAAACTGCTCGGCCGGCCCCCCTGGGGGCTAGGGGGGGTGAGGCTGTGCTGTTTGCTAGGGCCTGTTTCGGCCGATTTTGTTGCGGGGCAGATATTGCCGGACCCGGTAACCAAAACGGACCCCAGGGGCCCAAAACCTGCCCCCACCCTGGCGGCCCACCTAGGAAACGCCCGGTGCCCGCTACAGCCTGTCCGACCCTGTTTTTGAGCATCCAGGCGTCCGAGTAAAGCCCCCATGAATCTACTTGCCTTTTGCCCAAACTATCCAGAGGCCGATCCTTCCATGTACCGCCCTCTTCACTCAGGAAAGCCATCCCTGTACAGATATATCCTGAGTAAGGCTTCTTAAAGTTTAGGAGAGGTGCGAAACCCATCCCTTCGGCTCAGCCTTTAACCAATTGCCATATGAGCACCTGGACCCACATGTTTGCTGATACCTTTACTACACACTTGGCGGGTCATACCACAAGTAAACCCCCTCCAAACACTATTGCTCATGTACAACCTCTGAAAGACCTTGAAATCATGTTTTTTCCATCAAAAACATTGTAACATGGACACCTATATTCCCACAAGAACTTACTCATGCAACTATGAATTTCCCTTGCCCTACCACTCCTACCATGCCTCTCACTCCCTGATAGCACACGACAGAAGATTAAAGCTACAAACATCACAATGCAACAAAAACAAGCATTGGCATAGCCAATAGGTCTCGCCTTTTGGACCTTATAAGTGTTTAGCCATGCAACAGTTGCATATCTAAATACTTATAAGGTCCCAAAAGCGAGACCTACTGACTATGCCAAGCGGCCGTACGGCCGCGAAAGTGAAAGTAATCGCGGTACAGCACGGCGCGCGCGCCCACGCACATGCACTGTAGCTCCAGGCTGGCCTGGTAGCACTTTTAGGAGCCCTCTCAATAAGTCTCGCCAGACCAGCGCATGCGCTGGGTCAGGCGAGACCTAAAAATAACATCATAACATGGCATACAACAGTATAACATAGTGCAATGCAATACAAAGTAGCAGTAAATTGATATCAATCAGTATTTCCACTCAGCCCTGGGAACAACACACATTTATTAGTCACTGGTTAACTAAACACAGACAAACTGCAATCCACACAGGCATGAAACTGGAGGAGTACGTTATCAGCACAATTCATTGCTTTTGTGACCGACCGAGAGCACAATGAGGCTCTCGCTGTGAAGCTTAAAAGGGCTGGCATTTTCATTTCCAATTTCAATTCAGTCGTTTATTGTATTCTGTCTAACATCACACAGTAAACAAACAAAAAAGATAACTATTTCGACCCACAATAATGTTTGTTAAAAATTGTACAGCAGTCTAATAACAATCGAATGCAGACTCTTGGCAAGAAAGTGGCACCCGGTCTAAACCGAGATAAATGACAAATATATTAACAAGCAAGCAATCCAAACCGACAAGGTGTCCACGATGCACTGCAGAAAATAAACTGGTATTTGTTGAATCACTGTCAGCGCAGACCATTTTTTGGCGGTGTTCAAAGTTAAGCACTGACGTCTCTGATTTTTATATGTAAGTATTTCCATCTGCTCGAGATTATGATGTCCACAGAGCAGGCTACATTTTGACAGCATGTCATGCACAGTGGAAGAGTTTGTACTTTAAAAATATAATAATAGGCACATATGCCACCGAATGTTTAAATTGTGCACAGCTTTTGGTGACAAGAGCCCCCCCCCCCCCCCCCAAAAAAAAACATTCAAAGAAACGCTTTAAGCAAGTCACTGCGAGCTGGCTAGTTTTTTGTGTGTTTTTGTTCCCTATTGTTGACACCACCGCTGATAGGAGATCGCCCTCCCAAACTTAAATGCATTCAGTCACTGCATGTGTTAGCAGGAGCCGTGAACACGTGCTGCCTAGCCAGGTTCAGATGAGGCGGGAGGTAGGCAGTGTATTTTTTGCAGAGTTTTATATAGCGCGAACTTGACCCGAATCCAATCAGGTATCAGAGCGCTTTACATAGCACCAGTTACGTTACATGAGGACACGCATTCATTTTATTGTTAGGCACCGGGAGATTAAGTGATTTTCCCAGAATCACATGATGTTCAGTGTCATTACCGAGACTCGAACCCAGTTCCCCAGGTCCGAGGTCGAGCGCCCTAGCCGTTAGGCCAACTCCTCTCCCTAGTTCTTAATATTATGTAAAAGAATAAGGGGCATATCAACAAGGGCTTTATCTCTGCTTTTTTGGCTTTAAAAGCCAAAAAAGCAGAGATAAAACTAGCGCCCTATTAACAACAGGGTGCTAACATGCAAATTTGCATGTTAGCACCCTTTTACTCTACGCTTCCCCTTGCATCTCTAATGAGATGCAAAGGGGGCGTACCAGAGTAAAATAATAGGAGAAATGTCGCTAAGCGACATTTCTCCTATTATCAAGAATGTCGCTAACCCTGTTAGAGACAAAAAAAGCAGCGCTAACCGCGGTTAACGCTGCTTTTTTACGTCTGGTATTTTTCTGACTTAGCCATGATATCCTATGGAAGGAGGATATCATGGCTACGTTTGCCTGTCCCTATCAACAAGGTAACGTGAGATTATCGCTGGGTTTCCAGCGATAATCTCACGTTAGCCTGTTAGCGTGAGGATTTTTATCGCTATTGAGATAAGCGTTGCTAATAGCACGCTATCTCAGCGATAAAAATTCACGCTAGCCGGCGATAATTATCCTAGCGCTAAGTGCGCTTAGAGGTAATTATCGCCGGTTGTTGTTGATATGCCCCTAAGTTCCTGGCGCAAAGATTTGCTCAGAAAGCCCACAGTTGGTGCCAGGCGCGCAACACCCATTGGACTCAAAGGGCTTCGGTCCCCCCCGTCGTGTGTGGCAGCCCGAGATGAGACAGCTTCCCGGGCACACACACAGTCGCACCCGAGCACTTCACAGGTCTTTAAAAGACCATTTGCATGTTAATGAGGCCTTGCTGTGGTTTCACCCTTTCTAAGAGCCCCTGCAGCTCCACTCTGCCTATTGCTTAAATATTCAGCCCCCCCTCCCGAAATTTTTTCTTAGCCCCCCCCGAAATTTGGCTTTAGTTGCGCCTCTGGTTGGCGCTACTGAATGTCGGCGTGCCGAATACCAAGGCTGATTCGTCTTGATTCCAACTCATGCTTCTTTATGTCAGCACAAGACACTCTCTGCCTCTTTATCTCACTCTTGCTGGTGACTTCTTTCTGCCTTTGTCATGGTTTTTCCATATTTATCTTCCTCCTCCTGTCTCCTTGTGTTTTCCTCTCTCTTGGTCTAGGTCAAAAGTCTCAAGAAAAGAGTGCAGGCAACCACCGGCTCAAATTAAGGTATGAAAAAATTATAAAAACTTTATAGGGTGCATTGATCCATCGCAAACACTTTATACTTGGCATTCAGAAGACATGTTGTCATGCTGTGGCACACTCTACAGGCCACCAGACAACATCTCAAAGCCGTTCTGGCCTTATGCTGGTTATGCTGCAAAATTGTAAGAACATTTATTACACAGATCCTTTTTTTGTGAATCACTTTTTTAGCTGCATCCCAGAATAGAGAAATATTCATAAACATGAATGGGAGGCACATGAGGGAGAACCTCAACAGTTCTTGCCTAATATTCCTGCAAACTGCTGTTAAATAGTTCTGGACTAAGGATCTGCCAAATGCATGTTCAGTGGGTTAAATCATCCGTTGAAGAAAACCAGGAATCATTTCCAGTATCTGTGCTGTGTCACATCAGCACATGCTGTTTGTTAAGGTCTGACTTGACAACGCAGCTGTCTGCATGACCTAGTTACCGAGGGCCGAATTACAAGTTTGGCGGTCCCTCCTGCACGTTCCTGCATGGGAAGAAATGCACCATGTTGTGCATTTCTTCCCGTGCAGGAACTGGGGTGAAAAAATACAGGGGGGGGTGAAAATGTGCCCCCCCTTGCAGAGAGGCCACAGGGGGCTCTGTAAGGGCCTCCTTACTTGCCTCTCTGCCACCCTTTCCATGGCGGGCTCACCGCCATGGAAAGGATAGCAGGGAGGCAAGTCGTAACATGCTTGGCGGTCCCACTGCATATTGCAGCCTCTGACCGATGCGCCACCGCCGCAGGATCTCAGACACCAGTGGTTATAGCAGTCCTGTGGCGGTCCTACCATCACACTCATAATGCGGTGCATGGTGTCAGTGTGGTGCTGGCAGAACTGCTACCATGGCTAGGCCCCAAGTCCTTAAAATATACATAGAGTGGGCTTTGCCTATATAAATTTTCCTCTGACCTCATACTATTGGATGTGTGGTGTAACATTCCACCTCACACGGAGTGCATATACAACAATGCAAGAGGGACTATTTTACATACTGAAAGTATGCTGAATCATCACAAAATCGATTCATTAGGTCATAAATGTATTGTATACAGAAAGCAATTGTTTTTTTGCTTTTGATTTAATTGCAGCAGGCATTTTTAAATGTTTTACTCAGGACTGAAACTGCAACCTAGGCAGTGCCTGTGCTGTCTTATTAACTCATCACACATTGTATAACTTCGAATTATAAATATGCAACTCGTGGTACCGACTGACATAAAACAGGAAACACGTTGTCAAAGAAGGCACTGAGAACCCATTGGTGAAAAGCATTCCTGTTACTCATTTAACCACACCAACAGTTTATGTTACATAAGGCCCCCCCATGTGCTCTTCTCTTACTCAGAAGAGCAGCGCAACGTGCTCTTCTCGTACTCAGAAGAGCAGCGCAACGCGCACTTCTCTAACTCAGAAGAGCAGCGCATGGAAAACCGGGCCAGACTGGCAACTCAAAGCAGCTCTGGCAATTTTTTCCGACTAGTCCCCCCACCCCCCCCCCCCCCCGCCCCCCCCCCTGCGTTTTTTTTTTATTGGGGGCAATATTGCAACACTGCTGAAAAACCGGCCCCCCATTAACAAAACCTGGCCCTCACACATGCAGAAATCGGCCCCCCGGAAAACGCCCGATGCCTGCTACGGCCAGCCCAGCCCTAATGGAGGAGTCATGTAAACCTGTTGTCTTCCGTATCACAAATATAAAAAAAATACTGGGTGTCCTACTAAACACCCCCCGTCACCGGATTCCTAATCAGGTTATTTACACTGATGGTTCTCAGTGCCATAATGACCAGTCCAATGGTTATCTTTTACTTTCCAAATGATAACTTAGGAAAAGTGCATAGATGCCATTACTGTGGGTTATGATGTGTGTGGATTCATTGTAAGGTAGAAAAGGTCATTGTGGGAATAAAAGGTCAATGCTCTGGTCTGTTGTCCAGTATTTGTTCCCCTTTATAATTGAGCTACTATATTTAAAATAATTAATGGCCATCCCCTTACTCACCCATCTTTGCTAGGCTAAACCTCATGAGATCCTAAAAAAGAGAAAAAAGCATTTTTTTTATACTTGTTTGATGGAGAGATGTTAGAGGCAGGCAGTGTGGTCAGGGGAAGTGATGCTGTTCTGCTGTTTCACAAGGGAAACGTCCTTTAGGACGAAGCTCCAATCACGCTGTGCCTTCACAGCGCCACAAGCAGAACCAATGCGTCTTTAGCACGCAATCGGTCTGCACGCAAGTCATTACAATGACTTGCATTGGGAGGAGGCGCAATGGGTAAGTGGTGTTGGAATTAAAGTCCAACACCTTCCGTACTGTTGCACAGACTGGAGTTGGAATAGTAAATTAAACTATTCCAATATCCAGCGTCCCCCTAAGGCAAGTCGTTAAAACGACTTGCGCACAGAACAAATGCGTGCTAAAGACGCATTTGTTCAAAGGACGGAGTTCCTAAGGCATGCGTGAAAAACGTATGCGGAATTCCGTCATACATTAATTTTACATAGGTCCACCTTTCTGCCACTTCAATGAATGCAGAATCTGGGGTAACATTGGCAGGATGGGAGCAGTTCCCCCTGCCAGGCAGACATGGTCACAGGACCCCTAAGTGTGAAGAAGTCCGTTCTCTGTTTCTCTCGCCACGCACATATCATCTCACCAATGAACATGCAAATTCCACCAAGACAAAGTGAAGAGTGAATGACTTGAATGATTGAAGTGTAACACTGGCATTATGAACAAGAAGCTGAAGAAAGTCACAAAGACCAACCATGGTCACCAAATGTACGTAGCACTTAAAACTGCGAAAACACTCAAAAGGTAACAAAAGTAAAAGAATCTGATAAATCAGAAAAGACTGACTTTTAGCAAACAGTCTAGTGCGCCTGGTGAGTCGTTCCAGGCTTTGGCATGTTGGAAGTCAACATAATCGCCTCCTCCTCCTCCAACCCTCCTGACTTTCAGCAGTAGAAGTAGGATAAAGGATTCTACAAGGTTCAGATGACATATTCATTGTTCTTCAGATATTTGGTAGAATCTACATGAAATTCTCTGGGCGGAGCCAAAATGCGCTCTATCTATAATAAACAACAATTAGGACGCGTAGTGATACACCAAACATCCAATTGCAGGAAGTGAGAGGGAATACTCCTCTGGGCGGAACCAAAGCCCGTTCTATGTATATTAACAACAACTGAGGGTTTTTGTGGGGTAAACGTAAGCACACATTTTATGCACAATAAAGGTGCAGAGTACAAAGAAAACTGTATAGTGCCCAGCAATAAATTATTCTAAAGGACTGTGTGCAATGAGTAAATCAAAGGTCAGGTCAAAGATGGCGCATATGCTCAGACACCACCTACAGAGTGAAGTGTTAACATTGCAGTGCATTGTGTGGAGTACAAGAGGGTACAGTGAACCGCCTGATAGAACAGGGCTCTGTTCATTGACAGAGCGGGGCCTCGGCCGGCAGCTGTGCACCAATGAGCAGAGAGTTATGCGATTAAGGGAATTCGACAGTATCTCTTGATAAATATTCATTATGCTTGTGATGGAATCACTACAAGGACTGCAGCTTCTAACTCGATGGAGTTTAGATTTTCACGTTAAGTAAATCGTCTGTTTAAAGGAAATAATGAAAAATGGCAGAGACTTGGCAAGATGGAAGACCAAAGCATGCACACCTGTTTTATGTAAACAAACCCAAACAAACACACTTGTGTTACTGTACAAAATACATAGGTTACTGTACACAGAACTTTCACTATGTAGAAATGTGTTATACTGTATGTAAAATAGTTTACTTTCCCACCATACACATAGGTAGAGTTGTGTCATACATATGCGGAGATTGTTGATACAACAATACCAACAATTCAACTATTACACAAAGTATGGGTTTGCAAACAAGGTGCCTTAGCAAAAAGAGCCATACAATGTTCAACTTGTGTTTTTGTGTAAGTAACTGAGTTATATTGTGTGCATCCCTGCTCTAGGGCACACAATATTGTGCTGCAGTGCACACAGTATGTGTACAGCATACAGAAGTGTGATACTCAGCACAATGGTAAACACGATTGCGTTGCTATCTAAACAACCCTCAGACTCTTGAAACAGGAAGGGTGGGTGGGTGCACAACCGCACGCCCACACACAGACTCTAAGTTAAGACAAGTTTTAAGATTACTCACATCAGGCTCCAACTAATCTGTCATCAAATTATGATACACTACAGCACAGTTTTAACTGCAATATTCATCAAAACGGTCGAGGTGTGTTTTGCACCTAAACTGTGTTTTCTCAAAGCTGAAGAAATAACACAAATCTAATAATGTTGTGCACAGTGAGACTAGTATGTAGTTCTGAGGTGAAACATTGTCAACATTTGAATTGTTTAGAATGTATCTGCTAATCACCTGATTGAATAGTCAGGGCCGTTTCTAGGTGTTTTGCCGCCCTAGGCGAGAATTGAAAAATGCCGCCCCCTCCCTTTTACTACCATCACTCTCTCCCCCTGTCATCCAGGCTAGAAGAATTAATGCATTAGATATAAAAGAACTTGTATTCAACACATTCTTTTCCCCCTTTTCCCGCCCTAGGCGGCCGCCTAGTCTTGCCTAATGGTAGAAACAGCCCTGTGAATAGTTCAAATATCGTACTGACAATTCACATAACGTCGGGCTCATCCCAGAGCTCATTCAAGAACACACTCCGTGTGAAATCACGTTCTTGGACAGAGTATCTAATGATGAACTATTGCAGAAGCTGAAAGCTAACACAACTTCTAGAGAGCTTCTGAGAACTAAACCAAATTGCACTGAAGGCTTGGATTGTCCAATAGAAAAGAGAAGTGAATAGCAGAGATTCAAATCATGAGGCTACACTAAGTTGACTGTTCCTGAAGCTATCGGAGAGGATGTGTGTCTAGATCGAGCTAACCTCCTTGTCCCCAAGATTAGAGCCAACCTGGCAAATCCACCCTACAAGGATTATCACGATGTTTGCAGCTCATTAAAGGGGATGAGCAGTCATTAAAGGCCTTTACTGTGATCAGGTGAGATTCTGAACCAAGCATTACTCTTAACTACACTTCTACTCTTTAGAACAGACTAAATCCCACTTTCCCACTTCAAACATCGAAGCCAACACTACCTAGTGTTTTTTGAAGCATGACAACGGTGTAACTTGTAAACATACAGCTAATAACATCTCTGTTTCAATGTAACTGATACAAGAGCTTCAAACTCTCAACACCTCACCAATATATTAGCTTAAAAGTAAAATAGTTAGTACTAAGCGGATATTTTTTAGATCAATTAAAAGTATCAGTTTGTGTATCTCGGACAATGAAATTTCTACAAACAAGACAGAACAACTAATTTGATTTTTAATTAACTGAATTCAGTTTTTCAACAGTGAATTTAGAATGCTAGACTTCTTTCCAATTGCTAGACTTCTTTCCAATTGTTTCTAATATTGATGATGAAAATTAAATATTATTTTCCCTTAACAATGCACTTCCAGAAACATGAAAAGTGAATAGTGACGGGGCGTGGCTAGGCGCCCGTAGGAGATGGCGGCGTCCGGGTGACGGCTCCGTCCGAGCCGGAGGTTACCGGCGGTTCGCGCACCCGTTTCCAGCAACGGAGGGAAGCCCCTTGCACCGGAGGATGCCAGGCTCATTTTCATCCCCCTTCCGCTCCTGAGGCACAGCTATTTTGGACTTAACAGCCCTTTTTACCTCCGGTCGCGGCTTATCATCGGCCGCGGCCGCCATTTTGTTTATTTTTGCCCGCGAATGCTTCAACAGCGCGTCCTAGCGCGCATGAGATCCCTGGATGCCTCGTCCGCACGCATATGACCCCAGCAGCCTCTGAGGCACAAATGTGGCAGACCAATATTTTAAGGTGACTTTTCTTTATTTTTCTTTTGAAAGGGTGGCCTTTTTCATGGTTTTGACTGGAATTTTTTGGCTCTCCTCATCCACGGCGGCCATTTTATGACCTTAGCCTTAGATATCTACGTCCACAGTTTTTTGTCTGGCACACCTATACATTAATTTGTCCTTTGGAGTTCTTTTTAGTTGAACACTGCGATCATCTTGCATGTTCTGACTGGAATTTTCACCTCTCCTCATGAAGGGCGACCACCTTTAGGACTTCAGTTTCTAACTCCTATGAGTCCAATTTTTTGACCTGGCATGTCTCTGTATTAATCTGCTTTCTGCTCCCTTCTGAGTCGGGCAATAGGATATCTTAAGACCTCACGCTCCATAGGCGTGCTGATGGCGGATTGCTCCAGTAGAGTTCAAAAACGTAATTTCATTAAAAATTCCAAGTTATTCACTGCACTAGCCCATTTGGAAGCTTCAACAGAGATGACGTCGACTGCAGACACCCCCTCGCAACCCTCAGCAAAAGCGAACTCTAAGAGGTTAAAAAAGGACCCTCCTTCGCCTCCTAAGCCCTCTTCGCCCATTTCTATGGAGTTACTTCTCGAAGAGATACGGGCCTTGCGCCCTTACATGGAAGAGACCAATGCTAAGTTGCAGATTCTCACTGACAACTGGGCTTCGATGGATGAAAGAGTTTCGTCGGTGGAGCGTGACGTGTCCTCTCTTCAGGACTCTGTCACCAAGGTCTCCCACATGCACACGCAGATTTCCTCTCTTCAGAAGCAGGTGGAGGATCTTGAAAATCGCAACAGACGCAACAATCTCCGTATTTACGGCCTGGTGGAGGGTTGTGAGGGAAATGATCCCATTGGTTTCTTCAAATCCTTTCTCCCGAAGCTTCTTCACCTTCCTGAAGATACCTCACTAAACATCCAACGTGCCCACAGGCTTGGCCGAGCTCCTTCCTCTCCTTCCACGTCAACGAAGCCTAGAGGTGTAATAATGTACTTTCTAGAGTACACAGACTTGCTGAAAGTCCTCTTAGCCGCCAAAGCATCTCCTCGTCTCACATGGTCAGGCTCCAATTTGTTCTTTGCACAGGACTATGCCAGGGCCACTGCAAACCGTCGTAAAGCCTTCCTTGATATGAGACCAGACCTTCGCTCCATTGGCGCCAGATATGGGCTTTTTCATCCTTGTCTATTTAAGGTCACCCATAACAACAAGACTACGACATATGAGGATCCAGCGCGACTTCGAAGCTTCTTGAACTCCTGTGGTCAACATGACATGGAGATAGCTGGTTCCTCTTCCCACCCACCATGACTTGATTTTATAGTTGCAATTTGACCCTCTAATCCGTTTGCTTTTTTTACCTTCATTTTTGCAGGTTCCTCTGATTTTATGACTTCTAGTTAAGATTATGTTTCTCATTTTCTAGTCTGATAGTGTTGTTCTAGTTCCTCAGTTGGTCATATGTTCTCTTTTTTATCTTTGCTGTGTTCGAGTTTCTAACCTTGTTATTTTTCTCCCTTCACAGATCATTGTTTTGCGTTCCGTTGTGTTATCTCTGGTTGGACGTTTCCCTCATCCCGACTGCCCTGCCTCTCCCAGTTGGCCCTACCTCCCTTCCCTCATCTCCACATGTATTTCCGTCTGTTCCCAGTTCCTGACTGTATTTCTCCCATGCTTCCCCTCGTAAGTACTCTTCATTCCTTATTTATCATGTTTTTTTACGTTCGATGTTTCCTTACCTCCCCTTTTCCCCCGTTGCTTTCAGATTTATTGGTGTCACTATCTTTTCCATGGTTCTTCTCCACTTCTCTTTCGACATTTTCTCTTTTCCGCATTGTTTGTTGGCTCTCATGCTTGTATTCATCTCTCTTCACCTATTTGATTCTCCCTCTCATCTTTCTCACCATTATCTTTAAGAATTATTGTATCTTCCTATCATTCTTCTTATTTTCTTGGCTCTTTCCTATCTCTATGGCCTCACTGGTTCCCCTTTCTCTTTTTCTTCTACTCCTGTTCATTCACGTTAATTCTCACTTCACTCTCTTTTTCTCTTGTGCCCTTGCTCGCTGCGAGGTATTTCCTTACTGTCCTACCTTTCAACTGATCCACTTTCTGATTAATCCTTAATGTCAGTCCGAATTGTTTCCTGGAATGTTAAAGGTCTGCACTCTCCTATTAAGAGACAAAAAATCCTTTCTCATTTAGCCAAACTGAATGTAGACGTTGCCTTTTTACAGGAAACACATCTGTCTGATGCTGAGGCTGCCAAACTTATGAGAGGTTGGGTGGGTGCTGTGTTCTCATCTCCGGGTGATGGTAAGAGGAACGGAGTGGTTGTATTAGTTCGTAAATCTTTTGCTCATTTGCTCTTGATTTCTGAATCAGACCCTGATGGTAGATGGTTATACGTTAAACTCTCCTCAAAGGGCGCCCCTCTTTCCCTCCTTAATATTTACGCCCCTACTGGTGGTGATCAGTTTTTTTGGCGTGCAATGGCCTCCCGTATCACCGAATATATTGACGATAATTTTATCTTAGCAGGTGATTGTAACCTTCCCTTCGACCCTTTTTTAGACAGGAACTCCAAGGTACCCTTTGTCCCTAATAAATCCCACAAGCTTTTCGCCCAAGCGATATCCCAACATAAACTCATTGATGCTTGGCGTCTCTGCAATCCCACCTCTAAAGAATTCACCTTCTACTCCCCAACTCACCATTCCCAGTCACGTATTGACTACATTTTCCTCTCCCACCATTTGTCCCAATCCCTAACCCACGCTGATATAGGCCCCATCTTATTTTCTGATCATGCCCCCGTTTTGGTAAACATTGACATTTTACCCAAGTCCACCGGACCAAAGAGATGGCGCTTCAATAACACTTTACTCCTCGACCCCAAATTCTCCGCCTCCTTTGTAGATTTCACCACAGAATTTTTCACCATTAATGATACACCCACTGTGCCTAGCCACGTTGTTTGGGATGCCTATAAAGCAGCAGCTAGAGGTTTCATTATCAGCTTTGTGGCCACCAAACGCAAGAATGCTCGCAAACGCACCAATGACCTCCTCTGTACGATTAAAAAGCTAGAGCATTCTTTCTATACATCCCATTCGCAAGATAGTCTGACCGCCCTTATTGCTGCTAAGATGCAATTTAACAAACAATCCACTGAGGATGCTTCATTGTACTTGTTGAAATCCAGTTCAAAATTTTATGGTGGTAAAAATAAGGCGGGGAAGGTTTTAGCCAACTATTTAAAAGTCAAACAGAACAAACTGAATATTGAATCTGTTTACGATGCTAATTCTGTTTTAAAGCATACAGATGTTGACATTTTGGAACAATTTTCCCAGTTTTATTCCAAACTCTATTCTTCTGAGACGCACCCCACTGCTCAATCTCTTGCTACTTTTTTTGCCACCATCCAACCGCTTCCTAATTTCCCTGTTGATTTATCTGCCCTTGAATCACCAATCTCTGGTGATGAATTACTCACAGCGCTTCAGTCACTCAAGAAGGATAAGGCCCCTGGGCCAGACGGATTCACAGTTGAATTTTATTTACATTTCTCCAAACTGTTGTTGCCCAGACTCCACTCCCTTATTGACTCCTTCATATTAAACGGTTCTTCCTCAGGTACATTCTCAGACGCCCACATTTGCATTATACCCAAAGAAGGCAAAGACACCCAGCATTGTAAGAATTACAGACCAATTTCTTTGGTCAACATTGATTATAAATTGTATGCCAAATCTCTCGCCATTCGATTAGACCCTTACCTCCCCGAACTGCTAGGCCCTGAACAGTCTGGCTTCGTTAAGGGTCGCTTCATCACCGATAACACCAGACTGTTGTTTAATGTCCTTTCCAAATCTCCACAGTTCCAAGACTCATTAACAGCCATTGCCCTAGACGCAGAAAAAGCGTTTGATAGGGTGGAGTGGACTTTCCTTTTCTCCGCCCTCAAATGGTTTGGATTTGGTCCACGTTTTATTTCTTTTATCTCCTTCCTTTACTCCAGTCCTAGAGCGGCGGTTTGCGCCAATGGTCTAGTCTCCTCTTTTTTTAACCTAGGTAGGGGTGTTCGTCAGGGATGCCCTCTTTCCCCTTTTCTTTTTAATTTGGCCCTGGAACCTTTTCTTTCAAAGCTTCGTCAAAATCCCAACTTACACGGGTTCCAAATCTCCCACACTAATATTAAACTTGCTGCCTACGCAGACGATATTCTATTATTCATGTCTAATCCTGCAACTTCCATTCCCGCATTCTTAGCTGAAGTTCACGAATACTCCCAGATTTCAGGTTATAAGCTAAACAATGACAAGTGTGAGATTCTACCCCTCACTAAGTTCACTTTTAAACCGGACTTTATGGCGTCCAATTTTACTTGGAGCCCCTCACACATCAAATACCTAGGTCTACACATAACTCCCTCCCTCTCCGACACTGTCTCGCTGTGTCTCACCAAATGCACCCAGAAACTATCCGACCTCACTTCCAGATGGCACCCATTATACCTTTCCTGGTGGGGTCGTCTTGATACGATTAAAATGATGCTCTCGCCGTTAGTCCTTTACACCATCTCCAACATCCCAATTCCTATCCCTGCTAAGTTCTTTAAGAAAATTAACACCATTCTCTCCTCCTTTCTTTGGTCCGGCAAAAAAGCACGCATGTCCCTGCTTAGATTGCAACTCCCCAAATCCGAGGGTGGAGTTAATTTCCCGAATTTCCCCGCTTACCACAAAGCATTCCTTCTGAGGCAAGCTTCCCATTGGCTGCAAGACCCTGCTGAGCCGTCCCCCTTATGGGTTACCACTGAGCGGCTTTCTTTAGCCCCTTTCACTTTTGCTGAATATCTCTCATTCTCTCGTAAACCTCACTTTTCCTCCATTCCTATCCACAAGTTCACAGCCAAGTTGCTTCTTTCCACCTCTCCAGATCCTCCTTCCTCTATAGCAGAGTTTCTCAATTCCACTATCTGGCACAATAATAGTATTACCATCAATCGCAAGCCCTTTTATTGGAAAACCTGGAGACAGAGGGGTCTAATCTGGGTTTCTCAACTCTTCTCTAATTCTGATTTCTTATCCTTCTCCGCTCTCAGCCAGCACTTCCATCTCCCTCGTTCTTTTGCCTGCAAGTATCTTGCGCTTAAAAATGCAGTCATGTCCACTTATGCTCTTCTTTCCAACCCCCTCACGCATCCCCATCCCCCAAATCATACCTCACAGCTTCACTCCTTCTTGCGCACTCACCCTACAGCCTCTTCAATATACCACTCATTTCACACGATTCTCACACCTAGGCCAAAGTCCAAAGTTGAGGAACAGTGGGAGTCTGACCTTGCCATCTCTTGGCCCACCTCCCTTTGGGATAAACTATGGACCAAACTTCGCAAGACATCTAGAGCTGCTTCTCTTACACAAACCCTCTTTTTCATATACAATAGGCTTCTCTTTTCTCCCCAGGTGTTGAATAAGAGATTTTCCTCTACATCAGATCTTTGTTGGTCCTGTTCTGCTCCTAAGGCCACTCTCTTCCACATGCTTTTCTCTTGCACTTTCACGCAAAATTTCTGGACACTAGTTTGGACCCAAATCAATGCCATATTCCACACCTCATTCCCCTTCTCTCTTGTCAATATTTTTTTAGGAAGCCTTTCACCTTGTTGGGATAATATTGACCTTAACACGCAAATTGTTGACTTGTTGTTAGCTGTTGCTTTCCAGCAAATCACCGTCAACTGGAAAGACTTTACGAATATTTCTTTTAAAGCATGGTGGTACAATGTTTGTTATAATCACAGGCTAGATACTGCTTTTGTACACCCCCTCAGTCTAGCTGCTAAACGACATGATTTATGGCTTCCTGTAACCTTGTATCTAGATACCTGTGCTAAACGTTCCTCTCATCTCTCACCTATTCAGCAAGAGGTCCCTAAGCCCCCCTGATTGACATCGATTTTCATTTGTACTATTCTATTTATATGAGCTACTTTATTGCTCATTAGTACCAGTGCTGATTTTTGTTACTCAGCCTTAAACTTTTGTTATCTTCTGATCAATTGTATATTTTCATTACCATGTTTTACTTTTCTCCTCTAATTGAAGATATGTTTGTATTTTCTTTTTTCTCATGTATTGACACCTTTACTTATCCAATAAAAACCTTTTGAACTTAAAAAAGTGAATAGTGACCATGTACATCAATGGTACTCATAGTACGGCCTGCGGGCCGCCAGCGGCCTGGCACGCCTTCACTGGCGGCCTGTGGACCTTGACTTGCAGGTTCCACGGCCGGCAGTAAACACAGAAGATGACCGCAGGAGCATACGTAGTAAATATGTATTAAATAGGTATTCACTACGTATGCTCCTGCGGCCATCTTCTGTGTTTACTGCCCGCCTCTGTGACGTAAGTGCACCTTCAGAAAGCTTCCCAAAAGGCTCTTTAAAAGTCAGCTGTAAGCGCTTTCCCAGTTGATTGTTAAAAGGGCGTTTTGGGAAGCTTCCTGTTTGGACAGAGACTGATAGAGACACAGAGACAGATAGAGGCGACAGATAAAGGCAGAGACATAGAGACAAATAGAGACACAAATACAGATAGAGACACAGAGACAGATAGTGACAGAAACAGACAGGGATATACATAGATAGAGACAGGGACAGACAGAGACAGACAGGGACAGGGACAGATAGAGACAGAGCGAGATAGAGACAGATAGAGACAGGGATAGATAGAGACAGAGACAGATAGAGACAGGACAGAGACAGATGGAAACAGAGATAGAGACAGGTAGAGGCAGGGACAGATAGAGGCAGAGACAGGGACAGAGACGGACAGATAGAGGCAGAGACAGAGACAGACTGAGACAGAGACAGACTGAGACACACAGAGATGGAGACAGAGATAGAGGCAGGACAGATAGAGGCAGATAGAGGCAGAGACAGGGGCAGACAGATAGAGGCAGAGACAGATAGAGACAGACAGAGAGACAGGGAGATGGAGGGAGATGGAGAGGGAGATAGAGGGAGGCAGATAGAGGGAGACAGAGGGAGGGAGACAGAGGGAGGGAGACAGAGGGAGGGAGACAGACGGAGGGAGACAGAGTGAGACAGACAGAGGAAGGAGGGAGACAGAGGGAGACGGACGCAGGGAGACAGGGCGGGAGACAGACAGAGGGGGACAGAGGTAGGGAGACAGAGAGAGGCAGAGGGAGCAGGGAGACAGACAGAGGGAGAGAGAAAGAGGGAGGGAGACAGCGGGAGACAGAGAGGGAGGAGGGGGACAGAGGGAGACGGACACAGGGAGACAGAGGGAGGGAGGGAGACAGCGGGAGACAGACAGAGGGAGAGAGAGAGAGGGAGGGAGACACAGGGAGACCGAGAGAGAGAGAGGGAGGAAGACAGAGAGAGAGAGAGGGAGACATACATACAGAGACAGAGAGAGAGAGAGAGAGAGAGAGAGAGAGAGAGAGGGAGGGAGACAGAGAGGGAGGGAGACAGAGGGAGGGAGATAGATGGAGGGAGGCAGACAGAGGGAGAAGGGAGACAGACAGAGGGAGACAGAGGGAGATGGACGCAGGGAGACAGAGGGAGGGAGACAGACAGAGGGAGACAGACAGAGGGAGGGAGACAGAGGGAGAGAGAGAGAGGGAGGGAGAGGGAGGTAGGGAGACAGAGAGAGAGAGAGGGAAAGAGAGATAGAGAGAGAGGGAGGGAGACAGAGGGAGAGAGAGAGAGAGAGAGAGAGGGAGGGAGACAGAGAGAGAGAGGGAGACAGACAGAGTGAGAGAGGGAGGGAGACAGAGAGAGAGAGGGAAACAGAGATAGAGACAGGTAGAGGCAGGGACAGATAGAGGCAGAGACAGGGACAGAGACGGACAGATAGAGGCAGAGACAGAGACAGACTGAGACAGAGACAGACTGAGACACACAGAGATGGAGACAGAGATAGAGGCAGGACAGATAGAGGCAGATAGAGGCAGAGACAGGGGCAGACAGATAGAGGCAGAGACAGATAGAGACAGACAGAGAGACAGGGAGATGGAGGGAGATGGAGAGGGAGATAGAGGGAGGCAGATAGAGGGAGACAGAGGGAGGGAGACAGAGGGAGGGAGACAGAGGGAGGGAGACAGACGGAGGGAGACAGAGTGAGACAGACAGAGGAAGGAGGGAGACAGAGGGAGACGGACGCAGGGAGACAGGGCGGGAGACAGACAGAGGGGGACAGAGGTAGGGAGACAGAGAGAGGCAGAGGGAGCAGGGAGACAGACAGAGGGAGAGAGAAAGAGGGAGGGAGACAGCGGGAGACAGAGAGGGAGGAGGGGGACAGAGGGAGACGGACACAGGGAGACAGAGGGAGGGAGGGAGACAGCGGGAGACAGACAGAGGGAGAGAGAGAGAGGGAGGGAGACACAGGGAGACCGAGAGAGAGAGAGGGAGGAAGACAGAGAGAGAGAGAGGGAGACATACATACAGAGAGAGAGAGAGAGAGAGAGAGAGAGAGAGAGGGAGGGAGACAGAGAGGGAGGGAGACAGAGGGAGGGAGATAGATGGAGGGAGGCAGACAGAGGGAGAAGGGAGACAGACAGAGGGAGACAGAGGGAGATGGACGCAGGGAGACAGAGGGAGGGAGACAGACAGAGGGAGACAGACAGAGGGAGGGAGACAGAGGGAGAGAGAGAGAGGGAGGGAGAGGGAGGTAGGGAGACAGAGAGAGAGAGAGGGAAAGAGAGATAGAGAGAGAGGGAGGGAGACAGAGGGAGAGAGAGAGAGAGAGAGAGAGGGAGGGAGGGAGACAGAGAGAGAGAGGGAGACAGACAGAGTGAGAGAGGGAGGGAGACAGAGAGAGAGAGGGAAACAGAGGGAGTGAGACAGAGGGAGGGAGACAGAAAGGGAGGGAGACAGAGAGGGAGGGAGACAGAGGGAGGGAGACAGAGGGAGGGAGACAGACAGAGGGAGGAGGGAGACAGACAGAGGGAGGGAGACAGACAGAGGGAGACAGACAGAGGGAGGGAGACAGAGAGAGAGAGAGAGAGGGAGGGAGGGAGAGGGAGGGAGGGAGACAGACACAGGGAGAGAGAGAGAGGGAGGGAGAGAGAGAGAGGGGGAAAGAGAGATAGAGAGATTGTGTATGCTGGGTCTAGTGGCTCAGTGGACGAATGCGTCCGCTGCAGGGGGCTATGTTCAACCTCATGGTCCCAGTTTTTTTTGCTCTAGCCCCGTCCCCCTCCCCCACTGACCCCGCCCCCACCGGTGTGGCCCTGGCCACAAACCACACTGTAAATTTGGCCCCCCGAGAGAAAGTTTGTGAGTACCCATGATGTACATGATTGATCTATTCACAATCGTAATTTGGGATGGCCGTTATGGATCATAATAAAGATTATGGGCCTGATTACAATGGCGGTATGACCACCACAGTCAGGCAGTTTGTGGTGGTCTCAACTACATCGGCCCCTGCAGGTCTGCCCGCCGCATTATGATGCGGCGGCCGGAGGCATCTGGTGAAGGGACCGTCCACCGCACATCCAACAGACTCAAGGAGCCCGACAGCCCGTCAGTTATCCCTACAGTAGGGGTGGGGCCTGCTCAAGCACCGCCGTAGGGATTACAATGTCCCTTTCCACCTGCCCTTTCATGGCGGTCCGCGCTGCCATAAAAAAGAAGGCGGAAAGTGACTTTGGGGGACCCTAGTTGGCCCCCCTGGCCCTCGGCCATAGGCTCTGAGGGGCACCTATGGCGCCCCCCTTAACAGCCGTGCACCATGTGGCAGGCACCGCATGGTGTCACAGGGTGCAGGGATGTTTACAAACATGCCTCTTAGCAGTGAGGCTTGAGGTGCAGCCCTGTTTCGGAACACAGCACAAGCCTCAATGCTAAGAGGCATGTTTCCGACTGCCTACATGGATGTCGGATCGTAATTTGCCAGGCAGGACCGCTCACTCCCTGTTGGCCAGTCCCGTTCCCTCAATGATACCGCCATCATAATCAGCCCCTATGTTTCAAGTAAAATGAATAGCAAAAATAATGTGGAGCAAATGTATTTTTCCTTCTTGTTGAAAAACATAATGCAGGAAGGAAGTAATCAACATTTGCATTATCAAATATGTCATATATTTGATCAAAAGGTGATTCTGGGTTGTAGCACAACTAATGGCGTTTACGCGCATTCAGCTTAGTTTCTGACTAAGATTGTGTGGGACATCTTACCTAAAGAAACCATTAGAGTTTTTAAAGCCTTTGTAAAGTTGATGCTGAAGATATCTAAATCTCTTAATAAAACTTTCTCTGGAGTAGAGTACAATTTTCTGAAAACCAACCTTTTCTTAGCAACTGTTATTGAGCTGTGGACATTTTGTGTAAGTCTAGCACCAACCCCAAAAAACACAGAATATTTCTATTCAATTACGACTATTTGTACATAACCCTCACCTCCTTCTCGCCCCTTATTTGGCTTTCTTCCCTTCTTCAATCCCATTGCACTCCTGGAGCTCTCCTTGCCTCTTCTATCACCTTTCCCTCATACACTACACCATGTCGCGAGGCTCTTAAGCCACTCACTACTCCAAGGAATGTTTCCTACTTTCTTTGGGCAGACGTTGTCTTATAATCAGCCAACCACCCCATGCTCCCCAACTACTGCCCTATCTCAGGACTCCACATTTTCATCACAATCATTAAGAAACTAGTCTTAAAAATATTTAACCACTACCTCTCCAAATACGCTTTGCACATCCTTTAAGTTAGCCAGTCACTGGGCACATTCCACTTAGGAATTCCTCTCCTAAGTCACCCATCTCGCCTTCACATAAACACCCTTTGATCTCTCTACTGCCTTCAGTCCAATTGGTCACAAAACTGTGCTAACTTACATGCCTCCTATTGACTATTGACAGGGCTGGCTCTCTTGAATCAACTTCTAATTAGCATGTCACTCTCACCCCCTGCCATGGGCGCGCTGTTAGCTCAATATCCATCTAACTGTGATTGGCCATCTCTTCTTCTCTTCCGAGTGCACAACCCTCACCATTATCATCTCAAGATTTTCTTTAACCAATGTCTAACATTAAAATTAAATAATGCACAAGCAGTAGTTGATATTCAACTAAGAGAGCACACCTTATTTCCTGTTAGTAAGCCAATCACATCACCCAATCAAAAAGAAGGCTGCTTCAATCTCTGCCACATGCTTAATTTGTGTTCTGCCTTGCTTTGTTGTCAGACCCACTAACAAGAGAAACTATTGCAATGTAATTAAAACCTTGAATCTAACAATTTTATAAGGCACTGATTGTACATTATGCATTATGTCTAGATCTTATAGTTCTTGATGCAGTGTGACAACCCTGTCTGCTTCCTAGTGCTCGCCCGGCAAACAAGAGATTTGTTTGAAAAAAGAAAAAAAGAAAAATTGGATTATGGTCTGATTGCTTACAAGGAAGGCAAAAAGAAATCTCCATCACAAGGATGAGGCTTATAATTCACTGTTGCTGTCTGACTCTCAGTCCAACAAGCTTACCTCAACCTCTCTTCTATAAAATACACTAACAGACAAGGAGGAATCAGGGGTCACTCCCTAAGAGAAAGTACAAAAGTTAAGAGGGGTCAGGGTGAGTGGGGACTAAAGGGAACTGAGTTGCAATAGTTTCAATCTTACTGTCAGAGGTTTCTGCTACTTTTCAAAAATAGTTTTTATACTCTTTTGTAGCAAATTAGTATTTCAAGTGTGTTCCTTGTGAAACTGAATGCATCGAAATTGTAATCCGTTTTGACCAAATTCCTTACATTCTCCACAAAACATTTTTTGTTCCCCGTCCCAACATTCTTCTCTGCACTCTTCCCAAGCTCTCCTGCTCACAGCCATATTGCTTTTTGTAACATTGACCTCTTTTACGATATTTCGTTAAAAAACTGCAACCTCGAGCCTTTTTAACTAATATTAGCATGAATGCTCAGAATTCTCGACTGTGGAACATAATAACCACGCGCACAGAAACCCCAAAACAATATGACTCATATTTATATTTGGCAGCAGTTTCTGCTAATCGGATCCCAGCTCCAGAACAGAGTTGGCACTGCCTAGGCCTGTGGTGGTGGGACTCATGTGACACGCGCTTCGCTCTTCGTGGAAACAAAAAAATGGAACAGCAGAGGAATCCACTTCCAACTGTGCACACGATTGGTCACGTACCTTCAAAAGGAGTGCAAGCTTTAGTTGGGAAAGAGAGTGCCTAAACTTTGGGATGAACATGCACCCACCCATCTTCCTGCTTATTTAGAAATGCCCTTTATTGGCTACTTCTGGTTTATCCGAAGATACGCCTATGTGCAATCAGGTCTTGCCAGCTCTCGAAGAGGGCAGCAGACCCACCACTCCACACAGAAACATGGTTATTGAAACATCAGATCCAATGAGGGTTTGAATAAGGGACTGTAGGCGGTGGGCCTCAACCTCACTAACAAAAGACTCCAATGGGGTCCCCTAGAGGAGCAGGGAAATATAATTCTGATCAGTTACTTAAGTCATAGTCAACTTATGAAAGTTGAAAATGGATGCAGACTGTTAGAAACATGGCCCAACCTGGGTTATTACAGAAAAAGGAATAACATCTTTAAAAAGATTGAATCTGAGAAATCCAGAAGTAAATTCTTCCTGTGGCAAAACAGTGGTTTGGTATTCAATTCTTTCCACTGTTCTAAAAACAGATTATTTTCCTCTTACTGTTGATCTCAAATTTAGACAATTCGGTCCTCACCCAGTGTTAGATAATCTCCCACCTTTAAAGTACATCTCAGACCTAGCACTTTGTAAAGGCCACATAACGTTCAACAGTTTTGCCCCAAATATTTTTTTTATAATCATGTATTCTTATTGCATCCATTTCTTTTGTCATGGAAAGACCATCCATTCATTGGTCAAGTTAGTTCCTTCTGGGTGAGGTGAGTGGATGAGCAGGGCAACATCTGCTGTACACGAGATGTAGCTTGAGTGAAAGCAAGCTCGAAGGCCAACAATGTTGCTCCACTTTCACTCCCCTCATCAAGATTCCCTGACCACTACAACATCAAGCAACAGTGAAGCAATGAAGCCAACAATATGCTTCCTGGAAAGCAAATATTCATTGGCATGAGATCTAATGAGATCTAATAAGGCTAACGACAGCAGATTCACAAGTGAGTTAGCTGCCACTGGTTCACACCGGACCACACAGGGAAAACACCAGGAACAGAACAAAACCTTCCACCACTAGACTCATACACATACAAGCTGAGTAGCCGCAAGAAGAGGTGAATAAGAAAACGGATTGATGACGTTTGAAAATGAGCAATGGAACTACTTTACAGGCGGTCTAACACAACCGTTGCACAATCAGATCCCTGTGAAGAGGACGATCAGGCTAGGGGTTTAGACAAACCTCTCGGTCCATACCACCATGGAATTATTTTTTTGATTGCATGATCTGGTGGAGAAGCTAAAGTTGTTCTAACCAGACATAAAATGGATCTGCCTGATTTCAAACATTTAGTGCAATACTATATTGGTACTTCTTCTATTGGATCAGGAAAAAGCATCTGGGCATAGAACACACAAGTCTTAACGTACTGGACCGGTGACAAAATCCATCTCAGGTATATTGTCTTTACCTTTTGAGAGGCTTGTAAATGTCAAAAATATAGCTACGATACTTGGGTATACAAAATGATCTAACTGCATGGCGCATTTTAAAATCAAATACCTCAAGGGTGATAGTCTTTGCCATTTCACACTTCATAGTTTCTGCATGAAACATGATATTAAATGATTTATTAGATCCTACATGCATTATATTATAACATCAACTATATTGTTGGATTGCTAAATTCTCCGCTTAATTAGACTTTTTCTTTTATTCATAGTATTTTTTTGCCTTTTATGTTGGCTGCATATACATTTGTATTGTATACATCTGTTTCATTTGTATGTGTTTTGTATACAATGTTGACTGGATTTATATCCGAAATAAACATTAATTTGAATATTTAAGCAAGAGGTTAATCAGGCGTGTGTGCGGTCTGCAGGTGTCAGTGGTCCGCGTGAGCTGGCAGAGTTAGTAGAAATGCAAAACATGGCACATATAAGTAACCTGAATATTTCTCTCCATATCCAGTAGCATAAGTTACACAGAATCAAGCATAGAAATGGTTTGTGGGCTGCAAGTTTGTAAAAAAAGTTGTCCCCATATACCAAACCGCAGACCGGGTTGTCACCAGGCCACACTGACATGACCAGTGTGGTGCGTACAGTGGTGAATGGTTGACCTATGCAAACAAAACAAGCATTTACAATGCAATAGGTCTCGCATTTATACGAGTTTGAGCTATTGGCATTGTATATGACAATGCTTTTTATTTAAGTTTGTTTTTTTAAAACATAAATAAAAGGCACTGTCATTTACAATGCTAATAGCTCAAATTCTCGCAAATGCGAGACCTATTGCATTGCAAATGCTTGTTTTACATTTCCTGCGATGTGTTCATACTGTTAAAACTCAATGACTATGCCAATTTAGTCAGTAGGTGTGGGCTGGTTTACAATATGACTTTTGCTTAAATTTAGTTTTTTTCGTTTTCTTAAGAGTGAATTTCATCAATGCTTATTCTTGTCCGGTTTATTTTAAACAAACGAAACAGTAATAAATGAAACGGGAGCATGATTTTTCACGTTTTGGTTACACGCTGATGTGGATTTAAGGCGAACTTTATGAAAATGTTTATTTTTAAGGAGCCGTTATAACTAATGCATAGACTCTACCTCTGCGTTTCTTTTGAGATTGTAGCCCGGATTTACAGACCCTTTTTATTTATACATCATTTATAAATTGCTATTTATGGTCCTGGTAGAGAAAACATACGTGTTTATATTTCCTCAGTTGAAAATGGAGGTCACCAAAAGTTGCTAGGAGTTCAGTTTTCAGGCAAAATGTGAATTCACAGATGCCCGAAATCGGCACCAGTGCCACAATGTATATCTGCAGTGTATGTTTGTAATTTTCATCAAGCATCGGGCCCCTAATTTATTTTCAAGTTGCCCATAATATCGACGATAATGGTTTCTACAATGAGTTTCCTTTATTTATTTATTTTAAGTAAAAAGTATTGGTATGCAAACACGTTTTACAAAGTAAATCCTCAGAGAAATTGAATCCAGAGTTGTACAAGTTTAGCAAAACATTTTTTTATCAAGTTGCACATTTTTTGTGTGCATTAAATTTTGAAAGCTAGCACTTTTGCTTTAAGACTTCTCCATGTATTTGCATATAATCATGGAGCATACGTAGCCTCAAATAGTTAAATTTTGCAAAGATGTGTACATGTTTTAATACTGGCATCACTGCTAGCAAAGCAAGCTCAGCTCACAGCTCATTGCATATCCGTACAACACTTGCCCTAATAGTAAAGACTTTGCATTAACTGTATCTACAACTCTGAGCAACTTATACATGATATCTTGCTTCGGTTGCAGACAATCCTCTTTCAAAGACCAATACTGTAAGCTGGCAGCCAAAGGGTTAGCATGACAACGGTTGGGCCTACTTGCCCGCTAGAAAAACATGAAACATAAAACAGTAAACGTGAAAACTTATCCTTAAAATCAAACAATATGTCCTTGGGGCAAAACATTGGACGGTCACATCCATGGGAGTGACTAAAGCACTCAGCACGACAAACTCCTTTCATACACCTTTTTATGTTTCATTCCCAATATCATATTCAGAGTTTTTCACAATCTAATTTTCAGAACTTAAACATTTTCAATTACAATTATTCATAACATCTCTAACACTAATTTGTCTGAAATGTAAAAAAAAAAAAAAATGTTCTAACAAAAATTATCAGTCAATGGGCCTGGCTTGTATGTTTTTTTCTAATGGTGCTCTGTTGTGGTGTGATAGGTTAGGATGTACATACACATACAGTTGCACCCTTCTGCTTGTCAGGTGGAATGCTGTGTCAGTGGTAATTGTAGTTCTAGGTCTGTGTAGTATAGCATTGTGTCTGTAGTTGTAGTTCACGTTTAAAGCTGTTAACTTAATTTCATAGTAATCAAGAAACTTGTTTTAAGTCTGAAAATCAGTAATTTTAAATTAATGACCAAACATCGTCCCTCGTGGTAGAGAGAGCAAGTTTATAGGCAAGAGAGCGAGTTTTGTGGAACGTCATAACTATGAGACCACTACATAGTGTGTTGAGGGATTCGTGTTGGTTATGTAGTGGCGAAATTGTGATCTGGTGTCTGCAGATACTGCCAGGACTCTGTGCACGTATAAGTTCACACTGGTAAACAACACAAGAATATAAATTAAGCCACTCCTGCTCGCACCCCCATCCCCTGTCCAATCTGCATGAAAAAATGACGCCTCCACCCCTTGGTAAAAGGGAGGCAATAGGGGCCCATCTTCCTCCGGAAAGGTCGCTGGCGGCATCTAAACAGAGCAGACACTGTCCAAATCGGCTTTTATTGTATTTATTTTTTTAATGCATTTTTATAAACCGCGGACTTTACCCGAAGGTGTCAGAGCGCTGTACAACAGAATGATGCTGCTTCATCTCAGATACCAGCCCATTGCCGGCATTACCAATCCTACCCTGATGCACCAGGTCTTTCTTTCAATGTTGTAAACAATATACTCGATTCCATACACCATGCTTCTTGTAAACTATTGATTGTATTGATTTTTTGACAACCCTCTATTTAGAGACTCGCTTCATATAGTGTTTTCCATGACACTCAAAACATTGCTGACACACTAGCACCACCAAAACGAATACCTTTTATTTACAAACCTAGAGAATGGAGAGGTTTGGCACGAAACCACCGTATAAAACAATGTCTGTAATAATTATCTTAGCAGAACAGATCACGACAGCAAGTTGACAATAAGGGTCGTACTGGAATAGAAAATAGGGTCGTGTACCAAAGTGGCCCCCATAAGGGAATCACATAGCTGAAAAGTGGCTCACGTATGCAAAGCAGGCCAGTTTTAAAGGTGTATAGGTGTTTGGAGAGGGATGGGAGACAGCATCGATTTTTGCCCGTCGCCGGCAAAGTTTGTAGTAATATAATAGAAATCAACAGTAAAAGCCGGAAACGCAACCCATAAAAAAAGAGGCCTACAAACAGCCAAAAACGAGTCCATGCACTTACATGTAATGCCAGCACTTCGGGCACGACCAGATTGCTCTATAGCCCAGACGTATCATGTTTACAATGAAAATTCACGATTCCAAAAAGGTGGTGTAAACGTCCCCAAGGCTCTCACTGGCCTGACTCTTCAATGGCACAGAAAGCTGTTATATGGCAAGCGTCCAATAGGAGAAGTGGTGGGTGCACTCGTAAGTCACCCACACCCCGCAGAGAAGGGCATGTTAAGCATATGTGTAAGGGTTTATCCCCTCACCGCCGCAGGTCAGACTCACCCCTTTTGTAGCTCCCCCAGGCGGAGGCACAGCTCACAGACAGACGACGTAGGCATCGAACGTGAGACAGTCCAAGCGGAAGTTAGCAGAACAGCTTCATGCACTGCGAAGGCACGAGCGAAAGCAACA
This sequence comes from Triturus cristatus, assembly GCF_964204655.1. Lineage (NCBI taxonomy): Eukaryota > Metazoa > Chordata > Amphibia > Caudata > Salamandridae > Triturus > Triturus cristatus. The sequence continues at coordinate 1,224,959,858 of NC_140589.1, forward strand.
ACAAACAAGCATTGGCCGCGCGGCTGTGAAAGTAACGGCCGCGCGGCCGTGAAAGCATGTTTACAATGAAAATTCACGATTTCAAAAAGGTGGTGTAAACGTCCCCAAGGCTCTCACTGGCCTGACTCTTCAATGGCACAGAAAGCTGTTATTTGGCAAGCGTCCAATAGCAGAAGTGGTGGGTGCACTCGTAAGTCACCCACACCCCGCAGAGAAGGGCATGTTAAACATATGTGTAAGGGTTTATCCCCTCACCGCCGCAGGTCAGACTCACCCCAGGCGGAGGCACAGCTCACAGACAGACGACGTAGGCATCGAACGTGAGACAGTCCAAGCAGAAGTCAGCAGAACAGCTTCATGCACTGCGAAGGCACGAGCAAAAGCAACAACAAACAAGCATTGCCGCGCGGCCGTGAAAGCAAAAGTGATAGCGATCAAAGCGAAAGTGATCGCGATCGCTAGGACGGGACGCGCTGTGTGGCAAGCACGCAAGTGGTGCGCGCGCAGCAGTGATTGGCGGCTGCGCGCGTGCACGCTCGCGTGCACTCAAGCTTTAGGCCACAGGCAGCACTTTAAAAATTCCCAAATACAAAATGTCTCTCCGAGCCAGCGCAAGCGCTGGGGCTCAGCGAGACCTAAAAAGGGACGGCGGATGTGAAATGAGAAACCAAAAGGTCAGATGTGACCCTTGCGATTTTCATAGGACATTCACACCATCTCAAATGAGCCTTCTGTGAGTGTGTGAACACAAGAGGGAGAAGGGTAGGCACCAACACAAAATGAAAGGAGGGCGTCAGGTTACATTTATGAACACATCAGGATTTAACGCATGGAAAAATTGTATGATTAGTTCTAAGACTTGTGGAAGCTTAAAGTTCATTCTACAACGAAAGACTGGAGAGAATTAAACATCTCCTAAATGCTCTTTGAAAAAGAACCCATCATGAGATGTGTGCGACGATTCAGCCAGCAAATAAACATTTAGTTCATCTTGGATGTGTAACAGGACCCTACCCAATACAGATTTCTAGGTCAAAGGTATTGTTCGGGATAATGCTAGGCAGCTGATGCCAGCATTTCAAGTAGAAAAAATGAGTTTATCCCATAGTCTTTGATGATAGCTAATGAAACATTTAAGGGATTCCAACACTGGCTGTGCCGACTGCTTATGTTGCAAGCAAAACACAGACTTGCTGAATTCTTGGGAAGATTTAATTGAATTATGCATGCATGACAGAAATATAATTTAATTGGGCTTTCAAATCAAGGACTAAAAACTTTAAAAGAATGCAGTTTTTGGCAGTCAAAAAATACAGTGTTCTTCTAAAGCAAGAAAACATCGCCATTTTTTTTTTTTTTTGAGGAAGACGCGTTCGTTTATAGGCCTTTTTATTACATAATTTAGTTGCCAGACCAGATAAGTAATTTCCACAGAGGGTCCTGCTTTTGCAACAAAAGATCATGTTAAAAGTAGGATTTATTTCAACTTCTAGACTTGATGCATATGATTGAGGGCCAGTAACCGGGTCCAGCCGCATGGACCACAGAACTATCATAAACAGTTTCTCCCGTCACCGTCTAGAGTTGGTGTTTCCTGGACAGTGGAGCACTGAACACATTTGCTCCTAATCTCCCAAGGCAAACACACCCTGATAGAGCATGATTTGATTGACACACATAAATGTTATAAATCAACCTTACAAGGATATCGGACCTAACTCGGAGAGAGGGTGTGGCTTAACGGCTAGGGCGGCCGACCTTGACGCTGGGGAACCAGGTTCAAACCTGGCGGGAGGCTCAAGAATCCTGTGATTCTAGGCAAATCACTTAGGGGCATATCAACAAGGCCTTTATCTCTGCTTTTTTGGCTTTAAAAGCCAAAAAAGCAGAGATAAAACTAGCACCCTATCAACAACAGGGTGCTAACATGCAAATTTGCATGTTAGCACCCTTTTACTCTTCGCTTCCCCTTGCATCTCTAATGAGATGCAAAGGGGGCGTTGCAGAGTAAAATAATAGGAGAAATGTCGCTAAGCGACATTTCTCCTATTATCAAGAATGTCGCTAACCCTGTTAGAGACAAAAAAAGCAGCGCTAACCGCGGTTAACGCTGCTTTTTTACATCTGGTATTTTTCTGACTTAGCCATGATATCCTATGGAAGGAGGATATCATGGCTAAGTTTGCCTGTCCCTATCAACAAGGTAACGTGAGATTATCGCTGGCTTTCCAGCGATAATCTCACGTTAGCCTGTTAGCGTGAGGATTTTTATCGCTAATGAGATAAGCGTTGCTAATAGCACGCTATCTCAGCGATAAAAATTCACGCTAGCCGGCGATAATTATCCTAGCGCTAAGTGAGCTTAGAGATAGTTATCGCCGGTTGTTGTTGATATGCCCCCAAATCTCTGCATGCCTAAAAATAAATGTGTCCGTCTGTAATGCAAGCGGTGCTCATGTAAAGAGCTCTGATACTTTTGGGTCAAGTTTGTGCTATATAAAAAAAACTGCAGAAAAAAAAAAATAAGGCTTGGTCCCAGGAACTTTGCATTCTGTGGTGGACTTATACTCACCTCCTTTTGAATGTCTGGATAAAGAGGATCCATCCCGACGAATCGCGCTTCTACACAACAAATCCAAAGTGAGGTTGGCACCAAAGGTATAGACCGCTGAAGCTTCTTCGCTGTTAATGGAGGGTGCCAAGATAGCCAGTCTACTCCTGTACTCATCTTCGCTGATTTCTCTGATGAAAGAGTAAGTCATCTCAAGAAAGAATCACACATTCTGCCTATGGTCGATCAATTTGGTTGAAATTTAGAAGCCTCAAGCAACTAGGGCTGAGCTGGCGGTGCAGGGCATTTCACAGGGAGGCTGGAAGAGTGGGGGCCGGTTTTTTACTGGGGTTCGGTTTTTGGAGCGGTGCTGTAATATCGACCCCCAGTAACAAAAGCAGCAGTGTTTCACATTTGCACATGCACTTATAAAACATAAAGTTCTGATGCCCACCACCTGCAACCACCAGTACAAGTCAAACTGTCAGATTCCAAGTGTTCTACTCACTGATTCATATTGAAATCTTTGCTTTTTACATTAAAATAGTTGCTACATGTGTTAATTGTATTTTTTTCACAGCCAAGAAGGTATAATCGCCAAGCATTTCTGCCGAAAGTTGAGGGAACCACATTTGCCTAACAAAGATGGCGCCCAAATCACCACAGACATGCCACTAATTTGCTATAAATAGCTAAAATAAATGCCAGAGAAAATAATAAACAGTGACCATTTAAAAAGCCAAGGAACATTCTGGCACATGCATCAACAATGCCATTTGCGATTCCTTATTAGCGAAAAATAAGGATTCGCTAATAAGGAATAGCAAAAGGCTATGCATGTAGAAATTGCTTACAAAATAGCGATTTCTAAACATTCCTTAATTGGGACTCGCAAATTGCGAGTCGCAATTAAGGAATACCTCCCCATCTATTCCTATGGGCCTAGAGGCCCATAGGAATGAATGGGAAGACTTTCTCAATTTGCGATTCTTAATTAGAGAATCGCAAATTGCTCATGCAATTTCAAGGGTGCCAGGGTGTCAAAAGGACACCCTGTTGCACCCCTTAAATCTGCATATGAGTACATCTTGCACACACACATGCACCAAGGGCATGTGTGTGTGTAAAATGGAACTTTGAAAAATGCACTTTAGTGCATTTTTTAACGTTTTTGCAAATTACCATGAAGTTCAACTTCATGCTAATTTGCTCCCCCTATTAGCGAAATCGCTAATATTTTTACTTTAATGCATTGCATTTAAGGAATCTCAATTTGAGATTCCTTAAATGCAATCGCAATTTAAGTAATCGCAATTTAGAGATTACTTTTGCATCCCAAATGCAAAAATACCGGTCGCAAAGGGGCAGATTCTGAGAATCTGCCCGTTTGCGACCGGTTTTTGCTTTGATGCATGTGGGCCATTGCCTCTATTTTACCAGGCTGAATGCATGCATTGATAAACAGAAACACAGATTGTAGATCACCTCTTGTGAAAAAAACTTGCATTTCTAACTACTTATTGTGCATGGATCTCTCAAGTATTCGCAAACATTGTGGGGAGACTTTAAAGTTTCGTCAAAGGGTCAATAACATCAGTAGTGAAGCCCATTAGTAGAAGCCTGTGTTATGTTAACAGAAAGGGCCATTAGCATCAAAGGGCTATGTAAAGAGACAACAGTGTACATAAAAAGTGTGCAGCATAATCGAACTGATGAAATGCGGTAATAAGTAGTTGTATAGTTGGCAAACTCAAAATGGAACGCAGTCACTACCCAAGGCTTTCTCTTTAATATCCAGCACACTACCCAAGCTACCCCTGGCATCAAACATCATGGAGGCAGCAGCAAGAACAGAAAGTAACAGCAGCTCCTATAGCCCCATCTACCTTCTGTAGCTTCGACCTCTTGGGCTTCACCAACACCCCAGCAACAAACTGGAGATGGTTGAAAGATGGAGGGTGGTACACGAGGTGCCCACATCCTCACCACCCTGTGATGGGATTGGAGGGCGAAGGATGTGTGAAGCCGCTTCTCCAAACCCCTGGCATTTTTTTGTGAGACAATGCCCATAGCCACAACAGAAGTCATAGCAGAGGGATCCAGAATGCAGCTTGCCCACGAAATCGCCCTCAGTGGATCAGCAAAGAGATGTGGTAAAGGGTATTAGTAATTCATTAAGAAGGGGAGAAGATAGGAGCCGTGGTGATAAAGGTGGGCTTTCAAATGCCAAAAGCAAATACTGCATATAAACCGTTACAAGGACATTATGCCCATTTAGCAGTTGCCCCTTACCACAAGCACAAATAGCCTAATTTTAAAATAGGCATTTGATCATATTTTGAGACAATGGATTTTGTGCAAAATCTTCTGCATTCTTTTTAACTTGGCATGTCTACATCGGTTATCTTTGGTCATAATTAGGGCTCCGGGTATTATGGTAATATTTTTAACGATTCCATCCGTATTTATCCATATTTATTTTTGGGCCATATTACTGTTATTTATCCATACTTATTTTGTCTTTTGAGAATAAATGAAGTCATAAAAAGGTATGTTTCCACATTTATTTAACTTAAATGCGCACTCGTATGTGGATGCCTGTCACGTTTGAGCAAAATAAGCAGCCACATATAACAAACACAACGCCCACAGGTACGTATTAGTGTTATGCGACAAATAAATGTTAACATATGCCTGAATTTGAGGACATCTCATCCCGTTCTTTAACCTCCAAATGCTGTCTATCTGCCCAGCTTTTGCCTGGAGTTCATGGAAGAAAACATGAGATTCTCTCACAAGGACCACAATTTTCAGTTTTTTTCCACTTTTCAAATTAAATACAGACACGCATTGTTTTCTGTCTGAATTTATCTGTAAAAACCAGTAAAAATGTAAATCTGGGAGTCTTAATCATAATTTAAAGAATATTTTGGGCAACTCAAAAATACTTTTGAACTGTTTTTTTCTTCTATTTGCTGGTTAGAAATGATATTTCAAAGGAGAAAAAGGCAGACCTTAGCTGATTTTCCCAGTTTTGTACCAGCTGTTACATCACAATACAGGCCTTGAAGTTAAAATACTGGAATGGGGGTAAACCTGCCCTAAATTGTCGAATTTGCTTGCACCTGCACCCAAACGTGACGGAGAAGGAAATTATATATTTTTAAAACAGAAAATTTGCAGAAGAGAAAGCTGTGACTACCAAAGATGAGATGCATGCTTCTCAGGCTTTGAATACACTTTCTGAATGGGGTACTAATAATGTCCGCTTGGCATCTCTGTGGCCTGTAAAACGGTGCAGCTGTTCCACAACTGAACCACCCCCCTACGGAATAACATTAAAACAAAACAATGACTGGCTGCGACATAACTCACACTGGCAGGAAGCAATCACACAGTTCGTGCTGCGCAGAAAGTGATGCCTCAGCAGCACGTGGGAGCTGCATTCTTCGCGCGCAGAGGCTCTGCTCCGGGGGTGGCTGGGTGGCTGCGCCCTTTCAAAGATGATAACGCATCATTCTCTAACCGCCAAATCACTCACTAGAAAGACAAACAGCTACCAAAATGTGCACCGAGGGTAGGCCTGTGGTACTCCTGGGGCACATTCAGCACGCGACCTGTAATGTTGGGCCCTAGGCCCTCATGCTGGGTGGAAATGACTGACGCTGACACTTGGTTGGGGCAGTGGGTAGTGGCCAAGAGCACGTGCGCTCGGCCTTTTTATTAACAGCGTCACCTGACCTAGTGACGTCTGTGGTGGGTGGGTGTATAGTGTAATACACACATGTTGGAACACTAGAACGTGTCCATGCTCGGACACTACAGCGACCGTCGTTGCCAAAGAACAGAAAAGAACCGTCTTCTGTAGAGCCTAGTTCACGTGCGGACTCCAGCAAGATGGACGCCTGCCTTGAAGAGTGGGCTTCCCCGCACGCAGCACGCGCCCACCAGGTTCTCTGTGTTTTGCAGTGGCGGTCGCCCCACTGAACAAAAGGAAAAATAACATGATAATAACTATCGTTATTATTGTGTTATTTTTCCTCTAGCAATTAGTGGCTCGCGGGCGGGGCTGGCCAGAGCAAGGTAGGAGTGCTGCGCACTCCCAAAGTGCTCATGAACTGTTTGGCCGGCCCTCTTGGGCCGACCAAACAGTTCATGCGCACTTTGCATGTTCCTATGAGGCTGCATTACACAGCCTGGTCAGGAACATGCACAGGCTCCCTGTTCCAGTCTGAGCGTCGATCCACGGCGCTCAGGCCTTCCAGCCATAGCGCCGATCCATGGCGCTCAGGCCAATCACAACCTGCCAGCCAGGAGTCTGCAGGAAGATGACGGAGGATGCAGGGGAGGCGGCAGCCAGCAAGACTCCGGGCCGGCCGTTCCAGGTAAATGTTTTTTAATATTTTTAATTATTCGTCCAGTCTTTCGGCACCCCCCTCCCCCCACCCCCGTACGGGTCCGGTAGCAGCTGCTACTGGTTTCTTGGGTCTGAAGAAACCCCAGTTAAAGGTTAGTTATGGTTGTTCAACTGACAAAAGCCGAGATAACTCCTATAACGCCTGAAACTCCATAAACAACCTAACTTATGCCGTCTGCCATGTTTTACTTATCATAGGCAGCTTTTTTAGGTCGAGCCTGGGCAGCGCATGCGCTGCTCTGCGAGGCATGCTGTATTCAGGTATGGAATTGAAGCTCCGCCCATATTTTTCATTGACTTGTTTAATTGTCATTTGGATAATGGGCTTTTCATTAGTCAGTAGGCCTAGTAGTCCCTCCTTAGTACCGCCTTGTCTCATCTTGTAACCTCGCATGAGAAAAACCCCTGTTACATGTGTTGTTATGCGCTAGGCTTGAATTACAGCCTCAAGCACTATTTGCTTAAATGGTTTTCTCGGACACGCTCTCCCGCAATGCTTTGATTTTTCTTTTTTTCATAGCACAGCATGCCACGCTCATACAGTGGCGGCTGTGACTTTGGTTTATTTGCTACGAAGAAAGGGGCTGCATGATTTTATTTTTTTTAACAATTTTTAACTTTTTTTTTTTAAACGCCTCATGCCTTGCTTACACTTTAATGGCGGCTGTGCCCCTTTCTTTAGACGCAGCTCGTCTAAGGAAAGATGCGCAGGCGACATTAAAGTGAAAGCGACAGATGGGCGCTTTTACAAAAAAGCATTAACAATGCAATAGGTATCGCATTTACAAGAGTTTCGTAAATGAGAGACCTATTGCATTGCAAATGCTTGTTTCCCCTTTCCATTGATAGAGTGCTGTATTTAGCATGGCAGGTGGTTGGCTGACAAATTTTAGGAAATTTGAGTTTGTTTTTTCTGTGAATTTTATGATGCACCTTATCAATTGAGCCATGCACTACACGGCTTGGCCGGAGGGCTTGGAAGTGGGACCCAGTATCCAACTCAGTAGGAGCAGCCAAACACCAGTGTGCATGGCCTGGACTCTTCTTTTTTTATTGGTGAGTTTTAAAGCATCCATGCAGACTTGTGGACACTTGTAAATCTCCATCAAATTTGCGAAACCATTCCTGGGTCTGCAAATTTAAAGTCCGAGGGTACCTCAGAGATTTTCAAACCCTGCTTAAGGTTCTACGATCCCTGCAGCACAATCTATTCCTTTTTAGGTCTCGCTGAGCCAGCGCATGCGCTGCGAGACATTTAGTATCGGGGTTCTCAAAGTGTTGCCACAGGCTTTTGGTGGCCCAGCGCTTGCGTTCACACAAGTGTGCACGCGCGCAGCCGCCATCTGCCTCCCTTTCAGCGCGATCACTTTCACTTTTTCCTGCTGCTGAGCGCGCGACTCACAAGCATGTTTTTTTTTACATTACTACAAGCTTCCCGTGTTGCGCGGCCAATGCTTGTTGTAAATGGGGGATTGTTTTAACTCGGAGGTAGACGCAGCAAATAACAGTGTTATCCTAAATAATTTTAACTACAATAATGATACTTACACCACTTACTACAACCAACAATTACGCAATAACATTGAGACCACCTACCTTGCTAGTACTCCTACTAATGAGACCAATAACAACAATATTATTATTAATTTGACAACATATTATTCTTATATCCAGCTCCTTGACACAACTTCCACATTTGAAACGTTGTGAACACCACGTTTTATCACCTAATGCATTCACTGCAAAGATTGTCTGTACAGCCAATCAGCCATCTAGAGAGATCTCAAAATGGTGGGACTGGCGCGACCTTTCATCCCTCCGAGGTCGATAAAATTCGACCTCCATTCAACGGGTCACTAATGAAGGAGCCTAATACGCTTCTGTGCGGCAGCAAGCCTGTGGCAGCAAGTGTTAAAGAGGAAAGTGATTTTAACATTATTATTGAGGAGAGAATGTCCCTTTACTCGCTTCCAGTACCCTCCTCAGCACATATAGGCAGCTTACATATGTCACTACAAATACCAGCAATGACAAGAACGGCACGCTCCTAAACATGAAAGTAAACTCTGTAGCCTGCACTCTCACTCTCGGCGCTTTAAATGGTGCACCATTCCATTTGCTCAAGTCACAATCTATGCAGGGGACAAAAGCGCCCCCCCTTCCCCCCAGCATTTTTGTGCCGCACATGTGGAGAAGCCATGGTCCACAGACCACATCACTGCCTGTTAATCGAAATACATTTGGGGTTTAAAGCACAGATTTATTCTGAAACAAGCAGGGACAGCGTCTCCACTGCACCATCCTGTGATACCTGTGATTCTATACAAGTCACTTATCTCTCCATGCCTAAAAAAACAAGCATTGGCATAGCCAATAGGTCTCGCTTTTGGGACCTTATAAGTATTTAGTTATGCAGCACAATATTCTTGGTGCAACAACATTAACTGTTGCATGGTTAAACACTTATAAGCTCCCAAAGGCGAGACCTATTGGCTATGCCAATGCTTGTCTTCATACTTTTTTGTATTTCAGTTTTTCCTAGGGGCACCCTTTGGGACCATGCATCAGAGCTAAAACGTTAGGGGAATCTCCCTTTGGCATCTTATTGCGCCATCATTTTCGTCTAGAACACAGGGACCAAGCCTCGTTTCCTGTAATGGAGTCTACAACATATTTTTCAGAGTTCCGCACTTTCTGTCCAGTTTTAACACTACTGCTCTCATGTCCCTTGTCAGTTTAATTAAATAACAGAATCTGCTGCTTCTCTCCCCGCTCCACTTCAGTCACCATCGTTGGTGTGAAGTATATTGGGCTCTAATGTTCTAATGTAGTATTATATATTGGATTGTTTTTCTACCCGGAAAATGTGAACAAAGTAATGGACATTATGATGCGATAATATGCTATTTTGACCACTGAGGCATTATGAATATATCCTTTTGTCATCACTAGGTATTCTGGAAGGGATCAGAAATGTATTATTGTAATACTTTTAGTATAGTATTAATCATATGGTTATTTGATGCATTCTAATCAGTCATTTAGCCTAAATTAAGTGCAATGTACTTTGTGTTAGTCAAATGATGCACCTGTGCTGTGTACACACACACACACGCACGCACACACACACACACACACACACACACACACACACACTGTTTATTAAAATGGTAATCTGTCTTGAAAGCTTTCGGTCATCCGTCACCCACTGGACAGATCAAGTATCATTCTTCTTCCACCTGCCACAGGGCAATGGGTCTGCCCATTTCTACTTTGGCTATTTTCTGTTCTAGAGCTGTCTTTCTTTCATGTTTCTTCAAAAAAAAATTTGAAGTGGGTTACTCGTTACTTTTTTTTGCCAACGTATTCACATCACCTTTAGATGGTTAATGTTTTACCTTCTTATATTTTTATACTTTTAATACCTATTGCATGTGCCTGCACATAAATAAATAAATATGTAAATCATTGCATGTTTGTCTAGACCAAATGCGTTAGCTTTGCCAATGATTGTTCTCTATATCAGGGATGCGCACTGTGTAGACCTGTAGCTGCGGTCACTTCCGTGGTATCTTGCTGGCAAGAGGTGTACTGCCGAATTACAATATCAAAACTACTTTATTAAGCTGAAAAGTAGGTAAAGACTATCACTGTATGAGCTTTCCACAATCTCCAAGATGCACACATGTTATTAGAACATTGGAATGCTGGGAGCTCCACTGAAAACAATGGAGTGCTCCGGGCTTCTAATGGTCGTTACAAGTCCGGAGCTCCAACAATCCAATGGTTGTTCACAGCTGTTGCTGTGAACAAAAGGCCTCACGGAACCCAAGGGGATTTCATTCCCCTCCCTGCTCCATGAACCCTTTGTTTTACAAATTGGAACATTCTACTCTCTAGGGGCGGAATGTTCTAATAGCCTTAGAACCCTTCGCAGCAGGCTGTGCTGGCCATTAAAGGCCTGCTCCCTTGTTAAAGGCCCTTGCCTTCGGCTCAGGTCTTTAAAGCTGGGGTGGGCCTTTAATGGCCGATAGAGCCAGCTACAGCGGGCTCTGAGGCGATAATATTAATATTGACTGCAGAATGCCAATCATACAGACTTCAAACGCTGAACAAAGATTCCAGTTAGGCTGCCCCTTGTGTTTGGTACCTATCAGTGTAATGTGGTGGTTTTGCTTTGAGAAATGTGACGCAGAATGTAAATTTAAGCAATTTGAAAATGATGGAAAGTGCAAGTAAAAAGTGCTTGACTTTGGTTCTGTTTGGCGGTTACCTTGTCTCACATATGCAGTTTTCTAAACATGTTAAGTAAATCACACTGATCTGCTCCAAGAAGGATCAAACAGGTCATTTTTTTTAACACCTTTGACGTAAGTCTTTCTGTGGCAGAAAAGCCATTGTTCAAGTGGAATACCTTTCTTTTACGGCAATCAGTCTACCTTTGTGAGGCACCATGTATGGCACTTTTTAGTAACCTTTAAGCTATTTGAGCTAGAATTATTTTTTGCTGAATTCTGCAAATTATGAAGTGCATGTGAAATATTCCTGACAAGTGTGGTAAATGTGTAATTATGAGAATACCCAGCAGGCAAATCGCTTAATTTTGCTGGTCCTGCTTCTACCCAATCTACTATATCAAAAAGGTCTGTGTTGCAGGTCAATATTTGCATACCCAAAAGTCTGCGTCTTCAGTCTGCGGTGAGGTCTGTTCATAAAGGGGTGTGTAGGTGTGTTGTGTGGTAGGTGAACAAAGGTGTGATTTTCTAACTAATTATGACCTCGGAGCTGTTTGATCACCCGCCTTAACACAACTCAACCGCACAAAGGTTAAAAACTCGAAATACTAACCACCAGGACCTTAATGGCAAGTGAGTTAGCGCATGTGAAATGGTTGCCGTAGCACTCCTGCTTTGAGGGGGTTGTGGGTAGGGGGTGGGAAAGGAAGCAACAATAAAACCACTAGCCAGGTTTCCATCTAGACAACAGCTCTGCAGACACTTCGGTGGAACCTTTTTTGCAAGGTGCATGGTTAGCTCTTCCGGTAAACTGAATGTTGCAGCAACGCGTCATGGCGTAGAACATAAGGTCCAAGAACCGTGTGGGGCTTGCAGTGAACAAGTGCTTCCTCTTATTGTGGCAGATTTACACAATATGCACAGTTTTGAAGTTGAACATGTAACTCTGCATTTCCTTCTTGAAGACTAAGACAAGATGTCTTCAAGGCTGACAAAGCAGTCTTTGTTGCTTTGCATTAAAACAAAAACGTTCAATCTCCTACCCCAGTTTTGGCGCGGTAGTCAGTTCAGAGCTCCCGGATTTAATCATGCGGCCCTTCGTCAAGTGTGAATACCAATATATTAAATCACCAGAAGTATTGACGTCACGTGGTTCTCATATGAGACACTGTATTGTGGTATGGTCTACGTGTCCCTAGCCTATACGTCTTATTGCCAATTTTTACTGATCGCATTGGTAATAAACGCTTGACTGCCAATGGTTTAACTATGTGACATATGGGTATGTATGTTAACTATGCGGCAATAGATCACACTACTGCAAAGTCTGCACTGATGGCAGTTGTAGTGCTGAAAAACAAGTTTGAAGTCTAGGACGTTTTAGTCAAGAGCAGGTACACATCGGAAGCATGCAAGACACTGGAATAATGAAACAAAAGTTATACGATCACTTAACCGGGCCACGTCATTGTACAAAATGTCCTCAACACCCAGTACTGCTCTTCTTCAGGCCTTAAAACGTTTTAAAACCTTGTTCCCTACTTTTGTTACTGCGTCACACCACATAGGACATTTTCTGGGTTGCCGGTGTCGACAGTAGAGAAAGAGCAAATCTAGATACACTTTAGTTCGAGGCCTAAGATTCAACAGATATACTCATTTTTTACTGGCTTCAAAATGGCAGGTACATCTGGGGTAGCTTTCCATTGCACATGCATGTCTGACATAACTCTATGACCCAATTGTTAGGAGATTGGGAATTTTGCAGTCAAAGGAATATTATAGATATGAAATATCGCATTTATTTCCACTCCGTCTCCAAAATCACTAGTAAAAATTAGGGTGTTTGGGAAACTTTTTCACCCGCCTGAAGTAGGTATACGTTTTCTACATGAATAGATGAGGGAAAATTTTGAGCCAATGTTTGAGTACAACAGATGTATGTCTTTCTAGACATTCATCTGAAGCTCTCTGCTAGGAACACTCATTTTTCTCCCCAATCATGCTTAAAGCTGCAGAAAATACAGTCAGCTGAACTTTTGCAGTATTAAGGGCCACATGCATACACCAAAATACACAATTATTTATTCTATAAGTCGAGCACAGACGTTTGCAGACATAGAAGCAATTTCTTGTGCATGAATACAGAAATGTTTTAAATGGCCATTGGGTCCTTTTCAAACACTGACTTCCTCTTAAGCAAAGACATAACCATTTCAAGCCCAGGAAAACTTCAGGTACTTACAAAGATTAAGGCCTATTCACAAAGGTATTTTAGATTCAATAAAGTAGTCCTCCTGTATTACTCTTATCTGCCTTTGTGGATTTACTCCCAAAGTTTTTAAAATAGGAATTAAATGTTAACATTCAGGGAATATTCATGTACAATTAGTACAAACAGAAAAGACTGCAACCTCCTTACATTTCTACCTATAGGGAGATCAACGTTTCGGGCTGAAGTAGATCTACTTGTCGTACTTGAACATGCTTTTGTGAATCGGCCCCAGTATTTTTATTTTTTTTTTAAATCTTTTTTTATTAAACAATAATCAGCTTGCATAAGTACGATTTGTTAATAAATTGGGCTACATACAATTTCAATAGTTTACAAAGACTGCTGAACAGAACATGTCATAGCACAAGTAGTTCCTCTTAATTCCAGCGCGCGGATCTTCCCCCTCCCTGCCTCTCCCAACCTAACTAGTCTATACCCCTCCGAACCCCCTATAATCTTCCCACTGCTGCCAAATTTTCTCCCATTTCTTTGGGCATCCCCGGCTCTCGTAAATTGTTTTTTCAGCTGCGCAGCACCAGTCCATATCTTTTCCCACTGGGAGACTTTAGGTGGCTGGACCACCCCCCATGCCCCGGCGATGTTTCTTTTGGCCACCATTGCTGCCATTTGTAGCCATATTCTCTGATATTTAGGCCAGGACAATTCACCCGACACACACAGTATATGCCACCTGGCATCAATGGGGACCTCTTGTTCCAACACCTCTGACATAATTCTGGCCACTTTCCTCCAATATTTCTGCATGATTGGGCAGTCCTACAGTATATGAAAAAATGTTCCCCTCTGAGCACATCCCCATTGACACTCTTCCGTTGGGATGCGTCCTAACTTATACATGAGTGTGCTGGTGTAGTAGGACCTATGCAATATCCGCAATCGGACTAATCTGAATCGCGCCCTGATTGCTACCTCTCGGGGACTCTGTACAGCCTCCGCCCAGTCATCGTCTTCCAACAGTCCCACTTCGGATTCCCATGCTTCTCTGGCCTTAGTTAAGAGATCCGGCGAGTTATTCATGATTTTTTATATGTACAAGACAATGCCTTCTCTGGGATTGGATCCAGTAATAGCCTGTCTTCCAGTGGACTATATTCGGGGACCAGATCTCCATCTTTAAGATGGCTGACCAGCGCATGTTTCAATTGGAAATACCTATAATGCTCCACTGCCAACTAAAATTCTGTCTGTAGCTCTGAGAACGTCTTCAGCGCCTGCCGTCGTCTCACATCCCCCAAATGTGCAATATCTATCATTTTCCATTTTGCGAAACCCTGTAGTTGACCCACCTCACGAAGCATGTCACTGGTCCATAGAGGAGTCTGCTCAGTCAGCTTTCCAGCCCATCCCAGGAATCGGTTGGCCTTGGTCCATGCCATCTGTACCATCCGGGTGCGCTGGGGGAGTCCGTCCCGACACCCCCTATAGTAGAATACCCGCAGGTAACCTCCCTCTCCCATTGCCCAGTGATCAACCTTATATGCCGGATCATTCCTATCTCCAAAGGCCCAATCGTTAATGACCATGAGCTGTGACGCCCAGTAATACTTTTGGAGATCCGGGACCGCTAACCCTCCCTCGTGCACCCCTTTCTGCAATTTGGCCAGTGCAATCCGCGCACCTCCTCTGTCCCACAGCAGCGTCCTTAAATTCGCTATCTATGTCCCTAAATAATTTTTCTGTTATGTGACGGGGTGTTCTGCATAATATACAAAATCCGGGGCAGGGACATCATCTTGAAGAGGACCGCCCTT
Organism: Triturus cristatus; assembly: GCF_964204655.1. Taxonomy (NCBI): domain Eukaryota; kingdom Metazoa; phylum Chordata; class Amphibia; order Caudata; family Salamandridae; genus Triturus; species Triturus cristatus. Next base: position 1,224,975,108 of record NC_140589.1, read on the forward strand.
CCCATCAAGGAGATTGGCAGCCTCCTCCAGTGCATGACGTCATTTCTTAACCTTTCAAGTTGTGGTTTTAGGTTCCTTGCCAGGAACGCTGCATATGTTTTTTCAATCTGTATACCCAGATATTTAAAACTCGTTTTAATCTGGAGGTCTGAGTCGGCACTCAACTGTGGGGGCGGCCCTTCAGATAACATGTACAAGAGGGACTTGTCCCAATTAATCCGATACCCCGCGTAGCCCTCAAAGAGCTTGAAGATCTGTAGAAACCTATTAATCATGAATCGCGGTCTCGAAGCGTACAGAACATCGTCAGCATACAACAAAATCCTTAATCGGCCCCAGTATTGAAAACCCCAAACTCCCTCAACTAAGGAACTGCCTATTTTGAAGATAAGTTATTCCACCCTAGTGAAATAGTTAACTTTGCTTACTGCCGCCACGTACCACACTCACCATAGGTTCTTATAGGTATGGTGGGGGCTCGATATCTCATTCTGACTCAGGCTTAGCAAGGAGGTGAGTGCCTGCATTGATTCAAAAAGCAGATGTAATTTACCTCCAGCGTGAGGTCCCAATGTTCTTGGCTTCAAATAATGCATGGACAAATTATCAAAGGGCTGCTAAACATATGGTAAACACTGCTTCCATAGCGCACCAAGGGTCGCCAATTCAAAATATTCTGAAGGGTTCATTTGTCAATTTCTATAACCTCAATTGCACTATTGCGTGGAAATTACTCTGGTGCTTTCTGTATAGCCATTTTTTAGTAACATTTTAAATTCTTGGCTTTAACTCCCAAGAAACTGTGGGCAGTTGGCAGAAAAACGTTTAGTAAATTTAACATGTAACTTTTCGCAAGTACGGCTATAATGGCCTACTCACAAAGGCATTTTGGAGTATGTAAAGTAGTACTGTTGTAGTACTCTTTTCTGAACTCTTACATAACTTTTTGAATTGGCCCCAAAACATCTAAAATTTGAATATAATGAGATTTTTCAGGGATATATATTTAGTACACATAGAAATGACTATGTCCTCTTTGCATTTTAACTGGAAGGGAGCTGGACGTTTACGGGCTGGTTCACAAAGACATCTTACAATACGTAAAAGAGTACTCCTGTAGTTCTACTTCCCATATTGCATTGTATTGTATTGTAATTGCATTTATATAGCGCTTACTACCCCTGACTAGGCGTCAAAGCGCTTTTTCGGCGAGTAGCACGCTACTCCAAACCCATGAAGTATTAGTGTTGAATTAGGATAGTGAAATATGAAAGTAATTTGAGTGGTGGATAGGTTAGTCAATTATTTGGATTCAGAAGGAATGGCAGAGGGATATTCATAAATCCTTTGGTTAATCAGCACCAAAGATGTTAATGATGTTGTTTTGTTTGCTCGGATCTGTATTGAGCATCAAACAGATGTCCAATTGCCTGATGTACGAGGACTTTTGAGGTTGCAAAGGGTCCAATTTGCAGAATCGGGCTGTTTGCAACCACAGAAAGGCCTTTTGGTATGTAAGAAACACAAATTGCGATTCGGTAACACATTACAACATTGCGATTTAGGTTTGTAACTACATACAGATTCAGTTATTGGAAGGGCCATGTTTAGGGCATCCATTCCAAATACTGAATCGCAGCTGAGTGTATTAATGTTTTGCAACCAAAATCCAGTCACAAAACATTAATGTTTTACTGCCCATTGAAAGGTAGTGGTAAGGTATTTGCAAATGTAAAAGGGTTCCCACATTACCCCTTTGTGAATGTTAAAAAAAAAAATTCCCATGTACTACTGCCTACTCCTAAAATATTTTACCTAAACTTTTCATTTTTTTAAGGAAAACTGATTGCTTTATTTAAAAGCAATCACAGACATGGCCATCTGCTGACCTCAGCAGGCCACCATCCCTTTGCTGTCTGTGATTCATAGTGCTTCGCAATTTGCAACCAACCTCATTAATATTCATCAGATAGGTCAAATTATGACCCACTATGAATCGGTGTAGGAAATTGGGTTACTGGTTGAAGAGGTGAAACCATAGGCAAGCAGCAACCACAAATCTTGTCAGGTTGATGTCACAAGTAAGCCCAAATTAACCTGTGCTTAACCCTCTGGTAGCTTGGCACAAAAGAAGTCAGGCTTAACTTAGAGACAATGTGTAAAGTATTTATGCCGCACTTCAAACAGTAATACAGTGAAAAGATAACACAACAAAAATCCCACACCAATTTGGAAAACTTGAGTAAAATGTAATAAATTATTTGAGACCAAAATGACAAAAATCTTATCAGTAGAACCAGAGATATGCAATTATTTTTTTTTTTATAAACTTTTTATTATTACAATCAATAAGGCACATACCGTTCTGACAATACATAGTATAAGCGCATTCCAGCAATATACATTCCTACAACATTTTGTCTACTATCAATATTTAGACCATAACCTTCGACAACATTACACATATGAGTCTTACATTTCCCCACCATTCTCTTCCTCTGAGGCCTCTTCTGACTGCACCCTGGGAGGTTCACAGATGTATCCCCGGAATTTATTCCAAGCCCCCCACATTTTATTCAATTTTCGCGGACAACCTTGGTTTATGTATACTGCTTTTTCGGTCACCATGGCTGTGTCCATGTCTTTACACCAAGCTTTGAGTGTCAGTATCTCCTCCGAGCCCCACTTTTGTGCGATGTTACGCTTCGCAACCATTATTCCTAATGTAGTCCAGAACTGTGCCGGATGCGTAAGATCATTTGATCATTTGGTCAACAACTCTTGGGCTCCGGCACAAGTGACACTTCCTCTACTTGTGATATTGTCCTCATTACCTTAACCCAATATTCAGCGATTCTCGGACACTGCCATAGTGTATGATAAAATGTCCTCTCATCCCCACAGCGCCTCAAGCAATACGGGTGTGAAGCTTTCCCTATCCTGCAGAGGGTGAGTCTGGTATAATAAGTACGGTGCAATATTTTGAGCGGCACCAACCGAAGCCTTGAGGGTATGCCCACCTCCCGCGGGGATGCCACAGCGTCCTGCCAGTCGGTGTCATCGAGTTCCCCAACATCTCGGGACCATTTTCCCCTGAGTGCCATAGTAGGGTCCGGTAAGTTGTTGACCAACTTTCAGTAGGTGAAAGAAGTGGCTCGCCTTTGCATATAGTCTGTAAGTAATCTATCTTCTAAGGGGGTGGCTTCTGGGGCTTCGGTACCCGCTGGCAAGGCTGCTTGTAGCGCATGTTTTACCTGCAGATAGCGAAATATTTCCGAGGGCGCCAGCTCGTATTGATATGCAATTTTAAAGATTTAAATTAAGATAATGCCTAGAAGCACAAAGCGGCAACTGCAGTTATCTGTCGTGCCAGACTGGGCCAAAGTCATTATTTCAGGCCAACTGCAATGGAGTGCGGGGTGGATACAGGGACTAAGTTAGGCCAGCTTAAAAAGTTACCTTAAATCCTGGTTGCATAGTGCTGCGAGATCCCACGTGGATGATGTGTCATGCAGCTGTGGTTCCGATGAGCTGCAGGCTTCAATGCAACGTTGTGCATCGAGGCTGCATCACGCAGTGGGGATTTTAGGGAGCTAAAGGCTGAGATGCGAAGTCCTGTGTGGAGGATGCGTCGTGCAGATGCGGTTTCGAGGAGCTGCGAAGCAAGGTTCTGTTTCCGGGTGGAGTCACACAACAGTGGTTCTGAAGTGCTGTGGGGTCCTGCGTCAGGGATGCGTCATGCAAAGGTGGTTCCAATGAGGAGCTGCAAGGTAATGCACCACACTGCGTTGGTTCTGCTTGGACCATAGCTGGGCTGGCAGACTACCTTAAGGCCCGATGTTATCCTGTGTGAGAGGTAGGACTTGCAGTGGTGGGAAATGAATTTAGGAGTTTTTTACTACTAGAACATGTAAAAGTTTAATGTACATAGCTGGCTTTTTAAATACACTGCACCCTGCCCTATGGGCCGTTAGGACCTACCCAATGGGTGTCTTATATGTATTAAAAAGGAAGGTTTAGACCTGGCAAAAGGTTTATTTTGCCAAGTCAAAATGGAAGTTTAAAACTGCACATACAGGCTGTAAGGGCAGGCCAGAGATGTTTAAAGGCAACTTAAGTGAGTGGCACAGGCAATGCTGCAGCCCCACTATAGCGTTTGACACACAGGCCCTAGCTACATGTAGTACCACTTTATTAGGGACTTACAAGTAAAATAAATGTGCCAATGGGGTGTATGCCAATATTACCATATTTTAGGGGGTGAGCACACGCACTTTCTCCATGTTTGTCAATATGATCATACAAGCACTTGAATACTGCATCATTCCTTTTTATGCATCGATAACTGTGATTTTTCCACTACTATTTATCAATATATTGTACTAAATTTATAATTTTAGCTTTTTTATTTAATGACTGGCATACTTATTTAAGGATGCAAAAAATGTAATGCTTCCTAGAGGCACTGATTTTTTAAATAAATATATTGTTTGCTAGGGTTGCCTCTAGTGTTGGGCAACCCTAGTACTTGTTTAATAATATTAAAAGACAAGAAAAATCACCTGCTTAAAGAAGACTACATTATTAAGCAGTAAAACTGCACAAAGCAGCTCCCTCTCCCATCATATGTGGGCTGTGTCTTTGCCTTTAAGATTGTATAGAGCTCTGCTTCTTTTTGGTGAGCTTCGTGCTATATCACATTCATACATGCAATAAACAATTCAATCTTAAACAAGCATTGGCATAGCCAATAGGTCTCACCTTTGGGACCTTATAAGTGTTTAGCCATGCAACAGTTGCATAACTAAATACTTATAAGGTCCTAAAAGCGAGACCTATTGGCTATGTAAAGCGTCCGTGTGGCCGCGAAAGTAAAATTGATCGCGATCACGATCAAACATTAAAGCGGCCGTGCGGCCGCGAAAGTGAAAGTAATCGCGGTAAAGCGCGGCGCGCGCGCCCGCGCACATGCACTGTAGCTCTAGGCTGGCCTGGTAGCACTTTTTGGAGCCCTCTCAATAAGTCTCGCCAGACCAGCGCATGCGCTGGGTCAGACGAGACCTAAATATACCTATACATCTCCATCTCTTCTGTATAATTGAACTTATAAACAGGCCCTAATGGATTCCTTTGTCGTGCCTGGTCTTCTTCAAAGCATCTTTTCTCCGACGTGCTTTAATCAAGAACCCCACCATTGACCATGCTATGATGGAGTCAGCACCAATCAAAATCTGCTCGAGTACCACACTTTTTTTAATCAAATCGGATTTTCATGTAATTCACTCTCAACTATTACAATTTCTGCCCAAAATCAAGTACCTCCTTGTGCCCACGATCTTCCCTGTAGAACAACCCTTTATCAAGAGTGCCACCTCATGCAAGGAAGTGTTAATATTCCTGTTAATAGGGAAATATACCCTGGTACTTAAATATTTGAACCAATTTTCATAAAATTAGCTATTGCTAGGCCTATAAGCAGATCTTTCAGCTTACAGTGATTCGGGGTGCTTTATAAAAACGTCAGCATTTTAGAAATAATGCTAAAAAAGCAAAAAACAAATTGTCTTTATTTCCATATCAGTAACTTGGTTTAATTAGTCTGTTGAGCAAACCGATGAAAACTTTGTGTTCCAAGACACAAGAACATCTCAGTGGTAAACGTCATATTTAGATGAAGCAACGCCCTTTGTGAGTCTGTTTTATCAATCAAGAGCACAGCATGAAGGCCACAACACCAGGATTTGTATGTTTAATAAGTATGTACGCTTCATTTGTTTATGCGTAATTACTGCTGAAATGACGGTTGTATGCTCATATATTTTTCTTTCCTGTCTCTAGTTTCTATAATCAGTGCAGCTACAGCCTGGGGAGTCTGCAAAGCATATGTGCAGGATTGCTGTTTCATATAAAAACTCAAAACTCTGTCATCAATATCTATTCAATTTATCATACTAATTGCTACTGCTTCAGGTCCGGTTGCATGAAGCGGTATACGAAGTCCTACCTTATACCGTTTGATTAGATTTCAGGAAATCCCTGTAGAAAATAGCAAAAAACATGGCCCACTCTTGGCCGGTGTCCATAACCATTTTAAATGTTACATAATTTATTGTGAGGCCACACAGGGCTGGACTGGCTGTTGCGGGTATTTGCTCAGGAAGCTAGAAGGGTGGGGGCCCTATAAAATATATATATATATATATAATTCACTTAAAAAACCATAGGTTTCACACATGTTATAGTTAGGTGGATATTTCACTCGTAAAAAACCAATGAAATTCCCCCGTTATAGTTAGTTCAGATAACTATAACTCGCGCGCCCGCAATCCACTGCTGATGACGTCACATATTACATCACTCATGACATGGTCAGTGGCATCACTCATGACATCACTGATGACATCATCCTTGTGATAGAGTGGCGGCCGCGCGAGTTATAGTTATCTGAACTAACTATAACGGGGGAATTTCATTGTTTTTTACGAGATATCCACCTAACTATAACATGTGTGAAACCTATGGTTTTTTAAGTGAATTTGCAAGGTTTTTTAAATGCTAATTCCTAACTATAACATGTGAGAAACCTATGGTTTTTTCAGTGAATTTGTACGTTTTTTTAAATGCTAAGTTATGTATGTATTTTTTTTTTTTTATATATTTATTTTACAATAAACTACGTATTAAAAAAATGTTACTTTTTTAATTTTTTTTGGTTTTTCACCGTGCGCGCACGGTGCGCACACCCCCGCGATTTTTTTTTAAAAAAAATTAAAAACATTTTTTCTCCCTTCGGGGTCCTTCAGGGACCCCCTGACAAAGGCTAGGGGGTCAGGAACTCTCTACCCTGCCCCCTTTTCACGTTCGCCACCTTTCTTTTTCACTCTCGCACTGAAAACAAACAAAATGGCGGCCGAGACTTCCTGATTTCGACCAATCCGAACGTTGACTAACATGTAACCACCAATCCGAATTACGCTCGCGCACGTTAGGGTGCTCGCACGGTGCGCGCACGGTGCGCGGCTATAGATATGTATGTGCTTTTAACTGCAATTTTCTCAGGAACTACTGAACAGATTGACTCCATATATGCAAAAGTCACATCCCTGAGCTGAGGACTACCTCTCTGCCAAATTTCAAGTAATTCTGTTCAGCCGTTCGGGCTGTACCTTGGACTAAAGGTCCCTATGGGAAAATTGCATGGGGAAAACGCGTTTTGGGACCCCCCTTTCTCAGCCCCCGCTTGACGAATCCCCCTGAGACTTTCAGGGTAGGAGCGGAGTGCCCCACCTATTTTGAAAATTTCGCGAGGATTCGTCAACCGGCGCCAAAGTTATTCCAAATAGAATGTTGCGGATTTCCTATGGAAACACGGTCCTAACTATAACTATCTACTGGCGACCGCCAGTAGATTATATATATATATATATATATATATATATATATATATATATATATATATATATAGATATATATAGATATATATATATATATATATTCAAAAGATGTATTTAGGGGAGGGGGGTGTGGCCCTCTTCCCGAGCCATTGTGAGGCCCTGGGGGCTGCATCCTCCAGGGCTGAGGTATAAAATGATGGGAAGGGGGCACGCAGCACCCCTCCCCGTGCCTTATTTGGCCCCGAGGATACCATCCCCCGGGCCTGTATCCTAAGGAAATTATAACTTGCCCTTGCAGCATGCACTGCTCATTACCCCACAAATTACACCACTCATGACATCATCAATTATATCGCTGCAATGTTTGCAATGAAACTACTGATGAGAAAACTGTGCACGGTAGGGGTGAGAGTTATAGTTACCTTAGGGCACGAGTTATAGTTCAATTATATATATGAATATGTATTTATAGATATATACAACCATTCATACAAAGTCAGACATTTAGACATTTTAAGCAAACAATACAGTTGTTCAAGAAAGTTGGGTAACACCTTATTTGTAACACCCATTCTCATTCTCATTATGGTGCTGTCCTTGCTAAAGAAGAGATGACAGATCACTAGAAAAAAAGGCTTCTGAACCCAAGTTTGTATTTTCTTTTCTCTAGTTAATTTTCAACATTATTTGCCAGTAAGATGTACCAGACTAGAAAACACAGGACAGCTGAGGCCTATAATTGAGGCTCAGTTAACACAGCATGCACAAAAGAATGTGCTTGTTTACTAGCTGAGTGATACTAATAGTGTGAAGTAAAATCCTCCTGGGCAGCTCTTTCGCACTTTTAATTTCAAAGCTCACACAGTCCGAAAGCTCTCCAATTAGCTAGCATGAATTGTAGCTGCATCCCCTCTGCTGTAACAAGCTGGGATTGATGACACAGAGCAAGTACCGGAAGTGCTAATATAAAACAGGGTCTCTGCCATCGTTTGGGGCTGGCAAGTGTCTGAAATAGTTGATGAGCTGCGTTAGCTGAGACAGTTGTGAATGGTTGTTTGTTACTGGACCTTTAATGGAATGAGCTGCTTTTGGTTGGAAATGTAATATCATTTGCTGAAATCCCTGAAGCACTTACAGAAGACAACATAATAACACAACACAACCAGGTCACAACATAAAAACCAGTCAGAACAGAAAACAACACAGCAAAGTCCAAAAATAACACAATGCAATAATGCGCCACACAAAACACATTAGTACAACAACAAAAATCAACATATCACCACCAAAACAAAATAAAACAACAAATATACTAATATTCTTGTCATGTATTACGCCCCCCACAAGCCTGCTTTCAAATACGTGGATAAGAGGTGTTTGTATCAAATAGTGCTTTACTACTCGCCTTGTAGCTTTTCTGTGAGGGACAGAAGATTTGTTTTACACACATTGCCCATGAAGTACGTGTTCTGTGAAAATGTTGTTGTTGGTGTGCAGCATCTGTTCTGTTTGTGAGGGAGGCGTACAGGGATGTTGTCTGTGATGTACGTTATATTTGTTCCGAAGAAATCTGCACTGCAGCCTGCTGCGTGCTGTACATGTTCTGCATGTAATGGAAGCTTGTTCTGCATGTAATGGAAGCTTGTTCTGCTGCTGCTCGTGCCATGTCTGTTTTTTGTGTTGAAGCACAGCTTGCCTGTGCCGCACCTTTTGTATGAGAGTGAGGGGATCCTACCCTGCTGGCTGCACTGTACCTGTTCTGTGGGCCAATTGGAAACTCACATTGCTGTGCGGTGATGATCTTTTGAATTTTGGGGAAGCTTGCACTGGTGCTGGTGCTCATTTTACCCGTGCTCTCCATGCCACTGGAGTCAAGCTATCCTGGCTGATGAGGGCTGAAAGTCCGAAACCGGTCCTAGGATGCTTGTTTCCAGTCCAGAGAGGACCTGGGCTGGCAGTTCGGCTGGACTGTTCCCATTGGGCGCAGGGTCAAGACTGATTTGCATATGGCTGGGTCGGAACTGGAATGGCATGGTGCGCAAAAAAACTATGGATTTAGGCCCAGATCTCTGTAGTGAATGTATGACATTGTTCTGCGGTCTGTCCATCAATTGTTCTTTTTGCGGTTCTCATTTTATCAGCGGCGGCTCCTCACTATGACACCGCCCAACCTGCCAGCAGCCCAAAAAATGGAAAATAAAACGATAATAAACCCTTGTTTATAATCGTTTTATTTTTGCTCTCAGAGCAGAGGCTTGGGGGCGGGGCCAGGGGATAACAGGCTGGTGGAGGAGTGGCTTCACTACTTCTCAGTGCGCATGACGGTCTGGCCAGCCATCTCAGGATGGCCAAACCGTCATGTGCACTGAAGCTCTATCCAACTCCTGCTGCGATCCTGGGTTGGAGAGAGCAGGCTCAGGCTCCCAGTCTAATTGGGACTGTAAATCACCGGCGCTCAGGCCAATCCTGACACTGCTTTCAGCAGCATGAAGGCAACGTCAGTATTGGCCGCAGTGGACTCGTCTTGAAAGAAAGAATGAACTGTTGTTCGATCTGGCCCGCTTTTCTTTAAGTGAAGGGAACAGGCAAAGCTACTGCCTGCACCATAGAAATAGACATAGAAAGAGAGAAAAGCACAGAGAGAGTGCAAGGGAGAGAGTCTCCATGTGCACATGCGTGTTAGGTACCTGCTACCTATGTGATGGAACCCCCACCCAGTCGTGGCCGTCATGACTCGCCCGTGGGAGGCGGGAGGGGGGGTTTAATTTATTTAAAGTTAACTTACCTGTACCGGCCCCGTCCCGCGTCGTCTCGTCTCCTCACAGGAGGTAGCCCAGGCAGCCTCCCTCCCCTCTCCTAAGCCAATCACAACACTGCAATGGCAGCATTGTGATTGGTTGGGATGCCAACCATACAGGCGTCTTTGGGGAGGCCATTTTCTCCATGTAGGCTGCATGCAGCCTACATGGAGAAAAGGCAGAACACGTATGACTGGTATGGTTGGCCCTGGGGCCGACCAAACAGTCAGCACCCTCAGAGTGGACAAGCCACTCCTCCTTTGCACTAGAGCAGGACTGCCCACCCGCCCTCTCCCAAACAAACCCTTCTGCTTTCTTGCACTGCGAGAAAGCAATGGGGCAACAATCCTCCGCCCACATGGAGGAGCCGCCCCTGCCCTGACCTTGTTATGTCTGTTGTGTTCAGTTTGCGAATAAAGCTTAAAACCATCTGAATATACACCAGCCTGGCTTTGTCATTGCTTATTTATAAAGGTTAGGGACCAATAAATGACGCGGGAGGAAAGCTGCCTCTGACACAAGTTTGTTCATAAAGGACGCTGTCCAAACTGTTAGTAAATATTGTTCCTTATGTGCAGAGCGGCTCACAGCCCTTTAAGGTGAATTGTTAAAACAGCAGAACACAGTTTCATTTCTCTCTGCCGTCATGTCTCATCCTGTCAAATAACGGCACATCTCTCTGAACCTCTGTCTACTTGAACCCCACAAATGTCTTGCTTGAGCCCCCGCTATAAAACAGAAGAAGAAAAAAATAAAAATGCAAGGATGGAATAATTCAGGGGCGGCTCCTCCATTTGAGCGGATCAGCGTTGGCCCACAAGCCCCAGAGCTCAAAAATAAAATGATAATAAAGTCTATTTATTACCATTTTATTTTTCGGCAACTCGTCCCGAGCTGAGTGTCAGGACGGGGTGGGGCCAGCACTGCCAAGTGGCAGCAGCAGGGAGCTGTGCGCTTTAAAATGTGCATGTCTCTTTGGCCGGCCATCTTGGGACAGGGAGCCAGACATGGGCATTTTAGACTTCTCTAACCTAGTTTTCTTAGACAGCTGGGTTAGAAAATGAGCAGTCCTCCAGTGCTCTTAGAAGCGCTGAGAGAACCTGCTCTATCCAATCCTGGTTCTGCTTCCGTGCTGTGAGAGCAGCACCAGGATTGGGTAGTGCAGTTTCCTACATCTGGAGCATCCTGGAAGACACCCGAGGGAGGAGGACGTTGAGCTGGGAAAGTAAGTGAATTTATTTATTTAGTTATTGTGCCCCCCCCCCCCCACCACACTCGGTACGAGCCAGCCGCCAATGTGGAATTTGTTAGTAAGTGACAACCTTGATTGTACTTGCAGAGCATCAGTGTGGCACAATTATATCCACTTTCACAGCGCCAGTGTGGCACAATTACACGGGCTTGCACAGCATCAAGAAGGCTTTTACTCCAATACAGGATGTGCAGCTCGGTTGCATGCCTTAGAAATCACAGACCACAGACCATGTAGATTGCTCGAGGACGGAAACCGGAAGTCTGCTTCTTCGCACAGCTGCTCGAATAGGAATAAATTATGCACCAGCAGCACCACAGAGTTTCCATTGTCAGGCGACCTCACCAGTCAACCATAAACATTTCCTCTTCACATCTAGAGGGTCTAGAAAAGTCTACTGAATCCCCACATCAGTTTACTAGCGGTTGGCTGAAAGGAAACTGAGAGAATCTTGGGGATGAGCATCATTTACTTGAGGTAGTACATTCTGTGCTCAGGCATTTCCCCCCACCACCCCTAAAATGGTCCGTTCCAAGTACAAACTGTATATCTCCAACACAGGGAAAGACCAATCGCAACCAACATGAAGGGAGACCAAGCCAAGTATAGAGCAGATGCCACAAAGTATCATAAGCGCAATGTCATGATGATTGCACGTGTAATACCAAGGACCCTGATCTTTGACAGCAGCAGGTGGCGCATGCACTTATTACATGAGTGTGCTGCTGCTTGACCTATCTGTGGGTCAGATATGTCAACCCGTAATAATATTGAATAAATTACGTCACCACTACATCGCAGGGGAAGTATGTAGTTATTATTGCTTCATTCCAATCTATCATTTCTATTCTTAAAAATCAACATTTCCTTACTTATACTTATTGGTGATGTAGTGGTTAAGTCAATGTATTGGATGCAATACCATTTTCATCTGAAGTAAGGCTTGAAATGTGGTGTATACTCTGTGTGGAGTCTATCAGAGGGCCGTCTGTGTACTTTGTACATATCCCTCCAGTAGTCATAGGTACTGCCTGGTACGCAAGACATCCATACCCAAAATTTCCAGTGTCACAGAAGATTCTTACATTACCTGAAGAAATTAGATTTTGGTTCTACAGCCCACAGAGGGCTTATAGACCTTAAGAAGGGATAGAATTTTGCATCATTTCACATCCGTCAAAGCTACCACCCACTTACACACAAGCAATTTCAGGCAGAACAGACAGAGCAACAAAGCTCCCTGTGAGATACACTACTGAGGCATGGCTTCAGCAGGTCTTCCGTTATCACAATTTGCGTGAGATATTTTTGGCCCCAATACAGCAAATTATTGCCTCACTCGCTAGCCACACTAGAATGCTATGATTCTTTACTCCTAGCTCTGTAATAGCATACAGACTCTTATGGGGAAGTTGACACACAAAAAAGGGAATTTATCTGACCGCTGAATGCAAGATCTAACATTTGCGGTACATGCCTAGTATGCCACTAGACACAATTCACGATTTCACAAAGTCGATCACTCTCAGCCACCTTTGAAGTTTCAGTATCTGAGGATGAACACTACCATGGGTAGTAGCTTCAAGCTTGCTGTAGGGTTAGTGTCTGTTCAGATTATTGCTGTATATTGTTTAGTATGAACTCTTCCTGAGGTAGAGGCGAGCCATAGAGTTACAGTCAGTGGTTGGCTTTGAAACCCTGCATGGATGTCTACTTTGAGTCATTCTGCAGTATGTACATGCCAAATATGTACATGCCAAATGCAAGGTTGTCAAGTGTCCGCATGAGAACTGGAAATACTATCAACACCAGCCCTCCCCCCCCTCCCCCGGCTGCTCCACCGTACTCATGCACAGATCTGACACTGTTTTGGAAGCAGTAAGAGCTCCAGTACCACATTCTAGGGACAGTCTAAGATAGAACGCCATCTTATAAATGCATCTTTGGTCAATTTGTGCTATCAGTTTTGCCACTTATTGTATTGTGAGGGTTGCTACCATGAAAACACTAGAAATCCATTGTCAGCACAATGAGCGCGATAGGTTGCGCATGTAAACTTGGCTATTAAATGATTACTCTCATATGGTAACTAATTGATAACCAGAAATATCGAGGCAGGGAAAAAAGGTTTAGAGCCATTGCTAAACATCCTGGGGTCTCTAGTTAAACATGAGTAAATCTATATGAGTAAGTTTACTCTTACACTTTGTAGTACATTTTCCTGTGGCAACTGGTTGGGAACGGTGGTGGGGGGTGGGGCTGGGAGGGGGTTTAGAAAGAAACAAAGATTTACCTTGTCATTGCCGGTCGTCAGCCACGTCACTCGTCTGATTCAGGAACAGGAAGCACCCAAGCTCCACTGGCCAATCACAGCGCTGCCACACAGACGCGTTGTGATTGGTCTGAGTGGCGTTGTTCGGCGCTCAGATGGGGACTGGAAGTCTGTGCATGTTCTCCGCCCAGGCTGTACAAAGCAGCCTCTGGAGAACATGCAAAGTGCGCATGACTGTTTGGCCGGCCCTGGACGGACGGCCAAACCATCATGCACACTTAAGGTGCAGCAGGAACCACTCCTCCCCCTCTCCTAGGCTGCAAGAAGCCCAGCCCTGCCCGACCCGCCCCGCCCACAGCTTAGCTGGCTACTTACTGAAGAAGAAAATTATAATAACGCAATGTTATTAACGTTGCATTATTATAATTTTCTTTTTCTTTTTGCACTTACCAGAGGAGCCACCCCTGAAATTCACTACTTTTGGATATTCACAATTCACAAGTGTAAATGTACTACTAGGTGTAAGCTTACGTGTCTCCACCCCCTTAAACCAAGGAGTTGTGTCTAATTTATGAGTGTAAGGTTACTACTTGTAACTTTTCACACATAGGCAGAGAAATCCGCCACCAGGATGGAGCGCTCCCCATGGTAAAGTATAGAGAAAAGTAAAAAACTTTATTAAACTAAAAAGAAGAGTACAATTATTTCCATGTTTAATTGTAATGTAATTAATTTTAGATATTTATTTTATATGCAAAAATAAATATATTAATTTTAATGAAATTAAATGTAATATATCTATTAAAAATAACCCACCTAAAGTAAAATGTTTATATTTATTTATTATGCATTCAAAATATTAAACGTTATGTATAGAATTTATTTAAATTAATTTAATTATTCAAAACGATAAAGTTACATTTATTTTTACATTCACATAATGTTATTATTATTTACATCTAAAATCATAATTAATTTTAGTCATTTAAAAAAAATATTTCATTAAATGTGCATATATATTTAGGTCGAAAAAAATTAATTTCTTTTAGCATTTTGTCCTATGGGGCTTTAATATAAGTCCATGCCTCCATTATTTACCACGGGAGGGTGTTGTACTTCCAGTGGTCGGCCATGTGTGGTGCTGGACTTACTCCAGAGCTGCGATTGAGTACATCTACTTCTGTTTTTTGTGCTTTTAGCTGTTGTAACTTTAGATGTGCAGTTTGTGAATAGAAATGGGCTTCCTCTTTTGGGGGTGGATACATGTCCCTCCATAAACCCCTTCCTAGCTTTCCCTACCTCCACCTGTTTCCAAACACTCCCTCATGTACATGTGCAAGACCTCCACAGTCAGGCCAAGATCTCTGCAATGAAAAGACAGGAGAGAAGGAGGCAGACTACTGCAATTAGGTTTGTGAATAGTATTTTGAAGTATGTTAGTAGTTCTACTGTAGTACTACTAAATGTACTATAAAGTGCAGTTTATGAATAGGCCCCTGAGTATTCATGATATGAGAGCTAAATTGTAGCTACTTGAATGTATGGAACACCGCCCCCCCTTAGATACTGCCTTCAGAGATGCATTTCAGAACTGAGCTGTTAAAATTGACTAGACAATACTGATTTCACAATATTAGGGAAATCCAAAATCTGCATTAAATTGAATACCCTCGGATCTATACGACTACTGGCACCCTGTCACTTAGTAAAGTCCTGGAAACTAATCTTTTCCCTGCTTAACCTCAATTTTTTGTTGCTGATCCTTCGATTCTGCTATCAATTCTTTCTTTTCAGTTCTACCGCGCCATGAGACCATTTTGCGATGAAGGATGTGCTCACAAATTTCATACAACATACCATAACATGATCTGTTCTTTTCTACAACAGTAAGCTGGAGAAGTGCGTGTGCTTGAATAAACACATGCATATTTGTTGAATGCTTTGATGAACATGTGTCATCTACCCATAGTAAAGTTTCTGCTGGATACCAAAATGAGTACTTGAAAAACAAAATACTTTTCTGTGAGCAAGTAATGTACAGGAGTTCCCTTCAATACTGGCCAACAACGATTGAGCTAAAAAATGCATGGCACGCGTATTGTAATTAATTTTAACCATCTTCCACACACACTGTGACAACATATTGCAACTTAATAGAACCCCAACACAGAATGCACCACTCTAAAGAGAAAATAATCCATTCATTGCTTAGGTGTTCAGGTCTGTCAGTATTTAAAAGAGAAATGGACAGTGGCCTTAGAAAGCCTGGGTTAGCCTTTCAAATGGGAATCAAAACAGGTGTGGCGGTGTGTAGGTGTGTTCTGGCCATGCATTGGACCTTGTAAGCCTAATAGTAATGGACAAAAAATCGCAGGGCATGGGAAGGAAGAGATTTTAGTGAACAATCTGGCCCACATTCAAGAACAGCTTTAGCGTGCTTTGTATTTTGCAAACCAATCTGCAAAATCCCAATAAAAAAGCATTGGTAATGCATCGGTTTTGCCTATGTGATGGCTAATAAGCTGTTTTTATCAATCACGATCAGGGGCGAAGGAAAGAGCTCCCTGATAAGTATCACAGGAGTGGAGAGGATGAGGCGCTTTGGCCAGAGCTGCTGACTCGAGAGCTGGGGATCCCGGTTCGAGTCTCGGCGGCGCAACATCCTGTGACTCTGGGCAAATCACTTCCTCTCTTTGGGTGATAAATTGGCCTATATATTGCAAGCCGAAAAAGCTGAAAGAGGCAAAACTTTATGAACAAATTGTTACACCAAAGTGGATGTTAACAGTACTTCAGCTATGGGAAACTGATAAGAGAAGCAGAGGAGCAACAAGCATTGGTAAATACAGGAAAATATGCTACAACCAATATAAATGGAGAAAAAGTATGTGGAAAGCACAGGAACCAATGAAAAGCCAAGAAAGTGAGGGGGCGGGATTTAAGCCGCATTTAGGATTTATATTAAAAACATTAGATTTCACAAGCACAGCGCAAGCACTGTGAAGGCAAAACCTAATCAGCAATCGATATACCTTTCAAAAGCTTAACAATAAAGAACAAATGTATTTACACAATGTGGTTCTGAGAGATGTGTACGCTTAGATCAGGATTCTGATAGAAAATTCTCTTCTGGGGTCAGGTTGAAATATTTAATAATCCTATAGCTTCTGACTTGGAATAGTAGGGGTGAAGGGAAGGTTTTTGTCAAGTGTAAATCAGCATTTACTTTCAATTTTCAGATGAAGAGACACTTCGTTTACATGGTTTTTAAGACTACAAAACATTATAAATTTCAAAACATCTCAGACAAACAGAGCAACTTGATCTCCTGTTTCCACTAGATCATATGAAAGACCCTTTGCCCCTCTAAATGATGATATGATTACTGCAATGTGTAGAAAAAACAAAGGACTGTAATTTGCATTAACTATAGAAAGTAGACAGCCTGATCAGTGACCATGTCAGCAGCTTTATGCTTACCTATCAGAGTTATTTATAATGGCTTGAGGCATTAAAATCTGGAGTTGGATGTGGCTTTCAGGTTCTTATGTTCATTGGCAAACTATAACTCGCCTTTGTTATGCCTTATGTTTTACCAGAGTTTAGACATACAGTTTATTTGGGTCTTGCACTGCATGCCACACAGGTCCCACAAAGAAAACTAGAAACTTCATATTTTCCTCGGCACATTTCTTTCTCATGAATTTTAACCGTGAACCTTCTTGACAGAGCAGCCAAGGTAATCATCTGGAGGTGATGTTAGGTCACATACCCTCACCTCCCAGCAAGACGCGCAGGCTCTGCAGAATTCCTATGTACACTTACCAATCAAGCCCTGGCTGGATCCTCCTTGTAATGTCTCCTTCTGGGGGCACCATCTAAGCAGCAAACTATTTGGAAAGTTCTAGAAGGTTCTTTGCAGCAGTAACATGCCACTTCTGCTGGAACACCCAATTCTGGCCAGCTTCAAGAATTGGTGCTTAGCCAATTGGTTCTGCAGAATGGTCTGTGTCTAGGGCCGGACTGGCCGCAGCAGGCACCGGGCGTTTTTCCGGTGGGCCGGAAGGATGGGGGCCGGTTTTGGACCAGGAGCCAATTTTGGTACAGGGGCTGGTTTTGCACCATAATATCAGCCCCCTGTACCCAAAGCAGCTGCAGTGTTTTCCACGCTACCGCCCTGCCTGCGGCCAGCCGGTCCGAATCAATTGCCAGGCCCAGTTTGTGTTCCCTGTCTGGCCATGTCTGTGTTCAAAAGTGTTATGAGTGTCTCAAAATTGTATTTGTTTGCTATACGATTGGCTGCATTACCAAGTAAAGCATTTTGAAGTACTAAGAGGAGAAGAGAACAAAGTGTTTTTCTTTCAAGGGGCTGGAAATAACAGGGCTATCAAGTGAACGGCTTTGTGACCAGAAGGGGGTAAGTATTTACAGTTTCTGCTTACCTCTCGGTTGTTTAGTGCTTGGCCAGTCAATCTCAAGGTCCCTGCAACATTCTTTGAGAAACACTAGACAGATACAATGATCCTTTTCTAATCCAATAAACACTTTGCCAGCCCTTCAAACACACTGGAAGGCATGTTGGGAAATTGCTTCGACCAGGACTCCAGTGATATAGCAATACAACACAATCATCCTCTCGCTGCACTTTAAAGACAGAAGACCTGGTGTGCAAACTGATTTTGCAGCTGCAAAGCCTGCAATTAGCAAACTCACAGGCTTTGCAAAGCCAAACACAGGGGTTTTAAGGCACTAAGGGCCATATGTAGGTAGCCTAATACCGGTCGGTAACGGCCGATTTTCGGTAAAAATCCCGTTACCGACCGGTATTCAGGCTTTTGGTATGTAGGGGGGACATTTCAGGATTCGGTAATTTACCGAATCGGTAAAATTACCGAATCGGTAATTTTACCGATTCGGTAAATACCGAATCCTGAAATGAGATGTAGGGGGAGTGTGTGGGTGTTGTGTGGATTCGTTATTTACCACCAACTAAAAGTTGGTGGTAAATGACGAATGGCTTAGAAAAAGCATTTGTAAATACCGATTCTAAATTACCGACCAATTCCGATTCGGTAATTTTTACCGACTGATTACCTACATAGCATTTACCACTTCATAAATACCGAATCGGTAAAATTCGGTATTTATGAAGTGGTAAATGTTAGGCTACCTACATAAGGCCCTAAAAGTAGAATTTAAGTTGAAAATGTCTTTCTGTGTCTTTTGCGACCCATTGTGAATCACAAAGAGGAGGAAGCTTGAAAGGAACAAACCAGCTCCCTTTATCATACAGAATGTCATGTGTCAATGGTTTTCTACCTTAGTTTTGGTATCAAACCATTGAACTACCACTACACTCGACGGAGGGTGGTAACTGATTCAAAAAGTGTAAGGTGTTCTTGTGGACAGTGGCGGCTGCTAAGGAACGGGGCTGGCGGGGCGGGGGCGAATAACTTACCTGGTTATGGCTCCCGCCTCTCCTCCATCTTCTTCTCTTCCTCCTGACTCCCGGAAGCAGGAAGCTCCCGGGCTCCCCTAAACCAATCATGACGCTGCTGTCACAAGCATGACAGCAGCGTCGTGATTGGTCTGTGCGGCCTGTTTGGCAACTCAGGCAGTGCCTGGGAGCCTTGGGACAGTTCTCCACTCGGCTGTGTTGCAGAACTGCTAAGTGGGCATGACTGGTTGGCCTGCCCAAGACGGCCATCCAAACCGTCATGCGCATTTAGTAGTGCTCATACCACCTCCTCCTGTGAACCAACCGCACCCCGCTCTGCCCAAACCTGGCTCCGTGCAGAAAAATAAAATGATAATAACAACGTGTAGTGATCATTTTATTTTTTCTTGTTGCACTACTGTGCAAACAGTTGGGCGACGTTCCTCGGCCTTAGCGGAGGAGCCGCTGATGCTTGTGGAACAGCTTTCACTTCCTGAATGGTAGCGGGAGGCCTCAGTGGTGAGGGCAGACATAGGTCTAAAGGCAATTGCCTGCTTCCTTCGGATCAAGGTAGAGCTGCTTTCAAAAAGAAAGATCCCATGCAGGGAAAGTGAAAGCATGAGCGAATGCGAGCTTCCTCTTTCAGGCCGCTATTCCTTTACTCGCGTACATTTTCAGGAGGCCACAAAATTCCTCCAGCCTCATAAATATTAAAGAGGCAGGAGGTTTTGAGTCCTCCTGCAAATGAGCATTTTGTATCTCGACTGATTAGTACATCAATCAGATCACAAAATGAGTCCCACGTCACAAACCTGTTGCTGTACAATAAACGCCTCAACAAGCTTCCAACCTTGGCTTAGTACATCATACCTAAAATTACTTATTAGCCTTAGCCCTGTAGCATTAAACCCTCACACAGAACTGAACCTAAAAAAGAGGCTATCAAGACAGCTAACTAGTATGCAACATGTTATCTAAAAAAAATTGGAAGACCTACAAGATAATACAACTAAAATAAACTGCAAACTGCAAAAAAATGTCAAAAAAAACCTCAGTGGTTGCATTTTTACTATCTTTTTTTACGTGAATTCTACACCTATATAATCTAGCTCCATCACAGCTACAGCCTGGTGACTTCATGGCTATCCTTGCGCACCCATACAGGAGTGTAACGCAGGGGGCTACTAGCCTTCAGGGGGTCCCCTTTCACCCTAATATCTGTAGGATATGGTTTCTCAAGGTACCCTCAGTACATTTTGCAGGGAGGCCCCATCACTTTGCATTATACCATTGTACGCGCACACACACGTGCACGTGCACATTTTCCATTCCTCTACATATTTCTGTTTTCCTATCACTCTTTCGGTATGTGGGTGGTTCTCATTACCCACATGCAATGACTTATTCCTTCTGCACCCCTACCCGTGTGCCTCATCGATGACATTAGGGACTTCATCTCCGAGATCCAAGCTGCCATCCAGCACTTATGCACCGCTTGTTCCTCCTCAAGTGACAAAGTCATTACCATGGTCCACAAGTTCCCACAATCCATAGCTCTTGCCTACATCTGGCTTTACTTATCCGATAAATACAGACGCGCTCTCTGGCTATCCACTTGGATCATTCTGTGTCTATGTGTGAGTTGGCTCGAAGTTTAAACTCATCATCTGTACAGGGCTTTTGATGTTCAAAGACTTTTTTTAATTTGATGAAATACACAGGAAGCAACATGTGGCTCCAATTTTTAACAGCGTGGCAAGAATCGTTTACAAATGGGTTGTCTCGTGAGGATATACGTCACACAACAACTGCCATAGTCACGTGCCTTAGCCATCCATTCTCTGTCAGTTCAAATTTACAAGTTCAGCTTCATTATCTGCAACTTAGCTGCCTTATTAGTAACTGAAAGAAGAAGCAAATAGCTCTACATGGCGACCTATTTCATTGACATTGGGAGTTGAGGGTCAGTGGAAGCCTGGGGGAGTCACTCGCAGTAGTTTTTTCTGCTTTAAATCAGCAATGGCATAATTTAGCTCTGATTTTCATTACAGCACAAGGAAATAATAATAAGTTGAGAATTGGTTCTAGTGTGGCTTAAGCTAGGGCTTGATTTTTATGCTCACGATATATATAGTGCAAAGTTCAGAAGTTTATAAGGTTTGCAGAATTTTGCCGGGGGTGAAATTTCCAACATAAAAAATAAAATAGTTCAAGAACAATACAGCTACAAGTTTTGATCCATGAGAAATCTTCAGCTAAAAGTAAGTATCTCACGAAACCTACCGAACAAGGATTTGAAAAAAGGAAATGTATGAAGTGGGCATAAAAGAAGTTACCCAACTGTGCAAATCCATAGAACACTTCGTCTTGTTTGCAGGTTATTTTTTCTACCCACCAATCCCTCACAAGGTTATTTTTATGGGCCTCCTGGTAAACTACCTTGTCATTTAGAAAGACTTTGGAGCAGATTACATAAAGTGTAAAGATTCTGGGTGATTTTGCCCCATTGAAAAGCGACACCATTTGTCAAACAGTCGAAGCCTAAACCATTTGCACTGACTAACCAGTCAGTTGACCCAAATATTTTATAGGCAACATTTCATGAGTTAAGTTTAAACATCAAGTAAATTTGACCTTTTTTTCCTGCCAAATGTCCAATCCTGAAAATGTATATTACCTTTCACCGAATGCAACATTTTTTCTCGTTCCCTGATAGGCATCTATTTATAATTCAGCTTTTCTGTCATACCTGTATGGCTCTAAATTAGCGGTGGGCGGAATATTACTTTCCTCCCGCGGAAATAGTGGAATTTTTAGTGGCTCTGCATTACGCTTGTACAGCGGAGTTCCGGCCTAATTCCAACAATCGCCACATGGCGGAATACTTTCTTGCAAGAGGATTTTGAAAGGTAGGTTGGCGAGCGGCATCAAGATTTGGCATCCTTATGCCTGATTTCCGGTTGCTAGGAGGACGTCCGGCAAGATTTTTCTAATTCGGGCGGTCGCGACCGTTCGCGGTCACAGGACTGCCACTTGAATAGAAAATCTACTCATGCAAGGCAAATCAACTCAATTAGCTGTGCCATCTGGCTCAATACGTGGTGCCATTCGCGCTGATGTTTCAGCACAGAACGCACTACCGGTGCTAAATCACAATGCGAGCAGCGTAACATGCCTATTTCCGCCCATTGGCGGAACTCTGCCTGATTTCACGTAGTTTTCATTTTACTCCACGGAATTCCGCTGAGTCAAATTCCGTGAGTTCCGCCCACCCCAGCTCTAAATGTCAGGGCTGGTACAGGTAGCCCGTGTGCCTAAATATAACCTTTCTGGTAAGGTGGGAAAAACAGCACAGCCAGATAAAGTTTGCCAAAAGAGCATTAAGGAAATTGTCTGTTTAAAGTTTGTTTTAGATATCGTGAGTTCATAGATTTTAATATCTCATACTGACCCGTTAGCAAACTCTTTAGCACAGATATTGCAAACACAAAGACAGTAGTCCAACTATGAGATAACCACAGTCCAGACAATCTGTTGAGCATATGGAGCAAATCACTAACTCAGCTCTGCTAGCAAACACACTCTGGTTACACATAACTAAAGATAAGCCGATAAAACAGATCCACCCAAAGTAAATTTGGCATCATTTACAAGTGCCTCTTATTTTTGCAAATCTGGGGGTTGTGTTGTACCAAACATACTACCCGAAGTAGTACAATCCACAGAAATGCGGACTATTCACAAAGGCATTTCGCAGTATGTAAAGAAGTACTCTTGCTGTACTATTTTACATATTCTAACATGCATACAAGGGGTATTAGAGGCAACATGTATATACAGTAGATGAAAAGGCGGGAGTTCATGAAAAACCGAGTCCACTTTGTTGTTTGCAGCCTTGGTGTGTCTTTATTCTAGAAATGCTGGATCCATCAATTGTGTGTCTTTTTCTTTCTCGCCCTAAGTGCGCCAGGTATGCCCAGACGTGGGTCCTGGGCTCACTGTGCCACTGGAATCAAGCTATCCTGGCTGAAGAGGGGTGAAACCCCGAAACCGGTCCTAGGATGCTTGTTTCCGGTCCAGGGAGGACCTGGCTTGGCAGTTCGGGCTGGACTGTTCCCATGAGGCACAGGGTCAAGACTGATTTGCATATGGCCAGGTCTAAACTGGGGTGGCATGGTGAGCAAAAGAATGATGGATTTAACCCAGATCTATTGACTGGGGTTGAATGTTTTGATTTGTTCTGCATTCCATCCATCAATTGTGTGTCTTTTGCTGTCGTGGTATCACCTGGGCATTAAGTGGAAGCTTTTTCAATATTATATACAAGCCATAGTTGCTGCCTATTTATCTTATGCAACTAACAACCATTGACAAAGCCAATAGTCCTGACTTGTTGTAGGTATGATGTTATTTGTTGTATCATTTATCTGATCTGGATGCAATGACAGAAACAGCAACATACAAGTCGGGCGGCACACTATGCTGAGCACAGATTTTTAGCTTACGTGTTTTAAGCCATGCCATTAATTCTATTGGACATGCCCCTTTGAGAGACACTTCAGGTTTTTTTTATCCCACTTAAAGCCCTAAGGTGCCCTACCGACATGCTGCACAATAGCAATCCTGGTCACACATCACAAGCCAGTGAGGTCTGTTTCTTCAAACCGTGGGTGAAATACATTTCTACAGACATTGCAGAAATACTCACACTGGGTATTTTTAAACACACGAGGGGCCCAGAGGACATAGCTGTCCATCGACCATGTCCACCGTGCATTGGTCCTCATTGAAGCCAGGCACCGTCAACCAGTACAGTAGGTTGCAGGACGATGTCTGAGAGATGTACCCCACCACCCCACCCATCAAGCAGCGCTGCAGAGCGATATTTTTAATAAATCACAGGAGTTCGCTTTAAAAACCATTAGGGCCAATTGTCAGAAGTAGTATAGAAAGTAACACCGGACTGTTACATACCCCTACATGCCTTTGTGAATGAGCTCCAAAACGTTTTTACACCATTATTAAACTGCCAGTAATACAGCATCCTACATTACACCGGCTTTCACCCAGCATCTACCAAGAAGGCTATCCTATATGGAGAATTGGTATGCACTCGTTGGAATTGCAGTGATGATGAGGACTTTGAAGTACAGGCTAGGCTTGCGGCAGACAGACTTAGCAGAAGGGGCTACGAACATAGTGTGTTAGACATGGCTAAAAACAGGGCTGGGAAACTCAAGAGACGGGACACACTTACAAGTAAGGTCAAAGACGTCAGAAAGGGAAAGGACAGACTTGCCTTTGTCACAACACACTCCGCACTCAACCATGAGGTGTTCAAGATACTAGGCAAACACTGGGCACTGCTGAAGGGGGCCCCAGGAGTGAATAACATCATCACAGAAAGACCATCCATGACTTTCAGGAAGAGTAGAACTATCAGAGACTCTCTATGTCCCAGCTACACCCTATGCAAAACACCAAAACAACAAAGCTGGTTACGCAAACCAGTAGGATTCTACACGTGTAGCAAGTGCAATATTTGTCACCTAGGGTGCAATAAGACGTCCACCTTCAAATACAACACAGGAACACAACACAGGATACGCCAGTTCATCAAGTGCCTCACAAGTTTTGTAGTTTACGTACTAATCTGTGGGTGCGACAAGTTTTATGTGGGAAGCACAGTTAGACAACTCAAGACCCGCATCCAAGAACATCGGAGAGCGATCTTGAATGGGGACACATCATATGCTCTAGTCTCACACGACTACAAGAGTAATGTTGACCGAACCAAATTTCACTTCCACGGCATTGATGTTGCGATGCCCAACAAGAGAGGAGGGGACAGGGAAACTGACCCTAAGACAACTGGAAGCACGTTGGATTTGCCCCTTACGTTCTTCCACATTGGGTTTAAACTGTGACCATGAAATGCATGATTTCCTGTAACATTACTATGATTGCATCCCACAGGGAAATATGTATGAATGCTTCGCAACTGATTGACATCCTGGTGTGGCACTAGCAGATCTCTCTGCTTGGGATTTGGCTCACCGTGATTGTTCATCAGTAATTATGTTTATAGTCCACATGTCAGCCCAGTCTATGAGACTTTTACCACTGGGCTGTATGTGTAAGGGAACTCTACATATTCCACATACATTTGTTGCTTTAAGTCTCACAATCTGGCTCCTCACTCCAGTCCATCTGAGCTGCCATGCATACCACTGATTGTTTAAACTGTCTCTATGTTTATACGTAATGTTTACATGTTCTGCCTAAACTTCCCTTGTGACATAGAATTTTGACCAATACTGTATTCATGTACCTTACTATGTCTGCAATTTACCATGTCTGTAATTTTCCATGTCCAATGTAAGAAAATACACACTAGGGACCTCTGAATGGTCCACCCGTGTCTCACAACCTTGCAAAGCCGAGACATGTTCATTTCCACTGTGTCGTAAACTATATGTTTAGCTAATAATTTTTGCCGTCTATTGAATGTATAGTTCTCCGTACTTATAATCACTTCTCCTGTCCGCTTTTTATTAAATTCTTCTCTAGGAATCACGCCATTTGACTGCGGCTTCACGTAAGCCTCGTGCATGCAGTTCTCTGCCACACCTCATTAATGCTCCTGGAATCACGTCATTTCACTGTGGCTTCACGTAAGCCTTGTGCATGCAGTTCTCTTCCACACCTCATTAATGTTCCTGCTCTCCATAGCGATCCACATCATTCTTGAACACTGTCTTAGCGGATTGCCAACCTTACTTTTACTTTTCTCCGGGTCTGTAATTTCTCCCTTAAACGCGGATCGACCACTCCACTATTGTTTACTCTTTTGGTCTCCTGACTAGAAGACCACCAACATGGCTGCCTGGGTTACCGGACCAGATGTGCTTTGACTTCAATCCCCAATCCGGAAGTACTCCACGGGCCTCACACGGGAAGTACTACACAAGTTAGACACTTATATCGCCCTCACCACGGGGAATGGACTCTTACCTCGCTGCACAGTAGCTGACGCCACCGAACACGGACCACGCTTTCTTCGCAATCACAAGTAAGATACGGAGAGGGACAGTACTTGGAGCCAGGCTATACTTGGGGGCGTTAATACGTGACTCAGCGCTTAGCGTCTTCTGAATTGGCAGTCTTACCAGACATGCTTGCCCATATTTTTTCTATGGGGGCGTTCAGATCACCACACGAGACCCCCACATTTTAAACCTGAAACTACGTTGTGTGCTTTTTGTACCCTTAGATGCCGAGACCGTTTTTCATTTCATAGTTGTCGTATTTTTGGTCACGAGGTTTCCACAGCCTTGGGCGCACAGCCGGGTAACATGACGGTACTCTTTAATTCCCTGCATTGTTGGGGACTCACTGCGTCATAGCCACTGCCACGGTTCAAACGAAGATATGTTCACTTATCACCGGGCCAACTTATAGTGTTTTACTGGTCACATAATTACTGTTTTTTAATAACTGCATCGCCAGCATTTATGAGTGTTGTAGATAACGCACGCCTACACACACACATGGTTGACTTCAATACGTGCGCCTATCCTTTTAAACATACTTTGGCAAATACTTTTAGCTTCAAGGACGCTGTTATTGTACACACATGGTTGACTTCTAATATGTGCGCCTATCCCTTAAACATACTTTTGCAAATACTTTTAACTTCACGGACGTTGTTATTGCGGGTCACCTCACTCGCACGCACCTACACCAGCGCATAATATTGGTCTTGTCACACTTACTTTAATGGGGATGCAAAACCTTAGACTTAATTTCGCCTATGTTATCCTACGCTCACTCAATACAGGCCCCCTCTCTGTTCACCCACAGCCACCCCTTGCCTCTGACACGGACCATAGCAACAGAGCTTGAGAACCTTGGTCGCTGACCCTTTGGACCACTGGTTACTATTACATTGAGGTTGGTTTTAATCGCTGCTCTTACTTAGCGTACCTCACTTTTTAACAGATACTTCTCTTCTCCTAAATTACTATTTTTTATTGCTCAGGATACTTCCTTTATTCTACGTCCTGACACGGACCTGAAGTTTAGCGGAACCCATATTATCTTGGCGAGAGTACAGCACCCTTTGACCGGTAAGCGTACTCGGACATACTATAGGTACTACATCTTCACTTAGGATGTAGTGGTGTATCCTCAAGCACTTCTGACATTTCATGTCAGAAATGTTTTTAGACCCACCCCACTTTAACTCTCACTTTGACCAGACTACTGGTGTGGCTGGTTTCTCACTCCGTGGGCATGACAAATGGCTCTGAACTATAATGACACGACCAATCCACACTGTTCAATTCCCCTTCCTTTCAGTGTGTTCTCACAACAACTGTCACACAACTTTATTCTCACCCCTTACTTTCACTATGATTCTCTTCCCTTGTTGATTCATTCCCCGCCTTAGTTTCTCCATTTCCTTTGCTCTTCCAACACGAGTACTTGAGACCAATTGCACACTACAACTTTTTCACGGGTTGAAATTCTAAACATGTACATGTATGATATTACAGCCCTGAAGAAGCCCATGTTTAGGCGAAACACGTTGGCTGTGCATCTAAGAAAAATCCAGCATTTCTAGAATAAAGACACACCAAGGCTGCAAACAACAAAGTGGACTCGTTTTTTCATTAACTCACGCCTTTTCATCTACTGTATATACATGTTGCCTCTCATACCCCTTGTATGAATGTTTTAATTTATGGTCATGTGGCAGCTGGCCATTTGAGGTGGGCAATATTCCAGAAGAATAGTGACAAGACTGGGCGGTGCAATCCTCCTGAAAACGCAGCTGCCTTTTCTATTAGTAGCATATTCTAACATGCCTTTGTGAATTGGTCCCAAAACATCTAAAATGGGACTACGCGGGGAATATGTACATACAGGTTAAACAAATAGAAAGGACCATGTATTACTGGCAGTTTAATAATGGGGCAAAAACGTTGTGGAGCTCATTCACAAAGGCATGTAGGGGTATGTAACAGTCCGATGTTACTTTCTATACCACTTCTGTCAATTGGCCCTAGTGGTTTTTAAGGCGAACTCCTATGATTTATTAAAAATATCCCTCTGCAGCGCTGCTTGATGGGCGGGGTGGTGGGGTACATCCCATGTCTCAGACATCATCCTGGGACCTACTGTAATGGTTGACGGTGCCTGGCTTCAATGAGGACCAATGCACGGTGGACATGGTCGATGGACAGCTATGTCCTCTGGGTCCCTCGTGTGTTTAAAAATACCCAGTGTGAGTATTTCTGCAATGTCTGTAGAAATTTATTTCACACACGGTTTGAAGAAACAGACCTCACTGGCTTGTGATGTGTTACCAGGGTTGCTATTGTGCAGCTTGTCGGTAGGGCACCTTAGGGCTTTAAGTGGATTAAAAAAACTGAAGTGTCTCTTAAAGGGGCGTGTCCAATAGAATTAATGGCGTGGCTTAAAACACGTAAGCTAAAAATCTGTGCTCAGCATTGTGTGCCGCCCGACTTGTATGTTGTTGTTTCTGTCATTGCATCCAGATCAGATAAATGATACAACAAGTAACATCATACCTACAACAAGTCAGGACTATTGGCTTTGTCAATGGTTGTTAGTTGCATAAGATAAATAGGCAACAACTATGGCTTGTATATAATATTGAAAAAGTTTCCACTTAAAGCCCAGGTGATACCACAACAGTGTTGCTGCTTCTGAGTTTCGAAATGAGAAGGGAAATCCAGAGAGAAAATGACTCTCTTTAAAGGATTTCCCTTCCCCCACAACGCTCACTTGGCATAACGTCATGCCGTAACTTCTCCATTAGTGAGAAGTGAGCAGTGTGAGCACGCGCACATCATGTGCCTGCTGTCACTATAGTCTGGAAAAAACAGACTGTTTCTGCCAGGGCACAATACCGAGCTTGACAGGGACCCGTTTTGAGGCCCCCTTTAAAAAAATGCCAGTGCTCAGCACCGGTGAGACCCAGCCCACTTAAAGCCCTGGAGCACCTTCTTTCAAGCAACAGGTTTTTAGGTCTCGCCTGAGCCAGCGATTTAGTGCTGCTCTGGCGAGAGTTTTAGTAAGCGGTTTTGGAAGTGCTAACTAGTGGCTTTTTTCCGGCCTCCAGCTACAGTGCATGTGCGCCGGGCGCGCGCACCATTTGTCAGCCTGCGTGATCACTTTCGCGGCCGCTTTGATATTCTCAGTGACCCGCGCGGCCACTGAGAACATCAAAGCGGCCGCGAAAGTGCACACCATTTGCCAGCCTGCGTGCCTCTCTCCGCCTTAGTGCGCGCGACGTGCCCTTATCCCACGTCCTGCTCGTTTTAATCAGGGGTTTGGGGGGTAAAACAGAGCAACAAACACATTCTATGCTGTACGGTGCTTAATAACGTAATACAAAGCCAGATTGTATCGAACTGAAAAATGTCATTCCTTTACCAAAGCATAGCAACCCATTTTTATCACAGAATTGAAATATAAGTACACAGCAACATCTCGGAAGTCCATGGCACTACACTGTGGGGATACATCTTTCATTTCAAACTAAAAATGGCACAAGACCCATTTTCACGAATGATCTGATAATTTTCTTTCTCGGTTACAATTAGAAATACATTTCACATATCTTCACTCTCCTCATTTCATAATCACAAAGACGAAGCTACCATATGTGTTTTGGGTATGGGGAAGCGCTCTCGATAATAACAGAGGCGCGAGTTTATACTAGTTCTGCACGGATTCAAATATAACGCTTCCAAACTCCTTCCTGCCCTTTGGCTGCGAGGGATTAACAAACACAAACAAGCATTGGCATAGCCAATAGGTCTTGCCTTTGGGACCTTATAAGTGTTTATCCATGCAACACTTGATGTTGTTGCACCAAGGATATTGTTTAGTTATCCAGCACAATATCCTTGGTGCAACAACATCAAGTGTTGCATGGCTAAACACTTATAAGGTCCCAAAGGCGAGACCTATTGGCTATGCCAATGCTTGTTCTAAATGCGGTTGTCAAATGAAAACCCAGTAGTCTCCATTGGTGGGAGTTTTATTGCAGAACACAGTGTTGATGTGGTGGGCAGTGGGAGACCCAGGGGATTGAAGCATGAAGAGGTGCAAGAACTGAGACCTAGGAGTTTGAAACATTAGGGCAGAGTAGGAAGTCTAAGGACCAGGACAGAGCCACTCACAGACAGAAGGTACTGTTACTCCACATATGGATCAATTCTGATTTATTGCTGGGTAAGTCTGACTCATCATAGGTAGTAAAACAGCGGCAACACTAGTCATGTCAGGGTCCAGTGGAGGCCATATATAAAAGGAGGCACAATTATTGGAACAGCAGCCAATATTCTAGTTCAGTTATAAAATAGGATTTATCTATACACTACGATTGCACTATCAGCATCAAAATAAATACTGAGTACAAATAGTGCCAAAAAGTGCTGTCTAGACTGATGCATTTCAGTCAGGTTTCTGACCATCTCATCGGCCATTTTATCTCACCTCTTTATAAATGCAACGGTTACCCACAGTGCAACACACAGCATGTTAGGTATGTTAGGCAAGATCAGAGGCTTTACATGTTCTATTTATTTTCCACTATTTAATAATAGTGTTGAATTTAGGCCTCTGCGGCTGGCCTGCCATTCCACCACATGAGAGGAGGCCTAGCCACTGCTCCCTTGGCGGAGTACGTGCATCCCCATTTAATTGAAAACCCGCCTCCTTGTCACATTTCTCTGTAAAGATAATGCATCTACAGCTATGGAGGTTGCGCATTTATTTCTGTTGAATGACAGGTGGCCTGCAATGTTGATGTGGCCTGCTCGGCAATTCTTTAGCTTTCAGGCAAGAACACCCCCAAAGAAGAGGTTGTATCTGGGTTTGCAAAAAAAAGTCCCTGATGCAGACGGTGCTATCGGCCTTTGTGTCAGAAACATCTCAACATTTATCTTCCTGGACAGCAAACCGTTGTAAAGCGGTCCTAAGAAGCAAAAAACAGTGACAATCACTGTGCCCTAAATATTATGGGGTGACTGCCACTGTGACCCAGAGGTCCGTTGGTGGACGGACCACTGGGTCAATGGTTTCTACCGGCGGACCAGTGGCTCCATTCCCTCTAAATGTGACGTGAAACGGAAAGTTTGGCCCGGCGTGAGAACCACCAACTTATGGTGGTGCCCCCTTCCTGCCAAACTCTAAATGGCCCCATAACATTTTAGATTAATTACAATCACTTGATTATGGACGGTTCTTGTTCTTCCTAGAGGCTGATTTACACGTGTGCGCGTCAGTACTAAATTGTAACCAAAAAGAGAGGATGTGGCTTAATGGCTAGAGTGGTTGATCTTGAAGCTGGGGACCCGGGTTCAAGTCTCAGCAGGAACGCTCAACAATCTGTGATTCCGGGCAATTAATCTCCACGTGCCTAACAAAAATGAACATGTCCGTCTGTAATGCAACTGGTGCTCATGCAAAGCACTCTGATACCTTCGGGTCGAGTTCGCGCTATATAATACTCAAAAAAATAAAGAGACCTATGCGCTTGGGGCATGATTCAGAAGATTTTGCTGTGGCTAGCTGGGACATACTCTTGCAGTACTCTTAGCTTGCTCCTGACTTCCAAGAGTAAGCAAGAAGTACTATAAGAATAAGTCCTGGTAAGTTCTTAATGAATAAGGACCTGCCTGTGGATCAGGAATCTTTCATGTGTGTTCAACCCTTGGTTCCAGGAGTAGGGGACTTGCTTGATTTTCAGGATATACATACTATAGGACTTTGTATTAAAACATTATAATTAAGATTACATTTCAGTTACAAATCTTGGGGAGACTTGATAGGGGGCTCTAGACCAGTTTCATTAGCCCTTTAAATACTGTCCTGCTACTCATGAGTATAAACAACAAAGGAAACAAGTTACATTTCTCTGATATTCTAATAATGTTCTAAATCGGAATATGCTTTAGGAAGAACAGTCAGTAAAGGAGAGGCATTTAAAAAAATTGATTTTATAATTATTTGTGAAAAATCGTGCTTAATCTCGAATCACAAGATAGTGTTTGTTTGTGTTTCACAATTCAATTGAAAGAGGATTTCTTGAAAATCATTTGGAAAATATGAAAACAAAGTTATAATCCATTCTTCAAAATGATTCTCTCTCTCCCTCGGGGTACTTGCCTTTTCTAGTGAGATTTTCTGGGGTCTATCTGTCTCCGATGTATTGATGAGGCAAGAGGCACAAAACTTAATAAAAGATTTGTTTTATTAGAGGGAATAAAGTTCATCTTTCCAAGTGATGAAAAGGGAGCTTCTGTGTTTAAACAAACTATTTATTAAAATGAGAATGTAACATTCATATTTCTTCTGGATTTAGTAATAGTCTCCAAGCCGCATGGGTTGGATACTTAATTTAGGAAGATTTCAAAAGCAGGTATGTGGGTCCAACCAAGAGAGCTTTAGCTATAACCTGCCTAGAGCTCCTCATATGATCATCTGCAATGAAGACCAGGGCCAAGAACAAGACATGTTTATATGGCAAAGTATCTACTTTGAAAATATCCAGGACCCCCTGTAAGGTGTATAAAGCAATTCCTAGGACAGGGCAACAACTATTGTGAATAACAAATTCCTAGGCAATCAAAAAAGGATAATTATAAAAAAGATGATTTTCTTTATTACAAAAGATAGCTCATCTTTTTATGGGAATATAAGGTCAATAACATCCATGTAATTGAAAAGAAAATATTTTAATACATCAGTTATAAAAATCTAATCCTTTAGTCATGTTCCAAATTTATAGAAAAATACATCATGAATATATGATATAATATGATATAATGACAATGAAAAAGATATATATATACAATATGAATACAAATCAAAACACAAAAACACAATTAAAACGTTAAAAAATTGATTTTGCAGCAAGAGATCAGCTTCCAATATAGGTATAAATCAATTCTCAAAAACACAATATTAACATTAAAAAATACGTTTTGCAGCAAAAGATCAGTTTCGACACGAAAGCCACACAAATTTCCTAAAACCAGAGAGGTACACTGGTATTATTTTTACAATTTCAAAATCGGTAACAGACAACACAATTAATACAAATTAGCTCTTCAAAAGGTAAACCCAATACAAATTATTGATGTAAAGGGATGATAAAGAAATAAGAAAAGTTAGATAAACATTATATAGCCAGTAAAAGTGGAGAGTTTATTTTAAAATGCTCAGTGATTAATAGAAAGAGCACTGCCACTAAGAGATGGAATTACGGATGGAAAGATGAATAAAGAACCAAGATACCCCAAAACTTTTTCTATCTGTGTTATAAAGAGGAAAAAATGAAGAAAAGATGAACCGAAGAGTAAATTGGCTTACTTATAGTTGAAGGATGAAAATCTTTTGAATATGAAGGATTCTATAGAAGATAAGTGTAATAACTGAAAAAAGAGAGAATCCAAAATGAATAAACTGATGAATTATGGAATTATAGGTCTTATTATTTTGAAATGGCTTGGGCCTCAAGAAAGAAGAAAAATACCTTATAATAACATACTCATTAGCCGATCGTCACAGGCGTATACGGCTTAAATTTAAAGAGGAAGATGAAGAGGCCAAAAGGACAGATATCGTCTAGGCAAAAAAATATATGTAGCATGTTAATAAATCAATATCTATAATTTATATCAGTAGTCATCCTAAAGGTTTATGTCTAGTCCACCAGGTCTAAACTAGAAAGTAAAGATAGTATTACCTACCTGACTAAAATGTCAATGGATGTGACATAGATAATAGATTTTAATGTTTATATCCTTTTTATTGAAACACAGATCTTATTTCTTATCTTCTATCCTGAGCTGTAAATTATCAAATAAGAGAAACTATATTAATATAAATGTACATATATATAGATATAACTATATTAATTATACACATGTACATTGCATATACTATCTCTATGTGTCTAAAATAGACCCTATTTTTGCATATACTATATGGGAAAGTAAGAGACAAAGTTATTTATTGTAAGGACAAGAAGGTAGGAAAAATATACTTCCTTTTTTTAGAATTTAATACTCTATGGCAAAGTATCATCAGCGAGACATACACAGTTGATACATTTTGAGACATTCACATCTCATGCAGATCTTTGATAGAGTTTTTAGCTCTTTTATTTAATCACTAGCGCAAACGCCCCACAAATGTTCACCCTTGTTGGTCCTCCAGAAGGCTTCACAAGCTGGGGCACGCAGGCGGAACATTTCTCACAAAGTCCTGCACATGGGGCTTCATGCATTGCTTACTACTTAGATCACTAAATAATACATTTTCCACTATGGACCACATTTAGAGGCCATAGAAATATATATTTTCGAACACAGTTTGTCATTGGTGCCCAGTTTCCCATCTGCAGGGTGTGCTTCTCCCCCCTTTATCTCTCTTTCATAGAGTCTTGCCTCAGTTTCCAAAACAAAAGATGCACTTTGGCCCCCAACATTTAGGAACCACCTATAGAATGATTTGTATTCTAGTTCACTCTTTGAATTTACTTCTGATTGTGTCTATTTACTGGTTCCTAGAGGCCTTTCAATATATTTCGAATTATGTATGCTATTGTCAGGCGAACCAAACCGGGTTTGGAATCCAACATTCTTTTTGGACCAGAGGTTATGTTTAGCGTGCTATAGGATTTTCAACATTGAGCACATTAATAATTCCTAATATATCCCATTATTCCTCGACTACTTGCTTCATTTCTTTCTCACAGAAAGTGGTTTGTAAGCCATGAGTCTGGCTAACACTGTCATCTTGAATAGATTGGATCCCAGGCAATAAATTCTTGATTAATTTGATGTGGACAACAAGCAGTCTTTATTTTTAATGACAGGCACGGATGTGAGTGTTATATCCCTCTGTCCTGTGCTATTGGGCACATCCCTTTCTTTCTCAGGAAGGCTTCTAAGCAGTCCTGCATTAGGATCTGGCAAGGTGTTCTCTCTCTTGATTCTGCAGTGTCCAAGAGATGTTTTTTTCCAAGTATTCAGTTTCATTGAGTACTTTTTTGAAGTACTCTTCCATGAAAAAGGGCTCAGTATGTCTGCATTACATTATCGCAGGTGTTCTTGGTCTTTTAATTGTTATTATTAGTCCGTTCAAATCCTTGCTTCCATATCCATGCCAACGGGTTTTATTTTTCTCAATTTGCAGCTTTTAAGCAGCAAAGAATCCAATAACACGAGCCTACGCGTGCTTAGTCAAAGCCAGAAATCCCACGATGTTAGTAAAAAAAATGTGCATTTGATATGACTTAGATATTCTCTTTTTTATGCCTCTTCCTGTTTGTCTCCGCCTGCCTGTCTGGCTGCCTGTCTCTCTGGCAACATAGTGAGCTAGCCGCTCATAGCAGAAATGGATCGTATTCCATACGGCAAGTATGTCTGCTCCTGCTGGTAAATAAAGTTAATAAATTAAAGCATGCTACCACTCCTTAGATATCTTTTTAGCATTAAAAGTTAAAACACTCATGCTTACCATCTCTTATATAAAAAATACAAGGATATTGATACACTTGTATTAACCATCCACAACTCAGCTTCCTCTCCTATTGTGCAATGTCCTTAAGCGTGCCTTTGACAATGTACATTGTTCTGCTTCTTTTTAGCTGGGGTTGTGCTATAGAAATAAGATATACATACATACTTACATACATAGCCTTGATCCACATGCACTACTAACTTGTGCTATGCTGTCAGGCAATACTTACATACAAAAACTTACATCACTTTGGTTTTATCATTTATTATTAAATCAGTGGTTCTTAATCTTTTGACTTCTGGGGACTCCTAATGAATCATTAATGGAACCGGGACCCCTCTCAAATCATTATTAGACTCTGGGATCCCCCCACTGAGTCATGACTGCTAGCCGAGGGGCCCTGACTATGAATTGACGATGATTTGAACTGCAAAAAAAGATACAGAAAAAAACATTCAAACAAATACACAAATGATGAAACATTTTATTTAATTTGCAAACACATATAAATAACAAAAAAGTCCACATTGTAATATGAAGGTTGGAGCTTTTCTAAATTCAATTGAGGCCTCTCATTATCCATACTATGTTTAATGCAGTGCACTGCTCCCATGAATTCTAATTTCATTTTTAGTATGTTTTAAAATTTTCAGTTGTACATTTAGCTTATTTATTTCTATACACTTTATTAATCTGTTAAAATTATTTAATTTTCTAAGTCCCTACGAACCCCTGAGGAGGCTTTGCGAACTGCCAGGGGTCCCCGGACCACAGGTTGGGAACCACTGTATTAGACCGTTGAAATGTTGAGAGCTCCACTGAAGACAATGAAGGGGTTCATTGTCAATAATGGATGGTATTGGCCTTCTGCTACATCTTTCTAATGCTTGTCTTACTGTTTCTCCCTCTTTATTTCACAACGTTCCACTCTCAGCGGGTGGAATGTTTCCATAGCATTATAGCCCTTTTGCCTTGGGCTACAAAATTGTTAAGGGCCTCCACCGTTGATATAAGCCTTAACCTGCGGCTGGGGTCCCTAACTCACAAACAGGGCCTTCAATAAGCAAATTAGCCATTAGCATTGAGCTATAACGCTATGATATGGCCCTTGGTACTGTGCCACACCAGAGCGCTCAGTTGAGCAAGAGTACATGTTGAAGAAAAAGAACCGTCTCAGAGTTTGCATCCAGTTTGATGAAAGGACCAACCCAACAGCAAGCTTTCCTCAATCACTCACCTCACCAAGGCAGGTGGTCAGTTAAAAGTTGTGCATGTCAGCTCAGTCTTCAGGAGTCTCCTGGAATGAAGATCGTTGAGTTCAGATGGAGAGGTGGGTCCAGTTTGCTCCTGTGTCTGGGACCCTAAACACTCAATTATCAGCCTCTGCGCTTTAGTCTCTTGAAGACTTCTTGGTGGATTAATCAGAATGAGGCCGACCACAAGTTCTAGGTAGCGAGGTGTAGGATCCTAGAGGTCGTTACACTTTTCACTCAGTAGGCCTAGTGCCAGTGCTTAAATTGAGCCAGTGGTTGCAGGTGGGGCCCATCTGCACTTATTTTTGGGGACTGGCACTTATTTTTCCTCGTAAGGATGCGTAAAATTGGCGATCGCACTCCTGGAGTATATAATGGTATTCTGGTCGTTCGAATGTTCCTTTAATTTTTCTGGGTGCCAAAGAGTATCACCTCTTGATCACGAGGTGTAAAACAGTGCCGGAAGGGTTCGTTTTTTCCCTGTCGGAGAACGCCATTCTAGAAAGGTTACTTATTTTTCCTCAGCAGACTTTGCCCCAGAGAAAGACAGGGAACTACCTAGTGCATTCTACCAATAGGTTTTATTTTGATTCTTGACTCTGTTGGGAAACACTCAAGTTATTTCAGGTTGCACTTGTTTTGCAGTTTTATATAGTGAGACTTCGACCCAAAGGGATGGGAGTGCTTTATATGAGCACCAGTTACATTACACAAGAACACATTCATATTTTTTTTTTAGGTAAGGGGGGATTAAGTGATTTGCCCGGAACCACAGGATGTGAGCCGATGGCAGAATCAAACCTAATTCCCGAGTTCCAAAGTCGGCGGCTCTGGCCATTATGCCACATCCTATCCACACTTAAACTAACTCCATCTGCTTTTTAATCCTAATTAACTTTGCATAATGTACTTCCATTTCCTAACACCAGCTTTCAACTTTAAGATTCCTGTGGTCTACACACTTGTTCAAACTCCTCGTGACCATGGAAATTCTACTCTATGATCAGCCCCTTCTAACTCCATCAAAGAACATCAATTAAACCAAAATGTACCTGCCCACTTGATGTGAAAAGTTCCCAAACCCCAGCATTCCACACATTTTCTGAAGCAACTTCACTGGCTTCCAGTCCACAAAATAATTTGTCTTTAAGGCCATGGTTATCCTTCATCATGCTGTTCATCAGCTTCTCCCACAGTTCATTGCCTTTTTTGACTCTCACAAGGCCACTCATAACCTTAGATCAAATGACCAATTCTTGAACAGTTTCCCCAGAACTAGAACTGCTACTTACTCTGTATCTCCCATAAGAAAGTGGAACACTCTACTTGCATCCTCAATCATCTCTTATTCTCTTCAAAATTACCTTTTTATTCCAAAATAAGCCTGTGACACTACTGCTGTATATGGTATTGGGGTTACTCCAGTGCCATGAAACATCAACGCATATGTGCTTTATAAGTACCTATAACAATAACTATTCCACATGAAAAAACCCTCTTCGCAGCAATCGGTCTGCAAAGATCATTGGTAATAAATTCTCACGCCATGACAGCGTTTTTCAAGATATCATGATTTTGTTATGCAGACATTAGAAAGAAATATGAAGTTTGGCAAATTGCTTATTTACTGCTTTCTTAAATTGAGGCACATTACAATTCCTGTACAAGAATCAATCTGATTACATGATGGCTTCTACAACCGGGACATACATCCATCTGTTTTGCTGGCCAGTTTATTGTGTCCTCAAAACTTTCCTTTAACATCTATATGCACCTATTTAACTAACGTAAAGCTGGTGTTTACTTGCTTGGGTCCTCATTGACGTCAGGCTTTCGTTTCTAGTGGCAAAACGCAGGCCATCATTGGCAAAGTCAGTCTCTCACTTGTTTACCATCTGAAGGAAGGAATATTTCAGCCTGGGCCAAAATGATAGCATCATCTGTGAACACTAATGAGGGAACTGGCTTAAACCCAAAATCCATGAGCCATGTTCAAGCGCAGCACGAGTATCCTTGCTGATATATACATTAACTAAAGTGCTCCGTCCCCGAGGGAGGTCGCTGTCTGATTTAAAAGTTGGAGATCTGGGACCTATTCACAAACTGCTCTTTGTAGTATGTTTTGTAGTACTACAATAGAACTACAAACACACTACAAATGCTCTCCATCACCTACATGTGGAAGTCTGTGCCTCCGCCTATCCTATCTTTTATCTTTTTCTGTGTGGATATCTCCACCCTGACTATGGAGTCTCTGAACAGGTAGGAATATGTTTTAGTAGTAAATTTGAAGTGGACATAGGGAGTGACTGGAAATGGAAAAGACTGACAACTATAGGGGAGGGGATTACAGAGCCGTAAGGGAAGGTTAAAGGAGGGCTAGGAAGTGGTTTAAGGAGGGACTTGCACCCACCCATGAAAGTAAATCAAGTCCTATTCACAAACTGCACTGATATAGTTACTACAGCCAAAAAGGACCCCAAACTAGTCATAAATGTACTCTTGTTCAGAACTGGAGTAAGTACAGCACCACCATTGGCCACTCACAGGTACTGCAGCACCCTCCCATAAACAATAATGGTGTTAGGGACTTAAAATAAAAATCCCAAAGGAAGTAATGTTACATTGAAATAACGTATGTAAAGCCTGTAAAAATATAAATAATGTTAATTTAATGTACAAGACCTATCTAAAGTAAAACATTTTTATTCTATTGTAACATATTTTAATGACTTTTTTAAATTTAAAATTGAAGGTAAGATTACTTTTATTAAAACATAATTAACTACCTTGCAAATAATTGTATACATTACCTTAAATAATTTGAAATACATAATAAAAAGATCATTTATTGACTTTAAGTGAGAATTTTTTATTATTTAAACATATTTTTAAAAAAATCAGATTTAATGTATTCAAAATAGCAATATATCATTAAAAAAATTAAAGACGTTATTAATGGTGCAGCATTTTGCCTTTTCACGCACATTTACGAAAAAATAACAACTCTTTTTTTTTCAAGTTTAATAAACCTTTTTTTACTTTTCCCTACACAGTCACCATAAGGAAACTTCACAGTTTGGGTGATCGCCACCTTTGTAGGATATACTGATACATAAAGGATAACATTGCAACAGGGTCCAAATGTGTCATTGAAGGGCTGACATCTTAAGCCATGCTTTATTAATGTCACCAGATGGAAATATAGGATCATATTATGCATGTTACCAATTATATATTTTTATATGACATACTGTTTTCTCAAAGTACAGCTAACAAGTGGCATTGATTGGAATTTAAATGTTTACATTTTATTTACCTTTCATGAATTCATTTCTGAAAAATAATGGACAATGGTGAGAGGACTTATGTGATTATGTGGCTGCAGCATTTACCAAACAATTGTGGATTTATCACATTTGCCACATAAATTGCCCAATTTGCAGAATTTAAATAAATGTGGTTGTTTCTAGCTCAAATGGGTAAAAATAATATTACCAGAGAAGGAGCCCTATAAAATGCATTTTCTGATGCATGATTTAGATAAGCTGTTTAGAGCGAGGTTTAGGGATGCGGTTTAGATTATGATTAGACTTTCAGTAAGGTAACATTTTAGGGATACATATGGTATTGTTGTCAGGTATTTTCTTTATTATGCTATTCTTTATAATGGTTTCTTTGAAACTGCCAATGCAAAAGAAAATGCATACTCTATGATTAAGGGTTCTTTCTAATCTTGTCTTCAGTAATGTTTTCTTCATTTTTACACTCATTGAGGCTTATTTACAAGCTCCTTGCGCCGCCGGTGCATCACTTTTTTTGACGCAGCAGTCACGCAGTGTGTTGGCCCATATTTACAAGGCCACGGAAAGCCACCCTGTGTAGCTTTTCATCGCCTTGTAAATACGGCCTTTTCCATGCGTCACTTTGTGTGAAAGGGGCGTGCCATGGGCGTTGCTGTGGGTGTTCCCACGCAACACTCAGAGATTCTGCTGAATTCCCAAATTTACAACATTTCGTAAACCTGGGAAGGCATCAAAATCTTAGGTCTCCTCATAAGGAGGCGCAACGAGGAGAATTACTTGTATTTCTCCTCGTTTTTTCCTCTTTCTATGTGTGTCGCATTCTGCAGCACGCATAGACAGAAGAAAACACCATCAGTGATTGTTTTTGTGCAGGAAAGTGTCCCTTCAGGAAAGTGCCAATCATCCCCGCAACACAGGCACCCTTGCACCATGGTGCAAGGGGGCCTGCGTGGGCGCGTGGCAGCCAATTGTGCGCCAGTGCAGGGGAACGCACAGGGATGCATCATATTGTAGTAAATATGATGCATCCTTGTGCTTTTAAAATGATGCAGCCCGGCGCAGGAAAATGGCTTGCGGCGCTGCGTCATTTTTTTGTGACTGAGGCCCATTTTTCTTAGATTCCCAGAAAAGTGCTGTTATTCGTCACTGAAAAAAACGCCAAATGAAACATGCTGGTTTTAAGCCTGCAGTATATTGCAAGGTGGTCTGTTGGCTCCACGTGTCTCTTGCACTAAAGTATGGGTTTGAGCTGTATGGTGCTTTCTGTCCCAACTGGTCTTTTGGCCTCTGCTAGATTTCTTTTCTGAATCAACAACCTGGGTTTACCAGTACACTAATGAGACATCTCATTCAGTGGGCATTTCTCAGAAAAGATTACAAACCTTTTCCACGAATCACAAGGCTATCGATGCTAAAGCAGACACATCTGAACCACTCATGCTGTTGTAAATATTTTATTATTCACTTAATGGAACATTCTATTTTCAGAAAGAGTGCCAAAAATAATTTATGGTTATGCTAAATCACAGTAGTTCTGGAAGTCACATTGCCTCGATTACACAACTTCCCATATCCATTAAAAAAATTATAGCCCAACTCAAGCATGCAAAGATTTGCCTATGATAAAGACACTTTAGGCCAATTACTTGTTCAATCTATTTATTGGAGTAACAGGACAGTCAAGGTTGGACACAGGTTCATACATGTATGAATGTGAATTCCTATCACTGTGCTTCTGGCTGGTTTATCTGGAAAACCTGGTGGTACAAAGTGCCTCATTTTCACAAATCCTTCCTTCTAGCTCTTTCTACTCCTTTCTTCCCCCTTCTCCCTCAACCTTTCAGCTTACACTGACAGGGTCTCGAATGTTCCATCACAAGTGGTAAGGGGGTGCGGTCTTCCCCGGGCGGCACGAGTTTTGGGGGCGCAGCTTCCCCCCTCTTACCTGCGACCGTCGCGGGGCAGCAAACGCAGGAATTTCCCAGCACCCCCGCTCTTACATGCAGCCGTCGCGGTGCGGCAAACGCAGGGACTGCCATGGGTGGCCAAAGGTCTAGCTAAGCCGCTGTCCGTCACCAACATTTCACCTCCTGCCAGTTGACGCATAGAGACCTTTGGGGATAGAGTGGCCCCTTGGTGGCACTGACCTGTTGTGAAATTACTTGTGCTTCATCTTTCTGGATGTTTCTCCTTCATTATACCACCTGGGCTCGAAAATAAAAGATCTGTATTCAGACTAGGGTTCTATTACCAATGATTATCCCCCAGGTTATTTTTGTCATGTGTGTGCATGCTGTTTGCTTTTCCTTCCATCCAACAGAGATAAATGTAGGTATTTGTCAGTCAGTCATAGTTCTTTATTCGGAAGCAAGACGCAGCCATAAAAGTGCAAACATCGCAAAGAATGCAAGCTACAAAAATGATCATGCAAAATGAATACATG
Organism: Triturus cristatus; assembly: GCF_964204655.1. Taxonomy (NCBI): domain Eukaryota; kingdom Metazoa; phylum Chordata; class Amphibia; order Caudata; family Salamandridae; genus Triturus; species Triturus cristatus. Next base: position 1,225,017,831 of record NC_140589.1, read on the forward strand.
CACACTGTATTAAAAACAATATAAAATCTAATTATTTTGCTAAAAAATAAGTTATCAATAAAAGTCAAAGCGCATCGTGCTACGTGAACGAACAGCTGATCTCAGAAGCGCGCCCACATGAAAACAACATTCGATATCCCCCAGCTGTTGAAGATAGTGCAAAGCTAGCCTACAATGCTAGAAAGTATGCATCCTAATAAACTGAATTAAAAATGGTTTAGTGTATTTCAAATAAAATTTGGCAGTAAAAGTGTGATTGAGTGGATGTAAAGTCACACAGGCAGGGACAGGCAATAACAATATTTTGATAAACCAGAGGAAATCACAATAAATAATAATTAATAAATAATTGTACCAGCCCTGAAATGGAACAATAAAGATGTTTCCCATCAAATAAGTAAAGGCCCAATGCACCCATGGGGTTCAAAAGTAAACTGCAATTAAGGCTTTCTTCCACTCCTTCATATGTCTTAGCGATATTTAAACTACACAGAACAGTAGAACTCAGAACATAAAAATGTAGAAGAAACAACTGCCACCAGGGGGCCGTATTAAAGTGCCCTAGTGTGCAACAGGCATATACTCCTGCTTTTCACACCCCTACGGCACTTTGGTATTACAGACGGGGCCGCGGGCACTTACAGAGCCTTTCTGTTCTACTGATTGTGCAGTGCACATACAGCATTGGTTAGATCCTAAAGGGGTGTTCCCTCTTTTGCATGCAAGCGTGGCCCCATGCAAATGAGGGAATTTGCCTCTGCACCGGCACCATATTATGGATGTGGTTGCCTAGGCAAGAGGTGGTACACAGCCAGGAGCACCCTCTGAAACTTGGGGGAAAGCAGGGGCGTAACACAGGCCCCCGCAGCCCTCACAGTGCGGGGGGTCCCCGAGCTGCAGGGGGCCCACTCAGCACAGTACTCACGCCTAATAGCTCCGGATTAAATCCAGAGCAGGGGCCCCTCTATCTACCTTGCAGGGGGGCCCCATCAACTTTTGTTACGCCACTGAGGGAAAGGGTTCCATTGGACCTCCAGATATTCCCTCAGGCGAGGTTCCATGTCCCCCCCTTGGAAAGCAGGGTGGGTGCCACCTGCACTGTGAAGGACTGAGCAGCTGCTTCAAACAGCCTCCGCCTCTCACTAACGCGCTACCCCCAGGGCAACTACGGGTTTGTGGCTGCCCTGAGGGCAGTGCATTATCTGTAATAGAGTGCACTGCCCCTGTTTGTGCCCAACATATTTTGTTAAAGGTGCACCATGGCACAAACAAGGAGAGTGTGTCCTTTACATAATGTGGCCCTAGATTGGTGGTTCCATGTCAAACTTATTACACAGGGAGCACATTAGGAGCAAAACGGTTCTTGATCATATCGATAATCCACCCCACCTCCGCACATAAACCTGCTACAGGAAATAATGAAGAGATAAGCAAACCCATTAACTTTTTGCCTTTTAAATACACAGGAATAGAATCCAGCTCTTTATAAATAACATAAACCTAACTCATTGTGAGGGTGGTCCTGTTGTTCACATGTGTGTTTAGGGAGTGCACTAAAGAGCTCTTGCCAACCATCAGAGCATTTGTGTTTAGTTTCATCAAGCCTAGATCTATTCCTGATTCAAGCAAGAAGACCCGGGTTACTTTCTTATAACAAAGCAATGTTGGTCTGGCCTTGGTAGGCTGGTACATTTTTTCATTTCTTTTTATGTTTTATTGAAAGCTTGTGCCACAAAAAGGATAAAGAAATCGCGGTCAACTAAACATGGCAGCCACATGCATGCAGTTATAAATTTGAAATTTAAGAAACATTCACTCTTGTGTTTTTTATATAAAAACGTCTTAGTCGGGCCATGCACTCTTTTATTATTATTTAAATAAAGAAAACAAGAATAAAATACCAAATAACTAAGCACTCAAATTGCGGGGGACTGCAGTGTTACAGTTTCACCTACACACATTACAACGAGAGGAGATATAAAATAAACCCCCATCTAACTGGGCACCCGAAGTGCAGGCAAAATAAATAAACAGTATTTAAAGATAGTACAAAAGGCAATTAAAATGAAAATGCACACTTGGAACCAGGTTTATCTCTGTAGGGAAAGGAACTATTTATAAGTGGATGTGAACAGTGGTTGTTCAAAGTATTGGGAACCAATATATGAAATGGGCTGACACATTGCTCCATACTGTATGCTGTGGTGGGCGGAAGCAAAATATGAATTACAGTTTAAGAGATCATGTGGAAAAGCCTACTGAATCCAAAAGCCCGTCTATGTATGTTTATTAGATTTGATTTTTGGGGAAAAACCATAGTTTGTTGAAACAGCTAAAGTTGTTTCAAAGGCCAGACCTAACAATCCCTTGATCTTACAGAATGTAAGATGTAATCATCCATGGGGAACATTCCATATTTATTTCCAGGTTTTGTGGGACTGCGGCAATCATTATTAACCATGGTTATGAAAATAACTCTATATATCTTCTATCCCCCATCTTTAATCAGAAAAGTAGTGACCGAGGTCTGTTGATCTTATTGAATTTGTTGGTAGCTTCAGAAACCCTAAATAACCGCATCTATGCTGATCAGACTTCGTGAGATGGAGGAGATTTCGAAACAAATCGACCATTGGTTTAATACTTAATGGACTGAAGACCATACGATGTCTGTGTGCGTGAGATGTTCTGTCCGCCGGACCCAGCATTCGGTGGTGTCCCAAAGAGATCTTTGCATACCACCCTGCTTATTTAACAACTAAACCCTTTTTACTTTGCTTTACAACCCTGGGGGATGGCTTCCACAATTATGAAGATGACACACCAAGATAGATGTCTTAACCAATCATCTGCAGGATGAGCTGGCATTCAAAATATAGTTCCGAGCACAAAGTTTTGGATGAACATAAATTGACTAAGCTTAAACAAAACCATTTGCCCCTATATCAAAACTAAACCATATCATAACCCATTTCTATAATATACCAGTGGGACATAGGAGCATTTCCATGATAAACAGAGCCAATACTTTATTGGTTGCCTGAAATATGTTGAGGGACATGCAGGTTAATTCCTTTATAACATCTGCAAACTACTACATTAGGTTTCTAAGACACATATTTGACCATTTCTATGTGAACCATATGGAGCCATGCTACGACTAGTAGCTAACTATGACTCCCTTACACTTAGCACCATTAAAAACCCTCCATAAATTACAGAATTTCATAAATGAATTAGCATGTAACATGGGTAACATTCCCAATGTGAGGCTGTATCATCATGACTGTGGCAAGGCTTCCGTGGTTACCTACACCGGGATGAGCACGTTTCAAAGATTCAAGGCTCTGTATATCACAATGAATCTCTGTACATGAAATACAGATTCGGGACATGTAATGGGGCTACCCTGTGCTCAAAGGGGAAGCTTTTTCTGGAGCTACCACGTAAAACTAAGTAAATGCAGAAGGCTGATTAAGGGATTCTCTGCACTTTCCGATACAGAAAATCAGGATCCGTCTCGCATTCCGGAAAATTATTTTTGGGGATTTTAATACCTAAATCGAAACAAATAATGATGATGATAAGAATGCAAAACGTCCTAGGAGAAAGCTGTGAACAGTGCTTAAATTAGCCACATTGGTGTTATAATCCCATCTTTTTTTTCAAATTACCTCTATTACTGGCAGATTCTAGGTCTAATATTGCTGCCATTAAACATCATTTTAGCCATTCAAAGCCTAGCCAAATCTGTGTAACCATTAAAAAAGATAACTCTGGGGAGGAGCCAAGATGGCGATCGGGACGGCAGCGTAGGCTCTCGGCTCCGTGAACCTCCGCATCCCGCACAGATATCCTGCATGAGATCCTTAGCCAGCGCTATATGCCCGTGTTGGTGATTGAGAGCGGCAACCGATCGCGTGATTCTGAAGTTTCTGGCAGCGGTACCGCCGGAGAAATGTTCACCTGAAGTTTGCGGCCTGTGCAACCCTGGAACCGGGACCTCGAGTGGACAACATGGCCGGGCGGCAGTTCAACAACAGCGGCCATTGGTGACTGGGTGGAGTCGGAATACCGGAGAGGTGCGGATATTGGCCTGAATTTCGCCGTGGTCATTCCTACCACTGGGGCGTAGCGGAATGAGTGCATGCCCGAGGTGGCAATTCCAAGATTCTTCGGTAGTCGCCTGAGCCCTCGCCAGTGAGCGGCTCGGACGCTGCCTGTAACTCGTCCCGATGTTCGCGGGCTGCTCCCGGATTTTTGCGGGCGCTCGTCCAGGGTGAGGATAACTGTTACCTGTGACCATACACCGGATACATATTTTGCCTGCCCCCGGAACCCGTTTGCAGTACCATGGACCTTGATGCGCTTGTGCCTGAGTCCCGGTCCCAATCTGGGGTGGAACTACCCTGCGGCCATCTTGATGGGATGGATTCTATCATCCTGTACACTGGGTCGCAGCAAGATTGGGAGTATGTGGCTAAGAGGAGTGTAGCGCAGCGGGCGCGAGGAGCTGTGCTGGGGTACGGTGACCTACTCGAAGCTCTCGGTGCCCTTCGTTCCACCCTGGTTCACGGCGCCTGGGTACTGGGGAGAAAGCTTGATGGTATTGCGTCAGCGTCGGAACAGTTGCGATCTGCCTGTCCCCAGGTAACCAGGGACTTGTTTTACTTCACACAGGAGGACAGGGTCGTGGCCGCCCCTGTGAATAGGGGGAAGCTGGAAATTCCTGACAATGTGCAAACGTGTGGTCGGCTGGCTGTAGGTCGGGTCTGTTCCGGAGGTTTTAGACTTGAGCAGAAGGTGGTGGCTTTGGCCCACGCACAGCCTCCGGCGACCCAGGCAATAATCAAGCAATGGTCGCCTGCTCTGGCTGATTCTTACATCCTGGACCTTGTGTGCAGTGCATGTCCTGGGGCAGGACTGGGAAAGATGATCCTCCATAATGATGACTGTGTTGGTGTTCAGAGACGTCCACCCTACATGTGTGTGTCGCTTCCGGTTATTTCTTGGACGCTCCTTTTCCTCGTAGCATTGGACATGGCACTGGGTCGATGGGTATGCATCGGTGGATTCGCAAAGAGAGGCCAAGGATAAGACTGATCCTTCAGAGGTTGTCATCTGATAGGCGGGCGGGCACAGGGGTTGCGTGCTCTCACGGCATAACTAATAGTGTAATAGGTGCATAACGCTCCCCATTTTTCTTTGACATGAAAAATTCTTGTTGATTACGGTTTGCTTTGGGGAGGAACACATTGTGCGGGAGGGAGAAGCCGGGGGCATGTTTGAAGGCCCTCCTCCAGTTTATTAATACTCTCTCCACTCCCCCGTTAGGTGGGGTTTCTTTTCCTTTTCCTTTTTCTCTGTTTCTTCTATATTTCGGGTCTGGTTCTGGGGCGACAGGCACACTGCTGGGGGGGGGGCCGTAGTCATCTGCAGAGGTGCAGGGTGGGGGGCTGGGGGAGGAGATTTTTTTGTTTTTTACTTTGTTTCTATGGCCTCTTTTCTCTTCTCTTATCTTTCTTTGTCTTTCTTTTCTGGGGTCAGTACGGTAGGTTTCCTTCGCTGTCAAACACTGCTTTTTCATTTGTGCCTCAATTTCCGTGGTGCTTTCTGGGTCTTAGGGCAGGGGACTGTAGGCGCACATGACTCGTGATATTCTTCCACATCCCGAACCTCCTGTTTTAGCGCCACTGACTTGATAGATTGCTGTTTATTGTTGACGTTTACTATTCTGCCCGCCATTTTTCGCTACTGGGAAATTGTTTGGCACCTGATCCTTCCATTCTCTATTATAAAATGAAAACCTTTTATATCCTGGTTTCCTACTTGGGCTGCTAAGTGGCCAAGAGTATACTAGCATGGAGATTCTGCTCCCCGAGGTGCTGCCTGTGATTAAAATTTGTTCTGTTAATCCAACTGCTTAGCGGCCGGCCCCGGGGGTTGTAGGCCCATACTTGTCTTTGGTTGAAATGTCAATAAAGGTTTTTCAAAAAAAAAAAAAAAAAAAAAAGATAACTCTAACCTATGAAGGCACATGTTGAGGTTGAACGTGTGAAATAGGCAGAAATGGGTTATGTGGTGGACGTGAAATGCTATTATACCTTGATGTAATGCCAATAATCAGAGTAGGCCACATTACTGCTTAGTGAGAACACAACAGTCAAAGAAATTACATATCATAACATATCATTTAAGCAGAATTTTGATAATCGCAGGACAAATGAGTTCTGGTGGTTATCCACAGTGCCTCCCAAGCTGTGCTAGAGTGACATGTGTCCATTTGTGCCAGTGGTTGCAGGTAGAAGGCACCAGCACTCATTTTTGGAGACCAGGACATATTTTCCAACAACAGACTTTGACCCAGAAACAAGAGGAAGGAAGGAAGTAAAGGGAGAAAGGGGGAAGGGGGAGAAAGATGGGAACTGCGAGAAAGGCAAAGAGCAGCAACAAAACCCCCTATAAGGAGATGGAGACATGAAGTGCATGTCCTAAGAAAAACTTTGGTCCCCTACACTTATTTTGTAAAAATGTAACATTGTGAGATGGTTCCGTACTTGTACGTTGCTCAGAGGGCTGTTTTTTGCCATCTCCCCGATCACGAATGAGAATGTGTACATTTGTATTTCACCTTAAATGTATGTTAAGCTGTTTAAAGACGGGTACTTAAGGTGACACGTGCGTGAGCTGCTCTGATAACTTAAGCGGATGGAATGCAGGGAAGAAACAGATGTGCAGCAGCAGGGACATAACTAGCAGCGGGACACAAACAGCTTTAAAGCGATATCATGGCACGCACGTGCAGGGAAACAGGCAACCAATGACACGCTTTCATGGTCCGCACGTTCAGGGAAACAGGCAACCAATGACAGGCTTCTATGGTCCGTACGTTCAGGGAAACAGGCAACCAATGACAGGCTTTCCTCCCATGTTCACCGGAACATCACTCGGGCTGCGGGCAGTGGACCCCTAAGAAGAGCACTGAAGTTCACCGGGCACCGGAAAATACATTGTTCGAGTATATGCAGGGGGAATGAGTGGACAGAGAGTAATCGTTTGGCCACATCATTAATTGATGAAATGCCAAAATGTCTACTGCTGTTGCCTGCTGCAGCACCTAACAGGTGAACACGCACCCTATGCCACGAGGTCAGGTGGCATCTTCCATATCTCTACATCGAGCAGCTGGTCGGAGTTTGTCTGCTAAAATCCGGAACGGGGTCAGAAATGGGTTGTATTGGATTTGTATTCAAAGCCTATATGTTAGAGGATGAAGTGGCCGGAATTTGTCAATATGCAAAAAAGTACCCTTCTGCCTCGTTCTTTAGTAATTAATTAATTTCAAATAAATAGACATACAAACGCAAACATAGAGCGGCATTGGGCCTGTCCTCTTCATCTATTGGTCTCTTTAAGTGTCATTCACATTTTGCTTCAACTGACAACATAGGGCAATGGTTCTGCCACTGGCTCTCTTAACTTTGAGTGACTGTATATTTCTCATGCACATCTGCCTAGAAAGTAGTTCACTTCAATGTCAGTGCTGTCAGGCCAGTCTCTACTTTCCTTCATGTTTTTTAAATTTTAGTTTTCCAATGTCTAGTATCCCTAACTTTTTTGCAAACGTATGCATGCCACCTTTGGGCGGCAGAATTGTTACTATTAATTTCTTTTACAGCTTTATTGTCTAATGCATATGTTTGCAACAACAACCAAAAAAATCGCATGCATGTCAAGGCCAGACCTATTGCTTTGCCAATGCTTGTTTAATATTACATTTCAGAAAATAATGGCACACCCCAGTCACCTTAAGCAGTCTCCTCCTCCGCTAAGGCAGGGAGGCATCGCCCCACTGCTCAAAAGGAAAAATAAAATGATAATGTATTGTGATTATCATTTTATTTTCCCTATTGAAGTCAGTGGTGGGGTGGGCGGGGCTGGCCAGAGCAGGGGAGGAGTGGTGTGCACTCCCTAAGTGCGCATGAACTGTTTGGCCGGCCTTCTTGGGCCGACCAAACAGTTCATGCGGACTTTGCATGTTCTTACCAGGCTGCAATACACAGCCTGGTGAGGAACATTCACAGGCTTCCTGTTCCAGTCTGACCGCCGATCCACGGTGCTCAGACCAATCACAACGCAGCATTGCAGCGTTGTGAGTTGCTTAGAGGAACCTGTGTACTCAGGTGCTTCATGCTGCCGGCCAGGACAGGAAGATGAAGAGGATGAGGATGGAGGAGAAGCAGCAGCCAGCCGTTAAAGGTAAATCCTTTTCTTTTATTACATTCCTCTCCCCACCCCCACTACACTCGCCCCCATCCAGTAGCAACTGCTACTGACCATAAGGACTAAAGAAGCTGAGGGAAACATCTTTTTTTATTACATATTAAAGCATTGGTGAGTCAACAATGATTTTTTATGCCACGTAGTGCTCATTGTGTGTATTATAAATATTCCATTAAAAATATTCCATAAATTCGAGGAATAGTGCCTCTTGTGTCAAAAAGAAAGCAGCAATGCTGAGTGAAATAACCAAAGTACCATTTTGGAAGTGGTCAATTTAAGACTTCACAGCAAAAGTTCTTTCATTTTAAATATTATTCGAGTTTACAGAATGACACATCAGAGTGCAGAAAAGGTAACTGGAAAGAAATTGACAGGAAAAGATTTACCATTTATTATTAGAGCATGTGAGGGAGAGATGGGGAGTTAGTAAGGGGTCTGAAAAGCAGAAACAGAAACCTCTCTAGCACAAGACAGTCATTAGCACCCTTTGCCTCTGGACGTCAGTGGAGGGGTAAAGTTGCCATGGTCCATAATGCAAGCAATGTAAATTGGCACCCCATCTCTTGGTCTGGTACCATACAACAGCTATCATTGGGGTGCAAGTGTCAAAAGAAGAGTCCTCTGGAAGTCCAAGGGTCTTGACCACTTCCAAGTGACAAGCATTGGCAAAGCCCGTAGGTTTCACTAAAAGTACCAAGGCACGTACACACAGGCCTTCTCAAATGCCATCCATTCACAAATGCTGTTTATCGTATTAAAGCCTGCCCTCTTGACTTTGCCAGTGCTGGGAAACAGTAGCAAGAAATAATTGCTTTCTAGATAGAAAGCATAAAGGGTGATAAATAATTTTGCTGCAGGGCAGATTGATACACCAAATATCCAACAGCATGAGGTAAGAGAGTAATACACTTCCGTGTGGAGTCAAAGCCCACCCTATTTATAGAATAATGAATAGGTATCAATACCATATGCAGAAAGATGCACAGTCAAGCCAGACCTAAAACCTGTTCTAGTTGCACAGGAAGGAAGCTCTTGATACCACCGGAAACGACAACCTGTCATGCAAGCGCTACCAGTGCTCTCAAATTGGCTCCCAACAGTGTTAAGCTGAAAGTATGATCAATTGAAGTGAACCATTGTGGGCAAATGTTGCAACACAACCTTGTTGAACTATAGTTTCCAGGAATCCTAAAACATATGCATACAAATAACAGTCTTGGAATGACTTGGGTTTTCATTTGTAGAAAGCAAAAGAGTCCGGATATGAAATCATGGTTCATCTGATGAGCTTCCTGTTGCTTTCAGTTGCAGGCAGGGTACGTGTTATGTCCATTTTGAAGAGTCTTTAATAGAGAGTTCACATAATGAGTAACAGGTTTCAAATAACCCCAAGTGTCACTTATTCAGCCTGTGATCCTTGACGTTTGTGCTTTATGCTCAATAAAAATAAACTGTTCAATGAGGCTGCAATCATGTTTAAGGTACAATTCCAAGGCAAGATGCCTAATGGGTAGAAAGTAGGATTCCTATTACGGGTGGGCGAAATTAGCATAGTCGCACTACACAAAACGCTAAACGGTAAAAAATCTCAGCGAACACGTGGAATTGCTTGTTCGCGATGCTTTTTTCCTGTTCGCGAATGCTGTTTGCGTGCTCGGGGGGAAATATCTCGCTAACATGCATTTTGAGAACTCGAACAAGCAAAAATTTCCGCGAAGCCACGGAACGCAGAATTGTGGGCAAGAACGCAAAATTACCCAAATTCCTCAAATTGCGCGAGCGGAACACAATTTACCGCCCAGGCCTAATTCCTATATCAGTGCCAAGGAAGGACTACTGAACAAAAACCTGTCCTTCCAGGTCGACATTCACTCATTTGTAATGCCTGTATATTCCGCATTGGAGACTCTGCATCAATAAACTCTTGACAGTACGGCAAGCGTAGCAAGACCAAAACAGTACTATCCAAATGGGCCTGCAGTGAGTAGATACACATTGATCCAGAAGGGGATGCATCCATCATAGTCGAGAATAGTGGTACCACTGCTGGCAGTGGTGGTGGTTGTAGTGCGCAGTCCAGTAAACTAAGGGACAACAGAAACAAACAGAATGTCCAATCGGAGAGGCGGAGTCCTGCAGTCAATCAGAGGGTAGTAAAGTTCTGGAGTCTGATCAGAAGGTGGTAGAAGTTTTTAACGTATGCTCATTCCGTGGAGGGTCTGCAATCTACTTGTGTGGCCAACTTCCCGCTGGCTGCAGCAGGCAGTCTGATTCAACGTGAATGCAACTGTCCAGTCAATTGGTGAAAGATGATTTTCCCCTACAGACGGTATAGGTCAAATCAGTGATGTTATTGATTATCTCCTTAACATGGACCTGAAAGGGACCATAGAGAAGAGGCCTCGTCCTTGTTCATCATGTCCTCACTGGAGGACAGGGCATAGAGCAGTGGTTCCCAAACTTGTGACTCCTGAGGACCCCCATTGAGTCACCACTGTAACCCGGGGACCCCCAAGCAATTTGTAGGATTTAAATTTCAAACATTAAAACAGTAATTAAAAAAAATAAACACACGTGTGCACCAAAAACAAATACTCAAATTACTAAGGATTTTAGGGGCATATTTACAAGTCCCTATCGCCATGGGAACGTCACTTTTTGCGATGTTCCTGTGGCAGTAGGGGCTTCGCCTTATTTACAAGGCAGCGTTAAGCCACTTATTGTGGCTTAACGCTGCCTTATATAAAAGGGCCCCTTTCATGCAATGCTTAGCATGAAAATGGTGGGCAGTGGGAGTTGCAGTGGGCGTTTCACTCAAACACCCATTGATTTTGACGCTGCCCTCTATTTACAAGGTCAGCTAAAATAGAAGACCGCACCAAAATTAAGACCATGAAAAACCTGGTCTTAACTTGGCGAAATGCGGAGGAATGCCTTATTTCTCCTCGTTTTTGCTTTGATTGTTAATGTTCAGGAAGGTGACCCTTTCTGCACACAAACAATCTTTAATAAAAAATGACGTTTTGTAACTTCCATGTGTGCTGCATTAGGCAGCATACAGAGAAGTGACAAAAAGGCATTACAAAATTGTTCATGTGCAGGAAGTGGGAACATAGCAACATCAGGATAATGATAGACTGGGAATAAACATATGTTGCTAACTTTTACCATGCAGTTTGCAAGCAGCTCTTTGATGAAAGTTTATAGGACACTGCTAGATTACGATTGTCCCTTATGAATTGCACAGTGACAAAAGAATCTCTGTGACAAAATCAGTAACCCACTGACCTATGCACATAAAATACTGTTTTTTAAAATGCATTGTACACGTTTTTTGCAGTAGGCATATTAACATGTGTCACATTAGATAAGTCAAAGCTGCCACTGGACAAAACTCTCATCTCTCTCCAGCAGGTACATTAATCACTGGCCTTTTCTTGACACTTTTATAGTTGCTCGAAAACTGCTAATTTTACATGGAACTTTGCAGTGCTTTTAAAACTGCTGCCTGCGGACCCCCTGGGAATGTGCCACGGACCCCTGGGGGTCCTCGGACCCCAGTTTGGGAAACACTGGCATAGAGGGTTCCTATGGCCAGGAAGGGAATGAGAGGAAGAGACGGATAAGATTTAGAGATCACGGCTGGTTGTAGCATGCAAAGGCTCCGGAACTCAGCGATTTAATTAGGGCTCAGGTTTAGTTCCTGTGAATCTTGAGTATTTTCGTTATTTTATGGTACCACCATTCATTTGCTTCTCCCCATGTTTAGCTTGATGCAAATCCATAAAACCCTGTATTTGGCTGTGGAGGGGCACTGAATGCTGCAGCAGGTTGGTACAGACCATTAAGTGAATCTGTGCGGTAATGGCATCCATCTGGATCTTCCGTCCATAGCACTCAACAAGTCCACTAGCTTCTGGAAACTAACACACAGGGTGCAAAATAGAGCCCTGCGAGATGATAAGAAGGTTCAGGGGACACTACAGGTTACAAATGCGCTTGTTTCCAGACTGGGAACCAAAAGCAGCCCGGCAAAAATGCTCAAACCGGCCCAGCTCCCTTCATCTCCTAATACTGCTCTCCCTCCATCCATTCATTCTCTCTATTTCATTCTCGCCTTTCTCTCTACTTCCTCTCGTCGCTTTTTTCTCTACCTACCTTCCCTCCCTCTCATCTCTCTCTTGAAGCCTCCTCGTGTCTGCTGCAGTTAACTTCGGTGAGCTGGGAAAAGTTACAGAGGCACCAGGAGTGGCCATGAGCTTTCAAAACCAGCCTATAATGGACACGGATACTGCCCCTAAGTCCAACACCAACTACTATCTTTTTGAAATTGCCGGTCCCTTATCCTTGTGAGTGAACCTTTGTTTATTCAACATTTCCTGAGGATCACGGAGCTCTGAAATAGGGTGAGGAGTTCACAACACTACTCCCCAGCATGCATTAATGACAGGTATACATTGACATTCTCTAAGAGCCATTGTAAGTGTATCCACTAACTGCTCAGTCGACATCCTTAGGACTACATAAATGCAGCTGTGTTACTAGGTTCGCTGGGGGACATGGGGAGTGTTCCTTCTGCAAACTGTAACTAGGCATTGCTGACATTCTGCACACTGTGGCTAGGCACTGCTGATTCTCTGCACACTGTGGCTAGGCACTGCTGATCTTCTGCACACTTTGGCTAGGCACTACTGACCTGCACACTGCGGCTAGGCACTGCTTATTCTCTGCACACTGTGGCTAGGCACTGCTGATCTTCTGCACACTTTGGCTAGGCACTACTGACCTTCTGCACACTGTGGCTAGGCACTCCTGATTCTCTGCACACTGTGGCTTGGCACTGCTGACCTTCTGCACACTGTGGCTAGGCACTGCTGATTCTCTGCACACTGTGGCTAGGCACTGCTGATCTTCTGCACACTGTGGCTAGGCAGTGTTGATCTGTATATGGTGACAAAGCATTGCTGATCAAGTGACTAGGCATTGCTGATCTTCTGCACACTGTGGCTAGACATCGCCGATCTTCTGTATACTGTGATAAGGTATGCTGATTTTTGAACACTGTTACTAAGCAGCACTGATCTTCAGAAGATCTATATATGGTGACAAAGCATTGCTGATCAAGTGACTAGGCATTGCTGATCTTCTGCATACTGTGGCTAGACATTGCCAATCTTCTGCACACTCTGGCAAGACATTGCTGCTCTCTGTACACCCTGACAAGGCATTGATGATCTTCTGCACACTGTGGCTAGACACTGCTGATCTCTGTATACTGTGACAAGGCATTGCTGATCTCTGTATACTGTGACAAGGCATTGCTGATCTTCTGCACACTGTGGCTAGGCATTGCGGATCTTATGTATACCCTGACAAGACATTGCTGATCTTCTGCACACTGTGGCTAGGCATTGCTGATCTTCTGTATACCCTGACTAGTCATTGCTGATCTTCTGTACGATGTGGCTAGACATTGCTGATCTTCTGTATACTGTGACAAGCATTGCTGATCTTCTGCACACTGTGACAAGGCATTGCTGATCTTCTGCACACTGTGGCTAGACATTGCCAATCTTCTGCACACTCTGGCAAGACATTGCTGATCTCTGTATACCCTGACAAGGCATTACTGATCTTCTGCACACTGTGGCTAGACACTGCTGATCTCTGTATACTGTGACAAGTCATTGCTGATCTTCTGCACACTGTGGCTAAACATTGCCGATCTTCTGCACACTGTGGCTAGACATTGCTGATCTCTGTATACCCTGACAAGGCATTGCTGGTCTTCTGCACACTGTAGCTAGACACTGCTGATCTCTGTATACTGTGACAAGGCATTGCTGATCTTCTGCACACCGTGGCTAGACATTGCCGATCTTCTGTATACTGTGATGAGGCGATGCTGATCTTTTGCACACTGTCACTAAGCAGCACTGATCTTCAGAAGATCTTCTGTATATGGTGACAAAGTATTGCTGATCGTGTGACTAGGCATTGCTGATCTGCTGCATACTGTGGCTAATCATTGCTGATTTTCTGTATATTGTGACTAGGCATTGCTAGCCTTCTGTTGACTGTGAGTAGGCATTGCTGATTTCTGTTTACTGCGACTACGTATTTCTTATCTCCTGCACACTGTGATGAGGCATTGCTGATCTTCTGCACACATTGGCTAGGTGTTGCTGATCTTCTGTATACTGTGACTATAAACTGCTGATCATAGACAATTACTCACTACTTTTGCCTGGAAATCCTAGATGGGTGTACTTAATTTTTTGAAAAAGCATGGTTTATGTCTTCCCGCCCCCTAAACCCTACTGTGGCTGAGCGTGAAAAAAACATTACTGACAACTATTTCTGCGAGCGGTTAGAAGGAATTCTACATTGGCCTCTAATATCTGTTTATATTTTAGAAAGGTTTCAAAACTCTCTAAACACTTCTCAAAACATAATATGCCAACTGTAGGTTTTTGATGATTGTAAGTGACCCTCTGCCCACTGCTACTGCAGACAATAAAGCTGACTCTGTGACAGCATCTGCAACATGATGGCCTTAGTAAAGTTTGCCCTTGGGTAACCTTGCAACATCTGTTCGGCGTCCAAGTCACAATCCAACATCTGCGGCTTTGAAAACTGTCATTCCTCAGATTTCTATTTAGTGCATAAAGGGTTTCGACCGCTTAAAGTACACCCAAACCCTCCCTCGCTCATCCCAACACACAAACAAGACAGCGCTCACAACTGTCTTGGGCTATAATAACTGCTTCAGTAGTCAGAGGACCAGGCCTGGCAGTTCGGGCTGGACTGTTCCATGAGGAGCAGGGTCATGACTGATATGCATATGGCTGTGTCCAAACTAGGGTGGGTTAGTGAGCAGAACGATGATGGATTCAACACAGATCTGTGAAAAGGGGTGAGTGTCTGAAAAGTTTCAGCGCTCTGTCCATCATCTTATTGCTTTTGCTATGTTCGCCCTAGGTGGCCATGGTATGCCCAGTATGGGTCCCTTGCTCACTTTGCCACTGGATTCAAGCTAGCCAGGATGATGAGTGGTGATACCCCGAAACCGGTCATAGGATGCTTGTTTTTGGTCCAGGGAGGACCTGGCCTGGCAGTTCGGGTTGAACTGTTCCCACGAGGAGCAGGGTCATGACTGATATGCATATGGCTGTGTCCAAACTGGGGTAGCTTAGTGAGCAGAAGAACAAAGATGGCTACAGCCCAGATCTGTGACTGGGGGTGTCTGAAAAGTCTCAGCACTCCGTCCATCATCTTATTTTGCTTGCACTGATAGTGTACCACCAAAGTAAAACCAAAGAATCAGTCACCACAGCCTCTCCAGCTGGCCTAATGCTTCATTTGGTTAGCAATTGCATTCATATAGAGCTTCATACCCCTGACGAGGCGCTGAAGCACTTTCGGTGGATGGCTAGCAAGCTCCTCAGCACATTTTGGACCATGTGCCAGAGCTCAATAGGGCGAATGCAGACTTTGATTCTTTGCCCACTTTGGATTAAACATTGTCAATGCATGTACCTGCTTGCCTGATGACGTGTTTACATCACTTAATCTCTTTCTATGTGAAACAATGTACTCAATAGTGCAGACACTGGCAATAAACACAAATCGACTCGTGTCAGACGGTATCTAATGACCAGCAAAATCAAAGTCCTGTAAAATCACTGCATGTTCACGAGACACTGCATCAATAAATGAAAAGTGTGTCTCTCTCAGTCTGACTACATTGACCAGGCTGTGTTCTGCGAGGTTTCTCCGTAAGTCATCAGGTAAGAGAGAGCGAAATTGCATTTTCCTCAATGAATTTATGCAAATTGTCAAGAAAATTGCACATGATGCATTTTGGGGTATCGTAGGTGAAAACTGAATGCACAGGTATTCTTCAAATTTAAAAGTAACTCGACATACCAGCAAGGGAGCAAGGGAACTGGTTCGCAGAGAAAATTTCTTTCCTGACATATTTTATGGTCCAGTTGGACTTCCTGCGAGACATTATCTGCTCGAACGAGTCCTCTGCGGCAAAAAAATGGGAAAAATGTTCACACTGGAATAATCTGCAAAATGTTGCTCAAATTTCATAAGGTGAAATTGTGCGAATTATGTGAGTGTAATGGAAAATTTCACACAGGTCAACTCTTTGGGGAACACGAGAACACAGAGAAGAGTTTTGGGCTGACAAGGGACATAGAATATATCTTATCTTATGCAAAGAGGGGCTCGGTATAGTGGGTTATGCCTCTCAACTTTTTGAGCCACACATTTTCTAGGGTGATCCTATTGAATTCAAAGGGGATGACACATTTTATGGGGGGTGAGGAAGGTTTTTAGGTCGGGCCCACTTCCGTCCCTTGGAGGTTGACGATGAGTCCAAGTAGGGTGACATGCAGTGCATAGCGTTGAACTGATTGCTAATTTTCTTCTTTGAAGCAAGGACCCCCACCAGGGGTGGCGATGGAACCAAAATTATTTCTTGCAAAAATGTTCAGACCTGGCCCAGATTGCAGTGTGTGGGCATAAAGGACAAAATCTACCTTGTACAGGAAGGTTGGGGAGGAGATTCACTCCTGAAAGAAAATTAAAAATAAAAGATGGACTCAAATTCTGCATTTTTCACCACAACTTCTCAAATATAGAGGCTAAAGCATTATAACCTAGAATGGGGAGTTTGGGGTCTACAGAGCTACACCACTGCATTGCGTACAACTATAAAAGCAACCTTCTACACTACAGCCTGCTGAGAATATGTCAGAATTCCTGGGCAGCCAGTCCGGCCCTGGAACCCATGTTGGGATATTACATTCTGACCACTGACTGCGATGGTAACTGAGTCACCAGTCGAGAGAGGCGTGCAAGCACCAAAGGGACAAAAAAAGGAGCAAACTCAATCTGCAACTAGCAACAAAGCAAACAAGTTTTACTAAAGTGCCAAATTGCATAAAGACTTTGCACTGGGGCAAAATGGGGCAAACTTATTTTGTATTACGTTGCTCCTTATGAAATGGAGACTTCAGAAACGTGACTTAACCTTAAAACGAGTCCGACCTTTAACATTTGAAAATGCAAAGCAATTCAGTGTGACTTATATTTTACCCTTTTCTAAGGAAATGAGGAGCAAAGGCCAGAGCGGGGGACCTGGAACTGAGGAACCAGGTTCAAGACAGCCTCGGTCCAACATTCTCTGATTGCGGGCAACTCACTTAATCTCCCAGGGCCTAAAACAACATAATGTACAATGTAATTTGGCGCTATGGAGATGCCACTGGGTCAATTTTGCACTGTATAAGCCTGCAATGAATGAGTAAATAAATAAATATTTAATTTACACAAAGCTTAGGGCAAGACAGGTTTGCTGTATTCCTTATTAAGCAATCAGCAAACATGCTGCCATCTGGATTTCCTCCATTTCTGACCCAGGAGAAAGACTGCGCAATATTTGCAAACCATCTTTTGAAATCTCCCTTGGAAATTTAATGATTTTGTGTTCAGGGACTCGTTCAATCATTTGCAGACATCAGGACAACCATTTACGGAGCTACAATAGCATTCATGTGTTTTAAATATTCGCTGGCCACAAAAAAAGTCCAACATGCCCGCCAATAGTTTGCAATTTAACAGGCCGGCGGCCAAAATTGATTAGGACATGAATGGAGTCTTGAATCTAGTAGGGGAGGAGGCAGTGGGGGGAGGAGGCAGGGGGGGGTCACTTATTCTAATCAGACCACCATGGCCCACTGCTATAACGAACTCCAGACGTGCATTTGCTTGGCATGAGTCAGGCACCTTAGTCTTCCGGTAACATGGCACAGTGGGAAGGCTGAGGACATTCCTGGAAATCTGCAGGTCATGGGTTCAAACCCTGACAGGGGTGTCACTCTTGCAGAGCAAGGCACGGAAGCATAACTTTACCAAACACCATACACACCACCCACGTCAACGGAGATGCATTTCAAGCTGTGGAAATGTACCACCTAGTATTGTAATTACATTATATAGTGCTTCATACCCTTATGCAGGGCACCGAAGTGCATTCTTGGATGCTTGTGCTGAGTACACCAGTTGCAAAAGGAACAGGTGATGGACAGAATGCTGAACAATACAAACATTAACCCCCAGTCACAAAGATCTGGGTTTAATCTAGCTTTCTTTTGCTCACCACGCCACCC
This sequence comes from Triturus cristatus, assembly GCF_964204655.1. Taxonomy (NCBI): domain Eukaryota; kingdom Metazoa; phylum Chordata; class Amphibia; order Caudata; family Salamandridae; genus Triturus; species Triturus cristatus. The sequence goes on from NC_140589.1 coordinate 1,225,036,298, forward strand.
CAGTTTGGACCGAGCCATATGCAAATCAGTCTTGACCCTGCTCCTCGTGGGAACAGCCCAGAACGAGCTGCCAAGCCAGGTCTTCCCTGGACCGGAAACACGTATCCTGGGACCGGTTTTGGTGCATCACCTCTCATCAGCCAGGTTGGCTTGAATCCAGTGGCGCAGTGAGCATGGGACCCAGGTCTGGGCATACCCGTATCATTTAGGGCGACAAAAGCAAAAGGAACAATTGATGGACGGAATGCTGATCAATGCAAACAGTCACCCCCAGTCACAAAGATCTGGGTTAAATCCATCATTCTATTGCTCACCACACCACCCCAGTTTGGGCCAATCACCCTGCAAGTCTCGTGAGTCTGGAGAGAAGATGGATGGCCAGGTGGAGGACAGAGAAAGGACAGAGATTTAACTCATTTTCAGCATCACACTCATCCCTTTGAGTATTAGAAAATGATGTCTAGTTCTGATTACAATGATGAATAAGGGCGGGACCTGCTGGGATGGCCCATATTAAAGTCCTTCAAGATGTCAGCTACCTGTGGCGGATCTCTGCATGTAAAGGATGCTTCTCCTCTTTGGTGCTGATTGCAGATAGCTATGATATGAATTTTAAAATGGACCCCTCACTGGACAGCCGTAAGGTAATCCTTTGTACCAGGTGAAAGAACACAGTTGCAAGTGTGTGCCAGACATATTCCAATTATTTTTGTATGACCCAGTTTCGGACAGTTTAGCATATAATTCAGTATAGTTTGGGATTATGCAGGCTTGATTTATCAAGAAATGCATAGTAAAAGTCAATGTGGTCCCAGACAATAGCCCCCAGCATATGTCTTGCCCAAGGTCCCAAAATCTCTAAGACGACAATGGTGACCAACAATTTTGTTTGGTTGGCACATATCTTTCTGCATTCGATACATCTCCTCTTAGTAATAAGTGAGGAGATTGGTTTAGGAGGGTTGCTTGTGGCTACCTGAGGGCTACTTTTTTTGCTGATTGCAGATTGCCGTGATATTAAATTGAAAATGGACTCCTCAATGGACAGCTGTAAGGTAATCCTTGGTGCTAGGATAAAGAACTCAGTTTTAAGTGTGTGCCACATCCAATGACAGCAATCTGACTCTTACTGTATATGGACTTTACATTCCAGAGTTCCTGGTCTACCCATGCAGGTCTTTCTTGATCAATATCTCCTCGCTCTTAATTGTTTATGTTCAGTTCTATTTATTGAGGTTTTATATTACCAACCATTTTATAATACAGTCATCAATCTTGGAGTAATTTTGTTCAGTTATAGAAGAAGAATACAATCTTTGTTTCGACACAATGCTCAAAGCTATGGTTAGGTATCGGTTTGTGATTTTTGATCTAAGTATAGTGTGTTATTCACTATGCGTATAGTACGATGATGCCTATTGTACGTTTAGGCAAGGCATAAACTGAATTACCCCCAAGTGGAGCCATAACATCAATGATCTTTACTTTCTCCATTTAGATTTTGTAACAGCGATACTATTTTATTCACCAATTAAGTAAACCAAGATTGCTAAAATGAGAAAGAAAAGGACTAGAAAAAGAAAGCGTAGAGATCTGAGGCTGTATGACAAGCAGAGTTGATCGACAATTCCTGATCCTTGGGTCAAGGCCTTTCACTGCAACAGGATGGCTATAATGTGATCCTAGTCACATCCTAATAAGGTTAATCCTTTCAGGGTAGTTTTGCTTGCTGTAAATATGCATCTAGGTTATCCCATAATTTCTTATCATCTAAACACTGAAATGTAGAACCCTTCAAGCACCACACCTGCCAACAAAACACACCCAAGCTCAACAGGAATGTTGTGTTTGTCCGCTGGTCTTTCTTCATGTTCATAAGATGGATTTTGGAGTTATCGCCAACAAGAGCCAGTCCAAGGTCTTGAAGGAGGTAGCTGGCAATCTCATTGGAATCTTGGCTGTTATATACTTAAAGATACGGTTGAGAATCATTTTCACTGCTTTTATTGGGTCCCACCACGTTAATATTGTTATGTATTTTCTCAAGTTATACAGCATGATTTTCATAAGACCTGAATTCAGGCCTGATGTTTGCTTAAAAGATGTGAGTCATACACTTCTTGTTTTCCAGAACACATTGTTCACCGGTAACGCAGCCTCATTCTGGACTTCCCTAGAGCTGTGTTATTTTGTGATGGGGAGCCATGGGCACAATCAGTTGTGTAAGTCACAGGGACGGAATGTGCCTTGTGTTGTACAGTGCACATACATGGAACTTACCATCATACTTTAGATTTAGAGGAGATGCAATATGGCACGGAGGCCTCAAAACTAATGGCCACGTAATTCCGATAGGCCCCCAGTTGCTTGCACCATCAGAATTAGGGAATCTGCAGAAACGCTGTGGATCCATTTGTTTTCACCATTGATTTTGGTGGCTGAAAGCGATCCAAATCTCCAAGTCAAAATTGGGCAAAAAGAAGAAATTACTAGGGTAATAGAACCAGAACTACGGATTCCCTCAGCAATTACTCAATTCTTAGTGGGAACATCAGGGTCCAACTCATACTTGGCTGGATTTGCGCCAGCTTGGACTTTTAGGTCCCTGTTGCCAGTAACTCCAGAGTGAGAGGAGCTACCAGTCCATTTCAAGGGCCACACGTCATGAGGGTCTTAGACAAAAACACATGTTTTTAAGGCGTTCCTAAACATTAGGTTTGAGAATATCTCCCATGAACAGCCCTACTGCAAGAATATTCGAAGCGATGGTCTAAATTGATTTTTTTATTTGGGCACTTTACTGATAACAAGGATATGTCTTACAATATGGGATTGTGCCCATGTTTGGTGACATGGTAAGGCTGTTACCTACAATGACCCTGATAACGCAGCTAGAAAAGTGTTCACGTTAAAACACCACAAAAAAACACAAATCTGACACATTTTGCTACCTCCTCAAATTAGGACAACCAACATACACAAATTAGTAGATCATGGAATTATGCAATCAAATTGTCTTCTCTATTGCAATAGAAGCAACTAATTTGACTATTTTAGCCCCATGCAACCAGACAGGACAGATACTTCCTAAAATGAGGTAAGGCATTAATCCTAGTGATGGTGTCAAATTAGTGCAAGCTGAGGAGGTCGGGCAAGAAGCACTGATGTCTGCACACATCACAGACTGCTATATCTGGTGCCCACAATCTAAAACATTTTTTTTAAATTACAAATCAAGATCTCCAAAGTTACCATACTCTATTCAGTATGTAGCTGAAAACATCAAAAATTGACTTAATTAAAGGTAAAAGTCTTAAGAAACCCTGTTGAAAAGGCAAAAATGGATATATCACAAAAGTATACACCAGTAAGCACTCTGCCATATTTCTTTAATAAAACACCCTTGCAGCCAAAATATTCAAGAAAGTCTTTTGCTTCGATCAAAGGATGATATACTTGGGAAGAGGGTTTTCAAATATTTTCCTAATTCGCCCAATTTTCCATGAACCATCCAAATTATCATTTTATAAAATCTATGAACATATTCACAATTATTAACAAAAATACTTAAGAACACTGAATATATTTCCCAGCATGTTGGACAGAAAGCATTCCAGGACAACACACACGCATTTTTGTGATCCTATGTTGTTGAGATGCACACCTTGGGTAACCCTCGAATACAATATTGATGTTTGCTTCAAAGCATCGTCTTATTCAGCGTTCCAATGCATTTCGGCGTATTACCACACAGACGACAGATTTCCGGGCGAACAAGCACGCCAGCTCACAGCACCGATGTTCCCTGATGAAGGCGTTACGCCGAAATGCATTGGAACGCTGAATAAGATGATGCTTTGAAGAAAACATCAATATTGCATTTTGGGAAATGAAGTTCTTTTCTTAATAACTAAGATATGATTGTGAAAATAAAAACAATCTTGAACATTCAGCAAACGATTGAGTAACACATTTACTTACAACCAAGTGAAAAGCTAATTCAGCTACAGACCAGGGCCCAGGGAGACACCCCACGTGGGTGGGGTTGCTACATATTTTGATACTTCAACACTCCTAAGCAGGGAGTGATACCCAGGAGCACGGCACAGACTAGGATCTTGCATGCAACCACGCAGTGCACAATTGACCCTTAAGTGATCTATTTAACCCTCGAATACAACAATACCAGAGTGGAACTAACAGAGTAATGGACTTGCTTTCAGCTAAGGTTGTTTGAGCAGCCCCAGGACACACAGCCTCTGAAAGAGTACACAATGCACAAATGCAAATCTTTCTCAAAATTCTTTGAACAGATCATGGGGACAGTAGTCACAGCAAAAAGTCAAGAAAATGTTTCCTTCAGGAATTTGTTTAAAACAAGTATAATACCCTAACAACATCTAAATATGAGGTTTGGAAATGATCAGTTTAACGCCAGATGGTGTTAACAGCGGTTAATGCCTAGCAGAGAGAGATATGGTTTAAGAAACAGATACCATGGGGTGCTGTGTTTTACATAAGTTCTTTGCAGGTTTTAGAGTGTTTGTTACATCAAAATAAATTACAAGCATCGTCTGCAAATTATTAGGGTAAATTTATTTTAAATGAAAGTATGTCAACTTCTAAGGCGTTAATAATTAAAGAGGAATGTATCTAACAGAGTAGACTCTTTGCCACCCGTTTAGACAGCAGTGAGAAGTGGGCTGTTGACGAGCATTTGTGGGTGGCTCATTCTCTTGACTGATACACTGCATGGTGCACACAACAACATCTGTGACACATCTCCGTCTATGTGCAAGGAGTATCATTAGGGACATTGCCCATATCCACCTAGTTCAAGGCCATCAGTAGCATCATGGCGCACATATATATGACTTGTTTTCAGGCCGGCTTGTCTTGGTAGATGCGAAGTGAAGTGGAGCGAAACTGGTTGAAGCCTCACCTAGACTCGATGGTCCGTGCCTTTTTAAACAGTACCTTAGACTCCCATACTTAGGGATTTTTTCAAAACGTTATTTGATAAGACCGTAGTTTCTTTAAATAATCCAAGATAAACAGTTTCTTGTCCCTGCTACCTTAGTTTATTGAATGACCATGTTGCCAGTTGACCGCATTGCAGCCTTTTTTGAGTCACTGGGTTGTGAAACCCTGCAATTCAATCTACTTACCCTTGGAGTGCTGCAAAAAAATTCAAATAGTGCAGAAGACAATATCTCAGATGCTGGAAAGGGGTTTTAGATGCATTCATTGCACTGGCATTGAATGCAACAACTAAGGCCTTTCATTGAAGTTCTAGGCGCACCATCAGGTGACCACGATGCCTCCTGAAGTTTTGTTCTGTAATGGACCGTGACCGCTGTATATTCGATTGATTCCGTGCATAAATGACATTGACTGTATTTTTGTGGCGCAGTCCTTTCTAGCCCATTAGAGCAGAGGAACTTCGCCCCACTAGCTAAAATGACCCCAAAGATGAAAACTAAAATGGTCATATAGTTAATTTATTACCATTTTATTTTTCATCAACCCGTCCTGAACCGAGTGTCAGAATGGGGTGGGGCATGCTGAGTGACAGCAGCAGTGAGGAGCAGTGGCTGTGTCGGCACCTAAGTTTAAAGTGCGCTTAGTGCGCATATCTCTTTGGCTGGCTGTCTTGCGACAGCCAGCCAGACATTGAAAGTTAAAACTTCTCAACCCAGCTGGACAGCTGGGTTGAGGGCAAGCACAGGCCTCTGGTGCCCTTGGGAGTGCTGAGAGGCTGCTTCCTCCAATCCTGGTGCTTCTCTCATGCTGGTTAAGAGCATGAGAGCAGAGCAAGGACTGGTTAAGGGAGTTGGCTGAGGCCAGTGCTGGAGCCTGATCGAGAGATGTCCGGAGGGAGGAGGACGTGTCGTTGTGCAGCATTCAAGGGAAAGGCTTTTTATTTTATTGTATTTTATAACTAGTTGCATGTAGCGCAAGTGTATGCACCCACCCATTTGCCTGCCTCACCACTCTCGGAGTTGCCAGCCGCCACTATAAAATAGCTAAAGCAGTCTCAAGGACCAGACTTAATAAATCGAGTGATTTAAAAATATGCACACAGCTGTCCTCAAGGACTGATAATTCAAGTTAGCACACTTGAGACAGTCCTTGCCCAGAACCTGGGATTTTTTGTGGGAAATTCCTGCTTGCCACAAGCTTTTGAAGGCTCCCCATAGCCAGGCCTTATTAAAGGGCCGCAGTCCTCACTCACCCTGAGCCACACCGTCCACACTCCTGTGCTGCACTAGCTGCAAAAAACCATGGACTGCACATGTAAATGTCCACATGTCGCACGAAAAACCCCTTTGAGCAAGAGGACATTCCTGAAAATAAATCGGGCCTTATTCATAGAACTAACTTAAGACAAAATCCTAAACTTACTACCATTTTGGTATTCACAGAAGGTACTTACTCATTTCTGTATACACAGAAGTTAGGAGTTCTAACTTTAGGACTCCTAAATGCCTTCTGTGAATACCGAAAGTCTTAAAGTTAGGATTTTTCTCAGTTTAGGAGTAGTAAAGTTAGGACTCCTAACTTTAGGACTCCTAAACTGAGAAGAGGGGAGAGGAGTTGGCCTAACGGCTAGGGCGCTCAACCTCGGACCTGGGGAACTGGGCTCGAGCCTCGGTAATGTCGCTGAACACTCCTGTGATTCTGGGCAAATCACTTAATCTCCCCGTGCCTAACAAAAATTAATGTGTGCCCTCATGTAACATAACTGGTGCTATGTAAAGCGCTCTGATAACTGATTGGATACGGGTCAAGTTCGCGCTATATAAAACTCTGCAAAAAAAAAAAAGTGCCTTCTGTGAATACCAAAATGGTAGTTAAGTTTAGGATTTTGTCTTAAGTTAGTTCTGTGAATCGGGCCCATCGTGTTTACTAACTAGTCAAATGCAACTATAGTGCCCGAGCATTCATCAACTGAGTAACTTAATGTGGGCTAACAAAGCAACTCTGTCACTTTCAGCCAACGCTGGCGTGGCTAAAACAGATCAATAAACTGCTCTGAAATGCGCATGGGACCAGATGAAGAGGCATTTTATTTTTGTCTAGTTTTGAAGCGGGTCCATTTCAGTCATCTGACTCGTTCTGCTCTTGTTATGTGGTTCACTTCAGCTTTACCCCCAACAGGCCTTGAAAGGACGTCATGTGCCCATGCTGCACTAACAATCAGAGCGATTCTTCCCTGGGCGTGGGACGCGGGAACTGGAAGAAGCCGCATATGCACTGGTGCCATATCTGGGCCTCTTCAGTCTTCATAGCTGGAAAGGGACAGGTGGTCGCTTATGCAGGGCCACCAGAATTATGCGGCAATGAAGGAATACATTATGTGGAAATGTTGACTGAACTATATAGAAACTAAACGCAAAATGTATGAAATAAAGTGGCCCATTCTATGACTATTATTTTGCTGATATGTCCTTTTAATTGACATTAATACAGTGTGAGTAGATTTTTCACTGCATTGGTCTAATACCGGAACTGGCAACTAAAAGGTAAATTAGTCAACATTTGCAATGGGTCTGCTATGATGCAGCACGACTGTGGCACTCTCTTAGTAACTTCTGATCTGTTACAGCTAGAAAAAATGTTTTACTCAGCAAATTATTTGGTATATGGGAAAATATTTGTGATATGCCGTGCAAAAACTTCTTAGACACAGTGTCATTATTCTTTTGCCCTTACCTATGAGCGAAATATAGAATAATGACTAGTCATGGAAAAGTAGCTGGACACAGCCGCGGACCGATATTGACATTAATGTGTTGGTAACGGAAGTAGGGGTACAGAGGTGCTGAAGCACCCCCAAATGACCATGCACGAGTTCCCTTGGTGAATAAGCAATAAAGAGGCCTTTACATTTTGTTCTTAACTTGTCACATTTGCCATGCTTCAAAGACGGGTCAAATGATCAGACTATGGCTACTGACAAGTTGTGCTAATTCTTTTAATATGGACGTTTGTGTTTACTTTTATTTATCTGACTGCAGAGAGAGAAAAATGTGTAAAGTGAACTATCTGACAATCTTGCTGGGGTACAGGGAGTGAGAAAGGAAAAGTTCTATGATATAATTTTTTCTAACACACAACTACATTAACCTGTTGCATGCTCATGACGAGCTCAGCTCGTCATGAGTCACAGTGGAGCTGTGCTCATGACGAGCTGAGCTCGTCATAACGGCCGCGGCCCGCCCACGCGCGATTAATTCCCCGCCTGTGCGGGAGAATTCATCAGTGGGTGGGTTTGTGACGAGCTCAGCTCGTCATAAGCACAGCTCCACTGTGAGTCATGACGAGCTCAGCTCGTCACGAGCACAGCGCTGCCGTGGCCCCCCCCCACGCCACGGGGGAATTACCCCCGCAGGCAAGGGGTTAAATGGTTAAATACATGTAATCGAACTGTACGAATATTTCAGAATACATGAGCACTCAAGAAAGTGCAAATGAAGCACAGATTCTGGAAATCTGAAATGTGATGGAAATAAAGATTTTAATACAATCAAAACAAATTAATACACTGCGCAAATTAAGTATTTGCGAAAGCTTTATTTCTACACATTATCATTTGTGTGCTATATGGTTTTATCTGAACGTTAACTGTATGTTAGTAAAACATTTAGCAGCCATTTCCATGGAAAATCTGCTGTATGTAAATGACCGTGCCACCACACTAAGCTTCAGTATTATATTTGTGACGCGGTGCTCCAAAATGCACCACCAGCTACATTTTAACCCCTTATCAATCTGTTGCTGAAAATGTTTGTAGATTGTTGTTTGTGTGACACTTGGATTGTTTACAATCACTGTGACTTCAGTGATGTGACATTGATAGCAGCATAACCACTGTGAAATCTTTTCCAGCACCACTGGTCGGGAATCCCTTAAGGATAAATGCAGAGTACCCATCGGTTTATCATTGGTCTTGAAAAGCACAAACCCTGAAATACTCCTTCCCTTAGCAGACGAAGCATACTGCATAAAAGCACAAGCGCAGCGGAAGAAAAGAATGCGTTGAGTTCTGCCTGAATGCTGCAGGCTAATCTTTCGTTTGAGCGAATAACATAAAGGGACTTGGATCCGGACAAAGAGCGGGATCAGAAGAGACAGTGAGCTCAAGTGCTTCAGTCAAACAGTATCTCTTGCTAGAGAAGAAGAAGGAAGGGATACTGCCAGGTGGCGGTGCCACGCCGAGCGTTACGTGACAACCATCTAGTCCCAAGGCAGCAGCGGACTGGCGAGCCACAGATGATCAAAGAAATTATCATTCGTCTCGATTTGATGAGCCAGTTGGAGTGAAGTCCTTACCCAACAGAGAACACCACGACGGTGGAGAACCTGATGGCAGCTGGACGGCTGTTCCCTAGAAAGAGGCAGGGCAAGGGTGCAGCCGGAATGCTTTCTGCCAATGATGGAGGCATTTGAGTTCCAACAGTGACATCTCTATCAAGCGTGTTAGTAAGGACAACAATTCAATCGCTTATAGATCAGTGTGAACTACAAAGCTTAGGAAATGTAATATCAGACAATATGCATACGGCGACGGCCATGGTGCAGGCCCTTCGTCAGAGATGGTTAACGAGAGAGGCCAAAGGTAGGGGCAATCGAAACATTATAGAGGAGGACAGCAATGGGTGAGCGTAGAGTGTGTACATTGCAGCGGCTACTCCAGCTCATTCTTATGGGTGTTCGCTCAGCAGGCTTCAGAAGTTGAACTTCCTCTCTTTACACTGGATGGCTCATGAATTAACCTGGCATAGAACTTTGTTTGTTCACTTTGTTCTCCAAGAATAATATTCAGAGGAATAGCTGTCCTGAGAGTAGGCTGAAATGATATTTTGTATACATCCATTATATCCAGAGCGGATTCTTTTTGAGTAATTGTGTTAATGACTCTGTATCACTTACGCGTGAGTCATAGCAGCTACATTCCAGTATGGTTCTGATAGAGCAGTGGAACACAGAGATCATCTGTCTGTTCATACACAAAATACTGGGGTACAGGCTTGGCGAGGAGGGAAAACGAACTAATTGAAGAAGTCTCAAACTCACAAAAAGTTGGGATTGTCAATATCACAAACATGGCGCCGGAATAGTTTTCTGCACCCCACTTCACAAGTGGTAACTTGCATAAGCAAAAAGAATATGAAGCCCTAATGTCTCCTTAATTTTCAAAGGAATCATAGATTAGTACTTGTGCAGAGACATGTTCGCTGATTGGGGGTATTTCAGGGACAATTCATTCTTATATCCCTGGAGTCATGGATACGGTCATAGCTACCCGCCATCCCAGAAATCAAGCATGGCAATTCAACTAAATCTGTTTTCAACTAGTCTGGACATACATGTTGTGAAACACCAGACCCAAGCGTGCAAAGCGATGTTAAAATTACAAACACACCAGAGCTGGCAAATGACACCATGCACTATGTCTAAAATCAAGCAAGATGGAGTGTTGTGCCACACTTTGTCCGACACATTTCCCTCTTGCCCATTAAATAAGAATAACCTCCAGTTCATTCAAAATGTGGCCGCCAAATTGGCTCGTAGTCTTGGTGCGCTTCACCCGCTGCTGCATTGGACACATTGCACTGCCTCCCATTGGCAAAGGGGATTGTTTTCAAATTTTCTTTGTCAGGTCCACAGAGACTTTTATGTTACGGGTCCAATACACCTTATCAATATGTTGAGATACTATGCTCCTGGCTGCCCTCTTCGGCCCACGAATGCCCCTTTCTTTCGATTCCTAGCTTTGGTGTGGTGGGAGGGCCTTTTCGGTCTCGGCAGCCGAATTGTGGCTCACTCTTCTGGTATCTTTATGCAGAACTTGTTGCCCTTCGAGAAAATCTTGAAGACCTAGCTCAATGCTCAGTAACATTTATCCTCTATCTTCTGTTGACCTTTTTTCCCTCAGTTCTAGGACACCTGTAAGGTAGCAGTGTACTTAGTAAAATTCTAACATATCATATCACTTAGGACATCTTCTTAGCTGACCTGGCTGTTTCTTTTTCTCTTCCACAGGTTTACAAACTGCTTTCTGATTTATCACGCCTTCCACAGTTCCACATCTTGATATCACAGTCCAAGGCTGATCTCTCTCCGGCCTTTTCAGTTACTAAAAATAGGAAACTGCCTATTCTTCACTTGAATACTGTGATGCACTTGACAATTGCATCTGTAATAGGTAATCAGGAGCTTAAGGTATCGGGGTTTACTGGAATACCCTGACAGGGGGACAGTACTGCCGTCACCACAGTTTATTTCAAGTTTTTAAGACAACCGAAAAATGAGAATTGTAATTGCAGTATGTTTGTGCACTCAATGAGTCGTGTAAACAAATATTTTGCTGATATTTACTCTTTTGGCACTCCTGACTTACTCCTACACCCCAGGTATGAGTCAGAAGAACTAGATGAGTAAGTCAAATCAACTCATAAGAAAAGGCCTTATTTAGAGATTTGTGGGTCGGAAACTCTGACAAGATGTGACAGATATCCCATCCGCTGTATTGTAAGTAAGGCTCCCTGTTTTACGTCTTTACTGATTTTTACAGATAAATACAGACAGAAAACCATTTATTTTCCTGTCTGTATTTACTTTTAAATGTGGATAAAAACTGAATTTTGGTTGTTTTTGAGTGATTCTAAATGCTGTCAATCATGACTGCCAGGACAATAGCTGTGCAAATTGACAGGTAAGGGGATTAAAAAAATATAGAGATTTTAGTTAAGAGCTTAAACAGCAGTAGATGTTCTCAACCGTGACACTAAAATTTACATATTTTTTTACAAGTGCATATTTTAACATCTGAGTGTGTATACATAATTGAAACCTGACAGGTGCTCAGGCACGAGTGCACATTAACTGGTTAAATAAATGGAGAAATATACACATTTCAGCTACATTTTTTCACAAAACCTAAATAAATAAATATGGATATATACAGGTAAAATTAGCAAAAAACTAAATATGGATAAATAAAGATGGAATGATAAAAATATAAATGCCATAAAACTGGGAGCCCTAATTATACGTGCCTTAGGCTGCAATGCAGTTGTGATAGGATGAAGAGGATATTCTGCCACATTTGTGATGGAGTATCCCATCCCCCAAACTCTAAATATGGCAAAATATCTTTGTGAATTGAGTCAAAAGCTTTTTTTTATTTGAACTTATGTGTGACCAATCAGTTTAACAGCAACTACTTCCTCTTTCTCACAACCCATCTCTTGGGGTCCATTTATAGTGTCTGCTTCAATCACTGTATTCAAGCCTGTGAGTTAACAAGGTAATATCACTCTACAACTTTCTTAGAAGGGCAAATCTAATATGGCCTCTCTCTTATGCAATGCGGGTCTGACAGATCACTACAGCTTTTCTAGTTAACCCCAGGCTTCCCAGTGCTTCTTTTAACTAGTAAGCTCCCAGAAATGTACATAACCAAATGTAATAACTGGAAAATCAATAAAATGACAAATACATTAAGTTGTAGAAAATTATGTGAACTCTTTGTGCAAAAACAAATGCACAGAGCTATTGTGAAATGCACATTCAAAGTTGAAATTGTTATGCATATTTATCAAAAATCGTCGATTTTTTGGTCTCGCCGAAATCAATCAGCCAACTAAACCAGTCTAACTTTTCCCACCCTCTAATTGTATACTACATCTACCTTGGAGTCAGTGATGAAAGTTGTGAATAAATGTAGTGGCTGGGCCTGATGTCAACAGTTTTACGAAAGTGCTTGGAGGTAGCCTGGGCTGTGATCCTGGCTTATGACACCAAAGTTATGGAACTACATGAGACTACCTAATTTTTTCAACTATTTTACAAGCTCCCTTAAAATCGTAGTGTTGAACTAGTATATCATGGTGGAGATATCGACCAGCAAAAGAAATTGCATCTATGATATCGACTACCAACTTATCTTCAAGGTAATTAGATGTAGAGTTAAGAATAGTAAATCTATACTTCCCTCTATATCAATCAATGAATCAGGGGTGTGTAAAGTGAGGCTACTCACTCATGAGGGTCTCAAGGTGCTGGGGGGGAGGGGCTGCAGATCTGTCTGGTCTTTGGGTTAATTCGAATAGCCAGGTCTTGAGGTCCTTCCTGAATTGGGACAGCAATGGGGATTGCCTGAGGTGGAGCGGCATGGTGTTTCAAGTCTTGGCGGCGAGGTTTGAGAAGGATCTTCCTCCGGTTCTGTTCCTGCGGATCCATGGGATGGTGGCCAGTGAAAGTTGTGTGGAGCGAAGGGGTCTGTTGGTTGCATGAAATGATAGGCGGTGGTTCAGGTATGCTGGTCTGGCGTTGTGGAGGGCCTTGTACGCGTGGGGGAGGAGTTTTAAGGTTATTCTTTTGTTAACTGGGAGCCAGTGGAGTTCACGCAGGTGTTGTGCGATGTGACTGCGGCGAGATATGTTTAGGACCAGTCTAGCTGCGGCATTTTGAATGTTCTGGAGCTTCCGGAGGAGTTTTAGGGTGACGCCGGTTTAGAGTGCATAAAGTGGGTTGCCTATATAGGATTCCCCTGATGACACAGTGGTAGTCGATATTGTGGATGCAATATTTCTGCACGCAATATTTTGACCACTATATTGTGACATAGACCCAAAATGCTATCTTCTCGAAAAACTCTTTATTTGCCCACTAACGAGCTTTTGTCACTCCGACATTACACGAGAAACTCGAATTACTGAATCTGATTCTGAAACTACACTTGAACCTGTAAGATAATTTATATTCTCAGTTGATTCAAAGATATTTAATGGGGGGAAATTCTAGCTCTGGGAATGCCTTTTAGAGAATCAGGAATATGGCATTAGTTGAACCTGCGGTAACCCTTCCTCTTCTCCTGCAACTATGCATGTGAAGTATTTCCCAATGATTCTTAGTAGTTCTCAAACACTGTCATTTAATGTATTTCGAAATGCCTATAATTCTTGTGCCCTGACGTCCCTTGTGGTTTTGTTTGCCCAGTGTAGTTTCTATCACAAATAAAGAAATACAATTCACAAGTCAATAGAACAGAAATGTGCTGCTCGCTATGGAACTACAAAGTCAAACAATTAAACGATAAATGGTTTGGCTAATTCGCATACTAAATTAAATGCAATTGACCCATCAAGGCCTAGAGAATAATGCACAGGAATAAACGAGGACTTGTTCACTTTTCTAAAATAGCCGCAGTAATAGGAGTGGGGAGAGGGGTTGGCTAGGTCACTCGACCTCATACCTGGGGAACTGGTTTTGAGTGGGAGAGGGGTTAGGTCGCTGGACCTCGGATCTGGGGAATTGGGTTCGAGTCTCGGCAATGACGCCAAAACATCCTGTGATTCTGGGCAAATCATCCTGTGATTCTGGGCAAATCACTTAATCTCCCGGTGCCTAACAAAACAAGCATTGGCATAGCCAATAGGTCTCGCCTTTGGGACCTTAGAAGTGTTTAGCACTGCAACAGTTGCATAACTAAACACTTATAAGGTCCCAAAAGCGAGACCTATTGGCTATGCCAATGCTTGTTTTAACTGTTGCAATCTATTGAAGCCTCACGGAGAACATCACAGCGGCTCTGCGGCCGCGAAAGTGATAGCGATCGCGATCAAACATCAAAGTGGCCATGCGGCCGCGAAAGTGTAAGTAATAGCGGTAAAACGCGATGCGCGCGCCCGCGCACATGCACTGTAGGCCTAGGCTGGCCTGGTAGCACTTTTTGGACCCCTCACAAAATGTCTCGCCAGACCAGCGCATGCGCTGGGTCAGGCGAGACCTAAAAATAATGTGTGTCCTCATGTAACGTAACTGGTGCTATGTAAAGTGCTCTGATACCTGATTGGATTCGGGTCAAGTTCGCGCTATATAAAACTCTGCAAAAAATAAAATATATTTATAGTAAGTAGCGCCTGCCTGCGGGTGCCTCTCGGTGATGTCTCTCACCATTTACGGCAAAGCAGCAGCTGTTCAGGCTCCTCAGTGACGCACTTCCTTGGTTCTCACACCACAATTACAGTTATTATTGCATTTTTGAAGGGCCAGTTCCCCTGTGGGGAGTTTTCTGCTTGTTTTACAAGTAGTAAAAAAATCATACCAACTTTGGGTACGGAGCGCGAAGTGCATGGGGCCGAGGGAAGGGGTGTTCGCACACCATATTTTGGGACATTTTTTACCACAGCGGCCTACTTCAGAACAAGGCCCCACCCTACCTGTATCAATTATTTACTCTTACCCACTCTGATCTCCCAGTCGTTTCCCTCCTTCTCCCTGTTCATCCTGTTTCACCACTCTCTTTCCCTGCCTCGCTGCTCAGTGGGTTAAGTCTATGCTGCTGACATGGAAGCCACAAATACAAACCATTTCAAGGGCAACTCAATTCAAGAAGCTTTATTCGAGAATTTCTCATAAAAGCAGTACACACAATCATAATTTTTTTTAAACATTATTAAAATCATACATCATAAAATGTGCAGACAATCAAAATTCGAAAAGATCGATTTAAGCACAATGCATTAGCACAGTAACCAATATTACGTTCTTTTAATTAAATAGCTACTAAACAATGACACTCTGCCTAATGGACCATGCCCACCCCAAAAAGTTAGCGGTTGCTACAGTCAATTGGAGACAGGAGCTAGTGCAAATGATTCTCATAGCTACAGAGCTGCTGGGAGCACCTAAATTTTTACAGGCCGGTGCTAACCAAATACGCCGAAGGCCAACTCAACTTTTCGTCGTTACACTGTAGAAAAATTGGCAAACGTCGACAATACCACCTAATTTTGCAGTGCTTAGAAACACCAAACACAAGCATTAAGCGCAATAAATTAGCTTTAAATCAGCAGTCTCAGAGTAGATGAACAAGCACATAGAATAAGGATTTTCTAAAATAATAGATATATGCAAGTCTACCATGCAAGGACGGATTCCCTTCTGCGTTCCACCGAAAGGCAGTATCAAGAGCTATGGACAGGTTTTTACATATTCCCTTTTTAACCTTCATCTTTTGTCTCCTGCTAAAAAACGCATGGTTTCCCCCCCCCCGTTTTGGGGGGGGGGAATTTTGTATAGCACTAACTCCACCCGAAGCCAGGTATCAGTGCGCTTTACATGTGCCCCAGTTGGGTTATTAGGCGCGGTGAGAATAAGTAATTTGCACAGAATCACAGGATGTTGAGTTTATCTGCCGAGACTCGAACCCGGTTTCCCAGCTTTGAAGTAGACCGCTGTAGCCCTTAGGCCACATTCTCTCCCCAAGAGTGATCCCAAGGGGTTCTCTTTTGTTCAATGAAACAGCAGCAGCAGTTTTCTATAACACAGACTCGCGCGCGCAGGAAGTCAATCTCAAAACCAGAATTCTTTGCTTTGAAAGTAGATGAGTGAGAAGACTCTTCGCTTGTTTGGCGCGAGGCGTTTATTTCCTGCTGCGCGTGGCCCAGGCCTTCTCTTCTCGTGACTTGGTACGGTCCTGTTTCACAGGGGTGAACTGATTCGTGATCACACATGACGGGAAACACGAACAATTAATGATAACTAGTGACGTATTTTGCATTTTTTTTTAATAGCTCGAACCTGACTGCCCCAAGGGCATTAAACCGATTTACAACATAACCAAACTATATTACACATTTTTTATTAGGAACGGGGAGATTAAGAGATTTTTTCCGGAATCGCCGGATGTTAGTCTGAGGCCAGTATTCAAACCTCAAGTGCCAAAGTCGGCAGCTCTGGTCAGTAGGCCACAATCCTCTCAAGTTTGTAGCTGGAGGTCTTAAATGGTTATTTAAACATTGGAAAGTTAAGAGCACCAATACAGGCAATAGAGCGGCTCAGGGCCAATAACAGCTGGTAAAGACCCTCTGCTCCAATATTCCATTACTCCCCTGTTTCTCCCTTTTTCATTTAGGACAGTCTACCTTCAGATCGCAGAATGTTCTAATAGCCTAATAATCCGTCTGCCTAGGGCTATATTTGTTGTAAGTGCTTTAAGTGGGCTGGGTCCTGCCGGAGCTCAGTACCAGCAGTTCTAAAAAGCAGCTGCTGAGACGGGTCCCTATCGGGCTCTCAATTTTTGCCCTCAGTGGTCCCACCCTCCACTGGTTTCACTGCCTTTGATGTAACTTCAAAGAGACTCGGTATAGTTCTTTCACTCTCATCATTTCAAAACTGAATCATTTTCAGTGTTCTATACAATGAAGCCACAGATGTTGCTTATTTATCTAAGGCAACTAACAACCACTGACAAAGCCAATAGTTCTGGCTTGTTGTAGGTGTAATGTTGCTTGTTGTGTTATATATCTGAATGCAATGACAGCAGCAGCAAAATACCAGTCAGTGTGACACTATGCTAAGCGCAGATTTTTAGCTTAAGTGTTTTTAAGCCATGCCCCTAATTACATTGGCCACTCCCATTTGAGAGACCCCCCCCCCAAGCTTTTTTCATTCCATGTAAAGCCTTGCTTGTTGTTAAAGGCTAACTCCTAATCAGGGACGAACTGGCCGGTGGGCTGCCAGGGTGGGGGCCGGTTTTAGACCCCTGGAAAGCTGTTTTTGTTACCGGGGGCCGGTTGTGCAGCGTTGGCCACCCAGCAACAAAAACGGCACAAACCTTTTCTTTCCGCTAGCCCAGCAATCCCACAACACCCCCACCCCCTGAGGGCCAGCCAAGCTCTTTGCCAGGGCCAGGTTTGGTTCCCAGTCCGGCCCTGCCCCTAATTAAAGGCCCTCAGGCCAGTAACTTGGGTTGAGGACTTTTAACAACTGCTATTTTCTTTGGTAGCGGGCTATAATATCATAAATCAGTGTTACTAAATATACTGAGTAATAAAAACATTATTTTGTATCCAGTGCACAAATAATATTCTTGAGGATTACAATGATAGAAAGGGAAAATGATTTAAAATATGGCATACCACTCACGGGTGAGCTGCCAAAGTGTGCCTCTAACCAGTGGGAGCCGTTTCCCTAAAAATGTGAAAGTGAAGAATGCTTCTGAAGGAACCCCATTAGTACACCTCTATGGCTCTGGTATGGCCATTTTCACTGGTAGTGTAACCATTCAGAAATGCCTGTGTTTTGAAGTCTACTTTGACTCCACTATCTATGATTGGTTGATCTCATAAAGTGATTACCTACTGGATATCAACACTGCTGTGGTTTCTATTGACTCTTTTTACACTGCCCATGCTGTCCTACGTCCAGGGCTTTACGTGGCATGCAAAAACTAGGGAGTCTCGCAAAGGGGCGTGGCCAATTTAATTTGGGGCGTTGCTTAAAACACATAAACTAAAAAATCTGTGCTTAGCATAGTGTGCCGCCGGACTTTTATTTTGCTGTTTCTGTCATTGCATCCAGATATACAATAAAAACAAGTAACATCACACCTACAACAAGTCAGCATTATTGGCTTTGTCAATGGTTTTTAGTTGCATACGATAAATAAGCAGTAACTATGGCTTGTATATAATAGTGAAAAAGCTTCCACTTAAAGCCCTGGTGACCCCACGATAAAGTTGCTGCTCCTGAGTTTCAAAAAGAGAAGGGAAATCCGGGGAGAAAATAACTCTTTTTAAAGGATTTCCCTTCCCCTACAACGCTCACCTGGCATGACGGAGAGAAAATGACTCTCTTTAGAGGATTTCTCTTCCCCTACAACTCTCACCTGGCATGACATCATGCCGTAACTTCTCCACTAGTGAGAAGCGAGCAGTGTGAGCAGCGCATATCGGCGTGCCTGCTGTCACTGCAGTCCGGAAAAAAACGGACCGCCTGTGTCAGGGCACAAAACAGAGCCCGATAGAGACCCGTTTCAAACCCTCCTTTAAAAAACCGCCGGTGCTCAGACCCGGTGAGACCCGGCCCACTTAAAGCCCTGCCTACGCCGTCATCTTCTTTCCAAAAATTCCTCCCTCTCTGTGCGGGAGTCCTAATAATGCCCACCCTTTTTCACCTCGGTCGTTGAGCATTCCCTTTGCGTACTCTCGCGAAGGAGGGAAAAACATCAGTCCACACACAACTCCAGGTCAAATTGTAGGCTGAAACTGTGCCAACTCAACAGCACATTCAACTCAGAGGATAGTCATAACTATCACTAAATCAACAGAAAACACAATAAGAAACAACCACTGGCACTGTCAAACCCAGCATATGTCTCTAAACCATACTGTTGACTAAGCTTTTGCAACCACAACAGCACATCCGTATCAGGTTATATTCACAAAAAAATCTTCTGCCTATAACACACTTAAGACACAACCAGTGCTTAATTTGTGAAAAAATAAGTACCAGGGCCCGCGTCAGAAGGCCACTGCAGCTTGTCCCACTCATTGTTCCAGCTAGCACAGCCAATACCAACACAACTACTAACATCCCACTCCTGTAAGTGTGACAATTCAGACTGATCCAGGCCCCCAAAGCTATAAGAATGGCTTGGGTAGCAGTTATTAGGCATTTATAATTCAAGTTGAATTAATTAACAACTGTTGGTGTGCTCATCTCTAAATTAAACAAACAACGCTACCCTGTGGCAGACTGTCATAAGTGCAGGTGTTGACAAGAGCTGGTCTGAGCACCGGAAACCACCTGCTCAAATTAAGCACTGGACACAACCCGTAGCACCATCATCACACGTAACATGGCTCCAAACCACACAGCTTGATAAAGACAGCCACCTCAAGAGTACTTCAATATAACATTTTACTCCAATTAGGCAAAACCACTAGCACGATCAACTCCATAGCAAGAATCCATGCCAATCGCATGAGTACAGATTTCCAACCTCAATAGCACATCGTTCATCCCAACAAATCAAATATCATTAATCCAGGTGGAATTAACTTAAACACACCACACCTAGAGTCACATACCATACACCAACGCCAAGTAACTATGTCTCCAAACTTAAAACAGACGCCAATTGCTGAGCAATGCAGAATCATGCAGTGGAGCAGAATGAAACAACCTGCAGAGTACTTTGGCATACACATGCATACAGTCAATAACATTCATCACTACCCAATGCATTAGTCAACTCTAAGCATATTCAAGTACGTTGTTTGAAGCATTAACGTGCAGTGACATTTTTCTATTACATTAGGTCCTGGTGACATCACAAGCAAAAAAAAAGCTGTCTTAAAAATCCAACAGCCTCCATCAGCTCAAACACAGTTTTGAGAGATCAAATGCACTTTCTGTATTGTTTTTAGGCAAAAGGCCTTGGGAGAACTATGCTTCAGAAGGGACTTTGAGAATTTTGTTTGCTTTGGCCTATTATCCCATCCCACTGCTGTGACCACTCTGATACCCTTCATTTTGAGATCTACATTTTTTTTAAAAGCCCTGAAACACTTGAATAGGTTCACCATCCTTGTTACATCTGGCCTCAAATTCTTAATAAAAATCCATAAGCGTACATATACATTCAGAAGCTTTCCATCAGCCCTCTTCGTCCACTAGGCTGCTCAAGTGGCATTCACATTTGCTTATGCCTTCCATACCTTACAGCATGGGGCAATAGGTCAGCTCACTGCAGCATCACTGTGGGTGGTGGCATTTCGTTTGTGCATATGAGCACAGCTTCTTAGAGAGTAGCCCACTTCTGTTCCACGGCTGATAGGCCAATCGCTCCTTTCATTTTTGCTTTCATTCCATTTTTTTAAAATTATTTTCATAATGGGTCATTTTGTACTTATTTTTGCAAACATATGCATACCATCTTTAGATGGTGACACCATGACTTGCTATTACTTTTAAAGTTTTAATGCCTGTTGCATGAGTTTGCAAAAGCCAGGTCTATTAACTTTGCCAATGCTTGTTAAATTTAATAATAACACTTGGTAAATAGTATACCACAAATTAAATTGCAGCTTCATGAACAAACAGGAGTTATTATTATCGGACTCAGAATATTCGTGGCATCCGAGCTCTGCAGATATAGCGGGAGCCCGGCAACGACGCTTAGGTTGTTACAGAACGACTCTTAGGGTCTTCATAGGTTCCCTCCTTTAATAGGACTGGGGCGTTCTGTCTATAGAAGAGGATTTCACAGTAGCAAACCAGAAGTAATTGCTCTAAAGTGAGGGGACATTACTGTCCCGCTCAGGGAGGTCCAAAACTCGTGGACTGTGTTTGACGATCCATGATTGACCCTTGAAGTTGAAGCTTTAAAAAAGAAATAAGAATTTTGAGGAGTATGCTACTTCGTTCTGATTCACATGTGCTTTATCTCTCCATGTCTATATTGCCCCTCTGGCCACCTCTTGAAGCAATTGTATTGTAGTATGGTCCTGAAGAAGGTGGCTGGACGAAATGAGTTTCCACACCGAAACGTGCGTTGACCATTCTCTGAGAGTGACTCCAGTCCACAACACTACAGCGGCTAAAATCAGAATTGTTTCCCCGTTGTATTTGGTTTTCATGCATGTGTAGAGTGGCTGGATCAGAATGTATGGAGAGTATGATAGGTGGTGATTCTGGAAGGGGGTATGAGTGAGTGGATGTCATGTGGGGGTTTCTTCAATTTTAATGTGTTCATTGTGTTTAATGTACAGTGTTCCAGCAAAGCAATCTATGGAATAATATGTTAAAATAATGTGAAATCAATTGTGGACTAATGTTGAATGAATTTTTGGGGTGATATTAAGTCAGATAAATAATAAGAAATAAAGAACAAACTATGTTTGACAAATGAATATGCATTTTGACTAGAAACATTTCTTTGGGGGGGTCAGAACCACAAGCACTGATTAGGCATTTAAGAAGACATACAGGTCAAGAGGGATTTTGCTTATTGTTTATTGATATTTTCTCACCCTTGTCCCAGACCTAAAATTATAGCAATAGAAGGGCACCTTTTCTCTCAGGTGATATTCGTTTTATTGCCTTCAAAATGGTGAGATATAAATGTTCTGAACCTGTGACTTGCATGATTCTGGGTGGGTGCTCAGCCACTGAACTATCTTGCCCACTTTACTCACAGTTATTTCTAAGAAACCCACATCACTGCTGCAGGGATTCTGTCACCCTCACACATGCCTGCCATCCCACGTTTCATCCTGAAAGTCCCTCAGCATTAACCTGATGTGTCACAGAGGAAGATCTGGCCAAAAAAAGGGATGTTCTGCCTACATGGTGTTTCGAAACTTTAAAAACATAGGTATCTCAGAAAAAACGTCTAGGGTTGTGGATTAATCTGCAGAAGAAGGAAGGCTCTATTCTGAAAATGTGATTATTCATCCCACTTACAGTAAGTGAGGTCTGGGCTGAGCCCGCGTTAAATTGACCCGAATCGATACAAGATTGCCGTAAACACATCTGAAGGACACATGTAGTCTTAAACACTGCGGTTTATAGTTGTGCATCACTTAGGGATACCACATCTATTCATCTCAGAGAAAGCACCTAAGTGCACTCTGAAAGGTCACGGTCAGGGAGCAGACAGGAAATGTCACCTGGTGCAGGTGTGACATCTGTTCATTTCAGAGAAAGTACCTTAGTTCAACCTGCAAGGTCACGGTCAGGGAGCAGACGTGACATGTCAGCTGGTGCAGGTGTGACATCTGTTCCTCTCAGAGAAAGTACCTTAGTGCAACCTGGAAGGTACGGCCCGGGGCTGGTGTGACAAGTCACCTGGTGCATGTGTGACATCTATTCATCTCAGAGAAAGCACCTTAGTGCAACCTGCAAGGTCACGGTCAGGGAGCAGACGTGACATGTCACTTGGTGCAGGTGTGACATCTGTTCCTCTCAGAGAAAGCACCTTAGTGCAACCTGCAAGGTCACGGTCAGGGAGCAGACGTGACATGTCACCTGGTGCAGGTGTGAGATCTGTTCATTTCAGAGAAAGTACCTTAGTTCAACCTGCAAGGTCACGGTCAGGGAGCAGACGTGACATGTCACCTGGTGCAGGTGTGACATCTGTTCCTCTCAGAGAAAGTACCCTAGTGCAACCTGCAAGGTCACGGTCAGGGAGCAGACGTGACATGTCACCTGGTGCAGGTGTGACATCTGTTCCTCTCAGAGAAAGTACCTTAGTGCAACCTGCAAGGTCACGGTCAGGGAGCAGACGTGACATGTCACCTGGTGCAGGTGTGACATCTGTTCATCTCAGAGAAAGCACCTTAGTGCACGCTGCAAGGTCACGGTCAGGGAGCAGACGTGACATGTCACCTGGTGCAGGTGTGACATCTGTTCCTCTCAGAGAAAGTACCTTAGTGCAACCTGCAAGGTCACGGTCAGGGAGCAGACGTGACATGTCACCTGGTGCAGGTGTGACATTATTCCTCTCAGAGAAAGTACCTTAGTGCAACCTGCAAGGTACGGCCCGGGGCTGGTGTGACAAGTCACCTGGTGCATGTGTGACATCTATTCATCTCAGAGAAAGCACCTTAGTGCACGCTGCAAGGTCACGGTCAGGGAGCAGGCGGGACATGTCACCTGGTGCAGGTGTGACATCTGTTCATTTCAGAGAGAGTGCGTTATTGCACTCTGCAAGGCACGGTCCGGGGCTGGTGTGACGCGTCTCCTGGTGCAGGTGACAACTATTAATCTCAGAGAGAGTACCCTCTGCAAGCTCGGTCCGGGTGGAGGTGTGACATGTCACCATAACCTGAATAACTAGCTGCACAGGTAAAGGCTATAAAAGGAGGATTCCCCCATTCATTATAAATGCAGGAGGCCCTTCCTGTCAGCAGGGAGAAAGCTATGCCGGTCCCCTCACTCAGGAAGCTGGCACAGCTTGGTGGCACCAGAAAGTTCTCCGTCCCATGTTCTCCAGAACACTTCTAGTGCCACGCGCTCACTTATGAAGGAGATCTATTCAGCTCACTTGTTCTAGTGACCTCAGAATTCAGACGACCCTCGCAGCCAACACCTTCCCATTGGTCATAACCACTAATGGCGCCACATGCTACCAGCATTACAGGGATGAGTGTTTTTGTGCAGGAAAGGACACCTTCATGCACAAAAACAAGCATTGATGGTGTGCTGCAGAATGCAGCATGCACAGAAAGAGGAAAAAAACAGGAAAACAAAAAAAAAAAATCTCTGTTGCCTCTACTTACGGGGAGGCGTAGGATTCTTGCACATTCCCAGGTTTATGAAATGTTGTAAATCAGGGAATGCGGCAGAATCCATGGGTGTTGCGTGGGAACACGCACAGCAACACCCATGGCACGCCCCTTTCACGCAAAGTGATGCGTGAAAAGGGGCCATATTTACATGGCCATGGAAAGCCTCGCAGGGTGGCTTTGCGTGGCTTGTAAATATGGGCCGGCACACTGAGCCACTGGTGCGTCAAAAAAAGTGATGCACCGGCAGAGAAAGAGGCTTGTAAATAAGCCCTCATGTTTTTAATAAGCAAGCAAGGGTGAACAAACTACCTAGAACTTTGTGGAGAGGACTCTTCTGTATGACTTCTTTCTGTGGTGCATGTCGCACCGGTGAAGAAGTACTGACCGATCCCAGAGGAGGCAAGCTAGACATGTGTGGCAGCTAAAACCTGAGAAGGGGGAGACCTCAGCCATGCCTGACATGGTCAGGCTCTGAACCTCTTCAAAAGATGACCAGTAGAGAGGGCTTCATGTGACTGACACCACAAGAGAAGGCGAGGTCTCAAGGGATGCTTATGTGAACCTGTCAGATCACAAACTCATGTCTTTTTGTGTTTGGGGGAGATGACCTTGGAACAGCAATATCTTTGCGTGGACAGATCACCTCTCCTATTAGGAGATGGGAGCTCCTCCAGCAAGAAGGTGATGGCGGGATGAGGACAAAATGTTTTTTTCTCATCTCCTCATACTTTCCTCTGCACAGGAGGTGCTGAAGAAGTTCTCCATTAAAGGGAGCGCAGCCATGCTCCTTAGTGCCCCACATTAGTCCCTGCCGCGTCTGGCTCTCTTGCTGCAAACTGGCTATGTCATGCCATGTTATATAGGATATTTATAAAGCACAGTCATACACCAAAGGTGTCTTGGGGTTGAGTTACCACAGAAAGACTGAGAGAAGAGGAAGACACGTAAGTGAAAACAAGCATTGGCATAGCCAATAGGTCTCGCCTTTGGGACCTTATAAGTGTTTAGCCATGCATCAGTTGCATAACTAAATACTTATAAGGTCATAAAAGCGGGACCTATTGGCTATGCCAAGCGGCCGTGCGGCTGCTAAAGTGATCGCGATCAAACATCAAAGCGGCCGTGCAGCCGCGAAAGTGAAAATAATCTCGATCAAGAACGGCACGTGCGCACGCGCACATGCACTGTAGCTCTAGGCTGGCCTGGTAGCACTTTTTGGAGCCTTCTCAATAAGTCTCGCCAGACCAGCGCATGCGCTGGGTCAGGCGAGACCTAAACATAAGTTTGTTCCTAAAAAGATTGTGGGAGGCGAGAGCTTTACACTCTACATGCTGATTATTCAAAAGCGGAGGTGGAGAAGGATTTTGCACCTTTAAAAGACTTTTGGAGGTGGTGAACGGTCAAAGATTAGTAGAGTCTGAGTGTAGAGCCCGCATATGAATCAATTTTTCTTAGTTTGGTATTCAGATAATCAGGTGTGTGTTGAGAAAGACATTTGTGAACTAAGCATAGAGTTTTAAGTGTAACTTTTTTTCTGTATGGTAAACCAGTGCATAAGGGTCAAAGGAAGAGAAACTGGAAGTTGTAGGCAAGTCTGGAGCCAAGGTTGCAGCAACGTTTATGCACTTCAAGCTTTCCTAACCCATTTGAGGCCTGAATTATATCCCTAGGCACTTCCCTCTCTAAAAGGGGAAATCTTGGTTCCAGCAGAGTTAGAAAACAGACTTATCAGTCCTTCATCGCAGCAAGGTTCTTAAGCAGACATCTCAGCTGTATTATACCACAATATCATGGTTGAAATATTGACCTGCAAACAATATTGCATCCCACAATATCTACTATCATTCAGAGTCATCAATGCAGGAGGGGAACAACCTTTACAACGCAACTTTTACAACGCACTACACTTACAACGCATTTTTTACAACGCATAATCCATTACAACGCATGACATTACAACGCATGACACTACAACGCATTTTTAAAAACTACCTTTACAACGCATTCCATTACAACGCATACTACCATTACAACGCATACCATTACAACGCATAATATTACACTACACTATCCAACACTTACCCTACTGTTGCACCCCCTGGAGTTAGAATAGTAATTTTTACCCCTATACTATCCAACACTTACCCTACTGTTGCACCCCTTGGAGTTAGAATAGTAATTTTTACCCCTATACTATCCAACACTTACCCTACTGTTGCACCCCCTGGAGTTAGAATAGTAATTTTTATCCCTATACTATCCAACACTTACCCTACTGTTGGACCCCCTGGAGTTAGAATAGTAATTTTTACCCCTATACTATCCAACACTTACCCTACTGTTGCACCCCCTGGAGTTAGAATAGTAATTTTTACCCCTAAACTATCCAACACTTACCCTACTGTTGCACCCCCTGGAGTTAGAATAGTAATTTTTACCCCTATACTATCCAACACTTACCCTACTGTTGCACCCCCTGGAGTTAGAATAGTAATTTTTACCCCTATACTATCCAACACTTACCCTACTGTTGCACCCCCTGGAGTTAGAATAGTAATTTTTACCCCTATACTATCCAACACTTACCCTACTGTTGCACCCCTTGGAGTTAGAATAGTAATTTTTACCCCTATACTATCCAACACTTACCCTACTGTTGCACCCCCTGGAGTTAGAATAGTAATTTTTACCCCTATACTATCCAACACTTACCCTACTGTTGTACCCCCTGGAGTTAGAATAGTAATTTTTACCCCTATACTATCCAACACTTACCCTACTGTTGCACCCCCTGGAGTTAGAATAGTAATTTTAACCCCTATACTATCCAACACTTACCCTACTGTTGCACCCCCTGGAGTTGGAATAGTAATTTTACCCCTATACTATCCAACACTTACCCTACTGTTGCACCCCTGGAGTTAGAATAGTAATTTTTACCCCTATACTATCCAACACTTACCCTACTGTTGCACCCCCTGGAGTTAGAAAAGTAATTTTTACCCCTATACTATCTAATACTTACCTTAAATGCAATTTAATATTATGCGTTGTAATGGTATGCGTTGTAAAGGTAGTATGCGTTGTAATGGAAATGCGTTGTAAAGGTAGTTTTTAAAAATGCGTTGTAGTGTCATGCGTTGTAATGTCATGCGTTGTAATGGATTATGCGTTGTAAAAAATGCGTTGTAAGTGCATGCGTTGTAAAAGTGTGCGTTGTAACGACATACATCCATGCAGGAAGATGTGGAATAAGGAATAGTAAATGTGTGTGTGTGTGTCTCTCTCTCTCTCTCTCTCTCTCTCTCTCTCTCTCTCTCTCTCTCTCTCTATATATATATATATATATATATATATATATATATATATATATATATATATATATATATTCTGATGTTATTGTGGTAGTGGATACTGTGGATTCGATATTTTTGCATGTCAACATTTTGACCGCCATGTTGTGCCACTCAACCATCTCAGCCTCTGTCAGGGAAGTAGTCCACAAAGCACTCCACAGTGAAACCAACCACCAGGTTGAAGAAATTATCTTCACTGCACCATGGCAGGCCAATGAGCTCGCTTTCTTGTCCACTCAGTGTTAGTTTTAATTAGTTTAACATGTTCCACCCTGCTCCATTTTTGAAAAGCGCTGAAGACACACCCCTTTACAGAACACTATATCATGATGCAGTAACATTCCACTTCCGCTCTTAGAAAACAGTTACCCCTCCAATCCCACATTAACTGTGTCTTTGCCTTGTACAGCTACTTTTTAGGTCTGGCCTGCAGCAGCGCATGCACTCTCGCTTGCGAGAGATATTGTAAACAATAAGGGGGCTTGCTGATTGGTGTCCTTCCGCTGTGATTGAGGTACTACGTTGATTTTTTCATCCTCCCTGTCTTCTTTGTTGAACCTCTTGCCGTTTGTAGCTATGTGTTACTATACCACACGCACTTCAAATAAGCCAGTTCTCTTTGAAATGGATGTTTATTGTGACAACAGATGTTACCGGCTTTTATTGTGACAACAGATGTTATCTGCTTCCAAATGTATTTTCACTAAGACACAGACATGGGCACAATAGCTTTTTTTATGGGATAGGATTTTTTGCCAACTGTCATATTTTCTTTCTTTTTCACGCATGGGGAGATAAACTGATTTGCACAGAATCACAGAGGTGCTGTGGAGACACCCAACAAGCATTGGCAAACCCAAAAGGTCTCGCCTTTGAGTCTATTGGTTCTGTTATTGCCATTTGTTCATACTGTCCAGCATGGGCATTGCCGACTTTGACAATGATATGTAGCCATGATGTATATCAGCATGCCTGCTATGCAGCAAGGCTAAAAATAGTAATAAAAAGGACTATGATGCATCGAGCGCTAATGCACTAAAAAAAAAACGCAACACTGCATTACATTAGCTCTGGCTGTGTGACACATCTTTTTTTAATCCGTTTTATCTACACTGCAAAGCAACAACGCGGCTTTACAGCATGGCTACAAAACATTGCCAAAGCCAACAGCATTCACATGCAAGCTTTGCCAATGCTTGTGTACTAGGTTCTTGCAGCATACATGCCACATATATACGTACATGTTCAGATCTGCTGTGCTCAAAAATTGCCATATAACAAGCATTGGCATAGCCAATAGGTCTCGCCTTTGGGACCTTATAAGTGTTTAGCTATGCAACAGTTGCATAACTAAATACTTATAAGGTCCCAAAAGCGAGACCTATTGGCTATGCCAATGCTTGTTTAAGGGATGTCCCGGTGTCAGGGTTTCGTCAAAATGTCCCTTAAGGGAGGGTTTGGTGAACCTGCACATTAATCAGTGTTGTACAGGCACACTCTTCAGTGCAGCCGCCAAAGTGAAAGTAATCGCGGTAAAGCGAGGCGCGCGCGCCCGCGCACATGCACTGTAGCTCTAGGCTGGCCTGGTAGCACTTTTTGGAGCCCTCTCAATAAGTCTCGCCAGACCAGCGCATGCGCTGGGTCAGGCGAGACCTAAAAATCCTCCCTCCAGCAGTGTGTGACTACGAGGAGACTAGGCTAGCCTTTTTTTTAGTCTCACAAGTGGACAGGACAAATCTCTTGCGTGGTTTCGTAAAAATAAGTTTGGGATTTGCATGGCTCGACTTTCGTTTGGGACGTAAAAATGGCTCTGGTCATGTTCATGAAGAACTACGTTGTGCCAATATGCTTGCAGACACAAAGTTGGCTACACAGTTGAACATCCCCTTTTGGACCGTACGCGTTAGTATATATCAGATAATCAGAGATCAGCCTTTATCTGACTGAATAGCCATGAACCTATTTAAACCACAATCATGCAGTGCTGTTTACTTATCTCACTGTGTGGGCCCAAAACGCTGAACCAGTGTCACTCGGACTAGGAGGTTATGTTTTCTTTTCATTTACCTAAGCCCTAAGATGCTCAGTGAACTAAGATCTCTGTGTGAGCCTCAGGTCACGCTATGAAAACAAAACTGAGGTATTACGCACAATATAAAGAAAGTTGTTATTATGAAACGTGGACAAAAATGAAATATCATATTATCGTTAGGAAAAAAACTTGAGGGCAATTTGTCAAATTCTGGGCTACTGTTTTCTAGCAAACCTAAATGTGCATAATGAATGAATGTTGTAGTGGGATGAATGAATGTGTTTACTACTCCAACGAAAATGAACCTTACTGGCGCCACATACCTTCATGAATGTCAATGGGGGGTAGCTGCTGCTACCCCTGGTATTCCTTTTGGTAACACTGGGGCTACCCTTGCTGCCCCGGGTCTCAGAGGTAAGGAAGCAACAACAGGAACAGGAAGTAACTGGGTTCCAAGGGATATGTTTACTTTTTTATAAGTTTCACTCATGTTCCTTCCCCTGCCCCCTCCTCAGCAAAAAAAAAGAGGCTATTAGGAGAAAGATGGTGGGACCAGGGGTCAATGCTGTGATGTCATCAACAGTCAAAGGTTGGGGCGGTGCCACTCAAACTAGCCCTGGAACTTTAAAGATTTGACATCCAGGGGTGCTTTTACCTCTTCCAGCCAATCAGTGACAAGATATCCTGGTGAAAAAGCTCGGCCTGAAGCACAAGAGAAAAGATCACCTCTCTGGTGGTTCTCGGGACCCCCGCACCCAGGGCACCTTTAAACTGCAGACTGAGAAGTGTGAAAAAGAAAAAAAACAAGGCAGCAAGATGTTTCCATCAATGCACCCAGGATCTGGAACAACAACCTGGCATCCATCAGGAAAGCCCCAACGCTAGGAAAGAGTTGAAGACGCACCTACATCACAACGCATTAACCGTCCACAAGCCAGCTACCGCTCCTATTACTTGTTGACTTTATGCTTGTCTTTGACCATGTATAGAGCTCTGCTTCCTTTCATCTAGGTTCACGTTATAGAAATATCTTATACAAAAACAACAGTTGATGGACAGAATGCAGAACAGTGTCATACATTCACCCCAGTACAGAGATCTGGGCCTAAATCCATCGTTCTTTTTGCATTTGTCACCCCGAGTGGGACGGGTATGCCCAGACGTGAGTCCTGTGCTCTCCATGCCACTGGAATCAAGCTATCCAGGCTGAAGAGGGGTGAAACCCCGAAACTGGTCCCAGGATGCTTGTTTCCAGTACAGGGATGACCTGGCCTGGCACTTCGGGCTGGACTGTTCCCATTGGGCACAGGGTCAAGACTGATTTGCATATGGCTGGGTCCAAACTGGAATGGCATGGTGAGCAAAAAAACGATGGATTTAGGCCCAGATCTCTGTACTGGGGTGAATGTATGACATTGTTCTGCATTCTGTCCATCAATCGTTCTTTTTGCATAGAAATATCTTATACACACATATATACGTGCAATAGATGCCTTTTAAACTACTCTCTGCCCGTCAGCTCAGGGGGCTGCCCACGCGAGGCTGAATAATCAGCGCGTTTCATAACATGGCACATGTGTGTCTTCACACTACACAGTGTGATCCTGGTACAGGGCTGTGAACAGACTCCAATCAGCAGCAGGTTCAGGCGTACAATGCTTGTTTATGTTCATTTCTGAAAGGCTTTGTGGAGCGCTGCGTGCCACTGGGTGGCCTTACAGCACAGAATTATCCTGGTGAAGAATAGCGCTTTCCTATGCCTTGCAGGGACCAAAGCGCTTTATACATGGCCAAGTAGGGCTGACAAGAGGCGACAGGATTGTTTTGGGAGTAATTTGCAAAGTATGAGATGCCACTGTAATCTAAGCTTGCAGAGACAGGCGTTCATTACAAGTTTATTCAACATATTATCATCGAGGTGTGTGATGTTCCCTTGTATACAGTTGTGGCAATTGCTACAATTGTAGGAAGGTTTAAGCCCTTTGTAGGTATCCGAATGAGTTTCCAACGTTCGATGTGTCAACATTTACTTGCGATTCCGTCCCCTGGTATAAGCAAAGATAGGTTGTTGGTTGAATATTCCTAAAAAGTCAGGTTCCATACTCAATAGGGGCCAATGTTTGGATATGATTTTCCTGTACTGATTACTTATGACAGAGTATTTCGAAACCACTACCATGCATTTCTAACTTTCACAATTTCACCACCATGTTTGATTTATTTTTATTAAGACCCATGGACTGCGATAGTGTTTGTCACCTGGGCTACTGACATGGAGATACTTTGTTCACTTTGTAAGTTAACAACGCACAATCGCAATACACAGTAGTATAGCATTGATAGCATTGCATTTTGTCTTTAATTTGTAGAGCTACCCCCTGAGGAAGGGCTGCAGTAATAGCCCGAAATGCATTGGGGATATATAAATTGGAATATTTGAAGATATGGAGAATCTTTTTGCAAATTGAATAAACCTCGATGATAATATGTTGAATAAACTTTAATTTGGATCTTGATGGATTACACGAGTGAAACTTTGAACATTGAACTAGACCACTGAGTCTCATTTACGCTGTGCACTAAGGAGTCCGCCCCCAAGTTTTGGACACATTGTAATAGTCGTTGTAGTACTTAGCGCTGTAACGGAACAGACAGCGCCACCTTAGTAGCACGCGACAGCCCATAAACTTTCGGATCTACATCAATTACTTTCAAGCTGTGCGAGTCCCACCATTATCTTTGTCAAAGACAGGCGTTCAGCAGGTCTAGGCATCCATCCTGAGTCCCGTAGTGGCAGATGTACATGCAGGGGGTGGTGGTAGCGAGGCCGTCTTCGCATCATCTGCACTTTAAAATCATCAGCTGTATTCATCATAAGATGGAGCATTGAGGAATGGGTTAACAGCAGTGCTTTAAATGGGCCGGTACTGTCCGGTGCTGAGTACACACTACTTTTTATTTTGAGAAGGAGAGTACCTACACTTCTGAATACAGACGTGTTATTTTCAACTGGCGAGTACCGGCACTTCTCAGAAAAAAAGTAGGTACTCGAATACAGTGTACCTGCACTTCTACTTTTTTCATTTCAAGCGGATAAAAGGCGAGGGTGAGAAATGGCCCCAACCGGGGCCGCAGAGAGCTGCAGTCAGAGGCAGCAGAGGGAGGCTGTGCACAGGCAGGGAGAGCACAAGGCCTCCGACGGCTCTCTCCCTCCGTTTCTCGTCAGCCGCTCGACAAAGATCCTTCCCAGCCACAATGTAGCGGTCTGCCACACTGACATTGACCGGGCCGGCCTTGCCTGTCACCAGAGCCAGGCCCCTCCACCCATGTCAGCGCGCTCTGAATCTCAAACCTCTGACTTGGCATTTGTGGCCCTCGTCAGCGCTTGCACAATTAATTTAAATGAAGCGCCCCCTTTTACTCTGGTTCATCTCACGCTCAAGGCCTTCCTCCCTCCTTAGTCTTCATCTCGCCGCGTGCCAGATAATCACTTTTTCCAAATGCGGTGTACATTGAGTATACTATTGGAATGCACATTTAATTTTCCCTGAACAAGAGCAGTGTACTTCCGCTGCCCCCACCTACCCAGAACAAACTCGGTGCCAGGCTGGCACTTTACAAATCTTACACGACATGACTAGCTGTAACAATTTCACGACATCACAAAAACACCCGCTTAGTTCAATGCATGCAATAAAACAACTGAAGCTCGGCGTTCAGGCGATCTCAAACGAACCCCCGTTCTGCTCTGAAAGTTGACATTTTTGCCGAGAGGCTGAGATGAACTCAGCTCCAAATCTGCCGCCCCCCTCCCCACCTTGGCAGATACAGGTGGTCAGGGGCACCTGGAATATTCCGCCTACTGCTACTGTAGTGAGGTCGGGAAGGATTTGCAGATAACAAAAACAGGCACCCTGGGCTGCATTTAGGGCCCTTGAAGCCTGATGTACAAGGTCCTTTGTCTCCTGCACAGGCGGTGATTTACGTGGCCCCTGCATGGGCACCGATTGCAGCAGCTTGGGTGGATGTCATCAGCGTCACCCTGCAGCCCACCCTGGCACGGAGGCGAGAGTCTCCTCTGCCCGGGCCGCAGAGAGGGATAATCCTGTCCACAGCCCCGCAGACAGCAGCCACGGGAGCACGCATGACGCTCCAACCCATGTCCACATGGAGTAACAAAACAACTCGGCGAGGAGATAGCGGCTGGACCATCTGCCAGCTGACGGCGCCGTGCCCCAGGGCACCACCGAGGACGCACAGCGCCCCGGCGCCTATTGTGACAGCCCGAGGGAGCATCGCCAATCAAAAGCCACCAGACAAATGCACGCATGTCCTCCAGCAAACCAGGAGCTGGGGGTCCTTGCAACCCCGACCACCCGATGAGAGAGGGCGAGGTGCCCACTTGACACCCCTGCCCGGCCCCAGAGGGAGAGCCGGTGAACACCTGTGCTGGGGGACCTCCCCTATCCCAGCACGCCTTGCTGCGGTCCTTATGTTGTCACCTATCTGCAGGACTATCAATAAAGAGCGTGTCCTACCTGCCGTGGGCCAGCGCCGCTCTCTCCCCTCTCACATCATCGCGCCCTGTGCTCCTCCGCCGGCTGCAGGGGGCGCGATGCTCTGGACGCTGCAGTCACGGGCTCAGTCCTCGCCTGAATGACCGCTAACGGGGTCTGTAAGTCAGGGGTGGGCGCTGCCTGTCCCAGCGCACAGCTGCAGAGGCAGAGCCCGTCCGGCACAGAGTGCCCGCTGGCCACAGCCTGAGATGGGTGGACTGCGGAGCTCGGCTTTCCCCAGGGCAGGGCCTCCTCCGCTCCCTGTGTGTCTGTGCTGGCTCCAGCACCGCCTCTCTATCCCGGCTCCGCTCCTGACAGATGGTGCAGTTGCAGCTCTGCTCTATCCAAGGCACCCCCCAGAAGGAAGGAAACCCCTCCCCCCCCTGCCGCCCCTCCTCCTTGCCTCTGTCTCTCTCGCCCTCTCCACCCAGACCCCCGCCCTCCGAAAGAGCTCAAGAGCTGAGTGACAGCGACGCCTGCCTATGGCGGGGCGGGTTGGAGGATGCTCCGATCTGCATGCTATTGTGAAGATGCAGGGGACCAGGAGGAGGAGGGCGGGGTGGATGCTGCTAACGCTGCCAGTGACTGCTGTGACCTCACCATCATATTCTGCTCTGTGTAGCACGGAGCTGCATTTATTTTTATCGTGTGCCCCCTTTCTGCGATTTTGGTGGTTAGTTCCTTCCAACGCACCCCCCCCCCCCGCCTTTTATTTTGTTCCTGTGTGGATGTTGGCTTCGGCTGCGGTTGACGGATTTGCATTGTGTACATTTCGCATCCCAGCGGCTCCCATTTTCAGACCAGCTGCTTCATATCACAAAAATCGTGTACTGTGGTTTTCTTCTCACAGCCCACTTTGTTGTGTTAGATTGCACCACCTCTATTCCAGTTATTGCCCCTGCAGTTTTTTGTTCAATGGCATTTAATACATTTAAAAAAAAAAATAATTGCACCATTTTTAAATGTTAATTAAGGTGTGTATATTTTCCTCCCGATACAAATTTCGAAAGTGTTGTTTTAAACGCCATAGATTTTCCATGTCAAACAAAAACGGGCACACACTGCCATGGCTGTGGCGTAGAGTGTACTACGGTGAAATCCGTGGTGTAGAAAGGGTACCATGGGCCCCAACTCCTGTAAGGCAATGGCCTATCTACCCTGGCTGGGTTTTAAGAACAACCATCATTGGAGAGCAATGGGCCCGTTACGGCCCTGGGCCAGGGGCGTATCTTGCATTGGTGCAGCAGGTGCAGTGGCACCCGGTCCAGCGACTCGAGGGCCCCAGAGCCCATTTCCTTTCTTCAATTAGGGCCCAAGACACCCTGGTAATACCACTTCCCTGGGACCTGGTGCCACTGACCCCAGTGCATTAAAATTAGTTAGACATCAACAGAGATATATTAATTTAGCGGTTGAAGTGGAGAAAGAATTACCTGATTACAATGGGGGCAGGGTCATTGAGTGATGGGGCGGGATCAGAGGCATGGCTAAAATAATAACAAAAAATTCTGTAATAATTTTGTTGGTCTTCCAACTACAGGCAAGTGTATCGAAAATATGATGCTCATAACTTAAATGAAAAATAAATGCAAGTTTTAATAATCTATTGGAAAACTTTGTTCGGTTAGGAAAGTTCAGTTGCTTAATGCAATCATAGCTGATGCCAGTGCGTCACTGATCTGAATCACGCGTGGTGCACTAGGCAATAGTGACATGCCTATTTCCAGGGCTGTTAGGTTCCAGACTGTGACAGAAAGCATCGTGAATATATAAATCATTAGATTAAAAAGTCTATTACACACAGTATAAGATACCTTGCTACAGTTTAAAAAAAATGCTGCTGTAAAATGTGCAAAAAGATTGTTTAAGTGCTTACAGTACTTTCAAAAGTTATATTTTTAAAAATGTGCAATCTAAATGTACCTAGTGCAAAGCCTTTTTTTTATTTATAGATTTTCATTTAAAAGGTACACCATGACAGGGCTTAATTTGAGCCAGTGGTTGCTGGCGGGGGGCACCAGCACTTATTTTTGGGGACTGGCACTTATTTCGCCACATTAGACATTTCCCGAGGCCAACAGAGGGAAAAACAAACAAAACGAAAAGACGGATACAGAGAAACACAGAAGTTGGGGGGACTGACAATATGCAAATGACCTCATGACGTCACGTGCTGAACGTGTCCCGGGGTCTGAAAATGACACCGGGACACGTTCAGCTTATTTCTGTGGGGCCCAGCTTCTTGGCAGGGGGGACGGCGTCCACCCTGTGAAAAGAGTGGGGGGACGCCGTGTACCTGCGTGTACCCCCGACTCGAGCCCTGCTGCCCATTCTCTAACTTTCTTTCCCTTCAGCCTGAGGGAACTCAAGGGGCACATTAACTACCCAGGAGCAGGTATTTTTTTAGCAAAAAGTATGGGAACTTTTTTGTTAAACTTAATATAGCTTGTGAACATTGTTCCCATTCAGGGCCGGACTGGGAACAGAAACCGTCCGTTTCAAACTGCTCAGCCGCCCCCCCCACCCGGAGTGAGGGGGTTTGCAACCGAGCAGTTTGCGAGGGCCGGTTTCGGCCGATTTTGTTGCAGGGGGCCGATATTGCCAACACCGATAACAAAAATGGCCCCCAGGGGCCCAAAACCACCCCCCCTAGCGGCCTACCGGGGAAACACTCGGTGCCTGCTATGGCCAGTCCGGCCCTGGTTCCCAACAGATCCCACCCACTTCAACCTCTGCATGGACTGTATAGATGCTGTAATTTATAGTTAGACCTTGATTGTCCCGTTGCAGTAAACTAAATATTAACCGTTTCCAGACATGCTATCTGATGATTTCCCTGTTAACCCCTTCTGTGCCCCGCCCTTTCCACGCCCTGTGCCGGGCGTTTCATTAGCGGGCGGGGTTCAAGACGAGATAGTCTCATCATGGGCACAGCGCAACCGCGCTCCATGACGAGACTATCTCGTCATGGGCACTGAAGGGGTTAAAAGTGTCGTTTTCTCAATACTGCTTCCTGTGTGGCCTTTGCCCAGGAAATTTTGTCCAGTGCCCAATGGGTGTGGCCAGTGTGGCCATTCATACCCTTGTCTATTACATTTAGCATATCAGTCACTTAGGGATTTTGATGTCACTTGCACTTCTCAGCAATATTGATTCCATGATTGTCTCTCTTCTGATTATCGGTCGTCAGACCGATCGCCCTTTTCATCCCTGTAAATGGGAGATTGGAGAGCCTCGTCATGTTTAGGAGTGATATTATGAAATGAGAGACTTTTTTGCTCAAATTATGATCTGTTGACTTAGCCGTGACCAATGATACCTGGAACATTTGTAATTAATGTATTGTGGAACGCCTGGGTTCCCACTTGACATTGAGCAGTAGATCACCAATTATCATCTGTGACATTTCCACTTCTCCAAGGTATTCTATGTAAGCATACATTTAAATACACCAGTGAATGAATGGGATGATCCCCACTTTCCAGGGCTTGGATC
The DNA here is from genome assembly GCF_964204655.1 of Triturus cristatus. NCBI lineage: Eukaryota > Metazoa > Chordata > Amphibia > Caudata > Salamandridae > Triturus > Triturus cristatus. The sequence continues at coordinate 1,225,073,829 of NC_140589.1, forward strand.
CACCTCTCTAATAGAACCACTCAGAGAGGTGCCATCCTTGTTACTTGTTCCAGAAGCACTGATTGCACATTCCTACATACCTGGAGCAGTCAGAGTTCTTGGAATGAACTGAGTCAGAGCCCAAATCCCTCACTTAGCACTTTAAAGCAGCTGCAAAGTGACATGTACCAGTGCTGTACCAAATACCTTAAATAAACACGATTTCTTCTTTAACCCCTTCCCCACTCATGACGGAACCACTCCGTCATGAGCCACGGTCGCCGTGTGCTCATGACGGAGTGGTTCCGTCATGCTGCGGCCGTTGGCGGCCGCGCCGCCCACGCAACGCTAATTCCCCGCATGTGCGGGCGATTAGCGCAGTGGGAGGAGTCATGACGGAACCACTCCGTCATGAGCACAGCTCAACCGTGGCTCATGACGGAGTGGCTCTGTCATGAGCACCGCGCCACCGCGCTGCCCCAAACCCCCCCCCCCCAGCGCTGCGGCGGAATTCCCGCCGCAGCGAAAGGGTTAAAACACGATCACGTTGTTGTATCACGTCATCATCATGTGAGGGCCTGCAGAGAGTCTTCGGGAGCCTCTTGGCGTCTTGTTTCCACAGCATCAACTCAGACAGACTCTTGCCTATGGAGCTTTGTAAACAATTGTGGTGGTGCAGAAGGATTAGCACTGTACTTGAGTTAATGATATGATCTCAAATAATATTTAACATTGGAGCCTAAATGCATGTTAGTCAGAGGAATATATTCGCAAAGCTCCTGAAAGACAAAAGCCAAAACTATTAATCCTTGCCAACATTATGGGAAATAAATACAGGAGTAATTTCCGCCATACTCTTAAAAAGAGAAAGTAACAGTCTATGGTTTTGGGTCGTAGGAAATTGATTTCTAAGGACATTTTTAATACGTTTTCGATGAGGTTTGATCTTGTGGTGTTTTGGTTTTGATGCACCTGGTTTGAAATCTTGCACAAACCCACCAACAAAGAACAAAGTTGGTTCCTCAAATTTTGCTGCATAACAATTTGATTTGGGTACTTGGGATGGAAAAGTACTCTGCATGGTAAGAGACGTGTACCCCAGCCCTGAGTTTCTAACTGTACGGTTGTTTGGATCCCTAATGCTGATTTTTTTTGTCATAGCCAGGGGTTAAGCAGCGCAAGCGCAGTGGTGGCAGCACAGGACCTTTTTACCCTGTGTCACTGGTGTGAGATCTACAGGCTCATTCACCTTTTAAAAAGTTCTGCTGCAGTGTGCTTAACTCATGCTTGGCCTACATCAGTAAGATGTGTGGTACTGTATAGTGCAGGCGTGGTGTCTCTGTGCTGGATGTATGTGTGACAGGTAATGGTACAGTACAGGAATAGAGTAGTACGGTCTAGTGCATGTGCGGATAATACATGTACCAGATGTATTTATGCCTGAGAGGAATACATTGCTTGAGAGATGTAGTGCTGTGCAGTGCGTGCACAAGTATTGCATGTGCTGGGTGTATGTGTGCTTGGGTGAAGCACAATACCTGAAGGGTGAAGATTTGTGCAGCGTGCACATAGTGGATGTGTGTGCTGGCAGTGCATGCGTTTTGAAAGAACACAATCTGGTTAAAGATAGAAAAGTTTCGGTGCTAAACTGTGCTCACAGACTGAGTGTGTTTGTGGTGTGTGCTGAATGCATGTGTACAATTCATTGACAAAATATTGAAGTATAAAATATAGATGTTAAAAATATCGAAAAAATATAGAATGCAAAAATATTGACTCCCTATACTTGAACACATGCGTACAAAAACATCTAATGAAAAATATTCCAATTCAAAATATAGATGTAAAAAATATTGATTAAAAATATAAATAAAATAAAATAATATATAATAAATATATCAAATTTTTATATTATCTTTAACAAAATAAATTACATTTAATACACAATTTAACTAAATATAAAAAATAAACTTAATTAAAAAAATATCAACACACAAACATAATAATTTATACATATACATATTACTTTAAAATAATGTATTAACTTTATCTTTATTTAGTTTTTAAACTTTTTAATTCTATAAAAATAAAATATATGCATATATCAATAATTTAAAATTAAAAAACATTCTATAATTATTTAAAACATTAAACTATTGGAAAAAATTAAAACGTACATTTCGCAATGCAATAAATACAACAATAGGGAAAATGTTGGATAGCGAAATAATTAAATTTATTATTCCAACGCCAGTGAATAAAACAGTAGGTAAAGTGGTATTGGATAGTGGAGGGGTAAAAATGACTATTCCCACTCCATAGAGTGCAATAGTAGGGAAAGTGTTGGATAGCGGAGGGGTAACATTTACTATTCCCACTCCAGTGAGTGCAAAAGTAGGGTAAATGTTGGATAGCAGAAGAATTCAAGTTACTATTCCAACTCCCGTGAGTGCAACAGTAGGGAAAATATTGGATAGCGAAGGGGTAACAATTACTATTCCCACTCCAGTGAGTGCAACAGTAGGGAAGGTGTTGGATAGTGGAGGGGCAAAAATTACTATTCCCACTCCAAAGAGTGCAGCAGTAGAGAAAATGTTGGATAGTGGAGGGCTAAAAATTACTATTCCCACTCCAGTGATTGCAACAGTAGGGCAAGTGCTGCATAGCGAAGGAGTAAAAATTACTATTCCCACTCCAGGGAGTGCAACAGTAGGGAAAGTGCTGGATAGCAGAGGGGTACAAATTACTATTTCCACTCCAAAGTGTGCAACAGTAGGGAAAGTGTTGGATCGCGGGGGGTAAACCTTTCTATTCCCACTCCAGTGATTGCAACAGTAGGGAAAGTGCTGGATAGCTAAGGGGTAAAAAATACTATTCCCACTTCAGTGAGTGCAAAAAGTAGGGAAAGTATTGGATAGCCGAGGGGTTAAAATCACTATTCCCACTCCAGTGAGTGCAATAGTAGGGAAAGTGCTGGACAGCGGAGGGGTAAAAATTACTATTCCCACTCCTTTGAGTGCAACTTTAGGGAAAGTTTTGGATAACGGAGGGGTAAAAATTACTACTCCCACTCCAGTGAGTACAAAAGTAAGGAAAGTATTGGATAACAAGGGGTAAAAAAATACTATTCCCACTTCAGTGAGTGCAAAAGTAGGGAAAGTATTGGATAGCGGAGGGGTAAAAATCACTGTTCCCACTCCAGTGAGTGCAACAATAGGGAAAGTATTAGATAGAGGAGGGGTAAAAATTACTAATCCCACTCCAATGAGTGCAACAGTAGGGAAAGTGCGTGATAGTAGAGAAACAAAAATTACTAAAAACATTTAAACAATTGAAAAAAATTAGATAATCTTAAACATAAATAAACAATATTTTAAAAATATACGATTAAATATATTAAACATATAAAAACAACACATATTACAATATTAATTACATACAACAAAAAGGTACATATATCATATCAAATAAATTAAGAAATACATTTATAAACAATATTTATTTTAAAAAGAGCAAATATTAACAAACAAACAAATTATTTAAAACATAAATGCATCTATTTTATTTCCTACCCTATAACACCACACCAATAAAAAGAGACTCCAACATTTTTATTTAAATTTATTTTCATAATTAACATAATTAATAATGAATTTCAAAAATATTATTAAAAAATAATAATAAACAGTAATTTAGTACACATTCTTTAACACTAAAATATCCACAACACACACCTAAAATTAATTACACAATTACCATAATTAATTACTTCTTAATTAATTTAAATTAATTACCAACAAATTAATAATTCATCAATAAAAATTTAATTACTTCCCACCCTATCCACCATTTACACCTATAAACACCACAACACACACCTACAATTAATTACACAATTACCACAATTATGTGCCAATTAATTAATTAAAATTAAGTAACAACTAATTATGAAATAATTAACAATAAATTAATTTACATATTTAACACAATACCATCTCAATTAAACAAATATTAATAAATAAAAATTATTCAATAAAGGTATTATAATTAAATTACTTCCCACCCTATTCCCCTATAAACCCACAACCCGCCACGGAACTAAAAACACAAAATTCAAAATAAAAAAAAATAACTACTAAAAATAATCAATGCATTATATATAATTAAATTACTTCCCACCCTATTCCCCTATAAAGCCACAACCCTCTACAAAACTATAAACTCAAAATTCAAAAAAAAAATTAATAACTACTAAAATTTTAACACATATAATAAACATACAAACAATTCTTATACAAAAAAAACTACAACACACAAATATAACATATATACTAAAATACATAACATTATTAAAAAAATAGATATTTTTAACAACTATATTTTTGCAAACGATATTAAACACTTCGATATGAGAATTTGTCTGTTGATATTTCTGACCCACAATATTTTTGACACGATATTTGTTCAATTCATTATTTTTTCTCTATATTCTGTCGCTGCACCCATGTGTATATGTGAGGGTACAATGCATAGAGTTATTAGTGCTGAACAGAAAGTGTGCTATGAATGTGCACTGAGTGAGTGTGCCTGTATTGGTACAGGGTATGGAGGACTCTGGGTTCCATTGTTGGAAACCCAGTCCTGCCTGGTGAAGACATAAGGAGGAAAGGAATCCCCCAGACGGATTTGTTTATTGCTGCATTCATGTGAGCTTGGTGAGGACACACTGGGAAGAAGGGACAGACATCTTAAAACAATGCTCTTTGATTCACTGATAGATCACCAGGAGGGGTCTAGACACCTCTCAGAAAGGAAGATGGGGCTGATAAAGTGTAGGACTGAGGGTCTGGGATTAACCCTTTGAGCCACGTATCACTGTGGCTGACATCCAGGTGTAAAATCTAGCCCCTCCCATGAATTATATTATTGACCATCAGCTTCGGAGTTGTGCCTGCTGAGACAGTCCTCATTCAATAAGGAAGGTGAAAAGGAGAAGTGCCCACTTCAAAAGAAGCAGAAACCCAACATAAAACATCAAAGATCCAGACCCTAAATTACATTTGGGTGCCGATTCTGATCCGTTAAAAAAATTTACCGTCCGACTCGTATCCGTGTTTTTTTACGTACGAATCGTACAAGTCCCGTACAAACGACGAAGTACGATTCGTACGTGAAAAATACATACGAATGACCTCGGGAAAAGTCTACGAGACGTCCCCGGACAGTTTTACGTACGAGTCGTAAAACTGAAGTCCGAGCGCACAAGTCCGATCCGTACCGGCGTCCCGAATACACAAGCGTATGGAAAACGTCCCGTACGGAGCGAACTTTGCACGACCCCTACCCCGGGTACACTTGTGCCCGGGGTACGAGTCGTACGGCCCCCCCAGCCTCCCACCCCTCCCGTGTACATCCGCACCGTACCCCCAGTCCCTGTATGTACGCGCCGTACCCCCACCCTGTATGTACGCGCTGTACCCCCAGCGCTATGCTGGGGGTACGGCGTGTACATACGGGGGGGCTGGGGGTACGGTGCTTACATACGGGGGTGGGGGTACAGCGCATACATACGGGGCCTGGGGGTACGGCGCGTACATATGGGGGTGGGGGTACGGCACGTACATACGGGGGGGCTGGGGGTACGGCGCGTAAATACGGGGGTGGGGGTATGGCGCGTATATACGGGGGCTGAGGGTACGGCGCGTACATATGGGGGGCTGGGGGTACGGCGCGTACATACGGGGGGCTGGGGGTACGGCGCGTACATACGGGGGTGGGGTACGGCGCGTACATACGGGGGGATGGGGGTACGGCACGTACATATGGGGGGGCTGGGGGTACGGCGAGTACATACGGGGGTGGGGGTACGGCACGTACCGGGCCCCCTTTTCCTCGTGCATCGCGGCGTACTTAGCTTTTCCGGCACTTTTTGGCTCCCGTAAAAATATAGCCGTGCGGAGTGCTGTGGGTACGAATCGTACTTGCTCGTCCGTAAAACGCTGCCTGACTCCGTACGGACGTCGCGTACGCACTGTCCAGGATCGGAATTGTATGTATTTTTTAGCTGCACAGTGTTTTTTACGATTCGTACGGAAATGGTATTTCTGTACGAATCGTACTTGCTGGTTTGTACGGTGGAATTCCCGGGTACGAGTCGTACGGAGAAAACGCTCCGTACGACCATTTGTACCCGGGTTTTACAGGATCGGAATCGGCACCTTGGTGTCTGGAAAAGGACTACAAGAAGGGGGGTTGAGTGCCCCAAAATTTGTCATCTGCCAAGCAGCCAGACAGTCTGTGTGAGGAGGGGAAGCTCTGTAAGACTTCTGCCTGTGATCAGGACTGGGGGTCAAGACCTGCTAGCCTCCCTGCTGGGTGAGGGGACATCACCTAGGGCAGGGGTCTCCAACCTTTTCTGTAGTGAGAGCTACTTCTGCTCAAGGAAAGTCTTCCCGAGCTACTAGCAAATTTTATACCTGTAAAATAGTAACTACATTATGACCACCCAAAGCAAGATTTTCAGTAATTACCACCCAAGTATACCACGTGCGGTTACCAGCAGAAATGCTGGGTAAAGGTTCTTCACTAATAAATGCCTCCCCTTGACTCATGAAGTAACGTTCAAATCTTGACATGCCCAATGGCACAAAGGACATACGCACAGCAGTACGTCTCCCCAGCTCAGCTTGAATTATCATTCACCAATTTCTGAAAATGCAAATTTTTCTATCTAATAGTACTTTCCAGTGTGGGCAAACAAACTCAGTTTTCCAGAAGAAACCCCATTTTTGAAAACTAAAACTGCCTTTAAAATATCAGTTTTCAGTTTTTGAGAAATGCACAGTCTCAAAACATCAGCTTGTCATTATCATCTTGTACTCACATGTACAAATGCCTCATATGGACAGACTACTTTGAATTCCCTGGTATTACAGTCATATGCCACCATTGGTATAGGAAACAATGGTCCTAGACTTCTTTAAAGCTACAATTCAGTTATGAAAAACATTCATTATATGGTGATCTGTTATAAAAGTAACAAAATAATAAACAGTCACTATTGGAGCGATATTTTGTGCCTTTGTGTCTTTTGAGGATATACTTGTTTGCATTGTAAAGAAAATGGTGGTACATTAATGATACAATGCTAATTCTATATGTACCGGATGCCCTTTGACTAATGAATGTTTTTCATAACTGAATTGTAGCTTAAAAGAAGTCTAGGACCGTTGTTTCCTATACCAATCGTTACCCAGGTCCGTGGACAATTGTGGGTTACCCCATTATATCATAATGGATGCTCACCATAGGACCACGGATGCCTGGATTATGCCAGTAAGGGCCACCATTATACTAGGGCCACAGTTGTGCCAAGGCTGGAAACCAGAAGGATCAGGGATAAGACCACATATCAATCATGACCATTAATATGCCAGAAATAGGTAAATATAGGCCAGTCATGCTCAGAGTAGGTCTATGATGGCTGCCAGCATACCACAACTAGACCAAAAATAATAAAATAGTCAAGGATGACCATAATTATGCCATTGGCACTATTAGGTCAGGAAGGGACACAATTATGCCAAATATAACACTCTTATGATGGGGCTAGCATATATATTTGGCGGTTCTTGGCACTAGGCATAGTTTCAGGAAGCAATAGTGTTTATTGTGGGCACACACATAAATGTTGATGAATCTCTAAATTTTCTCTGATCTGGATCATACCCTGTTCTCCTCAGGTCTTGAGCTGATCATGCATCTAACTGACACATTTTCACTCTGACTCCTGCAGTCCCGCACTTTGGTGGGTCAGCACTGATTACAGCTCAGGCTACTGCTGCCGTACTTTTTTGATTGTACTATGTTCACACACATGTTGTGACTGATAAAGGAGGGACTGCAACATGGTCAGACTCCTTGTGGCTTAATTATATTGAGATTGGCTACAGACTGTCATGTAGCTGGTCCAAAAGCTGGCACAGTGTGTGTTTGAGTGTTAGTATGAGTTACTGTGATAAGTTTGGCTGGCTGTCACTCTTAGGGTCTTAAGATGATCAGTGCTGCCTTCTTTCATAGGCACCTACTCTGAAATTGATACTGGGCTTGACTTCACCTCAGAGAGCTACTTTGAAGGTACTGGCGAGCTACCAGTAGCTCCCGAGCTACTCGTTGGAGACCCCTGACCTAGGGACATCAAGACCACCTGCCATTGAGCCTGGAGAGCTATCATCTGCCTTCTTGCCAACACCAGTGTGCCCTGTGAGGAGGAGTAGAGGGTTGGAGGGAGTGAGGTCCTGTGGGAAGCCCTTCCGAGAGGCATCCCTGAGTGAGGTGTGAGGAGAGCGACTGCTTACCGATCGGGTTGCTACCCATGTGAAGGAACAGTCCAGTGCCCCATATGCCAGGAGAGGGCCGCCATGATCTCAGTCGGTGAAGTGCACAATCCTGCAAGCATCAGGCCCACACCGCTGTGCCATGGCGACCCCATATGCCAGAAGAGGCCACAGGCGAATCTAATTTGGCCAGAGTATGAGACTTTTTTAGGGCAGCTGCCCGAAGAATCTATGCCCGATAGTGAGCCACTGTTCGGGCCATGGCCTCGACGAAAGGATCTAGCCTTCCATCTGACCTTGACTGCTTCCCAGAGGATCTCAGGATGCTGTTGAGGACATTGCAACCTCGCCATAGTGTCAGTCGCAAGCCGAAGAACTCACCCCCTTTTTTCACTAGTGGCAGTGAAACTTCCCTTTTGTATTTGCTGAGTGGAAGCAGCTCTGATTGCTGAACACAAACTGGCAGCACTTCTTGACAGGAAGAACCTGTGCTGCCAGCTACTGCCATGTCCATCGCAAGTGACATTACTTTGCCATACAGGATCTGGACTTGGGAACGCCCAAGAAGAGGCCACTCACTGTCAGGTCTCATTCAACCTGTGCTTGTGTTGAGCACTGGCTGTACAGAGACTTGAAGGAAGAACTACCTGAGTAGTTCTTCCTGGTGGTAGCAGAGCGCATGCGCGAGGTGCGTGCATGTGCTTGAGTCGGTGGCCAGGCTGGATGCAGCAATTACAAAAGCTGCATCTAAGTTTGAAGCGTCACATCGTGTTTGTTCGAGGTTCGCCTGGCCCCATTTCTGTTCCATCCTCATTACTATTGAGCCCCGCTCCCTGCATGCATTTGTTACCCTGATTATTGATCCTCCTGAGATTTCCTAATTTACTATTGAGCCCTCGCTCCCGCATGCATTTGTTACCCTGATTATTGATCCTCCTGAGATTTCCTAATTTACTATTGAGCCCTCGCTCCCCGCATACATTTGCTTCCCTGATTGTTGTTCCTTCTGGATTTCCTTTTTACTTCACTGAGTTCTGCTCCTGGCATTCAGTACTTGGCATTTTTCCCAACATTTTGGTGCCGATTCCAATCCTGTAAAACCCGGGTACGATTCGTCGTACGGAGCGTATTCTCCACACGACTCGTACCCTGGAATTCCACCGTACAATCCAGCAAGTACGATTCGTACAGAAATAGCATTTCCGTACGATCCGTACAAAACACCGTACGGCTAAGAAATACCTACGAGTCTGATCCTGGACAGTGCGTACGCAACGTCCGTACGGAGTCAGGCAGCGTTTTACGGACCAGCAAGTACGATTCGTCCCTACGTCACTCTGCACAGCAATTTTTTTACAGCAGCCAACAAATGCCGGAAAACTGAGTCCGACGCGAAAACGGAGCCCCGGTACGCGACGGACAGCCATGGACCCATCCTACGTGTCATCCCGGCCCTCTTAGCCTATGACCTGATGCACCGAACTCGACGCACACGCCGCAGAAGGTGAGAACAACACCCAGGGGCCAAGGGGGGTGGTGAGGGGCAGGAAACATACCCCCTACCCAAATTAAAACCTACAATATTGAGGACATACATTACCTCCAGGGTCTAGTCACTCCGGGGGGCGTGTCCACCAATCCCTGCGTCCCGCAACAATGGAAGTGGATGTGTACGCGTACCCCTACGGCAACACTACAATAGTGATACGCACCGTACTCACACATCCATAGCGTGGGTATGGTCCGTAGCACTATATCAGTGGTGCCGTGGGGGTACAAGTGGTACGGACCGTACACACACTCTCAGAGCGTGTGTACGGTCCGTATCCCTATTGTAGTGGTGCCGTAGGGGTACGCGTGGTACGGACCATACACACGTGTACGATCCGTATCACCATTTTAGTGGTGCCGTAGGGGTATGCGTGGTACGGACCGTACACACGCCCTCAGAGCGTGTGTACGGGCCATATCACCATTGTAGCGGTGCCGTAGGGGTACGCGTGGTACGGACCGTACACACATCCTCAGAGAGTGTGTACGGTCCGTATCACCATTGTAGCGGTGCCCTAGGGGTACGCGTGGTACGGACCGTACACATGCCCTCAGAGCGTGTGTGCGGGCCGTATCACTATTGTAGTGGTGCCGTAGGGGTACGCGTGGTACGGACCATACACACGCTCTCACAGTGTGTGTACGGACCGTAACACGCCTACTCCTACAGCACCACTACTATAGTGATACGGACCGCACCCACACATACATAGCGTGGGTACGGGCCGTATCACTATTGGATTGAGGCCGTAGGGGTATGTGTGATACGGACCGTACACACCCTATGAATGCGGGGGTATGGTCCGTATCACACGTACCCCTACGGCACCAGTACATTTGGGATACAAGGCGTACACACGCCATGAATGTTGGCCTACGGCCAGGTGCAGCATATTACCTTTATATTGGTGTGTGTGTAGGCCCAGGACAGCAGTGTACTGCACTAAGGGGGTGGGTGGGTGGCTGCATAGGATTCCCAGCAGTGGACAGACATGTGAGGGGTGGGTGCAGAGGACTCCCAGCAGTGGACAGACATATGTGTGTGGGTGCAGAGGACTCCCAGCAGTGGACAGAGACATGGGGATGGGTGCATATCAACACCAGCAGTGGACAGAGACATGGGGGTGGGTGCAGAGGACTCCCAGCAGTGGACAGAGACATGGGGGTGGGTGCATATCAACACCAGCAGTGGACAGAGACATGGGGGTGGGTGTAGAGGACTCCCAGCAGTGGACAGAGACATGGGGGTGGGTGCATATCACTCCCAGCAGTGGACAGACATGTGAGGGGTGGGTGTATATGACTACCAGCAGTAGACACACATATTTGGGTGGGTGCAGAGGACTCCCAGCAGTGGACAGAGACATGGGGGTGGGTGCAGAGGACTCCCAACAGTGGACAGAGACATGGGGGTGGGTGCATATCACTCCCAGCAGTGGACAGACATGTGAGGTATGGGTGTATATGACTACCAGCAGTGGCCTGCAATATGAGGGGTGGGTGCATATCACTCCCAGCAGTGGACAGACATGTGAGGGGTGGGTGTATATGACTACCAGCAGTGGCCTGCAATATGAGGGGTGGGTGCAGACGACTCCCAGCAGTGGACAGAGACATGGGGGTGGGTGTAAATGACTACCAGCAGTGGCCTTCAATATGAGGGGTGGGTGCAGAGGACTCCCAGCAGTGGACAGAGACATGGGGGGGGTGTACATCATTATCAGATGACCACAACTCCATGGGTGTATGTACGCATCCCTAACTTTGGACAATGATGATAGTGCCATAACAACACATCACTGACAGCAGTGTCCCACTCCCAGGAGGATGGATGTCTTTCCCCCACTGCATGACACACCACATGTGGGTGTGAGGACAAATAACACATGCATACCCACCCCTGGCGAATGCAGCACAATACACAAACTGAGATCATGCCACAAGACTGTATAGTCATGTCACTGCCTACTAAACTAAGAGAGCCAAAGGGAACACACACTGTCACGCACATCCCAGGACTGATAGGAATGTACAGGTGCTGGGCCAGCCACCAAGACGTTGTCTCTCATGGAAGGAATAGGGTGGAGTTCCCACAGATACAATGCCCACAATTGTGAGTCAGGTGCTCAAATACCCTGCAGAACAAGTACCATATGTGTGCTAGGCCGGGAGTACACACATGCATAGTGCTGAAAAGGGAGAATTTCTCCATGAAGGCATTTCAACATACTCAGTACACAAGTACAGTGACTAGCAAGGATGGCACAGATGATGCTGCCGGAGACATTGCTGAGCAGGCATGGCCATAGTTGAAGGGATCTGTCACCAACAAAGGAAATGTAGACACAGGTCAGCACAACAATTGTGCAACTCTTTGCAGGGAAGATGTCAGGTGCCACAGAGGAAGGAACACTCCTTGGGACAATGTCTCCAAACCAAAATAACACACACTACCAAATATTATTTGCAGAGACCTTGTGATGGCACGCAGATACCATGGTCCACCTCATGACCATCAGACTAGAACATTTCTCAGAACCATAACACATTACCACAACACCAACTCCTGGAGCATCAGCACCAACATCAATACCTGAATTGCAATAGTGTTCAAAGTAAAAATACAATGCTTTATTCAGCATAAAAAAGAAAATATGAAATCACACTATATACAAAGGCCAATGGCCAGTCCATAATAGAAGTCCTTGGGGGGACACATGGGCACGCGTCTCCCCTAGCTTGCCTGCACAGTGGAACCCTCAGGTTCGTCGACCCGGGGGGGGCATCATGTGGGGAAAGACCAGGCACCGCAGGGACAGGAGGGGGAAGGGTAGGTGTGCTGGGTGCAGGGGTGGACGTCTCTACCACAGCAGGTGGGGCAGCGCCAAAGGTGGAGGTGAGCTCGGCACTGCACACTGCTGCCAAGGCGTCCAGGGTAACCCCTGCACCGGGAGAAACCCCAGGGCCAACGGAGGGGGGTGGGTGGCCGAGGGATGGGGTGAAGCGCTCTTTGGGGAGGGGGTGGATGGGGGGGGACTCAACTACCCTGCCCGGGGACTTCCTCGCCCGCTTGCGGGGTGGTGTCACAGTGGGGGTGATGGGCAGCTCACCCATGTCGACCTCTTTGGGTGTCAGTTTGGCAGGGGAGCCAAGGGGAGTGCTTTTGGAGGGACTGGGTTGTGAGGCATGCGGACTCAGACTGTGGCTGCGTGTATGTCTTTTTGCCCCAGACCCAGTGGGTGTGCCTACATCCCCCTGAGTGTGCGTGCCAGGAGGTGTGCGCTTGCCCTTACTTGGTGGTGTGCTGCCTGTGTCTGGTGGGGTGCGTGCTTGGGAATGTCTGGGTGTGCATGGGACAGGTATGGGAGAGGGAAGTGTGGATGGGGCTGGGGTAGGGGGGGATGAAGCGCTGCAGGAGAGTCACTGCTGCCGTCAGGGAAGAGTCCATGGACCGCAGAAACCTGCGTTGTTCAGACATCGTTGCTGACATGCCCTCCATAAACGACACCATCTGTGTCAGCAGTGTGGTGTGGCCATGGAGGACAGTCAGCACCGATGCCTGCCCAACCTGCAACTGCAGCAGTATGTCCACAGACTCTGCACTGAGGGCAACAGGGGTGACAGGGGCAGGGGGTGCGGTGCCTGTCCCGAAGGAGACATGGTGGGGCCCTGCACGGACAGAAGGGACCGGAGCAACTGGGAGGGCAGTGATGGGAATGGAGGAGGCGGGGACAGATGTTGGGCTGCTGCCAGGTGTTGTAGCAGCCTCCGCCCCCTCGATGAGGTCAGCCTTGGACCCGTCTGCGTCGTAGTTGGAATCGCCACCAGACAGGTCCTCCGACTGACTCCCCTCGCCCTCCGTGCCACTGGCTCCCGCAGACTCGCCAGCACTGGTGGCACTGTTGCTGGGTCCCTCATCCAGGTTCGTGCAGGTGTCTCCCTCGGTTTCCAATGATGATGCTGTGGGCAAGGTGAAGATACAGAAAAACATCAGTCACCTGTATACATCTGACACAGGAGTACAAAACCAAAAGGTCACAGTGCATATCAGGCAATGCATCATGAGTAACAGCTAGATTACTCCACACATGTGTAAGCCCTGTACTCCCCAGTTGGTAGACCCACCATGCCACTTGGACACAAGGAAAAATAGGACACACCAGCCCAAAACTTGAATGAGAAATACACTGAGGAGCTAGTGTCTGGGAACAGGTGAGCACAGCAATACAATGAAGTCATGCCACCTCTTGTTTACCCTGAAAGAAACAGTAGTGGTGCACCCAAGGCAAAGTAACACACCTCAATACCAAAGGTGTCCCCACACTCAGAGACCTGTAAGTTCTTTGGAACACAAAACAAAAAAATGTTGGTCCCTTGGGAATCACAATACTTTACACAATCGACATGGTCAGAATGTGGGAATGTGCCATTTTGTGAACAGAACACACATGTGCCTCCATAAAAGATGGCTCCCAAGGAGGTGCACACAAAACTACATTTACCCAGTCATTGAAGAAGCTGGCAGCCTTCTTTGAAGAAGCCACTGTTAGAAAGAAATGGTGTTGCAGAAAGTACATATACTTGGGCCCACGGAGGTCTTGATGACTTGACACTCGTAAGTTGGTATCACCAACAACCAAGGACTTACCCAAATTCCACAACACTGGGGGAACATGTATATGTATAATCTGAAAAACAGTCTCATTAGAACAGTGCCTTCTTTTAAAATGTGCCAGCGTGTTCACTGAAAGTGTAAAGGTGGTTTGTTGTGCACTTCCTTGGGAGACATCTGTCATGCAGGCACATTATTGTTCTTAACAACAAAACATTAAACTAAAGCATTTAAAACATGAAGACCTGTTGACAAGTGTTGTGAGTACCAAGGTACAATACCTTTTGACCAACAACTTGAATTATGTCAGTTGTCACATGGCCATCCGTTACCTGATGACACAGTTGGCAACACATCTGACCCACTGCCTGTCATGTGGAGTGGCACACATGTCCAAACCCAGGACAATGCAAAAGCTAATGGGCCTACAATTGTGTCGTAAAAAGGCATACCTGCACTGAGGAGACACTCTCATGGCAAGCCAGAATGTCCACACAGATGTCAGCACACAAACACCAAACTACGTAGCATCTGGACCACACACTGGTGCCAAAAATGTATGCGCAGGGACCATGTATTTAAACAATTGACACATGCTGCAAAGCACAAATATTAAACTCTGCTCAACATCACTGGGTCACTGCACGTTGAGTCTCTGTCCAGCCAATTATCACACACAGGTCAGACCTGGCAAGGAGACATAAGGTTTGTCCATGTAGGCCTCGCCCGCACAAATCCCCCATTCCTGAGACAATGTGATTGAGACAGATCAAGAAGTGACACCTCTTAATCAGGGTTTACAAAAATGTGCTGCAAGAATTCCCAAATGTACTCCACATCACCTTGTGAGGCTGCCAACACATATTTGTGACAAACAACCATCGACAGATAGTTGTGAATAGACACACAGGCACTGCCCAGTGTGAGTATGCACAAGCCAAATGGGGTCTCCCTGTCCAGTGGACACATGTAGCACACTTTGGATAAATACAAATGAGGCCAGGGAGCAATGCCACAGAGGCAAACATATGCTGAAAACACTGAGAATGGACACAGTGTTGGATGACACACATGATTACGAGGCAAGGGTGTCTCAGGGGACTGTAGTGGGCACACTGCTCCTTGTTCCTGGAATGATCTGACTGTAACATGAGCAACCGTCCTGGCACTATGCATATCTCCCACTCATGCACATCATGTCTGAGGCCACAACATTGACATGCATGCTGCAAGTGTGTTCATTTGAAACCTCACACTCCCATGTTGAGATTCATCATCAGTGCCAACAAATATGGACCCCCAACAGAGTGAACAGGACAGGGCACAGGCAAGGTACCAACACATGTCACAGACCACCCTCCCACATGATGCAGAAAGCAATGTGCACTTGGATTAACTGGCAGCCTAGATGACCATGTGCAATTGTGATTACACACAGACCAGGGGACACATGTCAAGGAGGGGAAGGGACGAATAAGAGCACCGGTTGACTTTGGGGAACAGAATTTGCACTGCACATATAAACCGTGGCAGTGTATCCAGGCTACAGAGCACTCCCAAAAGCTGGGGACACACAACACAACAAACAGACATGTACCTACCCCCTCCTTGCTGCTGTCTCTCCTGTAACTGCCTATCCAGGTCAGGGAAGACCACCGCCAGGACACGCATCATGTGGGTGGTCAGGCGTCGGTGCCCGCCGTGGGGGCGTGGAGGTGAGAGCCCCAGCTGGACCCGGGTGATCCGCCGGGTCCAGCACCGGATGTCCTGCCATCATTTTCGGTTTTGGGCTAGGCGCCGACTGCGGCCCCCCGCCAATCTCACGGCCCTGACGATCTCCTTCCAGATCCCCCCCTTCTCGTAGGCAGTTACTTGTGAGGATGACAAAGTGAGACAACATCACTACACCTGCTCCATGTCACAGAGACACACATTTGAACATCTTTGATATGTTGAACAGGGCATAGGATGCTGCCAAGGAATAGCATCTTTCTCATATAGACATTGGCCTCTGTGGAAGCCCCAATGCACTTCATGGCATTGAAAGTACACAGGTGGCAGGAGGGGTGCAACGCATTCCCTGATCATGGCACACACTGTGCATCACATGCAACACCAGGCTGATGGACAGCACCTCAAAGCAGTTACATGCCCCAGGCCACTGACGCAACCTCAGCAGAGTACACAGACACACACAGGCACAGATCAATCACCTGTCATTGGCAACAGCGTATACAAACCTCACTCTGCACATGTGCCACTTGCCTGTGGGGTGTCACAGGTGTTGGGCTAGCTCAGCAAGTCAGACACACAGCACGGCTTACTTCTCACATCAGATGGGTAGAGCTGTTGCCTCCTCCATGCAGCTGTGGTGCAACACTTCACATAGACACTCACCCACATGACAAGGAACCTTCACACACATCAATGTACAGGAGGGCGTACACATCACTTGGACACTCTCACCACAGCTCCACTCAACTCATACACATCTGTGGGTACAGTCACCTGTCACACCGGGGGGAACACTGTATCACCTCAGGACAATAGCCAGAAAATGCCACCAAGGATTTGCCAGGCTGAATGTGTCATGCACTATGCAGTGAATGTCACAGTAAGCACAATGCAAGTGAGGAGTGCACACAGGAACTACATCATGCTCTTCATGAGAGACATAAGCCTTTACAACCCCCTGGGACCCACTCTAAACCACATTGCATGTCTGTCACACCTGGACACAATGCCAGAAGTGACAGTCACAAAAAAAGGTGCACAGTCAAAGGTAGTGGAGTCAGCACTCACCTGCACCCCTGGTCTCCCATACAGGCTTGGGTACTGTGGGAGGAGGACATTCAGCAATGCCTCATTCTCCTCAAGTGTGAATGGCTGGGCCTTCTCCACAGTACGCGACATGGTGCCAGAGGATGCACAGACAGCAGCAGTGTGGTTGACAGGAAAGTAGTGCAGGCAAGTGCCCTCTCATGGGTTCTGGCTGACTTATATCTGTCTTGCTGGGGGCTTTCATTTACAGGAGTACAGAGTGATTGGTCAGACTCATTTGCATCCTCCAATCCCTTTAAACATACACCAATGACACGAATTTGCATGGTTCAAATTTTGAGCATCATAGCAAGGCAAACACCACTTTGTAAAATTGTAATTTTTGGGCCAACTGACTTTTCAAGCCCACATGATGGCCACATTGCAACTGAAATCTCTGTATCCATGACAACCAGCATGCATTTTGGGCCTAATACTTGTCCCCTATGTAATTTTTTTATCCCAAAAATATGTACGGTGCGTTTCACACGTCCCCGTACACGTACGGCACCGCTACAATAGTGATACGCACCGTACTCACATATCCATAGCGTGGGTACGGTGCGTATCACTATAGTAGTGGTGCCATAGGAGTACGCGTGGGTGTACGGTCCGTACCACGCGTACTCCTACGGCACCACTACTATAGTGATACAGACCGTACACATGCTCTGAGAGCGTGTGTACGGCCCGTACCACGCGTACTCCTACGGCACCACTACTATAGTGATACGGACCGTACACATGCTCTGTGAGCATGTGTACGACCCGTACCACGCGTACTCCTACGGCACCACTACTATAGTGATACGGACCTGTCGCACAGGGGTGTGACCCTGTGAGCATACCAATGACAGAGGCTAGTCTGTATAATACGTTTTTGTGGGTAGTATGTCACAGAACGGCCTCTATGTCTCTCTCCTTCCTCCAGGGACAATCGCGACGTCGTCCTCTCCTTCCCCCAGGGCTCTCGTCTGGCGATGTGGCTCCGACGGACATGAAAGGAAGGGAGACCAGATTTTAGTGGACTGTTCTTTGGGTGTTAGAGGGATTGAAGGGGAATAGGTAGTGAGAAGTCACCGGGGTCCACCACTAGTCAAAACACTCGGTAAAATGGGAAATCTGTGAGTGAGTCGGTTTCCCCGTACAAAAGAAGCCCGTGACCTCCCCGATAAGAGCTCCCGGAGA
This sequence comes from Triturus cristatus, assembly GCF_964204655.1. Classification (NCBI taxonomy): domain Eukaryota; kingdom Metazoa; phylum Chordata; class Amphibia; order Caudata; family Salamandridae; genus Triturus; species Triturus cristatus. The sequence goes on from NC_140589.1 coordinate 1,225,092,315, forward strand.
GACAACTACCTCCCTCCCCGTGTTGAGACCAATCCCAGGATCCGGCCCCATCCCTTTCCCAGCCACGCTCCTCCAGGCGCGTGGCAGGACGAGACGCTCCATTCTTCACCTCGCTTTCTGCCTCCTTCGCTGCTCGCACTCCGACTCCTCCTTGGGCTTTCGCGACGTTCTCCTCGCTGGTTTCCGCTTTACTTGGGCAGACCGCATCGGATTGGTGTGCCGTCGGTGACGTCAGAGGGGGCGTCTCCGCCGCCGATGTGAGCCAGCCTGCATTAAAGGGGCCGCCTGCGTCCTGCAGATGGGGGGGAAATGTGCAGTCAATGAGGGTTTTCTCCATTCCCTCTTCTTCTCCCGTGACCATGCGACAGGACCGTACACACGCTCTGAGAGCGTGTGTACGGTCCGTACCACGCGTACTCCTATGGCACCACTACTATAGTGATACGGACCGTACACACGACGTGTGTACAGTCCATACCACGCGTACTCCTACGGCACCACTACTATAGTGATACGGACCGTACACACGCTCTGAGAGCGTGTGTACGGCCCGTACCACGCGTACTCGTAGGGCACCACTACTATAGTGATACGGGCCGTACACATGCTCTCAGAGCGTGTGTACGGTGCGTTTCACACGCTTACACTGGTGATAGGAGGCGCACACGAAAGGAATGGAGGTCTCCGACTCGCACAAGGCTGTACATCAAGTCATTGTCATTGCAGACTTTCATGTGCAGGGCCTAGGTGTGTCAGGCTGTGATATTGCACATGTCTCCTCACGTAGTTGCACAATTGATGTGTGATGACCTGTGTACACATGTCATGTGTGATGGGGCACTATGTGGCACACTTCCCCGCACAGCATCACTGGTATGGCACTGTCACCACCACCCGCAACTGTCCCGTGATGCCAGGGACAGGGACACTAACAACTGACATTTCACGATCAGCGTGCCCCGATGTGACTATGTCATGTGTGTGTCATGTGTTCCCATGAGCTTGCTGCTAGTGTTCCGTCAACTACATCTGCTGTTGCTGCATCCAACATGTGTCTGTGTGGAGATGGGCATGGCACACATCTGCGCACACCATGCCACATGTGGATTCCCACGTAAGCAGGGTCTGTATGCATCGGACATGATATTTTCACATGAGGACATATCTGCGTCGTCTCAATGTCTGTGTTTTCTGTTTTCACGTGTACCCCTTCATCGCAATGTGTTTGATCTGTACATTTGACATTCCATGTGACCTGTGCGTCTAGCTTGCCGTCAGCTGTCTGTATGAGATGACATCCTTTAAATGCAGCTATGTGGGTGTATGTCACTCCTGTGATGTCTCTGGCTGTTCACTCAGACTGGCCCCCAGCTCGTTTCAGGGCATGTCATGTAGACTTGCCAATCAACGGGTGTATCTGGCTTTTCGTAGGAGTATCACCAAGCTGGCATACGTGTCCTGGATGTATTGCACGGACCAGACTCTGTATTTAGCTGATGTGTAGTAGCAGTTTAGCATGTGCTCTGTTCATTGACATTGATGTTGTTATGCTCTCAATGTTCGTTATTCAATACAATTTTCTGCAGAGCACCGCCTGTCCCCCGACCAATGCCAGACTTGGGGGCCATGAGGGAACGTGCCTGCATCCGACGTTACAGATTCACTCAACAGTTGATTGAGGACTTGACCACCAAGCTGGCACCACACCTCCAACCTCGACACAGGTATCCTACTGCGCTGAGCCCCAAGATGAAGGTGATGGCAGCCCTACATTTTTTTGCCACAGGTACGTTTCAATTCACCATAGCTGATGTTGGTGGCATGTCACAGACAATGTTCAGCCGTGTCCTGCGTGATGTTTTGACAGCCATGTTGGAGCACCTTGATGAATTCATCCATTTTCCTACTCCTGAGGAGTTGACAGTTGTCAAGGGTGATTTCTATGCCCTGGGAGGGATGCCCCATGTCATTGGGTCCATTGATGGGACACATGTGGCTTTGGTACCACCACAGGCACAGGAGGTAGCCTATCGCAACCGTAAACCTTACCACTCTATGGTGCAAATGCCCTTGTGGTGTGTCTTGCTAACATGCTGATTTCCCATGTCTGTGCACGTTTTCCAGGGTCAGCATACGATGCCTACATCATGAGGCGTAGCAGGGTGCCACAAATGATGCTGCGGCTGTACAACAAACGAGCATGTCTTGTTGGTGGGTATACTCTGTTTGTCCTGTGTGTTGCGGTATCTTTGGCTCTTACGGCATCTCCTGACCCACTTATTTACATGATGTTTCCATGTAGGGGACTCTGGCTATCCCAACATGCCATGGATGATGACGCCTCTCCGCAACCCAAGATCAGCTGCAGATCACCGGTACAACAATGCACACGGGCAGACCAGGCGAGTGATTGAGAGGACGTTTGGCCTCCTGAAGAGCCGATTCTGCTGCCTTCACAAGACAGGCGGGTCCCTCCCATATGCACCGGCGAAGGTCTGCAAAATCTTCCTCGTGTGCTGCATGCTGCACAACATGGCAGTGGAGAAGGCAGTGCCACTCATCCTGGAGCAGGATGAGCAGGAACATCCACCCATGGAGGATGAAGGGCTTGGTCACGAGGCAAGTGAGGAGGAGGAGGAGGAGGAGGATATACGGAGTCAGCTCATACACAACTTCTTCTCATAATGGTGAGTCACTGGGTCTGAGTGTGCACGCTTGTAGCCTTGGGTGGTATGTGTTGCAATGTGTGTGTCCAGCTGACTGTATGGTAAGTGACTTAGATGCGTGTTCTGATGTGTCACTCGAGTGATGATGTCATTCCACACATTTTAGCAGAGACAATTTCTTTTAAATTAGCATGGGGAGAACATTGTTCATGTTTAGTATATGACCATGTATGCGGAGGAAAATCTTTTAGCTGACTTCTTGTGTGTCTGTCATTCCCAGGTTCTTGCGCATGTTGTCTGCTCGTGTCATCGTTGTCCTCCTGCTATTCCTCATGAGTATTGCAACGTGTGCTGAATCAGCGTTCCATGCACGGACATGGGGAAATGTCATTTTGGGTAAGGATTGCAGCAAGGCATTTTGGGGGTGGTACGTGTTTGGAATGTGTGGGGACTGCTTCTGTGCATGTTGTGTTACCATGCATAGATGTCGACTCACCATGGGGCACATAACATGTAGCATGACTCCCATGAAGTGATAGTCACCCCTCGTGACAGTCATCTGTAATGGATTTTGGATTCTGATGAAGGCATCAATGTGTGTAAAATTTCCCTCTGAAATATACGGAATGCTACGGTTGGACATAGTGTGGGACATCCCCATAACAGGCTCAATGTGGAATTGCAGCCTCTCCATGTGCAGCAGGAGGTGTTTGGCTCATCCCCTTAACTTGTGTGCCAGTTCATTTGGATTTACAACATCCGTATTGTGAAGGGGGTGTCCAGCGTAGGTCCCACATGTTCAGTCAAATGACCTGTGAGTCTGTTCATATTGATGCATTTCCCTTAGTGTGAGCTTGAGTAATAAAGGTGTTCCACACCCTCCAAAGTGCCTCATCTCTGTCAATGCAGGTCTCTTGCCACTTTGCATGCGTCATCTCTGGCATATTTGTCAAAGATTGTGCATATGAGTGTATGTGTAGTTCGGCAACATGCATGCAGTTCTACATGGCTAATAATCTCTATTGTGCATGAAGTCCATGGTTGTGTATGTATTTGGGCAGGTTGCTTCCCCCAACGGGCCGTCAACGCCTGCTGAGGGTGTGTCTTCTGTGTGCAGCTCGGCCTTCTGTTTCCATCTTTGGTGATTGTTCATCCATTTTCTCTGGGTGAGTCATGAGTAACCTGACACTCCTTCCTTTACATACTCCTGTTGCAGTTGTCCTTTCTGACATCCTTGTCTTCGTGTGCTACTTTCGGCTTAGTTTCCAGTACATGCCGCCTGCTGCTGCGGTCCCTGCGGCAAGGGCCCACCAAGTTCCCGGATTCTGCAACCCACACGCCTCCAAGATGCTCCTCCCTTCCTCCCTGCACCCATTCATTAGGCTGTCATAAGCTTGTCTGTGCCATTGTTGCGACCACACAGTGCCAAAGGCAGGACCGTCAGCGCATGCAACGTGCACATTGCATGACCCTCATGTCCATGCATGACCCACAGCACACAACAGTCTCATGTTGCAGCCACCCTCCAAGCAATGTCCAACCGGAATTCAAACGCCTGTTCTCAGGCATACCCTAAGCACACACACGACACCTTCGCATGCTGAGTGTGAAACTCCAAATGCCTACACAGTGCTGCCCCGCCTTCCAGGCCCTGTCACACCAACCAGGTCATGTCCCTCCTACTCCACACCGGCTCCGTCCAACAGCACGCCATTGGACTCTGTTACCTCTTCAACACAACAGGCCCACACATCACCTTCATGACAGTGACCTGGATAAAAGCATCCTCAGCACACAACTTCTTCATTGCCATCTCAGACGGATACAAGAGCACCCGCAGGGACGGCACTAACAATCCCGGAGGATGAATTGATATCTATTCCCAAGTACGCACTCAGGGTCACAAATCCGGTTTGGCAAAAAACCCCTGCAAACCCTCAGAGTAACACTCATCTACAGATCTCCAGGCCTAACACCACAATTCCGCAAAGCCATCAACACGTCCATCGTCACGCACGCCCTCACATCCACAGGATACATGTGGCTGTGGGCCAGGAACTTCTGGCTGGATGAGAACCACACCAGCATCCATCATTGGTCCATCCACATTAGCATCCATGTCTCCGACGAGCAACACACTGCCACACACCCCGCTACCAATCCCCCAAAGATGCTTGATGTAAGTCAACACAGACATGCTGTGTGGGACACTGGAACCAACACCACCGCCACACTCTGCAACCTCACACACTGGATCAGCAACTGATCCAACAATCTAGCCACGTTGACTGACTTTCCTGTGACGCACATCAACAATTAAGCCACCTGGGACAAGGCAGACCTACTGGACTCATACACGTCTAGCAGGACTCTTGTGCACAGCTTGCAACACAAATAACCATCAGTGGCCTTACAACCCTGGAAAACGGCACACACAGCCATCACCATATCATCAGCAAGGACAATTGGAGATCCTTCACATGGGGCCGCGGCCAAAAAAACGCACTACATCAAGGAGCTCATCAGCATTGTGAGTGCACTGACATCAGCTCTCCATCCAAAAGACACCCCACCCTAGCAAGGCTGAGCCAATCCCTTGTAACTTTCTACCACTGCAAGCTCATGGATATACACGCAAGCCTTGGCACACAGAGGCAGAACGCACTATTATACGCCGGACCAACCCCCCTCAGGTTTTGGACTTCCATCATGAATGAATGAATGAATGTGGGTTTTATAGAGCGCGTAGTAACCCGGAAACATCCCAGCGCTAAAAAACCAAGACAGCCGATTCAGAGGTGGTAACCATGGAGAAAGGGGATCAGGGGAAGAGGTGGGTTTTCAAGAGTTTTCTGAAGCGGAGATGACAGGATTCGCTCCTGAGTTTGGGAGGTAGGGCGTTCCACAGTCTAGCCGTGTTCACCGAGAATCGCCGACCTCCTGTGCGTGCCTTTTTTACTCTGTGCACTGTGATAAAATGCTCATGATCCGAGCGGAGAGGCCTATTGGCTTTGTAGGGCGTGACTAGGTTTTTGAGGATGGGGGGGCCCTTGTCCTGCAGAAGTTTGTGTGCCAGACAGAGGGATTTGAATTTTATCCTTTCTCTTATTGGGAGCCAGTGCAGGAGTTTCAAAGCTGGTTTGGCAGATGTTCTAGCCGGGGTGTTCGTGAGAAGCCGGGCTGTGGCGTTCTGAATTTGTTGTAGTTTGTTAAGGGTGGATTCGGGTGCTCCCAGGAAGATGGCATTGTTATGATCCAGTCTGGAGAGGATCAGTCCTTGGATGAGCAACTTCCGTGAGGCTTGCAGGAGAAGGGGCAGAATTTTACGGACTGATCTGAGAAGGCCGAAGCAAATACCCGCAGTTTTTTTAGCTTGAGTTTTAAAGGACAGGTCCTTTTCCATCCAGATCCCTAGACCAGGGGTCTCCAACGAGTAGCTCGGGAGCTACTGGTAGCTCGCCAGTACCTTCAAAGTAGCTCTCTGAGGTGAAGTCAAGCCCAGTATCAATTTCAGAGTAGGTGCCTATGAAAGAAGGCAGCACTGATCATCTTAAGACCCTAAGAGTGACAGCCAGCCAAACTTATCACAGTAACTCATACTAACACTCAAACACACACTGTGCCAGCTTTTGGACCAGCTACATGACAGTCTGTAGCCAATCTCAATATAATTAAGCCACAAGGAGTCTGACCATGTTGCAGTCCCTCCTTTATCAGTCACAACATGTGTGTGAACATAGTACAATCAAAAAAGTACGGCAGCAGTAGCCTGAGCTGTAATCAGTGCTGACCCACCAAAGTGCGGGACTGCAGGAGTCAGAGTGAAAATGTGTCAGTTAGATGCATGATCAGCTCAAGACCTGAGGAGAACAGGGTATGATCCAGATCAGAGAAAATTTAGAGATTCATCAACATTTATGTGTGTGCCCACAATAAACACTATTGCTTCCTGAAACTATGCCTAGTGCCAAGAACCGCCAAATATATATGCTAGCCCCATCATAAGAGTGTTATATTTGGCATAATTGTGTCCCTTCCTGACCTAATAGTGCCAATGGCATAATTATGGTCATCCTTGACTATTTTATTATTTTTGGTCTAGTTGTGGTATGCTGGCAGCCATCATAGACCTACTCTGAGCATGACTGGCCTATATTTACCTATTTCTGGCATATTAATGGTCATGATTGATATGTGGTCTTATCCCTGATCCTTCTGGTTTCCAGCCTTGGCACAACTGTGGCCCTAGTATAATGGTGGCCCTTACTGGCATAATCCAGGCATCCGTGGTCCTATGGTGAGCATCCATTATGATATAATGGGGTAACCCACAATTGTCCACGGACCTGGGTAACGATTGGTATAGGAAACAACGGTCCTAGACTTCTTTTAAGCTACAATTCAGTTATGAAAAACATTCATTAGTCAAAGGGCATCCGGTACATATAGAATTAGCATTGTATCATTAATGTACCACCATTTTCTTTACAATGCAAACAAGTATATCCTCAAAAGACACAAAGGCACAAAATATCGCTCCAATAGTGACTGTTTATTATTTTGTTACTTTTATAACAGATCACCATATAATGAATGTTTTTCATAACTGAATTGTAGCTTTAAAGAAGTCTAGGACCATTGTTTCCTATACCAATGGTGGCATATGACTGTAATACCAGGGAATTCAAAGTAGTCTGTCCATATGAGGCATTTGTACATGTGAGTACAAGATGATAATGACAAGCTGATGTTTTGAGACTGTGCATTTCTCAAAAACTGAAAACTGATATTTTAAAGGCAGTTTTAGTTTTCAAAAATGGGGTTTCTTCTGGAAAACTGAGTTTGTTTGCCCACACTGGAAAGTACTATTAGATAGAAAAATTTGCATTTTCAGAAATTGGTGAATGATAATTCAAGCTGAGCTGGGGAGACGTACTGCTGTGCGTATGTCCTTTGTGCCATTGGGCATGTCAAGATTTGAACGTTACTTCATGAGTCAAGGGGAGGCATTTATTAGTGAAGAACCTTTACCCAGCATTTCTGCTGGTAACCGCACGTGGTATACTTGGGTGGTAATTACTGAAAATCTTGCTTTGGGTGGTCATAATGTAGTTACTATTTTACAGGTATAAAATTTGCTAGTAGCTCGGGAAGACTTTCCTTGAGCAGAAGTAGCTCTCACTACAGAAAAGGTTGGAGACCCCTGCCCTAGACTCTTGATCTCCTCTTTGGGAGAGGGGGGCTCTCCCAGGCATGTGGGCCAGATGTTCAGGGGAAGGGTGGACCCTTTATGCCCAAGGAGCATGACCTCCGTCTTGGACCCATTGAGTTTTAGGGCTGATTCACTCATCCAGAGGAAGATTTCAGAAAGGCAGGTGTGAAGATTGGACGGTCCTTGGTCAGGTTGGGATAGTGAGACGACCAATTGGGTGTCGTCGGCGTAACTAATGATTTTTACTCCAAACGGGGTGACCACCTCCTCCAGTGGGGACATGTAGACATTAAATAAAGTTGGGCTAAGGGAGGAGCCCTGCGGTACTCCGCACTGAAGGGGAATCGCCGTGGAGCGGATGTTACTCTCCCAAACCTGGAAGGTACGGTTGTTTAGGGATGACGTGAGCCATGACAAAGCAGTTCCTACCACCCCATCAGCAGATACAACACCCGGCTCATGTGCAACATCCCCTGGAGATCTCCATCAGGCCCCTTCCCACACAACATCTCAACCACATCATTCCCCATTTTTGTAGCCCCCGTCCAGCACGTCATGTATGTATCATTGGAGTTAGCCACATTCCATGGTAGATAGAGGAATGCAGTGACCCAGGCCCTTCTTAGACAATGGACGGCAGGAACGCATGCTCTCAAGGAACATCACCGTGCTTCCCTAGCCAGCAAATGTCATCAGGAAGACAGTCAACAAGCAACTGACAAACTTCCTCCATGCAAAGAGCTCCAGGCAACCTGCACAAGACCATTTTTCACAGTAATCACCCCACTTCAACCGTCATCATTGCCTCCAACACCGACAACTTTGCCCTGCTCAACAATGGTGAGGCCACCCCCCTTGACCTCTCCACAGCATTATACACGATGTGCTCACACACTGTCAGCTCACACATCTCCAACACTGGTATCCAGGGGATGGACCAGGATGAAATCACCAAGTAGCTCACCAGCAAGGCCATGATAGTGGGACTCAAGCCTTCAGCATGTAGTACAGTGGCGTCATCTGGCACATGGCCCAGGGCTCATCTCTCAGCGTGTCAATCTTCAATGTGTCCATGACCCCCTCTCCACCATCACATGCGCACACGACCTCATCATCATCTCGTATGCCATTGACAGCCAGCTGCTCCTCACCCTCACCAAAGACACAGCCATTGCCAGTTCCAACCTTCAAGAAGGCATGAGGTCCGTTGATGAATGGCTGAACATCAGCCACTGAGGCTGGACTGAGGTAATCATCTGAGGATTGTCCCCTTACAGCTGGGTCAACTCCTTGTGTCCCACCCGCCAGGGCACTGCACCAGCACCCAGTGGCCACGCACGCAAGATGGTGTGCATCATGGACTCATTGCTCACAATTGCCATGCAACTCACCAGCATCTGTACCTCATGCTGCAACACCCTCCGCATGATGCACATGATCCACAGATAGATCCACTCCAAGGCAAGACAGACCGTCCCCCAGGTCCATGACACCAGCCGTGTCAACTACAGCCCTGCCCTGACGGAGCAAGTACAGCCAAACTCCCGGAAAACATCCAGGGCGCATCTACACACCTCAGCTTCAACATCCCGCGCCCCAGCCACATCACCGTTCGCCTGAGATAGCTGCAATGGATCACTGTCTGCTGCAGGGTGACCTTCATACTCCTCACCCACACTCAGGAGGCAGTCCACAACCCCAGACCCCAAACCAACCTTGGACGTCTGTCATCCAAGACCCCATTGGGCCAACTCAGTGCATCCAACCTTGCCCTGGCCAACATTCTTCACATCCAACGAACTACAGCATGCAGGAGATAGTTCTCCCACCTGGCCAAACATACCTGGGACTCCCTCCCTGGGAACCTCCACATGAGCCATGACCTCTCCGCCTTAATGATACTCTTCCAAATTGGTCTGTCCGCACAGTATTGCAAGCCCCCCCTCAGCAGCTTGAGGCCTTCATGGGTGAGTATTGTGCTCCATGTCTGTATTGGATGATACATTGTGACCCATGTGTGTCCTGTACCGGACTCAGATCCCAGGGTATGGATGGCTGGAGTTAGTTCAACACTCAGGCATAGTTTGACATTTCCCCACATGTATGTTGTGGACTCATGCAAAATGACTGCAACATCTAATTAAAGAAATGTAGTTTTATTCTCGGTGGGGGGCGTGTTTTGTGGGAAAAAATAGGTGCTATACAGTGTGCCTAGAATCCAAAGTTCACAGGGGGAGATGGGATCCTTGGCATTTGAAGTCATCGGAGTCCAGAACACAGTGTTTGTCATCATTGGTCAGACTGTGACCAGCAAGTCCATGTGGCAGAGAATGTCAGTGAATGAGGTGATGCTGTTGCGCATGAAGGCCAGGTGCCAGGGCAGGTGACCTGGGAGATGTGGATGGTCCGCTGCCTCTCACGATCTTTTCCGTGGACGACACACCTTCCTCGCGGGACCCTCAGATGCAGGCCTTGACGATGTTTGGGACGCTCTGTCGGACGAATCCTCCTCCTCCTCCCTCCCTGTGGCTGGTGGTGGTCTTCGCTTGGTGGCACAGGGAGGGTTGCCCATGTTGTCGGCGATCCGACAGAGTGAACGGCTTATGTCCGTTTGCACTGCCAGGAGCTCAGCCAATCTTGCCTCCATCCGTCCTTGGTGTTCTTGTTGACTGGCGTGTTGCTCAGCCTGCTGGTTCTTAATCTCTGTGAGGGTCTCCACTACCTGGCTGATGGCCCTGGTGTCACGCCGGTATGCTTCCATGATGTTGTGTATGTGTGACATACCGGTCCCTTCAGCTGGCTGGTCAGATTCTCGCCTCCGCTTGCCTCCACTCCCACCACCCCTGCACACATGAACAAACCCTTCTTCTACCTGAGTGTTGCCGCATAGCCAAGTCTCCTGTAAGCAAATGACATCAACACACTTTGCGAGCTGGTTTAAACTATCCGCCTTTGATGTTCCACCCAGCCCGTTTATGTTCCATGAAATCAATTTCAGGCTATGCGGCAACTCAGTAACCTAGTCGATGTCACTGAGGCATCCTGACTCATTCAAACCCCATGAACAGATACTACTGTCCCAATCCCTACATTCCTCTTCCCTACTGGGTTTGGAGTTTTCTACAGCTATGGTGATGTTAGCCGTCTCACCCCACCCCCCGGTTAACCACCTCACCTGCCATTCCCCCAGACCCGCGTGAAATCTCAGGAAGCCTCCCTTTCGCTGTTTCCCTGCATCTACTTCTTCTTCTGAAATAATCCTTATACCCTCTTTTACGATTTCTTTCCCTGCATTCTGGATTACCGCTTTAACAAGTCCAGAGTAAACTTGCACCTTTGTGTACTCTGCGCCATTATTATCACAGCAAAACCCTATCTGTCTCAGATCCTTTGACCCAATTTCTTTTAGGGATGGGCATTTTGCGAATGAAAATAGGAGATGGGAACGATTCAGCGGGCCTAACTTTCTTACTGACTGGGCACATAGGGTCTACGGGACCCCTGAGGGATGGCAGTTGTGGGGTTGTCTGCCTCCTCCTGGGTGCCCGGCGAACCTTGTCCCTCCAGGTCAGACTGGCTCAGTTGTCCACTGTGGGCAGGGCTCCTGGGTGTCTCCTGGGATGTGGCAGGAATGGGGTTGGTGGTTGGCACAGATGTTCCTGAAGCAGGGGCTTGGACACCAGAGGGTCCAGATGGGTTGGGGTCATCCGCGGAGTGTTGAGAGGCGTCGCTGCCGGTGGGCTCAGGTTCCTCCCGAGCCTGGGACTGTGATTCTTCCCCCCCATTGCTGGGTTGCCCTGTGTGTGAGAGAGAGACAATGTTAATGCTGTTTCATGTGACATCCATGTTTCATACATATTCAAGTTGGCACAGTTCCTCCAGGTAGTTGTATGTGCCTAGCATTCTCCTCACTGTTCACTTGTGGATGGGTATGTTGCGGGGGACAGATTGATATGTTCTCCTGAGTGTTTGACATGTAGAATTTTGGCTCGGATGCTTCTTTGGCTATGGATTGATCTTGTTGTGTCACATGTCCATTGTGAGAGTGGGTAAATCCATTGCCTGCCCCGGGGGTGTGTGCTTGTGTAAGGGGTGTGTGAGACAGGGCCTGCTGGTGGGTGTAGTGTGATTTGGCAGTGGGTCTCCCAGGTGATGTATCTGTCCCCCCATGGAGCATGCTGCCATGACAGTGAGTGTGAGTTCCTGTCCTAGATATCTGAGCTTGTTGTGTCGGTGTTTGAGTTTGCAGTGGTCACAGGAGGGCCTTGTGCTGCCTGCAGCAGGGCCAAGTGTCAGCTACCTTGTCAGTACTTTGCCAGTCCCTGTGCATTGAGCATGGTGCATGGGCATGTCCCTGGGCCATATGGGCTGAGGGCAATGGTGTCTGATTCAGAGTTGAACAATGTGTTTTGTGAGCCCCACCCTCCCAGCATCCCAGACATCCAGTCTTGGGTTAGTGCTTCGTGTAGCCTGGGACATGGCATGGCCTTGCTTTGTGAATGGGGCATACACATGTTAGTGGCATGAGTGTTGTTTTTGAGTGTGGTTGTGTCCGGTGAGGGCTTGGGGGTAGTTGCGTGGATTTGGTGTAGTTGGGGTGTGGATGCCATTACCCCCATGTTACGTAAGTTGTTTGTGTACTCACCAGGCTCTGCAACTCCTTCGAGTCCGTGTACTCCCACCGGCGGAAGCAGGGCCATCACCGGTCTGCGGGGCAGCCCACCTCCAGTGATGTTGCTCTGGGCGTAGTCCTCGTTCATTTTCCGCTTGACTGCCCTCCGCAGATCGTACCACCTGGCTTGGCATTCATTACTGGTCATTCTGATGGGTGCAACAGCATTCACCCTATCGACGATCCTCTGCCACAGGCATGATTTTTCGGCTATGCTGGTCTGTCTGACCAATGTTCCAAAGAGCTGTGGCTCGACTCTGATGACTTCGTTGACAAGGATGTCCAGCTCCTCCCTTGTGAACTTTGGATTCTTGTCTGTGGGCATGGTGTGGGGGTGAGGGTGTGGATGGTTGTGGGTGTGAATGTGAAGGTGTGTGTGGGAATGTGAAGAGGGGGTATGTGTGAAGGAGTTTGTGTGAAGGTGTATATGTTAAGGTGTATGGGTGCAGTTGTTGGGGTGTGCTCTGTAGCTGCAGTGAGTCTGTTGCATAGGCTCATGGTTTCTGTGTGTGGGCCCTTTTTGTTGGTCCATTTGTGGGTGTGCCTGAGTTTGAAATTTTGGTGGGTGTGTTATAAGAGGTGGTTGTGAGTTTGGGCCTCTGTTTGCCTGTTTGGATGTGCCAGGTCAGTCATTTTGATGTTTTTTCAACTGTAGACGTGTTTTGTGGTGTAGTGCGAGTCGAATTGACCCTCCTTGGGCTGTTTTACAGTGTCCTGGTTCAGTACGAGTCGTTTTCGCGTATGTAAGGTGCGTACATACGCGATGTTGTTGTACCGTGCTCGCATACGCAATGTTGTTGTAAGGTCCGTACATACGCGATGCTGGGGTACGGTGCTGGGGTATGGTGCGTCCAAGTACGGGGCTGGGGTACGGTGCGTACAAGTACGGGGCTGGGATACGGTGCGTCCAAGTACTGGGCTGGGGTACGGTGCTGGGGTACGGTGCGTCCAAGTACGGGGCTGGGGTACGGTGCTGGGGTACGGTGCGTACAAGTATGGGGCTGGGGTACGGTGCGTCCAAGTACAGGGCTGGGGTACAGTGCTGGGGTACGGTGTGTCCAAGTACGGGGCTGGGGTACGGTGCGTACAAGTACGGGGCTGGGATACGGTGCGTCCAAGTACGGGGCTGGGGTACGGTGCTGGGGTACGGTGCGTCCAAGTACGGGGCTGGGGTACGGTGCTGGGGTACGGTGCGTACAAGTACGGGGCTGGGGTATGGTGCGTCCAAGTACGGGGCTGGGGTACGGTGCTGGGGTACGGTGCGTCCAAGTACGGGGCTGGGGTACGGTGCTGGGATACGGTGCATACAAGTACGGGACTGGGGTATGGTGCTGGGGTACGGTGTGTCCAAGTACGGGGCTGGGGTATGGTGCTGGGGTACGGTGTGTCCAAGTACGGGGCTGGGGTACGGTGCGTCCAAGTACGGGGCTGGGGTACGGTGCGTCCAAGTACGGGACTGGGGTACGGTGCTGGGGTACGGTGTGTCCAAGTACGGGGCTGGGGTACGGTGCGGACATGGGGGGGGTACGGTGCTGACATACGGGGGTACGGTGCTGACATACGGGGGTACATGCGGACATACGCAGGGGGGTGGGGGGGCTGTATGACTCGCATCCCGGGCACAAGTTTACCCGGGATATGAGTGGTACAGAGTTCGCTACGTACAGGATGTTTTAAATACGCTTGTGTATTCGGAAGGGCAGTATGGATTGTACTTGTGCGCTCAAACTTCAGTTTTACAATTTGTATGTAAAACTGTCCGGGTACGTCTCGTAGATCTTTTCCCGACGCGATTCGTATGTATTTTTCACGTACGAATCGTACTTCACCGGTGGGACGGGACTTGTATGATTCGTACGTAAAAATATACGGATACGAGTCGTACGGGAATTATTTTTACCGGATCGGAATCGGCACCTTTTTGTAGGACTTAATCCCTTCCTGAGCTCTGCCTCCATATCTAGGATCCAAGACGGAGCTTGCTTGGAGGATCCAAGACGGAGCTTGCTTGGAAACCCTGAAAAGGCGTGCTTCGGGTGCGTGTTCATTATCTGCCTTTCATTCTCGGTTCATCCCTCGATAGTTTTGAACAGCAGACCAGACGACTTCGACTTCCCTGTGAGCGAGCTGACGTGAGAGCGTGGACGCAGATCGTTGAGCGTCAGAGCAAGCGCCGGGCACGGAGCATGGAGCCTGAGGATGCTAAGGAAGCCGAGGAATCTAGCGAGGAGCCAGCGCGAACAGTGACGCGGTGGTGAGCCGAGCCGAGCTGACGAGCTGAGAAGGCGGAATTCTGAAGTGCGCCGAGGTCCGGGCAAAATCCTCCCCCCCCCACGTGTGGGGGTTCATGGAGAAAAAGTGCCGGTCCGGCCCAGAGTCTGTAGGCATTGACACAGCGGTTAATGCGCCCCCGCCCAGAGCTGCATAGTGCACTCAGCAGGCGCAGGCCGGGGCACTGGGAGCGGAGGAGTTTCAGAAGCAGAGAGCTGAGAGCTGCCAGAATAGATTGATAGTCGCTGAGCGCCTGTGGCTTAAAAACTCGGGCGG
Source organism: Triturus cristatus (assembly GCF_964204655.1). Lineage (NCBI taxonomy): Eukaryota > Metazoa > Chordata > Amphibia > Caudata > Salamandridae > Triturus > Triturus cristatus. The sequence goes on from NC_140589.1 coordinate 1,225,107,412, forward strand.
GGGGAGCCTGATCAGGGGCCCCTGCGAGGCCCAGACCGTCTTAAGGTAGCATACAACAGACACAGGTCAATCACGGTCAGCAGCAAGCTCACAGGGAAGGTAAGAGTTTTGATTATTTGACCTAGTGGGAGAGTAATAAAAAGAAAAATAAAGGGCGGTAAAATACGCATTGAGTATACTCCAGGGAGCAGGTGCGAAACGCGGTTATGGCGCCAAGAAAGGCAAAGCAGAAGGAAACATGCATAGGGTCATTGGATAATGCTGATGAGTCCGAAGCGTCTTTTTCTGCAGAAGGGTCCAAAGAGACCACTGTGAAGCCACGCTTTACTAATGATAAAAATGATAAAAAGAAAAAGACTACAAAGAAGGCTATTACTGAGAATACACTAATAAGTAGTGAGAAAGATGGAGGCTTGGTGTCTAAATCGATAAAGGACTTTGTGGGGAAGCACTTTAAAAGAACACTAACCCCAGGTAAAAGTCAAGCTCAAACCATAGTCTAAATCCTTGAGACTAACAATGAGATACCATGGGCTGAAGCAGAGGATGTCGTGGAGATTATGGATACCTCCTTTTCACAGAATGATTTAAGCCAAAGGATACCGCTCTTAGAACCAAGACTTTCATCCTCCCTACGCATTTTCCCTTCACCAAGAGCAGTGGATGTAGGTTTGGCAGGTTTGGGGCCCAGTGATGTGGGGGACTGTTCCAACCTGTTAAATTCTTTTGCAAGATCTATGTTGGACAAAAGCCTGGATCAAGTCGGGTTCCAAAGCCCGAAACCTTTGGACTCCTTAAATGAAATACTACGGAATGGTACATTGGGTATGGACATTACAATTTCATCTTCAGCCTCGATGTTGGACATTATGCTAATGCTCCAAAAAATGTTGCAAGGCTTGTTGGAGGTTTCGGTATTAAATAATACTCTGTTAAATAATCACGAACTATAGTTTTAAAAAATGATAGAAGAACTGCAGGGGATAAGGGGATTGATGCCTACAATGGTAAGAACTGTACAAGCTCCAGGGTTAGACGAGCAAAGGGAAGAGAAAGTAGAGCCAGCAGTGGAGGGTGGTTCCAAGAGTAATGTCTACATCTCTAGGTGGCCTATGTTGGTAAAGAGGCGGGGAGAGTTCTTGAGACATCAGACCATAAGGTACCCACGTAGAAGACACTCTCATGTCCAGGGCAAGTTGAAGGCCCCAAAAAAAGAGAAGAGCAAAGAAATGCAGTCCAGGACAAACCCAAAAGAAAATGCCCAGCGTAAAAATCAGATAAGAGAAAAAAGGGTAATTGGGAGACAACTAGACTCTGTAGGCGCTGTCACTGAAGTTGAAAGGGATAGGAAAAAGGTACCATGGTTAAACACGTATAACCCCTCGCTAAAAAAATCTTGTAACAAGCGTGGAGGGAAGATACAAATAAGAAGTGTAGATGCCGGAGGTAGTAGAGCAGACACTCGCCCAAGAACGAATACACAGGTGGGAAGAGGTGGCAGTGATCTAGAAACCCCAGACAAAAGCAATAGTAATAAAATGTGGATTTACTTTAAACACAATGAACAGGTAACAGGAGGGAAAAAACAAAGAAAGTTAGGCCCGCTGAATCGTTCCCATCTCCTATTTTCATTCGCAAAATGCCCATCCCTAAAAGAAATTGGGTCAAAGGATCTGAGACAGATAGGGTTTTGCTGTGATAATAATGGCGCAGAGTACACAAAGGTGCAAGTTTACTCTGGACTTGTTAAAGCGGTAATCCAGAATGCAGGGAAAGAAATCGTAAAAGAGGGTATAAGGATTATTTCAGAAGAAGAAGTAGATGCAGGGAAACAGCGAAAGGGAGGCTTCCTGAGATTTCACGCGGGTCTGGGGGAATGGCAAGTGAGGTGGTTAACCGGGGGGTGGGGTGAGACGGCTAACATCACCATAGCTGTAGAAAACTCCAAACCCAGTAGGGAAGAGGAATGTAGGGATTGGGACAGTAGTATCTGTTCATGGGGTTTGAATGAGTCAGGATGCCTCAGTGACATCGACTAGGTTACTGAGTTGCCGCATAGCCTGAAATTGATTTCATGGAACATAAACGGGCTGGGTGGAACATCAAAGGCGGATAGTTTAAACCAGCTCGCAAAGTGTGTTGATGTCATTTGCTTACAGGAGACTTGGCTATGCGGCAACACTCAGGTAGAAGAAGGGTTTGTTCATGTGTATAAACCAGCCAGTAAAAAAACAAAATTTGGACGCCCCTCAGGGGGACTGTTGACCCTTGCTTCAACCAAGTTCGTAAAAGAGTTAAAATTAATCAGTTCATTATGCAAATGGCTGTTAGTTTGTAATGTATGTTACAAAGGTATCGAAGGCAAGGACATCCATCTCATCATCATAAATGTATATATTCAATGGGGGTCTCAAAAAAAATATGAGAGAGAATTAAGCCTCTTTAAAAAGGATCTAATTGATCTGACAGAAAAGTATGGGAGGAATACTCTGGTGCTAATGGGCGATTTTAACCATAAATTAAATTTTGAAAAGCTAGATCATTGGTTTGAAGATATGATGAGTGCCTATAGCATTGGACCAGCAGTTTTTCCACTGTGTCTAGCCACCAGACAGGATGAGGCCCTTGGGAAGTTCCTGGGTTCAAAGGGCTTAATATGTTTAAATGGCAGGAAGGATACAGATCGGCCAGCCTCCCAGACCTTTAGAGTGGGAAATCAACAATGTCCAATAGACTATATTTTTACCCTGGCATGGAACTATGCATTGGTAAAAATATTCCATGTAATCAAGCGCAGGGATAGCGATCACAATGCGTTATTCTGTGAAATTGTAGGTGAGTCATTAGGTAAATGTGAAAGGGTGCTTCCTCAAAATGTGGAATATCCCAAGCGTATGACCACAAAATTGACGGATGAGTACGTTGAGAAATTAGCTTGTTTCCAACAAAACTTATCGAAGGAAAGGATTGAAGGGCAGCAGGTAGCATGGTACGAGGATGTAATAGCACAGGCGGTGCAGTGTATAAGGGTGTACCTGAAAGATAAGAAACAGGGCAAGGTAAATACCCAAACCATGAAATGTAAGTCAAAGTGGTTTAATCTGGAATGTCAAAGCAAAAAAAGCATGATACGGAAACTAGAGCGACGTCAGAGGACCAATTATGACCCTGGGAATGTGGAACGGTTGTGCGGGTTGAAAAAAGAGTACAGTTCCCTAATAAAGAGACAGAAAGGGATTTTCAAAGAAGAATGTTGGGCAAACCTCTTACAGACAATTGAAAATAAAAATATAAAAGGGTTTTGGAGGCTGATACAGGAGGCTGCAGGTAGAACACTGGGTACTATGAGCAGTGTTGTGGGTGAGGCAGCATGGGGAAACTACTTAAGCAACCTTTACAATGCCAAAAGGCCCCCGGAAATCGAGAATAATCGATCAACCTGGATAAGGGGAGTAGAAGGTTTAATACCAGACTTCTCTGTAGAGAAAGTAAAAGAAACCATCAAAAAATTTAACTTATCACGTGCAGCTGGCCCAGACAACCTCCCTGCTATCTTAATTAAAACTCAGATAGATTGGTGGGCAGGTTTCTTTTCCCATATGTTTGTGGCAATTCTGGTGTCAGGCAAATTTCCCAAGACCTGGAAAGGTGCCATAGTTAGACCCTTGCACAAAAAAGGGGGAAAAAAGGACCCCAAGAACTATAGGTTAATCAACTTATTAGATATTGGGGTTAAGGTTTTTTCGAAAGTAATCCTGGGCAAGTTGAAGGAATGGGTAGAGCAGCGGTCAATAGTTCCAATTGAGCTGGGTGGCTTTAAAGAGGGGCACTCAACTATTGATCACTATTTTGCACTGTGGGTGGTGGCGAGGAAGTCCATGGAGCAGCAGGGCAAATTGTTTTGCTGCTTCGTGGACTTTCATGCAGCCTTTGACTTGGTGGATAGGGATTGTCTGTGGGAAGCATTGAGGAAGTATGAGGTGCCTGCTGATCTCTTCTTGGTAATTCAAGAACTGCATAGCCATAACTGGGCACGTGTAATCAAAGATACTTCTGGCGGGCTTACAAGGGAAATTCCTATAAACAATGGGTTGAGGCAAGGCTGTGTACTGGCCCCGTTACTCTTTGCCATATTTTTAGCAGACTTACCCCTTCTCCTGGATACAGCCAGAGGTGCAAGCCCGAAAATAAATGGTAAGCATCTGCCCTGCCTGCTGTATGCTGATGACCTTGTAATAATGGACCAAACAGAGGTAGGGTTGCAGAGAAAGTTGAATTTATTTAATGAATACACCACTGCAAAGCATCTTACAGTAAATATGGATAAAACAAAAATCTTGTGTTTTGGGAAGAAGAGTACGAAGTTTAGCTGGTACTTGGGCCAAACCAAGTTAGATACTGTAAATGAATATAAATACCTCGGAATATGGTTTACAAGGTCTTTGAAATGGGATACCCATCTGGAAGCACAGAAACTAAAAGAGCATCTAGCGGTATGTGGGTTGAAAAGATTTGACTATAGCTATGGCGATATGTCACAAACCTCTATTGACCGCCTTTAAAGCTATGGTTCCGCCACAATTCCAATATGGGGCAGAGGTTCTATGCATCGATGGGAAAAGCTCATGGGACAAAGAGGAGGGTAAATGTCTAAAATCCCTGCTGTCCCTTCCAGGGTCGGCGATGATTCAGGCAATTAGATTGGAATTGGACCAACCTTCATGGAATGTCCAGGTCTAGTCAAACTTGCTTAGATTCTGGAACCGCCTGGGTCTGGGGGAAGTCACCAAGGTATCACAATGGTGTATGAAGGAAATTCAATCCAGTGAGTTAAAGTGGGCGAAGGCAACAAGAAGGAAACTCCTGACCATTTGTGATCTCCTGATGGTGGACATTGACCCTATGACCCTCCAAATTAATGTGATAAAGAATGTGCTTAAAGTGCAGGGTAAGGTATGCTCGAGGGCAATAGATCTAAAGTATCTGAGAGAAAAAGATTCTGTAAAGTTTATGAGCGCAGGATGGGAGAAAGACTCCAGTTTTCCATATATGGATTTGCTACCTAACCGTTGGTTAAGGAATGAAGTCTTTAAGTTAAGAATAGGAACTAACCCGCTATTTACAAATAGCGGAATAAAAGCTGCCCTTTCACATCCGGATGGTAAATGTGTGTGTAAAATAGGAATGAAGTGTGATATTTTGCACCTTTTATTGGACTGTTATCTGTTTTTATATCTACGTAAAGTGTTTCTCCGCCCGATATTTTTAAAATATGATGTCAATAAGCACTCGCAAGCACGTGATCTCTTAGTGGAAATGGAAAATCTTGACATTGCGATAGCCATTGGGAAATTTATGCAGGGGGTTTATAAATTTCTAAACTGAGTAGAAACCTATGAAAAGGGCAAAGTTTTTTTAATTCTAATGAATTTTGGTTTTAATTGTATAAATGTAGTTTTATGACAGTAGAAGTTTTATAGCAATTGGAAAGAATTTGTGTTATGTCGATTTTAGATGATAAAATATGTACTGTGGTTTATAGATCAATTGGTCTAAATAAACTTTATTTTTGATTGATTGATATCTAGGATCCTGCCACTTACCTACAATTTGTGAGGTTTCTGTCACTTGAAAAGTACTGGTTGGTGTCCGCTCTTGCCTCTTACCTTGTGGGTGCCATTTGTCATCAGCAGACTGCATTGGATTTTCCACCCAACTCATTCTTTATCAGGTCAGTGCACTGAGCCTGCAGCTCCAACAAACTTATTTGCTCATTCTATGCTTCTCTATAAGAGACTGGTATATAATGGAGGTAGCAAACTGATGGTCTTGCTCATCTATTCTTATGTATTGACACAATCAGAATTCCCTGGATATGCTTACCTTTGAGCATGTATGTTCCCTGGACAAGGGGTGAAAAGGGATTTCAGGCCTTTGATGTTCATGTGAGGGGTGAATGATTTCGTAAGGGGTGAATGATTTCGTAAGCGGTAAAAGAAACCGCATTTTAGTAAATTCCTGCGCATGCAATTATACATTACAAGTATGTTTCTTATTATTTCTTTGTGATTATCATAGGAATCACAAGTGCCAGGGAACCTGGTGTAGGAAGGTGGAATCTGACTGCATGGTTAGTTACCCCCACTTTTTTCCTGTTGTTTTGATGGTTTTTGACTTAGTTTGGCTGGGAACCTGCTATTCAGGTCCGCAGCCTATCTACTTTCTCTTATAAATTGATTCCATGTACTTTAGGTACACTCCAGATTGGATTCTGGGGTACTCTTGTGAGTTCCTAGTATATGGTATACTATGTACCCAGGGCATAGGTACCCAGGAGGCCTACCAGGAGCTGAAGCATGTATTATGCCACCCCTGGAAAGCCACCCAAAATGACACCACAGGTCTGCTACTGCAGCCTGGGTAAGGTGGTGCATGCATTATATGTGAGAGGGTGCCCAGGCATGAGCTGAGCCCCTCTGCAGCCTTCGGAATCTATCCTCTGGGGTTGTCAGTGGTGCAGCCTGACCATATACTCCTAAGTGCATTATAACCCAATGATAAATGCTAACTTTGGACTGGCAGCACGGAAACATGTTGTGTTTGGTGTCATACCCCCACATCAGTTTTTGATGTGAGGATATGATCCCACCCTTCTAGAGGGAGAGACATGACAGTACTGGTATACCCGGTAGAAATCTAACAGAGCCCTGGCATCACAAAATGGAAGCTGCTGCCACAGACACGGGTCTGGCCTCCTGCTGCTGATCGAAACTCTGGCATGGTAGGCCTGGACAATCAGTTTCCTGTCACAGGAAGGTGTAACCACCTCCCAGACAGGATGATGTGTATTGGGGTTGGGTGGGAGCACTCTCAGAGTGATTTGAAGTCCTGCACTGGGGGCACATTTGGTGTCCCTGTGCATAGTCCAGCTCAAACTGGTTCAGGGGCTTCCAGCCCCTGCTCTGGTGCGAAACTGGCAAAGGAAATGGGTGTAGCCACCCCTCTTTCCAAACCCTCCCATAGGTGGGTCCCCAGAGCTAGTCCAACCCCTTCCTTAGGTATAAGTAAGGAACCTCTGTAACCAGAACTTTAGATATACCTAAATGAAACTCTGAAGCTGAATCCTGGAACTTTGATGCTCTACTAAAGACTAGAGGACAGAAGAAATCTCCCTTGGGGTCAAGGAGTGACTCTCCTGCTTGGCAGGCACCAACCAAGCATTTTTCCGGTCTGCATTTCTGAAGCTCCCGCTGGACTCCGAAGTATTTGCAGCCCAGGAAGAAGATTTCCAGATGTCTCAGAGGCCGACCCGAGTCCCCAGCAAAGCTGAGATCCACAGCCCTCGTGAGAAGCGTGGAACCGGAACTCCTGGTCACCGTGCACTTTTGCAAGTGCATTAACTTCTCGAGGTCTCTTGAAGTCGTGCTTGGGGTTACTTGTAGCCCTCACCTCGAGCAGATGATCCACTGAAGGTTGTTGGCCTAGTCACCCTAAGTGACCCATGTGCTTCCATTTTGTGTTTCCTCTCGAGGTCCCTTCGCGATCCCTGGTCCATTGACTGGTGGATCCCTGAGGGGGTAACTTTGAATTTCCTTGGACTTCCTTGGTTGCTCCAGATGTGCCCTGACTCCCAACCAAGTGGTGAGTCCCTCAGACCTTGCTGGTCTGCTCTGAAGCATCTTTCTCCTTTCTGCATGGGTTGCTGTTGCCAAGGCTTGTTGTATCCAATCTGGGCACCGATGCTGCAGCACTCGACATCCTTAATGGGACAGCTTGAATCCAGCTCCTGGTTGTCCTCAATGCCTCCTGGTCCTCGTGGCTGAAGAGTCAAGCTTCACCTTCTTCACCTGAAACACCCAACATCGGTGGGCATCCGCCTATCGTCCTCCTGGTCACTGGCAAGTGACCCAGACTCTGTCCCCTCTGCTTTCAGGTTCTTCTCATCTTTGATCCAGGCTTGGATCTCTTCGGACACTTCGCATCTTCCCGGCAGCAGCACTTCTTTGCCAGCTCCCATTGAAATTGACGACGCGATCTGACACCATTTGACATCTATGCACCCGGCTTCCCTGGGTGAGGTAACACGAGTACTCTGGTGCTCCCGTGGGTGTTGGCCCTGGAACTTCCTAAGTCCCAAAGGGTTTGGTCCTGACTCAATTCTAAGTGTCCCTAATCTTTAAAAATCTAACCGCGACTTTCCCCATAGAAGCTAATGGGAGCACGCGGCTGTGTTCTCACACTGCACATGGCCCCCGTGGATCCCCTGTGTCCCTACTTTGGGTGGTTCCTTGGGGTCCCAGCGATTCTACAGGCTCTAGGCTTTGTGTCTAGTTAAGTCGTGGTTCTTATACCACTATTTTAGTATATGGTTTGGCTCGCCCCTAGGGCCTGACGTGTAGTTGTGCTTATTGCTGTCATATTTGAAGTGTAACTTATGTGTTTTGACCTCTACCCTCATAAAGAGACTAGGAGGGTGTGTTTAGAAATAAATATATATATTTTATATATATATACCTGGTTGTCTTTCATTTAGGCACTCAAGAGATTATGGACTGGTAAAACAAGCTGCTTTACATTCCATCAAGACTTAGCCTGAAGGCTACTCTCCATAGCTACCACTAGGATAGCTTTCAATAAGGTTGTCTTTAACCTATAACCAATAAGGGGTTGTTTGGACTGGTACAGGGTGCCCACTATAACTACTGTCACCTTTGGGTATATTCCTCAGACACTCCTGTTTTCTTGTGAGTACTGGAGACTATTCCTAGGAGGTATAAGGAGGAATATCTTCACTCCTGCAGATTCCAGGTTTTAGGTGAGTGGAGACTTGACAGAAAGCCAAGACCATGAACTTATAAACTGCCTGAGCGAAGATGGACCAAAGAAGTCTCTCCCAAACCAGTGAATCTAGAGAGGTACCCCTATTAGGTGATGCAGGTGAAGCTTCCCCTACTCCCACTATGGAATCATTATCTAGAGCCCTGACTAGCATGAACATGGGGGTTTAATCCTTAACAACTAAGAATCAACATCTGGAGACTGAATTAACAAGATAAAAACCCAGGGGGAACCATGGGGGAAGATATCGGGAACAACACGAAAAATGATACCTACATATATTCAGCAAGGACATTTGTTTGCTCCTTCTGGGGGTTCTTCAGTCCCAGCACCTTGGGAACACAGCCAGTTAGTCTAAATGTTTTGACCCTGAGTTCAGTACCATTAGCAGTCCCTGAAAGTTTCAATCGTGATAATGCTAAATATAGTGTCCTTATGAATCAGTATCATTTACAGTTCCTTTGCGACCCACGTCTTTCCCTGATGACACTGCAAAAGTAGCTTTCATAATTTCTTACTTAGTGGGTAATGCTGCCTCTTGGGCCATTCCCCTAGTGGAAAGAAATTATCCTATATTGTATAATTTTCAGTTGTTTAAAGAAAAAATGCATAGACCATTTGCTGAACATGCTTTCATGAGGGCAAATGATACTGAGTTACTCAATCTAAAACAGGGCACAAGCATCCTTTTGTCCTATGTGACCAACCATAATAGGTTAATTGCAGAAACCCAATGGCTGGAGGAAAAGAGGACATCTCTTTTTTATCAAGGGTTGCACGATGACCTTAAAGATGTCCTTTCTCAAACTGTAGACCCTCTAGAAGAGTGCTCTGCAATCATTGATTTAGTAGTCAAATTAGACCATAGGCTAAGAGAAAGGAAGGGAGAGAAGGCCAGAAAAGACATGTTTCATGTTTTGGTGTATCACAAACAAAATCAAGAAATACGTACTCCAAATACTAGTGACCTATGCAGATGGGGGTTGTGGGTTCGTGGTCCCTTGACTCAGGATGAAAAAGATCAAAGACCTCAGCAAAATCAATGTTTGTATAGTTGAAAAGGTGGTCTTTTGCCAGGGATTGTTCCGTAATGCCCCAAACTCCTAGCGAATCCACAGCCTTGATTGGCTTTTCAGACACATCCAGTAAACTAAAGGAAATCTAGAATGTTTGGAAGGAAAAAAGATCTACCCTCCGAGTAATCCTTGCCATACGATCTCACATTGTTTAGCTATTGCAGTAGTGCACATTGCCAAACACTTCGCTATCAATGTTACTCTGGTACTTTCTTTACAAAAACGCAAAAGCACTCCTATTTTACTGGATTCTAGGGCCACTGGTAATTTTTTTTATTTAACACTGGCTCAGGCCATGGGCGTAATTTTCCTTCCTAAGAAACAACCAGAGCGTGTCAGAGCAGAAAATGGATGTAAGCTTTCTTCCGGACTTATGACATACCATACCAATGATATCATCATGATTTATGACTGTGTATTCTGAGACCATTCACCTTGATCTTATTGATACACATGTATTTGGTGCTATTCTTGGGGTTCTGTGGCTCCAACAACATAACCCCCATATTGATTAGATTTCTCATACTGTAACTTTAGATTCTAGTTTCTGCCTATTACATTGTTATCAAGAGGCTGTGGAGTGGAAAACCCCATTTTGTTTTGTAACAGTACTGTCGCAATCGGAAGTTCAACTTTGCCCAGTTAATATTCTGAATTTGGTGATGTGTTTGACAAAGTGAAGGCCACAGTGTTACCCCTGTATTGTAGTTTTGATTGAAGGATAGACCTGCTTTCAGGTTTGAGATTTACCTGCTAGCCTCATCTGTGCTCTGACTGGACCTGAAACTGTACATTTGAAAGAATACATTGAAGAGTTACTAGCTTGTGCATTCATTCGCAATTCATCTTTCCCAATTTCATCTCCTATATTTTTTGTACCAAAAAGATTGGAGAATTACGGGTATGTATTGATTATAGAATCTTGAACAAGCCCACGGTAATATTCAAATATTCATTACCAGTCATTCCTGTACTTCTTGATCAGGTGAAATGTTCCACTACATATACAAATTTGGATCTTATGGGTACCTATCACCTGATTAGGATTTGTGAAGGGGATAAACAGAAAACTGGCTTCTGTACTAGGTACAGTTTGTTTGAATATTGTGTTATACATTTTGGTTTGTGTAACGCTCCGGCGGGCTTTCAATTTTTTTTTTATAAATGAGGTACTAAAGGAATATTTGCATTTGTTCATCATCCTGTACATAAATGATATCTTGATGTTTTTGCAAGCAGAAGAACATGTAATCCATGTTAAAACAAGGTGTTGCAGTGTCTACGTCAAGATCATTTGTTTGCCAAACTAGACAAAAGGGTTTTTCATACTACCACATGACATTTCTTGGATTCATCCTTTCTCCATCTGTTATACACATGGATCCCAAGAAAACAGAGGCAGTTTTGCAGTGGCCCTGGCCTGCTTTGTTGAAAGTGGTACAATCCTTTCTTGGCTTTCCCAATTTCTATCTTCAGTTCATTCCCCATTTTTCAGACATTATAACATCTATTATGAAATTGTTGCATAAGGGAATGATGTTTATTTGGTCCCGAGAGGCACAAGCTGCCTTTTTGTTTCTCATAGAACAAATCACCACAGCTCCTAAGTTGAAACATGCTGATCCTTCCCAGCCCTATTATGTTGAGTCTGTTGCCTCTCAATATGCCGTTGGTGGAGGTTTGTCCCAACAAGATGTGTCCTCAGGTAAAATGCATCCAATCGCCTTCTATTCCAAAACATTTTTGCCAGCAGACCAAAACTTTACTATCGCTCAGCAAGAAATGTTCGCTATCAGATATGGCATTTCAGGAATGGCGGCATTACCTTTTAGGTTCATGGCATAACATTACCTTTTATTCTGATCACAAGAATGTAATTTCTTTTAGATCAACTCGCTAATTCACACCCCGGCAGATGAGGTGGGTTCTTTTTTTTAATGAATTTGACTTTGTGAATATGTATCGACCTAGGGAAAAAAATGGAAAGGCAGATGCCTTTTCTCATTTTGACACTCAATACAGTTCTCCACCACTGCCACAGACATACATCATTCCACCGGAAAGAATCATTGGGGGTGCAATAGCAACGGTGATGAATCAGACATTTTTGTGGATAGCATAAATGAAAAGTTCTATTACCATGTGGAAAGACTATACAGCCCTGCCCTTAGTTTGGAACAAAATGTATTATACTGGTGTCATTCTGCCCCTTTAGTAGGACACCCAGTGGAGGAGAAAACAAAACAGATGTGTGTACATTTATTTTGGTGGGAAGGCTTGGCAAAAGATGTACAGGTTTATGTCCAGACCTGTTCTGTTCATGCCCCTCAAAAGGCATCCCATTTGTCACCTGCAAGTCTTTTACAGTCTCCAGATATACCCTCTACCCCATGGCATATGATTAGCATGAATTGCATTACTGATATGCTTCCATTCAACTGCATCACTACTATTTTAGTGATTGTGGATTCGTTGACAAAGATGGCACATTTAATACCATTAAAAATGGTACCCACAGCAAAGGAACTAGTCAAGGTTTTAATTAGTCAGTTAATCTGCTTACATGGGCTACCTACTGTGATTATTTCAGACCGGAAACCACAATTTGTTTCCAAGTTCAGCCAAGTTCTGCTCTACAGATAGATCATTGGTTATACTCTGCATACCACCCACAAACCGATGGCCAAACAGAACGCACCAATCAATCTCTCGAACAATAATTACGTTGCTTGTTGAGTACATGTACTAGTGATTGGGTACAGGCCTTGCTTTTACCGGAGTTACCCTATAACAATAATACACATTCTACAACTAAAATCTCTCCATTCTATTTTTTATTTGGATTTTACCCAAAAGTACTTCCCCTTCAAGTTCCTCCAGAACTAACCACTATTCCTGCAGAAGAAGCACATCATGAAAACCTCGTAAAAATCTGTGGACTAAGGCAAATGCAGAGTTAAAGCACAACAAGAAACAAATGAAAGCACAAGCCGATCACTATCGACATTCAGCATCAGGGTACGCCATTGGAGACCGGGTATGGCTAGCAACAAAGAATATCAGACTGTCAGGACCACGTAAATTGCAACTACGTTATATTGGTCCTTATGGAATTTCCAAGATCATTATTCCTGTGGCCATGAAATTGGAACTGCCCTAAAGAATTTTAATTACACCCCGTTTTTCAATTTTCTCTATTGAAACCTTTTCATCCTGCTTCCCGTCCAGAACCTCTGGCACCATCAGTAGTTGACAATCAGGTAGAATTTGAGTTCCATCGAATCATTGCTTCAAAAAGACAGAAAGGGAAACTCTACTATTTGGTGGACTGGGTAGATTACCCTCCAGAATGCAGAACCTGGGTACCTGCAATTAATAGTCATGGTCCTTCCCTCATACATAGATTCCATGCCTTTAATCCCAGCAAACCCCACTCTGTGTGACAGACTTTGGGGGTGAGTACTGTCTAGTCCCACCTGACCTGTACGTGTATCGCATACTGGTCAGGGCGGAGACTTGAAGGAAGAACTATCTGAGTAGTTCTTCCTGGTGGTTGCCTAGTGACTGTGCGCATACGAATGGTCGCATGCGTGAGTCGGCGGCCAGCCCAGACATGGCAATTATAAAAGATGTGTTCAAGTTTGAAGCAGTGTTTGGCTTCAGGTCATGTTGGTTAGAGGTTCACCTGGTCCCATTTCTGTTCTAGCCTCATTACTATCAAGTCCCCGCTCCCTGCATGCATTTGTTTCTCTGATTATTGATCCACCTGGGATTTCCTCATTTACTATTGAGCGCCTAGTCTACACATGCATTTGTTTTCCAGATTGTTGTTCATCCGGGGATTTCCTCTTTACCCCACTGAGTTCTGCTCCGGGCATTCAGTACTTGGCATTTTCCCAGCATTTTGTGTAGGGCTTAATTCGTTCCTGAGTTCTACCTCCATATCCAAGATCTGGCTACTTACCTACAACTTGTGTAGTGTCTATCATTTTCAAAGTACTGGTTGGCATTCTCTCTTGCCTCTTGCCTTAAGGGAGCCATTTGTCATCAGCAGACTGAATTGGATTTTCCACCAAGCTCATTCTTTATCAGGTGAGTACACTGAGCCTGCGGCTCCAACAAACGTAATTGCTCATTGTACGCTACTCTATAAGAGACTGGTTTATAATGGACATAGCAAACTGATAGTCCTGCTCATCTGTTCTTATGGAATGCCTAAATCAGAATTTCATGGATATTCTTACCTCTGAGTACGTATGTTCCCTGGACAAGGGGGGAAAAAGGATTTCAGGCCTTCGAGGTTCATGTGAGGAGTGAGTGATTTCGTAAAGGGTCAAATAACTCACATTTTACTAAACTCCTGTGCATGTAATTATACAAGTATATATCCGATTATCTCTTTGTGATTATCATTGGAATCACAAGCGCCTGGGAACCTGGGTCAGAGGATTGGGATACGGACCTGCCAGATGTACCAATCCTGGAGTTTTGTCTTCTCTTCCTCCCTATCCTCTCCTTTCCTTGTCCTCTGTTACCCTTGGGTATATTCCTTGGACACCTCTGTTTTCTTGTGGGTACTGGAGACTGTACCTAGGAGGTATAGGGAGGAATATCTTTGCTCCGGCAGATTCCAGGTTTCAGGTGAGTGGATACTTGACATTAGCTGTCCCTCTGAACACTGCTACACCGCCGGAGTTAGTAAGAATGATACTGGGCCTTTGGGGCCCTGGGGGAATCACTGCTGAAGATGTTGTGGCACCATGGACATTTTTGACTGAACACCGAAAGAATTAAAAGGGAGCTCTTGAGTATGGCCTAATAGTTTGCATTCCCCGATGCGGTCATCAGTGCATGGGGAATAACCCTGTACATGTTACACAAGGAGGGTTGGACAGGGATTACCCCAACCTCAGGGTATTGTGTTATTGCATTTGAATGTCACATCTCTTTGCATGTGCAGACTTAGAAATAAAATATGACTTTTTCTTATAAAGCCAGTATTTGCCTGGACATTGATTTATTGTTTGTACAGTTTGCACTTTGAGTTATGAGTTGTGTTCACTGACCTGTATCTACATCCCTCCTTCCCCGAATGAGCCTTGACTGCTCCACCACAGCTACCACTGAGAGTCAAGAGCAGAACAAATACTTATTCCAGTTGAACATGACCCATAGTAAGTTGGGGCCTGGGACATCCGGAGTAAAAGGGCTCCACCACCACGTTTAGGCCCAGTAGCCCCTGAGTGTCCTGTGGCCCTCTGAAAGGGGCTTTGACCGTTCATGTTGGGATCTGATGAAGTGATCAGGATCTAGTCTCCCGTGCCAGTTTCCTGAGAACAAGTTACTGGAACCCAAAAGTCTAGCAGGTACTGAACTTGTCATTGGGGTCATGGCTGGTCAGAGTGCTACTCCACCAACAGGTAATGTTCCTGTGGTGATAGTCAATACAATGACATTTATATGAAAACCCTTTGATTACATTCAAGATTTCCAGTAGTTATGGCACCCATAGGTGCAGGTGTTCATGCCAAGTCAAAGCTGTAGATTAAGTTGGCATCGAGTCTTGACAAGGTCTTCAGATGTCAATAGCTCCGGAGCTGCTTATGCCAGCATGGCAATGCCTGGCAATCAAAAAGAGTGCTCCTGGAGTATTCAATTCTATGCTCCATGACTCATATAAATTGTTATAAACAATATTTGAAAATATATATAGTCACCTTTGTGTAGTTATAATTCGGCCAGAGTTTTCACAGGAAAGGTAATTTATGTTTCTTTAATATTTTTGGCGCAGTTTGACATATCTGCATGAAACATTCTAAAAAAAGTTCATCCACACTGCCTATTTCATGAACAGTTTTGTGTCGATCCATCAAGCAGGTGACAAGAAATGGAGGGGTCTTGATGGGGGTTCCAAATGTGCAATTTCCAATGTTAATTACCATAGAAATTTGCTCCTCGATACAGAAAAAATGAATGATACCAAAATATGGCAAAATGTTAGAACTTTACACAGAAAGTGTGCTTTTTGTGATTTGCTTTTAATCTGTTCAGCTGTGTTAGAGACATTTTTGTTTAAAGAGGGGCACAGGTTGAGCATGAAGTGGTTAACCTTCAGAAACAAATTAGACATATGTGGAGGGTTGGTCAGACTCCTGCAGAAGCAAAACATTTAAAAACTAGGGCAATCTGATTGGCCAGAAGTGCTTTTGCTTCCATTGAACATATCGGTGCCACTGTAGCAAGTCTAGTTCCGCGGTACAGAATGATGTGATTGGGTGGCTGCAACACTGAAGAAAATGTTGCAGCAGCAAAGATATTGCTCATGGACTCGGTCCCTGAGTCCTGGAAATTTTTTAAAAGCCACAACAGGGAGTGGAGTGGGTACACCCTGTTCCCCTACCAGGGGCATATCGGGCAGGGTCTCAAAGGGATCTCTCATTAAATTAGAATTAAAAAAAATATTTTGGGTGACAGGTAGTACGGTACAAGTGCTTGGTATCACATTACATAAAGCAGCACCCCCTGTGGCACCATGGTGCCAGTACCACGACACTGATAGGACCTTTACATTTTAAAAAAATGGTCCGGTTATTATCCAGACCCTGTGGCCAACTGCCATTGTACAGAGCGTAGGCTGTGGGCAGTGGGGCTTGGCCAATTGTAATGGGTTGAGTGCAGGACCACCCTACTGCTGAGCACAGCAGGAGGTGAGCACCAGTGGGTAGCTAGGCTCAGAAAGGGAGTTGGGTGCAGGGCTTTGCCAGATGCCAGGTCCTGCAGCCAACCCTCCTGCTGTGTATGACTGAAGGCTATGCACAGAGGCAAAGTGAATGCCCACCAGGGGGTTAGGCAGAGGGCTTGGCCAGAGGCCTGCACAGAGGGGGTTGGACATCCTTGGGTGGGTTGCACACCCATGAGGAGTTGGGTGCAGGGCCAAACCACTGCTGCACATGGTTAAAGGCTGTGCACAGCATGTGGCTAGGTGCTTGTGGCGGGTTGGCTTCAACAAGGGTTTCGTTGCAGGGCTTGGCCAGAGCCAGGCCCTGTGGCCAAAGTTCTGCTGTTCACGGCTAAAAGCTGTGCATAGCGGGGGTTGGGTGCCCGTGGAGGGTTCGACAGAGGGCCTGACCAAATGCCATTTGCAGTAGGGTTTCCGTGCCCAGGTAAAGGTTGGATGGAGGGCCTGGTCTGAGGTCAGGCCCTGCAGCCAATCCCTTCCGATGCACATTCTTTGGCTGGTTATCCGCAGGGTTTTGTGCTCAGGACCTGTGGCCAACCTTCTGCTGCACACAGCTGAAGCCAATGAGTAGAGGAGGGGGGTTGGCTACCGGTTGCCAGAGGGGTTTGGGATATATGTTCAATTTAGAATGTTATTAAAAAAACACAAATATTAGCTGAAAAAACAAAGGTAAAAGTGCTATTTTAGTTGGGTATGGTAAAAAAGATCTTATCATATGTAAAAAGAGAAGCAATAATTACTGAAGAAACAATGGTTAAAGTGACCTTAAAGTTAAGTGTTGAAATGAGATAAGAGCTAATGTTTCAAAACCAAAAAAACACTGAAATTCACCAGTTATAATTTTCTGAAATAGCTATGACTTGTCCCCGTCATGCAGTGCTTATAATCTTACATATTACATCACTCATGACAAATTAATTGACATAATTGATGCGATCACTGATGAAATCTCAAATGACATCATTGATGTTATCAATTACAACATCATCCAATAATTGTAATAGTGTGCTATCAGCTTTGTGGACCAGAGGTAATTCAACAAGCTACTCCAATTCCCCAATTTCCTCTCAAAAATCAAGTTATAATAGACATAACCTTTGGTAACATGCAGGACAATAGCATATGTGTCAACTCACTCTCATCTGGTTAATGTCACACTCCTTATTAGTATTTGCCCACCTAACAATAGACTGTAATGTGGTTACCCACTTATTAAACCACGAACACCTTCCCAAAAAGTTTTTGTGGTCTATTCACCTTAATTGACTCACCCTCTTAAAGACTTTACATGACCCGCGTTTCTGAGTCAAGCGTCTGACAGATATGCATTAGCCACTGATTATACCACTGCTATACCTTGCTGATAAGGCCTACTAAGGGTGAAACCAGCCCTGGGTTGCTTGTGTTCCGGTTCAGGGAGGAGCTAGCCTAGAAGTTCGGCTGGATTGTTCCTATTAGAGCAGTGGCAAGACTGATTTGCATATGGGTGGGTCCAAACTGCGGTTGTATGGTTTCTAAAAAACAATGAATTGGGATATGTTCCTGTAAAATAGCCAAGAGCTGAGATTAAATCAAGCATTCCATACATCACATTGCTGTTTGATGTCCATGGGTGACTTGTATGCCCAGGGTTCATCCCGTGCTTACTGTGCCACTGGAACCAAGGTATACCTGGTTGATGAGCCCCAATTAGAGTGAAACCAGTCCTGGTTTGTTTATGTTACGGTTCAGGAAGGACCTGGCTTGGCAGTTCCGATGGACTGTTCCCATTGGAGCAAAGTCAAGACTGCTTTGCATACGGCTGGATCCAAACTAAGGTGGCATGGTGGGTAGGAAACAATGGATTGGGATGCTGCCGGAACGATTGCCAGTGGCTGAGATTAATTCAAGTGTGATGGGTATGCCCAGATGTGGGTCCTGTGCTCACTGTGCCACTGGAACCAAACTGTACCTGGCTGATGATCCCTAATAAGGGTGAAACTGGTCCGTGGTTATTTATGTTCTAATTCAGTCAGCTCGTAATTCCTCAGGGATTGCTCGTTGCCAGAAAGTTCCACCTCCAGGCACCACCAAGTCTGTATTGCCGTTATGGCGCAGATTATTGATGTGGCCAGGTGAGGGAAGGGTGTTTGGGAAGGAACTGCTGGGAGGGAGACCTGCAACAATAAACAATAAAACATGTAATTTGCTCTGAAAACCCCCCCTTTGTATCCACTATATATTTGTATTCCCAACTAATCAACTGCACCCTGCACTGCAGACTTGTAGAGATTGTAAGGTATGAGTAGGATGGTTTTTGTCTCTACAACATGATACAAGGCAATCAATGAGAACACATACCTATAAAAATATATTGTGCAGTCTGTTTTTTAATGCGCACAATTATACTCCTATACCTCCTCTTACCTACCTGGTCTAACTCTTGGGATATCTTGAGTTGACCTTGGATGTATTCTGCAAAACAGGGTAATATTACTCTTGTACAACTTGAAATTGTTCTCTTTTCCCTATGGATTTCCTATGATCACTCAGTTCGATGGATTCCAATGCTGTATGTTTTAACAAATGCAGGACCTGCCTTGCAACATATATACATTGAAGGTTCAATAGTTTTTCCAAAAATCACGCTATGAAGCGTGAACGTTGAAGTTAGCGCGGTGCGCTCTTACCACCTGAGATTGGGCAATCTCGATTATAGTCCTGACTCACAAAGGAAATGCACTATTCTTCCTCAGTCCAACCTTCAGCGTTCCTCTGTTCGGCGTTCATTGCAGTCTGATGCTTGAACTCACCGAGCTCACCGAAGACACTGGACACGCCCAGCCGAAGACACGATGAAACCACACCTCCAGCAAACAAAGAATAACGAGCGCATGGTCAAGAGTGGGGCTCGTTTATACACAAGCCCATCCCAACATGGCCGTCGTGCTCGTGTGCCTGGGATTTGAAGTTCTTAGGGTGTGTCTGCTAATACACAATAAAACGGAGATAAGATAGTCTTGTGAATTTACATAGACTTGTGATATCTTTCATAATGGAAACATGGCAAACAATAAATAGGAAACCTATGACATAACAATAAAAGAAAATAATCGTGCTTATCATGATAACCTCACGTGCTACAATATGGTAGTCTGTGAGGGAACATGCACATGAACCTTACTCTCTTCAGTAACAATGCCACCAAAATTTGGCCAGTGCAAATGGTCCATGTATCTTACCACTCAGTTGATTAAAACATGGTTTGACAGAGATCCTAGAACTGCATGGTTTGACAGACATCCTAGAACCACTGCCTAAGGCCCTGACAGATTCAGTGAAGGGTCTGGCCTCGCGGTTTGGGCTGGACTGTCCTTATTGGAGCAGAGTCAAGAGAGATTGACATATGGATGGGCCCAAACTGAGGTGGCATGGTGGGTGAAAAACGATGCATTGGGTTGCGGCCCAAGAGATTGCCAGTGGCTGAGAGAAATTAAAGCATTCCATCCATCACCTTGTTTTTGGTTAGCCACATATAAAGACACCCTCAGCCAGGTACTTTGGACCACCATACGTAGGTTGGCAAAATACTCTACACACTTTCCTGAAATGAGTAGAATGGTGTTTAACCTTAAAGCCATACTTACAACCATATCTATGTGCGTCACCTCAACATTCTGCAGTATTCAACAATATACAATGCCTCAAAATCTTTAGGTAAGGTTCGTAAATAAACATCCACATATAAGAAACGTCCACTATATACAGAACTTTTCTACAGTGCTCTATAATTACTATTTAACATAGACACGTGTCCAGACATCCACTGGGGGGTAATCTATTTTGAACACAAGCTTTGGCTTTTCTCACAGATGCTTCTGCAACAGGCTTTGGTAACAATCTACTTGGAAATACATATCTGCAACTGACATCAGGTGTGCTCAGCCTTTACCTTGTATAACATGCAGTACTCTGCTAAACTCTGGAACTCAATGCCATTAGATCCGAGACTCGATCCTGTAGAAGTAAGATTCTGTAAAAATCTCAAGACCTGGCTGTTTAGGCAAAATAAGTAGAACCGTCTGGTTCCTTAGACAACTCAGACTATACTTGACTGTGGACTGGTGCCTTTTTCTTTTTGAAAATAACAAAAACAACACCCTCCCCTCCCCATGGGAGTTTCCTCCCATGGCGAGGGAGGGCATAGAACACTTTTCAGTGGCCATTACCGCAAGGTTTTTCCTGTCAGTGACGGGTATTGAAAAATGGCTATATGTCCGTCCATCTAAATTAGGTGGGTAGACATATAGCTAAACCTCCAAAGGCACTTACTTAATTAGACTGTTGGTGAAGTTTGACCACAGTGGAGACTGAGTAGTCTCGTCGTCTTCAATCTGTGGTCCACCGACATTTAAATTGGGCGGGCGACCATAGTCTTGGGGCATCCCATCTTTGTTGGGACAGAGATTCCTTACCGCCAAGATATAAATCAGGCCCTTAGCTATAACACCACATTAACCTTTGATTTTGTCTGTGAATATATATATAATCATATAAAAAATGGGGACAAAAAGCCATATCTCAAAAACATTCATATTCTCATGTACCTAAAAGCACCAAAATCCCAAAATTGACAGGGCAAAAATAACACAAGGGACAAGATCAGTTAATAACAAGCAGGATTACAGTACTAAAGTAAAAAATAAGGTGAAAATAGACCTGACTGTCAAACAAAATAAAATACATAACAGCTTGTGCATTTTTACAAAGATACCGTGAATTATAAAATTAATCTTGACTGCATGATCAGTCCATTGATGTCGACGTTTTGGTCCACAAAGCTGATTCACGTTTGGACCATCATAACATGTGCTCATTCAAATCAATAATGTCCCATCACTATACCAATCTACTCAACCAAAGCACCATATAACCTATTGCATCAAGCCAGTGTTCAGACTAAACCACAATACTTCTAATTCAACAAGCATTAGCAAAGCTAATGGGTTTTGCCTATGCAAGATATATTGACTGTCAATCTTGTTTAGACATTGCATTTGGCTTTGATAATGTTTTTTAAGAAAAGTTGCACAACAGCATATATGAGATTTTGAGTAATGCGGTAAAACTATATTATACAATGGAAATTACCGATATCAAGTGGTAAGAAAATGTCTACGCGTGTGAAAAAGCCGGTGTGGTATTAGCATCCACACGACCACATTTTTTCATATTTTCTTGTGCTTGGGCTTTAAATCCTAGTGTAGTACCACACCTTCACTAGCCTTTTGATTTTTTTTATTACATGATATGCGGAAGCGACAATCCACGAAATTAAAATTCAACACAATTCCACAAAATTCGCTTCAGCCTGTCGTAAAAGAAAAGCACAGGCCCTAAAAGCAAGAACTGACTTTTACGAGTAGTTTTTGTAGTTTTCTTTAGTGAACTGAGGTCCAGTGGGAACCAAATAAACGACTCAAACTGTGAACTCCATCCTTTTTTAAGTTTCCCCTACAGAGTAAATACGGGCGGTTTTTGTATCCTAATTTAGCTCCGCAGGCAAATAAAAAAAAAAAGCGGACGATTTTCGCATACTTCGCATTTTGCGAAGTAGTTTCTCCCAGCACTATAACTGTACCTCCTGGATTTGGTATGCAATTCTAAATGAACGCTTCATTCACGCTTTACTTTCCTGGATGTTCAAATGGCGTCTAGCGTCAAAACAGTGAGAAGAGAGTCAATTCATACCAGCAAGCGCTATGGGGAGGCATCCGCTTTAAAACACGCACCATTTCCTCCTCAAGCGGCACAACGCGTACGACGTGTACATTGGATGGGAGGGGCTGGGGGGATAACGCAAGCCATGGTAATCCTGCTGACAGTGACTCTCGCTTTCCCAGGGTCTCTTTTTTCACAATATCTAGCTTTGAACAACAGTGCTGGGAGTTCTCAGGCAACCTCCCACCAGTCTTCAGGGGTCACAATTTTCCCACCTATTTTTTCACTAATTGGCAGTGGAACGGATGCTTCTGGATAAAATGCTTTAGATTCACCAGCAGTCGACGGCACAGCAGCCTGTCTTCCAGATAGTGCATACCTTTAATGTCTCATTTTGTCTCCTCGTTTGTAGTTCAAGAATTGCCCGCAATGCTATCCGTGAAACAGTAATATCACTTTATTTATTTGTACAATTAGACACTTCTCAGTATACATTTACAGCAGAGGGGCAGGGAAAACTCTAATAATCCAGGCACTGCCCTTCCTAACGCTGGTGTGAGAGGCATGCAGGTAGCAGCAGGAAAATAAGCATTTGCACTGCAATAGGTCTCGCATTTGTGGGTGTTAGAGCCATTGGTGTTGTAAAAGAGAATGACTTTTACCTCTGTGTTTTGGCTTGGAGTGTAGTGGATGTATGGGCAGAGAAGCAGCTGTACCAATGCCGAGAGGACGTAGAATGGAGAATTTACCAACAGGACCAGAGAAGCACCTGTAGCACTGTCTGGGGGACTTAGAATGAGGAATTACCTCTGAGAACAGAAGCACAGCTGCAGCACTGCCTAGAAGATTTAGATTGGGGGAGTGACTGACGGGACCATAGAGGTGGCCAGTAGCTCTGTCTAGAGAACTAAGAATGAGGAATTACCACTGCCTACAGAGACACAGCTGCAGCACTGCCTAGAGGACTTAGAATAGAGGAGTTACTGACTGGACCAGAGAAGCAGGTAACAGCACTTCTTGGAAGACTAAGAATGAGGAATTAACACAGTGACCAGAGACGCAGCTGCAGCACTACAGAGAAAACTTAGAATGGGGGAGTTACTGACAGGACCAGAGAAGCAGCTAGCAGCACTGTCTAGTAATGAGGTATTACCACTGGGAACAGAGACACAGATGACGCACTGACTAGAGGACTTAGAATGAGGAATTACCTCTAGGACCAGAGAAACAGCTGTAGCAGTGTCTGGAGGACTTAAAATAAGGAATTATCATTAGGACTAGGGAAGCAGCCAGTAGCATTGTCTAGAGGATTTAGAATGGGGGAATTACCGATGAGACCAGAGAAACAGCAAGCATCACTGCCTAGAGAACGTAGAATGAGGAATTACCCCTGGGACCAGAGAAGCACTGTCTAGAGGACTTAGAATGAGGAATTATTGACAGGACCAAAGAAGCAGCTGCACCACTGTCTAGAGAACTTAAAATGTGAAAATTACTGACGGGACCAGAGAAGCAGCCGCAGCACTGTGTAGAGGACTTAAAATATGGAAATTACCGAAGGGACCAGAGAGCAGCTGCTGCACTATCTAGAGGACTTTGAATGAGGAATTATCAGTGGCTAAATCAAAGAAGAGGAGGGACCGGGAGCTGTATTTAAACAGGTCCTGCACACTAGCTCCAAAATGGGATTGTATCAAAAGATGTGCAGTTCCTAACAGGGAGTGCAGGGCAAAGGGAGTTCTTTCTTTGTGATGCCCTCACACCCCCCAAGGGATGTCATGTTTCATCATTGGGCCATGCTCCTCGTCGGGCCGGCGCTGCAATGCCCGACGGGCTCCCGTAAACGGACCTCTTTGTCGGAGATCTTTTGAAGCAGCCGAAGGTTGCGTGCGGATGTGAGGGCTGGGTAGTGCACAAGTGGGTGGGTTTAAAATAAGTATGGAGCAGGCCTATTCAAATCTAATTTATTCGCTAAGATAGTTCCAGCTTAGTTAAAAAGTGTTGAAGCCCTAAGCGGATGCAATGTTCCTAAAGGGCTATTGCGGTGTAGTGGGTCACATGTTTCGTGCCCGTTCTGCCCCTAGCGGGTCACGTGGCACTTCATCAAACTAAACAAGCATTTACAATGCAATAGGACTCACATTATTAAAGTTTGAGCTATTGGCATTGCTAAATAATGCAACACCAATAGCTCAAACTTTAATAATGCGAGACCTATTGCATTGCAAATGCTTGATTGGGAATGCGTGTTATATAACTTGGATTCTCCAATTATGGCCCGGGGTCACTTTTAGCCCTACGGACCTTAATATGCGGCCCCACTTTGAACAGCAGCACTGGGCTGTTGTTTACTTGACAGAGCGCTAAAATTACCTAGCAGCACTAAGATGTTCATCCTTCCGAGGTCGATAAAATGAGCACAATTCTTCATCTATAAAAACAAGCGATCGTAAACACTCACTTTTCTACTTATAGTCGTTGCTTACGAGAACCAAGGTTGGCAGTAACTGTGCCTCGTTTACTGTCACTTGCTTGTCGTAAGCAAGGACTACAAGTACAAAGTGCTTATTTACGCACCACTTCCAGGTTTTCTAAAGACATAAATAAAAGGTATTGTCATTAACAATGTCAATAGCTCAAACTCTCGCAATTGCGAGACCTATTGCATTGCAAATGCTTGTTACACTTATTCCTACTGCTCTCTCTTTCCTTCTCACGAACTGACGCTGACATTTCTGTTTCACTATTGGGTCACGTGCATCTGGAGCCAAACCTGCAGCATGTCCTAGAGAATCCTGGACTGTCCATTCCCTGTGTAGAATGTCCATTCACAGTGCAGCCTGTCCATTCCCTGTGCAGACTGTCTGTTATGTCCTAGAGATGCATGGACTGTCCATTCCCTCTGCAGAATGTCCATTCCTAGTGCTGCCTGTGCATTCCCTGTGCAGACTGTCCATTATGTCACGGAGCAGCATGGACTGTCCATTCCCAGTGCAGCCTGTCCATTCCCTGTGCAGAATGTCCATTCCTAGTGCTGCCTGTCCATTCCCTGTGCAGACTGTCCATTATGTCATAGATAAGCATGGATTGTCCATTCCTGTGCAGACTGTCCATTCCCAGTACAGACTGTCCATTATGTCCTAGAGAAGCATGGGCTGTACATTCCTGTTCAGACTGTCCATTCCTGTGCAGACTGTCCATTCCCAGTGCAGCCTGTCCATTCCCTGTGCAGACTGTCCATTATGTCCTGGAGAAGTGTGGACTGTCCCTTCCCGTGCAGACTGTCCATTCCCAGTGCATGGACTGTCCATTCCTGTGCAGACTGTCCATTCCCTGTGCAGACTGTCCATTCCCTGTGCAGACTGTCCATTATGTCCTAGAGAAGCATGGACTGTCCATTCCTGTGCAGACTGTTTATTCCCAGTGCAGCCTGTCCATTCCCTGTGCAGACTGTCCATTATGTCCTAGAGAAGCATGGACTGTCCATTCCCGTGCAGACTGTCTATTCCCAGTGCAGCCTGTTCATTCCCTGTGCAGACTGTCCATTATGTCCTAGAGAAGCATGGACTGTCCATTCCCTGTGCAGCCTGTCCATTCCCTGTGCAGCCTGTCCATTACCAGTGCAGCCTGTCCATTCCCTGTGCAGACTGTCCATTAAGTCCTAGAGAAGCATGGACTGTCCATTCCTGTGCAGACTGTCCATTCCTAGTACAGACTGTCCATTATGTCCTAGAGAAGCATGGACTGTCCATTCCCTGTGCAGACTGTCCATTCCCAATACAGACTGTCCATTATATCCTAGAGAAGCATGGGCTGTCCATTCCTGTGCAGACTGTCCATTCCAAGTGCATGGACTGTCCATTCCAGCATGGGCTGTCCATTCCTGTGCAGACTGTCCATTCCCAGTGCAGCCTGTCCATTCCCTGTGCAGACTGTCCATTATGTCCTAGAGAATCATGGACTGTCCATTCCTGTGCAGACTGTCCATTCCCAGTGCACGGACTGTCCATTCCCTGTGCAGACTGTCCATTCCCTGTGCAGACTGTCCATTCCCAGTACAGACTGACCATTATGTCCTAGAGAAGCATGTACTGTCCAATCCAAATGCAGCCTGTCCATTCCCAGTGCAGCCTGTTCATTCCCTGTGCAGACTGTCCATTATGTCCTAGAGAAGCATGGACTGTCCATTCCCCGTGCAGCCTGTCCATTCCCTGTGCAGCCTGTCCATTCCCAGTGCAGCCTGTCCATTCCCTGTAGACTGTCCATTAAGTCCTAGAGAAGCATGGACTGTCCATTCCTGTGCAGACTGTCCATTCCCAGTACAGACTGTCCATTATGTCCTAGAGAAGCATGGACTGTCCATTCCCTATGCAGACTGTCCATTATATCCTAGAGAAGCATGGGCTGTCCATTCCTGTGCAAACTGTCCATTCCGAGTGCATGGATTATCCATTCCAGCATGGACTGTCCATACCTGTGTAGACTGTCCATCCCCAGTGCAGTCTGTCCATTCCCTGTGCAGACTGTCCATTATGTCCTAGAGAAGCATGGACTGTCCATTCCTGTGCAGACTGTCCATTCCCAGTGCATGGACTGTCCAATCACAGTGCATGGACTGCCCATTCCCTGTGCAAACTGTCCATTCCCTGTGCAGACTGTCCATTATGTCCTAGAGAAGCATGGACTGTCCATTCCTGTGCAGACTGTCCATTCCCAGTGCAGCCTGTCCATTTCCTGTGCAGACTGTCCATTATGTCATAGAGAAGCATGGACTGTCCATTGCCGTGCATACTGTCCATTCCCAGTGCAGCCTGTTCATTCCCTGTGCAGACTGTCCATTATGTCCTAGAGAAGCATGGACTGTCCATTCCCTGTGCAGACTGTCCATTCCCTGTGCAGACTGTCCACTCCCAGTAAAGCCTGTCCATTATGTCCTAGAGAAGCATGGACTGTCCATTCCTGTGCAGACTGTCCATTCCCAGTGCATGGACTGTCCATTCCCTGTGCAGACTGTCCATTATGTCCTAGAGAAGCATGGACTGTCCCTTCCCGTGCAGACTGACCATTCCCAGTGCATGGACTGTCCATTCCTGTGCAGACTGTCCATTCCCTGTGCAGACTGTCCATTCCCTGTGCAGACTGTCCATTATGTCCTAGAGAAGCATGGACTGTCCATTCCTGTGCAGACTGTCCATTCCCAGTGCAGCCTGTCCATTCCCTGTGCAGACTGTCCATTATGTCCTAGAGAAGCATGGACTGTCCATTCCCGTGCAGACTGTCCATTCCCAGTGCAGCCTGTTCATTCCCTGTGCAGACTGTCCATTATGTCCTAGAGAAGCATGGACTGTCCATTCCCCGTGCAGACTGTCCATTCCCTGTGTAGACTGTCCATTCCCAGTACAGCCTGTCCATTATGTCCTAGAGAAGCATGGACTGTCCATTCCTGTGCAGCCTGTCTATTCCCAGTGCAGCTTGTCCATTCCCTGTGCAGACTGTCCATTAAGTCCTAGAGAAGCATGGACTGTCCAATCCTGTGCAGACTGTCCATTCCTAGTACAGACTGTCCATTATGTCCTAGAGAAGCATGGACTGTCCATTCCCTGTGCAGACTGTCCATTCCCAATACATACTGTCCATTATATCCTAGAGAAGCATGGGCTGTCCATTCCCGTGCAGACTGTCCATTCCAAGTGCATGGACTGTCCATTCCAGCACGGGCTGTCCATTCCTGTGCAGACTGTCCATTCCCAGTGCAGCCTGTCCATTCCCTGTGCAGACTGTCCATTATGTCCTAGAGAAGCATGGACTGTCCATTCCTGTGCAGACTGTCCATTCCCAGTGCATGGACTGTCCATTCCCTGTGCAGACTGTCCATTCCCTGTGCAGACTGTCCATTCCCAGTACAGACTGTCCATTATGTCCTAGAGAAGCATGTACTTTCCAATCCAAATGCAGCCTGTCCATTCCCAGTGCAGCCTGTCCATTCCCAGTGCAGCCTGTCCATTTCCATTATGTCCTAGAGAAGCATGGACTGTCCATTCCTGTGCAGACTGTCCATTCCTAGTACAGACTGTCCATTATGTCCTAGAGAAGCATGGACTGTCCGTTCCCTGTGCAGACTGTCCATTCCCAATACAGACTGTCCATTATATCCTAGAGAAGCATGGGCTGTTCATTCCTGTGCAGACTGTCCATTCCAAGTGCATGGACTGTCCATTCCAGCATGGGCTGTCCATTCCTGTGCAGACTGTCCATTCCCCGTGCAGACTGTCCATTATGTCCTAGAGAAGCATGGACTGTCCATTCCTGTGCAGACTGTCCATTCCCAGTGCACGGACTGTCCATTCCCTGTGCAGACTGTCCATTCCCTGTGCAGACTGTCCATTCCCAGTACAGACTGTCCATTATGTCCTAGAGAAGCATGTACTGTCCAATCCAAATGCAGCCTGTCCATTCCCAGTGCAGCCTGTCCATTCCCAGTGCAGCCTGTCTATTCCCTGTGCAGACTGTCCATTATGTCCTAGAGAATCATGGACTGTCCATACCTGTGCAGACTGTCCATTGCCAGTACAGACTGTTCATTATTTACTAGAGAAGCATGGACTGTCCATTCCCTGTGCAGACTGTCCATTCCAAGTACAGACTGTCCATTATATCCTAGAGAAGCATGAGCTGTCCACTCCCAGTGCATGGATTGTCCATTCCAGCATGGACTGTCCATACCTGTGTAGACTGTCCATCCCCAGTGCAGCCTGTCCATTCCCTGTGCAGACTGTCCATTATATCCTAGAGAAGCATGGACTGTCCATTCCTGTGCAGACTGTCCATTCCCAGTGCATGGACTGTCCATTCACAGTGCATGGACTGCCCATTCCCTGTGCAAACTGTCCATTCCCTGTTCAGACTGTCCATTATGTCCTAGAGAAGCATGGACTGTCCATTCCTGTGCAGACTGTCCATTCCTAGTGCAGTCTGTCCATTCCCTGTGCAGACTGTCCATTCCCAGTGCATGGACTGTCCATTCCCTGTGCAGACTGTCCATTATGTCCTAGAGAAGCATGGACTGTCCATTTCTCTGCAGACTGTCCATTCCCCGTGCATGGATTGTCCATTCCCTGTGCAGACTGTCCATTCCCTGTGCAAACTGTCCATTATGTCCTAGAGAAGCATGGACTGTCCATTCCCTGTGCAGACTGTCCATTCCCTGTGCAGACTGTTCATTCCCAGTACAGACTGTCCATTATGTCCGAGAGAAGCATGGACTGTCCATTCCAGTGCAGCCTGTCCATTCCCAGTGCAGCCTGTCCATTCCTTGTGCAGACTGTCCATTATGTCCTAGAGAAGCATGGACTGTCCATTCCTGTGCAGACTGTCCATTCCCAGTACAGACTGTCCATTATGTCCTAGAGAAACATGGACTGTCCATTCCCTGTGCAGACTGTCCATTCCAAGTACAGACTGTCCATTATATCCTAGAGAAGCATGAGCTGTCCACTCCCAGTGCATGGATTGTCCATTCCAGCATGGACTGTCCATACCTGTGTAGACTGTCCATCCCCAGTGCAGCCTGTCCATTCCCTGTGCAGACTGTCCATTATCTCCTAGAGAAGCATGGACTGTCCATTCCTGTGCAGACTGTCCATTCCCAGTGCATGGACTGTCCATTCACAGTGCATGGACTGCCCATTCCCTGTGCAAACTGTCCATTCCCTGTTCAGACTGTCCATTATGTCCTAGAGAAGCATGGACTGTCCATTCCTGTGCAGACTGTCCACTCCTAGTGCAGCCTGTCCATTCCCTGTGCAGACTGTCCATTATGTCCTAGAGAAGCATGGACTGTCCATTCCCGTGCAGACTGTCCATTCCCAGTAAAGACTGTCCATTATGTCCTAGAGAAGCATGGACTGTCCATTCCCTGTACAGACTCTACATTCCCTGTGCAGACTGTCCACTCCCAGTAAAGACTGTCCATTATGTCCTAGAGAAGCATGGACTGTCCATTCCTGTGCAGACTGTCCATTCCCAGTACATGGACTGTCCATTCCCTGTGCAGACTGTCCATTATGTCCTAGAGAAGCATGGACTGTCCATTTCTCTGCAGACTGTCCATTCCCAGTGCACCCTGTCCATTCCCTGAGCAGACTGTCCATTATGTCTAAGAGAAGCATGGACTGTCCATTCCCGTGCAGACTGTCCATTCCCAGTGCAGCCTGTTCATTCCCTGTGCAGCCTGTCCATTATGTCCTAGAGAAGCATGGACTATCCATTCCTGTGCAGACTGTCCATTCCCAGTGCAGCCTGTCCATTCCCAGTGCAGCCTGTCCATTCCCTGTGCAGACTGTCCATTATGTCCTAGAGAAGCATGGACTGTCCATTCCTGTGCAGACTGTCCATTCCCAGTACAGAATGTCCATTATGTCCTAGAGAAGTATGGACTGTCCATTCCCTGTGCAGACTGTCTATTCCCAGTAAAGACTGTCCATGTTATCCTAGAGAAGCATGGGCTGTCCATTCCAGTGCAGACTGTCCATTCCCAGTGCATGGACTGTCCATTCCAGCATGGACTGTCCATTCCAAGTGCAGCCTGCCCATTCCCTGTGTAGACTTTCCATTATGTCCTAGAGAAGCATGGACTGTCCATTCCTGTGCAGACTGTCCATTCCCCGTGCATGGATTGTCCATTCCCTGTGCAGACTGTCCATTCCCTGTGCAAACTGTCCATTATGTCCTAGAGAAGCATGGACTGTCCATTCCCTGTGCAGACTGTCCATTCCCTGTGCAGACTGTTCATTCCCAGTACAGACTGTCCATTATGTCCGAGAGAAGCATGGACTGTCCATTCCAGTGCAGCCTGTCCATTCCCAGTGCAGCCTGTCCATTCCCTGTGCAGACTGTCCATTATGTCCTAGAGAAGCATGGACTGTCCATTCCTGTGCAGACTGTCCATTCCCAGTACAGACTGTCCATTATGTCCTAGAGAAGCATGGACTGTCCATTCCCTATGCAGACTGTCCATTCCCAATACATACTGTCCATTATATCCTAGAGAAGCATGGGCTGTCCATTCCTGTGCAGACTGTCCATTCCAAGTGCATGGACTGTCCATTCCAGCACGGGCTGTCCATTCCTGTACAGACTGTCCATTCCCAGTGCAGCCTGTCCATTCCCTGTGCAGACTGTCCATTATGTCCTAGAGAAGCATGGACTGTCCATTCCTGTGCAGACTGTCCATTCCCAGTGCATGGACTGTCCATTCCCTATGCAGACTGTCCATTCCCTGTGTAGACTGTCCATTCCCAGTACAGACTGTCCATTATGTCCTAGAGAAGCATGTACTGTCCAATCCAAATGCAGCCTGTCCATTCCCAGTGCTGCCTGTCCATTCCCAGTGCAGCCTGTCCATTCCCAGTGCAGACTGTCCATTATGTCCTAGAGAAGCATGGACTGTCCATTCCTGTGCAGACTGTCCATTCCCAGTACAGACTGTCCATTATGTCCTAGAGAAGCATGGACTGTCCATTCTCTTTGCAGACTGTCCATTCCAAGTACAGACTGTCCATTAAATCCTAGAGAAGCATGGGCTATCCATTCCTGTGCAAACTGTCCATTCCCAGTGCATGGATTGTCCATTCCAGCATGGACTGTCCATACCTGTGTAGACTGTCCATCCCCAGTGCAGACTGTCCATTCCCTGTGCAGACTGTCCATTATGTCCTGGAGAAGCATGGCTTGTCCATTCCTGTGCAGACTGTCCATTCCCAGTACATGGACTGTCCATTTACAGTGCATGGACTGCCCATTCCCTGTGCAAACTGTCAATTCCCTGTGCAGACTGTCCATTATGTCCTAGAGTAGCATGGACTGTCCATTCCTTTGCAGACTGTCCATTCCCAGTGCAGCCTGTCCATTCCATGTGCAGACTGTCCATTATGTCCTAGAGAAGCATGGACTGTCCATTGCCGTGCAGACTGTCCATTCCCAGTGCAGCCTGTTCATTACCTGTGCAGACTGTCCATTATGTCCTAGAGAAGCATGGACTGTCCATTCCCTGTGCAGACTGTCCATTCCCTGTGCAGACTGTCCACTCCCAGTAAAGACTGTCCATTATGTCCTAGAGAAGCATGGACTGTCCATTCCTGTGCAGACTGTCCATTCCCAGTGCATGGACTGTCCAATCCCTGTGCAGCCTGTCCACTCCCTGTGCAGACTGTCCATTATGTCCTAGAGAAGCATGGGCTGTCCATTCCAGTGCAGACTGTCCATTCCCAGTGCATGGACTGTCTATTCCAGCATGGACTGTCCATTCCAAGTGCAGCCTGTCCATTCCCTGTGCAGACCTTCCATTATGTCCTAGAGAATCATGGACTGTTCGTTCCTGTGCAGACTGTCCATTCCTGTGCAGACTGTCCATTCCCTGTGCAGACTGTCCATTCCCTGTGCAAACTGTCCATTATGTCCTAGAGAAGCATGGACTGCACTCCTGTGCAGAGTGTCCATTCCCAGTGCAGCTTGTCCATTCCCTGTGCAGACTATCCATTATGTCCTAGAGAAGCATGGACTGTCCATTCCCTGTGCAGACTGTCCATTCCCTGTGCAGACTGTTCATTCCCAGTACAGACTGTCCATTATGTCCGAGAGAAACATGGACTGTCCATTCCAGTGCAGCCTGTCCATTCCCTGTGCAGCCCGTCCATTCCCAGTGCAGCCGGTTCATTCCCTGTGCAGACTGTCCATTAAGTCCTAGAGAAGCATGGACTGTCCATTCCTGTGCAGACTGTCCATTCCTAGTACAGACTGTCCATTATGTCCTAGAGAAGCATGGACTGTCCGTTCCCTGTGCAGACTGTCCATTCCCAATACAGACTGTCCATTATATCCTAGAGAAGCATGGGCTGTTCATTCCTGTGCAGACTGTCCATTCCAAGTGCATGGACTGTCCATTCCAGCATGGGCTGTCCATTCCTGTGCAGACTGTCCATTCCCTGTGCAGACTGTCCATTATGTCCTAGAAAAGCATGGACTGTCCATTCCTGTGCAGACTGTCCATTCCCAGTGTACGGACTGTCCATTCCCTGTGCAGACTGTCCATTCCCTGTGCAGACTGTCCATTCCCAGTGCAGACTGTCCATTATGTCCTAGAGAAGCATGTACTGTCCAATCCAAATGCAGCCTGTCCATTCCCAGTGCAGCCTGTCCATTCCCAGTGCAGACTGTCCATTATGTCTTAGAGAATCATGGACTGTCCATACCTGTGCAGACTGTCCATTGCCAGTACAGACTGTTCATTATTTCCTAGAGAAGCATGGACTGTCCATTCCCTGTGCAGACTGTCCATTCCAAGTACAGACTGTCCATTATATCCTAGAGAAGCATGAGCTGTCTACTCCCAGTGCATGGATTGTCCATTCCAGCATGGACTGTCCATACCTGTGTAGACTGTCCATCCCCAGTGCAGCCTGTCCATTCCCTGTGCAGACTGTCCATTCCCAGTGCATGGACTGTCCATTCACAGTGCATGGACAACCCATTCCCTGTGCAAACTGTCCATTCCCTGATCAGACTGTCCATTATGTCCTAGAGAAGCATGGACTGTCCATTCCTGTGCAGACTTTCCATTATGTCCTAGAGAAGCATGGACTGTCCATTCCTGTGCAGACTGTCCATTCCCCATGCATGGATTGTCCATTCCCTGTGCAGACTGTCCATTCCCTGTGCAAACTGTCCATTATGTTCCAGAGAAGCATGGACTGTCCATTCCCTGTGCAGACTGTCCATTCCCTGTGCAGACTGTTCATTCCCAGTACAGACTGTCCATTATGTCCAAGAGAAGCATGGACTGTCCATTCCAGTGCAGCCTGTCCATTCCCAGTGCAGCCTGTCCATTCCCTATGCAGACTGTCCATTATGTCCTAGAGAAGCATGGACTGTCCATTCCTGTGCAGACTGTCCATTCCCAGTACAGACTGTCCATTATGTCCTAGAGAAGCATGGACTGTCCATTCCCTGTGCAGACTGTCCATTCCAAGTACAGACTGTCCATTATATCCTAGAGAAGCATGAGCTGTCCACTCCCAGTGCATGGATTGTCCATTCCAGCATGGACTGTCCATACCTGTGTAGACTGTCCATCCCCAGTGCAGCCTGTCCATTCCCTGTGCAGACTGTCCATTATGTCCTAGAGAAGCATGGACTGTCCATTCCTGTGCAGACTGTCCATTCCCAGTGCATGGACTGTCCATTCACAGTGCATGGACTGCCCATTCCCTGTGCAAACTGTCCATTCCCTGTTCAGACTGTCCATTATGTCCTAGAGAAGCATGGACTGTCCATTCCTGTGCAGACTGTCCATTCCTAGTGCAGCCTGTCCATTCCCTGTGCAGACTGTCCATTATGTCCTAGAGAAGCATGGACTGTCCATTCCCGTGCAGACTGTCCATTCCCAGTAAAGACTGCCCATTATGTCCTAGAGAAGCATGGACTGTCCATTCCCTGTGCAGACTCTACATTCCCTGTGCAGACTGTCCACTCCCAGTAAAGACTGTCCATTATGTCCTAGAGAAGCATGGACTGTCCATTCCTGTGCAGACTGTCCATTCCCAGTGCATGGACTGTCCATTCCCTGTGCAGACTGTCCATTATGTCCTAGAGAAGCATGGACTGTCCATTTCTCTGCAGACTGTCCATTCCCAGTGCATCCTGTCCATTCCCTGAGCAGACTGTCCATTATGTCTAAGAGAAGCATGGACTGTCCATTCCCATGCAGACTGTCCATTCCCAGTGCAGCCTGTTCATTCCCTGTGCAGCCTGTCCATTATGTCCTAGAGAAGCATGGACTATCCATTCCTGTGCAGACTGTCCATTCCCAGTGCAGCCTGTCCATTCCCATTGCAGCCTGTCCATTCCCTGTGCAGACTGTCCATTATGTCCTAGAGAAGCATGGACTGTCCATTCCTGTGCAGACTGTCCATTCCCAGTACAGAATGTCCATTATGTCCTAGAGAAGTATGGACTGTCCATTCCCTGTGCAGACTGTCTATTCCCAGTAAAGACTGTCCATGTTATCCTAGAGAAGCATGGGCTGTCCATTCCAGTGCAGACTGTCCATTCCCAGTGCATGGACTGTCCATTCCAGCATGGACTGTCCATTCCAAGTGCAGCCTGCCCATTCCCTGTGTAGACTTTCCATTATGTCCTAGAGAAGCATGGACTGTCCATTCCTGTGCAGACTGTCCATTCCCCGTGCATGGATTGTCCATTCCCTGTGCAGACTGTCCATTCCCTGTGCAAACTGTCCATTACGTCCTAGAGAAGCATGG
Source organism: Triturus cristatus (assembly GCF_964204655.1). Lineage (NCBI taxonomy): Eukaryota > Metazoa > Chordata > Amphibia > Caudata > Salamandridae > Triturus > Triturus cristatus. Next base: position 1,225,143,081 of record NC_140589.1, read on the forward strand.
ACTGTCCATTCCCTGTGCAGACTGTCCATTCCCTGTGCAGACTGTTCCTTCCCAGTACAGACTGTCCATTATGTCCGAGAGAAGCATGGACTGTCCATTCCAGTGCAGCCTGTCCATTCCCAGTGCAGCCTGTCCATTCCCTGTGCAGACTGTCCATTATGTCCTAGAGAAGCATGGACTGTCCATTCCTGTGCAGACTGTCCATTCCCAGTACAGACTGTCCATTATGTCCTAGAGAAGCATGGACTGTCCATTCCCTATGCAGACTGTCCATTCCCAATACATACTGTCCATTATATCCTAGAGAAGCATGGGCTGTCCATTCCCGTGCAGACTGTCCATTCCAAGTGCATGGACTGTCCATTCCAGCACGGGCTGTCCATTCCTGTACAGACTGTCCATTCCCAGTGCAGCCTGTCCATTCCCTGTGCAGACTGTCCATTATGTCCTAGAGAAGCATGGACTGTCCATTCCTGTGCAGACTGTCCATTCCCAGTGCATGGACTGTCCATTCCCTGTGCAGACTGTCCATTCCCTGTGTAGACTGTCCATTCCCAGTACAGACTGTCCATTATGTCCTAGAGAAGCATGTACTGTCCAATCCAAATGCAGCCTGTCCATTCCCAGTGCTGCCTGTCCATTCCCAGTGCAGCCTGTCCATTCCCAGTGCAGACTGTCCATTATGTCCTAGAGAAGCATGGACTGTCCATTCCTGTGCAGACTGTCCATTCCCAGTACAGACTGTCCATTATGTCCTAGAGAAGCATGGACTGTCCATTCCCTGTGCAGACTGTCCATTCCAAGTACAGACTGTCCATTAAATCCTAGAGAAGCATGGGCTGTCCATTCCTGTGCAAACTGTCCATTCCCAGTGCATGGATTGTCCATTCCAGCATGGACTGTCCATACCTGTGTAGACTGTCCATCCCCAGTGCAGACTGTCCATTCCCTGTGCAGACTGTCCATTATGTCCTGGAGAAGCATGGACTGTCCATTCCTGTGCAGACTGTCCATTCCCAGTACATGGACTGTCCATTTACAATGCATGGACTGCCCATTCCCTGTGCAAACTGTCAATTCCCTGTGCAGACTGTCCATTATGTCCTAGAGTAGCATGGACTGTCCATTCCCAGTGCAGCCTGTTCATTACCTGTGCAGACTGTCCATTATGTCCTAGAGAAGCATGGACTGTCCATTCCCTGTGCAGACTGTCCATTCCCTGTGCAGACTGTCCACTCCCAGTAAAGACTGTCCATTATGTCCTAGAGAAGCATGGACTGTCCATTCCTGTGCAGACTGTCCATTCCCAGTGCATGGACTGTCCAATCCCAGTGCAGCCTGTCCATTCCTTGTGCAGACTGTCCATTATGTCCTAGAGAAGCATGGACTATCCATTCATGTGCAGCCTGTCCATTCCCAGTGCAGCCTGTCCATTCCCTGTGCAGCCTGTCCACTCCCTGTGCAGACTGTCCATTATGTCCTAGAGAAGCATGGGCTGTCCATTCCAGTGCAGACTGTCCATTCCCAGTGCATGGACTGTCTATTCCAGCATGGACTGTCCATTCCAAGTGCAGCCTGTCCATTCCCTGTGCAGACCTTCCATTATGTCCTAGAGAATCATGGACTGTTCGTTCCTGTGCAGACTGTCCATTCCTGTGCAGACTGTCCATTTCCTGTGCAGACTGTCCATTCCCTGTGCAAACTGTCCATTATGTCCTAGAGAAGCATGGACTGCACTCCTGTGCAGAGTGTCCATTCCCAGTGCAGCTTGTCCATTCCCTGTGCAGACTATCCATTATGTCCTAGAGAAGCATGGACTGTCCATTCCCTGTGCAGACTGTCCATTCCCTGTGCAGACTATTCATTCCCAGTACAGACTGTCCATTATGTCCGAGAGAAGCATGGACTGTCCATTCCAGTGCAGCCTGTCCCTTCCCTGTGCAGCCCGTCCATTCCCAGTGCAGCCGGTTCATTCCCTGTGCAGACTGTCCATTAAGTCCTAGAGAAGCATGGACTGTCCATTCCTGTGCAGACTGTCCATTCCTAGTACAGACTGTCCATTATGTCCTAGAGAAGCATGGACTGTCCGTTCCCTGTGCAGACTGTCCATTCCCAATACAGACTGTCCATTATATCCTAGAGAAGCATGGGCTGTTCATTCCTGTGCAGACTGTCCATTCCAAGTGCATGGACTGTCTATTCTAGCACGGGCTGTCCATTCCTGTGCAGACTGTCCATTCCCAGTGCAGCCTGTCCATTCCCTGTGCAGACTGTCCATTATGTCCTAGAGAAGCATGGACTGTCCATTCCTGTGCAGACTGTCCATTCCCAGTGCATGGACTGTCCATTCCCTGTGCAGACTGTCCATTCCCTGTGCAGACTATCCATTCCCAGTACAGACTGTCCATTATATCCTAGAGAAGCATGTACTGTCCAATCCAAATGCAGCCTGTCCATTCCCAGTGCAGCCTGTCCATTCCCAGTGCAGCCTGTCCATTCCCAGTGCAGACTGTCCATTATGTCCTAGAGAAGCATGGACTGTCCATTCCTGTGCAGACTGTCCATTCCTAGTACAGACTGTCCATTATGTCCTAGAGAAGCATGGACTGTCCGTTCCCTGTGCAGACTGTCCATTCCCAATACAGACTATCCATTATATCCTAGAGAAGCATGGGCTGTTCATTCCTGTGCAGACTGTCCATTCCAAGTGCATGGACTGTCCATTCCAGCATGGGCTGTCCATTCCTGTGCAGACTGTCCATTCCCTGTGCAGACTGTCCATTATGTCCTAGAGAAGCATGGACTGTCCATTCCTGTGCAGACTGTCCATTCCCAGTGCACGGACTGTCCATTCCCTGTGCAGACTGTCCATTCCCTGTGCAGACTGTCCATTCCCAGTACAGACTGTCCATTATGTCCTAGAGAAGCATGTACTGTCCAATCCAAATGCAGCTTGTCCATTCCCAGTGCAGCCTGTCCATTCCCAGTGCAGCCTGTCTATTCCCTGTGCAGACTGTCCATTATGTCCTAGAGAATCATGGACTGTCCATACCTGTGCAGACTGTCCATTGCCAGTACAGACTGTTCATTATTTACTAGAGAAGCATGGACTGTCCATTCCCTGTGCAGACTGTCCATTCCAAGTACAGACTGTCCATTATATCCTAGAGAAGCATGAGCTGTCCACTCCCAGTGCATGGATTGTCCATTCCAGCATGGACTGTCCATACCTGTGTAGACTGTCCATCCCCAGTGCAGCCTGTCCATTCCCTGTGCAGACTGTCCATCATATCCTAGAGAAGCATGGACTGTCCATTCCTGTGCAAACTGTCCATTCCCAGTGCATGGACTGTCCATTCACAGTGCATGGACTGCCCATTCCCTGTGCAAACTGTCCATTCCCTGTTCAGACTGTCCATTATGTCCTAGAGAAGCATGGACTGTCCATTCCTGTGCAGACTGTCCATTCCTAGTGCAGCCTGTCCATTCCCTGTGCAGACTGTCCATTATGTCCTAGAGAAGCAAGGACTGTCCATTCCCGTGCAGACTGTCCATTCCAAGTAAAGACTGTCCATTATGCCCTAGAGAAGCATGGACTGTCCATTCCCTGTGCAGACTCTACATTCCCTGTGCAGACTGTCCACTCCCAGTAAAGACTGTCCATTATGTCCTAGAGAAGCATGGACTGTCCATTCCTGTGCAGACTGTCCATTCCCAGTGCATGGACTGTCCATTCCCTGTGCAGACTGTCCATTATGTCCTAGAGAAGCATGGACTGTCCATTTCTCTGCAGACTGTCCATTCCCCGTGCATGGATTGTCCATTCCCTGTGCAGACTGTCCATTCCCTGTGCAAACTGTCCATTATGTCCTAGAGAAGCATGGACTGTCCATTCCCTGTGCAGACTGTCCATTCCCTGTGCAGACTGTTCATTCCCAGTACAGACTGTCCATTATGTCCGAGAGAAGCATGGACTGTCCATTCTAGTGCAGCCTGTCCATTCCCAGTGCAGCCTGTCCATTCCCTGTGCAGACTGTCCATTATGTCCTAGAGAAGCATGGACTGTCCATTCCTGTGCAGACTGTCCATTCCCAGTACAGACTGTCCATTATGTCCTAGAGAAGCATGGACTGTCCATTCCCTGTGCAGACTGTCCATTCCAAGTACAGACTGTCCATTATATCCTAGAGAAGCATGAGCTGTCCACTCCCAGTGCATGGATTGTCCATTCCAGCATGGACTGTCCATACCTGTGTAGACTGTCCATCCCCAGTGCAGCCTGTCCATTCCCTGTGCAGACTGTCCATTATGTCCTAGAGAAGCATGGACTGTCCATTCCTGTGCAGACTGTCCATTCCCAGTGCATGGACTGCCCATTCACAGTGCATGGACTGCCCATTCCCTGTGCAAACTGTCCATTCCCTGTTCAGACTGTCCATTATGTCCTAGAGAAGCATGGACTGTCCATTCCTGTGCAGACTGTCCATTCCTAGTGCAGCCTGTCCATTCCCTGTGCAGACTGTCCATTATGTCCTAGAGAAGCATGGACTGTCCATTCCCGTGCAGACTGTCCATTCCCAGTAAAGACTGTCCATTATGTCCTAGAGAAGCATGGACTGTCCATTCCCTGTACAGACTCTACATTCCCTGTGCAGACTGTCCACTCCCAGTAAAGACTGTCCATTATGTCCTAGAGAAGCATGGACTGTCCATTCCTGTGCAGACTGTCCATTCCCAGTGCATGGACTGTCCATTCCCTGTGCAGACTGTCCATTATGTCCTAGAGAAGCATGGACTGTCCATTTCTCTGCAGACTGTCCATTCCCAGTGCATCCTGTCCATTCCCTGAGCAGACTGTCCATTATGTCTAAGAGAAGCATGGACTGTCCATTCCCGTGCAGACTGTCCATTCCCAGTGCAGCCTGTTCATTCCCTGTGCAGCCTGTCCATTATGTCCTTGTCAAGAATTCCTGTCATACAAGGGAAACACGCCCTTATGTAAACAGGAGAGCTGTTACATAACTCAAGGGAAACACGCCCTTATGTAAACAGGAGAGCTGTTACATAACTCAAGGGAAACACGCCCCTATGTAAACAGGAGAGCTGTTACATAACTCAAGGGAAACACGCCCTTATGTAAACAGGAGAGCTGTTACATAACTCAAGGAAAACACGCCCTATAAAGGGAGGAACCGGGAGGTACAAGGCTGTCGGATATTGTGTTTACACCGACGTACCTGCTTCGTGAAGAGCAGTGTTCCGGAGTGGTGCTCCAGTAAGGCAAGAACGGAGGTAGGTCGAGTCGTTACTCCCTGGGCCGTGTCTTGCCCCATCGTCACCTGTGAAGGACCCGGAAGCTCTACCGGTCAACCATTGAGCTTCGCTTTTTGACTCGGCTGAGTCCAAGCGCAGTGGCGCTTTTGCTGGTTGGAGTCGTAACTCCCAGCCCGACCAGAGACACAGGGACTGCCAGCTGTAACGCACACCAGGAGGTGTTTGCCGCGTTACAGACTCGGAAGTCCACAGGATCGATCGAGCGGCTGCTCTCGGTTCAGTCTTCTTGCTTGTGATTGGGGTATCGGTGACGCATCACCAGGAGGTGACTCCGCGTCCCGGTGCAGTCTGAGGAAGAGGTTGAGCGGCTGCTCCCTTCAGGTAGAGACCCCGGCTGGGTGTTTCCCTGACTCCTCGATTCTCCCCAACACTCTTCGTGCCCCTCACAGCCTACCGATTGGCATTGTCGGCCATTTCATTTCTGCCCTCTGTTGGCATACGCCGGGATCGGCGTATATGCAGAGGACGGTTAGGACCATCCGTGCTGTGGGCTGGTAACGTACTTAGCCTGGAGGATTCCAGTGACTATAACTTTTGTTTGTTCTTTGTATTTTATTTGCCTTCATTAAAAGAACTAACCCTTCACAAGTGGTTGCGTCCTCATTGTCGTGTCTGTTAAACGATCCTGAGACGTTCAGGGCGTTACAAAATATCCGACCTTAATAACACTAACTGTCTCCCGGTCGATAACAGACATGGCAACACTTGATGATGTGCTGGCTGCTTTAGCGGCCATGCAAGTTGAAGTGGCTGCCTCTAGGCAAGAAACAGCCGATGTAAAAGCCAGACTGGATGCTATCCAATTGGACCTGCTCACGCCCAGCACCTCCCTCACGAACCAGACCCCTGCGGTAGTAGTGGAAATGCCGGTAGCCATCCCCTTGGCAACACCAGAGAGGTACAGTGGGGATCCTAACACAGTGCAGGTATTCCTCACACAAGTGGCGCTACATTTATCGTGCAAACCAAAGGCGTTCCCCACGAGTCAGGCTCGTGTGGCTTTCCTTATATCCTATTTGGCTGGAAACGCGGCACAATGGGCCGTACCTCTGGTGAGCAGGGACGACCCCCTCTTATGTGATTGGGGTGCTTTTCGCGAGGAATTCCTGAAGGTATTCGACAGAAGGGCTGACTCGTACACGGCGGACCGTGAAATGCTTGAGTTGAGACAGGGATCCAACGACCTGGTGCAGTATCTCAACGTGTTCCGAAGGCTGGTTGCGGAAACCAAGTGGCCTGTTGCTAAACAGACGGCGCTCTTCCATCAAGGGCTGTGCGATGAGCTCAAGGACGCCGTGGCTCATATTGACCCTCAACCCAAGACATGTGAGGGCCTTATCAACCTGGTATTACGGCTGGAACATAGGCTAAGTGAAAGAAAGGGGGATCATGGGAGAAAAGGAAAATCCCTTCCATCCTATGTGACGGTGGGAAGTCCTGAAACTTCCACCGCATCCAAGGGAGAACCCATGGACATCAGCGCAATACGAGCGAGCCTCACAGCCACGGAGAAAGAGTCACGCCGTAAACAAGGATTGTGCCTATATTGTGGCAAAAAAGGCCACTACGTACGTGAATGCCCTGCCAAACCGAAGACGTCACGTTATCGGGCCAACCGGTCGGTACCAGCCGTGGTGGACATACCGGCGGAAAACTAGAGGACTCCAAGACCAGAGAAGGGGCATCTCGGAGTCACTCATCCATCCCTTCACTTTCCAACTCGGTCACTAAGGGACAACGACACCTGTTTATCATGGTGCACGTGGGAGTGCATGACCAGTGGATACCCGTTGTGGCCATGGTGGATTCAGGGGCCACTGGCATGTTTATGGACCACAACGAGGCATGCAGGCTAGGGCTAGTGCTTCTTCCCAAAGCAGTACCCGAAGACGTCTATGCGGTAGACGGAAGGCGATTGGTGACGGGGCCCAGCGGACAGCACACGGGGGTCCTTCCGATGAGATATGGGAGGAACCATTTGGAACAAATCGATTTTAACATCATCCGAGCGCCCCAATATGGCGTCATATTGGGATTGCCGTGGCTACAGAAACACAACCCCTTTGTGGATTGGCCAACACATCGCATCGAAATGACGTCACCGTATTGCATCCTGCATTGTGGAATAAGAACGGAATCCCTTGACGCAGATGAGAGCGGGAGTCAGACGGTGGCTACAGCGGCAGAAAAAGATGTGGCTCTCCCCCAGGCTTATCACAGTTTTGAGGATGTATTTGATGAGGTGAAGGCGGAAGTGCTACCACCACATAGACAGTTTGACTGCCAGATCGACCTGGTGCCAGGGGCCAGCGTTCCCAGCGGCAGGCTGTATGCCCTGACGGAGCCTGAAAACGTGCATCTCCGGGGGTACCTGGATAAACTCCTCAAGCTAGGATTCATCCGCCCGTACAAGTCTCCGGCCGCCTCGCCACTCTTCTTCATCCCGAAGGCTAATGGGGAGCTGAGAGCCTGTGTGGACTTTAGGGCATTGAATGCGATAACCATAAAAAATCGGTACCCCTTGCCTCTCATCAGTGTACTTCTGGAACAGGTCAAGAAAGCTCGTATCTACACCAAGTTGGATTTGAAAGGGGCATACCATCTGGTGCGCATGAGGGACGGAGACGAGTGGAAGACCGCCTTTAAGACCAGGTTCGGCCTTTTTGAGTACCTCGTCATGCCGTTCGGTCTGTGCAACGCCCCGGCAGCCTTTCAGTACTTTTTGAATGAGGTATTCAGAGAGGAGTTGGATATCTACGTGGTCGTATATATCGACGACATCCTCATCTATTCGTCCAGTGTGGAGGAGCACGTACACCACGTCAAAGCCGTGCTCCAAAAGCTGAGGGAAAACATGCTGTTTTGTAAACTCAGCAAGTGTGACTTCCACGTCACATCCGTGGAATTCCTCGGAGTGAGGCTGAGTCCAGAGGGACAGGAGATGGCAGAACGAAAGATCAAGGCGGTGAAAGAATGGCCGGTGCCCCAAAGCGTGAAGGACGTCCAAAGTTTCATTGGCTTCGCCAACTTTTACAGGCGGTTTATAGATGGATTTTCAGGAGTGGTGGCCCCAATCACACAGCTACTGAGGAAGTCCAAGGAGTTTGTCTGGTCCCCTGAAGCGAACAAAGCCTTTGAGGCCCTGAAAAGCGCCTTTGGTAAGGCGCCGGTGTTGGCTCACCCCGATCCGGATCTCCCCTACGTGGTGGAAGCGGACGCGTCGGATGTGGCGCTGGGGGCTATCTTGTCCCAACGCAACCACGACACAGGGGTGCTTCATCCCGTTGCGTACATGTCCCGCAAACTCAACGACGCCGAACGCAACTACCATATTGCGGAGAAGGGGCTTCTCGCAATCAAGGACGCCTTCACCGAATGGAGGCATTGGTTGATGGGGGCAAGACATGTGGTATCGGTGTACACGGACCATCGGAACCTACAGTTCATGACGGCCACTAGACACCTTTCTCCCAGGCAGCTGCGGTGGATGATCTTCTTTGCGGGGTTCAACTTCCGCATCACATATCGGCCGGGGACGGAAAACCGGAAGGCGGACGCCCTGTCCCGTCAATCTGCAGTTAAGGAACCATTGCCTGCAACCGAGCGTTCCATCATTTCCCCGAGGATGGTATTGGGGGTTATCCAACCGGATACTTTCCTGAGGGGAATAAAGAGAGGGATCAGGTCATTCGCATGGCGGAGGTGGCGCCTCAGTCACAGAGAATGGCAGCTGAAGGACGGGATACCCCTGAAGGGCAGGTGCCTATTGATACCCACGCCTAGGCTAAGGAAACAAGCATTCATCTGGTGCCATGACTCTCCATGCGCAGGTCATTTGGGCTTTGAAAAAACGGTGGCTAGCATGGGACGGCATTTCTGGTGGCCAACCATGAGAGTGGATGTCAGGAGGTGGGGACAGGAGTGTCCTACGTGTGCTACCATGAAGGCCGACCATGGCCGAACCCAAGGGCTCTTACATCCACTTCCGACCCCGGATAGACCATGGGATAGCATATCACTGGACTTCGTGGTGGGCCTACCGGTAGACCAGGGGATGACGGCAATACTGGTGGTGGTGGATTACTTGACGAAAATGGGGCACTTCATCCCCTGCAAGAGAGTCCCTACGGCCGGGGAATTGGCGTCACTACTCCTAAAGAACGTGGTACGACTGCATGGATTACCTGGGGTGATCGTGTCGGACCGGGGGTCGCAGTTTACTGCGCAATTCTGGAAGACTTGGTGCACTGCGCTGCATGTTAAGACCGCCCTGTCCACCAGCTACCACCCTCAAACGGACGGCCAAACCGAGCGCCTGAACCAAACGCTCAAACAGTATCTGCGATGTTTTGTGGACCAGGGCAGGGAAGAATGGGTCGACTTGCTATGGGTTGCAGAGATAGCCTATAACAACGCCACTCACAGCTCCACACAGTCATCTCCGTTCTATAGCAACTATGGCCAACATCCCAGGTTCTTGCCATTTCTACATCCGTTCAGAGAGGACAGGATTCCCGCCACAGCGGACAGGGTGGCACACATAAAAGACACGTTGATGCGCTCAAGGGCTGTCCTAATAGAGGCCAAGAGAAGATACAAGGCTGCGGCAGATAGGAAGAGAAGGCCCGGGCCACTGTACCGCACTGGAGACTACGTCTGGATATCCACAAGAAACATGAGGTTTCGAAAGAACAGTGTGTTCCATCCCAAGTACATGGGCCCCTATCGAATTACCAAGTGTATGGGTCCCGTGAACGTGAAGGTGTGCTTGCCCCAGTCATTGCGGATACACCCTGTCTTTCATGTATCATTGCTCAAACCAGCACCCTCCAAGCCGTCTGGGACACCTAGGCCGGTATGCGTGGAGTCGGAGGTGGAGTATGAAGTGTCGGGCATACGGGCGTCCAAATGGCGCAGGGGGAAGCTGTGGTACCTGGTTGCGTGGAAAGGCTATGGCCCGGAGGAGCATTCATGGGAACCGGCTGAAGGGGTTCATGCTCCGCGCTTGGTCTCCTTGTTCCATCGGTGTTTTCCTGCCAGCGCTGGACCCGTGGGGAGCCGCTGAGAGGGAGGATGTACTGTCAAGAATTCCTGTCATACAAGGGAAACACGCCCTTATGTAAACAGGAGAGCTGTTACATAACTCAAGGGAAACACGCCCTTATGTAAACAGAAGAGCTGTTACATAACTCAAGGGAAACACGCCCTTATGTAAACAGGAGAGCTGTTACATAACTCAAGGGAAACACGCCCTTATGTAAACAGGAGAGCTGTTACATAACTCAAGGAAAACACGCCCTATAAAGGGAGGAACCGGGAGGTACAAGGCTGTCGGATATTGTGTTTACACCGACGTACCTGCTTCGTGAAGAGCAGTGTTCCGGAGTGGTGCTCCAGTAAGGCAAGAACGGAGGTAGGTCGAGTCGTTACTCCCTGGGCCGTGTCTTGCCCCATCGTCACCTGTGAAGGACCCGGAAGCTCTACCGGTCAACCATTGAGCTTCGCTTTTTGACTCGGCTGAGTCCAAGCGCAGTGGCGCTTTTGCTGGTTGGAGTCGTAACTCCCAGCCCGACCAGAGACACAGGGACTGCCAGCTGTAACGCACACCAGGAGGTGTTTGCCGTGTTACAGACTCGGAAGTCCACAGGATCGATCGAGCGGCTGCTCTCGGTTCAGTCTTCTTGCTTGTGATTGGGGTATCGGTGACGCATCACCAGGAGGTGACTCCGCGTCCCGGTGCAGTCTGAGGAAGAGGTTGAGCGGCTGCTCCCTTCAGGTAGAGACCCCGGCTGGGTGTTTCCCTGACTCCTCGATTCTCCCCAACACTCTTCGTGCCCCTCACAGCCTACCGATTGGCATTGTCGGCCATTTCATTTCTGCCCTCTGTTGGCATACGCCGGGATCGGCGTATATGCAGAGGACGGTTAGGACCATCCGTGCTGTGGGCTGGTAACGTACTTAGCCTGGAGGATTCCAGTGACTATAACTTTTGTTTGTTCTTTGTATTTTATTTGCCTTCATTAAAAGAACTAACCCTTCACAAGTGGTTGCGTCCTCATTGTCGTGTCTGTTAAACGATCCTGAGACGTTCAGGGCGTTACAGTCCTAGAGAAGCATGGACTATCCATTCCTGTGCAGACTGTCCATTCCCAGTGCAGCCTGTCCATTCCCAGTGCAGCCTGTCCATTCCCTGTGCAGACTGTCCATTATGTCCTAGAGAAGCATGGACTGTCCATTCCTGTGCAGACTGTCCATTCCCAGTACAGAATGTCCATTATGTCCTAGAGAAGTATGGACTGTCCATTCCCTGTGCAGACTGTCTATTCCCAGTAAAGACTGTCCATGTTATCCTAGAGAAGCATGGGCTGTCCATTCCAGTGCAGACTGTCCATTCCCAGTGCATGGACTGTCCATTCCAGCATGGACTGTCCATTCCAAGTGCAGCCTGCCCATTCCCTGTGTAGACTTTCCATTATGTCCTAGAGAAGCATGGACTGTCCATTCCTGTGCAGACTGTCCATTCCCCATGCATGGATTGTCCATTCCCTGTGCAGACTGTCCATTCCCTGTGCAAACTGTCCATTATGTCCTAGAGAAGCATGGACTGTCCATTCCCTGTGCAGACTGTCCATTCCCTGTGCAGACTGTTCATTCCCAGTACAGACTGTCCATTATGTCCGAGAGAAGCATGGACTGTCCATTCCAGTGCAACCTGTCCATTCCCAGTGCAGCCTGTCCATTCCCTGTGCAGACTGTCCATTATGTCCTAGAGAAGCATGGACTGTCCATTCCTGTGCAGACTGTCCATTCCCAGTACAGACTGTCCATTATGTCCTAGAGAAGCATGGACTGTCCATTCCCTATGCAGACTGTCCATTCCCAATACATACTGTCCATTATATCCTAGAGAAGCATGGGCTGTCCATTCCCGTGCAGACTGTCCATTCCAAGTGCATGGACTGTCCATTCCAGCACGGGCTGTCCATTCCTGTACAGACTGTCCATTCCCAGTGCAGCCTGTCCATTCCCTGTGCAGACTGTCCATTATGTCCTAGAGAAGCATGGACTGTCCATTCCTGTGCAGACTGTCCATTCCCAGTGCATGGACTGTCCATTCCCTGTGCAGACTGTCCATTCCCTGTGCAGACTGTCCATTCCCAGTACAGACTGTCCATTATGTCCTAGAGAAGCATGTACTGTCCAATCCAAATGCAGCCTGTCCATTCCCAGTGCTGCCTGTCCATTCCCAGTGCAGCCTGTCCATTCCCAGTGCAGACTGTCCATTATGTCCTAGAGAAGCATGGACTGTCCATTCCTGTGCAGACTGTCCATTCCCAGTACAGACTGTCCATTATGTCCTAGAGAAGCATGGACTGTCCATTCCCTGTGCAGACTGTCCATTCCAAGTACAGACTGTCCATTAAATCCTAGAGAAGCATGGGCTGTCCATTCCTGTGCAAACTGTCCATTCCCAGTGCATGGATTGTCCATTCCAGCATGGACTGTCCATACCTGTGTAGACTGTCCATCCCCAGTGCAGACTGTCCATTCCCTGTGCAGACTGTCCATTATGTCCTGGAGAAGCATGGACTGTCCATTCCTGTGCAGACTGTCCATTCCCAGTACATGGACTGTCCATTTACAGTGCATGGACTGCCCATTCCCTGTGCAAACTGTCAATTCCCTGTGCAGACTGTCCAATATGTCCTAGAGTAGCATGGACTGTCCATTCCTTTGCAGACTGTCCATTCCCAGTGCAGCCTGTCCATTCCATGTGCAGACTGTCCATTATGTCCTAGAGAAGCATGGACTGTCCATTGCCGTGCAGACTGTCCATTCCCAGTGCAGCCTGTTCATTACCTGTGCAGACTGTCCATTATGTCCTAGAGAAGCATGGACTGTCCATTCCCTGTGCAGACTGTCCATTCCCTGTGCAGACTGTCCACTCCCAGTAAAGACTGTCCATTATGTCCTAGAGAAGCATGGACTATCCATTCCTGTGCAGCCTGTCCATTCCCAGTGCAGCCTGTCCATTCCCTGTGCAGCCTGTCCACTCCCTGTGCAGACTGTCCATTATGTCCTAGAGAAGCATGGGCTGTCCATTCCAGTGCAGACTGTCCATTCCCAGTGCATGGACTGTCTATTCCAGCATGGACTGTCCATTCCAAGTGCAGCCTGTCCATTCCCTGTGCAGACCTTCCATTATGTCCTAGAGAATCATGGACTGTTCGTTCCTGTGCAGACTGTCCATTCCTGTGCAGACTGTCCATTCCCTGTGCAGACTGTCCATTCCCTGTGCAAACTGTCCATTATGTCCTAGAGAAGCATGGACTGCACTCCTGTGCAGAGTGTCCATTCCCAGTGCAGCTTGTCCATTCCCTGTGCAGACTATCCATTATGTCCTAGAGAAGCATGGACTGTCCATTCCCTGTGCAGACTGTCCATTCCCTGTGCAGACTGTTCATTCCCAGTACAGACTGTCCATTATGTCCGAGAGAAGCATGGACTGTCCATTCCAGTGCAGCCTGTCCATTCCCAGTGCAGCCGGTTCATTCCCTGTTCAGACTGTCCATTAAGTCCTAGAGAAGCATGGACTGTCCATTCCTGTGCAGACTGTCCATTCCTAGTACAGACTGTCCATTATGTCCTAGAGAAGCATGGACTGTCCGTTCCCTGTGCAGACTGTCCATTCCCAATACAGACTGTCCATTATATCCTAGAGAAGCATGGGCTGTTCATTCCTGTGCAGACTGTCCATTCCAAGTGCATGGACTGTCCATTCCAGCATGGGCTGTCCATTCCTGTGCAGACTGTCCATTCCCTGTGCAGACTGTCCATTATGTCCTAGAGAAGCATGGACTGTCCATTCCTGTGCAGACTGTCCATTCCCAGTGCACGGACTGTCCATTCCCTGTGCAGACTGTCCATTCCCTGTGCAGACTGTCCATTCCCAGTGCAGACTGTCCATTATGTCCTAGAGAAGCATGTACTGTCCAATCCAAATGCAGCCTGTCCATTCCCAGTGCAGCCTGTCTATTCCCTGTGCAGACTGTCCATTATGTCCTAGAGAATCATGGACTGTCCATATCTGTGCAGACTGTCCATTGCCAGTACAGACTGTTCATTATTTCCTAGAGAAGCATGGACTGTCCATTCCCTGTGCAGACTGTCCATTCCAAGTACAGACTGTCCATTCCCTGTGCAGACTATCCATTATATCCTAGAGAAGCATGGACTGTCCATTCCCGTGCAGACTGTCCATTCCCAGTAAAGACTGTCCATTATGTCCTAGAGAAGCATGAGCTGTCCACTCCCAGTGCATGGATTGTCCATTCCAGCATGGACTGTCCATACCTGTGTAGACTGTCCATCCCCAGTGCAGCCTGTCCATTCCCTGTGCAGACTGTCCATTCCCAGTGCATGGACTGTCCATTCACAGTGCATGGACTGCCCATTCCCTGTGCAAACTGTCCATTCCCTGATCAGACTGTCCATTATGTCCTAGAGAAGCATGGACTGTCCATTCCTGTGCAGACTGTCCATTCCTAGTGCAGCCTGTCCATTCCCTGTGCAGACTATCCATTATATCCTAGAGAAGCATGGACTGTCCATTCCCGTGCAGACTGTCCATTCCCAGTAAAGACTGTCCATTATGTCCTAGAGAAGCATGGACTGTCCATTCCCTGGGCAGACTCTACATTCCCTGTGCAGACTGTCCACTCCCAGTAAAGACTGTCCATTATGTCCTAGAGAAGCATGGACTGTCCATTCCTGTGCAGACTGTCCATTCCCAGTGCATGGACTGTCCATTCCCTGTGCAGACTGTCCATTATGTCCTAGAGAAGCATGGACTGTCCATTTCTCTGCAGACTGTCCATTCCCAGTGCATCCTGTCCATTCCCTGAGCAGACTGTCCATTATGTCTAAGAGAAGCATGGACTGTCCATTCCCGTGCAGACTGTCCATTCCCAGTGCAGCCTGTTCATTCCCTGTGCAGCCTGTCCATTATGTCCTAGAGAAGCATGGACTATCCATTCCTGTGCAGACTGTCCATTCCCAGTGCAGCCTGTCCATTCCCAGTGCAGCCTGTCCATTCCCTGTGCAGACTGTCCATTATGTCCTAGAGAAGCATGGACTGTCCATTCCTGTGCAGACTGTCCATTCCCAGTACAGAATGTCCATTATGTCCTAGAGAAGTACGGACTGTCCATTCCCTGTGCAGACTGTCTATTCACAGTAAAGACTGTCCATGTTATCCTAGAGAAGCATGGGCTGTCCATTCCAGTGCAGACTGTCCATTCCCAGTGCATGGACTGTCCATTCCAGCATGGACTGTCCATTCCAAGTGCAGCCTGCCCATTCCCTATGCAGACTTTCCATTATGTCCTAGAGAAGCATGGACTGTCCATTCCTGTGCAGCCTGTCCATTCCCCATGCATGGATTGTCCATTCCCTGTGCAGACTGTCCATTCCCTGTGCAAACTGTCCATTATGTCCTAGAGAAGCATGGACTGTCCATTCCCTGTGCAGACTGTCCATTCCCTGTGCAGACTGTTCATTCCCAGTACAGACTGTCCATTATGTCCGAGAGAAGCATAGACTGTCCATTCCAGTGCAGCCTGTCCATTCCCAGTGCAGCCTGTCCATTCCCTGTGCAGACTGTCCATTATGTCCTAGAGAAGCATGGACTGTCCATTCCTGTGCAGACTGTCCATTCCCAGTACAGACTGTCCATTATGTCCTAAAGAAGCATGGACTGTCCATTCCCTATGCAGACTGTCCATTCCCAGTACAGACTGTTCATTATATCCTAGAGAAGCATGGGCTGTCCATTCCCTGTGCAGACTGTCCATTCCCTGTGCAGACTGTCCACTCCCAGTAAAGACTGTCCATTATGTCCTAGAGAAGCATGGACTGTCCATTCCTGTGCAGACTGTCCATTCCCAGTGCATGGACTGTCCAATCCCAGTGCAGCCTGTCCATTCCTTGTGCAGACTGTCCATTATGTCCTAGAGAAGCATGGACTATCCATTCCTGTGCAGCCTGTCCATTCCCAGTGCAGCCTGTCCATTCCATGTGCAGCCTGTCCACTCCCTGTGCAGACTGTCCATTATGTCCTAGAGAAGCATGGGCTGTCCATTCCAGTGCAGACTGTCCATTCCCAGTGCATGGACTGTCTATTCCAGCATGGACTGTCCATTCCCAGTGCAGCCTGTCCATTCCCTGTGCAGACCTTCCATTATGTCCTAGAGAATCATGGACTGTTCGTTCCTGTGCAGACTGTCCATTCCTGTGCAGACTGTCCATTCCCTGTGCAGACTGTCCATTCCCTGTGCAAACTGTCCAATATGTCCTAGAGAAGCATGGACTGCACTCCTGTGCAGAGTGTCCATTCCCAGTGCAGCTTGTCCATTCCCTGTGCAGACTATCCATTATGTCCTAGAGAAGCATGGACTGTCCATTCCCTGTGCAGACTGTCCATTCCCTGTGCAGACTGTTCATTCCCAGTACAGACTGTCCATTATGTCTGAGAGAAGCATGGACTGTCCATTCCAGTGCAGCCTGTCCATTCCCTGTGCAGCCCGTCCATTCCCAGTGCAGCCGGTTCATTCCCTGTGCAGACTGTCCATTAAGTCCTAGAGAAGCATGGACTGTCCATTCCTGTGCAGACTGTCCATTCCTAGTACAGACGGTCCATTATGTCCTAGAGAAGCATGGACTGTCCGTTCCCTGTGCAGACCGTCCATTCCCAATACAGACTGTCCATTATATCCTAGAGAAGCACGGGCTGTCCATTCCTGTACAGACTGTCCATTCCCAGTGCAGCCTGTCCATTCCCTGTGCAGACTGTCCATTATGTCCTAGAGAAGCATGGACTGTCCATTCCTGTGCAGACTGTCCATTCCCAGTGCATGGACTGTCCATTCCCTGTGCAGACTGTCCATTCCCTGTGTAGACTGTCCATTCCCAGTACAGACTGTCCATTATGTCCTAGAGAAGCATGTACTGTCCAATCCAAATGCAGCCTGTCCATTCCCAGTGCTGCCTGTCCATTCCCAGTGCAGCCTGTCCATTCCCAGTGCAGACTGTCCATTATGTCCTAGAGAAGCATGGACTGTCCATTCCTGTGCAGACTGTCCATTCCCAGTACAGACTGTCCATTATGTCCTAGAGAAGCATGGACTGTCCATTCCCTGTGCAGACTGTCCATTCCAAGTACAGACTGTCCATTAAATCCTAGAGAAGCATGGGCTGTCCATTCCTGTGCAAACTGTCCATTCCCAGTGCATGGATTGTCCATTCCAGCATGGACTGTCCATACCTGTGTAGACTGTCCATCCCCAGTGCAGACTGTCCATTCCCTGTGCAGACTGTCCATTATGTCCTGGAGAAGCATGGACTGTCCATTCCTGTGCAGACTGTCCATTCCCAGTACATGGACTGTCCATTTACAATGCATTGACTGCCCATTCCCTGTGCAAACTGTCAATTCCCTGTGCAGACTGTCCATTATGTCCTAGAGTAGCATGGACTGTCCATTCCCAGTGCAGCCTGTTCATTACCTGTGCAGACTGTCCATTATGTCCTAGAGAAGCATGGACTGTCCATTCCCTGTGCAGACTGTCCATTCCCTGTGCAGACTGTCCACTCCCAGTAAAGACTGTCCATTATGTCCTAGAGAAGCATGGACTGTCCATTCCTGTGCAGACTGTCCATTCCCAGTGCATGGACTGTCCAATCCCAGTGCAGCCTGTCCATTCCTTGTGCAGACTGTCCATTATGTCCTAGAGAAGCATGGACTATCCATTCCTGTGCAGCCTGTCCATTCCCAGTGCAGCCTGTCCATTCCCTGTGCAGCCTGTCCACTCCCTGTGCAGACTGTCCATTATGTCCTAGAGAAGCATGGGCTGTCCATTCCAGTGCAGACTGTCCATTCCCAGTGCATGGACTGTCTATTCCAGCATGGACTGTCCATTCCAAGTGCAGCCTGTCCATTCCCTGTGCAGACCTTCCATTATGTCCTAGAGAATCATGGACTGTTCGTTCCTGTGCAGACTGTCCATTCCTGTGCAGACTGTCCATTTCCTGTGCAGACTGTCCATTCCCTGTGCAAACTGTCCATTATGTCCTAGAGAAGCATGGACTGCACTCCTGTGCAGAGTGTCCATTCCCAGTGCAGCTTGTCCATTCCCTGTGCAGACTATCCATTATGTCCTAGAGAAGCATGGACTGTCCATTCCCTGTGCAGACTGTCCATTCCCTGTGCAGACTATTCATTCCCAGTACAGACTGTCCATTATGTCCGAGAGAAGCATGGACTGTCCATTCCAGTGCAGCCTGTCCATTCCCTGTGCAGTCCGTCCATTCCCAGTGCAGCCGGTTCATTCCCTGTGCAGACTGTCCATTAAGTCCTAGAGAAGCATGGACTGTCCATTCCTGTGCAGACTGTCCATTCCTAGTACAGACTGTCCATTATGTCCTAGAGAAGCATGGACTGTCCGTTCCCTGTGCAGACTGTCCATTCCCAATACAGACTGTCCATTATATCCTAGAGAAGCATGGGCTGTTCATTCCTGTGCAGACTGTCCATTCCAAGTGCATGGACTGTCCATTCCAGCACGGGCTGTCCATTCCTGTGCAGACTGTCCATTCCCAGTGCAGCCTGTCCATTCCCTGTGCAGACTGTCCATTATGTCCTAGAGAAGCATGGACTGTCCATTCCTGTGCAGACTGTCCATTCCCAGTGCATGGACTGTCCATTCCCTGTGCAGACTGTCCATTCCCTGTGCAGACTGTCCATTCCCAGTACAGACTGTCCATTATATCCTAGAGAAGCATGTACTGTCCAATCCAAATGCAGCCTGTCCATTCCCAGTGCAGCCTGTCCATTCCCAGTGCAGCCTGTCCATTCCCAGTGCAGACTGTCCATTATGTCCTAGAGAAGCATGGACTGTCCATTCCTGTGCAGACTGTCCATTCCTAGTACAGACTGTCCATTATGTCCTAGAGAAGCATGGACTGTCCGTTCCCTGTGCAGACTGTCCATTCCCAATACAGACTGTCCATTATATCCTAGAGAAGCATGGGCTGTTCATTCCTGTGCAGACTGTCCATTCCAAGTGCATGGACTGTCCATTCCAGCATGGGCTGTCCATTCCTGTGCAGACTGTCCATTCCCTGTGCAGACTGTCCATTATGTCCTAGAGAAGCATGGACTGTCCATTCCTGTGCAGACTGTCCATTCCCAGTGCACGGACTGTCCATTCCCTGTGCAGACTGTCCATTCCCTGTGCAGACTGTCCATTCCCAGTACAGACTGTCCATTATGTCCTAGAGAAGCATGTACTGTCCAATCCAAATGCAGCCTGTCCATTCCCAGTGCAGCCTGTCCATTCCCAGTGCAGCCTGTCTATTCCCTGTGCAGACTGTCCATTATGTCCTAGAGAATCATGGACTGTCCATACCTGTGCAGACTGTCCATTGCCAGTACAGACTGTTCATTATTTACTAGAGAAGCATGGACTGTCCATTCCCTGTGCAGACTGTCCATTCCAAGTACAGACTGTCCATTATATCCTAGAGAAGCATGAGCTGTCCACTCCCAGTGCATGGATTGTCCATTCCAGCATGGACTGTCCATACCTGTGTAGACTGTCCATCCCCAGTGCAGCCTGTCCATTCTCTGTGCAGACTGTCCATCATATCCTAGAGAACCATGGACTGTCCATTCCTGTGCAGACTGTCCATTCCCAGTGCATGGACTGTCCATTCACAGTGCATGGACTGCCCATTCCCTGTGCAAACTGTCCATTCCCTGTTCAGACTGTCCATTATGTCCTAGAGAAGCATGGACTGTCCATTCCTGTGCAGACTGTCCATTCCTAGTGCAGCCTGTCCATTCCCTGTGCAGACTGTCCATTATGTCCTAGAGAAGCAAGGACTGTCCATTCCCGTGCAGACTGTCCATTCCCAGTAAAGACTGTCCATTATGCCCTAGAGAAGCATGGACTGTCCATTCCCTGTGCAGACTCTACATTCCCTGTGCAGACTGTCCACTCCCAGTAAAGACTGTCCATTATGTCCTAGAGAAGCATGGACTGTCCATTCCTGTGCAGACTGTCCATTCCCAGTGCATGGACTGTCCATTCCCTGTGCAGACTGTCCATTATGTCCTAGAGAAGCATGGACTGTCCATTTCTCTGCAGACTGTCCATTCCCCGTGCATGGATTGTCCATTCCCTGTGCAGACTGTCCATTCCCTGTGCAAACTGTCCATTATGTCCTAGAGAAGCATGGACTGTCCATTCCCTGTGCAGACTGTCCATTCCCTGTGCAGACTGTTCATTCCCAGTACAGACTGTCCATTATGTCCGAGAGAAGCATGGACTGTCCATTCTAGTGCAGCCTGTCCATTCCCAGTGCAGCCTGTCCATTCCCTGTGCAGACTGTCCATTATGTCCTAGAGAAGCATGGACTGTCCATTCCTGTGCAGACTGTCCATTCCCAGTACAGACTGTCCATTATGTCCTAGAGAAGCATGGACTGTCCATTCCCTGTGCAGACTGTCCATTCCAAGTACAGACTGTCCATTATATCCTAGAGAAGCATGAGCTGTCCACTCCCAGTGCATGGATTGTCCATTCCAGCATGGACTGTCCATACCTGTGTAGACTGTCCATCCCCAGTGCAGCCTGTCCATTCCCTGTGCAGACTGTCCATTATGTCCTAGAGAAGCATGGACTGTCCATTCCTGTGCAGACTGTCCATTCCCAGTGCATGGACTGCCCATTCACAGTGCATGGACTGCCCATTCCCTGTGCAAACTGTCCATTCCCTGTTCAGACTGTCCATTATGTCCTAGAGAAGCATGGACTGTCCATTCCTGTGCAGACTGTCCATTCCTAGTGCAGCCTGTCCATTCCCTGTGCAGACTGTCCATTATGTCCTAGAGAAGCATGGACTGTCCATTCCCGTGCAGACTGTCCATTCCTAGTAAAGACTGTCCATTATGTCCTAGAGAAGCATGGACTGTCCATTCCCTGTACAGACTCTACATTCCCTGTGCAGACTGTCCACTCCCAGTAAAGACTGTCCATTATGTCCTAGAGAAGCATGGACTGTCCATTCCTGTGCAGACTGTCCATTCCCAGTGCATGGACTGTCCATTCCCTGTGCAGACTGTCCATTATGTCCTAGAGAAGCATGGACTGTCCATTTCTCTGCAGACTGTCCATTCCCAGTGCATCCTGTCCATTCCCTGAGCAGACTGTCCATTATGTCTAAGAGAAGCATGGACTGTCCATTCCCGTGCAGACTGTCCATTCCCAGTGCAGCCTGTTCAGTCCCTGTGCAGCCTGTCCATTATGTCCTTGTCAAGAATTCCTGTCATACAAGGGAAACACGCCCTTATGTAAACAGGAGAGCTGTTACATAACTCAAGGGAAACACGCCCTTATGTAAACAGGAGAGCTGCTACATAACTCAAGGGAAACACGCCCCTATGTAAACAGGAGAGCTGTTACATAACTCAAGGGAAACACGCCCTTATGTAAACAGGAGAGCTGTTACATAACTCAAGGAAAACACGCCCTATAAAGGGAGGAACCGGGAGGTACAAGGCTGTCGGATATTGTGTTTACACCGACGTACCTGCTTCGTGAAGAGCAGTGTTCCGGAGTGGTGCTCCAGTAAGGCAAGAACGGAGGTAGGTCGAGTCGTTACTCCCTGGGCCGTGTCTTGCCCCATCGTCACCTGTGAAGGACCCGGAAGCTCTACCGGTCAACCATTGAGCTTCGCTTTTTGACTCGGCTGAGTCCAAGCGCAGTGGCGCTTTTGCTGGTTGGAGTCGTAACTCCCAGCCCGACCAGAGACACAGGGACTGCCAGCTGTAACGCACACCAGGAGGTGTTTGCCGCGTTACAGACTCGGAAGTCCACAGGATCGATCGAGCGGCTGCTCTCGGTTCAGTCTTCTTGCTTGTGATTGGGGTATCGGTGACGCATCACCAGGAGGTGACTCCGCGTCCCGGTGCAGTCTGAGGAAGAGGTTGAGCGGCTGCTCCCTTCAGGTAGAGACCCCGGCTGGGTGTTTCCCTGACTCCTCGATTCTCCCCAACACTCTTCGTGCCCCTCACAGCCTACCGATTGGCATTGTCGGCCATTTCATTTCTGCCCTCTGTTGGCATACGCCGGGATCGGCGTATATGCAGAGGACGGTTAGGACCATCCGTGCTGTGGGCTGGTAACGTACTTAGCCTGGAGGATTCCAGTGACTATAACTTTTGTTTGTTCTTTGTATTTTATTTGCCTTCATTAAAAGAACTAACCCTTCACAAGTGGTTGCGTCCTCATTGTCGTGTCTGTTAAACGATCCTGAGACGTTCAGGGCGTTACAAAATATCCGACCTTAATAACACTAACTGTCTCCCGGTCGATAACAGACATGGCAACACTTGATGATGTGCTGGCTGCTTTAGCGGCCATGCAAGTTGAAGTGGCTGCCTCTAGGCAAGAAACAGCCGATGTAAAAGCCAGACTGGATGCTATCCAATTGGACCCGCTCACGCCCAGCACCTCCCTCACGAACCAGACCCCTGCGGTAGTAGTGGAAATGCCGGTAGCCATCCCCTTGGCAACACCAGAGAGGTACAGTGGGGATCCTAACACAGTGCAGGTATTCCTCACACAAGTGGCGCTACATTTATCGTGCAAACCAAAGGCGTTCCCCACGAGTCAGGCTCGTGTGGCTTTCCTTATATCCTATTTGGCTGGAAACGCGGCACAATGGGCCGTACCTCTGGTGAGCAGGGACGACCCCCTCTTATGTGATTGGGGTGCTTTTCGCGAGGAATTCCTGAAGGTATTCGACAGAAGGGCTGACTCGTACACGGCGGACCGTGAAATGCTTGAGTTGAGACAGGGATCCAACGACCTGGTGCAGTATCTCAACGCGTTCCGAAGGCTGGTTGCGGAAACCAAGTGGCCTGTTGCTAAACAGA
Source organism: Triturus cristatus (assembly GCF_964204655.1). Classification (NCBI taxonomy): domain Eukaryota; kingdom Metazoa; phylum Chordata; class Amphibia; order Caudata; family Salamandridae; genus Triturus; species Triturus cristatus. The sequence continues at coordinate 1,225,166,413 of NC_140589.1, forward strand.
CGGCGCTCTTCCATCAAGGGCTGTGCGATGAGCTCAAGGACGCCGTGGCTCATATTGACCCTCAACCCAAGACATGTGATGGCCTTATCAACCTGGTATTACGGCTGGAACATGGGCTAAGTGAAAGAAAGGGGGATCATGGGAGAAAAGGAAAATCCCTTCCATCCTATGTGACGGTGGGAAGTCCTGAAACTTCCACCGCATCCAAGGGAGAACCCATGGACATCAGCGCAATACGAGCGAGCCTCACAGCCACGGAGAAAGAGTCACGCCGTAAACAAGGATTGTGCCTATATTGTGGCAAAAAAGGCCACTACGTACGTGAATGCCCTGCCAAACCGAAGACGTCACGTTATCGGGCCAACCGGTCGGTACCAGCCGTGGTGGACATACCGGCGGAAAACTAGAGGACTCCAAGACCAGAGAAGGGGCATCTCGGAGTCACTCATCCATCCCTTCACTTTCCAACTCGGTCACTAAGGGACAACGACACCTGTTTATCACGGTGCACGTGGGAGTGCATGACCAGTGGATACCCGTTGTGGCCATGGTGGATTCAGGGGCCACTGGCATGTTTATGGACCACAACGAGGCATGCAGGCTAGGGCTAGTGCTTCTTCCCAAAGCAGTACCCGAAGACGTCTATGCGGTAGACGGAAGGCGATTGGTGACGGGGCCCATCGGACAGCACACGGGGGTCCTTCCGATGAGATATGGGAGGAACCATTTGGAACAAATCGATTTTAACATCATCCGAGCGCCCCAATATGGCGTCATATTGGGATTGCCGTGGCTACAGAAACACAACCCCTTTGTGGATTGGCCAACACATCGCATCGAAATGACGTCACCGTATTGCATCCTGCATTGTGGAATAAGAACGGAATCCCTTGACGCAGATGAGAGCGGGAGTCAGACGGTGGCTACAGCGGCAGAAAAAGATGTGGCTCTCCCCCAGGCTTATCACAGTTTTGAGGATGTATTTGATGAGGTGAAGGCGGAAGTGCTACCACCACATAGACAGTTTGACTGCCAGATCGACCTGGTGCCAGGGGCCAGCGTTCCCAGCGGCAGGCTGTATGCCCTGACGGAGCCTGAAAATGTGCATCTCCGGGGGTACCTGGATAAACTCCTCAAGCTAGGATTCATCCGCCCGTCCAAGTCTCCGGCCGCCTCGCCACTCTTCTTCATCCCGAAGGCTAATGGGGAGCTGAGAGCCTGTGTGGACTTTAGGGCATTGAATGCGATAACCATAAAAAATCGGTACCCCTTGCCTCTCATCAGTGTACTTCTGGAACAGGTCAAGAAAGCTCGTATCTACACCAAGTTGGATTTGAAAGGGGCATACCATCTGGTGCGCATGAGGGACGGAGACGAGTGGAAGACCGCCTTTAAGACCAGGTTCGGCCTTTTTGAGTACCTCGTCATGCCGTTCGGTCTGTGCAACGCCCCGGCAGCCTTTCAGTACTTTTTGAATGAGGTATTCAGAGAGGAGTTGGATATCTACGTGGTCGTATATAGCGACGACATCCTCATCTATTCGTCCAGTGTGGAGGAGCACGTACACCACGTCAAAGCCGTGCTCCAAAAGCTGAGGGAAAACATGCTGTTTTGTAAACTCAGCAAGTGTGACTTCCACGTCACATCCGTGGAATTCCTCGGAGTGAGGCTGAGTCCAGAGGGACAGGAGATGGCAGAACGAAAGATCAAGGCGGTGAAAGAATGGCCGGTGCCCCAAAGCGTGAAGGACGTCCAAAGTTTCATTGGCTTCGCCAACTTTTACAGGCGGTTTATAGATGGATTTTCAGGAGTGGTGGCCCCAATCACACAGCTACTGAGGAAGTCCAAGGAGTTTGTCTGGTCCCCTGAAGCGAACAAAGCCTTTGAGGCCCTGAAAAGCGCCTTTGGTAAGGCGCCGGTGTTGGCTCACCCCGATCCGGATCTCCCCTACGTGGTGGAAGCGGACGCGTCGGATGTGGCGCTGGGGGCTATCTTGTCCCAACGCAACCACGACACAGGGGTGCTTCATCCCGTTGCGTACATGTCCCGCAAACTCAACGACGCCGAACGCAACTACCTTATTGCGGAGAAGGGGCTTCTCGCAATCAAGGACGCCTTCACCGAATGGAGGCATTGGTTGATGGGGGCAAGACATGTGGTATCGGTGTACACGGACCATCGGAACCTACAGTTCATGACGGCCACTAGACACCTTTCTCCCAGGCAGCTGCGGTGGATGATCTTCTTTGCGGGGTTCAACTTCCGCATCACATATCGGCCGGGGACGGAAAACCGGAAGGCGGACGCCCTGTCCAGTCAATCTGCAGTTAAGGAACCATTGCCTGCAACCGAGCGTTCCATCATTTCCCCGAGGATGGTATTGGGGGTTATCCAACCGGATACTTTCCTGAGGGGAATAAAGAGAGGGATCAGGTCATTCGCATGGCGGAGGTGGCGCCTCAGTCACAGAGAATGGCAGCTGAAGGACGGGATACCCCTGAAGGGCAGGTGCCTATTGATACCCACGCCTAGGCTAAGGAAACAAGCATTCATCTGGTGCCATGACTCTCCATGCGCAGGTCATTTGGGCTTTGAAAAAACGGTGGCTAGCATGGGACGGCATTTCTGGTGGCCAACCATGAGAGTGGATGTCAGGAGGTGGGGACAGGAGTGTCCTACGTGTGCTACCATGAAGGCCGACCATGGCCGAACCCAAGGGCTCTTACATCCACTTCCGACCCCGGATAGACCATGGGATAGCATATCACTGGACTTCGTGGTGGGCCTACCGGTAGACCAGGGGATGACGGCAATACTGGTGGTGGTGGATTACTTGACGAAAATGGGGCACTTCATCCCCTGCAAGAGAGTCCCTACGGCCGGGGAATTGGCGTCACTACTCCTAAAGAACGTGGTACGACTGCATGGATTACCTGGGGTGATCGTGTCGGACCGGGGGTCGCAGTTTACTGCGCAATTCTGGAAGACTTGGTGCACTGCGCTGCATGTTAAGACCGCCCTGTCCACCAGCTACCACCCTCAAACGGACGGCCAAACCGAGCGCCTGAACCAAACGCTCAAACAGTATCTGCGATGTTTTGTGGACCAGGGCAGGGAAGAATGGGTCGACTTGCTATGGGTTGCAGAGATAGCCTATAACAACGCCACTCACAGCTCCACACAGTCATCTCCGTTCTATAGCAACTATGGCCAACATCCCAGGTTCTTGCCATTTCTACATCCGTTCAGAGAGGACAGGATTCCCGCCACAGCGGACAGGGTGGCACACATAAAAGACACGTTGATGCGCTCAAGGGCTGTCCTAATAGAGGCCAAGAGAAGATACAAGGCTGCGGCAGATAGGAAGAGAAGGCCCGGGCCACTGTACCGCACTGGAGACTACGTCTGGATATCCACAAGAAACATGAGGTTTCGAAAGAACAGTGTGTTCCATCCCAAGTATATGGGCCCCTATCGAATTACCAAGTGTATGGGTCCCGTGAACGTGAAGGTGTGCTTGCCCCAGTCATTGCGGATACACCCTGTCTTTCATGTATCATTGCTCAAACCAGCACCCTCCAAGCCGTCTGGGACACCTAGGCCGGTATGCGTGGAGTCGGAGGTGGAGTATGAAGTGTCGGGCATACGGGCGTCCAAATGGCGCAGGGGGAAGCTGTGGTACCTGGTTGCGTGGAAAGGCTATGGCCCGGAGGAGCATTCATGGGAACCGGCTGAAGGGGTTCATGCTCCGCGCTTGGTCTCCTTGTTCCATCGGTGTTTTCCTGCCAGCGCTGGACCCGTGGGGAGCCGCTGAGAGGGAGGATGTACTGTCAAGAATTCCTGTCATACAAGGGAAACACGCCCTTATGTAAACAGGAGAGCTGTTACATAACTCAAGGGAAACACGCCCTTATGTAAACAGAAGAGCTGTTACATAACTCAAGGGAAACACGCCCTTATGTAAACAGGAGAGCTGTTACATAACTCAAGGGAAACACGCCCTTATGTAAACAGGAGAGCTGTTACATAACTCAAGGAAAACACGCCCTATAAAGGGAGGAACCGGGAGGTACAAGGCTGTCGGATATTGTGTTTACACCGACGTACCTGCTTCGTGAAGAGCAGTGTTCCGGAGTGGTGCTCCAGTAAGGCAAGAACGGAGGTAGGTCGAGTCGTTACTCCCTGGGCCGTGTCTTGCCCCATCGTCACCTGTGAAGGACCCGGAAGCTCTACCGGTTAACCATTGAGCTTCGCTTTTTGACTCGGCTGAGTCCAAGCGCAGTGGCGCTTTTGCTGGTTGGAGTCGTAACTCCCAGCCCGACCAGAGACACAGGGACTGCCAGCTGTAACGCACACCAGGAGGTGTTTGCCGTGTTACAGACTCGGAAGTCCACAGGATCGATCGAGCGGCTGCTCTCGGTTCAGTCTTCTTGCTTGTGATTGGGGTATCGGTGACGCATCACCAGGAGGTGACTCCGCGTCCCGGTGCAGTCTGAGGAAGAGGTTGAGCGGCTGCTCCCTTCAGGTAGAGACCCCGGCTGGGTGTTTCCCTGACTCCTCGATTCTCCCCAACACTCTTCGTGCCCCTCACAGCCTACCGATTGGCATTGTCGGCCATTTCATTTCTGCCCTCTGTTGGCATACGCCGGGATCGGCGTATATGCAGAGGACGGTTAGGACCATCCGTGCTGTGGGCTGGTAACGTACTTAGCCTGGAGGATTCCAGTGACTATAACTTTTGTTTGTTCTTTGTATTTTATTTGCCTTCATTAAAAGAACTAACCCTTCACAAGTGGTTGCGTCCTCATTGTCGTGTCTGTTAAACGATCCTGAGACGTTCAGGGCGTTACAGTCCTAGAGAAGCATGGACTATCCATTCCTGTGCAGACTGTCCATTCCCAGTGCAGCCTGTCCATTCCCAGTGCAGCCTGTCCATTCCCTGTGCAGACTGTCCATTATGTCCTAGAGAAGCATGGACTGTCCATTCCTGTGCAGACTGTCCATTCCCAGTACAGAATGTCCATTATGTCCTAGAGAAGTATGGACTGTCCATTCCCTGTGCAGACTGTCTATTCCCAGTAAAGACTGTCCATGTTATCCTAGAGAAGCATGGGCTGTCCATTCCAGTGCAGACTGTCCATTCCCAGTGCATGGACTGTCCATTCCAGCATGGACTGTCCATTCCAAGTGCAGCCTGCCCATTCCCTGTGTAGACTTTCCATTATGTCCTAGAGAAGCATGGACTGTCCATTCCTGTGCAGACTGTCCATTCCCCGTGCATGGATTGTCCATTCCCTGTGCAGACTGTCCATTCCCTGTGCAAACTGTCCATTATGTCCTAGAGAAGCATGGACTGTCCATTCCCTGTGCAGACTGTCCATTCCCTGTGCAGACTGTTCATTCCCAGTACAGACTGTCCATTATGTCCGAGAGAAGCATGGACTGTCCATTCCAGTGCAGCCTGTCCATTCCCAGTGCAGCCTGTCCATTCCCTGTGCAGACTGTCCATTATGTCCTAGAGAAGCATGGACTGTCCATTCCTGTGCAGACTGTCCATTCCCAGTACAGACTGTCCATTATGTCCTAGAGAAGCATGGACTGTCCATTCCCTATGCAGACTGTCCATTCCCAATACATACTGTCCATTATATCCTAGAGAAGCATGGGCTGTCCATTCCCGTGCAGACTGTCCATTCCAAGTGCATGGACTGTCCATTCCAGCACGGGCTGTCCATTCCTGTACAGACTGTCCATTCCCAGTGCAGCCTGTCCATTCCCTGTGCAGACTGTCCATTATGTCCTAGAGAAGCATGGACTGTCCATTCCTGTGCAGACTGTCCATTCCCAGTGCATGGACTGTCCATTCCCTGTGCAGACTGTCCATTCCCTGTGCAGACTGTCCATTCCCAGTACAGACTGTCCATTATGTCCTAGAGAAGCATGTACTGTCCAATCCAAATGCAGCCTGTCCATTCCCAGTGCTGCCTGTCCATTCCCAGTGCAGCCTGTCCATTCCCAGTGCAGACTGTCCATTATGTCCTAGAGAAGCATGGACTGTCCATTCCTGTGCAGACTGTCCATTCCCAGTACAGACTGTCCATTATGTCCTAGAGAAGCATGGACTGTCCATTCCCTGTGCAGACTGTCCATTCCAAGTACAGACTGTCCATTAAATCCTAGAGAAGCATGGGCTGTCCATTCCTGTGCAAACTGTCCATTCCCAGTGCATGGATTGTCCATTCCAGCATGGACTGTCCATACCTGTGTAGACTGTCCATCCCCAGTGCAGACTGTCCATTCCCTGTGCAGACTGTCCATTATGTCCTGGAGAAGCATGGACTGTCCATTCCTGTGCAGACTGTCCATTCCCAGTACATGGACTGTCCATTTACAGTGCATGGACTGCCCATTCCCTGTGCAAACTGTCAATTCCCTGTGCAGACTGTCCAATATGTCCTAGAGTAGCATGGACTGTCCATTCCTTTGCAGACTGTCCATTCCCAGTGCAGCCTGTCCATTCCATGTGCAGACTGTCCATTATGTCCTAGAGAAGCATGGACTGTCCATTGCCGTGCAGACTGTCCATTCCCAGTGCAGCCTGTTCATTACCTGTGCAGACTGTCTATTATGTCCTAGAGAAGCATGGACTGTCCATTCCCTGTGCAGACTGTCCATTCCCTGTGCAGACTGTCCACTCCCAGTAAAGACTGTCCATTATGTCCTAGAGAAGCATGGACTATCCATTCCTGTGCAGCCTGTCCATTCCCAGTGCAGCCTGTCCATTCCCTGTGCAGCCTGTCCACTCCCTGTGCAGACTGTCCATTATGTCCTAGAGAAGCATGGGCTGTCCATTCCAGTGCAGACTGTCCATTCCCAGTGCATGGACTGTCTATTCCAGCATGGACTGTCCATTCCAAGTGCAGCCTGTCCATTCCCTGTGCAGACCTTCCATTATGTCCTAGAGAATCATGGACTGTTCGTTCCTGTGCAGACTGTCCATTCCTGTGCAGACTGTCCATTCCCTGTGCAGACTGTCCATTCCCTGTGCAAACTGTCCATTATGTCCTAGAGAAGCCTGGACTGCACTCCTGTGCAGAGTGTCCATTCCCAGTGCAGCTTGTCCATTCCCTGTGCAGACTATCCATTATGTCCTAGAGAAGCATGGACTGTCCATTCCCTGTGCAGACTGTCCATTCCCTGTGCAGACTGTTCATTCCCAGTACAGACTGTCCATTATGTCCGAGAGAAGCATGGACTGTCCATTCCAGTGCAGCCTGTCCATTCCCTGTGCAGCCCGTCCATTCCCAGTGCAGCCGGTTCATTCCCTGTGCAGACTGTCCATTAAGTCCTAGAGAAGCATGGACTGTCCATTCCTGTGCAGACTGTCCATTCCTAGTACAGACTGTCCATTATGTCCTAGAGAAGCATGGACTGTCCGTTCCCTGTGCAGACTGTCCATTCCCAATACAGACTGTCCATTATATCCTAGAGAAGCATGGGCTGTTCATTCCTGTGCAGACTGTCCATTCCAAGTGCATGGACTGTCCATTCCAGCATGGGCTGTCCATTCCTGTGCAGACTGTCCATTCCCTGTGCAGACTGTCCATTATGTCCTAGAGAAGCATGGACTGTCCATTCCTGTGCAGACTGTCCATTCCCAGTGCACGGACTGTCCATTCCCTGTGCAGACTGTCCATTCCCTGTGCAGACTGTCCATTCCCAGTGCAGACTGTCCATTATGTCCTAGAGAAGCATGTACTGTCCAATCCAAATGCAGCCTGTCCATTCCCAGTGCAGCCTGTCTATTCCCTGTGCAGACTGTCCATTATGTCCTAGAGAATCATGGACTGTCCATATCTGTGCAGACTGTCCATTGCCAGTACAGACTGTTCATTATTTCCTAGAGAAGCATGGACTGTCCATTCCCTGTGCAGACTGTCCATTCCAAGTACAGACTGTCCATTATATCCTAGAGAAGCATGAGCTGTCCACTCCCAGTGCATGGATTGTCCATTCCAGCATGGACTGTCCATACCTGTGTAGACTGTCCATCCCCAGTGCAGCCTGTCCATTCCCTGTGCAGACTGTCCATTCCCAGTGCATGGACTGTCCATTCACAGTGCATGGACTGCCCATTCCCTGTGCAAACTGTCCATTCCCTGATCAGACTGTCCATTATGTCCTAGAGAAGCATGGACTGTCCATTCCTGTGCAGACTGTCCATTCCTAGTGCAGCCTGTCCATTCCCTGTGCAGACTATCCATTATATCCTAGAGAAGCATGGACTGTCCATTCCCGTGCAGACTGTCCATTCCCAGTAAAGACTGTCCATTATGTCCTAGAGAAGCATGGACTGTCCATTCCCTGGGCAGACTCTACATTCCCTGTGCAGACTGTCCACTCCCAGTAAAGACTGTCCATTATGTCCTAGAGAAGCATGGACTGTCCATTCCTGTGCAGACTGTCCATTCCCAGTGCATGGACTGTCCATTCCCTGTGCAGACTGTCCATTATGTCCTAGAGAAGCATGGACTGTCCATTTCTCTGCAGACTGTCCATTCCCAGTGCATCCTGTCCATTCCCTGAGCAGACTGTCCATTATGTCTAAGAGAAGCATGGACTGTCCATTCCCGTGCAGACTGTCCATTCCCAGTGCAGCCTGTTCATTCCCTGTGCAGCCTGTCCATTATGTCCTAGAGAAGCATGGACTATCCATTCCTGTGCAGACTGTCCATTCCCAGTGCAGCCTGTCCATTCCCAGTGCAGCCTGTCCATTCCCTGTGCAGACTGTCCATTATGTCCTAGAGAAGCATGGACTGTCCATTCCTGTGCAGACTGTCCATTCCCAGTACAGAATGTCCATTATGTCCTAGAGAAGTACGGACTGTCCATTCCCTGTGCAGACTGTCTATTCACAGTAAAGACTGTCCATGTTATCCTAGAGAAGCATGGGCTGTCCATTCCAGTGCAGACTGTCCATTCCCAGTGCATGGACTGTCCATTCCAGCATGGACTGTCCATTCCAAGTGCAGCCTGCCCATTCCCTATGCAGACTTTCCATTATGTCCTAGAGAAGCATGGACTGTCCATTCCTGTGCAGCCTGTCCATTCCCCATGCATGGATTGTCCATTCCCTGTGCAGACTGTCCATTCCCTGTGCAAACTGTCCATTATGTCCTAGAGAAGCATGGACTGTCCATTCCCTGTGCAGACTGTCCATTCCCTGTGCAGACTGTTCATTCCCAGTACAGACTGTCCATTATGTCCGAGAGAAGCATGGACTGTCCATTCCAGTGCAGCCTGTCCATTCCCAGTGCAGCCTGTCCATTCCCTGTGCAGACTGTCCATTATGTCCTAGAGAAGCATGGACTGTCCATTCCTGTGCAGACTGTCCATTCCCAGTACAGACTGTCCATTATGTCCTAAAGAAGCATGGACTGTCCATTCCCTATGCAGACTGTCCATTCCCAGTACAGACTGTTCATTATATCCTAGAGAAGCATGGGCTGTCCATTCCCTGTGCAGACTGTCCATTCCCTGTGCAGACTGTCCACTCCCAGTAAAGACTGTCCATTATGTCCTAGAGAAGCATGGACTGTCCATTCCTGTGCAGACTGTCCATTCCCAGTGCATGGACTGTCCAATCCCAGTGCAGCCTGTCCATTCCTTGTGCAGACTGTCCATTATGTCCTAGAGAAGCATGGACTATCCATTCCTGTGCAGCCTGTCCATTCCCAGTGCAGCCTGTCCATTCCCTGTGCAGCCTGTCCACTCCCTGTGCAGACTGTCCATTATGTCCTAGAGAAGCATGGGCTGTCCATTCCAGTGCAGACTGTCCATTCCCAGTGCATGGACTGTCTATTCCAGCATGGACTGTCCATTCCAAGTGCAGCCTGTCCATTCCCTGTGCAGACCTTCCATTATGTCCTAGAGAATCATGGACTGTTCGTTCCTGTGCAGACTGTCCATTCCTGTGCAGACTGTCCATTCCCTGTGCAGACTGTCCATTCCCTGTGCAAACTGTCCAATATGTCCTAGAGAAGCATGGACTGCACTCCTGTGCAGAGTGTCCATTCCCAGTGCAGCTTGTCCATTCCCTGTGCAGACTATCCATTATGTCCTAGAGAAGCATGGACTGTCCATTCCCTGTGCAGACTGTCCATTCCCTGTGCAGACTGTTCATTCCCAGTACAGACTGTCCATTATGTCTGAGAGAAACATGGACTGTCCATTCCAGTGCAGCCTGTCCATTCCCTGTGCAGCCCGTCCATTCCCAGTGCAGCCGGTTCATTCCCTGTGCAGACTGTCCATTAAGTCCTAGAGAAGCATGGACTGTCCATTCCTGTGCAGACTGTCCATTCCTAGTACAGACTGTCCATTATGTCCTAGAGAAGCATGGACTGTCCGTTCCCTGTGCAGACCGTCCATTCCCAATACAGACTGTCCATTATATCCTAGAGAAGCATGGGCTGTTCATTCCTGTGCAGACTGTCCATTCCAAGTGCATGGACTGTCCATTCCAGCATGGGCTGTCCATTCCTGTGCAGACTGTCCATTCCCTGTGCAGACTGTCCATTATGTCCTAGAGAAGCATGGACTGTCCATTCCTGTGCAGACTGTCCATTCCCAGTGCACAGACTGTCCATTCCCTGTGCAGACTGTCCATTCCCTGTGCAGACTGTCCATTCCCAGTGCAGACTGTCCATTATGTCCTAGAGAAGCATGTACTGTCCAATCCAAATGCAGCCTGTCCATTCCCAGTACAGCCTGTCCATTCCCAGTGCAGCCTGTCTATTCCCTGTGCAGACTGTCCATTATGTCCTAGAGAATCATGGACTGTCCATATCTGTGCAGACTGTCCATTGCCAGTACAGACTGTTCATTATTTCCTAGAGAAGCATGGACTGTCCATTCCCTGTGCAGACTGTCCATTCCAAGTACAGACTGTCCATTATATCCTAGAGAAGCATGGGCTGTCCACTCCCAGTGCATGGATTGTCCATTCCAGCATGGACTGTCCATCCCCAGTGCAGCCTGTCCATTCCCTGTGCAGACTGTCCATTCCCTGTGCAGACTGTCCATTCCCAGTGCATGGACTGTCCATTCACAGTGCATGGACTGCCCATTCCCTGTGCAAACTGTCCATTCCCTGATCAGACTGTCCATTATGTCCTAGAGAAGCATGGACTGTCCATTCCTGTGCAGACTGTCCATTCCTAGTGCAGCCTGTCCATTTCCTGTGCAGACTATCCATTATGTCCTAGAGAAGCATGGACTGTCCATTCCCGTGCAGACTGTCCATTCCCAGTAAAGACTGTCCATTATGTCCTAGAGAAGCATGGACTGTCCATTCCCTGTGCAGACTCTACATTCCCTGTGCAGACTGTCCACTCCCAGTAAAGACTGTCCATTATGTCCTAGAGAAGCATGGACTGTCCATTCCTGTGCAGACTGTCCATTCCCAGTGCATGGACTGTCCATTCCCTGTGCAGACTGTCCATTATGTCCTAGAGAAGCATGGACTGTCCATTTCTCTGCAGACTGTCCATTCCCAGTGCATCCTGTCCATTCCCTGAGCAGACTGTCCATTATGTCTAAGAGAAGCATGGACTGTCCATTCCCATGCAGACTGTCCATTCCCAGTGCAGCCTGTTCATTCCCTGTGCAGCCTGTCCATTATGTCCTAGAGAAGCATGGACTATCCATTCCTGTGCAGACTGTCCATTCCCAGTGCAGCCTGTCCATTCCCAGTGCAGCCTGTCCATTCCCTGTGCAGACTGTCCATTATGTCCTAGAGAAGCATGGACTGTCCATTCCTGTGCAGACTGTCCATTCCCAGTACAGAATGTCCATTATGTCCTAGAGAAGTATGGACTGTCCATTCCCTGTGCAGACTGTCTATTCACAGTAAAGACTGTCCATGTTATCCTAGAGAAGCATGGGCTGTCCATTCCAGTGCAGACTGTCCATTCCCAGTGCATGGACTGTCCATTCCAGCATGGACTGTCCATTCCAAGTGCAGCCTGCCCATTCCCTATGCAGACTTTCCATTATGTCCTAGAGAAGCATGGACTGTCCATTCCTGTGCAGACTGTCCATTCCCCATGCATGGATTGTCCATTCCCTGTGCAGACTGTCCATTCCCTGTGCAAACTGTCCATTATGTCCTAGAGAAGCATGGACTGTCCATTCCCTGTGCAGACTGTCCATTCCCTGTGCAGACTGTTCATTCCCAGTACAGACTGTCCATTATGTCCGAGAGAAGCATGGACTGTCCATTCCAGTGCAGCCTGTCCATTCCCAGTGCAGCCTGTCCATTCCCTGTGCAGACTGTCCATTATGTCCTAGAGAAGCATGGACTGTCCATTCCTGTGCAGACTGTCCATTCCCAGTACAGACTGTCCAATATGTCCTAAAGAAGCATGGACTGTCCATTCCCTATGCAGACTGTCCATTCCCAGTACAGACTGTTCATTATATCCTAGAGAAGCATGGGCTGTCCATTCCCTGTGCAGACTGTCCATTCCTGTGCGAGACTGTCCATTCCCAGTGCAGCTTGTCCATTCCCTGTGCAGACTTTCCATTATGTCCTAGAGAAGCATGGACTGTCCATTCCCTGTGCAGACTGTCCATTCCTGTGCAGACTGTCCATTCCCAGTGCAGCTTGTCCATTCCCTGTGCAGACTATCTATTATGTCCTAGAGAAGCATGGACTGTCCATTCCCTGTGCAGACTGTTCATTCCCAGTACAGACTGTCCATTATGTCCGAGAGAAGCATGCACTGTCCATTCCAGTGCAGCCTGTCCATTCCAAGTGCAGCCTGTCCATTCCCTGTGCAGACTGTCCATTATGTCCTAGAGAAGCATGGACTGTCCATTCCTGTGCAGACTGTCCATTCCCAGTACAGACTGTCCATTATGTCCTAGAGAAGCATGGACTGTCCATTCCCTTTGCAGACTGTCCATTCCCAGTACAGACTGTCCATTATATCCTAGAGAAGCATGGACTGTCCATTCCTGTGTAGACTGTTCATTCCCAGTGCATGGACTGTCCATTCCAGCATGGACTGTCCATTCCTGTGCAGACTGTCCATTCCCAGTGCAGCTTGTCTATTCCCTGTTCAGACTGTCCATTATGTCCTAGAGAAGCATGGACTGTCCATTCCTGTGCAGACTGTCAATCCCCAGTGCATGGACTGTCCATTCCTGTGCAGACTGTCCATTCCCTGTGCAGACTGTCCATTCCCTGTGCAGACGGTCCATTCCCTGTCCAATACATCTTATCAAGGGTATGTACGCCGTCATAATCCTCAATCATCTCCTGACATATAAGAATATGATACAGGATGCGCTTGACCAGGAGCAAGGTGGGGAAATGCGCAGCACTAGGGCAGTGGATCACACCTCTCCAAAGACTCCTGATGCACTGTAGAGGGCATGGGTGCTCGCGTGAGCCCCTCCCCTCACTGTAATGCGCCCGCAGTATCATCCTCGCCCTCCCAAGCCCTGGAAGTATACGCATTTTAACTTTTTTTCGGAGAGCGGTGTCCCTGAAGCGGGCACCGCGCTCCGTTTATTTACTTATTTTAACTTTGATTCGGACCGCGGTGCCCGCTTCAGGGACACCGCTCTCCGAATAAAAGTTAAAATAAGTAAATAAACTTTACTGTAACATTTACAATACCAATGCAAACCATAGAAGTCTCCACTGGCCCTAGGACGCATGTACCTAATGCAGTAAATGCGAGGTGTTGAAAGGTCTCCTGTACGCTTGTGCTTCCGGCGCCGGGAAGGCCACTCTGCAAAGTACAAGGAAAGTGCTGAGCAGCTGAAGTGGAAACCCGTGGAACATTACAGCCCCCCTCTGCGGAGGATACAATTATGAACAAAAAAAAACCACGCTGGCGAGTGGTGCGCGCGCATGTCACAGCCAGCCATATGGTTTCAATTATCGCGCCCGTGTCTGGGCACGATAATTGAAATCATATGGCAGGGAATGCGCGTAATAGACACCAATAGGCATGGGGCGGAGCTATGCACCCGCCTCTGGCCTATTGGTGTCTATTTTACAAAAGAACACGCACGGAAAGGCCAATAGCAGGCCGCAAAGGTAAAATCACACGCACAAGCGTGTGCATTTTCCAGGTCCATTTGCAAAACCCGGCCAAAAGGACTCTCGCTGCGCGAACACTGCTGCGCAGTGTGTCGCTAGGCGCGAGACCTAAAAATGAGTGGTGCACTACCATAGGTCTGGTTCCCTATATGTGGTATGATGTCCAGACGTGGTAGAGTGATACCCTAGTAGACTTATACTAGGGTAATATAGACCTATAGAAAGGGAAAAAGGGAGAAAAAACAACAACAATAATGGAGAGTTTAAAAAGGACAGTCGGCGCGGTGCTCTTTGGAACATTAAGCAGTACAAATGGCTGTGGTGTAGCTGTCAAGTGGCTTGCGCATTGTATTCTTTGAAAGCTCAATTGGATACACGGTGTCTAGGTGATATTATATATAGGCGCCACGGTGCACCTGGAGGTAAAAGGTGACAGGATTTGTGTCAGAAGCCCAATCAATCCTTTTTAGCACAGGAACAGAATGCCGCTATTTCCCAATGCCACCCTCGTATCTTCTCAGCACCACGCACTTATCAGCATGTATGCTTACGAAGACCAAAGGGGGAAAGGGGATGGGACAGAGAAGAGACAGTCGCACCACGCCTGATTCTTCGTTCAGCTTCAGACGTTTTTTTCTTCCTTCTTCTACTCTTAGCACGGGATATGTTTTCTTCTGTAAGGGAAATACATTCATTAACCTTTTCTATCACATGTAATATTTCCCTCTATGTATTCTCTCTTCCTTGTTCACCTACCCCGACTTGGTGTGACCATTGCCTCTCTTCTATATGATGTTCTACTGTTCTGGCTTCATGTGCTGAAACTACAATAGTGAGTGATTACTTCTTATTCTTTTTTCTCCTTATGCTCTCTTATATTTCTTTATCTCTTACGGTGTCTACCTGTTCTTTAACTCTGCTTGCAGTACACTGGGGGTCTGTTGTGTAGTAGTAGATACTTATATATAAATATATATTGATTCGCTCCTTCTTCGCCTACTCTAGGCAAGGTTGCTATTTCTGACTAACTATGTACAATGTAAGTGTATATTCTCATTCAAATATGTATGTATATATTGTTGCGTTGTCAGCTAATCAGTATATACACATTGACTTTCTGTCTATTTTTTCCTCCTCTAGTTTCTTCATGTGCTGACTCGATTTTTAGATAATGATGTAGAGACTTGTCAGAACTCGCCCGCGCATATCACTACACGGACTGGTGCTGACTCTTTCTTTCATTAATATATTTTCACTGGATGCGCCTTTTTCTCTTAAGCGCGTTAGAATAACTGAACCCCTTCCTCACAGGAATGCTCCCATTTAATCCCAAAACACGGAACAGTCTTACTGTATTTTCTTCTTTCTGCAACTACGGACTGGAACTCCTTCTTACGCCAAGCTAAGGTCGCGACGAAGTATATCTTTCCCTGACTAGTACGCGACGCTCAGATTCCTAACCTCCCTCACGGTGAATTCTGGTGAAGTGCGCCACAGCTCAAGCGCTGCACCTGGAGCTTTGTGATTTTCACCTAAACACTAGAGCGCTACCTGTCGCCTCAGTATGTGACTCTTGGCGGCCATTTTAGGGATGAAATTGCTCTGCACCACCGTACTGATTCTTAGTCTTTTTCCATGGTAGGGGTTGGCAATCCTGACAGTACCCCCCCTCAAAGTACTCTCCCTCAATTTTAGTTTGTTTGGAAATCTTTTATGAAACTCTCTAATTATTCGAGGAGCATGAACTTCTGAAGACAATTCCCATGATCGTTCTTCAGGTCCATAACCCTTCCAGTCCAATAAATAGTACAACCGCCCCTTCTGTACCCTAGCATCCAAAATCCGCTGTACCTCAAACTCTTCTCCCTTCTCAGTGTGAATTGGTTTGGGGGCTTACTTATTCGTACATCCTTTGCAGCCTTCTTTAACAGGGAGACATGAAATACAGGATGAACTCGTAAACCCTTTGGTAACTTTAACTGAAAATTTAGGGCACTCAATTTCATTTCAATTAGGTAGGGCCCAATAAATCTCGGCTGCAGCTTCCTAATACCTTTTAATCTGAGATTTCTTGTATTCAACCAAACCTTATCTCCCACAAGTAACTCTGGCTCTTTTCTTCGTTTCTCGTCTGCAAAATGTTTGTAACTAACCTCCGCCTTGTTTAAATTTTCTGTGGCTACTCTGTGCACTCGTGCCATATGTTCTACTAGGTTAGTAACTGCTGGTACATCCACCTCTTGGAAACTTAAAGACTGGTGAGGATGTCTTCCCGTGTTTAAATAAAAGGGGGATTGACCAGTGGAAGCGTGTCTCGCATTATTATGCGCAAACTCCGCCGCCCACAAGTAATCCGGCCAATCTCCCTCTTGATCCAACAGACTCAACCTAAGGTACTGTTCTAATTCTTGATTAGTTCGCTCAGTTTGACCATCAGTCTCAGGATGATAACTAGTTGTGTACCTAGTCTCTATATTCAATTTCTTAGTAAAGGCCTTCCAAAAGTGTGACAAAAATTGGGAGCCCCTATCAGATATTAGGATCTTGGGAATTCCATGTGCTCGAACTATACTTTGACTAAATACACCTGCCAGGGTTTTAGCTGTAGGGATTCCCTTCAAAGGTACGAAATGGGCCATCTTGGTAAAAGCGTCTACACATACCAAAATAGTATTGTAACCTTGACTTGATGGTAAGTCGACTATTAAATCTAAGGTCACGGTATGCCAGGGATAAGGTGGGGTTGGTAAAGGTTTTAATAACCCCTTAGGAGCTAGTCTCTCTGGCTTTCCCCTAGCGCAGATCTCACATGTGGTTACATATTGACGCACATCTTTAATCATGCCTGGCCACCAAACATGTCATCTCACCAATTCTTCTGTTTTTGAGATGCCTTTATGGCCAGCCAAAATACTATCATGACTTTCTCTCAAGGCCTTTTGTTGTATTTCGATGGTGGGCAAGTAGAGAGCTCCGTCATGATACAGCAAACCTTCTCGAATTTCTCGTCTTGAATCTTCATCTGCCCACTTCCTCATTTCTTCCCCAGTTTGGGAGTTCAGACTGACTTCATTTTGTGTCTCTTGCAAAACAGCTCCTATCACCTTTTCTGTTGGTATGATGTTCTGATTCTGGATTTCCTCCGAAATTCCATCTGTACCCAGTCTGGACAAGGCATCCGCCTTACCATTTTGTGAACCCGGTCTATAGGCTATTACAAAATCATAGTCTGCGAAGTACAAGGACCAATGTAATTGTCTCGGTGTTAATGTTCTGGCTGACTTCAGGAATTTTAAATTTCGGTGATCCGTATAAACAGTGACCACATGTCTTGCACCCATCAAATAGTGTCTCCACTCTTTAAATGCAACTCCTTGTCTGTTATTGTATAATTGGCCTCTGCCGCAGTCAATTTCCTAGAACGAAATGCCACTGGATGTAGTTGCCCAGTAGTTTTATGCCTTTGAGACAAAACACCTCCCAGTGCCAAATTGGAGGCATCTGTTTCCACAAAAAAAGGTTCTGCTGGATCTGGATGAAGCAATATAGGCGCAGTTGTAAAATCCTTTTTCAGCTGATTGAACGCCTCCTCGGCTTCCTTGGACCACTCAAATCTAACTCCTTTCTTCAATAGTCTAGTTATGGGAACTAACTTTTTAGAACATTTTTGAATAAATCTCCTGTAAAAATTAGCGAATCCAATGAAGCTTTGGATTTCTTTCACTGATTGTGGAGACTCCCACTCGACCACTGCCTTGATTTTATTCTCATCCATGGTTATTCCGTCGGGTGAAAGTACGAACCCCAAAAACTCCACAGTAGTGACTTGAAATGCACATTTCTCTAACTTGACAAACAGATTATTCTCTCGCAGTTTCTGCAAAACCTTCTTAACCTGTTTTTCATGTTCTTCCACTGAATCAGAATAAATTAGGATGTCATCTATATACACTATTGCGTTTCCATCAATGAATTCCTTCAACACATCGTTGATAAAATGTTGAAAGGCGGCTGGGGCATTACATAACCCATATGGCATTACTTGATATTCAAAAAGCCCATGCTTGGTCCTAAAGGCTGTTTTCCACTCATCACCTTCGCGAATTCGGACAAGATGATATGCCCTTCTCAAATCCAATTTGGTGTAGACTTTTGCTTCTTTCACCTGGTCTAGCAGCACTGATATTAAGGGAAAAGGATATCGATTCTTCATGGTTATTCGGTTAATTGCCCTATAATCTATGCACGTTCTCAACTCTCCATTCTTCTTTGGAATAAAAAATAGTGGAGAAGATGCTGGGGACTGGGAGGGTCTGATGAATGCATTTTCTAGATACTTCTGTAAGTATTCCTTCAAATGCTCATCTTCTCGCTCGGTCAAAACATAAATTCTGATGCATGGAAGATTGGATCCTGGTTCCAGGTCTATTTTACAATCGTATTCTCTATGTGGAGGAAGCTTTTCAGCTTCCACCTCATTAAATACGTCTTGAAATTCAAGATACTGCTCCGGAAGTTTTGTTGTATCTATCACACAAACGGTAGTCTCTTTTTCACTTAAATGATATGCTGGTGTTTTCTCTTGTACCTTCTTACATCCTCCTTGACAATTTTCCATACAATATTTTCAGTTGAGTGTAATGGATCGAGCTGCCCAATCTATGGTAGGATTGTGTTCTGTGAGCCATGGTAATCCTAGTATCAATTGGAATTGCGGAGCATCGATTAAGTTGAATTGCAATGTTTCTAGATGTCCTTCATCTGATTCCAATTCCACCGGCTCTGTATGACTCACTATGGGTCCAGACGAAAGATTGGTCCCATCCACTGCTCGAACTGCTTCACTCTTTTCCTTTTTGATAGCCTCAAGCCCAATCTTATCTGCAAACTTTAGATCACAGAAATTGCCCCTAGCTCCGGAATCGATCATCACTGATACCAATTTCAATGTCTTTTCTCTGAACCGTAGGGTCATCATCAACACCAAATGTGGAGAAGCAGATTGCAAGGCATTCGCCAAGGTGTGGGTATCTGGAGCTGTATTAGAGTCTGCAACCACCAGTCCAACTCCATTTACTGGTGGTGCGAGGCGTTTTCCGACAATGTCTGCTTGGGTTTCTTGGGACAATTCCGAACAAAATGTCCACTTCCTCCACAATAGAGATATTGCTTATTTACTCTTCGTCTCTCTTTTTCTTCTTTTGACAGGGGCCCTCGAATTGCTCCAATTTGCATGGGTTCACTCCCCCAAGATGAATCTGACTCTTTACTGACCTCTGTCCTGGCTCGATCAAATCTTGGCACACTGGGTCTATAATCTCTCTTTCTCTCACCTCTTCTTTCATTTTGACGAAAATCAATCTCCAAAACTAGGTCTATTAATGCTGAGATTTCCGTGGGTCTATTAGGCACTTGTGCCAAGGCATCTTTTAATTTGTCCTTTAAGCCTCGATAGCAGACTGCTGCTCGTTTGTTCTCTGGCCATTCCGTCTCTACTACCAATTTATTAAATTGGGCCAAATAAGCAATGAGATCACGACTGCTCTGTTTGATTTCCAGTAACTCATTATCGGTTGCTTGAGAGACCCTCCGTCTGTCAAATATTAGCAGAAATTCTTTTTTGAATTCGTCCAGATCATACAGAATAGGATCATTTCTGGTAACCAAAGGCATAGACCAAGATGCTGCGTCTCCACTTAAATACGATAGTATAAATGCCACTCGAGATTGCGCATCGGGGAATACTGCAGCACGACACATAAAATGCAAAGTACATTGTGTCAAAAACACTTGAGCCTTCTGTGGATCTCCATTAAAGCGCTCAGGTGGTGCCAGAGGAATAACTGGAGAGAGAGAATGGATAACTTGTGTTGTAATCTTGGGTTGGGAAACTGATGCATCACTAAGATTTCCCTCAGAAGAGGCTGCAAATTTTAAATTAGGACTGGACACTATACTACTCACTTTTGAGGTCAACTCAGTCGTTTCTTTTTTAAGCTCCCTATTCTCTTCTTTAACTGTGATTAACTCCCTTTGTATTCCTTCCAATATTTCTCCTAACTTCTTTAAATCTAGACTTTCCGTCATTCTGCTCGGGTGCTAATTTAAACGTGGGCACTTCACTCTGTCAGAAGCCCAATCAATCCTTTTTAGCACAGGAACAGAATGCCGCTATTTCCCAATGCCACCCTTGTATCTTCTCAGCACCACGCACTTACCAGCATGTATGCTTACGAAGACCAAAGGGGGAAAGGGGATGGGACAGAGAAGAGACAGTCGCACCACGCCTGATTCTTCGTTCAGCTTCAGACGTTTTCTTCTTCCTTCTTCTACTCTTAGCACGGGATATGTTTTCTTCTGTAAGGGAATTACATTCATTAACCTTTTCTATCACATGTAATATTTCCCTCTATGTATTCTCTCTTCCTTGTTCACCTACCCCGACTTGGTGTGACCATTGCCTCTCTTCTATATGATGTTCTACTGTTCTGGCTTCATGTGCTGAAACTACAATAGTGAGTGATTACTTCTTATTCTTTTTTCTCCTTATGCTCTCTTATATTTCTTTATCTCTTACGGAGTCTACCTGTTCTTTAACTCTGCTTGCAGTACACTGGGGGTCTGTTGTGTAGTAGTAGATACTTATATATAAATATATATTGATTCGCTCCTTCTTCGCCTACTCTAGGCAAGGTTGCTATTTCTGACTAACTATGTACAATGTAAGTGTATATTCTCATTCTAATATGTATATATATATTGTTGCATTGTCAGCTAATCAGTATATACACATTGACTTTCTGTCTATTTTTTCCTCCTCTAGTTTCTTCATGTGCTGACTCAATTTTTAGATAATGATGTAGAGACTTGTCAGAACTCGCCCGCGCATATCACTACACGGACTGGTGCTGACTCTTTCTTTCATTAATATATTTTCACTGGATGCGCCTTTTTCTCTTAAGCGCGTTAGAATAACTGAACTCCTTCCTCACAGGAATGCTCCCATTTAATCCCAAAACACGGAACAGTTTTACTGTATTTTCTTCTTTCTGCAACTACGGACTGGAACTCCTCCTTACGCCAAGCTAAGGTCACGACAAAGTATATCTTTCCCTGACTAGTACGCGACGCTCAGATTCCTAACCTCCCTCACGGTGAATTCTGGTGAAGTGTGCCACAGCTCAGGCGCTGCACCTGGAGCTTCGTGATTTTCACCTAAACACTAGAGCGCTACCTGTCGCCTCAATATGTGACTCTTGGCGGCCATTTTAGGGATGTAATTGCTCTGCACCACCGTACTGATTCTTAGTCTTTTTCCATGGTAGGGGTTGGCAATCCTGACAATTTGATAGATATCCACTCGCACGGTATGTGGTATTACATATATATATATCAGAAGTGCATGTAAGGCGTCTCATGTGCAAGTAGAGACGCCCTAGGTTTCACTATGTAGATGACCACTATCATGGCCATCTTCATTGCGGGCTATGAGCGGCACATGCGTGTTCCCGCAAGGGTGTACTAGCTTGTACTCATGTAGGTTGCCCCTGAATGCATTTGTTATAGTGCTAACAACATGGTAGCTTGTTCCCAACTTAGTGTTATGCTAAAAAGCATCTCAGGTAAAACGCAACGCAGGTAAAAAGAAAGGTGGAACCCAAAGACTATTTAACACGTAACATCGGTGTGCACGTGAGTGCGAAATGCCTCTCAAGTGAGTAGTAACCTGGAAGTATACAGCTACTGATTTGGCCTTGACTCGTGACGGATGTTTTAACGAAACATGGGTGTGCGCATACGTGCGAGAAGTCTGTCAAGTGAGTAATGACCTGGAAATAAACAGCTTCTACTCAGGGCGTGCCTGGTGCCGGATGGTCCCGGGTGGGGTTTTAACTATATAGCGATCATTCGCACAATACATTACACGCACACAGTGGTGAAGGCGGTAGGTTAAAGGTATCACTGCAATGTAGCGTGCCAGAAGGGCGGTATTGGGACAGTGTAGCACAAAACAAAACAACTCACCCCCAGTATAGGAGCCTACAGCTTTACGGGGAAGGCAGAGCACATCGTTGCTCTGAGGCTGTAACAAAAGTTAATTACAGCGTCAACAAAACTGGTCAAATACATTGCTTTCTGGTGTTTCCATGGCGCAGGTGTTTACTCACGGAAGGGTGACAGGCAACTAGTGAGATCCCTACCCTTGCTCCGGGCCCCGTATTGGCTGCTTCCGGGTCCGGAGTATTTGTCAGCAGAACATGCGTCAAAGGCGTCTGAAGGCTAGAGGGATAACCCAGACGGCCATGTTGGAAGTTTAAATCTCAACGTAACTTTATTGATTATCGCTGTTAACGGGATGTCTGGGCAAAAAGGGGTTATATTTACTCAATAAAGTCTGGAAAAATAAATTTGAATATGGTGCGTTGTCTAATCATAAAAACGTACGTGCCATACAGGCGGAAAGGTTAGCAATGTAGCATCAAGGTGAGGATGCATAGGTCTAGGTGTGCATTATGTCGGGGACCTAGCAAAACCCAGGCCGTGTTAATGGCTATCAACATAAAGTGCAGCTATCATACTGCCAAGGTGCTATAGGACGTTGTATAAATATCAATATTACTTAGATTATCAATTTTAAAGCGGTTTCTGGTAAAAACCGGATATATTATCTCAATGAGGTCTGGAGCAGCCGCGTGTTGGTTGTAGAACTATGGTGCGTTGTGAATTCTAAAAACGCTACATATAACATAGGTGTCTAAGTAATGGTTTCCATCGGGTGCGCACTCATTGTGAGGGTGCATCGGTCTAGGAGTACATCATGACGGGGACCTAACATCGCCCAGGTAGGGTTGATTGGTGGAGTGGTTGTCAACATAAGGAGTAAGCGCCTTGCCTGGTTGGGATATGAGGATGTGCACGCCCCCTATCGGGTTATTTCCGCCCCAAACTGTCATGGTGCTACAGGTATGGGAAAGTGTTGGAAATGAAGCAACATCTTTAACGGTTTAGTTCTGTCCAAGGAATATCATCATTGAGACCCCGGTTGTCAGATGATAGTTTAAATACCCAGCCTTTTTCCTTCCTAAACAGAGCCTCTTTTGTGATGTTTGGGAAGGCTTCCAGAATGGTCCAGTTTAGGTCATTTGGGGTGTGATTGTGTTCCGCATAGTGTGCACACATCTTTGTGTTGGTCTTCCTACATCTGATTTGCTTCTATGTTCTGTAATCCTTGTTTTTGCTGGGTGAGTTGTCATGCCGATATATTGGAGGTGGCAGCGGCAAGTGATTAAATAAACGCAGTTGCGAGTATTACAATTAGTGTGTTCATTTTGTCTCCATGTCCACGTGTCTTAGTTGCTTGGGTGAGCAGACAGACTACACATTGTCCACAGTGGTAGTGGCCCGTGACTGGTGGCAGGTTCAGTAGCGTATTAGGAGGTGGTGGTGCAATCCTTCTGGGTCTGGTGTTGATGAGAAGATCTTTGATGTTCGAGGTGCGTTTGAAAGCGAATATAGGTTTACTCAAAGACTGTTCTCCTACTTTGAGAATTTTCCAGAGTTTATTGATGACCCTTTTTATCATGTTGGATTCTGATGTGTAGGTAGGAACACATGTGATAAGGTCATAATTATCAATGGAACCAGAAAAGCAGCTAGCAGCAATGCCTAGAGGACTAAGAATGATGAATGAACTGTGGGAACAAAGACACAGCTGTAGCACTGCCTTGAGGATTTAAAATGTGGGAATTACCAATGGGACCATAGATGCAGCTGCAGCACTGTCTAGAGGAATTAGAATGAGAAATTACAGATGGAACCAGAGAAGCAGCTGCAACACTATCTAGATAACTTAGAATGAGGAATTACCGATCAGACCAGAGAAGCAGCTAGCAGCACTGCCTAGAGGATGTAGAATGAGGAATTACAGATGGGACCAGAGAAGCATCTGTAGCATGGTCTGGAGGACTATGTATGAAGAATTACCACTTTGACCAGAGACACAACTGCAGCACTGCCTAGAGGACTTAGAATGAGGAATTATCAACGGAACTAGCAAAGCAACTAGAAGCACTGCCAAGAGGACTAAGAATGAGGAGTTATTATTGAGAACAGAGCCACAGCTGCAGCACTGCTTAGAGGACTTAAAATGTGGGGATTATTAATGGGACCATGTAAGCAGTTGCAGCACTGTCTAGAGGACTTAAAACGAGGAATGACCACTGGGGCCAGAGAAGGAGCTTGCAGCACTGCCTAGAGGACTTAGAATGAGGAATTGATGACGGGACAAGAGAAGCAACAAGCAGAATTTACTAGATGACTAAGAATAGGAAATTACCACTAGGACCAGAGAAGCAGCTGCAGCATTCTCTAGAGGACCAAGAATGAGGAATTGCCACTGGGACCAGAGAAGCAGCTAGCAGCAATGTCTAGAGGATGAATAATGAGGAATTATAACTGGGAACAGAGACGCAGCTGCAGCACTGCCTAGAGAACTAAGAATGGGGAATTACCACTGGAATCAGGGAAGCAGCTAGCAGCACTGCCTAGAGGACTTAAAATGTGGGAATTACCGATGGGACCATAGAAGCAGCTGCAGCACTGTCTAGAGGACCTAGAATGAGAAATTACAGATAAGACCAGAGAAGCAGCTAGCAGCACTGTCTAGAGGACTTAGAATGAGGAATTACCACTGGAACCAGAGAAGCAGCTGGCAGCACTGCCTAGAGGACTTAGGAAGTGAAATTACCGACGAGACCAGAGAAGCAGCTGGCAGCACTGCCTAGAGGACTATGAATGAAGAATTACCACTGTGACCAAAGACACAACTGCAGCACTGCCTAGAGGATTTAGAATGAGGAATTACCACTGGGACCAGAGAAGCAGCTTGCAGCACTACCTAGAGGACTTAGCGTGAGGAATTACCGAAGTGACCAGAGAAGCAACTAGCAGAACAGTCTAGAGGACTTAAAATGAGGAATTACTGACGGGACCAGAGAAGCAACAAGCAGCATTTCCTAGATGACTGGGAATTAGGAATTACCACTAGGACCAGAGAAGCAGCAGCAGCACTGTCTAGAGGACTAAGAACGAGGAATTGCCACTGGGACCAGAGAAGCAGCTAGCAGCACTGTCTAGAGGATGAAGAATGAGAAATTATAACTGGGAACAGAGATGCAGCTGCAGCACTGCCTAGAGGACTAAGAATGAGAAATTATAACTGGGAACAGAGATGCAGCTGCAGCACTGCCTAGAGGACTAAGAATGGGGAATTACCACTGGTAACAGAGACTCCGCTGTAGCACTACCTAGAGGACTTACAATGGAGGAGTTACCGACAGGACCAGAGAAGCAGCTTGAATCACTGTTTAGAGTACTTAGAATGAGGAATTACCACTGGAACCAGAGAAGCAGCGAGCAGCACTGCCTAGAACCCGTAGGAAGAGGAATTACCCCTGGGACCAGAGAAGCAGCTAGCAGCACTGTTTAGAGGACTCATAATAAGGAATTACCAACGGGACCAGAGTAGCAACTAGCAGCATTTCCTAGATGACTGTGAATGAGGTATAACCACTAGGAACAGAGAAGCAGCAGCAGCACTGTCTAGAGGACTAAGAATGAGGAATTATTACTGGGTTCAGAGAAGCAGCTAGCAGCACTGTCTAGAGGACTAAGAATGGGGAATTACTACTGGGACCAGAGAAGCAGCTAGCAGCACTGACTGGAGGACTTAGAAAGAAGGATTTACTGATGGGACCATAGAAGACACTTTTAGTGCTGTCTGGAGGACTTACAATGGTGAAATTACAGATGAGACCAGAGATGCTGCTACAACACTGGATCCAGATTGACTTAATTTAAATGTCTGCACTCTGTCTGTTTTACATAGAATAAAACATTGACTCGAGCAACAACAATACATGTCTGGGGAGACAGCCTAATCCGGAGCTGTACAACCCTAAACTCTAACTGGATACCAGTGCAGGAGCTCTACAACCTTACACTCTCATTGGATACCAGGGAAAAGGAGGAGGGCTGACTAGAATGGGGGAGAGGGACAGTGGTTGAAGTGGGAAGCTGCTGCTATGGAGAATTCTGTAGGCAGCAGCAGGCCGTGGGGTCCTCCCTCCCCATCTTCAACAAGCTCCCACAGCACACGCACATATAATTAATACACAGTATATAACGTCATGGCAAACATTGTTTGTTCTCTTGCTGGGGGTCGCTTTACTCCTCCATGCTAACTAGTTACGCGATCCCCAGCAAGAGAACAAAGAATGTTTGCCTTGACATTATATACTGTGTCTAATTATATGTGCGTGTGCTGTGGGATTCTTGTTGAAGTTGTTTTGTTGGTTTGACCACATTGCAGAGAAAGGGGTGGTTCTCTCTACCTTTGCAGCACCGCCAGTTGACCTGAACATCCAAAATATTATATTGTGAACTTCCCTGTGGGGTGCCATTTCTCTACAAAACTTACCACCCAAGCTCTTTTTGTATCTATCCTTCCTTCCCATGTTTACATCTGGAGATGCCAGTGTCTGCACAGCCAGGGCCCAGCTGTTACTGCCCCAGGGCGTGGCTTTACATGTAGGCTGGTTTCAGTGCTATGGAATATTATATTTGAGCCCTGTGCCTTCCCCTTTTCATGCCTTTTTAATCTGTATCTTCAACGGAGAAGCAGTGATCTGGGAGGGGTGGTGGGGTTCGGCTGCAGAGACCGGTGAAGTTGCCGCGCTGGCAATGGAGTGCGACTGGAAACACAAAAGAAGCCACAAAAATAAGCAAGAGAAGATAAGCATGAAGTGTATTGTTGTTCAAGCAGCTGGCAAGCCACAAGAAAGGAACTAATGTTCACAGAGTATCATAAATAACTGTAAAAGGAAGAGCACATGCAACAGAGGCAATCCCTATGGGAGGTGACAACCCAAAAGGAGGGATTAGTAAGTTATTTGACCAATCAAAAGCTGGCATTTACGACGGACCGAGAGAGGAACAAATGGCTGTGCTGCAAGCCCATATTCTAGATACACCATGCCTTGCAGAGCAGCGCATGCGTTGCGTAGGCTCAACCTAAAAAGTGAACAGTCGTCTTAGATTGGGCTGGAGCTCACCAGGATTGGTCTGGTACTGAAAAAGTTTGCCCATTTAGCGAATTAGAAACCTAAAAAATTGGGTCAGGTCTGCAAATTGGGGTAGGTTTGAATTTGTAAAGACACGTTGAGTAAGTATTTAGCAATGTATAGACGACTGCATGTATTTGAGCTTGCTACAGGCAGTTGTTGTTTTAATATCCGTGAAATCAACAGTTAAAACTGACCCAGCAGACCAAAAACAGCCAAAGAGCGAGGCCACACACTGACCAGTCAGACTAGCCCCTCTATCACTGTATGATTGCCCTGTAGGCCAGTCTGACTCTGGTTACCACCGAACCTGCACTGAAGTAATGGTGAAGCTGGTGCTCCGCCAGCAGGACATACACAACGAAAAGACTTTCACATGGACAGTTCGACTGCCACAGGCATGGACTGATATTCTGCCAAGTATCAAGATTTTACAGTATCACCACCCTTCTCTAAATAAGGTTTTTATTGCAATTTATTACTTCTTCCAGGGAGTTCAGGGCTTTACATGGGATGAAAAAGTTGTGGGGCCTCTATAAGGGGCGACGACAAAAGAGCTTAGCTAATAATCCTTTCTAAGAAGTGTGGTCTATGTTATTAAGGGCATGTACACTAGAATCCTGTACTTCATACAGTGTGCACCCAAACAGTATGTAGGTGCCTCTGTGTGACTGTTCTGTTATTACAGTCAAACAAATAACACAACCACAGACATACGCTTAAAACAAACTAGACCTACTGACTTCACCACTGCTTGTTGGAAGTTTTAAATACATGAGGAAGAACAATGATTTTATTGTGAATTATTAAAACTGAAAATGTTTCAATTTTGAAAATACAAATCTGTGAAATAAACTTTATTAAGGTCAGTGGAAGGGGCAGTGGTCTCCAGAGTGACTCATGCAGTCTTGATCTCCCCCTCACGCTGTTTTCTCCTGCAGTCTCTCTGTTAGACACTCCCTTTTCTCCCCACATATTTCAGAAATCCTCCATCTGCATATCTCAAAGGTCATCTCTTTCCTCTTCAGTACTTCTTTTCTTGGTATACTTCTTCATGCATATCCTTTCGTGTCTTTTTCTTCACCATTTCCCCAAACACAGTACTCTCTCGCTCATCTGTAAGCGCTGCATTTTCTTTCCCTTAGGTGCTGTCCACCTTTGGACAGCCTTTGAACTCCTTTGCACAATTTCCCACAATTATAATGAGTAAGTATGTGACCATAGCTCTCTGCCGAGATGTCAAATATTGACCACTTTTATGACCTGCTGACAAGCAATGTAAGAAACTCACACTCCCTCCAGCCTCAGCCCAAGAATTTTCAATTGTGCCCCAATATAAATACCCACCCACATCCTAATCACACACCAACACCTGGAGGCAACTCATGTCACACTAGGCACTACACAAGAGTCATATGTTGCTTGAATAAAATAGAGAAACACAACTTCTAGAAAAAGCAAATAAACTTAGGGAATGCAAGGTGAAGTAAACAGGTGGAATATAAACAGGGACTGCATTGCTGATATGGATTAACTTAAGGGTGTTTAACATAATGATTGAGAATTTGATCACTGTTTTTGCCCTTAAAGTTACCAACATAAATTTAGGGCCTGAGAGGGATCCTTTTCAAAGTCAGTTTTAGTCTCAGACCTGTCAGGACTCGCCCACATAAAACTCTGAGGGAGTCCTTTCTTGCTAGACAAAACTTGAGAACATGGAACAAAATGCTTATAGTGATATTTAAAGCAATTCCATTGAAACAAAATTCTCGAACAGTGGGTAAAATCTCAGACATTTATCGTTTGGTGACCTCAGAAGAGATAGGGCCCGATTCACAGAACTAACTTAAGACAATATCCTAAACTTACTACCATTTTGGTATTCACAGAAGGAACTCACTCATTTTGGTATTCACAGAAGGCACTTACTCATTTCGGTATTCACAGAAGTTAGGACTCCTAACTTTAGGACTCCTAAATGCCTTCTGTGAATACCGAAAATCTTAAAGTTAGGGCTTTTCTCAGTTTAGGAGTAGTAAAGTTAGGACTCCTAACTTTACTACTCCTAAACTGAGAAAAATCATAACTTTAAGACTTTCGGTATTCACAGAAGGCATTTAGGAGTCCTAAAGTTAGGAGTCCTAACTTTACTACTCCTAAACTGAGAAAAATCCTAACTTTAAGACTTTCGGTATGCACAGAAGGCATTTAGGAGTCCTAAAGTTTGGACTCCTACTTTCTGTGAATACCAAAATGAGTGAGTGCCTTCTGTGAATACCAAAATGGTAGTGAGTTCAGGATTTTGTCTTAAGTTAGTTCAGTGAATCGGGCCCGTAGTGCTTAATTTTGGTGCATGAAACCGATTTACCAGCAGTGACACAAATTTTTATGATTCGTAAAAATTCTGCTGCTTCTCCTTTTCTGGGACGTTTTGTCAAGATGTTTCATGTGTTATGAAGGCTTGCTGGTTTGAGAACTACACAAACATCTGAAAAATGCTGATACAGCCGTGAAATTTCTTGTCTCTTGACATAATTTCACCTGCTATTTTTCTCATGTTTAGCGGACAATGAAAGCAAAATTCTACGAACCATGGCTACTCTGCTGCTGCCCTCCACAAAATACAATAAAAATTTGGTGGACACCACTCGGAGCTGTACATTCAAAAAATGAATTTAAACATATGCTAAAGTGCTTTTGAAAATTGGAGTGGCCTAGCAGAAAATGGCAGCTGCCATGCCCACTCAAAAATTAAAAACTGAAAAAAAGTGTTTCTTTAAGGACTGCAATTGGAGGTGTGGGGAGCAACGGAGGAGCGGGTGGGACAAAGTCAATGGGGGTAGCAACAGGAAGTGGGTAGGGAAGCAATGGAGAAGCTCCAGGTGGAGTAGGAACAAAAGTAAATTAAAGCAAAAAAGACAGAGTGAGAGGTTGTGGATGATCTGGGAGATAGGGAAGGAGGGAGAAACAAGGAACGGGCAGTATTTGTGGGGGATACAGCACACAAGGGAGAGAGCAGGAAAACACAGTCACTCTCATGGAGTGCTGGAAGAAAGAGAAAAAAGTAGTTCCCTAAATATGAAAAGTGCTGGGATATAAGTCATCAAATCAAAATGGATGATAAGTGAGCAATGCTCTAGAGAAGGGACATACACAAGGAAAGGAAGGACAACAATTGAATAAGAAAGAAGTACATTACAAGAAAGCCATCCAATGATAAGCAATGGGCTGGCTCTATACCCACTCTAACTTAGGTATAGTCTGCAAGAGTTATTTCAACAACAACAACAAACAGTTAAAAGCTGTCTGTAGGCAAGACCTAATAAGAGATTAAACAGATCAACTATTTCAAGCAGGTTTGACAGAGAAGACACAGCCACCATGTCGAAAATCTGCCGTTGAATTTCACAGGCAGTGTGACGGACACGCACATCTGCCAAACTGGTGAATGCAAATTATATCAGCAAAACTCGATGAAAGCCTTTATGATTCCCTTATAAGTCCTATGTGAGAACAGCATAGGAAACAGTTTTCATAATGTTTAACTGCTACATCATATCTAAGTAGAAGGAATTCACTTAAATTCTTTGACATTGGTAAGCTGTCCATCTTGACTAGACTGACAGCGCTCCCATCTCAGCTTTCTGTTGCCCATAAATTGCTGTTTTTGTTATAAGCATCAGAAATAGTTTGCTCTCCTTGCCACCTAGAATGTTAATGAGAGTGTCCTAGTTTTTGCTCAGGAAAAATCACACGTTCTGGTACTGATTGCATGCTTTGTGGCCCTTTTTCCAATGTAGTGCAAGCAAAAGTTAGTTATAGTACTATGGCCATCAGGTAGACACAGAGGGCCTGATTCACAAAGGTAACTTACACTTTTGAGTAAGTTTACTACTTTTCGGTATTCACAAACTGCACTTTTGTAGGAACTTACACGTTTATAGTCACTTATAATTTTGCGAATATGTGACGTTACAACGCAATCAAAATGTTCGTGGTACATTACATCGCAGTTTTTATAACACAAGCCGTTGCAACGACTTGCGCTGGAGGGCGCTGGACTTAGGAATAGTATGATTTACTATTCCAACACCAGTCTACGTACATCATACTGTTCCTTAGGTTAGAGCGCCATCCAGCGCAAGTTGTTGTAACGACTTGCGTTGTAATACCCGCGATGTAAAGGCATTGCGATGCAATGCCCGCGTTGTAATGGGTGTTTCCCCAGTTTTGCAGTAAGTCCAGCACTACACATGCCCAACCACTGGTACTGCAACACCCTCCCATAGAAAACAATGGAGGTAGGGATTTACTGCAGAAGTGCAAGTTACTACAAAAGTGTAAATTGCCACAAAAATGCAGTTTGTGAATACGGAAAAGAAGTAAACTTACTCAAAAGTGTAAGTTACTACAAAGTGCCGTTTGTGAATAGCACTTTGTAGGAAGTCTTTTAGTACTACTTTAGTACTATAAAATGCACTACAAAATGCAGTTTGTAAATTAGGCCCAGAGACCGGAAGAGCCCCATTGGACATTTCTAGCTGTTGTGCAGACTCTTCCACATGTGCATCTGCCTTTTCGGGTTCTCAAAATACAAAATACCAAAAGATGTATCGCAGAATCAACCTCACCGCCAACGTGGAAGACATGTACTCAAAGTCAGGTTCATTAAACATGAATTAACTGCCCTGATGGAGAGTGCCTCACTGCAGAAGGCATCAGCATGACCCAATCCTTGGATTTGTCGGGTGTCATTCCTTTTCAACAAACTGGACAGGATCAGCAAGAACATTAAAAAACACAAGTAGCAACTTGTGATGTAGAGTGTAGCATAAAGTGCTTGTCCCCAAGTGCAATGCTGGTTTTACCAGAGGAGGCACAATAGAAGAAGCCGAGGCTTTCAACCTAAGAGGGTGCCCATGACGTCATCCACATGTAAGACTGAATTCAGGAAGAACAAGTGAATAAAGTGAGGCCCAGCATTGCTGAGCACATCTTACCCGAGAGGGTGAATAAAATGATAACATGCCAGGACTGTCTTACACAGTAGTTTAAGAAAACAAGAGCAACCCAAATGTCCATGTGAACATGGGTATCAAGTGTAAACTTGGAACAAATGTTCACAGTGAACTCATTTAAAGAACAATATAATATCATAGGGGAATCCTGTATTGAATTAATCAAGCTGGAGAGTGTTCAGCAAGACAGAACTATTCTATAACGAATTCATCTCTGCAAACAATCATTGAAAAGTCAACCTGTGGTTCTCATATTTCCTAGGCACCCCACCTTTCAAGAGCGCCCCAAGAAAACTGAACTTTCTCTTTATTTCACGCTTCTATTTCTCCATTACATCCTTTAATATATTCAATATTGTTTGGCACAATGGGGCTTAAATTGGCAGAAACATGGGTAATAAAATACCTATCTGTTCTGGACAGGGGCCCCTTAACTATGTCTTGCCCAGGGGCCCTAAAAGCATTAAGATGATACGGACACATAAAGACAAACCTTCCAATAGAGCCTTGAGAAGAATCATTTTATAGCCATATGGTAGTTTTTACACATCTTGGTAGGCACTATCTATTGCTGGCTGATGGTTGTCACTAGCCAATCGTCCCCGAACGCTTGCCTTGTTGCAAGAATTCTTTAACACAATCTCCATTACAGTAGTCAGACTTGTAGCGGCCAGCAATAAAATGACAGGCACAGCTTGGACCGGCATGGCAGGAAGCGCCTCTACGCATTGCAAGGGTTCACACTGTCTGTGCTCTGAGCATGCGCACTCTCCATTCTTGGTCTTGTGCTCCGATGGTAACCTCCACATGGGAACCACTAATCCCTCTTGGTTATTGTCAGCAATACCTAGCTTTTCAAATTCCTCATGGAGCTTCTCCATTTTTTTTCCATTTTCCACAAGTTTTTGCAAGAACTTAAATCTTAAATTCCCTTGTTGGCCTCCAGTAAGCTGCCAGATTGCAATATATAGGAACTACACCGAGCACGGGTGCCACAAATTCTGGGCGTCTTCTAATGTCTTGGTTCTGGAAAGCTGCAGCTGCCTGGGTTTCTAACGCCAGAGAGAGGCAGGTTCCTCAATGACAACAGATTGGAGGAGAAAACCCTCCTGAGGCTTCGTGATCACTCGGTTGTCTGATGTGAGATCAGTGGTGGCTCGCAGAGGGAGTGCTGCGTGGCGGTGTGCCGGGGCGAGGGAGGGTGGAGGGGGGGTAGTGAAGTTGGACATACTATGGCCAGGTGTAAAGTAAGTAAATAAATAAATACAACTATTTACTTTGCACTCGCTGCATCGCCAACTCAGCAATGTGTGAGATGAACCACTAGGAGAGCACCCACAACCTGCGCTGTCTGATTAATATGGGCAGATATTGTCACAACTCTCTCCGTACTTCTTATCTTGCCTAGCCTCCTTAGTCTAGTATTTTAGTCTTCATGTTTTAGGACAAATTCAGCTGGATATGTGTGTTGATTTTCACAGTCCAGTAGAGGATAACCCACACCTGCTGGGCTACTGCCAGCGAGACTGTGTGTTTAATGTGAGACAGCTAGATTTTGTAGCCAGGCCTTATTTTTACCTTTATGCTTTTTGGGCCTCATTTATGAAGTGTTGCATCGCTGCGGTAAAACAGTAATGCAACACTTTTCACTGCAGCCTCCTTGTCACACAATGGATGCACTGTATATACTGTACGACGCTCCATGTCTCAAGGATTGACAGATGCGTCAGGAATCCTGACTTATCTGACGGGACAAAACTCATGCATTGCTGGAGTTATGTCGCAAACATGACGCAACACCAGCAATGCATGGGGGAGGCCTATACCTATTACACTGCGTCACGCTTACGCCTGCTATGAGGCAGGCATAAGGTTTTGATGCAGTGGCAACCTAGAAGTGGCGCAGTGAAGTCTGATAAAGTTCACTGCGCCACTTCCACGAGGCTTTATTGCGAAGGAACGCCCACCGTGCATACATTGTGCCCGACATAGGTATAATGTAGCACAGAGGTTTACAAAATGGTGCATCTGCCTATATGTGTCACTTTGTAAATATGACGCAACTTGGTGCATTATTTACGCAGTCTCTTCATCACAAAAAGGGACGCAACGGCAGCGCAAAAGTGTTGCAAGAGGCTCGTAAATAAGCCCCCTAATTCCTAGTAATATTCCTAATAAACTTCTGGGGGATTTGATTCTGGGCAAGCGTAGTCAGCCCAGGAGGTTTAAATGTGGTCGAGACATGACGTAGGCCTGAGTTGATCCCTTTTACTTCTTTAGGTATACTCCAGGCAAAAGTGGAGACAATACAGAGGCAACCTCTCGCTGGGGACAAGCAGGAAAAAGAGTGCGCGTGCAGGCAGAAGATGGCCACGTGACGCCGATAAAACTGATGCCAGCTGCAATCAATTGGCATTACTCAGACGTGTGAGGAGCCACATCTGACGAAGGTGGAGGACTCCTATTTTAGGCTCCATTGAGGTTCATGTGAGGCTTCCATGACACTCAGGACAATGCTGCAAAAACATTTCAAATGCAGATGCAAAAGGCGGTAATATCTAAATCAAACCTGTGAAGTTATTGGCCAACATTACAATTTACCTGCCAGCCCACTACTCCCTGGGCCCTTACCTTCTTTTCAGCTCAAGCAGCAGTAGAGCCAAGTGTTCTCACACTGCTCATTGACTATTATATTAGTTTATTGCATGAAATGGAATTACAGAAGTACAGCAGTGCTTAATTTGAGCCGGTAGTTTCCGGTGCTCGCACTGTCACTTAATTGTCAACACCGGCCCTTATGACAGTCTGCCAAATTTAGGGATGAGCATTTTGTCTAGTTTTGGGATGAGCACACAAAATGGCTAATACCTGCCGCACAAGCCATTATTATAGATTTGGGAGCCTGTAAAAGTCTCAAATGGCACTTTTGTAGGAGTGTGATGGTTAGGAGTTGTGTTGGTTCTGTCATTGGCAGCGCTGGCAGGAGGAATGTGTGATGCAAGCTGCAGTAGCCCCCTGGCGAGGGCCCTGGCACTTACGTTTTTTACTAATTGAGCACTGGCAGGGACTCACTATCCCAGAGTTCCTGTTTCCAACACATACATTCTAGTACTCTCCAAATTAAAGTATTGCATCTCTGATGAGAGGTGCTGGTACAAAGAAGTGCAGGCATTCACTTTCTACCCGTTAAAAGCAACGATTCAGAGACAGAGTCCTTAGCAAAGTATATCTACAGGAGATGGGCAGACTCTAAGAAACTTTTAGCCCTTGAGCCTCTCTCCTGATGCTGCCCAATGCTGGATGATCAGTGAGGTGGTGGGAGGCAGCAGAAACTTCAGTCCAGATTATGAGGGTCTACAGGAACGCCCAACAAAGCGGTCTCAGACGTAAAGCCCCTTTGCACTGGCGTGACTACCTGTGTGTACAGTCACTGGAATTATTTGAAAATTGAGGGCCAAATTATGCAGTAGGGTCAACTAAATTATATGGGCAAAAAAAAAAGAGAAATTATGCAGAATACGGTAGCACAATCTTGGTCAGTACGTGGCTTGTGTTATTTCAGCGTAGACCAATAAATTGTGAGCATGCGTTTTTCCATATTAGTACCTGTGTAACACCTGAGTACAGTATTCAGAAACTGAACGATCACCTGCTAACCTTTGGAATGCGTCTCTTTTTTTAGTAACTTTTGATTTGTTTGAGAAGTAAACAATATTTTTGTTTACATTTCCACAGTATGCTGCAGCTGCGGAATTACGTGGCTACTGCGGTAAAATCATAATTATTTGGAAAACCCAGCAGTGGTAGAATTGTATATTTCCAGAGACCCTCTCGCTGTGTTATGTGGCAATGTTCATCTTGATGGGTCTGCTGCGTGGAAATGTACAGGTGCCGTGTTATTGGGAGAAGGTGTATGTGGCACGATTATGGACTGGTTAAGGTTACCTTGAGTTCATGGGGCAGTTGTTGGGGGTTTTGTTCCTTGCGCAAACAGGTAAAAAGTTACAAAAACCGCAGCCATGTATGTTTCTGCATAGTGGGACCCTTGCAACGGTTATCTCAGGGGAGTAGCGTCAGGGCGGTTGCTTGGTGGTGTTACACCCCCCTAACGAATGTATGCTCTAGTAAGTGTGTAGTATCCTACATATAGATTGTAAGGTGTTTCGTGTGTAACATACCTTCCTGCGTAGACCTTCTTCACTACAAAGTGGTTTGGCTAGGGTGCTCCCAGTCGGATATCGATAGGCCTCCCTCTGGTTTCACCTGGGATTTCGACATATATACAAACACAGTCAAAAGCTCTTTCTCTCTCTTTTTGTTCTAGTAGTATCTTGGTTGGGAGGTTTCTGGACTCTAACACCTAGATACCAATGCAATGGAGGGAAACAAAGGCCCATAGCCATGGCCCAAGCTTCAGACAAACTATGCTTTGGAGGCAGGTTGTTGACTTCAGTCAACCCCTGTAAATAAAAGATATGTATACACTACACTGTAAGAATGTCAGATGTATGGGTCTGTGTGACTAATTATACAAAGTACTTACCATGTTTTTATTTCATTCTTTTATAGTGCTGCCCATCCCAGTATAGGGTATGAGAGTGTTTTACATCAATGCACACAATCATAAAAGTGGGCATACCAAAAAAGTGTGCATAAATCAATGTACAGGAAATGTTACATAAGAAAATGTGGGTTACAAGGTGTAGGAGTCTCATATCAACCTTACTAGTTGGCATTACTGCGACCATATTATGGAAAGTGCCCCGGGGGCGAACTGGGCATGTGTGCCTGCTTTGTGCGTCCCCAGGGCTCTTTGGTATTACAGAAAGGGCCGCAGAGGCTTGTGCGGCACTTCCTGTAATACAGATGGCGCTGGCGCTCATATATCATCCACCAGGTGATAAATTCACCTTCACCGAACTTCTCATGGACATTGTTTCCATTAATGCTGGACAACAAAACACACAAATATTTCTCGGAGACCTCAAACTCCTTTGGAATGACCCCAATGATTCAGCGGTCAATAGCCTCAAAGCCTTCCTCTCGGATCTGGACCTCACCCAAATCGGTAACAGCCCCACGCATGACAAAGGCGCAATCCTTGACTTAGTCATCTCTAAGGCCGAATCCATTCAGCTCAATACGATATTACCATGTGACTGGTCTGACCATCACATCATCACCTTCTTCAGCAACGATTCAGTAAAACTTAACTCGGTGCAGCCCACAGGAACTCAATCTTGGAAGAGGGATCTGAAAAACATCGATGCAGACCTAATCTCAACCTCCAGTTCCAATATCCTTCTTCCCCCAGCAGGTCTTTCTGAGGTTCAAGATCTGACCAACCAGTACTTCCACTCAATGAACATGGTATTAGACAAGGTCGCCTCCCTACAACTGAAGAAAGTCCCCACAAAAGACTCAAAACCCTGGTACGATGGAAGAATCAATGAGGACAGACTAAGATTAATGGAGCGAAGATGGAGATCTGCTCCATCCGCCAACCACCTCAAGTTGCTAAAAACGAAGAGGAACTCCTACTACAGAAAGATCAGACAATTTAAAGCAGACTTCTTCAGTAATCAATTAGACCAAGCTAAGAATCGTCCCAAAAAAACGATTCGATCTAATCAAAACACAATCTAAGGATGCACCTCACCCTCCCAATCCCAACTCAGACTCACTACCCAACTGCGAAGCGTTTGCCTCCTTCTTCACTCTGAAGACGGAAAATATAAAGAAGGACCTACTCAACGTTTTATTAACGCATACGGAAACATGCATGGACACTTCATCATCCCTTCCAGGAGTCACACCCCACAGCTCAACAAAGTTTGACCTAAAAAATAATGCGTCCTGGTCCTCCTTCAATACTTACAGTGAAGAAGCTTTACTCAAAATGCTCATGACTTTGAATCCCGCCAACCACTTCCCAGACCCTCTTCCCACAAAATTCATAAAAGACTTTGTTCCACTGCTACTACATCTGTGAACCAAGATTATAAATACTTCACTCCTTCAAGGAATCATCCCTGAAATCCTTAAATCTGGCAGGTATCCCCCATCCTAAGAAGCCAAGGGCTGACCCCGTGGATTTATATAATTACCGCCAAATATCCAACATCCCTACCCTGGCCAAACTACTAGAAAAATGTGTACACACTCAGGTTGGAAAACACATAGTCAATTTCAACCTCCTCAACCAATACCAGTCCGGATTCCAGGCTGGGCACAGTACGGAATCAGCCATGACCCACATAATAGATGATGCATTAAAAATCCAGAACCAAAATGAAGCATGCTTGCTAATCTTGCTCGACCTTTCATTGGCTTTTGACACCGTCAAACACAACAACTTGTTAGATCTATTGAAACACAGAATGGGATTATCTGGCTCTGTTCTAAACTGGTTCACCTCGTTCCTTCAAAACAGATCGCAACGATTCAAGGTCAATCAATCCCTGTCCAAACCCGTCCCGGTCACTTTAGGAATCCCACAGGATCATCTCTCTCTCCCACACTGTTCAACTTATTCATGGAACCACTCACCAAAATTCTTAAGTCCTCTAAAGTACAGTATCACATGTACGCAGATGATACACAACTATATTTAAAGATCCATTCACTAGAAGACATCAAATCGCTCAACTCAACGCTAGAAAAACCCCAGACCTGGCTAGCCGAAAACCATCTAAAACTAAATACCACCAAAACCGAATTCCTCCTATTCGCTCCTCCCACCCAAGTCATCATAATTCAAGACTGGCTGAAACATCTAACGGCACTTGCAATTGCTGACCTCTGATCACTGACTCAGCAAAATCGCTGGGAGTGACGCTGGGTGGAAACCTAAATATGCATAAACACATCAGCGCCGCAACACAAGGAGCATACTTTCGGATGAACACATTGCGAAAACTAAAACCCTTCCTGCCCGAAAAGGACTTCAAGCTGGCAGTACAAGCACTAGTTATCCCAAGAGTGGAATATGGGTGTGCCTCTCTTAGCGGTCTTCCTAGACCCTCGACGCCCCGCTAAGAGCTTCAATTAACACAGCAGCCAGACTTAATACTGGCTCCAAAAGAAACTCTCACATCTCCTTGGACCTAAGATCCCTTAACTGGCTACCTTTCGAAGCCAGAATTGAACTAAAAATCGCATGTTTGACGCATAAAGCCATACATCACAACACTCCTAGCTATCTAGCACAGAAATTGGTGCCTTCATGTGGCAACAGATCATCCAGAAGTGCTAGTAACCTTTTACTGAAACCACAAAGATTCAACAAGAAGAAAACATGCAACCAAGCCTTTTCGGGGATGGCGCCCAGGATCTGGAATGCACTGCCAGCAGAAACTTGAAGGAATCCCTCTACCACAGCTTTCAAAAAAGAAGTGAAATCTCTTCTCATGACTAAATTCACTTGAACAATGTTTATAAGTGGTTATACGACTCTTGATTGTACAGTACCATATGTTATTTACTATATCTCTGGTTGTTTCCTATATTCACCTTGTAAAGCGCTCTGATACCCGTGTTCGCGCTATATAGAACCTTCAAAATAAAAAAAATTGCGCTAGTGCTAACAGAAGAGAGTGTTCCTTCATTTGCATGTGGGCTTGGCCCAAGGCAAATGGGGGAATCCCTTTGCCTCTGCGCCTCTGCCGTATTATATATGCGGGCACAGAGGCAAAGAAATTGTCAGGAGGTGCACTGACAGTAGGCCACCAAAAGGTGACTCACTGTTAGTGCGCACTCTGATGGCAGCCCTCTGTAGGGGGGAAAGGGGATCCTAAGGACCCCCCCGACATCCCTTTGCAGACAGGTGCGGTCACTCACAGCACCCGCCTGCAAGGGGATCTCTCGCCTCCTCTTACAATTGCAGGTATGTTGCCGCCAGGACAGTGAAATATGGAGCGGCTGATTTAAAGACGCTCAATTTTTCACTTGAAAGCGCTGCCTCCAGTTTAGCACGACTTCACCGCTGCCCTGGGGGCAGCACATTCAGTGTGATAGGGGGCACCGTCCCTGTTTGTGCCTGTCACATCTGTTTTAAGGTGCGCCGTGGCGCAAACAGGAAAAGTACGCCCTATGTGCAATAGGGCCCCTGCTAGGCCTTATAGGTTATATGCATTACATGTTATATGCATGACCGGAAATAAAACAAAGTCAGAATTCTTGCCTTCCTCCTCCATTTTTTGCTGATCTCCTTTTTGGGGCCTTAGGACTCTGCGCTCTTTACCCCTAACCAGTGCTAAAGTGCATGTGCTACCTCCTTAAAACATGGTAACATTGGCTGATCCCTACTTGGCATATTTAATTTATTTATGAGTCCCTAGTAAAGTGGTAATGCATGTACTCAGGGCCTTTATATTAAATGCTACTAGTGGGTCTGCAGTTTAAACTGCAACTGGCAAAATAAACTGTTTGCCAGGCCCAAACCTTTGTTTTTAATACATATAAGTCACCCCTAGGGTAGACCCTGGACAGCCCAAAGGGCAGAGTGCAGTTTATTTAAAAAGTAGGACATGTGCTTTTAAGTTTTACATGTCCTGGTAGTGAAAAACTCTGAAATCCATTTTTCACTACTGCAAGGTCTACTTCACCCATGGGATAACTTTGGGGTTACCTTATTACATTTTATAAGTGTAATTTCTGAATGGGAACAGGTAACCAGAGTTCATGTTTGGTGTCCCTGGAATTGGGATTTAAAATCCTAACTTATGTTGAAGTCGGATTTAAATTACAATTTTGAAAATGCCACTTCTAGAAAGTTGGCATTTTCTTCCCTTAGCCATTTAGTACCTGTAGCCTGTCTCTGTTCACATGACTAGGTATAGCTGACAGTTGGGCTTTGTGTATTCCTTCTAGACAGCCACACACAATAGGAAGCTTAGGTGTGCCTAGATGGTTTATCACTGGCGGGATGTGAGGGAGGAGCTGGGAACAGCCCCACTTGTATAGGCTGGGTCCTGCCTCCACGCAAAAGGTTGCATACCCCTCCAGTTAGTCTGGAGCCAGGATAAGGGAGGCAGGATGCCTGGGATTTCAAAGGGAAACCTCTAGAAGCTTCTTCCCCACTTCAAAGGCAGAAATGTGTATATATACTGGACTTCAGACACCAGCTCTTCAGTACTCTTGTGGACCTGTGCATACTCTGCCAGGAAGAAAGACTGCTGTGCTGCTATAATAACTGCCACTTTGCTGGATTGCTGTTCTAAAGGAACTGCTGCCCTGCTGTGCTGACCTGCTGTACTCTCTTGCCTGGGGAAGAAAAACTGGATCTGCAACTTCACCTTGAACACAGGACCCCAGAGTGACTCAGGGGGTAATCTGCTGGCCTCTTGCCTTAGGGCAGACGTCTTCAATCTGTGGGGCGCGACACCTAGGGGGGCCGTGGAGTCCTGGGAAGGGGGTCGCGCATTCCCCAGCCTCACTTTGCCTGGATTCTAAAACATTTGCTTTCGGTTTGGAAAGAAGACAGCCCTCCTGAAACAGCAAAGCTTGCTCGTTAAATGCTGTATCTGAGTCTCCTGTGCTGTGTAAAGGTTTTGCGCCAGGGTGCCTGATCGTCTAAAAGAAATGCAAATGTGCCCAATTAGGTAATCTGTAAGTGTGAAGGGTGCTTGGGACCCCATGAATCACTCATAGCTTTGCGATGACAAAGAGTTGCTTTTTTGAGTGGTAGAACAAAGAGTTAACAAATGGGCTGTGAAGTGTTTGCTTTTAAAAATAACTGCACTTACACAGCCCTTACTACCACTAAGGAGGTGTTGAAGCGACAGTTATTTAAAATATAAATTGCATTACATAAGCCCTGGTATTCCTAACATCTACATTTTAGAAGAACCATTTTATTGTAAAACTATTTACACATTTTGTATCAGTCTATATTTCACTGTGTGTAATGCAAGTATGAAATAAAGACTTACATACTCACAGTGCTTTCCGTCACAGGCTGTGACCTCATAGCACTAAAAATACACTATTCTCCAATGCACCAACTAAGATTTAATTATGTGTCTCTCTGGTTACACACAGACCTCTGCAGTGCATTAACTAATAGAGGTTTCAAATGTACTACAGTGCATTTCCCACTGAGTAACGTCTTTTTACATTTATTTTTTATTTACGATGCCCATTATTTTATATGTAGGTACCTGATGGTGAAAGACCTAAAAAAAACATACAGAATATTTTGGGGCTCATTTATGAGAGGCTTGCGCTGCCAGAGCACCAGTTTTATTGACGCTCTGGAGGCGCAAGCGTCTCAACCATATCTATGAGGCAGCGCAAAGTCACCTTGCATGGCTTTGCATGGGCTCATGGATATGGAGTAAGACAAAGCAGGGCAAGATGCTGCCTTGTCTAATTCTGCATCAAGGAGGTGTTCCATGTGCGCTGCGTGGGTGTTCCCATGCAACACCCATGGATTTTGATGCTGCCCCATACTTACAAAATCACTTAAACCTGGGGCAGCACCAAAAACATATGCCTCCCAGTGAAATCATTTCTCCTTGTTTTTTCCTCTTTCCATATGTGCTGCATTTTTGCAACTCACATAGAAAGAGGAAAATATCTCTCAGGATTGTTTGTGTGCAGGAAGCTGTCCTTCCTGCACAAAACAATCCTGCCTATGTTGGTGCTAGGCAGCAATTTGTGCGCCAACGCAAGAGGAAAGGACAGGAATGGACCGTATTTTATAAATATGGTGCATTCCTGCCTTTTCACATTGGCGCAGAGCACCGCAGCAAGACTACTTCTGGCGCTGCCCAACGCCAATTCCTCATAAATGAGGCCCTTTATTTTTAGCTTGTTAATAATCAAACGGTTGAGAGGGGAATAATGTGGGCTAGTTCACTTCCCCTGGTACAATAGGTAAATATCAATGAGAACTAGCTTATTAGTGGAAGCTAGATGTCCATGTCGGGAGAAAAAACCTTTTGTTTTTTATGAACCTTGGGTGTGCTTCGACGCCTGACTACAGCAGAGCTGGTTTTGTGTAGTGAGAGTGCAGTAAAGTGAATGAATGTGAGTTAAAAGCTGTCCAATGGGTCCCGTTTGACTAAAGGATTTTAATAATGGGCTCTTGGCAGTATTTAAAACAACAAGGCAGATATGTGAGGAGTTACAATTATGTCTCCAATATCCTGTAAACATAAGAATGAGGTCTACATCTTTCAGCCAGACTGCTGTGTATGCTGGCTTTCATCAGGACCTATGTGTATGGTGAGTTAGTGATGGTCAGTTATGGTTTGTTTGACCAGATATGTGTCGCACGCGCTAAGGTGTGTTTAAATTAGGGAGGAAATGTTCCTCTATTTGCTCAAAACCTGTTGGGAAAAGGACAACAAACAGAACAAAAACATAGACATTAAGCAAATGTAGCTTCTCATATTCGCACGCTAGTAATGTGACTAGATGAACGCTGTGTCCGTAGACTATGTGGCAAATTAGCGGTAGTGAAATGGATAGTGACGCTTGTGAGAAAGTGGCTGTTCTTTAATACCAATTATTATGCGCTTCTGTGCCTTGATCAATAGTGTTGAGTTATCGGTATGTTCGTGGTTTTAATAACATGAAAAAAGAAAATGATACAATGCTTACAATGAGATTTTCAGAGTGAGCAACATGAATCCCGTGGGGGGGCCGGACCTGTAGTCACACACTATATGTGCGGCGAGAAAGTGAAACGAAAATCGTTTAAAGGTGGAGTACCCGGTCAGCATGTGGAACTCCGTCCAAAAGCTGGAAACGAGGCCCCAAACACCCCACTTACTTCATCAAGATCACTGGCCCCCTCCTCATACCTCTGTTTTTAGCTACACCTCCGACCACGCCCCCACGCTCATTGGCCTTTGGTTGGCTAAACACTGTCTGACATTATTTCCACACTGTAAAAATTATTTTGTGTGGGAATTGGGGGCGTTTATGGTTGTCAATGATGAGGAGTACCAAGTTCTAGAAACGTTTGTCAGGAGGGGGTCCTTACTCCTAAAAAGGTTTGGCAAGGGGGTCTCGGCATCAAAAAGTTTGAAGACCTCTGCCTTAGGGACATGAAAGGCTCTCCAACATCCTGCACCAGCCCCTGGACCCAGCTGCAGCGAGTTCATGACCCCCAAGTGGTGCCTCTCAGGTCCTGGAC
Organism: Triturus cristatus; assembly: GCF_964204655.1. Taxonomy (NCBI): domain Eukaryota; kingdom Metazoa; phylum Chordata; class Amphibia; order Caudata; family Salamandridae; genus Triturus; species Triturus cristatus. The sequence goes on from NC_140589.1 coordinate 1,225,210,810, forward strand.
CTTTGGTGTGGCTCACGGGCATGGAAATCAATGTTTTGGGCTCTTTGTGACTGCGAACAGGCCCGTTCAAACTGCTCACACAGCAAGTCAGTGTGAAGCTCTGTCAGCCCGAATCTTCGCACTGCAGCATCAACCACCCCGAAGGTCCAGCATTCCCGCCCGTAACGTCAGCTGGCTATTCACCAGCCTCACCTTGCTCCTCAGTGCACTCTGCAACCTGAACGGGACTCTTGGTAGAAACTTGAAAAGGTAAACTTCAGCGGACCTAACCTGGTGACTGTATCTGACCTGTGCTCCATCGCAGTCAGCCTGAACTTTTGACTTTGACCCGGTCCAGCACGACCAGATAACCACGATTGGCGCTTTGTGCCTTTAGATACTATTTTACACTTTATTTTTTTTAAATTCATAACTCTGTGTCTATTGAATGGATTTTTGTTCTTTTGGTCTTGTTTTACTTATTAAAATTTGCTCTATTTTCCTTTTTGTGTGGTGTTTTTACTAGTTTACTGTTTGAAGGTTTGCACAACTACTTTACACATTTCCTCTCAGCTAAGCCTCACTGCTCTGTGCCAAGATACCAGGGAGTAGTACTTCAAACTACATTCACTTTATGGTGTTGTGTGTAGATTTAGATTCCGTATATAGGTTTCCCGATTTATGTCCTTATATAGGTACAATTCATATTGCCCTTATTTAGGCATAGAAAATCCAGCCCTTATTTAGGCATTGTCCATGCTAACCAAATACAGGCATGGTCTCCTACATCCGTCAATCCACATCACAACGAGTTCTTGGAAAACCAGACTCTTAACCCTTTAGGAATTTTCCTTGCTTGGATATTGATTTCTCCAAGAACACATTTATTATGCATGAACATCTATTCCTTAGGGGTTCGTTCATGACGTTACGATGCCCGACTTTTACGTCAATACAGGCATTCCTAAACACCTTCAAGGTATAAATATACCTGAACTTGCCCTGGCAAACCACGGTTCCGGTACGGTCCAGTTCGACTGCCTACTTGCGGTTCGCCACAGCGAGTTCGGAAGGAGATCGAGTTCCTGCCTGATGCACTGACCAGACGCTGTCATCCTCCTCGCAGAGAATCCAGCTCCAGTGTTTCTGACTTCCCTTGCGGGGTGTTAGATATCGAGTCCCGGAAAGAGATTCCAACCTCACACATTCTAAGTTATGGAGCCGACTAGAACTTAGAGAAACTTTTGGCATCTCTTGGCGAAACTAAAACTATAGCTAGCTATACTTTAGAAAACAGCACCTACTTCTTACCTCGTACTACACTTAGGTTAGGTACACTGGGGTAGAACTATTTAGAAACATCAGATGAGTATTCACATTTTAGCCTGGGTTATTTATGTATGTATTTTATGAATATATGTCATAGCTAAAAATCATGCTATTGCAGTATTATTTTATCTTACTGCTAACCCTGTACGTATTGTACTTCGCATCTTGTCTTACAACTGTAGCAGTTCATATCTCTTGCATGAGAAATAAGACTGTTCAATAAGCCCCTTTTTATTGAAACGCCCGTCTCTCTATTTCTGTGCAACTCTGTAGAAACGAAGCATGCACGATTGACTGAGTGAAACTGTTATCTATTGTTTCCACGGTTCTGAGATTGTTCCGACTCTAAGGGAAACAAAGTTGTCATGTTTATGCAGTTGTCAGAAACTAATCCCTTCTTGTATATTCAAGAAGTTTCTAGTGACCTCTGAGTTAGCTGGCACACACAAGTAATTAAGTTTAATGTACTCGATAGAGACATACTGACCTCAGTCCTATGTCAAAACTATAGTGTATATTATTCCAATGCGCAGAGCCTATCAGGGATATAGGAACTACACTACATGGCGCCCAACGGTTTGGTAAGGCACTAATTTAATGGTAGATACTGAAGTAACTCAGTCGTGCTTTTCTCAGAGACCCCTACTCATAATACTCCATAAGACGTCTGGAGTGGGTAGGGATAATATCCGCCATAGCTGAGTAGGACAAAATCCTATGTATTAGCTGTTTGGTTTGTTCAACGTTGAAGGATACAGTGTTCCAAAATATTGTGCACCTTATCTTTGTTCCCTTGAAACTTGCTCTGAAACTTTAACTAAACAATGACCGAAAACGGCACAAACACCAATACTGGTGGAGCTGTACCCGACGCTGTCGCAGCAGTTTTTGATTATACAGGTTTTGATGAAACCGATGAAAATGCGAAAATCATCGCTCCAAATTTAAGGAGAGCAATTGCTGGAGCGAGGTGTTCCCTAAGAAACGTATACCTCCTCCATTTCATCATTTTGAACTAACATGAAAACTTGAATTAACATTAATAGTATTAATTGTTTGCTGTGTTTAATTAATCAACATTACTAATTAGAAAATACACGTGGGAAAGGCATTTGCATGGCTTGGTTGATACGTAAACTAATTTTGTACGCATACTAATGTCAGATATTTAGAATCGGCATGTTATATGTTGCTTTTGTGAAGTGATTTGTGAATCGTGCTTTAAATTGTGAGTATAAACTGCAATGCGTGTTGCTTTTGCTAGATAAATACACACACATAGAGGGGTTAGTGAGGGAATAACCTTTAAATAGTCATTTCTATGTATTAATTACGTTTTATGTTTCTTTGCTTAAGTTGACCTTTCTGGAGTGGCCACAAAATGGCTGCCATCCCTATTCTGACACCCCGACAAGACATAGAAGTCACTGAGTGAAGTGCGCCTGCGCTAAAAGATGAGCAACAATAACCTCGTCCTGACCCCAGGCAGACTGTATCCGTGAAGGACATTCTGGGAGGAGTGCCAAGCATCAAACAAAGGACTTACTTAAACTATGAACTATTATAATTGATGACAAAGGACACGACCCTGCATGGAAATCAACATGCCCTGAATGGACTAGAAACTGCTGCTGATTTACTCACAAATTGAGAAGCTGCATCTAATGCAACATTTAATGTATGAGAATCAGGAAGAATGTTCCTGGTTAACCAATTAAAGTTCTTCTGAAACATGTATTGAAACATTTGCTGATAAAAATGTATTATAAAAGTAGACTAGAGAGGGTAGGACATTGGCACACTCTATTCCTTGCACACCATCACTTTACTAGATTGCCCAACGTTATGCTGACGGAGAGGACGGTGACACTGCTGGACAGCTGCTTGCCAGAGACTCTGATGGACTGATCAAATGCCCTATTAACCTGCGAATTGATTCTTTGATTTATGGGCATAGAGACGAAAGATCTGAATTTGACATAGAGGACGCCATTTAGCCAGATTAGGTAAATATGCGAATCAAATATTGAACGCTCTATGATTTCCTTATGCTTTAATTAGATAAACCTATTATTACATTTAAAGAACTGTGTCAGGTTATTATTTGAAGTATTTCAATGTATATTGTTTAGAAGAATTAAGGGTTGCTATTCCCAGCAACTGGCTGATCCATGGCCAATAGTATGGGAGGAACTGTTAGGTTATCATGTATTGAGATCCTGGTGAGGTAGGGAGGTATAGGTAAACTTGTCAATACTCATCAGGTGATTGGTGCACTCTTCCTCTCATTTCCAGCGCAAAGAATAAAGTAAGAAACTCCCCTCTCTTAAGGACCATTGATACTGAAAGTAGAATGAATGATTGGTGTTATGGGCCCCACCAGTGAATGAGTGAATGAAATGTGGTTGTAGAAGAAGATTTGTGGTCTGGTCTGTAGCGAGGGGATTTGTGATATTCAGCGCTGGAGCAGTTTTCTTGGTAGCAGAATGATGGTTAGCTATTGTTTTGGGTTTAGCGACGATTGCTTGTAAATAGCTTATTGATTGGTATTGGTTTATGTACTAACACTCTATGTTGAGTCGCGTTGAGTTATATGTTGTTTGAACGGCTTCTGGGATGTAGGAAGTAGGAAGTTTAACAGTTCCGTAGTAGAGCAGAGGCAGATGCTGCTCTCGGGAAAGACGGGATTGTTGTTGCCCTGTAGGCACACAGGGGAAACGTGTGACAAGTGAAGTTGCACGGTGCATTGTCTGGGTTCGATTCGGTGACATCGTTGTGTGTTGCCATTAGAGACATTTTCTGTGTGAGAGAAGTGTGTATGATAGCGAAGGTTACCTGTGAAATTTTGGTCTTTAAGTACCAGGAAACCAATTGGCATACCGATAACGCTTATCACTGAAAAGGTAGCAGGTGTTCTCTGAGCTTGTTAGAAGGACAAAGTAGAGGGAAGCGCTGCTTTGTTAACGAATGTCATAATTCTGTAGTAGGACAGACTGTTCGCTGTTCTCGGGAAAGACAGGATTCTGTACGTATGTACTACATTTTCTTGTATGAACGAGTGTGAATGTAAAGGCACTTGGGTTGATTGTGAAACTCTAGGTTATTTCTAAAATGCCAGAGAAACAATTAGCTAATGCTTGCTAGAAGGGTGAAGTAGAGGGATGTGCTACTTTATCAACGAAAGTAACGATTCCGTAGTAGGGCAGAGGTAAGCGCTGCTCTCGGGACTGACGGAATTCTGGTAAGAAAGGTCTTTTGCTGTTCTTTGGTTAGCGAAGCAGACAATGGCGATGTTTTAGTTTTGTTACTAATCGAATCATAAAAGTTACAGTAAAAGTTCACGGAGCGGTCTTGTAAAGGAGGGGTAGACGAGAGCAGAGCAGAGCAAGCTGCCGCAGCGGCTGCTGACATCAGAACGACCGCGCTGGGATTGGACAGTAGGTTAGAGGCGTAGAACACTCTGGATTGGTGCGTTAGTGTAAAGCCGCGCTAGGAGTGGAAGAAATACAGTGTGACGTAAACGCCCCCTGATTGGTGCGTTAGTGTGAGTCGCGCTGAGACTGGAGGATTGGAATAGTGACGTAGACACTCCTGATTGGTGTGTTAGTGAAAGTCGCGCTGTGAGTGGACAAAATAGCGGTACCATTGTAAGAAGACTAAACGGTATACGGAAAACGAGAAGATGTTTTACCAACCACCGGAAAAGAAGAAATCGTGGTTTGGGAAAATTAAAAGGTGGTTTAAGAAAGATAAAGTAGTTGAGACTAGGGAAGGACAGTTACTTCCTCCACCGAAAACCCCCGCATCTGCAATGATTGCGAAATATGGGTACCATACTTGTATTTGGTTAGACAATTGGGTAAAATACACCAAGGACGATGGAGTCCTGGCGTTTCCAGAACATGGTTCCTTTAATTTGGCTGTCTTGAGAAACCTCCGAGACAAGATGATGAACTTAGAACCGAGACCTAGACCGACGCAGTTTGAGGCATTGACGGAATGGGAAGACGAAATGCATGAACGAGAGAAACAGAGAAGTGGTAGAGGTTACAGATATATGTTCGGTAGATCAAACGGACATGAGACACATGACGACAGGATGAAAAGGTGGCGGAATGCAAGTATGACTGATGGTATGTATCCCGTGAGAATGATAGGAGAGAATGAAGGGAGAAAATGTACTGAGAAAAGGCGGAATACGGATTCGAGTGGGTATGAAGTGAATGGATCAGAAGATGATGTTCTTGATGAAGTGTTTTACAAAAACCCACCACCGTATCGACCAGAACCAGAGGCATTGACACCAAGTGCCCCAATGAGAGAAACATTACGAATAATTAAAACAGAGACCATGTCACCAGAATTAGGGAAAAGTAACTCTGCAAGAGAGATAGAAAAACAGACAGGAAGTAGGGTAAATGATGAGAATTCAGTAGAACTAGCCAAAACTACCCTAGAATTAACTGAGAAAATAAGAGAATTGACCAAGAATCAAGAAGCTGTGACAGTTCCAGTAACGATAGGTCCAGTAATGCCCATATTTGAGAAACAAAAAGATACTGAACATTGCTTGACAGTGCCATACAGAAGCCAAAATACAATTGAGAAACTGAACGGAGTCAAATTGACAATCCGTGGGGACCGACAATGAATATTTTTGAACCGAATGTTTCAACTAATCCATTGTAAATCAGATTTATGCTGAAAAGAGCAGAATGACAATGGAAACATTATTAGAACCACAAAAGGCCCCAGAACAAAATAATGTAAATAATTCAGTGGGACCTTCCGTAGATGAGTTAAACGAATGGATCAGAGAGTTACAGAAAAAGGATCAAGAATCCCAGTCAATAGATGTGGCAAATTTACGAATGGTATTGGAAGAATTAATAGTAGGAACCATCCCTACTGAAAAATTGAAAAATTACCAGGATGAGGAATTGTTGTTTCTTTGTAAGAGTGCAACCTGGAGAGCGAAAAACCTGCATGAAAGATTAGAGGAAATTGCGAATGAAATGGGAATAGATTTTGATAAAGTAAAAGCACTGCAAAAATCCTATCGAGTTGATTTTACTGAGAAGGATATAGAGAACATGAATACCACAGGTAGGATAGGTCAAATTAAGGACATAATTGGTTTGTTGAGAAAATGGGGAGATGTTGACAGATGGAGAAGCAAGTGGTGTAAAAGACGTGATAATATCACAGAAAAGACATTTTCAGCATTTCCTGTTAGAGAGAAAGAAAAGGTGACGACAGAATACCCCATGAGAGAGATTCCAGGGGGAGGGTATGTTCATGTTCCATGGACAAGACAGGACATTTTGTCTTTCACAAATGATTTCCCTCGACTACGTGAAAAGCCTGTCGAGTGGTACCGGCAAGTAGACAGATTTGTAACATTGGCAAAGGTATTATGGATAGATTTGAATAGTCTATTTGATTTAATAGTACCAGCAGATTTGTGGACAGAGTGCAAGCTGATGATAAATTGGCCCACTCAAGAGTATTTTAGGGACCCTAAGACAGGAGCTCCAGACCCAGAGGTAATGAAGAAATATGAGCAGGTTATGGCATTTCTGAAAAATAAGGTACCCCTAAAGAGACTGATTGGGTAAAAATTTACAGAAATCAACAGGAAAGCAAGGAGTCAGTACATGCATATTATGAGAGACTAATTCAGGCTTTTAAACAGTTCAGTGGAGACGAGAACCTGAGTGATAAAGACTTGAGCCATTTGGTATACAGGTTTGTATATGGTTTACGCCCAGAAATTGGTGATATGATAAAGCAGCATACAGTTGATTGGCAAAATAAGAAAATAGATGAAGTTTTAAGACATGCAAAATATTTCAGTGATGAGATTGAGGCAAAACAACGAAAGCTGAAGGAAAAGGCAATGTGGGCACAGGTAAAGGTAGCCGAACGACAGGAAGCTCAATTGGTAGAACAAGCGAACAATCCAGGAGTGAGACCCCGATTTGGTACAGGGAAAGGGAAAGGTAATATAGAGGAAGCCAAAAAGAAATTCCCATGTCACAATTGCGGTGAGTTAGGGCATTGGAAATCCGAGTGTAAGAACCCTCCAAATACTAATATTGAAAATCGATCGTTGAATCCACAGGTGCGGAAAGAGGTGGGTGGTCAACTGCAGCAGGTGGTTACTTCCTCGAACCAGGTGCCAAAACCACCTTTTCCACAGAACAGAAACTCACAGAAGTATAGTAAGGAATCGGGATTCTACAAGGAAGAACAGGCAAATAAACCATCACGCGCTCGCACTGTTTCGCAGTATTGGCTGCAACATGATGAGAGTGATTCAGAAATGGATTATTGACGGTACCGAAAGGAGGAAGAAGAGTGCGCACTTGGCGCAACTCTAAAAGTGGACCAGAAAGGACCATTTGTAGATGGGAAGATTAATGATGTCTGCAATATGGCTGGTGAACAGACACCAGTGTACTGGGTGCACTGCGGTAGAAAGAAACAGTTGCAATAGTCTTGAACAACTAGGCAAAATTATCGTGAATTTAAACTTATTTAGACTACAATCTAATGAACAATCAACACTTAGTTTGTTGCAAAATCACTGTATTAAAGAAATGACAACATAGTAACTGTTCAATCTGCGAACAGTAAAGCAAATGAAGCAAAATAATACATTCAATGACAAACTGCACAGAGGCAGTGAATTTTATCGTCAGTTCTAGAGAAAATCAAAAACAAGCCCAATGCATTTCGGGATGATTCACATCCCTTCTTCAGGGGCAGCTGTAAAAATGAAAGAAAACATCATTGAAAACCATTGCTATGCAAATGCATAAGAATTTATGTAATACAACATTGACAAGATGCAGCGTATCAAGGCACAAGGAGTTCAAAACTGGCCTGGATCAGACAGTAGCAATTCAATAGGAAAATGAAATGTTAGGAGGTAAATGAAAAAAACGAGTCAATCTTCAGTGTAAGTGAAACTGAATAGAATGTGCGAAGTACCCAAAGATAACCGTCATGTTTGAAGCACATTTAGTAGGAGTCACCCGTGAAATGAAACTGAATAGAGAAAAACAAAGCTCGAATTCTTACTGATTTTCAAAAAGACGATGATACTCAATGCAGGGCAGGCAGAAAGCGCCGAAGGCCACAGGACGCTGTATAGAAAAAAATGATCTGAAAACCAGCTCATGGTGAAGTGAATGAATGAATCATGGCCAAGACCGAAAACAACTTACTGCTGTGCGGTGTGTTGAAATGCTGTGGTGCTATGGTGTGGCCGAGTCAATGGCCAAACTCCCGGGTGTGGAACTAATCAAGCTGGCTGTGAAATGGAAAGAAAAAACGGGATGTAACGAGAAACCGTACATGACGGAAGCTCGGAATTTATGCTGAAAAAGGGAGAACGAAAGCTTACCATTAAACCATGTTAGACACTGCAATGAGGCATCAAATCCTGGAATTCTCTAATGAGGCGAAGACTCAAACTGCCAACGGACTACGCTCACTGTAAACCTCCGAAGAAACGGTAGTCGGGAAACTGACTAACCGGATGTTTTAATGGGACGTGCTGCGCAGGCGCGTCCTGGCGGACGTAGTAAAGATCAAAAGAGGACTGACTGTTTGCAGGAAAACGCACATAAAGATGTGACGGCTGCCTGTATTGTGTGCAATAAAGTTGAAAAAAAGATGGGTGTCTGAAAAAACATCGATGCGCTTGTAATGGTGACTAAAAGAGCACTGTGATGTAAATAAAGAATCCGGTGACCTAACTAGTACTATTGTGCTCTACCTAACAGAAATGTATTGTGTACAGGGCGAATAACGAGTGTGAGGCATGAAAATGAGGAAAAGAAACACAGCTGAGGAACTGCACTATATTCTGTACTCCAGATGGAATAGCTTTTGAAACACCAGATGAGGATGTATTGTATAAAATGACCATAGCTAACAGAGAATGTGAAACTATTGGAACATATGCAATATTTAATCTGGATGAACTGCCCAGAGAATTGAAACTGTCTGTAAAAGCAGAGGTTTGGGATTTTACCGGAGAAGATGTAGGGCTAATGAGAAATGTGGACCCAGTAAAAATTACTGTCAAAGATGGAGTTAGTTATCCAAACATTCCTCAGTACAGATTGACACCTGAAATAATTGAAGGAGTAACTCCAATAATTGAGAAAAGGATCAAACAAGGAATTCTGAGAGAAATATTGAGCAGTCCATGTAATTCACCCATAATGGGCCTGAAAACGTCAAATGGGAAATTCAGAATAGTGCAAGACCTGAGAAAAGTAAACAAAATCGTTGTACCATGCTGTCCCATTGTGCCAAATCCATCAGTGACTTTGTATCAGATTCCCCATGATGCAGAATGGTACACAGTAATTGATTTGTGCCATGCATTCGTTTCTATTTCATTGCATCACGACAGTCAGCAAATTTTTGCATTTCGGTTTGGAAACCGTATTTTGGCATGGTGCCGAATCCCACAGGGGTATACAGACAGCCCCTCAATATTTAATCAATTGTTGAAAAAGTCATTGGAGAGTCTGCAAATGCCCGAGAATTCAGTACTAGTGCAGTACATCGACGACCTCCTTGTGGCGTCGAAAACTCGTGAAGCTTGTGAAGTAGACACTATAGCTTTACTAAATCATCTGGCAGATGGAGGATTAAAAGTGTCCCCAGCCAAACTGCAGTATTGTAAGAAAGAAGTACATTATTTGGGACATAACATTGAAAAAGGATTGAGGAAAATAACAATAGACAGAATCAGAATCATTAAAGGAATGAGAGCCCCCTTGACTCAAAGAGAAGTGAGAATGTTTCTGGGAATGGTAGGGTACTGCCGCCTGTGGATCAGCAACTTTTCACTGACTGCAAAACCTCTGGTGCGGCTAACAAGGAGTGATGTAAAATATCCCCTTGAATTGAACAAGGAAGAATTGGCAGCATTCAAACGATTGAAAGATGGGTTGTGTGAAGCCCCAGCATTGGGAATGCCTGATTATGAAAAAGAATTTGAGTTATATTGCAGGGAAAGAAATGGATGTGCACTTTCTGTGTTAATCCAGAAGCATGGAAGATTGAGGATACCAATTGCATATTACTCATCAATGCTTGACCCAGTAGCTGTAGGCTTACCTGGATGTCTGAAAGCAGTGGCTGCAACATGTCGAAGTTTGGAGCAGAGTGAAGGAATCGTGATGGGATATCCTTTGAAAGTGTTTGTACCTCATGATGTGGCGATTCTTTTAACAAGGAGTCGTACTCAGTATATGACACATAGTATGAGAAAGTCATATTAGGTGCAACGAATGTGAGCCTTGCAAGATGTGTGAATGTGAATCCAGCAACGTTGTTACCTGATGGTGAGAATGTGGAAGTGAGAGATGAAGCAGATCATGATTGTTTGGATGTGCTTGAGTATTGTACGAAACCACGACCAGATATAAAAGATGTACCTTTGGCAGAAAATGATTACGTAATGTTTGTTGATGGGTCATGTCTGAGAACAGAAGAAGGAGTGTTGAGTGCAGCATATGCAGTATGTACGGTTTCCACAGTAATGGAAGCATCCTATCTGAAAGGAGTGAAATCTGCCCAAGTAGCGGAGTTAGTGGCTCTGACTCGAGCATGCAAAATTGGGAAAGGTGTGAGAGTGACTGTGATAACTGACAGCCAGTATGGCTTCGGAGTTGTCCACGATTTTGGCCAGTTGTGGCTACAAAGAGGTTTCTTGACCTCAAGTGGAACTCCTATAAAGAATGCTGAAGTGGTGGGAAAGTTGATTGAGGCGATACAGCTGCCTAAACAATTGGCTGTGGTGAAATGTGCTGCTCATAACCAAGGGGAGGATTATGTTACTGTCGGCAATCGTTATGCCAATGACATGGCACAGTACTGTGCCAGAAATCATTATTCAGTCAATCGGACAAAGGAGAAAGAAATGACTTCCTATAACTTAATGTTTACTAACGTTGTAGGGACATGGGAAGAAGTGAGACAATTGCAGGAGGAAGCAGGAGATGAGGAAACAAGGCAGTGGGTAAAAGCAGGATGTGCACCAAGGGAAAAGGATCATGTGTGGGTCTATCGAGATGGAAGACCAGTCATGCCTGATAGCATGTTGTCTATCATGGCACGGATGTATCATGGCCAGGGACACATAGGGAGAGATGCTATGATCAGGTCATTTCAGCAGACCTGGTACAACCCAAAATTCAGAATCATATCAGAGAGTCTATGTCAGAGATGTTTAATTTGTCAGCAGTACAATCCTGGGAGAAAGACAGTGGTGAGCCTGGGAACTATAGGCCGAGAAGGAGGGCCTTTTACCAGAATGCACATAGATTTCATTGAGATGCCAACATGTAACAGATTGAGGTACGTTCTGGTCATAGTCTGCCTATTCTCCAGGTGGGTAGAAGCATACCCGACGAGGAGAAATGATGGATTGACAGTAGCAAAACTACTTTTGAGGGAATTCATCCCCAGGTTCGGGTTACCAGTGACCCTTGAATCAGACAGAGGAGGGCATTTCTATAATGAGATTGTGAAATTGGTCAGTGAAGCATTGAATGTACAACAGAAACTGCACTGTGCCTACCGACCAGAGGCTTCTGGTGTGGTTGAGCAAATGAATGGTACAATCAAGAACAGAATTGGGAAAATGTGTTTAGCCACAGGAATGAAATGGCCTGATGTCTTGCCTCTAGTTTTGATGACCATACGTGCAACCCCAGATAGAACTACAGGGCTAAGTCCTCATGAAATAATCATGGGACGTGCGATGAGGCATGCTTATATACCAGTCAACAAACTGATGAGGATTTCTGATGACATGGTGTTGGAGTACTGTAAAGGCCTGGCTGACGCAGTTCATTCTGTGTTTCATCAGGTTGGAGCGGATGCCACTACCCTTGAAAAGAAGCAAGCACATGATCTAAGCCCAGGAGATTGGGTGAGGATAAAGGTCCACAGAAGAAGAAACTGTTTGGTTCCCAGGTGGGGAAAACCAAGACAAGTCATTCTGACTACGACGACAGCTGTGAAGTGTGCTGGACTGAAAAACTGGATCCATGCCAGCCATACCTTTAGAATACCAAATCCGCTGGATTGCAAGGAGAAAGAGTACTATGACGAATCAGAGTCAAGTACTGAATCAGATCACGAAGAACCAAAAACACGTGAAGATCCTGAAAGGGGGGAAAACGAACCAAAGCAGATTCTGGTCCCCAGAAGTGTCTCTCTGAGAAGAAGATTGCAGATTTCTGACAGCTCAGATTCCAAAGATGAGCAGAGAAAGGAAGGTCCCAGCAAAGAACCTAAAAAGAAAGAAGGAAAAGATAAAGAAGAGGCAGTAAAAGAAAGTCAAAAAGAACAAATCCCAGATGAAAATTCAAGAGAAATTCCACCTGAACTAATAGATTTGAATGCAGAAGGGACAGTTACAGAGAGAGGGACAGATTGCGGAAGAACCCCGAGGAGGTGTAGGGAACTGCAATATCCAGATAGGTGAAGGGACAAGTAGTCAGCAGGAAGATTGCGTGCCGGAGATTCGACGAGGGAAAAAAGTAGGGAAACCAGAACAAGTGGTGGATAAAGAAACTGGTGAAAAGGAAAAGCAAGTTGGGACAGAATCAGAAGAGAGTGGGAATGAAATACCTGAAGGTCGAGTTCTGAGAAAGAGAGCTTGGAGAGAAGAAAAGAATGAAAAGAATGTCAAAGAAAGTAAATCGAGAAAAACAGTAAAACCAGAAGTTTGGCCAAACAAAATAAAAAGACTAAGATATCGACTGTCTCGAGTGAAATCACCCAGAGCTGAACAGGTGAATGAAGTCACAAGTCAGGAAAAATCAAAGAAAAAAGAAACAGTTGTAACAAAAGAATCCGGAAGAACAAGAAAACCTAACCAGAAGTATAAGTTGCCGGAATGGACGTATGTGGCCCTGCCTGAAGAATCTCAAGAGGCAGATAGTCAAGGAAATCCAGAGGAGGCTTTACTGAAAGTGGTTAAAGAAGAAGAAGAATCAGAAATCCTGAGAGTTCTCTTGTCCGACATTGGAGAAGAAGAAGCAGAGATTCAGGAAATTCTGTATCCTGATTGGGTGAAGGAGGCAAAGGACGATGAGAAGCCAAACTGAATAATCAAAGAAGCTGTTGATGTGGAGAACTATAATAAAAGAGAAAAAGTAGAAAACTAGTAGAACCAAGTAGAAGCTTAGAAGCTTTGGGGTAGAAACTAGTCACAAAGTAGGAGAGGCTAAGTCAAAAGACACGGTCTATTTTAGAAAAATGGCTAACACAGATGGTAGTAAAAGTAGATGTACATTCATGAAAAGATGATGTAAAACATGTTGCTGTTGTACAGGATTATTTTTTTATTTTTTTTTTTTTTTTTTTTGAAACCGTTTATTACAAATCTCAAGAATATACAAATATGGGCCCACAACCTTCCGGCCGGCCGCTAGGAATGGCAGAAACATATGGCATACGTTCATAGAACACTTGGCGTTACAAAGGAGCATAAGCAGGAGTCATCAACATCATGGGCCACAGCCATAATACGTCACAGTACGGTTTCATTTTATACAAACAACAAGAAAACAACACCCACAAGGCTACCCTACAGTCGAAAGTAGCAGCACGTGCTCCCCAATGGGGAACCCCAACTATCAGAGGAGTCCAAGGAGGGGAAGGGAAACAGAGCGAGGACTGGGGGAACCCTGTGCCCGGGGCTAGGGGAAGGGGTCAGCTAAGGGGACGGGGCCGGTGAGGCAGCAGGCAGCAATGGTGGCGCGCAAATACTCCCACGGTAGGCGTTCCAGGGGCCCCACACTTTCACCCATGTCCCAGGCTTACCCCTCGCCACATACACCACCTTTTCTCGAAACATGCACCAGTCCATGTGCTCTTTCCAGGCCGACACCGTCGGGGGGTTCTGGGATCCCCACAGTTGCGCAATGTCACGCTTAGCAATCATATATCCCAGAGTCACCCACCACGTTTGCGGAGCCGAGTAGTCAGTTGGTTCCCACACATTCAACAGGCATCTCCTCGCTTCCGGCAGCAGCGCAACACGCGTAACCACTCGCAGGACCTCGTGCACACCGCGCCAGAATCGCTCCACCTTCGGGCATTCCCATAAGATATGCAGAAAGGTCGCCACGGCACCACAATCACGCTTACACAATCCATCCACAGTATAGCCCATGCGCTGAAGCCTTGGCCCCGTCATGTAGACCCGGTGGAGTATCTTGAGCTGGACGAAGCGAAGGCGAGCCGGTATAGCCACCTCCTTCGGAGAGGCCACCGCGGAGATCCAGTCCTCATCGTCCAATTCCAGACCGTCGGCAACCCAAGCCTCGCGAAGGCCAATCAGCAAGCCCGATCGATCATTAATCAGTTTTTTATAAATAAGGGAGATCGTACTGTCTGGGACGTGGCCATCTAGCACTCTATCCTCCAGGGGGGAAGACTCCGGGATGGAGGCGACATCTGGGAAGACGGAGCCCAGTGCATGACGGATCTGCAGGTATCGAAAGTATTCACTGCCCTGCAACTGAAACTCCGTCTGCAGCATCTCGAATGTTTTAAATCCTCCCCTCGACCAGAGATCTCCCACTTTACTGATGCCTATCATGTCCCATTTCGCGAAGCCCTTCGAGGTCCAGAGAGAGCCCAATTTCTCAGACGCATACAGCGGTGACGCCCGGGTCAAACGGTCCTTCCACCCCATAGCTGCATTAGCCGCATGCCATACTCTGACCATGACACGCGTAGGTCCCGTCAAGCGAGCGTCGGGCGCGCCAGAGTAGAGCGCTCGATTGTAGTCGCCACCGGGCAGTAGCATCTTGTCCATCTCAAACGCCGGGTTCAAGGCGGGCCCATAGAGGCCATGGTTAATTGCAGCTAGCTGGGAGGCCCAGTAATACCGTTTAATGTCCGGGAGGGCAATCCCCCCGTCATACCATGGGAGCGTCAACTTCGCCAGGGCAATGCGCGGCCTCCCGTCCCAGAACAGGCGGCGCTGTAAACTCTCCACCTCACTGAAGTAGCGCGCCGGGACTGGGTCCATAGTGTTCTGGAGAGCGTATAAGAAACGTGGCAACGACATCATCTTAAACAACGCCGCCCGGCTGAGCGGCGAAAGCGGCAGACGCCGCCAGCGCACGACGTCCTCCTTCAAGCGCTGGAGAGGGGGAAGCAAGTTCCGCTAGTAGCGAGCCTCTGGGTCCAGAGTAATGTAGACACCCAGGTATCGAAACCCCTGAGAGGCAATCTGAATCGGACAACCCCGCGGAAGGACAGGAGCCTCCCCAGAGAGCACATACACGCATGATTTAGCCCAGTTGATGACAAGGCCTGAGTTCCGGCCGAATGAACGTAAAACATCAACCAGGACTATGAGTGACTTACGTGGGGAGGCTAGGTACAAAAGGATGTCGTCAGCGTATAGGGACACACGGTCCTCATATTCGGGGGTCCAACGGAGTCCACGGATGGAGGGGTGCCACCGCAGCCACTCCGCCAGGGGCTCCAAGGCCAGCGCAAACAGGAGCGGCGACAAGGGGCAGCCCTGTCGCGTGCCCCGGCCCAGCTCGAATGGGGCCGAAACTCTTCCATTCACCACCACCTGCGCCAATGGGCCCGAATACAACAATTTGACCCAACTGATGAAGCCCGGGCCGAATCCAAACTTCGCCAGCATCGCCCAAAT
Organism: Triturus cristatus; assembly: GCF_964204655.1. Lineage (NCBI taxonomy): Eukaryota > Metazoa > Chordata > Amphibia > Caudata > Salamandridae > Triturus > Triturus cristatus. The sequence continues at coordinate 1,225,226,840 of NC_140589.1, forward strand.
GTATGGCCACTCAAGCGTGTCAAACGCCATAGTGGCGTCTAAGGACGCCAAAACGGCCGGCTCCCGCACGAATGGGACACGTGCGAGCACCCCGTGCAAGCGCCGCAGATTAAGGGCTGTATTGCGATGGGGGATAAAGCCGGACTGGTCTTGGTGAACCAGGTCGCCCACCACGCCGACCAGCCGATTGGCCAGCACCTTGGCGAGAATTTTGGGCTCCGCATTCAAAAGCGAGATAGGCCGATAGGATGTGACCCGGTCCCCTCCTTGTGGATCACCACGATAGTAGCCAGACGCTGGTCCGGCGGGAGGGAGCCCAGCGAGTGGGCCGCCAGGAACATCGCGCGGAGGTGGGGCGCCAGTACATCTGGTCGCAACTTATATAACTCGATAGGGATGCCATTTGGGCCCATGGCCTTGCCAGAGGCAACCGAACGTATGGCGAGGGCAATTTCGTCGGATGTAGGAGCGGCATCCAGCGACACCCTGTCCTCCTCCGAGAGGGAGGGCAGCGCGATATCCCTAAGCAGGGAATGGGAGTCCTCCTCCGAGCAAGGAGAGACCGGAGAGTACACCTCGCGGAAATAATCCGCGAAACAGGAAACAATTTCTTCTGGCTCGGTGACACTCACACCATCCGTCCTCTCAATCAGCGGGACCACACGATTCACTCTCTCCTTTTTATCCAACCACGCTATCAGTTTGCCCGCCTTATCACCCACATCATACAGTCGCCCCTGCTGCTCCCTACTGAGGCCCCTGGCCGCCTCCGTAACGAGGGCCCTGTAGGCCGCCTGCTTAAGTTGTAGGACATGCAGTGCAGCATCCGTCACTCCGCCCTCTAAATCACCCTCCAATTCAGCAATTTCGGCCTCCACCCGGGTAACCTCCTCCCGCTCGCGCCTCCGGGCATGGGAAATGAGGGACAGGGCCTCTCCTCTGAGAACTGTCTTGAAGGCTTCCCACAAGGAGGTAGCCGAAGGGACGGACCCCACATTCTCCTCAAAGTATCGCTGCAGGGATTTAATCACAGCAGCGCGAATGGTGGGGTCGCGCAGGTACCAGGCATTGATGGGAACTACCCTGCCCTCACCCCTCGGAAGGACATCAAAATGGAACAGGAGCGGGGAATGATCTGAGATACCCCGCGCCAGATGGCGCACCTCCCCCACACTCCCAGCATAGGCCGCCGGGACAAGGACATGATCAAGCCGTGAGAGGCTACCATGTGCCCCCGAGTGGAAAGTGTACTGCTGCTGCGTGGGATGTTTTAAGCGCCAGCAGTCCACCAATCCCAGTGTATCCAAGAGGCCAGATAGCCACGCCTGGGCCCGGGGGAGGTCCCTAGGGGGGTGACGATCCAGAGTCCCAGAAACCACCGCATTGAAGTCCCCCCCAACCACTAGGAGTCCCCCCGGAAGGCCCAGGAGGAGGCGCCCCAAGTCTGCAAAAGTGGTCGCCTGTAACCCCGGTGGGACGTATACCGATACAAAAACCACTACTTTGCCTTCCATTCTCCCCACTAAAACAGCATAGCGTCCCCTATCATCATGGCGCACCTCATCAATTTCCAACGGGAGCGAGTTCTTCACCATAATGCCCACACCCCGTGAGCCCGATGTGAAGCCCGAGTGGGCCACCAAACGATAGCCACGCCGATTCATGGCACAAAAAGAGTTTCCAATAAGGTGTGTCTCCTGCAGGAAGACTACATCGGGTGAGATTCGTTTCAAATACTGCAGGACCACACCTCGTTTGATCCTATCCCCCAGTCCATTAACGTTCCAAGACAACAAAGTCAACTCCCTACCCCCCATCACACACAGGAGCCATCAATCGTCCCCCGGAGAGCACCTTAAAAACAATACAGAAAAGGGTTTGCCTTGTGGTAAAAACGAACAACAACACCCCACCCCAACTCCCCCCCCCCAACAGAACTCCCCCCTCCCTGCACCCCTGCATGAGCCCAAACAGCCCCCCCAAAGTGCAGTGTGCCTGTCGCCCCATAGATGGTGAAACTAACTAAACCCCCAGAGGAGGAGGGAGAACCCCCAAGAGACCCCACACGACCTCCACAGGAGGAGACTTACTCGAACAGGCGAACAGTCAAAAGTGACATCAATTTTGTCCAGAGCGAGGCATAATATTAGTCCCTCAGTCCTGATCCGGCGGGCCCTCTCCCCCCACCGCTCCCCCCCCACCCCCCCGATCCCGATCCCCAGGCAAGGTATCTAACCAGTCTCCGGCTGCTTCGGGACGATCAAAGAAGTGCGCACGGCCATCCAACTCCACCCGCAGCTTAGCCGGGAAAAGCATAGCGTACTTGAGATTTAGGTCCCGTAGACGACGTTTGACTCCGAGAAAGCTTAGTCTCTGCTTTTGGACCGCTGGGGTGAAGTCAGGATAAAAATTTATGTCCATATTGTCGAGTCTGACCGGCCCCTGTAGTCTGGAGGATTGCAGGATAGCATCCCTGTCCCGAAAGTTGAAAATCCGGGCGATGAGAGGCCTCGGGGGGGCTCCGGCCTTGGGCCTTCCCCCGGGAACCCTGTGGGCCCGCTCCACCGCGAAGAATTTACTCAGTCCCCGGGGCTGGAGGTGGGTGAGAATCAAGTCCTCCACGAATAGATCCGCCGCCGCCTCCTCCCGTCCCTCAGGCACCCCGAGAATACGGACATTGTTCCTCCGGGCCCGACCCTCAGAATCCTCCAGGCGACGATCCATCAGCGCGCTCGCCTGGCCAAGCCGGCGCACCTCCTTTTGGAGGGCTGCCACATCCGTCGTGAGGCCCGATGTGGTGTGGGCCAACGAATCGACCCGGTCATTAGTCTTGGATAAATCGGCCCTTACCAGGCCAACATCCACAAGGACCGAGTCAATTTTCTGCGCCAGTGTATCAAAACGCTGGTCCACCGAGGCCTTCATCTCAGCGATGGCGCCCATCACGTCTCGCAGGGTCAGGTCCGCGGGCAGAGCAGGAGCATCAGTCAGGCCCTCAGGGGACCTACGCGGCACCTCGGGAGATCCCTTCTGGAGGGTATAGCGGTCCATGCTGTTAGACTGGTGGACTGCGCCACGTCGGGTCGATTTCACCTTTGCCCGATCTCCATCTTGCTTTGTGGACATGGTTCCAGTCCCACGGCCGTGCCAGGCACGTCGTAAAGGGCGGGCAAGCCGGTTCACGGGATCCGGGGGGGGGTCACCACTGGGCCACGGGGCAAGTCACAGCCGGCGGGCCGGCAGGGCACCCCAACGGGGCCACACTACCTCACAGTGCCCCGCGACCCAACCTCGCCGAGACAGCAAGGAGGGTGCAAAAGCGAAAGTGAAAGTGCGGGGTACGCGAGCCGCCGCGCCCAGCCCGCCGCTGTTGTTGACTTTGCCTCCGGATCACCCCACAACTCCAATCCGGGGTCCGGCGTGGAGAAGGCCGGAAATCTCAATCGGTGCTACCGCCAGAGTCCGAGGTCCAATTTGGAAGCGGAAAGCGGGTGCCACCTCAGCTCGGGCTCACCAACACAGTCCCCTCGTCTAGGACAGGATATTGTCAGGATATATGTAGGAGGTCGCGGAGGTCCTCGGGAGCCTCGCACCTACGCGGCCATCTTTTGTACAGGATTATTAATGCTTTTATGGAGCATCCTTGCTCTTGTAATATCATTTAAAGTCACAATAGATACAATAGAAGGAAATGGTCAAAACAAAACTAACATAGGTAAAATTTCAAAGGTAGTACCGACTGTAGAAACAAACATTCATTTGCATAAAGATGAGTCTATTAACGATTTCTCTAATAATGTATTTTCAAAATTATTGTATGAATATGTAAAGACTATGGATGTAAGGGACTGCTACGTCTGCATGCAGTTACCTGCTTCTGTGGCAGAGGGAGTGACTTATCATCACCTTCCAGCTACTTATGGAATAACATGTAGTGTAATAGCTAGTTTGTTTTATGAGATTGGGAAATTAGAGTATTATTTTTCAGATGTAGATAACATTTTTGCATTAGTGCCTGCTAATAATAAGTTGAATAAGGTAAGACCTGCAAAGGTATTAGGTGAATTTTTCCTAGAGACTAGTGAACTAAAATTAGAAGCTTTGTTTAAATATAATTTGACATGCAGTTTGCAGAAAGAAGAAAAGACATTTTTGAATATGGTTGAGGAAAGAAGGCATAAGATGCACAAAAAGGCATCAGAAGGAAAAGTTGAGAAAACAGCTTGGGATATAGAAATGGAGAAACACCTGACAAAAGGAGAGTCAACACCAACAATAGTTTTAGACAGGCCTCAGAAAGGAAAACTTTGTATAAGAAGGAATCAAACTGCATATGATAACCTGTTTGTAGGTAATAGTGAGTGCCATGATACATACCGAATCATGGGTGGATGGGGATTCAAAGGTGGAAGAGATCCAGTATTTCCTGGAATATATTTTATCTGTGGGAACAGGGCATATTATCATTTGCCAGACCATTGGTATGGCACATGTTATGTAGGCCTGGTATTTCCCAAACATTTTCACATGGACAGAGAAGAAGGTGTAAATAGTTTAAATAGTCATTTAGCGTGAAGAAAGAGAGAATCTTGGGCAGAAATTGTGGGTGACATCTTTTGTGCATTGATACCGGCAGTGGGAATAACTCTGAATGCAAATAAAATTAGAAGATTATCTACAGTAGTGGATCGCTTGTCAACAAGCACTGCTCATGGATTCTTATTAGTTAATACTGAAATGGTTGCCATGCGTGCTATGGTGATGCAAAATCGACTTGCCCTTGACATTCTTTTGGCAAAAGAGGGTGGAGTCTGTGGAATGCTGAAAGTTCAACATAGTTGCACTTATATTCCAGATGACAGTAAAGATTTAAAAGTTTACATTAAAAATATTACTGAATTGCACGATGAACTTGTACCACTGGAGCTTGAAGATGTATGGACAAGAATGGCAAAGAAAATAGCTGCTATTAAAAATTTCTCAGTTAAAATAGGTAGTTCTGTTATAGGTACAATTCTGTTTCCATTAACATGTGTGATAGTTGCAGTATTAGTGATAAGATTAGGGTGTATGTGTTGCAGGAAAAAGAAAACAAATAATAAAATAAAAAGAGATAAACTTAAGAGAAAAGGAAAAGATCCAGAAAAGGATTTTGAAGAGATAGCCTTAGATGAGTGGAAAGACAAAATGTATAAGAAGGTAAAAAGAGATGAATATGAAGAAACTGAATTTTGAGTTATGAGTAAGAAGTCATTTCAAGTTTTCCGTAAAAGGGTACTAAATTTGGGTGTTTTGTGGTGATAAAATCACCAAAGGGGGGATTGCTGGAGCGAGGTTTTCCCTAAGAAACATATACCTCCTCCATTTCATCATTTTGAACTAACATGAATACTTGAATTAACATTAATAGTATTAATTGTTTACTGTGTTTAATTAAACAACATTACTAATTAGAAAATACACGTGGGAAAGGCATTTGCATGGCTTGATTGATACGTAAACTAATTTTGTACGCATACTAATGTCAGATATTTAGAATCGGCATGTTATATGTTGCTTTTGTGATGTGATTTGTGAATATTGCTTTAAATTGTGAGTATAAACTGCAATGCGTGTTGCTTTTGCTAGATAAATACACACACATAGAGGGGTTAGTGAGGGAATAACCTTTAAATAGTAATTTTTATGTATTAATTACGTTTTATGTTTCTTTGCTTAAGTTGACCTTTCTGGAGTGGCCACAAAATGGCTGCCATCCCTATTCTGACGCCCCGACAAGACATAGAAGTCACTGAGTGAAGTGCGCCTGCGCTAAAAGATGAGCAAAAATAACCTCGTCCTGACCCCAGGCAGACTGTATCCGTGAAGGACATCCTGGGAGGAGTGCCAAGCATCAAACAAAGGACTTACTTAAACTATGAACTATTATAATTGATGACAAAGGACACGACCCTGCATGGGAATCAACATGCCCTGAATGGACTAGAAACTGTTGCTGATTTACTCACAAATTGAGAAGCTGCATCTAATGCAACATTTAATGTATGAGAATCAGGAAGAATGATCCTGGTTAACCAATTAAATTTGTTCTGAAACATGTATTGAAACATTTGCTGATAAAAATGTATTATAAAAGTAGACTAGAGAGGGTAGGACATTGGCACACTCTATTCCTTGCACACCATCACTTTACTAGATTGCCCAACGTTATGCTGACGGAGAGGACGGTGACACTGCTGGACAGCTGCTTGCCAGAGACTCTGAAGGACTGATCAAATGCCCTATTAACCTGCGAACTGATTCTTTGATTTATGGGCATAGAGACGAAAGATCTGAATTTGACATAGAGGACGCCATTAAGCCAGATTAGGTAAATATGCGAATCAAATATTGAATGCTCTATGATTTCCTTATGCTTTAATTAGATAAACCTATTATTACATTTAAAGAACTGTGTCGGGTTATTATTTGAAGTATTTCAATGTATACTGTTTAGAAGAATTAAGGGTTGCTATTCCCAGCAACTGGCTGATCCATGGCCAATAGTATGGGAGGAACTGTTAGGTTAGCATGTATTGAGATCCTGGTGAGGTAGGGAGGTATAGGCAAACTTGTCAATACTCATCAGGTGATTGGTGCACTCTTCCTCTCATTTCCAGTGCAAAGAATAAAGTAAGAAACTCACCTCTCTAAAGGACCATTGTTACTGAAAGTAGAATGAATGATTAGTGTTATGGGCCCCACCAGTGAATGAGTGAATGAAATGTGGTTGTAGAAGAAGATTTGTGGTCTGGTCTGTAGCGAGGGGATTTGTGATATTCAGCGCTGGAGCAGTTTTCTTGGTAGCAGAATGATGGTTAGCTATTGTTTTGGGTTTAGCGACGATTGCTTGTAAATAGCTTATTGATTGGTATTGGTTTATGTACTAACACTCTATGTTGAGTCGCGTTGAGTTACATGTTGTTTGAACGGCTTCTGGGATGTAGGAAGTCGGAAGTTTAACAGTTCCGTAGTAGAGCAGAGGCAGATGCTGCTCTCGGGAAAGATGGGATTGTTGTAGCCCTGTAGGCACATAGGGGAAACGTGTGACAAGTGAAGTTGCACGGTGCATTGTCTGGGTTTGATTCGGTGACATCGTTGTGTGTTGCCATTAGAGACATTTTCTGTGTGAGAGAAGTGTGTATGATAGCGAAGGTTACCTGTGAAATTTTGGTCTTTAAGTACCAGGAAACCAATTGGCACACCGATAACGCTTATCACTGAAAAGGTAGCAGGTGTTCTCTGAGCTTGTTAGAAGGACAAAGTAGAGGGAAGCGCTGCTTTGTTAACGAATGTCATAATTCTGTAGTAGGACAGACTGTTCGCTGTTCTCGGGAAAGACAGGATTCTGTATGTATGTACTACATTTTCTTGTATGAAAGAGTGTGAATGTAAAGGCATTTTGGTTGATTACGAAACTCTAGGTTATTTCTAAAATGCCAGAGAAACAATTAGCTAATGCTTGCTAGAAGGGTGAAGTAGAGGGATGTGCTACTTTATCAATGGAAGTAACGATTCCGTAGTAGGGCAGAGGTAAGCGCTGCTCTTGTGACAGACGGAATTCTTGTAAGAAAGGTCTTTTGCTGCTCTTTGGTTAGCGAAGCAGACAATGGAGATGTTTTAGTGTTGTTACTAATCGAATCATAAAAGTTACAGTAAAAGTTCACGGAGCGGTCTTGTAATGGAGGGGTAGACGAGAGCAGAGCAGAGCAAGCTGCCGCAGCGGCTGCTGACGTCAGAACGACCGCACTGGGATTGGACAGTAGGTTAGAGGCGTAGAACGCTCCGGATTGGTGCGTTAGTGTAAAGCCGTGCTAGGAGTGGAAGAAATACAGTGTGACGTAAACGCCCCCTGATTGGTGCGTTAGTGTGAGTCGCGCTGAGACTGGAGGATTGGAATAGTGACGTAGACACTCCTGATTGGTGTGTTAGTGAAAGTCGCGCTGTGAGTGGACAATAGCGGTACCATTGTAAGAAGACTAAACGGTATACGGAAAACGAGAAGATGTTTTACCAACCACCGGAAAAGAAGAAATCGTGGTTTGGGAAAATTAAAAGGTGGTTTAAGAAAGATAAAGTAGTTGAGACTAGGGAAGGACAGTTACTTCCTCCACCGAAAACCCCCGCATCTGCAATGATTGCGAAATATGGGTACCATACTTGTATTTGGTTAGACAATTGGGTAAAATACACCAAGGACAATGGAGTCCTGGCGTTTCCAGAACATGGTTACTTTAATTTGGCTGTCTTGAGAAACCTCCGAGACAAGATGATGAACTTAGAACCGAGACCTAGACCGACGCAGTTTGAGGCATGACGGAATGGGAAGACGAAATGCATGAACGAGAGAAACAGAGAAGTGGTAGAGGTTACAGATATATGTTCAGTAGATCATACGGACATGAGACACATGACGACAGGATGAAAAGGTGGCGGAATGCAAGTATGACTGATGGTATGTATCCCGTGAGAATGATAGGAGAGAATGAAGGGAGAAAATGTACTGAGAAAAGGCGGAATACGGATTCGAGTGGGTATGAAGTGAATGAATCAGAAGATGATGTTCTTGATGAAGTGTTTTACAAAAACTCACCACCGTATCGACCAGAAGCAGAGGCATTGACACCAAGTGCCCCAATGAGAGAAACATTACGAATAAGAGAAGCTGCATCTAATGCAACACTTAATGTATGAGAATCAGGAAGAATGATCCTGGTTAACCAATTAAATTTGTTCTGAAACATGTATTGAAACAGTTGCTGATAAAAAATTATTATAAAAGTAGACTAGAGAGGGTAGAACATTGGCACACTCTATTCCTTGCACACCATCACTTTACTAGATTGCCCGACGTTATGCTGACGGAGAGGACGGTGACACTGCTGGACAGCTGCTTGCCAGAGACTCTGATGGACTGATCAAATGCCCTATTAACCTGCGAACTGATTCTTTGATATATGGGCATAGAGACGAAAGATCTGAATTTGACATAGAGGACGCCATTTAGCCAGATTAGGTAAATATGCAAATCAAATATTGAACGCTCTATGATTTCCTTATGCTTTAATTAGATAAACCTATTATTACATTTAAAGAACTGTGTCGGGTTATTATTTGAAGTAGTTCAATGTATATTGTTTAGAAGAATTAAGGGTTGCTATTCCCAGCAACTGGCTGATCCATGGCCAATAGTATGGGAGGAACTGTTAGGTTATCATGTATTGAGATCCTGGTGAGGTAGGGAGGTATAGGCAAACTTGTCAATACTCATCAGGTGATTGGTGCACTCTTCCTCTCATTTCCAGCGCAAAGAATAAAGTAAGAAACTCCCCTCTCTTAAGGACCATTGATACTGAAAGTAGAATGAATGATTGGTGTTATGGGCCCCACCAGTGAATGAGTGAATGAAATGTGGTTGTAGAAGAAGATTTGTGGTCTGGTCTGTAGCGAGGGGATTTGTGATATTCAGCGCTGGAGCACCATCACTCTAAAACTTATAAAACATGGCCTAACACCAAGAGGTGGTAGAGCAGTTTTTGTGATGGACGCACATGAATCTCACAGACAGAGGTATTCTATTCATGGATAGTATTCCCAGAATCAAATCCAATAACTAAAACGTTTCACTTCTAAAAAGAAGATGAACCACCTTAGAAATATATTCCTTTTGAGGATATTGAAATTTCACTCACATACCAGGAGCATGATCTCTGGTTTAAAGGCGCCCTAAAACATTACAATCACATTACCAGGCTCGGTCCACTAGGTAGACCAGGAGCAACCTGGCCGATTTTAGCCGGCTACAAAACCTCATCCTGACATTGAAGCAATGTCAGATGTAGAATTACTTAATCAGATACAAAATTTAATAGAATTACATAGTTAAACCACAACTGTCTGAAAGTCCTGAAAAGGCCTTTACTAAAAACAAAAAGAAGTGGGAAAATAATAAACAACATTCAAAAGAAAAAGATTCTCAATCCCGAGGTAGGTCTCCTCAAAAGGAGCCCTCTGAAAGGAGGTATAACCTCAGGAATAGGGATAATTTGAGAAAACCTGACAGGTATCAAGATACTGATACACGTTCCTCTCGTACCTTTCAGTTATCATCACAGACATCCGAAAGAATGGGACGGTCAGAGAACAAAGAAGAACGCGTGGAGTCCAAAGACGATCAACACGTTCAGAAAAACAAACCAAAACCTCAATTCTCCAAAAAGAAAGTAGCAGGTCTGAAGATCAGACATGCCGAGGATTCTGAGAACACAATTAAAGAATGCAGAATGGGCTCAGACAATGTTGGACAGCGCAGCAGAAGTTACAGTAGCTCGCCAGAACCTGAAGGGGCTTCTGGAGACAGTGGACTTGAATGAGGACATTCAAGTTGAAACTGCAGATACCAGGGTTAGTACTCTGCATAGGTTATATGAAATAACACTCCGGATGGGGGGAGACATACCAAGAAAAGTGAAAGCACTGTTTGCATCACAACAGATCAGATCCAGAATGGAAAAAATGGTTGCTCTGGCCCACAGACACAAACAACTGTCAAGATCGATTCCTGAACAAAACACAGGGTTTCACTATCAATAGGCCAGACCCACGCTATGTTCAAAGACAGCATCCAGGGGTGGTATCAACATACAGTGTAGGGAAACTCTGCCTTGATTGGCTACAGAAAGCTACACTGAAGGATGTAAAACAACACTTAACTTTACTTCAAGAAGGCGCAGCCCTTAGGGAATTCTTGCTAGGACCAAGAAAAACGCGTCAAAAACGTTTCATATATGCCGGTATCTACGCTGCTTATAATGAAGCATGGAAGGTTACCCAAGCAGAGACTGCAGAATGAATTCGAGAAATTGATCGTATTAATTTAGAGAAAACTCCCTGTAGTAGACAATGGGTCAACGACTCTGTCGTCCAGAATATATTCATTGGACAGCATTGTGTCTTCTGTCATAGACATCATGGAATAAGACTTGGTCATGTTGCAACATGGTCAGTCTCAGCTACATTCTATCATGCTATTGGGCTGGATGCTACAAAACTTGCGTGCAGGCTATGTGCATTGGTGTTTAATCAACACTACGTCACTGTTTTCAGAATTTAATCTAACTGATAAACAGATCAGACTGGCACAAAGGGGAGCAGACTACACTGTGCTGAGCATTGAAAAACTGGAAAAATTACCATTCACGGAGGCAGAAAAAACAGCTACTGAATGGATCATACATGGTAAAATTACTCTGCCTGTTACAACTTTCCATTTTCAGTATTGCCTAAAACATATACCAGTAAGCAAATATGAAAGGTTGGGTAAAGGATACATCAAGACATCCTGGGATTTACCTTACACACATAGATGTTGGAGTGGGGAACGTGAAGTGTTTCTTAGCGGTGAAACTGTGAACACGCACCAAGCGGTTCTCTCATTTGTCAGGGTATTAACTTGCACGGGGCCTGTGATGGTTACACTACAAACTTATCCTGTCACCTGCACGGTTCACCGGCTGCAGTGATTAATCCAATTTTTGGCCAACTTTCTAATGGGAGTTACATTACGTTGAATGATCACAGCTGCTGTGGCATGTTGCCAGGTATTCCAAATCTAGTTACGGTTACATCCAGGGTCACTTGCTGTATGCAAGTCTTGTTTCCACAAATAGACACAGTCAGGAAGTCACCTTTATGGCCTTCACTGAACATCTCTTCTATACGAATTGATACTCTAAGCAGAATGAAAGCCATTCTTTAACAGAAAACAGTGCCACTGACCTCGGCCAAAGAAACCTATGATATACAAGTCGCAAGGACTTCTGCCGAGATACATACCCTTTTGTATACAAACTGCCCTGTACATTTCTCAGAAATGTTAGGTCGTGTCTTAAACATGTCAGATACGAGCGGTATTATACATGCATTTAAGAACCTATGTGCAGGACTGTTAGCACCTTTTCAAGAAGTCCTCGGCATATTTCCGAACTTCGTGCACTCTGTATTTGGCGGACTGCCGCTCTTTTTAGCACTCGTTGCAGGGATCCTATTTTTGCTCCTACTGCTACGATATAGCAAGCCAAATCACCAGCGACACCCAATTCACCATAGAGAGAGCTCTATTGGATATGAAGTGTCGTGAGCGCATCGTCCAAATCTTGGGTTTACCTCGTCTACGAGAATTAAACACCACATGGGTTCTATCATTCAGACCAATCTGGCAAGATTGCATCTTACCTGTTCTATTCTATGCTGCCTGCTCTGCGGTGAAGAATGCATGCTAGACATCTGTCTAACACTCCCATCAGTCATGCCTACGGATATCGATACTCTACTGGACCCGGTAATGGCCCATGCTCTGTGTTGTCCCCAGCGGCTACCAATCCTGCTGACGGCATTCATTGAGATCTCACAGACGCAAATTGCTACTGCTGAGGTACAAAAAGAAACATCAGGCACGCAGGTATCATCCGATTCGAACATTGATGATGCAACCAATGCTGAAGGCGATAGTTCACATCTATGTGCATTTAATCTTTTAAATGAGGTATTCCAACTTTCAACTACTACGGTAGATGACTTTTTGTCTGCAGGATTAGAAGATTTCATGTTTTCTCCAGACCCACACACTGACTTTTGATTCAGGCACACAGTGTTCCGATGAGACTCTGAATTTGGCCTTCATTCTTTTCAGACAAGGGACTAACTTTGGAACTTTTTTCCTATGATTAATTTTTTTTTCCAAATTTGTATTTTTTTTAATGTTTTGGCACAGTAATCTGCTTATATTCGAACTATTCATAGAGAACAGAATTCTTTGAAAATCTTCCAGGGACATTATGCCACCTTGTCACATCAACAATTGATTTGTGTTAACCTCATATGAAATGGTTTCGGCCCCTTTTTCTTCTGTATTAACGAGCCATTTCATCATGTGTATATATTTCTGGTTCATTCTTTTTAGCATTTCCAATGCACACATAAGCTTAGAATGAAATAATGCTTTTAATATGTACAGCACCTTATGCATAGCAATGGCTTTGTAATGCATTTTTAGGACATATGTTATTAGATATGTTTTAGCGATGCAATACTCTCTTTTAGATATGTTTAGTATGTTTGGGATTTAGTAATGTCGTTCATAGGAAACTGGAGTGGGTGCTGTGTATAGATTTAGATTCCGTATATAGGTTTCCCAATTTATGCCCTTATATAGGTACAATTCATATTGCCCTTATTTAGGCATAGAAAATCCAGCCCTTATTTAGGCATTGTCCATGCTAACCAAATACAGGCATGGTCTCCTACATCTTTCAATCCACGTCACAACGAGTTCTTGGAAAACCAGACGCTTAAGCCTTTAGGAATTTCCCATGCTTGGATATTGATTTCTCCAAGAACTCATTTATTATGCATCAACATCTATTCCTTAGGGTTTCATTCATGATGTTCCGATGCCCGACTTTTACGTCAATACAGGCATTCTCAAACACCTTCAAGGTATAAATATACCTGCACTTGCCCTGGCAAACCACGGTTCCGGTACGGTCCAGTTCGACTGCCTACTTGCGGTTCGCCACGGCGAGTTCGAAAGTAGATCGAGTTCCCGCCTGATGCACTGACCAGACGCTGTCATCCTCCTCGCAGAGAATTCAGCTCCAGTGTTTCTGACTCCCCTTACGGGGTGTTAGATATCGAGTCCCGGAAAGAGATTTCAACCTCACACATTCTAAGGTATGGAGCCGACTAGAACTTAGAGAAACTTTTGGCAACTCTTGGCAAAACTAAAACTATAGCTAGCTATACTTTAGAAAACAGCACCTACTTCTTACCTCGTACTACACTTAGGTTAGGTACACTAGGGTAGAACTATTTAGAAGCATCAGATGAGAATTCACATTTTAGCCTGTGTTATTTATGTATGTATTTTATGAATATATGTCATAGCTACAAGCCATGCTATTGCAGTATTATTTTATCTTACTGCTAACCCTGTACGTATTGTACTTCGTATCCTGTCTTACGATTGTAGCAGTTCGTATCTCTTGCATGAGAAATAAGACTGTTCAATAAACCCCTTTTTATTGAAATGCCCGTCTCTCCATTTCTGTGCAACTCTGTAGAAACGAAGCATGCACGACTGACTGAGTGAAACTGTTATCTATTGTTTCCATGGTTCTGAGATTGTTCCGACTCTAAGGGAAACAAAGTTGTCATGTTTATGCGGTTGTCAGAAACGAATCCCTTTTTGTATATTCGAGAAGTTTCTAGTGACCTCTGAGTTAGCTGGCACACATAAGTAATTAAGTTTAATGTACTCGATAGAGACATACTGACCTCAGTCCTATGTCAAAACTATAGTGTATATTATTCCAATGCGCAGAGCCTACCTATCAGGGATATAGGAACTACACTACAATGGATGGCTTCAACTACCACAATTAGAATGCTGTAAGAAATTAAACTTTGAAAATCATGTCCAAAAACGTGCACCAAAATATTTAATAGCTCTAGTTAGAAGCCCTACAAAGCCCCAACATAAGGGTCACATTATCTGGGGGCATTTATCTTCATTGCCATGAAGATAAAAGTACCTTGACTATGTCTCTCTGAAAATAGAAACACTAATTTGATCTTTTCCAAGATTTATTACAGACATGGCCAAGATGGCCGATTAAGTTAACCACATGCTGCTTGCCTCTGGATGACCTGTGGGTCAACAATGAAAAAGAAAATAAGCATCACCCATTTATTGACAAATCCAGTTTAGTATACAAAGCTTGCACACCAACACCACTATTGAAAAAAATACAGCTAATCACTAAAGTATTTATATCCTAAAACACAGAAAATATGTCTTCACATATCACCACATATATGTTGCTGGCTCAAAATAATAATTGTGCACTATAGGCCACAGCTGTTTGCCACAGATGTGGCAACATTGAGGTGTCTCATGTATTTTTTCTGCCCTAAATTACGCCCTCATTGGGAAATTGTAGAACAAGGGCCCGATTCACAAAGATACTTATGTGTAGTAAATTTGCCAGTGCAGAGTCTCCGCACTCTGCAGGAATCTCTGCATTCGGGTGGAATCTCCGCACTGAAAACTGCAGTGTCGAGATGCCATCCTGAGTGCGGAGAAATGTAAGTACCTTTGTGAATCAGGCCCCAAGGGTTTAAACCAGGACTACAAAAACAAATCAACCTCAGTGAGGAACTAACCAGTAGCTCCTCCTCCCCTAAGGCGGAGGAACGTTGCCCCACTGCTTTTAAGCAGTGTCACTAAAGGAAAAATAAAATGATAGTAACTAAGTTATTATCATTTTATTTTTTCCTTGTTGCGGCAGCATTGTGGGCGGGACAGGGCGGGGCTGCTCTGCTGACAGGGCAGGGGAGGGAGGAGTGGTTTGCACTCCCTAAAGTGCGGGCAAATGTCTGGCCAGCCCTCTGGGCCCCGTCAAACATTCATTCGCACTTTGCATGTTCTCCACCCAGGCTGCATTACAGCCTGGGCAGAGAACATGCTCAGGTCCCCATTCCCAGGTCCCCATTCCCTGGCTGAGCACCGAACTACTGCGCTCAGACCAATAACAACACTGTATTGCAGCGTTGTGATTGGCTCAGGGGTGCACTGTTCTGGAGACGACGATGGAAAGAGCGGCGAGGAGGTATGTTTCTTTTACTCTTTACCCCCTCTCCTGGCCCCCCCAGCCCGATCTTGCCAGCCGCCGCTGGAACTAACCCTACTTTTGCAAATGGAAATACGCACAAGTGTTCAAGGATATGCGAACTGGAACTCCCATTCACGTTCTAGTGGGTCCCAATCATAATTTCGGGCTACTTGCAACAAGATTCTCTGTCTTGCTTCCCTCCCTAGAACTTGTGGGTAAATAGCGTGTGATTGGCAGTTTGCATACAACCAAATAACACTTGTGCACAGGCAAATACCACCCGTCTAGGGACTTTAAAACTGAAACTGAATTAGTACCAAGGTTGTAATCCTGACCTTAGTAATATGGTCACATATCTGCCATGACTTGTAATAAAAGTGGTATGAGAAATATTCATAATAATACAATAATACATGTCAATTAATGTGTATTGCATATGTAGATGGTGTAGGCGGTGTGAGGATATGTGAATATATTTGCTCAACTCTTTGCAATGAGTGAACTTTTTTAAAGAAAACAACAAATTCTTTCCTTTGAAACATTGCTGCGCTGTTAGAGACATGTTGGTTAATTCTACATATGGAACTAATTTAAAGTTGAGTTATGTTTACTTTTTAGATTTCCTCACTCTGCTTTTGCAGCACTGTGGTTTGTCCATGTTAGCAGCTGTTTTTAACCTGGGCTAGTTTCACTTAGTTACTATGTCATGCTACTCACAGTGAAACTTGCTCCCCAAAGCAATCTGTTACAATAATTTAAAATGTTATTTTGTCTGCATTTGTTTATTTTCTATATGTTTCACGATTCAACTGTTTATGGGTGTAATCCAGAGGAAATGTGTACATCTGCACATAATAGAGTTGTCCTTGTGATTTTTGTAAATTAACATACTTTGAAGGATTCACAGAATCCCAAAGGTATACTACATAAAACTATGCAAAATATAGACTTCCAGGCGTACACATGGGCCACCAGGTGCGCAACACCCATTGGGCTCAAAGGGCTTCAGCACCCCCGTCGTGTGTGTCAGCCCGGCTGAGACAGCTTCCTGGGCACACACACAGACGCACCCGATTACTTTACAGGTCTTTAAAATACCATTTACTTGCTAACAAGGCTTTGTTGTGGTTTCACCTCTTCTTAGAGCCCCTGCATCTCCACTAGGCCTGGGCGAAAATTTCGTTCCGTTCGCGGAAATTGCGATAATTTGACATTTTCGCGTTCCGTGGAGAGCGCGAAAATGTCAAAAATTCCGGTTTCCGTAGCTTGGCGATAATTTGTTTCTTGCTCGCGCTGTAAAATAATACATTCTCGTGCGCGCGCGATCGCCTTACCTGAATCCCTGCGTTCGCCGACAAGTTTTCTTGATCCGGTCGCGTTCTCCATGAGATGTTGTATTGTTTTTAGCCATTTGCGCTGTCTTGCGACAGTTCGCGCCCGCAGTGACGTCATGCGTCGCGCGATCACGTCTTTCTTCTCGCGATCATGCACCGCGAGACAACTCAAAACAAGATGGCCGCGCCCGCAAGCAACCACATGGGTAAGTTGGCGACCCGCAACCATGCAGAAAATCTCGCGAACATGCCGGAAAAAAACTTCCGCATCTTCGCGATATTTCCGCTTGTTTGCGATAATTTTAAACATTTTCGCGATAATTTGCGAAAGTTAATTTCGCAAATTCCGCCCACCCCTAATCTCCACTCTGCATATTGCTGGAAGAATCAGCCCCCCCCCGAACATTTTAGTAGCCCCCCCACCCCCTCGAAATTTGGCTCTAGTTGCGCCTCTGTGGGCCACTATGTGTAATACTGTCATTTTGGTGGATTAGCCATTGTTGTATGATTGGCAAAAATGTGAAAAAGCTAAATATTTATACTTTACTTTCTCCAAGTAGAAACATTTTCCCCCTAAGAGAAATGTATTTAAAAAGATCGGCTTTTACAGGACACAGGAACACAGGATTGGAATATACCAAGACGTCCACGTAAAAAACACAAATTATGTTGTCAGCAAGCCCCTCTAATCCTCCTGTTCTCACAACGCATGCTACAAGGAGGGCCTACTCATGCAAGTTCCGAGTAAACCTAAGCAACAGTCTCTCAACTACCCATTTGACAGGGCATCTTTCAGGGGTACACACATGACATTGGAATGCTAGTAAAGTATCTAAAATAGCTAGATAATATACGTTGTTTTTCTCTTGCAGCAGAACAGATGGAAGTAGGACAATCATTTACCACATGAATTTTTAGGTCTGGCATGACAGTGCAACTGCCACCTGACCTTTCAACCTACACCAGTATTATTGGACCTTTTAACCTAAATCAATGTTTTTCTTTGGTTGTTTGCTTCCACACAAGTACATATCTATTCCCTGGCTATTTACTTGTAATGTTTCACATTAAATACAACATTCCTTTAAAGCCAAAACCATTGGCATTGCCAATGCTTGTTGAATTGGGGCTTGAGAATTTGCAGAACACTGCCTCTTGGACCTCACTATGCCCTTTTAAAAATAAGTTATGAAAGGGATTCATCATCTACCTCCTTAAGAAATTGTTCACTAGCGAGGCTTCATCAAACCTACCCCCTCCAGAGGAAGTTTGGGGATAGTCCTCCTGAGGTCCATCATGTTGCAACCTCTAACAGCACTGAGGCTGTAGGCTGTTTTCTCTTAACTAGTTTCCACCAGTTGAGCCCCCTACGCATCCCTGGGTACCCTTCACCTATTATATGCTCATTCTCAGTGCTTAATTTGTGGGAAAAAATAAGTGCAGCTTGTCCCATACATTGACCTTGCCATGCTGCCAAGGATAGTAACATCACAACCACTAGCCATCACACTCTTGTAAGTGTGACATTTCAGACAATTTCAGGCACCCAACGCTAAAAGGAAGGCTTGGCAACATGTAATATTAATTTGTTTTTGTATATTGAATTATTAATTGGCTGTTGTTGTAGTCCTCTCAGACAGCGCCACCTCGTGGCAAATTGTCGCAAACGCCGGTGTTGACAATTAAGTGTCGAGCAATGGAAAACACCGGCTCCAATTAAACACTGCTTTCTCACATGTCCATACTTCCATCAGTGATTACAAAGCTGATCAAGTAGCTAACACATGCTTATTTCATCTTGAATTGTTTCAACTTCAGCCATTGCATTTTCTCCTAAGATTTACGTTCCAGGGTCCTCAAGTGTTTTTCAATAAGTTTTCATTGTAGTTTTTTTACTGCCTCATTGGCAGTTCGACCCAGCTGTCTAAGTCCTCAAAGGTGCCCTCGCACTTGTCTTCCCGAGCCTTTGATATTTCCGGGATCTGTGCTTACTACAGCCAATTTACTATTGGATGCTTTATAATCTGCATTCTTTTCTCATTTCTGGTTCTTTTATCATAATTAATATTAGAACACTGAAATGTGGAGAGCTTAATTGATGACAATGGAGTGGCTCAGGGTCGAAAATTGCTGCTATGGAACTTCTGTTGGGGCATGCAATTACTTGGCACTCTGTTTCTCGCTGTTTCTTTTAGAACATTCTACCCTCAGCGGGTGGAATGTTCTAATAACCTTACAGCCCATCTGCCTAGTGCTACAACAGTTGTTAGAGGCACTCTCCCTTGTAAGTACTTGCCTGCCTCTCTGGACTGGAACTCTGGAAAAGGACCTCTAAGAACTGGTATAAACCTCAACAATGGACTTTAATTAGGGCTCCCGGTCTTATGGTATTGATTTTTGTCTTTTCCTTCTCAATGTATCCATATTTATTTTTTAATTAGTTTATGTATTTTCATTGGAAAAGCAGAAACTACAATCTGTTTTTTCACATGTATTTAAACAGAAACACACATTTGCTATACGTGATATTTCAACTGGTTAATTTCGTATGTCTATTTGCAGACTTGAAGTTTCACAGACACATAATTTAAAAATGTGTGCTGTTTTTTCTAGGTGCCAACTTTTGAAAGCCGCAAAAGACAGCTGCATTAAGAAAAATACTATAAAGTGTTTTTGCTCAGTTGAGATTAATCCAAAACATCTGAATTTATCCAAAATGTTTCCCTCTGCTAAAATGTCTTATTAATGCCAGTGAGACAGGTAACCATCCCCTTAAAAAATCTGCCTGTAAATCCTCCCCACACACGTGTCACACCACAAGGCGGCGAAAAAGGGAATAATTAAGACGCATTATAATGTGATGGCTTTCCCTGCAGGAAAACCCTCTCCACCTCACTGTCCAGTAGGCTGGAAATGTTCAAGATATAGTCCACATTTTGGGTAAATTCCCCTGGCAGTGCTCACTTTCCCTGATCTCTACTTTCTAGGGGGTATATCAACAAGCAGCAGCGATAATTATCGCTGCACGCGCTTAGCGCGTTATTTTATATCGCCGGATATCGATGGAACTTATTGCCAATATAGCACTGTATCAACCATGCTTAGCGCATTGGCGATACGATTTCCAGCGATAGCATAGAAATGGGCAAACATCGCCCAACTAAAAGCGGCGAAAACCTTGTTGATACGACCCTGTGGTTGTAACCTCAGAATCCACCTCACATTGTAGGTATGCCCAAGTCTGCTCTTTAGCAGACGCTACAATCCAGCGTTAGAGGCGCAATAGCGCGATAATGTTTATCGCTACGCTGGATTTGGGCTCATTGTAAATATCGCGAAGCTGCCTTCGCGATATACCTTTTCATGGAGTTTAGTCATGCACGCCTACTTTGCATCTCATTAACGATGCGAGGCATACTGACCACGGGTGCTAAGGCTTAGAAACACACGCTAGCGTGTCCTTGTAGATAATGCGATAAAATTATCGCCGCTTTTTGCCCGAAAACCGACGCAAAAGTGGCGATATTTTTATCTCCAGCCCTTGATAATATATCCCTTCCTTCGGTACTCATCTTAGGTGCTACACACTCAGACACGGTGCAATAGTTAAAAAAGGCCTTCTCTGGGTGTTTTTTCTGTATTTTACCGGTTTTATTTATAAATACAGACAAGGAAAGAGATTGATTTCCATTTTTATGTATAAATCCGCGCAAATCAAGAACCAGAAACCATAGCTATAACTAAGTGGATAAACAAGATCCACTTATAGCGCTTTGAGCACAAATGATCAAAATGTAGGTGTTGTGGCCAGTAAAGATAGTTAGCCTTCACCAATCCCTTCGTTTGCCCATATTTTGCTCCGATCAAAGCTGTTCAGCCTTTCATACTAGTAGCACCTTACAAGTCGTGAACTTACAAAACTCAAGGAAGTGATTGAACCCAGATCCCGGGGACACCGGTTTAAATCATGTCGAGGCCTTTGGGGGCCCTTGGCTTTTGCTTGTCATAGTTCTGAGTCATACAAACGTGACTGAAACCAGACCCAGTGACGTCATGGGGACACATTTTTACTAAACTGGCTCTTAGAAGATTGTTGGATTGGTGCAATGGGAAAACCATTAACTCCTCTCTTGATCTGACATTTGTGTGACAGAACAATTTTTTTTATTCTTAGGTCATATTCTAAAAATATATTCTACAGAGTAAGTGGCAACAGTTCTTGGCTTTTCTTGTCCCTTAGCTTGCATTAACATTACTGTTTGTTGAAGAAAAGGTAATTCAGGGTTTGACTGTATCAATCAAATCTGTGACTTGATTGAAACAATTAACTTTTTACTTGCTCGTATCACCAGTGCAGATCATGGCTAAGTGGGAGATGAGGAAACACTCATTATGATGGAACATCAGCACGGTTGCATTTTGAAATCCAAGCTGGTCAATATCTCTATTTTCGGGCTCGATCGCTGAGGCGAGAGCTTTGCAGTTAGATGTTCCATATTTAGGTATCGCTGCAATACCACGCCTCCTGTACGCAGATCATGAGTATCTGTAGCCCAGGACTGAAAATGCCTTAGCACCTCGATGGGTGGTCCAGGGCATGAAAAATATGCGTTTGAAGGCCTTTAATAAGGGAGACCTTCCCCTGCATTGACCTGGGGTCCCAGAGGTATACATTCTGATGTCAGAGCTAGCTGGGGCACCTCTGTTGGAAACCTAGCAGTTAGGGATGTATGACGTAACAACGCGAGTCATTACAACGCGTGCAGTTACATCGCGGTCGTTACAACAACTGCGATGTTACTACGCTATGCCATTACAACGCAAGTCTTTACATCGACTTGCGCTAGATGGCGTGCTAACATTAGAAAAGCGTAATTTACTATTCCAACTCCAGTCCACTTAACAGTAAGGAAGGTGTTGGGATAGTAAACTACACTATTTGTAATGTTAGCACGCCATCTAGCGCAAGTCGATGTAAAGACTTGCGTTGTAATGGCATGCGTTGTAAATCCACTTGCGTTGTAAAAGTTTCGTTATAATGGTAGTGCGTTGTAAAAGTTGCGTTGTAAAGGTTATTTACCAGCAGTTAGCCAACCCCTAAACCAGACATGGGAACGTTGGGAGCTCCCACCACCAATTTTGAGTAGGGATCCCGCTCTCCAAACCCTAAATTACCCTATGCCATGGGACCTGATTACAAGTGCCTGTTATCAAATGTGATAATTATTGCACACAATTAAATCTGATACTGAGGTTTCCGGAATTTATCGGGCATGATAATGATATATTTAGGTCTTTTAGGTAATAACGCATCAAAACCTACATGTCCCTGTATATGCCAGGCCTTATTCCCAAGTTAGGTTCTGGCAGGTTTTACCTGCTGAAATTTACTTGAGAATTCAAACTTTATTGCACTCAGTACAATATATGTTGCATCATTTCTTATTGCAATCCCTACACAAACTGGTGTTTGCAGAAGGATCGCAATTTAATAGGCTACTTGTAATCATGCAGAGAACTATGGGCCAGATATACGAAATTGAGTGTTTTGGCGATTTCCTAATAGTGAATTTTAGCGATTCGCTAATAAGAAATCGCAAACTGTGATATACAACAGTGTGTCTGACACTCTTTTTTTTTAATATGTTTATTGAGTTTTTAAACAAGGAAAATAAAAGAGGACAATAAAATAAAGACAGTGACATATTCCAAGTTACACCATCCACATGCAACAGTCAATGATCATACATCGTAGCATCATTCTAAAAAAGGATAAAAAAGCTAGTACAGCAAATACACGAGTGGTCTCGCCCACAGAACGACAAAGAGCCTCTTATCTTCTATACCTCTTGTAGGAGAGTAGGATCTGCTTCACATGGGTACCCCCACTTTTTGCTGGTGTTTCACTGTTTTTCGACCTTAGTCTGGCTGTGGCCCTGCTAATCAGGACCACAGCCTAGTTGCTTCCTCTCTAAATTGGTTTCCATGTACATTAGGTACATATCTAATTGGATTCTGGAGTGCCTTATAAGCCCCTAGTATATGATATACTATGTACCTAGGGCATAGGTACCTCAGAGGCCTACCAGGGGCTGCAGCATATATTATGCCACCCCTGGGAAGCACTTCAAAATGACACCACAGGTCTGCTACTGCAGCCTGGGTAAGGGTGTGCTTGCACCCCTTACTGTGGTATAGGCTACCTATATCACTACCCTATACAGACACATGTAAACCTATAAGCCACTCCTATGGCAGGCCTTGACAATCCTGAAGGCAGAGTGCTTAGTTTTATGTGAGAGGGTGCCCAAGCATAAGCTGAGCCCCTCTGCAGCTTTCGGGAATACTTCCTTATGGCTGTTCTGTGATACAGCCATACCATACACTCTTAAGTGCATTATAACCTCGCGGTAAATACTAGGGTAGCATTCCACCCTTCTAGAGGGAGAGACATGTTCACACCGGCTAAACCCGGTAGGACTTTCCTTAGCCCTGGCCTCACAAAATGGATGCCTCTGCCACAGACACGGGTCTGGCCTCCTGCTGCTGACCGAAACTGTGCATACTCCAGTTCAAACCGGTTGCAGGGGCTACCTGCCCCTGCTCTGGCGCGAAACTGACAAAAGAAATGGGTGTAACCACCCCTATTTCCTGGCCCACCCATAGGTGGGGCCTTAGAGTTAGTCCATCCCCTAAACTCACTATAAGTATAGGAATCCAGTCCCTGGGACTTTAGATTACCCTGGACGAAACTCTGCAACGTACATCCTGGACCTTTGATGTTCTACCCTGACTAGAAGACTGAAGAGATCTCCCTTGGGGTCAAGGATTGACTCCCCTGCTTGGCAGGCACCAAAGAAGCAACTGACCGGTCTGCAATTCTGAAGCTCCCACTGGACGCTGAAGTCTCTGCATCCCCAGAGGTAGATTTCCAGACTTCCCCTAGGTTACCCTGGGTCCACAGCAAAGCTGAGGCACGTGGCTATCGTGGGTGACGTGGAACCATGACCCCTGGCACCGTGAACTTTTGCGGCAACACTATCTTCCTGGTCCTCCTCAAAGTTGTGCTTTGGGCTCCGAGTAGCCCCAGCCTTGAGCACCTCCTACACCGAAGATTGTTGGCCTCCACTCCATGAGTGACCCGTGGCCCAGCTTCAAGTGCGACCGATTGAGGCTCCTTCACGATCACTAGCCCGGTAACTGGCAGGTCCCCACGAAGGTGACTCCTTTTATGATTAGGCTTACTTGGTTGCTCCAGACGTGCCCCGACTTACCCTTGCTGGGTGGGTCCCTCAAACCTTGCTGGTCTGCACTGCAGTCCTTTCTCTGAATTCCAGTAACTTGCCGTTGCCAAGGCTTGTTGGGTCCATTCTGGTCGCCGACACCGCAGCACTCGACAGACTTCGTGGGACAGCTCTAATCCGGCTCGTGGACTTCATCGACACCTCCTGGACCTCGTGGCTGAAGAGTCAAGACACCCATCAACTTACCTGAAGCACCCGACATCTGTGGGCATTGGTCCATCCTGCCCTAGGTCACTGGCATGTGACCCAGACTCTGTCCCCTCTGCTTTAAGGTTCCTTACATCACAGATCCAGGCTTGGATCTCTCTGGACACTTCTCCTCTT
The DNA here is from genome assembly GCF_964204655.1 of Triturus cristatus. NCBI lineage: Eukaryota > Metazoa > Chordata > Amphibia > Caudata > Salamandridae > Triturus > Triturus cristatus. Next base: position 1,225,251,512 of record NC_140589.1, read on the forward strand.
CACGGCAGCAGCAGTTCTTTGCAGGCTTCCATTGAAATCATCGACGGGGCCCGACACCAAAAGACACCTATGCACCCGGCTTCCCTGGGTGAGGTAACTCGAGTACTCCGGTGCTCTCGTGGGTGCTAGTCCTAGAACTTCTTAAGTCCACAAGGGTTTGGTCCTGACTCGATTAGTAGTATCCCTAATCTTTAAAATTCCAACCGCGACATTGCCCATAGAAAATAATAGGAACCCGGGGTTGTGTTAACACACTGCATACAGTCCCAGTGGGTCCCCTGTGTCACTACCTTGGGTGGTTCCTTGGGGTCCCAGCGATTCTGGAGGCAATAGGCCTAGTGCCTATTGCAGTCGTGGTTCTTATACCACTTTTTTGGTATATGGTTTGGTACGCCCCTAGGGCCCAAACGTGTATTTGTGCTTTTACTGATGCTTGCTCACTTGTAAACTAAGTACTTCGAACTCCAGTCTCATAAAGAGACTAGAGGGGTGTGTTTTATCTTAAATACATATATTTTGAATATATACCTGGTGTGGTTGTCTTTTCATTTGATCATTCAAGAGATTATAGACTGGTAAAACAAGCTCTTTACATTCCTTCAAGACTTAGCCTGAAGGCTGCTCTCCATAGCTACCACTAGGATAGCTTTCAATAAAGGTTGTGTTTAACCATTCACCATAAGGGGTTGTTTGGACTGATACAAGGTGCCCACTAGAACTAGTGGACAGCATATATCAGGCCACCTTCTCACACCTCTACCCTGGTGGGCAGTAACGTGAAAGGTTAAGTGATCAGTGTCACAAATGGGGGTCTCGCTACGTGGTAGAGTCTTGGTTGTCGTGACCGGCCGTCGCCGGAGGTGTAGTGTCGTCCTGTTCGGTAGTCGTCAGGGTGGATCTTCTGGTCATAAATAGGACCCAAATGTTTTTGGGTCTGTTGCCGGGTGGTAGTAACTCGCTATAATTTTCCGTTTGAGTGCAGCAGTACAGCATGTCTCTGGACCACTGTGCTAATGTAGGTGTCGTGCCGCGATGCCAACAGAGTGCAATGCATCTCTTAGCTAGAAGGAGTGCCATGTCCACAAGACGTCTGTGTGCCCTGGGAAGAGGTTTGGAAGAGCCCAGTGTGTTTGACCTGCCTCATCAATATTCATGAGGCAGGTCACAATTTACCACCCATTGTGAATCGCTAAAATCACAGGGATGGCTGCCTGCTGAGACCACCAGGTCTGTGATTGCTTAAAGCAATATTTTTTAATGCAATGCAGCTTGTTATCCTTAAGGGAAAACAGGATGCAATGAAAAAAATTAAAAAACGCTACCTTTCTAATTTTTAAGAGTAGGCAGTGGACCACTGCCTGCCCATAAAAAATGTTGGCGCCCACATTCACAAAGTGGAAAGTGTCCCTTCGGGGCCCCTTCCCATTTGCGAATGGGTTACCATCAACTCGAAGTTGGTGGTAACTGCAAATGTTTTGCGACCACATTCCCGGTTGCAAAACGTTCATTCATACCAGTGCTATTCAGAATTAGGAAGGGACGTCCTAAGCATCCCCCTTCCTAATACCGAATCACAAAAGTAAAATGCGATTCGGTAACAAGTTACTGAGTTGCATTTTGCCTTCTGTACATGGCAAAATGCATTTTACTGGTCGCAAACTGCCCAATGGACCGCTTGCGACCGCTAAAATGCTTCGTACATTGGGCCCTCTAGCATGATAAAAACGTAACCCACATCAATATATGACAGGGTTAGATCGGGGGTGTGAACCTACGTCCTTCAGTAGTAGTGATGTTCTGGGCGGGAACTATCGCTCAGTTGATAGTTGATAATGTGAGGGGGGGAGACTCTGGCAAATTTTATGATTCGGAGCCCTCTGTGTTTAGGAACTAGGAAGAGGTAGGTGGAGCCATTATTGAAGTAGTCCGGGGAAAAAATATTTTTATAAGCATCATTGCTGTACATTATGAAGTGTATCAAATGTTCAGGGGTAGATATGATGCAAAAGAGTTAAAGAAACTTTAGGTCTGTAGTTATTGTTATCTGTGTGTCAGCTTTCTTAAATTAAACTATTTTACAGGATATTTATAAACTAGAGGTGTTATATTAATGTTAAATAAATTATTTGTTTATAGGGCTCATGTTTGATGTCTGTAAATTAATTTGATGTTCACAGCCAATATATTAGACTGTTTGAAGAGTCAAGGATCGAAAGAAATATTTGAAATGGTGAATAAGTCTGAAATCGCTTTTTACGCCTATATACCATACCTATGGCGTTCTCCAGATCGCAACCACTGTCTGCAAATATTTGGTCTTGGTCCTCCACAGCTGTCTGTGACCATATCCGAGATGAAAATTTGCCATTCGTAGATGTGTTTTTGGCAGCATATAGTAGATAAATCTTCGACACCTACTTTTGAAAAGAAAGTGATGATAGAAATACTTATGAGTAAGAAGACATTGAGGCAAAGTGAGGTAAATGCAATGCCTACATTTCCCCAAAGCCAATGCTTTTTTAGGTTGAGCCTGGGCAGCGCATGCCCTGCTCTGCGAGCCATGCTGTATTGGAGTATGTACTTGAAGCCTAGCCCACTCTCTGCCCGTATTTGTCATTGGCTTGTATCATTGTCCTTCCTAAATGCTGGCTTCTGATTCGTTATTAGGCTTGTTAGTCCCTCCTTAGTACCGCCATGTCTTTGTTTGTAACTTCCCATGAGGACTGGCCCTTTTGCTTCGATTGCGACTCAGCATGTTTATTTCAAATCAAATCAAATAGTGCTTTATTTGATCACTAGAATCATAAAAGAAATGTGCAACAACATACAAAAACATTAAAATTCTATAATGGTTCATAGCAGGTTAAAACTAGGTTTTCAAGTTGCTAAAGTTTAAGAGGTTAAGTGAGAAAAGAAGGATACTAGTAAGGGAAATAAAGTCCTAGGTGATGATATTTTTCCTTTATAAAATTGTAAAAACAAGAATGTATAAAACAGTGAAAAAGAAGGCATTAAAACACCGCCAGACAGTAATGTGTAGAACGTGAATATGTGCAAACTATAGGGGAACTCTCTCAAACAAAGAGAATGTATCTCAAGATAGGACACTCTATTTTTTAAAATCTGGTGCAAAAAAGGTGCAAAATTAATGAACTCTTCAGCATATTGTAATGAATCTACAATTAGGGAGGAACTGCCATTATTACTTGTAACTCGGCATATGGGAGCCCTTCAAAGCTTTGTGTCTGATAATCCAGGTGCGACTCAAAAACTTAGCCACCCCACAAATAATAAGCGTGCTTGAGTCAGTTTTGAGAATACGCAGGGCGACCTTAAAGTCACGTGTGCCCATGTATTTAAAGATTGGTTTTATCCATTTGGACCTGACAGTAGAATAAGCCAGGAAAGCAAAAAAAACGTGGGACACACTTTCCAACGGGGCTCTGCAACAAGGACAAGCCTCGTTTCGATATTCGTGCAGGCTCCATTTAGATGTTGATGCATGGACTGGGAGTGTGCCTAACCTAAATTGGGTGTATAGCAGCCTATCACGTGGAATCTGTATAATATCCCGGTAAGACTCTAAGCCTCTGCACTGCTTATGACTGAAGAATTCATCTGTCAATCTCCCCAAATTTGTTTTGCTCAGCTCGTTGGAACCAACCCAGTTCCAATAAATATGTTTCAGCTCTGGCTTGTTAGGTGGGACTTGAGTGTTCCATGATTCTGAAAGACCCAGCTTTGTCAACATCTTTCTAACATTGGATATCCACTTGACCCTGTGCCCCACATCTAGATTAGTCACTTCAGTCAGGGCAGCGGCATAATTAGCAAGCTCAGGGGTGCGCATTACGCGTGCCCAAAAGAGCAATGGGCGCAAATTAGCAATATCCCTGATCGACCGTCTACCCATATCGAACATTAAGGGGGTTAGTGGGGTATTATGAGGGAGCATCACCAGGTCCCTCAAGAACTTATGCTCGGATCTGCAGATACCCTCAATATTGTCAAAGCCCCATAACTCCGCACCATACAGTGCGGTGCTAACTGCTTTGGCTTCATAAACTGCGAGGGCTGGTGCAACCGTCCTACTGAACGAGGACTGGTGTTCTTTACTTAATGCCCCGACAACACGCTTATGGTTCATGAGCATCTTCGCTAAGTGGGGCTTCCAATGCATTTTGTCAGAAAGCCGTATGCCCAGATAATCAAACATGCTTACTCTCTCCAATAAGGTTTCTTTTAACGTTAAGTTGTTTTTAAAAGACTTGCGAGGATTAAAAACCATACATTTTGTTTTAGTGCTGTTTATAACTAAACCCCGAGAGTCACAAATAGTTGGTATCTATTTAGCGATTTTTGCAACCCAGATGGAGTTGTTGACACCAACAGGGTGTCGTCGGCAAACAAGAGGGTTGGCACTTTGTCGCCCGCCAGGATTGGCGCGTCGGCCGAGACCTCCTGAAGAAATCTCACCACCCCATTGCCGTATAAAGAGAACAGGGTAGGAGGCCAAGACGCAGCCCAGGCGCACTCCTCTGGTAACTGGTATCTTCTGCATGACTTCCCCTTGGGGCCCCCATCTCACTTGGGCATAATTTCCTTTGTGTAAACGAATTAAAAAATGAAGAACTAGGGGGGGAATACTCAGGTCCCTCAACGTCTGCCACAATCTTGTCCTGGGTACGAGGTCAAAAGCAGTTTTCAAATTGATAAATGCAAGGTAAAGACTACCCTTTCCGATAACAATGATCTTCCAATATATAAGAAATAATCTAAAAATGTGGTCGATCGTGCCTTTATAAGTCCTGAACCCAGCCTGGTATTGGGAAAGGACATCTTCCTGTTCAACCCAGGTCTGTATTCTCTGGAGGAGGACCCTACCTACCAGCTTCTGCATAGCATCGATTAAGCTTATTGGCCTATAGTTTGATGGGTCTTCCCTATCCCCCTTTTTGAATATCGGGACCACCATCGCACCTTTCCAGGATTCTGGAATTGGGCATCCGCTAGCTAGGGCGTCCATCAAAAGTTGGATATAGCGCGACCAGTTTTTTGGATCAGTCAGAAAAAGGTCACCTGGAAGATCATCCGGTCCAGGAGCCTTTTCCGGGACTATTTTTGTTATTGCCATTTCAATTTCAACCATAGAAAATAGTACTCTAGTATTCCCTACCAGAGGAATGTCTGTGGAGTCGCTTAACTCCTCCAGACATCCATCAATGGGAGCGGAATATAGTTTCCTGAAATGGTCATGCCACTCTTGACTTGAGATGTGGTTATATGGAGTGGAGGGATCTCTACTATTACCCTTACTAGGAAGAAGTAGGTGGAGCCATTATTGAAGCAGTCTGGGGAAAAATTCGTTTTGACAGCTTTATATTTTTATAAGCGTCATTGCTGTACATTATGAAGTGTATCAAATGTTCAAGGGTAGATATGATGCAAAAGAGTTAAAAGAAACTTTAGGGCTGTAGTTATTGTTATCTGTGAGTCACTTTTCTTAAATTATAGGGCTCATGTTTGATGTCTGTAAATTAATTTGATCTTCACAGCCAATATTAAAGACTGTTCGAAGAGTCAAGGATCGAAAGAAATATTTGAAATGGTGAATAGGTCTGAAGTCGCTTTTTACGCCTATATACCATACCTATGGTGTTCTCCAAATCGCAACCACTTTCCGCAAATATTTGGTCTTGGTCCGCCACAGCTGTCTGTGACCATATCCGAGATGAGAATTTACCATTCGTAGATGTGTTTTTGGCAGCATATAGTGGATAAAATCTTCAACACCTGCTTTTGAAAAGAAAGTGATGATAGAAATACTTTTTGAGTAAGAAGACATTGAGGCAAAGTGAGGTAAATGCAATGCCTATATTTCCCCAAAGCCAATGCTTTTTTAGGTCGAGCCTGGGCAGCCCATGCGCTGCTCTGCGAGTCATGCTGCATTGGAGTATGTACTTAGAGCCCAGCCCCCTCTCCACCCGTATTTGTCATTGGCTTGTATCATTGTCCTTCCTAAATGCTGCCTTCTGATTCGTTATTAGGCTTGTTAGTCCCTCCTTAGTACCGATTTGTCTTTGTTTGTAACCTCCCATGAGGACTGGCCCTTTTGCTTCGGTTGCGACTCAGCATGTTTATTTCTGTCTGTGAACACTATTTTCTTTAATGAGTCTCTGTTCCTGCAGGCATGACGTGCTTTCCACGCCATGCTCACTTTCACTTTCAAAGCAGCCCGGGACAATTGTGGCTGCTGCTTTGCAATTAAATAGGTCTCACATTTACGAGAGTTTGAGCTATTGCCGTTATAAATGACAATAGCTTAAACACTCGCAAATGCAAGACCTATTTCATTGCAAATGCTTGTTTAGGTCTGGCTTCACAGAACAGCTGCCCATGGGTCACATTGTTTTCACTTCTATACAAACATTTAAAGCGACCTTTGGCGCCATTCAGAGGAGTATTACGCTCTCACCTAATGCTTTTGGACGTTTATCATATACCCTCCTGTGAAGTGTTTGCATCAAAATTAACGAGAGACTATTTCTCATTTAAAAATGCACTCCGTCATAACATACTCCATTACCACACACATGCATTGTTTACAGAAAGCAGACCCCTCTTTTTAATTGTATACTGCATTCTGCTTTTTTTCTAAAACTTTTTCTTCAGACTTGAGTGCAAGACATTATTATCACCACTACTACATCCATTACCACCACCGTTAACAACACCACGAACATTACCACCCCTATTATCCCCAATATTCCCACCACTACCAATTTAACCACTGCCATTACCACCAGCATTCTCTCCAGCATTCCCATCAGCACCATTGTCACCACCACAGCATTTGAGCATGCTTGTGTTTGCACATTTTGACAAATGAAAGCCAGACTCATTGGTTTTGCCAAAGCTTGTTTTAATATGATTATTTTCCCTTAGCTCAGCCCCTCCCCGTTCTCTACTACATTGACTATTGGTGGAGTTGATATGCATTAGTACAGGGAAATATTGACATTATGCAGAATTTTGTACAATGTGGTTTGAGAATTTAGGCCTAGATTTCCTTTCGCCAACTCCACTTCCTCGCTTATTGTTTTGAAGTGGACAGTGCAAAGGATTATTTACAATAAATCACTGGAGTCAGATTCAATTTAAATGCCTTTGAATTAGACCTGGGCGGTGAACTTTGCTTCGTTCACTGTGTTTTCCTCACTCCGCAGAGCACGCAGAGTAACGTTGGCGAGCGAGAGCAAGAAAAATCTAATGCTACAGCAACTGTAGCATTAGGCTGTTGCTTCGTGAAATTGCTTCAGGTCCCCTCACGACTCCTGTGCCTCTGGCCTGTGAGTACCCTGGAGGGTCATCTTTGCTTTCTCTGGGCTCCCCTGGTTGCACCATGCCTGCCCTGACTACCCTGTGTTTGGTGAGTCTCCTGGACCTTGCTGGTCTGAACCATAACCTTCTTTGACCCTCTGCATGGGTTGCCATTGCCAAGGCTCGTTGGTGCTCCAGATAGACACCGACCCCTCAGTACTCCACATCCTTTGTGGGACAGCTCGTATCCAGCTTTTGGTCATCCTCGACATCTCCTGGTCCTGGTGGCTGCAGAGTCAAGAACCCCCTCAACGCACCTGAAGTACCAGACATCGGTGGGCATTCATCTAGAGAGCCCATGGTCAGTCCTGAGTGACCCAGACTTTGTCCCCTCTGCTTTCAGGTACTCTTCAACAAGAATCCACCTTTGGATTCCGACGGACACTTTTCTTTTTTCCAACAGTGGCACTTTCTTGAAGTCCTCCATTGAGTTTGATGGCGGTTTTGGATGCCACTTCAGCCCTATGCACCCAGCTTCCCTGGAATAGGTAGCTCTGGTACTATGGTATCCACGGGTGGGGTGTCTCTCCAACCTCCTAAGTTCCACGGGGTTTCTTCGAAGTCCACTGGGAAGAGTCCTTAAACTTTAAAACTTCAACCGCGGTTCTACCATAGAATTGTACGGAGCACGCGGTTGTGGTCCACACTGCACCCATCCTCCGTGGGGTCCCCACTTACTCACCTTGGGTAGTTTCTTGGGGTCCCAGCAATTCTACATCCTCTAGACCACGGGTACTCATAGTACGGCCCGCGGGCTGCCAGCGGCTCGGCAAGCCTTCCTTGGAGGCCCGCGGTCCTTGCAGACATTGTACCTGTCTTTTAAATAAAAAAATTAAAGAGTGTCAGCAGCGCGGACTCCGAGACACTCTGCTCTATGGGGGTCGGGCGATTCCAGCAATAGTCAGAGTGGAGATGCAGGGGCGCTAAGAAGAGGTGAAATACAACAAAGCCTCATTAAAAAGTAAATGGTCTTTTAAAGACCTGTGAAGTACTCGGGTGAGGCTGTGTTTGTGCCCCAGAAGCTGTCTCAGCCCAGGCTGACACAGGCACGGGGTGAGGTGACAGAGGGTGACAGACAGAGGGAGACAGAGGGAGGGAGACAGAGGGAAGGAGACAGAGAGAGAGAGGGAAACAGAGGGAGAGGGAGACAGAGAGAGGGAGACAGAGAGAGGGAGACAGAGGGAGGAAGAGGGTGGGAGGCAGGGGGAGATAGAGGGAGGGAGACAGAGAGGAGACAGAGAGATGGAGACAGAGGGAGACAGAGGGAGATAGAGGGAGACAGACACACAGAGGGAGACAGAGATAGAGGGAGACAGAGATAGAGAGAGAGAGTGAGGGAGACAGAGAGAGAGGGAGGGAGACAGAGAGAGAGAGGGAGGGAGACAGAGATAGAGACAGAGACAGACAGAGACAGGGAGAGACAGAGACAGATAGAGGCAGAGACAGACAGAGACAGAGAGACGGAGAGAGGGAGAGAGAGGGAAGGAGACAGGGACAGACAGAGACAGGGACAGACAGACAGATAGAGGCAGAGACAGGGACAGACAGATAGAGGCAGAGACTGAGACAGACGGAGACACAGAGGCAGGGAGACGGAGAGGGAGGGAGACAGAGGGAGGGAGATAGAGAGAGAGGGAGACAGAGAGAGGGAGACAGAGAGAGAAGGAGACAGAGGGAGGGAGACAGAGGGAGACAGAGAGAGGGAGACAGAGGGAGGCAGAGGGAGAGGGAGGGAGTCAGGGGGAGACAGAGGGAGGGAGTCAGGGGGAGACAGAGGGAGGGAGAGGGAGAAAGATGGAGGGAGACAGATGGAGGGAGACAGAGGGAGGGTGACAGAGAAGGAAACAGAGAGGGAGACAGAGAGAGAGTGAGACAGAGGGACGGAGACAGAGGGAGACAGAGGGAGACTGAGACACAGGGAGACAAAGACAAAGAGAGACAGACAGAGGGAGGGAGACATAGGGAGGGAGAAATAGGGAGGGAGACAGACAGAGGGAGGGCGTGAGACAGACAGAGGGAGGGAGACAGACAGAGGGAGACAGACAGAGGAAGGAGGGCGACAGAGGGAGGAGGACGACAGAGGGAGCGAGACAGAGGGAGAGAGGGAGAGAGACAGAGGGAGGGAGACACAGGGATGTAGACAGACGGAGGGAGACAGAGGGAGGGAGACAGAGGTAGGGAGAGGGAGGGAGACAGTGGGAGGGAGACAGAGGGATTAAGAGGGAGGGAGACAGAGGGAGAGAGAGGGAGACAGAGAGAGAGGGAGGGAGACAGACAGAGTGAGTGGGACAGAGATAGAGGGAGACAGAGATAGAGAGAGAGAGAGGGAGGGAGACAGAGAGAGAGGGAGGGAGACAGAGAGAGAGAGGAAGGGAGACAGACAGACAGAGATAGAGACAGAGACAGAGACAGACAGAGACAGGGAGAGACAGAGACAGATAGAGGCAGAAACAGACAGAGAGACGGAGAGGGAGAGAGAGGGAGGGAGACAGGGACTGACAGAGACAGGGACAGACAGAGACAGGGACAGACAGACAGCTAGAGGCAGAGACAGGGACAGACAGATAGAGGCAGAGACTGAGACAGACGGAGACACAGAGGCAGGGAGACGGAGAGGGAGGGAGAGAGGGATGGCGAGAGAGAGAGAGAGAGAGAGAGAGAGAGGGAGGGAGACACAGAGAGAGAGAGAGAGAGAGAGAGAGAGAGAGAGAGGGAGGGAGACAGAGAGAGGGAGGGAGAGATAGAGAGAGGGAGGGAGAGAAACGGAGAGAGAGAGAGAGAGACAGAGAGAGAGCGATACAGAGAGAGAGAGAGAGAGAAAGATGTGTGTATGCCGGGTCTGGTGGCTCAGTGGATGAAGGCGTCCGCTGCAGGGGTCTGTGTTCAATCTCATGGACACAGTTTTTTTTTGCTCTAGCCCTGCTCCCATCCCCCACTGACCCTTCCCCCACCGGTGTGGCCCTCGGCCACAAACCACACTGTAAATTTGGCCCCCGAGAGAAAGCTTGTTAGTAGCCATGCTCTAGACACTGTCTTGACTCGAGTCCTTGTTCTTATACCACTGTTTATTAGTGCTATTTACTATTGTTTCTGTGTTACAATATTGTGTGATTTGTGAGTATTTTCATGTAAAAGACACTGTGTCGTACTTAAAGAGTGTTGTATCAATAAATACATATTTGTATAACTACTGTGTGGTTCTCCTTTCATTTAACTAATACTATAGGGTGGCATTCTGGTAAAACAAGCTGCTTAACGTTCCTTCAAGACTAAGCCTGAAGGCTGCTCTCCACTTGGATAGCTTTCTAAGGTTAACTTTGACCTCTTAAATCACCAGAAGGGTTGTTTGGAGTGGTACAGAGTGCCCACTTTAATTAGTGGACAGCATATACCAGGCCAACTTCTCACAATGGTCTATTTATTCACTATCTTTCCTGCAATATGTAATGCCTGATTCTGAGTTTGGCGGTGTGGGCTGCCACCTCCCCGCTAAACCTCACCACTCGCCGCCCTCCAGATTATGAGTTACCTTGTGGTTTGGTGGGAGGTTCTTTGACATTCCCACTGCGGTGCCTATTAAAAAGGCAACAGGAATACGAGCACCAAAGCCCATTCCTGCACGGCATGGATTGTGCAGTCCATGCCATGCAGGAAAAGGGGTGCTTTTAGGCAGGGGGCACATGCTCACCATGTGCCCCCCTGCATGCATCCCATGGCCCTGATGCAACAGGGAGCTCTGTAGGGCCCCCTGTGTTTCCTCACGGCCACAGTTTTCATGGTGGCCTCACCGCCATGAAAACTGTGCCCTGAGGAAACTCCAAATATGCTTAGCGGTGCCGCAGCTGCACCGCCAAGCATATTGGAGCCTCAGACCACCGTGCCACCACCAGGGATCTCAGGTCCCTGGCAGTTGTGGCGCTCATATTGCGTTCCAAGCACCGTTCTTGTAAAACGGCGTCGGACAACTGGTGTGGCAGTCCACGACCACCACCACACTTCCACAGTGGGTTTGGCGATCCTATGAACCGCCAAAGTCGTAACTAGGCCCATAGCCCTTCACTACAAGTTAGCTGGATTTTACTGCAAGGATAGCGGGGAGCCAGTGTCTCCATTTCTGGGTGCTATCTCCACACCAAAATCTGGCAATTATGAGTTGTAGTTTTTAGAATGGTGAATAATCACAGTCCTTTCTCATTTGCTTTTACCCAATTCCGGGGACAGATCTGCTGAAATTTTCTGCCTGCTCAGGGGGGGGGGGAGGGTCGTAGTTCAGGACTGGTTTGAGGTGGAGGAAGCCGGGCCCGTTTTTTCTGCACCCAGAACTATCCGGTGCGGAGACACAGAATGACCTGTAATGCCACTGAATGGCATCACATCCACTGTTAATGCTCCGGGTGGGATGCGGCAACGGCTAATGAGGGCCAGAAAGTCTTTTGGATATGATAACGACCAGTAACGTCAAATTGTTAATTGATTTTTGTGATGCTGCATTTGCAGTGCTTTAAATGGGGAAAGACATGCCAATGCTTATTGACTTGTATACTAGTTGCAGCACATACCAAAACACACGAGAAATTCGTTTCTATAACCAAAACAGGTTAACTTGTTATACAAAATGAAAGCCAAACACAGTGATATTTCAACATTTCCTTGTGTTGTAATATTTCTCTCGCTTTTCTCTCACACAAAACACGCACAGGCAAGCAAGTAAACAGACAAACATAAGCAGACACTCACACAAAAGAATCAGGTGGGATAAAAGCCATTTTAGCCTTCTTACCTCCCACGGCTTTCTTCATTGCGCTGTCACTGGGCTGCCTCGATTCCTTGCAACACAGCGTGATGGTGAACACCCGGATTATCTTGCAAATGAGCCCAAGCTGAATAGTTCAGTGGGGGCTCAGCACTACAGAAGTGCTTTTGCTGCCGAAGAGTCAGGCTACCACCACTAGCAGCAAATGCGCCTACCCTTTCATGAGTACCGGTACTCTCCTCGGTGGTAGAGAAATGCGGGTACTCAGAGTGATTAAAATAAGAAGTGCTGGTACGCAGTTCCTGTGAGTACCGCCCCATTTAAAGCACTGTTGATTTGGTATTATAACATTTTTTTTTTAAAGACAAATGAATAAAGCATGACATTTGTAAATTGCTCTAATTAACTATAGACAAACTATAATTTAAATAAATAAAGCATAATAGTAATGGTAAAGAGAAACTACTGTTATCATTCGTCGTTTACATCTTGATCGCATACCTTTAAAAAGCCACTAGCAGAGTCGCTTTTCCCACAACGTTTTCAGTTCTAAATATAAACTTGTTTTTTCTTCTGTATATTCAGTCCTTTGTACTGGTGCATTTCACAGTGAGCTGGCTGCTTTTCTAGTAATGTGACCAGCACAGCATCACTAATCTGCCCGGGCCTAATTTACTTTGCAGTTCTTATAGGCAGGATGAGTGGAGGATGCCAGGCAAACCACAAAAGTCTGGGTAGAGTGACAACATTTTGTGAAACCCTAAGTTCAATTGGGATTTTTAGAGTTTTATATAGCGCAAACTTGACCCGAGAAATCGGGTATCAGAGCGCTTCACATGAGCACCAGTTTCGTTACAGATGGACACATTCATTTTTGTTAGCACTGGGAGATTAAGTGATTTGCCCAGAATCACAAGATGTCGACCGGCCGAGACTCGAATCCGGTTCCCCAGCTTCAAAGTCAACCCTCTAGCCGTAAGGCTACAACCTCTCCCCATGTATGCCTCTGAAGGACCTTACGTCCGTTAAGGGAGTAACAAAGGCCTCTGCAGTCTCTGAGGTGCAATGGGGCCCTGGTCCTCCAGGGCCCATCCAACCCTTCATATCCCCCCATTCAACCTAAGGCCAATGAATATCTGTGAGATATGGGAGAGTCAGGTGCCCCTCATCACATCCTGCATGAGTTGGGCATCGCTGTGCATAACACCACGGAAATCTATCTGTATGGTGGGTTTTGTGCAGCATTCATTTAATTTAGGCTACGGGCAGGAATATGAGTGCTACATGTAAATAGTAAAAAGCATTGGCATAGCAAATAGGTCTCGCTTTTGGGACCTTATAAGTATTTAGTTATGCAGCACAATATCCTTGGTGCAACAACAACTGTTGCATGGCAAAACACTTATAAGGTCCCAAAGGCGAGACCTATTGGTTATGCCAATGCTTGTTGCTGTTTACTGCAATATATAGGGATGTTATTTGTCACAGTTTACAGTTTGGATTAGATCATTGATGACACTATTGTTCATAGGATCACGATGTCTCCAGTGACAACTTCTTGCCAGGTTGTGCAGAGGGGTTCCTTTTCCGGTGGTTCTGCTGTCCTGATCGAGCCGAAGGTCCTGCTGCAGTTGTCTCCTCTGTGTGTGTGTGGTTGTGGTTGTGTGTGTGGTTGTGGCTGTGTGTGTGGTTGTGTGGTTGTGTGTGGTTGTGGGTGTGCATGTGGTTGTGTGTGTGTGGTTGTGTGTGGTTGTGTGTGTGGTTGTGTGTGTGGTTGTGGGCGTGGTTGTGTGTGTGGTTGTGCATGTGTGGTTGGTTGTGTGTGTTTGGTTGTGTGTGTGGTTGTGGTTGTGTGTGTGATTGTGTGTGTGGTTGTGTGTGTGTGCGGTTGTGTGTGTGGTTGTGTGTGTGTGGTTGTGTGTGTATGTGTTGTTGTGTGTTTGAGTGTGTGTGGTTATGTGTGTGCTTGAGTGTGTGTGTGGTTGTGTGCGTGTGGTTGTGTGTGTGTGGTTGTGTGTGTGTGGTTGTATGTGTTGTTGTGTGTGGTTGTGTGTGTGTTTTTTGTGTGTGGTTGTGTGTGTAGTTGTGTGTGGTTGTGTGTGTGTGGTTGTGTGTGTGGTTGTGCATGTGTGGTTGGTTGTGGTTGGTTGTGTGTGTGTGGTTGTGTGTGTGGTTGTGTTGCATGTGTGATTGTGTGTGTGTGGTTGTGTGTGTGTGGTTGTGTGTGGGGTTGTGTGTGTGGTTGTGTGTGTGGTTGTGTGTATGTGTTGTTGTGTTTGTGTGTGTGGTTGTGTGTGTGTGGTTGTGTGTGTGGTTGAGTGTGTGCGTGGTTGTGTGTGTTTGTGTGTGTTTATGTGTGTGTGGTTGTGTGTGTGTGGCTGTGTGTGTGTGTGGTTGTGTGTGTGTGGTTGTGTGTGTGGTTTTTTGTGTGTGGTTGTGTGTGTAGTTGTATGTGGTTGTGTGTGTGTGGTTATGTGTGTGGTTGTGTGTGTGGTTGTGGCTGTGTGTGCATATGGTTGTGTGTGTGGTTGTGTGAGTGGTTGTGTGTGTGGGGGGTTGTGTGTGGTTGTGTGTGTGTATGTGGTTGTGTGTGTGTGTTGTTGTGTGTATGGTTGTGTGTGTGTTGTGTTTGTGTGTGTTGTTTGGTGGTGTGTGTGGTGGTGGTGGTGTTGTGTGTTGTGTGTGTGTGTGTTGTGTTGTGTGTGTGTGTGTTGTGTGTGTGTGGTTGGGGTGTGTGTGGTGTGTGTGTGTGTGTGTGTGTGTGTGTGTGTTGTTTTAAAGCATGTTGTAGGTCAAACGGGCGCAGCAAAGCATTGACACAACAACAAAAACAAAACAAGATCATTTAGCGAAGACTGAGTGCTGATAATGGATACACACAGCCCATCATCTTAAGAGTTTGATTGCAACCAATGTGCACTCAAACCTTCCCCCTCCTTGTGAGTTGCACCCCATATTTCATGAGTTATAACTGCTGCACCCACCATAGCGCTTCGATATCTAAAGCGCAACATAGGTCTAATCGACTAAGCAGTCGCCAACATGCTGTGCTTTTAAAGAGAATGTGCCTAAAGTTTCCAGCTTCCTCATAATGTCCTCAGGAAAGCGCCAACGAAAGGACTCCCTGAATGGTGCAAAGGACATGAAGCAGCCGCTGCGATCAGAAATAAACACTGTGAACTTTGTCCAGTTTCACGGTAACATTTCCTTAATGTTCCTTAAGTCACAAAACAGTAATACTAAAAGCATCTCAAAATAAAGGAACACAAACATCGAGTTTGTGGAAAGAGAAAGCACGTTGAGGCAGTGATGGAAGATACATTTAAGGTGGGCGTGATATTGCCTGACGGAGATGCACCCACTGGCTGAATCCCGAACGCTTGTAAACGCGAAGGCGGGGGGAGGGGCGGAGGCAGGGAGCAAGCAAGAGGAAAGACAGATGGCTCTGAAGGCTGGCGGTTCGCACGTGCACGCTCGCGTGAACGCAAGCTTGTCGCCAGCCAGCAGCACTTTGAAAACTCACCTACTAAAGTCTCTCCGTGCAGCGCATGCGCGCTGACACAGCGAGACCTAAAAAGCGGGTAAGCCATGGTTTGGCAGGTAGTGAATGACTGCAAGTTGTAATCTTGTGAATAGTCACAAACATTCCAAATTGTTTTATGCAACCATTGTGGGCACCAATGCTTACATCCATGTTAGGCTGACACAAGGTTGAAAACTGGGTGCTAAACACCCAAACACCACAATATTTCTTTGGAGTGCACATAAAGAATTTCCCCACCCTGAAAAGTATTTTCCTGGTTGCGATAAAGGGTAGAAAAGTACAGTGTGCATATTTTCACAGTACTTGGTGCTTCAGGCTGTCAGAAGGCGTGAAGGTGGGGCAATATATGGATTTCCATGTACTCTCCTGATAATTTTTGTGACTCCCCAAACATTAGAGACCTGATAAAACCGTAAAAAGAAATGATAAGTAGTATTCCATTGAAAAAAAATATTTTACTCTAAAGATAACATCTTGAGATGGAACGTCTGCTGCTGCATATGGCCAGTGGGCCCCGAAAGAAGTCTTGCTTCCTGTTGCTATCATGAGAACGAGCCTGCTTTGTTCCTGACCACCAGTCAGCAGAGAGCATATTCATGTCTTTAAGTTGCCAACAGAGGTATAGAGGATTTCATCAGCTTTATCCCTGGGTATATCTGGGGCGGTAACTAGAAGAGGTTACCCTGAGTCTGGAACTTTTGATAGCATCCTTCTACCAAGATGTTAAAACAATTATCCCTTTTGAACCCCCTGTCACTACCCCTAGAATTATAGTGACTTCGACTTTGAACGTGTTGCCTTGGAGGCCATTGCTGGTGCCCTTAGACATATTGACTTGCTGCTATGAGAATATTCGTACCTCGGCCCATGCTTTTTAAGGCCTGTGCCCTTTTGTGGCGTGAGAGTGGGTAGTATTGCGGAAACTCCTTTGAAAATAATGGAGTGCTCTGGGCTTCCAATTGCTGTAGAAGCCCAGAGCTCCAACATTCCAATGTTGTCCTTCACAGCTGTTACTGTGAACAAAGGCCTCACGGAGTCCAAGGGGATTTTAATCCCCTCTGCCTCCGTGAGGCCCTTGTTTTATTTGTTAGAACATTCTGCCATCTAGTGGAGGAATGTTCTACTAGCCTTATAGCCCTCCGTAGCTGGGCTATATGGCATTGAAGTCCCGCTTCTTTGGTAATGGCCCTTGCCTTGGGCTCCGGCTTTTAACGCTGGAGCCGGCCTTTAATGGCCAGTATAGCCTGCTACAGCGGGCTATAAGGCTGTACTAGAACCAGCTATTAACAGAAACGAAAATCTCATCAGTACAAACATGTATTTCCCTTTAAAGTGTAGCAATATAAGCATGTGCAGAAATTTGATGTGGCTGTTTCACTGATCGTAGTTAGGATAGTTGCATTGTCTCTGGTGTTCTAAAGTTGTGAGCTGAGCTTTGTGAAGAACTTCCATTGAATTACATTGATTACAGGCCCAAATTATAAATCTTTTGATAGTACCTAGCAAGTAAGCACAAAAATAATGTTAGAGGTTATGGGCTCAGTTCACAAGTGGCCTCTGCACTCGTGACGAAGGCCGAGTAGACGTGGCGGGGGTCCGCACTCGTGGCGGGACCTCCGCAATGAGAAACCGCAGTGCGGACGAGTGCAGGGGCCCCTGCACTCGTGGCAGGACCTCCGTAATGAGAAACTGCAGTGCAGAGGTCCAGCCGCGATTGCAGGGGCCCCTGCTACGACTGCTTGGCCCCTGCCACCAGTGCAGGGGCCCCTGCCACGAGTGAAGAGGCCCTTTGTAAATCGACCCTAAAATCTCCAGCCCAGAAGCAGCTAGAGACTGATTTTCTTTGCTGATCATTAAAGTATTTTTTTCTTTTATATAGAAATCAGTGGCTAGACATTCAGTTATTAATCGGTATTGAAGTGTTGTACTGTGCTCTGTGTCTGACCTTGTATCCCTTTCTTGAGCAAGCCTTGGGCTACTCTGTCTCATTATTTTGAGAGAGTCAAGTACTAAAAGGGACTACGTAGTCATTCAGTTTGAGATTAAATAGTCTTGTGGGACAAGAAACAAAATAGGTAAAAATTCAAGATAGTAGTCGCGAAGGTTCCGAAATATTTGGTGGGACACGATCTTTCACGCTCCCACCAACACAAAAATAGTGTTGGCGACTACTACCTGGAATTTTTACCTATTTTGTTTAGATTTATCACCGTGAACTCCTTAGTGTCGCTTGGAACTGGATGAGTGATACACTTCAAATGCCTCTCAAACTTCAAAATTTTGAGGTTTGATGAATCTCTTCTTCATCTGCGCAGCTAAGAAATTATACATTCAATTACAGTACAGTTGTCTATTGCCCTGAGGAAGCCCTATTCAGGGTGAAACACGTTGGCTGCATTGGTGTGTCGTTGTTTTGAACAAAGCAACTATTAAAATATCGTGATTGACGCCATTGAAGAGTCCAGAAAAATCCTTTCCTTTTATAGCATTTATGCTGTTGTACCTTTGTGTTGCCTCTCTATGCTTTTCTGTTTGCATTACTGTTGACAGGTCTATAGGCAGTGGACCTTGGAGGTGGGCAACAAAAAATCTGTGCCTCATAAAATCAGAGTGTATAATTGGTTAGTGCGGCGTTAATTCTATGTCAGGACAGGAGGCTCCGATTATGCTTTCTCATTTCTTTATTAGAAATGCCCAGCAGCCAATCAGAACCGTTTGTGAAACGAAAAAACTACAGTACCCATGAGCACCAGGGTACCACGTGACCAACCATAGAGTCTCTCATATAAAAGATACAATAGGAGAAAGTACGTCCTCTTTCTTTGCTGCTCCGCAGCCAGTTAAGTGCCTTTTATTTACTTCACTTGATACTTTGTTGCATTGTTCTCTGTTGCGATACCGCTTTGACGCGCTCGCTTGTTATTCACTTATTGTTGCTAATTTGAATGGATACTTTGTTGCGCGCTGTCACACGCGGTTTTTAGGTCTCCGCTCGGTGTCCTTTCATCGCGCGGTGCACATTCGGGGAGCGTGGTCTCACCTCCCGAGGTCAAGACGCTCGTTGGAGCGTCGGTGTACTTCTTTTGGTGGAGTGGGAGTCCTGGGGCTGAGGAGCTCGCGCTAGCGCGCGAGCTTCTCTGTTTACATTAAACTTGAGGCGGCCGTTACCGCGCATGCGCGGTGGCCATTTTGTCTGTTTATGTTCGTGTTTTCACACGGAGCTTGATTGAATCGGTTGTTTCTTCACACCGCTGCCCACAGCCTCAGTTTTTCTTCAGCCCCGTCGACGCCCTTTGCTGATTTAAGGCTTGGGGCTGTACAATAACGCATAGGCACTGCCTAGAGTGACTGTCAGCAAGCCCTCCCTCCACAATTAATTTATTTATTTATTTGGTCAGGTTTTCTACCTTTCCCTTTGGCTTGCTGTGGGGTTCTTCACTCCCCATGAATTGTGCCTTTGGCATAGATATATATATTGACATTGGAGTGTCATTTTGTGGGCATTAATTTCACTTTACTGTGACACAAGGTAAAATGGAGGAGTATTTTGATGACGATGATTACTCCTTTGAGGATGAGGGCTCTAGTTTCCTAGAGCAGGATTTAGTAGAGGCTCTGGACCAGGGAGTTCAGCACTCCGTTAATAAAGCCCTGGTCCACGCTATCAATCCTCTGAAGCGTCATTTGACGCACTATGCCAAACAACAGGGTTGGTTGCCTTCTTCACGTTCTTCTAAGTCCCCAGTTAATCCGCATAGGTCGGATTTTAAACGACTGGCTAAATCTCTAGCCTCAGAAAAGGCTTCCTCCTTGCCATCGGTAGGCGCTTCTACCTCTGCTGGCGGTCTGACTGACACTGAAGGTCCTCCTTCCTCTTCCTCGGACCAGGATGTTCCGCCACCACGCAAGAAGTCTCGTAAGGAGCACTACGTCGATGCTCCTACTCACCCTCAGGTCCTTACCTTTGAACCATCTGAACTTTATCACCCCCATTCGTCTTCCTGGCTTCCTTCTCCTGCGGTAGCGGACTATGTTCAGGCGCACATCCGACAGCCCTTTGAGAAGGATGTTAGGGCTCGCCTCCGCTCCGAGTGCCCTCGCCCGGATCTCGCTGATCACCTGGCAGACACTCCTGAAATTGATCCCACAATGCTTTCATACCTGAAAAAATTCGCAAAGGATCCAAAGAAGGGTCTGGACAGATCCTGGCGTTCCTGTCAGGATAAAATGCTGGATTTATTGGGACCCCTCACCAAGATTCTTGATCTTGGCTTTCAAGCCAAGGAAGCTGCTTCCCTTGTGGATCCGGATGACCTCATAGAATGGGCTCAGAGGGCTATTTGCCAGTTAGGCAATGCAAATTGTGCAATTTCGAGTGAGCGCCGTCGCTCTATTCTTCTCAAAATTGATCCAAAGTTGGCGGAACTCTCTACTTCCGAATCTGGTCCAGTGGCTCAGGGTCTTTTATTCGGCCAGCCGTTTCTTAAGGAACTAACAAAGTTTGTTGCGACCTTCAGCGGTTTGGATAAAGCTCAAGCTTCCATCAAGCGTGCACTTCGTCCGGTTTTTGCCAGGGCCGGACGACATAGGGGACGCTCGTTCGGCCGTGGCTCCCATAATCCCTCCCAGAGGGGTTATCAGTCCCAGAGAGGCGGTGGTCAGGAGTCAGGCTACAACTCCCGCTCAAACTTCTATCCTTCTCGCAAAGGGAGAGGTCAATTCCGGAAAGGCCGTTCCGGTGGCAACCAAGGTGCCTATCACGACTCTAACACCTCAGGTGAGTTTGATTCCTTTTTCCGAGGTGGTTCTGGGGGGCAGAATACGTTTTTTTCTCCAGAACTGGCGTCAAATCTCCAACGATGCTTGGGTTCTGCAAACTGTTCAAGGTTTCAAAATAGAATTCTATCAGACCCAACATCAATCCCTCCCTCCAACTCCTCTAAATTTTTCTCTTCAAGACCAAAAGTTTATCTCGGCGGAGATAGAATCCCTTCTCGCCAAAGGGGCTATTATTCCAACTATTCCCCACCCACAAGGGTTCATCAGCAATGTTTTCTTGGTTCAGAAAAAAGGGGGTGTCAATCGTCTGGTCCTCAATTTGAAAGATTTCAACGGAAGTGTCGTTTACAGACACTTCAAAATGGAAGGGATCCATCTTTTGCGCGATCTTCTTCGCGAGGGGGACTGGATGGTTCGGCTCGACCTCAAGGATGCGTATCTTTCGATTCCCATTTTCGAGCCTCATCATCGTTTTCTTCAATTCAGTTGGCAGGGGATTTGGTACGAATACACGGTTCTCCCTTTCGGCCTCTCGTCAGCACCCTGGTGCTTCACGAAACTTCTGAGGCCCGTAGTGGAATGTCTGCGTGCTCGGGGTGTCCGCTTAATAATATATCTCGACGATATTCTTCTCATGGCGGACAGTCCCCTCACAGTCTTAACACACCTGGAGTGGTCTATCGACCTTCTACAATAACTGGGTTTTCTAGTCAATCCACAGAAATCTATCTTGAACCCTACACAGGTGATCGAGTTTCTGGGTTTCCAGGTGAATTCCCTATCCTGTCAACTTCTATTACCAAACCAAAAGATTCGGTACATCAAGAGGGAATTGAGGTCTGTTCTTTCCAGACAGACTGTGTCGTTGAGATCGTTAGCACGTGTTGTCGGTCTATTGGCATCCTCCATTCAGGCGATATTCCCAGGTCCTCTGCACTACAGAGCACTTCAAAGGTTGAAGATTCGTCATCTCCAAAAAGCTCTTCGTTATTCAGATCTGATTCCTCTTTCCGAGGATGCGAAGAGCGAGATGCAATGGTGGTTAGACCACATGGAGGCCTGGAATGGACGAGCCCTGTTCGGCTCCTCTCCGGATCTGGTGATAGAATCCGATGCCAGTCTATGGGGTTGGGGAGCCCGGTGCGGTCCCATCTCGACCGGGGGTCGATGGTCCCCCCAGGAACTGTCTCTTCACATCAACTGTCTAGAGCTTCTAGCGGGTTCCTTTGCGATCCGGTGTTTCTCTCCTCTTCAGACCAATTGTTGTATCCTTCTCCGCATGGACAACGTTTCAGCGGTCCGGTATGTCAACAAGTTGGGGGGAACACGATCCAAGATTTTGGCGGAGATCGCCAAGGATTTTTGGCACTTCTGTCTTCAACAGAAGATCACAGTTATTGCCGAATATCTTCCCGGCTGTCGCAATCAGATTGCGGACTGGAACTCTCGCCATCTTTGCGACTTCAGCGATTGGCGCCTTCATCCGCGCATTTTTCGCATTCTCCGTCGGACTTGGGGTCAATGTCACCTGGATCTGTTTGCGTCTCGCCTAAATACTCAACTCCCTCTATTCTTCAGCTGGAGGCCGGATCCGAAAGCCCTGGCCACGGATGCATTTCTTCAGACTTGGCCGTCCACTCTGTGTTACGCCTTTCCCCCGTTCATGATGACCCCCAGGGTTCTGGCCTACTCGAAACGTTTTCAAACAGAGCTAATTCTCATTGCTCCGCTGTGGAGAGCTCAAGCGTGGTTCCCGGTTCTTCTGGAGATGTGTTGTGCGGTCCCGTTCCTTCTTCCCCAGAAGTGGAATCTGTTGTTGGATCCCCTCGGCAATCCGCATCCCCTTGTTCTATCCGGCAATCTCCTTCTGTTGGCGTGGCGAGTTTCGGGGATCGCTGGTCGCTCCCAGGCCTTTCATGCGACGCTTCCAAATTCATCAGTGACGCCTGGTCTCCCAGTACTCACAAACGATATAGAGCCTCATGGAAACGCTGGTGTGACTGGTGTGTTCAGCGGGAAGTTGATCCCGCTTCAGCAGATGTGGCTATGATTATTAATTTTCTAGCCTCTCTCGCTTCCTCTGGTTTGGCTTATCGCACGGTCAACAACTTCCGTTCCGCCATCTCCGCGGCTCATGTTCCTATCAATGGTAAACCGGCGGGTGAACATCCCTTAATTTCCAAATTGCTTAAGGGCATTCGTTTGGCGAATCCTCCGTGTCCTAAATATGTCTCGCTTTGGGATGTCTCCATTGTTTTGAAATTTTTGGAGGCTTGGCCTTCTAATTCATTACTTTCTCGCAAGCAACTCTCTGCCAAATTGACTATGCTGTTATGTCTCGTTTCTTGCAAACGAGTTTCTGATGTGCGTGCGTTAGACTTAGCAGGTCGCAGTTTTACACCCGAGGGTGTCACTTTTCTTATTTCTAAACGCACCAAAACGGCTACCTCTTCGGTTACCTATCCTTCCTTTCCTCATCACCCCAACCTTTGCGTTGTTCAATGTGTCAAGGATTACGAGGTATGTACTGCCCCTTTACGTTCTGATACACAGGGTCAACTACTTATTGCCTTGCAGAAACCTTTTCGTCCTGTTACTCCTGCTACTTTAGCTCGCTGGGTTAGATGGCTCTTGTCTGAGGCTGGAATTGATGTTTCCATTTTTGGTGCTCATTCGGCTCGCGGGGCCATGGCCTCTAAAGCGTTCTCGATGGGTGTTTCATTATTGGACATCATGAAAACCGCAGATTGGTCTTCTGATTCTATGTTCAAAACTTTTTATCACAAACCTATCGAACATATTGCTTCTGTAGTGGTGGATCAGCTTTGAACAAGCATAATCGGAGCCTCCTGTCCTGACATAGAATTAAAAATTTGCAAACATTCGTGACAAGAATTTTCAATTCTATTAAGGACAAGGAGGCGAGGATTATCCCACCCAAAGTCATGATTGGTTCTCATGTTTTTCATTGTTACAGTTGCATTTGATTTATGCCAATGCATTGGTTTCTCTCTTTTTACCCTCCCCTTTTTTATTGCCTTCACTCTCTTTATCGGATGAGTATTACGGCTGTACTTTCTTTTCAGGTTCTGACCCGAAATAGTGACCCTACTGTTCCTCCTGCTTACTCCGCTTGGATGGTCTGCTGCCTCCTCTGTTCGGCGATTGCTGTGTTTCTAACGTCAGGATGATCACCGGCTGTTGCTGATGGACTCTGTTACCTGGCATTCTTCGTTTTTCCATTGGACTTCCTGTTTTCTGTGAACTGTTCCTCACCAAAGAAAGAGGACGTACTTTCTCCTATTGTATCTTTTATATGAGAGACTCTATGGTTGGTCACGTGGTACCCTGGTGCTCATGGGTACTGTAGTTTTTTCGTTTCACAAACGGTTCTGATTGGCTGCTGGGCATTTCTAATAAAGAAATGAGAAAGCATAATCCTCGCCTCCTTGTCCTTAATAGAATTGAAAATTCTTGTCACGAATGTTTGCAAATTTTTTAATTATCCCTGGCTGCCTTTCTCTCTCTTTCTAGTCCATTCTAGAACGTGCCTGTTCTTGGAATGTTGATGCTTGAATATTGTCAGTTGCAGCTTGGACCTGGTGGATGAGGTCTCTATGTGTATCTTGATTAAAACATCGACATACTGCATCTAAAGTGTGCTGCAGTTATTTCTAAAGAGCCCCACATACCTCATTTTGGCGACAACTGGAAACCACTGACATCTTGCTTGAAGAGACCTCAACTCAGGTTGTTCTACCGCCGCAGTATTTTCAAAAGTTCCTGTTCATTTCTACTTTGTTCGGCTCTGCGTGGTGGATCGAACTGGCTTCATCCTCTTTGTGCAACATCCCTCAGTCAGGTACTTTCTATTGTAGCCTGTGTCTGTTTGTGTGCCTTTTCCGATTTAGTTCTTCAAGCCACCGGCTGTGTTTTGGCCTTATTGGCTGCCAGACAAATGCTTCATTTAAGGGCTTTCGGATCCCACAGCGATTGGACCCAACGGGTGTTTGTGCCCTCTCTTCATGCTTGTTGTGCGAAGTTACAGTGTCCGACTTCGCTCCGAGGGCCTGTGTCTATCTCAGCCTGACTCTGCCTGATCCTGACGCAACTACGCCAGCGTCGGCTGCGTGAAGGCCATTTTAAGGAAAACCGCACTGGCATGAACCCTTCCCACGCTTAAGGACAACTGCTAATGAGGTGTCAAACTGTCTTAAACTGTCTTGTTTCTTTACCAACACTGATCTGCAGAGCCGAGCTGCAGGTTAGACTCTTTCATTTTTAATCACGTTGATTTACACAATTAATGTGCAGGTTTGTTACGCTGATCTACCCAGCTTTACTACATTAAACAATCTCGCTGATTTACACAGCTGATGTGCACTTCGTATTGCTCTAAGCATTTTTTATATTACGTTGATCCCCACAGCTGGTCTACAAATCAACCACCTTCTTCATCACGCTGATTTGCACAGCTTATGTGCAGATTTGTTTTGATGTGATCCACACAGCATTCCTACATCCCACTGTCTCGCTGATTTGCACAGCAGATCATCATATTGTTATCTTTAAAATCTTTTTCTGGTGCTAATTGGTTATTAATTATATACCATGCAAAACGTCACTGCTCCTCATTTCTTTTTATCATCTCCAGGGGATCCTTCCATACCGTGCCAAAAGTGGAAGAAGGTTTTCTCTAACTATGCCAGAGTTTGTGGCACGTCATTAAGGGCCGAGAGAAAATCGTCATTGTTCTTACATTGTTAAGGGACTGAGGGGCAAGAAGTGTTCGAGCATTTGCCAGATCTATCAGACAACGAATCTTCAACTCTAAATGAATATGAGATTTGCATGAGAAAAATGGACCTGCATTATCTTCCCTAGATGTGAGTATGATCTTGGAGCGATACCACTTTGGGAAGAGGATGCAAAGGCAAGAAGAGTCTGTTGAACAATATATCATGGCATTACGCAAGCTTGCATCTATTTGTTCCTTTGGTGTAAGTTTAGAAGAAAGGTTGAGAGACCAGTTAATGCTAGGTTGTTTTATGGACAAAGACTAGGATAGTCTTTGGCAAAAAATAACCCTCCTCTGCAAGAAGTAATTACCACCTTAAAAAAGTATGATCATTCGAATGCGTGTGTTGAGGCTATTCGTAAGGATGTCCATGTTTCAAAAAGTGAGAGTGATGTAGTCAAAGAAGTGAGGGTTGTGTCAGCTGATAAGTCTCATAAGCCTTCTGCTGACAGCGCCTCTGGAGTAACAAAAGTCCCACACCCCTACTCTAGTCTTAAAACTTTTCAGGGTAAGTGTTACAGGTGTGGGAATTTGGGTTTCATATGAATTTTGAGGACTGTCCGGGGTGGAAAGTTGCTTGCTCTCTTTGTAAGAAAAAGGGGCATTTCTCTAAGTGTTGTAGATCCAACAAGAGTAAGAAGAAAGTTTGAGAGGTTGATATTTATGATCAGTCTGATCATGGTGTAATCATCTGTCAGGTTAGGGATCGACTATTGAGGGACCTTTCAAACATGTTTTGATTAATGACGAGTCTGTAAATATGCTGTTTGACTCAGGTGCGAAGATTACTCTCATTCCACAAGAATTCTATGAGAAACGACTTTCTGGAAAGGTGGTTCTAACCAAACCTGATATAATACCTAGGGGTTATGGTGGTGAAGTTATCGATCTCTTTGGGATATTTTTGTGGCACTATTGAGTTTAAAGGGAAGACTGTGCCGGGAAAAACTTACGTCTCAATGAAGGTTGACTCGCTTATTAGTTGGTGTCATCTGCGGGATTTACATGTTTATTTAGATCCTAATGAATCCCCTTCTGTGTGTTTGAGAGTTACCTGTGGTTGAAACTGTGAGTGGAGGTTGTGAAACCTGGGTGACAAAGTTTACTAAAGTTTTCATTAATGTTTTAGGCTGTCTCTATATTATGTACATCTTGTAAAGTTGAAGCCTGATGTCACTCCTAAGGTGGCAAAAGTTAGGAATGTACCTTTGCTAGTTAAGAGCAGCATGAGGGCAGAATTGGATAAATTATTGAACAATGGAATTATTCAAGAAGTTGAGGCCACGGAATGGATCTTTCCAGTGGTGATGGCGCACAAAGCCGATGGTGAGGCCAGGTTGTGTATTGACTTGAGGGAACTGAACAAAGCAGCTGTTGTCGACCATTATCCTCTTCCTAACATTTCAAGGATGTTGTCATCTCTGGGTGGAGGCACTCATTTTTCAACTTTGGACCCCTCCTCAGGTCAAACTTCATCCTTCTTGCCAAGATCTCACTGCTTTTATTACACCCTATGGAACTTTTACATTTCTTAGAATGCCATTTGGATTAATCTCTGCGGCCTCTGTGTTTCAGAGGGTTATGGAGAAAGTTCTGTGTGACGTTGATGGCATTAAGATATATCAGGATGAAGTACTTGTTCATGGAGTGGATTTGGAAGAACATGACAAAAGGTTGGCTGAGGTTTTAAGTAAGTTGCAAGACTCTGGCCTTACACTTATATTGGTAAATAAAATTTGATGTGAGGGAGATTGAATATTTGGGGCATTTGGTATGATGGTCCGGTATCAAAAGTAAACCATCCTTAGTGGCACTATTTCTCGCCTCAGCTATCCTGAAAACAAAGATGAACTGGTGAAGTTCCTAGATAGGGCCGAATTCTATAATAAATTTGTGCCTAACTTTGTGCAAAATACTGAGAAGATGAGAGGTCTTTTGAGGAAAAGGTGTGAATTTGTCTGGTGTCAAGAGTGTTGTGATGAATTTGATTTGGTTAAGAAGTGTTTGAATGAGGCTCCCAATTTGGCGAGTTTCGATCCATCTAAGAAATCATTTGTGATGACTGATGCGAGTTCCAAGGGGTTGGGGTGCTGTCTTGCTACAAAAAGGGGAAGATTCTGAGAGCACAATTTTGTTCATCTCAAGGCCTCTTAGAGGTGCAGAATGTACTCAGTGGTAGAAAGGAAGCACTGGGTTTCTACTGGGCTGTTCATAAACTGAAGTTGTTTCTGTGGGGCAGGCATTTTGGTGTTGTTTCGGATCACAAACCCTTGAGAGAGGTTTTTGGTAAAAAAAGGAGTAGACTCTGTCTCGCATAGAATAAGAAAATGGATGGTGGCTTTACAAGACTTTGAGTTTGATGTCTCATATTTACCTGGGTCAAAGAACATTCTCGCTGATTGTCTCTCTAGGCTTAGTGGTCCTGACACTCTGGACTGTCTGGATGATTGTGAGTATTTTGCTGGTGAGGACATTGAAGAGGAGTTGAATGTTAGTTTGGTTAGTGAAGATGTCATAACTGAAGCTGAGTGGATGGATGCTCTGGGTACTGACTCTTCATTGCAAAAAGTTGGGATCTATGTACGTGATGGATGGAGAAACGTGGTTGTAGTGACGAGCTAAAGGGTTTTTGGTTTGAAAAAGATGACCTGGTTGTATTGAATGGATTACTTATGAGGGGAAGCAGATTTGTGGTTCCTGAGAAGTTATGTGACACATTGGTGGCAAATGCTCATGCGAGTCATATGGGAATAGCCAAAACCAAGAAAAGGATCAGGGACGCCTACTGGTGGCCAGCCATGGATGTGCACATTGAGAGGAGTGTACGTGATTGCTCTCAGTGTGCGTGTAGTGATGATTCTCAAGTGTAGAACTCAACCCATGGTGCTCCGGAAACAAGCGAGTGGTCCTTGGATGGATTTAGCTGTAGATATTTTGGGTCCTGGGAAGTTAAGATCACAGGACCGCTATGGCTTGGTCTGTCTTGACATGTTTTTCAGGTGGCCTGAGGTCAAGATTGTCAAATCGGTAGATTCTGGGACTGTTCGACTTTTTGGAAGATCTTTTCGAGAGAGAAGGGTTGCCAGCCTCAATATTGTCTGATAATGGTGTTCAGTTCACCTCTTGTGTGGTAGAGTTTTTGAGAGTGAGAGGTATCATTCATAAATGGTCTGCTCTATACCATCCTAAATGCAATGGCGTTGTAGAAAGGTTTGTGAAGGTTCTTAAGGAAGCTATGCAATTGGCAGTTGTCTCTAGTAATGACTGGGAAGAAGCTGTAAAGTAAAAGGTGCGGGAGTACAGGTTTACTCCTCATTCTTCTACTGGTGTTACTCTCTTTGGGTTATTTAAAGGGAGGATGGCCAACAATGATGTGACTCGGTTATGGGTTACTTCTAGGAGAATACAAACAGGCTGCACCGAGGGGTGGCAGGAGAGAGAACTGAAACTAATTTAAACAGAGGAAAGCGTGTTTCCATGTGAGGAAAGCTGTAAAGAATACAGTGATTGTGGTTGGTGACTGGGTTAGGGTAAAATTACCAACACAATAAATAGGTAG
Source organism: Triturus cristatus (assembly GCF_964204655.1). NCBI lineage: Eukaryota > Metazoa > Chordata > Amphibia > Caudata > Salamandridae > Triturus > Triturus cristatus. The sequence goes on from NC_140589.1 coordinate 1,225,280,325, forward strand.
ATCTAAGTTTGGTCAACCCATAAAGGTTATCAAGTTGCTAGGCAATGCTGTCAAAACTCAGGATCATACGGTCTGGAACCTTAATAGAATTGTCAAGTGTCTACCTCATGATGTGGGTGGGCAAGTGCCTTTTACTCCACAGGTTACGAGGAGCAAGTCTGTTAGGGTCAAAAAGGTGCCCCTTCGCATACAAGATTGTGTTTCTTTAATGTTTTCTTTTGCTGTGTTTTTCTTTTGTTCTCATTTTGTTAGGGTTATGTTATTAGCAGGGGAGGTGATGTGGTGTCTTACTGTTTATCATGTTGTTTCCATGTTCTTGTTAGGTTGGTAAGATGACATACTCCATTCTAAAACGTGCCTGTTCTTGGAATGTTGATGCTTGAATATTGTCAGTTGCTGCTTGAACCTGGTGGATGAAGCCTCTAAGGATGTATCTTGATTAAAACATCTACATACTGCATCTAACGTGTGCTGCAGTTATTTCTAAAGAGCCCCACTTACTTCAGACTCCTTAGGGGAAAATACAAGACGGAGAATGGATGCCATTTTATGAAATGTATCATGTTATCAAAAGGCCTTAAAATGTCCACATAATGTCACACGGAAGTGCAGGGAGGCGGGTAAACATTGCACAGGCAGCTGTTGAACCAGGAGAAATTAGATGCATATTACGCCTGTATAAATGTATATATCCGGGAAACCCATTGGGCGCTCTATAAGTGGAAATAATAATAATTTTAATCATTCACAATTCTTCAGGCGGGGTATTACTAACACTGGGCGGAGTTTGCGGAGTTGCATTATGCGGCACTACACGAAGTGTAAACAATACTCTGTCACACTACGCAGAGCTACGCGAGCGGCGGAGTACGATAGAAAAATGCCGTTCACAGTGATTGCGCAGTGCTTGTCCACACCCAGCAATCATTGTGAACGGCACCATGCACAGTGCAAGCGGTCCCTGCTTTCCTTTTCTGCCGCTCGAGTAGATTTTTACTCGAGCAACAGCTTTTTCAACGCAAACGGGCAGTTTCTAACCGCGAGCTGTCTGGAGCATACGCGACCACTCGCAATGAGAAACCTGACCCCCCTGCATTGAGAAATCTCGCCGGGATGTTGATTTTCCTCGCTCGCGCACTCCAACTTGATGTTGACAATCGCGAATGAAGATAAATCTTACCGGAGGTTGATTTTCCTCGCTCGCGGTCGCCAACTTGACATTGACGAACGTGAGCGAGGAAAAAAACTCCGCAACGCAAAGCGGAGTTTTTCAGAACTCCGCGATCTCCGCGTAACACGGAGTGCAGGAAACTCCGTGAGCGGAGTGGAGTTCACTGCCCAGGATTAGGTATTACACTCAGTTCTGTAGGATAAGAACAGATTGTAGCCAGCCAGAGGTTAACTACCAAGACCGTCCAAGAGGCTGGGGAGATGCACAATAGCACTAATAACCCAGAATGTTCTTGGAAAAACAGGGAATAGTGGAGTGAGAACAAAGGCAGAATAGGATTGGCAGTCAGTATGACGGCATTGATTGGGCAGATCAGATGTGCCTGATGTACCCTAGTATACCTGTGCATCTATGTGTATATGATGCGTTTATTTAGCTTGTGTTTGTTGTATTTGTTGTACATACTTCCTTTCCGCCCCCTCAAAGAGTGCAGGGGTGGAGTGACAGGCTGGAGGAATGATCAGATAGAGGGATCATTCCTGGGAGTTGGTAGGTGACCAAGTGAATTGTCAAGCAGGTGCAGTGTGCCTGTGTTGCCTTCTCTGCGTCTATAATAAATCAACACACTTTTATCTCTTGCACTCTTCAAAATAGCTTTATGTTTGAGAAACAACAACGTTCAGTCTCCTTGTATCATATTTGACCTGCCATAATGGTCGATATCGTGGTCAAGTAACCTTTTTTTCAACTTTATAACAGCTGCAATTGCTAGAAACTTGTAGCTTTACCCAGACTTTCATCCTCAGAATCTTTTTTGTTTTTACAAAACTTCATTTCATTTACTAGCTATTTGTATTTTTAGTTAAAAATATAATATTTTTGCTCGATTTCCTAATACATACAATTCTACTATCCAAAACATAATTTCACAATTAATATATTTCTTGGATTACCTGGATGTCCCAGTAATATTTTTCAAGGCAAGTTAAACAAAACAGAATACGAAACAGAAGAAGATGGAGTCAAGGCTCGTCTGTAGCCTTCTTAAGTGCATCTCCAGTTTCCCTGTAAGTGAATACATTGATGAAATGTTGAGCCAGATGTCCTAAGATTCTGGTTCCAAAAAGTGGTCATAAATTGCGATCCGACTTTTTGTAGCTAGTATCTAATTTTGTGAACCGACCTATGAACTAATAGGTTGGCTCGCAATTAAGATATTATAGAGGGTCACAGAACAATACGTCTAATTTATATTAAGTAGGAAGGGCACAATTTGCAACCCTCTATGATTGGCTACAATCACATGGATGTGGGCCGCAGGGGACATCAGACCACCATTCCTGTGAATTGCATTTGAAAATCAAAAACCTTTTTCTTTCAGCAGCCCAATATCCTTAAAGGAAACGGGGCTAATTTAAAAACAAAAAGTTTTCAATTTTGAAAAACTTTAGTGAGAGTTAGCGGTGATCTTAGATAGTTTTAACGTGTTTATACTTGATCTGGGTCTAAGCATCAACTTCTCAAAGACTTTTGTCATGAGCTGTGGTTTAGGGGCACGGAGGGAAATGGGTAGGGACATACATTTGGACGGTAGGAAGCTAGCGTCAACAAGAACTTTCTTGTACCTCGGTGTCCTTTTTAATCAGAATGATACGTGAACACGCACCATTGAGACAAAAAACTAACATTTAGCAGATCAATTAGTGCCCTTGCTACTTTTGCGAAGAAGTTAGGCAGGAAGCCGCTGGGGGCACTTTTGCAAATTTATAAGGCGCAGTGTATTTCAGCTGCGATGTATCGGGCTGGGGTATGGGGCTTTGCCAACATCCTCCCCCTACAATTCGTGGAAAATACTTTTCTGCGGTACATCCTTCCAGTCCCCCACGGCATGTCCTCCTTCGTGTGCCATGAGGAGCTAGGTCTTCCTTATATAGCAGACCTCATTAAATTGGAGCCAATACTTCTAGCACAGGATTTGGGCTAGTGAACAGACTCACTTAAATAGAGAGATCCTGCGTCATTGCATTAGGCTGGAGGGGGCTTTAAAGATCCCCTGGGTCAGGTTTGTCCGCTGTTTCATGAAGGACCTAGGACACCCAGACTATTTTACAAACCCCAGTTCTATGTCTCGGATCTCCAGAAAAGCTCTGAAGAAAGAGAGCCTCGAACTGTTGGGCTCCTTAACCCCTTCCCTGCTCATGACGGAACCACTCCGTCATGAGCCACGGGTGCCGTGTGCTCATGACGGAGTGGATCCGTCATGCTGCGGCCGTTGACGGCCGCTCCGCCCACGTGGCGCTAACTCCCCGCCTGTGCGGGCGATTAGCGCAGTGGGCGGAGACGTGACGGAACCACTCCGTCATGAGCACAGCTCACCCGTGGCTCGTGACGGAGTGGTTCCGTCACGAGCACAGCGCCACCGCACCTGCCCCCAAACCCCCCCAGCGCCGCGGCGGAATTCCTGCCGCGGCGAAGGGGTTAAGAGTAGCAGGTGAAGTTACTAAGCCTACTGTTATGCAACATCAGTTAAGGCTCACCTCCCTGGGCATGGAACCTTATCTACATTTTGTACCAAGTGGCTTTGATAGTTTGCTCCTGATTAGATTCAGATTGGGTACTATTCACAGACTAGTGACTATACCCAAAATGAATGATTGGTCAAGACTCCTTCCCCCCTGCCTCTGTGACACCTACTTCGAGCAGTCAACTATCCACCTAACTCTTTTTTGCAAGCTGTTTTCAGAGTTAAGGAAAGTCTGGCTACTGCCTCTTTCAAGACAGCAAGGCCTTAGGCTATGCCGTCCAGCACTTATTCACCTACAACTATTAGAGAATGAACATGTGGCTTGGAGGGTATCAAAGTTCTTGAAAAAGGTCCTTCAGCAAAGGAAAAGTATGATATTTGAGGTACTGTAGGCCATTTTTAACAAGGAGAAGTGGGATCTGATATGTGCACCTATTTTATAAAGTGTAAATTTTAATGTTTTGCGAACTTGCAATTGTAGTGCTGTTTTAATCTATGAATTTTAATAATTTAAATTTCATTCTAATTGTATGTTTTTTGTGCTTATATGACTGTCATTATCATGGTCGAATAAAGCTTTTTGATTGATTGAGTGAGAGGTGGTGTTCTCGATGACTGCCTCCTCCCCTGAAGCTGTCACCCCGATTGCCAATAGGAAGGAGTCTGAAGAGGACCCCTTCGCCTTTACTAATTGATTGCCATCCCACCTGGAGTCAGTAGCTTATCAATGGTTTGCAAATAGAAATACAAGGGAAACCGTCAACACATAGGACATCGATTTGGCATTTGGAAGGGAAGCCCCAAACATGCCGCTTTCAAATATCAAAACCGTAACCATCGCTAAACGCATTTTGAGATTCAGAGAACATTTTCAGAGTCGTGAAAAGGTGTTCAGTACATAAAAACCTTTTACTGGTCGCAAATCCTCTGATTTACCGAAATGCAGTAAAAATCTTTGTAGGCCTGGCCCTTTGTTGCAAAAGAAAAGCATATGCTATCCAGAAAATAACTGATCGTAGTAAGCTTTATATGTGACAATATGCTTGTGGTATAATAATATGCACACACTGGTGCAATATACGTGCTTACAACTTTTAATTAGAATGGTTTTTTTAGGTCAAGACCTCGTGATTCACGACCTGAAATTGCCCATTGTTGAGTGCGCTAATTTAAAGAAATGGAATTGGGGGCACAAGTGCACTAAGGTCTTCATTGTTTACAAGAAGTGGGCGACATTCTGCTGACTGGTGTCAGAATAATGTGTGTCTCTCTCTCTGAGCTTCAGGCTGAAGTGTGGAACCACCTACGCGCGCTCTTCACCACAATGGGCCCTGTACAGGTTCTTCAGAGAAATCAGATATGGCGCTGCTTCCGGACGCTGCGCCCCGAATACCGAGCAGCGCGCTCGCGCTTGCCGGAAGTAAAGGGTTTCATAATGAACATTCATAGAACGTTGACTCCATCGTGCCCCGGAACGAGCCATTACACACAAGGGTTAGTCTGCAGCTTTCAACACGAACGTTCAATATATCTGCCCGATATTTGTGGGCAGGGGAATTGCCAGTTCTACAGTAAGGCGATTCTAGGTGGCCGCCTAGTACAACACCACCACCAGAGGCGAGTGTCCCTTAAGGATGAAATGTGATCTAATTGTCCGGAAGTTGGTGGCAAAATGTAATTTTCGCCTCACTTTTCGGAAATCCTCCGTATTCCCAAACAGAGAAGGAAACATATTAGGGAATCCGTAGACGACAGCCATAAAGAGGGGTTCACATATCATTGGCCATGGTACAGTGCAAGATCTAACATTGTTGGGGGTGGGGCGAATTACATTCCAAATGGGTTGAGGTTTCATCACAGATCCAGTTTTAATTTGGATTGTGAAGATGTGCTATCAACATAGCAGGGGAGCCGCTGCTGGCCACTTTCCAAAAGTCCCATCCTATGATCTGTGCTGATGCAGTGTGATGAGCCAGCAACCGCACCTAATAGGACAGAGAGTTGTCAGGACGCTGAAAAGCGCTTTGACGCCTCGAATGGGGGTAGTAAGCACTATATAAATGCAATTACAATACAATATATAAACATGATTTCCATCTCCCCTTTGACCAGTTGCCAAGGAGTTATTGCACCACTGGAGGGAAAATTTAGTTTTTTCAACATTTGGTCTCTCTTAAAGTTAGGATAACTTCCTTGGCATGTTCAAAATGGAAACCTATGCTGCAAAATATACACTCTATGATAGTATACATGACATTTAAAACGGTAACCTTTAACGCAAGCTATGAACTTTATTGCAATATTTATGAAATATTCGAATTGATAGCCGACATAAAAAATATGCACCTTATTACATGTGTGATATATTAAAATGGTAACTTAAACCAGAAGTATAGACTTTAGTGCAACTTTTATCGCATATTTAAAATGGTAACGAACACGGAAAATATAGTTTGCTGTATGACCTTCAAACCTACACTTTATTGCTACATATATTGCAATTAAACTGTAACCTACACCTAAAAATATGGAGGTTATATTAACGTACATGGCATATGTAAATTAGTAACCTTTACTGCAAAATACACTTTATGGCTACATGTGTGACGTATTCAAAATTGTAAACCGCATCATGAAATGTGTTCTTTATTAAAACGTGTACCACCTATTCAAAGTAGTAATTATGCAACAAAGCAAACACTTTAAACTAATAACTCTACGACAGCATATTTGAAATCATCTTCATAAACGCAGTACCCAAAACCCTTCGAGAAAGAAGGATTCCACAGCTGCAAAGATTAACCAAAGGCAGGTATTCGAAATATTTCAACTATTTGGAGGAATTTCTCGTGGGTCTTAACGTAGGTTTCCCACCCATTTTATTGGAGTCATAACGTGTGATGTTTGTGCGATAACAGAGGGATGAGAGTGAAGGTGAAAACCTTTTAAACCATTCTTTTGAAAAGTCATTGGGACATATTATCAAGCACGGCATTAAAATTATCATCGCTTTAGCGGCAGAAAACTGCCGCTAAAGCGGCGATAATGAGCTTGATAATATGCCGCAGAGAATTCCTATAGAAGCCCATGTTGACACCAGAACATGAGCTTCTATGGGAATTCTCAAGGGCATATTATCAAGCCCATTATCGCCGCTTTAGCTGCAGTTTTCTGCCGTTAAAGCGGCGATAATTTTAACGCCGTTTCTTGATAATATGCCCCTTTGTACCTTGTTGTACGTCCACGTTGTCATGCCTTAGCGTTCTCTGTCTCCTAAAATCTTCCACTCTCTTGCGTTGCCTCACAACACGACTTCTATTAATCAACATGTTTATTTTTGCACCGAGACCTCATTTTGACACTATTACGCATAGGGGCAGATTTACCTTTCAGTTGTGTCGCCCTTATGCCACGCAATGGGGGGCAAGGGAGGCGCAACTACTACGTCAGATTTATCAAGCCGTGCAAGGCCACCTTACGTGGCCCTGTTCGGCTTTATAAATCCAGAGCAACACAATGCAACGCAAACAGTTGTGGTGCTTTACTCTGCCCTGGGAAGGCGTTCCATGGGTGGAGCTTGGGTGTTCCCATGCATCCACCCATGGATTTTAAAGCTGTCCCTGATTTACTAGCAATGGTAAACCTGGAAATGCGTCAAAATGCTACTCCTCCCCATGTGAAGCCAAATGAGGAGAAATATCTTTATTTCTCCTCATTACTTCCTCTTTCTAAGTGTGCTGCATTCTGCTGCACACACAGAAAGAGGAAATGCTTCGCAGGATTGTTTTTGCCTGCACTAAAAACAATCCTGCTTATAACACAGGCACCCTTGCACAATCAGGCGGTGCCTGGGTTGGCGCTAGTCAGCCATTGTGCACCAGTGCTGAGAAATGACAGGCAAGCGCCATATATTGTTAAGTACGGCGCATTCCTGCACGTTCCCTATCACACAGTGCAACGCAGCAAGGTGACTTGCTGCTCTGTGCCGTGTGGTAATTTCATAAATATGCCCATGGGTATACCCAAGCATCCACAGAGGAATCTTGGCACATACCCAGATTTACCAATACTGGTAGAACTGGGAATGAGTCAAAATGTTATGCCTCCCCACGTGAGGCATAATGAGGATAAATATGTTTATTTCTCCATTTTTTCCTCTTTCTATGTGTGCTGCATTCTGCAGAACACATAGAAAGAGGGAAATGCCTCAGGAGATTGTTTTCGTACAGGAAGGTGTCCCATCCTGCACAAAATCAATCCTGTCTGCAATGCCTTCACCCTTGCACCACAATGCAAGGATGCCTGCGTTGGCACCAGGCAATAGTTTGTGCGCCAGCACAAGGAAAGGATAGGAATGCACAGTATAATGTTAAATACGGCACATTCCTTTCCGTTCCCTTTCACACAGCGTAGCAAGGTGGTTTGCTATCCTACGCTGCGTGCTGTGTGAAAGTTTGATACATCTGTCCCATAGTGTCTCTGATACAAGCCTATCACGTGTCAGAACAGGTTTCATTCTAACTCTGATTCTGCGTCAAAATAAATCAAAATGTTTGTTGTTCTGTAGCCTCAGAAAGACTGGGGGGAGATTTACTACTTTTCCACACAGTGCAGTGCAGCAGCCGTAAATGCTACGCTGCGTGAAAAGGAGAGAGGAGGAGAGCGCCAAATATACTAAAATAAGGTACTCTCCTCCCCTCTCCCTAGCACCGGCGCTGAAATCAGCTGCCGTGCGCCACGGAGACACCTTTGCGCTAGGGTGCAGGGGTGTCTCTGTGAGTCTAGCATAGGTTTTGTACTGGAAGGGTGCCCTTCCGGTACAAAATACTATGCTGAGACACACTTTAAACCTTCTCCGTCTTTGAATGCGTGCTGTACAGTGCAGCACACATGCAAAATCGGAAAAGGAAGAAGAAATGAAAGCTTTTCTCCTTCCTTGCACCTACTTCAAAACGGTGCAGTTTTCTGATGTTAAAACCTGTCCACTTTGTTTAGTAAAATGGGTTTAGCATCAGAAACATTGGGTGGTTGCATGGGCACGTCCATGCTTCACCCATGGTAAGCCCTCCTTGGCGCCAAGAGCGCTGCTTTGCATTACTTTCATGTTATTTCCAGCGGTAAACAAGTTTAGCGCTGCTAAGAAAATCTGGAAAAAAAGATTTTTACCCAATTTGTATCACTTTTGTGACGCATACACGGCTTAGTAAATCTCCCCCTGTATGTCCTGCGCCGGCGTAGAGCTGGTCAGCAAATTCACTTTGAGGTGATTGGGAGGGGTGCTTAGCTTGGCCTAATGATAATCTATTCTGGTTAACCTCCAAAGCCTCGCTGTCACTCTTTGGGACATTAAGCAATCGCCATGGCGTCTCCTGGTTCCTGATATACATCAAGTGTAAATAAATAAGAAATGAAATGACAGCGCAAATTGTAAAGATGTATAACCTCATTATATACAACGTTTATTGCCATTGTGCAAATGAATGCTGCAGCTGAGCACTTTGATATGCTGTGAAGGTAAACCATGGCGCGACTCCTAAAGGTGAACGCATATCGAGTGCTACCTAAGAAAATACACCAACTGTCAAAGAAAAGCAAATAAGATACTTATGTGCGAAACAAAAGGAAAGTGGATGGAGCAGTACAGAAAGGAAATGAACAGACAAAGAGAAATGGGGAGGGAATCCGAAAATAGAAATGAGAAGGGGAAAAAAACAATGAACCGAGAAAGAACAGGTGAAATGAAAAGCAAATGGAAACAAGCATTTATCAACATTGAATCATCTTTGCTTTGTCAACCCTTTCATCATTGGCAAATACTTATGGTTCCCGGGGTTTGGAGTGGCTCCTGATGAACATGTGCATTACATAAGAAAATTGCAACCGTGTTGGACTGTATTGCAGAATTTGTATAGCGCTTACTACCTCTTTGTGTGAGGTACCGAAGCGCTTGGTTACAGGGGCAGCATGCTATACCATCTAGCATGCTAGAGTGTGTTTGATATACATTACATGTAACTTTGTGTCATAAACTTCTTCCGTGCACATAGGTTCGTAACACTGTAGGTTGTATTGTTTGCAACATTTTATGGAACTGGATTTGTGCAGTGGCCAGGGTCATTCGTGCAGTGCACGGCCCACTGTGCAGCTCAGCCTGGAATGGTGGGGGCTCTGGTAGGTCGGCCTAGCCAGACTGCTGCTGGTGCGAAAGCAGCACCAACCCTCTTTATTGAATGGGCACTTTAAAAAACAATAATTATATTTTAAAAAACAGTTAATTTCTCCCATTCATCTGTTTGTTAGCTCTTGAGGCTGTTGCAAATGTTTTAGGATTAAAGAGTTCCCAAGTCCCTACATATCTCTCATTGTTTCACAGAAATGACCCCAGGGCGATTCACTGAATATTTGCCGACGATTTTTACGGCTACAACCATAACTAAATTAAGATTGCATCACAATGTAGATTTTCCTAATACATTATGACGGAAAGTTTTAATTTTATTAAAGACACAGAGACGAGTATTATGCTTTCTTATCTTGCCTTTATTCCAATAGCAGCCAAGATAAGTACTAAAAACTACAGTTCCCAGAGGGCCAAGCAAACAACTGGCCAATGGGAACGCGTAAAAATCAAAACATCATAACCAATCAGGACGTAGTAATAGGTATAACGTCATAACTGACTGCGAACAGTCCTCTTTTCGCTGGCGAGCCGCTCAGATAAAGTCCCTAAATAGAGGAACAATAGATAACACAATACAAAAGGCCAAAGTCCAGGAACAAATCTCTTGACCAAAATCCAACCAGGTCACTCGAACAGCAGGAATCCCAGCGGGGAAAGCCGAACAGGAAGACGAGGCGTCATGAAGAGGTGAAGAACACTCTTGAAGATTAATGAAGCCCATCACGAAGATGCGGGAGGCAACGCTGGAGCCACTGTAGGGAGGGAGAAAAACACAGATTAGAAGTGTTGAGGCGGGATAATACTCGCCTCCGTGTCTTTAATAAAATTAAGACTTTCCGTCATAATGTATTAGGAAAATCTACATTTTATGGCAAGACAGGAGGCTCCTATTATGCTTGTCTAAAGCATATCAATAACCAAAGACACAGCAGAAACAACTGGTTTGCAATAAAACATTCTGAATACATTGTCGTTAGACCAATCCGCAGATCTCAGAATGCCCACCAAGCGAGAGCCTGCCCAAAAAGCTTTGGAGGCCATGGCTTCCCTGGTAGAATGGGCCTCAAACACAGAAACGACAATGCCCGCGAGGGACATGACCCAATAAACCCAACGGGCCAGAGTAGCAGAAGAAACAGGAAGATGGGGTTTACGGAAAGAAATGAGAAGTTGGGAATGAGAGGACGTTCTGAGATCAGAAGTTCTTTGTTCATAAACCTTGAGGCATTAACCTACACATAGCTTAGGATGGGAAAGGAAAAAGGGGTAAAAAACAGAGTTTAAGTTCTTCTTAGTACGTTTATTAACCCCTTCAGTGCCCGCCCCTTTCCCCGCCCAGTGCCGCGCTTTGTATTAGCGGGCGGAGTTCATGACGAGCTGGACTCGTCATGGGCACAGCGCCACCGTAGCCCATGACGAGTCCAGCTCGTCATGGGCACTGAAGGGGTTAATATGAAACAATACACCAGTCGGAGAAAACTGGCGAGAGGAAAAATCCAGAGCCTTAACATCTGAAACTCGTTTAATGGAAACAAGACAAAGTAACATGGTAAGTTTAGCAGAGAGCATTTTCAGGGAAAGAGCAGAGTTGTCTGACCAATCAGAAAATAACTTAAGGACCAAATGAACATCCCATAAATTAGAATACTTAGCCAACGGAGGTTTGGAAAATCTTACTCCTCGAAGAAGTCGGCAAATGAGAGAATGAACTCCGACAGGCTTGCCATCAATAGGACACTGATTGAGGGAAATGGCTGATCTATACAAATTGACCATTCTATAGGACTTACCTGCACTGGCTTCGGAAGCCAAGAAGTTAACCACGAAATTTAGAGGGGCTGAAAAGGGATCGATATGTCTTTCCAGACACCAGCTTGACCATAAAGACCAAGCAGACTTGAAGGCTTTGGAGGTACCTGGGGCCCAGGCTTTACTGATAAAGAGAGAAGCTTCTTGCGAAATGAGGAGGTCAAGAGGGACAGGCTGGAGACTTTCCAGACAGACAAAACCAAGGAGTTGTCCAGGATGAGGCTGTGAGGATGACCCAAGGGATTCAGAAGCAAATCGTTGCAAACAGGGAGTAGAACTGGAAAGTCCACCGTCATCTCCAGAAGAGACAGGAACCAAATCTGTGATTGCCAAAATGGAACCACTATGACCAGAGAGGTTGATTGGCAGCGAACCTGAGAAACAACACTGTTGATCATGTGGAAAGGAGGAAAAGCGTAATTGAGATGATTGGACCAGTCCTGAAGAAACGCATCCGTCGCTAATGCCAGAGGGTCCGGCCGCCAGCTGAAGAAACAAGGCATTTGGGCGTTGAGGCGAGAAGCAAAAAGATCAATATGAAAAGGGCCCCATTTTTGAGAAACAGATCGGAAAACGGATGGAAGAAGCACAACTGTTTGGGAAGGTGGAGCGTAGAACTCTATAAGATAACCTTGGATGGAGTTTAGAACCCAGGGATCTGCAGTGAGAGTGAGCCCTTTTTGGATGAAGAGTTTCAAACGACCCCCCACCGGGGGAAGATCTACCTTGTTGGTTGCTGTTGTTGTGTCGGAAATTTTTCTGTCCACGACCTTTGTATCCACGACCTCGTTGTGGGTAGAACTGAGGTTTGAACTCCTGGTAGCCTGTGTTGAAGGAGCCTCTGGAGCCTTGATTTGGATAGGAACGGCTGGAAGAGCGACTCCTGCCTCTGCCGGCCCACCCAAAAACCAGAGGGGAAAAAACTTTTAAAATAGATTGTTGAGCCTTATCCAAAGAGGCGAAGGTAGTGACAAATTTACTGAGGTCCTTGACCAAAGAATCCCCTAGAGGAGCCAGATTAGCCAGTTTCGGATCAAGCTTGATAAGAAGCCCTTTACTGCGCTCATGAGTGATGGCTGTATTGGCGTTACCTAAAAGACAGAAGGCTTGTTGGACCCACAAAGAAATATCTGCAGCATTCAAATCATGTTCTTCTAAGCGAGCAGCTTCTGCCAGGTCAAAAATGTGAGCCAAAGGGCCCACAATATCCAAAAGCTTGTCCTGGCAGGTGGACCAAGATTTATCCACCCCTTTGCGGGGGTCTTTGCCAAATTTTGAGAAAAACGTAAGAAGAGGTAGCTCAATGGAAGGAGCAACAGTAATGTTGGAAGGTAAAGAAGGTTTAGGACATTCAGATTTTAACTTAGATTGGGCTGACTTGTCGAGGGGAAGCCGAAGTCTGGCTAAAATATAATCGCCAACATGCGAAGCCGGAAACCACTCCGTGGAGTTAGGGTGACGGATAGTGGAAGGATCAAACATGGGGGCACCTTCAGAGTCTAACACCGGAGTGAAAGCAAAGGAGTCAGGTTTGAATTTTTTAGAGGGAGGGGAAGGAGGGTCTGAAACGTCAAAAACGTCAAACAAATCATCATCTGCATCACCCATATCATCATCTGTGTCTTTTTAGGTACCTCAACGTGTTTGGACTTAGATTTTCTTTTACCGTCAGAGGATGACAACCCCTCCTTAGAAGGAGGCCTGGGAGGAACAGAGTCCTCAGTCTGGTGGGAAGAAGTTTCGCCAATCATGTGTGACGCATTTTTGGGGACATTAGAAGACACAGAGGGTACCAACTTTTGTTTTCTGCTATCCCCCGCAGAATGGGCCAAGGCTTTGGACAACAGACTGAGCATTGAATTCTCCATGCCCTTAGAAAAAAGTTTCATAGATGCTTCCACAGCATTCTCCACAGAACTGTTGATAAAAGCATTTAAATCACTTTTGAAGGCTTCACCTTCCTCATTATGCATGTCTGAAGCAGGGGAGCTATCAAGTTCCATTATAAGAAAAGGCTCCACACGGAAAGAAAAGGGTTAAATTGAAGGACCGGGAGATGTAGGGCATTGAAACAGAGCAGAAACTGACTGCAAGACACACCCCCAGAGGCGACACTGAAAGGGAGCGAACGCGGCTCCGTGAGGCACCAGAAGTCAGAAAAGCAGACGCGCACTGAGGGTGGTCACAGAACGGCTAAACAGCCGCCGTGCGACACATTAGACACAACAGTAAACGCGCGTGAGCGGGGAAACAGCTGAGCGGGTGAAAAGCGAGAAGGCGCTAAAACGGAACAATTCAGTAAGCGCGAAAGGCACAATAGAAATAATAAAACAATACAGTGCACAGCAAATGCCACATTTAAATAAAAACGATATGAGGGGGCGTGGCCGACCGCCTAAGATGGCGGACGTGACTTGGTGAGGCTCCGGACACCCGGGGAAAGATTAATCATGTACAGCTGTCCTGTGCTAGGTTGGAGGCTCTACACTACCTCTCCCGGGCTACCGGAGGGTCTTGACACTGCTGCTGAGGCGTGGCACTGCGGGGGGCTTCTGTCGAGCTGCCCCGTGCTGCGGAACGGCTCAGCCGGGGACTGGAGTTTGGCGGCGGCCACCCGGGGGCGTGCTGGTGCGGCGAGTGGGTCGAGTACTCAGCGCTAAGCCTCGAAGTGCCTGGTGGAGTAGAGGAATGAACTCCTGAAGAGGCAACGGAGCGCTGCGGGTCCGATGGCCCGGTCTGTATAGCAGCACTGAATCCTTCCCATGGCGAACATCCTGCAATGACCTGGGCCTTAGGAGGAGTGGAGCTGGGAGCGTGGGCCAGACAACTGTGATCCAACCACGCGGCCACTTTCGGAGGTAAGAGGGTGGCCGAGAGGGGACACGCGCACGGCTGGAGCACCTCCATGGCAGGGTCCTGACACTGGGAGCGACGGAGGTGGAGTGGCCGACGAGGGGGAAGTGAGGCCTGATTGGACGGTCTACCCCGCTGGGCTCTGAAACTACAGCTGCACAACACTACCTTGGCTTAGAGGTTGGTCGACGGGACTGTCGCCCTTATCACCTTGATTGTTTGCCCGCCCTGCCTGTAGCCGGGAGGATCGACTGGGGCGGCCTGGTGACACACTCCACAGCTGGGAGGCTGCTCTCGGGAGCCTGGAGAGGCCTGGGCCCCGTGGATTACGCCTGGTCCCCTAGCCTGCTAATAACACTAAGCGATTTGCACAAGGAAAAGATGGGCAAGCCCAGGACCAGGCACGCCGATGGCGGGCTGGACGCCAGTGGCCTAGCTAACAATCAGGACCCTGATGCTAGACCCCTGGGAGCAGGCCCCACTGATGCGGACAAAGAGGGAGCAGCTTCGCTTAAGTTAGACCTTATCCTGCAGGAAATTAAAGATACACGCACGGCCCTTGAGCAACAGATAGGTACTCTTACCACCGGCCTTACCCTACTTAAGGCAGATCATGGCAAACTGTTGAACACAGTGACAGACCAGGGGCAGACGCTACAACATGTGGAACCTGCAGTGACCGAGCACACTGCCCAGATCCGTGAATTACGACAGCAGGTGTCAGATCTCCATGACAGGACTGAGGATGCGGAAGGTAGAAACCGCCGCAATAATATACGCGTTATTGGCTTGCCGGAGCGCAGCGAGGGAGGCAAGGTTGCGGACTCTATGGAGACCTGGTTTAAGGAGTACGTGGCAACCGAGGGCCTATCACTATACTTCTGCGTCGAGAGAGCACACAGAATTCCCAAAGGACCCCCTAAACCTGGAGCGGCCCCCAGACCGCTCATAGTCAAAATATTGAACTACAGAGATCGTGATATACTACTACAAAAGGCCAGAGAGAAAAAGCAAATCCTTTTTGAAAACCACCGGATATCGTTGTATCCGGATTACACGCCTTTAGTCCAACGGCAACGTTCATCATTTCAACCTGTCAAGAAAAGGTTGCAACTGGCCCAATTGACATATGCCTACTTTTCCCCGCCCGACTGAAAGTCATTCACAATAGAAAGACATTCTTCTTTGACAGCCCGCAAGATGCAGAAGAATGGCTGGAAGTGATGAACCTAGAACCTAGTCAAAGCGGCTCCTCTGGCCTACAGCGAGAGTTTCCAGAGCAACCCGGGAACCAACCACGATGCCGATCACGGCAAGGAAGGTCACCACGCGGCAAGGGTCGGGGTCCTCCGAGGGAACAACAAATGGCTGGCAGAGCAGAGGCGCTGGCTGCGGCGGAGATCTTACGCGATGACATGAACAAAACGCAGTCTGACACGGAGGAGGACACTGTCCACTCGGGCTCTGAATACAGCATTAATTTATTCCCATCAGTGACACCGCAAACCGTGGATGAGCTGATGGACACCTGACCAATCCCTGAATGTTCCTCCTGATGCAGAGAGTTACCCAAGATCTACAATACTGATGGAACCATGTATTGCTATAGACATGCCTCTGGCCGAAAGTATCGCGGGGTTGGCCGGCCTATGACCCCCCCGCTCTCTGATATAGTGGGGGTTGTTCCGGGCGGTGGGGGATAAAGGGCCTACTCCAATGACAATATGCTCTTTTATTGTACTACAGATATTCGGAATTATATTTCTACATTATTATTTTTTTTTTGAGCCCCCTTCCGCATAATGATACTTATGTTGTGGACTACTATAGGCTGCCATATTACAAGCCGTAGCGGAGTATTTCTGACAGGGAACATGGGATTGCCTATGCCAGACAGGACACTTTGACAGGAAATTATGTGCTTGATGTGTCCCCCGGGCTCTGTAGAGCCGCCAGGCGCCTGCCACCATATTCACCACAAGGCCCCAAGTTAGCGAACGCACCGTTATGCTTCTTTGTTTGATTTGTTACATTATGTTAGGCCCAGCACAGTTCTTAGGCTGCGCCACAGAAGGTTGGGGACATAGTTTAGGGGAGGGTTACTCCAGGTCTACGCTAGATACCAGGTCCTTGGTCAGAAGGGAGTTTATATGCATACCGTCACAATGGCCGGCACTCGAAGGACCGGGGGCACCTATAATATAGTATCCTGGAATGTCAGGGGTCTGGGAGCCATACAAAAACGACACAGAGTACATGCCTACCTCTTAAGGATTAAGACCCAAATTGCTTTTCTTCAGGAAACGCACCTTACCGAGCCCGAAGCCCAAAAGACACACAGGAAGTGGAGGGGGCATCTCCACTCCACTAATTACTCAGCCTTTGCGCGGGGGGCGGCGATTTGGATTAGACATGGGGTCCCATTTGTGGAGACGGAAAGGCGAATAGACGATCAAGGCAGATACGTGCTGCTAAAGGGCACACTAGATGGACAGCCGGTGGTACTGGGCTGTTTTTATGCTCCGAATTTTGACCAGGACAAGTTTTTCCATAGGCTGGGTATTGCCCTAGCGGGATGGGTCGCTATTCCATGGATACTGGGGGGAGATTGTAACGCCACCCTTCATATAGATTTAGACCGCTCTCACCCCCCAGTAAATGGCGTGGCGAGTAGCAAACAGGCAGAACTCCTAAACTAGTGGATCGATGGGTGGGGAGTGTCTGACGCCTGGATGTGCATGCACCCCACATACAAGGAATACTCGTTCTATTCACCAGTACATTTATTGCACACACGAATAGACCGTTTTCTCTGCTCTAACACTGTACTTCCCCAAATAAGCCACGCAACATACCTAGCGAAGACCTTCTCTGACCACAATCCAATACAGCTCACATTACAATGGGGTCGAACATCTACCCCTATCCCCACTTGGAGATTATGGCCACAGCTACTGGAGGATGCTCCGTTCCGAGCCCAGATTGCAACGACTATCACTAATTATTTTACTGACAACTGGAATACGGCCTCCTCCAATTTAGTAGACTGGGACACTTTGAAAGTGGTAGTGAGGGGATCAACAATGGGTCAACTTGTGGGAGCAAGAGAGGAGATACATCAGAGCCTAGTGGACGTTGAACTCCAACTGAATACACTAGAATCTAAAGCGGTGACTGACCCCCAGAAGGCAGAGGCCCTACAAGAAGCGCGCATTAAGCATGCTGAGACTCTAGAGACCCTGCGCCTCCTTGACTATAAAGCCTTCACGCAACGTAAACACGCTGAAGCTGACAGATCTGGAGCGCTACTGGCCCACCTGGTGCTGGACAACCCAGAGCCACCCACGATCACGCAAATTATGAGCCCGACTAACGGACTAATCTCTACACAGGGCGAGATCAATATGGCCTTCATTGCTTATCTCAGTGAGCTCTATGCAGCACCAACACAACTCGATGCTACCCAACGGGATACATTTTTTCAAGAGCTCATCCTGCCGGTGCTATCGGACGAGACCCAAATAGGAATGACAGGACCTGTCACCAGGGTGGAGATCCGGACAGCGATCAAAGGACTTAACCATAATAAGGCCCCAGGGCCGGATGGCCTACCCCCTGAATTCTACGATACGTATCAGGATACATTAACCCCGAAACTCGAAGAAATGTTTCCGGTGGCCCTGGAGAGAGGACACTTGCCGAAGACCACCATGCAGGCGACGGTGATAACAATTCCCAAGCCTGGACGAGATACCACTGTCATGGGTAATTATAGGCCGCTATCCTTCCTGAATACCGAGTACAAAATTTTAAGTAAGGTGCTTGCTAATCGCCTACAACCGCTGCTTCATCGCCTTATACACCAGGACCAATCTGGATTTTTGCCAAATCGCAATATATCCCTAAACACTAGACGATTACACTATATCATGACAGCAGCCGCTGACGCATACCCTGCCGCAGGCTGCCTGACCCTTGATCTAAGGCAGGCATTTGATTCCATCGATTGGGATTACATGTTTATGGCTCTTTAGCGGTTCGGACTCCTGGAAGACTACCTCAAACTAGTGCGGCTACTCTATACGGACCCTACGGCCAGAGAACGCACCGGCAACCATATCTCCACTGCATACACCATACACAGAGGCACCCGACAGGGATGTCCACTATCCCCTTTATTGTTCGTTTTAGCACTTGAACCGCTGGCGATAGCGCTGAGAGCCAGAGCATCCCACATAGGTATACCATTG
Source organism: Triturus cristatus (assembly GCF_964204655.1). Classification (NCBI taxonomy): domain Eukaryota; kingdom Metazoa; phylum Chordata; class Amphibia; order Caudata; family Salamandridae; genus Triturus; species Triturus cristatus. The sequence continues at coordinate 1,225,299,113 of NC_140589.1, forward strand.
GATGGTAACACTCATGTCCTCTCAATATACGCGGACGATATCCTCCTCTATATACGGGATCTAGACTCGGATATCGAGCCAATTTTGTCCCTCTTCCGCACCTTTGAAAGTATCTCGGGATTGGCCATTAATTACCAGAAATCATATGGCTTCCACTTTCATGAGGGAGTCCATCCAGACACGATCCCATTTGGTGGCGCTATACTATCGACTGCACACCACACGTTTAAGTATCATCGTCATGGAGAACTTAAATGTATGTTAAGAAACTTGAGAACCCCTAGATGGTTTGTTATGCTTAGCTGTGCTGAATACGCATGGGACGATTTACTTGAATTTCTACGAGAAACAAATTCAAATGTAAAAAACATTGATTTGAAGACAGCCGGAGAACTGTGTTAGTTGGATCCTGTAAATGTGTGCAGACATTTTAATCATAGGTTTCAAGCTATGATATCTTTTATTTGCAATAAAAAAATCCACTTCTTGGAGAAGTAACTGATTTCTTTTGGAGAGCGGAGTACCAAGCCAGAGGAGCTGCTTATATACACATGTTATTATGGATCAAGAATGCACCTAAATTTGGAACCGATTCTGATGAAACTGTTTGGTCTTTCATTGAAGACTATGTTACCTGTGCCATTCCAAAAAAAGGAAGAGAAAACAGCTTAAGATAACAAGTTTTACGGTTTCAAAGTCATCGATGTGGAAAGTATTGTCGATGAAAATACAGATCAAAGGGAACATTTTATACAAAATGTTGTTTTGGATTCCAACGTCCAGTAATTTCAAAAGGAAGAGTCAACAGTTTCATGTCAGCAGTATCTCGAAAAACCTCTGAAGAATAATTACAACATAAAAAGAAGTGAAGATTCAAAGTATATTAATGACTACAACCCAGTGATTGTGCCAATGTGGAATGCAATGTTACATCATTTATAACTAAATCTGAAAAGATGGAATACATTTCACAAGAGAAGACTCTAAGTAATAAATTGTATAGCTTTAGTTTGAAGATGATTTACCATCGAGAGATTGGATCCTACGAATGTTCGGATCGGTTGACATCTGAAAGTTTATATTCAAAGTCAAGAAGAATCATTTGGGTAAGTCTAGGTCTTGTTGCAACACGAAATCGAGTTTTGAAATCTCTACAAGAAATGGAATACTTAGCTTTGAATGAGCCTGAAAGTACAGATATTGTTCAAACAAATATGTTGGATACGTACTATCCCAAAAGGAGTCCACATCTGGAAAACATATGTCTCTATGCAGAACTACAACATTATAGTTTTAAGCGAAATGTTACAGAAAAAATAAATGAAGGAAATTGGATGTGATGGATGTTTGGTAAAACATGCCAAAGGAAATCTTATTAATCACAGAAAACTCAGTTGTGATACTCCAGATAAAAGGGAATTTTTCTATTTAGCACTTCTGCAACTCTTCAAGCCTTGGCGTACTGAAATGGAATTACTTGGAGATTTTGACTGCTGTGAAAATTTATTTAATGCATGTAAAGAAAGCATTTAATGTACAATTTTTCCAAATTATCTTCAAATGTTGACTGAAGAGATTAAACAAGAAACTACTATTGCAGCTGAAATGGCTAGAGACAGTTCTCAAGATAGTCAAAGTTCTGCTCCACTAAGTCAAGATCACCAATTCTTGAAAATGAAGCAGCAATAGCCATGAGTGAAGTAGAAACGGCAATGCAACAAGCACAACAGGATATTATTGAGTTGGAAAAGTTAGAAGAACAACTAAATATTGAACAGAAAGAAATATATCTACAAATGACACAACAGATACAGCATGGTTTACTGCATGAACAAAAAGAATGCCAATGCACATCATTTAATCCTATTCGAATGTACATCAGTGGGCAAGCTGGAACAGGAAAAAGTTTCTTAAGTTTTGACCAGTTATCTACACAAAACCACTGAATCACATTTATCTTGTGTTGTAACTGCTCCAACTGGGTTAGCAGCACACAACATTAAAGGGATTACATTACATCAATTACTCATGCTACCAGTTGAACATGAAAATAATTTTGAATATCACAGCTATCTGGAGAAGCTTGTTATGAAGTCTCAAGAGTACTGGAGAAAATGAAACTTCTAATCATTGATGAGGTGAGCATGGTCTCAAACTTAATGCTTGCCTTTGTACATTTAAGAATGCAACAGATTTTAAAAACAGATTATGATGTTTTATTTGGAGGAAAACATGTAATTGTATTCAGCGATCTACTACAACTTACTCCTGTGAAAGGACAACTAGTTTTTAAAACACTTGTCCATGAAGACACTAGGAAATCTTCAGGAAGTATTGGAAATGTGAACATTTGGTCTCATTTTGAATATAAATAACTTATTATTAAAATGCGACAAGCAAGTGATGAACATTATGGAAACATTCTTCAAGATATAAGAATTGGTGTTTTGATAAAACACAGTAAAGAAACTTTACAAAGCCAGCTAGTAACAAAATTGTTTCCAAATGAAAACATTGTACCTGAAATAATGTACAAAAAAATTGGAGAAAACAATTGCACCTGAAATAATGTACAAAAAAATTGGAGAAAAGAAGTCTCTAGTTTGCCTAATGCCAACACTGTAAGAGTGTTCTACATTCAATCAAGAATTTTTGATATTGGAAAAACAACCAATAGTGAAAATGGAAGCCATTGATAAAATGGAACACAAAGGAGTTACTATTCTTCTCTCAGAGAAAATAAAGTCAAAATTGGATTCTTTGGAGAAGTCTGTATCTAAGACTGCTGGTTTAGAAAAGACTTCATATGTATGTGTACTCTGTCGGGTAATTTTACGACATAATTTGGATGTAGAAAAAGATTTAGTAAATGGAGCAATGGGAAAAGTTTTTGATTTTGTTAACTATCAGAACAGCGGTGGAATTGAATTCTTGAAGATTAAGTTTGATCACATTGAAGAGGAAAAACAGATTGGACGTTGCACTGTTCGTTTTTTGCTTGTAAAATACTTGTATGCTCATAGAAAACAGTTTCCTCTTTCTTTAGCATATGCAGTAACCATTCATAAATCTCATGGTTTCAGTGTAGACAATGCTTTGGTAAATATTAGAAGTGCAGTGTTTAAAAAAGGCATGGCATACATTGCATTGTCTCGAGTAAGAACATTATCTGGTTTGTATTTGATTGATTTTGATGAGAAAAAGGTTAGTGCTGATGCAAATTGTGTAAGAGAGTATAATCGGTTAAGAAGACTGTATGCTCCTAACTTAGGTGAATATCCCATATATGAAAAATGTGTAGTATGTCCAAAATGAAAATATGACAAACATTTTAGTGAGATTGAAAAAAAGAAAACAATTCAAGGGAAGGATGAAGCTGCAAAGAAAATGAAAATGGACACTGTTGATGATATTGTAGGATACCAGTTAGAAAATAGTTCAGGTATCAACTTCTATGCTAATGTGATTGTGAATGTTGTGTTTTATCTAGAAGATCTTCATCATCAAATTATGGAAACTCGAGAAAAAAGATTATTTTCTTTATTACATCATATTTTTCAAAAGTTGGTAACTGATAGAAGTAAAATCCATACTGCTTCTGGCATACAGCATCCTTTGGATATATGTACTGGTTCTTCGCAATCTACACTTAATGTACAACAAGATGCACAAGAATTTCTTATGTTTATGCTTCCAGTATTGGAAGATGAAGGAATAGAAATTGAAAATTTGTTTGGACTAAGTTACCGATGGCTTCATAAATGTGAAGAGTGTTCATTTTCTTCTACCATTGAAATAGACACTGAACGTTTCATATATTTAACGATACCTGATTGCAAAACAGAGTCTTTTAACAAATTAGTAAAAACAAATAATTAAGATATGAAATGTTCTCATTGCAAATCAGAAATGCTGTCAACATTATTTATAGACAGATTTGGACAATATGTCATTTTAATGCTACAACGTTGTAGAGCAGATGGAAGAAAATCGGAAACCAAAATTTAAAATTTGTGGCAAGTCAAGTATCAATTTCAGGAAGAACCTTTAAAGCAGTGGCTATTATTTTTCTTGATGGACCTACTTCAACATCTGGACACTATACTGTGTATTTAAAGTGCAATAAAGGATGGACTCATTGTAATGATGCCCATTTGGAATTCAAATGTCAGTTGCCTTATGAATTACCAAATTCATATCTGACATTTTTTATGCCAAAGTTTTGAAAACATCATTCGTCCTATTGGGAAGATATGAACACGAATTAACGAGTTTATTTTGGATATTTTCAATGCAAATGGTTTTGGAAACATTATTCGGCCTATTGGGAAGATGTGAACAATTACTGTTTGGATTATTGTTTGTGTTAATTCTTGGTGCATTTGCAAAATTGTGTTTGAAAGAAGTAGTTTATATATTTGATCTTTATATTATAGACGATGTAAATGAGAGTGTATATTGTATATTTTACAAAATGTACTTGAAAGAAGTAAAAGATTTAATGTAGTTTAAGAATATAATTTACAAATTGTAGATGGGTAAACAGATAGTTGCACTTGTAAATATTTTCAACGCAGATTCGTTTTTTTTTTACAATCTCATTGATTGAATTCTTTCCCCCCTGTTGTATGATGATCTACATCGAAATCACTGTGTATGGTGAAATTCAGTAGAATCTGAGAACAGCAAAAATGGGAAACTGAATATGTTATGTAATTCTTAAATTATGTTGTGTTCTTTAAACTATAATATTATATGCAATAACACTTTTTCTTCTTTTTTTTACAGAAGGTAATCCTAAAGTTTCAAAAGATTTTAAATTCAGTTTACAACAAAACTACTGTAAAATAGTTACACTGAGTTTTGTATCTTCTTTAATAAAAAAGCATTTTCAATGCAATAGGTCTCGCATTTACGCGAGTTTGAGTTATTGGCATTGCAAATGAAAATGTTTTTTGTTTTGTTTTTGTTTTTAAAACATAAATAAAAGGCATTGTCATTTGCAATGTCAATAGCTCAAACTTGCATAAATGCGAGACCTATTGCATTGCAAATACTTACTCTCTCTTTTGCTGAGGGTCAAACAATGTGGATGTGGAAAATATGCGCCGGGGCCCCAAAGTGGTGGCCGAGAGGTGTCGGGCAGAGAGCAGGAAGGAAAGGAAGCAGAAACTTATCAAGAATGAGGCAAAGGAAAAAGAAGCAAAGGGTGGTGGGAGAAGGACATGCGGTGGAATCAAGACTAGCTGCATTGGTACTTGGTAGCGCCCGGGGCAGGCTCTGCAGAAAGCTTTAGACCCCTGCACTGATTTGTTTATGCATAAGTTAATGCCACATCTACAGTAGCTTATCACTAGTATACCTAAGATAAAAGGAGCTTTTTGGTCCTGTGCGAGATTCTTTACTCTGCACCAGTGGCTTGAGTTCACGGAAGAGTAATATTGACAGGAGTAGCATTAATGATAATTTATTATTATATACAACGCTATTACAGTTACTAAGCACTATAAATAATAGCTGCTGTGCCTCTGACCCAAGTTAATGATACTCGATACCATAAAGAACTCTAAAAGGTAAGTCCTTCACTGCAGCTAGCATTTTTCTGGCAGCCTGCTAGCACGCATCAACTCCGCTCAAGAAGGAGCACAGCACAGACTAAGTGCTCATTCATTACTTGGCCTCTCGCTGACACTTAGCTTATCAACTCAACAGAGTGGGCTCGACTCTGGGATTGAGTCCGATGTTGCACAAGAGAGCAGTGAATAACTCTAAATGAAATGATCCCGCGTCTGCCACAGATCTGTGAGCTCGCTTTCATATGAAGGTTAATCAAAGACTTGTTACTTAAAGGTTGACAGACAGGTCTGTTTATGATGAGGGAGTGCTAAGAGACTGTCGGTTTGCCTGGAGAGCACTACAGTCTCCTCTGTCGCAGTTCCTGACCCTACCCGCTTAGGCGCTTACCTCCTTTGACGGGTCCCCTTGTAGGGGGTGTCCGATCAGCTATCGGCCAGCGAGAAATTAACTGCTAGACACCACTTACGATGATTGAAGTGCTGTGCACTAACTAGTCAGTAAGAGATGCTAAGCCTGATTATGGTGAGATGGGGAGAAGTGTTTATAAGTGATGAGAAAAGGGGTGCATATCTGATCAGGTAGTGGTGGAAGTTGCTGATAGAGTACAGTGTACATGAAATGAGTGTACAACTCCTGCTTCTACCCTTAGCGCGCTGGTACGAGCGCTGTGCTCGCTCTGCATTTTAAACTCCAGTTTTGTTTTTGTCATTTTGGCTTTTACTGTTCCCCTGCTTTCAGCAGGACTTGGGTATAGATCCCCCCCTCCCTCTTACCGCACGTAAAATTGACCAAAGCACCGTCACTTGGCGGGTCCGGGTTCCGTGGGTGGTCCGGGGTTGCAGCTTAGGCGCCATCTTGCTTTGGGCTTTGTTGTTTGTCTGCGGGCGCCATCTTGGAGCGTATTGACGCTCGCTCGGCTCCAAGGAACGCCTATTTAAGGCGGACTCGGTATTGGGACTCTGGTCAGGTACCGCTTCTACCCTTAGCGCGCTGGTACGAGCGCTGTGCTCGCTCTGCATTTTAAACTCCAGTTTTGTTTTTGTCATTTTGGCTTTTACTGTTCCCCTGCTTTCAGCAGGACTTGGGTATAGATCCCCCCCTCCCTCTTACCGCACGTAAAATTGACCAAAGCACCGTCACTTGGCGGGTCCGGGTTCCGTGGGTGGTCCGGGGTTGCAGCTTAGGCGCCATCTTGCTTTGGGCTTTGTTGTTTGTCTGCGGGCGCCTTCTTGGAGCGTATTGACGCTCGCTCGGCTCCAAGGAACGCCTATTTAAAGTCGTCCTTCCCGCGCAGCGGGTACGCGCAGTGGACGCCGTCGCTTAGCCGGAGTCGTGCCTGAGTCCTGCCCGTCTGCGCCCGTCCACGCTGAGGACGCGCAGGGCGCAGCGGGCACTTGGGGTCCTTGTGGGTTGGTCTCGGCTCTTGTTACCATGCTGGTGTATTCCGGCGACACTCTGCGGGGTATAGGTCGGTCAATGGTGAGTTGTACCCTTCCCCCTATACACCCACTAGTGGGCCCCCTTCACTGTGCGTGTGGAAGGTGGTCTTTGGATCCCACTACCCTGAGCTCACACGAAAATCCTACGGTTGCCCTTAGTAGGAACCGCGCCGAGCATTCCCTTCGCATCTTCAGCCTGAATGCCAGGTCTCTGGTGCTGCACTATCAGGCCGTGTTTGACCTGATACAGGAAGAGGCCCCGGACATCATAGCCATCACCGAGACGTGGTTGAAGGATGACGATGTGGCCATTATCAACTTGGCATTTCCCTCTGATTTTTCGGTTTTCACCCTCAACCGATCTTCTAGGGGAGGGGGTATTGCGTTGGCCATGCGACCTGGCCTCGCTGGTAGTTGGTCTGGTTTGACCATTGCGGGATGTGAAAGTGCGGTGTTTAAGATCTCGGTCACCCCACATTTTACACTCTCGGGGATGGTGGTTTATCGCCCCCCTGGGAGTGATGTGGCGTTTAGAGCGGCCTTCCCCGACGTGGTTAGTTCCTTGGTGGTAGGCTGCTCTAATTTCTCGATTTTGGGAGACCTCAACTTACATTTTGAGAACCTTACCTCCCCCTCGGTTAGCGGTATTCTTGCTGACCTGGAGGCCCTTCAACTGGTGCAAATGGTTCGACAGCCCACCCATACAGGCGGCCATACCTTAGATCCTTTTTTCACCAATTTGGCAGACGTGGCTGTCTCCGCCGTCACACCTCTTGGCTGGACGGACCACTCTTTGGTTACCATCTGTACCCCTTTGCCGGGAATGATTACTGTTCCCCCGGCAAAGCTGGTTACAAGGCGGCAATGGAGTAAATTACGGCTGGAGGACCTACATCGTGTCCTCGCCGAGGAGCCTTTAGAACCACCGAGGCTGGTTGACTCGGGTTACGAGAAGTTCTGCTCCTGGGTCTCCAAGGCGCTTGACGCCCTTATCCCATTTACCGCTTGTAAAGTCAGCTCCAGGGACTCCAGTCCGTGGTACGATGGCGCCTTACGTACTCTCAAGGGTAGTTGTAGGCGAGCAGAGAGGGCTTGGCGGAAGGCGTACGATAGCGGGAAGAAAGCTATTTATCTCGCCTCCGTCAAAGTATACCATCGGGCTGTTTGCCAAGCTCGGGCAGCTTATTACGCTACTGAATTTGGCAACAGCTCCAACCCCTATAAAACCATCTTTAATGTGATGAAGGATCTTTTGGCAAAGCGTGCCTGTATCACGACGACTGGTTCCACCACTCACTGTGAGGCTCTCGTTCGTTTTTTTTTGGAAAAAGTCCAAAACATCTATCTGACGTTCCCTTGTACAGGGCCTTCGGTTGAGCCCCCGATCAACATCTATGGTGTTTCCACCTTGCACGTGCTGCCCCCGTTGACATCAGAGGGGTTCGACCTCCTGGCTCTGCAGGTCAAATCAGGGTCCCCTGCTGATCCGCTTACAGCGACTCTTTTTAGAGAGCAGTCGTTTGTGGGACGGGCCATGGTTCACTCCTTGATTAACATCTCGTTGGAATCAAGCACGGTACCCGCTAGCTGGAAGCGGGCAGTGGTTTCTCCCATATTGAAGAAGCCGTCCCTGGATCCAGATAAACCTGAAAACTACCGGCCCATCTCCTTACTTCCGTGGCCGACCAAAGTGTTGGAGGCCCATGTCAACAAAGTTCTTTCTGCTCACCTCATCCATGCTAACATCTTGGACCCCACCCAGAATGGGTTCCGTGCTGGACACAGCACGGAGACCGCCCTCCTCTCCATGGCTGAACACCTTCGCACGGTGATGGATGCGGGACAGACAGCAGCGCTCGTCTTATTGGACTTGAGCGCCGCGTTTGATACTGTTTCGCATCCTATCCTGTTGCATCGCCTGGAGGAGATTGGGCTGGGTGGACCTGCCCTCCAGTGGTTCCGGTCTTTTCTAGACGATCGTTTCTTTAGCGTCGCCGTCCCACCGTTCCAGTCCCAATTCCATCCTTTGAAACAGAGGGTGCCGCAAGGATCCTCGCTGAGTCCCACGTTGTTTAATCTCTACGTGAGACCGCTGGCTGAGGTCGTCAAGCAATGGGGCATGTCTATGGTCTCATATGCTGACGACACTCAGCTAGCGGTTACGATCAGCGGGGATGCGGACCGGGATGCCCCCAGGTTTCAGAGTGGACTTAGGGCGGTGGCGAGCTGGATGAAGAACAACTGTCTCCAGCTCAACGCCAAGAAAACAGAGATCATGATCGTAGGCAAGAGACCGGAGCTATGGGGGGACAGGTGGTGGCCTATGGAGCTGGGGCCGGCCCCCCTTCCGGTCACGGAACTAAAGAACTTAGGAGTATGGATGGATCCTTCCCTCAGCTACGTTGGCCACACGAAGAAAATCGCGGCCTGTTGCTTTGGTATCTTACGGTCGCTTCGCCCTGTTTTGAAGTTCTTTGACCATCGCACCAGGCAGCTGATAGTCCAGGCTACAGTGTTATCTCGCCTGGACTATGCCAGCTCTCTTCTGGTAGGGTCCAATGTGGCTGAGGTTACCCGCCTCCAACGTGTTCAGAACGCTGCGGCGAGAGCTATTGTCGGCCTACCCCGTACTTGTTCTGCCTCCAGCACATTGAGATCACTGCACTGGCTGCCTATCAGGGCCAGAATTCAGTTTAAAGTGCTGTGTATGGCGTTCAAGATTCTGAGGGGGGTAGGTCCCCCTAGTCTTGCGGACCTTTTGTCCTGGTATGTGCCTACTCGGCCCCTGAGATCCATGGGTCATGCACTCACTGTGATTCCCCGATACAGGTTGTGTCGGGTCGGTGGCCGCTCTTTCCGGGTCAGAGCAGCCGAGCTTTGGAACTCCCTTCCTGTAGAGTTGCGACTGCTAGATGATCTTTTGGTCTTTCGTAAAGCCTTAAAAACCTTTCTGTTTTAATACATTCACTTTCCTCCCTTCGTTGTGTTTCCTGTGGTGTTGCATTTTTACCTGCCATGCGCCTGGACGCCCCTTAGCTGGGGCAGCAGTGCGCATTACAAATGTATGTAACATAACATAACATAACATTGAGAGACTACTAACAAAAGCAAATTTGAGCAGAGGACACAGTGTCCTACTAATATAAGTGCAAATCCATAACTGACTAAATATTTTGTGGTCTTTGCATCCAGTACCACACGAGCACTTGTTCGGGGGCCACCGGAGCACATTAATGAGCAAGTGCTCGGAAGGCATTGCAACGGTCATGAGTGGGTGTTGGGAAGGTACCCCATACTCTCCTACGCCGGTACTCGTAGCGCTGTCTCTTCACCTTGCCCAGCACATTGTAGATGGTCCAGATTTCAGGAGTGATGGTGTCGATCTGGACCTTCACTTAATCGGGATGTGTCCATGTTACTCCTGGTCCCTGCATGGTGTGCGTGCCCTGCACCCGGATGTGGTTCCAGATAGTGCCGGGCAGAGAGCACTGGGGAGGCCCTGTCTGCACACCCTGGTCTCTGGTAAAGGTGCAGAAGTGTTCTGGCCGTGTGGGTGTCGCTGGCTCGCGGAGTGTCCGTTCCAGCCTACACTCCAGGGTCCAGTTATGCCGCTTTAGCTCATGCACCCTGGATAGGAAGCGGATATTGAGGATCTGCAGCAAATGACTGTCTGAGCCCAGGTCATCCCTCAGTGCAGAGGGCATCGGTGGAGGGGGCGCAACCAGCAAAGGCCCACAGGCAGGGGCAGCCATGCCTCAGGTCATGTCTCCAAACAGCAGCAAGTTCATTATGTGGCCTCCGTGGGGAACACGCTGGGCCGGTGCTGCTTACGACGCTCGGCGAGAGGTATGCTGCCCCAATATGCAAAAATAAACGAGTGGTGCGCAGGGCTCGCAACAGCGAGACATGTGGTTTCAATTATCGTGGCCGTGTCTGGGCACGATAATTGAAACCACATGGCAGCGGTGCGCATAATAGACACCAATAGGCCATGGGCAGAGCAATGCGCCCGCCTTTTTCCAATTGCGTGCTGTCTTTGATCAAAAGATGCACGCAAAGGCCAATAGCGTGGGCCAAAAGGAAAAGCACACGCACAAGCGTGGGAGATTCCTAGGTCCATTTCCAAACCCCCTTAAAGAGGTCTCTCGCTGCGCGAGCAGTGCTGCGCACTGCAGCACAGGCGCAAGACCTAAAAAGGTAATATGAAATAATGTAATAAGCATGATAATATGAACTAATGTTTACAGTGACTTTTACCGCACTCATCCATTTTTTTCAAACACTGTCCATGCAGTTATCTATACAGTTAGGCACTGTTCCCACACTCCTGCTATAACTCATGCACTATCTATGCACGTCTGCAATCACGTAGCTTGTACCCATACACTTATAATATCACCCAGACACTACCTATGTACTCCTTCAATCACCCAGGCATTATCTGTACACTCATACAATCAGCTAGACATTACCGATACACTCTTCCAATCACCCAGGTATAACGCATATAATTCTCTAATCCTCTAGACATTACCCCTACACTCATACAATTACCCAGGCATTACCTATACATTCCTCTAATCCTCAGACATTATACTTGCACTCATACAATCACCCAGGCACTACCCCTACAGTCATGAAAGCACTGTCAGGATCTATGCACTCCTCCAATCACTCAGACAGTACCCATGTACTCCTTCAATCACCCACAACCCATGCACTTATACAATCACCCAGGCATTACATATGCACTCCTTCATACCCATACACTTATAATATCACCCAGACACTACCTATGTACTCCTTCAATCACCCAGGCATTATCTGTACACTCATACAATCAGCTAGACATTACCGATACACTCTTCCAATCACCCAGGTATAACACATATAATTCTCTAATCCTCTAGACATTACCCCTACACTCATACAATTACCCAGGCATTACCTATACATTCCTCTAATCCTCAGACATTATACTTGCACTCATACAATCACCCAGGCACTACCCCTGCAGTCATGAAAGCACTGTCAGGATCTATGCACTCCTCCAATCACTCAGGCAGTACCTATGCACTCCTCCAATCACCCACACATTACTCTTGCCTTCATGGAATCACCCAGGCATTAGCCATGCAGTCCTTCAGTAAGTCAGGCAGTACCTATGCTCTCCTCCAATCACCCAGACATTACCCCTGCACTCATGCAATTGCCCATGCATTACCTATGTACTCCTTCACTCAATCATACAGTACCCATGCACTCCTTCAACTACCCAAGCACTACCCTTGCATGTATGCAATCACTCAGACATTACCTATGCACTCTTTAATCACTCATGTAGTACCCATGCACTCCCATGCACTCCTCCAATCACCCAAACATTACTCCTGAACTCATGGAATCACCCAGGCACTACCCATGCACTTCGTCAATCACTTAGGCAGTGTCCATGCACTCTTCCAATCACCCAGGCATTACCCAGGCACTTATGCAATCACCCAGGCATCACTCCTGCACTCATGAAATCACCCAGACATTACCCATGCACTCCTTCAATCACTCAGGCAGAACCCATGCACTCCTTCAATCACTCAGACATTACCTCCGTACCCAGGCACTACACATACACTTTTCCAGTCACCCAGGCACTACCACTACAGTCATGCAACAACACAGACATAACTCTTGCACTCATTCCATGAGCCATACATTACTCATGCACTCCTCCAATTACCTACACATTATACCCCTGCACTCATGCAATCACTTCAGCATTACCCATGCACTCCTCCAATGACCCAGACATTACCCCTACACTCATGCAATCACCTAGCTATTACCCATGCAGTCCTTCAATCACTTAGGCAGTACACATGCACTTATAAAATCATCCAGGCACTTCCTATGCACTCATGCATTAACCCAGGCGCTACTTATGCACTCATGCAATCACCCAGGAACTACTTATACACTTTTACAATCACCCATTCACTACCACTACAGTCATGCAACGACCCAGACATTACTCTTGCACTCATGCAATCACCCAGGCACTAGCTATGCACTCATAGAATAACCAAGGCAGTACTCTTGCACTGCTGCAATCACCCAGACACTATCCATGCACTCCTCCAATCATCCAGCCAGTACCCATGCACCTAAAAAATCATCCAGGCACTAATTATACACTTTTCCTGTCACCCAGGCACTACCACTAGAGTCATGAAACGACACAGACATTACCCTTGCATTCATGCAATCAGCCAGACATTACTCATGCACTCCCCCAACTACCTACACCTTACCCCTGCACTCATGCAATCACTTAGGCATTACCCATGCACTCCTCCAATCACCTAGACATTACCCCTGCACTCATGCAATCACCTAGCTATTACCCATGCAGTCCTTCAATCACCCAGGCAGTGCCCATGCACTTATAAAATCATACAGGCACTTCCTATGCCCTCATGCATTACCCAGGCACTACTTATGCACTTTTGCAATCACCCAGGCACTACCACTACTGTCATGCAACAACCCATACATTAGTTTTGCACTCATGCAATCATCCATGCACTAGCTATTCACTCATAGAATAACCCAGGCAGTACTCTTGCACTGCTGCAATCAGCCAGACACTATCCATGCACTCCTCCAATCATCCAGCCAGTACCCATGCACTTAAAAAATCACCCAGGCACTAATTATACACTTTTCCCATCACCCAGGCACTACCACTACAGTCATGCAACGACCCAGACATTTCTCCTGCGCTCATGCAATCAATCAGACATTACTCATGCACTCCTCCAATTACCTACATATTATCCCTGCACTCATGCAATCACTTAGACATTACACATTCACTCCTCCAATCACCCAGACATTACCCCTGCACTCATGCAATCACCTAGCTATTACCCATGAAGTCCTTCAATCACCCAGGCAGTGCCCATGCACTTATAAAATCATACAGGCACTTCCTATGCCCTCATGCATTAACCCAGGCACTACTTATGCACTTTTGCAATCACCCAGGCACTACCACTACAGTCATGCAACGACCCATACATTAGTTTTGCACTCATGCAATCACCCAAGCACTAGCTATTCACTCATAGAATAACCCAGGCAGTACTCTTGCACTGCTGCAATCAGCCAGACACTATCCATGCACTCCTCCAATCATCCAGCCAGTGCCCATGCACTTAAAATATCACCCAGGCACTAATTATACACTTTTCCCATCACCCAGGCACTACCACTACAGTCATGCAACGACCCAGACATTTCTCCTGCGCTCATGCAATCAGTCAGACATTACTCATGCACTCCTCCAATTACCTACATATTACCCCTGCACTCATGCAATCACTTAGGCATTACACATTCACTCCTCCAATCACCCAGACATTACCCCTGCACTCATGCAATCACCTAGCTATTACCCATGGAGTCCTTCAATCACCCAGGCAGTGCCCATGCACTTATAAAATCATACAGGCACTTCCTATGCCCTCATGCATTAACCCAGGCACTACTTATGCACTTTTGCAATCACCCAGGCACTACCACTACAGTCATGCAACGACCCATACATTAGTTTTGCACTCATGCAATCACCCAGGCACTAGCTATTCACTCATAGAATAACCCAGGCAGTACTCTTGCACTGCTGCAATCAGCCAGACACTATCCATGCACTCCTCCAATCATCCAGCCAGTGCCCATGCACTTAAAATATCACCCAGGCACTAATTATACACTTTTCCCATCACCCAGGCACTACCACTACAGTCATGCAACGACCCAGACATTTCTCCTGCGCTCATGCAATCAGTCAGACATTACTCATGCACTCCTCCAATTACCTACATATTACCCCTGCACTCATGCAATCACTTAGGCATTACACATTCACTCCTCCAATCACCCAGACATTACCCCTGCACTCATGCAATCACCTAGCTATTACCCATGGAGTCCTTCAATCACCCAGGCAGTGCCCATGCACTTATAAAATCATACAGGCACTTCCTATGCCCTCATGCATTAACCCAGGCACTACTTATGCACTTTTGCAATCACCCAGGCACTACCACTACAGTCATGCAACGACCCATACATTAGTTTTGCACTCATGCAATCACCCAGGCACTAGCTATTCACTCATAGAATAACCCAGGCAGTACTCTTGCACTGCTGCAATCAGCCAGACACTATCCATGCACTCCTCCAATCATCCAGCCAGTACCCATGCACTTAAAATATCACCCAGGCACTAATTATACGCTTTTCCCATCACCCAGGCACTACCACTACAGTCATGCAACGACCCAGACATTTCTCCTGCGCTCATGCAATCAGTCAGACATTACTCATGCACTCCTCCAATTACCTACATATTACCCCTGCACTCATGCAATCACTTAGGCATTACACATTCACACCTCCAATCACCCAGGCATTACCCCTGCACTCATGCAATCACCTAGCTATTACCTATGGAGTCCTTCAATCACCCAGGCAGTGCCCATGCACTTATAAAATCATACAGGCACTTCCTATGCCCTTATGCATTAACCCAGGCACTAATTATACACTTTTCCCATCACCCAGGCACTACCACTACAGTCATGCAACGACCCAGACATTTCTCCTGCGCTCATGCAATCAGTCAGACATTACTCATGCACTCCTCCAATCACCTACACATTACCCCTGCACTCATGCAATAACTTAGGCATGACCCATGCACTCCTCCAATGACCCAGATATTACCCCTGCACTCATGCAATCACCTAGGTATTACCCATGCAGTCCTTCAATCACTCAGGCAGTAGCCATGCACCTATAAAATCATCCAGGCACTACCTATGCACTCATGCATTAACCCATGCACAACTGATGCACTCCTCAATGCACCTCGGCATTACACATGCACTCCTCCAATCAGCCATGCACTATCCATGTACTCCTCCAGTCACCCAGGCACTACCCTTGCACTCCTCCAATAACCCAGGCACTACCCCTGTAGTCGTACAATTACCCAGGCAATACCCATGCACTTATAAAATCACCCAGGTACTACCTCTACACTCATGCAATCAACTAGACATTACCCCTACACTCATGCAATTACCCAGTATTACCTATTTATTTATTTTTTGGCATTTGTAGAGCGCGAACGAATACCCGTGGGCGTCTCGGCGCTAGACTGAGCGACTAACTCTCCTCAGCATAAGGAGGACCAGGGGGTTTACTGGTTAAACAACCATGTTTTCAGGCTCTTACGAAACTGAAATAAAGATGTGCTGGATCTGATTTGCTGAGGCAGCATGTTCCAGATCTTGGGTGCCGCTACCATAAAACGGCGATCACCCCATAAGACAGTTTTAGAGCGTGGGACCACTAGCCTATTAAGTGTCATGGATCTGAGTTGTCTAATAGGTCTGTAAAGTTTGAGTTGGTCCTTCAGAGAGCGTGGACCTTGATCGTGTAGGATTTTATAGATGATACAGAGAGATTTGAAAGTGATCCTGTTCTTAATAGTTAACCAGTGGAGTGTCCTGATGGTGTCCGAGATGGGCGCGAACTTGGGTGTTCTTGGATGTAAATCTGGTGCATTACCAGTCAGGGTTTTTGTTATGGTAAACAATTGTCTGCTAGAATTGTTTGATGTTTCAATTTGCTCCGAAAAGTATATTTTTTTGGTAGCAGCAATCGTGGATTTGTAGATGGCCAATGATTCTTTGTATATTGTCTTACTTTTGGCATCATAACTTCTACGCCATTGCCTTTCTTTGTTCCTACTTATTTGTTTTAGGGCTCTTAATTCATCCGTAAACCATGGTGCCGTCGGGGTGCTCCTATTCCTGGAATAACGCCTAGTAGGTACCAGATGATTTGCTGCCTTGCTAAACCTATCATAAAATTGGTTAGTAGCGGTGGTAGGATCATCCGATAAAGTAGGGCGAGTTTCATCTAGTAGTGTGGCGAATTTATCCTGGTCGAAATTCTTCCAGACTTTAAAGGAAAGTGTTATTGGAGCTACGGCCTTGTTCTTCACTACTTCCTTGATTTTTAAAACGCTGAATATGGCATAATGATCCGTCCATGGCATGGGCGAGATATGTGATATATGTAAGCCCTTTGCATTGGAAAAAATACCATCCAGCGTATGTCCTGCTTTATGAGTAGGGGCGGTGACTAATTGTCTGAGACCCAAGATTTCAAGGTCTGAGATGAGGGCGACGGTGTCCCTGTCCTTCAGTTGTTCAAAATGGAAATTCATATCACCCATTATTGTGACAGATTCTTCTGTAGCTATGACTTCTGTTAATTCACTAAGGTTGGTAAGGAAGTTTGCTTTGGTCCTAGGGGGACAATATAAAAGCACACCCTTAAAATTATAAAAGGCTGTGAGCTTTATATTAAAATACATAGCTTCACAAGCGGTAGCAGGGATAGGTGCTGTTCGAACCTCGAACCGCTCTCTAATTATGATCGCTAAGCCCCCACCCTTTTTGCCAACCCTGTCCTGACGGTGAACTTTATAACCGGAAGGAACTGCCACCACAAGATCGGGGCCTGAGGCATCGTCTGTCCAGGTTTCCGTGATGTACAGCGCATCCAGGGTATTGTCTGTAATGAAATCAGCAATTTCTTGGCTGTGTTTAACTAAAGAGCGCGCGTTAATGAGTGGCATGAAAATGGTCACTTCATTGGTATCATTTTGCTGATTGCTCAATACCTTGGTGTTGTAAGTCCGGATCATGGTGTTGCAGTGTGAACAAGTGTGATAGACATCATTATTTAGCAGTGAAGGAACAAGTTTGATGCAGTTTGAGGAGGGGGAGGGTTGAAGCCTCATGAGAGTAGAGCGATCGTATGTGTGTTTGAAATGTGAAGGAGATGAAGCAGGGGTCATGGCCCCTGGCCCGGAACCGGCGCGGACGGGCCCAGACGGGCTTGCCTTTGGCGCGCCTTCGGCGCGCCGGCGGCGCCCCCGCTGCGCTCGCCCGCTGCACGGACGAGTGATATGTCCCATTTATCCGTGTGAGGAGGGCGTGAGGCATCGAGCAGCTGCAGCGCTACCCCTCCCTCACCCAAGATGGCCGGCCCCTTCCTTCACGGCGCGAGGGAGCAGCAACGCGCGAGAAGTGATGGCGAGGCGGCGATCAGGTAAATGGCAGCAATAGGTGGTTAAAAGAATTTAAAAGGTTTAAAACAGCAAAGTATACACAATGTTAAACAGTGAGATAAATATGCTAACCGCTAAGTGAAACCCCCGGCTTCCGCCTCAGGGGAGACTAGTGCAAGTCAACGCGGTGCAAGATGTAACCTATGCACTCCTCTAATCCCCCAGACATTACCCCTGCACTCATGTAATCAGCAATACATTAGGTATGCACTACTCCAATCATCCTGTCAAAAGTTGCCAGTCCCACACATCGGGCGGGCACTAGCTAGACATGATTTTCTTTAATATGCAGGATTTGGTCATGTAATCCCCACAGTCACTAGGTTGGACTGACCATACTACCTTAAGTTTCTACTGGGCACTTTCTAAGCCTCCCGCCAGATCACAAGGCCAGACAGATTTTCGTAGATATTGGAAAAAGGTGACTGCAGCTGCCTTTTGCAAAATATTTACGGCTCCCTCACTTAGTGACTGTCAAGACTGTGATACAGGCTTAGGGAAGGTAGAGGCCTCAATTATAGAGGTCCTTGACTCTATTGCCCCATTAAAAAAGGTTAAGATGCAAAAGAGGGCAGCCCCTACGCCTTGGTATTCAGATACTCTGAGGAGAGAAAAGACCCTCTGCAGGGCCAAAGAAAGGAAATGGAAGAAATTGAAAGCTGAGCCAGACCAAGCACTGTATCGATCGGCACATAGAGCATACCTTACTAGCTGCAACGCAGCAAGAAGGGCACACCTTGGCTCCAGAATAGCGGTAGCTAAGAACTCCTCGAAGGAGCTCTATAAGATTCTAAAGGAATTTACGAACCCCAGTGCCATCAACCTATCCCTGCCACCCTCCCAGGAACTATGCGAGGAGTTAGCCAGACACTTCACGAACAAGATCGATTCAATTTATCGTTCCTTTGGATCTGAAGAGACAAAGGACAAGGAAGATCCTACACTGGAGGCCTCTACCTTTAGTCTAGGATCTTTTCCTGACATAACAAGTGAGCAAGTGGGTTTCTTAATCACGCACGCAAAATCAGGTTCTCCCCTGGATTCGGTCCCGCCAGCAGTTTTAGCAGAACTTTCTCCGGTCTTGGCCGATGTACTAGCTGAAGTTTGCAACATCTCTCTAGCCACGGCCACATTTCCCCGTAAGTGGAAAAAAGCACAGATTAAACCACTGCCTAAAAAGCCTTCGGCTGACCCGAATGATCTGCAAAACTATAGGCCGATCTCTCTTCTCCCTTGTTAAAAAATCCTGGAGACTATAATTGATAAGCATCTTTCCGACTATTTGGAGAAAAACAACATATTGGACCCTTCTCAGTCCGGTTTCCGGGCCTCTCATAGGACAGAGAGAGGCTGCCCTACTGGAGGTTACTGACTCCATAAGGATGGCGCTGGACAAGGGAACCCCTATAATGCTAATCCTGCTCGATCTCTTGACCGCCTTTGACACCATTTCTCATCGTATCCTATTAGATAGGTTGCGAGGGATTGGTGTCTGAGGCATGGCTTTGAAATGGATCCAAAGCTATGTATCAGACAGGTCACAGTGTGTTCAGTTGGATTCTCTTTTGTCTCAAACGACCTCGGTGGACAAGGGAGTTCCCCAGGGATCTATCCTTAGTCCTACTTTGTTTAACATATATGTGTCTCCTCTGGCTGGCATTATTAGAAGCTGCGGGTTTGAAACAATATCTTACGCCGACGATACGCAGTTGATTGTTCCTATAGAGGAAGATGTCACATTAACAAAGCATAAGTTCAAAAATTGCATGTCCAATATAGCAAGCTGGATGAGGAAGAATTTCCATCAGCTGAACTCCACCAAAACCGAGATATTGCTATTTGGGACAGCAGAGGAGCTGTGGACCTCAAATTGGTGGCCTCAAGAACTGGGAGCGGCACCTTCCCCAAAGAAATGGGCGAAGGATCTAGGCATCAGAATCGACAACAAACTGTCGATGGAAAAACATGTTAAATCACTCTCAGGCGCCTGCTTTGGAACAATGAGGATGCTTAGGAAGATAGTCCCGTGGTTCCCTCTAGCGACCAAGCAGTCTCTGATTCAGTCGCTCTTGATCAGTTGACTAGATTATGGCAACTCCCTGCTTGTGGGAATTAGGGAAGACCTGACATCAAAACTGCAGGTGGTCCAAAACACGGCAGCCCGCCTAGCCCTGAATAAGCCAGCACGTACGCCCTCTGCTCCTCTCTTACATCAACTGCATTGGCTCCCCATCAGGAAATGGGCCATCTTTAAATTGTTATGTACGGTCTTTAAGTCTCTACAGGGGATCGGTCTTGCCTATTTAAAGAAAAAACTTGAATGGTACCGACCAACGCGGCAGTTAAGATCTAGCAATTACTCTCTACTGTGTACTCAGAGAATCAGCAAGGTCAAAATAGGCGACCAAGCTGTTTTTCATCTCTCCCCCCAGCATTGGAATATGCTCCCGGAGGATATTCGGGCCTGCTCTACATTCGCACGGTTCAAGAAGCTACTCAAAACGTGGCTGTTTTAGATTCTACTGCCCTTTTGGAGTCCCTCTCTCAATCACCGAGAGATCCCTCTGGGGATGATTCGTTGCGCCATACAAATGAGTAAATAAATGATTAAATAAATAAATCCAGACACTACCCTTGCACTCCTCTATTCACCCAGGCACTATCAAAGTATTCCTCCAATCATCCAGTCAGTACACATGCACTCATGCAATCACCTACACATTACCCCTGCACTCATGCAATCACTTACGCATTACCCATTTACTCCTCCAATGACCCAGACATTACCCCAGAACTCATGCAATCACCTAGGCACTATCTATGCACTTCTCTAATCACCAGGCACTACTCATGGCAAGATAGAGTTAAGGGCCGAGGCGGAGGTGTCGCAATTATACTCAAAGACACCCTCCCTTGTCATACCTTCAGTTTGGAGCCCTTAAAAAAGACAGAAGGTCTAGGCTTCTCTATTAAACTGAACGAACACACCTCTTTCTCAGGTGGACTTATCTACCGCCCACCCGGTAATGCCACCGAGTTCCTCGACTCCTTGTGCGATTCTTTAGGACAACTTTCACTTAGATACCCATCCTTCACCCTCCTAGGGGATTTTAATCTACATCTCGAATCAAAATCAGATGCACAAACTATTAACTTCACTCAAACCCTTGATATGTTCAATTTTAAGCAACTTGTCACTTCACCCACTCACTCCCTGGGTCACACCCTTGATGGTGTTTGTACTAACTCTTCCTCACTAATCATACTGCCCCCTTTGCCTCAGATCTGGTCTGACCACTCCCTAATCCCATTCTACATTATGAGCACAAATCCGTCTGCCTGCAATAAAGTTAATTCTTACCCCAACAGCCACATCAACTGGAAAAAGGTCCAAGATAACTTCATCCTTAAACCCCTAATGCAAACTCAAACCCCCATTCTATCTGGTAACGTCGACACCAACGCCGACCTCTTCCATAACTGGATCACACAGGAAATGACTTCCAGAATCCCCCCCTCACGCTCCCGCACCTCCCGGTGCAAAACCAAAACCAATGCCCCTTGGTTCACACCTGAACTAGCCAATGCTCATTTGTTATGCAAAAAGGCAGAACGTAAATGGCGAAAGACATACGAGGTGGTAAATCGTCTTTCCTATATCGCTACAAGGAAAAACTATCTCTCTGAAATCAAAACGGCCAAAAAAAACTACTACGTAAACGCCATCAAAAACTCCTGCCAAAAACAAAAGGCGCTGTTCGCGATAGTAAAATCATTTACGCAGCCCAAGGCACTTCTGCCTGAAATTCCCCCTTCTCAGAAGTTCTGCGACCAAATCTCTGACTACTTTGAGGACAAAATTGCCTCTATTCAAATCAACTTTCCCCCCCCAGCTACTCCGCTTGTGCCCCTTCCACCGGACCCTCAAGGCAGCCCTTTCAGTAGCTTCTCCCCGGTCACATTAGAGCAAACTAGAGAAGCCATACTGGCTTGCAAATCGGGCTCCCCGTCTGATCCTTGTCCCCCCAAAATACTTCACCAACTAATCGACGTGGTTAACCCGACCATTAACAATCTAATTAACTCATCGCTCAGCACAGGCTTAGTACCCAGCCGTTGGAAAAAGGGAATAGTCAAACCCCTTATGAAAAAGGCAAACAAACCCCCGACAGACCTTACCAACCTTCGCCCGATATCGCTGCTCCCGGCCTTGGGAAAAATAACGGAACAACTAGTTCATTGTGAGCTAAAACGCTACCTGGATGACAACAATATTCTTCACCCCCAACAATCGGGTTTTCGGCCTAAACATTTGACCGAAACCGCACTAATTGAACTGTCTGACACCATAAAAACCTTACAAGATCAGAGGAAAAACTCCATTCTCATTCTTCTCGACCTAACGGCGGCGTTTGACACCATCTCCAACTCCATCCTTATCAGTAGACTCATGGACATTGGCATCTCCGATTCCGCCCTATCCTGGATAAAATCCTTCCTCTCTGACCGATCTCAAACTGTCGCTCTGGGCCCCTTCCACTCCAAAGAAAAGCTAGTCCTCTCTGGTGTCCCGCAGGGGTCCATCCTGAGCCCCCTCCTTTTTAACATTTACCTTATCCCCCTTCTGACCCTGATTGAATCATTCGGCATACCTGTCACCTCGCATGCCGATGATACACAACTCATTGTGCCACTAGAGGATAACTCTACTGAAGCAGAACTCAATCTTAAACACTGCTTGACCGAAGTCTTCCGATGGATGGACAACAATCACTTAAAATGCAATTCGAGTAAAACGGAGATCCTCCCGATCGGAAAAAACACCTCCTTCTGCCCAGCACTCTGGTGGCCAGACAATTCAGTTGCTCCCCCCAGACAGTGTCATCGGCCAGGAATCTTGGCGTAATCTTTGACTCCGATCTCTCTTTTGATCAGCATGCCAGAACCGTCGCAGGCAAATGCATCGGAATGATCAAATCCCTCAGAAAGTTCTTTGACTTTCTCCCTCTCGACGCCAGAAAAACGGTGACAGTGGCACTCATAATCTCACGCCTGGATTATTGTAATGGCATGCTCGCAGGGGCTAAAAAGAGCACGATTCTGAAACTACAGAGCGTATTACATACAGCCGCGCGTTTAGTCCTTGGACTACCCCGCAGATCTTCCATCACCGCAGCGCTTCGATCCCTCCACTGGCTACCCCTTCACAAAAGAATTCTCTTTAAAATTTTGATCATAGCCTTCCGGGCCTACAACGTAACAGGCCCTAAATACCTTACCAGGCGTTTTCCCCACTACACCCCTAGTCGCCACCTTCGCTCGACCCATGACAATCTCATCCTTCCCTCTAAATACAATTTGAAAACTAAAGGTGGGAAAACCCTCAGTTTCCTTGCCACCAAAGCCTGGAATAAACTGCCTAAAACCCTCAGACAACTAACCCAGGAAAAACCTTTTAGAAAGCTTCTTAAAACCTGGATTTTCACTCTCCCTGACGATTATTCCAAAGCAGCTATCTAATCCTCTTGGACTGGTTCTCACAGGATCTTCAGCGCCAAGATGCTCCCTTCGGAGCGAACGCTGCGCTCTAGAAATACCCCACAAATATCAAATAATGCACTCATCCATGCAGTCTAGCTCCACCCATGCACTCATCCAATCACTGAGATACTACCCATGCACTCAAGCAATCACCCAAACACTACTCATGCACTCATCCATGCAGTTAGGCTCTACCCATGCACTCATCGAATCACTCAGGCACTACTATTGCACACATCTATTCTTTTAAATACTACCCATGCACTCATGCAATCACTCAAGTTCTACTCATGCAGCCCTCCAATCACTCAGGTACTACTATTGCACTCATCCATTCCCCCAGACACTATCCATGCACTCATCCATTCTCTCAAACACTACCCATGCACTCATCCAATCACTCAGGCACTAACCATGCACTCCTCCAATCACACAGGCACTTCCCATGTACTCACACATGCAGTCCGACACTACCCATGCACTCCTGCAATCACCCAGATACTACCCCTGCAGTCGTGCAATCAGCCAGTCACAACCATGCACTCACCCATTCTCTCAAACACTACCCATGTACTCCTTCAGTCACCCAGAACTACCCTTGCACTCCTCCAATAACCCAGGTACTATCCCTGCACTCATACAATTACCCAGGTAGTACCCATGCACTTATAAAATCACCCAGGCACTACCCCTACACTAATGCAATCACCCAGGCATTACCCATGCACTCCTTCAACCCCTTGGCCAGTACCCATGCACTCCTCCAATCACCTACACATTCCCTCTGCACTCATGCAATAACTTAGGCATTGCCCATGCACTCCTCCAATGACCCGGACATTAAGCCTGCACTCAGGAATCACCTAGGTATTACCCATGCAGTCCTTCAATCACTCAGGCAGTACCCATGAACTTATAAAATCATCCAGGCACTAACTATGCACTCATGCATTAACCCAGGCATGACTGATGCACTCCTCAATGCACCTAGGCATTACCCATGCACTCCTCAAATCAGCCATGCGCTATCCATGTACTCCTTCAGTCACCCAGGAACTATCCTTGCACTCCCCCAATAACCCAGGCACTACCCATGTAGCCGTACAATTACCCAGGCAATACCCATGCATTATAAAATCACCCAGGCACTTCCTCTATACTCATGCAATCAGCTAGACATTACCCCTACACTAATGCAATTACCCAGCATTACCTATGCACTCCTCTAATCCCCCAGACATTACCCATGCACTCATGCAATCAGCAATGCATTAGGTATGCACTACTCCAAACATCCACACACTACCGTTGCACTCCTCCGTTCACCCAGGCACCATCAATGTATTCCTCCAATCATCCAGTCAGTACCCATGCATTCATGCAATCACCCAGGCATTACCCATGCACTCCTTCAATCCCTTAGCCAGTACCCATGCACTCCTCCAATCACCTACACATTATCCCTGCACTCATGCAATAGCTTAGGCATGACCCATGCACTCCTCCAATGACCCAGACATTACCCCTGCACTCATGCAATCACCTAGGTATTACCCATGCAGTCCTTCAATCACTCAGGCAGTAGCTATGCACTTATAAAATCATCCAGGTACTACCTATGCACTCATGCATTAACCCAGGCACGAGTGATGCATTCCTCAATGCACCTCGGCATTACACATGCACTCCGCCAATCAGCCATGCACTATCCATGTACTCCTTCAGTCACCCAGGCACTACCCTTGCACTCCTCCAATAACCCAGGCACTACCCCTGTAGTCATACAATTACCCAGGCAATACCCATGCACTTATAAAATCACCCAGGCACTACCTCTACACTCATGCAATCACCTAGACAATACCCCTACACTCATGCAATTACCCAGCATTATCTATGCACTCCTCTAATTCTCCAGACATTACCCCTGCGCTCATGTAATCAGCAATGCATTATGTATGGAATAGTCCGGAATAGGCTGGGCTGGGCCACGCTACTTGGTCTCCTCAGCTCAACAAAGGATCCTGGTTTGGACAAAGGAGAGTAAAGGTACTGTCATTATGGATTACCTGATAATACCGGGCTACTCCTGTTTACCGCCAGTCTGACTGGTCAGGCTGGAAGATTTGCAACTTTCAAGTATAAGTGTATCACCGTTCAAATTATATATTGTTTATAATCGCAAATAATGAACAAGGCCAAGGCTAATTTGGGGAACAGGGTGGCGGGTACACTGGATGCCTTTATCACCAGGGCTAATACGGCATTGACCCAGGAAATAAACGAAACAGAACGTAGACTCTCCCTGGACCTTCAAAGCTCAATTAACAGGCTATCCCTAACCCCTGAATTTCTCCCTATATTGCAACCCAGTGCCGTAGAAGATTCCCCTGTTACCACATCGATATCCCAACCTCCCATGGAGAAGGACACCCCCATTTTAAAGGAATCTATGGTAGAGAAAAAAGGGATGATGACTAGGGGGAAACAGGCTAAATCTAAAACAGCAAAAGTTAACATCTCTATTACGAAGGGACAACGGGAAAATAAGCAAGTGGGTGGCCAGGGTAGTATGGATGTGATAACACATACGGAACAGAGTGCAGAGGTAATTGAACTTGCAACTAGTCCCCTGGGAAAACAAGCATCCAGGTGTGACCTGTCTATGGGTCAGGTGAACGAGTTTAGCTTGGTAAATTTAGAAACCATATTAATAAAGCTACTGGACCCAATTTTGAAGAAGCTTAATAATATAGAAGATAGGCTAGCACTATTAGAGGGGAGATGTGGCTGTAAAACAAATGTTAGACCAGCTAGTCAGACTGACAACATAGCAGAAGCGCTGACAATAGGCACTCCCAGGGTCACCAAGAAGGATCAGAATGGGGTACATAATGATGGTACATGTAAACCCAGAGAGGCTCCTGCTAATTTAGTTTCTCATTCTAACTTACCTATTGAAACCACGTCCACCCCAGGGCTTCCAGAAGCTAGAAAGTCCAACAGTAGCACTGATAAATCAGGGAGAAAGCGGGAGGGGGATGCGTATGTCCAACACTTCCAGGGAACCCAGATAATTGATTTACCAAGGGAGTCTACCCCATATACAATAATTTTGGGAAATGTTCCCCAACTAAAGGAAGGGGCTACAGAGGACTTTGATCAACTTAAAAATAAATTGAACCAATGGTTTACTAACAATATATATATGGGTCACGATGTTATTAGATATATAATAATGGCTCGTAGAGTTAGCTGGATTGGCAATAGGGCAAAATCGTGTCAAGGCGATTGTATTGTTGTAAACTTTGATAACCCGTGCTCCGCCGAGAAGATACTGCAGGAGACACAAAAGCGTTACCTGGGATCCAGCTCTAACATAGTTATTTTACCCCTGGGCTACTTCTATATCCAAGAGCCCCGTAGGCTCAGGATTGATACCAGTCGTAGAGCTTATACACATACAAGGGATACTATGGATCAGAACTACCAACACCGAATCCCTCTCCGTTCTTACTCTTCCAGGGACATGGATAGTACTCATCTTTTCCCAAGATTAGAATTGAGAAATAGATTTTTACCCCTATCCGACTTAGAAGAGTGTGACTGACTAAGCCCCCAGGTATCAAGTGGAACAAGCATACACATGTCCTCACAGGACCGTAAAAAAGAGGTAGTAAAAGACAGCCCGTTAATTCTTAGTAACAATATTTTATCATGGAACTTTGCAGGGCTGGCTAGGAAAAGCAATGATCCATCATGGCTTGCTTTTGTCAGACAGTTTAAGATCATTAGCTTACAGGAAACATGGGCTACTGACTGTAATTACTATCTGGATGGTTATAAGGTCTTTTTTGTCCCGGCCTCCCCCTCGGTTAGTGGTAGGCCCAAGAGAGGGTTGGTAACCTATATTTCACTTGGTATTAAATGTGAGGCCCGCATGATCCCACACTCACATCCAGGAATTCTGGCAATGACACTACGGAGGGGGGGGGTCTGAATGGGGTCTAATAAACTTTTATAACTCCCCGACTATTCCTGCTGAAGGAGGTAACATCAAAATATTGGTTAACTTTATAAGAAAACATATGGCCAACAAACTACATAGTTTGATAATAATGGGGGACTTTAACATCCACCCCTGTGGTAACCCTATCACCACCTGTCTAGCCAACTTAGGTTGCCCGCGCTTGACAGGTCTGCATTTTGAACACACGCCGCAAGGAGAGGAACTTAATAATCTTCTGAGTGATAATGACATGGGGGTGGCTATGTCTTATATGAGCCCTGTCACTGTTGCAGGGATTCCGCTTATGCGCAGAACTATGTGCAGGAACCCAGGCCCTCCGTGAATTGCGGTGTACCAAAAACTCACCTCAGAACCCAGAACCCCTATCCGGCCAGCATCAGTGTCCCATTCGTTATCCGAGGTTTAGCTCGGCGGTCCCAATGTATAGACAACCCAGAACAAGCGACTTAGTATATTTCTCAGGAATGGTGGGAATCAGAAACACCTTTTCATAATTATTCTCGTACCAGTCCACAACAGAATAAACAGAGACACGGGAAAAGTTTAAAGAGTTTATTTTATAAACCTCGTGTCCTAATATGCAGCAGTTTGGCTAACATTAGCAGACAAACGATTAAAATCAAAACCATCAGCATAGTTACAATACCATAGAAAATGAAAGGAGCAATCATACTAAAATGACAGTGGCTCTAGGCCACCTTTCTTTCTCTAACACACTAATAGTATTATTAGACTAATAAAAGGTCTCTAGGCTTGAATGGGGAACCCCATACCGTATAGATCAGCTCAGAGAGCTCACATCACAGGATCAGCTATGCTCTGCTCCTAGGAACGCTCTTCTTCAGAATGTGTTGAAAACATGTAACACTGCAATATTAAAAGCATTCGACTTTCAGGTATTTGCAGCTGCGTGCGTGTTATGGCTAAACTAGTGGGCCGATCAACCTGAACTCAACAACATGCACCGTCTAGCGATCCAGACTGATTCTGTTACACTGTGTACATACCAAGGTCGCTATTCACTGTTCAAGATGTTAACAACAGACAGTTCTCATGTGAAGCAAAGTCGAGTAAGCATTTCCCACTTCTAATAACATGTGACTACAGTGTTGTGTGCAAAAGCAGCAAAAGCAGCAAAAGCGGCAAGATGGCTTTCTAACATTTAACGCGGTTATGCTAACTTAGCGTTGTTCATAGGTAGATAACGATCATCACTACACCCCCCCAACTAACGAAGATCTAGGTTCATTGCTGAGGTCTTTTTTAGGTCAAAACCAGAGGGGACATCGAGGGCGGGGAGGTCAGAGGGGCAGAGGTCAGGCCCGACTCAATCAAGACCAAACTTGGCAAGGGTTCTCCCCACGAATAACACGGAGTTGAGGACGCAACCAACTCTAAATGACATTGTAGTAAACCTATCCGACTATGATCTATCAGATGATGAAAGACGGGTCTTGAATAAAGGCTTAGGATTTGTGCCCACCCCAGCACATGATAGATTTAAATGTCGCACTGAGTTCTATGAAACAATGAGGAAGATCAAAATCAAAAAATTCTTTGCTAATAAGACGCAGGACCCCCCCTCTCTGTTTTCTTCTGATTTACGCTGCCCGTCGGGGTTTTGTCCGCCTACAACGAGTTTGGACCCAGAGGTGGCGGCTTTTGAAAATAAAATCCTTCATGAAATTGATATCCTTGAAAAAAAGAATGAGAACCATACTTTCAATAATATGAGTAAAAAAGATTGGGTAGCGGTTAAAAATCTTCAGGATAACCCCCTTATAATTATAAAATCTGCGGATAAGGGTGGTGCGATAGTCCTAATGAACACCAGGGACTATGAGGATGAGGTCCTTAGACTTTTGAATAACCGTGAGAATTACCACCCCCTGACACGTGACCCCCATGAGGAGCTGTTGGCACTCATTGGGAGTATGGTCTCTATGGCAAAAGAAAAGAAATGGATTACTGCAAAAGAGGCGGAATTTCTTGTGAATGCCAAATCTAGGACACCGGCGTTCTACATACTTCCAAAAATTCATAAGGCCGCCAGGCCACCGCCCGGCCACCCGATAGTATCGGGAATACAATCTGTCCTTGAGCCCCTTTCGCAGTTTGCGGATTTTTTTCTAAGAGAATCAGTCATCAAACAGGCCTCTTTTGTGCAAGATACCAGAGATATCCTAAATGTTTTAGAGAATGTGACTTTTGATGCACAAACTGAATTCCTAGTGACGATCGACATCGAGTCTTTATACACCTGTATCCCTCAGGACGCGACGCTGGTGGCAGCAGCTCGTGCTCTGCAGGAACAGGAGTGGTTTTACGATACACCACAGTCGTTCGTCCTTCAGTGTATCGAGATCGCATTAACTAGGAATTATTTCTGTTATAAGAATGATTTGTTCCTGCAAATCTCCGGTACCTCAATGGGCGCAACTTTTGCGCCTAGTCTGGCCTGCATTTATGTAGGCCAGTTTGAAGAACATCACATTTACCATCACGCCAATCCCTTCCAGAGGAATATTTCCCTCTGGAAGCGATATATTGACGATGTGTTGTGTATCTGGGTGGGCACTGAAGAGGATCTGTTACTCTTTTTGAATCGGCTAAACACACTAGATCCGAGCCTTAGATTTACCTGGACTTACAGTCACCAATCTGCAACCTACCTGGATCTGGATATCCGGGCGGAGCAGGGACAATTGAAAACGATGGTGCATCAAAAAGCCACCGATAGGAATTCTCTATTACTGTTCAATTCTTTTCATCCCCGGGCCCTCAAAGATAATCTGCCAGTGGGTCAATTTCTCCGTTACCGGAGAAATTGCTCGTCTACGGCAGATTTTCTGCAACAGTCTGAGGACCTATGTGATAGACTCATTCAGAGACAGTATCCTAGAAAGGTGGTTAAAAACGCGAGGAAAAGAGCCCTGAATACACCACGCAGTGTTCTTTTGGAGACAACCCAAAAGCCTAAAAACGACTGTTTGCCAGTCGTCATGACATTTGACCCACTAGCGAGTAAACTCAGACAACTTATGCGCAAGAACTGGGATTTATTATCTACTGCAGAGTTTAAGATGCCAGCTCCCAGGTTTGCATTTAAGAGAGCGGGCAACCTGAAGGATAAACTAGTGCACTCTCGGTTGAGAGTAGAGAAAAATGCTTCTGGTATACCGGTGGGTCACTACCCATGTGGGACTTGTTCTGTGTGTGGTTTAACGTCCAAATGTGATAGAGTGACTTTGCTGGATGGTAGAACGTGGTATCTTACTCAGTTTACCAACTGCAACACAACAAACGTGATTTATCGAATCACGTGTAGTTGTGGTTTGCATTACATTGGTCTGACTTCAAGGAAGGTCAAGATAAGAATCCAGGAACATCTAAGTACCATTAGAATGGGAAAACTAACCACGAAGTTTGTGCAGCATTGTGTTGCTGAGAAACATGACTCTAGATCTTTAACCTGGACCGTTCTAGAAAAGGTTAAGGGCGATGCCTCAAATATGGATATATTATTAATCAATAAAGAGGCTCGCTGGATTTTTTCTGAAAGGGTTGACAAAATCGGATTGAACGATGGGATAGAATGGAATAAAGTTGCCTTGTGAGGGCGAGGTTTACACTTGTTCCTGTGTGTCAGCATGCCCTCTGTATATATGCCCCAAAAATACTCTTGGTTGTGCTCAGTGAGTTTTGTTGCAAGGCCTCAATCTTAGCTGTTAGGCTTTGTTTTCTAAATCTCTGGAAACCTAGGGGCTGAATGGATTTTTCTTGAAAGAAACGTTCTTGGAGAAGGTGTGTTTTGTTAAGAAACTTTATTGACAATAAGTGCGTTTGGTGACAAAAAGAAAAAAATGTTTACATTTTTTTTTTTAAAATACGCACAAATTTGAGCAGATATAAAAATCCCTCAATGTTTCGGCCGTTTGCTGCTGAAACGGTCGAAGTATCTGCAGCTTGAAAAATATGGCATCCTTTGTTGCCTGCTACCCCTTCCCACTCCGCTCTATCATGCCTATGTCGATTCTTTTAGATGAGGATTGGTGTGGATAATGTTGAAAATCCACAATATAGTCAGCATAGACAACGTCATTGTTTGGTCGATATATCCGTATGGGAGACAGGTTGGAATCATGGAACCATTATAATAAATGATTTCAAGAAAAGGAATTGATTATTTGCACATTTAAAGATGGCGCCTTTGTTTACATGACGCATCACGTGATTTCACTGAAAGTAACGGAAATCACAAGTTGAGGCTTGGGTTTATTAGATGGCCACGTGAAGTTCCCGGAGCGGCTGAGACGAAGCTCGGGACGTTTTGATTATGCGGTGAGATGTATGAGTGAGGGATTGAGATGGATGGGAGCACACTTATATATTTGAGTTAATGGAATGAACCTTTATGTGGTAGTCTAGTGCTTGGGTCATGCATAGAACTCCGTTATGCTCTCTATGCTGTGAGAGGAGGTTGTTACATTACACTTGACAGTGAAACCAGCCTGTCCATAGTTCCAGTGGCAAAAAGGGATAAAAGTTGGGAAAGACTTAGATACTCTAAAGTCTACAAGATTAACGAACATGTGTGGCATGCTTGATGCGTTCTGGACTATGTATGTTGTAAGATCGGTCTCTGATCTTAGTTTTCTCTGTTTTTAAAAAAAATCTTTCTACAGAATGCCTAAAGTATAGGAGGGCTCGCGATATACAGGATTGCTGTAATATATACAGTACCTGTGTGACACATTGTCAAGCTGGTATGAGAAACAATGGCTGACAACGGGTAATGACAACCCTTATATATATATACATATTTTTTACCTATATGCTTAGAAGAACTTGGATTATGTGAGATTCTGTTTTGGCACTCAGTGTATAACGGCAAGAACCCTTTGTCTTTATGTTTTACAGTCACAAATAGTTCAGTGCAAGTGTGCTGACAAGGTGAATGAGGTCCTGTTGCCCTGACGAATTTGCCGTAGAAGTAAGGCAATGAAACATGTTGGCTCATTGACTCTCTGTCTGTTAAAACACAGCACTTTTTAACTTTGAATCGACCCATGAGCAAAGAATAAAATTTTGGCAGCCATGGTTCTTTATCAATTTTAATTCAGGACTTTGGTGTGTGATGTTCACATATTTTCACCTTTTTCATTATATATTTTTTTGAGTTGTGTTGGTTCAGTTATCCAGCTTTCTTTGAGCAAGGTGGCAACCGATGATGAGAAACGTGGCAGTACTGGTGATGATCGAACCAGCTTCAGCCCGCTAAGGTGTTGCGCACATGAGGTGCTTCCTTGCTCCACACATTTTTTCCTTTATTGATGGTTACGGTGTGGGGTGTTTTGATCCCTGTGATTGAAATGGTTTTCTTCACATTTTCATTTACATTTTTTGAACATTGTGACTGTTGTATTGATTGAGGGTTCTTGCCACACTTTTTTATAAATTTGTACAGATCCTGGTAAATTGGGAATCCACCCCACAAATTTAGATAATTGGAGGTGGCTTTGAAGAGGCAAATCTGATACCTCTCGATTCCTTGTTTTACACAGTGTCGAAAAATTCTTGCTGTACTCAATAGATTGGGTCCTTTTGTTGAAGAACCTGATGGGATTCCACCAGACCTATTTAAATCAGACCCTAACTTTTGGGCATCTATCCTCCACCCCGTTTTTAATGCTGCCGCCATAGAAGGGTGCCCGAACTCTTGGGCATCGTCAACCATAGTGCCCGTTTTTAAGAAGGGCAACAGAAGTGATACTTGCTGTTATAGACCGATATCACTTATTGATTCGGTTGTCAAGGTATTGGGGCGTGCTATCTTAAACAGATTAAGGGACTGGGCAGATAACAATAAGATGTTATCAGACTGCCAGTATGGTTTTCACCCAGGGCGTTCGACCACTACCCAGTGCCTTAATTTGTATTTGCTGCTCAATAAATACACCGTGGTGTACCCCGGTTCAATACATCTCGCCTTCATGGACTTATCATCGGCCTTTGACTGTGTTAACAGATCTAAACTTTGGCAGTCCATGGAGGCGAGAGGGGTAGATGCGGGGTTGATACATTTTTTACGGGATTTACATTCTTCAACCCGGGCAAATGTTAGGTACAGCAAGGATCTGAAAGTAACGAATGATTTCCTTATCAAGAAAGGTGTAAGGGGGAGGAGCCTAGCGCTTGACCAAGATGGCCGCGTGAGCTTCGAGCTCCCGAGACCCTCGTGCCCTCCGTCGTCTATCCTGTATCTAATCCTGTTTGTATGCATGGCATCGTGTAGATGACTTGTCAGGGAGGCGATTGATGCCACCCGAGGTCGACTCGCCAACCGGGAACCGGAGTTATGCATGGCTGAAGATTGAGGCCTATCTCCGAGGGATGCCAGGGGCTCGAGTTGGCAGGATGCCCGACCTCTAATTGAACAACAGCGGCCAGGCGAGGTGTGAACTGCCGGACGGAGGTCCCTATCCTTTCACTTTCACTTTCTCGCCCTTTGTCTGCCCAGCCCAGGGAGTGCTCACGGCTGCTTTATTATCATTTGGACGCTCTGCATGCCACACTGGCGACCCATCGCATGACGGAGCACTCCTGATCTCTCTCGCTGAGAGAGGGCAGTCCTGTTTGAACCGACTTGCTTGAGCCAACCATGTCGGGCAAAGCAGAGGTGGACCGGCCGAAGCCTAAGGCCACCAGGCGGGGAGCCTATACTCAAGCCAATAACATGGACCGCTATGCCCAGCAGAAGGGGTCACCGGGTGCACCGAGCCAGTCCCCGGACACACAGAAGACCGCCTCACCCTTGGCCCCAGAGCTCTCACTGCAGGATGTCATGGGCGCGCTCGACGGGCTGCAGACTTCGATTGGGAGACAGTTTGATGCCCTGGCGCACAAAGTGGATACCATCTTGGTGGATGTTAATCTGATCCGCGCGGATTTGGGCAAAACAAATGAACGGGTCAAATCCCTGGACATCAAGACCACGGGCCTCGCTGATGAGGTCTCGGACCTGCAGACCGAGGTCCGTAAGTTGCGGACCGAGAGTGATCTCGCCGCCCGCCGACTGGAGGACTTCGAGAGCCGGGCCAGGCGCAACAACGTGCGCGTTATCGGGGTCCCGGAGTCCTCGGACGAGACTTCCGTGGACCTGATCGTGGAGGACTTGGTGCTCAACCATCTGCAGCCTAAGGGTCTTGGGAAGTTCTTCGCAGTTGAGAGGGCCCATAGAGTGCCGGGTGGGAGGCCCAAGGTGGGAGCCCCACCGAGGCCGATTGTCGCCCGGCTCTTTCATTTTCGAGACCGGGACGCTATCCTGCAGGCCTCGAGGGTAACGGGCCCGGTCCCCTTCCAGAACGCGTCGGTGAATTTCTATCCTGACTTCACCCAGCAGGTGCAGAGGCAGCGGCAGGGCTTCCTGGGGGTGAAGAGGAGGCTTCGGGAGAGGGAACTGAAATACGCCATGCTCTTCCCTGCCAGACTACGTGTGGTGTATGAAGACCGAACATTCTTCTTTGAGTCGCCTGCCATGGCGGATGAATGGCTGGACGCTCTACCTCGACGACGCACGGAAGAGGACACTGCCGCAGACGGGGATAGTGGCCGGGATGAACAAGGTTGATCTCTTCGGAACCGGACTGACTCGGACTGACTCTAGATAATGACTTGCAGTAAATACGGAGGTTGTGGGAGGACGAGGGGAGCTCTTTCCTCCCTTAGGGTACTTTTTGTAGATTTTGGGTTTGGTAGGGCGACAGGCACACTGCAAGTTGGGGGGGCTTTGTAAGCTGCAGCAGGGGTGCAGGGTGGGGGGGATATTCGGGATTTTGGGTTTGTTGTTGGGGGGTTTGTTTCCGCAAGGCATAGTGATTATTTCCAGGACTGTTCCATGGTGGCTCTTCGGGTGTGGGGTGGGCCTCTTTACGTTTGGGGATGGGGGGTAGGGGTTTAAGTGTTATAAGCTGGAATGTTAATGGTTTGGGGGATCGCATTAAGCGTGGGATTGTTTTGCAATTCTTGAAATGGTCATTGCCGGATGTCGCCCTGCTGCAGGAGACGCATCTTATAGGTAATACGTGCTATGCGTTGAATAGGAAGGGTTATAAATTCATAGCTCACTCGGGATTCTCCTCTGGGTCCAGGGGTGTGGGCATCCTAGTCAGAGCCTCGCTACCATTTGAGGTGGACTCCACCATTGTTGATGATAGGGGGAGGTTTGTGGCGGTGGCGGGGCGGTGGGAAGGAAGAACTTTGGTTTTAGTTTTGGTTTATGTCCCGCCGGCCCTGCAGGCCTCCACGTTCACAGATCTGGGTAGGGCCTTGCTGGATCTCCCGGGGGGTATGCTTGTGGTGGGAGGTGATTTCAACGCTGTTGGCTCCGGTCTGCTGGATAGATACCCGCCCAGAGACACAGGGGGGGGCTCAGAAGTGGCTCCCAGACTTTCTAGACACGCTTGGCCTGATAGACTGCTGGAGGCTCCGGCACCCCACACAGAGCCAATACACTTTCCACTTCGGGGCGCATGGTAGCCTTTCTAGGATTGATTACCTACTCACTCTGGCTGCGCATGCCTCATTGGTGTCCGAGGCCAGGCACATGGCGTGTGGTATATCTGACCATTCGCCAGTGTGGGTCAGGCTGGATCTGGGTCGGGAGGGAGGGGGAAGGGTGGCCCCTATCAACCCTTGGTACTTCCGAGACCCCAAGATGCGCAGCGCGCTGGTAAAGACAGTAGATAATTTTTTCAAGGACAATCAGGGATCCGTGGACTCGGCAGTGTCGCTGTGGGAAGCATTTAAGACCGTGCTGCGAGGGGAAGCCCTCTCCCTTGTAGTGGCTGCCAAGCGGCGGAGAGATGGCGAGGTTTTGCAGGTTGAGGAGGAGATCGCGGCTTTGGAGGGAGCGCTGGAGGAGGAGGTTACAGAGGCCTCACTGCATGAGCTGTGCTTGAAGCAATCTGAGTATAAGGACCTGGTGACGAATGCCGCTAAGACCCTCAGTAGGGAACAGCAGGGCCGTCTGTATGATGTTGGGGACAAGGCCGGGAAACTCCTGGCTTGGCTGGACAAAAAAGAACGGGTTAATAGAGTAGTGCCGGAGTTGACGGGCGAGGGGGGAGAGGTGATTGTGGAACCTGAGAGGATTGTACAGTGTTTCTCGGACTATTTCCGTATGGTTTATGCCTCAGTGTCGGACAAGCCGCCCGAGGACTCGCGTGACCTCCTGCGTGATATCGCATTGCCCTGTCTCTCCGATGTAGATAGGGACGATCTGGATGGTGACATAACGGTCGATGAGGTGGCTGGGGCTATCCGCGCGTTGAACTCGGGCAAGGCCTCGGGTCCGAACGGCTTGCCGGTCGACCTGTACAAGCTGTTTCCGGATAGGGTCGCCCCTCACCTGCGCGCCATGTTCGTGGAGGCGCGGGGGAGTGGGGCCCTCCCGTTGGATCAACGACTTGCGACGATTGTGGTTATACACAAGGAGGGCAAACCCCGAGATAAGTGCGCCTCATATAGGCCTATCTCACTCCTTAACGCAGAGCCGAAGATTCTGGCTAAAATCCTGGCGGCCCGATTGATCAGGGTACTCGGTGACTTGGTCCACCCGGATCAATCCGGATTCATCCCGCACCGTAACACTGCGTTAAATCTTCGGCGCCTTCATGGTGTAATCGCCAGGGCGGGCACGCTGCGTGAACCAGCTATTGTGGCGTCTCTTGATGCCACGATGGCCTTTGACACGGTGGAATGGGCATATTTGTGGGCTGTGTTGACCAAGTTCGGCTTTGGCCACGGTTTTGTGAGCTGGGTGAGGTTGCTGTATGAGGGACCTCTTGCGAGTGTGGTGGTAAATGGACGGGCGTCGACTCCGTTTCAGCTTGGGAGGGGTACTCGGCAAGGTTGTCCCCTGTCGCCATTGTTGTTCGCCCTCGCCCTTGAGCCGCTGGCTGCGTGGATACGCTGGCACCCGGATATACGGGGACTTAGATGGTCGCCTGAACACGAGGACCGTATTTCGCTCTATGCTGATGACATCCTGTTGTATCTTGCCTCACCCAAGAAATCACTTATAGTGGTCTGTGACGTACTCACATCTTTCGGTAGGAACTCGGGTCTCGTTATCAACTGGAGTAAATCGTATTTATATGTTCTTAGTGGCGAGGTTCCACCGATCCCTCGAACTTGTTCGATCCAGGTCGCTCAGCAGGGCTTCGTGTATCTGGGGATCTTTATCTCCATGGACTCTGCTGTGCGATATGAGAGGAACCTGCTCCCCCCCTAGCGCGCCTGAGGCGGGATGTGGAGGGCTGGCGGAGGCTGCCGCTCTCCCTCGTTGGGCGCGCGCCCCTGTTCAAAATGATGTCTCTTCCCCGGTTCTTCTACGCACTGCAGAATACTTTGGATTGGGTACCGGCCAACTACTTTCGGGAGGTCGAAAGCCTCCAACGAACGTTGCTATGGGATGGGCGGCCGCGAATAGCTATTGCAAAGTTGACGCTTCCATGGTACGACGGGGGTATTGCGCTTCCAGACATCCGACGTTACTATTGGGCCACCCAGCTGAGTGCGATTAATCATGGGTTTTATGGCCCTGCCCTCAGCCCCGGGTATGCCATGGACAGGTGATTGCTGCGTGGTGGTAACTACTGCAGGGCGTTGTACTCGCGGTCCCTGGACTCGTCCCTCACGGGGCCCACTGGTGTGGCGGTGCGTGTGTGGAAGATGGCAACTGACTCGCTGGGCTGGAAGGATAGGCTCACCCTCGCTACCCCGCTGTTTGAATCTGAGAGACTGGGTAGGCTTTGGCACACAAAAGGCTTTGACAAATGGGACTTGATCGGCATCTCCAGGGTCGGAGATGTGCTGATTAAGGGGAGGGTGAAATCCTTTGAAGAGTTGCAGAAGGAGTATGAGCTGGGGCCATCCGAGTTTTTCCGCTATATTCAGGTGCGTCACGCCCTCCGATCAGTCCTCATTGAGGGTGAGAAGGTGCCTGAGTCCTCTCCTTTGGAGGACAGGGTCCTTGATGGCCATATGCCCGAGAGCACGATCTCGCTCATCTATAAGAAACTGATCAACGTCCGGGCGGATATGCTTCTGGGGCTGAGGGACCAGTGGACCAGAGATGGCCTCGAGTTGGATGACGAGGATTGGCAGTCTGCTGTTTCCTCTCCCAAGGAGGTTGCGATCCCGTCGCGTCTGAGGCTGGTGCAGCTTAAAATACTGCATCGAGTGTATGTGACGGGGCCAAGGCTGGTTCACATGGGATTCTCGGAGGACGGCCTATGCAGGAGGGGATGTGGTATGGTGGGTACTTTCCTGCATATCATTTGGGAATGTGGTGTCATTACGGAATTCTGGAGGAGAGTCCATGCAGTGATGGGGGAGGTGACGGGCATTGCTATGCAGCCGGAAGCGCGGTGTTGCCTCCTGAATGTCTGGGGGCCCACTGACCACGATGAGGCACAGACCCAATGGGTGACTCTGGGTAACATGGTCGCTAAGAGAGATATCGCGCGATTGTGGGGCTCTGCGGGGCCCCCCACATTGACCGCGTGGAAAGACAATATGGACTGGAGTATGCTCAGGGAGAAGACGGTATATTGCGCTAGAGGCCGCCCTCGGAAGTGGCACGCCATCTGGGGGCGGTGGAATCAATACAGGGGGGGAATATGTCTTGCCCCTGATTTGGATCCCCCCGAGGAACAGCTTTCCTCCTAACCTTCTTTCCAGCTCAGTATGGTTAATGGACCTCTTTGGCCTCTGCTGTCCCCCTTCTTCCTCTTTTCACAGTACTGTAACTGGTAGATGATTGGGGTCCTGCCTCCCCTGGGGGGCTATCACCATGGGCATTCAGTGTTCTTGCCTTGCTGGGGGTTGTTGTGTGTTTTGTGTTTATTTAAAAATGGAATCTTTGCACTCCTCCTTCACTGTACTGTGGACGCGTCTCTGTTCCTCTTTATTGAAGCTGCCGAACCTCCGGGTTGTCGGCTGAATAGCTGTGTCCAGACTTTTGAAAATAAAGGTTCTTTTTAAAAAAAAAAAAAAAAAAAAAAAAAGAAAGGTGTAAGGCAGGGCTGCATTATGGCTCCTTTTTTATTTAACTTTTATATAAATGATCTTGAGAGCACCCTGATAGAGACAGGTGCTGATTTCCCGCGTATAGCTCAACGGGGTATTCCCGTTCTGCTATACGCGGATGATGCTGTTCTAATAGCTAGGACAGAA
Source organism: Triturus cristatus (assembly GCF_964204655.1). Classification (NCBI taxonomy): domain Eukaryota; kingdom Metazoa; phylum Chordata; class Amphibia; order Caudata; family Salamandridae; genus Triturus; species Triturus cristatus. Next base: position 1,225,339,149 of record NC_140589.1, read on the forward strand.
TCTGGGCTTCAAACCCTGCTAAACGCCTTTTACGAGTTTATGAATAACCTAGATCTAAAGATTAATAGCACCAAGTCTTACACTATGAGACTGGGTAAGTGCACTAGAAAGGCATTCCAGTTAAAAACAGGGGGTGACATAATTCCCAGTACCAGGGTGTTCTCATATTTAGGAGTTTTATTTGATGATAAGTTAAAGTGGGACGCTGTGATACATAAAAAAAGGGGGAGATGGCCCGGGCAAATGCTGCAATTTTTAATTTTGCCTCAAAAATAGAGAAGAAACCGACGGGGGCCATGCTTCAGGTCTAGAGAGCCAAGAGTGTCGCCATAGCAAGCTATGGTAGTGAGCTGTGGGGACGCGGTGTAATTAAACCCTTACAGGTCGAGGAAAATAAATTTCTAAAAAGATTATTATGTGTCCCTCAAAGTACCCCCAACCTGGTGGTTCACGAAGAATTGGGAGCACCTTATATATCCGACCAATTAACACTGCGCCCTATGATCTTTTGGCTACAGTGCTGGCTTAATCCGGATATTCCTTTGACCCGAGCTATATTTAAAGACTGCCTGGCATTAGAGAACATGGCACGAATCCCCTGGTTTAATTATATTAAAAAGGGATTTGACCTACTGGGAACGGGTTCCCTATTTACCAATCCCGAAGAAATCCTTAAGAATGATATCCCACTAATCAAAATCGCTTTCTTGAATCATAGGACGCAAGAAAGGGAGGGGATTGAGGTCATGAAACCAAGTGTCCAGTCCTATCTTCCCTTAATCACGACCCCCACTGCTGAGCTCTACCTGCTGGCCACTCTTACCTCACATGAAAAATTTCTGTTAACCAGGTTCAGATGCAATACATTCCATTTTTTATTGGCTAGACCAAAAGGGGCTACTAGAGGTCAGCTGTTACCAGTATGTGGCTGTAATGGGCAATCACCGCTAGATTTAGAACATTTCATGTTTTTTTGCACTTTTTACTCAGTTCCGAGAAAATCCTTTTTGATCCCAATTTTAAAGAAACTGAATTTTATTCAAGTTAAACCCGCTTTAATGTTTTTACAACTACTAAACATGGATTGTACATATTTTATTGTCCGTTTTTTAAAATCCACTTTGAAATCAAGAATGGACATGGACTGTTAAATATATTGATGTGATTTGTTCCTTTTATCTTGGATGTGTATGTAAATTTGTGCTTGTCTGTGACTTTTATGAATTTATATTCTAAGTTCGAAATAAAGTATTTTTGATTGATTGATTGTATGCACTACTCCAATCATCCAGACACTACCCTCGCACTCCTCCATTCACCTACGCACTATCAATGTATTCCTCCAATCATCCAGTCATTACCCATGCACTCATGCAAGTACCCAGGCATTACCCATGCACTCCTTCAATCCCTTAGCCAGTACCCATGCACTCCTCCAATGACCCAGACATTATCCCTGCAGTCATGCAATCACCTAGGCACTACCTGTGCACTCCTCCAATCACCAGGGACTACTCAGGCACTCATCCATGCCGTCTAGCTCTACCCATGCACTCATCTAATCACTGAGATACTACCCATGCACTCAAGCAATCACCCAAACACTACTCATGCACTCATCCATGCAGTTAGGCTCTACCCATGCACTCATCGAATCACTCAGGCACTACTACTGCACACATCTATTCTTTTAAACACCACTCATGCAATCACTCAAGTTCTACTCATGCAGCCATCCAATCACTCAGGCACTACTATTGCACTCACCCATTCCCTCAGACACTAGCCATGCATTCATCCATTCTCTCAAACACTACCCATGCACTCATCCACTTAGGCACTACCCATGCACTCCACCAATCACACAGGCACTTCCCATGCACTCATGCATGCAGTCAGACACTACCCATGCACTCTGCACTCCTGCAATCACCCAGACACTACCCCTGCAGTCGTGCAATCAGCCAGTCAAAACCCATGCACTCATCCATTCTCTCAAACACTACCCATGCACTCATCCAATCACTCAGGCACTACCAATGCACTCCTCCAATCACACAGGCACTTCCTATGCACTCATGCATGCAGCCAGACACTACCCATGCACTCCTGCAAACACACAGACACTACACCTGGAATTATCCAATCACTCAGGCAGTCTTTTTGCACTTACCCATTCCCTCAAGCAAAACCCATGCACTCAGACTCTACCCATGCACTTGTTTAATCACTCTAACACTACTTTTGCACTCATGCAATCTGCCAGGCACTACCCATGCTTTTATCCATTCACTCAGGCACTATCCATGCATTCATCCAATGACCCACACATTACTGCTGTACTCATTCATTCACTCAGGCTGTACTCATGCACTCATACAATGATTCACATATTACACTTGCAGCAATTCATACAACACATACAAGTTAGTCTATTTTTAACCAAATAGGCGGTTCTAAAAAGAACCATTGTTTTTCTTTTTAATTTTTTTGTGTATTTTTGAACTCTTTTATTCATTATTTTGGTGTTTTTTTAATGAAAAAATCAATAGGATGAACTGAAAAAACTTTTCAAAACATTTTGCAATTATAAAGCCATTGAAAAAACAAAAAGAAAATTAACAGTGGTGGTTCTTCACAGCAACCACAACAGCTTCAACAGATTGCTCTCCAGCACAAAGTAGTTTTTTGCACTTTATGCAGTGCAGCTCAAGTTCAGCGAACTCTGGAATAATTTGTCCAGTGTGGGTGGATGCAGAAGAACCTGCCGAAGTGCTAGGCCCTGCGACCTGATCATCTTGCCAACTTCGTTGGAGTTGGCGACTATGTTGTTCTCGCGCAAGACGATTTGGGTGTGTGGTCTGTAGGTGCTTCATCATTGATGAAGTTCCGCATGAATATTTTATCTCGGATCCCCGAGATAGGATGTTTCCACAAATAGTGCAGGTAACCTTTTGTGCATTGACCTTCTTCTCTTTAGGTGGTATACAAAAGAAAGCCCGGCACAACACTCTCCTTCCTTCGCTTCACAGGTTCTTCCACTTCCTCTTCTTCTGCAGGAATCTTCTGTGGTGGATTAGCAGAAGCCATTTTCTTAGTGAATTAAAAAAACACCAAAAAAAGATATAAAGAAGAGCAGAAACCACAGGAACTTTGTCTTCTGAAGATGCTGCTGGAAGAATGAAAAAATTGGGTGGGTTCCTGCAAGTATTAGAATAGAAAGCTTCTTAACCAATGAAATACTTTCTTTTGAAGTCACATGGGATTCGCGCACCCAGCGTGCAACCAGCGAGCACCTGACGTGATCCCCGAAAAATATATTTAACATTAATATATCTTTATTCCAATTACAAATATACAATAATTACAATTATGTTAAATAATCTCTTGGTATAATATACATATTAAAGTTATATACATACACTTTTAAAACTTTCAGATTTGCGATGGATTCGTGCACACGGCATGACCCACCGGAAATATGTATGTGACATTACGCGGGGCCGAGATCTACGCACCTGTTGCATACCAAACATGCACCTTACACGACTAAACCAATATGGCGGCAACAATTCTTGGATTCGCACACCCACCGTGACTGGTACACGATGGGTATGAGAATCCACTTTAAAAAAAAAAAAAGGAAATTCATATTTTAAAAAAGAGAAAACATTACAATATTTTTATTAAAGTTAAAAAAATTTGAAAAAGCATTTTAGGGACATCACAACTAGAAATTAACATTTACAATTTTTTACTGAAGAAAACATAGGTTTCAGAGATGTTATGGTTAGAAATTAGCATTTAAAAAACCTTTGAAATTCACTGAAAAAAACAAAGGTTTCAGGGACGCTATAGTTAGTAATTAGCATTTAAAAAAACTTTGACATTTACTGAAAAAACCATAGGTTTCAGGGACGTTATAGTTAGTTGGACATTCCACTCATACAAAACCAGAGAAATTCAGCCGTTATAGTTAGTTGAGCTCAGTATAACTCGTCCCCGGCAATGCACTGCTGATGAAATCACATATTATATCACTCATGCCATGGTCAGTGACATCACTGATGACATCTCAAATGACATCACTGATGACATCATCCACATGATAATCTGATGCACCACCTCACACCCTAATATAATCTTTGATACACCCAACCTAAAATACAGACTACCATTTTCGAAACAAAAGACACACCAATACCAGTTACTGCATACCCACTCACTGATTCCTAGTTCTACACGCACATCTTCGCATTTACCCATAGAGTCACTCATACATTCAGTCACTCATCAATACAGCACTATCATATGCACTCATATACCTATACAAACACTCACACACTGCCACTCTCCCACTGAGTTAGTCACACACATAGTCAGTCATGAAAAGAATCAATTACACTCCCATTTACTCACCTACACAATTATACACACACCACCTCACTTATTCATACAGATACTAACACATACGTACTCTCTTGTACAATCACTGACACAAGCACACACTCATCCATACAGCCACTCTCACAATCACTCACTCTCACATATAGGGCCCGATTCACAGAACGAATTTAAGACAAAATCCTAAACTTACTACCATTTTGGTATTCACAGAAGGCACTTACTCATTTTGTTATTCACAGAAGGCACTTACTCATTTCGGTATTCACAGAAGTTAGGACTCCTAACTTTAGGACTCCTAAATGCCTTCTGTGAATACCGAAAGTCTTAAAGTTAGGATTTTTCTCAGTTTAGGATTAGTAAAGTTAGGACTCCTAACTTTACTACTCCTAAACTGAGAAAAATCCTAACTTTAAGACTTTCGGTATTCACAGAAGGCATTTGGGAGTCCTAAAGTTAGGACTCCTAAATATACTACTTCTAAACTGAGAAAAATCCTAAGTTTAAGACTTTCGGTATTCACAGAAGGCATTTAGGAGTCCTAAAGTTAGGACTCCTAACTTTACTACTCCTAAACTGAGAAAAATCTTAACTTTAAGACTTTCGGTATTCACAGAAGGCATTTAGGAGTCCTAAAGTTAGGACTCCAAACTTCTGTGAATACCGAAATGAGTAAGTGCCTTCTGTGAAGACCAAAATGAGTAAGTGCCTTCTGTGAATACCAAAATGGTAGTAAGTTTAGGATTTTGTCTTAAATTCGTTCTGTGAATCGGGCCCTAAGTCATTTATATAGTCCAACACTCACATATACTGCCTTTCACAAATGTAGTTACTCACACATGTACCAATAAGATATCTAAACACTCACCAACACACCCATACACACACTCACTCACCCATACAGCCCTTCACAGACGCACTCTTGAACCCATACAACCAGTGAAATCACCCACTCACACATCTATGCACAAAGTCACACATCCCCCACCCACCCACACAGACACTCAGGTACCCATACAGATACTCAGACAAGCAATCAATAACTCATATAGACACTTATGTAGCTACTCATCAACCCATGCAGCCGCTTACACACCAACTGACAGACTGATACAGACATTCACACAGTTTAGTCACTAACCCATGTATTCAGTAAGACACGTCTAATCACTCACTCATACAGTCAGTCACGTACCTACTAAATCATCCATTCAGACAGTCATACACCCATTCATTCTTCAATACACCTTGGCCTTTATATATATAAAACATATTTAAACTTGACAGAAACATACAGTCACTGGATGATGTCATCAGTGATGTCATCAGTGAAGTCTTTTGAGATGTCATCAGTGATATCACTGACCATGTCATGAGTGAGGTAATATGTGGTGTAATCAGCAGTGCATTACGGGGGCGCGAGTTATACTTAGCTCAACTAACTATAACGGCCGAATTTCTCTGGTTTTGTACGAGTGAAATGTCCAACTAACTATAACATCCCTGAAACCTGTGGTTTTTTCAGTATATATATACATTTGAGATGTCATCAGTGATGTCATCAGTGATGTCACTGACCATGTCATGAATGATGTAATATGTGACATCATCAGCAGTAGATTGTGGGCGCGCGAGTTATAGTTAGCAGAACTAACTATAACGGAGGAATTTCAATGGTTTTGTACGAGTGAAATATCCAGCTAACTAAAACAGCCCTGAAACCTACGTTTTTTTCAGTGAATTTCTAAGGTTTTTTAAATGCTAGTTCCTAACTATAACATGTCTGACACCTATGGTATTTTCAGTGAATTTCAAAGGTTTTTTTAAATGATAATTTTTAAATGTAATAATAGTTATATGTATTTTTTGATACTGATTTTCTACAGTTTTTTAACTGTTTAGTTTTACATATTTTATTTTTTAAATTACATTCTATATTTTTAATATAAATAGAAAAAAATGTTTTTTTAAATATTGAAACTGAAATCTTTTTTTTGTTTTATATTTTTATTTTAATATATTTATATTATTTTCTTAATTTGTTTTTCAGTTGGAATTACCAATGTTATCCTAAGGAAGGCAATTCAATTTGCAGGTAAAGTATGTTCACGTTACTTTTGTAATCCAGTGCTGGACTCCTAGGTTCAGCACTGGGACCGCTATCAAAAACAGGCAAGTAATTACGTTTTTAACGTTGGCACGATTTTTTGAGAATATTTGTAAGTTTCAAAAATCGACACCGAAACTTTTTCAGCAAAAACCAGGCAATGATATCCTATGGAAGGAATTTCAAGTAACTGGTAAGTACGGTTAGAATTACTTTTCAGGATCAGTACTGGGCTCAAAGATGCAGCACTGAGGTCTCTCCTGATAACAGGTGAGTAAATCGGAATTCGTAGTTCGGCTGATTTTAGAGGAATATTTGTAAGTTCCAAAACTCCACACACAGAAGAATTTCCAAGTGAAACCAGTCAATGTTAGCCTATGGAAGGAAATTCAAGTTACTGGTGAGTGCGGTTAGAATTACTTTTCAGGATCAGTACTGGGCTCAAAGATGCAGCACTGAGGTCTCTCCTGATAACAGGTGAGTAAATTGGATTTCGTAGTTCGGCTGATTTTAGAGGAATATTTTGTAAGTTCCAAAACACCACACTTAGAAGAATATCCAAGTGAAACCAGTCAATGTTAGCCTATAGAAGGAAATTCAAGTTACTGGTAAGTACGGTTAGAATTACTTTGCAGGTTCAGTACTGGGCTCAAAGATGCAGCACTGAGGTCTCTCCTGATAACAGGTGAGTAAATCGGAATTCATAGTTTGGCTGATTTTAGAGGAATGTTTGTAAGTTTCAAAAATCGACACTTAGAAACTTTTTCAGCATAAAGCAGGTAATTATATCCTATGGAAGGAAATTCAAGTTACTGGTAAGTATGGTTAGAATTACTTTTCAGGATCAGTACTGGGCTCAAAGATGCAGCACTGAGGCCTCTCCTGATAACAGGTGAGTAAATCGGAATTCGTAGTTCGGCTGATTTTAGAAGAATATCTGTAAGTTCCAAAACTCCAAGAATTTCCAAGTGAAACCAGTCAATGTTAGCCTATGGAAGGAAATTCAAGTTCCTGATAAGTACGGTTAGAATTACTTTTCAGGATCAGTACTGGGCTCAAAGATGCAGCACTGAGGTCTCTCCTGATAACAGGTGATTAAATCGGAATTCGTAGTTCGGCTGATTTTAGAGGAATATTTGTAAGTTCCAAAACTCCACACAGAGAAGAATTTCCAAGTGAAATCAGTCAATGTTAGCCTATGGAAGGAAATTCAAGTTACTGATAAGTACGGTTAGAATTACTTTTCAGGATCAGTACTGGGCTCAAAGATGCAGCACTGAGGTCTCTCCTGATAACAGGTGAGTAAATCGGAATTCATAGTTCGGCTGATTTTAGAGGATTGTTTGTAAGTTTCAAAAATCGACACTTCGAAACTTTTTCAGCAAAAAGCAGGCAATGATATCCTATGGAAGGAAATTCAAGTTACTGGTAAGTACGGTTAGAATTACTTTTCAGGATCAGTACTGGGCTCAAAGATGCAGCACTGAGGTCTCTCCTGATAACAGGTGAGTAAATCGAAATTCATAGTTCGGCTGATTTTAGAGGAATGTTTGTAAGTTTCAAAAATCGACACTTAGAAACTTTTTCAGCAAAATGCAGGCAATGATATCCTATGGAAGGAAATTCAAGTTACTGGTAAGTACGGTTAGAATTACTTTTCAGGATCAGTACTGGGCTCAAAGATGCAGCACTGAGGTCTCTCCTGATAACAGGTGAATAAATCGGAATTCGTAGTTCGGCTGATTTTAGAAGAATATCTGTAAGTTCCAAAACTCCACACTTAGAAGAATTTCCAAGTGAAACCAGTCAATGTTAGCCTATGGAAGGAAATTCAAGTTACTGATAAGTACGGTTAGAATTTCTTTTCAGGATCAGTACTGGGCTCAAAGATGCAGCACTGAGGTCTCTCCTGATAACCGGTGAGTAAATCGGAATTCGTAGTTCGGTTGATTTTACTTTGGTCCAGTATATATAGAGCCACTTTCCTACACCATCCCCTTCCTTCACCACTGTGTAAACGCGCCCTGTGTCCATTTTAAGTTGGGAGATTAAGTCCCCTTCAATCCTGAGGGTCCCTTGGGGTGAACTAACCCACCAGGTACCTCCAGTAAGCGCCATAGAGCTGTGTTGCAGAAAGGTGTAAAAAGGGGCGTGGCCTCTGAACACCTCTCTGCAACGCAGCTCCATGGCGCATACTGGAGGTACCTGGTGGGCTAGTTGGCCCCCATGAACCCTCAAGATTGAAGAGGAATTAATTCCTCAACTTAAAACGCACCACAGGGCGCATTTGCACAATGGTGTAGGAAGGGGGTGGGTCCTGAGATGACATGTCTGCAAACACGCCCTGTGGCGCGTTTTAAGTTGGGAAATTAATTCCTCCTCAATCCTGAGGGTCCGTAGGGGCCAACTAGCCCACCAGGTACCTCCAGTATGAGCCAGAGAGCTGGGTTGCAGAGAGGTGTTCAGAGGCCGTGCCCCTTTTTACAACACTCTGCAACTCAGCTCTGTGGCGCTTACTGGAGGTACCTGGTGGGCTAGTTGGCCCCAGGGACCCTCAGGATTGAAGAGGTATTAATTCCTCAACTTAAAACGTGCCACAGGGCGTGTTTAAACACATGTCACCTCAGGCCCCACCCCCTCCCTTCACCAGTGTGCAAACCCGCCCCGTGGTGCGTTTTAAGCTGGGGGATAAACTCCCCTTGAATACTGAGGGTCCTTGGGATGTAACTACCCCACCAGCTACCTCCATTAAGCGCCACAGAGCTGCGTTGCAGAGAGGTGTAAAAAGGGGCGTGGCCTCAGAACACCTCTCTGCAACGCAGTCCCCTGGCACATATTGGAGGTTCCTGGTGGGCTAGTTTGCCCCCAGGGACCCCCAGTATTCTAAGGGAATTTGTTCCCCATCTGCAAACGCGCCAGGGGGCGTGTTTGCAGAGTGCCGCTAGAAGGGGGCGTGGCCTCCGGTGCAATGCTGGTCTTTTTTTTTTTTTTTTTTTAAGAAGGGGGCTCTGTGGCCCCCTTCTTTTTCTCACTTTTTGGGCCTGCGGACCCATCCCCCAGGCCCTGCCCCCTAATTTATTTTTTTTAATTGAAAATTCGGGAAGGGGGCCGTGTGGCCCCCCTCCCGAGGCCATACTAGGTCCCGGGGACCCCATCCCCGGGGCATGGCCCTTTTTAAAAATATTTGTTATATTGGAGGGGGGCTGCCTTGCCCCCCTCCTTAAGCCATTTATGGCCCCGGGGACCCCAACCCCCCGGGCCGGTCTTTTTAAAATATATTTATTTATTTTTGTAAAAACAATTTATATTATGTGGAGGGGGGCGTGTGGCGCCCCTCCCGGGCCACTTGTAGCCCCGGGGACCACCATCCCCCAGGGCTGGCCCTCTCCGTTGGGGACCGTGGGGGGGTCCCAATACCCCCACGGTCCCGCCGGCTCCCCACCTCTTGCGGGATTGCTTTTCTACACGGTGAGCTGCTAAATTGCAGCTCCCCCTGTGGAAAAGCAATTTGCTTTGCTATTTGGAAGAGAGTGCAGGTTTCCTGCTCTCTCTTCCAAATAGCAAAGCAGTTTGCTATGACAGGGAGGTAGCCACTAGGCTCCTGCCCTGCCATAGCAAACTACAGTGTCCTGGGGATGGGCACCTCGGTACACTGCAGGAGCCGGCCCTGGGGGGTGGCGGTCCCAAGGGCCATCACAAGGCTCCAGGAGGGGTCGCACACCCCCCTCCCACCATCTACAAAGCCCCGGGGGAGGTGAGCCCCCCCACACAGGGTATCTTTTAAAAAACAATAAAGCCCCGGGGGTGGCAGTGTACCCCCCCCTGCAATCAAAAATTAAGTCGAGCCCCAGGGGGTGGTGGTCCCCAGGGCTAGTGGGGGCCTAAGGCCTCCCCCATCATTACATTTATAAGCCCCAGGGGGTGGCGGTCCCCGGGGCTGCGGGGTCCCTGTGTCCCCCGCAACTATTAATGTTTTGTCCTGGTGAGTGGCGGTCCCCGGGGCAGTGTGGGGCTAATTACCAACGAAGCGCGGGAGCCCGTGATTGGTTTTTTAAAAAATGTCAGCCGAAATTCGCACTGGGTGCGTGAATCTCGCTGATTTTGTTTAAAAAAATGCTTTATTTGGCCGTGGGGGTCCTTGTGGGACCCCCTGAGCAGGCCTAGGGGGTCAGGGTGTTTCTACCCTGCCCCCTTTTTGCGTTTTGCAAGGTTTTTTTTCTGCTTTCTTGTGCCTTGGTTCTACCGAGAAAAACTAGAGAGGATGCCAGTGCTGATTTCTATTTCACGAAAATCAATAGACCGTAGAAGAAGAATACAACAACTACGTCTGTACTAATTAATAGTATTTATTCAAACTATATCTTTTTTGCCATTCGAATGATTTTGGTAAAATGTTTTTCAATTCAACAACTAATATAGACACCAAATACCACAAAAACATTTTTTACAAGAGAAGAAACAATTGTAACACACAGTGCAAGACAATAAACACTCAAAATAAACTGCCATTGTGGCAGATACACCAATTTATACACTCATTCAAACGCCACTCCTCATTCAACAAGACAAACACACGTTCAACACAATGTGCCTTTGGTTACAATCGACTAAGATTTGAAACATCCAAAGGATTATCCAAACAAGGAAAAAATGGAAAGCAGGACCGTTTAAATGTGCACAAGAATCAATTCATTGGACAGTCATTTGGTAGAATAAACAAGAGAATTCTAAAGATGCACAAAAACGGACTGGTTACACCAATGTTTGGAATAAACAAAAAGAAGGTCTACGTGTTTCGAACCCCGTTTTATTTGACTGGTGGGGTTCTCTTCAGGACCATAACACTAAAAAGAAAAAGAAAAGGAGAGAAGAAAATTTGAGGCTGAACTTCAATCTAAAACCTGAGAGTACAGACCACGTTAATCGCCGCCTCGGAATGACAAGACTTACTAAATTGGCAGTGCACTAAAATGTGCCCTTTCAATGTTCAAAGATGAATTTAACTGAAAGAAATGGACGGAAAAAGGAGCATTCAGTCACCATGGGGAACAAGGAAAAGGAAAGAAAAGCCGTCAAGGAAGGAGCGTTTAATGACTTACTGGTGGATGAATCCCGGGTGAGGCAAATGAGGGCAACACTGTAAATGGTTATTCAGATCATCACACAAGGTCGACTGGGAGCAGAGCGCTCCGCGCTGGAAAGGAGAAGAGAATCTTTAGTTCGAGTAAAAGGGGAGGACTCGACCATCATAGCGCTACAATGAGACGGCGTGTGGGAGGAATGGCATACCTTGCAAAAACTTGAACTGCGCCGGTTCGGCACTGGCGGTCTCTCGGCTGCCGGGGGGATTTAATTTGCCTGGGTCGACAAATCTGGAAACAAATAACATGGAATAAATCCAGACGGCTAGCGTGCCTCAAAGACCTCACAGGGCAAGGGGGGATTGGCCTGTGTCTTCATACTGACGCCAATTACCTAATTCGTGGTAGAGAACACGTTTCTTCTTCCAGAGCCGAAATTCGCACTGGGTGCGCGAATCTCGCTGATTGCGTTTTAAAAAAAATGCTTTATTTGGCCCTGGGGGTCCTTGTGGGACCCCCTGAGCAGGCCTAGGGGGTCAGGGTGTTTTTCTGCTTTCTTGTGCCTTGGTTCTACCGAGGCACAAGATGGCTGCCAACACTTCCTGGTTTGGAGTGTTGACAGCCAATTAGCATGCAGCTCGTGATCAGGAGGGTGCGCGCTGGGTGCGCATAGGGTGCCCGGATCCTCCGAGGCCATAGATATATCTATGATTTTACTTTTGATTTTCTCAGGAACTACTGAACAGATTTACACTATTTAACCACTACTCTGAACCAAGGGCTACCTTTTTGCCAAATTCGGTGTAATTCCATTCAGCTGATCGGGCTGTAGCTACGATTAAAGGTTCCTATGGAAAATTGCATTGGGAAAACACGTTTTGGGACCCCCCTTTTTTCTCGGCCCCCGCTTGATGAATCACCCCAAGACTTTCAGGATAGACGCGGACCGGAGCGCCCCACCAGTTTTGAAAATTTCGCGAAGATTCGTCAACCGGCGCCAAAGTTAGTCCAAATAGAATGTTGCGGATTTCCCATGGATAATAGGTCCTAACTATAACTACCTACTGGCAACCGCCAGTAGGTTATATATATATATATATATATATATATATATATATATATATATATATATATATATATATATATATATTACCGCTTCAAGTTTGCCCGTTGCAATGAGATGCACTCTAACACCAGCTTGAGGCATCAAGCCTTTATTGGTATGGAAAGCGCCACGTCCGCCGATTGCCATAAGCAGTTCCTCCGTCAGAGTCCGCCTGACGCGTTTCGAAGGCCAATCCCTCTTTCTCAAAGGCTTCTGACAGGTAAGATCACGTACACTCCGGTCCCTGTTCTTTTAAATGCTGCTATACCACGCCCCCAGATGGGCGGCTCGAATGAGTCTGTGGGGCATTCTGTGAACTGTGGTTCCCGGTGCCGTAGATGGCGGTACTAATTACTGCTGCAAAAGTGTTCCAAGCCCTGTATGGGCCTCAGCGGGCGGAAAGCTGTCCTCAATCCGTAAGCTGGCGTTCCACATATATGTCTTGGTGGATACCAAGACAGTGGCCCCCTCAGTTCGCGGGGTTGGTGCATACTCAGCAGCAGGGCCGCCGCCAAAATATTACCGCTTCAAGTTTGCCCGTAGCAATGAGATGCACTCTAACACCAGCTTGAGGCATCAAGCCTTTATTGGTATGGAAAGCGCCACGTCCGCCGATTGCCATAAGCAGTTCCTCCGTCAGAGTCCGCCTGACGCGTTTCGAAGGCCAATCCCTCTTTCTCAAAGGCTTCTGACAGGTAAGATCCATACCAATAAAGGCTTGATGCCTCAAGCTGGTGTTAGAGTGCATCTCATTGCTACGGGCAAACTTGAAGCGGTAATATTTTGGCGGCGGCCCTGCTGCCGAGTATGCACCAACCCCGCGAACTGAGGGGGCCACTGTCTTGGTATCCACCAAGACATATATGTGGAACGCCAGCTTACGGATTGAGGACAGCTTCCCGCCCGCTGAGGCCCATACAGGGCTTGGAACATTTTTGCAGCAGTAATTAGTACCGCCATCTACGGCACCGGGAACCACAGTTCACAGAATGCCCCACAGACTCATTCGAGCCGCCCATCTGGGGGCGTGGTATAGCAGCATTTAAATGAACAGGGACCGGAGTGTACGTGATCTTACCTGTCAGAAGCCTTTGAGAAAGAGGGATTGGCCTTCGAAACGCGCCAGGCGGACTCTGACGGAGGAACTGCTTATGGCAATCGGCGGACGTGGCGCTTTCCATACCAATAAAGGCTTGATGCCTCAAGCTGGTGTTAGAGTGCATCTCATTGCTACGGGCAAACTTGAAGCGGTAATATTTTGGCGGCGGCCCTGCTGCCGAGTATGCACCAACCCCGCGAACTGAGGGGGCCACTGTCTTGGTATCCACCAAGACATATATGTGGAACGCCAGCTTACGGATTGAGGACAGCTTCCCGCCCGCTGAGGCCCATACAGGGCTTGGAACATTTTTGCAGCAGTAATTAGTACCGCCATCTACGGCACCGGGAACCACAGTTCACAGAATGCCCCACAGACTCATTCGAGCCGCCCATCTGGGGGCGTGGAATAGCAGCATTTAAATGAACAGGGACCGGAGTGTACGTGATCTTACCTGTCAGAAGCCTTTGAGAAAGAGGGATTGGCCTTCGAAACGCGTCAGGCGGACTCTGACGGAGGAACTGCTTATGGCAATCGGCGGACGTGGCGCTTTCCATACCAATAAAGGCTTGATGCCTCAAGCTGGTGTTAGAGTGCATCTCATTGCTACGGGCAAACTTGAAGCGGTAATATTTTGGCGGCGGCCCTGCTGCCGAGTATGCACCAACCCCGCGAACTGAGGGGGCCACTGTCTTGGTATCCACCAAGACATATATGTGGAACGCCAGCTTACGGATTGAGGACAGCTTCCCGCCCGCTGAGGCCCATACAGGGCTTGGAACATTTTTGCAGCAGTAATTAGTACCGCCATCTATGGCACCGGGAACCACAGTTCACAGAATGCCCCACAGACTCATTCGAGCCGCCCATCTGGGGGCGTGGTATAGCAGCATTTAAATGAACAGGGACCGGAGTGTACGTGATCTTACCTGTCAGAAGCCTTTGAGAAAGAGGGATTGGCCTTCGAAACGCGTCAGGCAGACTCTGACGGAGGAACTGCTTATGGCAATCGGCGGACGTGGCGCTTTCCATACCAATAAAGGCTTGATGCCTCAAGCTGGTGTTAGAGTGCATCTCATTGCTACGGGCAAACTTGAAGTGGTAATATATATATATATATATATATATATATATATATATATTACCTACTGGCGGTCGCCAGTAGGTAGTTATAGTTAGGACCCCTTTTCCATAGGAAATCCGCAACATTCTATTTTGAATAACTTTGGCGCCGGTCGATGAATCCTCGCGAATGTCTCAAAATAGGTGGGGCGCTACGCTCCGCTCCTACCCTGAAAGTCTCGGGGGGATTCGTCAAGCGGGGGCTGAGATAAAAGGGGGGTCCCAAAACGCGTTTTTCCCATGCATTTTTCCATAGGACCTTTAGAACGAGCTACAGCCCGAACGGCTGAACAGAATTACTCGAAATTTGGCAGAGAGGTAGTCCCTAGGTCAAGGAAGTGCCTTTTGTAGGTTTGGTGTAAATCTGTTCAGTAGATTCTGAGAAAATAGCCTTTAAATCAATATATATATCTGAGCCCGCTTACGGTATGCTTACCGTACGCTTACCGTAAGCGTACGGTGGCGTGCGCGAGCGCGATTCTGATTGGCTCTTAGATCTTAGTAAACATTCGAATCGGTCGAAACCAGGAAGCGGCGGCCGCCATTTTGTGTATTTCACTCTGAAAAAAAAGAGTGAAAACAAGAAAAGGGGGCAATGAGGAGAGTTACAGACCCCCTAACATTTGTAAGGGGGTCAAAGAAGGACAGAAAAGTACAAAAAAAACATTTATTGATTTTTACAAAAATCACGGGGTACGCGTACGGTAAGCTTACGGTAAGCGTACGGTAAAAAAAATAAAAAAAATAAATGAAAAGCAGATTTAAGAGTTTAGATATTAGGGAGCTCTAAAAAGAGCTGTTGTGTTTATGAAGTCATTTTTTTAGTGGTACCTACAAGTAAGTACCGATGCAGAGTCTAAGGTTCAAAAGGAAGACTCTGTTCCCTTCATCATTGAAGTGCACACCATCTCCTCTATAAATGTCTTGCATGTCATAACGCAAGTTGTTGTGGTAAATGGCACCCATACCATAGTCACGGAGGAAAGCAGAAACAGATTTGTTGACGTGCTTTCTTGCTTTGTCAATCTGTGGACAGAAATGATTGGACCAGTTCCATTTTTGCCTTTGGCATATGTTGGAAAACACAAAGGCAGTTTTAGGGAAAAGAGAAAACAGTTGTGCAAAGGTGTCCTTCATAAGCATTTCCAGACCTACCCCAGTCAAAGTGCCTAGGTCATTGCCACCACAGTGCACTATTATGAGGTCAGGGTGTTGGATTTGCATGAAGGATTTCACCAATGGCATCAATTGGTGCCACTTTAACCCTCTCTGACCAATCCATTTAATGTCTACATTTGGCAAAGCAAGGTCTCTCACCATATCTGTTTTCTCTGCAAACTTTTCACTCCAGAAGACATAGCTGTGCCCTACAATCCACACTGTGAACATCTTCAAAGGAGATCTGGATGCACTCAGGAGGTGTCTTTCAGTAGAATGGCAATATGAAAAGAAAGACAGTTTGGAAATGGAGGCATACATATTTTTTTCAAAACAAAAAGAACTGATTGGCTGTTTCATACCATTCTAGAATAAAAACTAGGCTGTATGTGTAAATTAATAGAAGCATGTTTTGTATTGGTACAAAAAAATGTGTAACCAAAGAACAGTACTATGGATTTGCTGTTAGGTTTGAAAAGTCAAGCACTCTTGCTCTGTGGAATTGAAACATTGTGTGGCGAACTTCTGACCTAACTCAACACAGCAGTGTTCCATGAGCTGTTGCTATGGTAGCAGGCAGAAGTCAAGTTGGGGGAAGGGTACTAGGCAGAAGTCAAGTTGGGGAAGGGTACTTTTGGAAAAGGGTTGGTTTTCAACCAATAGAAATGTGTGATTACATTTGAAAAAAAGGGGGAAGCACTGAGATTTGAAACTTACATGTATATGTGTGGAAAAATAGAGGGAAAGTTTGCCATTATCTGGATCTGCTGAGAGGAGAGAGGTGAACACAACAGAGATCCTGGCTCTGATAATCTGCTGTTTGAGTGTCACATTTCTTTCACAACTAACTAATTTTAAAGGTGAGTTTACAGTTTGAGAGGGGATGTATGTGGTAACTTAAGAAATGAATAATAGAAATGGAAATTGTTTTTGTTGTAGTTGCGTTTATCATTTTCTGTTTTGGGAGAAATTTAAACATGAGGAACATGTAAAATAATATGGAGTATGTTTTCACAATAAATTAAGGTGTACTGGAAAAAAAAAGAATAGTTTAAGGGTTTGAGGTTGGACTCAGTAATGCAAATACATTCAGCATCACTAAGGCTGGTTGCCCTTGCTGGAGTGTAGGCAGTCACCGAGAATACACATGGTGGTGGTCTGAAAAAACAGTTTGGACATGTGCATTTAAATAAATCAAAAAAAGTGGTTTCATAATGTGTCAGTCTGTAAAAGTGATTTTCACTTGCCCCGAAAAAAAAAGAGCAGTAAGTGTGCTTTCAAATTGGCAAAGAAATTTCGTTTTGGGACTAATGTGAAAACATGACTCTGTGTGCAGAGAGGAATTATAGGCAGAGATTTATTGCGTATTGCTCTGGTGATTTCACAGTTGCATTAGATGGAAAGGGGGAGCGAATTTTTGGGGGAAGAAGCAGACTCTTAGCACACACCCATGTGCTTGCCATGTATAATCATGCACAGTATTTACAAGCGAGTGGGGTTTTCAGGTTTCAGTCTGTAATGCAAATACATTCAGCATCACTAAGGCTGGTTGCCCTTGCTGGAGTGTAGGCAGTCACCGAGAATACACATGGTGGTGGTCTGAAAAAACAGTTTGGACATGTGCATTTAAATAAATCAAAAAAAGTGGTTTCATAATGTGTCAGTCTGTAAAAGTGATTTTCACTTGCCCCGAAAAAAAAAAGAGCAGTAAGTGTGCTTTCAAATTGGCAAAGAAATTTCGTTTTGGGACTAATGTGAAAACATGACTCTGTGTGCAGAGAGGATTTATAGGCAGAGATTTATTGCATATTGCTCTGGTGATTTCACAGTTGCATTAGATGGAAAGGGGGAGCGAATTTTTGGGGGAAGAAGCAGACTCTTAGCACACACCCATGTGCTTGCCATGTATAATCATGCACAGTATTTACAAGCGAGTGGGGTTTTCAGGTTTCAGTCTGTAATGCAAATACATTCAGCATCACTAAGGCTGGTTGCCCTTGCTGGAGTGTAGGCAGTCACCGAGAATACACATGGTGGTGGTCTGAAAAAACAGAGATTTATTGCGTATTGCTCTGGTGATTTCACCGTTGCATTAGATGGAAAGGGGGAGCGAATTTTTGGGGGAAGAAGCAGACTCTTAGCACACACCCATGTGCTTGCCATGTATAATCATGCACAGTATTTACAAGCGAGTGGGGTTTTCAGGTTTCAGTCTGTAATGCAAATACATTCAGCATCACTAAGGCTGGTTGCCCTTGCTGGAGTGTAGGCAGTCACCGAGAATACACATGGTGGTGGTCTGAAAAAACAGTTTGGACATGTGCATTTAAATAAATCAAAAAAAGTGGTTTCATAATGTGTCAGTCTGTAAAAGTGATTTTCACTTGCCCCGAAAAAAAAAAGAGCAGTAAGTGTGCTTTCAAATTGGCAAAGAAATTTCGTTTTGGGACTAATGTGAAAACATGACTCTGTGTGCAGAGAGGATTTATAGGCAGAGATTTATTGCATATTGCTCTGGTGATTTCACAGTTGCATTAGATGGAAAGGGGGAGCGAATTTTTGGGGGAAGAAGCAGACTCTTAGCACACACCCATGTGCTTGCCATGTATAATCATGCACAGTATTTACAAGCGAGTGGGGTTTTCAGGTTTCAGTCTGTAATGCAAATACATTCAGCATCACTAAGGCTGGTTGCCCTTGCTGGAGTGTAGGCAGTCACCGAGAATACACATGGTGGTGGTCTGAAAAAACAGAGATTTATTGCGTATTGCTCTGGTGATTTCACAGTTGCATTAGATGGAAAGGGGGAGCGAATTTTTTGGGGAAGAAGCAGACTCTTAGCACACACCCATGTGCGCAGTGATTTATTGCGTATTGCTCTGGTGATTTCACAGTTGCATTAGATGGAAAGGGGGAGCGAATTTTTGGGGGAAGAGGCAGACTCTTAGCACACACCCATGTGCTTGCCATGTATAATCATGCACAGTATTTACAAGCGAGTGGGGTTTTCAGGTTTCAGTCTGTAATGCAAATACATTCAGCATCACTAAGGCTGGTTGCCCTTGCTGGAGTGTAGGCAGTCACCGAGAATACACATGGTGGTGGTCTGAAAAAACAGTTTGGACATGTGCATTTAAATAAATCAAAAAAAGTGGTTTCATAATGTGTCAGTCTGTAAAAGTGATTTTCACTTGCCCCGAAAAAAAAAAGAGCAGTAAGTGTGCTTTCAAATTGGCAAAGAAATTTCGTTTTGGGACTAATGTGAAAACATGACTCTGTGTGCAGAGAGGAATTATAGGCAGAGATTTATTGCGTATTGCTCTGGTGATTTCACAGTTGCATTAGATGGAAAGGGGGAGCGAATTTTTGGGGGAAGAAGCAGACTCTTAGCACACACCCATGTGCTTGCCATGTATAATCATGCACAGTATTTACAAGCGAGTGGGGTTTTCAGGTTTCAGTCTGTAATGCAAATACATTCAGCATCACTAAGGCTGGTTGCCCTTGCTGGAGTGTAGGCAGTCACCGAGAATACACATGGTGGTGGTCTGAAAAAACAGTTTGGACATGTGCATTTAAATAAATCAAAAAAAGTGGATTCATAATGTGTCAGTCTGTAAAAGTGATTTTCACTTGCCCCGAAAAAAAAAAGAGCAGTAAGTGTGCTTTCAAATTGGCAAAGAAATTTCGTTTTGGGACTAATGTGAAAACATGACTCTGTGTGCAGAGAGGAATTATAGGCAGAGATTTATTGCGTATTGCTCTGGTGATTTCATAGTTGCATTAGATGGAAAGGGGGAGCGAATTTTTGGGGGAAGAGGCAGACTCTTAGCACACACCCATGTGCTTGCCATGTATAATCATGCACAGTATTTACAAGCGAGTGGGGTTTTCAGGTTTCAGTCTGTAATGCAAATACATTCAGCATCACTAAGGCTGGTTGCCCTTGCTGGAGTGTAGGCAGTCACCGAGAATACACATGGTGGTGGTCTGAAAAAACAGTTTGGACATGTGCATTTAAATAAATCAAAAAAAGTGGTTTCATAATGTGTCAGTCTGTAAAAGTGATTTTCACTTGCCCCGAAAAAAAAAAGAGCAGTAAGTGTGCTTTCAAATTGGCAAAGAAATTTCGTTTTGGGACTAATGTGAAAACATGACACTGTGTGCAGAGAGGAATTATAGGCAGAGATTTATTGCGTATTGCTCTGGTGATTTCACAGTTGCATTAGATGGAAAGGGGGAGCGAATTTTTGGGGGAAGAAGCAGACTCTTAGCACACACCCATGTGCTTGCCATGTATAATCATGCACAGTATTTACAAGCGAGTGGGGTTTTCAGGTTTCAGTCTGTAATGCAAATACATTCAGCATCACTAAGGCTGGTTGCCCTTGCTGGAGTGTAGGCAGTCACCGAGAATACACATGGTGGTGGTCTGAAAAAACAGTTTGGACATGTGCATTTAAATAAATCAAAAAAAGTGGTTTCATAATGTGTCAGTCTGTAAAAGTGATTTTCACTTGCCCCGAAAAAAAAAAGAGCAGTAAGTGTGCTTTCAAATTGGCAAAGAAATTTCGTTTTGGGACTAATGTGAAAACATGACTCTGTGTGCAGAGAGGATTTATAGGCAGAGATTTATTGCATATTGCTCTGGTGATTTCACAGTTGCATTAGATGGAAAGGGGGAGCGAATTTTTGGGGGAAGAAGCAGACTCTTAGCACACACCCATGTGCTTGCCATGTATAATCATGCACAGTATTTACAAGCGAGTGGGGTTTTCAGGTTTCAGTATGTAATGCAAATACATTCAGCATCACTAAGGCTGGTTGCCCTTGCTGGAGTGTAGGCAGTCACCGAGAATACACATGGTGGTGGTCTGAAAAAACAGAGATTTATTGCTTATTGCTCTGGTGATTTCACAGTTGCATTAGATGGAAAGGGGAGCGAATTTTTGGGGGAAGAAGCAGACTCTTAGCACACACCCATGTGCGCAGAGATTTATTGCGTATTGCTCTGGTGATTTCACAGTTGCATTAGATGGAAAGGGGGAGCGAATTTTTGGGGGAAGAGGCAGACTCTTAGCACACACCCATGTGCTTGCCATGTATAATCATGCACAGTATTTACAAGCGAGTGGGGTTTTCAGGTTTCAGTCTGTAATGCAAATACATTCAGCATCACTAAGGCTGGTTGCCCTTGCTGGAGTGTAGGCAGTCACCGAGAATACACATGGTGGTGGTCTGAAAAAACAGTTTGGACATGTGCATTTAAATAAATCAAAAAAAGTGGTTTCATAATGTGTCAGTCTGTAAAAGTGATTTTCACTTGCCCCGAAAAAAAAAAGAGCAGTAAGTGTGCTTTCAAATTGGCAAAGAAATTTCGTTTTGGGACTAATGTGAAAACATGACTCTGTGTGCAGAGAGGATTTATAGGCAGAGATTTATTGCATATTGCTCTGGTGATTTCACAGTTGCATTAGATGGAAAGGGGGAGCGAATTTTTGGGGGAAGAAGCAGACTCTTAGCACACACCCATGTGCTTGCCATGTATAATCATGCACAGTATTTACAAGCGAGTGGGGTTTTCAGGTTTCAGTCTGTAATGCAAATACATTCAGCATCACTAAGGCTGGTTGCCCTTGCTGGAGTGTAGGCAGTCACCGAGAATACACATGGTGGTGGTCTGAAAAAACAGAGATTTATTGCGTATTGCTCTGGTGATTTCACAGTTGCATTAGATGGAAAGGGGGAGCGAATTTTTGGGGGAAGAAGCAAACTCTTAGCACACACCCATGTGCGCAGAGATTTATTGCGTATTGCTCTGGTGATTTCACAGTTGCATTAGATGGAAAGGGGGAGCGAATTTTTGGGGGAAGAGGCAGACTCTTAGCACACACCCATGTGCTTGCCATGTATAATCATGCACAGTATTTACAAGCGAGTGGGGTTTTCAGGTTTCAGTCTGTAATGCAAATACATTCAGCATCACTAAGGCTGGTTGCCCTTGCTGGAGTGTAGGCAGTCACCGAGAATACACATGGTGGTGGTCTGAAAAAACAGTTTGGACATGTGCATTTAAATAAATCAAAAAAAGTGGTTTCATAATGTGTCAGTCTGTAAAAGTGATTTTCACTTGCCCCGAAAAAAAAAAGAGCAGTAAGTGTGCTTTCAAATTGGCAAAGAAATTTCGTTTTGGGACTAATGTGAAAACATGACTCTGTGTGCAGAGAGGAATTATAGGCAGAGATTTATTGCGTATTGCTCTGGTGATTTCACAGTTGCATTAGATGGAAAGGGGGAGCGAATTTTTGGGGGAAGAAGCAGACTCTTAGCACACACCCATGTGCTTGCCATTTATAATCATGCACAGTATTTACAAGCGAGTGGGGTTTTCAGGTTTCAGTCTGTAATGCAAATACATTCAGCATCACTAAGGCTGGTTGCCCTTGCTGGAGTGTAGGCAGTCACCGAGAATACACATGGTGGTGGTCTGAAAAAACAGTTTGGACATGTGCATTTAAATAAATCAAAAAAAGTGGATTCATAATGTGTCAGTCTGTAAAAGTGATTTTCACTTGCCCCGAAAAAAAAAAGAGCAGTAAGTGTGCTTTCAAATTGGCAAAGAAATTTCGTTTTGGGACTAATGTGAAAACATGACTCTGTGTGCAGAGAGGAATTATAGGCAGAGATTTATTGCGTATTGCTCTGGTGATTTCACAGTTGCATTAGATGGAAAGGGGGAGCGAATTTTTGGGGGAAGAGGCAGACTCTTAGCACACACCCATGTTCTTGGCATGTATAATCATGCACAGTATTTACAAGCGAGTGGGGTTTTCAGGTTTCAGTCTGTAATGCAAATACATTCAGCATCACTAAGGCTGGTTGCCCTTGCTGGAGTGTAGGCAGTCACCGAGAATACACATGGTGGTGGTCTGAAAAAACAGTTTGGACATGTGCATTTAAATAAATCAAAAAAAGTGGTTTCATAATGTGTCAGTCTGTAAAAGTGATTTTCACTTGCCCCGAAAAAAAAAAGAGCAGTAAGTGTGCTTTCAAATTGGCAAAGAAATTTCGTTTTGGGACTAATGTGAAAACATGACTCTGTGTGCAGAGAGGAATTATAGGCAGAGATTTATTGCGTATTGCTCTGGTGATTTCACAGTTGCATTAGATGGAAAGGGGGAGCGAATTTTTGGGGGAAGAAGCAGACTCTTAGCACACACCCATGTGCTTGCCATGTATAATCATGCACAGTATTTACAAGCGAGTGGGGTTTTCAGGTTTCAGTCTGTAATGCAAATACATTCAGCATCACTAAGGCTGGTTGCCCTTGCTGGAGTGTAGGCAGTCACCGAGAATACACATGGTGGTGGTCTGAAAAAACAGTTTGGACATGTGCATTTAAATAAATCAAAAAAAGTGGTTTCATAATGTGTCAGTCTGTAAAAGTGATTTTCACTTGCCCCGAAAAAAAAAAGAGCAGTAAGTGTGCTTTCAAATTGGCAAAGAAATTTCGTTTTGGGACTAATGTGAAAACATGACTCTGTGTGCAGAGAGGATTTATAGGCAGAGATTTATTGCATATTGCTCTGGTGATTTCACAGTTGCATTAGATGGAAAGGGGGAGCGAATTTTTGGGGGAAGAAGCAGACTCTTAGCACACACCCATGTGCTTGCCATGTATAATCATGCACAGTATTTACAAGCGAGTGGGGTTTTCAGGTTTCAGTCTGTAATGCAAATACATTCAGCATCACTAAGGCTGGTTGCCCTTGCTGGAGTGTAGGCAGTCACCGAGAATACACATGGTGGTGGTCTGAAAAAACAGAGATTTATTGCGTATTGCTCTGGTGATTTCACAGTTGCATTAGATGGAAAGGGGGAGCGAATTTTTGGGGGAAGAAGCAGACTCTTAGCACACACCCATGTGCGCAGAGATTTATTGCGTATTGCTCTGGTGATTTCACAGTTGCATTAGATGGAAAGGGGGAGCGAATTTTTGGGGGAAGAGGCAGACTCTTAGCACACACCCATGTGCTTGCCATGTATAATCATGCACAGTATTTACAAGCGAGTGGGGTTTTCAGGTTTCAGTCTGTAATGCAAATACATTCAGCATCACTAAGGCTGGTTGCCCTTGCTGGAGTGTAGGCAGTCACCGAGAATACACATGGTGGTGGTCTGAAAAAACAGTTTGGACATGTGCATTTAAATAAATCAAAAAAGTGGTTTCATAATGTGTCAGTCTGTAAAAGTGATTTTCACTTGCCCCGAAAAAAAAAAGAGCAGTAAGTGTGCTTTCAAATTGGCAAAGAAATTTCGTTTTGGGACTAATGTGAAAACATGACTCTGTGTGCAGAGAGGAATTATAGGCAGAGATTTATTGCGTATTGCTCTGGTGATTTCACAGTTGCATTAGATGGAAAGGGGGAGCGAATTTTTGGGGGAAGAAGCAGACTCTTAGCACACACCCATGTGCTTGCCATGTATAATCATGCACAGTATTTACAAGCGAGTGGGGTTTTCAGGTTACAGTCTGTAATGCAAATACATTCAGCATCACTAAGGCTGGTTGCCCTTGCTGGAGTGTAGGCAGTCACCGAGAATACACATGGTGGTGGTCTGAAAAAACAGTTTGGACATGTGCATTTAATTAAATCAAAAAAAGTGGTTTCATAATGTGTCAGTCTGTAAAAGTGATTTTCACTTGCCCCGAAAAAAAAAGAGCAGTAAGTGTGCTTTCAAATTGGCAAAGAAATTTCGTTTTGGGACTAATGTGAAAACATGACTCTGTGTGCAGAGAGGAATTATAGGCAGAGATTTATTGCGTATTGCTCTGGTGATTTCACAGTTGCATTAGATGGAAAGGGGGAGCGAATTTTTGGGGGAAGAAGCAGACTCTTAGCACACACCCATGTGCTTGCCATGTATAATCATGCACAGTATTTACAAGCGAGTGGGGTTTTCAGGTTTCAGTCTGTAATGCAAATACATTCAGCATCACTAAGGCTGGTTGCCCTTGCTGTAGTGTAGCAGTCTGGACATGGGCTTTTTAAAAAATCTGAAAAGTGGTTTCATAATGTGACAGTTTGTAAAAGTGATTTTCACTTGCCCAAAAAAAAGAGCAGTTAGTGTGCATTCAAATTGGCATAGAAATTTCGTTTTGTGACTATTGTGAAAAGAAATGTAGTAATATATTTAAATACAATAAAGGAATTTTTTTTTAGTTTTTTTCAGGTATTGCTGAAGAGCAGTGAACAAAATTTAAGATGCCTACAAAATCCAGAGTTCAAAAAACGCTAAAAAAAAAAACTATATTTGAAGACAACTGGAGGACCAAAGTTAGTAGAAGATGCTCATGTTGGGAAAAAGAAAAAATCTTCTGGTAAGCAGAAAAAACAATTTCTTAAAAATATATTCAAAACAAGGAAAAATGTACAAAATGTCTGTACTGGAAAGAATGTTACGAAACGAACAGAACAGGAAAAAATTGAGAATTTAGTTAATGCAAATATACCTTCTGCAACTGAAAAGATTTACATAAACAGAAAAACAGCGTTTAAAGAGATACGTAGAAAAATGTTTCAGAGAAGAGTTATGTCCAATTTGATAAAGGATGTGAAGAAATATAAGCAAAAGGCAAAATATTACAAGAGAAAAAAAGAAATTGAAGCCATTGCAGCAAAGGCATTAGAATTAAAAAGGAAACTATTCATATTAATTTTGAATAGGATGCGTACATTAGACAAAATGGTTAATGTACTGAAATCACATAGCAAAAGGAAAAGAGTAGTGAACAGAACAAACTTTTGTAAAGTGTTTTTAGGAAAGTGGATGCATAGTTCAAGTAGTGAACCTTTTTTTAATGAAGAGAGCTATTTTCAAAGTAATAGTTTGCTGCATGCAGTTGACACCAGAGGTCGTTCATACGAAGTAACAAATGGTTGCATAATGGAGAAGGAGATAATGGTTCCAAGAGATGAGGTACAAGTGATGGCAGATGAGGCAATGGGGAGACGTCCTAAAGCCCCAGTGTACACTTGGAATTGTAGTAGTATTTGCACTGTGCGTCAGGAATCTATTGACAAATTTCGAGAGTTTCTAAGAGAATATAGTAAAAAAAGTGTAAAACAGAAGATTAAGGTGCTTCAAAGTCTGGATCCATGCAGAGTGAGAGAGAATACTGGTTTGCAGGGTCATTCTCTGGCTTGTCTATCTAGAAAAGTGTGCAATAGTGTTTTCCATCATTTTAGGATGCTGGCTGTTCATCATACTGAAATGAGAAAGTTTGTGAGACGGTTGTATTTTGCCAAAAGTCCAGCAATAAAGTTAAATGAATTGAATAGGGCTCTGTTCCGAGGAACAGTATCAGATGTAGAGAAGGTTGTTGATGAAATTCAGTTTTGTTACTTTGGTCCTGAACAAAACAGTGCAGAGAAGGACACAGTAAATGAGGAAGAAGTGGAAGAGAATGTAGAACCCTCTGTAAGTAACACATTTAATGATCACATAACAAAATTTGCAATAGTCTCTAATGAAAGACCAAATTTTACTTGTATTTGTTGCCGCAGAACTCATTATAGAAAACAAACTAGGAATGTTGATCTCTACAGAAAGAGTGAAAATGAAGATAATTATAAGTGGAAGGATTTTGCCACATATATATTTCTAGAAAATTGTTTTGAATTGGGTGAAGATCAGCGTATTTGTAAATACTGTTACAACAAGTTAGAGGAAAATAGAATGCCGACCAGAGCTGTACATAATAATTTAGAATTGGATGCTATTCCTGCTGAACTTTCTGAATTAAATACATATGAGTCTATACTCATTCAATGTGTTCATCCGTTCCAGACCATAGTACGTATGGAGCCCAAAACTGGTAAATTACCTCCTTCAGATTTACTGAGAGGTTTAAAAGGTAGAGTGGTGTATTTGCCCTTGGATTTGAAAAAAAATATGGAAACTATTGATGCGGATACTTTGGAAACTGAACCATTAATTATTCTGGTTAATGGTGTACCTACAAAGAATAAAAAGATTTGGCAGGAGCTGGTAGATGTGCGGAAAGTACAAAGAGCAAATTTGTATTTGAAAAAAAATAACAAATGGTATGAATCAATTTATATAGAAGAAGAAGAAGAAGAAGAAGAAGATTTACAAGAAGACACAGAAATACCAACTGGACAAATTGAAAAAGTGGACAAGTCAAAGGAAGAAGAAATTTATGAACATTTTAGCATACATCCTCTTCATTCGAAAGAAGTTATGGGAGACAATATTGATCTCTTTCAGATGAAGAAAGCAAAAGGAACTCCCGTGAGTGTATGGGAGGAGAGCTTGGAAGCTCGATGTTTTCCCCAGCTGTTTCCTAAAGGAAAAGGAGGACGATACGATGAACGTCCAGAACAGATTCCAGCTTCTGAGTATCGGACTACAAGACTATATGCTGAAGATCCCAGATTTCGACAAAGTATTCCTTATTTGTTCCATCTTTTATTTGAAAGCGACTTGTCTGCACTGTCTTATGCAGTAAATCACATTTTAAAAAGTGGAGTACATTTACAAAATGTGTCTGCTAAGGATTTTATGGAGAAAGTACAGCACCGAGATGATCATTTGGAAACACAACTGATCAATCTGATGGCTTGTCAGCGTGGGACAAATGAATATTGGTACCGACGCCATGGTGAACTAAAATGCATGTTACGGAATTTAGGAACACCAACATGGTTCCTTACCCTAAGCTGTGCCGAGTACGCTTGGGATGATTTACTGGATTTTCTACGAGAGGCCAATTCAAACATTAAAAACATCGAATACAAGACAGCAGGAGAACTGTGCTCATTGGATCCGGTTAATGTTTGCAGATATTTCAATCATAGATTTGAGGCTATGATGTCCTTCATCTGCAATAAAAAAAATCCACCCCTTGGAGAAGTAGTGGATTTCTTTTGGAGAAAAGAGTACCAGGCAAGAGGTGCTCCTCATATTCATATGCTGTTGTGGATCAAGGATGCCCCAAAGTTTGGAACAGATGCTGATGAAGCAGTGTTATCTTACATTGAAGAATATGCAACATGTGCTATACCAAAAAGCACAGAAGAGAACAAGTTAAAGGAGCAAGTTTTACGTTTCCAAAGTCATCGGTGTGGAAAATACTGTCGACGGAAATACAAGAGCAAAGAAAAATACTACACTAAATGTCGATTTGGATTTCCTAGACCTGTTCTTTCAAATGGAAGAGTCAACAGTTTTATGTCAGCTGTGAGACATACTATCACAAGAAAATCACCTAAGAATACCTACAACCTAAAAAGAAAAGAAGAATCAAAAAATATAAATGACTACAACCCAGTCATTTTATCCATGTGGAACGCTAACATGGATATACAGTATGTAGCTGACAATTCCATTGCTGTTGCTCGATATGTAACGTCTTACATTACGAAATCAGAAAAAACAGAATTGAAAGAAATGTGGGAAGAGATTTCTCACGAGAAGACTGTCAGTAAGAAGCTGTACAGTTTCAGTTTGAAGATGTTATCGCATCGAGAAATTGGATCCTACGAATGTTCAGATAGGTTATCTTCTGCAAGTCTCTACTCGAAGTCAAGAAGAATAATTTGGGCAAGTTTAGGCCTTGCAGCAATGAGAAATCGGGTACTGAAATCTGTAGGAGAAATTGAATATTTGGCCGAGAATGACCCAGAAAGTACAGATATTTTGAAAACAAACATGTTGGACACATATTATCCCAAGAGAAGTCAACATCTGGAGAACATGTGTCTCTATGAAGTGCTGCAGAACTACATTTATTCACAGAAAGCCACAGAAGACATCAATAATGGAAAATATAAAGTCGTTGGTGAGGAAGGATGTTTGGTGAAGCAAACAAAAGGAAGTTTGATAAATCACCGGAAGCTGAGTTGCGACACTACTGACAAGAAGGAATTTTACTACTTGGCTCTTTTACAGTTGTTTAAACCATGGCGTACAGAGGATGAACTACTGGGAGAATTCCAGAGCTATGAAGATTCTTTTAATGCTTGCAAAGACAGCATACAATGCAGTACATTCTCAACTTATCTGCAAATGTTAAATGAAGAAATTGATCAGGAAACTACAATTGCAGCAGAAATCGCTAGAGATAGTTCTCAGGACAGCCAAAGTTCAGGAACACTCAGTCAAGATCCCCTAGGACAACCAATCGTTGAAAATGAAGCATCAATAGCCATGAATGAAGTGGAAACGGCTATGAATCAAGCTCAAGAAGAATTTATAGACTTAGAAAATTTGGAAAGACAACTGAATCAAGAGCAGCAACAAATTTATGAAGAGATCAAAAACAAAATTGATCACGGATTTCTACATGAAAAAAAAGAGTGCTCATGCACATCATTTCATCCAATCAGGATGTATGTAAGCGGACAAGCTGGAACTGGAAAAAGTTTCCTAATAAAAGTCATCAGAAGCTACCTAAAGCAAAAAACGGATTCTACTTTGTCTTGTGTGGTTACTGCTCCAACTGGGTTAGCAGCATATAACATAAAAGGAATCACTTTACATCGTTTGCTAATGTTACCAGTGGAGCATGAGAACAAAATACAATTCAACAAGCTAACTGGAGAAGCATCCTTGGAAGTTTCAAGAGTATTGAAGAAGATGCAAGTTCTCATTATTGATGAGGTGAGCATGGTATCAAACTTAATGCTTGCCTTTGTGCATTTAAGAATGCAGCAAATTTTGAAGACAGACTATGACATGTTATTTGGTGGAAAACACGTCATAGTTTTTGGAGATCTTTTGCAACTTACTCCAGTTAAAGGACAACCAGTGTTTAATACTGTCACACATGAAGACACGAAGAAGTCATTGGGAAGCATCGGAAATACAAATATTTGGTCCTTCTTTGAGTACAAGGAACTTACTACTAATATGAGGCAAGCAAGCGATGAAGAATATGGAAGTATTCTGAAAGATATCAGGATTGGACTACTCACAGAAGTTGGCAAAAAAACATTACAGAGTCGGCTGCTACATAATTTATTTCCAAAGGAAGAAATAGTTGCAGAGAAGATATACAAGAACATTGCAGAAAACAAAAGTGTCATCTGCTTAATGCCAACTCTACGTGAATGCTCAATATTCAATGAGGAGCTTTTGAAATTGGAAAAGGAAGAGATCAGGAAATTGGAAGCAGTGGACAAAATTGAGGATGGAAGAATTACTGTCACAGTAACAGGCAAACTGAAAAATAAATTGGACTCACTAGAGAAGAACATCTCCAAAACAGCTGGATTAGAAAAAAATCTATATGTTTGCATGAACTGTAGAGTATTTTTAAGGAGAAATTTGGATGTTGAAAAAGGTTTAGTTAATGGAGCGATGGGAAGAGTTGTGGGTTTTATTAATTACCAGAAAAAAGAAGGAGTTGAATGTTTAAAAATAAAATTTGATCAGATAGAAGAAGTTAAAGATATTTGTCGTTGTACAGTACGTTTTATGCTTGTGAAAGACTTATATGTACGTAGGAAGCAGTTTCCGTTTTCTCTAGCATATGCTGTAACTATTCACAAGTCTCAAGGATTGACTGTAGATTGTGCATTTGTGAACATTGGTTCAACTGTGTTCAAAGAAGGTATGGCATATGTAGCTTTGTCACGAGTGAAAACATTATCAGGTTTATTCATGATAGACTTTGATGACTCAAAAGTTAGTGCTGATACAAACTGTGTAAAGGAGTATAATAGATTAAGAAGAAGCTATGCTCCTCATTTAGGTCAGTATCCTGTGTTGGAGAAACGTGTAGTTTCTCGTAAAAGAAAAAATGAGAATATCTGTAATGAAGATGTAGAGAAGAGGAAAAAAAAGAGGAGTGATGTAATTGCAAGCAAAAAGAAAAAGGAAAATGAAGAACAGGTTGTAGGATGTCATTTTGAAAATAGCTCTGGTGTCAACTGCTGCGCAAATGTAGTGCTGAATGTTGCATTTTATCTGAAAAGTTTGCAAGAGCAGATAATAGTAAATCAGGGAAAAAGATTCTGTTCAGAGCTGAGTCTCCTTTTTCAAAAGCTGAGTAAAGATAAAACTCAAATAGAAAGTGCTACTGAAATTAGAAAACTTTTAGATGTATGTTCAGGACGAACACAGTTTTCTCAAAATGAACAGCAAGATGCACATGAATTTTTGATGTATTTTCTTCAGGTAGTGGAAGAAGAAGGAGTTCCCATTGACATTTTTTTTGGTCTCTCTTATAAATGGGAACATAGTTGTGATAATTGTTATAATATATGTGGCTCTATTGTTGATAATGAAAGATTTATTTATTTGACATTGCCAGAGAGTAAAACAGTCACTTTTGCAAAATTAGTTAAAGATGCTAATCATAGCATGAAATGTAGTGAGTGTCAATCTGACATGTTTTCTACATTAATTTTAAAGGAATACGGACAGTATGTAATTTTAATGATGCAACGATGTAGAGCTGATGGTTCAAAATTGGATACTTTAATAAAGAAGTTTACAGGACAGCAATTATCAATTTCAGGAAAAACTTTTGTAACTGTTGCAATAATTTTCCATGATGGACCTACTGTTACTTCTGGACATTACACCGTTTATCTTAAATGTGAAAAAGGCTGGACACTGTGTAATGATTCCCAATTGATTTTCAAACAACGTTTGCCTTTTGATTTAGCAAATTCCTATCTAATCTTCCTGAAACCTAAATTTTAGACAGATTTGGCAAGATCTCGACAAAATAATTTTACCATTTTACTGGATTACCATTGCAATTTTGTAGAAAAAAGATTTTTTAAATTATCATTTGGCCTAATGGAAAGATAACCAATTGTAATGTGGACTTTTTAAATTTTTAATGAAACTTTGAAAAACCAATAATTTAGAGATTATCGGTAACTTCTGCACATTTTAAATTTTGGAATGTTATTGGACTGCCATTGGAAATTTTTTCAAAAATGATTTAAAAAATTACTATTTGGCCATGCGGAAAAGTAACCAATTCTATTGTGGACTTAATAAATTATTCAAAAAATTTTCGTGAACCAAAATGTTACAGAGAATCGGTGAGATCTGGACAAATTAAACTTTAGAATTTTATTGGATTACCGTTGGAAATTTATACCAAAAAAAAATTTAAAAGTACTATTTGGTCTAAAGGAAATGAAATCAGATGTATTTTGGAGTTATTTGAGATATAATATTGTGATTATACTTCTGAAACAAACATATCAGACGGTATTTTAAAGAAATAAGTATTGGTATTAGATGATATTTTTTTAGAATATTATGCATTTCTATAATGTTAAGTTTAAGTAAAAAAAGAATCAGGGCTTTTTTAATACAATCTTTGTGATTGTTATTTTTTTTTGCCCGCTGTAAAATGATGAATGCAATTGCTTTCACAATTTATAGTGAAATGCAATATATTCTGAAAACAGCAAAAATAAGGCAAAAATATTTTTTGGAAAAAAATGTAAATATGTGTACTGTATTATAAAATGTTTTAAAAATATTAATACTTTTTTCTTTTTTTCCAGATAGATATAGAAAAATTGCGAAAACTAGAACCATTTTTAAAACTATTTTTTTTTAAAACAAATGAATAAATATTTTTTTGAGTGAGTATGGTAAGTCAATAATAATAATTGTAGTCTCTCAAGGACCTTGTAATGTGATAATTGATTTTTAGTGTTTTTTTTTTTTAAAAAAAAAAAAAGTACGCGCACCGTACGCGTACGGTAAAAAAAAAAAAAAAGGTTTTAAAAACATATGTAAAAAAAAGATGAAAGATAAGGTTGGCTCTTAAAAGAACCGTTGTGTTCATGCAGGGACAGAGGAAAGGAAGCATGGGAAAATTATTCAAAGCGACAAATGTGCTGATCTATTTTGTTGTTCACTAGGGAAACACTGGTCTCCCTATAGCAAATTAGATCTTGACAAAATGTGCATCGAATATCAACCTTCCGAAATCGAGGGTTGATTTCCAGAGGGCCAGCAAAAGGAGATTCTCCCCCCACAGATGAAGGGCTCACCTGACCTGCAGAAGAAGGAGTCAGCCCTGCAGATGATGGTCCAGGCTGAGCTGCTGTGGATGTACTGGCTTGTCTTTCTGAAGAGTTACCTCCAAAAAGATGACCATGTGTCCTTCTGTGTACATCCTGGAGGTGTCTCTTCATGGTGTGATTCCCAAAGGAATACTTCCTGTTAGGATTACCTCTAGAAAGTACACGCTTACACAGCTTACAAGTCACTAAGGGTGCATTTACCTTTTGCTGGCCTTCAGGAAAAGTAAAATAATCCCATACATAAGAGGGCTTTTGTTTCCTCGATCTCTGCCTCAAGACAGTGCTGCTAGTGCTAGCCTCACTCTCAGAAGAGCTCTGCTGTTCTGCCATCGTATCCCAAAGACAAACCAGCTCCTTCTCCCAAGGGATCACAAGCAGAAATGAGGGGAATGGGTGTGGTGTAGGAGAGTTCTAGAACTGAAAGTAGTTTCAACCAATCAAAAGTTGTGTTTCATGATCACATGACCTACCGTACGCTTACGGTACGCTTACGGTGCGCTTACGGCAAAAGTGCGCATGCGCGTAAAAAAGACACGAGCTTGCGCGCATGCGCATAACAGTCACTACCCGACACTTCCGCGTAACGTGCGCGTGTAGCGTACACGCGTACGCGTCCCACGCGGAGGACGCGCGGCTACGCAAATTGCGTAACTATACGCAAACAGCGTAGATAAATTACGAACGTTGCGTAAACCGTACGCTTACCGTAAGCTTACGGTACGCGTACTAAAAAAAAATTTAAAAAAAAGGAAAAAATGTATTGCTAATAAATTTTACATGTTTATTTTATAAAATATATTAAAAAAAACATATTATAGAATTTTAAAAATTTAACCATAGTCTTTAAAAAAGGATAGAAAATTAAAATAAAAATATGTTTAAAAAAATAGAAGAAAAAAAACAAAATTAGCATTTAAAAAACCTTGCAAATTCACTGAAAAAACCATGGGTTTCACACACGTTATAGTTAGGACTTAGCATTTAAAAAACCTTGCAAATTCACTGAAAAAACCATGGGTTTCACACACGTTATAGTTAGGAATTAGCATTTAAAAAACCTTAGAAATTCAGTGAAAAAACCATAGGTTTCACACACGTTATAGTTAGGAATTAGCATTTAAAAAACCTTAGAAATTCAGTGAAAAAACCATAGGTTTCACACATGTTATAGTTAGCTGGACATTTTACTCGTAAAAAACCAATGAAATTCCCCCGTTATAGTTAGTTCAGCTAACTATAACTCGGGCGCCCGCAATGCACTGCTGATGACGTCACATATTACATCACTCATGACATGGTCAGTGACATCACTCATGACATCACTGATGACATCTCAAATGACATCACTGATGACCTCACTGATGACATCATCCTTGTGATAGAGTGGCAGACCTCCTCTTCCCCTAATAAAACCTTTGATACACACATTCAAAAATAGAGACTAAAATTTACAAAAGAATGGACATACCAATAACAGTTACAACAACCTCTTCAGTAATTCTAAGATCCACATACACATCCACTCATTCACCAACAGTCCAATACAGTCACTCATACATGTACTCACTTATCATATGTACTCATACACCTATACATCCTGTTACACAATGCCACTCATCCATAGAGCTACTCACACACATAGTCACTCATGCTAATAAAGAATCAAACATACATTTACTTGCATATACAGTTATACACACACCACCACACTTTCTTCTACGGAAACTTACACATACTTAGTCTTTTAAACAATCACTTATAGAAATACATACTTATTCATACAGGAACTCTTTCAATCTCTCACTCTCACATATACTCACATATATAAACCAATAGTCACATATACTAGTTTTAAACATATGTAGTTACTCATAATAGATAGAGCATTCTTGAGAGGCTGCTAGTCGAGCGCTCAGTGCTTATTTTAGCTGCATTTGATTTTTCCCTTGTGTCCGATCCCCCCCTGCACCTGAACCACATTTTTAGAATCATTTTAGGAATCTTCAAAAAAACGGAATTATTTTAAAATCATCTTTAGAATTATCCTACTGAACGCTCCTACCCTCGTTTGGGCTGTGAATTCATTTCTCTTGGTCCCTGATCCCTGGGTGCTTGTTTAGACCAGGTCCAGGGCTCGATCCCATTTTGGCGGCCATCTTAGGTGGGGTCACATTGGACGACCGGTCTAGTTGCCCTATAAAAGGAGGGCTTAGCTACCAGACCGGAGATAGAGCATTCTTGAGAGGCTGCTAGTCGAGCGCTCAGTGCTTATTTTAGCTGCATTTGATTTTTCCCTTGTGTCCGATCCCCCCCTGCACCTGAACCACATTTTTAGAATCATTTTAGGAATCTTCAAAAAAACGGAATTATTTTAAAATCATCTTTAGAATTATCCTACTGAACGCTCCTACCCTCGTTTGGGCTGTGAATTCATTTCTCTTGGTCCCTGATCCCTGGGTGCTTGTTTAGACCAGGTCCAGGGCTCGATCCCATTTTGGCGGCCATCTTAGGTGGGGTCACATTGGACGACCGGTCTAGTTGCCCTATAAAAGGAGGGCTTAGCTACCAGACCGGAGATAGAGCATTCTTGAGAGGCTGCTAGTCGAGCGCTCAGTGCTTATTTTAGCTGCATTTGATTTTTCCCTTGTGTCCGATCCCCCCCTGCACCTGAACCACATTTTTAGAATCATTTTAGGAATCTTCAAAAAAACGGAATTATTTTAAAATCATCTTTAGAATTATCCTACTGAACGCTCCTACCCTCGTTTGGGCTGTGAATTCATTTCTCTTGGTCCCTGATCCCTGGGTGCTTGTTTAGACCAGGTCCAGGGCTCGATCCCATTTTGGCGGCCATCTTAGGTGGGGTCACATTGGACGACCGGTCTAGTTGCCCTATAAAAATAGCCCGTTATGGCTCCGCGCAGCGGACGCGCGCAGGGGGCGCGCCGGACTTGCGCCGGAGTTTCGCCAGAGTCAAGCCCGTCTGTGCCCGTCCGGGCCCAGACGGGACCAGGGCCATTGGTTATGCCCGACTCGAGCCCCCATCTAGCCTCTTCGGTCAGATACACGAAGGAAGAGCTTTTATCTTATAGAACACCAAAGCATGTCACATGCTGCTATACCGCTAAAGGGGGAAAACGTTTCAGGGGATGCAGAGTCTGCCAACCGGATTTAGGAGTAACTATCCCCACTACCCTGCGTCGTCTTGCCCTGCTGAATTGCAGATCCCTTCCCTGCCACGCTACGGAGATTAATTCCCTTCTCCTGGACCACAAGGTTGAAGCCTTGTTTCTCACTGAGACTTGGCTATCTGACGCCTCGGGTCCGGATGTGGTTACAGCGCTAGCGCCGGGATATTTGATCTACCATCTTGACAGAGGCGCAGGGAGGGGGGGAGGCTTGGCCATTATCCATAGGGAATCACTGGGCTGTAAAGCATGGGAGGCAGGGGTGAAAGATTGTGAGAGCTGCCAATTTTCCCTTAAATTCTCCCCTACCTGCACGTTGACAGGCCTCCTAGTTTATCGTCCACCTGGGAGTGTGGGGGAGTTTACATCTTCGCTTATGGAAACTACCACTCTCCTGGCCTCAGCTTCGTCCAACTTTATTCTGTTGGGAGATCTCAACTGCCATTTTGATGAGGCAACTGACCCAATGGCAACTAATTTAATGAGCGAGCTGACCGCCCTGGAGATGAATTTGATAAACACCGGGCCCACACATGTTAAAGGGCACCTTTTGGACCCCTTTTTTACGAACATGAGGGGTTTATTAGCTATGCCCCCTCTCGTTCTTCCCTGGTCTGACCATTCACTGATCATGGCAAACTGGGAGGTAAAGGAAGATGATACCCTCCCGTCCAGGAAATTTAGAATAGACAGGGCATGGTCAAGGCTCCCGGTAGAGGCCTGGAATGCCCGGTTGGAGGGCTCCCAGCCTGAGAAAGGTCAGGATCCAGTGACTGCAGACGCTATGATGAGGAACTGGCTGACCAACGCAGTGGACCATGTGCTTCCACTCAAGAAGATGCTTATTAGGGATAAGAGAGTGGGGTCTGCCCCATGGTACTCCCCAGAGCTTAGAACCCTGAGAAAGAACTGTAAACGGGTGGAGAGACTATGGAGGAAGAACCCAGAGACAGAGAGCAGGGAAAAATACCGTAGGGAATTAAGGACGTATAAACTTGCTATACGCGCAGCAAAGGCCTCCTTTTTTGGGGAGAGAGTGAGTCATGCTGCGTCCTCATCCAGGGAAGCCTTTCTAGTGATGAAGGAGCTTCTTAAACCACAGGATCCCATTCTTGTCCACGACAGACCACAGGAAAAATGTCTGGAATTGGCCACTTACTTCAAAAATAAAATTGACACCATTATTAGTTCTCTCCCTCCGGTGATGGGAACCCCGACTTCGTCTGAAGACTTAAGCATGTCGGAAAATTTATTGACGTCTTTTGGCCCCGTAACCTCAGGCGAAGTACTGAAGGTCCTCGGGAGCTTGAAGAGTGGCTCGCCTCGAGACCCAGTCCCAATGCGGTATTTAAAGCAGGCTGCCCCATCGATAGGAGAGCCTTTGACCGATTTGGTCAATCTCTCCTTCGCTCATGGCACGGTACCGCCAGACTGGAAGAGCGCAGTCGTTAAAGCGCTTCTGAAGAAGCCTGGCTTAGATCCACAGAACTTAGCCAATTTCAGGCCCATCTCCTTGCTACCAGGGATTAGTAAGGTTGCCGAGAAACTGGTTAACCGCCAACTGTCCAACTTTCTCGAGGAGAATGGTCGGTTGAGAGACTCCCAGACGGGATTCCGACCGGGTCATGGAACCGACACGGCCCTGCTAGCAGTTGTAGAGGAGGCCAGAAGCACTTTGGATACAGGGGGGTCAGTGGCAGTGATCCTCCTGGACCTAAGTGCGGCCTTCGATACTGTCAACCATGGAGTGTTGACACAACGCCTAGCAGAGACAGGAGTCACAGGAGCGGCCCTGGAATGGCTGGCCTCTTTTCTGGAGGGGCGTACCTTCGAGGTTTGGGAAGGCAACGCAAAATCTCCTCCCTTTCCACTTCACTGTGGGGTGCCTCAGGGCTCATCCCTAAGCCCCACGTTATTTAACGTGTATATGGCACCCCTTGAGGGTGTGGTGTCTCCGTTTGGCTTTAAGACCATAAGCTATGCGGATGACACTCAGCTAGTGGTGGGTCTGACACAGCTGGAGAAGCAGCCTGAAACGCTCCATTCATGCTTAAGAGAGGTGTTTGACTGGATGACCAGGTCATCGCTCAAATTGAACGGCTCAAAAACTGAGCTGATGATCTTGGGCCACTCAAACTTCGCCCTCTCGCCGAGCAGCTGGCCCAACTGTATGGGCACTCCGCCTGACCCAAAGAAGGAAATTAAGAGCCTGGGGGTCTGGCTGGAGCCTGATCTGTCCTTTAGGACACACGCCAAGAAGATCGCTGGCGTGTGTTATGGACTGCTCCGCTCGGCCCGTAAGGTTCTCCCCCTCTTACCGGAACTCTCCCGGAAGCTGTTAGTCCAAGGTCTAATCATCTCACGCCTGGACTACAGTAATGCACTCTTTCTCGGAGCACCGGAATCAACGTTCAAAATCCTGCAACAAGTGCAGAACGCGGCAGCCAGGCTGCTGCGGAACGTTCCGGCCAGGCAATCAGCCAGGCCCGCTCTAAAGGCACTCCATTGGCTCCCGGTCAAAGAGAGAGTGACCTTCAAAGCCCTCTGTATTGCTCACAAGAGCATTCAGGGGAAAGGACCTGCTATTCTGAAGGACATGATTCGGCCCTATAAGCCCACCAGAGCCTTACGCTCCGATAATAAACACCTCCTTCAGATAAAGAGAATTAGGAGAGCCCGTTCAGGTGGCAGGAGCTTTTCCATCCATACTGCACACGCCTGGAACTCCCTCCCACTCTCACTACGCTCTGAACCAAACCTGCTCAGGTTCAGGAAACATTTGAAAACTTATCTATTTCCAGAATAATTCTAAATCTGTTCTGCTTCACACAGGCAGCTTGCTCTGATTCTCTATAAGCGCTGGGATGCCTCTGGGTAACCGTGCGCGGTACAAAATTCGTTAATAATAATAATAATAATAATAAAGACACTATTGAGACAGTCATTCACTCACTAACACACCCATACACACACACATCCACCCATGCAGTCCTGCACACATGCTCTGTTCAACACATACAAACAGTGAGTCACTCATTCATGCACCTATGCACTACGTAATACCCCCCACCAAACCATGCAGACACTCATACTGATACTCAAAAAACCAACTAATAACCTATATAGACACCCATGTAGCTACTCACCAACCCATGCAGCCACTTATACACAAAGTGAAAAAATGATACAGATATTTATATATTTAAACATTACTCACTAAGCCATGTATTCACTATGATACACTTAATCAGTCAGTTACACAATCAATTTTTCAAAAAGAAATCATCCATTTAGACAGTAATATACCCATTTATTCTTCCATCGACCTTGAGATATACATATATAAAACATATTTAATTTTCAGAAAAACACACATTCACTGGATGATGTCATCAGTGATGTCATTTGAGATGTCATCAGTGATGTCATGAGTGATGTCACTGACCATGTCATGAGTGATGTAATATGTGACGTCATCAGCAGTGCATTGCGGGCGCGCGAGTTATAGTTAGCTGAACTAACTATAACGGGGGAATTTCATTGGTTTTTTACGAGTAAAATGTCCAGCTAACTATAACATGTGTGAAACCTATGGTTTTTTCACTGAATTTCTAAGGTTTTTTAAATGCTAATTCCTAACTATAACGTGTGTGAAACCTATGGTTTTTTCACTGAATTTCTAAGGTTTTTTAAATGCTAATTCCTAACTATAACGTGTGTGAAACCCATGGTTTTTTCAGTGAATATATATATATATAGAGAGAGAGAGATATATATATATATATATATATATATATATACACACACAAACACACACAGACAAACACATATGTTTTCAAGGTACATATATGTGGAGTTAGGAAATAATAATCTGTACATACTTACTTTTTGATATTTCGTCCCAAGATATTAACGCACCACAATATTCTGTAGTGGATATTGAGGAGCTACATCTCTTAACAGAAGACCTTATGATGCCTCCAGCTCCATTCGTGGTAGGAGGGTGTTAGCATTGTCCCTTTTCTCCATCGTTATATTCTTTTTCTCTCCTGTGCTTCATGCATATCTTGTTCCTTTTCCACCACTGGGCCCATATGTGAGTCTGAGAAAGGCAAGAAAGCAGGAGTTTGTAGACAGGTGGGTGGCCAAGCAATAAGGAAAGTTAACAGGCAATGATGCACTAGTCGAGCTAGTAAAGTGTCAGTCTCTTATCAGCACAAGCTGTAGCATCTGAAAGGCCACTTGGGTTAGGGCATAGTTGATTGTATCTCTGGAATAGCTGGCACACCTGAAAGGCCAGTATGACTTAGTGGCCAGCAGAGGTAGGGAAGAGTCAGTTGCATGTCAGACTGGTGCCTCTATAACACAAGCATAGTAGGGGAAGTGACATAAGGATTTTGACTTTCAGGGGCATATTTATGACTGGGGTTGCATCGCATTTTCACCACACAATATGGTGCATGC
This sequence comes from Triturus cristatus, assembly GCF_964204655.1. NCBI lineage: Eukaryota > Metazoa > Chordata > Amphibia > Caudata > Salamandridae > Triturus > Triturus cristatus. The sequence continues at coordinate 1,225,379,964 of NC_140589.1, forward strand.
ACTACGCAAGCGCAAAATTCAATTTATGAAGCCATGCAAGGCCACCTTGTGTGGCCCTGAGTGGCTTCGTAAATCTGGAGTAACACAGAGCAAATCCCTGTGTTGTGTTATTCTGCCCTGGGAAGGCATTCCATGGGTGTTGCGTCGGTGTTCCTACGTAACTCCCTTGTATTTTGATGCATTCCCAGATTTACCATTGCTGGTAGACCTGGGAATGTGCCAAAAAGATAAGCCTTCTCAGGTGACGCGTAACAAGGTGAAATATCTCTATTTCTCCTTGTTGCATCCTCTTTCTATGTGTGCTACATTCTGCAACACACAGAAAGAGGAATATGCCTCTCAAGATGGCTTTTGTGCAGGAAGGTGCCCTTTCTGCATGCAATGGAGGCACCCATAAACCATGGTGCAAGGGAGCTAGTGTTGGTGCTAGGCAGCACAAACAGCGCCAGCACAGGGTAAAAGGCAGGAATGTGACGTATTCTTTTAAATAGGTGCATTCCTGCCCTTTCCCTGAAACGCAGCGCAGCAAGGTGACTTGTTGCGCTGCGCCTTGTGATGTTCTCATAAATATGCCCCTGAGTGTCTATAGATAAGTCTTCATACTTATGTTCTTTAATATTAAACTTTTAATACACTAAGAAAACGATGGCCCGATTTACTAAGGGTTTGCGCTGGTTCGCGCTCCACCCATTGTGACACAGAACATTGCAAAGAGGCACAAGCATCAAAGACAAACCACATTTTACGGCCAAAAAATATTTTGTGCTGAAAATGACTCTTGTGGAGCGCCCACATTGTGCCACCCCTCTGTTAATGTATGCAGGGAAGATAGTGTATGTGACTCACCAGTACAAAAATCATAGGGTTTGTTGCAAAGTCAGATATACCAAAATAGCCTGTTGTGGCTTTGGACTTTGCTTCAAATCTATTCCTAACCCCCAGTAAAAGCAATGGGTTAGTCACTATATGGCCTTGCATACCTATGTGTAACACATACTTACCCAGGCCTCAAGGCACGCATCTTACTGCCTGCCACTGTACCCTTGCCTATATGTAGGAATTTGTACTGGATGGTTTATCTCCAGTATAAATCCTACGCCAGACACTGCTATCTCACCTGTACACAAGACCACGAGGCTTACAGCAGCCGCTCCTCCGCAATGGGGGAGGAGCGTCACCCCACATGTTCAGAGCCAGCAGCTGAAAAATTAAACAATATTTTGTCATTGTTTTTTTTTCAGTGGCTGGCTCAGCTGGCATGTGCAGGGAGGGGTGGGCTGGGCCATGGGAGGGGGGAGAGGAGTGGTAGATGTGCCCTTCTAAGTGCGCATGTCTGTTTAGCCAGCCGTTTTAGGTCGGCTGAACAGACATGCGCAGTTAGGTTTCTCTAACACATCTGTATTGCACAGCCAGATTAGAAAAACAGCACAGACTCCCTGTGCCTGAAAGAGTGTTAAACCAGCCCGATCAGGCCAATCCCCGTGCTGCTCTCATAGCATGAAGGCAGTATGGGGATTGCACAGGGAGTCTCTAATGTGTCCCAGTGTCTGCTGGGAGCAGGAAGAAGAGAAACTCCTAGACGCGAGGCGGAGGGCAGCTTCAGGTAAGATTTAACATTTTAATTATTAACTCCGAGCTTCCCCTTCCTCACTCCCCTCCCGCGCCCCCATGCTCCATCCACTGGCCCTACCACTTTTTTTTTTTTTTAAAACCTTTATTCTGTAAGATCAGTGACACAGCTATTCAGCCGACAACCCGGAGGTACGGCAGCTTTAAAAAACACAACACATGCTAGCGTCAACATTCCACTGACAGGAGAATCGAAGGTTCTGTTTTAAATAAACACAAATCCAAACCTAAACACAAGCAAGGCGATAAGTACTGTAAGCACCAGAAGGGGTTCCCATCAGGGGGAGCGAGCCCCATTTCGTCCAACAGACACAGGTCTATAGTAAGGGAAGGGAGGGGAAGTCAGAGACTCAAGAAGACATACACATACCAGCAAGAAATTCAAAGCCGGAAAGAAAGCTAAGGGGAGAGCTGTTCCTCGGGCGGGTCCGGGTCTGGGGGCAGGCATATGCCCCCTCTGTACTGGTTCCAGCGCCCCCATACAGAGTGCCATTTCCGAGGGCGCCCTCGAGCACAATACACTGTCTTCTCCCTAAACATGCTCCAATCCATGTTTTCCATCCACGCTGTCAATGTAGGAGGCCCATTAGAGCCCCACAGACGAGCAATGTCGCGCTTGGCAACCATGTTCCCCAGGGTCACCCACTGAGTCTGTGCCGCGTTGTGGTCAGTAGGACCCCAAACATTCAGGAGACAACACCGCGCCTCAGGCTGCATGACGATGCCCGTCACCTCCCCCATTACCTCGTGGATTCGCCTCCAAAACTCCATAATCGCACCGCATTCCCAAATAATATGTAGGAAGGTGCCCACCATACCACAGCCTCTCTTACATAAGCCCTCCTCAGAAAAACCCATATGGACCAGCCTGGGCCCCGTCACGTAGACCCTATGGAGTATTTTAAGCTGCACCAACCGCAGGCGCGCGGGGATCGCGACCTCTTTGGGAGAAGAAACTGCGTACTGCCAATCCTCATCATCTAGTTCAAGGCCATCCCTGGTCCATTGATCACGCAACCCTAGAAGAAGATCCGCCCGAACATTAATAAGTTTCTTATAAATGAGCGAGATCGTACTCTCTGGCATTTGGCCATCCAGGATCCGGTCCTCTAACGGAGAGGACTCAGGCACCTTCTCCCCTTCTACAAGAACTGACCGCAAGGCGTGGCACACTTGAGCGTATCGGAAGAACTCCGTGCTCCCCAGCTCATATTCCTTCTGCAGCTCCTCGAATGATTTTATCCTACCCTTAACCAAAAGGTCTCCAACCCTGGATATACCGATCAGGTCCCATTTCTCAAACCCTTTTGTATGCCAAAGCTTTCCCAGAATATCGGAGTCAAACAGAGGGGTGGCGAGGGTAAGCTTACCCTTCCAGCCCAGTGAATCCGTCGCAACCTTCCATACATGCACGGCCACCCTGGTGGGCCCCGTAAGGGTTAAGTCCAACGACTTCGAATACAACGCTCTGGAGTAGTTACCCCCACGTAGCAACCATCGGTCCATGGCGAAGCCGGGGCTCAGCGCCGGACCATATACACCATGGTTAATCGCACTCAACTGGGTGGCCCAGTAATAACGTCGGATGTCTGGAAGCGCAATACCCCCGTCGTACCACGGAAGCGTCAACTTAGCAATCGCTATACGCGGACGCCCTTCCCACAATAGCGCGCGCTGGTGGCTTTCGACCTCACGGAAGTAACTGGCCGAGACCCAGTCAAGAGTATTCTGCAGGGCATAGAGGAAACGGGGAAGAGACATCATTTTGAACAGAGCGGCACGGCCAAGGAGGGAAAGCGGCTATCGCCGCCAGCCCGCCACGTCCCGCCGCAGACGCGCCAAGGGAGGGAGCAAGTTCTTCTCGTATCGTAAAATGGGATCGGTGGAAATATAGATCCCCAAATACAAAAAGCCCTGCTGGGCTATCTGGAGCGGGCAGTTGCGCGGGACAGGCGGGACATCTCCACACAGGACATACAGGTATGACTTCCCCCAATTAATGACAAGACCAGAGTTCCTTCCAAAAGAAGTCAAGACGTCACAAACCACTATCAGAGATTTCTTAGGCGAGGTGAGGTATAGCAGAATATCGTCGGCGTAAAGTGAAATACGGTCTTCGTGGTCAGGCGACCAGCGAATCCCACGTATGTTCGGGTGCCATCGTATCCACGCCGCCAGCGGCTCAAGAGCAAGAGCGAACAACAACGGTGACAGGGGACAACCCTGCCGGGTGCCTCTCCCGAGCTCGAACGGTGCCGACGCCCGCCCGTTCACCACGACGCTAGCGAGAGGTCCCTCATAGAGCAACCTCACCCAGCCCACAAATCCAGGCCCAAGCCGAACTTGGCTAGCACAGCCCACAGGTATGCCCACTTCACCGTATCGAAGGCCATCGTGGCATCGAGGGACGCCACAATAGCCGGCTCTCGCATCGTGCCCGTCCTAGCAATCACTCCATGGAGGTGTCTAAGATTCAGTGCAGTTTTACGGTGCGGGATAAAGCCCGACTGATCCGGGTGGATCAAGTCGCCAAGCACCCGGACCAGGCGGTTAGCAAGGATCTTAGCAAGGATTTTCGGCTCGGCGTTGAGAAGTGATATCGGCCGATAGGAGCCACACTTGTCACGGGGCCTACCGTCTTTATGTATTACCACAATCGTCACCAGCCGTTGATCGAGCGGAAGAAACCCATTCACCCGCGCCTCCACGAACATGGCGCGCAGGTGAGGAGCCAACTTATCCGGATGAAGCTTATACAGCTCAATCGGCAAACCATTTGGGCCCGAAGCCTTACAGGAGCGCAACGCGCGGATAGCACACGCCACTTCGTCGACAATTATATCTCCATCGAGGTCATCCCTATCAATGGCAGAAAGGCAGGGTAGAGCGATATCCCGCAGAAGGTCACACGAATCCTCAGTCGGCCTATCCGAGACCGAGGTGTATACCGTACGAAAATAGTCCGAGAAACACTGAACTATACCGTCAGGGTCAGTAACAACCTCTCCCCCATCCGTAGATAACTCCGGCACCACTCGATTGACACGCTCTTTTTTGTCCAACCACGCCAGCAATTTCCCGGCCTTATCACCGACATCGTACAGTCGACCCTGCTGTTCCCTATGAAGGGTCTTAGCAGCGTTCGTCACCAGATCCCTATATTCCAGTTGCTTCAAGCTCAAATTATGCAGTGTGGCCGGTGCCACATCCTCTTCCAAGGCCACTTCTAAAGCCGCTATCTCGTCCTCTACTTGCGTCACCTCGGCGTCTCTCCGCCGCTTGGCGGCCACTACCAAGGAAAGGGCCTCCCCTCTCAATACAGTCTTAAAAGCTTCCCACAAGGACACCGCAGATTCAACTGAACCCTGATTATCTTGAAAATAGCGGTCAACTGTCTTCAGCAACGCCCTGCGCAGCTTGGGGTCACGAAAATACCAGGGGTTAATGGGAGCCACCCTGCCCCCCACCACCCGGCCAATATCCAAGCGGGCCCACACCGGTGAATGATCAGAAATGCCCCGTGCCAGGTGCCTAGCCTCAGATACCAAAGAGGCGTGCGCAGCCAGAGTGAGCAAGTAATCAATCCGAGAGAGACTCCCGTGGGCCCCGGAATGAAAGGTATATTGTCTCTGAGTGGGGTGCCGTAGCCTCCAACAGTCTACCAGACCAAAAGTATCTATAAAATCGGGAAGCCACTTCTGAGCACCCCCGGTGTCTCTGGGCGGATACCTATCAAGCATTCCAGAACCAACCGCATTGAAGTCTCCTCCCACCACCAGCATCTCTTCGGGGAGTTCCAACAAGGCCTTGCCCAGATCAGCAAACGTGGAGGCCTGCAGGGCAGGAGGGACATAAACAGAAACCAATACCAACGTTCTGCCCTCCCACCTCCCCGCCACAGCCACAAAGCACCCCCTGTCATCAGCAATGGTGGAGTCAACCTCGAATGGTAGGGAAGCTCTAACAAGTATGCCCGCACCCCTTGAGCCCGAGGAGAACCCCGAGTGAGCAATGAATTTATAACCCTTTCTGTTAAGTGCATAACACGTATTCCCTATAAGGTGGGTCTCCTGCAGGAGGACCACATCTGGCGAGGTCCGTTTCAAGAATTGCAGGACTATCCCCCGTTTAATACGATACCTAAGCCATTAACATTCTAGCTGATTATGTTTAAGCCCCTATCCCCCATCCCCGAATACAAAGAGACCTCCACCCCCCCCGGAGAACCACGATCGGACAATGCTGACAACCATTGCTACGCCTTGCAAGAGAAAAACCACCCCCAACAACAACCCCAACATCCCGAATCCCCCCCCCCTCCCTGCACCCCTGCGTCAGCTTACAAAGCCCCCCCAACTTGCAGTGTGCCTGTCGCCCTATCAAAAACAAATCTACAAAAAGTACCCCAAGGGAGGAAAGAGCTCCTATCTTCCCCCCGCCGCCCTCCCATTACTGCAGGAAGGTGCGAGTCATTGTCCGGGGCTGAGTCAATACATGCCAACACCGGAGGTATCACTTCTGTCCATCCCGGTCGCCTTCCGCTCCATCCACGCTGTCCCGGCTAGGCTGTCGCCGAGGGAGCGCATCCAACCAGTCCCCTGCCATGTCCGGTGATTCGAAGAAGAAAGTCCGATCCTCATACACCACACGTAGCCTGGCGGGGAAAAGCATGGCATACTTCAGGTCCATATCCCTAAGCCGCCGCTTCGCCCCCAGGAAACTCTGCCTCTGTTTCTGCACCATCTGGGTGAAGTCAGGATAAAAACTCACAGAGGCGTTCTGAAAAGGCACCGGGCCTGTCACCCTCGATGCTTGCAGGATAGCGTCTCGATCCCGAAAATTAAAGATCCGGGCTACAATCGGCCTCGGGGGGGCTCCCACCTTAGGCCGTCCTCCAGGCACTCGGTGAGCCCGCTCCACCGCAAAAAACTTGCCGAGGCCCTTAGGCGCAAGATGATTCACCACCAAATCCTCGACGAGTAGATCCACGGAGAGTTCCTCTGAAGTTTCCGGGACCCCAATAAGGCGCACATTGTTGCGCCGGGCCCGACCTTCAAAGCCCTCGAGCCGGCGGGCGGAGAGGTCATTCGCGGTTCGTAACTTACGAACCTCAGCCTGAAGTTCCGAGACATCGTCCGCGAGGCCAGTAGTCTTGAGGTCCAGGGACTTGACCCGCTCATTGGTTTTGCCCAGGTCCGCGCGAATCAAGTTGACATCAATCAAAATCATGTCCACCTTGTGCGCCAGGGTCTCGAACTGTCGCCCAATCGAAGATTGCATCCCATCTATCGCCCCCTTGATATCCTGCAGTGATAACTCCGAGGCTGGGGATGAATCGGCCTTCTGTGCTTCCAGCGACTATCCCGATCCACCAGGCGACCCCTTCTGCTGGGCATAACGATCCATATTGTTGGATTGGGTATAGCCTCCCCGCCGGGTAGTCTTAGACTTCGACCTGTCTGCCTCCGATTTGGTCGACATCCCGAACAGCAGGACGGTCAGTTGCCAAAGGACGTCCCTCACTCAGCTAGAGGAAACAGGGTCAAATAGGACATCAACAGTCAGTCAGGACCGAGTGGAGGTCCTCCAGACAAAGGAGGATCTGCGTGAAGCACTCCCAATCCAGAGCAAACAAAGGGCGAGAAAGCGAAAGTGAAAGTGCAGCGGCATCCGTCCGTCAGTTCACACCTCCCAGGGCCGCTGTTGTTCAATTAGTGGCCGGGCATCCTGCCAACGCAAGCCCCTGGCATCCTTCGGAGGTAGGCCGCAATCTTCTGCCATGCACAACTTCGGTCCCCGGTGGGCGATCTTCGCCCGGACAACGTCAATCGCCCCAGCTGTGACTCATCTGCAGGATTCCGTGCATGAAAATCAGGATTTAGGACAGGAGAAGTGCAGGAGGGCGCGAGGGTAGCGGGAGCTCAGGGCTCACGCGGCCATCTTGGTCAAGCGCTAGGCTCCTCCCCCCGGCCCTACCACTTTTAATTTGTGTTGGCCACTACTGGGGGCTTAGCATAAAGCAGAACAACTATACTTAGTGCGACCACCACCAATGACGCCTTTGACAGGTGACTCTTACTAAATCGGGTGCTGCCCTATTTTCTGCCTTTGACACAACGTAGTACTGCAATTATTATGCAACTGTTTGTTGCTTGAAGGTCAGTATGTCTGGGTCGAAAACTCAACAGAAATTGACATTTCCATTGAAATTATAAACATCCCTTGGATCTTATAATCATTTTTTGATCAAGACTTCGTATTTATATAGCACCTGCAGCAATAGCCCTGCTGAACAGTAAAAAACTGTTGTTAGCATAGCTCAGCGGAACGCCCCTTGGGGTAGCTTGTGATCCTGAAGTTTAAACCTGAAGCCAAAGCTGAAAGGCCAGTGCTGGGATTGCAGAAGGTTAATTGAAAATGGTGACTCCTGACAATGCAGGACTCAGCACCTTGAGTGGGAGAGGGTGGCTGCCACGGGGCATGCGTGTAACAAAAAAAAACTTTAAAATGTTGCTCAGTACTGGACCAGAGATGACCGCAAACAAGGACTTCACAGACAGGACAAGACGAATAAAACTCACGATATATGCCTTGAAAAAGCCCTCGCCTTGACACCATATGGGCGAAACACGTCGCCTGTTAGTATTCTGCCCTGTTCTGACCACTTGGTTCAAATAAAATCATGGCATAAGCTCTGAAAACTGGAAATTTATTCCAAGAAACTAGACATAAAACGCACGGTCTGTCTCCATGTTGACTACAATTATGTATAACCTGAAACATTAAGAGCTTACAGCGACCGCTTCAGTTCCCCAGAAGACGTCACTGAAGCGTGCCAGTCACTGGTGATGGTCCCAGGATGTTTGTTACCGGTCCAGGGAAGACATGGCTTGGCAGTTTGGGCTGGACTGTTCCCATGAGGCACAGGGTCAAGACTGAATTGAATATAGCGGTGTCTGAAGTGGTGTGGCGAAGTGAGCTAAAGAACGATGATGGATTCTACCCAGATCTGTAACTGGGTGTGAGTGTCTGAAAAGTTTCAGCGCTCTGTCCATCATCTCCTTGTGTTTGCTTTGTTTGCCCTAAGTTGCCAGGGTATGCCCAGACATGGGTCCCTTGCTCACTTTGCCACTGGATTCAAGCCAGCCTGGCTGATGAGGGCTGTTATCCCGAAATGGGTCCCAGGATACTTGTTTCGTCCAGGGAAGACATGGCTTGGCAGTTTGGGCTGGACTGTTGCCATGAGGCACAGGGTCAAGACTGAATTGCATATCGCTGTGTCTGAACTGGGGTGGCGAATTGAGCTAAAGAACGATAATGGATTCAACCCAGATCTGTGACTGGGGGTGAGTGTCTGAAAAGTTTCAGCTCTCCGTCCATCATCTCCTTGTGTTTGCTTCGTATGTTTGTAAGACAAGATGGAGTGCAAGCGAAATATAATTCTCCGCCTCATTCTATACAAAATCTTTTAGTGTCATCACACCATGAACATAGTAAAAAGACTATGGCCAAGATTGACTTTGAGTTTGCACGTGTGCTCGCCTGATGAACAGTGGAGCAACATGTTTCAAAGTAAAACAAAGGGCAAAAACTGGACCCAAGTGCAACGCCCAATGACTTTTCTACTTATGGTGCAAAGCCACTGATAATAAACGCAAGGGGCGTATATCTGGGCAGTAACATGCAAACATCCCTTAGGTGTCACTCAAAACAAGATCGACTGAAGCAGCACCAACTGGCCTCGTGTAAAATCCTAGCTCCCCAAAAAAACGAGTGAAAAAAAGGGAGCAAGTGAAATATTGCATAATATTTTCATGTGTAACATGTAATTCTACATGCATAAATGTTTAGGCTGTTTATTTTTGGGCATGGAAATTTCTACTGAAAGGTGCGCCTTGGCGATGGTATAACGCTTCGCCTCACCCTAAAATCCCATTTTTTTGTACAAGTGAGGTCCACATTTATAACTCGAGCTAGAATGAAAAGAAAAGCCCGTGCTTCACCTAGCGCCATAACTGTGGTCTTACAGCAATGTGTATGGCACTCTTAAAAATGTTTCTCTGATAACAGGGCACACAAGAAACAAAGTTCCATCATTTCCCTAAAAGGGGTCTTACTTTCCTCGCAGGGCTTTAACCAAAACTCCACAGCAGTTCCATTTTGGGCCAATGCTTCCCCAAAGGATTTTGAAAAATTATGCAGCATAGAACTCATAGGCCCTCCCGCCCCTGAGGGAGGTAAAAACATTCCTTCAGAGCTGCCCTGCGGAACACTGACTCCACTGAAGACTTAAAGGATATAGCATATCCCCTTGGGAGGAGACAGGTGACCTGCCTGTCGGCACCATCCATTTAAGCATTGACGCACTTGGCCATCCATTCACTCATTAACTTATGTCTTCACTTAATTAGTCACTGACTCATCCATTCATGCACTCACTTTTCCATTTTTTACAACTTATTCACCCACCCATCCACACAGTCACACATCCGTGTATTCATCGGATCACTGATTCATGTGCATTTATTCCTTTTCACGTATCCGTCCATCCATCCATCAATCACTCTGATTTAAAAAAAAAAGCCTGACCTGTGTCACTTCTTATAGTACGAATGGTTTGTGTAATTGAAAGTCAATACCAATAGAGTTGTCTTTACCCTATAAAATGACATTGTGGTACCTGACAGTATGATTAATGTGATTGTTAATGTGCTTGTATTTGCTTCCATCGTATTCATTTCTTTAAAAACAAGCATTGGCATAGCCAATAGGTCTCGCCTTTGGGACCGTATAAGTGTTTAGCCATGCAACAGTTGATGTTCTTGCACCAAGTATATTATGCTGCATAACTAAATACTTATAAGGTCCCAAAGGCGAGACCTATTGGCTATGCCAATGCTTGTTTTTTTTGGTCAGCAGGCACGCCTGCAAAGCTGCTGCAGCAGGAACAAATAAAATGATAAAATAGAGTTATTATCATTTTATTTTTGCTTTAATTACACTGCTGAAAAGAAGTGGGGCGAAGCTCTTCCGTCTTTGTGGAGGAGGCGCCCCTGCGCAGTGATCTGCTAGTTACGAGTTCAAATTCTGGTAAGTATGGCTCAGCTTTGCTTCCTTCAAAGGTAAATAAATTGAGTACCATTCATCTAGGCAGTAGTTACACTGGTTAACACTTAGAAATGGCAGAAGCGCTTTAGAAGAAACAACTTAATTATCTACCACAGGTTTCATCCACTGGACTTCAAAAGGAACTTAATCATCCAGGGGGTGTAAGCTGCGCCCTGGATACAATAGGTGCAATAGATCAAAAACGTATGAACAGGTAGAATTACCTCCCTGTGAATATACAGAAAGTGTAATATCCATGCTCAATATGGCACATACTGTACACAAAAAAAGTATAAAGGTGTATCTACCCCACAGGACATAACATATATACCAGATAAACATATAGAAGGCGTAACTGCTGCCAACGAAGTGAGACACACAGTACATGACAACCATATAGAAGGTCGCGCTACCACCCAGCCGTCATACATGTGGGATAGAAGGAATATACAGAAGTTCTAACTGGCCAAAACATACATTAGATGCAACTTCCATCCCCTACATCATGCATATGAAAAATATGAAATAAACATATACAAAATAATAAGGATAACAACCACCCAAAAAATGGTACGTATGGTACATAACAGAAAAAAGGTGTAACTACTACCCAGGACATGATCAGTACAGAACATAAGCATACACTAGGTGTAAGTACTACACCGTGCATCATGCATATGGGACGTATGAAATACACAGAATGTATAATGACCACTGAGGATATGAGAATTACAGACAGACATACAGAAGGCGCAGCTATCGCTCAAGGCACGATACATCCGGTTCATAATAAACATACAGAACGTGTAACTACCACCCAGTACATCACGAGTACAGGGCATAACCATACTGAAGGTGCAGCTATCGACCAGGGCACAATACGCTCTTTAGATGAAAATATACAGAAAATGTGACCCAGGACATGTGTGGCACATAACATACATATTGTATTGCATATATATTTGGTACAACCGCCATACGTACATCATGAGCTATAAAGAGAAGAGTCAACGTCCACCCAGGGAATCAAAGGTACAGTACAAACCCTTATAAGTTTTAATGACCGCCCAGGGCATGAGAAGTGTAGCCTGTGACACAAAGAAACTTTAACTACCACACTCAGACAGACGAAACACACAGAAGGTGTAACTAACGCCCTGGACATAGTATGGACAATTCAAAAGAGGCATACAGCTGTATACGTACCCGAACCCCCAAGGGCACGATACATACAGTGCAAGAAATATATAAAATGTGTAAGTACGGCCCTGTCCTAGGTGTGTTCCGTATATACAGTCAGAAGAGAACTACCACTGAAAAAATACATACAGTATACGGAGGGTAAAACCGCCACCCAGGGCTCGAAATCTACAGTATATAAGGAATAAACAGGCGGTGTTAGTACCGTCATGGACATACCCAAGACGCTATGAAAATCACAGGAGGCGTAATGACACCTCGGTCAGGAAACATACGGTACATAAAAGTACGTGCATATGATCTAAGTGCCGTCGTATCTATGGTGCCCAGTATCACACATGGCTAACTCAGTGGTGTGTAGACAAGAAGGAGCGAAGCAATTAATGGAGTTGTCTGAAGTGAGCGCTGTGTATATGTTACCTGAAATAACAAGCACGCGCGCCTCGCGCTGAAGGTTTAAAAAATAAAAAAAGAAAGGCGTGCAGGTCGCAGTGGGAGAGAGAGGCGGAGGGGTGAACCTGCGAGTGGTGCGGGCGCACGCGGGGAGAGCAGTCTGCTCTTTTTTGAAGCACATACTCGTGCTTGTGGGGCACCCCTGCGCGCTTCCGCAAGGTGTATGCCACCACAAGCACGACTATGTGCTTCGAAAAAGAGCTGAACGATGGCTAAAGGTCTCCTAAGCAGCGCAGCGCGCTGCGTAGGCGAGACCTAATAAAAAAAATGACATCCAGTTGTTTCGATATTATTTTGTTTGTCAATGAAGATAAATGTACAAAAACATTGATTTTCGCTTCTGAAAAACGTGTTTGCCATCACTAGTCAACAAAAGAGGCACAGAATAGTAAAATATGTCGATGTGCTTCTTCTGGCCTGGATGGCACTGCAGCTGTTGACACTGTTAGCTCTTCCCATTTGCAATGAACACATGATCATGTGCTGCTCTGAAACACTGCCAGGAGCGGCGGCAATCTCGGTGTTCCAAAAGCAAGGCGCCTCCGCAGAGGTTTCTCCATTGACAATTGATGAGGTCCCTTCCTGTGAGAGGTTACTTCCAGTGCAGGGCATGTGAAAGCGAGAGAGAGAGAGAGAGAGATAGAGGCACTGTTATTTAAAATATTGCAACCCCATTAAAAAATCTATGATTGATAATGCCCTGAAATTTCACACAGTTTTGAACTGTATCATACCGTGCCAGGGCATCACAAAGAAAATAAGTTACTTGTTAGAACTTCTAGATGACTGGACTTGATCATTGTGTTTATAGATGAAACTGTGAAGGTGGGTCATAGAAGTAGGTGGGGGGCTGCTTTTCCATGTAGGACATTGAAGGGAGGAGGGTGGAATGGTACTGGGAATGGCGTATTTCCCGCTAAGATGCCCCGTGGGGGTAAGTGCTGAGCTTTCTAAATGTCACTTCATTCATTCAGGATGACTGCCTCGATTAATGACGATGAGGAACTGAGAGAGTCGTCAGTGCGCACAACGTCAATCTCACGTTTTCATTGATACTCGGTGGGTGGATAGAGCTCCTCTGCGAACGTGTCCTGCTTGTGTATTTAAGCCTTTCCCACTTGTGGTGTTCGGGATAAGAGTGAGAGGCCTACCAAGGTATAAGGTGGGTCATGGGGTACTGAAATATGGAGGTGGGCATGGTTGTGGTGTGATATGAGCAAATGGATCCAGTTGAGTGGAGTTTGTCAGTCTTGTGGGTATCTGTGGCACGTGACTGCGTATTCCATGTCATTTGGGCATTAGGTGAACTGATTTTCTGTCTGTCCACACCCATAAGGAATGTCACACACATCAGCGGAATCACTTCTCTGTGCCCTAATAGACCAGATGAGACTAAAGTTTGATTCTGAGACTGAAGTTTGATTCTTTGAGAGGTGCTAATGGACAAGTAAGGAGTTGTGTAATACTGTCCTTGTGCGGGTAGTGTGGGGTGTAAATCAGTGCTTAATTTGTAAAACATTAAGTGCCGAGGCCCTCATCAGGAGGCCACTGCAGCTTGCACCACACATTACCCCTGCCAACGCTGCCATGGATAGTAACAACACAACTACTAACCTTCACTATCGCACAAGTGTGACAATTCGGACCATTTGGGTCCCAAAAGCTTTAAGAATTGCTTGGGCGGAAGGTAATAGTCATTTTTAATGTATATTGAATACATAATTAACTGTTGTTGGGATCATCTCTAAATTGGCCAGACAGCGCCACCTTGTGGCAGACTGTCACAATCACCGGTGCTGACAATTAAATGCAGGTGCCGAGCACAGGAAACCACCGGCTCAAATTAAGCACTGGTGTTAATCTTTGTTCCTATAGAATGCACCAGAGAGGGCTAATGTGGTCATCACTACAGGCATGATTTGGCTTGTGTTAAGCTATAGGTCGACCAGGTGAACCTTTTTTCTGCTACTACCAGTGGTACTGTAGGTAAAGTGGAGTGGAGTTATCCACCTCATTCTTCCTGAAACACCAACACATGAAATGTCACATGAACCGGGGACAGACAAACTAGTAACAGAAAGTGAGATTCTTGTATGGTGCCCCAAGGCCATAAGAAGGGTGCGGTTATGGTGGATTATGGTTCCCCATTTACTATTGTATTGGATATGTATTTTTAGCAACATTATGGTGGTACGTTGCTAGAATCCAATGATGTTAAAGCAAATACTTAGAAGATAAAGAAAAGTCTTAGGATATTTTGTTCCCACCATTGGCTTCCAAAACAGAAGCATTTTAGATAAAGCCGTTGTTGCTGTGAATGGCCAGCGTGTTTACTGACGGTGGCATAAAGGCAGGATGTAGATTTCACTAAATCCCTGTGCCAAGGTACCCGTGGTTTGTATTGAGGATGCAATGGCACATAGTTTTTGCACAGCAGTGCATCTTGATACTTTAGAAATTCTGTTGGGCTAATATAAACCTGTGTTCCAGAAAGAGTTGGTTTTATACACAATAAGATGATAGAGTTGATATAAAAAAACAAATTTGGGAATGTACCTATAATTTCTCGCAGGAATTAGTGTAAAGTGCTACAAGATATGGGAGACTCTGGTGTTTTTGAGTCCATGGATGCATCTAAATCAGGGGTCTCCAATTTTGTCCATAACAAGAGCCCCTTATGTCAGTGAAAATCATCATCTCGAGCTACTAATATTAGTTTTGTAATAGCGACAACATCAGATATGATTACATTAATGGCGATCCTATCCAAGAATACCAGCAGTGATCACCTTAGTGTAGCAGGCAGGGTTGCCAGGAGCAATGTTAGAAAAAGCTTTATGAGTTTCACATGCCTGTGGCACCAATATTATGACATTAGTAATAAGTCTGACAAAAACCACGATTTATCACTCAAATAGCTTAAAATATACATTGAAAATTGAGCCATTTGTCTCCAAACATCAGTTTGAGTTCTGAATATACAAAACTTTTCATCTTAAATATACACTCCTAATTTTGGTATCCATAAACTAATTCAGCCAGGCAAAAGGTTCTATCTTAGTAGGCTGGTCTGCACACAGGAGAGCTACTTCCAGGCAGCTAAAGAGCTACCAGTAGCTCACAGGCTGCTTGTTGGAGAAGCCTGATCTAAATGGATCTCTTCAAAAAGAATTGGTAAACAAGAGGATGGACATTATGAGACTCTATGTGACTTTAAGATATGTCAAGAAACACATTTTAGTGGATAGTCATCGTCTGACTCATATACAAGAGTTTTTAGCATAAAAAGATGGAGCCAAAGTGTTCAGCACGTTGGATCTCAAATCTGTGTATCATCAGATTTAGTTAACCAAAGAGTCTTGGCATGGTACAACATTTATTACACCTGATGGTGCATTTAGATTCTCAAGGATACCTTTCGGTTTGGCTTCTGCTGCTTCAGTATGCACATTTTGTTTGGGAATATTAATTGGGTGGTGGCAATCCAAGATGACATCTTGTTTTTTTGCAGAGTCCACTAAAAAATCATAACCACATTTTCGAACAAAAAGTTTTGTCCATTCTACAAGACAAGGCAATGACACTTCAACAGGACAAATGTATGCTTGCATCTGATGAAGTTGAATATTCAGGTCACAAGATTTCTAACAAAGGTGTTTTTCCAACAGATAATCTACTTCATGCCATTGAGGCTTGTAAACCAATCGTTAAGGATCAACTCAGATGTGCAATGCACTTTCCAAATTTTATTTTAGCTTTATTGATCTTAAAGTTGTTTCCTGAGCCCCGTTTTTACAGTCAGCAAATCGCTGTTGATAGTAGTGCAGGAGATTTTACATCCAGATCGCTGACACAGGCTAAGTCTAAATATTCTCAATAGAGAATTTGGCCTGACTTGAGCATGGAGTGTTGAACACTTTAAAACTTACATTAGCGACACAGGTTATTTTTCATTAGAACAGACCATAATCCTTTACTATTGGATCAGTGACAGAATATCGGAAACACAAATATCGTGTGGACAGAATAGCATGTTAAAAATATAGAAGACAAGAATATTAAGAAGTTGTGTGCAAATAGGTAAGTATAAATCTACTATTCTTAACTCCAGATTTATGTACATTGAAGATATATATGCATATATCATCTAGGTACATATATGTGGAGTAATATAGTAAAACTTTACATACCCATAGAAAACGGCCTACACAATATTTTTATCCTCAATATTTTTGACAAGATATTCTGTCCCATGATATTTGTGTTTCCGATATTTTGTCCAAATGCCAATATAATTTTACTGTTGCATACATCTCTGGTCCAGTCAGTGTTAGAGTGATCTGTTTGTCTTGACTATGCACAGGAAGTGAAGGTAAAGGAAAGCATAAACTCTTTGAACAAGGTGTGGCTGTTATTATTAAGGATGTCATTGCAGATATAAATCAAGGTAGTGGAGAAAAAGCTCAAAGAATTTAGCTTGAATGGGTGGCCCTTTAAAAAAGATTTAGGGTCTGAATGTCAAGTTTTGTGGAAGGTCATGGAAGGTTTTTCTGAAGAGGAGAACTAATTTTGAAGGGAGAATTTATTCCACCTGTTGCTATTTGCAGTTAAATTATTGCCTTTGTCTGAGCGGGTTTTATAGGTGAATCTGGCACAAAAAAGACCAGGATCACTTCATGGTGGCTATATGTGGACCATCAGATATAATTTTACATGTGAAAAATGTCAACAATGTGCCAATTCAGATAACATTTTGAAGATGATTATGATACATATGCATCTATCGGATTACCCTGAGGGTTTCTGGAGGGTACTTGCCATAGATCTACTGAGTCCTTATGAACACTGGACTCACAGAAAAGTTGATGCATTGATTTTGACTACCTATTTTACAAAGTGAAAGAAAACGATAACAAAGGGGGGAGTTGAGAGGTATATAGGTAGAATCTACCTCCTGTATAACTTTTCATAAACAACATGATTCTACCCTATATAAGTGAAAATTATTTAATATTTTTTATTTTTTTAGTGATACTAAATAAAATGTAGTGATCCATGAATTGTCACGGAAAAGCACTAAGTGTTTTTAAAATACCCCTCACACACTATGAATCCCATAGTGTCATGCTTCATCATAGGGGTCTTCCCATCCCTTTACGGGACGGGGCGTGCTACGACCTGCAAATAAGTGGGAGCACTGTTGTTTGTGAAAGAATAGGCTCTGTGTAGTGTGGGAGTGAGAGTGGTAGGGTTAGTGAATAGTTACAATGACCCCTATAGGTTGCAATAACCGAATCGGTATCTGAAATGATAAGAAAACATAATGTAAACAACCCTTTGATTTTTTTATTTGAACACATCACCATACTGTGGAATCACCTTATTAGAAAAAAATTGTGATATATTTTTCTCTGTTGTTATTGGCAGTATAGGTTGCTATTCTGAAAACCAGTGAAATGCTGTCCGGTATTTGCGGAACATAATGGCTGGTTTGTGCACTTAATTAGACAAGAAACAACAGTCACACACATTCATCCAAATCATCTTGTGTTGTTTAGCAATGTTTCTAGAGTAATGAATTGTTCATCTGTACAAACAAACATGCTGGTAGAGATAGGCTCATCTATACTCGTTTCAATCATACAAAATATTCCATTGCGTAAAGGTAGCTTTGTACATACACTATTAGGAAAGATAATCAGGCTTCATGAGCTTGCACCGGAGGGAAGGATCCCTTGAAATAATCACTGTTGGTAAAGTGAGAAAGCACACATAGCGTTAGCGTTTAGCGATCTCGCCATGTCTTCATGGTGGGATCACAAAGACTTCAGTGCATAGGTAAACGTGCCTGGTTTAAAGACTTGGCCTCAGTCTTATTCACATGAAGAAGGGTCTCTCCTCGCCTCTGTATGCCTCCGTGCTGCTCCGTGCGATGTGGTGCAAGCATTGGCACAGAGTATTTAACTGATTTGTAATTGGCAAGAACTGGGAAAAAGCTCTTCTCACAGGAGACTAGAGTGTTACATTCCTTCAAAATGGCTACTCTTTTCGTGCCGAGAAGTGAATCCGGAAAGCATTATTTTCTGGTGTTGCGGGAAGTGCAAAGACCGCGGAATCTGCTTTGGTTAAAAAATAGACTAGAGTGTTAAATTTGCCAAAAATGGCTACTCTCTTAGTGCCGTGATGTAGAACTAGGAAAGGTTACTTCCTGATATTGTACGTAATGATTAAAAAAAATGGAAATAAAGGAAAATAAAGTTCTTTTGTGGGCAAATCAATGACCGCGAAACAGCTATTGTTTAAAAAAGAAGACTAGAGCGTTGGATAACTGAAAAAAGCTACTATCTTTGTGCCAAGAATGTAAAACCGGAGGGGGTTACTTCTTCGTTAAGCGCATGACGATTGTTCGTAAAATTGTTTTTCTGTGGTCTGTATGGAGACCCAATAAACTGTTAGTCATAGTATGGAAAAAGACATTCCCTTTGTAGTTTTGTAACTTCACGTGTGAAAAATGTCAACAATGTGCCAGTTCAGATAACATTTTGAACATGATTACGATACATATGCATCTATCAGATTACCCTGAGGGTTCCTGGAGGGTACTTATAGATAGATCTACGGAGTCCTTATGAAGACTGGACTCACAGAAAAGTTTATGCATTGATTTCGACTGACTACTTTACAAAGTGGGTAGTAGTAAAATTGATCAAGAATCCCAATACTGAGTCCATGCTGAAATCTTTAATTTTTTGTTGAAGAGAGGCAGAGAGGGAGTTTACAATTTTCTTTTCTCAGATAATGGAGTGCAGTTTACATCTCAGAAATTAGCAATTTCGGTGGCTTAGCTGAACATTAAACACAAATGTACTTCCTTGTATGCACCGAATAGGAATTGTTTGGTGGAAAGATTTAACAGGGTTATTATTGCAGCTAGCCTTGAAGTCAGGGTTAGCTGTGCAACATCATGTTGAAAGCTTATTGTGATTGTATCACTGTCCTCGCCACAACATCCCTGGAGTTACTCCATTTGAATTACTTCAGGACAGCAAAACACTTTGAACCCTGAATGACTCATGGAAAATATAAAAGTTGTTTCACTTAGGATATGTAAAAACAAGCGAAATAAAATGTTGATAGCAAATGTAATCAATTGAAGGTTCATATCCTTAGTAAAATGATCAAATTAAAAGAGAGTTATTTACTTAAAATTAAAACCCACTGGCGTTGAGAATTCAAGTTTTCAAGAGCTTTCAGTATTGTACAAATTGGCAACATTTCTGTTTAAAAAAAAAAAAAGATTCCTGGTTGGATCTTTCTAGGCAGGGTAATGCTGGATGTCTACCGTAGGAATCTGAGCTTACAATCGTAGATGAACCTGGTTTTTCTAGTTCAAATAAAAAATGTTTGAATAGTTGTGACCTTTATGTGCCCATGAACAATGTTGTGTTTCTGTCCAGTCTGAAAAGAATGTATTCCTCCTTATGACAGTCAGCTTTAGCTATGAGAAGAGACCAGCGAATAGTCAGAAACAATGTAGTGTTCTTCTTTCTTACGTTACTATGTATTGGCTCTGGATTCTCTCTTTCAAGTTCTGCATTGCTTGTTCCATGTGTTTATTGGTACTAAAATTGTGTTCTGATTCTGGTAGTTGGAATTGCTGGCTTGTCTCCCATAATGAAGGTCTAAGGGCTCCTTAATTAAAGCTTTTTTTTTAACTTTTAGTGGTAGCCTGTTACTTTAAGAGGCTTTCTTCACTTTTGTTGCAAAGATACGGCAGAGGCAAAGTGTGTCCACTAGAGACCATGATGCCTGATTCCTGTGAACCAAGTGAGATGGTAGTCAAAATTAATTAGCCCTGAAAGCTATAGCATGAACATATGGGACTCCAAAGCACTTTGAGGTTTGACGAGAACATATGTCTCTGAGGTCACCCTCCTTTAGAGGATCCACCAACATTTTATTCCAGTTTATGACAAAAGCATAATCCTTCTGTGACTCTCCACAATACACATCCTGTACATTGCATTTCAACGTAAGTTTCAATATGGCCGCCATACTGTCAAATGGAGAGCACCACCGTTACAACATTGCCAGATTGAGTATGTTAGAGACTGGAACTTCCAAGGAATTGCCACACACAGTCTTTAATTATATAGCCATGTCTGAAGGAAGAGAGAGGAGGGCAGGGACAGGAGATAGTTGAGGAAAACAGAAGGAGGAATTATTTTTGTGTTTGAAGGATATAGGGACAGGGGTGAGGTGTGTACCATTGATGGCAGAACAGGTATTCGTTACCTGCTGGGGATCAAGAGGGGTGGAGAAGGAGATGGGGCAGTGTTGAGGGTGAAATAAAGGTTTGAATGGAAAGAGGACAATAGTCTAGACAAAATATTTATTATTTATATGGTACATGGTGGAGGTCATAGAAGGGGCCTTGGAACTTAAATAAGATATTTCTGATGTTCTAGGGACAGTTGGCGTGGTGAGAGATGGCAATGGCGAGTTTGGGTTTGGACAAAATGCTTTTTTCTGCCTGCGTTCTCAGTTTCTATTCTGTTGAATCCTAGCAAAGAGAAAGTAGGGAAAGGTTATGTTTTAACTGCATGTTCTTTGTAAATTCTAAAAGCAATCGCCCAGTTTACAAAGCTTTGGTGAGTATAAGTTTCAACAGTGGCTCCTCTATTATGGTGGAGGAGCGTTGCCCCCCTGCCAAGTGATGCAAACTTGAAAAATAAAATGATAATAAAACAGTTTTATCATCATTTTATTTTTCTTCTCAGAGCCAAGTCTTGGGGCGGGGCCTTCCTCTCACCAGCACTGCAGCAAGCACCGAGGGAGAGTGGTAGGCACTCCTGCAAGTGTGCATGTAGGTTTGGCTGCCAAACCGACATGTGCACTGGTATCTCTCCAACCGCGTTGCCGGGTGGAGATTAGCAGGCACAGGCTCCCAGCCCGAGTGAATGCTAAACTAACCCACTCAGGCCAATCACGGCGCTTCTCTCATGCTGGGTAATTGCCTGTGCACTAACAGAGGAGCAGAAGAGCAGCGAGGCAGCCGGCGCCAAACAAGTTCTTTTTTAAATTAGATTTTTGTGATTGTCCCCACGCACGGCTCACCACTTTTCCCTGATACAAGCCGCTACTGCTAAGTTTAGCTTACATGCACCAACGCCTCATTACACTGGTGCATGCTCACTTTTGAAGTTCACAAATGCTGGTTTTGCACTTTTAAAATGAGTTACTTACATAAAGAATTTTGGAAGTCTACTCCTGACAAGGGCAGGAGCAAATCTCTTTCCATTGTGGGGAGGGGAGGGTAATGCGGCTGCCCTGGTGCCCGCAGGGCGCCCTAGAAGGGCGGGCCTCTAGTGCCAGCTAGGCACCAGCCCACCCCCCTTCTGCTAGGGGACCCCTCGGGGAGGAGTCCCCCCACTCCTAGCAGCCAGTGGCTGCGGCGCGCAGGGCGCGTCACTTCTGGGGCACGAGGAACGAGGGTGGGGGTATATAGGCCTCCCCCACCATCTGACCTTCCTCTTTTCGCGCCCTGGACACGCCGTCTCCCACCACGCTTCCAACATGCTCTCCGCGGTGAGTGCTTGTTGTTCCCCCCCACCCCCATGCCTGAGCACTCCAGCTGGGGTGCAGTACGGCGGGGCGGCCCAGCCTAGGCTGGTTGGCTGTCGGGGGACTGAGGGGGGGGGTAAGCTGGCTTCTGCCTTTGGGGTTATGAAGGTGGCATGTGGCTAGCGCCCCTCGACCGGGTGTGCTCCCAGGATGTGCCTCGTGGTGGGCAACAACTCGTGGCGGCTCTTACAGTGTAGTCTCCCGGCCTCTGCAGCGCGCTCGGCCAGGGTGTGGCTCATTGGCTAGAGTGACCGACTTGAGGTTGGGGAACCAGGTTCGAGTCTGGCGGGAGGCGGCAACATTTTGACCCGGCCTCCTCCCCGCGCAGGCACCTGTAGGTACACCGCACCCCCTCCCCTCTCCGCGTCGGTTCGCGGCCTCCCCGCCCCCTCCTTCCCTGGAATCCTTAGCGCTTCTGACCGGAGGGGGCTCGACGGGCCGATCCTGCCTCAGGGACGGCGTGGAGCTGCTGCTCGGCTCCGGGTCCGTGGGTCGTAGACCCTGCGTGCGGGGTTCTAAGTCCGGGGCCGTGTTCAGGGCCTTACCGCGGGGCTGTAGCGGTGTGCCCTGTTGCAGCATCCTTTCCCGCAAGCGGGGTTGCCTCCGGGCTTCCGCTTCAACCCCGCACCCCATGTAATCAGCACAGCGACGGGAGGAGTGAAGCTGGGAGCGGGAGTTAGCACCCGGAGGTATCTCCCGGGTCTGCTTCCGAACAGAGGCGGTCGGGAGTCACTAGTACCTTCGTGAAGCGTAGGGCGCTCCACCATCCTAATGTCGGCCTGATCACCTCCGTGCACCTGGGGGAGAGGATGTGGTCCATCGGCTGCACTGCCGCCTCTGGTGCAGGAAACCAGGGTTCGAGCCTCGAGGTCGCGTCCACATCCTGTGATTCTGGGCAAATCACTTAATCACCCCGTGCCTAAATGTGTAATGTAAATACGGTGCTATGTAAAGCGTTCCAATACCTTCGGGTCGAGTTCGCGCTATATAAATATGCAAAAAAAAAAAAAACGACACTGACTACTCCTGCACCTTTCCTTCTATGGGGTAGGCAGCCACAGCAACCGCAAAGCAGCTGCAGATCGGGTATTACCATGCGCGGCCAGGCCTGCTCCTGCTTACAGATAAAACGGGTTCTACGTCAGCTGCTCTGATCGCCGCTTGCAGGAGCCGCACTGTGGCTGCACCGCTGGCTCTGAACCCAGCGCAGCATCCCTGCTGCCACTCACCTGACCCTCTATGGCAGTCTCACCGTCCTGGGATCCCCTTCCTCCGCCACAACAGCCACGGCAGGGTTGCCCCCCGCCCCCGGCTCGGGACAAATGTTAGAGACGTTACGTGTGGGGCATCATGTTACGCACATAGTGCCAATATCGGCAACCGTTATCATAGCATACATCAGTACATTATCATAATAAAACACACGACACTGAATGTAAGTGGAGAAATATTGCTGCAGGTTTATTAGCATAATAAATATGCAAACACGGTGGGTTATCTTACGGGCGATCCCAGGGCAGGCCAGCCCCATGCCGCCTGCCCGTCTGATAAGCCTAGAGTCACCATGGCAACGCCAATTGGTGACCACCAAATGTTGGGAGGGTCCCCCCCTCCCATCCGTGGACCTCCAGTCCACATGCTTCACCACGCCCCCCCGTGATGGGTGGGCGGAGCATACATGGCAGCCCCCGGTTGCTCAGACCCACAACCGCCTGTCGGTTAGCGGGGCGCCGTAGGTCTTCCAGTGGACACGCTAAAAGATCCCTGGGTATCCTGGCTTAGCACCACACGGTGCTGCTGCATGCTATACCCCTTGGTATGTGCAGACCCTGGATCGCCCTGTAACTCCTCCTGCAACACAAAAGTGAAAGTTGTTAGAAAAAACCTTCCCCCCCCTTCTTGTCCCTCCTGATGCCGGGTAAGCGGATGGGCGGGCAAGGCAAACGAGCGGACAAGAGGGCGAGGAGGGGGCGGGGACCGAATATGTACCCCCCCCCCTTGGCTCCTCCCCGCCGGAAGCAGCTACCTGACTGGGGTCTCCCTAGGTCAAGCCCAGGGACACGACCTCCCACCCCTGTGCCTTCCTGTGGCACTAAGGCGGCCGCCCTCAAGGGGGCGGGCCGCTGCGCAACCCCCACCCCGGGCAGCCTTACATAGTGCCAATATCGGCAACCGTTATCATAGCATACATCAGTACATTATCATAATAAAACACACGACACTGAATGTAAGTGGAGAAATATTGCTGCAGGTTTATTAGCATAATAAATATGCAAACACGGTGGGTTATCTTACGGGCGATCCCAGGGCAGGCCAGCCCCATGCCGCCTGCCCGTCTGATAAGCCTAGAGTCACCATGGCAACGCCAATTGGTGACCACCAAATGTTGGGAGGGTCCCCCCCTCCCATCCGTGGACCTCCAGTCCACATGCTTCACCACGCCCCCCCGTGATGGGTGGGCGGAGCATACATGGCAGCCCCCGGTTGCTCAGACCCACAACCGCCTGTCGGTTAGCGGGGCGCCGTAGGTCTTCCAGTGGACACGCTAAAAGATCCCTGGGTATCCTGGCTTAGCACCACACGGTGCTGCTGCATGCTATACCCCTTGGTATGTGCAGACCCTGGATCGCCCTGTAACTCCTCCACAGCCTTGGGAGTGGCCACCGTCACTACCAGGGCCCCCCACCAGTACCCCTATTAATAGCAACCCGCAGCTGTCAGAGCTTCCCCTAGATCCAGTAAAAACAACTCCATGCCTAAATCCGAGAGGTGAACCCCATCGCCTTTGAGACATCCCGTTGATTTGGCATGCAGAAGGCCGTGCCTGATGAAACCAAAGCCTCTTTGCTCCGTGAACTTGCGCATAGCGCTATTAACCTTTCTTCTAGATGCCTCGATGGCATCGCCTGAGCAAGCACCATGCCAAATAGTGCGTGGAGTCATCTCAGACCACCACAGCTCACACGGCCCCAACAACACGCTCAACTTGCAGAAAGTATCCCTCATGTCTTGTAGTAGAGCTCTCCTTCCTAGTGATGTGAGGTCATTCCCCCCCAGGTGGACCACCAAGAGGTTGGGCGGGAGCCACCCTCCCCGGAGTCTCTGCTTAACTTTCCGTAACAATTCGCACCAGCGCAAGCCTGGGAAACCCAACCACGTGATGTCCGTGTTGGCAAAGCCATTCTGCCACTCTCTTGCCGCCGCCCAATGTGCCAGTCTTGCAATAATTGAGTGACCAATTACCCACACCTTCATACCTAATAAAGAGAAAATTGGTTTTGAGTATATGTTTATTAAGCGGAAAGAGAAAACAACATAAGCAAACTGCAGCACAACTGCAGTAAAGGTATACGTCAATCAGGAAACCAGCGAGGGAGGGGAGCCCTAATATGATTGTGGTCACGACAGACAGCCCCCCCAAGTGACCCACAGCCCCCCCGGCCACCCTTAGGGCCGGATGTACCGCTTGAAGCAATGCGACTGCCAGCGCCCCACCAACATAATACCTTCTGCAGGCATTCCAGCCAGGAACGCTGTGGTGGCCGCACCTATGCGGAAAGAGTGGCTGCTGAATATTTTGCCCCTAACCTCATGGCCGGACAGCCTGAGGCAGGCCTTGAGGATGTGGTCCACTTGAAATCTAGTCACCGGGAGGCCATCCTGATGCACTAGCAGGTAACCCGCCCCCCGCGGGCGAAGCAGCAGGTAGGTTCTGACACAAGCTACCGGGCAATATCTCTCATCCCCCAAGCCATGTAGCACCACTACCCTCCCTCGCCCTAGCTGGTCAGTTTTGGACTGTCTAATGACTATTTTCAAGCACCCCGGTTCAAGTTCTACGTCCTTTACGTTCAGTGCCACCCCGGAGGGGTCAGATTTAGAGCGGGCCACTAGTTCCCCTATCCTGAAGGCACCAAAGAAGGCCAGGGAAAAACAGGCCGAGAACAGTGTAGCTTCGTACCCTGAGTGAGTGGCCCTATCCATACAGTCCAACATTCCTTGTAGCAGAGAGAAAGTAATGGGGGACCTGGGATCCGGTGATCGCGGATCCAGTTTCGCCCACCCTCGCAGTGCTGCCTTGATCACAAAAGCCTTGGTGGGATCAGCCTGCCCCCTCAATCTGGCGTGGTGGCTGATGGCAGCGAGGTGGCCCGATATCCAGGAATGAGTTTTTCCCTCCCCTCTGGCCCACAGCAAGAATTGTTGGACTCTAAGTTCCAGAGCCACCTGATCCTCCTCCCAGCCCCCTGTAATTGCACAAAAGAGGGTGACACAGCTCCCGTAGCGCTTCGCAGTTCTGGGGGCTAGCGACCGTTCTCCCAGCTCCCTCATCCGTGGTCCCACTTCAGCAGCCGCCACAAGTGCGGCGGGAAAGGGGTCCCCTCTTGGCGTGCGCTCGGCCAGGCCTCCCGGAAGCGGTGCCACTGGAAACGAGACAAAGAGTCAGCGGCAACATTAGAAATCCCTGGAATGTGCCTGGCCCTGCACTCTACGTTGTTAAAT
Organism: Triturus cristatus; assembly: GCF_964204655.1. Lineage (NCBI taxonomy): Eukaryota > Metazoa > Chordata > Amphibia > Caudata > Salamandridae > Triturus > Triturus cristatus. The sequence goes on from NC_140589.1 coordinate 1,225,406,481, forward strand.
AGGCAGGCCCTGGCAAGCTCTCGCAGTAGACACAGGACTAGGGGGCAGCTAGCAGACTGGGAGTTGATGGCCTGCACCACCGCCAGGTTGTCAGACCAGAAAAGCACCCGTTTGGCGGCCAGGGCCCTGGGCCAGAGATGAAAAGCAACCACAATTGGGAAGAGTTCCAGGACCGTGATCTTGGACGTGACCTTTTTCCTGTGCCAGGCGTTGGGCCACCTTTCTGCGCACCACTCTTTGTCCAAAATCACTCCGAACCCTTCCCGGCCAGACGCATCAGAAAAGAGGGCCAGCTCCCGGCTGTTGGCCCAGGGGTCGCGCCAGATAACAGCCCCATTAAAGTTGACTAGAAAGTCTGCCCACATGAGTAGGTCTTCACGCATCCCCTTGTTCAGTTTAACCATGTGGTGCTTCCTGCTCACCGAGGCCGTGGCTCTAGCTAACCTTCGCGCAAATGCCCTACCCGCGGGGATGACTCTGGCAGCAAAGTTTAGCTTCCCCAGGAGGCTCTGAATGGCAGCCAAGGAAACCTTCTCCCTCCCTACCACTTGGCTAATCTGATCTCTCAGGTCCCGCACCTTGTCAGCTGGCAGCCTGGCCTCCCCCGCCACAGTGTCCAGCTCGATCCCTAAGAAAGAGAGAACTTGAGCCGGGCCTTCCGTTTTCTTAGGGGCCAAGGGGACGCCGAAATGATGCATCAGGACCTGAAAATCAACCAGGGCTGCCCTACATTCCTGAGTGCCATCCCTCCCGATGAATAGGAAGTCATCTAAGTAATGGGAAACCCCGGAAAAGCTGTACGTGTGCTGGAAGGCCCATTGAAGGAAGGAGCTGAAAGCCTCAAAGAAGGCACAGGAAACCGCGCACCCCATGGGCATGCACTTGTCAAAGTAGTACATGCCGTCCACCTTGAAACCCAGCAAGTGTTGGCTGCTGGGGTGCACTGGTAGTAACCGAAAGGCCGACTCAATGTCGGCCTTCGCCAACCAGGCTCCTTTGCCAGCCCTCCTTACCAGGTCAAGTGCAACATCCAATGTACAATAAGACACCGAGCATGACCCCTCCTGCAGGCCGTGGTTTACTGAGCCCCCCTCAGGGTAAGACAAGTGGTGAATTAACCTGAAAGACCCCGGATCTTTTTTAGGGACCAAGCCAAGGGGGGAGACTACAAAGTTGTCTAACGGGGGCTCCCTGAAAGGACCCGCCACCCGCCCCAGCCTCAGTTCCTTCTGGACTTTTTCTTTCAAGACCCGTGGGAGGACCCTGGCAGATCTGAGGTTCTCCGCATCGCGGCCGGACAGGGGACCTACATAGGGGATGGTGAAGCCCAGCGAGAAGCCTTCAAGCAGGAGCGCACTGTCAGCGGAGAGGGGGTACAGTCTGAGTAGCTCTAGCATGCGGTCCAGGAGGACCGGGGAAGGACCCTTGCTGGCCAGGAGCGCAGGAGAGCAGGCGACTAGGTCAGTAGGAGGGAGAAGGAGGGGTGGGGCCGCAGCTGGGGGAAGGAGTGGAGGCGAATCAAGCCGATGGTTTGGCGGAGTCAGCAGGCTTCTTGTCCTGTTTGGTTTGGCACGAGGCAGCGGGGTGACGCCCCCCGCACTTGCTGCATGAGTGCTGGAAACGGCACTTGACCCCCCAAGAGCAAGCGCCGGCATTGAAAAGGTTGCAAGTCCCAGGAGAGACCCGCTTGGCCCCTCCTCCCCTGCCACCCCCTCTACGCCCCCCCCGAAAGGACTGCCTCGCTTGCTTCGCATTGAACTGGGAGCTCCCTGTCTGTCCGCCACCTCCTCCGGACCCTTTGGGAAGAGAGGCAGGACTCTTGGATCCCCGAGACCCCATGTGGTCCATCCACAGCTGTACCTCTTTCTGGTCCCATTCCATCTCTGGGCAAATGGCCATCTTTTTTCTGAACTCCATGTCATAATTGAGCCACCCTTCCCCGCCCCACTTCTGCGCCTCTGTGTGAATTAGCCTCTGGTACAGTACCAAAGCCTGGCCCTGTTCAGGAAATTTTTCAAGTATAACAGATTGCAGGATGGAAAAGGCGGCTAGCCAGTTATCTATTGTTTTATCCGGCCACTGCTGGAACCTGACCTTCTTGTCTTCCTCTTTCCCCCCAAGCCTACGCGCGTCTTGCCCATGCTGGCCCAGCAGCAGTAGTGAAAAGATGTCTAAAAACTCACGCCTCCAGATGAATTCTTTTACTGCTAAGGGGACCTCCCAGATGAGCGAGCTATGGCCAGACAGGAGCGGGGCATGGGTAAACTCCTTTTTAGCTGGGACCTGCAGGGGAGGGCGTGGTGCTGTAGCGCTAGCTAGTTGCGTGGACGCGCTGCCCCCCGGGGCGGGGGGGGGGGTGGCGATATCAATGGCGGCAGCAGACTGCCCGGTTAGCGGCTCACCTCCTGCTGGTTGGCGCAGCTCCCCCCCAGCCGGGATGGGCCCCGGGGCCGGGGGGCCAGCGGGAACCGCCTTCTCCTGCCTGGCGGTCAAGACAGGCCCTACCACCGCCGCCGGTTCTGCACTTCTGGGCAAGGAAATAGGCGGTGTGCACGGCACCGGGGACAGCTCGGGGGCGTGACGACATGTCCCTTGTGGCGCCCAAACAGTGGCTGCAGCGGAGAGGGCCCCTCCCGCACTGTCAGCAGACGGCCGCCCCACCGCAGAGGCTGCCCGCGAGAAGCCCGCCCTGACCTCATCCATGAAATTTTTTAGTGTCTCATTGAGGTTGGCGAGGTCCTCCCTGGATGCAAAGTTAGTGGCATGAGAGCTTGAACTGCTCGGTGTTGGCGGGCCAGCCGCGGACGTCTGGGGCGGAGGCCCGGAGGAGCCCTTGCCGGCGGGCACCGAGCGGACCCTGAGTGCCGTACGTTCAGCCGGGAAGTCTCTAACTGTGGCCCTGCGGATTCGTTTGGGGCGAGGGGGGCCCGCCTCCTCGTTCGACTCTTGTCCCGTTGTATGGCCCCCAGAGATGACCCCAGAGTCCTCAGGGCAGCTGGCCTTGAGGAGGTCTGCAGCCCAGGCCAGTCCTTTGGATTTGGCCATCTCAATAATTGCTGCTAACTGTGCGTCTTGCGAATTGCCCGGCTGGGTCTCATCGACCTGGGACGGCGTTGAGAAGAGCGCTGGGGTGCCCTCACTATCCATCTCGGACTGGGTCCTAACCTGAAAGAGAAATGAACGTAAGCCTTGGCCAATACCACTTGAGACCGGCCCCTACCCCCCCTTAACCAACCGCGCCGTCACACACGCTCCTACTTACTCTCGCGGAAGAGAACGCACCTCCTTCAACTCAGAGCGTAATGCTGTCCCAGATTTCCTGCATACAAAGAACAAAGCTGTTAAAACGTGCCCCAGGGCGATATTGTCCTTGGCCAAGCCAACCAGGAGCCTACTCTCCCCTTCCTTCCCCAGCAATTGCCACACTTACACCCTTTTTCCGGCAGCAAGCGTGATCGTCTGGTACACCTAAAACCTTCGCACGAACCTTCGCACGATCTAGGAGGAAGAGAAGAGAGGATGACACGACAATATTACTTCCCTGCTGCTCAGACCCACATGCATGGAGGTGAGGCACGCGCAGAATCCTGGATACAAGGCATTCAACACAGGCCTGAGTTTATCTCCCAGTTCCCCGGACGCTACATTTCCTTCGCTACTGAAGAACGGGTGACCAGGAAGAACGGGGAGAGTGCCCTGCTCAATCATACGACCACGGTGTGAGATGCTACCTTTAGATGACGTACCCTTAGTTTGTTGGTACTTTCATGTCCTGCAATGGCACGCGGCGAAGCACAGCCTTCACATTATGATGCTAGCGTGCGATAGTGAAAGCCAGTCTCCCGAGCTCCAAGGTACGCCGGAAGGAAACTAGGGCGGATTGTGGCACGCGTGCCGAGACGCCCGGGAGGAACGGGCGCGGGCCGCGCGCAACATGAATGTATAAGAGGACGGCACCAAGGAGATGGACTGGGCTGTGCCGGGGTACCATGCACACGATCATATGCCCCCATTTTGGCTCGTTACCAGGATTTGTACGAGTGGATGTGGCAAAAGGGGTTAATCGGACCGCTTTTCATAGCACCGTGTTTACATCACACATTCAGGCCCGTAGAGATTAAGTGATTTGCCCAAAATTACCTGCTGAGGACGAACCCTGGTGTCCCGACCTGGAGGCGGCAGCGCATCCGACGGACCACTTCCTTCGCCTGGGCGCGACCCCCGGGCTCAGGAAATACACGTTTTGAGGTAGTGCTGTGGGCGCACGAACATACGCCTTCTGCGGCCAAAGTGCGTAACCCCCGTAATCTACTGAGCCATCCTGCCAGCGTCAGTACCCTGCGACTAATTGCCACGCCGAGCACAGAAATGCTGCGAAAGGCAGAATTGACAGGCCCAGGTCGAGCATGGCAGCAAGCTGGCAAGCATCGTCCCAGCTGCCCATGTGAGCAACAACTGTGGGAGTGTGCCGAAGCCACTCCCCCGAAACCCCGTGACGTCTCCTTCAGCTGGCCAACACGCAAACGTTCCCAAGCTTGCAGGGCCAAGCAGGACTGGAACCTGCAAACACGCCACACCACGCAAAAGGCCGCTGCCGGCCACGCACCCAAGACAGCGCCTTCAACCGCAAGCGAGTGCATCGTGCGTGCCCCCCCGTCCGCCTCGATGGACGGGCCGAAAGTCCACTCACTGACCACCGCAGGAAGGGATGTCCCCCAGACACGCGCGCCCCGAGGCGGCACACATGGCGCCCCGAGCAGTGCCCACTGTGGCCTGATCCCGTCCGCCTCGCGACGCACATTTCCCCCCCCCCCCGCGGGCCCCCAACATGGCGGCTAGGGGGGGGGGGGGGGCCAGACGCGATTCGAGCGCATGCCGGGGCAGCTGATGAGAGCTCGCAGGCTCGCAAGCGCAGCTGACGTACAAGCTTCCTAAACCCGCGAACCCACGTCCGAGGCCCCTGCGTCCCCAGGGCAGTCTGTTGTATGCCCCGTGACTCAGGGCCAGGCTCGTAGCCCAGGGTGAACCTGGGTGCACACCCGAAAAGCAAGTGAGATACCCCACCCCGCCCCGCGATCCACAACATTTGTCGGAGCAGGAAAGGGGGGGGGGGGGGGGAGGGCCGGCGACCGTGGTCTGAATCCGCCCCATCGGCCCCCTCCCATTACCGAGTCCGTAAACAGCTCAAGTCCGGGACTCGTAGCGAATGCCAAGCCCGACTAACGATGAAAGGAGCCTGGCCCAGGTAACTTTCAATTAATCCAAACGCGTATTCACTCAATGTGCACAAGATCCAGTCCCCCGCCACAACTCTCCCCCCGGCTAAGTCACCAACAAAATCGCCACGAGCGACCAGGGGGGGAGAGAGGAATCGGACGCTCCTACACCCGAGCGCGACCGAGGCCTCCCGCTGGAGCCGGCTCGATATACACATAACGATGTGGGGATCAAAGGGACGCGGGGCACAGGGCCGGGGCACTGGCCCCTCGCACTCTACTCGACCGCGTGGCCCGCGACCCACAGCATTCTCCCTCAACGCACCCCCGATCCTGCCCCCTCACAAACTCTTTCCCGAGCACGGCCCCCCCCCGCCCGTGGCACGCCGACCACAGGGCCCTGTCTCCTGGTACTGCCCAGGGACAAGGCCGGGGCGAGAGGGAAGAAACCGGCAGACTCACCTAAGTGAAGACGGGCGACACGACGGAGCACGACGGACTGCAGGCAAGGCAAACGAGCGGACAAGAGGGCGAGGAGGGGGCGGGGACCGAATATGTACCCCCCCCCCTTGGCTCCTCCCCGCCGGAAGCAGCTACCTGACTGGGGTCTCCCTAGGTCAAGCCCAGGGACACGACCTCCCACCCCTGTGCCTTCCTGTGGCACTAAGGCGGCCGCCCTCAAGGGGGCGGGCCGCTGCGCAACCCCCACCCCGGGCAGCCTTACATAGCAAATGCACTTTGGTGAGGGCGGGCTGCTACTGTCGCATCAGTGGCTCGCCCTGCTCTCCGTTGCAGTATTCCAGGTGAGTCGGACCGGGGCCTCCCTGGGTCCTGTGCTCCTGCCTCCTGGTGGGGCCCGCATTGGGAAAGGGCTACCACTGTTTCCAGGAAGCATTGCATCGTATGGAGTGGAGGCAGGCTCGGGCGGTGTCCCTCTTACTGGAGGGGACTAGAAAGCAAAGGGCGTGCACTCGGCGGAGAGTCTGACGTCGGGATGAGTCGGGGGGGGGGGGGGGGCGTATCAGGGTCAGTCTCAGCTGTGCGGGGATCGACTGTTCTCATCCCTTCCTGCGAAGCTCCCACTGCTACTTATTAGGAAAAGAATCACACACACAGGGTTATGGTGTGGACAAAGGTTTTGGCACAAGCAAAGAAACGTGCTTATTTAGCTCATGCATCTAAGGACGATTAAACCATGACCATAAAGCCAACGGCCCTGACTTGTTGTAGGTAAGATGTTCCTTGGGACATCGTATAGCGGGACGCAGTATTAGAAACAGCCATATGCAAGTTGGGCGGCACACTACAGCTAAGCACAGATTTTCCGTGTTTTCATCCCACTTAAACCCGGGGCTGCACATAATATATACACCGACATGGATAGAGAGCAATTTTCTGGTGCCCCAGAGCAGGGAGGAATCTTCCCAACCCCCCTAGAGGAATCTTCCATGTTAATGTAAGCCGGTCTGTGGATTTCCCCTCTCTGTTTGAAACTCAGGAGCAGCAACATTGTCATGGTGTCAGCGGCTTTAAGTGAAAGCATTTCAACATTATATACAAAACATAGTGCTGCCTATTTACCTTAGGCTAACAACCGCACAAAGCCAAGAACCCTGACATGTTGCTGGTATGATGTTCTGACTGTATCATATACCCGGAAGGCAGGTGCAGAAACAGCAAAAGACCAGTCGGGCGACACACCATGCTATGCAAAAAACTTTGCTGGCAAGGGTTAAGCCACCCCCCCCATCCCTCATACAGAGGAGTGTAGGCTTTGCGGTTAATGCCATCCGAGGGGCTGTTGACGTTTAGTTATCCTATCCCAGCACTGTGCAGGGGTGTTTTAGTGACACTTTTTCTGCTCCCAGCGTATTTCAGGGTAGTAGTGCATTGCTGCCTACCAGCAACCGTTGTCCATGTAGAGTGCTCCAATATATGCGGCCTGGTCCATTTACCTGTCCCTCGCTGTCCGGTTAAATGAGCCGTGTCGGTGTTTCCCCGGTGAGCCTGGGAGAATTTGCACATTGCAGGTATCCCCTAGTAACTGGTAAATAGGGCTGCTCCGTGTCATAAAGGTGCAACATGACAGGAAGACAATATTTGTGTTGGGAAGTTAATCACCGCAGCTTTTGCTGCGCTGACCGGACACGCTCTGCCTGTGCTGCCGGCAAGATGTCGGTATTGGGCTTATGGCGGCATCCACAGCCTACATGATGAGGGGGGTGCTCCGTGGAGCAGGAACACTTGCACGTGTGCGTCCCAGGCTTTATTCAGGGTTTGATCCCCGCCGGGCCACGCAGCCATTCATCCTCCAGGTCGGAAATGGGCACCGTGGAGCTGGGTGACGATTACTAGCCATAGGTGTATGTCTGTGATAAACAATGTGCCAGTGCCTATAGTAGTGCTAGTTTGTAAGCTCCCGTTATGTCTAGGTCTGCACGCAGTCTGTGAACCTTAAAGACTTCGCGCATCTTGGGGTTGGGATGCTAGACGTAGGGATGGGTTCTTGCAAGACATCGTCCTGTTATGCCCAACCCCCTTGCCAGTTCCTCCGTGGCTTGTTTACTTTCGACCACACAGGGGATTACCAGCGAAAGGGCATCAAGGGGCTCGAGTAGGTGCACCCTAGTGCCTGCATGAAGCCAAGCCAGGAGGAAGATTGTCTAAGTGGGTGTTACACACAGCAAGGGACAGGGGTCTCATAGTCTTTTGAATGTTACACTGTGACACAGACCCATCCACCTGACGCCTTCCCTCTTGGCCCTAGCAGCGCATGGTGAAGCTTTTCACACCAGGGTCGTTAATCGGACCATTGATATTAGTTTTGGTCCCACAGGTTGAGAAGAATAAAAAGAAACTAGTTCTTGGTTGGCACCAATTTGATAAGGGACTGGTTCCTTGCAAGCACACAGAGTTGGCTAACCAGTGGGTGGATAACAGATAAACAAGGGACCAGTCAGAAATGTGGGCAATTCAAAAGGTGGTCAAAGCATCCTTATGCATCATAGGCTTAAAGCATTCAAGAAGGCTATTAAGGGAGCATTTACAACATGCTCCAGTACCCCTAATGGTGTCGATTGTCTCATGTCTTCAGCTTTGCGAGTATAAACTCCTCGAGGAGACACAGGTCTCGGGTACGCGATTGAAGCTAACACTGTGTAATTTGACCACGTGGGTACTGCGGCACTGCACGTGACTTAAAGGGTCACTGGCGCTTGGGACAGTCTGCCACGAGTTGGCGATGTCTGTCTATTGTAGAGATGAACCTATAGGCATGGACTAACGCAATTGGCATTAAATCACTGTGGCCAGCTGCCCAAGTCATCCTTTTAGTTTTGAGGGCTTGAAATAGGCGGGATGTTCGCGTTGGCACGAGTACCCAGGTTAGTAGTAGTGGTGTTACTATGATTGGCAGCACGGCAGGAGCACGGTGTGGTGCAAAAGGAAGTAGCCGCCTGACAGGAGTCCTGGCTTATATTGGCACAATTGGTAGATCTGCCTTGCGTTATGTAGCGCGCGCGCGTATGCAGATCCTAGATTTGCACAACTCCGGGAGTCACTATGTATGTGTCGCCGCGATCAGCCCAAGGGCAGAAAATGTGTTTTGCTCTGCCTTCAGCTGGCATCGCGGTCGCCTGCCTTGGTGATTATCGGAAAGGGTGCCCTGGCTGGGGCAAATCAGTATTGTTTGGGGTTATTAATTGTGCTCTAAACCAATTTGTACTGCCAGGGTGCCACTAAGCGGGATGACTACTGGGGGGCAGTCTCACACAATTTGGCTGTTCATGTATGAATAATGCCTTCATTCACCAATTCCGATAACGGGTATCGCTCCTTCCTTCCCAGCAAGGTAGACCTAAGCGGGTAGTTATGTCCTTTACTTTGAGAAGCGATTCTTTCAATGCTTTTCTCCATATAACTATTCTCACAAACTTTGTTTCAGTTTTGGACGGGCCTTTGTCCCAAATCCATCAATACTTAACTGTCTACCGGGTGACTCGCTGTCCACTGGTCCTTGTCAAGACCGTCTCATGGCACCCGAGTTAATCGTGGACCAGGTGGGTTCAATTGCTTCAATATCAGTTTTGTCTGGGCAATCGACCCAATTGGTGTAGCGAGTGCCCACCCAGCTGGTCATTGTTTCCCTGCCCTATACTAGCCCTCGTGCATGTCAGTGGGGGCAAGGTGGGTCGCTCCAGTGAGGTCCACCTTCTCTTTAGTTTTGTTGGTTTTGAAGTAGGCAGGAACTGGACTTCCCCCCTCAAGGGGCCTTGCACCGTGGCGGGCTCCTCTTGGATGTGGCACGGCTGTGTCCGGCTGCCTGTTTGTTGGTATTATATCAAGGTGGTGTTCTAACATAGTATTATGCCCGGGTGGCAAGGATGGAATTTGCACATTCTTTCACCTCTAAAAGAGTCGCCTGTTTGCCCCCCCGGGGTATGTCAGGATTGCGGTATCATGGGGGTCACTGGTTTGTGGCTGAATTTTGGGGAAGTGGCACTCGGGCCAGTCCATGCATGATGCAGACTTCACGGGGCTCTGGTCACACCAAAGTGGGCCAAGATCACACAAAGCACAGGCTGAGAGTGCGGTGTCAGCCATATATGGCGAATTATAAGTAATATGCCAGAGGTAGCGAATAGGACATCGCAGACTTGGTCAGTGATAATATCATGGTTCATCTTTGTCCCTATTTAGGCTATAGATTCGGACAAGCTCTGTTTTGCTAAGAATAGTTATTTTGTCTCCGCATGTGCCCCGTTCGCAGCACAACGAGGCCAATTTTGTCTCCAACCCTAGGTTGTGCGCCGCTTTTCCGTTTACATAGGGTTCCCGCTTTCGGTACCTGGCTTACGTGCCGGTGACCTGTCTGGCTGTTGCGCAAGTTGATTAGTGCAATGGTGCCAATTGCGGGTAAGCTCACTACTCATCGTAGGGAGACTATTCATGCTTGTCCAACACGTAAGGTGACAGTGCCACCAGTTCTGAATGGAGGTATGATCAATATGCTACGCAGCGAAGCCGGAATTGTGGCTTCAGTTACCTCATGCAACTAACAAGCATTGTTAAAGCCAATGGTACTGGCGTGTTGTAGGTGTACTGTGGTTTTGTAGTAGTTACACAGCGGCAATGCCAGAAGCCACAAAATAACAGTCTGCCTCTGCCACCAGTTTCCTGCCCAATGGTAGGAAATTATCATTTTCACTTACTCAGGGAATTTCAACGCAGAGAGAGGCACTTACAAAATAATGACTGCAGTGTGCAATTGGCGACGAGGGCCTCCATGGGGCAAACCTGCGAGTACCATATAGAACCAGGTACCATGTACACTGGGTGGGCAGTCCCCTGCTAGCCAAGGGCCGGTATCTGGTAGCTCCAGTAGGCATATCCGCCCGCGCGTCAACCAGGGCAGCAGGCGGGTGGTCGTAGTTGTCAGCTAACAAGTGTGCTGTGGCGTGGAAAGGTTTGGCAAGCTCTGCGTTAGTGCCATTTGGCGACAGGGTATTTTCGCCCTTTTGGCGCCCAAAAATTCAGGAAAGGGCAGGTAATTGCACTCACCTCTCCCCCCTGGTTCCGCAGACTTGTCTGCCCCCCCACTCCCCGGGTTAGCCTTCTGCGGGCTAGAACCAGAAAATAGAAGGGGCATCTCTTGGGTTTGGAGTCCCTATCACATTGATAGTCAAGCGCTGGGGTAGATGTACCATGTAAGACAGGGTCACCTCTGGGGTTGTCCCCAAGTTCGGGGATCATAGTGGATTTGAGCATTAAGTCTTCAGTCCTGGGGTAGCATCCAGCATCTCCTCAACCCAAGTAAAGCCAGCTAGGATAGATAAGTATCAGCGAGTGGGTACATACACTGGCTAGCAGCGTCATCGTGCCCTGTGGGCATGCGCGCTTTACTAATACACCAAGCTGCAACAAGAAGGGTGCCAAGTGCATAACGAGTAAAGAGGTTTAAGAGGTGTGTCCCTGGTGTCACAGCTGGGTGGAGCCAGTCCCACTTAGAGGTACGCCCGGGGGATAGGGTGTGCTCCTTTAGATCCCCATACCTAGGCGGTGGGTGGCACCTACCTCTTCTAAGGTTTGGCACTGGATCACAGACAGTGCGCCCAGTATCGAAGCAGCAGATTCTCTAAGCGGGTATGCCTAGGGGACTTCCCAGAGGGAACTTGCGGTCGATTTTCCTATAATGAATAGGGGATGCAGGGCTGCGCTGGGGTGCAGCTGTGGGCAATGATCATACGCCGTTAGGGACCTCCATATGCGCATTGATTTAGCGAGTAAAGGGACGGTGCCTAGGTTAAGTATATTCCTTCCCGCCCTAATAGCCTAGTAGGCTACTACGGTAGGAACGGTCCCCTAACAAGTGAGTGCAGTCCCAGAGATCGGAGACACATGTGTCCAGTCACACACGGTGCCAGAGGGCGGCATCCAGTGTGATCAGCAAATAGGTGGGCATTGTGAGCCAGGGTGCCGGAAACTGTGTTGGACGGGGCTGAGTGAGGTGACGCAGTGGAAACTTGCAGCGTGAGGTGTTTAGTGCTTGGCACAACTTCACAGGTATAGGGAGTTTGTTTCATCAGACACTAGCTGACCCAAGCTAACGTCTAGGGCTATTGGGAGATAGTTGGAGCATCGATATCCTGGTGAGATGTCCTTTCATCTAGATTTACAGGAGGCCCTAGACAGACGATCTAGCGGGCAAGACTATAGCTACTTTGGTGGGGGGCCCTGGCGGCGACGGTGGCCACCTCCAGAGCTGTGGCGGAGTTACAGGGCGATCTGGAAGCAAATGGGTACCGAAGGGTACCTCTGCGCGGCACCATAGGGGGTGTCAGAGCCAGAGCCCAGGAGCCGCATGGGAGCTTCCTGGAAAACCGTGTCGGCGCCCCGTCAGTCCTTCGGGCGGTTGTGGGCCTGAACAACCGGGGGCTTGCCTTGCTACGCTCCGCCCTGAAAGGGGCGTGAGTAATAAGGGACCGTAATCCGGGAAGAGGATCACCGAATGGGCAGCTCAGACGGGGTTCGCCCCAGTGCTGCTTGGCTCATCAGGCGGGCAGGCGGCCCAGTTGGTTGCCTGCCCTTGGATCGCCCGTAAGATAACCCACCATATTACATAACGGTGTATGTAATAAACCTGCAGCAGTTTCTTACCCCCCAAAAAAATGTGTGTGGTGTGTTTTATTTATGTGTAAGAACATGCATGCTATTGTGGGGGGGTGGGGACTGTTGCCTCCTGCTGGCGCTATGCGGCTGCCCTGGCGCCCGCAGGGCACCCTAGAAGGGCGGGACTCTAGTGCCAGCTAGGCACCAGCCCACCCCCCTTCTGCTAGGGGACCCGACGGGGAGGAGTCCCCCCACTCCTAGCAGCCAGTGGCTGCGGCACGCAGGGCGCGTCACTTCCGGGGCGCGAGGAACGAGGGTGGGGTATATAGGCCTCCCCCACCCTCTGACCTTCCTCTTTTCGAGCCCTGGACATGCCGTCTCCCACCCTACCGCTTACCCGGCTTGTAAGCAGTGGGGGAGGCATAGAATGTTGTAATGTTGTTCTTTTTTTGTTGCAGGCGGAGTTACAGGGCGATCTGGAAGCAAATGGGTACCGAAGGGTACCTCTGCGCGGCACCATAGGGGGTGCCAGAGCCCAGGAGCCTCATGGGAGGTTCCTGGAAAACCGTGTCGGCGCCCCGTCAGTCCTTCTTTCGGTTGCGGGCCTGAACAACCGGGGGCTTGCCTTGCTACGCTCCGCCCTGAAAGGGGCGTGAGTAATAAGGGACCGTGATCCGGGAAGAGGATCACCGAATGGGCAGCACAGACGGGGTTCGCCCCAGTGCTGCTTGGCTCATCAGGCGGGCAGGCGGCCCAGTTGGTGGCCTGCCCTTGGATCGCCCGTATGATAACCCACCATATTACATAACGGTGTATGTAATAAACCTGCAGCAGTTTCTTACCCAAACAAAAATTTGTGTGGTTTATTTTATTTATGTGTAAGGAGTGTTGCCTCCTACTGGCGCTATTCCCACAACACTGGTGAGGCTGTGTGGGAGAGAGTATTGTTATTTAAAATAAATATTTTACTCTTGCTAAAAAAATGCAAAATAATATAACAGTTGGTGAATGTCCTCTTGTTCAGCAGATTTGTGCATGAGCAGGTATACATAGTGTATTAGCTCATGTAAAAATGGCCGTTGCAGGAAACATGTGGGTTACATTTGGAAACAAACGCCCCTTGCGAATTCCAAAAATGGCTACATTTACATTACATTCAAAATGCATGCGAGGTCGTAAACCTAAGGTGTAGATTTACTATTTTTTTCCTAAAAATATAGCCGAAGGCATGTAACTCCTCTCACCTCAAGCCCTCACCAAGGAACAGAAGCAAAGGAGCACACAGTAAAGCACTGAAAGGCAGCAGTGATGGGAACCAGCGAGCCAGGGAGAAGTGAGGCAGCTGACAAAACAACCGCGGCCTCTTCTGGTATCAAATCCCAGGGCAGGATGTGCAGCGTGCAGATAGAGAAGGGCATCACGCACAGTGAAAGGCTGAAAAGGAAATCAAACAGGAAGCAGGGCTTGACTCATCAGAGGTAAGATAATAATCAGGTTACAAGGCGCAGTGAGAGTGAAATGGAGAGCGCAGTGTGAACGATAAAGGAAAGAAAAATATGTCAACACACCTATCCAGGTGACATTAGGACTGTGCTGGAGACGGCTGGGTGGAATGGTTTTGTTAATGAATCATCTGTTTGACACAGTAATGACTAGATATTTAGTATTCTGTGTCAAGTACTTGGATATGCCAAGCTAGTTTCTATTAATTTTACATTAACACAATTCAATCAAATGATTTATTTTAAAGACAAATAACATAGAATACCATATGAAAATAAAATGTGGAATTCTGAATTATCACATTAAAAATTCATACAGGACCTAATATACAAAGTCCCTGCACATTTGCAAAACCTGCAACTCGCAACACCCCCCAAGAAGGGAGGTTCAGATTGCCCCCAGCAGAGTGAGGAGGAAGTCTAGGGAGACATAGACAGTCCCCAGAGCAAGGTGGGGGAAAGTGTTCCCATGCCCCTTCTGAGAAATAGGGAGGAGGTTCTGGTGGGCGGTGGCCCAGGGTGCCCCAATTCCAACCCCATTGCTTTGAGTGTTCCCAGTTAGGACACAAGAAGAGGCACTCTGTCAGGCCCTAGAAACCACCCACTGGTGGAAACTCTACGGGGGTGGCCAATATGGCCTTAGGGATAAGTAGTACCCAGGAGCACAGGGTAGAACATGCCCTGATCGCACTTAGTTAGGAGTTAGACTCAAAGGGTACGTTTCTGATTCCTGAGGGTAAGAGTCATCACGTCCAATCAGATCACAGTGAATGGGATCCCTGTCACTGCTCTGGGGATAATGGTATCAGCCAGGCTGTTATGGTGGAAACATTGGTTTCCCCAGATCAGTACACTGGACAGATGTGTAGGGTAAGACAGGCTCTTGGGCAGGAGTTTGTCCGCCCTATGGCCCTGGTACCCCTAGAATGAGATGGGGATGGTCCTAAGGAGAGTCATAGTTAGCCTCCAGATGCCCATTGACTAAATTTTGGGAAATGAGTCACCACAATCTGAGAAGAGCTGGGAGGGTCAGCTGCAAAGAGCACCTTGAAAGCTCAGGTTTCTGTGAGGAAACACTCCCAAACAAAGGGCATGGGAACCCAGATGGAAGGGTAGGGGGTAGAAGTACTCAACTCTGTCCGCTGCTCAGCCTCAGGGTACAGACTCTGAGTTAGAGAACCAGTTTCAGGCTACCACTCCTGTGCTGGTGGGAGGGAGAGTAGAAGGAGGATGCCTATAACCGGGGCAGTTACCCCCGACTCTGAGAAGACTCAGAGGTCGGAGCACCCTCAGGAGCAGTTAGGGAACTCCTTGCTAGTTCCATGGCTGAAAGTGAAGCATGCCCAAGGCCTCTGCTTGGAGCCTCCACCTGGCAGTGGTTGGCCTGGCTCGTGACACTGTCAGCTGTCAGTGTCCTTTGCTGGTTGCTGTCCTTATGACAGAGTTTTCCTTGGTTTGTAGACAGATGTGTGATCCAACGGGTTGGAATGGGCCACAACATTTATTTGGCCATGGTGGTACGGTCTGCCTACTGAGATGCACCTGTGCGCAAAGTTAGGTTAGGAGCTTCACTGATGGGGTCCACAGGTGAGGAGCAGGGATCCCCATTAGTCATCCCAGTGGCTCAGGATAGTGTTGAGAGAGGGATCCAACTGAGTTCAAAGTGGCATAGAACTGACAAGTGTCACTGCAGAAGAGGCTCATTGTGCATGTTCTAACACCTAAGCAGGGAAGCCCATCAAGGTATTGATTTCGCTACGCTGGCTTTTGGCTGGAGGGGGTGAGTTGGGCTTGGGCTTCTTTGTAGTGTCACCTCCAAATATTTTGCCAGCACTCCTCCTGTTTTCTGAATTTCCGTTTTGTTGGCATTAGGACTTTGTGCATTTTACTACTGCTAACCAATGTTAAAGTGCTTGTGCTCCCCCCAAAACATGAACCAATTGGCTTATATCCGATTGGCATTTTTAATTTACTTGTTGGTCCCCACTAAGTTGGAAGTACATGTATCAGGGGCCTGAAAATTAAATGCTGCTAGTGGTTCTGCAGCACATACTGTCTCTCCCACCAAACTAGCCCTTTAAACCATATCTCAGACCTGCCATTGCAGTCTGTGTGCAGTTTTAAACTGTCAATGTGACATGGCACAACAAACCTTTTGCTAGACCTAAACCTCCCTTTATAATACATATAGGTCATCCCAAAGATGGGCCCTAAACATCCCGCACGGTGCATTGTATTTAAAAGGTAGGGCGTTTTTAATTTTTACATGTTCCTGGTATTGAAAAACTCCCAAATTCATTTTTCACTACTGTGAGGCCTACCTCTCCTATAGAATAACATTGGGTTACCTTATTACATTTAATAAGTGTTAATTTTTGATTGGGAAGAGGTAGAGATTTCATGTTTGGACTCAATGAATTGCAATTTAAAATCAATGGTAATGGTAAAGTCAGATTTTAGATTACAATTTTGAAAATGGCACGTTTAGAAAGTTGGCATTTTCTTGCCCTAAACATTCTGAGGCCTTCTCTGAGTTTTCATCTGCCTGGGCCTGTTAATTGCTCCCTCGTCAGGAATGCATATTTAGGGTAAACAACGTTTACTATGAAACTTTTTCCACGCAGGGAATTACAGCACGGTCGTTACAACGACCGCGTTGTAATTCCGCATACCATTACTCTGCAAGTCGGCACAACGGCTTGCGGAGGGGGGAGAAGGTGTTGGATTTAAAATCCAACACCTTCCGTACTGTCTGCACAGACTGGAGTTGGAATAGTAAATTATACTATTCCAACATCCAGCACCCCCCCCTCCGCAAGTCGTTGTTATGACTTGCGGGGTAATGGTATGCAAATTACAACGCGGTCGTTGTAACAACCGTGTTGTAATTCCCTGCAGGAAAAAAGACTGCATGATAACGTCATATATTCCATATTTAGCCCATACAGTGAACAATAAGAACTTTGTGTAGCTGGGAGAGGGCCATCCTGACACGATGGGAGGCGTAGAGCTGTTTCCTACCTTACTTTACCATTAAAACAGTTGCCTTCTGCACACTCACAATGGAACTTTACCCCAGCCTTTTGTCACCATAGACCTCTTGGAGCCTGGGCAGGGGAAGAAAGGTGAAAGGAGAAACATTCCAGAACTAGATGTGGGTGGGCTGGAAGTTTTCCCCGCCTCAAAGATGGCCCCAGGTATAAATACAAGACCTCCTGAGCCACTGATCACTACACTTCTGGTCCTCTGGACATTACAGAAGAAGGAATGCCCTGTTCCTCTGAGGACTGACTTGCTGCTTGAGGCTTGCCTTGTGCGCTGCTGTTTTTTGCCTGCCTTGTTTTCAGAGGACTGTCCTGCTGCTTGAGGCCTGTCCTGCTCTCTGGTAAGGAAGACTGGCCCTGCTCCCATAATCGCATTTTAAACTAAGTGACTTCAAGGGTTTATTGGCTGACCTCCTGTTCTAAGCTATAGAGGGACAACAAAATCCAGAGGTCTCCCTGCAATTGCTCAGCTGAAACCTGCTGCAACTTGCCCTGCCTGGACCTGCAACTGGACCTGTTACTGGAAGTGCCTGAACTCTCCTGGCCCTGCTGGAGTGAGTTCCTGAGTTCCAAACGGTACCTCCCCAGGTCCTGGGGAGGTCAGTTGAGCTCCTCCTATGAGCTCCTGAAGTTTTGAACTCTGCGCGCTGGAGTTTAATAAGGTGACCTTTTCAGTGGGTCTAACCTGGTCCCTGTATTCGGCCCAAACTCCATCTCAGTCGGCGTGAGCTTGCCACCTTGATCCGGTCAAGCCAGACCAAATACCCACAGTGTCTCTACGTTAAACCTGACTGCTTTTGTGGCAAGCTATTGGAGGGTTAGACACCGGGTAATTTCGTGACTTTTTTGGTTCACTCTGACAAGGATAGTGGTTGTTGCTTGAGAAATGTTTTCATCTCCCTTAATCAAAACCCAATTTCCTACTGTGATTAAGAAATTTAATATTTTTTTCTTTGGGGCATGGGAGGCAACAGAATGGAGTTAGCGGATTCAGAGTGATCCATCATTTGTTATGCCCTTATGACCAGTCAGTGAATTACTTTATTGACAGTGGGATTGCTTGGTAGCCTACATCAGGCAGGGGAATTAAGGCAGCAATGTGGGCAAGGGGCAGTGATGGCCAAATGTGATAGAAAGTCTGCTTTCTGGCCTTTCCTTTGGCATCTGGACAATTTCTTTGCTAGACAACAAGGTGCTTGTTGTGTGATTATCAGTGTCATGTTTACTTTTTGAATGCTTCAGTATGGTATGTGATAGACATTAACATGTGCAGCAAATATTGAAAATTGTGGAATTGAGAAACAAAGCATTGGGGGCTATGATTTTGCAGCTGAGAAAGGCACAGCAACTATTCGGCCACCCACATTTCACATTTGGCATTGAAGGACCAGTCCAAGCTTGGGACAACACCCGGTGGCCCACCACCCTCGGCAACCCCCCCCACGGACCCCGCCCAGAACCTCTGCATCATACTCGAATCCTCCCTCACCATGACCCGACAGATCAACACCGTCTCCTCCATGTGCTTCAACACCCTCCGCATCCTCCGCAAGACCTTCAAGTGGATCCACCCGAATCCAGAAAGACCGTCACCCATGCATGCATAACAAGCAGACTGGACTACGGAAACGCCCTCTACGCCTGAATCAAAAAATCACTGCTCCGAGAACTCCAGACCATCCCGAACACCACTGCCAGACTCGTGAGATGAACACATCACCCACCACCTACGAGACCTCCACTGGCTCGCCGTCGAGAAGAGAGTGCCTTCAATCTACTCACTCACACCAACAAATCCTTCCACAACACCAGACCCTAATACCTCAGCGAAAGAGTCTTCTTCCACGTACCCAATAGAAACCTCCGCTCCACCGACCTCGCCGAAACCCTGCGCATTTGCAGAGCCAGAGTGGGCTGAAGAGCCTACTCCTACATCGCAGCAAAGACCTGGAAAGAGCTCTTGCTCAACGTCAGATGTTCTCCCATGCTGCACACTTTCAGGAAGAGCTTCAAGACCTGGCTCTTCAGCTTAATCGGAGCTGCACGCCCTTCCCCCAGCACCACTCACAGGTGAGTAGTGCGCTTCACAAATCCCTGATTGATTGATTGATTGAATGGATCTGGCATGTCGGAAGCCATGGAGATAGAATGGGGGATCTAATTTTTTACAGATACAGTGGGAACTAGTCATTTGGAGTAAAATGGGAAAGCAGCTGGTGCAGAGAGTAGCAACTAGTGGTGTGAAGGACCTAGAGAGGACATCTTAGAATTTCAGGATTTTTCCCACTGGTGGTAGCTTATATTATGGGAAGGTAAAATGGAAACAAAGTCAATTTCAATGTGGGCAGCACTGAGGTGGTCATAATCAAGGTTGCACGTGGCACAATATCATTTTCAGGAGCAGGTTTGTGCCAAGAATTTAGAATGACTTGCTGCTGCAGTGCCTCATTTGTTGTGACAACCAAAGTAGATAAAGAACCATTGGGGATTCCTCAGGAGCTTTGCAAAACAGTAGAGTAAGGGGGCTTGTGATTGGTGGATGTGTCTCTCGTGATATCCCATTTTATGGCATGGCAGCAGCATGGAAGGAGTTTTACAAAATGGGGTATGCCATGGGAATAACCAAGTGGTGTGAATGACAAAGAGGAAGGAGGATTTTGTGACAAACATATTCAGTACCTGAATGAAAGGGCCTATCAATAGACACAAAAGACAGGAATGTGGTAGCCATTGTTTTTACGGAAAATGGGGCTGAAGAGATAATCTGAGGGAATTATGGGAAGGAAAATAATAAAACGATGGGCAAGGAAAAAAGTATGGAATGCATGTAAGCAAAGACATATCATGGTAAGGGTGATTCAAGAGATACAGAAGAGGTTAAGGCAGTGTGCTGGTTATCTTGGGCACAGAAAATCTCTGGATTTTTTATGCTTGGGAGCCAGTCGGGGGGACCAGCAGGTCCTCAGAATGAGTTACCGCTACAGGCGAAGCAGTCTCCAGGAAGTTTCAACAATGTATCCCCTTTACAATAGATTCTTATGGAAGTGGTCCTAATGCAAGGGAGGAAGGATTGTGAAGATGCCCTAGGATGCTGTAGATGCTGTTGACAGGGTCTTCCTGCGGCTATTCCTTGGTCCATGAAGGGGTGAGTCTGTACTGATCACAGGATCAATGTCCCTCATAGCCCAATCAGTGCTGATAAAAGTCTAGTCACCCCTGGACTATCGATTTCACAATATAGCAGTCAAAGCCAAATTCTTCCCTGGGCCATAAGCCAGCTTCTGGACCACCAAACTACACTCAGATGACTCTGCAGGGCTCAGAAAACTCAGGTGCAACTTTGAGCATCGGTCCTGGTCTCGGGTGTTGCACGTCAACCATTGCCAGCTATCTAAAGATTCTGGGAAACCAACTTGTTCAAGCTGACTTCTCAGCTGTTGTGGTCCTGTGTTGTGAACAGGAGGACAGCCAACTTACCCTTGGAGGCTCATTGCTTTGGCTTTGCTATGAAGACGTCTTCTTCACAAGCAGGGCACAGCAGGCACAGGCCCTCTCCTATGCTACCCATTAGGTTCAGCAGGTACAGTCCAAGCCAGTGCAGCCTCTCTTTGCCAGTTCCACAGTGCAGCAGGGCAGTCCTTCTGTCCTTCTCCCATTCCAGGCAAGAGTTGAGTTCTGGGTGCCAGGGGTGCCAAATTTCTGTTTAGATAGTGCCCTCAGGGTAAAAGCGGTCAGTAGCCAATGGGCTACTAGGTCTTCTCCCACTGATGGCCACATTCTGGGGAGTGTGGCAGAGCTATCCATGGATGCACTCTTCTGCTAGCTCTCAACATGGCAGAACCCCTCTCTCATTGTCCAGAGATCCCTAGCCAACCCAGAGATGTGGTTACCAAAGGAGCTACACAGCCCTTGAAAGCCTGTTTGACAACTAGCTTCCCCTTCTCTGTCCCTAGTGCCTGCCTGCCTGTTTAAACAATAAAGCAGCCCCTCTCCATTTGCCTTTCAAATTAGGCTTCTCCTTTGAAAATTGCCTTTTGGGCTAACACCTGTGTGACTTTTTACGAGAGAGGTAACACCTTTCTTCCATGCAGGGTTTTATTGTTACCTTTCCTGTAAGTCATTAGCCCGTCTCCCCAGGAGGGCAGAAAGCTGTCTGCAGGACACACCCCAAGTCCAACAGTAAGTGGGCACTGGAAATCTTGGGCAACTAAACTGGCAACTTCTAAATTTGCACTTTGCCACCAAGTGACATTGAATTTGATGTAACCATAAACTCTGATTTAATGCACTGATGTATTTGATACCTTAAAGTACCAACTTTAGTAGTCCCAATTAGGAGTTAGCAGGGCTGAGATGTCAGCCTATAACTCTGTACTTGCCAATGGGGCGGTTAGCCTTTCCATAGTAAAAATGACAATTTAGGGTTTTTACTGCTGGGAAATGTAATAGTACATATTCCACTTTTTAATTTAGAACACCCTGCCTTAGGGCTCCATAGGCTCACCTTAGGGTGACTTACATATTAAAAACAGTTGTTTCGGCTTTGACATTACTTTAAATGGTAAAGATGAGTTAGAAGTTTTAAATTGTCCTTCCAGTGTGAGAGCCATGTTTTACCTTGTCATACTCGTGGTGACACAATTGGTGCTGCAGTCCACAAGAGACATCTCAACTTAATGGCCCTGGTACCTCTGGTACCTTTATACTAGGGATGTACAAGTTGGGCTATGTCAATTGGAGACAAGCAAATCAAACATGCACCATTTTAAGGGTCAGAGCACATGCACTGAGTCCTGCTTAGCAGGGCTCAGGGCATTTTAGAGCCATTACACCAGTGCCTGGTTGTCACAATAGGGGCAAAAGGTGGGGGTAAACCTGAAAATTGCCTGTTTCCTTACTCACTTATAAGATGCAGAGCTCAGGTTGACTCTATCTTCAAAAGCAGAGCACTGAAAGAGTCCATATATTAACAGTATTATAGTCATGAGTGATTCTGGAAATTATCAGTAACAGATATCCAAGTGAGTTTGTTCATTGTCAATTTCAACTCTCTGAGTGAGCCTGGACATTATAATGAATATAACTCTATGTTAAGCTGGTTGTAATCGGGAGAAAAACTCTGGATGACTGTGTATCTTTATGTGCAGAACTCTGAAAGAGTCTGGGGTTATCAAGAGCAATTTCATATGTGAGCAGAGCTCTGAACAACATTGGATATCAAGAAAATATCTGTGGGGTGCTCCACATAATGTTAACTGCAGACCTTTGAATATGTCTTCGACATCAACAACAGAGCTCTTAGCAATTTTCAGAATTATCATGAGTAGACATATAAATCGGCCTGAGTATTAAAAATAAAGATCTGATTGATATTGTGAACAGTCAAGCTCACCAGTCTCAATAATATGGGTGTTATCAAAAGCAGAGCTCTGACAGAGTTTGGGTATTCAGTCTGAAAAAATCACATTGGGTTTGTATATATACACACAATAAACACTCTCATTCCGGGTTCATGCCATACATCATATGCACCCCGATAGTATTAAAGTACAGACTCCACATATTTTTTTCATATCAAATTATTATCTTCACCCTTTATTCGTGTTAATCATTAATCATAACAAAATAGTTAAAAAATAATAAAACTCCTTTCTTCTTAATCCCTTCCAAAAGGAAGGAGGGGCCCTACTTTATAATAAAAAACAATACATCTCAAAAACATCTAACATATAGATGTAAATTGAGAGAAAACAATAGACAACAACATATGTCTTTACAGTCACCAATCTTCTTGGGTCATTGTTCGCAACATATAATCTCATGGAATTATTAATATCTATTGTGCTTTTCCTCCAATGCCTTTCAGATTTGGTATCAAATTTTGCATCGACGCGTTTCGGTGGAAACCTGGATAATTAGGCCACTTTCATCAGGACAAATGGATTTCGCCCCACACTTTTACTAAAAATACATTAGCTATATACGTTTGAAATATGTGCCTTATGGGCACATGTAAATGTTCTCTCATCTGGGCTCAAGGATACGTCTCCATACAGCTCTCTGAGATAAAGAAAACGTGAAAGTGTTCTCACCTCTGTGGTCTTGAAAAAGGCCTCAGCGGACTCTGTGTGTTTATTATGGAGTACTGGCCACTTCTCTCAGTAATTCTGCCTTCAGTATAGCTCCCTCCTGTTTCTTCTAGGTGAAAGGAGTCAGGATTCTTTTATCGTGCATTCAATCTTCCAATTCCCAGACATATACGTCGTCCTCTTCCCCACCTCGTATTCTGGTAACCTTCCAGTACAAAACCTATGGTAGACTCAGGCATGCACTATGGTACAAAGGTGTGTGCCTGGTGCACGGCAGCGGAAATTTGCACCAGCACTAGGAAGAGGGGAGGAGAGAGCCATAGCTCTGGAGATATGGCGCTTTTATCTCCCTCCTTGTCATACAATGCAGCACAGCATTTTTGGCTGCTGCGCTGCGTTCCGTGACTTTTTTGTAAAACTGGGCCTTATTTGTTTATTTAGCGTCAACATTTAAAAAAAATAAACAATTCAACTTATAATAAATGCAATATCATATGCTCTATTAATCTTGTGCTGAAGCACTTCTTCAGGGCATCCAAATCATTACATGAATACCATAGAGAAGAAAATGTAATCAATACTAGGCAAAACATGTTCAATATTTACTCGCATCTTTTTCTCATTCTACAGATTTAAAAACTCAAACCGCAATGATCCTTGGCATTCTCCCAGAGAAGCAGCCTGACAGCCCCACCCACATTCCAAACTCAAGCGGAAGCTTTTATCAAGTTAAGCTGAAATAAACTGCAGAATTAGCTTAACAGGGGGGACAGCATGTTGAAATAGCCCAGCTGCACACTTAAAGGGGGAAAAACAACTAGAAACAGTCTAGCTCATGGACTTCAATTAGGGGTCGCCAGAGATCCTAGTTGCGAACCCTGGCTTGCCCCTTGCGACCCCTGTCCTCAGAGGAGGCAAAATCAGTGCCCGGAACACAGGGTCAGCTCGTCCTAATGGATGTCAGTTGGGGCTCCACTTTCCTAGTTTTTCTGTTAATTTTTTTTATCACACTTATAGTGAATAATATTATTCTCTATTATTTTTATTAAAATAGAGTACAATTAGCTGGAATATGACAGCTAAGGTAAATAAAAATGCTTTTAGATGTATGTTGCATCCATGCTTGAGGGTGAGAGTGTGTTTATGTGAGAGAGGGTGTGTGAATGTGTGTGTTTGTGTCTGTGAGTCAAAGTAATAGTCAAGTGGCGTGTGATGTCACTTCCACTACCTCTGACATTTTAGTGAATATAGCTGCACATTTTTTAAAAAATTCTTCTTATTTGTACGTATTCAAGGAGCTGTACTTACAAGATGCAGTTATATTATGTTACTATTTTCTTTGGTTATACATTTGATAGGTATATGCAATACAATGTTGGTACTACAACAATATTGAGTGTTCATGTGCATTGCCTTATACAGTACCCTCCCTATAAGCCTCTGTAGGCCTGCAGTGCCCCCCATATCTTCTCCCATTTCTTAGGGTACCCTGTACTTTTGTATACCGTACGTTCTGCTTGCCAGCACCAATCTAGATCATTTTCCCACGGGGAACAGCCATTACAACGCGGTTATTACCACGCTGTGCAGTTACATCGCATGCGTTACAACGCATGCGATGTTACAACGCTATGCCATTAGA
This sequence comes from Triturus cristatus, assembly GCF_964204655.1. Lineage (NCBI taxonomy): Eukaryota > Metazoa > Chordata > Amphibia > Caudata > Salamandridae > Triturus > Triturus cristatus. The sequence goes on from NC_140589.1 coordinate 1,225,431,081, forward strand.
ACCCAAGTCTGTACATCGACTTGCGGTAGATGGCGTGCTAACATTACAAATAGTGTAGTTTACTATCCCAACACCTTCCCTACTGTTAAGTGGACTGGAGTTGGAATAGTAAATTACACTTTTTTAATGTCAGCACACCATCTAGCGCAAGTCGATGTAAAGACTTGCGTTCTAATGGCATAGCGTTGTAACATCGCATGCGTTGTAACGCATGCGATGTAACTGCACGCGTGGTAAAAACCCGCGTTGTAATATCATACATCCTGTTCCCACTCATCTACAGTCGGATATTCCATTTCGCTACCACGGCAGTGAGTGCCAATCACTGTCTTACGTGCCTCGGCCAATCTTCTTTCTCTGCGGTCAGTAATAGTAACCATTTTGGCTCCATCAGTACCTCCACACCCATGACTGCTGCCATCACCTTCGCTACTTCCCCCAGTATGTCTGTAGGGGTTGGCATTCCCATAGTAAATGATAAAAGGTCCCTTCTGCCCGCACCCGCTCCTGCAATGTGTATTTTCACTACGCCCCATTTGGATAATACACTCTGTGCAGAACTTTTAGTTGTATCAATCGGAAACTGTCTCGTATTGCCACCTCTCTTGAGCCTTGTAGTACCTCTGTCCATTCCTCTTCATCTATGGGGCCCAACATCTCGTTCCCAGGTACTCCTCAGTGTGCCTAGGGTGTCTGGGGCATTAATAATTATCTTCTTATACACCAATGAAATGGTTTTCCCCTGTAGCTGTTATGTCAATATCCTGTCTTCTAAAGGAGAGGCTTCCTCCAGAGTCTACCCCTCCCTGATGTATTCCCGCAGTGCATGTCCGAACTGGGAGTATCTTAGCTACTCCCCTTCCCCATTTCGCATTCGGTTTGTAGGGTCTTGAATGTTATGTATGCCTGTCCTCGCCACACGTCCCCCAGTGTCTCCAGGCCCAGCTGCTCCCACTTGGTGAAGCCCTCCAGTTTGCGCACCCCCTTCAGGCGGTCACCCTCCCAGAGGGGTGTCATCCCAGTAAGCCTACCTTCCCAACCCAAATATGTTGTCGCAGCATACCATGCTTTTTTACTGTTCTAGTGTGTGTTGGTAGATTCTCCCCATGCTCGTCTGGTGTATAATATCGCCCGTGGTTCTTTCATATCCATGGCCTAGCTGCACATTTAAAAGGGGGAATAACTTGTAGAAATAGTTCAGCTGCACATTTACATTCATGGCTTTGCAAGTGTGGAAAATGTGAGAAATGCCCACAAATTGCTTTGTACGCGTGCACCTTTTCCTACAGGGGGAATGGGTGGGGCAGGTAGACCTTGCAATGCATCCCTAATTCATAGAGAGATCGAATGTATACCTTGGGGCATATTAAAGAAAGTGCCCTGGGAGCGCAGCAGGCATTTGCGCCCTCTTTGCACTCCCCCAGAGCCCTTGGGTATTACAGAAGGGGCTGCAGACACTTGTGCAGCCCCTTAGGTTATACAGATAATGCTGACTCACATGTAGTACAAGGACTTTAGAGTGAGGGTATTCCCTCATTTGCATGGGGTGTGGCCCCATGCAACTGAGGAAATCATTTTGTCTCCGCACCCCCACCGTATTACCGATGTGGGCGCAGAGGCAAATACACCCTTAATAGGCGCACTGAAAGCCCCCTGAAGGCAGCTCTGTTGGGGGATGTAAGGGGGTCCAATAGAACTCCCAAACATCCCCTGCAGGTGGGTGCAGTCACTCACTGCACCTGCTTGCGAGGGGATCTCTAATCCCTTTTGAAACTGGTGGCGGGTTGCTGCCCGCACAGAGAAACACAAAGCAGTTTTTCAACAGCTGCTCCTTTTTTCTCTTGAATGTGCTGTCCTTGAGGCAGCGCGAGTTCATGGCTGCCCAGGGACAGTGCATTCTTCATAACAGAGTGCACTTTCTCGGTTTGCACATGGTGCACCTGCTTAAGGTGTGCCGTGGTGCAAACAGGGATAGTGTGCCCTTTCAGTAATACGGGCCCTGGTGCTCCTTCTGTTCCCCTATGGCAATCCTGTCAAAAAGGAGGGCTTTCACAGAGAAGGACAAAATGGATGGAGGGATAGAAATGTTCAGTCTACGCTGCTGACCCATACTCTTTGGTGTTAAGCAACTACTCGTTCTGCTTGTACAATGGTGTCCAAGATTTACATTCACACTCCAACTTACAGGAGGAAAGTAAATATGAATGTTGAGAGGAATGTGCCTTTTAGGCCTATGCATGTTAAGTGCTTCCATGGGTAATGTAGGTGGGAGCCTGCTGACTCTTGTCATCCCATCATCTCGCCCAAGTGGCTCATGGGAGCTAGTGCATAACGCATCAGTATGTGAGCACCCGCTGTTTTATTGTTCTTGAAAAGTATGGATAAGATATGTGCACTGCACTTGCTCTGACTTTGCACCTTGGACACAGTGGCTAAAGAATATTAAGCCTCTTTGAGACTTGTTTCTGGGAGCCTAAAATCATGGGCTCCAATTGTAATACATGAAGTAGTTTACAGGTTTTTACAGACAGATGTAAATTGACTATCTCCCGAAGAAGCTGTGATGCTATTTGGGGAGGCCTCCTGCTCTTGAGCCAGCACAGTCCAACAAAGGCTTCCACAAGTCTGCTTACTTCTGTTGGGGTCTGGTTCTCTGGCAGTCAGGCACTACTCTTGCTAAGGAGCTTCTTTCTAAAGAAAGTAGTTCTCTTGGTGCATGGCAACATGGAGCCCTTCTTCTTAACTTCAAGGGTGAAACCTATTGCCAGCTAGTTGTAGAAGCAGACTCACTGGCAAAGTGCTGCCCCTGGAATACAGGCCTCTGAAATGTTGATGAGCTCCACCTTAGAAAGAATAGAAATCCTGGAATAACTTAGTGGTCAATGGGATCAATACTTGTACTAAAAGCCGACTAATCAGCTGTCTTGCTGTGCTCCATTTCTGTGGAACTCCTCCAATCAAAGGCTTCATAGCCACTGAATGGAGAGCTCATGCTAGAGCCATGCCGGCTGAGGAGAAATGTTTACCAGGTCTCAGATAGCAGGCCATATCTAAGTCAGTATCAGATCAAGCATGCCATAAGATTTGCCCTTACTATCGAGCCCCTGGCGGCCATGAGATGCGCCAGTCCCACCATCAGGGGATTTAAAGTCTCGGCTGTGGACGAAACGTAGGGAAAAATCTCCCTATATGCAGACAATATATTGCTGTATTTCACTGAGCCGAAGGCCACCATCCCCGCAGTCTTCCAAACCTTCGAGACATACAGGGCCCACTCTGGATACCACATCAATTTGGGCAAGCTGGTGCTCTTCCATGCATGTGGCCCATTGGATCTGACTAGTCAACCCTGAATGCTTCAAGTGATGCCTGACGGTTTTCGCTATCTGGGCATCTATATAACGCCCCACAGGGAGCACTGTTTGTCTAGTAATCTGAGACGAGTGCTACAGACTTTTCAGGCAGAAGTGGTATGGTGGTGTACACTGCTACTCACTCTGATGGGGAGGGCAGCTGTTTTTAAGATGATTATGCTATTTAAACTCCTCTACGTCCTGCAGAACACTTACTACTGAATCTGAGAGACAATGTTTGTCCAACTAGAGAGCGATCTTAGAACCCTGCTGTGGTGCAGTAGGCACCCTAGAATATCACTCTCTACCCTTCAACGCAACCCCTACAATGGAGGTGTGGCCCCCCCTTGTCAGGGGCTACTATTGGGCAGCCCACATGGTGGCCATAAGCGACTGGGCGTTTGCACTCCAAGATCATTTCATGTACTGGTTGGAATGCACACAATTGGTTCGTTGGTCCTATTTCCACTTTCTGTATGAGGGAAAGGGTGCTACACGGCTGCTATTGGAAACCCAGGTGGCACTGGAAGCCTGGAGAAATTAAATGTATAGGTTGGGCAAGACAGGTGACGTGGGTGACACTGGTCTGGGAGGGAGCATGGCTGTGAGAACTGGGGAAACTTAAAGGGCTTAAAGCCTAGGACCTGCTAGGTATCTCCCGTATAGGAGATCTCTTTGAGGAAGGTGACTTGATGCCGTTCGCATCCCTTCAAAGGGTCTACTCCATGCACCGCAATCATTACTTGCAATGTGCACAGCTGAGACATGCCCATTGGAGGGTAGGATATTGTTGGAGGAGCTCCCATCCAAGGCTGTCTCTCTCACATTGAAGACAATCAACAAACATATGCCAGACAAAGTGACTAAGGTCAGAGTTAAATGGGGAGAAAACGTAGGAGCACTTGAAGATGTGGATTGGGAGGCCACCCTAATGCACCTGAGGAAGGTGGCTATAAAATCCTGCCTACTCCTGAGTCAGTGAAAAATCTTACACCGAATCTACTACAACAGGGACCACCGACACTATATGGGGAGAGTGGTATCCCCGGAGAGTTTGAGGTGTGGGGTAGTCAGGGGAACCTTCATCCACATGCTTTGGGACATCCAGGTGTATTGGTTGAGAGTAGTGGGGGAACTGTGTCCACTTAATCCTAAATATGTTGTGCTCGGCATACCGGGGAATGTAGATGTTCCCAGGGCACGACTCCTTTTTTGAAGTTTGGGGCTTGTGGTGGCTAAGCGTGGTGTGACTTGGCAGTTCGGGCTGGAGTGACAGGGTCAAGACTAATTTGCATATAGCTGTGTCTGAACTGGGGTGGTGAAGTGAGCTAAAGAACAATGATGGATTCAACACAGATCTGTGACTGAGGGTGAGAGTCTGAAAAGTTTCAGGGCTCCGTCCATCATCTTCTTGTGTTTGCTCCATCATTGAGGAGCACCTGAGGGGCCCTGACCTTACAGGAATGGAGAAGGTCAATGGATCTGTCTATGGCAGCTGAGAGGGTTCCGTACAAAAGTCGAGGGTGTCTGCGCAAGTTCCATAAGGTCTTGGGGGATGGCTGAAGTACTATGACTCGCAACTCCTTTTAGATGTTGCAGCTTCCTTGACGTGATTTAGCACTGCTGAGTGTACTGGGGCAGTATGTTATACATTGCCGGTTTGGTTCCTTTCCAAGGTTCTAACATGTCACCTACTGTTCGATTAAGTCTGGCGAGTGTGGGTGTGTCTGTACCTCCTGTGTTGTTTTTCGTATTTGTTTTGGGTGCATGTTTTGCGCCTTAACTTATTGTTTGATTGCATTATTTATGCATCTAAGAAAAGCAAATAAAGATATATTTTTTTAAAAGGCATGCTGGAACAACGGGAGAAGCAGGAAGTACTCTATAAGAGGCACTGTGGCACAGGTCAAAGGGAAGAGGTTTTGACACTAAGAACACTGCATCATCCTACAAAAGAATACTGTGTAGAAGAAATGCTCAAAGGGTGGGTTCAGAGGTCATAAGTGACCTAGGCAGCCTCGCACAAAGTGTGGAAACCGTTGACATTATCGTTAGCATAACCTGAAGCCATTTTGTTTGTGGCATCCATTTTAGTTAGCCATGTGTTAGCCATGTGCTTCTTCCGTCTTCACTGTTGCCTGCTTTTGTATTCCGCTTGAGTCATCAACTATAGTTAACTCTTTCAATACTGAGCCAGGGCACTGCACATGCTCAGAAAGGCCTGTAGCTGCTTTAATACACCTGTCTAGGAGTGTAACTGTCAGGCTGTTTTTAACTGACTAAGCTGTACTATGTCTCCTCCCACGTTGCTGAGCAAGTAGTTTCTGTCTGCCCATGTTAGTCGATAGTTATTCTTGTATGTGCCAGTACCTCCCCTTGGTCCCATGCTGACTGTGCAACAAATATGGTATAAAAGGCCCCTGGTTTCTGTACTCCTTGTACTATCTCATACAGTGCCCGAGGGTGCTGTATCGATGTAATCCCACTCATGAGTGATTAATAAACATTGTTTTTATATTCCAGCCTCTGTGCCAATATCTATCTTGTTGGTTTAAGGACCAGTGGACTGATAAGGGTGAACCCCTGCAGCAATGAGCCCCTAAAAAGGCTTATTTCTTCCACAAATTGGCGCCCGAACAGGGACTCATCGGAGATGTGGCCATCCGAAAGTGCGGTCGTGACGGAGGGAAGGAATCTACTGAGGAGGTACACTGCACGAAGAGACCCTTTGTCTTTGCTGACCGACGTGTTTCTCCCGATCTGACCCTCCAGGTAATAGCCGTCCCGACTGAGATCTCCTTTGGCGTGAGTATCTTGAGCAGACCGTTAGGTCAATCCAGAGCTTGGCAGGAGGAGGTTGCAGACTTTGGTTTGGTAAGGTCGCTGTAGCGACACTCTTGTTTTGGATTAGCTTGGCCAAGATTCTGGTGTGTTTGTTTGCTGCAGCAAATAAAGGCAGGTAATGAGGAGATTTGTCTCTACTTTTTGATAACTCTCAGGATAAATACACTTTGACTATATTATTATATCGCATTGTAATATTTTTGACATGCCTGCTCCTAGCACACTTCGTAGAATGTGTTGCTGTCTTGGTGGTACCAATATGGATTTAGAAAATACTCAGCCGGCTCCCCTAGAGGGGACACCTAATGGGTCCATGTACATTAAATACGGTATTTCTTCCATAATGTATAGTATACTGTGGAACAAATACACCAAAAAGGATCCTGATCTACGATGGCCAGTAAATGGGTCGTTTGAGCTTAAGAAGATTCAGTATGTTGAGCAGTGTTTGTTAAAGAAAAAAAGCCGTCAGTCTATGTTTGATTGTGTACAAATGTGGGTGAAAAAGGTGAATGAGAGAGTGAGGAGAGAAGAAGCTATAGCAGAAAAAGACCAGCGCAGGACAATCTTCCAGAAGGCCTTGGAATTGAAAAATAAAGAAGAAAGGGAGCATCATTTAGAGATAACTGGCCAGTACCCTATTCGGCGCCCCCTTTATCCCATGCTTAATAGACCTCAAGATGATTCTATTTTGTTAGATAGACCTCCACCCCTGTATAAATCCCCTAGTGCCCCTGAGAATGAAGTTTCTGATGAAGAGCAATGGTCTGCGGATGAGAAAGATAAGGATAAATTAGATGGGCAGGCAACTCGCTTTACTTTGACCACTGAGCGTAAGGCCACTCTTAGATCCGCTGCCCGTAAAGCAGCTTATGGGCATGATTCTGCTCCAGAGATTCTTGCAATAATTCAGCAATGGTCAGAACTAGAGCAGGTATATTTTTCAGAGACTTTTACTTGCGAAATAGCAGCCAGATTTAGAAAATATTCCGATACTCTGGAGACTGCTGATATAAATTTTGATTATAAACAGTTATATGATGGCACCTTTCTTCCTTCACGAGTGTCCGATCTAATTAGGCGAGTGGTTAAGTTGCGCGCTGAGGTATTTCGATTACGAGAGGAGAAAAAGGCAACTGAGAAAGCAGCAGCTGAGCAAACAGTTCGGATCCCAGTACACCAAGAAGGAGCTACAGGGATAGATACTGACACTGGTAATCCTGTACTCACTGTAAAACCGATGCGTGAAGCTGCGCCTCTTTATGTTCCTCCAAAGGACGCGTGGACGAGTGACTATAAAACTTCAGATAATGCAAAAGGATATTTTATTTATAATTGGGTCTAAACCCCTTGGAGTAGAGCAGATGTTATGGCTCTTAAAGCTGCTTTGCCTGATCCACGCAAAAATCCAGCCGCTTTTTATGAAGCGGTAGATGGAGCTATTAGTTCTTGTACTATGACATTGCCTGATATTGACATGTTCTTTGGACTTATTTTACCCTCTGATATGTGGAGATCAATTCGGAAGATACATGATAATGTAGCTTATGGTGATACTTGGGTGAATTTAGAGGGAATAAATGCCGATAGAGCACCTGCTCAGAAACCACAACAGGTGATATTTGATCTTCTCAAAGCTATTGTAACTAAGTTGAAAACTCTTCTGCCCCCTAAGAAAATAGATTGGACTACATTAGCGTCTTGTAATCAGAAAGCGAATGAGTTAGTTTCTGATTCTTTACACAATTCGAAGAGACATTCCATGACTTTAGTGGGCAGTCATTGACAGATGCCACGGGTAAGCATCTGTTTGTCGACAAATTTGTTGCTAACATGTAGCCAGAAATAGCTAACTGCCTAAAGGCCAGTGAGAGTTCATGGACTACTTCCTCCCCCGTCTCCCTTTTGACTATGGCCCAGTATTATGAGCGTCAGGAATTGGAAGTAAAAGGCAAGGAGGATAAAAATGTTAAGGATTTGAAAACGAAAGTTATGTTGGCTCAAGTCTATGGTCCACCATTTAAAGGTAGCGCGAGAGGTGGACGTGCGATGTATCATCCTGGTGTACCCCCTTTCCCTCAAACAACTTTGTCTTCTGATCAATGTGCGTATTGTAAGGAGTTTGGACATTGGCTTTCTAGGTACCCCCTTTTGCGAGGTCAGCAGTATCAGCGAGGTAGAGGCAGTATGAGAGGCCACCCAGGGAACACAGGAAATAGGGGAGGCATGGATAATCACATCAGATATGAGCCAGCTGGAGCTAATCCTACTTCTTTTAATACTTTCGACAGACGAAATCAATACCAAATGTCTGATTTTTTTGGCTGATGGCCCTAAGGATTAGATTATGCATAGGAATGCCTAAAATGGGGTAAGGAACCGGTTGAAGTCCCAGTAGATCAGAGGGGTCCCTATGTCGATGCAAACATCTTGGGGTCTACTGATTGCTTTCTGGTTGATACAGGAGCTACTCGTAGTGCTCTGTCTAAAGAATTGGTTCCTAGGGCTCTCTTGTCTGGCGCAATGATAACATCTATAGGATTCGATGGGACACTTTCCCTTAGCCCACTGTCACAGCCACTTGCATTCAGTCTTGATAAATTCACTGCAGCATGTCCATTTCTGCTTTCCCCTAACACACCGGATAATATTATACTCAAACATTTTCGTGCTACAATATGTTGTTTCCCAGAAGGTGTGCGTGTTATTTTAAGTGACAACTATCCCATGGTTGAGAGGTTTTGTCTCATTAAAGAGGATGTTGCTCTGGCATCGTTACCTAGCACTTTGTGGGCTACATCTGATACCGATGTGGGACAAATGGTTATCCCACCTGTTCATATTCAAGTAAAAGAAGGTGCTTCATTGCCTCGATTACCCCAATATAAAATCTCTTGAGAAGGTGAAGAAGCATTGATACACATTGTGCAGGAATTGATTGGAGTGGGGGTTGTGGAGGAAGTCCCCTATAATATCTGTAATAGCCCTATTCTTCCCATTTTGAAAAAGGACACTGATTCTAAGGTTTATAGATTTATCATTGACCTGCGAGAAGTCAATAAGATCGTAGTGCCCCAATACCCCGATGTCTTTGACATCACGACACTTCTTACTATGGTTCCTCCTACTGCAACTACATTCAGTGTGATCGATTTGAAGATTGCTTTATTCTCGATACCTATTCATCCTGACAGCCATTACATGTTCGGCTTCACTTTGAATAATCGATCCTTCAGATTCTGTACAGCTCCACAGGGGTATACAGAGAGTCCTAGCATTTATAGTCAGGCATTGAAAAGACAAATTGATTCTTTCCCTGTACTGAAAGGGGTGGCTCTTATTCAATATGTCGATGACATCTTGTTGGCAGCTGATACCCCTGAACAGTGTTATTGCTTTCATTTCTTGCATCCCATCATCACAAGGTTTCTCGAAAGAAATTGCAGTATTGTAGACAGCAGGTTACCTACTTAGGTCACCTCCTGTCTAAGGAGGAAGGTGCACTCACACCAGATCGCATTCAAGCTATTTTGGACACGCCTGTGCCCTGTACTCAGAAGGATGTTCGTGCACTGATTGGCCTTACTTCTTTCTGTAGGCAGTGGATCCCTAGCTTTTCTCACATTGTTAAACAATTGTTTTCCCTTTTGACTAAAGACACCCCGATGCCTCTCCATGGACTACTGAATGCCAAAATGCTTTCCAACAGTTATGTCACGGTCTTTGCTCTGCACCAGTATTAGGAACTCCAGCCTACACTAAGGCCTTCACACTCTACGTACACAAGAGGGACGGTTGTGCTCTCTCGGTCCTAACCCAGACACACAGTGATCAGCAGCATCCTTGTGCCTATTTTTCAGCTGTCCTTGATCCAGTTGCTCGTGCGTTGCCTGGGTGTTTTCGAGCGGTAGTGGCGACAGCTGTGTCCATACGTCAGAGTGAGAGAATAGTCTTGTCTCACAGATTGCTTGTGTTAGTGCCCCATGCAGTTGACGCCCTTTTGAACAAAATGAAAACACAACACTTAACTAGTGCTTGCTTGACAGGTTATGAATTGACACTTTTGGCACCTCATATCACATTGAAAAGATGTTCGACCCTAAGCCCTGCTACACTATTGCCATTTCCAGTTACTCAGCCTCAGTCACAAGAGTCACATGACTGTATATTCCTTACTGAAGAGCAAACAAAGGGTTGTGTTGACCTACAAGATGTTCCCCTTTCTAGTGTTGATGGGGAACTGTGGGTTGACGGGTCTTCCTTGAAATTACCCAATGGCACAACATCTGCTGCTTATGCAATTACAACACTTCAGACTGTAGTTGAGACAGCTAACATTCCACAAAAGTCAGCTCAGGCAGCTGAACTGATAGCGCTCACAAGAGCATGTGAGCTTAGCACTGATCTGTCTGTTAATATTTATACTGACAGCCGGTATGCTTTTTGAGTGGTTCACGATTATGGGCTACTTTGGAAGGAAAGAGGCTTCCTTACATCACACGGGACACAAATAGTGCATGGAGAACTAGTGCATAATCTCCTGACTGCTTTGACATATCCTAGAAAAGTAGCGATTGTTAAGTGTAGCGCACACAAGAAAGTGACTGATGAAATAGGACAGAGAAATGCCTTTGCGGATCATACAGCCCGTGAGACTGCAATGCAGCGAAGCACTACATCTATGTACGTGGTTAAGTTACAGGTTGAACATTGGCATGATGCCAGGCAAGAGGTGCTGGACATGCAGCTATCTGCCGCTGCTGAAGAATTAGACCAATGGTCTAAGGAGGGAACATTGGATGATGAGGGCTGTTGGAGGAATAAAGACATGACTAAGTGGAGATTGCCCACAGCCTATTTACATCCTATGATTCACATGGCACATGGGCCGGAACATGTTGGAGCATCCTCAATAGCAAAACTACTTATGCAGGTTTGGGACCATCCAGATATTGCCGGCATAGCTAAAAAGATAGTCCAGTCTTGTCTGATTTGTCTCCAGTATAATCCTGGAAAGGGAACACGAACTCCAACAGGAGGGTTTGCCACCCCAACTGCACCTTTTGAGGTTCTGCAAATGGATTACATCCAGCTAGAGTGCTGTAATAATCTGAAGTATGTCTTAGTGGTGGTCTGTGCCTTTAGTAGGTTGATCAAGGCGTACGCTACGAAAGATAATACAGCTCTTACTACAGCAAAGGTGCCCCTAAAGGAGTTCTTCCCCAGGTTCGGCGTTTGTCGAGTCCTGTGGAGTGACAACAGACCTCATTTCATTAGGCAAGTTGTTGAGTATGTCTTGAAAGGATTGGGGATTAAGCAAAAGTTTCATGCAGCTTTTCATCCGCAGTCAGCAGGTTTGGTGGAACGTTACAATTTCACGTTGAAATTGAAACTTGCTAAAATTCTGGCTTCCACCTCTTTGAAATGGCCTGATGCACTGCCCCTTGCTCTGCTCTCCATTAGATCGATACCACTTACACGATCTGGCCTCGCACCATATGAGGTGCTATTTGGGAGGCCAATGAACATTTGGGGGATTCCTAAGCCACGCCCTATACATGATGTAACTTATGTGTTGATGAGCGACTATTTGTCCCAGTTGACTGACAGCTTGCTATCTATTCATCAACAGGTTCGAGAAGCTCTTCCTGACAGGTCGCAAGGTGATGGTCATGATCTACGGCCCGGTGACTATGTGATGATCAAGGTGTTCCAGCGGTCGAGCAGCCTAGAACCCAGGTGGCGAGAACCTGAACAAATCCTCCTGGCCACCAGAACTGCAGTCCGAGTGACCAATCGGAAGAACTGGGTGCATTCCACACATTGCAAGAGGGTGCCATCCACCTTGGTGGAACCTGCTACATTGACCGATCATCGCGACATCCTGGACACAGAGAGAGGCCAAGCTGCGTCACCTACAGAACCTGAGGAAGTCTTCCCGGACCATACGATCCCTGGGGCATCTCGATATCAGCTGCGACCACGGAAACCAAAGACCGCATTGCTGAAAAAGACTGGTTGAGTCGCCGTCCTGGGTTGGTGAAAGGCTGAGCTACAAAGGTGGGGACCCTTGTAGTGATACCCGTCTCAACCCTCAGTAAAGAAACCAACGGCTGCCCAGGACCTTAGGACTCCATCTGTTTTGTTTTTCAACATCAAGGTGAATATGCCTGCAGAGAAGAGATCAACTGCTGCAAGAGTTTGTGACAGAAAGGCCATGTTTATTGTTGGACTCACTTCCATTGTTATCATCATTGCTATGATAACATGGGTTATGGAGAGAGTAACTCCTGCTCGAAATCTACTGACTGTCACTACTCCTGTCCCCATTGAACATCGTTATTACACTCTCCCTTATCATGAAAGAAGCATCGACAGTCCTATCTCAACAATACGTTCATTCAAATGTTGCATCACACCCATAATTCTACAAATGTCACCAACTGTTGGGTGTGTGGAATGATGCCAGCTCATCAGAAAAAGGGAGGAACACCTTTCATTCCTCTACCGTTTTCACACAATGGTTCTTGTCAGGCTTGGTTTGACCTGTTATGGGCATCTGAAGTTGCTAATATTACTTATGCTGATGCAGGAAGACTTAATTTTCAGCTCAATAAGGTGTGTTACCCTGATGAGGAACAAGATCCACAGGCTAAAGGAACTGTATGGGAAATGAAGGAGTATCGCCGAGAAAGCTCCACCGCAGGTTATGTTTTCTCAAACACTCGAACAACCAAAGGAAATGGATCTCCTGTTATAGCTGTTACTAGAGTTCGAGCAGACCTATGTGTGAGCAGTAATGGTAGCATTCCTGTGGGGAAAAATTATGGCACCAAAACACTGAACATTACTGGAATAAACAACAGTTGTTTTTTGTCATCACATAATACTTACTTTATCTGCGGAAGTAAAGGTTATTACCATCTACCTATGGGGTGGTCAGGTAGCTGCTATGTGTCCTTTTTGTTACCACCTGTGTTTTTGGCTCCTGCATCCTACCACAAAGACTATAAACTGTATAAGGACATTTCTAAGAACCAATATAAGAGGACAATACATCATGATGAGGTGGAACAAACTGATACTGCACAACAGCAATATGTTGGCTTCAAATTGGGGCTATTCTTCTTTGTTGGTGCGGCCTTAAACAGCAGAAAAATCAACCGCTTGACACGTGTTGTGGAGGCTGTAACCAATCGGACAGCCATGGCACTTGGAAACATCACGGAAGAACTACAGATTGCAAGAATTGTGGTGATCCAAAATAGGATGGTCCTTGATGTCATCCTAGCCGACCGTGGTGGAGTATGCCGCATCATTGGGAGCAGCTGCTGTGTGTACATCCCAGACCATGCCCCTTCTGGTTTTGAAGCAATTTCTAAATTACACAAATTAGCCACTGAAATCCACCCTGATTCAGGGACATAGACTTAAACTGGTTGGTTTTGGACACTATTCTCTGCTTGGGGCTGGAAATTATTATCCGCCTTATGTATATTTATTACAATTCTTTGTTCCTGCTGCCTGTATATTCAATGTGGCCCAATGCTGTGTTCCCTATGTATTTCTACTTGCACCTCTTGTGCACCAGTTAAAGGTAATGTGCCGAAAGTAAATGCCCAACTAGTAACTGATCAAGAGATTAGCCAGTTAATGCTAATTAATATGGAAGATATTCTTTATGTATCCTCTATTGCATAGTGATGTCTTCAGCTAATGCTAAAAGGACTGTCTGTGGAAACCGCGAACATTATCGTTAGCATAAGCTGAAGCCATTTTGTTTGTGGCATCCATTTTAGTTAGCCATGTGTTAGCCATGTGCTTCTTTAACTTCACTGTTGCCTGCTTTTGTATTCCGCTTGAGTCATCAACTATAGTTATCTCTTTCAGTACTGAGCCAGAGCACTGCGCATGCTCAGAAAGGCCTGTAGCTGCTTTAATACACCTGTCTTAGAGTGTAACTGCCAGGCTGTTTTTAACTGACTAAGCTGTACTATGTCTCCTCCCACGTTGCTGAACAAGTAGTTTCTGTCTGCCCAAGTTAGTCAACAGTTATTCTTGTATGTGCCAGTACCTCCCCTTGGTCCCATGCTGACTGTGCAACAAATATGGTATAAAAGGCCCCTGGTTTCTGTACTCCTTGTACTATCTCATACAGTGCCCGAGGGTGCTGTATCGATGTAGTCCCACTCATGAGTGATTAATAAACATTGTTTTTATGGGCCCGATTCACAGAACTAACTTAAGACAAAATCCTAAACTTACTACCATTTTGGTATTCACAGAAGGCACTTACTCATTTTGGTATTCACAGAAGGCACTTACTCATTTCGGTATTCACAGAAGTTAGGAGTCCTAACTTTAGGACTCCTAAATGCCTTCTGTGAATACCGAAAGACTTAAAGTTAGGATTTTTCTCAGTTTAGGAGTAGTAAAGTTAGGACTCTTAACTTTAGGACTCCTAAATGCCTTCTGTGAATACCGAAAGTCTTAAAGTTAGGATTTTTCTTCATTAAGGAGTAGTAATGTAGGACTCCAAACTTTACTACTCCTAAACTGAGAAAAATCCTAACTTTAAGACTTTCGGTATTCACAGAAGGCCTTTAGGAGTCCTAAAGTTAGGACTCCTAACTTCTGTGAATACCGAAATGAGTAAGTGCCTTCTGTGAATACCAAAATGAGTACGTACCTTCTGTGAATACCAAAATGGTAGTAAGTTTAGGATTTTGTCTTAAGTTCGTTCTGTGAATCGGGCCCTATATTCCAGCCTCTGTGCCAATCTCTATCTTGTTGGTTTAAGGACCAGAAGACTGATAAGGGTGAACCCCTGCAGCAGTGAGCCCCTAAAAAGGCTTATTTCTTCCACAAAAGGAAACCCCCAACCATCTTAGGTGTCACAGACACGTGGAATCCAATACTGGATTCCCCATGTGTGCAAACAAATGTGTGCACAGCCTCTCACTCAACTATTACACACATTGCGTATACCCTGAGGAAGTGAGTGACCTGAGTTAATGGAGAATGACCAAATCTTTAGTCAGGGAAGGCCATTAAACATCTCCCACTGAAGGAGCCACAGAAAAATAGGCCTGTCCCTTCCCTCTCAGTGGCATTCCCAGTATTCCATCTACAGCAAGGCTGAACAAAAAGGGCTGAAGCCACTTTCTTAAAGAGGGTCAATTTTGGCGACATATCAGAAAATCTCAGATAACAATATGGGATCTTATTCCAGGAATGATGGGGATTGGGAGCAGAGCTTACTGTGAACTTGAACGCCCCGTCTACTTACCGGTAATCTTCATTACTCCGTGTCCTGGTCTTCCTGAATGCAGTCCTGAGTCCAGCCCTCCCAAACCGGGCATGGCGGTTGACTATTTCCTGTTTTTCTTGGTTCGTTTTAGCGTGTTATGTTGCAGGAAGTGATTTATTTGTTCCTTCCTTTTGTGGTGGCTCATGGGTAACGGGGGCCATCTTGGGGGAACTTTTTGAGTTTCAGCTAGGGAATTGGTTCTGCCAGAAGGGAGAAGTATCATGCGTAAGGACTGCATCCAGGAAGACGGACGAGGAGGTAATGATTATCCGGCTCACTGTGGAGGTGAGGTGGGAGTGTGTTGGGACAAATAATTAAGGCACAGGGCATCATGCTATCCAGCGCCATGCATGGGATTATCTATAGCAACAACTACACATTTGTGAAGTATATGTGCTTCTCACCAAAGTGAGGCCCACTTTTCGTGAATCTGGGCCACCCATATTTGTCTGCATCTGTAGCTTTCACGCATTGTATTGTGCCACTACCATAATTTTAACGCAGCAGTACCACATTCTGTGAAATGTGTGGTAACGTGCACAGCATATTTAATGCTGCTTTTGCATGTATCTGAACAAATCTAAACGGGTGTCTCACTGTCAATTGTATTTCATGTGAGATTGGATAGCCAATTCCATGTGGAGTGAGGGCCATATTCATCATGTATTTGCATCGCTATTGCAACAAGCAATGGGGTGCAAGCATGACGTAACTACTAAATGCAATTAATCAAGCCATGCAAGGCCTCATTGCGTGGCCCTGAGTGGCTTGATAAATACAGAGTAACACAAAGGAGTGCAAATCGCTGTGCTGTGTTAGTCTGCCCCCGGGAGGAGTTTCTTGGGAGGTGAGTAGGTGTTCCTATGCAACACCCTTCGATTTTGATGCACTAACAGTTTTAACATAAGTGGTAGATCTTGGAATGCACCAAAACTGCTACGCTCCCCAGGTGAGGCGTAACGAGGAGAAATATGTTTATTTCTCCTCATTTTTTCCTCTTTCTATGTGTGCTGCAGAATGCAGCACACCTAGAAATAGGAAAATGCCTCAGGGGATTGTTTTTTGTGCAGGAAGGTGCCCTTTCCTGCGCAAAAACAATCCTGCTTACAACGCAAGCACCCTTGCACCATGCTCAGTGGAGTAGGTGAAGGGACGCGGGGGGCGATCTGCCCCAGGTGGCACTGTTTTTGAGAGCGGCGCGTGGCAGCACTTCACCCTTTTGCTTTACCCCTTCACATTACCTTCACCCAACTCCCCGTCTCTTACCTTCACTCTCCAGTCGTCACTGGGCGGCAAACTATGGGACTGCCCCTGGTGGCAAATCCGCTAGTTACGCCACTAAGCATGGTGCAAGAGTGCCTGCGGTAGCGCTAGGCATCACATTGTGCGCTAGCGCTTGGAAAAGGCAGGAAAGCGCTTTGCGCGTTGTACAATGTTAAGTAGGGCGCATTCTTGCCCTTTCCCTATCACGCAGCGCAGCAAGGTGATGTGTTGCGTGATATAATGATAAATATGTCCCTGAATTCGTAAGCAGTTTCTCAAGCCCCTCACAGTGGAATTTTCCCTATGTGGAATTGACTTTGCCAAAAGGTCTGGAAATTTCTTTAGTCTGGAACATTCCACAGGGATTATCAATTTTATACACGACAAACTAATATTTTTTCACATGGCATCGTGTGAATCAAATGCCCTGTACTCCAGTGTTACTCCACGCCTCTTTCGGTTTCTTTTATCTGTTCACCGCACGACACAATGGAGGGGTTTTTCCTCCTGTCTTTATCTCAATGAGCTTCTCAACAGACGGTTCGTTCTTAAGTGAAATCCATAAATAAGAAAATATATATTTCTTCTTTGTGATTATCTCTCACAGGGCCGCATCATCAAAGGGAGAACAACAACACAATTATTCAGATTATCCTCCTCTTCCGCGCACCCCTCGCCCCCACTTGACATTTTCTAATATTTGGATTTAAATCCTTTCAAATACACAGTGAATTGTTATGATGAAAAGTAGGGTGTCAGATGAGAAGAAGGCTAGTTTAGCAGTGCATGGGCGCCCTCTAGTGCATATTTTCCTCAGCACACAGAGGACTAAATTAATTTCAATGTGAGCCTGTTTAGCCAAACCAAGAACCGTCATCTACTGTGTATTATTGGCACGAGTCTTTGAGAACCAGGTGGGCGCAGAGGGAGATTTCATATTTAAAGGAAGGAGTGGTTCAAACATATCTCCCTTCCTTGTTTTAGCCTTTATCCAGATAAAATTAGATCCTTTGTCTGACCGTAGCCACAAGCATAATTTTAGGGGTCATAGCCATCAGCTATTACATCACATTAAATGTGTGCACTACATGTGCATTCGTTCTCAAAAGTTAGTAGGAAAAAGGTATGATATGTAAGGTTTTAAATAACATAATGATTTTAGGTGTTTTTTTTAAATTATTGTTATGATTTGATATACTACTAAAAATTACTATTGCAATTACTAAATATTGAACCCCCCCCCCCCCCCCCCACAATACTGTGGTACAAAAATATCTAGGGCAGAAGATCAAAAAGGAAGCGCTTATAGGAAAGAATATGTTTACTATTCCTAACTCCACATCCACGTACCTTGAAAAAACATATTACGTAGGTTTATCTGTATGGAGTGAGGTATGGAAAATCTATACTTGCTTGCATCTCATTATTTTGGATTACATATTCTGTGCTCAATATTCTGTGCCATCCATATTCTGGTTTTGATATTCAGGCTGCATGCCATGTAATTCTATGTAAGGAATATGTGGATTTTTTAAAGATACATATAAAAGTACACTTAATCAACTAGAATCCAACCTTAAATCCTATCAATTAGGGTTATCAGTTGTGGTTAGGGTATTAGAAAGCCCCCTGCAGCAGGCACATTAACCTAACACACTATCTGGCTCCTGCAAACAAAATACAGATCTCTAGAGCAGATACATTATTTTGTGAAGCTATATTTCACTAGAGGCCATTGCCCTTAGAAATCTGTATGCTGGAGCAACATCAGTCAAGTGTAAGTCGGAGCTAACTTATGATGACTCCAGGCAAAAAGCTAATCAAAGCACGATGCCATATTGAAATCTGGAGAGTTCCTGATGGGTTATTGCTTCTGAATGGCTGGGTGGTTTAGGTAGTGACAACCATTTAGGTATCAGTAATAGGAAAGGTTATGAAAGTTGCTAGCTTTAGAACAACATGTCTCAATGTCCTGCACAGTTGTGCAATTCATTCACACTGCAAATTCTTTTTTAACATACCATGAAGCATATTTACTAGAAAATGTCGGAGTGCAGAGCAACGCTAAATTAGGCAGAGCCATGCTCTGACATTTTCAAAGCGCTGGGATGCATCATATTTTCTACAATTCATGCACCACTGTGTTTTCCCTAGCACTGGCGCTAAAATTAGCTGACTAGCGCTGACGCAGGCACCATAGTACAAGGGTGCCTGCATTGCAGGAAATGATTGTTCCTCCTCTTCCTGCACTTAAACAATCCAATTATGGCTATTTGTTTCTTCTATGTGTGCTGCAGAATTGTTGAAAATTAGCGAATTGTCATTATTTAGTGATTGTTTATGTGCAGGAAGGGACACGTTCCTGCACATAAACAATCATTAATGGCTTTTTGCTCTTTTTATGTGTGCTGCAGAATGAAGCATACATAGAAAAAGCAAAAACTAGGTGAAATAAAAGTAGAAAATGTAGCCCCTCCAACAATAAAAAGAGAAGTCAGAAACCTAGGGGTAACCTTGGATTCAGACCTTCACTTAATACCATATCTTAAAAATTTCACATAAAGTGCATTCTACACAATGAAAACAATACATCGCATCTTCCCATAGCTTGGACACCAACAGAAACTGCAAACCATCCTCACACTCATAATCTTCAACCTTGACCATGTTAACAGTCTATACCTTGGTGCACCTTCATTCATCATACACAAAATACAAGTCATCCAAAATGCTGCTGCTAAGACTTCTTCTCCGCCTTCGCCTAAGAGAACACATGACCCCTGTCCTGCAATCACGCCACTGATTACCTATAGCTAGAAGACCAATGTTCAAGGCACCTTGCATTGTCCACAGAGCCTTCCAAGGAAAAGGACATCTATACCTACAAGTTAAATTCATGCAATGCAAACAAACCAGGACACTGTGCTCCAGACTTGCACCACTCATCATCATAAAACCTTACCATAAGAAATCTGTAAGAGGCACTGCTTTCTTTGTAGAAGTTGCAAAGCTCTGTAACTCACTACCAGTCAGCATTTGAAGCATCCAGGAGCTTACACTTCAGAAGACAGTTGAAAACATGGCTAATTTCAAGACAACTAAACTACTTCCCAACAACAGAACCAGGAAAAAGAGTTGCACCCTCAAACTCAATCTTCAGATTACAATCCACAGCCTGGAAACATCCCAACAGGAAAACAACTTTCAATAGGAAGATAAATTATGGAATTCTGACCTATGGTTTCCTAGGGTATTATATAGTTATGCAATTTCATATAAGGCATTTCTAGACCACACTAACATTAATACAATAACACTCAGCAGTTGTCAGCCAACATTCACTTACACCTCTCACATTCACATAAGACATATCTGCTAAAAAGAGCTGTCTGCCAGTACTGTACTGGCCAATAAACCAGCCATCACCAAATGAACATACATGGAATTACAGAAGAGATCAGTCACACATTGTGGTTCAATTGGAGGACTTTATTCTAGTTACCACTGCAGGTCCCAGATATCGGTACCCTATGGCCACTTCTTTACATCTCACATTGACACTCAGAAATGGGAGGATAGTAACAATACCCATCCCAGCAGATCTTTCCACTTCTCTCTCCCTCCAACCATGTCCGCTCAGGGCCACAACTGCACACCAAGTTTCTGATTGGGCAACCCACTGCTGTAACCAGCTAGGCAAACTATAATAATAAGGAATGCAATAGAGGTACCTGCAGAGCTGTTCAAAGCTGCCAGCATAATGAAAAACCATATGTTGCGTGTGTGTCTATTACACCTCGTCATCCACCACGCTGCTACACACTGTGACCTATAACCTGATAACTGCACCTCCAAGGTCATTATGCACAACATGGAAACACTTCCCACATAGGATCAAAAAACAAAGACAACACCCTTCCAGCCACACACCGTACCTGGCATAATTTGCTGCCATGTAGGTAGCACTTCAGTGTACCACAAAGGGGTAGTAAGGGCTACGCAAATGCTACAATACAATACAAAATTTATCATTTGTGAGTCACAAAGGTTTGTTTTGATGCTATTAAAATATTTGTTTCCATAACACTTCAGAATTAAAAAACAAAATGTGCTTCATTAGTTCTTTCAAACTTGCTGAAATGTTTAGAAAATTTGTACGGATCATGTACAGATATTTCAATTTTTTGTGCATTAGAAAAAAATTATCATCCTAGTCTTTGTTGTCACACTATATGTAAGCAAGTGAGATTGGCACATAGTTCAGTTTACAAAATTCTTTCATTTTGCAGTAAGAGAAAGAAAAGTAAGCAACATCTCCATGTTAAAAGAATAAGCTGCAATTTGTCAGTTGAGAAAGCCTGACATTTGAGTTTTGTCTTAGAATGCACAGCAAATGTGACAAGATAAAAACACAATTTAAAGGCATTTATACTGCTCATTCCTCTGCTGAACTCCAGCATGAGTTTTAGGGTGCTGCAGCACACCCTACACCTCTACTTCCATCATGTCACCCCAACTTCAAGTGAAAATGCTTTTTTCCCATTAGAAGATATGCATTCAAATGTGAATGCAGTTTTTTTAGATAAACATGTTTTGAATAAAGGCTCTGCTAGCTGCCTAGGTCACGGGGGGGGGGGGGGGGGGACACACAAAAATTAATAGAGGCTGGCCTGGCCCTCAACTGCCCCTGTGGCTAAGGCCCTGCTCCTTTATCCATGCCAGAGCGTTATGGTTCAGAACCTCATTAACAGTGGTTAGTTGTGGTAGGGGGACATGGCCATGCATGCAAAGATGGAGGACATTTCTCAGCGGCCCAAGGCCCTTTATCTTTGCACCATCCCCATGCCCTGGTGATATTGAGCCAATCAATGGCATGCCAGGACACAAGACTCCCTGCTGAAACCTACCTGGGGCAGATTTCACTTAGGCTGCACGGCAGAGCTCCAGGGGGCTCCACCGGCCTGGGTTGCTCCACATAGCTGGGCTTTACTGACATTCAGCAACTGGAGTTATGGCCTCAGGCCTCTCTGGCGGTCATTCTGGGGCTGCCCCATATCCCACAGTAAGTCTACTTGAAGTCGGTGATTCCTCTTCAGGCAAGGCACTGCACTGTGCACACCGGACTACTCGTCTGCCTTTGGGGCTCCTGAGAGGGATGGCTCAAAGGACCCCTGTCCTTGGGCCACCACCATGGGTGCAATCGAGGAGCCTGGCGGGTCCTCCTACCATTGCAGCAGTGAGTTGAAGGATGGACACCTGCTACCCAGGCACCTAACAGCAGGTCCCAGCATGGGGCCTTCCATCAAGAGGTTTAATCAACCGTCATTCAACAGAGGACTCTCTGGTGACGAACAGGTCAGTACTCCCTACCTCACCGGATCTAGCACCTTGCTGCTCAGTGGATCCTCTATTTCCCTGATTCACCTATACTTCAGGATCACCAGCTTGTGCCTTCTACATTCTTTCATACTTGCCTCTTCCCTGCTCAGATCGACATACTTGGGGAAAGGGACTCCACAGGCCTGTTGAACTCTCCCCTGGATATAATATATTACTGACTGGACATCGCTTCTGCCTTCTCTCCCACTGGCCTAACTGGGGAAATCTGCTGGTGAAGGTGTCGGGTAGGGGTGGGAGATAAATTATGCTCTGCCGGCTGAGTTAACAGAGTTTTGCCCGCTCTACGTTACGCTTGTAACGCGGAGTTCAGGCAAAACTCTACCAACCTCCATGTGGTAATGTTTTTTTTGTGCACGGCTTACCAATGTTAAGTTGGCGAGCGAGAATTGGTGCCCCCAGCGCAATTTGTGGGCACTAGGATGGCACCCGGCAAGATTTTCTCAATGCGGGAGGTCGTATGCAGTAGCCACCGTTCGTGGTGGGAAAACTGCCACTTGCGGTGAGACAGCTGGCGCTAGAGTAGAAATCTACTTGAGTGGCAGCAGAGAAGCAGAGACTTCTGGTGCGCCAAATGGTGCAGTTCGTACTGATTTTGCAGCGCGGAACAAGCTCCCAGTGATAAAAATCAGCGTAACGTGGCAATACTACCTGCTCACAGAACTCCGTGGAATCTTGCAGAGTTTTTATTTAACTCCGTGGAATTCCACGGAGTGAAATTCCGCCAGTTCCACCCACCCCTAGTGTGGGGGAAAGTGTGGACTCTGCCCCTGTAACCTCTGCCCAGTTACTCTTTTCTCCTGTGCCACTGCTGCCGGTCGGATCCTCACCTCTCCATTGAGGCGGTGTCCTGACATTCACGGCAGGCTGCTTCTGTGATGGTAGACTGCTCATACTGCAGGTGACCCTTCCCCACCCGTCGCCCTCCCTTTCCTCCTCCAGGGTGAGGCCTGGGCACCCGCAAGCATGCCATTATTCTGGAGGTGCTGCCTTATCCTATATCATTGTGGCACTACCACTGTTCGCTGGACTTCACCATGGGCAAGTAATGCACCGGGGTATCTGGCTGTGGGGCCCCTCAGCCCTGGGGTTTCTCGAATGCAGAGCACCCCTTGCCAACTCCCATTTTGACTGGCTCCAGGGAAAATGCTGACAAGCTAGACTATATCCTTGCCGCCATAGCGGGGATCCACTCTCCACTGGAAACCAAAATAGATGCATGGTCTGTTGAACTCACACTGCTCTGTGATGACCACCGCAATCTGCTAAATGCTTTGGTAATTGGCTGCAGCACTGGGACTTATGTGACATTTGGCACCAGCACCACCCGCAGGTTAAAACCTAATCTTTCTATTCTACCTCCATGTCCGACTTGTTCAAATCTAGTGCTTAATTTGAGACGGTGGTTTTTGGTGCTTGGTACTAGCACTTAATTCTCAACAAAGGCATTCATTTCAGTATACCACATGGTGGCACTGTTGGTCTAATTGTGAGATGAGCACTACAACAGTGTTTAATAACTCATAAACATTATGAATGAATAATATCTGCTGCCCACACCATTCTTATACCATTGGGTGGACTGGAATAGTCTGAATTGTCACACTTGTAGGAGTGCCATGGTTAGCAGTTGTCTTGGCACTGTTACTGGAAGCACTGGCAGGAGCAATGGGTGGTGCAATCTGCAGAAGCTTTGTGAGATGGGCCCTCACACTAGAGGTTTTTACAAATTAAGCACTGATTGAATCCTGTGCTCCGTATCACTCTGCATGGGGTTTACACATATAATCCACCGGGGCCATACAGTCATGAATCACAACCCCCTTCTGGCCGGCCTTGGGCGCTGCGGCTCACCTCCCACCCATCCCCACCTGGCACATGCAACCTTCTCTCCACGAGGACACCACCTTCTGTTTCTTGCTGCCAAGGCCATGCAGGATTATTTTGTCCTTAACACTGACGCAGTCTCCTCTCGCCAATAAAATGGGAAGCATTCAATGTGGTGATATGGGGGTCACTGTATTGACATGGGAGTAGGCGTGGGGGGGGGCACCTATACTGATCTGGCATCTGTTGAGGGCACCTTGAAGCCACATCAGCTGGTGTGGAAAGGGATGTTCCTAAGCGCCGCCCATGCTTAGCTGAGCTGCTTGACATGCCGTGAACATCCACTCTGACTGGGATAAATCTGGGACCTTACTGGCATGACCATTAAACAAGCTAACGCCGTGATCCCATCACCTCCATCTGCATTGCCCCCGGAATTTTTTCTAACATTCAGAACGACATACATGATGGCTTTGCACCATCTTAAACTCTGCAGGCTTTATCAGGTCTTGGAGATTGCTCCCCACCTTTATCCTCGAGCAGCCTGCCTGGCCTTTGACCTCAAAAGGTCTTCAACTCTATTGACTGGCAGTATATGTTTGAGGTGCTTCGTAGGTCGGACTTGGGGGACCACTTGGTGCGCTGGATTTGGCTCCTCTATTTCATTCTCTCAGCAAGGATCCAGACGGGGTGCTTTATTTCTGCCAATGACCATTCAGTGTGGCACCAGACCAGGTTGCCCCTTCTCCCCCTTATTTTTGCCTTAGTGATGGAGCCATTGGCTATCAGACTGCTTGATCTAAAGGTATTCAGTTTTTAATCCTACACAGGGCCCACCGTTAGCCCCACTAAACTGCATGAATGCTTTCCTTATGCGCAAGCCTGCTTCACTCCCTGCAAGGCTGGTATGATGTGGTCCTTCCCTCCCTTACGTCTTATTGTCTCACAGTCACAGTCCTCTTTGGCCTCCTCACAGGTAAAGCTATACTACATAGTTGGGAGATCTGCCTGTTGGGGCTCTTCAGCTGATCCCAGACACAGAGATTCTTAGACCTTGCCTTCATACTAGTGAAGCGCCTAGCGACTTAACACTGGAAGTCAGAGGCGCCCCACCAGATAACTGCCTGTCATCGATCAATAGTTGTTTGGGCAAGAGAAGAGCATGCTGCACTGTTAGGGGAGGAGCCAGGGGTATGAGAAAGTATCCCCTCGCATAGGAATAGGATGTGCTGCACACTGCCTTCAAAGATCTTGTCAGAGATGACACATGCCCACCCTGATTGTGTTGCCTCCTGTACAGATTGCGGCTGCCCGCAGCCCACGCAGGCGGCCACCCTAAGTGGGCAGGCCTTTACTGCCATTTGGGCACCAATCCACCCCCTCTGATGACAGGACTCAGGGAGGAGTCCCCCTTTGCCTGTGGCATGCTAGGCACATCACTTCCTGCGCGACGAGGAACTGGGGAGGGTATATATGCCTCCCCCAGCCATCCTGGCGCCCTCTGTTGCGCCAGGCACGCCGTCTCGACTTGTCGTCTTGTGTTGTTGGCTTGATCCTGTGACTAGGTTAGAGGTCGTGTTCTCGTCGGCCTGGTCGGGTCTACACATCGCTGGGAGATAGGTTAGTGAATAGTGACCACACCGTCATCCGCTTCAGTCAACACGCATACACAGACGTCACCCAATGATTACACTGACACTTTATTTGTGGGTGAAGAACTGCTGCAGGTTTATTTCATACAACATAGTATGATAATAAAATTGGGTTATCTTACGGGCGATCCAGGGCAGGCAGCCCCTTGCTGCTCCGCCCGCCTGGTGAGCCAGCACACACGGTGGGTCGATGCCCGGCAGTGTGGCACATAATTATTTACAGATCATCCACTGGGTCACGTGATCTGTATCCTACTCCCGCCCCTTCCGACAGGGGCGGAGCGTGTTGTGGCACACCCCCGGTTGGTCAGGCCCCCCAACCGCCCGAAGGACTAACGGGGCGCCGTCGCGGTCTTCCCAGAACCCCCTTCGGCTCCTGGACCTTGGCTCGGGCACCCTTACTGTGCCGGACAGGGGTACCCTTACTGTACCGCCTGTCGCAGAGGTACCCTTACTGTACCCGTCTGCATCCAGATCACCCTGTAACTCCGCCTGCAACGCAAAAGAAACATTAAAACATTCCAAAAAACGCGCTGTGCCTGACACGTGGGGTAAGTGGAAAGGGTGGGAAATCGCGTGTCCAGGCTGGAGCGGCGCGCAGGAAACAGAGGAGGAACTGGGCGAGAGGGCCTCCTAAGTAGGGGGGGCAAGCCGCGCCCCCCGCCCCCAATGGCCCGTCTCCAGCTCCAACTATAGGGAGTAATACCTAGTGGGCGTAGCCTCGCGCGCGAGGCAGCAAAGGGGAAGGCTCCGACGGGCGGCCACTAACAAGCTGCCCTGCTGATGTCCCACTGCTTGGGACGCGGGCAGCGGCATAGTGACCACACCGTCATCCGCTTCAGTCAACACGCATACACAGACGTCACCCAATGATTACACTGACACTTTATTTGTGGGTGAAGAACTGCTGCAGGTTTATTTCATACAACATAGTATGATAATAAAATTGGGTTATCTTACGGGCGATCCAGGGCAGGCAGCCCCTTGCTGCTCCGCCCGCCTGGTGAGCCAGCACACACGGTGGGTCGATGCCCGGCAGTGTGGCACATAATTATTTACAGATCATCCACTGGGTCACGTGATCTGTATCCTACTCCCGCCCCTTCCGACAGGGGCGGAGCGTGTTGTGGCACACCCCCGGTTGGTCAGGCCCCCCAACCGCCCGAAGGACTAACGGGGCGCCGTCGCGGTCTTCCCAGAACCCCCTTCGGCTCCTGGACCTTGGCTCGGGCACCCTTACTGTGCCGGACAGGGGTACCCTTACTGTACCGCCTGTCGCAGAGGTACCCTTACTGTACCCGTCTGCATCCAGATCGCCCTGTAACTCCGCCACAGCTCTGGGGAGGCTACCGTCGCTGCCAGAGCCCCCCTTCCTCCCTTCGCTGTTTATAGGTGCCCGCCCCTGCGAGCCAGCTTTCAGTGGGCTGACTAATGGGTCCTGTTCTGTAACCGTAAATATACGGCATTAAGTTGCAACATTACTCAGAAGCCCAGGGCAGACTAACAATGAATGACTCTTGGCCCCCATTGCCGCTCAGCTTAGACGTGACTGGTGTTCCCAACCTTCTAAGTGAAGCTACAGCAGATCATCCTAACGTAATTATGGGAAGATCTAGCACCTGCATGTGGAGCCAGAACTGAACCACAGCTGAGTTCCTCAGTCCATCGATTCCCTTCATATCCTAGCACGAAGGTTTTAATTTCCACTCTATCTACAAAGGTGATGTATTGAGAGCGTCAGGTTCCTGAGTTGCTGCTGCTACTGCGAGGATTGCATGATTTCTCGGCTGGGCACACCATTCTAACGCGACTGCTAATCGGACGCCGTTTATCCTGACTCCGGATAAAGCCAATTTGATTGACTGAGCTGCCGCAGCAACATCTCTCAGCTCGTGGACCCAAATGTGTGAATGTTTCCCATCTCCCGGGCTCCAAGAAAGGCTGAGCGGGAAGAGCAACACCTAAATCTGTTTCTCAGACTGGGACTTGTGGCATAGGTAACAAGGCATAGGTGATTTAGGCACTTGTGGACCCGCAATCCTATTAAGATTTTTCACTTGCCAAATTGAGTGCCTTCCTGGCTTGCAATTTCGTTCCCAACAGCTACAGCACAACAAGCAGGGTGAAGGTAGCGTGTGAGTCAGCCACTTTGCCTACGTAATAAACACAAGCGGACATCACGGGTATATCAATTTGCTTCCTTTCACATGGTATTACGCTGTTGTTTACTGCAAACTGACCCATATCTTAGCAACATCTCCTCTTTTTCGCCTATCCACTTGCAAATTAAGTGACATTAAATGGACGATGGAGTCTTATACTAGTCCCGCTGTCAAACCCACTCTTTTCTTGCTCCCCACTGGGACAGCGTATCCAGTTGCCTCGCTTGATTAATAGAAGCTAGCTTTCGGACTTTATTGCTGCTGGAAAAGGGTCAATAGGTGTGCCTGCAGTCCTTGGTACACCGGTGTTGCTGTGCTATGGTAATTTGTGGTGCCGCCTTAGTGGCTTAAAAATGAAACGTCTTATTTTATCAAATGAATTGTTGTGAGCCCCGGTTATGATTTCGATCCTATCTACATAGTTGACAGTGTCTCTATCTTGTCAATACCTGGAGCACGTCCGCCTTAAATGACGACATTACATCCGGCTTTTCCGCTAGCCTTGCCCATTAACCTGTCAAATGTCTGTGGAGAGCAGCACGTCTCTGGTCATGCTCCTGGTCGCTCTCTGCTCTCTCCATTATTACTATGTAGCTGAGGGCATGCCATGCACGGGTGTCTGGTTGAAATGTGCACAGGTCTTTGACACTCTCCCACGTGCAGTGCTGTGAACCGTTTGAAGTAGTTCATCGGATTCAGCCAACCACCCCCTGGGTGGAGGCTTGCACTCCCAAACTTCTGCTCATTATCGATAATTCATGGCACCGGCATGGTGGCTTGAAAAGAAACTTCCTATTTTATCAAATAATTTGTTGTGAGCCCCAGTTATGATTGCGTGTACATCTTCATAGTTGGCAGTGTCTCTATCCTGCCAATACCTGGGTCACTTCTGCCTTAATTGATGACAATACCTCTGGCTTTCCGCTAGCTTTGCCCATTTAAACTGTCACATGTCTGGTCGTGCTCACTTCAGAAGGTGTTAAGCCCTTTCCATTATTAGAAAGTTTAAATGCAAAGTACAAGAGGTATGGTCGCTCTCTGCGGTCTCATTATGACCATGTAGATGAGGGCATGCCATTCTGGGGTGTCTGGTTGAAGTATGCACAGGTAATGGACCCTTTCCCCCGTGTAGTGCTGTGAAACGTTCGGAATAATTCAGCAAATTCAGGCAGCCACCCCCCCTAGGAGGAGGCTTGCACTCCCTAACTTCTGCTAGCGTAAGACCCGGTCCCACCTCCAGTTCAGTGAAATGTAGTAATTCACGACACCGACAACCCCAGGGGCCAAATACTGGGCTGTGTAAATGTGGCCCAAAACCACCATGAACAATTAGCTTGGAGTGGATGGGCGTTTCCTAGGCTGGCTGAAGGCAAAACCTTTGACCATCACTCCTGGCAAGATGTGCCAACGCAGGTAGAATAAAGAGTCCTGCAGCCCTCCTTACTTCCTTTCCCAGTGCGACACAGGCGAATAAAAATGCCCCTTCCAGAAAGGTCATGGCCTTATCCCTGAAGCCTATCCATACAGCACTCTACCGGAAATCTACAGCATTGCTTTGTAAAGCGTTTTCTGGTTCCCCAATTATTTGTGGTCGATATGCTCTCCCTCAGTTTGACCAAACTCTTAGCTAATCGTACGCCTGCCTAATTCCCAGGGCTGTCTGGCTTAATGCTTTCGCCTGGAATTGCCCCCCCAAAATGTGGCCTTGCACTGAACCTTCATCTGGCCCTGGCGCCTATCAAACCACAGTGACAGCCTCTACATAAACAAACCTCACAAGGTCGCAGAAGCGGCAAGCCAGGCTAAGTCTTGGTCAACCATGTCACTCCGTGCTTTCCCTGGCCTCCCTGTGGAACAGGGAGAATAACCTCAAAGATGTTAAGTATGATAGACAAACCCAGGCCTTCCGCCTGTCTCCAAACAGCTCATGCTGCTGCCTTTCTTGTATAGACTAAACTGCCACTCTGCCTGAGTTGCAGAAATATCACACCCGCTGTTTCCCAATAGCAAGGCTAAGGATAAAAGGCCGCCGTCCATAATACCGTAACCCAGACGTTGGGCAGAAAAACAATGACCAACTGATGCCCCGGGTGGGCGTGCATCCCTAGTCTTGGTGGGAGCACACCCGCCGTCCTTGGGAAAACCTGGCACTACCTATCCATCACCAACCGTGCCCATCTCGCCTTCCTGATGCACACACGCCCCTCATGCTAAGACAGGAAGACACATGCTAAACGTGCCACCATGTGTCCAATGAAATTAAACAAGTGATAGGCTTTATTGCATCAGCCAGACCATAACTGGGGTCACGGCAGAGTGGTCTAAGCGTGGGCCAGAATGGAGGAGGTATATGTGTGGCTAATGCAGGCCCAAAGCTCTGTGTAGATTGGTGTCCTTAAGAACTGAAAACAATAACTGGCCCGCAATGAACCAAGAACCGATAGTGACTAGTGTTGTCCACATGGGAACACAGCAGCAGCTCACTAACATTACTGCAAATGATATCTGTGACACCCACAAATTTTTATTTTTAAGGTCCTGTTTTGATCTCAGAGATACTTTATATGGCTTTTGTGTGGAACCAACACAAACATTTCTGCAAATAACTAATATTTCTCACACACCACCCTGTGCAAGTCCACCTCAGCCGACCTGCTGCTCAAGTTGCTCCTCCCCACGGCGACGAGGGGGGCTAGGCCTGTTTGTGCATGAACTTCTATTAGGCAATTCTACATATCGTGCCGTCAAACAGTCCTGTACATTATTTACAACAACCTCAAGTTGAGGTACAACATTTATGTAAAGTTGCAATCAGCAGCATATTTCGGTACACAAAACTTATAAGATCCCCAAGGCGAGACCTATTGGCTTTGCCACTGCTTGTTTGTCGTAGGCCTGGGAGTTTAAGTGATTTGCCCAGCATCACAGGATACTGAGCCCCTGCCAGGCTCAAACCTGGTTCTTCAGCTCCAAAGTCAGCAGCTCTGGCCTAGACGCCACAAGCTCTCAATAAATGTTTGCATATTTATATAGCGCGATCTCGACCCGAAGATATTGGAGCGCTTTACACGAGCACTGCATTTCCATTACACATTCAGGCACAGGGAGATTAAGTGAACCGCTCAGAATCACAGGCTGTGAACACGACCTCGAGGTTTGAACACTGGTTTCCTGCACCAAAATCGGCAGTTTAAGCCGGTGGACCACATTCCTCTACCATTTATTGTGTCTGTAACATGCTTGTACTCTGAAAATATGTAAACCATACCATGGTTTCCTGCAGCTTGTAACGTTTACAAAATGTTACAAAAATTGCTACCAAGGATCCTTTGCCACCGTTGGCTAATGGGCATAAATGAGTGCAAAACCAAGCCCCTGTGAAAGCCCCCATGTGCCTGCCTAACCCAGGCAGTCGCCCCCTGCCGAAACCGGCTCCCGTAATTACCCAATTAACCTTCAATGCCACGAGCATATTTTTATGGTTAGACTCGCAGGATGTTGAGCCGACGGGATGCTCGGCCATGTTATCATCTCAGGTCAGAAGTCACCTGCTCTAGCCCCTACGCGGCCATTTTAGTTGGTGCCCTTAACTTATAAGGCCTCCCATGAGGGCCTTCCGATCCATTCTCCCTTGAACACTCTGTTTCTGCCTTCCCGCTCGTAAATCTTGTGACCCGGCCGTGCGGGAATCGGCCTCTGCCCTAGCCCTTTATTCGGCTCTACTGTACCCAATATTTTAACCATCTCAGGTCAGAAGTCCCCTGCTCCAGCCCCTACGCGGCCATTTTAGTTGGTGCCCTTAACTTATAAGGCCTCCCATGAGGGCCTTCCGATCCATTCTCCCTCGAACACTCTGCTTCTGCCTTCCCGCTCGTAAATCTTGTGACCCGGCCGTGCGGGAATCGGCCTCTGCCCTGACCCTATATTCGGCTCTACTGTACCCCATATTTTAACAGTAAATCTGCAAAGCACTAGTAAGAAAAGAAATCAACAGCAGCATTCAGAGGCTGTTACTATTGAAATGGCGTCCACTGTCTTGCCATCTTCATGTATTCCCAGCGGAGGCCTGCGCCATGAACCTCAGAAGGCCGGCGGGGTCGTGGGTGGCAAGAGCCTGTATTCTAAAGCTGCGGGGGGGACTGCTGCTAGCAGCCTTCATCTAGCAGTGTGTGGTTCAAACTTGTAGACAGCGCTGTAAATAGGACACCCACCAGGAAACAGCTTTATGTTTAGAAAGGGAAAATACAAACAAGCCTGGCCAATGACATTGACTGGCGTCAAGGGTGCTATTGTAGTGTGCACAACGTATGGCGTGCCAGCAGAAGTTTAATTGAAGTGGCACCAGAGCTCAGCTTGACTACATAATTGCCCTTGATCTTTGTAGTTTAAAAGAAGTTAACAATCACGTTCTCATACAGTGGGGTATCAAAGGGCGAAATGATCCCTTATAAAAGGCAAGATAATTTTTTCCCAAACCCCTAATTTGGTAGTTAAAATAGCTACCCTCTGGGTCCCGGTGCCACTGCACCTGCTGCACTAATAATAGCTACGCCTCTGATCCCGCAGAAAGAAGGCCCATCCACGGCCTGTGTGCTTCGGAAGCTTTTCCCTGTACTCCAGGTGCTCTGTGTAAAAAGCGTATTCAGCATTCTCGAGCACACGATTAATAAAGATGACAAGGTTTAACGCCGTCACCCTGTGATGGCGTAAGTATGGGGACGGAAGCCACCAAGTACGGCGTGTGCATACGAAACAATAGGCCCTCTCAAGGAAAAAAGAATTAACACATCCATACATTCCGCAATAGCGCAAAACCAATAATTAGTTGAGAACTAAGGAATCGTGCTGCTCTGTCAGGGACGAAATGAGCAGCTCCCCTCTCCCCCTTCTTCTAACTCAGTCGAAGCAGCAGCTGTAGCTAAATGATCTTGGTAAATATGACGTGCAGTTGTCTAAGTAAGGAAAATGGTGTGGCGCTTAGCAGAAGGAGGGCATGAGTCATTGTTTGACACTCTGGCCACAGGAGGACCCGAATGGACCATAGAGACGCCCGGTGGGTGACACCGCAGCTTACCACCGGGCGCGACCGATGTTTTCATCCTGCGGAGAATGGCTTATTCACGGTCCTATAAGTGTATATTTACACCCCCATGGACTATCTAGGCAGTAAAACATTGACTGGTTCAAATGGTCGTGCAAACACACAGTCATGGATTTTGAAAATTACATAGCAGGTCGCAGACAGTGGACGCGACCCCGAGGCGCGAACCCTGGTTTCCAGCAGGCTAGCCGATGCGCCACATCCCCTCCGCGATGTATCCACGGATCTGACCTTCCTATCTAAATCGCGAACTCTGCCGAACTCTGCGCTACTCGCCGCGCCTCAGGAACGCCCGAGGGAGTCACCAGACGCCGCTGCTCCGGGAGCGAACGCGACCACCGGCACCTAGCGCGGGGAAAGGCCAGCAAAGTACACACGCCCCCCCCGCGCCAACCACCGGCAGCGACAACACGCTCCCCCGGCCCCAGACACCTCACCTCGGGATACCGTTCCGCACCACGCCCCGCCGCCGACCACGATCAACGCGACGCTGCCACGACAGAAACAACCACGACATCTCGCGCGGCCCGGAGCGAAACAGAAATCGCGTGTCCAGGCTGGAGCGGCGCGCAGGAAACAGAGGAGGAACTGGGCGAGAGGGCCTCCTAAGTAGGGGGGGCAAGCCGCGCCCCCCGCCCCCAATGGCCCGTCTCCAGCTCCAACTATAGGGAGTAATACCTAGTGGGCGTAGCCTCGCGCGCGAGGCAGCAAAGGGGAAGGCTCCGACGGGCGGCCACTAACAAGCTGCCCTGCTGATGTCCCACTGCTTGGGACGCGGGCAGCGGCAATCATCACAGTTGGGCACAGCTAGCGAACATCGCACCGGAGCCCCTCCTGTCCCTCTTGCTTAGCATGCGGGGACCGAGAGGGTGCCCTGGCCTGGCCGGGTGTATTTCCGGCATACTAAACGTACGGTTGGGTCTTGGTTGAGCGGTAGGCGGCTCGGGCCGTGCCGCTAACTCAAAGAGTCGGGTGGTCGGACCTGGGTGTTTATGGGGCATAGCGGGGTCCTTCGCACAGAGCCCTGCTGGTGAATTAGCATCACGCAGCATTTTGCTTGATATGGGTGGTAAGACGGGTTGCCGGTCCGCCTCCAACAGGGCGGGCGGCTGGGTTTTGTGTGGCTTTTTCACGCTTGTGAATTTTGCTCCGTTGTCTTGTACAATCCCCCCCCCCCCCTTTTTTTTGCAGCTGACACACAGCGGAAGGTCCGCATGCACTCTCCAAGCCAGCGAAGGGTCAGTGCCAAACGAGCGACACTTAGTGGGGACCAGCACTGGGGGTATCAGGGATGCGAGCATTGGTAAGTCGCGACGCACATGGCTGATGTGCAGTCTTTCGGATGGCCGATGTAGGCTCCCGTTTGTGCAGCTGGGGGTGGTTGGGCAGTGGTTTTGGGAGTGGCATTCAATACAACAATCTCCAAGCCGCATGTAGTGGTACCGGGGACAACTAAGTTAACACAGCAGCGTCTGTTGCGATGAAAAATTTCGAATAATGTTGTTCACAGGGACTAATGGCTATTTGCTTCGCTTTTACAGAGTTGTAGGTGCAATGGTGGTCATACTGGTTACCCATGCTGATGTATAATTACACCGTGAGTTGTTGCATTTCATATACGACGTGGCTATTCGAATCGTTTTTGCAGTGTTTTAGGGACAAGGCGTTCACACTTGCTCCATATGCTGATGACTGATTACATCGTTAATTGTTCATTTCAGGTATGACGTGGCTATTCGAATCGTTTTTGCAGTGTTTTAGGGACAAGGCGTTCACACTTGTTACACATACTGATGACTGATTACACCGTTATTTGTTTAGTTTCACATGTATGTCGCTGACCGCGGCCCCCGCAGGGGGCCACTCGGCGGTCGGCGCCTTAGTGGCCCCGGGGCCCCGGTCACCCCTCCCCACCCCCTCCCTCGGGGGGGGGGGGGGCGGGGACACAGACTGGAGCCCCCCTCCGTTGTCAGGGCCGGAAGTGACGCGCAATGCGTGTCACTTCCGGGCCCAGGTGTGAGGGGGAGGCTATTTAGCCTTCCCCCACCCTCACTGGCGACCTCTTTTGTCGCCCACCTCGCCTTTTCCCTCCCTACCGCTTACCCGGCGTAGGCGTGGTTGGGGGGGGGGGTTTTCTGAGCGTTGTAATGTTTTCCTTTTCGTTGCAGGCCGAGTTACAGGGCGATCTGGAAGCAGGCCGGTACAAAGAGTACCTCTGCGCGGCACCAAGGGGGTGCCTGAGCCAAAACGAGGAGCCTCCAGAGAGGTCCCGGAAGCCGTGTCGGCGCCCCGCTAGTCCTGCGGGCGGTTGTGGGCCTGAACAACCGGGGGCTTGCTATGCGACGCTCCGCCCCGAGAGGGGGGGCGTGAGTAGAACTACCAACGGCACGTGATCGTAGAAAGAATCACCTGGAGGGCAGCACTTGCGGGCATCGCTCCCGCGCTGCCCGGCTCATCAGGCGGGCAGGCGACCCAGATGGTTGCCTGCCCTTGGATCGCCCGTAAGATAACCCACCCATTACATATCTTGGAATTATGTAATAAACCTGCAGCATTTGTTACCCACTTACAACTGTTTCTTGTGTGTCATTGGGTAACCTAATTTGGGGGAGGGGGGAAAGCGGGTGCCCCTGGGGGTACTATGACGTAGTTTAAGCATTTATGGTGGGCCAGTAGTGAGAAGAGCAGCGGGGCAAGTTCGAGCACTCCCGGGACAGGGCGGCGCTCCCTCAAGGCTGGACGCACCATGTGTGTTTATACAACGGTTTAGTTCAAGGTTTGGAGCACTCAGATATGTTAACGTGTTATCTCCCACCACCAGGATTTTGACAATGCATCTTTGTAGATACGAATGGATGAAACGATGTTTAGTGAGAGAGTGTTGATTCGAACCGGGGTACTTATGTCAAGTGTGCATGAGATAACGCAGAACGCGCAGTGTTTCTGGGGGATATACAGGCTTACGACTGTGCGGGATAGCGCAGAACTGGCTGTTCCACAGTTTGGGGGAAGCACAAGATGGCAGCCGCCACGCACGTGGGAGATATGGGGTCAGCGGTCGGCTGGCTATCAAGGGCGTTCTGCCGGTTACGCTTGTACTACAAATCAAGGGTCACGGGGGGATGAGGCTTCGGCATTGTTGCCACAAAGGGATGACTTGTAGAACGTGTAGCTCATGAGCTAACATATGTTGATTCTTACAGACCGCGTTTGTCGGACTCATGACAAGTACAGCATTTGGGTCTCTCGGATTGATCAGACGCGTTTTCTCGGCCCAGCAAGCAATCCTAAGGTTGAAAGGTAAGGGGCTATGGTTGTTCGGCCAGTTCTGCCGACCTGGTGCAGCCTTTCAGCGGGGAATCAGGTTTGGACCATGGGATCGGGTTCATCGGGTGAGGCAGGGAAAGCGTTACGGGTGCATGGTATGGCGCTGGGGCAGGCGCCTCTGGCATGGGGAAACATGGAATCAACAATGCGTGTGGGAATCTGGGGCATAATGGTTCAGTTATTTGACACTCAACCTAAAGGTTACATGTCAAATCCAGGTGTTCCCATGCTTTGCTACTATGTGAATTTTAATTACAGAAAGCGACAACCCGTAGGCCGGCAAACGGAGGCCCCGGTTCGCATGCATCCACCAACCATGAGTCTAGAACCCCCGCCCCCCGGAGATCGTTCACTAGGACAGGTTGTCCGGATACCAGCAGGACAAAGTAAGTACGGGGGCGAACTTGGGCTGGACACACACTGGGGCAGAGGGACACGGGTACTCTGCGACAGAGCAAAGGGGCGGAGTAAGCTGGAAATGGGGGGAGCAGCTACTTATCATTTTCTATCCTCCCCTCCCATTAGGACCCGCTTAGAGGTCATTCGGCTCGACAGTCTGGAGTAATGGATAGCCAAGGAGCCCCCTCCCTTCTGTTTTCTCAAATCAGCTGTGTGGATGAGTCCCAACCCAGCACGTCACAGGAGGCGGTGTGGGCGAAGGCGAACTTTATGGAGTTAGCAAAGGCCAAAGGAGTCGATTGGGCGAAAGGAATACTTAACTCCTCAGGGCAGGCAGATTCTGGGGTGGTTGTGGACTTACCAAGTGGATACCAGGCAGGCCCAGGGGAAGTAGGACCAGGCAGGCCCAAAAGGGTTCGCCGACACACTAATAAGGAATTCCCTGCAGACCCTTCGGGACCGAAGGTCAGGGCAATAACCAATATTGGAGAAGCAGGGCCTGTGGCAGCCCCGGTGAGCACACCGGACACTCCCGCATTTGGCGGTGCGAACATTGAGAAGTGGGGTAAGGTTATGGACACTATGTTGAGCCTGATGGCAAACTATCAAACACGTTTAGAAAGCCATGTCGCACCCCCCGCCCGCACCCCCGTGCTGGTGCGAGCTGGGCCACCAGCCATTGCCTAAGTTTGGAGGATCAGGTCAGCGGCGAGAGTGTGCAAAGTGCACCGGAGGCAGCTGCCAATGCAGGGAGCTCGGTGTCCAGCCAGGGATCTGGGGCATGGGCAACAGCCACACTGGTCCCCAGCAGTGCAGTGCCAAGTAGCACCCCACATGGTGTCCTCGCTGGCTGCCCCTCAGGAGGTCAGCATTCCCACACCCCCTATTGAGTCGGCAAAAACAGCTGCAGCGGTGGCACCGGCGCCCCTGCCTCTTATCACAGTGGTACCACTGGTGTCTGGGCGGTGCTCCTTGGCTTGGGAGGTGCCGTTAACAGCTAAGGAGGGGATTTGGAAACAGGAGTTCATAGATATATTCACCCTTTTGATGCATGGTGTAGACGGGGTCGATGCCAGGAAGATGAGTGGTAAGGAGGACGACAAGAAGGTGAGATACAAGTCATGGCCAGAAAAAACTATTGAAAATTGGGGGGATGCATTCACCATCTTATCAGCTGTAATCATGGAGAAATACCCAGAGCAGGGGTCGGCACTACTCCAGTATTCTCGCACCATACCCAATGAGGCGGAGAAGACCGGGGGGATTGGTTGGTACAATTACGACCAGGATTTTCGGAAGAGGATGGCTATGTGTCCCGAGCTTACATAGGACCAGAAGGAAATTCAGCTCTGGGATGAGCACATGGGGAAGTTCACCCCTGAGCAAAAGGAAGGAGTGAGCAAGAGCCAGAAGGGGCGGGACAATTTTAAGGGACAGAAGCTGGCGGGGAAAGCTACTTTTAAGCAGCCCTTTTGAGGAGGTCAGGGAGGCGGACAAAAGCAAGGGGGAAAAAGATTCCACTCAGGCATGTGTAGGTTGTACAACACTGGGTCCTGTTCTTGGGGCAAAGCTTGCAAGTTTGCCCATAGCTGCAGCAAGTGTGGGGTCAATCACCCAGCTGTGTCCTGCAACAATGAGCGGAAAGGTCCTCCAACACCTGCCGGCCGGCAGGGCAGTTAGTCCGCTGGTGGCATCTAGACCTCCCCTGATTACACCCCCCCTGGTACCACCCCCTTCCGGCACACAAGGCCCCCCCTTGCCCATCTTCCCAGGTGATGTCAGCTGCCATGTAGTTTAAGGTCAAGGGTCTCTCTCCCATTGTCATTCCCAACCTCCTTCCCCTGCTCCGAGACTACCCAAACCCCAAGGATAGACGGCTTATAGCAGAAGGCTTTGTGGAGGGTTTAAAAATACCATACCTAGGCCCCTTAGTGGACAGGGAAGCAGAGAACCTAAAGTCAGCCAGAGAGCTACCTGAAGTACTAAGTGAAAACGTTCAGAAGCAATCAACAGTGGGCAGGGTTGCAGGCCCCTTTGATCAGCCCCCTTTAAAGAATTTCTTGTTCTCCCCGCTGGGGGTGGTCCCCAAGAAAGACCCTGGGGCCTTTCGGTTGATCCATTACTTGTCTTATCCGGAAGACAACTCAGTTACCATTGGTTAGAGGAGGGCATGTGTTCGGTTTCCTACTGCTCCTTAAATATGGCAGTTGACATGGTTAGGAGAGCAGGCAGAGGGGCATGGCTGGTGAAAGCGGACATTGAGTCAGCATTCCGCCTGCTGCTCGTCCATCCGGAGAGCCAACACCTCCTAGGGATCAAGTGGGAAGGAAAATTATTCTTTGACAGATGCATGCCCAAGGGTTGCGCTGTGTCCTGCACCTACTTTGAAGCTTTTAACTCTTTTCTCCAGTGGGCGCTCACCTGGGAATTTGATGTGCAGTCAGTGACCCACTACCTAGATGACTTTCTGTTTATTGGGGGCGCAGGTTCACAGGTGTGTAGCAAAGGGTTGCAGAGTTTCCAAGAACAGGCAGGGCACCCAGGGGTCCCGTTGGTGCCTGGTAAGATGGAAGGTCCGGTGCAGCTTCTCATGTTTTTGGGCACTGAGCTGGACATGATTAAGGGCGAGTCCAGGCTCCCGGCTGAGCAGGTGCAGCATCTGCGTCAGGACATTTAGGCCTTGCAAGGTAAGGACAAGGCTACCCTGGGTGCCATCCAGTGCCTATTGGGAAAGCTGAA
The DNA here is from genome assembly GCF_964204655.1 of Triturus cristatus. Lineage (NCBI taxonomy): Eukaryota > Metazoa > Chordata > Amphibia > Caudata > Salamandridae > Triturus > Triturus cristatus. The sequence continues at coordinate 1,225,470,455 of NC_140589.1, forward strand.
CTTCGCAGCTAAAGTGATACCAGTAGGTAGGGTGTTCGCCAGAAGGCTAGCAAGGGCGATGGCAAAGGTAAGCAAGAAGCATCACTTTGTCTGTCTGGGGAAAGGTTTGAAAGAGGATCTGGCAATGTGGCATGAGTTCCTTGTGCTATTCAATGGCACTGTCATCTGGAGGGCACCTTGGGCAGACAGTGCGGAGCTCTGCCTCTTTATAGGCGCATCGGGCAGAGAGGGCTTCGGAGCAATAATGGGTACCGAATGGTGTGCACAGAAGTGGCCCAACGCCTGGCCCAAGCGTAACATCACAGCAAACATCACTGTACTAGAACTTTTTCCCATCGTAATTGCCTTGCATTTATGGACCGAAGCGCTATCAGACAGAAAGGTCCTATTCTGGTCTGATAACATGGCGGTAGAGCACGCAATCAATGGGTAGACAGCCAAGTGCCCATTGGTGCTGTGCTTGCTAAGGGAGTTAGTCAGGGCCTGCTTGTGCTGCAATGTCGAGTTCAGGGCGAGGCATATTGAGGGAGTCAAGAATGTGGCGGCTGACGCTCTCTCTTGTTTTCAGTGGCTCTGTTTCCGGGAGGCCTGGCCACGAGCAAGAGCAAAATGACCCCCTACCCGGCACACCTGTGGCACATTCTGCAGTGGAGCAGTGATTGAGGGCAATGGAAGAAAGCTCTCTGGCACCAGGAACCATGAAGAAATACAGAGCCCAATTGAGCACTTTTTTGAAAGTTTCATAGTATCAGGACCATGTTGCGCTTCCCTTGGAACACGAAGTGCAGGCATTTGTAGTGTGGGCAAAGGAACAGGGGAGGAGCCATTTCTGGGTATGCGGTCATTTGGCAGAAATAAGCCTTGATGCCAAACTAAAGGGAGGTCAGGACCCCACCATGTCCTTTCCCATCAGGGCGGCCCTCAAAGGTTGGGCCAGGAAGGAGGTCAAGGTTCCAGACAGCAGGGCGCCCATAGACTTCCCCACACTCCAGGGCATGTTGGATGTAATTGAGCAGGTCACCTACTCACAGTTTGAGGCTAGACTCTTCTCAACAGCATTCTGTCTGGCATTCTTTGCGGCTTTCTGAATCAGTGAGCTGGTGGCCAGGTCAAAAACAGTTAAGTCCGGCGATGCCTTAAGCAGACAGGACATCATCTTGGATGGTACTCTGTCTATTCATATCAGAAAATCCAAAACGGATCAGACAGGGCGAGGGGCCAATGTTGTATTGAAGCAGCTAGGGATCAGAGATACTGTCCAGTTGCCCAAGTAAAGGAGTATATGGCGCTATTCCTGGCTACTTCTTGATTCACGCTGACCAGGGCCCCCTGACCAAATTCCAGATAGAACGCATAATGCAGGATTGCCTGGCACGGGCGGGTCTTGCTCATCCTGACATCAAATACTCAAGCCACTCCTTTAGTATCGGGGCGGCCACAGCTGCGTTCAAGGCAGGCATGGAACCAGAGGGTACAAAAAAGGTGGGACGTTGGGAGTCTCGCTGCTACAAGCGTTACATCCGCCCTTGAAGGCAATTTTGTATATAGTAAATAGGGTGTGCAGTGACTTGAGTGTATTAATGACAAATCATGCGTGAATACAATGATCATTAAAAAGCAGAGTGTAAGAATGGTGTCCTTTATTTTACCAGGATTCCAGGTATGGGTGATCGGGCACTAATTCGTCGCCAGGGTGGCACAGTGGGCTGCACGCCGGAATTGGATGCAGGGATTTTCACAAACGCAGTTTGTTTGGATGGGTTTCCCAGGAATGAGATGGAGCAGCCTCATGAACAGATTGGAACAGAGAGTGGCCCAAGGGGGAGTTCCCCCCAATTTCTTAGTGATACACCTAGGGGGCAACAACCTCATTGCATTGGGCAGGAAATCTCTTTTACAAGCCATGAAATCTGACTTAGGGGAGATCAGTAAATACATGGGTCAATGTGAGCTCTGATGGTCTGAGATTATTCCCCGCAGAGTGTGGCGGGGGTCTAAGTCAGAGAAGCCCATTCAACATTCACGGAAGAGAGTTAATAGTTCAACACATAAGTTCACAGACCAGAGGGCTCTTGGTTTCATCAGACATGAGATGATTCAAGCTAATGTGAAAGGGTACTTTGATAAAGATGGGGTTCATTTGTCACCAGTAGGGATGGATCTCTTCCTTTTAAATTTGCAGGAGGCCCTGGAGATGAGAGGTTGCAGGTAGAGTATAGCTGTTTTAATGGGGGGCTCTGGTGGCGACGGGGGCCTCCTCCAGAGCTGTGGCGGAGTTACAGAGTGATCTGGAAGCGAATGGGTACAGAAGGGTACTTCTGCGCGGCACTATAGGGGTGCCAGAGCCAAATACCAGGAGCCTCATGGCAGGTTCCTAGAAAACCGCGTTGGCGCCCCGTTAGTCCTTCGGGCGGTTGTGGCCTGAACAACCGGGGGCTTGCCTTGCTACGCTTTGCCCTGAAAGGGGCATGAGTAATAAGGGACCAATGTGTCACGTGATCCAGAAAGAGGATCACCCCATAAGGTGTAGCACTGATTGGGTTCTCCACAGTGCTTGGCTCATCAGGCGGGCATGGCAGCATAGGTTGGTTACAGATGCCTGCCCTTGGATCGCCCGTAAGATAACACACCATATTGCATACTTTTGTATGGAATAAACCTGCAGCAATATTTTTCCAAACAAAAGTTGTGTTGTGTTTTTATTTATTCAGCATGCATGCTCTGTTGTTGTGTGGGTGGGGTGTGTTGCCAATATTGGCACTATGCGGCTGCCCGCGGCCCACGCAGAGGGCCGCCCTAAGTGGGCGGCCCCTTTAGTGCCATTTGGGCACCAATCCACCCCCACTGATGACGGGACGCAGGGAGGAGTCCCCCTTTGCCCGTAGCACACTAGGCACGTCACTTCCTGCGCAACGAGGAACTGGGGAGGGTATATATGCCTCCCCTGGCCATCCTGGCGTCCTTTGTTGCACCAGGAACGCCGTCTCCCACCCTACCACTTACCCGGCATGGGGTAGCAAGCTAGTTTCATGGAATTTTGTAATGTTTTCCTTTTGTGTTGCAGGCGGAGTTACAGGGTTATCTGGAAGCAGATGGGTACAGAGGGTACCTCTGCACAGCACAATAGGGGTGCCAGAGCCAAATACCAAGAGCCTCATGGCACATTCCTGGAAAACTGCGTCTGCTTCCTGTTAGTCCTTCGGGCAGTTGTGGGTCTGAACAACCGGGGGCTTGCCTTCCTACGCTCTGCCCTGAAAGGGGCGTGGGTAATAAGGGACCAATGTGTCACGTGATCCGGAAAGATGATCACCCCATAAGGTGTAGCACTGATTGGGTTCTCCACAGTGCTTGGCTCATCAGGCGGGCATGGCAGCATAGGTTGGTTACAGCTGCCTGCCCTTGGATCGCCTGTAAGATAACCCACCATATTGCATACTTTTGTATGGAATAAACCTGCAGCAATATTTTTCCAAACAAAAGTTTTGTTGAGCATGCATGCTGTGTCGTTGTGTGGGTGGGGTGTATTGCCAATATCGGCACTAAGCACTCTACTGTCATCTGGCGACACTGGCCGGTAAATGGTGCCTTGATGGTGTCACAGCAATGAAATGTGGCAGGGCACTAGGACCATGCACGCACCGGACTACAGTGGACTGACATCGGACACCGCTTACAGTCAGGAGGGGGCAAAGCAGGAACTGGACAATATTGGTAGCAGGGACACAAGGCGAGGAGGAGAGACCTAGTCAGGTGGGGAGTGCTAGCCAAGAATAAAGAAACCCTGTAACATACCTGCTAGCCTCCTCACGTTTTCTTTCGGGGCCTTGGCATGGGGACACGACAGATCGGACATGATCCCCTCTTCTCTGCTCTCATTATTGGAATTGCGAAAATCTGCACTCATGCTGCGTTGGATCCTGCTTTGCCCTGATTATGATTCCTGTACTTTCTTCGCTAGTTCCATTGCCCTAAGCCCCCCTTCCCATTGGTGTGACAATTGCACCCCCCCAGGCTACATACCTTTGTGCGTTATATATGTTTATGTTACTAGTTTCTATTTCTTAGTTCCTGAACAGAGTGTTACAGTCACTACTTATGCTTATCTGAGGCCTGCGTAACTCAATACACTCCTGGAACGGAACCTTTCACCTACTGGCACCATAGACTCATGCTCTTATTGCAATGACCCTAGTTCTCGGCAACGCACCTGCATGTACTTTGCATCAGTAGCACTGACGTGTTATGTGTCACACATCTGTAAAAACCCAACCGTGGTTAGTTGTGGTAGGTAGTATGGTTGCATCAAGCCTCCTGGTGAACTTGAGTCCATCCAAACAAATGACTATAAAGAATATCAGTAATGACGAACACAACATCCAACAATACAAATAATAAACATTCCATAGTTTTAAGGGTGCAAACTTATACTCCTCCTAACTGCCAATATTGAGGTCCATCAGAGGCACAAAAAAAATATGTGTGGGAGGTCTTGTTAGAGAGGTGGTGAGTTCAAAGGCATTAGCTGTAACAGTTACAGAGTAGCACAGGGGTACCACGTGACCTCCTTTTGGCTCCTTCTTCTTGTGGGAGGGGGATCAGGGAGGGATTATGGGGAAGATCTATTGGTATTGTCTTGGCACCATAGGTGAGGTGAATTGTTTGTGTCCCCCTTTCTTTGTGTATGCAGTGCAAGCCATTACTGCTCTATTTGAGATACTCTTTAGGTAGAGATGGTTAATTACACATGATGGTTGATTGAATGCATGAGTAAATTAAGGCTTTTATCCACCAACACATACCTTGCAGGAGTATTTGCGGGTTCTACGTCCAGTCAATGTTGGAATATGTAGTGGCAAATGGCAAATTTTTAAAGTACATTATTTATTCATGCATGTACTTATTTAAGGAGTTTAATATAGTGGTGACATGTTGTCCTGGAATATCACTCGTTACTTAGCATGCGTTTAGTACGCATGCCATTACAACGCGGTGGTTAGTATGACCGCGTTGTTAGTTCGCATACCTTTACTACGCAATTCGGAACAACGAATTGCAGTAGGGGGTGCTGGATGTTGGAATAGTATAATTTACTATTCCAACTCCAGTCTATGTGGACACTAGCGAAGGTGTTGGATTTTAAATCCAACACCTTCTCCCCCCTAATGCAAGTCGCTGTTCCGACTTGCGTAGTAAAGGTATACGAACTAACAACGCGGTCGTACTAACGTCCGCGTTGTAATGGCATGCGAAGAATCGCATGCGAAGTAAACGCTGTTTACCGTTGTCCTGTGGACAACTCAGACAGTGTTTTTTCTAGATGATAAACTTTTGGGGGGTTGGTACACAGGCGGGGCCGCCAACAAAAATCTCAAAGTGTGCATGTTTGCTCAAAATGTTAAATATGATATGTACAAAGTCAGATATAAGCATTTTAATCTAACAGCACTGCTTTGTAGTGAAATGTTGTTGGACACATCAATGTGTGTAATAACATGGAGTGTTAGTTGACTTTATCTGTGTTGTGTCCTGGCACATTCAAAATCTGTGGAGGTGGAGCCCAAGGGATGGGGCAAGACAAATGGAACTGGGACATGGGCCTCATCTGCCCCCCCTCTAGTGACACTAGTGCTTCAGAACACCATGGGCCTCATTATGATGTTGGGTGGACTCACGTCCGCCCGACACCATTACGGTCTTGGATCCGACCTCCAGTCAGCGGTCCCGACACCAGTATTAGAATGCGAACGCACATGGTGCGGTCGCATACTCCCATTTCTCTATGGGAGCTTCTGCTGCAGCCGGTTTCATGAGTCCGCCCAACATCATAATGAAGCGATACCAAAGGGGATGATGGACGGAGCGTTTGAGCTAATCAAACACTCACCCCCAGTCAACTGATCTGGGTTTAATCCATCATCATTCTTTAGCTCACTCCACCACCCCAGTTCAGACATGGCCATATGCAAATCAGTCTGACCCTGTGCCTCATGGGAACAGTCCAGCCCGAACTGCCAAGCCATGTCTTCCCTGGACCGCAAACAAGCATCCTGGGACCGGTTTCGGGTTCATAACCCTCATCAGCCAGGCTTGCTTGAATCCAGTGGCAAAGTGAGCAAGGGACCCACGTCTGGGCATACCCTGCCAACTTAGGGCGAACAAAGTGATACCAAAGGGGATGATGGACGGAGCGTTTGAGCTAATCAAACACTCACCCCAGTCAACTGATCTGGGTTTAATCCATCATCATTCTTTAGCTCATTCCACCACCCCAGTTCAGACATGGCCATATGCAAATCAGTCTGACCCTGTGCCTCATGGGAACAGTCCAGCCCGAACTGCCAAGCCATGTCTTCCCTGGACCGGAAACAAGCATCCTGGGACCGGTTTCGGGTTCATAACCCTCATCAGCCAGGCTATCTTGAATTCAGTGGCAAAGTGAGCAAGGGACCCACGTCTGGGCATACCCTGCCAACTTAGGGCGAACAAAGCGATACCAAAGGGGATAATGGACAGAGCGTTTGAGCTAATCAAACACTCACCCCCAGTCAACTGATCTGGGTTTAATCCATCATCATTCTTTATCTCACTCCACCACCGCAGTTCAGACATGGCCATATGCAAATCAGTCTGACCCTGTGCCTCATGGGAACAGTCCAGCCCGATCTGCCAAGCCATGTCTTCCCTGGACCGGAAACAAGCATTCTGGGACCGGTTTCGGGTTCATAACCCTCATCAGCCAGGCTATCTTGAATCCAGTGGCAAAGTGAGCAAGGGACCCACGTCTGGGCATACCCTGCCAACTCAGGGCGAACAAAGCGATACCAAGGGGATGATGGACGGAGCGTTTGAGCTAATCAAACACTCACCCCCAGTCAACTGATCTGGGTTTAATCCATCATCATTCTTTAGCTAACTCCACCACCCCAGTTCAGACATGGCCATAGGGTCCCGACACCAGTATTAGAATGCGAACGCACATGGTGCGGTCGCATACTCCCATTTCTCTATGGGAGCTTCTGCTGCAGCCGGTTTTATGAGTCCGCCCAACATCATAATGAGGCCCAAAGAGAAATGGAAGTTTTTGTTAATCCCTGCACCGCTTGGCAGACCCCACATGGTGCCTGCCACATGGTGCAGGAATTGACAGTGGGGCACCATATGTGCCCCCCAGTCCTTCGCTTTCCGACAAACTTTTCATGTTGGAAAGCCCGAAATGAAAAGCCTGTGGGAAACTGACATCATAATCCCGGCTGTGGAAACGCAGTCCTTAAGTGATTACATGCCAGTTCCGACTGGCTGACGGGCTCCTTGAGCTCATTGGAAGCAAGCCGGAATGACTGGCCAGTTTCACTTACGACCACCGTCATTGTAATACGTCTGTCAAAAGTGAAACCGAAGATGTCAGTCGGAAAGCCTCCGACAAACAACAAAATAGGGCCCTTTTTGGTGATGGAAAGAGTCTGGGGCAGTGTTCAGCTCTAGGTTCATGAACGGATGACACTGTCCAGCTGGCAGACCCGAACATTTTGAATATGTGCAGCACAGAGGATGAGACTACACAGCGCTTAGTGCACACATGTTCAAAACGTTTTCAAAGAGATTGACACCTATGTGCCAGGTTAGAGCATAGTTACTTAGGTTTTGGCTGGGTTAGTACAAAAAGCAGTTACCTGCTGTGTAACGGATGCTTCTCAATGCGGGAAGAGCCAAAGAATCAACACAAATAGTAGGTTTCCGAGTGTTAAAAGTAGGGTTTCAGGATGCCAACCATGAATATAACGTAAGCAAGAATGAAGTCAGAACTCGCATATTCAGGCATATCCACCGACACATACCTCTCAGTGACTTAAGCACCTGCTCCAGAAATCTGTCCATAACCTTAATGTCACTCATGACTTAATTGAGCAAGTTCTGTGAGTGGTGAAAGCTTTTACCAGGTTGCCCAGTTGGATCTGTTCTGCATGGAAAGGAAGATTACACTTGCCTCTTTCTGTGAGAGAGAGAGAAGATTGCTTTGGTACTGCCATGCTGTACTTTTTCTGCGAGGCAACAAAGCTTGTATTACTGTTTCCTGATTTGTACTTGTCATGTAATGTGGAAAGCTTGTGCTGCAGCTGCCTAACTATACATGTCCTCTGAAAGAAGGCAGTTTGCAGTGTTGCCCAGGTGTAGCTGGCCTAAGAAGAACGGGGGTCCGATTCACAGAACTAACTTAAGACAAAATCCTAAACTTACTACCATTTTCGTATTCACAGAAGGCACTTACTCATTTTGGTATTCACAGAAGACACTTACTAACTTCGGTATTCAGAGAAGTTAGGAGTCCTAACTTTAGGACTCCTAAATGCATTCTGTGAATACCGAAAGTCTTAAAGTTAGGATTTTTCTCAGTTTAGGAGTCCTAAAGTTAGGACTCCTAACTTTACTACTACTATTTGTATTGCAATACGTTGGACGGTTTAACCAGTTCTTTAATGTAGGTGCTGATTTGCGTCCCCATTTAATGGCGATCTCTCTCTTCGCTAGCAACAGGCCAATGGCAATGAATTTCTGGAACCCTTTGGGGAAGTTGGCCACATAGCTCATTAGGGCAACCTCAGGTGTGGGTGCGAACTCCAATTCCACCATTTCCCTCAGGGTCTGAAACACTGCTTTCCAATAATTTTGGATCTTAGCACAGTTCCAGGTGAGGTGTGTGAAGTCTGCGTGTGGAGCCCCGCATTTCAGACAACAATAGGGCCTGTTCGGGTCAATTCTATGTGTATTCTCTGGAGTAATGTAACTTTGTCACAGAAATTTGAAATGAATCAATTTATGATGACTATTCAGGGAGACTTATTTTATCTGCGAGCATACTCGGACCATTGTTCGTCAAGGATGGGATGCCCCGGGGGGCGTGGCCAACCGGGCAGCGAAATGGCCGCTCTGTGAGCGAGCTCCGCCGGCTGCATTATTAATCCTTCAAGTAATCCTGCACCGCCCGCACTGGGAGTCCCGATCCACACTCCGGGAGGCGCCGCAAAGCTCAGTGAAGCACCTACTGCAATTTGATGCCTGGCCGAGACCGGGGGACTGAGATATGCCCATTGGCGTCCCGCGCGTGAAGATCCTGTGACGCGAGGCCGCCGCTGCGGCTGCCGGGGACGGCTGGAGCGGCTACTGGAGACCGAGGCTGCGTGGGCCTGAGGCGAGCGGGGAAGCTGTGGCCCCCACACTGCAGGTCGCGGTCGGAGCGCAAAACGTGCCGAGTGGAGCGGATCCGCCCGGAGACCTGACCGCTGTTCTACGGGTGCTGCTCTGGGCGCACCGTTGCTGATCCCGGCTGCCGCTGGCGCGGTGAGAGAAGACGCGAGGCCATTTTGTGGCCTCTGCAGGAGGCGGACACACGGCGCTCCCTGGCTGCGGGCGGCTGGATCCGATCCTTGGTGACCCCGAGCCGCCACACACACGCTGCTGTGGAGCCCAGCGACTGCATGAGGTGAGCTTGAGGGGGCGGCTGGCGCCGGGATCCCGAGGCGAAGCTGTGAGGGCACATACGGGGCGCGCACCTGGCCTCATTGTGAAGGAACGGCCACGCTAGCGGACTTGGGGCTCTGATCTACTCACCGACGGATGCATGCAGAATTGTGCGTGCGGCGCCCTGCGGTGGATGGTCTAGAGCGGCCCGACTGGCGGCCGTGACGGATGAGCTGCGGCGAGGCCTAGAGATCCTGCCCTCCTGTCCCGCTTCGACAGCGCTTGTGGCATCGCCTGTGCCCCTCTGGACCCGAGATCGGTGGAGCGACGGCCCTGGGAGAGGGTGACTGGCCTGCCTGGATAGCGGCCGGGGCCGCTGGAGCCGTCCTCTGGCCGTGGGGCCGCCTTGCTGTACTCGACTGGCACTGTCCCATAGTCATGGGAGGGAAGAACGAGGCGAAGCAGTCCAGGCTCACGTTTGAGCATAAGCGTCAGGCCAAGCAGCAGGCGGCGGACCTGGAGGCGGCGGAGTCCTCCGCGCACGGGGCAGAGCCGGAGGTAGACTACCGAGCGCTGATGCTGGAGGTCCGCTCGAGTCTCAAGAGCATCGATACCAAGCTAGATGCCATGGCTACCCAGTTGGACTCCGTCAAACAACGGGTTGACTCGCACGAAACTAGATTGGACAGCCTGGAAAGTGGGCACGCTGACTGCTGCGAGTTCAGACATGACACCAAGAAACAACTCACGGCAGTGGAAAAAGAACTGGAATTCCTCCGGGCCAAAACAGATGATTTAGAGGCGAGGTCCCGCAGATCCAACATCCGAATCACGGGCATACCAGAGACGACGAACATTGGAAAGATGGAACTGTATGTCACAGAACTACTCCATGAGCTCTTTGATCCGGCGCTCTCCCCGGTGTTCACAGTGGAAAGGGCGCACAGATCGCTCGGTAAGAAGCCACCGGTGGGGGCGGCGCCGCGTCCTATCCTGGCAAAGATCCTGAATTTCCAGGACAGGGACCTCATCTTACGCCTTGCTCGCGAAAAGGGGAAAATTATACACAAAGGGAATAACATCTCCTTCTATCCGGACTTCACTCCCTTGGTACAGGCGGCCCGGAAGGAATTTTTACCTGCTAAGAAGCTGCTGCTGCAGGCTGCCATCCCTTATGCACTGTTGTACCCAGCGAAACTGAGGGTGACGCACGAGGGTACCACACACTACTTCACAGAGGCGATGGCAGCGCTGAAGTACGCCAAGCAACTTGGGGGGGCTGCGTCTAGGCGCAAGCCGCCACAGGCGGAGGTGGACGAAGGGCGCTTAAGTGACAATGATTGAACCTGGAGGGAGGGGGAGTTGTGTAAGATCCGTGTGGGGTGTTCTACCTGGCTGGCGGGATGCCAGCCCCGTTCCGCCTATGGTTGCTCCTGGTACACAGTTTTTGGTTGCTAAGGGGATGTGAGAGGCCTGCAAATGTTAAAGGTGCTGCACTTGCTGAATTGTTCCTTCTTGGCAAGGTCTCCCGATTAGGTATAAGCTTGGATCCGAGGGGGGCGGGCTCAGCTGGTGTGAAGCGGTGGGTTACATTGTGCAGCCACCCTGTGCAGACGGGGGAGTACGCTTGGTGCACCACGCCCCATGGGGTGCATCCCAATGTTGGAAAGTTTGAGTTGCAATCACGTGTTGCGTGATCCACGGGGGGATTTGTCACAACCTGATTGGGGGGTTGGTGAGGGTGGGGGGATGGGGGGGAAAGCGGGTTGGTTTGAGTTATGTTGGTTCTGGTACGATGGAAGTGTATGTTCGCAGATCACCAGGATGCTCCCTTATGCATGGCCCTGTTTGAACACTAGGAGAGAGATGCAGTTTGTAGATGGGGGTGGAGGAAACTTACAAGCAACATGGCTGGAGTTATAGCAGGCGTTAGGATATTAACGTGGAACATTAGGGGACTCGGGGACTATAAAAAAGCTCGGCTCATGCAAGGGTACCTCTCCCGACACAAAATAGATATCTGCTTCCTGCAGGAGACGCATGTGCGGTCCACCCCCTCCCCTAGACTGAAGCGCTCACGCTGGGCATGGGTACATTCCACCGCTTATTCTAATTATGCTAGAGGGGTGGCAATCCTCATAAGAGCAGGGCTGGATTGGAAGGAACACCGCACTCATTTGGACGCAGAGGGGCGCTACGTGATCACTCACGGAGTGTTGCAGGGGAAGGAGATGGTGCTGGCGGCGGTGTACGGACCCAATGTAGATGATCCTGACTTCTTCCGGGATCTATGGGCACGGATACTGTTAATGGACTGCTCCACGATTATCCTCGGAGGGGATTTTAATGTACCACTGGTAGATGCGGTGGACCGTAGGGGGGTGGGAGGTCCCACACACACCAGAGCGAGACAGGCAGTCCTTGACATCATGGAGGAGGGGTTGCTGTCGGACATATGGAGAGTCAGGCATCCGGATGATATTGTAGGGACGTGTATTACGAGCCAACACGCGGCCTGGTCCCGGCTGGACTACTGGCTGGTCTCGCCGGATGTGGCAACCTGGGCGGAGGGAGTGGATATTCAGGCCCGGTCACTTTCTGATCACGCTCCATGCCTGTTGGTGGTGAGGATGCCTGATGCCCCTGCTCGCGCGTTCTCCTGGCGGCTGCCCCCGTACGTGTTTACCGACTCTGTATTTACGGAGGAAATTAGAGAGGATATTGTGCGCTATTTCGATATCAACGCGGGTACGGTGGAAACAGAGGCGGCCCTTTGGGACGCATTTAAGGCAGTGATCCGGGGCCAGTGCATCTCTAGGAGAGCGGGGGTCCTCGGGGCAATCCGCGGCACACTGCGCAGGTTGGAGGGAAAATTGCGGGACTTAGATGCAAGTTTCTGTACTGACCCGTCGCCCGCACTGGCGGTTCAGATGAAAGCTAAGCTGTTGGAGTTCGGCGAGGAGGCGCAGCGCGAAGTGAAGTTCCTGGGACGGCAGGCGGAGGCCCGTCGATATGGGGAAGGTGATAGGCCTAGCAGAACCCTGGCGAAGCTCATCTCCCCGCGTGCGCGATCGGATTTCATAGCGTCCATAAGAGATGGGTCAGGTGAACTCCGGTTAGGACATGATGCAGTTCTGACTGCTTTCGCTCAGTTCTACTCGACCCTCTATACGTCCAGGCAAACTACAGCCCCGGAGTCACTGGACGTCTTCCTAGACTCCATTGCCATTGTCTGGTTCAATGACCATCACCGTCGCTATATGGATGTCCCGTTCACTGTTCAGGATGTCGCGCAGGTGATTAAGAGCATGCCGGCGCACAAAGCCCCCGGCCCCGATGGGTTGACCACTAGTTTTTATAAGACCTATGTTGAGGAACTGGCCCCTAGGCTCCTCTCGGTCTTCGCTGAGGCCCAGGAGACGGGCTCCCTGCCAGACTCGATGCGGGAGGCGCTGATAATCACGTTGCTGAAGCCGGACAAAGATAGCCAGCTGCTCGACTCGTACCGTCCACTATCCCTCATCAACGTAGACGTTAAAATCTACGCTAAACTGATTGCGGACAGGCTTCAGCCCCTGTTGCCCATGGTGGCATTGCCTGATCAATCGGGGTTTGTCCCCGGCCGCGCCACGTCGCACAATCTGAGAACGATATTCTCAGTGCTGCACTACCTACACCCCTCCATCCGGGCGGCGGTTATTTTTCTCGACGCCACAAAGGCGTTTGACTCGCTTGAATGGCCCTACCTGTTTCGGATCCTAGGCAGAATGGGTTTTAGCCCTCTCTTCATAAACTTAATACGGCCCTTATACGCAGCCCCACGGGCGAGAGTGCGAGTGAACGGGCTGATATCCAAGCCATTTGGCATATCTCGCGGGACTAGGCAGGGGTGCCCCCTGTCCCCGCTGCTATTTGCCATTGCCATGGAGCCTCTGGCGGCTCGGGTCCGTCAGCACCACACTGCCCGGGGTATTGGCTTTAGCTCTCGCAGCCTGTTGATATCCTTGTATGCGGATGATGTAACGTTATATGTTGCTGACCCCGCGGAAAACCTAGATCCACTGCTGAGGGAGTTTGTCAGATTCGAGGGTCTGGCCGGAATAGCTATCAATTGGTCCAAGTCTGTTGCGTTCCCTCTGACGGATGCCACCCCGGAGGTAACTTCGGATTATCCCTTGCGCTGGGAAACGGACTCGGTCAAATACCTGGGGGTCTGGATTAGTCGCAACCTGAGTGATTTGTGGACAATGAACTATGGGAGAGCGGTAGACTGGCTGGAGGGGAAGATCGAGATCTGGAATAAGCTCCCCCTATCTTTAGTTGCGAGGATAGCCCTGGCAAAGATGGTAGTCCTCCCGAAATTCCTATATCTCTTTGTGAATCTGCCGTTGCCCTTGACTGCGCATTTCCATGCTCGGGTGCGCTCACTGCTGTTGATGCTGGTCTGGGCCGGAGGCCAGGCGAGATCGTCCTGGGCACTGCTCACCCTCCCGTTGAGGCAGGGTGGACTGGGGGCTCCAGACATGGCGCTGTACGCGCTATGTGCGCAGGCACAATTCCTACACTTCTGGGTTTTCCCCACCCCCTACCAGCCGCATGTGGCGGTGGAGAGGGCGGTGGCAGCTCCATTGCCCCTTAGCGTGGCATTATACGTGAAGGCGCCCCGCCCGTCTGGAGACGTTGACACGGTGGCCTTGCTCCGCTGGTCGTGGCGGGAGTTGCAGAGGAGGGCACGTCTCCCTCTCCTGTATGCGCCTGCTGTGCCCCTGAGGGGCAACCCATTGATTCCCTGCCTGCAGGACAGCGGGGGGGAGGTCGTGATTAGAGGAAAAGTTCTGCGCACTTTCGCGGACATCTACCCCGACGGCACCTTTGGGGTTCCTGTAGAGGAGGACTCTGAGATACCGGAGACTGTCGCGGACACGTTCGCGATCCATAAGCTTAAAGAATCCTGCAAGGCGCTCTGGCCTCTGTTCCCAGAGGAGCCCCCGCATTTTCAGGCGTTGCAAAATTTACTGTCAAGGGCTTCCCCCAAAAAACTTGTGTCCCGGTTATACAACTGTATGCAGGAGCAGGCTCCCATTATGGTGCCGTCCTCGCTGCACGCGTGGAACGCGGAATTGGAGTCCCCTCTTTCGGACGAACAGTGGACCTTCTGTTGTGGGCAACTGAAGGAATTGTCGCCTAATTATAGGTTGCGCCTAATACATTTTAAGTTCCTACACAGATACTACCGTACACCTCGGCTGCTGCACCGTATGGGCCTCAGGGAAGACGACACTTGTTGGAAGTGTGGGGCTGAAAATGCCACTTTTCTACATGTGGCGTGGAGCTGTCCCCGCCTGGAGGAATACTGGTCGAGCATTTTTGTAGCTATTAACCAAATCCTCCATAGAGCCGACACGCCGTCTCCACATCTGGGGCTACTAGGTTATGTCAAAAATACTCTACCAAAAGCTAGGAAACTGCATGCGATGTTGCTCCTTTATGCTAAGCGACAGGTGGCGGTACGTTGGGGACGCAGGTGCTTGCCTAAATTTGAGGACTGGGTGGCAGACGTTACATATGGCAACACACAACTCGAATGCTACTGGGAATCTGTGCCGGTCACTTCCCGACCTAGGGATATCTGGGAGCCCTTTCTGCACTGGTCCCGTGAGAGGGCGGAATCCCCACGAGTCACAGGTTCACTGTCTGGTGAAATATCTGATGATATGGGTTAAGGTTGATCGGAGGTGTGTGAGGGGTCGCATGTGCCGCTGAGCTCTGGATGACACTATAGGCGGTGGGGGGTGGTCAGATGGCGGGGTGGTGCAGCTGGGCCTCGCGGACTGCGGGGTGGAGCGACAGGGTGGATAGCTCCCCGGGTCGGCGGGAGGCGGGAAGGAAGCCCACCAAGGTCCCGTCTCGTTGGGGTGTGTGTCCAAACGTGATTACTCTAGCTGTGAGCTTCTCCGAACGTGCTGTCCACTCTGCAGGAGTCGTGCATCATTCGATAGTGCGAACTGTTAGGGTGTTGATACCTTCCATCTGTACCATTGTTTGTTTTTGTTATGGTTTATTTGTTGGCGACTTTAGGTGTAAAAAAAACACTGATTGGTATTTATATGCTACGTTACAGTGATAAATTGTATCAGTAATTTGCCTGCTCTTGCCATG
Organism: Triturus cristatus; assembly: GCF_964204655.1. Taxonomy (NCBI): domain Eukaryota; kingdom Metazoa; phylum Chordata; class Amphibia; order Caudata; family Salamandridae; genus Triturus; species Triturus cristatus. Next base: position 1,225,486,070 of record NC_140589.1, read on the forward strand.
GCTCTGCATATATTTAACTGTAATGTTCGGTATTTGCTGACCTGAATAAACAAAATAAAAAAAAATAAAAAAAAGGATGGGATGCCCCAGGTCTACCTCCCAGTCGTCACGGACCTTGGTATCATCTACGGGGATTACCGCCGTGCACGCTCGGTATAATTTAGAGATGAGATGTTGCCCCCCTTTGTTCTCAACGATCGTGGTAAGTGGGGTGAACGATTAGTGTTCAAGGGGAAAGTTTGGCATAGTCACCCTTAGTGACGAGCAAACCCGATTCAGGACAAACTTGTCCATAAATGACGCCGCGCTGAACCTATCCTCTTCCGTGACCAAGAATACATGTCCTCCAGGAAATAAATCACCCACTGTGCAAATGTCGTAATTAGTGAGTGTGCGCTGTATCAATTTCTCACCCATATTTGGGACCCAAAGATTGTTTATGATCGGGAGGGCCGACGAAATAACATGGGGGCGCCTGTGATTCTGCAGAGCTTTTTCCAGGCCCAACTGGTGGTGGAAACTGTTTTGATGTGCCTAGGATCCCGTGGCATGCCTCGAAGGTAGGTCCACATTAAGAGCGCCAGGCAGAACTAAGTCTGCCTCTGGCCGCAGGTAAGGAATGCTGGCGTCTGGGTGGAACCAGGCGTGCGCATAGCTACATTGTGCGACCAGATTATAGAGCTGAAGGTCTGGAACCTCAAAGCCTCCTCTATCATAAGGCAGGGTCTTGATCTACCAGCGAACCCTGGGCCTCCTGCCCCCACAAGTCAGTCTGATGAGGTGGGGGCATAGTGTTAAAAAAAAGCTGTTCAGAAGTGGAATAGGGATGTAGTTGAAGAGATACAAAAATTTAGGGAGAACAATAATTTTTATAAGGGCCACCCGACCCGCAAGCGGGAGGGGAAGGCGTAGCCATTTCTCAACATGCGACTCGAGTTTGTGGACCGCCTGGCCATAGTTCAATTGGAGTCTTTGGGCCGTGTCTGTATGAAAATGTTTGCCTAAATATTTAGTCGAGTCCTCACACCATTCAAGCTGGAATTCACAGTCCCACTGCTTAATGCTGGTGGTGAGGGGAAATATTACAGATTTGTGCCAATTAATTCCCAGTCCGGAGAAGTGCCCAAACCTGATGATTTCTCCTAACAAGGGATCTAAATTTACCTGCGGCTGGTCGACATAAAGAACAATATCTTCGGCGTATAGAGACACAAGAATGGGACCGGTGTTAAACTGGAGCCCTCTCTGTATATGTTTCTCCTGGAAGTGCCTGACCAGAGGATCCATTGCAAGTATAAATAGGAGTGGTGACATGGGACAACCCTGTCTGGTGCCCCGCGTGAGAGAAATTGAGCAGGATGGCGTGCCGTTGAGGCTCAGTCTCGCAGTGGGACCGCTGTACAGGAGAGCCGTAACAGCGATGAACCCCTTGGGCATTTACATCCTGCGCATTAAAGATAGAAAAAAAAGGCCACTCTAGGGAACCAAATGCTTTTTTGGTGTCTAATAAGACTGCAGCCGTAGGAACGTCAGGGTTTATTCTGTGTAGGACCGCGAACAGGGTTCTGAGGTTTAGGGAGGTGGATCTGTGTGGTACAAATCCCGTTTGGGCAGGGGAAATAATTCTATCCATCAGTAGGTCAAGCCAAAGGGCAATCATTTTAGCGAGGATTTTATCATCTAAATTTAACAGGGAGAGCGGTCTGTATGACCCACACAATAAAGGATCCTTACCCGGCTTGCGGAGCAAAATGATGACTGCTTCCCTGATGGAGGGGGGTAGTTCCCGCCGCTCAAGTGCTTTGTTGTACACCTCAAGTAGCCAAGGAGCTAGAAAGTCCTTATAAGATTTATAAAAGTCCCCAATAAAGCCATTTAGGCCCAGTGCAGTAGAACCGTTCAGTGCCTCAATAGCGCTGATAATCTCGTCCACGGAGAAGGGTTCAGCCAGGAAGTCCTGCATGTATTTTTCCAAGCATACTAATGCTGTTTCTGCAAGGTATTCCTCCTGAGCTATGAAGCCGTGTATGACTTTAGAGGTGTATAGTGTGTCATAGTATGTTAGAAACTCATCTCGGATCTCGGTGGTGTCGGTCAGGAGTTGCCCTGAGGAGGATCAGAGTTCTGTTATACAAGATTTGCTGTATGGGGCCGCAGTAGTTGCAACAAGGTACAGCCCAGCAGTTCGCCCTCTCTGTAACGGCGGGCAGTTATATATTTGCTTAAAAAGTGGGCTTCACGGTCTGCCGTGTCCCTGAATTCAGTGAGGAGCGCTAAATGTTTTCTCGACCATTCCGGACTCGGGTGGAGCAACGATTCCCTGTCTAATGTTTCTAATTGCAGCTCGATGCGGGACAAATTCGCCCTCAGGTCTTTTAGCACTCTAGCGTGCTTAGCAATGCAGACCCCCCCAAATGTAGGCCTTAAAGGCCTCCCAGAGAACAGCGCAAGTATCAACTGAGGCAGTATTTAAGTCGAAGTAGTCTTCTATTGCCACTCCAATCTCGGAGTAGAACAGATCATCATTGAGGGCCCGACTTGGGAAACGCCATTGTCACTCATATCCATCTGGCCTAGGTACACGAACCTGGAGCACCACCGGGGAGTGGTCAGAGTATGTTCTAGGGAGCGTTGTGGTAGCTTTGTACCAACAGCATAGACCAGGGGAGATCAGCCAGTAGTCAATTCTAGTCCATGAATTATATGGAGCTGAGTAGTGTGTGTTAATTGTGGCAGACGTGTTACGGTGTCTCCAGATGTCTAATAACGTCAAAGAATCACAGAGGTCCATCAGCGCCCTACATGCACATGGTTTAGTGTCCAGTGAGGAGGAGGAACAGTCTAGTAAGGGATTAAGGAGAAGGTTAAAGTCCCCACCCATGATCGTGTTGGCTGCACCCAGCTTTAAGATTTGAGAGTGTAAGGTATGGAGGAATTCAGGACTGTCGGTGTTAATAGCATATACGCATACTAACGCCACGCCATGACCTATCAATTTTACCACTACTATTGTGTAGCGGCCGTCTCCGTCACAGTGGACTTTGTATAAGTGAAAGGGGAGCCGTTTATGAATCAGTATAGCGGTACCCCTAGCATAATTGATGAAGTTTGAGAAATAGAGATGCTGCCCCCAACTTAATGCAAACTGCGTGTTGTCTGATTTGGGCAAATGAGTTCCGTGCAGAAACGCTACATCTATTTGGTGTCTCTGCAAATAATGCAATATGTTTTTCCTTTTCCTAGTGTTGTTTAGGCCCCTAACATTCCATGAAATCAGTGACAGGCCGGAGGGACCAGGCAGATTGCCTAACGTTGCCATCACAGATATTTGGCAGCTAAAATAGTATCGGCGTCATGGAAAGAAATGTTTGGCTTAACAGTGAGTAGAGTGGTAAACAAGTAATGACGGTAGATTCTAATTCCAAACCCCCCCCCCCACCCTCCACCCAGCCTCGCACACCCAAACGCAAGGATCAAAACCCTCCGAACAATAATCAAATGCATCAAGTAAACATCCTAGCTGGAACAGCAAATATACTGTAAGATACATTATAATCAGTGGTACCTACAAAGTGATATATACACTGGGGTGAGGCAACACCCCGTCGGAAACCCAGCATACTAGTACAATCAACTGCAAAGTGGAGTTCATACTATCTCAATGTATTGAAACATAGCAGACCAGCAAACAGTGCCGTCACACTTGAGAACATGATCATTCAGTGGAGAATAGTTTGACGCTCGCACTTGAGCCACCAAGAGGTGGGGAAGACCCGGGTCCAACGGATTTCTGCTGGCTACCAATGCTTTAATAAGTTCTGCAGAATTCCTGTACTGCCGTTGGAGTATCAAATATGCGGGACCTGCCCTCTATGTCTACTGGTAGGCGTGCAAGATAAAGCATGCCGTATTTGACTCCCAAATTCCTGAGAGTGCCCTTCACCCCATTGTATTTTCGTTCGGGCATCCTACACCATTGCTGTGAAATCCGGATACAGTGCAATACTTGATCCCTGCCAGGTAGTTTCGCCCCATTCTCTGGCGAGGCGCAGAGCAGTGTCTCTGTCCCGGAAGTTCATTATGCATGCAATAATGGGTCTGGGCAGACAGCCTGGGCTTGCGCTATGGCCCAATGAGCGGTGTGCCCGTTCGACGACAAAGCCAGGCGTGAATGCCTCCCTGCCAAAAATGTCGGTGAGTAGGGTTTCCACGAACAGATCTATGCAGCCAGTATTTGTAGATTTCAGGACCCCGAGAATGCAAAGATTATTGCGCCTACTGCACGCTTCCAAATCCTCATTTTTGATAGTGACGACTTTAAGGATTCTTTCCACACGTTCCAATTGTTTGAGCGACTGAGCTGCGCCGTCCTCGAGATCAGAAATGTTTCCTTTCGTCGTGTGTAGTCTGTTATCGTGCACTTAAATTTTAGCCCCAGGGTCTCAAGGCTTTTTTCAAGAGCGTCGAATCGGCCATCAAGCGCCTTGAAGCCGGCTCTGAGCTTCTGCAGCAGGGAGGCAGGAGGTGCCGTCTGGTCGCTCAAGGAAGCTACGTCATGACCACCTTCCGCCATGTCGGGCCTGCTTCTTGTGCCTTCTCAGTTATTTTCCCAAATGGAAGTACCCTGTGCCTAGGGTCTTTGCGGCCCATGCCGCCATGCAGGCACTCAGAAGGAACTGTCTATTACGAAACGTATTGTAGACTAACAGCACGACTGGGCCATAGTCCCACACCTTTTGGGGTATGGTAGCGGAGTATCCTCAAGGCGATCTCTCTGCAGTCTAGGCTGTAGTGCGGTGCGCCCTCAGTTGGCAGCAGTGAGTTAATAGTAGGGGGGGCGATGGTTAAGTGAAGTGCAAGACTGACTTAGAGTGATTTTAAGCAGAGTCTGTGGGCCTATGAGCACAGGGCATCATTTAGTGCACTGTGGGCGAAAGAATGCAGGCCGCAGGGCTCAATTCCTAAGCCAAGTATTAAACGCACCTCGGTGTCAGCAAAATGGCGGGCGCCCTCTGCGCCGAGGAAATGAAGTCACAGGGTGCAGCCCAAGGATTCTTTGCTGTATCCCTCACTGGGTACCTCTGCTGTCAGTTATTGCTGCGTGTGGCTACTGGGAGCAAGGGGTGAGTTTATGTTAATCGCATCCCCCCCTCTTTTAATGACACCCCTCTCCCCACGGCAACACAACCACCTGAGTCTTTCAACAAACTATCAACTCCTATTGGAATTGAGGACAAACTTTGTAACTCCCAACTGAAAAACAAAGCCAACTGATCAAATTTCAAACGCTTGACGGAGCTCGAAGTCTTCAATATCATTGCAAAATTAAAACTGACCTCACACACCAAAGACCCCCTTTCGGCAAAACTAGTTCATAACCTAAATCACATCATCACCCAGTGTTGGACAAAAATCATGAATACCTCCCTTGCATCAGGTTGTGTACTCGAGTCCCTCCAATTAGGGCAAATCACACCTCTACTTAAAAACCCCAAGGCAGACCCTAACGGCCCCAACAACCTCCGCCCCACCTACCTTTCCTAGCAAAAACCATGGAGAAATGTGTTTTACAGAAACTCAACAGACACATAGACGAATACAACCTACTTAACTCTTTCCAATCTAGTTTCAGGAAAGGCTGCAGCACAGAAACTGCCATGCTCAACATTGCAGATGACATTCATTGTTCCCTAGAAAATGGAGACGCCTGCTTTCTCATCCTACTGGACATCTCAGCGGCCTTAGATACAGTCAACCACTCAGCTTTATTAGAGACTTTGAAGACGCGCTCTGGTTTCAATGGCACAGTCCTAATATGGTTCGCGTCTTACCTCCAACATTGAACACAACAAATCAAAATTAAATCTTGCCTCTCTAACCCAACTCCGGTCTCTCTTGGTGTTCCGCAGGGCTCAATTCTCTCCCCCTCTCTCTTCAACCTCTTAATGGAAACCCTTACAATCATCCTGAAACAAGCAGGCATGAACTATCACCTCTACGTGGACTACTCAACTCTACTACAAAATCAAATCTCACAGCGACATCCTTCATCTTAACACCACACTGAGTACGTTTCAATCCTGGTTCTACTCCAACCATCTAAAACTGAACTGCAACAAAACGGACATCATTCTATTCTCCCCCAAAAGTAACCAACCTCCCAATCCAAGGTTGGATGTCTTACTTAAAAGCCCTAAATTGTTCGCTCACTCTATCCGACTCGGCTAAATCCCTAGGTTTCACTCTGGACAAAGATTTATCACTGTAGGGCCATATCAAGAACTCAGCCAAAGAAGCGCTCTACACACTTAAACACGTCAGAAAAATCAAATCTTTCATCCTATCAGACGATTTCAAATGGGTGGTTCAGCCGCTGGTCCTCTCTAAACTGGAGTACGGGAATGCTATACTCACCGGGACAAATAAAAACTCACCTCGCCCCCCCTCAGATCAGTACTTAACATGGCAGCCCGGCTTATTACAGACTGCAAACAGTACAAACACATCACGCCTGCACTCAAGTCCCTAAACTGGCTTCCCCTCGAAGGAAGGTGCATCTACAAGACTGCCTGCATCCCTCACAAAGCACTGCACTCACAGGCCCCTGTCTATTTAGACTACAAGCTCACAAGAGCAGGAAGTGCCAGAACTTTGAGAAGCTCAACCGCTCTTCTCCTCGTACCTCCGAAATTATAAAGGAAATCCACTCAGACTCGCTCTTCTTCAGGCAATGCGCCCAGCATTTGGAACTCCCTCCCGAGGGATATTCGCAGAAACCCCTCCTACCCTGGCTTCAAAAGAGACTTGAAACGCCATCTCCTCAACAATTACTGGAGCCCATGGATCAATCTGAACCTGATTTCTTTAGGCTCCTGTGATCTGTTCATACCTCGGTTTATCTGTTGCCTTTTTTCCCGTGTGTCCTTCTCTCCAGGGTCCCTGAAGGCTCCTTTCAGTTATTCTCCATCTTCCATAGCCCTATAATTGTTTACATGTATGCAGTAAATGTGTGCTCCTCTGTAACTTTTACTTCCCTCATGCTATATATTTAATCTTGAACCTATGATTTAAAACCCTGCTCTTGATTCTGTACAACACTTGGATACCTCAGGATCCAGCCTATCCAGTGCTTTATTGGTCCCTCAATCTTACTCGTGTGACCTCATTCAGAAATTCCTCCCTTCCGGTAACTACAGTTGTTTGTATATATTATTGTATGCTTCTCTACTGACTTTTCACTTCCCTTATTTTATTATTGTTTGTAACCTTGAACCAAGGACTATTGCCTTGCTCGTCACACTTTAAAGCGCTCAGATACCTATGGGTCTAGCTAACGCTATATAAAACCTTAACATAAATAAATGATGCTATAGGGGCAATTTTCAAGCACTGAAAAGCAGTGGCGTAGCAAGGGGGGGAGGCCATGAGTTTTGGGGGTTTGGGGGTGTTGCACCCCTCCCTCTTACCTGCAGCTGTCGCGGGGCAGCAAACGCAGGAACCGCCAGGACCCTCCCCCAGCTCTTACATGCGGCCGCTGGGGCAGAAAATGCAGGAACCACCAAGGACGGCCAAAGGTCTAGCTACGCCACTGCTGAGAAGTGTTGACAAAAAAGAGAAACAGACCATTGTTAGACCCTCCTTTTTATCTTGTGGGAAGGGAAAACCAGTGAAACATTTTAGCTCGTCCAGACACAATTTTAATATAGGTGTGAAAAATAGAAGGACATAAATGTTGACATGGAAGAGATACACTCACCCAAACTAGGGAACATATGAATAGGAGACTGTGTAGCCAGTGAACAGTAATACTCTTGGATGCTTTCCAGTGCTAGATGTGGAACCCACTGATGAAGCACAGCACACTAGGTAGTTGAGAGTTCAGCAACCTTTATGAGCACATGAATGTACAGTAATTCCATACATTCAGCCGCGGTCCATGCAGGTAACAGCGGGGGGCGGTGGGGTCGGGTAAGGGGGGATTTCGAGGGACGATGCTGAGGGAAAAATAATTATTTATTTAATTTTCCTTTGGCATCGTCCCTCGAAATCCCCCCTTACCCGGCCCCACCACCCCACTGCTGTTACCTGCACAGACCGCGGCTGCAAAGCAAAAACCAAAGGAAATGATGGACGGAGTGTTGAACATTGCAAACACTCACCCCCAGTCAACTGATCTGGGTTTAATCCATCACAGTTCTTTAGCCCACTCTGCCACCCCAGTTCAGACATGCCCATATGCAAATCAGTCTCACCCTGTGCCTCATGGGAACAGGCCAGTCCGAACTGCCAAGCCATGTCTTCCCTGGACCGGAAGCAAGCTTCCTAGGACCGGGTTCTGGCATTTCAGCCGTCTTCAGCCAGGCTTGCTTGAATCCAGTGGGAAAGTGAGCAAGGGACTCACGTCTGAGCATACCCTGCCAACTCATGGCGAACAAAGCAAAAACCAAAGGAAATGATGGACGGAGTGTTGAACATTGCAAACACTCACCCCTAGTCAACTGATCTGGGTTTAATCCATCACCGTTCTTTAGCCCACTCTGCCACCCCAGTTCAGACATGGCCATATGCAAATCAGTCTGACCCTGTGCCTCATGGGAAGAGTCCAGCCCGAACTACCAAGCCATGTCTTCCCTGGACCGGAAACAAGCTTCCTAGGACCGGTTTCTGGTATTTCAGCTGTCTTCAGCCAGGCTTGTTTGAATCCAGTGGCAAAGTGAGCAAGGGACTCACGTCTGAGCATACCCTGCCAACTCATGGCGAACAAAGCAAAAACCAAAGGAAATGATTGACGGAGTGTAGAACATTGCAAACACTCACCCCCAGTCAACTGATCTGGGTTTAATCCATCACCGTTCTTTAGCCCACTCTGCCATCCCAGTTCAGACATGTCCATATGCAAATCAGTCTCACCCTGTGCCTCATGGGAACAGTCCAGCCCGAACTGCCAAGCCATGTCTTCCCTGGACCGGAAACAAGCTTCCTAGGACCGGTTTCTGGCATTTCAGCCGTCTTCAGCCAGGCTTGCTTGAATCCAGTGGCAAAGTGAGCAAGGGACTCACGTCTGAGCATACGCGGCCAACTCATGGCGAACAAAGCAAAAACCAAAGGAAATGATGGACGGAGTGTTGAACATTGCAAACACTCACCCCCAGTCAACTGATCTGGGTTTAATCCATCATCGTTCTTTAGCCCACTCTGCCACCCCAGTTCAGACATGGCCATATGCAAATCAGTCTGACCCTGTGTCTCATGGGAACAGTCCAGCCCGAACTGCCAAGCCATGTCTTCCCTGGACCGGAAACAAGCTTTCTAGGACCGGTTTCTGGCATTTCAGCCATCTTCAGCCAGGCTTGCTTGAATCCAGTGGCAAAGTGAGCAAGGGACTCACGTCTGAGCATACCCTGCCAACTCATGGCGAACAAAGCGGTACAAAAGGGGATGGTGATGGACGGAGCATCAGAACCAATCAAACACTCACACCCAGTCAACAGATCTGGGTTTAATCCATCACCGTTAAGTTGGCAGGGTATGCTCAGACGTGAAAGTTAGTCCCTGATGATGTTAGGATTCAGGGCCAGGGAAATCAAGCCCACCTTTACAGGATCATCTGGATCAGGAAGCCCTGGTACCAGGGCACATATAATGTGATGTATTTATTTATTTATTTATTTATGTTGGCGCTTGTATCGCGCGACAAATCATCCCCACAGGCATCTCTCGGCGCTTTTGGCTACACAGTGCTGACGGCTAGGACAACATTGCGGATTTAGAACAGACAGGTTTTTAACTGCTTCTTAGACTGCCCCAAGCTTGTGCAGGCGCGTATAGAGGGAGGGCATGAAAGGAGGCATCTGCAGAATCGATTGTCCTCCATCTGTAAGGCTGATCCTTTGGTGTAACCTCATACCCCCACACTGTATGGAGCAGTGGGGGCGCACCGGCTCTGGTAAAACTTGCCACATGGTGGTCGTAGTACATTAAAAAGTGCACCCACAGATTGGCTAAGCTTTGAGTACCAGTTTGAAATGTTAGTGGCCCAGATTCCAGAAGAGGACCCCAAAGTAAGGAAAACTGTTTGTTCTCTCTAGTTCATCTGTTGTTACCAATTGCAAGTGTATGCACACTCAGCCATTTTGGGCCATAGACCATTATATGGGCTTTGTTAAATGTTGTTTCTAGAAGAATACCAGCCATGAAATGAGTGAAGGAGCTGACAAGACAACCAACAGCCTCTGGAGTGCAGGCCTTCAACATCCTACCATTGGCATATAGGACTGCAGGAGCAGGGACAGTATTAATAATAGGAACATCAAAGCTGGCACTGTATATCTGTTAGTATGTCAGAGAAAAAGAATGGGTGCAAGAACGCGTACCTGATGTTAGGAATTTTTACAGCATGCGATTACCCAAAGGGTGTCTTGGCGCTATCTGAAGGGCAGGCTAGATGCTGTTTATTGGTTGAATAGCCAGGTCTTCATCTCCTTCCTAAACGTCGTTAGAGAGGGGATTGCTCTAATATGTAGTGGGAGGCTGTTCCAAAGTTTGGCCGTATTATAGATACTTCTGCCACCCCATTGCATCTTTTTTCATTTGGGAATGGCTAGGAGGTTAGCTTTAGCCTATCGCAGTTCTTCATTGGGCATATATTGTTTAAAAGCTGATCTAAGAAAATCAGGCCTGGAATTGTGCATTCCTTTGTGAGCTAAGTATAGGGCTTTAAATGATGCACTCCCCACAATCAGTAAAAAAGGTCAGATAACTCTCTGCTTGACAAAAATCTTAACCTGGTTGAGAGATTCTTGTGAAGTACAAATAAGAAATCACATCTAGTCCCTCCTCGAGCAAGATTAGCCATAAACTGGTGCGGTTTACGCTGTTGAGGGCTGAGGACAAATCCATAAATGCTAGGTACAGCGGCAGCGCTTGTCTATAGTGTATTTATCGAATATAAGATTGAGATTTCAGTACTGCTCCACTGTGCTTAGCTGCTCCCTGAAGCCACATTGACATGGATTAAAGATATTGTTTCTTGCCCAGCCCTGCATTCTGTTGTATGTAATTCTGCATATAATTTTGTTGAGTTCTCAATTAGAAAGATGAGCCAATAGAATCTTGGTTGAGAGCGGTTACCCTTCTTAAGTATAGGATCAATAATCAATGTGGACATGAGCAGGGTAATTGCTTGCAATCAATGTTGTTAAAAACATTGGCCAAGATTAGGGCCCACAAATCTCCTATACATTTTACTAAAACAATGGACAGCCCATCGGGCCCCGGGGCTTTGCCTTGAGGACTTCGGCGTGTCGCACCAGCACTTCCTCTACTGTAAAAATTGGTTTAGCTCCAGCATCAGGGCAGTAAAAAAGTCGATCAATGAGGGGCAACTAGAGGGAGGGCAACAGATACCTGTAAAATGGGTAACCCTCTGTACAGAGGAGACATGGCTGCTCATCATTGATACTGAATTGTCACTCAACTTCATAGAGCTTACCGTAGACCAAAAAGCCTTGTGTTTTTTCCTGTTAGCAGCAAGTACCGGGCACTCACAGGTTTCCTCGATTATCCCTGTTTTCCTCCTTTTAATGCTGATTTGTAAAGCAAGAGAGACAAATCCACCTCATTGAGGTCCTCAGTTCTTGACATTACGGCTTTACTTAGCTGTCTATTTGCAAAAGAGCGGGCAGAATCAAACCACCAAGGGGGAGCATTTGGGTTGCGCACAGGATTTAATATAGCAATTTTAATGCAGTTGCACAGTTCCTGGAAAGCATACATGCTCTGCACTATTGTCCACTTCCACTGATTGGGGTCTGATTGCCCAAGACTGTTGTGTTGGGGTTGAGCCAAGATCATGGTAGACAGCTGGCTGTGGACAATAGGAGGGTAAGCGAGGTGGCTAAGGGGTCATGATTTCCACAGGTAGCATCAAGCATTTCCCCCCGCATGAGAACTCTCATTTGGCATTGTGATAAAATGGTATAACTTATGACTGAGGCACACCCCCTCCTGTAAAAATATGGTATCCTGCTATCCCCACACATTGCAAACTCAAGGATGTTGGTTAGATCATGTGTTGTAATATAGCTGCCCAGTTCAATACCCCTATGATCAACTAAATTATGAATAGAGTGAGAAGCCGGATCACCCAGATCAATAGTATTTATTGACAATTTAGCGTTGTTGCCCCTTTGTCGTCAATGTTTTCACTCATGACTTCATTATTTCCGCACAATGCCCAGTCATAAACTTCATGGCTAATTTTGGTCTTTCCATGCATGACACTGCAATTGTCCTTCCCCTGAATTTATGAGAAATTAAGCATGGAATTCCTTTATCATTCAGGTTCCCATGACATATCAGAAGCATCATACCCTTTCCATGATGCAAGGTAATGGAGGAGGCCATTTCTAACTCTGGAGTCCAAGTTTGGTACCAGCTCACAATTTGGTGGCCCTGAGCTGTTATTACCAGAAGAGGTCTGACCCATTGATCATCCTGGGCAGGTCTGATTCTAGAATATGAAATACTGGATAGATCTTTCACCCATCTGGGAGTTTAAGCATGCATGGCTGCTGCAGGGCCACTAATTCCTTTATTGGACATGGACCTACAAAGCAAGTAACAATTGTTTTGTCTGACAGTGGAACTGACTAGCTGGGGTGCAGATAACCAGAACTGTTGTAATTTGGTGCTGGTGTTCAGTCTACAAACATCTCGAAAGAGGCTCTGACTTTTAATAAATTGCAGACTGTTGGTTGTTGAACCAATGAGAGTGACAGTAACAATCATGAACTGGAGGGACGTGGACTGTTAAAAATATGGAAGGCCACATTGTAGAACTGAACGCATTTGTACAAAAATGAAGAACACCCAGGGAAGTAAGCAGAGAGTTGTTGTAAGCGAACCCATAGAGTAGGATACAAGAGACTCAAACCTTCTGATGTTCTGACACAAAGCAATGTAGACATTGCTCTATGGTTTCATTAAGCCTCTCGGTCTGCCCATCAGTTTAATTATTATAGCTGTTAATTTGAAATTAAGAGTCCCCAATTGTTTCAAGAAGAGTTAAAAAAAATATAGACCTAAATTGGGTTTCATTGTCTGTTAGAATAATTACAGGTAAACCCTGGAGTCTTACAATTTCTTTTAAGAACCGTATATCTAAATCCTCAGATGTAAGTAACTTAGGTTACCAAACCAAATGAGTTAGCTTTGTCAATAGTTCAGAATGGCCCACAAGACTTCTCCTTCCTTGGATTTAGGAAATTCTACCACAAAGTCCATGGGAAAAATTAAGATCATTTCCAAGGTCTTTCTTGTTCCTTTGACACTTAATGAAGGAGTGTCATTGCACAATCTGATTTTCATTGTTTGTAATTGTTCTCCACAAATAAAAAAAGTCCCTCAATTCTCTTTTTCACTCAAGAGTCCTCATGTATCTTCTGTTCTTTATCTGTCATGTTTTTGTTGTACCTGCTGCAGTAGCCGGGTATCTGTTAACTGAGGTGTCTTCAATATGGTGAGAATTGTAGGAAGGACCCCAGGTGGATGATATGTTCCTTGACAAGACAAAGCATCTGCTTTTTTCTTGGGATAACCTGGTCTACATGTGATATAATATGAAAAGTGTGACAAAATAGAGCCAACCAGGAATGTCTGGTGTTTGCATATTTCATACTTTTGCAGAAGATCAGATCAATCCATACTGTGATGGGATATGAGGAACCTCCTAAATATTATCTCCAGTGTGCAAGTGCCTCTTTGATGGCCAGGAGTTCTCTGTCATAGATAGAATAGTTCTTCTCAGGAGCAGACACGGTCCATGAAACATATGCTACAGGATAGATATCATGGGTCTTGGGATTTTTCTGTGACAAAATAGCACCACCAGCAAATGATGAGGCGTCTGTCTCTACAAAGAAGAGCTGTATACAATCTAGATTTCATAGATGGTTGTGATGGTGAAAGCTTTCTTTAGGATATGGAATGCTTTTTTTTTAGTAAATATGACTTTTCATGGTCATGTCTCTGCCTGCCTGGTAGAGGTCATGATGCCTTCAGAAGAGCTGCCGTCACATCAGCTCCCCTGAAGGCACTGAACATTTGTTGAGCAGCAGCCATTTTTCATGAAGCTGCTCAGCACACTTTTTGTTCTGGAGGAAGCACAGTGGTTCACCCATCTCTAAATAGAGTGGATGGGCTGTCAGTTTGTCGGACAGAGTACTCCGCTACATTTGTGTTGCAGTATCACGTCTTCCAAACTCTAAATGAGGGCTAGAACACTTTCTATCCAATATGATCCCTTCAGAGTGAAGCTCTATTTGGTAGAAGAAAGAAATACTAGAGCTGCTACCTTATCACCCCTATGTCATTTAGAATTGAAGCATCTTCTTTGGTCATTTATAACTTTGAAATTGTATAACCGTTTCAGAGAGGGAAATTAATCCAATTAATTTCTACAGCTATGCTTATGATCATGGCATTGGGAATTACTCTGCCATACAGAATGGCTCTTAGAAGAACTGTTGGAGTGTACCCAGATAGTAGTTCTCACTGAAAATACAAATTATTTCCTTGAATCCACCTACATTCAGGCAAACAGGGACATTTCCTCAATTGCTAGACCATTTTACCCCATAATGAATCTAGATTATAAAGCTCATTAAAGATTAGGTACTGAGAGCCATCCAAGGGTTAGTAAAGCTGGCAGTGAGAAAATGCTTTGACAGAGGAGACAGTTCTGTTTGTCTGACTGGTGCTAGAAAGTGTGGCTTCATGCTGAAGACCTTCAGAGAACTATCCGGAAGGCTTTAGGTTCACAGTAGCATGCTTCAATTAATGAGCTAAGCAGAAGACAAACACAAACACTAGAAACAGATCACCCTTCCACCATGACAATTTAGCAAAATCCTGAAGTATGCTGTATTACAGGGCTCATAAGTCCTGATGAACAAGTTACTTACCTTCGGTAACGATATCTGTAAGAGACATAGATTAATTATGGATTCCTCACCTTAGAATTACCCCCAGGGGTGAGACTGGATCTGGAGAATTTTTTCTTCAGCAGTACCCCAGCGCGTCGGTGGGTGGCATCGGTCAACTCCGCGTTCGTCGTTGGCATCGTGGTCACCGGAATGACGTGCGCGCTGACGACAGTTCTTTACATATCATTCCACACCAGAAGCTCAGAGCCATGCAAGACACTGACCACTGGTGCTCAAAACTAGGGCCCTGAAAGGGAGTCTCTTACCCTAGAAGCCAGTTCATAGAACGGGGGGGATGGGTGGGGCGGTGAGGAATCCATAACTAATCTATGTCTCTTACAGATATATTGTTACCGAAGGTAAGTAACTTGTTCCTCACCTTAGAATAGATACCCCAGCAATACTGTTGGAAATGGCTTTTTTTGCAGGGTTATCCCCAAATCTTTTGCTTCTTCCTCCTATTTTTTCCTGACCTGTTTGTGTTGGTTTTAGGACTCTGGGCACTTTACCACTGCTAATCAGTGCTAAAGTGCATATACTCTCTGTGTAAATTGTGTTATGGATTGGTGTTTCCATGATTGGATATTTTATTTACTTGTTAGTCCCTAGTAAAGTGCAGGGCCTGCAAATCAAATGCTACTAGTGGGCCTGCAGCACTGATTGTGCCACCCACGTGAGTAGCCTTTAAAAGGTAACTCAGACCTGCTATTGCAGAGTCTGTGCGCAGTTGGTAACTGCCATGTCGACTTGGCCAGTGCACACACTTGCCAGTCCCTAACCTTCCTTTCTTGCATGTCAGGCACCCCTAAAGAAGGCCCAAGGTACCCCTGTGGGCAGGGTGCAGTGTATGTGAAAGGTAGGACATGCCCTGGTGTGGGTGGCATGTCCTGATAGTGAATTACAGCCCATTTTGTTTTTCACTATTGTAAGGCTACCTGTTTCCCTTAGGACAGAATGGGAAGTTTGTTTATAACATCTTATGAACATAACTGGCCCTGGGAACTAGGTAGGAAAATACAATTTAGTATGCCTGAACTCAGAATCTAAAGATGCATCTTTTAGTGAAGGTGATATTTACATTCTGTGTTTGAAAATTTCACTTTTAAAAAGTAAGTATTTTCTTGCTCAGTCATCCCGTGTGCCTCTGCTGGAATGTGGATTGCCTGCCTGGGTTTTGGATGACAGAAGGCTGGGGAAGCAGGAGTGGCTCCAGATAGTCTAGGTGGGTCAGGAAAGGGCTGTATAGACCTGGGATGCAATGGGGTAAGGGGGAGGAGATTTCCTTGCACCTCAAAGGACCTGGTCTGCCTCTGACAATGCCGTCTCCACTTCCTGCCAGGAAATCACACCAGAGAAGGCAGAACTGGTTCTGGCTGGGCACAGACACTCTCTGCCTAAGAGATCAAAGGATTTCGGGATATAAATATTGGGGCCCAGACCCCTGAACTTTAGAACTCTTTTGGACCAAGAAGACTGCCAAGAAGAAGCTAGAGAAACTGAGGAGGAACTACCTCATGGCTGTGTGCTTTGCTGTGTTGGCCTGCAGTGGCTGCTTCTGTCTTGGGCAGCGAAAGGACCGGACTGAACTTTCTGCAATCTACTTTGTGAGTTTCTCCAAGGGCTTGAGGTAGAGCTTGCCCCCTGTTCAAGAAGTCTCAGGAACAGCAAAGACTTCAAGCTCTTCTGCCCTCAGCACTGGGGTCTGTGTTTTGTGCTGCAACAGAAGTAAAGCAACCTGACGACATCTACGGCGCCTCTGCCGACTCCGTGTCCTGAAGGCACCGCAGAGGGCACCGCCGCAACACCGCATCACGACCTTGGTCTCACAGACGACACCTGCTGAAACCGCCACCGAGCTGCTGCTTGCACCGTGACCTCTGGGCACCACACTCCGCACCGCCTCGCTTCACGATGACGCCTTGATATCGCAAAGGGCACCACCGCAATGGCACACAGCCACCCTGGTTTCACTGATGACGCCTGCTGATGCCACCACCGAGCTGCTGCTCGAACCGCGACCTGTTGGCATCGCGCTCCGCACCGACGACGCCTGCTGATGCTGCCACTGAGCTGCTGCTAGCACCGCGACCTGTGGCACCGCGCTCCGCACCGCCACGCTTCACGATGATGCTTTGGTATCCCCGACGACGTCGTGCTACGGCAAAATCAACACCGCTGCTTGCACCGTGGTTCGAGGGTACCGCTCGTGAAGTTACATGACACACCGCCCTCATCTCGCACCGCAGCCTTAGCCTACTAACGCTTGCGCCATCGACTCCAGTTCGTCAACCGATGACAGCTCTTCAGCAACGACGCCGCCGCTGCTTGCACCGTGACCTGCTAGCACCGTGACGAGCATCGCCTTCATCTCGTACCGCCACATTGGTCTCACCGACGACGCCATCTGATGCCACCACCGAGCCGCTTCGTACCTCAGCACACGACACCTGCCGACGCCAGTGCTCCTGACTCCAACAGAGAGGAGATCGACCTGCAACGCGTGTGACTTCGAGGGCCCGACGACTCCGGACCCGACGACTCCGGAACCGACGCCTGCGGACGCCGTGTTTTCGGAAGCTCGACGAGAGTTCGCCGACGCCCTGCATTTCTAAAAGGTACTGTTTGCGGGTCTTCCGACACCGTAGCTGGTCCGCGATGCCGCTGTCAGCCAGAACTGTTTGGATTTGTTTGCTCACGACACCGTGATAGCCCCGGACAGAGCTATCGACATCAAGGAACTGTTTTTAAAGCGTATTTTGATAACTATGGATTTTTAAGTACTGGATTGTGGATTTTTATCGTTTTTGGTCTTGTCTTAAGTATATAAAAATATTGGATATTTTTCTAAACTAGTGTGGTGTCCTTTTGTAGTGCTTACACTGTATTACTGGTAGTTATGTACAAATGCTTTACACACTGCCTCTAGGATAAGCCTGACTGCTCGTGCCAAGCTACCAAGGGGGTGAGCAGGGGTTATTTTAGGAGTGTAACTCCCTTATCCTGACTAGGAAGAAGGCTCCCTATTTGGACAAAGGTGCAAGCCTTGCCAACAAGAGACCCCCATTTCTAACAAATACCAACCCCGGAGGTGGGTCTGCGAGCCACGTTCACACCAGAAAGTCATGGTGAACTGAATGGCTAAAGAAGCCATCTCTCCGGACTTGGCTGTCCAGGCAGTAGTGTTTGGTAAACGTGTGCAATGAAGCCCACGTAGCTGCCTGGCAGATGTCATGAAGGGGGACTCCACATCCCAAAGCAGTAGTGGCTGACGTCGGCCTGGTGGAATGGGCACACAACCCAACTGGAGGTTCCTTTTTTGCTAAGGAATACAGATTTTTATACAAAGAACGACCAAACGAGAGATGGTTCATTTTTGCACGCCCGACCTTTCTTGGCTCCCTCCTAGCCAACAAAGAGCTGGTCATCCACCCGGAATTGTTTTGTGCGATCCAGATAGAATAAAAGCGTACGTTTTGGATCCAGACGGTGGAGCCTCTCCTCCCCTTTAGAAG
Organism: Triturus cristatus; assembly: GCF_964204655.1. Lineage (NCBI taxonomy): Eukaryota > Metazoa > Chordata > Amphibia > Caudata > Salamandridae > Triturus > Triturus cristatus. The sequence goes on from NC_140589.1 coordinate 1,225,504,566, forward strand.
GATGCGAAAGCGGAAAGAAGGAGGGCAATGTGATGGTCAGTCCTATGTGGAAAGAGGTAACCACTTTGGGAAGGAAAGAAGGACTTGTGCGAAGGACAACTTTGTCCGGATGAACAGCCAGGAAAGGAGGTTTGGAAGAAAGAGCCTGACGCTCACTCATCCTGCGAGCAGAGGTGATGGCAACCAAAAAGGCAGTCTTAAGAGTTAAAAGTCTGAGAGGACAGTTATGCAGCAGCTCGAAAGGAGTGCACATAAGGTAGGTTAGAACCAGGTTCAAATCCCACTGGGGCATTACAAAAGGAATAGGAGGAAACAAGTGAGTAATGCCCTTAAGGAAGCAATTTACAATAGGGGACTTGAAAAGAGATGGCTGATCAGGAAGCCGAAGAAAGGCCAAGATGGCCGAAAGATAGCCTTTCAAGGTGCCCAGAGCAGGGCCCTGAAGGGCCAAAGAAAGAAGGAAGAGGAGAAGCTCTGAAAGGGGTGCAGAAAGGGTATCCAGAGCCTTTGCTGCACACCATGCCACAAATTTGTTCCATCTATAGGCGTATACTGTTTTGGTGGAGGGACACCTGGCTACCAAGATAACATCACAGACTTCGGGAGGAAGGTCAAAAGCTGTCAACTGTTGCCGCTCAATCTCCACGTAAGGAGGTGGAGGCTGTCCCCTGCTGCTGTAACAGAAGATCCTCCCAAAGGGGCAATCTGATCGGAGGATCGATGGCCATGTGCAGAAGCTTGGGATACCAGATTCTTCGTGCCTAGTCTGGGGCCACAAGAATGACTTGAACCCGGTTGCGCTTGATCTTCTTCAGTACTCTGGACAGAAGTGGTATAGGAGGAAAGGCGCATAGAAGACCGCAACTCCACTCGCGAAGAAAAGCGAGTGCCACCATGGAAATTCTAACGTGCAGAATTGCTGACATTGCGTGTTCTCTTCAGTGGTGAATAGACCTAACCAAGGCTCTCCCCACCGCTGAAAGAGACCTTGCACCACCTCCGAGTGAAGACGCCACTCGTGAACCATCATTTACCGGTGGCTGAGTTTGTCAGCCCTGGCGTTCAGAGGACCTGCCAGGTGTTGTACCACCAGGGACATGCCCTGATGTTCCAGCCACTTCCAGAGATGAAGTGCCTCCTGACACAGGGTCCACGACCCCACCCCGCCCTGTTTGTAGCAGTACCACATGGCGGTGGTGTTGTCCATGAACACCTGCCCTACTCTTCCCCAGACAGAGGGAAGGAATGCCTTCAGTGCAAGACGGATCGCCTGAAGCTCCAGAAGGTTGATGTGGAGCGCAGATACCGCCGGAGACCAGAGGCCTCTGATTTCTGTCCCCCATGTGGCCGCCCCACCCCAGAAGTGATGCATCTGTCACCAATATGAACTCTGGTTGGGGAAGAGAGAGGGATCGGCCGTCGACCCAATCTTGGTTCGTGAGCCACCACTGCAATTGGTGTGCAGTGCCCTCTGAGATCTGAACGCAATTAGAAAGATTCCCCTGATGCTGTGCCCACTGGAACTTCAGTTTCCACTGCAGAGCCCGCATGGGCCACCTGGCATAGTCCACCAGCAGAATACAGGAGACCATGAGGGACAGTAGCCTCAGGGTCATTCTGACCGAAACCCGGGATAGAGGCTAAAAGATCGGAATCATAATCCGAATATCCCGGACTCTCTGCTCGTGAGTATAAGCCCGAAACTGCGCTGTGTCCAGAACCACTCCAATGAAAAGGAGCTTCAGAGAGGGAATCAGGTGTGACTTTGACACGTTGATGGAGAACCCCAGCGAATGCAGGAGGTCGGCCGTAGTCTGGAGGTGGGAGATGACAGTCTGGGGCGAGCCCGCCTTCAACAGCCAGTCATGGAGATAGGGGAAGACTGGAACCCCTGATCTGTGCAGGTGAGCTGTGACCACCACCATCACTTTCGTGAACACCCAAGGGGCGCTGGTAAGGCCAAAGGGGAGCACAGTAAACTGAAAGTGCTCATGGCCTACCGTGAACCATAGGTAACGCCAGTGTCCCGGCAGGACGGGGATGTGAAAATAAGCGTCCTGCAAGTCCAACGCTACCATCCAGTCTCCTGGGTTGAGGGCAGACAGGACCTGAGCCAGAGTCAACATTTGAACTTCTCCTTCCGGAGGAAGAGGTTGACGTTCCAGAGACCCAAGATAGAACGCAGGCACTTGTACTTCTTGTTCACCAGAAAGTAGTGGCTATAACAACCACGACCTACTTCTGGGGCAGGAACTTGCTCAATGGCTCCCTTGGTCAAGAGAGCTGTAACTTCCTGTTGGAGAAGGGCCAACTGATCCTCCAACATGCGATGGAATTGAGGTGGCATGGAGGGAGGGGTAGTCTTGAAGGGGAGAGAGTAGCCTCTTCGGACTATCTGCAAAACCCACCTGTCCGACGTGATGTTGAATCAGTGGGAGAGGTGATGACGAATCCTGCCGCCCACTGGTGAATGGTGGACCTGAAAGGTTGGACTATGAGGCTTTGGAGGCTGCTGCAGAGGGAGCGCTGTTGGACTGGCCCACCCGCCGGCCCCAGACTCACGATGGTGGGACCCACGTCGCCTGCCACGCAGAGGCTGGACAGCTTGAGCAGGGGCACCCCTTCCGTAGCCATGAAAGGAGCGAAAAGCAGACTGCGCTGGGCGGGAGGTGGAAGTGAGGCCCGAGGATCTGGCTGTAGCCCTGGAGTCATTAAAGCACTCGAGCGCGTTGTCTGCCTTGTCGCCAAACAAGCAAAGGCTATCAAAGGGCATGTCAAAAAGAGTTGCTTGGACATCACCCAAAAAGCCAGTGAACCTTAGCCAGGCATAGCGTGTCAGGGCTACTGACGTTGAAATCGTCCTGCCTAGTGAGTCGGTTGTGTCCAGCCCACATCTTATGGTGAACTTTGTTGCTCTCCCTTCAGCAACGGCACGGCAGATCATGGCCCGGGCTCCGAAGAGGCTGCTGCCGGCTGAAGTACCTTAGTCAGGAGGTTAGTCCTAATTGCCAATGTAGGAAGCTCGAGGTTTATGGCCTCAGCCACCCTACACAACACCACTGTGTAAGATGCACCCTCCTCCGTAGCCACGGTAGGGGGAGAAAGCATACCAAGGTCTGGGAAGGTGTCCAGACCACTGGCCTCACCCAACTCCTCTCTCCAGTCCGGTTCCTCCATCTGGTATGATAAAGGGTCCACAGACCCCTACCAGTTCTCCTCACCCCCCTCTGGTAGCCACTCAAGGCGATAGGGAGCACCAGGGGAGAACAGTGGTACACAAGTATTGGTCGGCGCCGGTACCGGCATCGGTTGGTGTCGCTTCGGCTCTGTGTCCACATCGAGGGGGAGGCCGAGATTGGCTGGGGACACAACCTGCGTCAGAGGGGGCGGAGGTGTCGCCAACTATATTTGGCGCCGGAGGAGGTGTCACGAGGTCGACCGGCACCGATCTGGATCCAGGCCTGGATCCCTGGGGTCCTGCGGTGCCGGAGCCACCGGCATCGAAGGCCTAGAAACCCCAGCTGTGTCCACAGACCTCAAAGGCATGCCAGCGGAGTCGGGCTGCCCAAAGATGGAATGGAGGGCTTCGTAAAAGCTACGAAGTTGGGCAGGGGCTGCTCCAGCTCCCGGGAAGGGAGGGAAGGCTGTGGTCGACACAACAGGCTCTGCGGGCGGAGCCGGACGACTACCTTCTGCTACCTGCTTTGCGTCAGCTGACAGACGGGGAGAACGCAAAGAGCGACAGTGCTTCTTTACCTTCTTCTTATGCTTCGACTTACCCCAAGACGAAGACTTTGACGAGGAGTGGGGTGATGACTCCATGACTGGTCCCTTGACCTCCCTCTTGACCGGGACCTCGAACGGCGCGCAGCGGACTGCCGGCCCCCAAGAGGCTTTCGGGACCGCTCCCGCAAAGACTTTGGGTTCGTTGTCGTGCTCCAAACACCAAAGGCCCACATGGTGCGGATCCACAACCGACATCAGCTTGTGACAGGAGTCACAAGCCTTGATGCCGGTTCGAGGGCGGTACATCTCTGTGTGCACCAGGAGTCAAACAACTCGAAAAGAAGTCGACAAAAAGTCGCAGAAAGAGAGTCAAAAAGTGACTCGAGGTACCGCTCTCTCTGGATCTGAGCTGGCTAGCACAGAAAAAGAAAGAACTGATGTCAGCACGCAGGGGCAGGGTCTAAGTAGATACTGTGATGTCATTCCGGCGACTACGATGCCAACAATGAACGCAAAGTCGACCGACACCACCCACCGATGCGCAGGGGTACTGCTGAAGCAAAATATTCTCCTGATCCATTCTGACACCATGGGGTAATTCTAAGGTGAGGAATCCATAACTAATTGTCTCTTTCAGATTTGTGTGGTAACAGAAAGTCTACAAAAAGGGGCAGCAGGCTAATTGAGGGGCAACGTCCACCAAATTCCAGTGGTAACTGAATGGAATCATTAGCTAAATTGAGGACCTAAACACAACTGTAAGCAGAAGGAAAGCTAATTCATAGCTGTCCTTCTACATGGGGTTTGCATGCAATAAAAGCCTGCAGTTTGGCTAGAAGGAATGGTCATGCAAAGTTGCAGACCTCACTCAAGCAATCTCTCCATCTCTCTGCTGCTGAAGGGGAGACAGGGATCGAGGGAGGGAACAATTGGAAGTTATCAGCAGTGCAGCTTCTGCCTTTCCTTTTCCCACCTGATGTGCCCCCAGTCCATGGGTTTACATATTGGGTGTAGTGTGTGTGTGTATGTGTGCGCGCGTGCATGCGTGGGTGTGTGTGTGTGTGCATGCGTACATGCGTGCATGTGGGGGGGTGTTTTAGGAGGCAGAGAATAGAAACTTTGGGCTGGGGAGAGGGATGGTACTGACTCTGGCCTAGTGATACCTATTCCTGGAATTGTAGGTATTCTTGATCACATGCTGGATATCCCTCACATAATTGATGGCATTGCGGATGACCTTCTGATCATTACTGCTACTATAATGGCCAAATAGTGGCACATCCCTTACAGATGATGAGCTAAATTGGCAATAGATAGGCTATCCCATTCTTAATAATGGCCATGATTGACATATAATGGACACCACTGATGACATTTTCGCTATTGCAGATATAACTGCGACTCAACTACTTGATATATTGAGGGGATTCTTGGTTACATCATTGATATACTTGACATCACAGTGGCTCATTATCTATACACAGTGGCGGCTCGCAGTGGGAGTGCTGCGGGGCGGAGGGGCGGGGGAGGGGCAGGGAGGGGGTAGTGGAGTCGGACATACAACATCCACAAGTAAAGCAAGTAAATAAATAAATAAAACTATTTACCTTGCGCTCGCTGCATTGCTGAGTTGGCGATGCAGCGAGAGCAAGGTAAATAGTTTTATTTATTTATTTACTTACTTTACTCCTGGTCGTCGTATATCCGACTCAACTACCCCCCCCCAGCCTGACCCTCCCCCGCCATGCCCACCGCCCCGCAGCACTCCCACTGCGAGCCGCCACTGTCTATACATAGTGTAGCTATCTTGACAACATTCCCGCTATCACTGGCATAATAGTGGCTCTTGCTTGCATATCGTTGTCGTTCTTCTCATAATTGTGATTATCCATTGCTTAATAGCCATCTGCCCTTAATACAAAAAGGGCATCCCTGGCAACATTCTGGGTATCATTGGTATATTAGTGTACCATCGTTGACAGACAGTGAACATTCTTGGTGACACTCTGACTACTCCTGGCATAATAATGACCAATCCTAGACACATAGTGGTCATTCTTTTTGGATACCCTTTGAATAATAGTGGACCAAACATGACATGTTGTGGGCAGTCTCTGTAACATTATGCCTTACCTAGGCATAATAGTGGCCCTTCCTTTACATATTGGGGGGATGATCGAGTTCCTCATTTTATTGTGGCAGTCTGTTGCATGAAAGTAGCCACTCCTGGACATATTGGCAATCATCAAAAGTGGCCACTTCATTCGAAAGAGGCAGATAACAGCTTCTGGCCCCACTGGAATTATGAGATCTGCAGAAACACCACAGATATGTTCACCTTCACCCAGAGAATTTGTCTGCCTTTACCAGCAGAAATCTAGGGGTGAACATCTAGGCCGAAACAAGGAGTTACCAGGGCCACTGGGGCCAGAGTTACTTATCAACTTGGTAATTCCTCAATTCTTAGTGGACCCTCTGGGTCCAACTTGTAATGTACTGGATTTTCCCCACCACTAGAATTACTGGTACCCCTGGTAACTCCAGGGGTGTGGAAATACCAGAGCATTCTCCATTCCACCACTAAAGAGGCCACTGTGCGTGCTCCTCATATATTTATGAATATCTGTTGTGCAATGGTTGGTCTAGCAAAATGGTGCACAGCCTTGACTTTTTGTGACCATTTTTTCTGCATGATTCCAGCCATTAGTGGTGAAAATCCCTGTCATATGATGACTATCCCTGCTGTTTCATGTTTATGATGATGACAAATAATCCACAATGACAAAATCTGTTCATTTGTGTCATGCCAATTCTCCAGTCAGATTCAAAGACAACTAAACAATCCCTATGACAAATATTGCCTTTGTTTCTGGAACCACTAAAGCCAGATACTACTGTGAGATCTTTGAACTGCAGAGTATCTTCTTTTAAGACTTTGATTTTCGGCGAAGGGCGGGTTTGAGGTCATATGTTCAAGGTTTACTTTTGAAGGGTGGAGTGGGGTACAGTATTTATATTCAGTCAGCACTTGTATTATTTACAATAAATATAAAATTCATGCAGTGTTATTTCTCTGTAAAAGAGATATGAGTTCATTTATATTAAGAGATATGTGTAGCCACTATTGATGTTCAGGTTATATCACAATAACTCTCAACACTCTGGGTACTTTGGTCCTGATTCACAAAGGTAACTTGCACTATTAAGGCAAGTTTACACTATGAATGAGTTTACTACTTTTTGATACAAACTCTGAATGTAAGTTACTATTAAAAAAAACGGTAACAGGAGCAGGTGCCTAGGCCTCAGCTCCCAGCAAAGAGACAGGAGACCATACCACCTTCAAGGCAGCACTCAACCAGTACCACCGCCTCCTGTAAGAAGCAAAGAAGAACGCCCTAGCAGACTGCATAGAAGCTAGTTCAAACCACAGCAAGGAGCTGTTCCGCATCATGAAGGAGTTCTCCAACCCCGCATTTACAGAGAACAACATCACCCTCTCCCAAGAACTGCGTGACACCCTGGCGGACTTCTTCCACAACAAGATCTCTGTCATCTACGAAAACTTCAAAACCAAACCCCTTGCCGCCTGAGAGCACTGGACTTCTCACACCTACGAACACAAACCCCCAACACCTGCTCACCCATTGGTTTTCTCTCACAACTTAAGCCACAACCTCCATCATGAACTTCGTGCACTCGGGGGCATCTACGGACCCTTGTCACCAACACATCTTGAACCTCGGGAGCAAGATGATTGGCGACAAGATCAAGAAATTCTTCAACACCTCCATCATCTCAGCCTCATCCCTGAGGATTGGAAACACGCTGAAGTAAGCCCCCTCCTGAAGAAACCACCCACCGACCCAACAGGACTACCAGCCCATCTCCCCACTCCATTTTACAACGAAGGTCCTCGAAAAGGCAATCAACTAGCAACTCACCAAACACCTGGAACACAACAACCTCCTGGGCCCCTTACAATCCGGATTCCAAGCCAACCACAACACCAACACAGCCCTGATTGCAGCCACCAACAACATTAAGGCCTTCCTGGACTGTGGCAACCTTTCATCCCTCTTCCTCCTGGACCTATCCGTCACCTTCGACACTGTCTCCTGCCACATCTTAATAAACAGACTCCACTACATCGGAATCCAGGGAGATGCCCTCAAATGAATCGCCTCATTACTTACTGAAAGAACGCAGAGAATCCTACTACCACTATTCACCTCTGAACCCAAAAAGATCATCTGCGGTGTCCCCAAGAATCGGCCTTCAGCCCCACCCTCTTCAAAGCATACATGACCCCCCGAGCCAACACAGTCAGATCACACAGACTCAACATCATCCCCTACACTGACGACACCCAGCTCATCCTCTCGCTGTCAGAAGACCCCTCCACCACCAGAGCCAACTTCCACAGATGTATGTCGAACGTCCCTTGCCCCTCACCTTGGGTCTCTATCTTTCCCTCTACCCCCTCCCACGCTTACCCTCCTCCCACCTCTCCTGCTCCTTACCTGCTCTCCCGCATCTTCCTCCAACGTATTCTTCCTGTGTCTTCTTCCCACCTCCTCTTAGCCCTGTCCACCATATCCCTGGGCTCCTACCCTCCCAAGACCTACTTAATGGTAGCCATTGTGCCAGGACTGCACCCAGTGCTATGACCCCTCGCCGAATCACCCATTCCACTACTCTGCAGCGACACTCCTCGTGCTCAAGCCCGGATGCCCTTTTACCCACTGCTGGGACACAGCACTCCACAGCACGGCATGACCTTTCTCTTGTTTCCACTGTCACTTCACCTGCAGTAACTCAGCACCACATACCCTCCTCACTCAGACCCCCAGGTCACCATCTTATAGCCTCACCTCACCCATCACCACACCGACGACTTTGTATGCTTCTAAACACCCGCTCTCTCAAAAAACATGCCATAGAAATTTTGAACCTCAACAACAGCACACTGGACCTCCTCTTCCTTTTTTATTTAAAACATTTTTTATTACCATTTTTAAATGCAAATACATCCAAAATACAATTTTTCCACATCATACCATCTCCACCCACCCACCCTCACCCCCCCCAAACTACCCCGGCCCTACCCATGTTAACAGATGGCCAAAAAAAGCCCACTACATTGGGTATGCATTCTTGCATTCTTAGCTGCGTTCATCATATAGATAAAGATTGACAAAAGTGTGTATCAGAAATAAAGTGCTAAGTGCAAATTGCAAACTGGTAGTACAGCTCGGGTTAACCTGGGAATTCTCTTTACACATATATTTTCTCCCTGATGGCCCTTTGTAAAATTTCTAGATAAGTTCATACATACTAGTGACATCCCGCTAATAACCCATACCTGACAAAAGGTATATAAAGTGTCAAGTGCAAAGTGCAAAAGAGCTTATCAGGCTAAAATTCCGCCGGGTGTGCCTATTGAGCTTGAAAGTTGCCATTCATAAATCCCACATATTTTAATATGAGTTCTAACACTCTTAGGAGCATCCCTTGAATAAGCAAAAATTGACAAAAAGAGTTCATGAGCACAAAATATACAGTACAGGTAACTTATTCAACATATATTACATTAATTCCCCCTACGTTGCAAAGTGGTGTGACATACCCAGTTGGTCAACCGGTCCAAAATAACCAATCCCTTTTTTCTGGCACAAATTCCTTTCTTAGCATATATTGCTTTTTCCATGTTATAAATCGAAAGTAATTGGGCCAACCACTGGTGAAAGGAAGGGGATTGGAATCCAACCATGCCGAGGCAATACACAGCCTGAGTATGGCCATAGTAACAAACATTAGAGCCCCCCCCCCTTCCTTCCAATGGTATCCCATACTCCCAATAAAATCATAGAGAGGGTTAGAGATACATTCCGGGAGAAGATTTCCATAAAACAAAGCCCAACATATCTTCCAACAAAGGTCTAAGCGTGCCATACGTAGCAAACATATGCACTGAACCAGCCCGATATTCTGAGCAGCGGGGGCACCTAGTGCCTTTACCATCCCCCCATTTTCACGATTTTACTTGGGTGTAATATAGGAAAAAGCAAGTTTTATAAAACTGGGCTTGGAGATTTGCAGAAAGTAAATCAGTTTGTGCATATAGGAGGGCTTGCTGGAAAGCTTAATCAGTGATTCCCAATTTCAACTGCCCTTTGCCAGAGCTCTTACTCAGGTCATCTGACATCAGGCTATTAAGAATATTATAAATAGTCCCTATTCGTGGCATATTACTATCAGCCAATTTCTTCATAAGTTCACATTTAACAAATCCATAGGGCCTTACGCTGTAAAAAATTCCTAATTGATAAATATTTAAAGAACTCCTTATGGCTAAGGCCGAAATTCATTCTTAAATCCCCAAAAACTATAACCCCATCAGGGGGAAAAACCTCCTATTTTATTTATCTCAGCCTTAAACCAGGTTGCCAAGTAATGGTCCCCAAATATCTCTGGCAGGTTCTCATTATTTCTAGTTGGAGTATAGTAGTTCAATCTGCCAATACCAAGAAGTTTAGGAACAGCAGTAAAGGCCTTATAGGTTCCCATAAGGGTCTGGAACCTCACTCTTTTAAAACAACATAATTCTAGTTGCCGCCACAAGCAGCCCAAGCTTCTGGACCAACCAAAAGTTTGAACCGAGAAGGAAATTCCGATATTTGATCAAAGGAGCAGTCTTTTAACAGTACCAGGCAGTGTTGCAAGATAATTGTCCAGTAGTACAACTTTAAATTAGGGAGCGCCCATCCACCTCTATCCTTTGGGAGTGATAAAAACTTTATAGATCTTCTAGTCTGAGAATAGGCCCACAGAAATTGTGCGAAGAGATTATCAAATTTCTTTAGTATTTGGTTCAAAAATTCTAAAGGAATGTGTCTAAAAAGTATAACATTTTGGGAAAAAAGATAATTTTTAAAACATTACATGTACCAACAAGAGAGAGGTGCACATTTTTCAGCCTGTGCAATGACCTCTTCGTTTCAGTGGCCAAATTTTCTTCCACGATCAAATCAATATTAGACAAAATGTTCACCCTATGATATCTAGCCTTATTTACAACCCTAGGGCCAGCCCATTCAATTTATTTTCTTATTCAAAATAATCTGTGTTTTTTCTTTATTTAGAGCATAACCCAAGACACCCACAAAGCCTTGAGCCTCTAATTCAATCACCTCAATTGACCTTGCCAGATCAGGAGTTACAAGCGCTATATCATCGGCATAAGCCACAAATTTAGTACCATATCCATGCCTATGTATTCAGGGGATACATTGGTTTATTTCTAGCTTCTTGATAAACGGGTCAATATACATTGCAAAGAGCAAAGGAGAGCACAGACACCCTTGACAAGTCCCCGTGAAATTAGAAATTGCTCCGTCAACACCCCATTTATCAAGACTCTAGCCGTAGGTTTAATGCATAGTGCCTTTATAGCCTGAATAAATCCAGGCCCAATCCTCATTTTCTGCATGATGGTCCACAGGAAAAGCCAGGAGACCCAATCAAAGGCCTTTTCGGCATCAAGCAGGATCAACGCCATCGGGTCTCCTGTAACCTGCGTTGCATCAAACAGCGTGATGGGCCTCCTTATATGATCAGTAGTACCTCTTTTAGGTATGAACCTGTGCTGCCATTTAGAAACCAGTCTGTTGATTATTTGCGATAGGCGAGACGCTAGTATTTTAGAATAAATTTTTGAGTCCCCGTTAATTAAAGTAATTGGGCGATACAAGCCCAATTCCTGGAGGGGTTTATCTTTTTGAGGGAAGATGATCATTTTTGCAGATGACCAAAACAGAGGAGGAACAGTGCCATTAAAAATTTGCTCTAACATAGTTTTTAAAATCTCTTTAATTTGATCGATAAAGACCTTATAAAATTCGACCGGTAAAGGTCTACACTGGCAGACTGGTCAGTGCAGTAACAATCTCCTCCCAAGAGTTCACGGTCCTCCTCACTCAGTCTGGTCATCAAAATAGGGTCAAGATACTTATCAATAGTATTTTGTCTTGTCATTTCGTCACCGACCCCTTTCTTGGTATACAATGCTTGATAGTACTGAAGGTAAGCTTCTCTAATTTTGTCCGACTCTTTTACCACCACAGCCATTGGATCTCTGATCGACCGTATCCCGTTATAAGTAATTTGTTGTCTAGTTCTCATGGCTAGATGATGACCAATTTGTTCTCTAAACTCATAAGCCTTTTCCCTAGATGCGGCCCACTTGGAGGTGTCTTTCTCAGCCAAGATTTCCCCAATTGCTGCCTTAGGGGACACATCCATTACAAAGCAGTCATTACAACGACCTACCTTCACAACACAACTTTTACAACGCAACTGTCTTTACATCACTTGCCATTAAAATGCATGCCATTACAACGCATGTCACTACAACGTATGCCATTACAATGCATACCATTACTACGCATTCAATGTGCGTCTCTTGCAGACAGACTTTCTGCCATTTCCGCAGATTGTTTAATCCACAGATATTAAGAGTGACAATCCTAAGATTCTCTATATTTTGCATTTTTACCTATCTGGGTTACCCCCTACCACACCGAGAATAATATGCACAAAACTTCCTCTTGTCGCCAACAATAAACAACATAACCAAAAAAAAAGAAAAAAAAAAGCATTTCTACTTAGACATACCCGCTTCATTTTGTGGGCCCCTCTGCCTCGCCCCCACCCTACTAAACCACCAAGCCCCCTCTTATCCCTCCCCCCTCCAAAAAACAAGCAATCAGGACTCGCCTGAAAGATGTACACCTAACGGATGTATGTCGTTACAACGCACACTTTTACAACGCATGCACTTACAACGCATTTTTTACAACGCACAATCCATTACAACGCATGACATTACAATGCATGACACTACAACGCATTTTTAAAAACTACCTTTACAACGCATTCCATTACAACGCATACTACCATTCAACGCATACCATTACAACGCATAATATTAAATTGCATTTAAGGTAAGTATTAGATAGTATAGGGGTAAAAATTACTTTTCTAACTCCAGGGGGTGCAACAGTAGGTTAAGTGTTGGATAGTATAGGGGTAAAAATTACTATTCTAACTCCAGGGGGTGCAACAGTAGGGAAAGTGTTGGATAGTATAGGGGTTAAAATTACTATTCTAACTCCAGGGGGTGCAACAGTAGGGTAAGTGTTGGATAGTATAGGGGTAAAAATTACTATTCTAACTCCAGGGGGTGCAACAGTAGGGTAAGTGTTGGATAGTATAGGGGTAAAAATTACTATTCTAACTCCAGGGGGTGCAACAGTAGGGTAAGTGTTGGATAGTATAGGGGTAAAAATTACTATTCTAACTCCAGGGGGTGCAACAGTAGGGTAAGTGTTGGATAGTATAGGGGTAACAATTACTATTCTAACTCCAGGGGGTGCAACAGTAGGGTAAGTGTTGGATAGTATAGGGGTAAAAATTACTATTCTAACTCCAGGGGGTGCAACAGTAGGGTAAGTGTTGGATAGTATAGGGGTAAAAATTACTATTCTAACTCCAGGGGGTGCAACAGTAGAGTAAGTGTTGGATAGTATAGGGGTAAAAATTACTATTCTAACTCCAGGGGGTGCAACAGTAGGGTAAGTGTTGGATAGTATAGGGTTAAAAATTACTATTCTAACTCCAGGGGGTACAACAGTAGGGTAAGTGTTGGATAGTATAGGGGTAAAAATTACTATTCTAACTCCAGGGGGTACAACAGTAGGGTAAATGTTGGATAGTATAGGGGTAAAAATTACTATTCTAACTCCAGGGGGTGCAACAGTAGGGTAAGTGTTGGATAGTGTAGTGTAATATTATGCGTTGTAATGGTATGCGTTGTAATGGTAGTATGCGTTGTAATGGAATGCGTTGTAAAGGTAGTTTTTAAAAATGCGTTGTAGTGTCATGCGTTGTAATGTCATGCGTTGTAATGGATTGTGCGTTGTAAAAAATGCGTTGTAAGTGTAGTGCGTTGTAAAAGTTGCGTTGTAAAGGTTGTTCCCCACACCTAACTAGTGACCCCGCCACCCAACCCCACTGCGTTAATCAAAGAAAAACATTCAATCTTCAGACCAAGCAATGCCGGTTTCATATTGGCCTGGAATGTATCCCCCCTTCTCCCCTCCTTCTTTTTTTGAGGACCGAAATACCTGCAACATCAGAATTAAGGTCAGCTACGGAGGTTGACATTGCCAAGTTTCGCATTAATTTAGTTGAGATATTCCTGAGCCTTGATTTCAGAAGTAACACTGTGAGAGAGGCCATTAAGATTAACTTTAAGCTTTGCCGGATTCATTAAATAGACTTGGGCCCAAATCTGTTGAAAAGGGACAAACATTTGGTGGAGGTGCCACCTGCACCCGACTGTTGCATGAGAGAAATCCGGTTTAACAAAAAATAACACCCCTTCAACTTCAAATACTTTTTTTGAGTTCAGGTGAGCTTGTTTGTATACCAACTGTCTTAGAAAAAAGTTTCCAAAATAGACTAAGATGACTCTAGGTTTCTCCCCTTCATTTGATGGATGTTTCTTAATCATGAAAGGAAATCAATGTGCCCGTTGTATCTCTTTATCCCAATTCCAGTTTGGGTGGTCGGGGAATGCACCTTTTAAGAGATTCACCATGAACTGTCGGGGTTTATCCCCTTCAACCTCTTCGGGGAACCCCAAGAATCGGAGATTATTCAGGCCTGCCTGTTTTCCTGATCCTCCAACTTCCACATGATATCAGTCATACAAGCTCCATGGGAAATGCTTTGTGTTTTTAAGGCACTGACGTCTACTTCAAGACTTTAAGTGCAATTTTCTATCATGGTGACACGTTCAGCTAGGTCTGAGCAAGCTTTGTTCAGCTTCCTGATTCCCCTCCTGAAGTTTCTTGGCCGCCCCTTTTGCTTGGCTATTGTCACTCCACACTTCTTCTTGAAACTGTTTAATTGAGTAAAAAATGGCAGACAGAGAGGGTTCTTCTGTGTCCACTCTTGACTTGATTCTGTCCTGGCCAGGTTCTCTAAGTGACTCATTTCCATTGAGGAAAGTAAGCTGTGTGCCAGAATAGTCCTATTTTAAATGGCTGTGGCTCCAGCTCCGCTTCCCCTTTCGCTTGTTCTGACTTCCTACACTGCGTGGTGCCTGCCTCACTCGTCGTGCTCTGTGTAATACAAGTTTATAATAATGACTTACCAGTTCACAGTGCTTTCTGTCACAGACTGGGACCTTACAGCACTAAGCGTACACAAGTCACTATTCTCCACTGCACCAACCAGGATTCAATTCTGTGCCTCTCTGTTTTGGCTCTCTGTTGCACTGCATTAACTAATAGGGGTTTCTGAATGTACGATAGTGCATTTCCCACTGATCAACATAAATTGCATTTAGGTTCCTTTGGCCATGGCCTCATGCTCACTCACCTAGCCCCCATTGTGCACAGCATCACAGTTCCCCTACTTTTTAGGTTTTGGCTAGACAGCGCATGCGATGTCTCGAAGAAACGTGTTGTGCTCTATCTGTGGGATTACAGGCCGCCCATCTTCTACCATTGGTAAACTTCAGCCTCGCTCTCATTTTCTTGGATGCCATTCGTCATGGCATGCGGGCGTCATGCCCTCTTCTTGTGCTTGGCCCTCCCATAGCTCATGGACCTTCCACTGCTCCCAGTTTGCAGAACTATTTTTGTCTTTGTTTTCAAGCACTCCATAGGAGTCCTTGTTATTCCAGACCACGGGTACTCATAGTACGGCCCGCGGGCCGCCAGTAGCCCGGTAAGCCTTCCTTGGCGGCCTGCGGACCTTGCAGGCAACATACCTCTGTGTGTTTTTATATCGCTGGTTGCAGCAGCGCGGAGCTATGGTGGCCGGGCGATTCTTTTAAAAACCATTTACTTGTTAATAAGGCTTTGTTCTATTTCACCTCTTCTTAGCGCCCCTGCATCTCCACTCTGATTGAGTGGAGATGCAGGGGCGCTTTTGAGTGGAGATGCAGGGGCGCTAAGAAGAGGTGAAATTCAACAAAGCCTCATTAGCAAGTGAATGGTCTTTAAAAGACCTGTGAAGTACTTGGGTGTGGCGGCTGTGTGTGTTCCAGGGAAGCTGTCTCAGCGCGGGGTGAGGTGACAGGGACAGCAGGGTGAGGGGGGGCAGCAGCTACTGAGAGCAGCGGGTGAGTTTACAGCGGAAGGAAGACAGAGTGCGACAGAGGGAGCGAGAGAGGGAGAGGGGGAAGACAGAGTGGGAGACAGAGAGGGAGAGACAGAGAGAGAGGGAGACAGACAAGGAGACAGAGGAAGAGGGAGGGAGACAGAGGGAGGGAGAGAGACAGAGGGAGAAGAGAGGGAGAGGGAGGGAGGGAGACACAGAGAGAGGGAGACAAACAGTGAGTGAGACAGAGAGAGAGGGAGGGAGACAGAGAGGGATGGAGACAGAGAGAAAGGGAGACAAACTGATTGAGAGAGAGAGATAGAGGGAGGGAGATGGGGAGAGGGAGGGAGACAGAGCGAGGGAGAGGGAGTGAGAGAGAGGGAGGTGGAGAGAGAGAGAGGGAGGGAGAGAGAGAGAGAGAGAGAGGGAGGGAGACAGAGGGGGAGGGAGGGAGATAGAGGGAGGGAGACAGAGAGGGAGGGAGACAAACACAGTGAGTGAGACAGAGGGAGGGAGAGGGAGGGAGGCAGGGAGAGGGAAGGAGAGAGAGGGAGAGGGAGGGAGACAGAGAGAGGGAGAGGAAGGGAGAGAGAGGGAGGGAGGCAGACAGAGAGAGAGTGAGAGAGAGAGAGAGAGAGAGAGAGAGAGAGAGAGAGAGAGGGAGGGAGACAGAGGGGGAGGGAGACCGAGGGAGGGAGACAGAGAGGGAGGGAGACGAACACAGTGAGTGAGACAGAGGGAGGGAGAGGGAGGGCGACAGGGAGAGGGAAGGAGAAAGAGGGAGAGGGAGGGAGACAGAGAGAGGGAGAGGGAGGGAGAGAGAGGGAGGGAGACAGAGAGGGAGAGTGCTAGAGAGAGAGTGATAGAGGGAGGGAGGGAGACAGAGGGAGATAGATAGATAGATAGATAGATAGATAGATAGATAGATAGATAGATAGATAGATAGATAGATAGATAGATAGATAGATAGATAGATAGATAGATAGATAGATAGATAGATAGATAGATAGATAGATAGATAGATAGATAGATAGATAGATAGATAGATGTGAATGCCGGGTCTGGTGGCTCAGTGGATGAAGGCGTCCGCTGCAGGGGCCTGTGTTCAACCTCATGGTCACAATTTTTTTTTTGTGCTAGCCCCACCCCCTCCCCCACTGCCCCCGCCCCCACCGGTGCGGCCCTCGGCCACAAACCACACTGTAAATTTGGCCCCCGAGAGAAAGTTTGTGTGTACCAATGTTACAGACCATCACCCTTGTACACATACACACATACCACTAAAATGCATGTGCATGTACATAAACGAATGCATTTAAAAAAAAATGTTAGAAACATGAATAGAACTTTTTCTTTTGCACAATCTGATGATATTGGAACACTTGCTTCGTTGTCTGTCTTGCCATTGGCAATGCCCAAGCTATTGGCCTTGCCAATGTGTATGTCTTTTACCCATGTTGTCTAGCAGCACATCTGCTATTCAGCATGGCTGATAGTCACTGAAAAAACACTCTATGATGTGGCCAACGCGGTCCACGTCACAGCGCTTTCTTGTGTTAGGAGGGGCAGGACAATAAACTCAACACGGGGGCATAGACTCAGCATCGGCTCAACATCCTGCAATTCTGGGCTTTTAGTATCTTTAGTAGGGCTGGGCGTAGTTCGCGAAGTAGCACTTCGCGAAGCTATGCAAAGGGAAGTTCGCACTACGCGAGCTACGCGTAGCACTTCGCGAACTGCGTAGTACCTTGTTCGCACTGTGCCAGATGTCGTTTTCAATGATTGCACAGTGCGGACAAGCAACCGGCACTGTGCAATCATTGAAAATGGCATCTTGCACAGTGCGAGCTGTAGTTTTCTGCTGCTCGAGTAGATTTTTACTCGAGCTTCAGCTTTCTCAACGCGAACTGGTAGTTTCTCATTGCGAGCGGTCGCGAGCATACGCGACCACTCGCAATGAGAAACCTGACCTCCTCGCGTTGGGAATCTCGCCGGGAGGTTTATTTTCCATGCTCGCGATCGCCAACTTGAAGTTGCTGATCGCGAACAAGGAAAAAGTCTCGCCGGGATGTCATTTTGCTTGCTCGCGGTCGCCAACTTGACGTTGAGGACCGCGAGCAAGCAAAAAATGACCGCAGCACTACGCAACACTACGCTACGCGTGTTCGCACTGTGCTACGTGCAGTTCGCGTAGTGCGAAGTAGCGCGAACTTCGCAAACTACGCGAGCGTAGCGTAGTGCTTTGCCCAGGCTTAATCTTTAGGCCATGCTGTGCAGTAGGTGTCTGCTAGACAACATGGCTAAAATACATTCACGTTGACAAGGCCAATAGCTCGGGCATTTCAGAGATCTATTGAGTTTACCAATGATTGTTTTAATTGACCTGCAACCACTGTTTTGATCACAAGAGGTTAATCAGAGAACCACTTGCTATTCACAGGTGGCACCAAAAGCTGATACCGATATCAGTATTTACAAAGAGAAAGATTTAGTTTGAATTCTCGACTCCAACAACACAGTTTATTCTGCATTCTCAGTCTTTCTAATGAAATTGATTTAGAGCAGTTAAGAGTCTGCGGATTTATTGTTGCATTTTTCTTTTTTGCTGTTCATCCACGAAGGAGCTGTGACTCTCGGCTTATAAAACGTGGTTTATGTTAAGATACATTCAATTTTTTTCCGACATGTTTTTTTTTTCTCAGAAAGAACTGCATTCAAACCGTAACATGCTGGTCTCTCTACTTGCCACACGATGGCAGCAATGGACAGTTGTTAGCATTCACGCTACTTCTCTGAAGAGCACTCAATTGGTTAATTATTGGCAACTTTGAATGTAAGACTTTATTGTCTAAGCATGTGGTCACCTGTTTGGCACTTGTAACGGAGCTATAGATGTTACAGTGTAATATATAAGAGAAACAACGACGCAGGTTGCTATTTAGCCGCGCGAGAGCGAAAACACACCCAACTGTTGGGTTAGGTGGTGAAAACACCTGGCTTGACTTTTTAGTTAGCCAGCTTGAAATTTTCGTTTCTCATGCATTATCTCGCGCAATGAAAAAAAATCGTGTCACTTTGTAACGCGACATTCCCGAGGTTGCACCATGATGCCCTGGGCGGCCCGTAGCCAAGGGGGGCATGGAGGGACCAGGCATTCCCATAATATGATTGCCCCCCCTCCCCCAACGGAAGTGGCAGCACACCAGAGACATAGCTGCCATGCACGATGTTCAGGCTGGATTCTGAAGGCTGGAGGACTGTCTGGAAGAGAGAGAGAGAGACATTACCTTCGGTTCTTGTGGCATGGGTACTCGCAAACATTTTCTAGGGCGGCCAAAATGTGTCGATGGGGGTTGTAAAGTGGGCATAGGGGAAGAAAATCATGTACATATAAAAGCTGAATTGCCCATTATGAAGCAAGAAAACCTGGGATCAATGCGGTCTTCCCCACTTGACCAAATTGTGTGATCCTAGACAATTGTTTTATTTCACCTTACCTTCTTTTTCTTCATTATCACATATAAGAGGATCTCGAAATACATTACTTCAGGATGTACACTGTACGAAACCTTCTCTTGCGTTTTATTTGCTAAACTTTAATTTTATCGAAATATAATAGGAACCCTGGCCACTCAGATGGTAAACATAACAACTGACCTGCCTCTTAGTTCACTAATTGAAGTGTAGCCAGGGTGAAGGGAAAACATGAATGTTTCCAAATTCAAACTATCATTGTAAGGAAAAAAAATTCTCAATGCACTGATATAATCTAATGTACTAAGACGAAACGCTTCTGCATGTTAATGAAATACTCTTTTTGAATTTTGTAGAGACTATCAGATTTTTAACGTTGCAACGTCTTTAAAAATGAAGGTGTTCTTAAATATAAGTGGTGCACGACACCTTCATTACTTCCTTTAACTTCAGTTAAGCTGTAAATAAATGTGTGCCCCTTTATTCAACATATTTCTCAAAGTTTTTTTTCTTAAAGTATTTTTATTTGCATTTTTTAATGAACATATTTCTCAAAGTTAGTGCTGAGTCGAGAAACAGCAGCCCAGTGCTGCTGTTGACCAGGAGGCCGCATGTAAGGGCCAGGAGAGCCTCATGTGGGCCCTGGGCCGTAGTTTGATTATCACTGTCTTATGGCGTGCCTACTATTTTCACAAAACCAGAGCGATTGTCGTTTTTACAAGATGTAAGTTACGGTCATACCAGCTCTTCCGACAGAGGGAACTCAGAGGCAATTGATCAGTAAAATGTTTTGACTGCTGTGCTAGGAACAGTTTTAGGCTTTGACTTGCAGGACGTATGAAGGTTAAATAGCCTAGGCTTACCCATGAGGGGTATTGTAGGTATGGAAAATGAGGTGCAGTCAGTGGCGGCTGGTGACATTTGAAAGTGGTGAGCGTAAAACAATTGTCGTACTTCACTGCGGAGAGCGTAGCGAGCGAGCCTGAACCACCTACGGGGGCTCGGGGGTGGGGGGTTATCCCCCGAGAAAAGTTTGAAAAAAAGAGTAGGCAAATGGTGCATTTTCAAGCAAATTTGAGAGTGTGACACTATTCCAGAAGTGCTGCAGGCTGTGCTCAAAAAATATATGTATCACATATATCATTGACCTTGTATTGATCCCCCATCCCCGAGCAGGCCCCTGCTTAACACCCCTGCTGCCTCAAGGCCCCATTTAAGGTATTGCTATTCTCCTGAGAAGTGCCAGCCATCACCTGGCTTGTCAGCAAGGCCCTGTTTCAAGTTTGCCAATGCAAGCCTTCAAGCCATTACGGCGCTGCACAACCCGTTCATGTATTTTGACAAAATGAAGCACACCGTAGCATATCATCACATAAGGAAAAGCCACACAGTATAATAAAAAGATTTGTAACATAAAGCAATGTCATTTACATAACATAGTGCATTCTAACAAACCATTGCATAGCATAAAGTAGCATAACACAAATGTAAAGGGTAGCATTACACAAAACACATAATATAACGAAATGAATTGTAAAATAAAGAGATGTAATGTCCATAGCATAACAAATAGCACCCCATCATAACGTGCCAGAACCAAAAGAAGGATAACATAACCGATTAACATAATGCATAACATAACATAACAGAAAGACATGCATCATAAGGGAATACAAGCCACACAATGTAAAGTGGTCCAACGTAACACAACCTAGGTGTATTTGTACTGTCACCAGCAGTGCTATGGGTGGTGAAAGCTGCAGAGGCCTCCTGAATCTTATGTTATTTTTTTTACAAATTAGGCACTGGTTGATGCCTTTATATATGGGGACCAAGAAAACAACGCAAGTTATAATTAATTCCAAGAGGCTGTTTTCTATTGCAGATTACATTTAAATAAAAACTGTGACAGAATACTTTAGAAGCCATACGTTAAAGACGTGCTTCACGAGAATCCTCGAGAAACCGTGGAAACAGATAATTTTGCAACACAGATAATGTGTGAACCCATTATCACAGCTGTGTTCGTGCTCCAGCTCTCAATGAGAGGTCGTCGGTATGGAAGTCCTCGGGATAGCTCCTCTAATAACTGAAGTGCCCAAGGGGTGATTATGTTCTCAAAATGGGTGTCAAAAGCCCAGCTGTGCATCCACAAAAATATCCATTTTTGATCAAAAAGAAAAATAGGTTGTGCTCTTGCCCAGAAAAAAAGCAAATCCCTGTGTAAATGGAAAGAGATATGTTTCCATATAAAGTGACTTTGGAAGTGCATGGTGATATTCAGAACGCATCCAAATCATCCCAAAAGCGAACCACAACAGGGCCCTGCTGGTATGCACTTTTCTATCAGCCAAAGCCCACTTTGCAGCCTCAACTATCAAAAGAGAAAGCCACAATATAATGTCACAATGTGGAAACGCCATTTTGTCAGCTCGAGCTAAACATATCTCCGAGGTGCTGGAAAATTGTCGGATTTGCTCTAGCTAGAGTGTTTTTTTCCTGAGTGAGGATGTGCATTGCTGTAACCAACCAGCGGGCCTTCTGCCATATCCTGTCACTCCTGTACCCACCCCGGCGAGATCTGTGCCCATAAGATACCCACTGTCTGTGGTGCCTGGGGCGACTAGATACTCTCCCTGCTGCTCCTTTGCCCATCCTTCAGTGTCTGTGCTCATTTGGGTCCTGACCTCCTCCTGTACCACCCATGCATGTGCTCTGTTGCTCCTGAACAACAGAATACCCACCTCCACCTCCGGCGTGACTACGCTCACAGTGGGTACGTTAATGGCCGCTCGTGTACCACTAAGTTCCCACCATGCCACTGCCGTTTACTAAGAACTCCTGTGTTTTACCTGTGCCCATAAAGTACCCTCCTTCTTTTGTACCAGTGACTACCCACAGTGTCTTTGCCCAAAAATAAGCCATCTTCTCTACTGTACCCACCCTGCAGTGTGTGTGCTTCTGTACCACTAAGTACCACGCTGTAGTGACTCTGTCCACTAATCCACTTCTGTACACAATAAATACTCACACGGCTGAGCCAATGCCCACTAGGTACCCACTCGCCATCTCCTGTACCCATTAAGAACCGATCGTGTGGCTCCTATAACGTATATACCCTGTATCTACAGTACTCGGTTTCAACCCATCCCGCATCTTGTGTACTTACACTGCGGTGCCTTTGGAGAACCAGTAACCCCCTTTAGGGTTCTGAAACTAAACTATGGCACCTGTCCCGTAAACCACGCCGGCAACCCTTTCTCTGGCATGAACCAACATTGCAATGCCCGTGCCCACAGAATATACATCACATGCCACTTGTACCCGCTGAATACTAGCATGCAGCTCCTGGCACAAAGTACCATTGTGTGCGGCTCCTGAACCCACAAATTACCCTCCCTGCAACGCCTACGCACTAAATATCTTTGTTGTGACTCACGCGATAAACATCCACCCTGCGGCTTACGTACAAAGTAACTAATCCACCCAAGGACTCTACAGCCAGGAATGAATCCGCCCTGAAGCCTCTATGCCATGAATTACCCACCCTGCTGCGCCTAGACCGAGGTGCTCTACACGTACTCTCCAGCCACTCCTGAATTAAAGAAGAAGGGCCATAGGCCGCGGTTCCACAAACACCGGGAACCCCTGCAGTTCCGTACCTAGTATGGTCCGACCTTCAGACAGTCGGGTTCGCGCGGGGGTGGGGGCTGGGTGAGATTAAATAAAATAAAAATAAAACGTACCTGTCCGCGCCGCCTCTGCTCCTGGGTCCCGCGTGGCGCTCTTCACCTTCTTCAACAGGAGCAGCTACGTCACTGGCAACCCCTCTCAACCAATACTGACGCTGCTCCAGCAGCGCCAGGATTGGGTTAGCAGGGATACTCGCCGCCCTGCTGCCCATTAGGAGACTGAGGGTTGCTGTGATGATCAACCCTTGGTCTCCTAATGCGCAGCCGCCAACCACAGCTAACACTAATGCGCATGACTGGGCTGGCCGGAAAAATTATCTGACCGAAACCTGCGCACTTGTGCTGCTGCCTGCTGTGCACTCTGCGCCACACCCTGGTCTGACAATGCATGTCAGTTTGCATGACGCCGGATTGCCCACCCCATTCAGACTCTGAAGGGAGTGGGCGGCCCGGCGTCATGCTGAGTGACATGCATTGTCAGCTCAGAGTGACAGAGCCTCCGAGGGAGCTGCGGGCGCGGCTTGTGGGTCAACGCCCCAGCGCCCTAATGGACGCACCGCCGCTGGGTGCAGTTAACGAAAGATAACAGTCAGTAACAAATGAAAGGTGCCACATCCTTATTCAGTGATGATGTGAAGTGTCAGGCCAGTCCTATTTGTCCTAGGAAACAAATGGCCGACTGGGTAGTTATTGTAATAACGAATACTCACTGAATGCCGAGAACCTCCCGTTTGGATCACAAGTCTCAGGGGGTAGTCATGGCAATCAGACAAATCTTACTCTTTGTAGGTAGGGAGTAGGAATGCAAATACTGGCAACACTATAGAGTATTTGAAATACATTTAATGTCCAGATAGTAATACAACTTTAATGCAAAGTATAAGGTAGCATAGCAAAATCATGTTTCTTTAGCCTTGAAGTCAATTGCATTCAACATAATGTGATAGTGGCAATCTGGCTGTTCTACGTATGCAGGGCGCACTGTGCACTTCTGAGGCATCTGTAAAGATCTAGCACAAATATACAGGGCAGGGCTGCTGAGATGTCTGGTTTACTATGCAAGCGTTGGAGTTCTGCCTAAAATGTATAGTTTTAGCTGGGTGAAATGTGCTTAATGTGAGCCGGTGGTTTCCGGTGCTTAGAACCGGTACGTAATCATCACGACTGGCGCTTTTCATAAACACCAGTTAAGGACACATTTATATTCATTTATAGTAGACAAAGGTAGATTAACTAATTTGCCCAGGATCACAGAATGTTAAGCCCATGCCGAGACTCGAACCTGGTTCCCCAGCTCCAAAGTCAGTGGCTCTGGACATTACGCCACATCCTCTCCCCACTTTCATGGTTAGTAGTTGGTTCTGTTTTAGGCGGTGCTAACAAAAGAAATGGGCTGGTGCAAGCTGCCTCCAGACGAGAGCCCCTGTGCTTATTTTTCTACAATTAACCACTGGGATGAATACATAGTTTGGGCAGTAGACTAGAGTCCTTCAACTGGTGACTTTGGAGGATGGTATGCCAGGATACTGTCAGTGCAGTGACCTGGTCACTTCAACACTCGGATGGCCATGATCCTCAGTTGTTGGGATATAGTCTGAGTAACAAGAGAGGGGTGCAGCCTTGAAGAGATATGCAACCTTCATGCTTTAATGGAAAAGAACAGAGAGGAACATCACTGTCCACACATAAAGGAGCAGCAGACCTCACAGGGAGGAAGAGTGTCTTGGATAAACCGCACTGCAAAAGATGTTCATCCTAGATGTTATGTGTAGTCTTCCCTTTCCTCACAGGAGGCACAATGTGTCTCATTACTGTCCGAGGGAACAGGAAAGGAGCCCCAAAAAGTTCTTGTAAGATCTGACTTCATAGTGTACCTGTCTCAAGACCTCATGTGGTCAATCTAAAAAGAACTTTCAGGAGCACTACAGTGAGGAGCTTTGGCTACATCCCTCCAAGACAGAATCAACACCTACGCACACAACAGCGAAGAACTCTTCGCCATCATCAAAGAGTTTGCCAGACCCAACAGTGAGACCGCAGATGTCCCACCCTTCCAAGACCTCTGCAACAAACTGGGCACCCTTTTCCACCACAAGATCAGGCAGATGTATGACAGCTTCGACACCCAACACCCTCCCACCACGCCTGCCACCACCGCACCCAACGACACCGCCAACGGATCCTGCTCAACTGGACCCCGTTCACTACAGATGACACACTCAAGACCATGAAGGGCATCTACTCCCCTTGGGCCCCAGCCCACATCACATCTTCCATAGAGCTGCCACCTCCATCGCCCCTGAGCTACACCACACCATGAACTGCTCCATCGAGACCGCCAACTTCCCAGATGACTTGAAACATGCTGAGATCAACCCCCTGCTGAAGAAGCCATCCGCTGACCCAACAGACCTCAAGAATTTAGACCCATCTCCCTGCTCGCCTTCCCAGCCAAGGTAATTGAGATGGCCATCAATGCTCCACTCTCTGAGTTCGTCTAAGCCCACCACGTCCTGGACATCTCCCAATCCGGCTTCCGAAGCAATTACAGCATCAAGACTGCCCTCCTCGCCGCCACTGACGACATCTGCTCCCTCCTCGACCGGGGCAAAACAGCAGCCCTTATCCTTCTGGACCTCCCAGCTGCCTTCGACACCATCTCCCACTGCACACTAATCATGAGACTCCACAATGCTGGCATCCGCAACAAGGCCCTGGACTGGATCCATTCCTTCCTCACCAGCCAAACAGAGAGAGTCAGACTACCACCGTTCCTCTCAGAACCCACAGAGATCGGCTGCGGAGTTTCCCAAGGCTCCTCCCTGAGCCCCACCCTCTTCAGTGTCTACATGGCCCCACTCGCAGCCATCGTCAGAAGCCATGTACTTAACATCATCTCCTATGCCGATGAAACCCAGCTGATTCTCTCCCTTACCAACGAACCCATAGCCACCAGAAACAACGTTCACAATGGGAGGAAAGCCGTTGCTACCTGGATGAGAGATAGTTGCCTCAAACTGAACTCGGGCAAGACTGAAGTCCTCATCCTGGTACCCAACCCCTCAGCATGGGATGACTCCCATCACACTAGAACCCCCCGCCCACACCCACGGACTATGCACGAAACATCTCCATCATACTGGACTCTTCGCTCACAATGAATCGCCAGATTAACGCTGTTTCCTCATCATGCTTCCATACACTTCGCCTGCTTCAAAAGACATTCAGATGGATCGCCACCTAAACCAGAAAGACGGTCACCCAGGCATTCATCAGCAGCAGACTCGACTATGCCAATGCACTCTATGCCGGCGTCACCCAGAAACTCCTCAGGAAACTACAGAACGTTCAAAATGCCACAGCCAGACTGATCCTCAACAACCCCGTTGCAGCCACATCACTGAACACCTGCGAGAACTCCACTGGCTTTTGGTCAACAAAAGAATCATTTCAAGCTCCTCACACACGCCTACAAAGCCCTCCATGATTTAGGGCCAGCATATCTGAACCACGCCTCTCATTCCACGTTCCCACCAGACACCTCAACTCCGCCCAACTGGCCCTGGCCACCGACTTACAGATCCGCAAGACCAAGACAGGAGGAAGATCCTTTTCCTACATCACCATCAAGACCTGGAACACCCTGCCTCTCAACCTCAGACAATCCCCGACGCTGACTCAGTTCAGGAAGGATCTCAAGACCTTGCTGATCGACTGCACCCCAGTGCCCAGACGAATCAGCAGCCCCCTTCCTTTCACGCCTTGAGACCCTCACGATTGAGTATGTGTGAGTGAGCTATACAAACCCTGATTGATGAATTGAGAATTGGTTGTTCCTAACTTATACGGACAACACTATGCACACTATCTCTTCAGGAAACTACCAGGGGATCTCAATTTTGAACTAATATATGGACTACTGGTTTTGTATCTTCATATTTACTGTATATTTTATCACTTTGAGCACTTAAGCAAGAGCAT
Organism: Triturus cristatus; assembly: GCF_964204655.1. Taxonomy (NCBI): domain Eukaryota; kingdom Metazoa; phylum Chordata; class Amphibia; order Caudata; family Salamandridae; genus Triturus; species Triturus cristatus. The sequence continues at coordinate 1,225,531,613 of NC_140589.1, forward strand.
CAATTATATGGGTTCTGAGGAATGCCGCGACACAAAGGCAGAAACATGTCGACCTACTTTTTTGAAACAATCCAGTAGGTATGATTATGCCCGACTGCGCCCCTGCTTGGTTTTAATCCTGACCCAGAGATGCATGAATAAAATGAGTTGCATACCTTGGATCCAGTTTTAATTTGCACATCCTCTCACTCATGCGGGCTTCCCTCACCACTTTGTGCTCATTAGAATGGTATTTATCATACCTCTGAAAACATCCATGACCTTCACCCTCTAGTGAAGGGGTTGTAGCCTGCACAATGACTTGATATAATGGTGCAAGGAGTTTCCCAATGACGAATCATGCCACTTCTGGTGGGTGAGGGAATTCATCCTTTATAGGGAACACCCCACATTGCTTTCCTCTTCTCTCTTGTTAGACCCAGTTTCTTATGATGATCAGCGCCACACCTCATTGCCCTTAGCCTGACTACCAGCCCAATGCTGCAGAGAATAATCCTCCTGCTCAAACCCTGTCTTCACCGGGTTGACCTCCAGTGCTTACTATGAGCCTTGTGTGCCAGTGGGGCCCACCGGCACTGACTTTTGGGAACCAGCACTCATTTTCCTTCATCAGACATTGACTGTGAGCAAGAGAGGTAAAAACAAACGCAGGGAAAGAAAGAGGTAGATAAGACAGAAAAAACATCACAAAAGGGAGAAAGCAGAAACTTGGAATTGAGAAATAAATGTTCAGGGTGTTTGTTAGTGGATTAAAGAAATATGAGTTGGATTCAAGACTATGTTTTCAGCAGTCATGACATTTAATTGCACCGGTCGTTGGATTTTCAGCAGAGCTTTGGTGCACCAGCACTCATTCTTTTACAAATTAAGCACTCTTGACCATGCAATGTTTGGCCAGATGTCTGTGCTCTTAGGTCAGCTACAACAATGATGGATACCCTGTGGTCTGAGGACCCCAAGGCCACAAGGTCTACTCGGGGCCCACAACCGTGTTACCTAATTAAGCAATATTAAAATGAATTCCTTAAAATTAATAAATTATAAACAAATAAAGAAGTGGAGTTGAAAATTCAAATCCTTTTTGATACTTCACTGTGAATTAAACGACATATTTTGATGTTTTAGTATTTGTTTGGGGTATACTTGTGTGTCTATTTTTGTGTAGTGTTTTGAAGTTCAAATCTGAGAAACTGCTCAGGCGTGGGTCCAAAGCTTCCAATAATGACTCAGTGGGGGTCCCCAAATTCCAGTAATGACTCAGTGGGGGTGCAACTGATGTCAAAAGGTTAAGAACCGCTGCTCTACAACACAGTGTTCAGCCAGCAACTTCTGCATGTCCCTTCTCCCAACACCTCCTTCCATCACCGGGCGCCCTGCAGGAAACTCTTATGCAATATAATCACAGGTATTTAACAAACACAGAGGTCATGTGGTGAGAGACGTCCATGACTCCCCTTTGGCTAATGGGAATAGAAATTAATATACAAAGTAAATTTGGCAATGGATTTAAGACTTTTCTCATGCTAACTTTTTCAGACTCCAGATAGCCTCGAGAGTGTTGTTCTATTAATAAATAAATGACCCTGCATTCATTAGTATGCACTTGGTCTCATGTATTGAAATCATATCCACGTTACCACAGCAACCAATTTCTCTGTTTCTGAGAACAACTTAAAATGTGCCTGGCAGATGGTTGTGTTGGCGGACTTTAAACTAACACAGTACATTTGTTTGTTTATTGTAAGAAGATTCTGAAACGAAAAAAACCAATCTGTTAAAGAATTTCATCATTTTGGAGTCCTTTTCTGATTATGAGATAATTAATCTCGTGACCAACACAGTGAAGTAACGGCTTTTGCTTCTGATCAGTCGTCAGTACTAACTCACGGTGTAAGATATGCAGGTTTTCAGGTTTTCTAGAGGAAAGTTGGCCTTGCATTTTTTCGACAACTGTTTTTCATGTCAGTGCGAATTTGCAGTTTGACCAATTATGGACACGATTTGTGGAGTGTACATGCACATCTCCCTGGTATCTGTGCCTTGACTGATGTTCATTTGGAAAAATTGCTATTGTGGCCCATCTGGGTACCTCGGCTGGTGGCGGGGATACTGAGCTCCTGGACGCAAGCAATGAATTGATCACCCTGGACTCCTACAGGAAGAAGCATCAGCAGACGCCTACTTGGGGGCAACCAGGTTAAGAGTGACACCCACAAAAGAGGCTGGGTCAGCGACGCCAAGGGTTTCAGGTATGTGGGCGATCATTGCTATTTATAACTAAGGCAGCCTCTGATGATCTATGGAACCCCTAGCACTCACCCCTTTCTAGAATCCCAACAACCTGACAACACAAATCAGAGGCTGAAGAACACCTGAAACCCACCACAACCACCACCGTGAGGATGAGTGAGAGAATAAGCCTCCTTTCTAAGTTTCAGCCGCTAAGCCTCTTTTCTCTTCTTGTGACCAGATTTAGCTTCCTTGATAACCAGAGCACCCAGGCCAGTCTCAGACATGAATCCCATTTAACAACCAACATAATTACTGATGGAAGTTGTGGGGATTAATGACTGAAGATTTATCAGAGCAAACTATTCATATGGCTGCTAGCAGGTGGTTATACATCATTATTTGTAACCAATATAATACTGTGAGAATGCAGTATTTGTTAATAATAATCATTGCCTTCCATTTGGCCCACTTGCTGTGGTTGGCTTTGCCTTCAATTCTCTTTTTGGTTGGGCCTCCTATAGGTTTGAGGCTTCACTTGCTAACAATTAGCTTGCCCCTGTTCGCCGGCCTCCAGGCAGGCATGAGCTGGGAGTGCCATGTCTGCTTCAGTAGGTAATCCATCCTTGTTGTATTCAGCTGACCATTCCCTGTTGAATTCCGAAGCCTGATTTATTAACCGATGATCCTTCGCCCCCTCGGGCAAATTTGTAGGTGGGGAGTCTTTATTCAGAAGAGTCCTGTGAGGGAACAGGCTTTTCCCAGGTTCCCCTCCTCCCCAAACTTTTGTCCCCATCTGGCAACTAGCTGCTGGTTTTTCAACTCTGAGAGTGCACTAAGGCCTGCAAACCAGACCTCAGGGCCAGTGTTCTAAGTCATCAGAGTGCAGATGGTCACCAAAGTTGGACACTAGCCCTCATCAAAGGATATTGCTGGACCCACTGTGTCCGGAGATCGGTAGCCCAGCTGTAGCTGGACTTCTACTAGCTCAATGAGGACTTTGAAGAACACCAACCCCTGTGGTCAAAGTTGCCCCACCTCACCCGTCGACCAAAAAGTAACCCCAAAAAGACCCCCATCAACCACACAGCACCCAGAGCATCTTTCAGCATCTTGCACCCCCAGCATCAGGACGACTTCATTGAAGTCTATGGCGGTCTTGATGTAAAGTGTTGAACTGGACTTGAGACTGCTTTGGTGACTGTCCAAATACTCCTTATTGGCCACCCTGATCTTCTTCTGGATGGAATTGTTTGCCCAACTCGGGCCAGAGCAGCCAAACACAACTCTTTCAGACTTTTCAAAAGTTTGCAAACTTTACTGATAACAATGCTTGTTTGTGCTTTGGACTAAAAAGCTGAGATTTACGTTTTGCTTAAAGATCTATATCTCTGGAACCCTCAGGTAGATTTTGCTCATCTTGATGTCTGAAAATTCATAAAACTATAATCTATTTTTATATATTGATATTAGGTTTCCTTTGTTTTGCGTGACATTCTTATTTCGTTGTGTGATGCTTCTAAATGCTTTACACTAGTTCCTATGGTTAAGCCTTGGTGCTTGAAGCCATAGCTACCCAGGGTTGAGAAAGAGGTTTTACAAATGAGCCTGTTGTACCCAAGAAGGTTTTGTGAATGAATTACATGATAAGTTCACACAACCATACTATAAAATTCACCACAATCCTCACATGGACGTATTTCCTTAATGAGCATGCCCTTTATACCCGAGGCACAGAAACCTCTAGGTACTCTGCTGAACAGTCCTTTCCTTGGTCACAAAGGGCTTGGAACTGGAAAATGGGGAGTTGTTGGGATCCAACTTTTAAATACAGCTGGAAGACAGAAGATGTGTATCCACTTCTCAAACTGAAGAATTGGTTTGAGGTGTTTTTTTTAATTTCATATGTCTTTCCTATGCTGTTCTTCAGGGACTACTTTTGTGTAGTATGCTGCTTATTGCAGCAGTGTTGTCTCCATCCTGGAGCACCCGGAAGGGAAACAAAGAGGTGCAAGGTTTCTGCACCTGGCTTCAGCCCAACTGTGTGGGAAAGACAAAAGGGAAGAAATCGCCTAAAGGCTTACTCGCCTTTCACAACAGCCTGCTTTCCCACCCCTCACCCCAATTATCAACTAAATGCCTGTGCTCAGGAGACCTAATCAGCAGATCCAATCAACTAGAATGGAAAGGTGGATTTTGCAACTCTATTGCCTCAATTTTTCTGTCACCTTCAGGCCAGGGGGCTGACAACTCAACTGATTTTCACTCCAGCTACACCAGAATCACCAGGGTTGTGGTCCCAGAGTCTGAGCGTACTGAGCTACATCTATGTTGTATGGTGCACTAAACCATGGCCCAGCTGTTGTCACATGTCTATATTGTCTATTGAGCATGTGCAGAAGGGATTATGGCTGAGCTGATTATTTCCTCTTCCGGAATCATATTCCAGTTCCAACCTAAGTTGTTCAGGGGTAAAACAAGGGGTTACCACATTATTATCATTGTGACTCTAGGATCTCTTCCTTCCTTATGGAAAGTAATCTTCTGTAATCTTTTTTTTTTTGCCATCTATCTTCTACGCATTATGGAAATTTATCTCCATATATAGAAATCTTATGTTAAATCTAACAATTTGCTGTAGTGTCTTGTTGCAAGGGACATCATAATGTGGAATAGGTGGGTTGGTTGTCCCTATGTCAGGACAATAGTTCTGCCTTGCATTGTGCTGGCAGGTCTACCATCCAATTGACTCACCGTCTAAAGCATGAGCATCATCAGATTTCTCATTTGGGGGGGGCAGAATTTTGACATCCTTCATCCTCCAACCCTTTTTGACAATGTCAAAGGGCAGGGGCATAGTCATTAAAGGGCAAGCAAAAAAATCTGTATGCCCATGGGCTCAAACCCACCAATGTTCTATGCATTTTTATTTGCCCCCTATCAGAACACTAGGCTCTCCGTCAGACTAGTGGTCACAAAAAGTGTACGACCACCCACTTTGAGTATCTACTTTTCCTTCAAACTAGATGGAGATTGATAGTTCCTGCTGAGGCCGGACCGGCTAGTGAAGCTTTATCATATTTCCTATAGGCTGCAAGCTAGGGTCTTGCTTTCAAGGCTAGAAGGCTTTTTCAAGACCGAGCCCTGAAAGTGCACGTTGTCTTGTACAACCCCTTACCTGTGGTCCCAACTGAGTATCCTGAGTGCTACATTGTAACTAACAAGCCACAATACAGGTAGCTTTTGTTTTCAGACAGGAACAAAAAGCAACCCTTGAAATTGAGTGTTTGTCAGCACATAGAGCACAAAAATATTGTGCAGCAAAAATATTGTAGACAGAATAATGACCACCAAAATATTTTCAAGGTAAGTATATATAGGAATGTATATATTTGCTGACAATACATACATATTGTTAAGGAGCATAAATGTGGAGGTAAGTGCAATAAGTCTATATGGACCGATATTTATTTACCTTTACGATATTTTGATAGTTGGTATGGCTGTGATATTTTGTCTGTTGACTCCGGTCGCACTTAGCTTTGATGCACAAGGGTTTCTCATTCAGGTAATCATCAATACATTACACGTGTTGAAAGGTTACTCAATATTTATTTTCGTCAATTACTTCATTGACGCTTGGTTATTCTTCATATCCACATATGAAATTGTTACAATTTTTGTAAATCCTTATTTGACACTCAGTTAAGTTAGGTGGGGTTCAAAGTTAAGTGCAACCGGAGTCAACAGACAGGGGTACCCGTCTCTGACAAATTGCTCTTTCATATAATTCAACAGTGCAATTCCAGACATTGCACTTTTTTACCGAGACGCACACTGGTTTACAGACCAACATAACTCCCTAATAACAGAGTGCACAGCTGTAACACTGAAAGTGTGATATGTTTATGGCATGATATTTCAAACTCGGTAACCATTAAATGGTCCTACACCTCATGAGCATGCAGTATGACGAGTATAGCTGGTTTCACACATGCATGCTCAGAACACAGTGTGGCGTCAGCTGCAACCTCAGCCTACTTTGGGGGGAGAACCATTAAACTCACTGGAGACAGCCAGGTGAGCTCTCTGTGTTCACTCACACAGTGCAGTGTGGAGATAGTGCTTAATTTGAGCCAGTGGTTTCAGGTGCTCAGACCGGCACTTTATTGTCAACACCGGCTCTTATACCAGCCTGCCACATGGTGACACTGTTTGTCTAATTTTGCGAGGAGCACAACAACAGTTGTTTAATAATTAAATGCATATTAAAATCACTAATACCTGCCACCCAAAGCTATAAGAATATCTTGGGCGCCACATACTAGTCATGTTAATGTATATTTAAAGTCTGAATTGTCACACTTGTATGAGTGTGATGGTTAGTTGTGATGGTACTGTCAATGGCAGCGCTAGTGGGGGAAATGGGTGGTGAAAGTTGCAGTGGCCTTCTGACAATGGCCCTGGCACATCTTGAGTATTGTGGAGATGGTTTTGGTTTCTTGTCTGCCATTGCTTCATCGCAAAGGATTGCTGCAGCAGAGACGCAGGCATTTTTATCTGCACGCCTTCGTCAGGATTATATCAATCTCTGTGAATCATCCTTTCCATTTCTGGCTTTTTGGTTGCTATTTTTATGGTTCAAGAGTGTGAGGCAGCCTGTATAATATGCCGCATCTGTATGAATAATGTTTCATCACTTAGCCTGGCAATGAGCAGATCCAATGCGCTTTCCCTTATAAACATATATGCTTTAAAAGTTGCTACAAGGCAGTGTTTCTTCCCTGCATTTCAGGGTCTTTACAATTAAAGAAGAAGCATTTCTGGCCTGCCTCGTCATCACTGAAAGAGTATTTTCCCATCCTAAACTGACTTGTAGAAAGGGCATCACAATCAAGATACCTGTGCATTATTAGACTTTGAGAATCCCCTCACTTCCTTCCTTCAACGCTCCATTGCATGAGCTGCTTATTTTAATTTTAGCACAAATTGCACTTTCTATGGAGCTTATCTTCAAGCTGGGAGACTATGGCTTTAATTCCATTTCCATCATTTAATCGGTCTATAGTCTGTCTAGTTTCATATGCTGCAGCCACTTTACTACCAGCGGAATCAGCAAGACGTTTGTTTCTCAGTTTTTGACAAAAAATGCATGTATCCGAGTCGGTAGCTGAACATCTTTGTGGGTTGGTCACCCAATCACCTTCTATTGTAAATGAAGAGGGATACCAAGAGTAAGCGCAAGTATATACATTTAATAGCATCCACCGGAGGAGACACCAACAGCCATTAAGCGTCTCAGCATAACTCTCAAGAACACTCCAGAGTTCTGATGATGCACTTACATTCTAGGTGTGCATCATCAATTAAAGGAGAAATTATAACACATTATCCCTTCAACACATTATACAAAGGGAAAAGAAGAAAAGATGAGTAAAATACAATAAAAGTAAGAAACAAGTAGCGATAAGGAAAAGGAAACTCAACATATTAAAATGTAATAAGGAAACAATTATGCAATACCAAGAATAGCGGAACTGTGAATGACTGGAACTAGCTTTACTGCAATATGTAATCATTGAGATACAAAGGAGGACGTCTCATTCTTTTGTCACGATGAGTAATCTCAGGTTGACACACTGGTTGGCTGCGAAATAAATGTGTCGACTGAGTCTCCATCTTAGTGCCCACCCCCCTGTTAATAAAGAAAGTCGAGACATACTCCAGGTACTACCATCATCCAACAAGACTAAATTCTTCATGACCTTGATAATGCGTTTTGGTCCATAAAACTTGGTTTCACCTTTAGGAGACTTTAGGAGCTTTCTTAACATATACCAAACCACCAACTTTCCATGTCCGGTTGCAAACACTCATCTTGGAATCATACCTTTGTTTGTATTTCTCTTGATAATTCTTTACATTAGGATCAGTTATTGTAACATTGAGATCTCTCACACCCAACCATAGTGGGTTAAGTTTAGAACCAGCCACCCTGCCCTTTAGTTTCACAAAAGGAGAGCAACCAGTGACACAATTGGGTGTGTTCCTGTGAGCCCACAGTTTTTCACGCAAAATATTCTTAAGGGATGACCCAGACTCAACAGCAGTTTGGGCACATGCCCTGGCAAGCCTATTCATGCTTTCAACCAAACCATTGGCTTGTGGTGCATAAAGGGCAGTGCGGTGATGAGTAATAGAAAGCTCATTAAGAAACATTCCCATCTCTTGAGAGGTGAATGGTACACCATTGTCACTTACCAAAAGTTCAGGTATACCCTCACACGCAAATGCATCCTTAAGTAATTCAACAATGTTTTTGGTTACAACAGAAGCCATACAACAAGCTGAAACCCATTTAGAGGTATAGTCCACCAGGATTACTACAAACCTCTCATTAGGGGAAAGAGCTTCAAAAGGTCCCACAATGTCTACAGCCAGCTTAGACCAAAGCAGTTCAGCGAAAACAACAGGAGAAAGCTGTGCAGAATTAACTTTCCTAGATTTATCGTTGTTGGCACAGGAAAAGCACTCTCTAACCACTATTTCTACCTGACGATCAACTTCATGCCACCAATAAGTTTCTCTGACCCTGGCTTTAGTTAGACTGCGTCCAAGATGGCCTTCATGTGCCAGATTAATTATTTTCTCATGCATGCTTGAAGGAGGAACCAATCTGTGACCACGACAAAGTTCACCATCAACAATGCTGAACTCATCACGCACATTCTAAAATCCTCTGGTACACTGAGGAACATCATTGAGGACAGGCCAACCATTTACAACATAATCCATAACAGACCTCCTAGAAGTGTCTGTAACAAGACTGGCTTCCCATTCAGTTTTATTGAGGGCAAATTGTTTGACCCACGCAACAATCCTCTCATCGCTAACAGTGACTAATTTGTAAAGTGGCATCCTGGAAAAATAATCAGCGGGAATATTTTTTAAACCAGGCAAATATTCTACTGTGAAATTGTACTCCCAAAGTCCCTCCATCCATCTTTTAATCCTGGGAGTGGTGCTCTCAGCATTTCTACAAGCAAACATGTGGGCCAAAGGCTTATGGTCAGATCTGACAAGAAAAAGTAAACCCCAGAGGTAAAATCGGAAATGATTGATCGCCCATGAACAAGCTAATGCCTTTTGTGCTATCACTGAGAAACGTTCCTCTGCCCCTTTGAGAAAACGCGAGGCAAAACCAATAACTTTCTCATCACCATCAATGATCTGGGGCAAAACTGCACTCAGACCACGTAAACTTTCATCAGTAGTTAGGACGGTTTTCTTTGTGACGTCAAAGTGACCCAAAGTTGGCATGCAAACAATATCACTTTTGACTCTGCTAAAAGCAAGCGTGCAGTCTTCCGACCATATGAACTCTGCACCCTTTTTGAGCAAAAGTCTCAAAGGTTGTACCACACTAGCAAAATTGTTGATAGACTTGGAGTAATACTTCGATAATTCTAAGAAAAATTTGACTTGGTCTTTGTTGGTAGGTGCAGGAGCATGAACTATCGCTTCAACCAAATCAATCTTGGGACTGATCCCCTCGCTGGAAATGCAATGCCCCAAATAGGACACAGACTCAACTCTAAATTAAAAATTTTCACTCTTCAATGTGAGTCCACGTTCTTGCAGCCTGGATAATACTTTGAATAATGTAACATCATGGCTGGCTCTGTCTTTACCATGGACAAGTATATCGTCTTGAAAAAACAAAACAGAATTAATACGAGCTAGAACTTCCTTCATCAACCTCTAGAAGCATGCAGCGCCAGATGCCAAGCCAAAAGGCATCCTGATAAATCTGGAAGCTCCCAGATGTGTGACGAAAGAGGTTAGGGCTCTGGAATCCTCATGTAACATAACTTGGTGATATGCAGACGATAGGTCCATTACACTGAAAATTGGTGCACCACTAAGTTTAGACAGAGCTTCATTTATATTGGGTAAAGGCTGTCTATCAACCCAGATGCAATTGTTCAAGCTTCTTAAGTCAACAAACATCCTGATCTTGCTGCCTTTGTCTTTTGGCGCCAAAACAATCGGAGCCAACCATTCGGAGGACACGTTTTCTTCAATGACCCCCATTGCAAGTAATCTGTTAAACTCATCCTATAAGGGTCCCACCATAAGATTTGGCACCTTCCTCACCTTGTGGACTACAGGTTGTGCTTTTGCCTTCAAGATTATTTTGTGTTTAAAACCACTAAGAAGTCCCAATTTATCACTGATCACAGCAGGATATTTTCCAATGATGTCTTTGTCATCCCCCAAATGCGCAACCAACATTACTTGCCCTTGAGCATTGGGATTTAGGATAATGCCCAAATCTCTTTGGTGGCGCCATCCTAACAAATTATCTCCTCTTATGGCAACATATACTTTACCAATGGTTCCACTTCCTTTAAAAATAATAGTTTGAAAAGAGTAACCCATCGAATCAATGCTTTTTCCACCATAAGCAACAGGGTTAATGTCAGGTGGTAGCAGTTCAATATTATCCTTACCAAAAGTACTGTCCCAGAAAATATCACTTATGAGATTATAATTCGAACCTGAGTCAGCCAAAACCGGAACCTCTCTATTGTTAATAAAAACATCACATTTAGGGAGACACTAGGGGGCGTTCGGACAAGATGGCCGCACAGTAGTGAGGCTCCGTCAGCACCCGGAGCCATAACCCTGCAAGAATCCTGTCACCACAGGGCAATCTCACTGTGTGCCTCCTCATACTGAAGCGGGCCGCAACAACAGCACGCTTGCTTGAAGAGCAAGTACCGGCCACAGATGACCAGATACAAGCCAGCAAATATTTGCGGTCTTAACAACGTGGAGCGACCGGCCAATTCGCGTAAGGTGAGGACGGCTATGAGGGTCGGGCGCATACGCCCACGGCGATCCCCTCTGCCCCCACACTCTGCCACTTTAAGCGATCCCGCTCAAGAGAACAAAGAAAGGGAGAAATTAACAAAAGCAGACTAAGAAATTAACATCGGGAGAAACGGCAGGCGATTGCACAGCGGGCTACAGAGGAGAGCCTAGCCGGCGAGCGACAAGCGGGGCTGAAGAGGCGGAGGGGGCCCGCTCTTACATACCGCGAATACCACAGCACTATCGGATGCGAGCTGGCCAGGCGGGGCGGCTCGACCCGGGGAAAGCTGCGATCGATGAGGGACATTGGCCACAGAGGATGCAGGCGGCTTTGGGGGCGTCCCCCCGCCAGCGGCGCCGGCACGCGAGGCCGAGTACAGGGGCCTAAGGCTGTCCCCCACTGCGTTTGGGAAGTGCTCTCCCTGCTTTGCCGCCCAGGAAGAACCGCACCCCCACAGGAGTCCACTGTCCCTGGCCCGGGCTGAGGTATAGCGGGGGCATATAAAACACTGCTGGAGGAGGCCATGAGGCGAGGGGTGCGACTGCAATGGCCAGCGACTACTGAATGCAGCGCACCCTTGCATGAGCCGGAGGCCCGTAGACAAGACACATAAGCTCCGACATCCCCCAAGCGCCCTTCCAGAGCCCTAACCTCTTTCGTCACACCGCTGGTGCACTGGGGTCATCGCCTTGCTCAAACACCTCTGCGTTGTTCCCACGCCATCGGTTACTGGCCCCGTGGCACTACCAAGACACCTGAACACCACTTTGAGCGAGGAGTGCCCGCAGAGCACGTCACAGAGGGGCCCCACAATAAGCGGACTGCCGAAGTGCCACTAACAGACAGCAGACAAGCGTCATATCTTCTAACACCCCCCCCAGGATACGAGGGTCACCATAATGGGGAAGCCAGATGGCATGCAACATAAGATAAACTTTGAAGCCTGCAGGACACCCAGAGGACAGCCGCCCGAGATGGACCCAGACAATGGGGGCCAGGCAAACAGGGAGGCGGACGAAGTAGACATGAAGAAGATACTCAGCACAATGAAGGCTAGCTTTGCATCCATTGAGGGGAAAATGGACTCCATGTGCGCAAGAATGGATCAGATTACCCAAAAGATTGCAAAGCAAGATGGCAGAATCAAAGAGGCCGAAACGCGGATCTCCACCCTTGAAGACGATCACGCGCAAGACTGCTCAACTATCGCGACCGCGACACGGAGCTCCGTAAAGCCAGGGAGTTGAAGGATGTCGTATTTGAGAATAATGCTATCTCACTTTATCCCGACTTCACTCTTAACCTCCAGGAGGCACGTAAGAAATTTGTGCCCATCAAGAAGAAACCACAGCAAGAAGGGGTTGAATACGCTATGCTCTATCCCGCATGACTCAGACTCACCTACGATGGCAAGCATCACATCTGTTACACACCACAACAGGCGGCGGACTTCTACAAGAAGACAGTGCTGGCTGTGAAGAGAGCATAGCGATCCACATCGGACGACAGGGAGGACTCTGCACAGCGAGAAGAAGTCTGACAACACAGGGCAAACACTTGCGGTGCACCACCTGGCAGGTTAGTCTGTGGACATTGCATATACGGCCGTGGACTTGGAGCAGCAGGTAATGTTAAATGTTTGTCCCTGTTTGACCCCACGAACTATGGCTTGATTGCACAGACAGTGAGAACCCGAACAAACACATACTGTGCATTTCAGGGCCGCCCCCTGCCCAGAACGAAGGAGCAGGGGCATGGTCATGCCCCTTGGGGCAAACGTCTCTGAGGGTGTTCCCCTTCCCCCTACCATTGGGGATTGTTCTGTTAGGCTGTTGCCTTTGTTGTTATTTGTTGGGGGTATCTCAAGAACACGATTCCAGAGACCCTGGGACCCGAGTAATATCTGATTTCATGGTTGACAATGCTTATATGTTATGGGGCGAATATGTCCCAGCATTATTGCTACTATGCACTGCCATAGAATTGTTAGCGCAAAATCCACTCGGAATGCCAGGGACACAAGATACGAGAATATTACAAGACATGTAATAATAGTACCAATTCGGAGACGAATGCACATGTTTCATACACATTCGCACACGATTCCCAGGGCAATGGTGGGTGAGGGCCAACAAGGCCAAATGGAGACATACATGAGATTTCTAACATGGAACGTGCGGAGGCTGGGCTATCCCAGTTAAAACGACACCTACTGGCCTACCTGGACAGACACCATGTCAGCATAGCCATGCTGCAGGAAATGCATATGCTCCCTGCACAGCAGCCCCAGTTCGCCTCCAGATGGGCCTCCCAGAGGTACTTTTCCTCATATTCAGCATACATGAGAGGTACCGCTATCCTCATCAAAAAAGTGGTCCCCTATACGGAGGAAGGATCTGCACTTGATCCGCAAGGCATGTACTGTATGACATGGGGCAGGCTGGCATCCGAATCAGCCACGCTAGTATGCAGCTATGGCCCCAAAACAGATGATGAGGACTTTTATATAACCCTATGGGCGCGCATAGTAAATATAGGCTCGACCCATATTATATGGGGAGGCGACTTCAACCTAACACTGCACCCCCCATGGGACCGATCCCACCCACTGCCGCATCACTGCTCCAAAGCACAGCGGCAACTTCAGCAAATAATAGCGGACAATCTGCTGGTAGATGTCTGGCGCCACCTCCACCCCACACAGCGGGAGGGCTCATTCCACTCGGCGGTAAATGATAACTGGTCTCGACTGGACATGTGGGTTGTGACGCAGAGTATGGCAGTACACGCTCTCTCTGCGCGCCACCTCACGCCTACCTACTCTGACCACTCCTCTGTGCTTAAGTTGTCGGTTACGCCGGGACTACAGCCCAAACCCAGTCTGTAGCACCTTTTACCTACTGCGCTCCTTGAGCAGGTGTTCCAAACGGAATTGGGGGACATGCTCGAGGAGTTCATTACACTCAATGTAGACACGATCCCCTCTCTGACCACAGTATGGGAGGCACTAAAGGTCACAGTTAGAGGGCATTGCATAGCCAAAGCGGGAGGTATCCTTAGAGACATCCACACTACCATAGCTAACCTAGACCGCCAGCTCAGACAGCTGGAACCCAGTACTCATGGGACATGCCACGGCCCTACCCTCGCCAAGGCTCGGCAGCTCCTCACGGAATACCAGGCAGAGGCAGATAGGGAATGTCGTTCCCGTGGGAAATACCACATAGCACGAAAGTATGGGGAGGGTGAGCACCCTGGCAGGGCGCTGGCAGAAACCGTTAGACCGCCGAAGACAGCGAACCACGTATTAGTGATTTGAGATGGGGAGGGAACATCACACCGAGATACATCGGCCATTATGGGAGTGTTCACCGTGCACTATAACACACTATACAAATCCTGTGCGACACGCCAAGAGGAAACCCCGCAATACCTGCAGCAGATAGAACTAGCCTGGCTAAGCGATTGGCAGAGGGAATTCCTGGCGTCCGAGTTCCAATTAGACGAAATCCGAGAGGCCATAAGGCAAATTGGGAATGGGAAAGCGCCAGGCTCTGACGGCCTCGGGATTGAATTTTACAAAACCTACATAGATACGTTGGCTTCCTTCCTCAAAGTGTTGTACGAAGAGGCGGCTGAAGAGGGATCGCTTCCACACACAATGCAAGAGGCCATGCTGGTCTCATTGTTAAAACCCGGGAAACCTTCAGATTCCCCGGACTCGAACCAACCTCTGTCCTTGATAAACTGTGATACCAAGATACTGGCCAAAGTACTGGCCAATAGATTCAAGCTGCTGATGGAGAAACGTATCAGGCCAGATCAAGCAGGATTTATACCAGGTCGGTCGACCTCCCACATCCTGTGGACCCTGTTTGCCATCATGCATGGGATAGACCAGGATGAACCGGCGGTGGCAGTCTTCTTAGACACCACCAAAGAGTTTGATTCCCTTGAATGGGGCTACTTATTTGCTGTTCTGACCCACATGGGATTCCCGCCAGGGTTTCTCAACTGGATTAAACTACTCTATCATCACCCTACTGCCACCCTGCTCCTAAATGGGGAATGACCCACACCCTTTGAAATATCCAGGGGCACACAGCAGGGGTGTCCCCTTTCACCTCTATTCTTCGCGATCGCGATGGAGCCGCTGGCTGCCATGCTGCATCAGCATCACAAACAATACGCACTAGACTATCCCACCCACCCGTCTTAATTTCGCTCTATGCAGATGATATTATGCTGTATGTGCGTGACCCCGCAGATGGGCTGAACGCCATGATCTGCGAAATAATATAATTCGTGGCCTTTTCAGGCATCACAATAAATTGGGGAAAGTCTAAAGTCCTGCCACTCACCAGGGGCACCGCTCCATTCCCAATGGAGTACCCGCTGCAGTGGTGCGTGGAGGAGGTTCGCTACCTTGGCATCACTATCAATAGGAATAAAGACGAACTAATAAGGGCTAACTATGGAGTGGTCCTCGACAAGGTAGAAAGTTTGATTACCAGATGGA
Source organism: Triturus cristatus (assembly GCF_964204655.1). NCBI lineage: Eukaryota > Metazoa > Chordata > Amphibia > Caudata > Salamandridae > Triturus > Triturus cristatus. The sequence goes on from NC_140589.1 coordinate 1,225,547,239, forward strand.
AAGCCCTCCCACTCTCCCATGCGGGCCGAGTGGCCTTAATGAAAATGATCATTATGCCCAAGTTCCTATACTTGTTCATAAACATCTCCTTCTCACCCGACCGCCACTTCTTCACTAGACTGAAGAGTCAACTTATCCGCTTAGCATGGGGAGGGCAGCAGCCCCGGATCAAATGGAGCACTCTTATATTGCCGTTCGTCAGGGGCGGATTCGAAGCACCTGATCCTGAACTCTACTATCTCAGCGCTCAGGCGCACTATGCGGCATATTGGTTGGCACCCACACCCTTCATGACTCACCTGGCGGTCGGGCAAAGACTCATGGCGCCCGCTTCACTTGCAGGATTATTAGGCGTAGATAACAAAACGGCTGGGGGACCGCTGTCCACAGTGGCATGCACCAATAACGTGTGGCGAGCCATAGCCTAACGATCCCAGACACCCATGCTCGATACCCCACTGCTCCCTCTTCGCGACCAGCCTCGCCTACCCATCACGCAAGAAGGCATCTGCAAACGAATGTTCCTTCGGCTAGGGGTGAATACATGGGGAGACATGTACCACAAGGGGAAATTTAAAGCAGCAGAAGCTTTTTTCGGGCAACACACCCCCCACCACCATGGACAGCTTCCTCTACATTCGCCTGCGACAGGATGTCATGGCGCCTACATCTGCTTTCCCAGAGGCGCCCCCCACACTGCTCCCACTACACTTGACACTGTTTGCTGGGCCACCACACGCTGTATCGCGTATATATAAGGCTACCATAGGGGCAGAACCAAGTGGGCTACGAAAGCGCAACAGGGATGGGAAATGGAAGTAGGCCATCCAATTACCGATGAAGCCTGGACATATAGCTGCCAGCAGACTGAACGCATCACAGCTACTAGCAGATTTAGGATCATACATTTTAAATTCATCCACCGCATGTATTATACCCCTGCGAGGCTTCACAAACTACAACTGAGGGACAGCGATAAGTGCGACCGCTGTGGGGGAGAGGGGGCGGGATTCCTACATGTCGCATCGGAGTGTGGACCTGTGGCGTGCTTCTGGTCTGAGGTGGCGGAGGCTCTAGGGGATATGACTGGGAGGAGGCTTGAACTCACACCTGAAATGGGCCTCCTGGGATACCTTCCCGGACACAAAGGCAACACCAAAAGCTTCTTGGCACTAGGCCTTCTCCTCGCAAAATTGCTTGCAGATGGGGGAGGGGCAGGGCGCCTAAATTTAAGGACTGGTTTGCTGACCTCACCTACTGTCAGGAGCAAAATGCCATTTAGGCGGAACTACTCCCTGCCTGATCGCGGCCTCGAGACATTTGGGGACCCCTAACATCATACCTGCTGAGGGGAACAGAAGAGGACAGGGACACCAATATGGCGACTGAGCAAATTCACTGTCCAGCGGAGACTGTTAGGTCTCAGATCAGCAAGGAGACCCCCTAGAGCATATGTCGTGTTACCATGTAGGCCTCCCAAGCTGATACCACGCTTAGTGTACTATGTCCCAAACTCGCAGCTTACCATCTCTCTGTGACTATGTATACACTGCATCATTGTGATTCGATGTTTTCACTGTAAATTAAATTTCCCATTGAACTTGATTGTTTTGATAGATTTGTAATGCCGAAAAAAAAGCCAATAAACAGTGTTTTAAAAAAAAATACATCACATCTAGGCATTAAGACATCATCATTATCAACATTTTGTACATCATGTACAGCTCGGCTTCCACTTGCAGTTATATGGTGAATGGCTTGTTGAAAATACAACGTTTCATCTTCCACAAAATTTACTTTTGCATTTCTCCACATACGTGTGCAGTGTCCTTTCTTTCCACAATTCCTACAGTACATAGTTCAAGCACAACAATTTGGAAAGTTAGGTCCATGGTTTTAACTACCACATCTGGGGCATTTTAGATTAGTATCCTTACTAAAACTGCTATAATTTCCTTTCTGTTTGTCATTCTTACTTATCACTTTATTATGTTTCCCATGAATTTTGGAAGATAATTCACTCATATCTGTACCATCAGAATCACAGCTATTCACAATCGCTACATTCTCATGTGGTAAAGCAGTTATGTGCATTTCTTTCACCCAATCAGTGGTATGTTCAATGCTCTCTACAATGCTGATAGCTTCTCTCAAATTAGAATTTTTAGACAATAACTTCTCTTGAATTCTAGTATCATTCGTGCAACGTACAAGTTGATCACGAATGAGCGAGTCTGTCAATTGTTCAAATTCGCATGTTTGAGCTAAGGACTTTAGAGCTGCCACATAATTACCAACTTTCTCACCTTTGGCTTGTGTCCTTATGAGAATTTATGTCTCTCCATGACTACATTGAGATGTGACCCAAAATGGGGTTGAAGAAGCAGGACAGTCATTTCAAAAACGTCACCAGGTTCCCCATCACCTCTCCCAATTGGTATCGGATCTAGACTTTCATAAATGTTTCTGCCTTCAATTCCGAGATTGTTGAGTAAGACAGCTTGTTTCCTTGATGCAGAAAACTTTTCACCCTCTATGGCTATAAGATATGAGTCAAACAAAGGTTTCCATTTTTTCCAAGTGAGAAATGGTTCACCACGTTCAGATAAAAATTGTGGTGGTTGACTCATTTTGGTTCCCAGATGGCAACATTTGGTCCATGTTCAGGGACATTGGCATCTCGCCCAGAGTAGTCTTCATGGACCTGGTTCGGAGGTTCAAGGAGAGGCCACGACGTAGTCAGTGCAGGCGCCTTCCTCCATTGCTAATTGCATGAAGTCATGTACTTTAGTGAGGATTCAGTCGGCAGCCATCTTTTAGTAGGCCGAAATAGTCAACTTAAGTAAAAGAAACACAAAATCGTAATTAATACATAGAAATGAATTAAACAATGTTATTCCCTCACTAATACCCTTATGTGTATGCATTTATCTAGCCATATGCAACATTTAAAGCCGTTAATGCTGGTTTATTTAAGCGCAAATCACGTTAACACTGCTTAAGCTAAACATATAAATTTAATATGCGTACAAACTTAGTTCACTTATTATTTTAGCCATGCAAATGCATTCCCACGTGTATTCTCTTGGTTAATCAGGTTGGTTAATTCCATCACAACACCCTATTATTCATTAGAATTAGTCCTTTATTCGTTTTAATATAAACATATCTAACTGGATTGGGTATACTAAATTTTTATTTTTTATTTTACCCGCTCCATCAATCCCCCCTTTGGTGATTTTATCACCACAAAACCCACAAAATTTTCAATTTATTTCCCCTTTTACAGAAATTTGAAATGTCTTCTTGCTTAATTAGAATTCTGTTTCCCTTTCGTCTTCTCGCCTTGTTTTGTCATACATACTCTCCTTCCATTCTTCCAATTCTATTTCATTGAGATCTTTTTCTGGTTTCTTTTCCCCCTTTTTGTAAATTTCTCTTTTAACCTTCTTTTTATTTCTTCTATATCTACAACACATACATCCCAATCTAAGTATTAATAATACAAAAATCACACAGGTTAATGGGAATAATATTTTCCCTATTATAGTACTACCTAATTTACCTAGATAGGCTTTAATAGCAGCCATTTTATTACTAATTCTAGTCCAGATACTTTCAACCTCCAGTGGTTTTATTTCATCATGCAATTCTGTAATATTCTTTATATAGACTTTTAGATCTCTGCTGTCGTCAGGAATGTAAGTGCAACAATGTTGAACTTTCAGCATTCCACAGACTCCACCCTCTTTTGCCAATAAGATATCAAGGGCAAGTCGATTTTGCATAATCATAGCACGCATGGCAACCAGCTCAGTGTTTACCAAGAGAAATCCTCCAGCGGTGCTTGTTGACAAGCGATCCACTATGGTTGACAATTTCCGAATATTATTTGCATTCCAAGATATTCCCACTGTTGGTATCAAGGCTCCAAAAATATCACCTACAATTTCTAACCAAGTTTCTCTTCTGCTACGCATTAGTAGGTTATTTGGTCCACTATTTTCTACTCTATCCATGTGAAAAATCTTTGGATAGACCAGGCCAACATAACATGTGCCATACCAATGGTCGGGCAACCTGTAGTAAGCCTTGTTCCCACAAATATAGTACAGTCCAGGGAAAACTGGATCTTCTCCACCTCTAAATCCCCATCCGGATGCAATGAAATATGTATCATGACACTCACTTTTCCCTATATAAACATAATCATATTGGGATCTTTCCCTCATGATGCATAATTTGCCTTTCTGGGGTGAGTCTATAGCTATTGTCGGTTTAACTCCACCCGGTGTCTCCTTTTTCCCATCTATTTCCCAAATGTTTTCCCCTTCCTTATGTCCCTCTGCATTCTTGTGTATTTTCAATCTTCTCTCTTCAACCATATCCAAAAATGTTTTCTCTTCTGTTTTCAAACTACAAGTTAAATTGTTCTTAAAAATATATTCTAGAGTTAGTCCTTTAGTTTCTATAAAAATTTCTCCTAACACATTAGCATCTTTAGCTGGATTTAATTCTTTATTCATGGGCAATCGTCCAAGAATATTATTTATATTAGACAAATTATACTCTAATTTCCCTACTTGATAAAATATACTAGTTAAGACGCTACATGTTATTCCATAAATTGCTGGGAGGTGATGATAAATCACCCCTTCTGAAACAGATGCAGGTAATTGCATACAAACGTAGCAATCCCTTACTTCCATTGTTTTTACATATTTATATAATAATTTTGAAAACACATTTCTAGAAAAATCATTTATTGACCTATCTTGATGCACATGCTCTGTGCTTGTTCTAACCGGTATTACCTTTTGTGAGTTTTTCACTATATTAGTCATATTCTCAGTATGTCCTGCTAGTGTATCTAAAGTTACTTTGAAAGAGATCAAAAGAGCGAGTACGCTCCAAAGAAGCATTAATAGTCCTGTACAACAGCAACATGTCTTGCACCATCTTTTCATGAAGGTACATCTACTCTTGTTATCATCTATGTTAGCCATTATGTTAGAATCAACCGTGTCTTTTGACTTAGCCTCTTCTACTCCGCCTCTTGTAGCTTTCCTACAAGATCTAAGATCTTATCAGATGATCCAACTATTTCAATTTCTTATTCAATCCTGTGTATTCCTACAAGGATCGGTTTAAATTACTCAGCTCGGCCTTTCGTTGTTTTTCACTTCTTTCTCGTCATCCACATGCAGGATTTCCTGATCTTCCGCTTCTTCTCCGATGTCGGATAAGATAACTCTCAGGATTTCCCCTGTTTCTTCTTCTTTTATCAATCTCAGCAAAGTCTCCTCTGGATTTCCTTGACTATCTGCCTCTTCCCTTTGTTCAGGCAGTGCCACGTACGTCCATTCAGGTGACTTATACTTCTGGTTTGGTTTTCTTGCTCGTTTGTTTGCTTCTGACACTTCTGTTTCTCCCTCTTTCTCTGGATGCTGACTGGTTACTTCATTCACTTGTTCAGCCTCTGAGGGTTTAGCTCGTATCAATCGATATCTCAGCTTCCTAATTTTGTTTGGCCAAAGATCACCTTTAGCATTTCTTCTTGGTTTGCCGTTTATTTCCTCAATCCAAGTTCTCTTTCTCAGAACTCGACCCTCTGATATTTCAGTTTCACTGTCCTCAGATTCTGTCTCATTTGATTTTTCCTTTTCAGAAGTCTCCTTTTCCACCTCTTGGGTTGACCCTACTTCTGTCCCTCCTCGGGTCTCCGGCACGCAATCCTCCTGCTGACTATTTGTCCCTTCACCTAGCTGGGTGTTGCAGTTCCCTACACCTCCTCTGGGTTTTTCCGCAATCTGTCCCTCTCTTTCTGTGACTGTCCCTTCTTCTTCTTCCAGTATTTTCTCAGGTGGAATTTCTTCTACTCTCTCATCTGGTGTAAAAGTTACTTCTGACTGGACATTCTTTTCTTTTCTTCTTTCTGTGTTCACCATTAGCGTTTTGCTCATCTCCAGAATCTGAACCATCGGAAATCTGCAATCTTTTCCTCAGAATTTCCTCTCTGGGGGTCTGAACTAGTCTTGGCTCATTTCCCCCCCTTTCAGGATTTTCTTTTGACTTTATATTCTCATTGCTTGACTCATCACTTGATTCTGATTCGTCAAAGTATTCTTTTCCAATGCCATCTGCTGGATTTGGAACTCTCAGAGTGTGACTTGCATGCATCTAATTTTTCAGTCCAGCACACTTCACAGCAGTTGTTGTGGTCAAGATGACCTGTCTTGGCCTTCCCCACCTTGGAACCAGGCAATTTCTTCTTCGGTGGACTTTTATCCTCACCCAGTCCCCTGGGCTCAAATCATGGGCTGGTTTCTTTTCAAGTGTGGTGGCATCCGCTCCAACCTGGTGAAACACAGAATGAACTGCGTAAGCCAGGCCTTTACAGTAATCCAAAATCATGTCATCAGTTATAGTCATCAGATTGTTGACTGGCACAAACACTTGTCTCATGGCGCGTCCCATGATGATCTCGTGTGGACTCAAACCTGTGGTTCTATCTGGAGTAGACCTAATGGTCATCAAAACCAGAGGCAAGACATCAGGCCATTTCAAACCTGTGGCTAAACACATTTTCCCTATTCTGTTTTTGATAGTACCATTCATTTGCTCAACCACACCAGAAGCCTCTGGTCGGTAGGCAAAATGCAGTTTCTGTTGTACACCCAATGCTTCACAAATCAGTTTCATGATCTCATTGTAGAAATGTCCTCCTCTGTCTGATTCTATAGTTATTGGGAACCCGTACCTTGGAATGAATTCCCTCAACAATAGCTTGGCCACTGTGATTCCATCATTTCTTCTGGTCGGGTATGCTTCCACCCACCTAGAGAACAGACAAACTACCACCAACACATACCTCAGTTTGTAAAATGGGGGCATTTCAATGAAATCCACTTGCATTCTGGTGAAAGGTCCTCCCTCCCGGCCTATGGTGCCTAGACTCACCACAGTTTTCCTTCCAGGGTTGTACTGCTGACATGTCAGGCATCTCTGACAGAGACTTTCTGCTATCAACCTGAATTTTGGATTGTACCAGGTCTGCTTAAAAGCCCTTATCATGGCATCCCTTCCCAGATGTCCTTGGCCATGATACATCCGTGCCATGGTTGACATCATGCTATCAGGCATTACTGGTCTTCCATCCCGATAGACCCACACATGATCCTTTTCCCTGGGTGCACATCCTGCTTTTACCCACTGCCTCATTTCTTCATCCACTGCTTCATCCTGCAACTGCCTCACTTCATCCCATGTTCCCACAACGTTAGTAAACATTATGGAGCAAGAAGACATTTCCTTTTCTTTTGACCGATTAATTGTGTACTTATTTCGGGCACAATAGTGAGCCATGTCATTGGCAAAACGGTTTCCAGTAGTGATGTAATCACTACCTTGTCCATGAGCAGCACATTTTACCACAGCCAATTCTTTGGGCATTTGTATTGCCTCAAGCAATTTTCCAACCACTTCTGCATTCCTTATGGGAGTTCCACTTGAGGTCAGGAAACCTCTTTGCAGCCATAATTGGCCGAAGTCGTGGACAACTCCGAAGCCATATTGGCTATCAGTCATCACAGTCACTCTCGCATTTCTCCCAATTTTACATGCTTTAGTTAATGTCACTATTTCTGCTACTTGAGCGGATTTAACTCCTTTCAAGGGTGATGCTTCTATAACTGCTGAGACTGTGCACACTGCATAGGCTGCGCTCAACACTCCTTCATCCGTTCTCAAACAGGATCCATCCACAAAAAACACGTAATCGCTTTCTGGCAGTGGCAGATCTCTTATATCAGGTCGAGGTTTCGTGCAGTAGTCAAGCACATCCAGACAATCATGATCAACCTCTTCTCTTATCTTCACGCTCTCTGCATCAGGCAAAAGTGTAGCTGGATTCACATTCACACATCTTTCCAGACTCACATTGTTTGCACCTAGAATGACTTTTTCATACTTAGTCAGCCAACTATGTGACATGAACTGTGTTCGACTCCTTGTTAAAAGGATCGCCACACTATGGGGTACAAACACTCTTACTGGATACCCCATCACAATTTCCTCACTCTGCTCTAGGCTTCGGCATGTAGCCGCTACTGCTTTCAGACATCCTGGCAGACCTATCACCACTGGATCTAACATTGACGAGAAATAGGCCACTAGTCTCCTTTGTCTTCCATGTTTCTGTATTAACACTGAGAGTGCGCATCCATTTCGCTCACTACAGTATAGCTCAAACTCCTTTTCATAGTCTGGCATACCCAGTGCAGGGGCTTCACAAAGACTGTTCTTCAACTGTTTAAATGCAGCCAATTCTTCTTTGTTCAGTTCAAAGGGGTCTTTTACCTCGCTTTTTGTCAATTTTACCAATGGTTTGGCAATCAGGGAAAAATTACTTATCCACTGACGACAGTAACCAACCATTCCTAGGAACATTCTCACCTCTCTTTGGGTCATTGGAGCTCTCATTCCTCTAATGATTCTGATTCTGTCTATGGTTACTTTTCTCAGGCCTTTCTCAATATTATGACCCAAGTATGTCACTTCCTTCTTACAGTATTGCAATTTTGTTGGAGATACCTTAAGCCCTCCATCTGCCAAGTGATTCAACAAAGCTATGGTGTCTGTTTCACAGGCCTCACATGTCTTTGACGCCACCAATAGGGTGTCAATATACTGGACTAAAACTGAACTCTCAGGCATAGTAAGACTTTCCAGAGATTTCTTTAATAACTGATTGAAAATGGAGGGGCTCTCTGTGTACCCCTGTGGGATTCGGCACCATGCCAAAATACGGTTTCCAAACCGAAATGCAAAAAGTGGCTGGCTGTCATGATGCAACGGAATGGAAAAGAAAGCATGACACAAATCAATTACTGTATACCATTCTGCATCGTGTGGGATCTGATACAAAATCACTGAGGGATTTGGAACAATTGGACAACATGAGACGACAATCTTGTTAATCTTTCTCAAATCTTGCACAATCCTGAATTTCCCACTTGGCTTTTTCAGTCCCATGATAGGCGAATTACATGGACTGCTCATTATCTCCCTCAACATTCCTTGCTGGATCATTTTCTCAATCAAAGGGGTTACCCCTGCTATTATTTCTGGTGTCAGTCTGTATTGTGGAATGTTTGGGTAAACAGCTCTTTCCTTTACAGCAATTCTCACTGGGTCTACATTTCTCATCAGGCCTACATCTTCCCCAGTGAAGTCCCAGACTGCTGCTTTTACTGTCTTTTTCAATTCTGGGGGTAATTCATCTGGATTGAATACTGCATAGGTTCCAGCAACCTCACACTCTCGGTTAGCTATAGTCATTTTTTACAGAACATCTTCATCTGGTGTTTCAAAGGCTATTCCGTCTGGTGTACAGAATATGGTGCAATTCATCTTGCACAACAAATCTCTCCCTAATAGATTCACAGGACTGGTGTCACACACCACAAATCTATGCATGTCTGAAAATTTCCCTATTCTGACCTTTACAGGATCAGTAAGATACGTTTTAATCTGGGTGTTAGACACACCAACTACTTGGATTGTTTCATCCGAAAGAGGAAGATTTTTCACATCTGCTGATCTGACAGTGGATCGTGTAGCTCCAGTGTCTACTAGAAAAGTAATGTTTTCATCATTAACTTTCCCATCTACAAATGGTCCTGTCTGATCTATTTCTAGAGATGTGCCAAGTACGCACTCTGTTTCCTCTTTTCGGCACCGTCAATAAATCTCTTCTGGCTCACTTTCGTCATTTTGCAGCCAATACTGTGACACAGCGCTCGCGCGTTGCGGTTTGTTAACCTGTTCTTCATTGTAGAATCCCGTTTCTTTGCTATATCTCTGTATGCTCCGGCTCTGTGGTAAGGGCGGTTTTGGCACCTGATTCTGTAGATTAACAGCCTTCTGCTGTTGCGGCGGTGGGCCACTCCCCTCACACTGCACCTGTGGATTCAATGATGGATTTTCATCATTAGCAAGAGGTGGATTTTTACACTCGGATATCCAGTGCCCTAATCTGCCGCAATTGTGACAGGGAAACTTTTTCTTGGCTTCTTCTATATTACCCTTTCCCTTTCCTGGACCAAACTTTGATTTAATACCTGGATTATTTGCTTGTTCTATCAGCTGAGCTTCCTGTCTCTCTGCAACCTTCACTTGAGCCCACATTGCCTTCTCTTTTAGTTTTCGCTGCTTTGCCTCAATCTCATCACTAAAGTATTTAGCATGCCTCAGGATCTCGTCTATTTTCTTGCTCTGCCAGTCCACGGTGTGCTGCTAGATCATGTCCCCAATTTCGGGACGCAGACCATATACACATCTGTACACAAAATGACTCAGGTCCTTTTCTCCCAGACTGTCATCCCCACTAAACTGTTTGAAAGCCAAAATTAGCCTCTCATAGTATGCGTGGACTGACTCTTTCGCTTCCTGATGTGTTCGATCTATTTTAACCCAGTCTGTTTCTTTTGGAGGCACTTTATTCTTCAAGAATGCCATGACCTGTTCGTATTTCTTCATAACCTCTGGGTCTGGGGCTCCTGTTTTGGGATCTCTCGGGTATTCTTTGGTGGGCCAATCTATGACTATCTTACATTCTGCCCACAAGTCTGCTGGCACTATTATATCAAACAGACTATTCAAATCAATCCACAGCACTTTTGACAATTTCACAAATCTGTCTACCTGTCTGTACCACTCGACCGTTTTTTCCCGTAATCGAGGTAAGTCATTTGTAAATGACAAAATGTCCTGTCTGGTCCATGGGACATGCACATATCCCCCTCCTGGAATCTCTCTCATAGGGAACTCCATCACCGCCTTCTCCTTTTCTCTCACAGGAAACGCTGGAAATGTTATGTCTGAGGTGTCATCCCACTTCCTATACCACCTGATCTTCCATTTGTCCACATCTCCCCATTTCCTCAATACCGTGATTATGTCCCTAATCTGCCCTATTCGCCCTGCAGCGTTCAGATTCTCAATGTCTTTTTCTGTAAAGCTTTTACTTTGTCCATGTCAATTCCCCTTTCACTCGCTATTTCTGCTAGTCTGTCATGTAAATTCTTTGCTCTCCAAGTGATACTTTTACAGAGGAACAGTAGTTCCTCATCTTGGTAATTTTTCAGCTTCTCTGTGGGGATAGTCCCTACAATCAACTCTTCTAAAACCATCCGTAATTTCGCCACATCAACAGTATGAGATTCCTTTTCTTTATCCTGCAAGTTTTTCAACCATACATTCAATTCTTCAGTAGTTATGCTCACTGATTTCTCTACATTCCCTGGTTCTGTCAATCTCTGTGGTTCTAATATTGATCCTCCTACCATTCTGCTTCTTTCGGCAGTATCTGAACAGTAAAATGGGTTCTTTGACATATGCAATTCACCTTTACCCATAGTATGTTCCCAGGAATTCTCTTTTGCTCTCATCAGGGACTGTTCTTCCTGTCTACTGCTTACATACTGGACTGTTAGTCCATGCTCACTGTCTTTATGCTTCTCAAAAATAGGCATAACAGGACCTATGGTCACAGGGACTGTAACTGCTTCTAGATTTTTCGTCAATTCTCTTATTTTTTCTGTCAGTTCTAATGTGGTTTTTGCTAGTTCCTTAGAATTTTCACACTCGGCTCTATTTTCCTTTCCCCTTTCCTTAAGAGAATTTCTTCTTCCTACTTCTGGGGTCACAACTTCTGTTTTAATGATTCTCAGAGTTTCCCTCACTGGTGTACCTGCGGTTGGCGTTTCCGGTTCCTGCCTGTATGGAGGTGGACTTTTGTAAAACATATCATCTAGGACATTGTCGTCCGTTTCGTTAGCCCCATACCTCCGGGTTTCTACATGATTTCTCTTTTCTAGACATTTCCTTCCTCCACTTTCTCCTTCTGTTCTAACGGGAAACAATCCTTCAGTCATACTAGCATCTCGCCACCTTCTCATTCTGTCACAATGTGTTTCACGATCGTTTGGCCGTCCGAACATATACCGATACCTACTGCCATTTCTCTGTTTCTCTTGCTCATGCATCTCGTCTTCCCACTCTGTTAATGCCTCAAACTGCGTAGGCCTAGGTCGCGGATCTAAGCTCACCATCCTCTCCCGCAAGTTCCTCAATATTGCCAAATTAAAGGACCCATCTTCTGGAAACGCTAAAACTCCGTCTTCCTTTGTATACTTTGCCCAATTGTCTAACCAGATGCAAGTATGGTACCCATATTTCGCAACCATGAAGGATGCGGGGGTTTTTCGCTGGGGGAAGTAGCTGTCCTTCCCTAGTCACAATTTCTTTGTCTTTTACAAACCAATTCCGTAATTTACTAAATAATGATTTTTTCTTCTTTTCGGGTGAATGATAATACATTTTCCTTCTTTTCGTGAACCCCTTTTAATCCTCCCTGCCACAGCACGATCTTTAGTCCAATGGCAACGCGACTCTCACTCCTGCACCAATCCTGGCGCGTCTACGTCACCGTCACAACCTCCAATCCTTGCGCGACTCACACTAACGCACCAATCCTGGAGCATCTTCGTCACTGTCACAACCTCCAATCCTAGCGCGGCTCAAACTAACGCACCAATCCTGGAGCGTCTACGTCACTGACTAACTGTCCAATGCCAGCCCGGTCCACCAGACGTCAACAGTCGCTGCAGCAGCTCCTGCTCCTGTCTCCTGTCTACAGTCTACCCCTCCTTTACAAGACTACTTGGTAGACTTTGTTTCGATTTTACAATACTTGTTAGTTACAACATACAAACATCTCCATTGTCTGCTCCGCTAACCTCAGAATAGTAAAAGATCTTTCCCACGAGAATTCTGTCTTCCCGAGAGCAGCGCTTACCTCTGCCCTACTACAGAATTATTACGTCTGTTGGCAAAATAGCCCATCCCTCTACTTCACCCCTCTTTCAAGCATCAATTAACTGTTTTCTCCGGTATTAAAACACATAAGTGGAAACGCAATGCTCCTGAGAAATAAAACCAGATTTCTGCAATTAATCCGAATGCTATTTCATTCACACACTTTCACACAAGAAAATACCATTCATTCACACAGAATCCTGCTTTCCCGAGAACAGCGAACAGTCTGTTCTACTACAGAATTATAACATACGTTAACAAAGCAGCGCTTACCTCTACTTTGTCGTTCTAACAAGCTCAGAGAACACCCGCTACCTTTTCAGTAATAAGCATTATCGGCATACCAATTGGTTTCCTGGTACTTAAGACCAAAATTTCACAGGTAACTCTTCCCTATCATACGCACTTCTCTCACACAGAAATTGTCTCTAATGGCAACACACAGCGATGTCACCGAATCGAACCCAGACAATGCGACGCGCAACTTCAATTGTCACACGTTTTTTCCCGTGTACCTACGGGCAACCACAATCCCGTCTTTACCGAAAACAGCGCTTACCTCTGCCCTACTACGGAACTGTCACCGACTTCTTACATCCCAGAAGCCGTACAGACGACATAGAACTCAATACGACTTCAACATATAGTGTTAATACATACATCAATACCAATCAATAATCGATAAGCTATATATACATGCCAAAATCATCAAACCAAAACAATAAAAACCATCATCTTGCTACCAGAAATACTGGTGCAGTTCAGAACACAAAATCCCCTCCTGCTTCCACGGACGGAATGACTTCTCAGTCACACGCACATACACACATCACACGCTGGTGGGGCCCATAACACCAACATTCGTTCACATCAAACTATCCGTGCCTTACAGGGGGAGAGATATCCTGATTCCGAACTACAGTTTATTCACTTTGGATAGAGGAAACACATCTATTGATTTACTCTAACAGTACCTCCATCCGAAGGTCGAATAGATCATTTAGTTGATTTGGTATTTGATAGAAAACACTTTAACTCTCATATTAATCAATAAATATCACAAGAAATAATCACCCGACACAGTTCTTCAAATAATGATTTCCTTTATCTAATTAAAACTGCAGGTTGAATCCTAACAATGCCATATTATCCTTTTGTCATATTTACCTATTCTGGCTATTTGTCGTTTTCTAAGTCAGCACCAGTCCTCAGAAAGATCATCAGTTTTCTAACGTCCCGTCCTCTGCTGTCAGCATGGAGTGTCGTACAGAGTAGCATCGATCAGGGTGCGTCTCATGCTCTAGAGTGGTGACCAACATTTTCCCTATCTATACTACTAATATTTATACCAAAATTTACATAAAACAGTATCATTTTTATTATTTCCAGGCTGTTGATTGGCTGAATTCAGCCCCGTCCCAATACTTTAGGAAACATTTTTAAAATGTCACATACGGATGATGAATAAACTAAGCGCATGGGAAAGCCGGTCCCAGGTCGGGAAAGTATCAGTCTATTGTGAATAGGTGGCTTTTGGTTCCCAGATGGCAACATTTGGTCCATGTTCAGGGACATTGGCATCTCGCCCAGAGTAGTCTTCATGGACCTGGTTCGGAGGTTCAAGGAGAGGCCACGACGTAGTCAGTGCAGGCGCCTTCCTCCATTGCTAATTGCATGAAGTCATGTACTTTAGTGAGGATTCAGTCGGCAGCCATCTTTTAGTAGGCCGAAATAGTCAACTTAAGTAAAAGAAACACAAAATCGTAATTAATACATAGAAATGAATTAAACAATGTTATTCCCTCACTAATACCCTTATGTGTATGCATTTATCTAGCCATATGCTACATTTAAAGCCGTTTATGCTGGTTTATTTAAGCGCAAATCACGTTAACACTGCTTAAGCTAAACATATAAATTTAATATGCGTAAAAACTTAGTTCACTTATTATTTTAGCCATGCAAATGCATTCCCACGTGTATTCTCTTGGTTAATTAGGTTGGTTAATTCAATCACAACACCCTATTATTCATTAGAATTAGTACTTTATTAGTTTTAATATAAACATATATAACTGGATTGGGTATACAATTTTTTTTTAATTTTACCCGCTCCATCAGTGACACGCCGCATAACGCTGTAATTCCTCAGAAGAAAATGCCGGTGTTGAAGGAATCTCCTCTCGCTCCTCGCGCCACCAATATGCTGCATCTTCAGGCAATAGCGGCTTCACGCGACACTTCCTGCGCAGCTTGCACATCTCCCTTTCAAACAATGCCAGTTCCGTAACGACAGATACAAACAGGTACAATTTTTGTATATTGGACGGCTGTCGGCAACATCCAGTCGAAACTCTTAAATTTTCCCAAGCTCAATCTTGAAAAATAGCAAGCACGCAAACCTTCAAAACGTTTTAAAAACACTTGAAAACTGTGGTAGCACTGACTTTGATGCCCGATAAACAAATTTATTGCTTTAACAAGCGGGGAACATGGGTGGGTGCTTTCTTCACTCGTCACCAGTATTGTAAATGAAGAGGGATACCAAGAGTAAGCTTAAGTATATACATTTAATAGCACTCACCACCGGAGGAGACACCAACAGCCATTAAGCCTCTCCACATAACACTCAAGAACACTCCAGAGTTCTGATGATGCACTTACATTCTAGATGTGCATCATCAATTAAAGGAGAAATTACAACACCTTCCTTAACTTTAATTTCTCTTCGTAGTTTCATACCATAAAATCAGTCAGTCTCTATTTAACAAACACTGACTTCAATGCGTATTTGATTATTAAACAACTGTTGTTGTGCTCCCCACAAAATTAGACAAACAGCACCACCATGTGGCAGGCTGTTATAGGAGCTGGTGTTGACAATAAAGTGACAGTCCGAGCACCGGAAACCACCGGCTCAAATTAAGCATGATCGTCGGCAAACATATTTAAACTAGCTCCACATTGCAATGTGTGAATGAGCGGAAAGAGCTCACCTGGCTGTCTCCAGTGAGTTTAATGGTTCTCCCTGCAAAGAAGATTTTTCCTGCAGGGAGGCTGAGGTGGGTTCACACCACAACTGTGTTCAGAGCATGCATACAGGTACAGGCCTCACTAATTTCACTGTTAAACTTCTTGAACTTGGAGTCTTGTTATACCTATAACAGAACAGAATCATTGTTGCCACTTACGTATTACGAGTGATGTTATAAAGGCGCAAAAATGCGTCATAGTTCATCTCAGTCATACCACTACTCATTTGTACAGGCCTCTTCATCTGCAGTGAGGTAACTGAGATAGAAATCATGGTCATTTCCAGACATTTTTCTTAATTAAAAAAAATTAGACCCTTGCAAGGCAGTTAATTGTTTATATTGGTATTTTAGCATGATTTGAGATACAGTGGTGTTTATGGAAAAAAGTCTTGCATGCTTTTATGCCGAACATTGACTGCTGTTCATTTAAAAAAAAAAAAAAGAAGAAATGAAATCCATAGATCCGTTCAGGAGTGATGAGTGAGAAACATATTTGGTAGGCCTTTTCAAATATGGTAGCTAGTGGTGCTTGTGGACTGTGCCTACAATGCACACAATTACTATTTGGGTAACTTTGCTGCAAGTTTCATGCTTTTACCTAAAAAGGCACACTTTTAAACAAATCTGCAGGACTAGTTCATTTGTAAACCTGTATATCAGTCTGTAATTAAACTGCAGAGGAAAGGTGCACAATTTCATACAGTTATTCCTCTTTGCTTAGTTATTGCTGCCTTTTTCTACTACAACAATGTGAATGTTAACACTTAAGAGCTGTTTCCATTTCCGAGGTGGATTTTATCTCGATTTCTTTTCAACTGTCACAGTTTCTTGGCATTAAAGTAGGAAATTGCAGACAGAGGCATTCCACCGCTTTTAAAATGCCCAAAACCCAGAAACTAAGGTAAAGGGCCTTGCAATGTTTTATACTCAGTTCTGATCACCAGAGGGGAAATGTACAACTATTCAAACATTTGTATTTCCTTTTACTAAGACAACAACCTTTACTCCCACCCCCATGAATTATGCTCCCATGGGAAAGAAGAAACTAATGTTGCTTTTCATAACAGCTAGAAGTGTTAAGGCTATTTTGTAGCAGTAAATTATAGGTAAAGTTGGGAATATGATAATTGTATTTGCATCATTTTTTCAAAAATCTCTATGCATGTATACCTTTTATGTGTGGGTATGTATCTACGCATCCATTTGTTTTCCTCCCACAGCAGAATAAAATCAACTAATCTCCCCAAACCACCACTCTTCCCTTTGCTATCCATCTTCTATCCTATTTATCCAATTAACAGACTCAGGTCTGCCACTCCGACACCTCCCAATAACAAAGTATATTTTCCCCTCCTAATGCACCACTAATCCACCTTTGGGTCCTGGAGTAACATGCTATTCACCACAAAGCACTTCAACGCCTTTTCAGTGGTACTAAGCGTTATATAAATACAATTACAATTTATTTTGTATTTGCAAACTACTACATGCTTGTTGGTATCTACTATTTGCGTAGTGAATTTTTACTATTTGTCTGGTTTCATGGCCAATGAACAACGAATCCTTAGTCTGTGATTCTCATCTGACTTTGCCCTCAGCTGGGAATGAATCCAAATTGTAAAGTATCTCTCAACCTTCAGTGTAACCTATGCAAACATGTGACACTTGCTGCCTTGCTGCCTCGCTACTGTACGCATGTTCGCCATGTGAATCACATATCTATGTACTCCATGGGAATGCAGCCCGGTCACAGATACATACTTATGCTTATAAAAGCCGAGCTGGAAACCAAATCAGCCCTGGCAAATATGTTAAAGCTAAGCCCACACTGCAGGTGTCACCCTCCGTTCCTCTGACCTGGACAGATCATTATTTGATTCCTTTCTCCCTCTGGCTGCCTGGGAAATTGGTGCCATCTCGTCCACGGTCCAGGATGAAACACCCCTGGTATAAATGGGACACCAACCAATTCTCCAACCTATTGTTAAAGTCCAAGCCACAGCTGCCTTCTAATATTGTGGCTTCGGACGCCCTTTTTCAGGATTGGTTGCGGCAAGCCCTAGATCTTTGTATCCCTGAAAAATGTTCCCTAAAAAAAAAACTGGGTCCCTCTAACCCATGGTTTAACGAATCTCTTGTAGAGGCAAAGAAGGTTTGCAAGCAACTGGAATGATCTTGGAGACGGGCATACGATATAGAAGCTAAAATCAAATATCGGAAGTCCATTAAATCTTATCATAGGCTGATTCGGAAAGCCAGAGCGGAATACATTGCCGCAAAAATTGTGGAAAGTAACAATCCGCCTAAAATGATTTTCTCACTTCTAAAAAATTTGCTTCACTCTAATGAAAAGGTTGATTCCCCTATTTTCCTCTAATATACAATGTGAGGAATTGGCGATTTCCTTTGTGCGCAAAGTAGAGACTATTTATAATAATCTTCCAATGGCCTGTTCTTCCTTAGCTCCCTTTAATATCAACCGAATAGACATGCTTGAAGATAGGTTAAACCCCTATAATTTTACATTATGTTCTTTCTCACCACTCTCGCTCTCTGAACTTGAATCTGTATGTTTAAAAATTAAATCAGGATCTCCGGCGGACCCTCTTAGACCAGATCAGCTCCGGCAAGTTCTTGAATCGATTTCCCCTGTGATCAGGGAACTGGTTAATCTATCATTGTCCGCCGCAGTATTGCCGGCTACTTGGAAGCATGCAAAAGTGATACCCCTTTTAAAGAAGCCATCCCTTGACCCGTCGGACCTGAGCAACTTCCGTCCAATTTCCCAGCTTCCTTTCTTAGCTAAGGTAGCAGAGTTATATGTTAATTCAGTCCTGACTGAATTTGTAGAGTGTGACAAAACTCTCGACCCCTCACAAAATGTCTTTCGTACCCGTCACAGCACCGAATCAGCGCTGTTGGCGGTAACAGAGGACATTCGGTGTAACTTAGACGTTGGGGATTCCGCAGCCTTGAATCTCTTAGATTTAAGTGCGGCGTTTGATACCGTCTCGCACGATATTCTTTTAGGTAGACTATATGATATAGGGGTCCGGGGGTTGGCCTTGGCTTGGTTTCAATCGTTCTTGAAAGATAGAACCTTTCAAGTGGTTGTGCCACCGTTTCATTCTCAGACTCACATGATTAAACACGGGGTCCCGCAGGGCTCTATATTGAGCCCTGCGCTTTTTAACATTTATGTCCAACCCCTAGCTCTGCTAGCAAAAAGTAGAGGGTTGTCTTTGGTGTCTTATGCCGATGACACCCAGCTAGTCATTGCCTTTTCAAAAAAATGCTGTGTTAATCTTCTGAAATTCAAAGAGGACTTGTTAGCCATCTCTGACTGGATGACAGCTAACTGTCTACAACTAAATGCTGCGAAGTCAGAAATTCTCGTGTTGGGGAAAGATAGGGCCCTCTGGTCTGAACAGTGGTGGCCTGACAGATTAAAACCTGCACCACTGCCAAAAAAGGCAGTAAAAAATTTAGGGTTCTGGATTGACAGTGAGCTGTCATTTGATGTTCAATCCAGGGCCTTAGCAGGATCCTGTTTTGGACTCCTCAGAGAGCTGAGACCTTTACTTGGCTATTTTGCACCTAAGATTCGCCAAACTATTCTTCAGGCCACAATCTTATCGAGGCTGGACTACGGTAATTCGCTATATTTAGGCGCCAACAAATCCTGCATTGTTCGCCTCCAAAGTATCCAGAAAGCAGCAGCTCGGGCCTTGCTAGCACTTCCGAAATCTTGTTCGGTTGCGAACCTCCTCCCCAAGCTCCACTGGCTGCCGATAGAGAAAAGAATTCATTTTAAGTCTCTGTGTGTGGCCCATAAAATCCTGTTAGGAGCAGGACCCCCTATTCTAGCAGATCTCCTGGCTTACTACGTGCCAAATCGACCCTTGCGCTCAGCTAGCTCTGGTCTGGTTTGTATTCCCCGTTTTCAGAGAACTAGAGCTGGCGCTCGTTCTTTCAGGGTTAAGGCAGCACACCTTTGGAACTCCATTCCAACCTCAATTAGAGGACTTCAGAACCATTTGGCGTTCCGAAAGGCATTAAAGACCTGGCTTTTCCCAGCGTAGGTCTGAGTGGTTCACTAGCTTGTGCTTAGGTACCGCTGGGACGCCCCGTCACTGGGGCAGCTATGCGCTTTATAAATCCAAATAATAATAATAATAATAAGCCCACACTGCAGGAAGTTGAGACTATTATGGAGACATGGGGATTTGGATGAGTCGTGACTACCCCTCCTTCTCTGAAAGCAGGCCACTAGCCTGTAACCTACTGGGTAAATGCAACAGTAGTAGAATGGAAAGTCCAGCCACGGTACAGATGTTTAAGAGGACATGCCGCAAGCCCACCTCAATAATGTTTTATGCCACTTTTAGCTCTCCAACATTTAGTCATTTAGGTCCATATTTATGGCCAAATCACGCAGTGCAGCGCAGCAAGTCACTTTACTGCGCTGCGTGATAGGGAAAGGGCAGGAATGCACCGTATGTAAGTATATACAGTGCATTTCTGCCTTTTCCCCTGCAATGGCGCCCATTTGACTGCCTAGCGTCAACGCAGGAACCCTTGCATCATGGTGCAAGGGTGCCTGTGTTGTAAGAAGGCTTGTGTTTGTGCAGGAATGGGCACTTCCTGCACAAAAACTATCCCCTGAGGCTTTTTCCTCTTTCTAAAGGTGTTGCAGCATGAGGCACACATAGAAAGAGGAAAAAATGAGAGGCGTAGGTTTTTGGCGCATTCCCAGGTCTACTACTTCTGGTAAATCTAGGAATGTGTCAAAAGCCATGGATGTTGCGTGGGAACACCTACACAACACCCATGGAAATGCCTCCCTGGTGCAGAGTAATGCAGCACAACAATTTGCGCTGCGTTGCATTACTCAAGATTTATACAGTCACTTAGCGCCACTCAAGATGGCCTTGCGTGGCATCATAATTCTCACTTTTAATTTGTGTCACTTTTGCACCATGTTGTGTGCCTAAGTAAATACATCAGAGACTCCTAGCACGTCACAGGTGTGCTTTGACGTCTGACTACAGTGGAGCTGTTTTTTTCGGAGAGTTTTTTTTGTTTGTCAAAGAAGATGGGGGTGAATTAAAATTGCCTTCTGCACTACCAATCAGAAGAAGCGTAATATTTAATAATGGTACCCTTAGACAAGGTTAAAAACAATGGTGGATATCTTGCGAGGAGTTAGTGACCTCTCACATCCTTTAAAATGGTCGAAATGTTTCAGCCCTAACATCAATGCCACCCGAAGGGTCAAAATGGCTTTCTTCAGGACCAGGTACGCATGCATGCTATGGCATGCGGATATGTTTTGATTCGTAACCTAAGTATTTTTTTACTTACTCCATTTGAGTTTCAGTGTGGAAATAAAGAGGGAGACACACATCAATTTGCACTTGACTGGGGGTTGGTGACCGTTGGGCTTTGTGTATTCCTCCTAGACAGCCACACACAATGGGGAGCTTAGGTGATTGGATGGGCCATCACTGGCAGAATGGGATGGAAGGGCTGAGCCCAACCCCATTTGCACTTGAATATGTTGGGTTCTGTCTCCACACAAAGGGCTGCATACCCCATGTAGTTAGTTTGGAGCCAGGGTCAGGAAGGCAGGGCATATGTGCACTTCAAAGGCATGTCTTTAGAAGCTTCTCCCCACTTCAAAGGCACAACTGCATATAAATACTGGACCTGAGACACTAACTCCTCAATACACTTCTAGACCTGCGGATACTCTGCAAGGAAGAAGGACTGCATTGCGGCTGAAAGCCCTATCACTAACTGGACTGCTACTTTGAACAAGATACTGCCCTACTGTGCCGACCTGCTGCCCTCTTGCCTGGGGAGTAAGAATTGGACCTGCAACCTCTTCTTGAACCCAGGACCCCAGAGTGACTCCAAGAGCTAGTCTACTGGCCTCCTGATATGAGCCGCAGGGACATAAAAGGCTCCCCAAACAGCTCCTGGACCCAGTTGCAGTGAGTTACTGAACCCCAAGTGGTGCTCCTCGGGTCCTGGACCCTTGGTGTGGCTCAGTGAGCTTACATGAAGCTTTTGGGCCCTTTGCTACCACAATCAAGGTCTTTTTGCACAGAGACTGTGCCGCTCGCACCAAAAATCAGCACGAAGTGCCGCCAACCCGTCTCTTTGCATTGCAGCATCGACTGCTCACTGGGGCCCATAAACGCCAAGCTCCAGTCCACCCATCCACGACGCTCAGTTTGCTTTTCACGCCACACCATCAACCTCCTGTGATGCTCACCTTGCTCCTCACCGCCCTCTACACTCGAATGGGACTCTTGACACAAACCTTGAGAAGGTAAAACTACAGCAGGACTAAACTGGGAGTGTTGCCAACCTGCCCTCCATCGGGGACTGCCTGAACTTGTGACTTTGACCCCCGTCCAGTGCAACCAGATAGCTTCAGTCAGCGCTTTATGCTTTTAGGCACTATTTTACACTTTATTTTTAAAAATTCATATCCCTGGTTCAATTGATTGGATTTTTGTTGTTTTGCTCTTGTTTTAAATTTAAATGTTGATCTATTTTTCTAATTTGGCATCTTTATGTGTGGTGTACTTTACACATTGCCTCTAAGCTAAGCCATACTAATCTGTGCCAAGCTACCAGTGGGTTAAGCACAAGTTCTTGTGGGGTTTGCTTCTGCCTTTCCCTGACAAGGAGTGTGGCTGTTGCTTGACTAGGGCTCACACCCTAGTCAACAAGTAACCCAAATTCTAGCACTTGTCTGGACCTCCAACAGATTGTTGTATGTGCCCTCTGCAGTGGGGTAGAAGGGAGACAGAGAAACCTGGAATCCTGTCAGAAGATGAAGTCTGGCAGACCTTGTTATCAGAAAGAGGGGGTATACACTGATACTGATCAGTGCCACAGCATCCACCTATAACAAAACCCATGACCCACACTCTTCACTCAATCACACCACTGATTTTATACTCACAAGAGAATTCATCCTCTTGCCATACACGTTCACCTAATCTGCCATGTTCAACGTCATCTGACTTCCCACACCACGAATAGGCCATCAACATACTCACACTATCACTCACTTTGAGTCAGGCTTGTGGCCCATCCAGTGCTGCTTCGGATTGTCTGTCCTGTGTAAGGCTTTACTTTGTGAGGTTTGTGGTGCTACACTAAGTGAGAGGGGACCTCTTCGATGTTTGTATATCTGGAAGATTGGTTTGCCATGTGAGGGATATGCCAATAACCTACTTAAAATCACTGGAGAAGGTTAGATCTGCTGCCTGTTGGTCTATGTATCTTAGAGATAATTTTCTGTCCGAGGTCTCAGATTGTTAAAACTGAGCAGTTACAGCATCCACCTGTGTCTTTATGAGCACCGAAATCATGTATCCACACTTAACACACTATAAGTCCATGATTACTGATGAAAAATGCACCTACAGTATCCAAGATCTATTAGCTTTGCCAATGTGAAATGTTTCCTTGCCTTCAATACAGTCCTCTTTTTGCTTCTTTGCCAAAATAACATAACAAGGGAGCCTTCATTATGGTTCTCCCTTTCTTTCTATGCCATAGATACTAAAGAAGGACAATAGTGATGTCCCATTGCCATCCAACCTTAATTTGACATAGACACAATAACAACACTGCATTGAAGGTAAGAGTGCTCTCAGTAAAGACCGACTTTTGTTTCTTAATTTTGTCTGGCTATGTTATGGTTATTATGTGTGTGTTAGCACATTCAACCCATTTCCCTTGCCAATGTTTGTTCAAATGATGCAGCTGTTCCATCTTACCTCTTAAAACAACCATCTACTGGATGCAGAGCTGGAAACAACCTTGAAATGAACAGTTTACTCTGCGGAGCAATACAAATGGATTTGATGGAGCAAAGTTTAACTAAAAGCTTGGTAAATAACCATTTTATTGGTCATTTCCTTAGAAGGGAAGTAATGACTTGTATAAAACATGACATATACTAGCAGCAGGGACCGAGCAACATCTCCTAAATGGTATCTATTAAACTGGCGGGTATTACTTTTGAAGCAGCACATAAAGGGACTCACTATTTATCTGGCTTTCTGTATACAATGCAAGTAAGATATTAATGAGCCTCTTGCAATTTGCGAGCCCATTGGGAATGACTGGCCCTCCCAGGGATGGTGGCCTGCTGGAATCAGCAGACCTCCATGTCTGGGACTACTTTTAAATAAAGCAGGGTTTTTTTCAAATAGAACCCTTTTTCCTTAAAGGAAAACGGGATGCATTTAAAAAAAGAAATGAAACGTTTTCGTTCCATTTTTTAAGGGCAGGCAGTGGTCCCTGGGACTACTGCCTGCCCTTAAAAATATTTTCACATGCATTTGCAAAGGGGAAGGGGTCCCCCATTTGCAAATGCATTACCACCTACTTGAAGTAGGTCGCAAAACATTAGTACATGGTTTTGGGACTCGCTATTTGGAAGGGAATGCCCCTTCCAAATAGCGAGTCGCAAAACCTATTTAGCGAGTCGCAAATGAATTGCAACTTGCTAAATAAACTTTGTACATGGCCCATGATGTTTTTGCATGCGCAAACGGGTTCGCAAACCCATTTGCGCATGCAAAAACGGGTCATACATCTGGCCCAATATGTATTCTATACCAATATGTAATACATTTTCCAGCTGAATCTACCATGTGGGTGAATATTCTTTACCAAATGTGGGCTCTGTCTGCTAGAAAATGAATATGGTCATTCTTAAAATGAGATCAATATTTTTCTTCTTTGTGTGTGTGCAGTAAACTTTGTCCCCACTAGTTTCAGATATAAACACAATTATTGACCTCTCTTTCGCGAATGTGTTTCTACACGTTTGATTATTCTAAAATCACTATACCACCTTTCACTGTTAGGATATGCGCAATCAGTTACATTTTCAAGCAGTGTCCATGCACACTCAGAAATTGTTGTACATCAAAATATTGACTTTTATGTCAATTTACAAAAATAATAATCCAGAATATCGACTACACCTATATCATCGCTGCGTGTTTACATAGCCATCCAACTCAATGACGATTGTTTGGAACTCATTAACATCCTTGTATTATGTGAACTAATTAAGTAACATTGATTTATTCAATGCATATTGATGAGTTAGGTGTAGGAGTCAAAAAAACAAAAAGCAACTAGTTTGTGTTAGGGTTTTACATGTTTATTTTCCGTATTATTATGAAATATGTGGTTGCAAGAATATTTATAAACGGGTCCATGTTTTTAACAAATAATTTTTGTAATGAATTGTATGCATGTATTTTAAAAATGTAGTTGTCTTATACTTTGCACCCCAAGCACGGCTCCTTAAATCTGCACAGAGTTATATGGTTTTTTAACTTTGTTTTATTGAGTTTCTCATAAAAAACAGAACAGAAAAGACAGAAACGAGCAGGACAAAAAATGCAGAGTACGGTCCAATAGGAATATTGCTCCCTTACATCCGGCCCACATCATAATCATTGAAACAATACAAAACAATTACATGTAGGTCTTAAGAGGCATAAAACAACATACATTTTGTATAATAGGATGGTGAATTCGGGACATTTCCCAATTTCTCAGTTAAAATAGTAGGGTATATATCCTCACACATGGCTGTCTCGTCCGTGCATCCTATAAACCTTCCATTTAGAAATCTCACTCCTCAGAGCCCGAGCCCTCCCCAGAGACAGAGTCACAATTAGCATTGGCATAGAGTTATATGTGAACATATCAACTGGGGGAGTTCTTTGTGTTTCCTACATAGGTTAACTACTCTTAACTCCACATCTAGGTCACAGAAAAAACTTATATCAACAAGGTATGCAGATATGTGTTGGGGGGTTTGAAGGCCAAGATAAAAAGCTTGAACATGTGGTTAAACACCGCTAGACACTCTAACATTTTACTGGCTCTATCAGTGATGGCTGCTGTGGCTAAGACTGCTGGACATTTTGTGCAGAGAGAATACAACTTTATGTAAAAGCATGAATTTGTTCTTTGGAAGTAAGATTTGAACATGAAATCATAAATAATATTTACGAACTGCAACATCGAGACTACCTCATATGCCGACGATACTCAGCTGATTCTAACATTATATAGACACTTAGTCAATGCTGAAGAAAACTTCCAAAATTGTCTCGCAGAGGTTATTCACTGGATGAAGCAGAACTACATGAAGTGTAATTCAGAAAAAACAGAAATCATGCTCCTAGGCAAAGCCAACACCTTCACGCCCAGTCTCTGGTGGCCGCCAAATACCCACCCTCCGTCCAATACGGTGAAGGTAGTAAACAATCTCGGGGTAAAATTCGACTCTACCCTATCCTTCCGTCCATAAGCACTATCAGTGTCTGGAAAGTGTTTCCAGCTGATCAAATCCCTGAAAAAGTTTTTTGACCTTCTCCCAGCCACAGCAAGGAAAATTGTTACCGCAGCCCTAATAACCTCTAGGTTAGACTATTGTAATAGCCTCTATGTGGGTACCAACAAAGCAATCTTTAAAAACTTCTGACCATTCAACACGCAGCAGCTCGCCTGGTGCTTAAGCTGCCACGTCACTCCTCAGCCTCCGCAGCTTTAAAGGTAGCATTGGCGACCCCTTCACAAAAGAGTGCTATTTAATATACTTGCCATCACTTTTAGAGCTTTCAGGGCCTCAAGACCCGCGTATCTAATATCTAGATTCACCCCCTATGTTACCACATGCCCTCTAAGGTCTTCCTCAGCTAACCTTTAAAACCCACACCCTTCAGATATAAAACTAAGGGAGGTAGATCTGTAACTGTTCTTGGGGCAAAAGCATGGAATATACTCCCCAGTTATCTTCGTCTCATCCAATCTGAAGCCTGTTTCAGGAAATCTCTAAAAACCTGGATTTATAGAGCTCCGGACTCTCTATGCTTCTCTCTTATTTAATCCTTCAGTATTCTACAGGGCAGTGTGTGCCCTCCTGTACCTCCCTATTTCTTCATAGCGCCAAGATACTCCCGCGGAATGATAGCTGCGCTCTAGAAATAACATATACAATACAATACAATACATGCTCCTCCTGTTTAACATGAGATAATTAGCTGTACTAGCATCTACCTGTCCTTAAACAAACCACTGAAATCTCTTATGCGATACAGCATTGCAAAACATTGCAGCCGCTTATTCAATCAAGTATGAAAACTGTGATCTTGTCAAACCTTTGCTTCATTGGCATTGCTTCCTCCATTTGCTTGTCATCAGGGCGTGTAAAGTTTCCCACAACAGCACCAATGAGTATCAGATATGTGAGGGCAAGTGCTTAATTCGAGCCGGTGGTTTCTGGTGCTCAGTACCGACACTTAAGTGGTTCCCGGTGCTGGGCAATACCACACTTATGATAGTCTGCCACATGGTGGCAATGCTCATCTAATTTAGAGATGAGCAGAACAGCGATTTTTTATTAATACATTATACTTACAAAATTACTAATACCTGCCTCCCAGCCATTCCTTTAGCTTTGGGAACCTGGAATAATCTGCACTGTCGCACTTGCAGGCGAGAGAGACGGCTAGTAGTTGTTTTGGTATTGCCATTGGCAGCGATGCGAGGAGCAATGGGTGTTGTAAACTGCAGTGGCCTCCTGGTCAGGTCCCTGGCACTTATTATTTTACAAATTAAGCACTGGTGGGTGCGTGGCCTTGGGCTCTCTGCCCATTAACGACCCGCAGCATCATTTTAAGAGTGGACACCCTTGCCTCAGCCTCTCTGTTCACCTGGAAGTAATGCACCCTGTTACCCCTCCTGTAGCTACCTTACATCTACGTTCATGCCCTCTGGAAGACCAAATGTAAGTGTGAGCAGTGGAAAGAAGCAAAGTCTAAGATGCTTGGTCCTAAACAAAGCAGCCCATGCAGCAGAGCAGAGAAGAGAACAGGCCTACCCCCTTACCCACTATTAATTAAAGCCTCCATGCAAGGAGAAAGACCCTACTACTACTTGCACACAGTACTTAATTTTTTTTTACTTGCCAGGGCTCCCCTCAGGAGGCCACTGCAGCTTGCACCACACATTGCCCCTGACATGCTGCCAATGATAGTAACAACACAACTGCTAACCATCACACTCCTACAAGTGTGACAAGTTGGTCGAATTCAGTCCCTCAAAGCTATAATAATGGCTTTGGCAGCAGGTAATTGTCATTTTTAATGTATATTGAATTAATAATTACCTGGTGTTGTGATCATCTTTAAATTGGCCAGACAATGCCACCTTGTGGTAGACTGTCACAAGTGCCGGTGTTAGCAATTAAATGCTGGTACAGAGCACCGGAAATAACAGGCTCAAATTAAGCACTGCTTGCACAACACTCTGCCCATTGATCTTTGGGGTGAAAGAGAAAGGGTAACTGTAGACAAATTGTGCTGAGGCTGGTTGAGCAGCAAATGGGAAGAGGTGTCCTATTGTGCCAAGTGGACCAGTGTTAGGTATCAAGCTACTTATGAAACTGTTCTTTCTCTACAGTGCAAATGTGGACATGTGCAGTAGAAGTGGCAGCATAGTTTCACAAGCAGCCTATTTTTGCAGAACAGTAACTTGCATTACTGGGCACCCTCCCCTTGAACCCAACAACAGCCGTATACTCAGGAGGTGGCATGTGCCTCTGTTGGGAATTTTCATGGCATGCTTGGCTTTTTTGAGAGACTACAAAGGACAAGACCTCCTGCGTGGGCCCTTAAATCTTCTCATTCGTGCCTATATTCTCCACTTTTTTTTAACTCTAACTTAATTTTTCTCATGTATGCATAAATGGGTGCCCCAGCATCTGAGATCTAC
The DNA here is from genome assembly GCF_964204655.1 of Triturus cristatus. Lineage (NCBI taxonomy): Eukaryota > Metazoa > Chordata > Amphibia > Caudata > Salamandridae > Triturus > Triturus cristatus. The sequence continues at coordinate 1,225,575,984 of NC_140589.1, forward strand.
AAGTGTTTTCATGTGTTCTGTGTGTAGCTTAATCTGATTATTTTTGAGACACTCATTTTTGGAACTAGTTGTGGTATTTCTTCCCTCGCGTTGGGTGATGCTGAGGGTGAAATAAATCAGCTCTCACTTCTTGGCAGTGCTGCAGCGAAAGGGGGTCCATCCCATGGCTGTGAATACAAAAGAATACCATTTTTTTGCCTATGTGGAATTTTCATTGTCCTTAATGTCATGGCCAAAGCACCTTTGTAATGGAAGAAGCTTTATCCCTTCCTATGCATAAATGTGGGTGCATGTGCAAGAGAGTGTTGGTTCTGGTTGCAGTTGGTGGTGTTGTTCAAGTGCCATCACTTGCTTCTGTGTGAATCAGGGTGGTTATGTCCAAGCCATTAACCCACACGAGGCAATTGATAACGCCCTTCTTGCTTTTACGCTGCCTGGAGGACTGTATGAGTGAAATACACAATTGATGTTTATAATATGAGATGTCTCGACATCAAAGACAGTGGGAAAATCATTAGTTATTTGTGGGAAACAGCTTTTACGCTGCAAACAGAACTGCGCAGTGCCATTACAACGCAGGCACTACAACCAACGCGTCTTTACCACGTGTTCCATTACAACGCAAGTCATTACAACGACTTGCTTTAGGGAACGCATTGTTGGATTTTAAAACCAACACCTTCCCTACTGTTGCACATACTGGCGTTTGCATACTAAAATATACTTTTCCAAAGTCTAGAGCTCCCCTAAGGCAAGTCGTTGTAACGACTTGCATTGTAATGGAACGCGTGATAATGATGCTTTAGATGTATTGCCTGTGTTACAAAGGCATGCGTTGTAAATGCATGCGTGAATACATCATACATCCGTTATTTGTTAGCTAGAGAATGAAAAAAGTTAATCCAAAACCTAGTTTGAGTGTAGAGGCTGTATAATCTGTTTTGTTTGTGTTAAATTGTGTTTGTTAGTCTACTCAGCACTTGCCATTGACGTTAGAGAAGGATTTTTAATTTAAAGTGCAGGATAGCATTTTCAAGTGGATTTAAATGGGCCTTACCTGTAGTGTTGAAAAAGAACTGAAGAATGTGCATTGGGCAAGTTTGCAACCAAGGAAATTGTGAGCTGAGCAGCAGCTCACCTCCCACTCAGCACACCAGTTGCAGACTAAATAATTGGGATAGGCCCACAGTTACTTGAATATGCCTTCCTCCTCCTCCCCTCCCATCTTGCACAGTCCATTAGGTTTGATAAAAGGAACCCATCTTTATTTACTGTTTCCCAGCTTCTGTGCACCCTGAGCAGCCCAGAGAGCAGGGCCAGAGCACAGTTTGGAAGAAGCAGATAGCTTTCTGTTGCGAAATTTCACATTTGAATCTGTTGTTTGTGTGTTCACATCTGCTTAGGGTTTCTTTCTTGAAAACTGTACTAAAGTGACAAAAAGACTACTCTCCTAAAAAAGGTAATCTGAAATCTAGATTAAGTCTGTATAGACTGCTCTAATTTGTTATGTTAGTGTCAAATTATGTTTGCAAGTCTGCTTAATGCTTGCTTTTGGGCTGGTTAGAGAAGGACTTTAAAGTGTGTGATATCAGCATGCCTCCTGGGACGGGGGAGTTGGTAACCCCACTTACGGACAAGGAATGGAAAAGAGCTTTGGCACAGGTGCGAGAAATAGCTAGTAATACCCGATTTAAGTTGGTACAATACTATTTCATATATAGAGCATACCTGACGCTGCAGCGCCTGCATAGGGCTTATCCGATGTGCCCGGCGGGTTGTGTTAGATGTGGTGCAATCCTAGCAGATTTTGGGCATGTTGCATGGGATTGTGCACAGTTACAGACATTTTGGGGTGACGTACTGCAGAAGGAGCATAAAGTGACAAAGATGGATTTAGAGCTTAAAGCCCGACACTGCATGCTAGGACTGTTCCCTCTCCCCGCGAAGGGGAAAAATGCTGTACAGATTCGCTCAGCTGGGCTTAGTGCTGGCACAACAGTGCATAGCCATACACTAGACTAGCCCAACCCCTCCGACTATGTCTAAATGGCTGGCTGACTTCCTGTAATGGGCGGCCGCGGAAGAATGCGGGCTACGCAGGGGTCGCTCTGATAACGCAGATCTAGACCAGGCATTAGAATGGTGCAAAAAGGAAAAATTATAATGTTTTCCTCATTTTGTGCTCTTTCCATGTATACTGCATTCTGCAGCACACATAGAAGGTGCAAATCGCCATTATTGATTGTTTATGTGCAGGAAGGTGTCCCATCCTGCACATAAACAATTGTCCCTGCTGCGCAGGCACCCTTGAAACATGGCTGGCGCTAGACAGCTTTTTTTGCACCAATGCTGGGAAAACACAGGGGTGCGCAGACTTTTGCGAATACGGTGCAGCTCTACACTTTGTAAATGTCAGAGCGTGGCACTGAAACATTTGGCATAGCTCCGTGCTCCTACATTTTCTTGTGAATATACCCTAAGGTATTTTATGGGGGTGTATCGCTCTGAACATTAGCAGCGGTTATTAGGGTGTTGGCTTGTGCTCTTTTTACACCATTCTAATTATGATTCTCTTTTCATAGAGCAAATCCATACTTATATGTTTTATGTATTATAAGTGTATTCATGTATGACTGTGGTGATTTAGCTTTCCCTCTTTTTTATGTTCACTTGCATGGTGTTTATTTTAATCGAATAAAGTATTTGATGATGATGATACTGAGGAACTCTTTGTCGATGATTAAGAAGACAATTGACTTTGTTTGGTGTCTATTTGCCTCAGTTGGTGTGACCGCTTGGCCTTGTGGGAGTGAGTCAAACGTCAATGAGGTAGCGTTTGGTTGTCCATTTTGTCTTCACGGTGTGATGCACTTACTTTTCTCTTTGCATTGCAAGTCATCACAAAATGGTTCACTTTACCACAGCTGATGCATATTTTTCCAATGGTGGGACATTTACTTTCATGTAGAAACGACAGTCCACATATGTAACGCATTTTCTTTTTCTGTGGAGACATCACCTTTTGTCTCTCTGCCTTGTGCTTTGACCTACTTTTCATGCTCATGACTGACGCACTTTAGGCACCTCTGGCCTCCATTTCAGTCATTTGACGACCAGCATGCTCTTCAGTGCAGACACCCTTGAGGATGTGTTCTAATCTCAGAGTTTTTTTCAGCATTTGTCATCGAAAGGAATCTGACATACATCCATTGATTACTTTGAGGCAGGTAGCTTCCTCATCGTTAAAATCATTGAACTTACAGTGCCTCGCCAGAACATCATAGGGCTTACAAGCCCCTTGCGCCACCGGTATGTCACTTTTTCCCATGTTAAAAGTGAGGCACCAGTGGCACAAGGGGCTTGTAAATAATCCCCCTAGTCTCTAAACAAACTCATCGACGGTTTCACCTGGTCTCTGGCATTCTTGACTAAATATGTATCTTTCATAATCCACATTGAGCACTGGATTAAATTTGACATTCAAGGCTGTTTTGAGTTGATCGTACGTCACTTCACCTTCTTGTAGTAACTTTTTCATGGCTTCTTTCACTACTTCACCAGCCATGTTCTTCAGATGCTTTATAATCTTTTTTATCATCTTTTTCGTCTATTGCATCTATGAAATCTTCAAACGTCCCTATCTAAGCAGTCCATCTATTGCCAATATTGTGTTTTGAGCAGTATCAAATGAAGATGGAGATTTTAAGAATGAAGCAGCTGTATATACCTTGGTGGACAGTAGTTGCCTCTCAGACGCTTCTTGCGGAACTGGATCAGGCAGAGTCTCTTTAGCACCTTGTGAAGTGCTGGCTCCGAGCTTGGATCTCGCCCTGGCTCTCAATCAGAGCTCTTTACTTGATGGTGGTCTAGTGAGTTGTTCTGAGGCCCTGCCTGGCAGCCTTGGTGGTGGGCCACTTTGTTTGGGGACAGCTCCGGTACCACAACCCAACCCTCTTCCTGGAGCCACTCCGCAGCACTTTGTGTACAATGAGTTGTTGGTGGTTTTTGTAAGTAGATAAACCTTATACACTATTAGTCCATGAAAGCAGATAGCATTATGATATTTGGTCTCCTTTGTGCTTATATGTTTCTTCACAAACATCTGGTTAATCTCTGTTTCATAGCACATGAATGTCAGTTTGACTTGTACTGAACTACGACTGTGCACTGCTTTTGTAATCTGGTTGCATCCGCCTTTAGCTTTCTTACTTTGTATAGCGTATGGCATTCATTTGCGTAAGGGCGCAGTACTTTTATTTGCAGCCATTTGAGTCAGTTCCTGTCTACTAACACATAGACTTTCAATGGCTCTTTCTTTTCTTTAAGGGTTTTATACAGGCTGGCGTTGCACTGAGACTGCACCGGTGCCAGTGTCGATTCTGCACTTCGACTGCGGCACACATGGCACGCATGAACAGTTTGCTGGTCTACGGCAAACTTTCTGGAAGAGCGCTTTCTATGTATGGGCTTCGTATCCCCTACCTCATCGACAGTTGTAGCATCCTGCCAGCCCAGGAACTCACCAATACCAATGCCACACATGGAGAATAGTTGTGCTTGTCTTTAGTATGCTGTGTGTAAGTCAAAACTAAACATTCTAAGCCTGCCTTCAACTCATCTCTCCAACACTTATGTCACAGGCCTACTGTGTACAGTGAGAATCAAAAGTGTGTCAGCGTTCTTTTATTTATAAGACACTACAGGCAGGACTTTAGCATCTTGTGAAATTCAAGAGCGGAGGATGCTCTGATGTGGAGTGGGGGGTTGTTCCATGCTTTAGGACCAATCTAAGAGAACGCCTGTTCTCCTTATCTAGTTCTGTGTATGCATGAGATGTATGCAAGTAGGAGTCCATCTGAGCAGAGGTGTCTGGGAGGCTGGTGGAAGGAGAAACGACTGTTCAGGTAGGTGGAGCCTGAGTTGTTTAGTGCCTTGAATGTGTATTTAAGGAGTTTGAATTGAGCACATTTGCATATCAGGTGCCAGTGTAGTTCTTTGAGATGTGGTGTGATGTGAGTTCTGTGTGGAAAGTTGAGGATAAGTCTGGCTGCCAGGTTCTGGATGGTTTGTAGTCTTCTTGTGAGTTGCTTGGCGATCTCGACTTAGAGGGTGTCCCCATAGTCAGAGAGACAGTTTTTCTAGTATTGCTTATGAGCCATTTGAAGATGTTCCTCGTCATCTTCTGGGTGTTGAAGCAGAAAGCAGCAAATACTTTGGTTTGTGCAGTAATGTTCAGTTTTCAGTCTATGATTATTCTAAGGTTCCTGGCATGGGTTCTGGGTGTGGCTCCAAGTTCGCCCCCCCTAGTTGGAATCTCACTGTGAGGTATTCTTGCCAAAGATCCCTGATTCTGAGTTGTCGGTGTTGAGCTTGAGATAATTGGCTTTCATCCAGTTAGTGACCTTGGTCGTGCAGGCAATGAACTTGTTTCTCGTGTGTGGGGTGTTGTCCGAAGCCCCGTCTTGTCCATTGTTCTAGCCCATTGGCTCAGGTCACCTGATCACTAGGGTTATTTAAACAGAGGGTTTAGGGCTTCCAGGTAAACAGTGTCAGGTTAAGGGTGCTGTCTGTTTGGGACTGTAAAGGGCCTAGGGCCAGAAATCTTATATCTCTACCATCAAAGCTACAGGTAAGCACCCAATCATTTACATAATTTATTTATACTACTAACCTCTACAGACTAGCTATACTAAATAGATACCCCTCATATATATTCACTATATATTCACTGGGTGACCATAACTATTACTGTATCACCCACATCACCCATATAACCTTTTCAACAACAAAACCAACCACCACACCTGCCCCATATAACCTATCAAACACAACACACTGACTGTGAAACAACAACTGGCAAACAAAATATCACTTGCCAGGAGGAAACTAAAAATCAAGAGAAGGCACAAACATATGACCACTAGATTCCCTGATTTCACCTTCCCGCAGAACATTTCGCAACACCAGACAACACAGCAGGTACAACACCACTGCCTTCTACAAAATGCCCACACACCTGTAACACAGCTCTCAAACCTAAAAATGTTCTCTATCCCAATAAGCTTTCCTCCACCCCAAATTGTAACTATACTATCCCAACCTACCCACATCAAAATCCCCTATGCCTCATTCCTTCTCCCATACTACACCACACACAAAGACATGAAGAGGAAAGAAGCATAACAACTGCAATACTTACCCTTCAACACAAGATCCATGAACAAAAATCACTTCAAGGAATAATCTAAACACAACCACAGCTATTACAATCAACCTTGATGCCTTCAACTTCCAGTAAATTATTTCTGGCCCATCTCACTCCACTGGACACACTCTGGAACTCATATTTGCTCCCTTGGTACAGGCCACAGTTGCAGACAGCTCCCTTGTAAACTGGAACAGCTACAATATCATCAACTTCAAGATCAACATACCTATCAACAACAACACTTTTAAGACACCAAACCCCAACAACAAGCACTCGTACAGATAATGGAAAAAAACAGTCTTCCACAAACACAACTCCCATCATGAAAGAACCCTACTGAATATGGGACTTCAAGGAATACACACCTTCTACAATTGGATCTCCACTGCATTGTACAAGCAGATACCATTATAGGCCACATGCAGGGTTGGCTACAAAAAGACCACCACAAGGATTAATGGCAATATCAATAGAAGGAAAACACAGCTCCACATTCTACAATGCAAGTAGAGAAAATCAAGAGATGAAAAAGATAAACTCACACTTTACAACTATATCAGAGCCTACAGAAGAGCCATCAGAACCAACAAAAGACAATACTACTCCACACGTGTAACTAGAGTCAACTGCCCTTCTAAAGAACTGCACAAGATTCTAGAAGCATTCTGCAGTCTAGAGTGTTAAAACTCAAAAACACCACAATTGCAAAACTTCTGTGATGAAATCTCCATGGAACTGATCTGGAAACATTTGAAAGATAGAAAATTACCTTAAGAAGAATACAGACAACATTACCCCAACATATGACCCAACCAACATAGAAAGTGAATTATGCAATCTTCCACCACTGCATACTTTGTGCACCCTCTCAGAAAATGATTTCTTGCACATTAGCATCACAAGCAGACCATCAGGATCACCTTTAGAACCAGCATCTCCAAACCTCTTTAAAGCGATCATTCGCACTGCCTATGCAGGAGAGGTAAATAGATGGTTACTCAAAAAGTCCCTTGAACTAGGTTCATTCCCACTCGAGCTAAAAACCTCCTACATTAGAGCACTCCTCAAAAAGAATACTTAAGCCATCTGACCCAGCAAACTCCAAGCCTATATCAAATGTACTATACTAAGTTAAAATATTTGAAAGAGCAGTATTTACCCAGCTTTCAAAATTTACAGTAGATAATTACTTTATTTCAGACCAACAGTCCGGCTTCAGACAAGACAGAGACACAGACTCAGCCATCATATCCATTTGGGATGACCCAAAACTCACAATGGAAAAGAAGGGAGTGGTCGCCTTATTGCTTCTGGATTTATCAGCTACATATGACACTGTCCACCACCATATGCTATTACTAAGATTCTCCGAAGTATAATCTCTCAATACTTGAAAATGCTATCAAAGGAATTCTTTTTTACCTCAGAGACAGACGAAGTGTAGTTGAGCTACCACCTTTCACACCAGCTCTTCATGTCCAACACAGTGGCATCGCTCAGGTATCCATCATATCTCCTCAATTATTGAACATCTACCGAACCCCCTTACCAAACCTGAATAAATCATGCAACCTCACCTGTCACAACAATGCAGATGGCACCCAAATCAATCTAACAACAGATGGCCTGGAAGACCTCTACAACTCAAAACCTGAGTCTACCTTTGTGCCATAAATACAGGAATGATTAGAAACCACCTAAAGCCTAACACCACAAAGTCGGAAATCAGGACCTGTGGACAAAGGCAAAAATACCAACCTACCACTATGTGGTCCAATAAATTCAAACCCTGTGCAACAACATCAAGAGAAGTCAGAAACCTAGTGGTAGCCATGAATTCAGACTTATCCATGTCAGCAAAATGTGCTTCGTACACAATGAAAATTGTACTGGATACAAACAATAACTACAAGCCATTCTCACATTCGCAACCTATGAGCTTGACTATGTCAACAGTCTATAGGTATGCGCACCCAGATTCATCATACACAAAAGACAAATAATCCAAAATGCTGCCGCAAGAACTCCTTCTCCTCCTTCACTCCAGAGAACCCATGACTACAATCCTGCAATCACTCCACTAACTACCAATAGTCAGTAGGACACTGTTCAAGGCACTCTGCATTGTTCACAGAGCCTTCAAAGGAAAAAGGCCACTTTACCTAAAAATAAATTTCAAGTAGTACAAACAAAACAAGATACTGTGCTCCAGACTTGTCCCATGAATCATCGTGCTACCTTTCCAGTAGTAATCCATAGGAAGCACTGCTTTCTCAATACAAGCCGCTAAGCTCTTGAGCTCTCTACCAGTGAAGATTTGAAGCAACCAAAGTATTACACGCTACATGTATGCTTTGAGAATTTTCCATTCCATACTGAAAAGAATTACACGTAAGACACGTCATTGGGGGAGCAACCCATTTACGAACCCACCCTGACGAAAGCCCAGGTCCTTTATTAGGCTGTGAGTATAGGGCTGAAAACATGGTGGTGTTTTAGTGTCACGGGACTATTGTATTTTAACACCCTACATTGTGAGTTTTTTAACCTTCCCATTCACCCCACTAATAGAGGTATTCCTTGGGTGTGGGTGAAGAATGTTATCTTTAAAGTTGCACCCCCTAACATTTTCATTAGTGCTCCCTAAAATATGGTGGAGCCCATCCTGACCTTTAGTAGTCAGGGTGAACCCGATGATGAAGCATGCCACCTTTAGAGTGGGTGAGGGTTATAGAAAGAAAAGGTTTTTTTTCCCTTCCCCACTCCAGTAGGAGTTGTGCACAGGTGTGGCGCATCTCAGACCCCCCTCATTTCCATGTGGAGACGCTGGAACTCCAGACAAGATACTCTTTGGTTAGTAGTTTCCACACCAATGTCTGCACTTTCTTTCTACCACCATTAAAGGTTTTACAAGGGGGAAAGAGGAATTTCCAGAAAAAATGGTGTTTATAGAACATCTGCATGTTTTTCTCACCACCATTAAAGGTTTTATTCCAAGGAAAGGGGAATTACCACAAAACGTTGCGTTTGCTCACGAATGTCTGCATTTTCCCTCGTCCAGGCACCTTTCTGTTCATGTATAGCACCAGGTTTTCACCAATGGAACTTGTCTGCGAAAAACCCCAAGAGTGCGTTTTTTCACATTTCTGGTAATGCTGATTCTTAGACTCCCGCTAATTTTCTCCCAATTCAGGATCACGTGACCCTCATAATGAGGCCCTAAGAAAACTATCAACAGTCAACGAGGCTATCAGTACTGCTGTTTTTGTATTTAATTTTGTAGCACTCACAGTCTTCTTTCCCTGTGTGTGATCGCTCATGTTTACCGTGTTCCTTGAATGCCTGTGTTGTTCATTCTCTTTCATTGCCTGCTCGCCACTCAGTTTTCAAAGCAATTGGCACAATATGACTCCAATTACAGCCACTGAAACAAGGCCTAAATCCTGGGTAGCAAAAGTTGAATTTTAAAGCAGCGCCAGGTCAGGTGGAAAGGTTGTGAGCCATCGCTCGGATTTGCTTCTTAATTGGTCGTTTTAGTCCGGATGTTCTAAAAACACTTGCCGGGCCCTAAATAGTATTTGGCGAGCAGTTCAGAAGCACGTGAAAGGCCCCTGCAGCGAATACCTCAAGCGCCCGCCTATTTCTGAATGTGCTGTGCACGCGGAAGTGAACTTGCTGGGGCGGATTCTAGGAATTTCGTCTAAGAACACCAGCCTGGCACGCAGGCAAGCTTTGTTTGTGGTATTAACTCTGAGTGCGAGTGGCACAGGGCCCGATCAAAGTGCGGCAAGTGAAAGCAACTGCAAAAATAATTTTTGCCAAACCAAAACTTCGAAAACGTAATCAGAAAAATAATTATACCTTTTATACGACTTTTTACTGCAGTTTTGCCATTTGTAAGAGCCGTGAATGGCTGGCGTCACTACTATTTAATTGAAAGGTGCTCAGTTTATCCATGACTTCAGGCTGAATGGATAGAAAGTTCCTTGCATGGCTCTGGAGAGCATCCTGCCCTGCACTTTGTTGTTTTCCTAGACATACACTTGTGGGGTGTTTTGTTTTCCCTCGGTGAGCCAATAATAGGTAAAAGCGTACTCAGGGTTCTCCTATAGACCCTACAGCTGCGCCCAGAGGTAGATGGGGCACCCAGAGTGTACTCCTGTTCAAAAGGTTGGCTGCTGCCCTCTCTATCCGTCTTTGTGGGGCTGGCATATGAGTGATAGTGAAAGGGGAGGCCTTTTAGCCTGTCGCCTTCTGTGGAGATGTCTACCTCCTCCTTTGTGTAAAACCTCTGAGACTCCCTTGGCCAGGGCCATTCACCTCAATATGAGGGTGCTACGTGTGAGCACACAATGTGTATGTAAAGGCTGAGTGTGGCTAGGGACCCTGTTTGAGTCCATGGTGGGATCCATCTTACATTCTACATGTGTGTTGCAGCCTAAGATGCTGCAAGCACGGTTTCTGACCTGTGAGTCCCCATACTGTGCATTTCTTCCCCCAGTATTCTGTTGTAAGGCGATGCCGTGTATGTGGGGACGTCAAGACCTCTTCCCCTTGAAGCAGGCAAGAACTTTCCCAACTTATCGCGCTCTTCCTGCCTGCTCTGCATCTGCAAGGGATGTGGCCTGCTGCCTGGTACCTAAAAAGCATTTCCCCTGAGCAGGTTGGAACCAGCGCAGAAGGTGTCCTTGTTTCCATGGCAAGAGCTGATTTCGCAGTGACCATGCAGTATTTAACTGGTGGAGCCCCCACTTACCCTAGAATGTGGCTTAACGGCTAAAGCGGCCGACCTTGAAGCTGGGGAACCAGTTCGAGTCTGGTGGGAGGCTCAAGCATCCTGTGATTCTGGGCAAATCACTTCATCTTCCCGTGCCTACAAAAAACAAAATGAATGTGTCCCTCTGTAATGCCACTGGTGCTCATGTAAAGCGCTCTGATACCTTCGGGTCGGGTTTGCCCTACATAAAACTGTTAAAAAAAAAATGCATGAGTACTGAATGGCCCTTTGTCATTATAAGTGCAGTAAGCTGTTACAGGATTTTTCTCGAAAGTTCGAGCTGTACACCAATGTGGTTGAAAGACTGTTTCACGGGCAGCACTTGGCCAATGAGCTTTTTGTTGTTGCAGTTTTATATAGCGTTGTTGCAGTTTTATATAGTGCAAACTCAAGGTATCAGAGCGCTTTACATGAGCACCAGTTGCATTACAGAGGGACACATTCATTTTTAGGTCTCGCCTAGGCAGAGATTGCGCTGTCTCTTCAAGACCTGCTATATTCAGGATATGGGCATAAAGCTCCGCCTACTTTCCGCCAATCTTTTTAATTGGCTCCTGTCCCTGTCCTTTGTAAATGGTGGCTTTTCATTGGTCATTAGGCTTAGTAGTCCCTCCTTAGTACCGCCTTGTTTCTTCTTGTAACCTCCCATGAGGACACCCACTGTTACATGTGTTGTTACCCCTAGGTTTTATTTACAGCCTATTTTCTATTCTATTTTCTTAAAGGCCTTCAGACAGGACACTCACTTGGTCCTAAACTAGGTTGGCAGTGGTAACTTTACTTGCTAGCCATCTCACATTATATTAGACCTTCTATAAATTTCCCTTCATAAGCTCCACATTAAGTACAACCTAAACCAGAATTAATATAATAATTCTTCTGTCACATTTCAAAGCTACTAATTGTATATATGGATATAGCTATTTGAATGTACTCGTGGTACTGTCTTGCATGCAATGAATTATGGGTAGGGTGGATTTTTCTGCAGGGTGAAGTACCATATGTGACCAAAAGTTTATGATGCTCACTAGGGACCTCCATGAGCAGCTTGACAAGCAGTGCTGGTGCCTTGCTCACTGGGGACCTGTAGGAGTAGTTGCAGTACTGCATCTAGACAAGCACTGCTGGTGCTTTGCTCACTAGGGACCTCTAGGAGCAGATTGCGGTAATGCACCTAGACAAGCAGAGCTGGTGCCTTGCACACTAGGGACTTCTAGGAGCAGCTTGCGGTACTACACATAGACAAGCAGTGCTGGTGCCTTGCTCACTTGGGACCGCTAGGAGCAGCTTGCGGTACTGCACCTAGACATGCAGTGCTGTTGCCTTGCTCACTAGGGACCTCTAGGAGCAGCTTGCGGTACTGCACCTATACAAGCAGTACAGGTGCCTTGCTCACTAGGGACCTCTGGAGCAGCTTGCGGTACTGCAGCGAGACGTACAATGCTGGTGCCTTGCTCACTAGGGACCTCTAGGAGCAGCTTGCGCTACTGCACTGAGACATACAATGCTGGTTCCTGGCTCACTACGCAAGCATTTGCAATGCACTAGGTGTCGCATTACTGAAAGTATGAGCTATTGGCGTTGCATTATTATTTGCAAGTCCAATGCCTCAAACTATCAGTAATGCGAGACCTATTGCATTGCAAATGCTTTTTTTTTTTTGGGCACGGGGACATTGCGTGATTTGCCTAGAATCACAGGATGTTTGAGCCTCCCCAGCTTCAAGGTCGGCCCCTCTATTGCTCCAACTTCACCAACCTATGTTTACATTTGGACTCTGAACTTAAGAACAAGATCTGCTGTAATTCCCCTCACTGTCGGTGGTTGCGTCATCTCCAGGGCACCATTGGTGTTTGCGTCACCTCTGGTGCACGAGCCCACCCTGCCCAGATGCTCGAGGAGGACATACTCAGTCTCCATATGCCTGATTTACCTCAGGGCCCAAAGGAGCTGCTGCCTCCAACTTCTGTCAGTGAGTCTGCTTTGTACCCGACCCGCCTGTGCTCTGCTTCTTGAATACCTGTGTGCATCCTGCACTTGCTTAAGGACCACCTCGACTTCCTCCTGGCCTGTGGCTTTCAAGGGAGGGAGGGAGGGAGGAGGATGCCCTGATTCCTCAACCATTGAAGCCATTCCATTCAGTAGCCCAAAGGTGCTCAGATTTGAAACACATGTACTAGCCTCTAGCTTTGTCTTGGCAGGAGTGCCAGTGACTGGAAACTGTTCCCCAGTGTCACTGCACTTAAAATTCCTTACTGTGACTGGTGGTGTAAGAGATACAGGGCCTTTTAAATTTCTTGTTCCCAACAAGGGAATTCCGGTATATGAGCCGTGAGAGCAGCTGTAGTCGTACCATAGCCTTTGCACAAGTGGACTGCCAAGGACAGTGCCACGGCACCGTGAAAAGGGCACTGGACATTGCCTCCGTATGCCGTAGAAACTGGTTAATTTGCCTTAATTGGGCAGCTCACAGCCATTTTGGGAGCGTGAGAGGGAATCTCATTTGGCCCTAAGAGATATCAGAGCAGTTGCATCAAAGACTCATATAAATCTTAGATCTTTGAAAAGTAGTACAAGTCTCACCAGAGTAAACAAAGACACATTTTCATTTGAAGTTTAGCACCAAGACTAGTGATTGCTTTGATCTGTACCTAGTGGAAGGCTGAGATTGGGCATTGAAGTAAATGGTTATTGATCTGTGAGAATTTGTTCCATGTTAGCAAAGCTGAGAACTGACTGCAAACTCTCCATTATGCTAAACACTGGCCACTAACTCTTTTGATAAAGGAAACTACAAAACATAGGCTCTATAGTAATGTTTTGCATCATTCTCTTGCGAGGAAGGAGCAATTTCCTTTCTATAGCCTTATTGTACATGTAGTAGTTAGTTTATGTGTATTAAAGTGCTTTTCTCTTAATTAAAGTAAAGCATTTCTTTGGCATTCCATTATTAAAGAGAACTGTGTTTACTGTGTTCTAAGTATCTCCTCTCCTCACTTCCTTGAATATGCCTTGGACTGGTTGGCCTTGTTATCATTGATATTCTAATGCTGAAGTGCAGTATTTATCATTTCAATGTGTGATCCATTTGCATGGTGGGCCCAGGAATCCAGGGGTAAGCAACTTCAGTTGTCAGTATTGAGGCCCAGTAGCCGGAACAATACTCAACAATTCTAGCAGTGGAGGGGGTCATGTAAATCCTGGTAAATTAAAAGGTAGGAACAATAGAAGAGAGTCATTTCAATTGCCAAGAACATTGTTTTGGCACGGAAGGGAGAGGTGTTGTGCTTTAAGTGGGCCAGGGCCTGCTAGGGCTGAGTCCAAGCTACATGTAAAAACTGATAGTTGAACAGGGCCCTGTGTGGCTGATGAAATAAAACTGTACCTTCCTTGCTTTCACTTCCCAGAGTTCCAATGTAACATCATTGGAAGTTCCCTTGTGACACATGGATTGAAGTGGTTCGATGGCTGCAATGGTTCTCAAAATCGGCAAAAATTATGGGCCTTACTAGCCGCTTTGGGGCTTGACACAGTTCTGATTTCTTTCCTGGCTGTTATCCATGAGGACACTACCGCAGTTGTTCGTTATAGTGAAGACGGAAGTCAGACAGATGCCTGGCAGGTAAAGCGTGGAGTAAGACAGGGGTGTATTCTTGCACCCCTACTTTTCTCGCTTTACATTAACAATTTGGGACCGGTTTTAACCATGGTTAGTAAAGACATTCCGAAAGCCGGCTCCAAAATGATTCCTGCATTACTATATGCGGATGATACAGTTTTGTTGGCTAGAACCGCGAGAGGATTACAAGCTCTCTTTAATGGGTTTTATGATTTTATGGTCTCTTTAGACTTATTAATACATTTTAAAAAATCACATTCTATGTCGATTGGCTCGGGGAGAGCGAAAAGGGTGAAATTCTTCTGTAACGGGCAGGAATTAACCAAAGTTCAGACGTTCCCATATCTGGGGGTTGCATTTGACGACAGATCATCTTGGGTCATACAACGTGCTCAGAAAAAGAATAACCTAGCTAGAGCTACTGGCGCTTTGTTGGGCTTTGCAAAGCGCATAGGGTGTAAACCGCTTCCTGCTCTATTAAAAATCTATAGTGCGAAGTGTTTGCCCATGGCACTTTATGGAAGTGAGGTCTGGGGTTATAAGGCTTCTCCTAACATTCAAGTAGTAGAAAATAATTTCTTTCGGAAATTGTTGTCTCTCCCCTCCTCCGCTTCTATTTTTAACATTCATGAGGATTTGGGGATGGGATATGTTACTGACCAAATAGCTGTGGCCCCGCTATTAAGTTGGTTGAGGGTTTGGGCACAACAGCCACCAAACCTAAACCAACAAATTATCGAAGATTGCTTGTCCTTGGAAAAAGCCTTGTCTATCCCATGGTTATGCTACATTAAAAACAACTTAAAATCACTAGGCTGTCTGGAATTGTTTACCAGTCCTTGTGTACTGAGTAAAGAGCAAATCAAGGCCATTAAGACCCAATTTTTGTCCAGAGCAATGTCGTCAAGGGAAGGAGATGAGCTGGGGAAACCGACAGTTAGGAGGTTTGTTATGTTGAGTTCAGGTAGTGAGATTCAGCTCTATTTAACCTACATTAACAAACCTTTCCATATGTTTTTGCTAATAAGGTTTAAGCATGGTTTGCTCCCTTGGCTCTTGGCATACCCAAAAGGATTTTTTAAAGAGGGAACTCTGGGGCCCTGTCCTTGTGACAACATCTCTGAACAAAATTTGTTGCACATGTTATTCTTTTGTAAATTTTACACTTCACAGCGTAAAAAATATATCTTGCCGATCTTGAAGAATTGTCAATTTAAGCAACTAAGGCCTGCATTGGCCTATTTACAAATGTTGGACTCTCCTTTGACTTGTTTTGGGGTTGCTTGCTTCATCGTGGGTGCCTTAAGAGCAAGAAACAGGGCTCAGTTTATATAGTTATTCGCCAATGAGCACCGCGCTTAACATGTTGTCGTAGATGGAGTTTTTTAAGGAGGAATGATTTTTTAGGATGTTTAATTATTGAATGAATGAATTAATTGAAAGACATACTTTTATTGTACTTTGCGCCAAACTGTATTGTATTTATTTTTTGTGTTAATAATTTTTCTGTAATTGCATTTGCCTGTATCATGAATTTCTGTCCTGTGCTTTGATGGTTTTAATATTTTAACCGAATAAAGCAAACTTTGACTTTGACTTTGGTTCTCAATTCTGGGCCTCCTTTATGAGGCCCCTAACCCACCGGGGCGTCACTTTTATTGGCGTACCGGCGGCGCAGTGTGCTGGCCCATATTTGCAAAGCCACACAAAGCTACTCTGAGTGGCTTTTCATGGCCTTGCAAATATTGTCCACTTTCACGCAGTACTCTGCGTGAAAGGGGCGCTGCATGGGTGTTGCTGTGAGTGTTCCCAGCAACATCCATGGAATCTGACTCATTCCCAGATTTACAAGGATTAGTAAACCTGTGTCAAACTCCTATGACTCCCCAGGGGAGGCGTAAGGGAGGCGCAACAAAGAGAAATACCTTTATTTCTCCTCGTTTTTACTTTTTCTATGTGTGCTTCATTCTGCATCACACATAGAAAGAGGAAAACACCTCTTGTGATTATTTTTGAGCAGGAAGGTGTCCCTTCCTGCACAAAAACAATCATCCCTGCAACGCAGGCACCCTTTCACCATGGCGCATGGGTGCCTGTGTTGGCGCACGGCAGCCCATTGTGTGCCAGCACAGGAAAAAGGACAGGAATGCGCCGTAACATTCCTACCCTTTTCTTTTGACACAGGGCAGTGCAGCAAGATCCCTTGCGGTGATGCCCTGCACCAAAGCCCAGTAAAGGAGGCCCTCTGTCGTTACCTGCTCTTCTGCAAGTACAGTATTCCCCTTTGGTGAAGCAGGGTAGGGTAGGGATCAACATTGAAAACCATGGGTGGTTGCATGGGTACGCCAATGCACCACCCATGGCACACCCCCTTGACGCAAAGTAACACAAGGTAGTGCATTGTGATGCACTGCATCACTTTGGGTTACAATCTAATGCAAATCACTATTTGCGTTGGATGTGAATCCCACCATCAGACTTTGCGTCAAGTCTGTGTTAAAAAAGTCACATAAACCCGATGCAAAGTTTTTGTAACCTGGGCCCCAGTGTTCACAGATAAAGGACTAAAGGCAGATGGGGTGGGTACTGGACAGTACATGAGGAGGATATACTATTTTATTAGTGCCCCTTGTCCTAAGATGCTGTTTCATTCTTATTGAAAATACAGGTTCTTCCATGAGCACACTTGACTCAGGAAGCATAGCAGCAGCAAGCAAAGTGGACCTTTATTTACTTTTTAATTTACTTTGTCAGATATTTTATTAGTTGCACTCAAGGATAACGGAGCTACATAATCTATTAAATAAATATAGTGTTGCTGATGTCAGTAAATCTTTGTCCAATCAGACTCTATTTGTGAATTTATGAATTTTTTAAACACGGGATTCTGGTCACATGATTTGGGCTTTGCCCTTAGTTACAAAAGACACCTCTTGTAGAGGGTTCTTAGTAACACTACTTAGACCCTACAACTTTTTCATTCCACTTAGGCTGCTTTGGGTAGTGTCAACTTCTCTGGCTGCTGTGAACAACTCATAAGTGCAAAAAGAACAATTGATGGACAGAATGCAGAACAATGTCAGTACAGAGATCTGGGCCTAAATCCATCGTTTTTTTGCTCCCCATGCCATTTCAGTTTGGACCCAGCCATATGCAAATCAGTCTCGACCCTGCGCCCAATGGGAACAGTCCAGCCCGAACTGTCAGGCCATGTCCTCCCTGGACAGGAAACAACCATCCTAGGTTTTGGGCTTTCAGCCCTCATCAGCCAGGATAGCTTGACTCCAGTGGCATGGAGAGCACGGGACCCACGTCTGGGCATACCCGTCCCACTCGGGGTGACAAATGCAAAAAGAACATTGATGGACAGAATGCAGAACAATGTCATATATTCACCCCAGTACAGAGATCTGGGCCTAAATCCATCCTTTTTTTGCTCCCCATGCCATTCCAGTTTGGACCCAGCCATATGCAAATTAGTCTTGACCCTGCGCCCAATGGGAACAGTTCAGCCCGAACTGCCAGGCCATGTCCTCCATGGACAGGAAACAACCATCCTAGGTTTTGGGCTTTCAGCCCTCATCAGCCAGGATAGCTTGACTCCAGTGGCATGGAGAGCACGGGACCCACGTCTGGGCATACCCGTCCCACTCAGGGTGACAAATGCAAAAAGAACAATTGATGGACAGAATGCAGAACAATGTCACCCTAAGTGGGATGGGTATGTACAGACGTGGGTCTCTTGCTCACTGTGCCACTGGATTCAAGCTAGCCTGGCTGATGAAGGCACCCTAAGTGAACAACTCATAAGGCACAGCTTCTCCATTTTAAGGGGTGTAAAAATTCAGTTCATGAAACACTGTTAGAAGTTGGATCTCACGTTGAATATTTGGTACCTTGCCTGAGACAGGTGTACCCTTGTTGCGTCATGTTTTGGACAACTGTAGTTCTAAGGCTGACAAACTAGCTGTGGCTATGGCCTTCTAAAAAGAAAGAAAGAATATGCCTAAATTAACTGAAGACCTCGCACTTGTTTATTCTGACCACATACATGTCTTGTAGGATAAAATAGGCTCCATTTTCTTTATTTATTAATAGTTACCTTACTGACGCTGTCAAAGTCACTTTGAGCATTCCACCAATGATAAACTGCTTTAAAATAAAGTCCCAGCTTGCACATTCCTTTTACAGAAAAACTCAATTGTTGAACCATGTGAGGGAGTCTTCAGTATTGATATGAGATGGGCCTGAACTCCCATTAAGTCTGAAATCATATTTCCAAAGGGGGCGCCAGTGAGTAGCGACACAAGTTGGCTACGCTCTGACGTTCAAGAACTTACTCTCAGGCATGCGTGGCTGCTAATATGCGTGTAGATGGTCCCTGGAATTGACTGGACTCCGCAGAACGGGGGGCTGGATGGGGCTGTTCTGCTAGGAATTGAGTGGGACCCGGCCTCTACTTACAATCCTGTCTCTAGACAGGGGTCCAGTCAGGGCCAGCTCTAGGGCAGTGGATCTGGTGCGAATGTTGTGTTTGCAAGTACGTTATGGTTTTAAAAGCAATTGCTTTGGATTTCCTGGCCTTCAGCAATTTCAGGCAACAATGAAAATATCAAATTAACTCCAGTGTTTAATGTTCTTTCTAGAGAGAGATCGGAGTTTTGTCTAGTGTTAGTTTCGACTCATGGTAAGGTAGCACAGAGGGTTAATGTGCCTGCTGCACAGAACATGTACCATACAGATCACAAAGTGCATATAATGTAGGTAGATTAGTTGGTTGCTGCCTTTGTCAGAGAGATCCTTTTGCTATTTGCAGTTTATAAGATAAAATCCTAACATAGAACAGTGACCTATTAACTGTCATCAAAGAGCTGCATGCAAACTAAAAGGTATACATTAGAATGTTATGAATTTCCCCCAGTCTTTGATTATTCTAATGTTGCAAAAAGGATTCATTTTGATAGAAGTCAATTCCGATTTTTAAAGAGAATCTCCAACCATGGTGTTAACATTTTAAATTCTGAGTGTGTGCTTCTCCAGACCAAGCACTCTTAAACTATACTGTCTACCAGTATGGATGAGATGTGACTCCTACACCTTGTAGTCCTCTGTCTTATGTAGCATTTCCTATACAGTGATTAACACACCTATGATTGATTGTATCTGTGCAATGTGTGCGATTTAAAGTGCTCTGACACCTTACATTGGTGTGAGTAACAATATAAAACAAAATAAATGTATCTGAGAGACAGAGTAGTTATGGAGACTTGAGGGGCATTGTTAAAGGTTGGTAGTCAGGGAATCCATGGCGGAGGTGGTCATTGGGGGATGCCAACAAACATTGTCGTGCAGGGCACGCACCAGTGCTAAAGCCAGCCCTGGGTCCAGTTCTGTGCTGGGGACCTGGTGGCACGGTGCTGCTCACAGGGAGGCCACTAGCTGGCATCGCTGACCCAGCCATGGAGTCAGCGGATTTTGCATTTGCTCCATGGATGGTCTGGTAAGAAAACATCACTTGGCACACTAGACATCTGTGCTGGTCGGCTCACCACTAGACCAGCATAGGCCAGCAGAGACCACAGAATGAGCTTTTGTGGAAGGTAAGAGCTTGTTGGTGCCACAGCTTGGGGTAAGGGCAAGCTGCTCCTGCCCAGTAGTGGACACCATGATTGCAGTGTGGCCCCTCCCCCGCCACTACATGAACCCAGTGGGACACCCTCTACTCACTTTTGAGCACAATAATTGGAGAGGATTCTCCCACTCCCCTTCGAAGGTAATCTGACTCAAAAGCATCTGGAGAAGGGACGAAGACACTTCTGGGCCATTTAGGTCGATGCCTGCTCCCCTTGACAGGATCCGCCGTTCATCCTGTGGTGTAGAGCTGTGTGTGGTCCCCACTGGCCTTGGCCTGCTCGTGCTCCCACTTATTCTGCTCATGTATCGACCTAAGTATGCACCTGCACAGCAGGTGGAGTGATAGAGGGCCCTGGCTGGCGTGTCCTCTCAAATGGCGCCTTCTGTGATGAATCCTACTGCTCCTGAGTAACGCTGGGCACAACATTTTCGAAACAATCATAGCCTCAACATTATCTGCTTTCAAAAAACTAGTAAATAGAAGAGGAAGTATCACACACACACACCTCTACTGAATAAATGTACCCATACCAGAGTAAACATGAGGAAGCACAACAGTAAATAACCTTAGGATTATCTTTGAATCCCGGTCCCTGACCAAAGAAATTGATCAGATCCCACCAGTGGCGATAGTGCGGGTTATTTAGGGCTGGAGGGCCCCTTCAACAGTACCTTTGGGCCGTACTTGTAGATATGCGGAAGAGCCTGGTCACGATCGACTCGAAGATTGACACCCTGATGGACAGGCTAGACCAGATGAAGGACTAAATAGACAAACAAGACGACTAGGTAGACCATTTAGAGCAGAGGGTGTCCGATGCAGAGGATGCTGCTCATGTGCACCGCGAGATGCTGCTACATATGGAATGCATGATATGATCAAAGCCAAAAACGAGGATTTAGAGGCCTCCCTCTTGTTGAAACAACTTGTAACTCCTGGGGATCTTTGGGCCACGGTTTTGGAAAAGATAGAAAATTCCTTGGAGAACCTGCTTGTTAATGTCTTCCACAGAGCTGCATTTACTCCCATGTTTTTTTGTCCAGTAGGGCGGTTAAATCATTGGGCCTGGCCCCTTGCCTGGGGCGCCTGCCCGTTCAATCATAGCTCGACTCTTATACTTTAAGGCTAGAGACACAGCCTTATGTCTGGCCAGAGAATGCTGTGTTATAACATATGAGGGAAAGAAGCTGTCCATGTATGTGAATTTCATCCTCAAGGTGCAGATCATTATGAGGGAATTTCCCCCCATTAAGAGGCACCTCCAAAAAGCCGAAATGCATAACGTAAGAGCCCTGACCGGGAACAATAATGGTCTAAACATGGCATACCTGAATGGGCACTACATTGACATATACCTACTTCAGGAGACTTACCTCACAGTGTACACTGTGAACAGACTTAGCACCAAATCTTCTGGTGTCTTATATTTTGCATCATACGCAGTCTATGCCAGAGGGGTAGCCATATTGATTCATTAAACATTCCCTTAAAACCATTGCAGTGTGTATGTGGCTGATCAGGCCAAAACATCATCCCACTTGGTACCCTGCAGGGTTTCCCATCACCTTAGTGTGTGTCCATTGTCCCAACATTGACAGCCCCTCCTTCTTTCTGGAACTGTGGACTGGGTTTTCACCCTGCATCTCCCCAGTTGATAATTTGGGGTGGGGATATTAACATAATCGTAAATCAGGATTATAGAGCTCCCATTTCTCAATAACCAAATTCACAGGCTGTTGCACAGCTGCGCACCAAAATAGCAGAAGGTAAAATGACTGACAAGTGGCATGCGTGACCCAAAGCTATGCATTGCTGCATCACACAACACACGGTGAAAAAAAGATTTCTGGTTGGTTTCCAAATAAACTAGCTCAAGGACAGTGATGGCAGAAAACTTACCCATAACCTTGTCAGACCACACTCCAGTCCCATTACAGGTCGATCTCCCAAACTTGCGGAACAGGACTTTTGGTTGGATGCTTCCACCCAGTGCTTTTAGGGATACATGGGGATATTTACAAAAAAATGTCAGAGTGCGGTGTTACTCTAAAATTGCTAACACCGCGCACCAACATTTTTTAAATGCAGGGATGCACCATCTTCCCAGAGCGCTGATGCTAAAAAAGATGCCTAGCACTAGAGCAGGCATGCTTGCTCCTTGTTGCAGTGCAGGGGTGCCTGCACTGCAGAGGTGATTTTTTATGTGCAGGAAGGGACACCGTCCTGCACATAAACAATATTTACAGGCAATTTGCTGTTTGTATGTGTGCTGCATGGAAAGAGCAAAATACAAGGAGAAATAAAACATTTCTCCTCGTATCGCCTGTTTAAGACCAGGTAATTCCTAGTCTTATTTTTGGCGCTGCTCCCCTACCTTGTAAATATGGGGCACCGTCAAAAAGCAATGGGTGTTGCGGTGGACCGCCCACAGCAGCACCCATTGTCCGTCCCTTTGCAGACTGCTGCAGTAAGGGGCATATTTACAAGGCAGCGTAAAGCCATGTTAAGTAGCTTAACGCCACCTTGTAAATATTGGGTTGAGAGCAACGCCACCAGAGCGTCAGAAAAAGTGACGCTCCGGTTGTGTTAGGGGCTGTAAATATGCCCCAAAGTCTTTCAAGCCTTAACTAGCAACCTCCCTACAAGAATACTTCTCTCACAATGAGGGCTCGGTGGACAGCACTGGTACCCTTTGGACGGTGTTCGCAGCGGTGATTTGGGTCATCACGAAGCAGTTGGGTATGCTTAAATCCTTAAGCCAACACCGAATGACTTAGAACAAGACGTTTGTATGCTTTAACAAAACTACTTTGATACGCATGACATGGTGCTGCTCTGCTGGCGAAGATACATGCCAAGCTTGGGGGGGGGCATTTAAGGAGGTGGGCAATAGGGAAGTCAGCTACTTAGGCAAGGAGGCTAAGGCTAGATCGTATGGCTGGGGAGATAGGCAGAGAAGGATGCTGGCACACATGCTTCGCCAGCCCCAAGCCGGGTTACAAAGGTGCACCAAGAAGGCCGCTCTCCTGTGAATACTGCTGATGACATCCTAGACATTCTTCAAGATTTCCATGTGGGCCTCTATGAATCCATATTTTTTTCAAAACAACAAGAGCGACCCATACGTCCTTGTGAACTGGGTTTGCACTTATGCAAGGGAACAATGTTCACAAGGAACTCATTTCTTTAAATGTGATCTACTATATACAAGATGAAGTTTACTTGTTTAGATTTCATCTTAATCATACATTTCCAACAACGACCTCTTAGTGGGTATATTGTAAAAAATACCAAAGGACAACTGTACACAATACTTTACGTGAGTATTAAAAAACAGCCCAACAGACCAGTTAGCGCCTACTACAGCCGAAGTAAGTGAAATTTTATTATGCAATCACAATTTTACCACATTTTTATTTCCTTATATATGAGCGAAAATTGCAACATTTCCTTTATTGGCACTTTATAAGTGAAATGTGAGCTCCAGTGAAGTGACCATAACCTATTTTTAGTGAGTGCTAAGTGAAAATATATGAAAAAAACGGGAGAACAGGTTATTGGTAAATATCCAAAGGGCAAGCTGTATGAAATGAATGATGATTGATTCAGGCTCTCTCCTTTATTAATGTCGACGACGTTTCAACCCTCTCTAGATATGGGGTCTCTTCGGGACAACGTTTCTGGGGACATTACAGCATATGGAATCTGTGTCTTGAAAGGATGGAGGGATGCTGGATAGATACACGGACATCTAAGGTCTGGGGTATCTTGGAGGATTGGACGGAGACCAGATATAGACGGTCGATCCAGGAAGAGGCATAGAGTGAAACTATAGGTATGTTCCAAAAACTCGTGGTAAGCAAGAATATTTTCGGGTTAAGGATAAAACCCACCCACCACTCCATTGAGAGGTCCGAGGCTGCGACGATCAATTCGTCTCAGAACTGCCAAGGGTTTTATCCTTAACCCGGAAATATTCCTGCTTACCACGAGTTTTTGGAACATACCTATAGATCAGATCATCGGACGTCGACACCTCCTGGCCCTGAACGCGATGACCTGCTGGAATTAAAGCTCCCAGATGGAACCTGCGGCGGGGCCTGGAGTGGACATGGCAAGCACGGCTCTTTAAAGTGCCACAGGTTTTATTTCTAAAAACTATGAGGATTGTTGCTATTGATTCTATTTCATGGGCCTGTTGGTGGGTCAGGTCTTTCTGAATGTGTGAATGTACTCGGGCTGCTGCTGATAAACTTTGACTCAAAATCCGTGATCAAAGCTGTAGTGTACTTTCAACACCTCTCTACTAGCTACATACTGTGTGGGTGTTTTACTTCTTTATTCTAACTTTTGATTGATTGATAAAAAAAATAGAAAGCAGATAAATCAGAATTCGAATAAAGAAACAGGTTTCTGTGAGGAATCCCTAACTTAACCCTGCTACAAGTAGCAAGCCCTCAATCATAAATCATTGCACGTGTACTTGAACAGCAACACCAAAAGCAACATTACAGTTAAGAAATAAGTTAAAATTCTCAAACAAGTTTAGTAAAAAAAGAATAAAATGTTATGCAAAAAATAAGGTATATCTGATGTAGCGATCAAGACTTGATAAAACATGAAACGGGATGCTTTTTAAATCATAAGCAGTCTGTGGACCTTTGCGGGTAATCCTTGCCTGTTTGCTACCCGGTGTGGGTTGGGCCTCATTATGAGTTTAATACCTAACTATCAAGTTTCTTCTTCATTAGTGTCTGATTGGATAATTAAATCCATTAAAAAAACAACACACTCAATTTTTAACCCCTGAAAATACATGCAAATAAATTTGAAAAAAATGCACTAAAGAAGTATTCATAAAAAATGTAAAAGGTTTTATAAAAACATTGGTAGGAAAAAAAAGAGCAGAAGTAATTAAAACAACAGATGCCTATTATAAATTGCTATTACACGGTTTCCCATCAACTTAAGTCTTATTAGCCACGCTACATAGAAACATTTAGAAGCACAGCACACAATAACCATCTTTGAATCAGCCTTGCAAACTCTTAGAGCATGTATCCTGCCCGATATGCCTATATCACGACATCACAGAACAATTCATTTAACCCTGGGTCTAGAATAAGCACAGTAAAAGAACAATGCATTTTCCTTTGATTTTGCTGCCAGACCATATAAAGGACATAGTGGAGACTTACTAGATGAGGAGGGCAATGAAGATGTAAATTTGGCTAGGGGCAAAACACCATATCTGAATTTCAGGTACAAGGATCTAGAGAATGGTGGATTAATATAATCTAAACATTCCTCACACTTAATAATAGCTTTAGGTTGCAAGAATGCTTGGGATAAAGAGCTTAGTGCTGCAGATGATTCCCTACTCTCCATAAAACTTTCCCAGTATCAGTTCTTCACTCTGGTGGTTGGTTTGGGCTGATGGAATGGCATTTTGCCAATAACTTCTCAGGCCAAGATCTACCAGGGCCTTCTTAATGCAGCAGCCAAGGGATATGTATGATCTGAATGGAACAAGCCCATTAATGGTCCAATCACTGATCCAGTATAATATGGGCTTGGACTTGGGGATCTCTACAAGGGGTTTTAGTGCAAGATCTACTTGTAAAGGGACCAGAGGGGTCCTCTGGCTGAGGTTTGTTAAACACCTCATAAATCCATTCTCTTCTAACCCTACATTTGAAACATCACAGTGGCCCCAGAGCTTAGCTCTTCAAAGAGCAGTGTTAATTACTTGAAGTTTACACATTTCTATTGTGGGGGAAATGTGATATGAAGAGATGTGATTGGCAAACTATAGACTGGCCAAGGCCCTGTGCTTTATAAGGAGGGAACTTTTTGCGATTTATGACATCCATGAGTTGGTGTCGGTTTGCCTAATCCCCAAGAAGTCAAATTCAGTGACTCTCTCAAGGAACCTCTTAAGGGGGGTTTGGAGTCCTTTTGAGGATTTGGAAATGAGCAAGGTGTCATCAGCTAAATGTAAGGATGTTACCTCCTCTCCAGCTAGCCTGGAAGCATCATTTTAGCAGTTGGACAAAAAATGAATGCAGCCGTTAAATAAAAGAAATAAGGTTGGGGCTAGAACACAACCTTTTACCTGTAAGTTTTCTCTTTGTGCCCCACCTGACTTGGACAAACTTATTTTCATGGAGGCGCACTAATATTTTTAAAAGATCTGAAGAACTCCCAATTTAGGAAGGACTTCCAGTACCCTCCTTCTTGTCACCAGGTTAAATGCAGCTCTAAGGTCGACAAAAGCAACATATAAATTCCTGTCTGCAATGTCTACTGTCCTCCATTCAATCATGAGAAATCTAAAAACCTGGTCAAAAGTCCGGTATCCTCCCTAATGCCTGCCTGGTAGCATTTTAAAATATTGTTATCCTTAATCCACAAACTTGTTTAGCAAAAATCTTTTGGATCTTATCCAGGAGACTGGACAGACGATAATTTATTGGCAGGTTTCTACAACCTTTTTTAAAGATAGGAACAATCTCAGCTCCCTTCCACAAAGTGGGCATTGGGGCACCAGAAGATATTGCATTGGATATGAGATTTATGTAAGGCACCCAGATTTGGGGTTTGGAATGAAACAAGTCCACAGAACCGTGTCCAAGCCTGGAGTCTTCCCGTTTGGGTGGCAACTGCCTTTTCTGTGTCTTGCAGGTAAAAGATGATGGTACATGCAGTGGTAATTTTTCGAGAGATGTTATTCGCCTCATGCATGAAATCTGGTGAGTGTGATGGGGTTGCGCTAGCTAGAAAAAAGAGAATCAAAATGGTTCACCCAGTCTTCAGGCTGAATGTGGGTCTCTGGTATCATGGCAATATCGCACCCGCCATGGCTCACTATAGGCCAGAAGCTCTTTGCATCACGAGTCTTGGCTGTATTTAACAAATCTTCCCACATACCCGATTACCACTCTCTTTTTTCTGTGCCCTGAGCAGCTTTGTAAGTTGACCTAACCCCAGCCCTGTCTCCCTGATTAATTACCACCAAAGGGGGATATTCAGCGTCTCTACAAGTCAGTGTAAACCATTGTTGAACCTTATGAGCTCTAGATACAGGTTTGTGTTCTTTATGACATAAGCCTTTTAGTTTTTCAAACTAGTCAGCATGAGCTTCTAGAACTAAATTTGGTGCATCAAGGTTCGGCATCAGTTGGGTTAAAGTAGTACCCACAGTATTGTAGATACTCAAAATGACATCGCTGGAATTGCGATGGCCTTCTGATCAATAGTCCTGTGGCAATTACTAACAGTCAAAGTGCCCAGGTGATTGGAAGCAATTGGTGGCTTAACTCCAAGACATTTGTCATTTCAATGGACAATGGATAATGATCACTCTCTTCTCTCTGGCATTAAGGGTTTGAAGAGCAATGATTCAGTTCAAGCATTTGTGCTTCTATTAAAACTGTTGACTATGAGAAGGGGCATGTCATGTTTCGAGTAAAGCCCCCAGAACCTGTATATCTAATGCACCTGTGGTTAGCTCTCATATCGTGACCGTAGGAATATTTATGTCCACACTACAAGGCCCACTGAAGGTCTCCCCACATGTGAAGGAACTGCAGGCACACAAAAGCTCCTGAAGCCAACTCCACAAACATTGTCTATGGCCTATGTCTCTTGAAACATGCAATCCTTGTATCCATCAATGAAGTTGCTCCAATCACTATCGTTCAACTTTGCTTTTAGCCCAGCCACATCAATGATTGGCCTTTTGCCTGTTCAATGTCAACAGGCAAGAGTCTTTTTCTACTAAAGTCCATCTCCTCCTGTTCAAAGTTCCCTTCAGATGTAGTATTTATGTGAAAAGCAATATTTACATGGTTGTGTTCTTAGTGCAAGGCACCATGAGGGGTAAAGGTAGCAGGTGAAAGTCAGCCATTCTCCTGGAGCTCAGACAGTACAGAGAAACGATTGGCGGTAGGGATAGGAAGTTGAAAAACATTGGCAGGTGGGCACAGAAGACAACCTTGTACTGCTGGTTTCAAGTGACTGTACAGAAGACCTGAGTTTCACTTGACCTGAGTAATTAGAAGCATGATGAAAATGGCACAAAGGGGTTCTAAGGGTAATCCTGGTTCCTCAATTTCACTATTACACAAGTTCCAGGAAAACTTTTCGGCAGTGAATGGACCCTCCCACCCAACCCTTCATACCAAAAATATATCATCAGGGGTGCTCCTCCATTTGAGCAGATGAGCATCGCCCCACGCACAAACCCCCCAGGCCAAAGCTGAAAAACAAAATGGTAAGAAAGCTTATTTATTACCATTTGTATTTTTCAGTAACCGACCTGTCCTGAACTGAGCGTCAGGACAGGGCGTGACCATTGCTGCTGAGTGGTATCAGAGAGTTTTGTGCTCCCGAGTTTAAAATGCGCATGTATCTTTGGCTGGCCAACTTACGATGGCCAGCCAGATATGCGCATTTTAAACCCTGCTGTCTTAAGACAGTTGGATTAGAGAAAGCAAAGACCTCCAGTGCTCTTGTGAACGCTACCACCAATCCTAGCGCTGCTCTCATGCTGCAGGAGATCAGCGCCAGGATTGGCTTGGGAGTCTGGAGCCTCGAGGAGAGAAGGATCAAGAAGGACTATGCGCTCTGGGAATAGATAAGTGCTTTTTATTTTTTATTTTGTTATATGCCCCACCACCCTCGGGACATGCCAGCTGTATATCAGCAAAAAAATGAGCATTGCACCCTGTACTTCTATGCAGGCAGTGAGTGGTCTTGTGTTTTAGCTGCTCTTGGGATTCAGATGTATGGGGATTAAGGTGAGGTACATTTGCAAGAAGAAGGCCAAGCGTCCAGAGGGAGATGACCTGTGGGGAAAGAAGTTCTGTCTGATGGACTAATCAGTTGTTGAAGATTCCGGTTGCCCATGACCCAGTCCCTCAGATCCTATTCTCATTGCCCCATGGAGACAGCAGAGTGGGTGACAGATTAGTTGCAAGGCTGGGCATTTGTTAGAATTCCCCCCCCCCCCCCACTCAACCTGGCTCAGCCTCTTCCGCAGTGGCAGGAGTGCCTGTTTTGGGCATCAGGGGCTCAGGGTGGTGTGGAGAAGTGGGACACACCCTAAGGTGACCCCTGAGGGGCCAGAGCCCGTCCCAAAATCACTCAGGCGACTTTCAATTAACTCCAGTCATGCATGAATAGAGGATATATAAATCAAATGAGAGAGAGAGGAAAAAAGGGTGTGTGGGCTAGTTCACTTCCCCTAAACAATACAATGAATATCAATAGGAACTAGTACACACTTTAGAAGCTAGATGTTCATGTGTGGGAAAACAATTTATTTTTATGAAAACCCTAACCCACCAACCTAGTTTGTGGCATGCTTCATCATCGGGTCCCACCCAAGGTTCCAAGTGCACCCCGGGTATGCTTCAACTCCTGATTTACAGTGGTGCTATTGTGGTGAAGTTTAAAAACTGTCCGTTTGGTTCCTTTAAACTAAAGGTAAGTATTTTAATGGTGGGCCCTCTAGCAGTATTAAAAAGGAGGCGGATATGGGTAGAGATTAAATTATGTCTCTCAAATCCAAAAAATGAGGTCAGATCTACATGTTTCAGCCAGGCAGCCACATTTGCTGGCTTTCTTCAGGATCTATGTGTAAGTAATTTTAAGTGCAAGAGCGTGAAAGGCCAGATGTGATTTACGTGCCCACTAGTGAAACCGCACTCACTAAGGTGCGGAGACGCGGGAGGCTGTGTTTTCCTAGAGTTGCTTAGAGCCTGTGGAGAAAAAGAGACAGACAATACAAACTACCATGAACATGTAATACTTTTTGCTTCTGATATTCGCACAACTGTGCTGTGACATGATGCGCGCGGTGTCCGTTCATAATGCGGAGTATGGCGGAAGTGAAGTGGAAAGTGGCGCTTGTGTTTAACCGCTTATGAATACTGAGTTACTATGCACTAATGTGAGAATATCTGTAGCTAGGGCGGATTTTGTTAGATTATGCGGCGGAATGCTTACAATGAAACTGTCATCATGGGCAACATGAATCCCGTGAGGGGGCAGGACCTGTAGTCACACATTCTTCAAGGTCATCTGCCCGCTGTCCATACCTGCTTCGGCCTGCTGTTCGGGATTCCGTGGGTGCGGCTGAGTTCAGGAGAGCCTGCTTTTAAGTCCGTGTTCTTCTGCCAAAGTGTGGCCTTGATTGCCAACGTGCAGGTCATGGTGCATGGTGGCGTGTCATCATCTGGGGGAGTGGTTATGAAAAGAGAAGGGTTGTGTAGCCCATTCTTGACACTGTTTAAAAAATAAAAGTTAAACTTTTTTTTATTATTCTTTATTTTAGACATCCAACAAATACATTATATTTGCAATAAATACACTTAAATATACATTCCAATACATATGTACAAGATGTCAGGTATTTATTTTTACCCCCTCCCTTCCTTCTAAACTTAACCACCCTCCCCACCCCCTATCCTACCCCCCCTCTCTTCGGAACCAAAGGAAATTAAATTTCAAGTAAACCTTAATGTGTCCTAAACCTTGGTGTTTGGTATATAGTGAAATCTCATTTAATCTCTCTTTATAATCTCATTCAGTCTTAATGAAACTTATCTCAGTCAGTTAAGCTTTATTCGATTATAAAATAATCATAAAAGCATATTTATAAAATGATAAAATCGCATGATACAGAAGGATGGAAAACCACAGAATTATGGGACAAGTTATACAGTGAAAAATCTTACATCAAGATAGTTTTTCTACACTTAAAAACAGACTTTAAACACAACGAAACAGATAAAATTACAAATTCTTTTCCTCTGGACTGTGTAAAATTTACAAAAGAATAAAACATGGATGGTGGATTGTGCTGACAAATCATCGCATGGGCAATTAGACAGCTGCCTATTCCAATCGTTAATTGCTGGAAAACAAAGCGACCTATGGACAATGCCCATCCTGAAACGTGTTAGTAAAAATCTTTCGAAGTTGGAGGATACAAAAGTTAAATACGACTGCATCTTAAAAGTAGTCAGGATGTTTTGGTGAGCCAGAACAGAGATTTTTAATATCTCTGTATTTAATCTAATATTTTCTAGATACTGCAAACAGCTACGTTTAAAAACGTTCCTATTTACTTTAGTCAAGGTATTGGGGGTTATCAAAATGTTCTTGATGTCCTAATTTACAAAAGAATTGACATACCTGAGCCAACTTATATGTGATGCCTCATCTAACCCACAGCAATCAGTAATCATTTGACAATTTAAAATGGTCTTCTCTGAAGTCCAAATATGATGTCAGAGGAGAATTGGTTGAATAGCAATGACATCCGCTATATAAGATATACCTAGCTCTGAGTGGCAATTGAAAGTAGAGACACTAACCGGGACAACAAGCAGGTATCTAAGAAATCTGTTTTCGGCCTTTGTAAAGATGTCACATCTGCATGTCCCCAAATACCCGCTCCATAGGTCGCTATTGCGACACATTTAGCCTTGTAAATTTGAAGTAGTTCTGAGGGAGGGCGTCTGCCCAATTTCTTGCTAACATTAACCAGGGCTGGCAGTGACTTTGAGAATAACAGTCTCCTTAGATTAACAGCCTGTGTCCACGTGCCAGTACGATCAAATAAGACCCCCAAGAAACTTATCTCAATAAATCAAATCATTTAAATCAAATCAAACCTCCTTGATCCAATTAGGTATTGGTACCCAAATTTCATACCCTCTACTCTTGGCTTTTAAACCTCTTCGTTTATAGACCGCTGTTTCCCAGCGATAGGTAGCTAGCAATTTCCCCAGACAGCAGTGTACTGAAGGAGGTTCTTTATCTAACCAGACACTAGGCAGGCATAGCCTGAACACTGCCATAGCTGTGAAAAGCAGAGCGCAGTTTGGTTCAGTCATTGCTTGGCTGCTTACCCCAACACAATTACTTGCAGCGTGAGATCCACCTCAAACCCCAGCATAAGCTAGATATAGTTACCCACCTCAGTAACCAAAGATGTTAATCGGGGGCAAGTTGCAAACATATGTACACTATCAGCGGCAAGACATCCGCAACGAGAACAGTGTATACTAGTAGATCCTCCCCATTTAAAAATGCGTGCTCTGGTGATGTACAAATTAAGCCAGGTTTTAAAGCATTGTACTTGTAGATTTGCCAAAAAAATGCAGTCTGACTTAGCAATAAAGAAAATTCGCATTCCCCTACCCCTGCTTGCCGCAGATCCTGCCAACAACTTATGTGTTTCATGAGGTCATCCCCCATTATATTGTTGAGTAATTTACGCAATTTGGATATTGATGATGGAACCCCTAATGGTGCATCCAGTAGGGGAACTTTATGACAGCTAATTGCCTTCTTAGATAGATAATCCATCACTTGTAAATATTTAAAGAAGTGGTTATTTCCTATCCCGAATTTCATCTTGATTGTATCAAAGGAAAGTATTTTGTTGTCCTCCATCCATAAGATCTCCAATAAACCTTGCGCCTTTGTCTATCCATATTCTCATATATCCGTCTTGAAAAATCTCAGGCAATAGATCGTTATCAGCCAAGGGGGAGTAACTGTGTATCCTGCTTATTTCAATTTTTGTCCTAACTGCCGTCCAGACCTTAAAGGCTCCCATCAAAAATCTATATGACGCATGAGGCAGCCATTAGCCTCCGCCCCTAAAACTAGCCTATATATAGAAGTAATGGATGTTTCCTCTCTCTCTTTTCCCAATAAATCCACCATCTGTTGTAAAGCTGCTGCCTAGTAATAAAACTGGAGATTCAGAACAGACCAGCCCCCGATCCCATATCTAAGGGCTCTGCGGGGTTGTTTCCCGGCCCACAAACATTTCGAGATCATTTGATTGAAAGCAGAGAACCAGACCTTATTTATTTCAACTGGAATAGCTCTAAAAAAGTATAAAATATTGGGCAGAAATAACATCTATACAACATTACATCTACCTAGGAGTGTAAGGTACAGGCCATTCATTCTGTTAAAATCTGTTTTAGTCTTTTGTAACAGAGGCTCCAGGTTAATTTGTACAATTTCGTCGATGTTAGCACAAATCTCAACCCCCAGGTATCTAGCCTTTTCCACGACCCGTATATCATCCAAGTCTATTCTACAGTTTTTGACAATCATCGCCTTGTTCTTTTGCTTCCCTTTCTACCTCGTTATTAGCCTCTGCTGGGTTAGTCGTAATTATAGCTAGGTCATCCGCATATGCTAAAATCTTAGTATCTCCTCCAATAGAATGGATGGCCTGTATCTTATCATTCTCTGCAATTTTTCTGATTAATGGATCTATATAAAGTGCAAATAATAGCGGAGAGCAGGGACACCCTTGCCGCGTACCTCGGGTAATTTTAATTAGATCAGATGTGTAGCGCATTATAGCTATTCTAGCCACGGGTTCCTGATATATACATTTGATAACTCCAATAAAATCCTTGCCCAAACCTTTCCTTCCCATAATTTCCCATAAAAAGGGCCAGGAGACCCTATCAAATGCTTTTTCAGCATCTAGTAATATTGCAACCATAGGGTCTCCTGAAACCTTTGTATAATCAAATAACGTGATTATACGCCGGATGTGTTCCGTCGTGGCCCTTCCCGGGACAAACCCATGTTGGAAAGGGGATACTAGCCTCTTAATAAATTTTAGAATTTTATTTTACATCACTATTAACCAGCGTGATTGGCCGGTATGAACCCAATTCCTTTGTGGATTTGCCTTTTTTAGAGAAGACTATAATATTAGCACTTTCCAGTATTCGGGGGCCAACAAGTCTAATTGTGTGTCAGGACTGTCTGGCCCAAAGTAAAAAATAAACTTTCTGCGAGGATAAGAGTCCAAAAAACTAATGATCAAAGGAAGAAGCGCTGCACCCTGAGCCCACTTAAAAATCGAACTGAATCTAAGATGGCCGCTGGTATTGGAACTATGGAGCAGCAGGTTAGCGCTCTAGCGTTTCACAACAATCATGATGATCCAGGTGTTGGATCGTTGCCGTGGCGCACTTCACCGCGATTCTGAGGAGAAGAGGTAGCCTTGTAATGCGTCGCAAAGTTTAGTCAGAGAGAATTCCAACTTCGGCGCGTTACGCGGAGTTTTCGAGTATCGTACAGAACTGAGGAGAGGAACGAAGAAGTAAGACTGTTCTAAGTTATGTTGAGGCTGTATCAGCGCTATTTCATGTAGCCTTTGGGTTTACCAGTCATTCAAATTTTCAAGAAGTAATAGTCTGCAAGGACTAGAGATTTGGTGTCGCTCATTTACGCGGCAAGCACGGAAAACAGTGCAGTAGATATTTAAGCGCACTTTAGTTAATTTAAATAATAAGTAATTTTCAGTTGGCTACGAACCGCTTCTAACAACTCAGCACAGAAGTAAGAGCGGGTTGTATAGAAGATACCTACATATCCAGATATCACGTGAGACTTCTTTTGGGTGAAGAGTTACACACAAACGAAAACAGAAAAAAGAGGAAGAATCGAGAGTAGCGAATAATAAGGAAATTACAACACTTGAAGGCAGAATAGAGGTGTGAAATAGAAGATACTTACCATCCCAGAATCCAGTTGTGGCGCTCTTCCGACTCTAGTGGTGAGGAGCCTGTAAGAGATAAACGAATAGTCAGAAGTAGATTAAAAGAAGAAAAGTAATTATTCCATTTAATTATTTTGTTGCAGCACTACGGAAGACATCACACAAACAAGACTAGTGAATAGAACAGAAGCATTGGTCACTTTAGACAGGGTAGGTACGCAGGAAAGGAATTCTCAATAACGTAGTACAAGAGGGTATGAGACATAGGGAAATAACTAATGTCAAAAATTGTTTTTATTTTTTCTTAGTTTCATTTCGCCTGTCCAGCCCACAAGAAGATAGGAAGAAGATATAAGGGCGTTAACTCAGACGAAAGAAGAAGACGTAAAGTGACTGTCTCTTCTCTGTCCCAGCCCCTTTACCCCCCTGGATTTCCTTGGCGTGTTCGCTTACATTAAAAAGAGAGCGGGTGCTGGGAGAGCTAGGAGAGGCATTGGGAACTTGCGACATTCTGCTCCTGTGTTTGAGGGAAGAGCTCTTGTTTCTGACATTGTGCTCTGTGAAATACCTCCAACATGAGTACCAAAATCTGCGTCCTAAACTTTTTATAAAATTCCCCTGGTATCAAATTGGTTCCCACAGCTTTAACTAATGGTATAGAATTTATTGCTGCTTTTAATTCATCCATTGTAAATGGCGCACCTAAGCTATCTTTCTCTTCAGGAGATACCTGATCGAAAATTTGCCCCTTTAAATAATCCTCGATTTCTTGATCCCGATCTTGAATATCCTCAGTATATAATATTTGATAAAAAATTTGAAATGCAGTAAAGATGGCTTCAGGCTCACTTACCAAACCTATGCTAGGGTCTCTAATTTCTCTGATCCGAGTTTGTACTATTTTCTCCCTAGTACGTACTGCAAGTAGGTGACCCACGCTCTCACTATTCTCATAAACCCTGCTCCGCCACACCATATACTTCCCAGTCGATTTCTTGATAGATATCTCAGTAATGGCTGATCTAGCAATAATAATCTTTGATTGGGCTGTCTCCGATTCTCCCCCTTCAGACAATACCTTAATTAATTCGGCTTCTGCCTTACCTAATTCCTCATAAAGGGTTTGTAACAAGATTTTATCCTTCCTTTGTGCCTCCCAGCCATACTTAGAAGTTTCTCCTCTAACCCCTGCTTTTAACGTATCCCATACTACGCTTATATTGGTACTCCCTAAATTTTCTCCAATGAACCTAGGAATCCAATTCTCAACATGTTGTATGTATTCTTCTTCACTTAATAGAGCCCTATTAAATGTCCATCGTGTCTGTGAAGTTTCTAGCTTAACATTTATTTCTATCACCAAAGGATTGTGATCAGACATAACTTTGGGATATTTACTTATCTTGCAACCTTGTAAAAGCTCCTGTGACACAAAAAAGTAATCTAATCTTGCATGCACTTGATGTGGTGCAGAAAAGTACATGAAGCCCATACATCTGATAACCCATGCAAAAATCTAAGTTGTAATTGTAATTGTAATTGTAACTGGGTTTTGTATCTCGCCAACTCACCGACAGGTCTCAAAGCGCTACTGACCAAGTACAGAACAAAGATGGAATGAGAATACATGGGTATCAGGTCTAGCAACCGACTATTGAAACGGGAATGCGTCTTTAAAGAGTAAGGTCTTCAAGGACTTCCGAAAGTGGAGAAGGTTGGGCTCTCTACGAAGCACCTCCGGTAGCTTATTCCAAATGATAGGAGCCTGCACTGAGAAGGATCTGCCTCCTTTAGTTGTTAACTTGAAGCGTGGTCGAGACAGTAAAAAAGATCCGGACGATCGCAAGGCGCGTTTAGGTTCGTGTATCTCGAGCCTTTCTTTTATATAAGCTGGCGCCTGTCCGTGGATTGCTTTGTGGCAGATACACATACTTTTAAACTCCACTCTCTGCACCACGGGCAGCCAATGTAGCCGGTGGAGCAGGGGGGAAGCATGGGTCCTCCTCGGCACTCCAAAAATCAGACGTGCTGCGTCGTTTAGAATAACCTGAAGACGGTTGATGGAGTTCTTTGGAAGGCCGAGATACAGCGCATTGCCATAGTCTATTCTAGACACTATTGTGGCTGAAACAATGGTTCGCAGCATATTCCTCGAGAGCAAGGGGGCGAGTTTACGTCGTTGCCTGATCAGATTGGTACAGGAGCCAACTACAGCGGATACTTGGTTGGCCATTGAGAGTTCCTGATCAATTTTCATCCCAAGACTCTTGACATTGGGGCACGGTTTTGGAGTAGGTCCTAGTTCTTGTGGCCAGAACAAGTCGCTCCAGGGGGAAACAGAGGTTGAGATGACAAGGACTTCCGTTTTGTCCGGATTGATTTTCAGCAAATTGGATGACATCCAATTCACTGTAAATCGTAGGATGTCTTGGGCCATTGATTGTGCCGATGATGTATTATCGATACTCAGCAATAGCTGAGTGTCGTCGGCATAGTTGAAAACTTTACACTTCATGTTTGCCAGGGACTCTATCAGTGGTTGTAAATAGAGATTAAATAGGAGCGGCGAGAGCGCTGACCCCTGCGGGACCCCACAGACTAACATGCCCACCTCTGACACCTGGTCTGCCAACTGGATCTTCTGCGTCCTTCTTGTTAAGAAGGCTGTGAGCCATTTAAGAGCTTGCCCTCCTATCCCAGACCTAGCCAATCTGTCCAAGAGCAGTGCATGGCTGACAGTATCAAACGCCGCTGAAAGATCTAATAATATCAGTGCGCTTGGCTTTTTACTGTCAGCCATGCATCTTAGCTCGACCAGTACCGACAGCATTACTAGTTCTGTGCTGTGGTGGGCACGAAAACCAGCTTGCCGCTCCTGGAGAAGATGGTGAGATTCCAGGAGGGCTGACAAGGATTTTAGTACGTGCTGTTCCAGTACCTTTGACAGAAGTGGCAGCTGGGAGATTGGCCTATAGTTCTTCAGGCTAGTTGGATCAGCTCCAGGCTTTTTTATCAAGGGTCTGACGCATGCCTCTTTGAAGGTAGATGGTAAAGATCCAGTGGCTAATGAGGTGTTTAAAAGGTCTAGGATCTGGTCTTCTAGAAGCGGTGTTGCCATCCGAAGGATGTCAGGCGGGCAGGGGTCAGCGGGGGAACCAGATTTGGTAGACGCTACGAGTTTTCTCAGAGTAATAGAGTCAATGTAGGGAAAGCTGGTGAAAATTGGAGTTAGAGAGTCTGGGAGGGGCAGTTGTTCGATGTAAGGGACTGGATTGTCCTTCTTGATATCAGACAAGATAGTTGCTACCTTTCCAAGGAAGTATCCTTGAAAGATATCGCAATCGATCATGATATCTGTCTTTTCCTCCTTCTTACTTAACTCTTTCAGAATTTGGAAAGTCTCTCTCTGAATGTTTGTAGCGTTGTTGATACGTGTCTTGTAGTAATCCTTCTTGGCTGATGTAATAAGCTTTTTATTTACTTGGAACGAAGTTGAGACAGTGATTTAAAAACCTTGGGTTTCCGACCTTGATACATTACTCCTTTATGGCTGGAAACCTGACAACTCATATTAATATTCATATCTCCGCAGAAAATTAGAGGAAGAGGCCAACCGACAAGCTCGATATTTAACCATTCAAATAATGCAGGATCGTCTAACACTGAACCATATACTGAACAGAGAGTAAACATCTTGTTATCAAAACAGCATTGCAAAATTACCCATCTACCCATTTTGTCTATGGATGAGCACAGAAAACTACCCATTCCCTTCCTTACCAATGCCGCCACCCCTCTTGTCCTAGTTTCTTGTGTAGTACTAGCAATAACTTGGTAACCAGCTATCTCTAGAACCCCCTTCCTGCATGCTTCAATATGTGTCTTTTGAAGACATATAATATCTGCCTTCAAAAATTGAACATCGAGACTAATTCTCCTTCTCTTTAGGGGGTCGTTCAGTCCACAAATATTAATGGAGGCAATTCTAAGCTTACTCATTGGTGAAAATGCAATAATTCCAAAACAAGTAACAGTGCAATCTAAGAGATACCCACCTCATATAACGAATGCTAACCCCAATGCCAAAAACCTTCCCTTTCTCCCCTTGGTTCCTACCATCCTCCCCTTCTCCCCCCTCCCCATCCCGTTCCAAAAGGCAAAAAAGGTCCAAGGACCCTTGTGATGCCTCCTGCATGTTGGTGTGCCCTAGCCGTTTCCTCCCGAGAGACCAGAAGTGTAGAGAAAAAGACAAAAAAAGAACCAAATGATTATTTGTTAGCATTTTCAGTTCTTTGACCATAATTTATTTCTTAGAGAGTTCCTCCAGGTACTCCTGGGCTTCAATCTCTGACGAAAATACTCTAGTTGTGCCTTTACAGGTAACCTTAAGTCTAGCCGGGTTCATTAAAAAGACTTCACATCCCAGTTGCTGAAATGGTGTAATTAGCAGACGAAGTCTCCATCTCCTCTCCACCGTTGCATGACAAAAGTCAGGCCCGACGAAAAAGGAATGCCCCGCTGCCGCCTTCCTCGCATCGGGCCTGGCCTTTTCAAATATGGACTGTCGGAGAAGAAAGTTACGAAAAAATATAAGAATGGCTCCTGGTTTTTCAACTTGTCCTGGCCTCTTTTTAAGCATCAAAGGATATGGATGCACCCTCTATACCTCGGACTCCCAGTTCCAGTGAGCCAGTTCAGGAAAGGTATCATTGAGTAGCCTCAGTGTGAAGCCACGAACATCATCCCCCTCTGCTTTTTCTGCAATGCCAAGTAGTCGGAGATTGTTCCGACGCTGTCTATTTTCGAAGTCCTCCAACTTCTAAAGCACATCAGTCATTCTACTTTCATTAGACGTAGTTTGTTGGTCAGAAATTTCTGCTCTGGCCTCGAGTTGTACGATACGTTCTTCCAACGCCGTGGTGCGTTCAGAAATTTCCGTACAGGCTTTGTTAACCTTACGCACAGCTCCTTTTAATTTATTGGTAGCCAGGTGGGCCCTT
Source organism: Triturus cristatus (assembly GCF_964204655.1). Classification (NCBI taxonomy): domain Eukaryota; kingdom Metazoa; phylum Chordata; class Amphibia; order Caudata; family Salamandridae; genus Triturus; species Triturus cristatus. The sequence continues at coordinate 1,225,615,777 of NC_140589.1, forward strand.
TTGTGTTCTTGACGTGCCTCCGTCTGCTTTTGCTTCAGCGTTGAGTATATTAACTCCATAGATGGGTGTGGTACATGGGGCCCCGTAGTACCTTTAGTTTCTATTGCGTTTTCGGGAGCTTCTGTTTGGACTCTGAGCTCATCTTCAATTTCCCTCTCAAACTGGGAGGCAGAGTAGTCCCATTTTAGCTGGCTTGACTGACTGTAGTCCGAGGTGAAGCCCCTGGGCCCGATTCACAGAACTAACTTAAGTCAAAATCCTAAACTCACTGCCATTTTGGTATTCACAGAAGGCACTTACTCATTTTGGTATTCACAGAAGGCACTTACTCATTTCTAGGGGTGGGCGGAATTTGCAAAGTTGCCTTTCGCAAAAGTTCACGAAACGGCAAAAAATCTCCACGAACACGTGGAATTTTGCATGCTCGCGTAGATTTTGGATTGATTAATGCGTTACTGAATTTGAGCTTCAACTTGGGCACCTGCTTTATTTATATCTGTAAGTGCTTCCTGTTGAGGTTTAGTTTTTGTGATAGGAGCATCGTGCCAGAATGAATCCTGCCCTGCATATTGATCGATGGAGATGCCATCGTTTTGTGCATTACCTCTACTCAACTGGAGTACTTTCTACTGGCTAATCAGTATGTGCTACCTCGTTGGGTAAATGTATAGTGCTTTTCCTACACTACAGCTGCGTAAAGGGCCAGAAGAGTTGTCTCCCGTGACCATGTGTGGGCTACCTCGTTGGGTAAATGTATAGTGCTTTTCCTACACTACAGCTGCGTAAAGGGAAAGAAGAGTTGTCTCCCGTGACCATGTGTGTGCTACCTCGTTGGGTAAATGTATAGTGCTTTTCCTACACTGCAGCTGCGTAAAGGGCCAGAAGAGTTGCCTCCCGTGAACATGTGTGTCTGTAACTTTGCCACCGCGCCGAAAGGCGCCGGGGTCCCTTGAGTGAGCTGTCCATCATAGTGGGGAAGACATTGCATACCGCCAGGGTGTGTGGGGTGGGGCCAAACGGGAGGGGCTTCTATGCGAGTTCACATGCCTCTTGTTTATAAAGGGTCAGAGACCGATCAGAGCAGCAGATGAGTAGAAAGAAGCTCCTGGTCACAGGAACTAAACGGGGATTGCGCTCGAGAAAGTCATGGATGCACAGAGCTCCATCAAGGATCACAGCTAATTTTTGATGGTAGATATAGGGAGAAAAGCCTCGACCTAGCTCACAAATTTTTTTGGCTAATTAATGCGTTACTGAATTTGAGCTTCAACTCGGGCACCTGTTTTATTTATATCTGTAAGTGCTTCCTGTTGAGGTTTAATTTTTGTGACAGGAGCATCGTGCCAGAATGAATCCTGCCCTGCATATTTTATCTACCCAGGAAGATGCCACCGTTTTGTGCAATACCTCTACCCTCATGTGAAGCCCCCCCCCCCCCCCCCCCCCGGAATTACATTCCGCCGTGGATCACGGAAGTGTCGACATTTTCGCCTTCCGCCCGGAACGCAAAAATGCTGAGATTTCGCAATTTCCGCAAGCGGAACGGAATTTGTCGCCCACCCTTACTCATTTCGGTATTCACAGAAGTTAGGAGTCCTAACTTTAGGACTCCTAAATGCCTTCTGTGAATACCGAAAGTCCTAAAGTTAGGATTTTTCTCAGTTTAGGAGTAGTAAAGTTAGGTCTCCTAACTTTAGGACTCCTAAATGCCTTCTGTGAATACCGAAAGTCTTAAATTTAGGATTTTTCTCAGTTAAGGAGTAGTATAGTTAGGAGTCCTAACTTTAGGACTCCTAAATGCCTTCTGTGAATACCGAAAATCTTAAAGTTAGGATTTTTCTCAGTTTAGGAGTAGTAAAGTTAGGAGTCCTAGGAGGGTAGGAGGATTCCATAGCCACCTTCACGACATGGTTGAATAACTGTGATCCATATCTGAAGCTTACCAGTACAGCAGACGACACAAAACTGGCATTTCTGGATTTAACAGTTAAAGCAAATGAGGGATCTCTACAGACCACCACCTTCTACAAACCAACGGCCAGAAACTCAATACTCAAGTTCTACAGCTTCCACCCGCGTCCACTCAGAGAGGATCAACCCTACGGCCAATTCCTCCACATCAGGAGAAATTGCAGGATTTAGGACTTACAGAGACAATCAACCGATCTGGCGGCAAAACTCAACCAACGAGGTTACCCAGACAGAATCATACGCTCCACGAAAAGTGCAGAATGAAAATAGGGAGGCTCTACTGGAAGACACCCACAGAGTGGACAATACTATCCCCCTTACGTGTGTCACCATGTACAATTCAGCCTCCAAAAGAGTAGCGCAATTCATTCGAGGGAACTGGTGGATCCTCAACATAGGAAAACTGAAATGGGAGCAACCCCTTTTCTCTTATAAAAGAGCAGGCAGTCTGAAGGACTGTTTGGTCTTAACAGGCCCGAAGCAGCCACACAGCCCGAGGGACAACACTGTCCTCAACGCATGGGGTCTTCCCAACATAGTGGGTCACTACCCATGTGGGAACTGCTGCGTATGCCGCCTCTCTCTAACCACAAAGACCCTTGAGTTAGAAAAGGGAAAAACATGGCATCTCAGACAACATACTAACTATAACTCTACACACGTTGTTTACCTGATTGAGTGCCTGTGCAGCCTTTGCTACATTGGTATGACCAGCAGAAAGGTTAAGACCAAGATCGGAGAGCACCGGAGTAACATACGCTGCAAAAGGAACACCACAAGGATGACGGAGCACTACATCAAGAGTGGACACACACCCAATGACCTGTGATGGGTCGGGATAGAGCAAATTGGAACTACCAACGCAACAGATGAGAATCTCCTTTTGCAAAAAGAGCAGCGTTAGATTTACTGCTTATCAATCCACAAAACAGGGTTAAATTATTTACAACATTCCTTGGAATGCTTTGAATAACCGCTAACTGAATATATGGTGCCAGGTTTATGAACACACTGTGTACCCCCATGAATAAAGGACGTATGGGATACCCTAGCTAGTCCATATCAAAACCCCCGGTTGCCACCACCCCCACCGTTATCACTGACAAGGCTATCACCTACGTGAATACACCTGAATACACACTGTAGGAGGCCTTATGACTTGAGAGAACACCAGCCAAGGGGCACATTTGGGGACATTTCACGGCCTCATACTCATCTCGCTCTCATATGAGCCCCCTTTACAGTCCTCACAACCTTTACCTTGAGTACATCCAGATAGGGCCCCCACAGGCTACTTGTTTCTGGCCCCTCTGCGAGATTGGTTGAAAGCCAGGCCCCCACATCATTATGGGCCACGAGCTTAATTATATTCTGTATAACCTTATCCCCATAGACTACCCCACGTATGGATTAATATGTGTCTTAAAAACTTTTTCATTTTTTAAACAATGTCAAGAATGGACTACACAACCCATCATTGATACATACATAGGGGTTTCCAGTCTCTTCACGAGACAGGAACCGCGTAGTCTGCCTTCTATTTTCATAACCACTCCCCCAGATGATGACACACTGCCTTGCACCATGACGCGCACGTTGACAATCAAGGCCGCACTTTGGCGGGAGAACACAGACTTAAAAGCCGGTTCTCCCGAGCTCAGCTGCACCCAAGGAATTCCGAACAGCAGGCCGAAGCAGGTATGGGCAGCAGGCAGATGACCTTGAAGAATGTGTTGGTACAGGTCCTGCCCCCTCGCAGGATTCATGTTGCCCGTGATGACAGTTTCATCGTAAGCATTCCGCCGGAAAATCTAACAAAAGCCGCCCTAGCTACAGATATTCTCACAGTAGCGCATAGTAACTGAGAATTCATAAGCGGTTAAACACAAGCGCCACTTTCCACTTCACTTCCGCATTACTCCGCATAATGACCGGACATGGCGTGCATCATGTCACAGCACAGTTGTGCGAATATCAGAAGCAATAATTTGGGCACCTTCCTGCACAAAAATAATTCCCTCAGGAAAGAGGAGAAAACGAGGAAAAATAAATATATTTCTCCTTGTTATGCCTCACCAGGGGAGTCGTAGGTTTTCAGCGCATTCCCAGGTCTACCACTTCTGGTAGAACTGGGAATGCATCAAAATCCATGAATGTTGTGTGGGAACACCCACGCTACGCCCATGAAAATACCTCGCTGGTACAGAGTAATGCAACACAGCGATTTGCGCTGTGTTGCATTATTCGAGATTTATTAAGCCACTGAGGGCCACTCAGAGGAGATCACAAATATGCCGCTTAGTGCATAGCAATGGTACAAAAGTGGCCTGAGCAAGTGATATTATTGTTGGGCCGATTCCCTCTAATTCAGTGGGTCCAAAAGGTGAAGATTGGGCACACTCTCCCATTGTATCACTCTCACGGCTTGGAATCAGCAACTCTTTTGGCGCTTGGTTTCAGGTGGCTAAGCCAGGTGGGGTGAGTTGAAGGATTGCGTAGAGTGGGCAGGTTGTGAGGTGCAGGCAATGGGATCAAACGCTAAGGGATCAACAACAGCATGCCCTTCCGAGTACACAGCCAGAATAGAGGGGGGGCTTTTCTGCCAGTGTGATTTTCTTCAATATTACCCCCACTGCCCATTCAAGGAAGCCATCCATCATCGTTGTAACTGGAGTCATTGAAACAAAGGAGGCCATAGAAGATGTGGTTTTAAACTCTTTGGGCTGAGTCATCCCAACTTAGGGGTCCATTACGATGGCAGGTGGACTTTGTCTGCCTGCCACCGTAACAGTACACAGGACCGACCGCCAGAGGTGCGGCGGTCCTGCCATGGCTATCAGGATGCCACCGCCACGGTGGCATCCCGCATATATTGCACTGCAGCGGGCAGTGCTGTACACAGCATCCGCCACAATGCAATATATGCATGTTGTGCATTGGCATTCATAACATGACAGGCACCGCGCGGTGCCTCCCACCTTGTCCATGCCAATGGTACCCACCAAGTGCAGCCCACCACCCACCCACCCCTCTGGGGGCCCGCAACCGGCCCCCGAAGCGAAAACCGCATGCCTTTCCATGGCGGAGTCTCCGCCATGGAAAGGCATAAAAAATGTCACATACTAAAATGGATGGCAGTGCCTACAAGTCACCGCCACAATATTATGGGCCTTTTCCGTCTGGTAGGCAATCGGGACGATTGCCTACTGGCGGAAAAGCGGTGGACGGTCTTTCCGTCTGCCGCGGTACACCCCGCCATGCTAAGTTTGCGGGGGGTAAAAGGCCGTCTGGTGGGGTGTGTTGGTGGGCGGATCGCGGTGGTGGCGTTCCGCCCGCCATGCTAATGGGCCCCTTAGGCTTTCCCATTGCTTGATACAAAACACAGAGAGGGCTTGTAGGTAAAAATAAAGCAGTCAGCCAAGCCAAGCTAATCCAGAACAAGTCAATGAATAGTCAATAGTTCAAAAGGGTGGCCAGTAGATAAACAGCAACAAGTAGTGCAAATAAATTTTTAAAAAATGCAAATGAGTAGAGAAAGTGAATAGAAAGAATGATTCCAGCATTTGGTTCATATGCACTTCTCAGAAGTGGATATGAACCAAATATTGGAATAATTTTCAATTTGATTGTCATAGGCGTGTGCTGGGGAATGTAATAATATTGTTCAGTTGGCCTAGGCCACGTCTTGGAGAGCGGGGTGGTGCTCCATACCCTTAGGCACCGCATGTAATTGTCGATTGTTTTACAAATATATTGTGAACTTCCCTTTGGGGCACTACTACCCTATTGAAGACCACCCGCAAGTGAAAAATTGATTAGAAAGAATGAGCAGGAAAAAGTGACTTACCTCCTGTGTGGGACCTCCCCCCCCGCCAACACCCACAGAGTTCTAGGTTTTTGAACACCGGTTATTGCTGGTTTGTTGTTGATAATTAATGGTACTTGTAATTTATTGATGCAAGCTCTACTGGTTCAGATACCCGTATCCCTAGATGCCCTGGACTATCAAGTTTATAATATCATTCTACCAAAATATGATAGCCAAAATATGAACAACAACAAAATATTGTGACAGTAAGTATATCTCAACTATTTGTCATGACAATATAAATTTATATATCAAGGTACATAGATACGGAGTTAAGAGTGGCAAATCTTTGCTACCCTGTATATACGTACCTTCACCATATTTTGGTAGCCAATATTGTGACTATGATATATTTGGTAGCCCGATAATTTCGGCGTGCGGTTCCCTGCTAGAGCCACTGGCCAAATATATTGATACCTTCCTGATTGATTTTGTTAAAAAAACAGATTCATATGTCCGTGACACCATGGACTTCATAAATAAAATCGAAGATTTACCTTTTGACCATGATAAACAATTATTGGTATGCTTTGACATAGAGTCATTGTAAACCAATATACCATTGGACGAAGCATTAATTGTACTAAGGAATACCCTCGACCAAAGAGAACGACCACATGAGGTACCAACGGACTTTACAGTCACTTTAGCTACTATCTGTCTGAGGAACAACTTTTTTGCGTTTAAAGACTCTCTTTATCTCTAAGTAAAGGGCATGGCTATGGGGTGTAGCTTCGCCCTGAAATAGCGAACTTGGTCATGCATGAATTAGAGAAATACTGGATATATAGCGACACCAAGCCTTATTAAAATTGTATCCAACATTGGAGTCGTTATATAGATGACATTTTTATGATATGGGAAGGCACCGAAGATACTCTTACCCTATTCCACAATTGGTTGAATATGAGATCGGCTGATCTTAAATTCACAGTGTCAAGTAACAAAGAGAAGATTAATTTCCTTGACATTTGGGTACAAAATAACGGTGGTAGCTTGGAAGTGAGTCTATACACCAAGCCTACCAACAGAAATATGTTGTTACACTTTTGAAGTGGTCATCCCCGTAGTCTTAAAGAAAACTTGCCATATGGGCAATTTTTAAGAATAAGACGAAATTATACCAACAAAAACAACTACTTTGCGAATGTGGAAGTACTTAAAAATAAATTGATAAACAGAGGATACCCCCGCAAACTAGTTAAAACAGCACTGAAAAGAGCATGGTACACACCAAGACAGGACCTCCTTACACCCAAAGAAAGATCAGAAAGCACACCACTCACATGTGTACTCACATATAATCAAAAAGCCAACAAAATTAAAAATATCATTCTAAACAACTGGAGACTGGTGAGCCACCTAGGATTCCCGAAACCATTGTTTGCCTTTCGTAAAGGCAAGAATCTAAAACAAAAACTTGTGAGGGCTGCACAATCCACAGATAAGAGACAAAATTTGAGAGGAATATTGGGTCTCCCGCCTGTGGTGGGCCATTTCAGGTGCCAACAGTGTGTGGCATGCGCACTGACAACAGATTCCAAAGAAGTGATGATTAGTGGACAACGACATATCCAGAGAACATTTACTAATTGTAACACAAAGAACGTTATTTATTGTGTCACCTGTCCATGTAATATGCACTCTATCGGTCAAACTATACAACCGATAAAGAATCGCATTTTACAACACAAATTTCGAATAAAGTGCAAAACCACTGGAGCCCCCTTAGTAGAGCACTATTTGAGTCATGGCCATAGCGAAATCAATATCAGTTGGACAGTATTGATCGCGGTACAAAACAACGCTCAAGAAAATATACAGACTAAGCTAAACAGACTAGAGGCTAGATTGATTGAGAAATATCATACAGCGACCACTGGACTCAATGACAGAGATTAAATTTGGGCTTTGATACAATGACGATCAATCCAATCTGTACCGAAAACCAGAGAGAGATATACACTATTACACCATGTGGTTGTCCAGATATAGGGTAGATGGGTCGTTCAGCCATTTTCCTCTATCAATTGACTATGTGGACAAGGAAATACAGTAAGTTTGACTACTAAGATGGATCTAAATGATTTAAGGTGATTATCTAATGTTTGTATTTGTCGTATCTTTATATGTATGCTTCCATGAGTCATCTTCTTTATGGTGTACTCCTCCATGTCCAAATGTGGAGTCAAATTGACATTGTCTAAAATACATATTGAGAGGGACAACAGAGAGCGGTCACTATAATGGGTGTTGTGATATAGATGGCTCTGATAGATATATATATATATATATTCACTGAAAAAACCATAGGTTTCACACATGTTATAGTTAGCGGAAATTTTACTGATAAAAAACCAATGAAATTCCCCCGTTATAGTTAGTGCAGGCAACTATAACTCACGCGACCGCAATCCTCTGCTGATGCTAATACTGTATTTAGACACTTATTTGCCCATGTCTTCTTCCATACATTTTTAGCTATACATATATTACAAATATTTTTTTTTCATAAAGACACATATGTCATCAGCAGAAGATTGCGGTCGCGTGAGTTATAGTTGCCTGCACTAACTATAACGGGGGAATTTCATTGGTTTTTTATCAGTAAAATTTCCGCTAACTATAACATGTGTGAAACCTATGGTTTTTTCAGTGAATTTGCAAGGTTTTTTAAATGCTAATTCCTAACTATAACGTGTGTGAAACCTATGGTTTTTTCAGTGAATTTGTACGGTTTTTTAAATGCTAAGTTACTTTACGCCATTCGTGGCGTGCGCGCCCACTTAACGCAGTTCGTTCCGTGCGCGCACGGTGCGCTTCGCGCACCGTGCGCGCACAGTGAGCACGCGGTGCGCTTCGCGCACCGCGCGCCCACTTTACGCAGTTAGTGCCGTGCACGCACGGTGGGCACGCGGTGCGATGACAAAGCAAGAAAGCACGTCAACAAATCTGTTTCTGCTTTCCTCCGTGACTATGGTATGGGTGCCATTTACCACAACAACTTGCGTTATGACATGCAAGACATTTATAGAGGAGATGGTGTGCACTTCAATGATGAAGGCAACAGAGTCTTCCTCTTGAACCTTAGACTCTGCATCGGTACTTACTTGTAGGTACCACTAAAAAATCATTTCATAAACACAACGGCTCTTTTTAGAGCCCCCTAATATCTAAACACTTAAATCTGATTTTCATTTTTTTTTTTTTTTTTTCTACCGTACGCTTACCGTAAGCTTACCGTACGCGTACCCCGTGATTTTTTTTAAAATCAATAAATGGTTTTTTTGTACTTTTCTGTCCTTCTTTGACCCCCTTACAAATGTTAGGGGGTCTGTAACTCTCCTCATTGCCCCCTTTCCTTGTTTTCACTCTTTTTTTTCAGAGTGAAATACACAAAATGGCGGCCGCCGCTTCCTGGTTTCGGCCGATTCGAATGTTTACTAAGATCTAAGAGCCAATCAGAATCGCGCTCGCGCACGCCACCGTACGCTTACCGTAAGCGTACGGTAAGCGTACCGTAAGCGGGCTCAGATATATATATTGATTTAAAGGCTATTTTCTCAGAATCTACTGAACAGATTTACACCAAACCTACAAAAGGCACTTCCTTGACCTAGGGACTACCTCTCTGCCAAATTTTGAGTAATTCTGTTCAGCCGTTCGGGCTGTAGCTCGTTCTAAAGGTCCTATGGAAAAATGCATGGGAAAAACGCGTTTTGGGACCGCCCTTTTATCTCAGCCCCCGCTTGACGGATCCCCCCGAGACTTTCAGGGTAGGAGCGGAGCGTAGCGCCCCACCTATTTTGAGAAATTCGCGAGGATTCGTCGACCGGCGCCAAAGTTATTCAAAATAGAATGTTGAGGTTTTCCTATGGAAACGTGGTCCTAACTATAACTACCTACTGGCGACCGCCAGTAGGTAATATATATATATATATATATATTTTCTACCATGGTGATGGTTCTTATTACTTTTAGTAGAGCACTCGAGTTCTTTCACTTTTTTCTACAGATTTAAATTATTGTTTCCACATATCGTTCAAGAGTATTTCTTTGCCCTCCAGCAGAGTGCATTACACATGAATTAGTGAGTGCCCGAGCGTCTCCAGCATATTAAGTATGCTAGAGATCGAAGAAGAGTTCCTAGTAGTCCTTCTTCAGTGTCTACCGCCCGCTGAAGTTTTTTCACGTAGTTACGCTACGAGCTCGCTGCGTGGCGTCCCGACTGCACAGAGACAGGGATCCCGTGAAAGGAAGGGTCCACTAAGAGGTAAGCCGTTGTTTGTAGCTAGTTTATATACATACTGAGCCTAAATTTGTTTAAAATATAGGATACTGATATAGGCTCTCTATTCCCCAGACTGACTGCCCATGAGTTTTTACCAGGGAGAAGTGTATTAACTGATTATTTTGAACCACTCGAGCGAAGATTGACGGTTTTTGAATCACCCTTCGTCAACTGCGTAAGTTACCAGTTGGATGCTTTTCCTTTTCCATGCGGCGTACTTAGCTGGCTTTTACCAGACTGCTTTAAGCTGTCTTGTGAGATATATATTTATATTGTTTTACGGGCTGCGCATATATATTTTTATGCGCATTAATATTTCTTTGTGAGTTATTGAAATGTGACCTTAGTATATTGTATATGTCCCCTTACAGAGACGTGGAGTAAAAAACCCATTGTGATAAGCTTGGCCAAGGTTGGAGACTTCCACTCAGGCCTTGAAGCAGGCCTTGTGGCAAGGTACACACGTAGAGAGACATCTTCTCTATTGTTAGACCCTGTATAGAGGTTTTTGATCACACATCGCGGCACCCTTGAGCCTTTGGGATTACTTTGGTTTTGGTCTTTTCTATTTTATGGATATTCGTTTATCGCTCACCGAGCACTGTTTTTTGAGGAACTTTATTTCAATAAAGTTATGCCTATGTTATTCTGTACTTGATACTTTTGAAAAGCGCACTTTTCGGTCTTACTTCTAGCTCCACTGTTGTCTACAGCTTGAATTTACTAAATTGGTGACACTCTTGGGAGATCGTGGTGTGGTTGAGCCCCATATATATAAATTGTAAATATTTTAATATATGTATATCAGTGTATATGATAAGGCGTATTTACTTGTGTTCCAGGTTTCCTTTGGCCCCCAGTCCTGATGAGGCCCAAACTAAATGGGCTGAAACGCGTTGACCTGATACAGAAAGAAGCCCTGTACCATTTGAATTGATGTGTAAAAGAAAAAATTGCAACACCAGTAAATAGTGTAATAGGGTGCAATGACAAATACCCTAAGAGGTGTTGACATGAGGGCGATCTTGATTAATGTGAACTGCGAATTGTATTTTTGGTGCTAGTAAGATTTCTTCGCAGCACAACTAATATTAGGGCTCCAAGGATTCTGTTTCCTGTTTTCAGATACATAAGTGTATTGTTTGTATGTATTTTTTATGTTTTGTAAGTAAATGTGCATTGTTCATGTGATAAAGAAACACACAAACATAGATATATAACAACTGGATGTATAACGATATACATCGGACCTACAACCTAGCGTGAGTGTGTTTTTGAATTAAGACAATTGGTTGGTTAGAGAATAATTTCTCATTGATGGAATAATTTAGGTTTCCATTAGCTATAGAAATAACTGTTGCTGTATCTATTCCACTGCATTATTTTTGTTTTTGTTTTTGCCTGGCCAATGTATTGTGCTTGACATTTTGACATACGTATGGGTTGCGTCTTAATTCTTAGAGTACTGGTAAAAAAAAGTTATTGCCTGCCTCGAAATGACGGAATCCAAGGTAAACCCACAGACCTGTTGTTTTTCAGCCAGAGACTGTGAGTAGCTAATGTTGTTTGGTGATAGGCCGGAACCCTCGCCTTAACTTGCACCACCAGACATTGTAAATTCAATAGGCACAGGTGATCTTATTAGACATGGTAGCTAATGTGCATGTTGTACAGCTGCCCATTGCAGTATCATAGACCATTATTTGATGATGGGCCACAACTGCAGACATGGAGGGGCACTCCAAAAACCAAGAGCCAACTTTAAAGCCAATATCCTAGAAACTAGGGGGCTTATTTACAAGCCCATTGCGCTGCCGTGCGTCAAAATATTGTAAATGAGGCCCTAGACGTGCAAATTAAAGAAAGATGATCAAGTGTCACAAAAAAGCAACAGTTTGCAGCCTTATCTCATCTTCTCTCCCAGCTAACTGCTGTGGAAGCCCACATCATTTGGTTGGGGTTGCCTCACATTTCAAATTGGCAACGCGGAATATGACGGTAAAAAAGATAGAAATACCCCATAGGGCGGTAATCATTTGAAAAATAACATTGCTATGCTTATTTCGCCAATTAAATTAAATATACATTTTTCAGCGTTTACCCGTTCGGATTAATGAAGGCATTCTGCCTCTGCAGGCAGACAGAGCAAATAAATTGTGAGTGAAGCCAGGTCAAGCTGAAACTAACAGCCCAGAAGTTAAAAGACTGGTTAAACTCAGCCTTCCCACAGGATTAATGAGAGCTTCACAGATTTGCTGTTTTTCCTCTGAAACCTTCCCAAGAAACATACTTAAAAGTGCACCTGGGGGTCGGGAGACTATTGCAGGGTCACCAGTGCTGTGTTTTCCTGCTGAGGAGAGTTTTTTTTTAATGCAGTTTTTATTAAAGTTTTAAAGCAGTGCATATACAGTAGACAGACACAGGTAGCAGTCGGGCAACAGGGTACACATAATAAGTGGGGCTTGGTTGCAAGATATGGCAATTGGGCCGTGTGATCCAATACTATCATGGAAAATCTTTATTTATTTGCAATGAGCCAGTGCTTAATTTGTTAAAACAATAACTGCAGCTTGCACCACCCATCGCCCCTGTCATCACTGCCAAAACAACTACTAACCATCTCTCTCACCTGCAAGCGCGACAGTTCAGATTATTCCAGGTCAAGGCTAAAGGAATGGCTTGGAGGCATTTAATGTATATTGCAGTCACAAAAAACAGTTGTTCTGCTCATTTCTAAATTAGATGAGCAGTGCCACCATGTGGCAGACTGTCATAATTGCAGTGTTGACAATTAAGTGCCGGTGCTGAGCACCGGAAACCACTGGCTCAAATTAAGCACTGGACAATAGTAATATTGTAGTAGACCAGTATCTGATTGCGGCCTTTATGGGGTCTTTTGTCCGGGGGTCGATCAATGCGTTCAATAGCGCTTTCCACAGGGCAAGGTCTTCTTGAAGTTTATCATCAGTTCTAGTAAGGTTCATTTTTATTTCCTCTGCCATCGTCCACTCTGCTACAGCCTGCATCCATTGTCATGTCTCTAGAGTCCTTGTATCCAGCCAGCATAAGGCTATCCATCTTTTTACTAACAAGAGTGTAAACAGTACAAACTTCCGCCTTCATTCTGTATTTCGTTTTTATGACATCTATGCCCTGTAGGCATGTTTCGTGAGGCCACTTGCACTGTAAGCGACATATGTGTCGCGTATCGATCCACCTCTCCCTCTAGAGCTCTGCTACCTTAGAACAGCCCCATACCAGGTGGTAATAGGTGGCGTCCGGGTACCTGCATTTGAGGCAGTAGCTCGGAGCAGTACCATTCACTCAGTGCAACACTGCAGTGTCATAAACGTTCTATGTACATAATTCAAGTGTATCAGTCGAAATCTGGCATTGCTGGACACCTCTTTAATTAACAGTAACATTTGCGTCCATCGTGCATTGTAAAGCGCTTGTTACAGTCTGACTCCCATTTTGTGGGAGCATGGAATGGGTGTTTATGTATCATCTCTAATAGCAGTGTATAGTCGGGTAATACTGCCCCGACCATTATCTGCTTGCACCAGCAACGTCAATGTACTATACCTCGCTGGGAGTGTCCTCCTGTCCCACCACAGTTTGCACATTATCTCTTTTATGGCACAGTATTGTAGATATTGCCCATACAAGGTCATAAATGAAATGGAGTGCCCAAAACAGTCACCAGAAGCTGAAGACATGGATTGCGATGACTCTGAAGGCACACTCCAAGTGATCCATGCAGGCGGACCATTCCACAACCATAGGAGGACTGCCCCCAGCAGCCAAATCTGAGCAGGAAGACAGCATATGACTTTACTTATTGACACAGGGACGTCAATAAACATTATGACACAGGAGCTATTTGAATCCCTGACAACCAAGCCTCCGCCAAACCAACGTATGAGTGCACGCATTTGGGACTGCCTCACAACTCCCACTGGCAGGAATGTTAGTCGCAGACATTGAACACAAAGGACAGTCAACCAACACCAAGGTGTACACCACAAAAGGGGGAACAGGCATGGTACTGAGCAGCCAAACAGCTGAGAAGCATCAGCTGGTACAATTCACATTCAGTGTCAATGTAAACACCATATAGGGACTTCTGGATGAGTTCAAACCAATAGGTTGCTTTAAAGGGAGGATGGTTCACTTCCAGATCGTGCACACCATCCAGCCGGTAGCCATATGACATTGACGAGTGCGATTCTACCTCAGGCTCAAAGTTGAAGCCGAACTGTGGAAACTCGAAGTGGCAGACATCATCAAAAAACTAGTGGGTTCTGCTCCCTGAGCATTCCCCATCATGGTGGCCCGAAAGTCGAACAGCCAGGCGAGGTGCGGCTGTGTTTTCAACATGCGCATTCCGAACCACGCCAATAAGAGGGGGCCACATTTGATCCTGATGGTGAACGATAACATAGGGGAAGTTATAAGGTCATGCTGATTCCCAAAAATGGACCTCAGATTAGGATATCATCAGATTCTGCTGGCACCAGAGTACCGCCATGTCATCACCTTCTCCACCCACCTAGGCTTACGACCTTACAAATGCCTCAACTTTGGCATTTCCTGCAACACAGAGGAATTTCAGGACGTTATTCGAGGGATCCTGGCAGGGCTACCAAGAGTCCTCATATTTAGCAACGACATGTTAGTACATGCCCCAACACATGATGAACTCCTCAGTCACCAGAAAGCAGTATTCCACAGCCTCCAGGACAGTGGGCTGACATTGTACAGTGAAAAGGGAAAGTTCCTGACAAATGAGATATGTTTCTTTGGATATCACTTCTCTGCGATGGGTGTGGTGCCTGACCCAGCCAAAGTTTGTTACATCCAGTCTGCCCTTGCCCAGACAACAGTGACAGGAGTCTAGAGCTTCTTGAAAATGGCAGTTTCATGCTGAATTTGACCACCCTCACCAGCCCCTTTAGGGAACTCACAAAAGCATCCACGCCGTAGATGTGGGGAGAACAGGAAAAGGCATTCCAGCCCGCCAGCGAGCACTGTCAGAAAGCACTATGATAGCATATTTCGACCTGTGAAAAGTATCTGAACTGTCGGTGGATGCAGGTCCCATCAGTCTGGGGGAGGTACTCTCACAAAAAAAAACAATACATCTAGCAGACATTGAACAGGCTACGCTAGTGGATGACTATTTGCAACTAGAGTTCACCTCTGTATGGTCCAGAGACTGGAAATCCCTTAGCAGTGACAGAGCACAAAGAACTGAAGAGACTTCATCATGACAGAAATACATGCTTGTCATCATTGATGACTTCTCAAAGTATCCAGAAGTGGAGGTCGTGCGCTCGATAGTGGCCGGCGAGACATCCCAAAGCTTGGAGAAGATCACAGCCACACATGGGCTAATCAATGAGCTGTGCAAGGATAATGGGCAAGAAGTGACTGACTACCTGGTAGTCAGAGGAACCAAACACAGGAGGATCCCTCCTTGGTGGCCCATGGTACACTGTGAAGTCATACATTTTAAGCCATCCCTCTTCAAGGTGATGAGGATCACCCAGTCATCAGCACATAACATTGAGGGGGTAATCTGGGTATTCCTACAAGAGTACTGATTAACCACACACATAACCACTGGCATAGCCCAGAGTTTAATGTGCAGTGGTCGGCGGTTGAACAGCACCATCCCACAACACCAAAACTGGATTGCAACAGTGACGGCATGCCAATAAACAAAGCACCCCAACAGCAGGCAGATCAGAAATGCCCATGTCAGTAGACGTGCCGAGCATGACCCAGCCATCTACAGGTGGGAGACTGGGTGCTGGTAAAGAACATGCACCCAGGGACCAAGTTCCCGAATGCCCTATCACATGACACAAGCATGGCCAATAGCCTGGAAACTGAGGGTTTCGGGCTGCCAGCGGGGAAGAGGTCTTTCACACCCTGGTGCTGATAGTTCTGTTTGTAGTTCCCAGTGTTTATTGAAGATAGTCCAGTTCCACTAGCAGGTGGGAAAGTTAATAAAATATGCTATGATTCCCAATAGGGGCAGCAGAAGGTTACCCACTAATCATGATGGGTGACGGTTTATGTTTTGTGGGTGCATGCTATAACTTGAACTACAAACTTGTTGAAACACTAGTCCCCATCATTGCTAGTATTATCTGCATGTAGAGTCATCTCAACTGATTTTGCTTAGTAAAACACAGAGAAGCGGGGGTATAATCTGTAGTAAATATTCACCACCCCTGTATTGTCAATGACAATGAGCACACTGGATCCTGACAGCATGCTTCTTAATTCTTTAAGTGTTTACAGCTACAGCTGAAGTCTGTATGTAAAGCAAGTGCATCTTTACAAGAGTGTACTTTGTAGTTGTGATTGTAACTGTAACTGTAATTATTAATTGTTTTTATATAGCACTTACTACCTCAAGTGAGGAGTTGAAGCACTTTGCGGCGAGTAGCATGCTACTCTGGAACCCAAGATTAGACTGAAATAGGTAGTATATTAGTAATATGTGCTTCCCTTTTCCTTATGGGTTAGTTAAGCTGTGTATAGTTTGTTAAGTTTGTGCTCTTGGTTTCATTTGCATTTAATGTATTTTTCTGAAAGGCATTGTCAGTCAACTGGTCATACGTATGCAGGAAAATAATGGTAGCCAACGCCACCCTTACCTTGATACAGTAGCCACGATAAACCACTACGAGATGAAGGGGAATGGGTTTAGGAAGGGAACTCCGGGGAGTAGATCCTGCAAACATTGACACACAGTTAGACCCTGACCTGGCAGATAAGATGCAAACAGTACTTGGCATAAGGGGGAATAAATTCTTCTACCTCAGATCATGAGATTTCTAGACCTACCGATGAGATGGAATGTGGTTGTTAGTGAAGCAAGGGTGAGGGAAATGAGGTGGGATAGGAAGAAAGGACTCCTAGCTAAGACCATGTAAAGGAAAGACGGAGTCAAACATACAATTAAAGAACTTTTAATGCTATAAACAAATGTTTGTTCCACCTGAGAGCACTCTGTAGCCTGGCTCTGTAATTATCTCTGGAATGTCCTATCAAACAGGATGTTGTCATGAAGCTGCAACTACAGCTCAGGATGAACCAGCTCCTTCACTGGAGCAAAGCAGGTAATACAGTTAATGTTTATCATTGGTCACCTACTGGAGAAAGCATACCCACCCAATTGTTTACAAGAGTTGTTCAGAGTCAAATCCCAGAGAATATCTCAAATAATGTTTTAACTTCAGACAGTGCAAAATTGTTTCCAACATCAATTTCTGTCAGGAGTTACTTGGTTCCAAAATCCTGGTGATATCCCAAAAAGAGGTATCTTCAAACTGGGCAAGATTGTCCCATTCTAAGATGTGGCCGGCCCTCCAGTTGAGTTTAAGTTGGCCACATAATAAACTGAAAGATGAACTAAGCACTCTCGTAGAGTGCGTAAAACAAAGCTTTGCACAGTCTCTTCTCTGAAGACTCACTTTATATGCAACGCAACCACAGACATAGTGACCTGCTCACCCTTACAAGCCAGGGTGGAACCACCACAGGCATTGCACACCAAGTTAGAATACGTGTCACCTCATCAGATTAGTTGGTAATACCTGTTAAGTTTGAGTGCACGCCAGCTGTTTTTGACTTTTTTTTCACCCTTACAAGCCAGCATCCCTATGATTGTAGCAAATCAGAGTGATTCACATTATGTGACCCAGCTCATGAAAATTAATGAGGTATTCTGATCGCAATCAACTCTTTAATTCAGATTTTAAAGAACCAACCTACTACATAGGTCGATTTGAAAAATTCCACATTGTTCACAATAATACTGATTGCAAATTGCAACCAGTTCTTGCAAGCATTGTAAGCGAACATCTGGCCCAGAATACAGTGTGTGAATGCGTTTCGATTAGTGAGGTTAATTGCTCAGGGGTTCTCGATTTGTGGTGTTGCCCAGCCTGCATGGTCATCGTCACCCCTAGTTCTCTGTTTTCCAAATGTAATCTCCTACATCCCCATATGGCCTCACCTCCTAAACAATCTGGGCCATATTTATCAAAATGTAACGCAGTGCAGCAGGTCTCCTTTGCCGCATTACAGGGAAAAGGCAAGAGTGCACCGTATTTATCACAATACAACGCATTCCTTCCTTTTCCCAGTGCTTTGCCACAATGTGCTGCCTGGGGCCAACGCAGGCACTCTTGGTGCAATGGGTGTCTGTGTTGTAAGCAGGATTGTTTTTTGTTTTTGTGCAGGATGGGCCACCTACCTTGCTGCACAAAAACAATCCCCTGAGGCATTTTCCTCTATATGTGCAGTAAAATGCAGCACACATAGGAAGAGGGAAAAAAGGAAGAAATTAAGATATTTCCCCTCGTTATGCCTCATCTGGGAAAGCGTAGCATTTAGGCGCATTCCCAACTCTACCAGTAATGGTAAATCTGAGAATGCATCAGAACCCATGGGTTTTGCATGGGAGCACCCACGCACCAGCCATAGAACAACTCCCTGAGACAGAGTAACACAATACAGCAATTCATGCTCTGTTGTGTTACTCTGGATTAATGAAGCCACTCAGGGCCACGCAAGGGAGCCTTGCGTGGCTTGATAAATCGCATCTTAGGAGTTGCATCACTTGCACCACATTGCATAGCGCACTAGCGACGCAACCCTATGATAAATATGGCCCTCAGTGTCTGTTCTGTCTAGAGCTATGAATATGGTGCAGATCTTCTGGGGCTTTATCCCACATGGCAAATAAACAGATGCACAGTTGTTAGTGGTATCTATCCAGCCCTTAACTAAATGACCCAGAACAACACTGTGCAACAGAGCTTCTACACATTTAGAAGTCACGGAGATCTAGGAGGAAGGGTGATGGGTGGTAATTCCAAGACAAGAAAGATCTTGTATGCAAGGTGACGGGATGAGTTCTGCTGAGGCAGGCAGTAGGGGAGGCAGGACCTCAGTCTTGGAGTTTCCCACTCCTGTACATCTGTCTGCCTCGTGGCCAGCATTGTCCTAAGTGGATGGGTCCCATCACCCACCCTTTAAGCACTGTTTAGAGAGCACAGTACCAGGTTCAGGCAACAGGAAAAATTACAGGGGTGATTTACAGCCAGCAAACTGCTGAAAATAAAATCCAAAACAATTTAGCCATGAATTCTTCTAGTAAATAATTGATACCACACACACTTTATTCTACCCTGTAAACGATAGCTGAGTCACCAAACTCGCCTAGGCTATGCCTGGTGCCATAAGAAGCTCTGCATTTATTTCCACCACCTAAAAGATCCAAAATCAATAATGAGAAAAGAGTTTCAGGAGTAACATTGGAATCCCTATGACTCCAGACTGGTCTTGTTCCAGTCATTGGACATTAGAATTGTTGAGTCTAACCCCAACAGACTTCCTCTGTTTTTCCCTCCCTTGCCTTTTTTCTGATGCCAGAGCACTGGCTTTATGCTCACGTAGTCCTGTGTTGACCCTATCTGGTCCTATGGCATGCTCCTTTATGAGAGTATTCGATACCCATTCTTGCCAGAGGATTTGTAAATTCAATACTAATTCATGGCTACCGCGCTCTAATAATGCCCTGTTTCTTCCTCAACCCCATAGGCTTTTTTTGCCCTCACTCTACAAGTTTTGGACACTGCAGAGGCTTGGGTCAGTGTGATCATTCTTTTGCAATTCAGCATTGATTGACCAGCTTCTAAACATTTGTTTCTGAAACAGACTACACCTCCTTACAAATACTTATTGTCAGCTTGGAAAGAGTCCTCAACTAAATTCCTCAACAAAGTTTTGACACCCTTAAGCCCCTTTGATTTTTGCTTCCCCCCCCTCATTAGTATATTTAGTAGGGGTGGGTGAGGAATTCCCCTCTGCTGGTGGAGTTCGCGGAGTTTTGCTCTAGACATCCTCCCAGCGAGATTACTCAACGCGAACGGTCGCGGCAGGTCGCGACTGCTCGCATTGAGAAATCAGCCGCTCGTGTTGAAAAAGCTACTGCTCAAGTATAATGTCTGTCTACTCGAGTTGCAGAAAGCAGCAGCACCCTGTGGCTCTATGCGTAGTGCCATTCGCACTGATTTTACAGCACAAGACAAATTCCCGGTGCTAAAAACCAGTACGAGCAGCGGGACTTAGCAGTCTCCGCCTCTGGCTGAACTCTGCGAAGTGCGGCGGCGTGTTTCTGGCAATAGAACTCTGCGAACTCCGCCCTGATCTACTCATTAGTCCATGCCAAGCTTCGAACATAAATGTAATTTAAGCGCTTTCTGACTTTGGCATGCACTATTATTTTTCCTATTAAAAATTCTTAAATTCCCATCCATTTCTGAGGTACTTATCATCTTTTTATCTTTTGTCCATCCTGACAAGGTAAATGTGTTGGTCTTGTCCACAAGCTAAATAGACCAGGACTAATCCACCCTCCCCTGCCTCCACTGTTTCACATTGATGTAGGTGCACACTTGAGCTACCTAATCTTTCTTATTATCACAGTGATGCTGTTTACAACAATCCTTAATTGTGCTGTGACTTTGAGGTATTGTATCGAATCTCTTCACTTCCACCCTGTTCTTGTCACTCTATGCTTATATCTGCTTTCTGATCAAGACGTAGAGACATTTCAAGTTAACAAATAGTAATTCTACTGTTGTGTGAACTAAGTTTTAGGCATGCATTTCTGTACAGACACACACATAAATGTAATATCAAGTTAATCTGCTAAAATACATGTTGAGTTTTCAAAACAATAATGTTGCGATACCAGAACCAGTAGTAAGAGATACTGTACAGAAATGTACTATTTAATTATTGGCTGATTCGTTGGACGTAAATATTAATTTAAGTCACAATGTCAAGGAAGGCCCGGAGCCACGCGTGCCGTTTGTGCCAGCAAACCCCAGTGTACTGTGACCTCAGTCAAGAGTATACAATGGTGTGTGTTTCAGCCAGGATTCTCAGTTAATAAATGTCATAAATAGACCTAGAGTTAATCATTTAAATAGCTCAAGTCAGCAAGCAAGCCATGGCCACATTTGACAGCATGGTTTTAAAATGGTGGAACGACACCTTGGCTCATGATTTCTTTGAATAAGTCTTAGATGTTTTCAAATGATATCAGAAGTTTGTTTCTGCTGCACTATTCCTCGCTTGGTGGAGAGGCCCACTTTCAGTTATGCTTCCCAATTCATTCATTGACGGTTGTCATTTCCTTTAATAGTCTACCGTTGACATAATCTTAAACCTGGTCTCACACAGCCAGAGTGTGTATATATAAACACACAGAAACACATATTTTTGCTTAAAATCTGGCTTCGTATGCATGTGGGGATATATATCTATGTATTCGCTGAAAAAACCATAGGTTTCAGGGGCGTTATAGTTAGCTGGACTTTTCACTCGTACAAAACCATTGAAATTCCCCCGTTATAGTTAGTTCAGCTAACTATAACTCGCGCGCCCGCAATGCACTGCTGATGACGTTACATATTACATCACTCATGACATGGTCAGTGACATCACTGATGACATCACTGATGACATCTCAAATGACATCACTGATGACATCATCCAGTGAATGTGTGTTTTTCTGAAAATTACATATGTTTTATATATGTATATCTCAAGGTCGATGGAAGAATAAATGGGTATATAAGTGTCTAAATGGATGATGTGTACTTTTATGATGTTTTTAACTATCGAATAAAGAATTACTGAACTGAACTGAACTGAACTGATTTGTTTTTGAAAAATTGATTGTATAACTGACTGATTAAGTGTATCTTAGTGAGTAAGAGTGGCTTAGTGAGTAATGTTTAAATATGTAAATATCTGTATCAGTCTCTCACTTTGTGTATAAGTGGCTGCATGGGTTGGTGAGTAGCTACATGAGTGTCTATATAGGTTATTAGTTGGTTTTTTGAGTATCAGTATGAGTGTCTAAGTGTCTGTATGGTTCAGTGGGGGGTATTACGTAGTGCATAGGTGCATGAATGAGTGACTCACTGTTTGTATGTGTTGAAGACAGCATGTGTGCAGGACTGTATGGGTGGATGAGTGTGTGCATGGGTGTGTTAGTGAGTGAATGACTGCCTCAATAGTGTCTTTATGAGTAAATACTTATGTTTTAAACTAGTATATATGACTATTGGTGTATATAAGTGAGTATATGTGAGAGTGAGAGATTGGAATAGTTCCTGTATAAATAAGTATGTGTTTCTATAAGTGATTGTTTAAAAGACTAAGTATGTGTAAGTTTCTGTAGAAGTAAGCGTGGTGGTGTGTGTATAACTGTATATGCAAGTAAATGGATGTTTGATTCTTTATTAGCATGAGTGACTATGTGTGTGAGTAAATCTATGGATGAGTGGCGTTGTGTAACAGGATGTATAGGTGTATGAGTACATATGATGAGTGAGTACATGTATGAGTGACTGTATAGGACTGTTGGTGAATGAGTGGATGTGTATGTGGATCTTAGAATTACTGAATAGGTTGTTGTAACTGGTATTGGTATGTCCATTGTTTTGAAAATTTTAGTTTCTATTTTTGAATGTGTGTATAAAAGGTTATATTAGGGTGAGAGGAGGTCTGCCACTCTATCACAAGGATGATGTCATCAGTGATGTCATCAGTGATGTCACTGACCATGTCATGAGTGCTGTAATATGTGACATCATCAGCAGTGCATTGCAGGCGCGCAAGTTATAGTTAGCTGAACTAACTATAACGGGGGAATTTCAATGGTTTTGTACGAGTGAAAAGTCCAGCTAACTATAACGCCCCTGAAACCTATGGTTTTTTCAGTGAATTTCTAAAGTTTTTTAAATGCTAATTCCTAACTATAACGTGCCTGAAACCTATGGTTTTTTCAGTGAATTTCAAAGGTTTTTGAAATGCTAATTTCTAACTATGCCTACAGAGATAGGACATGTGAAGAAAGAAGAAAAAATGCACAGAAAGAAAAAAAAGAGATGCAGAAAGAAGCAACAGAAATCCTCAAAGACGAAGAAAAGTGCAGGAAGAAAGGATAATGTGCAGAAAGAACAAACAGAAGAGCAGAAAGAAGCCTTGTTGCAAAATCATCCTGTACCCTTAACTTTTTCAGACGGATACTGGTGGTAACTGAGTCTGACTAACCAGTCCTAGAAACAGTGATATGTTAAAAGACACTCAGAATACAGTGAAAACACCTACATACACTAGGGAACACTATGCGTTGGGGTTCCCTGTGATTAGCATGACCTCCTCTGTAAACCCCTAGTATATAATAGGGCAGGGGGATTAAAACTACCTCTTAAAACACGCCACAGGGCTTGTTTGCACACGTCACCTCAGGCCCCGTCCCCCCCCTTTTGTACCGCTTTGTTCGCCATAAGTTGGCAGGGTATGCTCAGACGTGAGTCCCTTGCTCACTTTGCCACTGGATTCAAGCAAGCCTGGCTGAAGACGGCTGAAATGCCAGAAACCGGTCCTAGGAAGCTTGTTTCCGGTCCAGGGAAGGCATGGCTTGGCAGTTCGGGCTGGACTGTTCCCATGAGGCACAGGGTCAGACTGATTTGCATAAGGCCATGTCTGAACTGGGGTGGCAGAGTGGGCTAAAGAACGGTGATGGATTAAACCCAGATCTGTTGACTGGGTGTGAGTGTTTGATTGGTTCTGATGCTCCGTCCATCACCACCCCCTTTTGTACCGCTTTGTTCGCCATAAGTTGGCAGGGTATGCTCAGACGTGAGTCCCTTGCTCACTTTGCCACTGGATTCAAGCAAGCCTGGCTGAAGACGGCTGAAATGCCAGAAACCGGTCCTAGGAAGCTTGTTTCCGGTCCAGGGAAGGCATGGCTTGGCAGTTCGGGCTGGACTGTTCCCATGAGGCACAGGGTCAGACTGATTTGCATATGGCCATGTCTGAACTGGGGTGGCAGAGTGGGCTAAAGAACGGTGATGGATTAAACCCAGATCTGTTGACTGGGTGTGAGTGTTTGATTGGTTCTGATGCTCCGTCCATCACCACCCCCTTTTGTACCGCTTTGTTCGCCATAAGTTGGCAGGGTATGCTCAGACGTGAGTCCCTTGCTCACTTTGCCACTGGATTCAAGCAAGCCTGGCTGAAGACGGCTGAAATGCCAGAAACCGCTCCTAGGAAGCTTGTTTCCGGTCCAGGGAAGGCATGGCTTGGCAGTTCGGGCTGGACTGTTCCCATGAGGCACAGGGTCAGACTGATTTGCATATGGCCATGTCTGAACTGGGGTGGCAGAGTGGGCTAAAGAACGGTGATGGATTAAACCCAGATCTGTTGACTGGGTGTGAGTGTTTGATTGGTTCTGATGCTCCGTCCATCACCACCCCCTTTTGTACCGCTTTGTTCGCCATAAGTTGGCAGGGTATGCTCAGACGTGAGTCCCTTGCTCACTTTGCCACTGGATTCAAGCAAGCCTGGCTGAAGACGGCTGAAATGCCAGAAACCGGTCCTAGGAAGCTTGTTTCCGGTCCAGGGAAGGCATGGCTTGGCAGTTCGGGCTGGACTGTTCCCATGAGGCACAGGGTCAGACTGATTTGCATATGGCCATGTCTGAACTGGGGTGGCAGAGTGGGATAAAGAACGGTGATGGATTAAACCCAGATCTGTTGACTGGGTGTGAGTGTTTGATTGGTTCTGATGCTCCGTCCATCACCACCCCCTTTTGTACCGCTTTGTTCGCCATAAGTTGGCAGGGTATGCTCAGACGTGAGTCCCTTGCTCACTTTGCCACTGGATTCAAGCAAGCCTGGCTGAAGACGGCTGAAATGCCAGAAACCGGTCCTAGGAAGCTTGTTTCCGGTCCAGGGAAGGCATGGCTTGGCAGTTCGGGCTGGACTGTTCCCATGAGGCACAGGGTCAGACTGATTTGCATATGGCCATGTCTGAACTGGGGTGGCAGAGTGGGCTAAAGAACGGTGATGGATTAAACCCAGATCTGTTGACTGGGTGTGAGTGTTTGATTGGTTCTGATGCTCCGTCCATCACCACCCCCTTTTGTACCGCCCCGTCCCCTCCCTTCCCCACTGTGTAAACACGCCCTGTGGCCATTTTAAGTTGGGAGATTAAGTCCCCTTGAATCCTGAGGGTCCCTAGGGTCCAACTAGACCACTAGGTACCTCCAGTAAGCGCCACAGAGATGCGTTGCAGAGATGTGTAAAAAGTGGCACGGCCTGGACCACCTCTCTGCAACGCAGCTCAGTGGAGCTTACTGGAAGCTCCTGGTGGGCTAGTTAGCCCCCAGGGGCCCTCAGGATTGAAGGGGAATTATTTCCCCAACTTAAAATGCACCATAGGGCGTGTTTGCACACGTCACCTCAGGCCCCGTCCCCTCCCTTCACCACTGTGTATACGCACCCTGTGGCCGTTCTAAGTTGAGAGATTAAGTCCCCTTGAATCCTAAGGGTCCCTAGGGTCAAACTAGACCACTAGGTACCTCCAGTAAGCGCCACCGAGCTGCGTTGCAGAGAGGTGTAACAAGGGGCGTGGCCTCAGAGCACCTGTCTGCAACGCAGCTCCCTGGCACATACTGGAGATACCTGTTGGGCTAGGTGGCCCTCAGGGACCCTCAGTATTGAAGGGGAATTAATTCCCCAACTTACAACTGGCCAGGGGGTGCGTTTGCAGAGTGCTGCAAGAAGGGGGCGTGGCCTCCGGCGCGATGCCGGTCTTTTATTTATTTTATTTTTTTAAGAAGGGGGGCTATGTGGCCCCCCTTCTTTTTCTAATTTATTGACCCAGGAGACCCCATCCCCCAGGGCCTGCCCCCTAATTTAAGCAAAAAAAAATTGGAAGGGGGCCGCGTTGACCCCTCCTCAGGCCACTTATGGCCCCGGGGACCCCATCCCCCGGGGCCGGCCTTTGTTTTTTATTATTTTTAAAAAAATATATATTTATAGAAATGCCTAGGACATGCTGGACAAACCGCATGTACCTATCACCATGACGATTTGAGCGATATTCATTAAAAGGCGACTCTGCATAAAATGAATCCACGTGGAATGTATTTACACCGTTAGTGAAGCTCTGACGTGTCTGACGCCCTACCGTGCCTATTCCCCGCGCCCCCGCCGGTGGGTACTCTACAAGTAGACACCCTTGTTGTTTATTTATACAAACATGGGTAGGTATTGACAAGCACATTTAATACACACGCACACCAAGCCTATCAAAGGGGATTTGACAAAAATTTGACCGAAACTATGCAAGAAACCCCCCTCACGGTTAATAAAACACACATCCACCGCTGGATGTGTAATACTTTTTATTTTACTATCTGGAAAGGAGACGAACCTTATTTGAGAGTCACAGCGCGCTCCTGGCTGAGACCAATGCTGTGTTACACCCACCAGTGCCCGCCGAGTGCCACACACCTCTGTGTTGTATTCCAACAGCTAGTGCGTATGCTATGACACTTTCTAGCCCATGTGCACTGTAACACCACCCCGTGAATATGTCATGCCACACTTGCCTTCGCACGGGTTATATTGCCCCATCTAACGTGCCTTCCTCGATGCCTATGTTATAACGCACAGCACTATGCCATACATATTACAATCTGGGATCCATATCTTTGTCACAGTGCATATGCAACGTTACACACCCCAGCACATATTTTATATTACAGCTTTAGAGACTAGTTAGGTTACACAACACTGCCCTGTGCATATTACACTCCATGGCGCATATCGCATAGCACGCGCTAGTGACTGTGCTATCTCGCGCTCTCCAATGAATCTGTCATTGCACACAATGTAGTGCATATTATATTTCATGCCTCGGTTCATCTTATATCACACTTTTTGATGCATAGTTTATACCATAGACTATATCTAGTTTTCATTTTCAATCGTGCTCTCAGGAGTATGTTCTATATAACACTGCGTTCACCTACCCTTTTCACGAGCATTACATTTTGCGATGGGGTGGAGGGTCAGGGGGTGTTTCTGCCAAGTGAGCCCGGAGTCAGTCACAAACGTCCTCTTCTTTCTAAATAAAAGTGAGATTATGCTGCATACTTATTCATATTTTAAGTAGTTCGCACAGGCACACATTTTAAAAACAATAAAGTTCCTAATACCCACCTTCTCTGAACAATTAGCTTGCAGCCCCATCCACCTCCTCCCTATCCTCTGTTGTCTGAATCCATGGACTAGCCTCCTCCCTCCTGGCATGCATGGTCTGATGTGCTGCCACTGCCCTCCATTTAGCATGATGTACCAGTCCACTCCTCCTGCCCTCCATTGCCCAATTGTATGCCCCATCATTGACCTCCTGCTTAGCCTCTGTGCTTAGCTTGCTGCCCCTATTCTCCTTCCCCCTGCCCTCCGATGTCTTTGTGCATGCCCCTGCTCCATCCTTTTTGCCCACCATGTTCCATGGACCTGCCACTCCTATATACTCCTAATGTTCTGTTGAGCTGCCACTCCCCTCCCACCTGCCTAGCATTGTCAGATGACTGTAACCTGTCCCTGCCACCTCCACCCTGCCTGTCCACATGCCATGCCCCTATCCCCTTCCTTCTGTCCTCCATGGTCCATTTTACTGCCACACCCATCTGCCCTCCCTGGTCTGTTGTGCTGCAACTGCTCCTCCTGCCTGCCCCGCGCGGTCTGTTGTGAGGCCCCTTCCCCTGAACTCTCTTGTCTGTGCCCAGGTCCTGACCCTCCCTTCTATCCTCCATGGTCCTTTGTGCATGCCCCTGCACCCTCCTTCTTCCCCATCATAGCCATTGTGCTTCCACTAACCCTCCTGCTTGCCATGCATGGTCTTCTGTGCTGCCACGGCCCCTCCCACCTTCCCTGTGTGGTCTGTGTGTATGCCATCATAGTCTCACTGTTGCTTTCCATGGTGTGTCTTGTTTCTAGTGCCCATCCTGCCTGAACTCCATGGTCATCTTGCTGCTCCTGCCCCGCCCCCTTGCCCCCAGTCCTCTGTTTCCATGTGCAGACTCCTATTCCCTCCCTCCTGGCTTGTCTGTTCCATTGTAATGTCCCTGATCCGTCCCTCCTGCCCTTTATGGTCTGTTATGCTGCAGCTTTCTCTACTGTCTGTCCATTATGGTCAGCTAGCTACCATTGCCTCTTTCCCCTCTGTTCTCTGTTGTCCATGTGCATGGTCCTGTCCCCTCCCTATTGCTTTCTTTGGATTGTTGTGCTGCACTCCCGTCCCGCATGCCCTGTGTGGTGTATTGTGCTGCTGAAAACTCTGATGCCTGCCCTGTAGGGTCAGTTTGGTGCACCTCTCCATGTCCCTCCTGTCCTCTGTTATCCGAGTCCATGTCCCTACCCCAATTCCTCCTGCCTTCCATGGTCCAATGTACCATACTTGCGAACATTATGAGCTTGGTAAGAGGGAGATTTTGACAAAAAACTGGGGTATTGATTTTCCTCTTTGAGTTACATTGAAAAAGAGGAGATTGTAGACAGGAGACAGATCAAATAAAGCCCATTTGAGCTTAAAAACATTGGACGTTTCCTGGCTGAATCGGTCTGTTGGCATGTATGGTTGTACTACCACTTCCTCTTCCTTCTGCCCACAATAGTCTATTATATTGCCACAGCCTCTCTTGCCAGTCCTGTATTGTTGGTTTGTTGCCCCTGCCCCCCTTTCCACTGCCCTCCATAGTCTGTTGTGCTGCCACTGCCCTTCCTGCCTGGCCAGTGTGGTCAAATTGTTGCCTCTGCACCCTCCTACCTGTCTTCAATTTTCAGAGTCCGTGCCCCTGGCCTCTGCCTCTCAACAGTATCCTAATGAACAATTAGATTGCTAACATTCTATATTTATTACAAAAGTGTGGAACGCCTGACGTCATCTTGATGTAATCAAAACTGTAATACCTAGAGCATTTCCTTTAGAAATTACATATATGAGAGGGTCTTATTTGCATCAAAATTATAGTTAGTGCTCTAAAAAACTAAAATGAGGACATATTTTCTGAGTTTTCAAATAGCGACAAAGCACTTTTAAATTATTTGTTATCTTTATGTTTTTTTATCCAGTTGACCACTTGATTAAATGTTGCACTTAGGGGACAGGATGTGGTGTTACTTCCAGAGCTGCAGACTTTGCAACTGGTGAACCAGGTTGGAGTTTCTGCTTCAGCTCAACATTCTGTGATTCTGGTCAAATCACTTAATCTCCCCATGTCTACAATCAAAATGAATTTGATCTTGTGTGATGTAACCAATGCTCATGGAAAGCACTCCAATACCTGACAAGTCAGCTCTATATAAAACTGCAAAAACACAAAAAATAAGTGTTTTGCACACGTCTGTCATTGGGCTACATGTGGGCTACATCTGGGTGATATCTGTGCTGCATTTGGGCTCTTTTGTCTCTGGTGGCCATCTTGGGATATTTCTTTGTTATGAAGTTTTCCTAATTTCTTCATTTACTGCACTCTCCTCAGTAGGAAATGCTTTCAGTTTTTTACTCCATTCCATCAAGAAGGTATTCAGATATGTCACACATTTGCCATAAATTCTGAATGTTAGCACTCTAGTTGCTTATTAGATTACTGTAGTAAAACTACTGCTCACCACGGAAGTCTGCTGCTGATATTAAAAGTGCATGTTTCAGTCTGCATGTCAGAATTTTTTAATGAAATAGAAGAGGATTTGAGAAGTCACTCAAAATGTGCCCTAATTTTTCTTTCTTCAGCACTAATCATAATTTCTATGGCAAAATGAACCCCCTCATTGTGTTCCTTTTTAAATTAAATGTTTTAAGTGTTACCAGTTTATTCCAATCAAGATGGCTTCAGGTGTGCCATACTTTTGTCATAAGTAAGACAGTAAGCGCACTAGTTGTTCTTAAGAACACTCTGGGACATACTGTCATTGGGCTATACTTAAGCTACATCTGGGTGATATTTGTGCTACATTT
The DNA here is from genome assembly GCF_964204655.1 of Triturus cristatus. NCBI lineage: Eukaryota > Metazoa > Chordata > Amphibia > Caudata > Salamandridae > Triturus > Triturus cristatus. Next base: position 1,225,645,827 of record NC_140589.1, read on the forward strand.
GGGCTCTTTTATCTCTGGTGGCCATCTTGGGAGACTTATTTGTTATGAAGTTTCCTAATTTCCTCATTTACTACAGTCTCCTCAATAGGAAATACTTTCAGTTTTGTACTTTGATTCCATCAAGAAGGCATTCAGATAAATTCAGAATGTTAGCACTCTAGTTGCTCATTAGATCACTGTTGTAAAGCTACTGCTCACCAGAGAAGTCTGCTGCTGGTATTGAAAGTGCATGTTTCAGTCTGCATGTCAGAATTTTTTTAATGAAATAGAAGAGGAATTGAAAAGTCACTCAAAATGTGCCTTAATTTTTCCTTCTGCAGCACTAATCATACTTTCTATGGCAAAATGAACCCCCTCATTTCGTTCCTTTTTAAATTAAATGTTTTAAGAGTTACCACTTTATTCCAATCAAGATGGCTTCAGGTGTGCAATACGTTTGTCATAAGTAGGACTGTTAGCGCTCTAGTTGTTCTTTAGAACACTCTGGGAAGCTGCAGTAGAACACAAAGGAATCAACTGACAGTCTCTGCCCTTGTTGGATGTCCATGTTTTACTGAGAATGTCATACTTCATTCTCACATGACTGAGAAAGATAATGTGAATTTACAGAAAATATGCTCTCAGTTTAGCTTATAGCTCACCTTCCAAACCTCTGTGGGAAAAGCATGAGAAAATAGTTTTCTCTCAAACATGATTCATGATTTCACAGCAGAAGGCTTTTTCACATGGTAAAATCACCTTAGAACACACCACAATTCCTAAAATGAGTATGGTACCATCAACAAATGATTTATAAGGTAACTAAAGTCTTAAAACCTTCTATTAACTGCAATGCTTTTTAATGAGGTGCTATCATGTATATTGGTCCCAAGATGGCTGTCAACACTTCTTGGATGAAGTACTGACAGCCAATCAGATCTCACAATGAGATGTGTGGTTAGGCTCCGCCCAGATATATATGTGATTTTGATTTTCTCAGGAACTACGGAACAGATTTACACCATTTAAGCAAAAGGCACGACTCTGAATCAAGGTCTACCTTTCTGCCAAATTTGGTGTAATTCTGTTCAGCAGTTCGGGCTGTAGCTGCGGCTAAAGGTCCTATGGGAAATTGCATGGGGAAAACATGTTTTGGGGCCCCCCTTTTTTCTCAGCCCCCGCTACACAAATCATCTAGAGACTTTCAGGATAGGGGCGGACCGGAGCTGGCCAAAAGTTTTGAAAATTTCGCAAAGATTCGTCAACGGGCGACAAAGTTATACCAAATAGAATGTTGCGGATTTCCTATGGAAAATAGGTCCTAACTATAACACCCCCGCAATGCACTGCTGATGACGTCACATATTACATCACTCATGACATGGTCAGTGACATCACAGATGACATCACTGATGACATCTCAAATGACATCACTGATGACATCATCCAGTGACTGTGTGTTTCTGTAAAGTTTAAATATGTTTAATATATAAAGGGAAAGGCATATTGAAGAATGAGTGGGTGTATAAGTGTCTTAATGGATGTTTTACTAGGTGCGTGACTGACTCTATAAGTGAGTGCTTAAACATATCTTCCTGAATGCATGGGTTAGTGACTAAACTGTGTGAATCTCTGTATTCGTCTGTCTGTTGGTGTGTAAGCGACTGCATGGGTTTGTGAATAACTACATAAGTGTCTATATGAGTTATTGATTCGTTGAGTATCTATATGGGTGCCTGAGTGTTTGTGTGGGTGGGGTGTGTGTGACTCTGTGCATAGATGTGTGAGTGGGTGATTCACTGGGTGCATAGTTTGAAGTGTGCATCTGTGATGGACTGTATGGGTGGGTGAGTGTGTGTATGGGTGTGTTAGTGAGTGAATGTATATCTCATTGGTACATGTGTGAGTAACTACATATATGAAAGGCAGTTTATATGTGTGTTAGAGTATATAAATGGCTATAAGTGAGAGTGTGTGATTGTGAGAGTGGCTGCATGGATGAGTGTTTGCTTGTATCAGTGATTGTATAAGAACGTAAGAATGTGCTAGTATTTGTATGAGTAAGTGAGCTGGTGTGTGTATATCTGTATAGGTGAGTAAATGGGAGTGTGATTAATTATTTGCATGACTGACTAGGTGTGTGAGTACCTCTATGGATGAGTGGCGGTGTGTGAGTGTCTATATAGGTGTACGAGTGCATATGATAGTCCTGTACTGAGTGACCATAAATATGAGTGACTGTACGGGTGAGTGAGTGGATGTGTGTGTAGACCTAAGAATCAGTGAGTGGGTATGTAGTTATTGGAGTTGGAGTGTCTTTGGTTTTGAGAATGGCTGTCTGTAATCTAGAGTGGGTGTATCTAAAGTTATATTAGGGTGTGAGAAGATGCATGAAATTATCACATGGATGATGTCATCAGTGATGTCATCAGTGATGTCATTTGAGATGTCATCAGTGATGTCACTGACCATGTCATGAGTGATATAATATGTGACGTCATCAGCAGTGCATTGCGGGGGCGCGAGTTATAGTTAGCTGAACTAACTATAACGGGGGAATTTCACGGGTTTTGTAGGAGTGCAATATCCAACTAACTATAACTTTCCCTAAAACCTATGGTTTTTTTAGTGAATTTCTAAGGTTTTTTAAATGCCAATTTCTTACTTTAACGTGCCTGAAACCTATCGGTTTTTTCAGTCAATTTCAAAGGTTTTTTAAATGCTAATTTCTAACTATAACGTGCCTGAAACCTATGGTTTTTTCAGTGAATCTCAAAGGTTTTTCAAATGCTAGTTTCTAACTATGCCTACAGAAGTTGGACATGTGAAGAAAGAAGCAAAAACGCACAGAAAGAAGCAAAAGAAATGCAGAAAGAAGCAACAGAAGTCCACAAAGACAAAGAAAAGTGCAGTAAGAAGCAAGACATGTGCAGAAAGAACCAACAGAGGAGCAGAAAGAGGCCTTGTTTCAAAATCATCCTGTGCCCACAAATTTTTCAGACGGGTACTGGTGGCAACTGACTCTGACTAACCAGGTCTACAGCCAGTGCTATGCTAAAAGACACTTAGAATACAGTGAAAACACCTACATACACTGGGGAACACTATGCATTGGGGTACCCCTGTGATTAGCATGACCTCCTCTGTAAGGCCCTAGTACATAATTTATTTATTTTATTTATTTATTTAAGCAATTTATTGAGCGCACAACTACCCTGAGGTGTCTCGGCGCTACTAGGGCAGGGGGATTAAAAACAACTACCTCTTAAAACGTGCTACGGGGTGCGTTTGCACAGTGGTGAAGGGAGGGGGGGCCTGAGGTGACATGTCTGCAAATACGCCGTGTGCCCGTTTTAAGTTGGGAGATTAATTCCCCTTGAATCCTGATGGTCCCTAGGGTCCAACTAGCCAACCAGGTACCTCCAGTAAGCGCCACAGAGCTGCATTGCAGAGAGGTTCAAAAAGGGGCCACCTCTCTGCAACGCAGGCCTTTGGCACTTACTGGAGGTACCTGGTGGGCTTGTGGGCCCCCAGGGGCCCTCAGGATTGAAGGGGAATTAATTTCCCAACTTAAAACGCGCCACAGGGCGTGTTTGCACACATGTCACTTCAGGCCCCACCCCTTCCTTCACCACTGTGCAAACGCGCCCCGTGGCGCGTTTTAAGTTGGGTGATTAAGTCCCCTTGAATCTTCAGGGTCCCTGGGGTCCAACTAGCCCACCAGGTACTTCAAGTAAGCGCCACAGAGCTCCATTGCAGAGAGGTGTAGAAAGGGGCGTGGCCTGGGCCACCTCTCTGCAACGCAGCTCTGTGGTACTTACTGGAGGTACCTGGTGGGCTAGTTGGCCCCGAGGGACCCCCAGTATTGAAGGGGAATTAATTCCCCAACTTAAAACGCGACACAGGGCTTGTTTGCACACATGTCACCTCAGGTCCCGCCCCCTCCCTTCACCACTGTGCAAACGCGCCCGTGGCGCGTTTTAAGTTGGGGGATTAAGTCCCCTTGAATCCTGAGGGTCCCTGGGGTCCAACTAGCCCACCAGGTACCTCCAGTAAGCGCCACAGAACTGCGTTGCAGAGAGGTGTAAAAAGGGGCGTGGCCTGGACCACCTCTCTGCAACGCAGCCCTGGGACGCTTACTGGAGGTACCTGGTGGGCTAGTTTGCCCCCAGGGACCCCCAGTATTGAAGGGGAATTAATTCCCCAACTTAAAACGTGCCACAGGGCGCGTTTGCAGAGTGTTGCTAGGAGGGTGCGGGGCCTCCCGGCACGATCCCATGTGTTTTGTTTTTTTTTCTTTGGGAAGGGAGGCTGTGTGGCCCCCTTCTTTTTACTTATTTGGGCCCTGGGGACCCCATCCCTCAGGGCCTGACCCCCTTTTAAAAAAAATAAAATATATATCTTAACAGGAAGGGGGCCGCATGGGCCCCCTTCCCGTGGCCAATACCGGACCCCATCCCCTGGGGCATGGCCAAATATATATTTTTTTTTTATGGAGGGGGCTGCGTGGCCCCCCTCCTGAGGCCTCTATCGGCCCCGGGGACTTTATTTTATATTTTATTGTCTCTCGGAGGGGGGCCGCGTGGCCCCCCTCCCGGGCCACTTCTGACCCCATTCCCCGGGGCCTGGCCATTGCATTTTTTTTTTCAGAGGGGGGGCACATGGCCCCCCTCCTCAGGCCTATTATGGCCCCAGGGATCCCATCCCCCGGGGCCTGCCTGCATTTATTTAGTATTTTTGTTGGGGAGGGAGGCTGTGTGGCCCCCATCCCCTGGGACGGCCCTATCTGTTGGGGACCGTGGGGGGGTCCCCAATTCCCCCACGGTCCCGCCCGCTCCCCGCATCCTGCAGGAGCCGGCATTGCTTTTCCACATGGGGAGCTGCTGACATGCAGCTCCCCATGTGGAAAAGCAATTCTGCTTTGCTTCATTGAAGCGAGAGCAGAGTTTGAATGACAGGGTGGGAGCCGCGAGGCTCACTCCCTGTCATTCCAAACAGCAGTGTCCCGGGAGTGGGCACCCTGGGACACTGCAGGAGCCGGCCCTGGGGGGTGGCGGTCCCCAGGGCCATCACTGCCTCCAAAAGGGGGGCCCCCCTCCCACCATTGGCAAATCCCCTGGGAGGTGATGGTCCCCAGGGTTTGGGGGTCTGTTACGGACCCCCAAATTTGAATAATTAGAGCCCCGGGGAAGTGGCGGTCCCCGGGGCGTGTGGGGGGTCTCGAGCCCATCCACACAGGTATTATTAAAAAAATAAGAGCCTCAGGTGGTGGCGGTCCCTGGGGCAGCGGGGGGCCTGTGTGCCCCCTGCAAATTTATTAATAAAAGCCCTGGGGGTGGCAGTCCCCAGGGCTTGGGGGGGCTTGGAGGCCCCGCACACATAAAAAAACAAAGCCCCGGGGGTGGCGGCCCCTGGGGCTGCGGAGGGGCCGTATGTCCCCCAGCAAATATTTGTGCAAAGCCCCGGGGGGTTGCGGTCCCCGGGGCAGTGTGGGGGGGATTGGGCCCCCCACACATTTTTTTACATGCTCCTGAGACTTGGCCCACCGGGGGGCTAATTAATAAGGAAGCACGGAAGCCCACACTTCGTTTTTTTTTTTCGCGGCCGGATCCGCGGATCCTTTGCGCATCTCGGCGATTTAAAAAAAAAAAACTATGCTTTTTTGGGCCCTGGGGGTCTTAGTGGGACCCCCAAGCAGGCCTAGCGGGTCAGGGTGTTTCTACCCTGCCCCCTTTTCTTGTTTTACGTGTTTGTTTCCCTGGTTTCTTGTGCCTCGGTTCTACCGAGGCACAAGATGGCTGCCAACACTTCCTGGTTTGAAGTGTTGACAGCCAAATAGAATAAAGCTTGTGGTCGGGAAGGTGCGCGGATCCACCGTGCCTCTATATAGCGAAACTTTTATTTTTTGATTTTCTCAGCAACTACTGAACGGATTTACACCATTTAAAAAAAAGGGCGCTTTCCGAACCAAGCAGTACCATGTTGCCAAATTTGGTGTAATTCCGTTCAGCAGTTCGGGCTGTAGCCGTGTCTAAAGTTTCCTATGGGAATAACATGGAGAAAACATGTTTTGGGACTCCCCTTTTTTCTCGGCCCCTGCCCGCCGAATCACCCCGAAACTTTCAAGACAGGAGCTGACCGGAGCGCCCCACTAGTTTTGAAAATTTTGCGATGATCCGTGTGATCAGTGTTTGCTCTCGAAACGCGTTATATTGACAAATACATTTTGCTTTCTTTCACTGCATCTGAGAGCACGTTTGACTTTGAACTTTTGCAAAAAAAAAAAATATATATATATATATATATATATATATATATATATATATATATATATATATATATATATATATATATATATATATATATATATGAATAAACAAAGTGCTCGAAAGCTTTTCGAGGGCACACACAGTTTGCCGACCTCCGGTCTTCATTTTCCCACAAGTTTGTCCCCAATGCTGGGTTTCTTCATGGCCGACGCGTTTCGAGGTGAGAAATCCTCTTCTTCATGGGCTTAATTACAGACAGGTAACACGTACTCGCTAGTGCTTACGCCATCCGGCAATATTTATTTATTTCAAGGCCCCCTGGTGGAGATATTCATTAATTAAGCCAAAAGCACTATATATATATATTCACTGAAAAAAACATAGGTTTCAGGCCTGATATAGTTAGGAATTAGCATTTAAAAAACCTTAGAAATTCACTGAAAAAACAATAGGTTTTAGGGGTGTTATAGTTAGCTGGACATTTCACTCGAACAAAACCATTGAAATTCCTCAATAGTTGATAGTTGATTCAGAAGGTATATGAAGTTAAAACTACTTGTTATAACAGTTGTTTGGGTGAGTGAATATCTTTATGGGTGTGGCGATGAGCAAATATATGTCTCAATGGTACATGTCCAACAAACTAGAAAAATAAAAGCCAGAGTATGTGTCAGTTGTTGTATATAAATAAGTATACATAAGGCTCAGTGATTGTATGAGTGACTGTATGGATAACTGTATAGTTGTAATAGTGATTTTATGACACACTAAGTATGAGCTATTATCTATATGAATAGATGAAGTGGTGTTTTATAAGTGTATAGCTAAGTAAAACTAAGTATGATCCATTGTTTGCATAAGTGAGTAGGATGACTTCATAAGTGATTAGGATGTGTGCTGGTGTGTAATGTCGATATAGGTGTATACGTATATTTGATAGTGTTCTATTGATCATTGACAGCATGTATGAGTGAATCTATAGGCAAGTGATTAGATGTGTGTATAGATCTAGGAATCACTGCGTGGGTGTTTAGAAACTTGTATTGGTGTGTCAATGGTTTTAAATCTGGCACTCTGTATTTTACAGTGAGTGATGAAAGGTTATACTAGTGTATGATGAGGTGTATCTGATTGTCACGTGGATGATGTCATCAGTGATGTCATCAGTGATGTCATTTGATATGTCATCAGTGATGTCACTGACCAATTCATGAATGATGTAATATGTGACATCATCAGCAGTGGATTGCGGGCGCGCGAGATGTAGTTAGTACAACTAACTATATCTGAGGAATTTCAATGGTTTTGTTCGAGTGAAATGTCCAGCTAACTATAACACCCCTAAAACCTATTGTTTTTTCAGTGAATTTCTAAGGTTTTTTAAATGCTAATTCCTATCTATATCAGGCCTGAAACCTATGTTTTTTCAGTGAATTTCAAAGGTTTTTTAAATGCTGATTCCTAACTAAATCAGGCCTGAAACCTATGGTTTTTTTCAGTGAATTTCAAAGGTTTTTTAAATGCTAATTCCTAACTATATCAGGCCTGAAACCTATGGTTTTTTCAGTGAATTTCAAAGGTTCTGTAAATGACAATTTTTAATGTATTAATTGTTATACTGATTTTTGTTATACTTATTTACTACATTTTCTTAACTGTTTATTTTTAGATATTTTATTTTTTTAATTACATTATACATTACAATACAAAATATACTTTCTCAGAATGAATTACTTTAGTTTAAATACTTTGCAAATAGGCAATAGACTTTTAAGTACAGTAGTTACAGTTGTTGCAATGGGCAGCACAATTTCAAACACAAAGCAACATTGAGCTCAATGTGAATTTCTAGTCAAATGCAATCAGTTACTTTATGGATTACTTTTCTAACCACAGGACTGGATCCTAGATTCAGTCCTTGGACATCTCCTGTAAACAGTTGAGTAAAAGTGTTTTGGTTACAGTAGTGATTTTTAAGGATTAATATTGTATTTTAAAAGTTGACACTTCGAAAAATGTTCACATAGAATCACCAATGTTATCCTATGGCAGAACATTCACTTAGCAGGTAAGTAGTGTTATCGTAACTTTTTCTTACTCAGTGGTGAATCCTGGATCCAGCACTGGCCAATCTCCTGTAAACAGTTGAAAGAATGTGTTTAAGTCATACAGACGATTTTTTAGGAATATTTTTAGTTTGTGAAAATAGACACTTAGAAACTTTTCTGCTCAAAACCACACACTGGATTCCTATGGAAAGAAATACAAGTTACTGGTAAGTACGCTTAGAATTACTTTTCAGGGTCAGTGCTGGGCTAAAAGATGCAGCCCTGGGTTCTCTCCTGATAACATGGGAGTAAATCGGAATTCGTAGTCCGGCTGATTTTAGAGGCATATTTGTACGTTTCAAAAATTGACACTTAGAAACTTTTCTGGTGAAAACCACACAATGGATTCCTATGGAAGGAAATACAAGTTATTGGTAAGTACACTTAGAATTACTTTTCAGGGTCAGTGCTAGTCTAAAAGATGCAGCACTGGGTTCTCTCCTGATAACAGGTGAGTAAATCAGAATTCGTAGTTCGGCTGATTTTAGAGGCATATTTGTACGTTTCAAAAATGGACACAGAAACTTTTCTGGTGAAAATCACACAATGGATTCCTATGGAAGGAAATACAAGTTACTGGTAAGTACGCTTAGAATTACTTTTCAGAGTCAGTGCTGGTCTAAAAGATGCAGCACTGGGTTCTCTCCTGATAACAGGTGAGTAAATTGGAATTCGTAGTTCGGCTGATTTTAGAGGAATATTTGTACAATGGTGAAGGAAGGGGGCGGGGCCTGAGGTGACGTGTGCAAACACGCCCTGTGGCGCGTTTTAAGTTGGGGAATTAATTCCTCTTCAATGCTGTAGTCCCCTGGGGGCCAATTAGCCCTCCAGATACGTCCAGTATGCGCCAGGGAGCTGCGTTGCAGAGAGGTATTCAGTGGCCACGCCCCTTTTTACAACACTCTGCAACGCAGCTCCGTGGCGCTTACTGGAGGTACCTGGTGGGCTAGTTGGCCCCTAGGGGACCTCTGGATTGAAGAGGAATTAATTCCCCAACTTAAAACGCGCCACAGGGTGTGTTTGCACACATATCACCTGAGGCCCCGCCCCCTACCTTCACCACTGTGCAAACGCGCCCCGTGGCGTGTTTTAAGTTGGGGGATTGAGTCCCCTTGAATCATGAGGTCCCCTGGCGGCCAACTAGCCCACCAGGTACCTCCAGAATGCGCCAGGGAGCTGCCTTGCAGAGAGGTGTTCAGAGGCCATGCCCCTTTTTACAACACTCTGCAACGCAGCTCAGTGGCGCTTACTGGAGGTAACTGGTGGGCTAGTTGGCCCCTAGGGGACCTCTGGATTGAAGAGGGATGAATTCCCCAACTTAAAACGCGCCACAGGGCGTGTTTGCACAGTATCACCTCAGGCCCCGCCCCCTACCTTCACCACTGTGCAAACGCGCCCCGTGGCATGTTTTAAGTTGGGGGATTAAGTCCCCTTGAATCATGAGGTCCCCTGGTGGCCAACTAGGCCACCAGGTACCTCCAGTAAGCGCCACGGAGCTGCGTTGCAGAGAGGTGTAAAAAGGGGCGTGGCCTCATTACACCTCTCTGCAACGCAGCCCCCTGGCGCATACTGGAGGTTCCTGGTGGGCTAGTTGGCCCCCAGGGACCCCCAGTATTCAAGGGGAAATAGTTCCCCCTCTGCAAACGCGCCAGGGGGTGCGTTTGCAGAGTGGTGTAAGGAGGGGGCGTGGCCTCCGGCCCGATCCCGGTTTTTTTTCTTTTCTTTTTTATAGAAGGGGGCTGTGTAGCCCCCCTTCTTTTTCTATTTTTTTGGCCCTGGGGACCCCATCCCCCAGGGCCTGCCCCCAATTTTTATTTATAAAAAAAAAAAAATCAGGAAGGGGGCATGTGGCCCCCCTCCCGAGGCCATAATTTGCCCCGGGGACCCCATCCCCCGGGGTATGGGCCTTTTTTTAAAAACATTTTATGGAGGGGGGCTGCATAGCCCCCCTCCTCTGGCCACTTTAAGGCCCCGGGGACCCCATCCCACGGGCCGGCCATTGTTTTTTAAAATTATTTATTTATTTTAATGGTGGAGGGGGGCCGCGTGGCCCCCCTCCCAGAATACTTATGGCCCCGAGGAGCCCATCCCCCGGGGCCTAGCCTCCGTTGGGGGCCGTGGGGGGGTCCCCAATCCCCCCACGGTCCCAGCCGGCTCCCCGCGTCCTGCGGTGGCCGGCATTGCTTTTCCACATGGGGAGCAGCTAACATGCTTCTCCCCATGTGGAAATGCAATCAGCTTTGCTTCATCGAAGTGAGAGCAGGTTTCCCTGCTCTCGCTTCAATGAAGCAAAGCAGTTTGCAATGGCAGTTTGGGAGCCATGAGGCTCCCACCCTGCCATTGCAAACAGCAGTGTCCCGGGGGTGGGCACCCCGTGACACTGCAGGAGCCGGCCCTGGGGGGTGGCGGTCCCCAGGGCCTATACAAGGCTCCAGGAGGGGGGCCGCGTGGCCCCCCTCCCACATTGACAAGTTGCCCCGGGGGTGGCGGTCCCCGGGGCTGGGGGGTCTGAGAGCCCTCTCACTCCAAATTATTTCAAGCCCTGGGGGGTGGCGGTCCCCGGGGCAGTGTGGGGGGGATTGGGACCCCCCTCACACCTTTTTTTAAATTATGTCCCCAGGATTTGGCCCCCGGGGGCAAATTAGCATATTCAGCTCGGGAGCCCGCGCTGCTTTTTTTATTTTTTTGCGGCCGAAATTCGCGATGGGTGTGCGAATCTCGTTGATTTTTTTTTTTGTTGTAATTCTTTTTTTGGCCCTGGGGGTCCTTGTAGGACCCCCTGAGCAGGCCTAGGGGGTCAGGGTGTTTCTACCCTGCCCCCTTTTTTGGTTTTTCACGTTTGTTTTTTAGGTTTCTTGTGCCTCGGTTCTACCGAGGCACAAGATGGCTGCCAACACTTCCTGATCTGGAGTGTTGACAGCCAATTAGAATACAGCTCGTGCACAGCAGGGTGCGCGCTGGGTGCGGGGAGGGTGCGCGGCTCCTCCGAGGCCATAGATATATATGTACACCATTTAAGCAAAAGGCACAAGTCTGAACTTAGGACTACCTATTTGCCAAATTTGGTGTAATTCCGTTCAGCAGTTCGGGCTGTAGCTGCGTCAAAAGGTCCTATGGGAAAATGTATGGGGAAAACGCGTTTTGGGACCTCCCTTTTTTCTAGGCCCCCGCTTGACGAATCGCCGTGAAATTTTCAGGATAGGAGCGGACTGGAGCTGGCCAAAAGTTTGGAAAATTTTGCAAAGATTCGTCAATCGGCGCAAACGTTATTCCAAATAGAATGTTGCAGATTTCCTATGGAAAATAGGTCCTAACTATATCTACCTACTGGCGACCACCAGTAGGTAATATATATATATATTAAAATTATGTCTAAGAGCATCGGTCTCTTGCTGGTTTGATTGATTCATGGATATTGTGCTTCTAATGTGCTCTGTACTAAGGACGAATGCCAAAGGGGTTTGGCAGCAGATGCCTCTTTAAACAAGTGTGTGGTTGCAGTTCAATTATTAACTTATTGTGTCTGGTAGATGCCAATTACTCATATTGAACCAAGAAAAACAGTATAAACTCCCAACATTCATCAATTTAAGATATCAGGGGAAGAGGTGAACCATCCAATGACATGCAGGCCCATGTACTGCATGTATGGCTTTGGAGATGGACACCGGTCCTGTTCGGGAAGATGCCTTTATTGTTGTGGCCTCAGTTGTCCGGAGAGGGTAGTGAAGCACAAAGTTCAATTTCAACCACTTAGATCAAAGTAGTAATTTCTTTATATCGGATTGTGATTTTTTTTGTCAATGAATTTCGATGGTCTACACAGTTTTCCGTCTACTCTTGTGTTGCAAATTGTGTTGATTTTTGGAGGAACCTAAGTAGATTCCAGCTGTATTTCAGTGACATCAAGCTCAGAGACTCTGACAACCTTTAGTTCTGTTCTATATCTCTGGTTGAATGCACCTCCATATTCAAAACCTGAAATGCTTGATGTGTCCTCAACTAAATATAAAAAAAGGAAAAAATTGTTGTTTCTCCACTAGTGAACTACAAGTGTCGCCATTCTAAGACTAGGTATTCCCTGGTGATCATTTTTGGCACTGCCTCAGTCTTGTAACTCTGGGGCAGCATCAAAAAGCAATTGGTGTTGCGGTAGAACGCCCACTGCAAAACCAATTGCATGCCCCTTTGCCACAGAGGACTTTGGCAGAAAGGGGCATATTTACAAGATGGCACCAAGCGGCTTAGCGTCACCTAGTAAATATTGAAAATGTAGCTACGCCACCGCAGCGTCAATTCAGGGAATAGTCTCCCGTGTTTCACAATATTATATTTTTGTCAGCAAAAACAGATCTAATAAAGAGTGTGGCCTAGCATTGTTGATATCAAGACTTCCTGGGGGAGTGGTCTCGCGCCGCGACAAGATGGCGGCTGATCCGTGAGCTCCGCTCACGGATTACAGGCAACAGCCTGTAATCTGGCACCTGAGGACCCCCCAGGATGATTTCGAAGCGCTGAAGGGTTGGAGCGGCGATTGTGGCCGTCCTGACCCTGGATTCTGCCTTCTTGAACCCGGGGACTGTTTTCACTTCAACAATTGCGAGCGGCGGGCGCCATTTTGTGCGGACCGCTCGTGCCTTGATGGATCTCCTGAGGTAAACCGGCGTTCTGATAATGAACGCGCGGCAACGTTTTTTTCTCTCTTTTTTCATTCTTATCTTGTGTTACAAATAAGAAATGACTATTGCCTGATACCACCTAATACAGCTGATGGTGATTATGATCATCTCCTCATCACCGCATGTCCAAGCTGCAGCATGTTTCTCGCAATAGTATCTTCAGTGGTATTGCCAGTTGCGCTACTATCTCTTTTTCCTGGCTCTTTGCCCTATTTTTAGTGTGTGCTTACTTTATTTTTGTTACACTTCCTAGCCTCTTGGTGAGTTTTTGTTTGATTTTTTTTCTCAACTGACACGCTGTCTAGCTCATGAGGGCATGCTATCGCCAGAGTGCTGACGGAAGGTGGCATTCGTTACTTGCACATACTATCTCTTTTTTCTTTTTGATTTTGTGCATTTTTTTTTTTGTTTTTGATTTCCGAAGACTAATTCAAAAGAATTTGTCATTTTTGTGGCGGATGGGCAGACGGAAGTCCTTATTGAGAATCACCTCTTGACCATCTTATCATTCCAAGATGGCTAGCGAAGTTTCACATGTGGCTAGAGCTGTTTCGTCTGGTACCAAACCCAAGAGAGCCAAGAATGACCCTCCTTCACCCATTTTATCCTCTCAAAATCCTGTTCTAGACACTATTTTGGATGAAGTACGGGGTCTTAAATCTTTCATGGCTACTACTAACGAGAAGCTCCAATTAATTGAAGATCGCTGGATTACTATGGAAGCTAAGGTGTTCGACATGGAACAACGCATTTGTGATGTTCAGGACATTTCTACTAAAATCCCACTTTTGGAACAAGAAATCCACCGTCTCAAACTTCACACTGAGGACCTTGAAAGTCGCAATAGGCGCAATAATCTGCGCCTTTATGGTCTACCAGAAAATATTGAGGGCCCGGATCTGCTTCTTTTTCTGAAGAAATTTTTGTCTGAACTCTTAGGCATTGCCCCTGACCATGCATTAAATATTACACGTGCTCATCGGCTTGGTCGTTTTCAACCTAATGCTTCTAAACCCAGAGGTATTATCATGTTGTTTCTGGAGTTTACTGACCTAATGCGAGTCCTCTCAGCTGCCAAATCAAAACGTCACCTTACTTAGTCGGGACACAACATCTTTATTTCACAAGACTTATCGAATGCTACAAATGCACGAAGAAAGGAATTTCTGGCACTTCGTCCTCAAATGAGACAGTTGAATATTCGCTATGGCATCCTCCATCCATGTTTGTGTAAAATCACGCATGAAGGCTCCACGCGTTCTTTTGATGACCCTCTTAAACTGAAATTGTTTCTTCAAAACCTCTCTTCATTTCCTGCAACTGGCTCTCCCTCCGTTCCTTAATGTCCTCTACTCCTTTTGCTCTTTCTTCTAATATGGCTGTGTAGTAATTTTTTATTTTTACCTTGGTCTCTGCCGTCCAGTCTATCGTTGGTGCTGTTACGCCCCATGCATCTGTTTCTGTTATTGTCTTTTAGGTCTGGATTTCTTTCCTTGATCTATCTTCTTTTACTTTACTTTCTGTCCTCGCTTTCTTTCTTTGCTTTGTTGTTTTATCCCCTCGTTTGCAATTTTACTTACCTGATGTTAGACCGTTTACTGCTTATGTCCTTTGCAATTGTGTATTATGTTACCGTTTCTGTCCCGTATTCTGATCAATTATGGTGTCTCTTTTTTTCCAGCTGTTTTCCTGAAGTGTCTCAACTCCTTCCATATTGTACCCCTCCGTTCCTCCAGTATGTGTAAGTTTGTTACATGGAATGTTCGTGGTCTGGGCAACCCCGTCAAGTTGTACACCCTCCTGCCTCTAGTAAGAAAGGGGGTGTTGCTATATTTTTTCACAAATCGTTGTCTGTGCAAATTGTCTCTACGCAGCATGATGATGATGGAAGATGGGTAATGGCCAAGGTTGTGGTACAGGGCAAAGATTTGATCTTATTGAATATTTATGGTCCGGTTAAACCTGACCCCAAATTTTGGCATGATATTAAGGTTCTGCTTTCCACCTTTGATTGTCCCAACTTTATTATCGCTGGTGATTTTAACCAATGGATTGACCCCTTTTCTGATAGACAATCTAAGTCCAAATTCCAACCAGACAAGTCTCACAAGGCTTTTCAATCGGCCATTACCTCTCGTCCTCTATTTGATGTTTGGAAAACATGCAACCCGGACTCTCTTGAATTCACGTTTTTTTCCAATGTACATCTTACGAGATCCAGGATTGATTATATTTTAGTTAGCAAATCCCTACTTCCGTCGATTCAATCCTCGGAAATTGGGTCAATTTTTATTTCTGACCATGCACCAGTCCTTACTGTTTTGGATCTCTCGTTAAGCCTCCAAAAATCTAGTTGTTGGAAGCTTAATAATGCTCTATTATCAGACACTACTTTCATTACAGAAGCCACTGCCTTTGTCAAAGAGTTTTTCATGTTTAATAATCCTTTAGCAACCTCTGTTTCTGATAATTGGGATGCTTTTAAGGCCTCCTTTCGGGCATTTACTATTTCTTATGTGTCTAAGAAAAAGAAAATTGTTAGGAACAAGTATCTAGCTTCTCTTCAAAACCTTAAATTATTAGAGCATAATTATTTTACCTCCAAATCACCCTCGGCTCTGCATGAGCTCATTAAAGCTAAATCTGAACTTAATAAACTTGCGACTGTGGAAGCCTGTAATATTCTTCTCAAAATTAAATCTAAATATCATGGTGGCCAAAATAAAGCCGGTAAGATGTTAGCCAACTATTTAAAGATCAAATCTGAACGTAAAAACATTGGTCCCATCTTAAATGAATCCACTAATCGTTTAGTGTCCTCAGATGACGACATTGCCAATATCTTTCATGATTACTATGAGGCCCTATACTCTGATGACACCAATCCTTCCAATCAAAATTTAGATATCTTTTTTTCTGGCCTTCCTTCTCCCCCTTCCTTACCTAGTGAATTTGATTCATTGGAGGTTGCGGTTACTGCCCAAGAGATTATTGATGCCATTAAATCCTTAAAAAAATCTAAGGCCCCTGGACCAGATGGCTTTTCGGTCGAGTTTTACTCTACCTTTACCTCGCTTTTGTCCCTAAGCTGCTGACACTGTTTAATTCCTTTATTAATGATGCGAGGGCCTCTGGCTCCTTTATGGACGCCCTAATAATTATCATTCCCAAACCTGACAAAGATCATTCCCTGTGCAAAAATTATCGCCCTATTTCATTAATTAACTATGACTGTAAGATATTTGCAAAGATTCTTGCTAGTCGTCTTGAGAGTCTTCTTCCATTATTGGTTAAGACTGATCAAGTTGGTTTTATTAAGGGTAGATTAGCAGCAGATAATGCTCGAATGTTTGCTAATATTATATCTCATGCAAAAAAAATTAAATCTCTGCAGCACTGTCTCTTGATGCCGAAAAGGCATTTGACCGTATTAATTGGCAATTTATGTTTAGATCCCTCCAATGGTTTGGTTTTGGTCCATCCTTCATTTCCTATGTTAAACTACAGTACTCTTGTCCCCGAGCCAGTATTTTTGTAAATAATCACTTTTCTAAATCTTTTTCTTTGTCTCGTGGTACACGCCAGGGATGTCCTCTCTCCCCTTTGTTATTTGTCCTGTGTCTCGAACCCTTCCTTGAGCGTATTCGGGCCAATCCGCATATATCTGGCTTTACATATAACTCATTAGAAATTAAATTATCCGCATATGCTGATGATATATTGGTATATATGGCTAATCCAATTACATCCCTTCCCCCCTTCATGGATGAGGTTCGGTTATACTCCAGCATTTCTGGTTATAAGTTGAATCTCTCTAAGACAGAAGTTTTACCCCTGAATTCGTTATGTTATCAATATATGTTTAATGATACTAATTTTACATGGTGCCCCACGAAAATTAAATACCTTGGAGTTTGGTTCTCCGCGTCCCTATCTACCACAATTAAATTTACATTTGCTGCATTAATCACTAAAATACAATCTTTGCTTCTTATCTGGTCCCCATTATACCTTTCCTGGTGGGGTAGATTAGACACTATAAAAATGATGATTGTACCTCATGTCCTTTATATATTGTCTATGTTGCCTATTCACATTCCCATCTCCTACCTGTCACAAATTAATTCCATTTGTGTAAAATTTTTATGGAATAAGAAACATCCACGTATTTCCCTTATCAGACTTAAACGCCCTAAGTCTGAAGGTGGAGTACGTTTTCCTGATTTTAAGGCTTATCACTCAGCTTTTATAATTAAACAGTCCTTTGCTCTATCCTTTGATTTTGCTGATACTCCTGTACCACGGTGGATTGTTTTTGAGCTTTCCTCTTTAAAGGATTTTTCTTTTCAGAATGTGCTTTACATGTCTAATTGTTCTTTCATCTCTACTAATCCTATTATAAAATATTCCCAACATTTATTATACAATACATTTACTAAAGGTTTAACTCCTTTTCAATGCTTCCTATCTTCCACTATCTGGTATAACAAATTTCTTCGATACAAGGGCAAATCTTTTTATTACAAACACTGGAAGGAGAAGGGCATTATTTTTGTTCATCAATTAATTTTTCAACACTCTGTTATTTCCTTCCTGGATTTGCAAATACGATTCCAATTACCTGACACCTCTCTTACCGAGTATCTTTTAGTCTCAGCTGCTATACAAACACAGTTAGCCTCTTTTGACTCTTCTACACCCGCACCATCCCTTACTCCCCCAACACCATTGTACAGTCTATTTTCTTTGCATAAACCTAAAGCCGCTCTTGTCTATAAACTATTGTTGTCACATACAACCGAGAGATCAAAGTCCTCTTCTGAGCTAGCTTGGAAAGTAGATTTATCTCTTTCATTTACTATAGATGTTTGGGATAAATTATGGTCCAAGTTATTTAAAGTCTCTGCGGCTGCTCACATAACTCAATCCATGTATTTTATTTATAATAGAGCTGTTATTACTCCTGTTTGTATATCCAAGTTCTCGCCGTCCGCGTCCCCACTTTGCTGGTCTTGTTCTGACCGGCAATTTGAGACATCTCCTTTATGACTGTTCTAATGTGTTGACTTTTTGGAAATCAGTTTGGTCAAAATGTATGATCATTTTTGATTGTAATCTACGTTTGTCATTTCATAATGTTTTTTTAGGTTCTTCATCACCTGATTTGGATGATTCCACGTCTGTCTCTTTATTGTTTGATCTTTTTATTGCATTAGCATTTAAAGTCATTTTATCTTCCTGGAAAGACAATTCGAAAATATCTTCATTAATGTGGTAGAATTTTATTTGCGATGAACATCGGATTGCCAGTGTCTCTTCTTCTGTCATTTCCCAAAAAAATTAAATCTGATCTTCTCTGGCTACGTTTTACATCTTATCTCTCTTCACATGCTCCTCTTCCCTAATTTGGTTCTTTTTTCTGATATCTTATATGGTCTCAGGACATTTGCTATTCTTTCATTCATATTTTATGATTTATGTTCTCTATTGCTTTAATCTTTTCTCTCCTTTTACTTTTCTTCCTTTTCTCTCTTTAGTTCTTTTTCTTTTCTTCTTTTCCGCTATTGTTTGATCATTCTATGGGTTTTTCTTTGTATATTGCTTCTCATTAACTGGTTTACTATAATTTGTAAGTACGATTTTGGTTTCTTATTTGATTGTATTCCTTTTGTATTTTTTGTGTCTTACCTCTTCTAAAAACTCAATAAAAATTTCTTAAACAAAAACAAAGACTTCCTTTGACAAGGTGTGCACATGAAAGTCTATGTTTTTAATGAGTTTACATTTGGATTTTGTGAATAGCCAAAAGTAGTAAAATAACTCAAAAGTGTGAGAGTAAGTTACATTTGCAAATTACTCAAAGTGTAAGTTACCTTTGTCAATAGCCTCACAATTTTTTCACAATAGTAAATCTATACTTTTCCTTCTGGATATTCAAGTCACAATATTTTGGTAGCACAGTGTTTCTCTAGTAGATGTTTTCACAAACAGCTCCCATAAGGTGCTGTTCCAAAGGTGAGCACTAACACTGACGCTACTACCATGCCCATTATTTCCCTCCAGTCTTTTGTGAATTTTGCTTCAGTCAAATTCTCCCCATTTACCCCTGGACCTCCAACATACCCGGCTTACAATTGAGCACTGATATAACCAGGACACTGGCAAGGTGAAGTATAATCTATGTATTGTGCACATACATGTAGAATTGGATACCTCAGAAGTAGATGAAACAAGCAAGAGGCTAAAAATATGAATTAAACGAGCTAGGGGACTGAGAGATTTTTTTTCAGACCAGTGAATAAAGTGACCTCCTAATTCTGAATTTGTTACCTTTTTTATTTTATTTTTGTATGACCTTTTACTAGGGGTGGGCGATAAATTATGTTCCACCGGCGGAGTTTACAGAGTATTGGCCACTCGGCGTTACGTTTGTAATGCAGAGTTCCAGCCAAACTCCACCAACCACTATGTTCGGAGTTTTTTCTCTCACATGGCTCACCAACGGTAAGTTGGCGAAGGCGAGTGAGAATTGGAGTCCACTAGCATTATTTTAGGGTGCTATGAAGGCACCGGCGAGATTTTCTCAATGTGGGCGGTCACGGGCAGTCACGGGCGGTAGCAACCGCTTGGGGTGAGAAAGATGCCACTTGAGTAGAAAATCTACTCAAGCAGCAGCAAAGTAGCAGCACCCTCTGGCATGCCGTGATGGTGCCTTTTACGCTGATTTTGCAGCGCGGAACAAGCGCAGTGCTAAAAATCAGCACGAGCACCGCGACATGCCGATTTCTGCCGGTTCGCAGAACTCTGCGGAAGCTTGCAGAGTTTTCATCTAACTTCGCGGAATTCCACGCAGTGTAACTTCTTGAGTTACCCCCACCCCTACCTTGTACACTTTTTTGCAGTACTTCAATTTAGTCATTACAAACAATTTTCAAAAGTAGTAAATTTTTATTGTGTTTAATTTCCACCTTAGGGTTAAACGTATGTTCCGTATAAAATACAAATACTATGCATCTTGATTTTTGTATTCGACTGAGAAAATCTCCTTGATTTTCAAGTCCTCTGTCATTCCCTCAGATCATGAGATTATCACCTGGTCCACAGTCATGGATTCCAACAAAATTAATCCTTTTAGTGGGAGAATTGTTAAACCTTGAGTAGACACGGTTACTCTTCGTTAAAGATTATACAAAAACTATTATTTTTAGATTTCAAATCCGTTTAGGTCATATCTCTTTGTAGAAACCTGCCATTCCGGCGGATGAAAGCATGACGGTAAAGCAAGCTGACATTTTACTTTTATTTTTTCAAGCAAAGTTGCAAAACGCTGCAAATTCTTCAGGATACAAATGTGGGTAAAAAGTGAGTAAATTTAAGCATTCAGGCATGAAGCATTACAGGCCATGAATAAAGTGTTTCAGGGTAATATTCTGACAGCTTGGCTAATCTCTTTGGGAACAGTACAAAGAGGTTCACACCAGCAGTATGCTAGAAAAACACATGCTGATCTTCCTAATATTATCTAATCATAAGCGATTGGATCCTAGCATGCAGATGTTCTTCAGCTACCACCTATGGATGTTAATTAGAGGTAGTCAAGGGTAGCAGTCAGGGCCGGACTGGCTGTAGCGGGCACCAGGCATTTCCCTGGTGGGCCGGAGGGGTGGGGGCCGGTTTTGTCACTGGGGGCTGGGTTCCGGTTTTGCAGAAGTGCTGCAATATCGGCCCCCTGTAACAAAAGCGGAGCGGTGCTTCTTGCTAGCAACCCGCCCCCCGGTCCCAGGGCTAAGCATTGCTCAAAGATCCAGCTTTATGTGTGTACCTTTAACTGATTGCCCATCCCCTAGGTCCTCAATAAAGAACAAGAGGTTCCTTAGGGAACAACTGCGGTACAGATGGCTATGTCATCCATGATCCAAGGCTTCAGCTACTCTGATATTTTGGTGAATTGGAGTCCATGTTGAAACTGGAGTAGCTTCACCTCACAAGATAAATAGCTCTCAATTATCAATCAGCAGTGGCGGGCCATATTTCCAGTGGGGAGGCAGGTGAGCCACTCACGTACACATGTACATCCACTCATATCCATGCATTCACAAAATTGCACACATTCAACCACCATTGACAAGCACATGCATACACACCGATTCACAGCACGCACTCACAAATACACATACGTTAATACATACACACATGCACAGACACACTAAACGTTAAAAATAAACCTCTAACCGGGCTGCAGTGGTGAACTCGGGTGGCAGGAGGGAAGCCTCTGTGATTCCTGGGGATTTAGACTGCTGCCTTGTCTCACTGGCTGATTTTCAGCCAATGAGAGGAGGCGGCAGTGCCTGCCTCGTCACAGAGTGGGATGGGGTCAATATGACTGCTTACCAAATCCCACACTGTGACAAGCCTCACTGATAGACACTGTGCCGTGTGCACTTCAGGCTTAAAATTGAAATGCCCATGTCCGGGGCTATTAGTGACGCTCCCTCTCGTCATGAGGATAGGACCCCGAGGTGCTTTGCCAGGCGGAAGAGGTCAAGCCCACAGGGCTGTGACATCTTCAGCCGGGGAAAGTTCAGCTCAGGCACCTGCGCATTTAGCGCAAGTACAGCGCCTGGCTGCCTGACCTGAACATCAAGAGTGTCTGTCATGCTGACTGTTCAGGTTTAGAAAAAGGAGGGGGGCATGGCCAGTCGCCCTTAAGGACAGGCCACCGCTGTCTAGCAGTGCTTTCTTACTGGTGTACATCTACGTGTAAATTGTTTATCTTCTTCAGTCTAACTGTGCGGACTCCTTCTACAGTGTGCTGTAACATTTCATACTGGAATTTAGAATTTCCATATTGGTAACTCACATCTTTCTGGCACATATTTCGCACCCAGGCTGACATCTTTCTGCATTCCAAGCCATTATCAATGAGCTACAGTTCTCTCTGGGAAGCAGCATTAAACAAGGCTACATTCCAGGACGGTAGAATATTTCTGTTGCTATGGTATTGGCGCTTCTTAGAGCAACTGCTTTAAAGAAGGCTGCATATAACCAGAGCCTCTGATCTTGACATAAAACTGCACTTGCAAGGTGCTGTCTGAAATTGTTCATCAACAAACTTGTTGCATGAAATCCTAACACACTGATATCTTCATTCAGTACCACACTGGAAACAAACTTAAGAACCTTCCAACTGCAACCTGCATGTCTCAGCACAGGCTTTAGGGCTCCACAAAGTTTCAGAAATACTACTGGGTACACTTGCTTGCGGTGCGGGGAAATTGATGGCCTTTGTGTGTGTTGTGTGGGTGAGTTCATGGGTACCCTTAACCTTAGTGTTTCATCAACGCTGTTGATTGTAGAGGTGCGACTGACTTGTGTGAGCAAATTCTGTGCCATTGTTTCATGACTAGGCTGTCTTCTGTGTCTACTGTACCAAATGGAAGCTGCGCATGTTCATGTGTGGGTGACAAATGCGACCATTGTGGACTAGATACTAGAATACATTGGGCAAGTGCTGGAGCTGTATAAAGTAAACTGCACTGCATTCTGTCCGCTTCCGTACATCCTGTCTAAAGGGGCAGTGGTGCATGCACACATGAGTTTGAATCCAACTGTGAACAAGCATGCATACCAAGAGCATCATCAATGCCACTGGCACCCCCTTAATCATGCATGTATGTAATCAGGTTACTAGATCCCGCTTTGGTTGACGTGATAGCAGCGGTGAAGGCAATTGAACACTTTAACAGTCAGTGATGAAAAAGTGATAGAAATGGTGGTGATATGTGCAACGTAGTGAGCAAAAGTGTGAAATAAAGAGCAAAAGACAAGATAAATTACAAAAACAATGTATACCTGTGCATTAGTATGGTCCACATGGCAGTGTTTAATGGATGTGTGATCACAGGCCAAAACTTTAAGATCTGTGGATCTTCGGATGATGACAAAGGAGTGTTTAGCACGTTTTAAGTGATGGGAAATTGGCTTTAGCAGAACCTGGGATGTGAAAGAGGCCTTCAAATAACGTGATGCAAATCTCAGTGAGTTTAAAGGATATACTATTGATTGGTTGGAGTTGGTGGTGGCCGTTATGGCTCGTGGGTGGTGGGGTGAGTCGGGGCGGGAGTTGTGCGGGACGGGAGTAACGCAAGGGGGAGTCGCAAGGGGGATGATTGGGGTGCGCAATATTTTAAAAAAATGTACTTACCTTGCCGCCGGGTCCCGCATCTCTGCTCCTGCTCTCCTTGTCTTGGAACAGGAAGCACAGCCTGGTCCCACTAACCAATCACAACGCTGCAACGCAGTGTTGTGATTGGTAAGCAACCAAGCTTTCCTGATCAATCACAACGCTGCAATGCAGCGTTGCGATTGGTCTGAGCGCCGTGACACGGACCTCAGCCAAGGGGTGGGCATATTCTCCATGCCGCCTGTAATGCAGCCTGAAAAGAGAACAAGGAAAGTGACTGGTTTGGGCGGACCGAGAGGGCTGACCAATCAGTCATTGCTCACTCAGGAGTGGACAAACCACTCCTCCACTGGCCTGATTCGAGAGCAGAGCAGTCCCGCCCGCAAAGCAGCAAGAAGCCTAAAATGATAATAACTCAAAGTTAACAAAGATAACTTCATACTTTGCACTGCTTAAAAGCAGTGAGACAATGCTTCTCCGCCATAGTTGAGGAGCTGCCACTGGTTGGAGTATTTTGGGTCTGATATATACTTTATGCAGCAAGTAAAAGCATGCATGGTTTGAGGTGAGCTGCCAAAGATTATCTATAGAACATACATATGTAAACACTCTGCATCTGTGCAACTGATGTTCTATTGTGCAGAAAAAAAGTATTGATTAAAAATACAAAGGGGAAAATATATGTAAACAAGCTTAGATAAAATCATGGATAGTGAAGATTTCTACTTCCACCTGCGGAATTGTGCAAAGTTTCTGAAGTTGATTATGTTCCTAAAATCTTTTACAGACTAAAAACAAATTCTGTTTTATTTCGCCTGATACTAGAATGGTAAAAGTAAGTGTCAATTCCACATGAAATCGCTCAAAACACTAGAATCAGAGTAAAGAAGCGTGTTTTTTTGCAAACATAATCTTGCGTGATCAAACCTACACCATATGCGTGTTATTAACGAAACTAAATACTAATAGAGTGAAAATTAATGAAAAACGGGGGGTTTGAAAAGAATAACCCGGGAAAATGTGCAAGAGAGAGATGCCTAGTTTAGTAGTCAGAAACTGCAATAGTTGTAGAGAAGACGTGAGGTATAATGTATAAACGAGAGAAGACATTTTTCAGTGTATTACGTGTTTTGACGTTTGCACCAGTAGAAAATGAAGTGCAAATGATAAAAAAAAGCATTAGAAAATGTGTGCGTTTATAGTTGACCTTTCTGGTTAAAGAAAAGAAAATATTAATCATTATAGTCAATATTTAGAAATGATTTATATACATGAGTTTAATTAAAATAATGAAGACAAAATAATGATTTCCTTATGTGAACATTTAACTGAAGTGTGTTTTATTCCCTTAGAAAAAGATGAATTTACAGTTTCTTGAGAAGGCCTCAAAAGGCTGTTAGAATTAATTAATTTTTCTAAACGTAGGCCTCATGAATAATGTATTTGTCCTTCGTGGTTCTTGAAAAGCTGATCTATTAGTTTAGTTACATATTCACTAGGACATCCTTTCCGTATGAGGAATGGTTTCCTCTTTATGTATGAACTGCATCAATAAATGTTGCAGGCCGAATGGAAATCCGAAGGACGATGACGCTAAACATCTTAACAAAGACCGGTTGAAGAAACTCGAATGAGCAGAATCGAATGACAATCACCCTATGATATTTAGCCAATAAGAAATTAGAATTTAGTAAAAAGATACATAGAGAAGGTTGGACTTTAACATTTAGGGTATAACTACTAGTGTTTTGAAAAGTATTGGGAGAGTAGTTGCTTTATGAGAGGAGAGCCTTGTCGCTGTTCTCTTTGCTGCTCTGGCTGGCTATGCTGTTTGCTGTACCTGACTGAGGCTGACCTGATACTTTGTACTTCATCGGCTGGTGATGTTGCCTTAAGCTATACCTTTTCGGCTGGAGGGTTAGCTCTTCTGACTTTTGCACATCGTGCATTAGTTTCCCTTGATCTAGGTTCGTATGAACTGAATTTCATATTGTCTTTGCAATGATCTTTTACCTTTTGTCTCTTCTTCGCTCCACTCACGCCAGTCATTGATCATGAAATGTATTTTGTTTATTGAGCTGTTTTCTCTTATTGTGGTGATGTCTGCATCATTGAACTAAGAAATTCATGATGACTTTTGTACTTGTGTATTGAATATTCACATTCTGAAATATTAGAAAAAAATCACTTAATAAGTCATCTGAGTCTTTCATTATTAGCGAATTTGACAAAATGCGATATTGTGACTATGGTTGTATGTGGGTATCTCCTGTCACGACCAGACCAGGGGCACTAGGACCATGGGGCAAAGGGCAGAGGCCAGAGGACACCGGACACCAGGTCCGGTGAGGGGAGGGGACAAACGGGGACAAGGGGCAGTCGAGGACACGAGGGGACGGAGAAGGACGTGGGAACAAGAGCGCTGTACAGGAAGCTAATAAAGAAACGTTACACACCATACCTGACTCCTGTGGTCCATGTAGAACACGACAACTGGCGATCGAAGGTGGGATGTATGAACGACGGGAAGCAGCTGCGACGAACCAGGAGCCCGCCGTAATCCGCGAGATGACTGGAGAGGAACAGTGACGATCAGCGATCATCGCGCCAATTTCCCCGAACTGAAAAGCCAGGAGCCCACCCTGGTCTGAGGGAGTAAAGCTGAAGCGACGCGGGAGCCCACCCCGGCCGCAGAAGAAGTGCAGAGCGGTAAGAGCGGGAGCAGCAAGGCAAAGGAAATAAATTAAGCGCACCGCCTATAAAGCGAAGAGCGCGAAGCACCGAAGCGTGCAGGAACAGAACTGAAAGTAAATAGACAAGCGCGAGGGATTCAAATAAACTCTCGCGAGGTTACGGCGGCCATCTTAAAGTCAGGCAAAACGGGCCAATAGGAAGACAGAACAGCGGGCGGCCATTTTAAAGTCAGGCAGCGCCCTGATTGGAGGAAAAGAACCACGAGACCACCGGCGGCCATTTTGAAATCAGGCAAAACAGACCAATAGGAAGACAGAACAGCGCGGCGGCCATTTTGAGGTCAGGCAAAGAAAAAAGTGCCAAATAGAACACCAAAAGGAGAAAACAAGCATTGGCAAAGAGAAATAAAGGGCCAGAAGTGACAAAACAAGCATTGGCAAAGACAAAAAAAAAAAAAAAAGAGGCAACAACAAAAGGAAAGGATGGCAGAAAGACAAAGTGCGCAATATCGCAGACGATTACCATTCAACTTATCAGAGCCACAAGCAGGAATACGGTGGGAGAAGTGGATAAGGCGTTTTGAAAGATACACGGAAGCGACCGATGTGACAGCAGAGAAGCAACTAGGCCTATTTCTAAACCTAGTAGGAGATGAGGTTGAAGACCTACTAGTGACACTGCCAAAAGAAGAGACCACCACCTACGACAAACTAAAGGCATGCCTAACAAATAAATTTGACCCACAAAGAAATGTCGATTTTGAGCGATACACTTTCATGATTGCTTTCCAACAACAAGATGAAACGCTAGATGATTTCGCAACGAGACTGCGAAAGCTCGTAACGCACTGTGAGTTTGACAAATTCGACAATGAACAAGCAATAAGACTGCGCATCATTGAGGGCTGCCGTGACACGGAATTTCGCGCAAGAATTCTAAAAGAACCAACGTCGTTAGAAAACATCCTATCACTAGCAAGAGCAGAAGCAAGAGCGACAGCACAAGCAAAGGAAATGGAACGAGGAAAGGAACGATCAGTGGGCCAAGTGCACCGAATGACAAACAATAACGGCACAAGTGGATGGAAAAAAGACAGAAACGACCAGACAGTGAAGAGACGACCAGAAGGAAGGTGCTACAGGTGCGGACTTGAATTTCCACATCGAGGTCCGTGCCCGGCGTTTGGTCAGATATGTCGGAAATGCAATGGGAAAAATCACTATGCCAGTGTGTGTTGAGGAATGCAATTCAGGAACAATAGGGGAAGACTAGGAAGACCACAAGCATCAGCAAGCAGACATGTCCGACATGTTGAAACAGGAACAAGGAGCTCATCAATAGAATCTGAAGAAGAAGAAGAAGAAAGAGAAGAGGCACCGACGGGACGGCTATATCTCATGTCGGATGTCACTACCGAACAGGCTGAGGAGGGTGAGAGCGGAGAAAGCATATGCCTACTAGACAAAAGCAAGATGAAAAAGACAGAATCGGTGACAATAGGTGTAGGGTCACACAAAGCAAAGTTTGTCCTAGACAGTGGCGCAACATGTAACATCATGTGTGTGTCGGAATACGAAAAAATGAAAACAAAGCCAAGCCTGAGGCCGTCCCGAGTTGAAGTATTCACCTGGGGGTCCCGGACGCCAGTAACAAACATGGGGAAGTTTACAGAGGAACTGACATACAAAGAGAAAAAGACAATGGAAGAAATTCATGTGTTAAAGGGCGACATCCCAGCGCCATGCCTATTGAGCAACATCACGGCTCAGATGATGGGTCTTTTTGAAATGACTTACAACGTATCAGACAAAGGAAGCATCCTGAATGAATACCCCAAACTACTGCAAGGACTAGGGAAGCTAAAGGGGCGGCAAATAACACTACACATTGATAAAACAGTAAGACCGGTAGCGCAACATCATCGGAGGTTACCAATACACCTGCAGCCGCAGGTAGAAGAGGAATTGGACGCATTACTAAAGCAAGACATCATAGAACGAGCAGAAGGACCAACGCCGTGGGTGTCACCAATTGTGGCCGTACCAAAGAAAGATACGTCAAAAATAAGAATATGAGTTGACATGAGGATACCAAACAAAGCAATTGAACGCGAGAGACATCCCGGACCGCACCTTGATGATATGATCAGCTGCTTAACAGGCATGAGGCGATTTTCTAAACTAGACTTGCGCAAGGGATACCACCAGCTAGAACTAGATCCTCAGTCTCGATACATCACGACGTTTTCCACACACTTAGGCCTGTTCAGATACAAACGTCTGAGCTTTGGTGTATCATCGGCTGCAGAAATATTTCAAGAGACAATACGACAAGTGATAAGGCCGGTAAAAAACAGCCTGAACTACAGCGATGACATCCTGGTGTTTGGAAAGTCAAACGAGGAGCACGACAAAGCACTAAGAGAGGTATGCTCTCATTTAGAGCAGGCGGGTCTGACCCTAAACAAAGAGAAATGTGAGCTGGAGCGAGACTAACTAGTATTCTTTGTCCACATCTTCTCCAAGAAAGGAATGCGGCCAGATCGCAACAAGGTAAAAACGCTGGAAAGAGCACAACAACCAAGCGATGTGGCAGAAGTGAGGTCATTTCTTGGCCTGGCCAGCTACTGTGCAAGGTACATTCAAGACTTCGCTACTGTCAGTGCACCGCTGAGGGAACTAACAAAACAAGGACAAAGCTTCACATGGACTGAAAAATGCAGTAAAGCATTTGAGGAGATAAGAAACGCCGTAACGGCAGTAGATCACCTAGCATACTTTGATCCGAGGCTGTGCACTGAACTGACAGTAGATGCCAGCCCAGTGGGGCTAGGGGCAATACTGGCGCAACATCAACCGGGAAAAGACTCCCAAGACATGTAGTAGCCTATGGAAGCAAAAGCCTATCGGATGTCGAAAAAGGATACTCCCAGCCAGAAAAAGAGAGCTTGGCGGTAGTATGGGCATGTGAACACTATCACATGTTCATCTATGGAAAACCTTTCACAATAATAACAGACCACCAAGCACTGATAACAATATACGGAAATCCAAATGCAAAAATACCACCCAGGATAGAGAGGTGGGGGATACGGCTAATGGACTACAATTTCAAGATAATACACAAATCAGGGAAGGAACACAATCCAGCTGATTATGTGTCAAGGCACCCCCTGCCACAAGCATCTCAAGTAACAACAATGGCGGAGGAATACCTAAACTTCGCACTCAAACACAACACACCAGCAGCGATATCAATGGAAGAACTGGAACAGGAGACAAGAAAAGACCTCACCATGCAAGCAATAATGAAAGTGACGAAACAGCAAAGGTGGAGGCACGTCAACAACAACAACAGCTGGGAGGACGGAGTGAGAAAAGAAGAACTGCTGGCATTCAAAAAGATCAGCGAAGAGCTCTCGTAAAGCGAAAATGGAATAATGATGAGAGGCACCCGAATTGTAATACCACGAACTCTGAGGAGAAAGACAGTAGAAATAGCACATGAGTCACATCGAGGGATTGTGGCAACAAAAAAAATGCTACGAGAGAAAGTGTGGTTCCTGGGACTGGACAACATGGTGGAAGACACCGTGATGCACTGTCACATCTGCCAAGTAACAGGGCCCCCATCAAAGCCGGAACCACTACAAATGTCCAAACTACCAAAGGCAGTGTGGACAGAACTGGCAGCTGACTTCTATGGACCTCTGGAGACAGGAAATTACTTGCAGGTAATAACAGACGAATTCTACAGATTCCCAATAGTGAGGCAGGTAGCGTCAACGTCAGCAAAAGCAACACTGCCAGTCCTGGATGACGTATTTGCAGCATGGGGCTCACCACAGACACTGAAGACGGACAATGGGCCCCCATTTTCAGGCGAAGAATTCAAACGGTTCATGGAATACCTCGGGATCAATCATCGGCGAATAACTCCCCTATGGCCACAAGCAAATGGGATGGCAGAACGGTTCATGGGGACAATAAAAAAGGCAACACAAACAGCAAAGTTGACGCAGATCTCAATAGGACAAGCCCTGTGACAGGTCCTAAGGGACTATCGAAACACTCCTCACAGCTCCACAGGAAAGTGCCCCGCAGAACTGGTGTTGGGGCGGTCGAGCAGGACGAGGTTGCCACAAGTGAAAGAAGAGGAAAGCATGGAGCAACAAGACATAGCAACGAGAGACACCGAAGTGAAAGAAAAGATGAAGGCATATGCCGATCGGAGAAGACACGCGGGAAGCTCAAAAATAGAAGAAGGGGACACTGGGGTAGTACGGCAGAAACAAGTGCGAAAATCAGACAGTGTTTTCTCAAGGGACCCATTGACAGTGACAAGAGTAAAAGGGCCAATGATAATGGCGTCAGCAGGGCCATACCACATTACTCGCAACAGCTCACACTTCAGAGAATTGAAATAAAAAGAAGAGGAGCTGCCAATACACGGACTGAAGGAAGAGACACACGAGGGGACAGCCCCAGCAGATATCAGAACACAACGACCAAAAAGAGAATGCAAAAAAACAAAAAGACTTATTGAAGAGATGTGAGGTGACAGAAGTCTGTAGCTCTCTCTCTCTCTCTCTCCCTAACTAAAAAAAAAAAAAAAAAAAAAAAATGTGTTTGCAACAAGGGGGAGATGTCACGACCAGACCAGGGGCACTAGGACCATGGGGCAAAGGGCAGAGGCCAGAGGACACCGGACACCAGGTCCGGTGAGGGGAGGGGACAAACGGGGACAAGGGGCAGTCGAGGACACGAGGGGACGGAGAAGGACGTGGGAACAAGAGCGCTGTACAGGAAGCTAATAAAGAAACGTTACACACCATACCTGACTCCTGTGGTCCATGTAGAACACGACATCTCCTTGGTCATAGTTCCTCATGAAGGGAATATTATCCCTCTTTCTTTATCGAGTTCCTATTAGCTCTACAAAAAGGCTCATCGGAGGACCTAGAATTGTAAGTGGTTATTGAGTTCTTATGGAACTGAACTTCTGTTATAAAAGATTCAGTATATGGAAATAAGCGGTATCATAATGAGTATATAGAAATTTTCAGACCTTTTCGCTGCATCAAGAGCGTACACACGGCCCTGAATTCTTTGCAGTTCGGGGGGAGGAGCACAGACTTCTCGTTGTCCTCAGACATTTATCTTTTTCTCTGTGCATTGTATATATTTGCTTTAAAATGACCGACAGACACTCCCATTCATTCATGAAAGCCTGCGTGGATGTAAGGAACCCTCGGTGTACTTCGTACGCCCCGCAATCCGATTTCATTATGCCACTGACAGCAGACTCAATGAACTCTGCATGTGGCAGTCAAAGCAGGGGGAGTAGTGTACAGTGTCAGCTGATGTGGTAAAGCTGTGTAGGCCTCAAACCTCGATAGAGATGCCCGCTTGATTTTTTTGTTTTAATCTGTTTATTGAATTTTATGTTTTACAATCATATGTGGTTTGCACATTTGGTATAGCAATTTGCCTAGTATGCATTAGTGTAGCATTAAAAGACTTAGAAACTTGGCGTATAGTGTGTAACACTAACCAGTTGTTAGCTGCATCAAAGGAGATGTACAAATAATAGCGTTTGTAAAGATGTCAAGGTACAGTGCACTATTCCGTATAATCTGTGTGCTTCAACCAATATTACACGGTGATGTAGCCATTTGTGTACCTACCAATAAACAGGTAAACTGAGCAAAAAGAAAGAACTATAACAAAACATCAACAGTCCCTCTTGACCCTCCCCTCAATAAAGCTGTACACCATATACTGGGCCAGGGCAGTGGGCCGGGTCTTGCCAGTGCTGAGCACCGGCAGTTCTAAAAAGGTGGTGCCAAGAAAGGTCCCTATTGGGCTCTCCAGTTTTGCCCACACCCTCAGGATTAAACAAATAAATCTTAACTCTGCAGCAGTACCACCCTTAACTGCCTTAATGTAACTTCAAAGAGAATCATTTAAAAACTGAAGCATTTTCAAAGTTATATACAAGGAAGTCGTAGTTGTTGCTTACTTATCTTATGCAACTAGCTAACACGCAATGAGAAAGCCAATAATACTGGCTTGTTGTAGGTGTAATGTTGCCTGTTGTATTATATATCTGGATGTAATGATAGAAGCAGCAAAATATCAGTCGGGCGGCACACTAAGCTAAGCACAAACGTTCAACTTACGTGTTTTAAGCCATGCCCTTAATTTCACTGGCCATGTCCCTTTGAGAGACCCCCCCCCCCCCCCACAGTTTTTTCATCCCACTTAAAGCCCTGTACTGGGCAGTTCATTGATGCGCCCATAGAGGCACCTTAACCAGTTGTTAACGTGGAGCCCTGCATATAGCAGGTAGTGAATACCCCAAACAGTTGTAGCAGCCATCAAACCAATTAGTGAACTATGTATTCTGCCTGTTGTGGTGGCGAGTTAGTGCCAGTGCCTGGAGCTGATTGAGTGGCGGTTTGCAGGTTAACCAGGATAGCATCCCAGTTGGTCGCTATGGGGAATTTGCGTATAGAGATGCCCACTTGATGCTTTCAGGGGCTAAATATGGAAGATGAGCAAGGATAATTTGAGAGTTGGAATGGAAGTGGTTCCCTTTGGGGCCTACAGGGTGAAGAAGAAGGGGTAAAGTCTCTGGTAATCAAGCAACTGGATCAGATTGGATTTCCAGGGATGCATGTAGAGTGACATACATTGAGTGATGATGCAAGCAGGTTTCGAGCTTCCATATCCTAAAATATCCTGTCTTTTCAGGCATAGTTCGGGATTCTGGCTGTCAACTTCAAATAGGCCTCCAGGCTACAAATGATCAGCACAAGAACACAACTTTTCTCTCTTAAAGATTGCCACAAAAAATGCAGGCTGCGCTGTGTCTGCAAAGCAGTAATGCCCTAACCTATCCAAGGTGACTGCCAGCAGTCACAGCCAATCACAGAGAAAGGTGGGTTGCTTCCTCCAATCCTTTTTGAGACCACCCTAGTGAGGCGGGTGTAATGTCAAGGCTGCCCGGGGGGCCACGTAGGGGACCCTCCAACAGGATAGCTGCCTTAGTGCCACAGGAAGGCACAGAAGTCAGCAGACTAGGCTCCCTGGGCTAGGGACCAGGTTAGTCTGCTGGCCGCATCACTTCCGGCCGTGGGAGGGGGATAGGGTACAAAAGCCTTACCCCGCCCACTGTGCAGCCTCTTGACCGCTGAACGTCTCGCTGTTTGGGTCGTGCCTTGAGCTACTGGATGATTAAAGGTTAGTCATTGCCTGCACCCTTCCCTGTGCCCCACCCCGGCCCGCCTCCTCCTTAGAATTGAGGTCTCTCCCCGCACGGGTCGTGCCCTGGAGGGGCCCTGTCAGTGCTCCCCCGGCCTGGTGTGGCCGGGTACTGAGGGGCGGGAGTACAGGGCGGGAA
Organism: Triturus cristatus; assembly: GCF_964204655.1. Lineage (NCBI taxonomy): Eukaryota > Metazoa > Chordata > Amphibia > Caudata > Salamandridae > Triturus > Triturus cristatus. The sequence continues at coordinate 1,225,679,143 of NC_140589.1, forward strand.
GGGCCGTAGACCCCAAGGCAGCTCCCACGAGGCTGAGGCCTGTAGTGCCGGGGCGTACCCGCTGCCGGTACTATGCAGTTACCAAGGGCCTAACTTAACCTACAAGCTTCCATGAGGCGGATGCCCCTTTTGCGGTGCGTCCCATGCTCACGGCATCTCCCCAGGGCCTCCCGTACCTGGTGGGCCCCGGTCGACTCTTGTGGCCTGTGCCACTTGGTATTGAACAGGGGTGCGGGCCGAGTCTGGGCCTGGGGGTAGCAGCGACCCCCCCCCAATCCTGGGCAGAATAATTCTGGGCCAGGCTGAGGGCACGTCGTCCCTGGTTCACGGCGGCACTTGGCCCGGTGTCCTTGCTGGGGGGACAGTAATACTCTGAGGCACCTGGGGGGGAGGGGTAGCAGCAACGCTCTCCAGCATGCTCGCACCCCCCGTGGTGGCGTCGCCTTGGGCCATGCAAGATTGCGGAGCCCTACCAGCCCTCCCCTTATCATCTTTCTGCTCCTTAGGAGGGGACCTGGGCCAGCCGACACGTTATGCCGCCTACCACCGGGCATCACGGCAGTATACGTTCACGCCGGAGTTGGGGGAAGGATTGTCCCTCGGGGTCGCGTTCACATACGGGGATCCTAGGCAACTGGATAAGACGGAATAGCGCTGCACGTTGAGGCACCGTGAACTTACACAGGCAAGCAGGGTTCGATCCCCGGGGTTTATAGAAATAATTTGCGCGATTCCTTGTATTCTTGAGGGGATAAATGCTACCAACTATTTTGCTTACCTTTCATGTGCCCATATGTGGTTAATAGATTTAATTTATGCGAATTCTTGAAGGCTTGAGGGGATAAATGCTACCAACATTTTTGCTTATCTCTCACGTGCCCGTATGTGTGTTCGTGCCCGTATGTTTAATGTAATACCTGTGCTCACATAAGCACTCCATACTCTTGGGTTGAGTTCCTGTTGTCGACCGGGATGCTAGGGCTCACGTTCACACCCGAGGATTCTGGGCAATTCACTGAGCTCCTGTGCCTTAATGTGTATATATCAAGTGGGGCTCATGAATGCGCCGCCATACTGTTGGGTTGAGTTTGCACTGCCGACCTTGGTGCGGGAACCAGGGTTCGAGCCTAGGGGGTCGCGTCACAACCGGTGATTCTGGGCAAATCCTTTCTCTCCCGTGCCTATAGATGCAATGTAAAACGGGGCTCATGTAAGCGCTCCATACTTTCGGGTCGATTTCGCGCCATAATATACATGCAAAAAAGAAAAAAATTGCAACTGGGGGCTCTTTTGAAGGTGCAGGGTAAGCTGTAGGAACTGCACATCCGTAACCATGTGCAGCACAGAGGACCCTGGGCGTGCAGGGACCGGCACAGGGCGTACCAGGATATTCATGAGGCGATCTCTGTTAGATGGCCTCTTGGTTGTGATATGTTGTTTTCTCACCTGCTATGTGTTAGTCGTGTTTAGGTTAAGTACAGTATGGCTCACGTGCAATTTTCCTGCCTTGACAGGTGAGGGGGCAGGTGGTCTTCACTAATTCCTACAGGTGTACTGCCATTGGCCAGGAGGCGGGGCTCCTCTGCTCTCCGTGTATCAATAGCATTAGGGCTACGGGGTCTGCAGCTCGTCTCATTTATGCTTTGTCTTCCAGGTTCGCTACGAAGAGTGAACGATAACAACAACAAAAAATATATGGTGGTTTTACCAGGTAGGCTGTTGACCTGCACATCCTTGAACACGTGCCTCGTGCAGGGTTCCAGTAGCATGGGAGCTACAGGGGCCGCGGCTGCCTCATCTATGCTTTGTTTTACAGGGTCGCTACGAAGATTTGCGCCTGCCGACAAGTCTACATGGGCACGGGGTCCGCTTTTGCAACTGGGGTTTGCGTGGCAAGCAAGGGCACAAGGGCGGATTGGGGTCCAGGGAACAGCAGGTTGCTTAGATTGTCGCAGATGACGGATCACAGTGACAAGGGATTTAAATGCACGGGCAAGGTACCTGCATGGGGCTGGCTGGGTTTTACCTATAGGTGTCCCGTTCTTCATTCTTGTGTTTCTCCCTAGCAGGTCAAGACCGGAAGTGTGACTCGGATCGCCGACTGACCATCCCTCCCCCCCCCAACCCCAGCAAGGAACAAGCAACAGGACCCAGGTACGGGGATATCCCAGTGATGCATGCTGCGGCGTAAGCAGGGCAGGACGGGCGGGAAAAGAGAATAGTTCCCTTGCCCAGGGTATGTGAGACCATGTATTAGCGCGGGTCGGGGGCCGCCTGCCCTCCACGCCTCCCCGTATGGGGGGCAAATGCACAGGGTGCAAGACCAGGGTATGGGGAGAGAGCTAATTTAACCTTTGCTTCATTTCCACCACAGATTTCATCGAGGTACCCATCGAGCTGCTTCCATTAAGCACGATAGCCCACATTCAGGATAGTAAGTACGAACGCGGGTTGAACGAGCATAAGGGACAACTTGAGGAAGTGGGCGCGTGAAGGGACAGGGTGCAAGACCACGGTGTGGGGGGCAAGCTAACCTAACCTTTGCTTCATCTCCACCACAGAATTCGTTGAAGCACCCATCGACCGCCATCCATCCAAGCACGTTAGCTCACATTCAGTATAGTAAGTACAGGCGCAGGTTTGAGCGCCGCAGACGGGACAGCAGGAGGATTAAGGGAGTGCCTGTTCTCAATGGTCAGGGCTGTAGCTCACAGCTGTTTTTCTTCCAGGTTGAGTCGGCCAGATCAGGAATGATGGATAGCCAGGGATCCCCTTCGCTTTTCACGTTGACGTCCCAAGTGGAGGAAACCCAGCAAAGCACTTCCCAAGATGCACAGCTAGCAGCCATCGTCGAACTGTCCAAGACCAAGGGATTGGCTTGGGCCACTGAACTTTTGAAGGCTAGCAATCCAGGGGATTCCAGTATCGTTTGTGGGGGCTCGACCACAGAGCAGGAGCCTAGCAAAGAGGCAGGCCCCTCCCGGTCCAAGCTGACACGCAAGGCAACAATCAAAGACTTCACGGCGGACTCCATCCAATCAAGAGTCATGCCGTGGCCACTACCCGAAGTGCCAACACTCCTCTGCCCATTCCCCCGCCCTTGACACAAGGACTAGTCTGTACCCCAGCTGGCGACACATCCCAAGTGAACTTTGCAATAACTGAGGACTTGGGTAAGCTCACTGACACTTTAATGAGCTTCATGGCAGAGGTCAGATCTGGTCTCGCCGGGGCTAGCGCGACTGCTGGGGCCACCACTGCAAACAATGGAGAGGGAGGAGTAGCAGTGGCAGCGAATGTGTGGGCCCCCCAAGGGACCCCACCCAAGTACAACTGTTGCCCCCCCATGGGGGCACCCGTATTAGGAGCTCAGACAGGGACTGGTTTAATGGGCACTAGCAAGGGTTTGGGAGCTGTGGGGATGGTTGGTGTCCTTGGGCTAGGTAACCAGACTCTGACTCTCCTGAGTGCGGCACCTACAGCTGGCACTATTGGAGTGCAACACGTCGATGTGGGGGGGCTCTCGGTAGCGGGGGCAGCGGCTATCATCACTAGTCACTCCTTCCACAGCAATCCAGCCTGTTGCAGCAGCTAATGCCCTCACAGTGCAGCCCCCGGTGGCGCTAACAGGACACAAGCCGGTCACTCACACGCCGCTCTTGTCAGGCCGCAGCTCCTTGTCCTGGGAGGTGCCGCTTGCTGTTAAGGAATTCATCTGGAGGTGTGAATTTCTAGACATTTTTTCTCTGCTCCTGCGTGGCCAACATGACCAGGACAGGACGCTCGGAGGGTTGGGGGAAAGATGAGGATAAGAAAGTTAGGTTCCAGGCATGGCCGGAAAGGCCTATCGACAGCTGGCTCTCAGCCTTCTCCATTTTCCAGTCAGTGATCTTGGAAAAATTCCCGGAGCAAGGGCAGGTGCTGGTGCAATACCAAAGGCTGATCCACATGGAAGCACAAACGTGGGGTGGGTCAGGGTGGTTGAATTATGACCGCGAATTCAGGAAGAGGATGGCAGTATGCCCTGAGATGGGGTGGGACCAAAAAGAAGTCCGGTTGTGGATGGACCATATGGGGTCCTGCAGGGCGCAGAGCACAGTGACGCAGCCTAAGGTGCAGGGGGGATCACCCAGGTTCGGGGTTCTCCCAGACAACCAAGAGGGCTTTCAAGCAGCCCTTTTGAGGGGCGCGTAAGGGGGGCCGGCGAGGGGGGCTTAGGAGGGTGTCACCTGGAACATGCAATCTCTTTAACGCAGGGGCATGCTCATGGGGGATCAAGTGTAGGTTCCAACATGCTTGCGAGAAATGCGGTTGGCGACATCCCGCGACCTCATGTCATTCCAAGCAGGATAAGAAACCGTCAGCCAATGGTAAACAGGACAATTGAGGCAGCACAGATGGAAGCAGAAACATCGATCCCTCTAGCACATGACCCCCCGCGCAGCGCCTTGACCGTACTTGTCATTCCACCTGAGCTTAGCGAACCCCTGGCATTCCCCTGCACGCTAGCTCCCCACACACTGAACGGCCCGTCACCAGTCAACATGAACAACATCCTCCCCCTCCTCAGACAGTACCCTAACAAGGTGGACGGGGCTCTATTGCTGGGGGGGGGGGGTTCTCGGAACGTTTTGTGATCCCTTATGTGGGCCCCCTGTCATGCAGGGAGGTGGACAACCTCAAGTCAGCCAGGGACCTACCATCAGTAGTGCAGGCCAAAGTCAGGAAGGAACTGGAGCTAGGGAGGGTAGCAGGGCCTTTCAGGGAGCCCCCACTGGACAACTTTGTAGTTTCCCCGCTGGGGGTGGTACCTAAGAAGGAGCCTGGGGCCTACAGATTTATTCATCACCTATCCTACCCTGAGGGGGGCTCAGTCAACCATGGGCTCCAAGAAGGCACTTGCTCAGTGTCATACTGTACTCTGGATGTGGTGCTGAACTTAGTCAGGAGGGCGGGCAAGGGGGCCTAGTTAGCGAAGGCGGACATTGAATTGGCGTTCCGCTTGCTGCTACCAGTGCACCCGAGCATCCAACACCTGCTGGGTTTCAGGCTAGATGGCTGGTACTTTTTTAACAAATGCATGCCCATGGGGTGCGCGGTCTCTTGTGCTTTCTTTGAGGCATTCAGTTCCTTCTTGCAATGGGCGTTACAGGATACCTTTGGGGTGGAAGGGGTTTCCCACTACTTGGATGATTTCCTTTTCATTGGGCGTGATGGCACGCAGGAATGCAAGGCGGCACTCTCTAACTTTCAGACCCTTGCGAATCATCTGGGGGACCCCCTAGCACCGGGGAAGACAGAGGGCCCTGCGCGGGTGCTTACGTTCATAGGGATTGAACTGGATACTGTAGTAGGTGAATCCAGGCTACCTCCAGACAAGGTTCGGGACCTGGGCCAGCAGATTCGGCTAGCCGTGGGGAAGGACAAGGCCCCGCTGGCCTTCATCCAGAGCCTCCTTGGGAAACTCAACTTTGCTGCCAGGGTCATTCCTGCAGGGAGGGTATTTGCACGCAGGCTGGCCAGAGCCATGGCTTTGGTCAGAAAGAAGCACCACATGGTGAAACTGAGCAGAGGCATGAGAGAAGATCTACTAATGTGGGCGGACTTTTTGGACAACTTTAATGGGTCTGTCATCTGGCACGCACCCTGGGCTAACAGCGCAGAGTTGTCGTTGTTCACCGATGCATCTGGAAGGGAAGGGTTCGGGGTTATCCTGGACAGGGAGTGGTGTGCTGAGAGATGGCCTAACTCTTGGCAGAAGAGAAAGATCACTTCCAAGATCACTGTGTTGGAACTCTTCCCCATAGTAATTGCTTTCCACCTTTGTCCGGGGGTGCTGGCAGCGAAGAGGGTCCTGTTCTGGTCCGACAACCTAGCGGTTGTCCAAGCGATCAACTCACACTCAGCAAGCTGCCCCCTGGTACTGTGCCTGTTGAGAGAGCTGGTGAGGGCATGCCTGATAAATAATGTGGACTGCAGGGCTCGCCATATTCAGGGGGTGCAGAACGTGGCTACTGGCGCTCTCTCTCGTTTTCAGTGGCACCGTTTCCGGGAGGCATGGCCGAGAGCGAGAGAGGAGATGACCCCTTTCCCACAACACCTTTGGCTTCTTCTGAAGTGGAGCAGCGGATGAGGGGTTTGAGTGAGCTGTCTCTGGCACCAAGGACGGTGAAGCGCTACAGGACTTGTGTTGACAAATTTTGTGCGACTATGGGAGCATGGGAGGATGAGAGGTCTTCTCTGGAGCTCAGAGTACAAAAGTTTATCCTGTGGGCCAAGGATGGTGGGAAATCCCACCTTTGAATCTTGGGCCATTTGTCGGCCATCAGTCATCACGCCAGGTTGAGAGGAGAGAGTGACCCTACCAAATCCTTTGTAATCAGGGCCGCACTTTAGGGATGGGCAAGGAGTGAACCTCGATCCGCGGACAATAGGTCCCCCATCAGTTACACAATCCTGCAAGGGATGCTGGACAGCATGCCCAGGGCCACCCGCTCGGCGTATGAGGCATCGCTTTTCTCGGCTAGTTTTGCACTGGCCTTTTTCGGGGCCTTTAGGATTGGGGAGCTAGTGGCTAGATCCAAGCAGGACACCTCGGGGGTAGCTTTGAATATCAAGGACGTTACCATTTGCACATCATTTCTCAGGATAGTGGTGAGTCAGTCTAAAACTGATCAGGCGGGGGAAGGGAGAGTGGTCCTGTTACAGGGGCTGGGCAACACAGGGTATTTTCCTCTGCTTCTGGTCAAGGCTTATCTGGCCCTCCGCCCCGGGATTGCTGGGTACCTCCTCATGCACGAGGACGAGTCCCCGGTTACGAAGTTACAAGTAGACCACATTATGCAGGCGTTCTTACAACTGTCAGGACAGGCAGGGGTGGGCAAGAGATTCAGTAGCCACTCCTTCAGGATCAGGGTGGAAACCACAGCCTTCCTATCAGGGATGCTGCCAGAGCGAATAAGGCAGGTGGGGCGCTGGGAGTCCCAATGCTACAAGCGATATATAAGGCCTTGAGCTGAAGGGTGTGGCGAGAGAACTCTGAAGCCCAATGTTCCAACCTGCATTTATGTGTATAAGGGTGTACAGTTTTGGCCCTGGTTGCCAAGTGACGTTGCAGTGATGTGGTTTGTTATGCAATGTAGACTAGTAGTGTGTAAACGTTTACAATAAATATGGTTTACAAACACAACATCTCTTTATTTACCAGGAACCAAGGCCTGGGTAATTGGCCACTCAAACATCGCTAGAGTGGCATGGTGGGCTGAGGACAGAAAGTGGCGTCATGGCTTCTCCGCCACCAAGATAATGTGGCTAGGTTACCCGGGTATGCGCTGGAACGAGCAGATGAGGAAACTGCAGCAGAGACTTGGGGGCGGGATCGCTCCACCTCATATTCTGGTCATACACTTGGGAGGGAATTACCTGACTGCACTGGGGAGGAGAGTACTGCTCCAAGACATGAGGGACACCATGTGTCAGTTGAGCAATCAGCTGGGGGCATGTGAACTGTGGTGGTCTGAAATTACACCTCGCCCAGTGTGGCAAGGAGCCCGATCGGGGGACGCCATTGAGATCTCACTTAGGAGAGTGAACAGCGCCATGCGTAAATTCACGGAGAAAAGGGGATTTGGCATTATCAGACATGGTTTACTTCATGCCAAGTCTACTGGATGCTGGGAGGTGGAGGGGGTTCACCTCTCAAGGGTGGGCATGGACTTATTCTTGCTGGACTTGGGGAGGCCTTGGAAGCAGCAGGATGTAAGTAGGAAGATCTGCCTTCGTGGGGGCCCTGGTTGTTACGGTGGCCACCCCCAGAGCTGTGGATGAGTTACAGGGCGATCCAGAGTCTGCAAGGTACAGAAGGGTACTATATGCAGCAACACAACAAGGGTGTTTAGCCAAGGATACCCAGGGATGTCTTAGCGTTGTCCCCTGGAAGAACGACGGCGCCCCATTAGTCCTACGTGTGGTTGTGGGTCTGAGCAACCGGGGGCTGCCTGGAACGCTCCGCCCACCTTTTGGGGGCGTGAGTAAGGTTGTGGACTTGTGGTCCACTGATGGGAGGGGTGGCTCCGCCCAAAATTGGTAACCACCGATTGGCGATGGCCACGGTGTAATCTGGCATCAGGCAGGCAGGCGGCATAGGGGCTGGCCTGCCCTTGGATCGCACGTAAGATAACCCACCATGTTGGCATATTTGTTATGCAAATAAACCTGCAGCAATTTTCTCCACTAACAAAGGTGTTGTGTGGTTTATTTATGTATGTTGCTGTATGAGAACTGAGGAGTGTTGCCAATATTGGCACTATGCAAAGGCTGCCCGGGGGGCCATGTAGGGGACCCTCCAACAGAGTGGCCGCCTTAGTGCCACAGGAAGGCACAGGAGTCAGCAGACTAGGCTCCCTGGGCTAGGGACCAGGAGGGTCTGCTGGCCGTGTCACTTCCGGCCGTGGGAGGGGGACAGGGTACAAAAGCCTTCCCCCACCCACTGTGCAGCCTCTTGACCGCTGCCCGTCTCGCTGTTTCCTGCCCTACCGCTTACCCTGCGGACGGCCAAAGGGTGGTAGGGGAGGGGAAGAATCTAAGTTATTGTTTTGTGTTGCAGGAGGAGTTACAGGGCGATCCAGAGTCTGCAAGTTACAGAAGGGTACTATAAGCAGCAGCACAACAAGGGTGCTAAGCCAAGGATACCCAGGGATGCCTTAGCGTTGTCCTCTGGAAGAAAGACGGTGCCCCGTTAGTCCTACGTGCGGTTGTGGGTCTGAGCAACCGGGGGCTGACTGGAATGCTCTGCCCACCTTTTGGGGGCGTGAGTAAGAGCGTGGACTGGCGGTCCACTGATGGAAGGGGTGCTCCTCCCAAAATTGGTAACCACCGATTGGCGACGGCCACGGTGTAGTTTGGCATCAGGCGGGCAGGTGGCTTAGGGGCTGGCCTGCCCTTGGACCGCCCGTAAAATAACCCACCATGTTGGCATATTTGTTATGCAAATAAACCTGCAGCAATTTTCTCCACTAACATGGGTGTCGTGTGGTTTATTTATGTATGTTGTTGTATGAGGACTGAGGAGTGTTGCCGATAGTGGTACTATGTCAAATGCCCACCAGACATTGGGAGCTAGCAGTCCCGTCTAGTCCAGTCCTGTGTCTACCCTAGATGTGTGTTTTTCCCAGACAAGGAATTTTGGTAGACGTCTCACAATCCCACGAACTACCCTGGCAGATGATTGGGCCCTACCTCCTGTAAGGTGATCAGAGAAGTGAGGAAACGGAGCACTAAAATGGAGAAGAGGAGTGTTGACGGTGATTCCCCACTGGCAGTGCAAGGAACTCTTCCAAAGCAGAATAAACAAGTGCGTCAATAACACATACAAATAGCACAAAACACACAGGGGCTTATTTACAAGCCTCTTGCGCAGCTGGTACGTCACTTTTACCCACATTAAAAGTGACGCAACGTCGGCACAAGACGGTTATAAAGACGCCCCACAAAGTTTAAGTGACGTGAGACAACTAAAGGAATCTTTTTTTCTTGTTTTAAACGCGGACGTGTTTCGAGACGTTGATGTTTAGATCTGTTGACATCCAATCCTGCTTGCTGGCGTTTGTTCACGAGGTGACGTCGCGCGCCGGGACAATGGAGTCAATGGACGGTGTGTACAAGCCTGCCGCCATTCTTCTTCGGGTTTTGGCTCCCCTACTTGTAATTATTTTCATGGTCCACGGTACGGCGATGAAACACACATTGTCCTCAAAAGGTTGTTATGCAACGCCCTCTAATCATTTCTGAGTAATTAGGAAAGACGTGCCAGAACTCTCCCAAATCCCTACGCCCAGGCCATGTGATGATTTGAGACGAGCGGCAAAGAAGACATTGCAACACTGACTCATTCCACTGGAACTTTTTATAGCGCCGCGTGCATCACTCTTTTATTTAGCACTAGAATGTGGTCAATAATCGGAAAGCGGCTGCTATAGCTCGTGAATCATTTTAAGCCAAAACCCCCGAAACAAAAAAAGAGAAGCATGGGACCTAGCAAGGGTGCAATGCAAGCTAGGAAATACCCCATGCCCTGGTTTGGCAGTAAAAGCAACCATAATTGAGTTGCAGAGGACCCCTCTTACCCATGGACCCTGGTACCACTGCACCTGCTGCACTATTGCTAGCGACGCCCCCGAAGATAAGAGCATTTTAATAAGAGTGCGCAAAAACGTAAGGGTGACGAGCCAGATTCAGGAGCAGCTGCAGATTTGCTGTAGAAAGGGAAGAAACGCATGCACTGCAGAAATCAATAGATGGCACTGAAAAGAGCAAACCAACCTTTGTGGGCGCACAGTAATCAATCACAAAATTATCTTTCTGATTCAGACTCCATGTATGAGTAACTTGCAGAGGCCATCAGCAACTATTATTACATTAATATGAAGAAAGAGGAAAGACCGAAGCTCTGTATATTCCAATAGGGGAAAAACAGGTGGAGTTCTGGGTGTACTTCTGTTTTAAAGTGTACGGAGGAAGAGTAAGTCGGCCATGTTGGAGGGATGGGGAACTAGTGTGCTAACTGTTTATTGACAGTTTCTGTAGGGAGACTAAAGCTCATCATGATATTACTGTGAAGAGGAAGACGGACAAGAGGGGTAATGCCAAGGATTTGTGTTCACAGTCAAGGATGTTTTTAGGGGTTGGGAGATGGAGGAAATGTGGGATGGGGGGGCAGAAGAGGCATTATACGCCAGGGCCCGCACTCCTGCAGCCTTATCAATACATTTCTAAAGCAAGCCTGCTCTATTAAAAATACAGCACCTAATATGGCTAATATAGCTTAAGACATGGTCGGGCTGGGATAAAAAAAATATTCCCAGGCACCAAAATAAAAATGGTCCCCATTAGAGAGCCAGATAGTTTAAAAATTGGGGCAAATCTGCAAATCAAGCCAGTTTTAAACTTGTAAAGACCTGCTGTATGGGTACTTTGCAAGTAATGAGGAACTAGGGGAGAGGAGTTGGCCTAACGGCTAGGACGCTCAACCTTGGACCTGGGGAACTGGGGAACTGGGTTCAAGTCTCGGTAATGACGCTGATCAACCTGTGATTCTGGGCAAATCACTTAATCTCCCAGTGCCTAGCAAAGAATGAATGTGTGTCCTAATGTAACGTAACTGGTGCTATGTAAAGCGCTCTGATACCTGATTGGATTCAGGTCAAGTTTGCGCTATATAAAACTCTGCAAAAATAAAAACTACATGCATTTGTGTTTGCTGCAGGCAATGTTTGTGGTAATATCAGGGAAATTAAGAGTAAAGGCCAGCCCGCCTGGATATAAAACGGGCCCACATACTGCTAAGTAACCATCCCACACCCTGATCTGTACAACCAGTCCATCGGACACTGTCATTTTTGCCCCATATGGCTAGTCCGACCTTGGCTCCAGATGCTGGAGCTGCCAAGATTTATTCTTTCCCAAAGGATATATTAAATTTATACTTACAATGACGCACCTAGAGGGGACCCGCTGAAGTTTTTGATCTGTGTCAAGCAAAAAACTCTGATATGTGTGTTCACATTAATTTTGGCTTTACACCCCCACAGCACACATGATGCTCCTAAGAACAAAAATTGGGTACCTGCTCTTTTATTGTTCATACATTATGTGCTATGGGCCTAATGTATGAACATATGAATTAACAAATTGGAATTCGCAAAAAATAATGACTCAAAAAATCTGATTTGCAATTTGAGATATGCAAACTTACTTGGTACTGAGTTTTTTTAATGTATTTATTTTTATTAGAGTTTTATATAGCACAAACTAGACCCGAAGATATTAGGTATCAGAGCGCTTTACATGAGCACCAGTTTTGTTACAGATGGACACATTCATTTTTGTAAGGCACAAGAAGATTAAGTGATTGCCCAGAATCACAGGATGTTGAGCGCCATTGCTGAGACTCAAACCCGGTTCCCCAGCTTCGAAGTTGACCGCTCCAGCCATAAGGCTACATCCTGTCCCCAATGAATTGCTATGTTATGATTTGCATTTACAAAATAACGAATCACGTTTTGCTATTTGGTAAAAGTCGCAAATTGCGAATGTTGCATCGGCAGTTGCTGATGAAATCAGCAAACGAGGAATTTCAAGTTTTCAAACATGTTTAGTGTGAAAGGAGAGAAGTAGGAGCAGAGGCCCAGAGTACTACAGAAAGCAATGATGTGGGCACCGGGGGGGGGGGGTACCCTGAAATGTCTAGACAACCCCAAATATACCTCAATCAAAATGCCCACATTCATTGGATCAGAGACGTGTCCCCTCATTAAGGCGTCTAATGAAAAATCTAATTAACAGGAAAATCATTCAATTAAGTAAATGGGCCCACTCAATAACTGATTTCTAGATCAATAGAAAGTTAAAGGGTTTTAATACGGACCTTAAAATTATCATACAGAGTTATTGCCAAAAAGACTTTCAATGGGAAGTAGTACAGTGAAATAAATACAGCATCAAAATTATTCTAAATGCCAAGTGGGCAGCAAAATCGGAACAGTAACAGGCAACATTCCTAAAAGCACAGGAGTGTCTTCTGGCTCATCCCCAAATGGAGTTTTTTTTTTTTGATAAACAAGTTTTATTAGGTTTTGTAAAAACACAATAAGAAACATTGAGCCGGACAAACCACCACTGTACAAGCACACGGAATGAGACTATTCTCCACCCGTCCCCACCCAAAGCCCCACCCCCCGCCCCCACCCCCCAACACACCCAATCAGAATACATTGTCCAACCATTTCCCCCATACTCTCCGATATTTCTTGGGGCAGCCCCTCGCCTGGTAGAGAGTCCGTTCCTGGGCCGCGCACCAGTCTACACCAGCACTCCATTTGGCCAAGGTAGGCGGTTGTGAGTGCTTCCATGCCGCTGCAATATCCCGTTTGGCCACCATGAACGCAGTCATAAGGAACAGCTTCTCTGCGCGGGTACCCTGTAGACCATCAGTGATGCCCAGCAGGGCGTGTCTAGGATTGTGTGGCACTTCCCAGCCCAGCACCTCAGTGAGATCAGTCTCTATGCCCCTCCAGTAATCCACAAGAACCGGACAGGACCACACCATATGAATGAAGTCGGCCGGTTCAAAACCACAGCGGGGGCAAGAGGCGTCAGCTGAGAGGCCCGCACGGCGTAGACGCGCCGGTGTAAGGTATGCCGTGTGGAGATAATATATTTGAATCAGCCGTAGCTTGGCTGAGGCCGTCACCAGCCGGGGGGCCATAAGGGCGTCCCGCCAGTCCACCGCGTCCAGGGGCCCCACCCACCCCTCCCATCTGCCCCTCAAGCCGTCCTGGACCGCGGGGGTGTTGTTAATAAGAGAACGGTGTATACGGGAAATACCCCCCCTCCCTAGGTTACCCAGCAGGACCTGAGCTTCCGGGGGACTATGGTCCGGCAACCGAACATCCAGAGGAGTGTAGGTGCGTATGGCGTGGCGCAGCTGGAGGTACTTGTAAAATTGTGATGAGTGTAGGGAGAAGCGCGCCTGCAGCTCCGCGTAGGAGCACATGCGCCCCCCCCGCCAGACGTCCCCCATCAGGGAGATGCCGAGCAGGTCCCATGATCGAAAACCCTCCAGGGCAGCAACGTCCCGCAACCACGTCCCGTGCCAAAGGGGAGTGGCGCGAGTCAGCCGCCCGGTCCACCGGGTGTGACGGAGCGCCGCTCGCCAGGCCAAAAAGATCGCTCTAGTGATGTCGGGGCAGGAAGCGGGAATGGGAGCACCATACAGACGATCCAAAATGCAGGGGAAACCCAAGGCAGTTAGTTCCACCCTGTAGGCCGGGTCGGACCATCCCCCTCCGAACCAATCATGAATGATGAGGAGGCGAGTGGCCAAATAGTAGAGGTAGAGATTGGTCATACCGAGCCCTCCATCGAAGGTGGGCAGGCGACACGTAGTGAGGGCCAGCCGCGGTCTCCCACCACCCCAGAGAAATCGAGTTGCCAGCCCGTCCATCTCGCGGAACCAAGGCCGCGGAAAGGACACAGGGGTGTTTTGTAGTACGTAAAGGAACCGGGGGAGGACCATCATTTTGTAGAGTGCCACCCTCCCCAGCGGGTTAAGCGGGAGCGAGTGCCAGCACGCCAGATCAGCCTTGGCCTTCTTGACCAGGGGGGCCACATTAAGGGCCCAGCTCAGCTCTGGGAGAAGAGAGATCCAAATACCCAGGTATTTGAAGGACAGCCGGCGGAGGGGAATCCTGTCCTGCCAGTCAAAGCATTCCCGGGAGCGGTGCAGAGGTACTAGGACCGATTTGTGTGGGTTCAAATAGAGGCCGGACGCACGGCCGAAAAGGCCCAAGAGATGGAGCGCACGGGGACCAGATTGTGCCGGGTCGCTAAGGTATAGCAATACGTCGTCCGCATAAAGGGCTATTTTGTCGGGCACAAGGTCCGGCCACTCCCAGCCCCGAAGAAGAGGATCCGCGCGGACCAGGGCGGCAAGGGGTTCCATAGCAAGGGCAAAGAGGAGGGGCGACAGCGGGCACCCCTGCCGTGTTCCCCGGCCGATCCGAAACGGCCGCGACAACGCCCCATTAACTAGCACTCTAGCACGAGGGCGTGCGTAAAGGACCCGCACCATTCCGACAAACTTGGGGCCGAAACCCATCTGAGCCAGGACTTCGAATAGATAGGGCCACCCAACCGAATCAAAAGCCTTCTCGAAGTCGGCGAGTAGGAGCGTGAGATATGGGGATATGCGGTGGCGGTGAGCCAGAGCCACATGAAGGCGACGCAGGCAGTGGCGAGTACCCCGATCCGGCATGAAGCCACATTGGTCTGGATGGACCAGATGTGACAAGAAGGGCCGAAGCCTCTGTGCCAGGACCGCCGCGTAGATTTTGATATCCGTATTAATGAGGGAAATCGGCCGGTAGGCCGACCTATCACAAGAGGGTGGTGTGGACTTGGGCAAAACCACAATCGTGGCCATGTCGGCCTCTGGGCGAAAGGAGCCGCGTTTAACCGCCTCGGCATACAGGGCGCTCAACCGAGGTGTCAGAAGGTCCTTGTAGGCGGCATAAAATTCCTGAGGGAATCCATCCGGTCCCGGGGTCTTTCCAGCGGATGTGCGCCCTATCGCCTCCCCAATCTCCTCTAGAGAGATGGGTACCTCCAGACTCTCCCAGTCACTGGACCGAAGACAAGGAAGCTTTAAATTATGAGCTGCAAGTAGCGAGACTAGGGACAATTCCGGCGCCCGGGCGCGGTATAACTGTGCATAATATTGAGCAAAGGCGTTTGCCATGGCCACGGAGGAGGACTGAAGCTGGCCCTCCGAATCGGTGACCACCGGGATAATGCGCGACGCCACCGAGTATGTAACTAGCCGGTGTAACAGAGCACCATTCTTATCACCCCACCCGTAGACCCGTGCCACCGAGGACTGCCAGAGGAGTTTAGCCGTGTCTAGCGACCGCTGGCGAATCTCCTCCCGCAAAAGCCGCAGCTGTCTATCTACAGCCGGATCTCCATCCGCGGGTAGTGATTGCTCCAGACGCAACGCCCGGGCCTCGCAGGCAGTGAGTTGCTGGAGCTGCGTCTGACGGTGGCGCACCACCAGCGCCTTGGCGGCCCCCCTGACGGTGGCCTTACCCGCCTCCCAGAGGGTCCCCGCCGATGAGACTGACCCGTCGTTGTCGCCAAAGTACTGCACCAACGCGGATCCCACCCCCCTGCAGAGCTTCTGATCCCGGAGAAACCAGGCGTTGAAGCGCCACATCTGACGGGCCGGATTTGGATGCCTGCACATTCGGTGGAAGGGACAAAGATAGCGTCGATCCGCGCGTGAGTGTGGTGGGCGGCTGAGGTGTGGGTGTATTGCCGTGTGTGCGGGTGCCAGATACGCCAAGCGTCGCAAAAGCCCTGAGCTTCTGCCCACCCCACCAGCTGCTTAGCCCGCGCAGCGCGGGGCGTCGATACCAGACCAGAGGAGTCCAGTGGCGGGGCGGAGACAGCGTTAAAATCCCCACCCACAACAACTGCACCCGGTGGGAGATCAGCCAACATAGATGCGGCCTGGGATAGTGCCCGGGACAACTCGATGGGCGGCGCGTAGAGTGACAGGAAGTTGAGCGGCCGACCCTCCAGCGTACCGCTGATAGCGATCCCCATCCCCTGGGGGTCTCGGATCACCCGGGTAAAGACAAAGGGGACGGAGCGGCGCAGCAGGATGGCGACTCCCCGAGATCTGCGTGAGTATCCCGAGTGCCACACCCGGTCGTACCCGTACCTGGCCAAGAAGGGACACCTCTCACCCAGCAGGTGGGTCTCCTGGAGAAGGAGGACATCGACCTCGGCGCGCTGGGCATACTTAAGGACTGCAGTGCGTTTGAGTCTGTCCAATAATCCATTCACATTCCATGACAGAATGCGCACACGGGCCTTGGAGGTGAGATCACCCATGGGAATGGTAAGAGCAGAGCACGTTAAGGATGGGATGGCCGTGAGAGGCCAGGACCATGGGTCCCACACCGGGGAGGAGCATTGGACCGCGCATGAGGGCGAGCGGCAGTGGGGCCCGCGCGGGTGGGTGTGTGGAGAGGCACGGCGATGCACTGAGTGTGGTGTAGTAAAAGACGTTCAAAGAAAGACAAATCCAACCCAAACAAAACATTCCCCCAGAAAGAAACAACCAACAGGCCCCCAACCCCAGGCCCCCACCCCCCACCCTACACTTCGAAAACGGAAGCATCTGTCGCCCGAACAAACCCAACAGGTACAAGACCCCAAGCTTAGATGCTCGGGTATAAAGAGCGTAGTGGACCCCTCCAGAGGTACGGATTTCAGTGATACGTCCTAGGTAGTGGCGAGAAAGCGTAAGAGTGCAGAGTCCCCTGCTCCCCGCCCTCGAACAGGTCCGTCTCCCCCCGTGGATACCCGGGGCAGACCACACATCACAGGGCAGGACTACGGGAGAGGTCAGACAAGTCCGACTGTACGGTGAGAGGGACAGGGGATCCCCCCGGCCTGGGTGACAAGCAACGCCGGGGTCCCCCTGCCGTCCTAGACGATGCGCCGGAGGAGGCCGACGAGTCCCTCACACGTCTCTCAGAAGCGTTGGCAGACCGGGTCCGGATCGTCGCCACTCCTCGGCGCAGCCGGGACTGTGTGCGTTTCCTGCGCCGTGGTCATCGGGTTACGGGCGCTTCTCGGCCCCGGGACCCCGCAGTGGAGGACACCCCCGCGGGTGGGCGCAGAGGCCGCTCCTCAGTGAGCCAAGTCCAGGCCGCCCGAGGGGTATCAAAGAACAGTGTCTTGTCCTGGAAGACAACACGAAGGCGGGCCGGGAACTGGAGCTGGTACTGAAGACCCAGGGAGCGCAGCTTTTGCTTCACATCCGTGTAGGAGCGGCGCTGCTCCTGGACCTCCCGGGTGTAGTCCGGAAAAACCATAATGGTGTGGTTGTCGAAAGTCAAAGGCCCACGCACTCGTGCCTCCCGCAGGATAGCGTCTCTGTCCCTAAAGTTGAGGATCCGTAGGATAAACGGGCGCGGGGGAGCCCCCACGGGGGGTCTGGCCGCCAGTGACCGGTGCGCCCTCTCCACCACGAACCAAGTCGACAGCCCGGTCTCCGGCATCCAGGACTTGAACCACTGCTCAAGGAAATCATCGGCACGGCCAGACTCCACTCCCTCCGGAAAACCCACCAGGCGAAGGTTGTTGCGACGGCCGCGGTTTTCGGCATCCTCTGCCCGCCTGTGCAGTTCCTTGGAGTGGGTTGTGAGCTCCTGGACCTGATCCTGCAGCAAGTGAATGTCGTCCTCCGCCGTCGAGATCCGGGATTCCGCCTCCGTAATGCGGGCTGTGGCGTTGCGGAGATCCTGCCGTAAAAGCGCGACATCAACCTTCACCTCCCCAACCATCCCCTCCAGGGAGGTGCGGGAGGCATCAATGGCCCGGAGGATGACAGCCAGGTCCTTGTTCGGGGACGAGGCCCCCCGCCGCCCGGAGGGTCCGAGCTGGCGAATTGGTCGATCCGCGTCTGATGAGACGTGCCCGGCAACCTGGGGCCCCTCTCCTTGCCCATGGCGGACCGATGGAGCACAGGCAGGCGGCCCCCGCTCAACAACGGGGCAGCCCCCGCACCAGGCCGGAGAGGGGGGAGGGCGATGGGAAAGAAGGAGCAAGGGCGCAACCCGGCCACTCCGTTGGATCCGGACCAGGTCGCTGTCGCCACAGCGGGGGCCACCAACCAGAACGTCCGCCCGCACTGGTGCCCAACGGTGAACTGTGGGGGGGGCCACCGGGACGCCGGTGTGATCAAGGCAGCAGGAGGTCCGGGGCCGACAGCCCAACCCCCCCCCCCCCCAGGTCCGGGGGGCAAGACGCGGCTCCAGAGAGGGCACGGTGGGGGGACCCCTCTCCGCCAACAATGTGCCTGAGTTGGGGGGCGCAGGTCCTCAGGGGGGCCACCACCGCAGTCCGCGCCGGTCTACATCAAGGGCACAGCATTATCTCTAGCGTGGCAACCGTCCACACCCCCCTCAGGTCTCCCCACCAGGGGTCCGCCAGGGGAGAGTAGCGGGGGGGGGCCAGGAGGAGTCGTCCCACGTAGGCCGCGGCTTCCGCCCCGGGCCGATCTGCCCGCCGACAAGGGCCTCACCACCCCCGGGCAGCGTCCGTCAAGCTTCGCCTCCCCCAGCTCACCTCGGAAGCGGATCAACGGGGGCCCGGGTCCCAGCTCCTCCGGTCACGGGGCAGCCGCTCTTCGCCTACGCCACCTCCAGATGCAGCCAGCCAGGGACTCGCCAGGAGAGCACGGCGGGGCGGCCAGGGCGACCCATCCCCCGGGAGGCAGCGCCGAGCCGAACGTCCAGGTGGAGTGGGGACAGGCAGCAACACAAGCCCCCGGGCGACCCCGGGCCGTCGAGGCTGAAGCGGGTCGGTCTACCCGCCGACCGGAGCCTCACCGCCGCCAAGCAGGTGCCAGGAAGGAGCAGCACGGGCAGAGCGTCCGCCCTCTGGGTCCGCAGTAGCTGGTGGGGATCGTGCGGCCCTCGCCCCTCGTGGTGCGCCGGGGCCTCTCGTAGCAGATGGAGCCGCACAGAGAGCCTGAGGGATTCAGCCGACGCGCCGGCGCGGGCTGCGGGCTGTCCAACTCAGCCTCGGAGGCACCAAGACAGGCCAAACTCGCTCCGAGGGTCGGGCATCGGCGTCTCCACACTCGGCGGACAGCGGATCCAGCCTAGGACAGCATCTACGGATGTGGGGCGACTACGAGGGGTCCGGCAGCCAGGAGCCTCACACCGTTGCGGCCATCTTGGCTAGCGCCACCTAGCGCTCTCCAAATGGAGGGTTTTTATACATAATTTTTGCATATGAAATTACAGAAACTGCTGAATCACTTTTGTGTGAGCAAATGTATCAATTTATCAGCAAATCAGAGCACATGAAAAAATAACATTATCCTGCTGCATGAATAATAATTGAGCCCCCTCTCAATGCTAATGTCGTCCGGAGCTGCTGGAACATATATGATACATTAAGAATCGTGTGTTATATGAATGAATAGGGCACAGTAAACCAACGGAAAGGTCTTGAGGTAAATGTTTCATTTTGTGACTGGTATTGGGAAAGTTCATCAATAGCAGCATAAACATTGACAGTAGAAAAAAATAAGTACATTTCAGCTTGACTGTAAGCAGCAGATATTGCAAGGAGAGACGTGGGGCGGGGGGGGGGGGCAGACTGGAGTGACAAGAGGACTTCCATCTTGGAAACCATGGCATTTGTACTAAACTGAGGCCAAGTTAAGACATATCAGAAAAAAAGAATTCTACACATCATAGAGAACTTGTTTAAAAAGCAACAGTACTATATCAGTGCCTACATGTGAAATCAGGTGTGAAAATAGAGTCTGTATGTTAGTAATGATGCATATAAATGCATGAAAATCCTTTACAGTGGTACGATTTAAGATCCTGGACTAAGGAGAGAAAAGCAGCCCGAAGAGGGGATGCCGCTGGTTCTAATGGCGGACGAAGCACTGAACCCACCCTGCCTCCACACCAATGGAAGAGATGATTGCCACAATATTCCACCAAAAGGCAATCAATCATCAGGGGCATATCAATCCTTTATGCATCTGGTGAAATGGCAAGTGCGGTAGGAAGATGAGTCTGCCATGCACCGGCTACATTTATGTATAAGGCAGTCTGCTCTGATGTTTTTTCAAGTGCCTGACTGTGGTCCTGCTTAACACTTACCATTCCGTGGTAAAGCTGGGTGGTAGAGGTGACTCACTATAATGGAGAGCAAGATACCCTCGAAGAAACCAGACTGAAGCTCATTCTGAGCCAGCACTAGAACAGAGGCAGTTTTCAATTTGATACAGAATAAGTGCTGGGGCCGAAAGTTTCGCTCAGAATCCCTCAGGAGGAGCTATTGAAGGTCAGGGTGCCGAATACCAAGGTACTATTCTTGATTCCACCTCATCCATCGTTAATCCACCATTAGACATTCTCTGCCTCTGTAATTCATTCTTGCAGGTGTTTTTCATCCCTCCTTTCTCCTTTGTCACTGTTTTTCCGTCTTTTTCTTCCCCCCTTTTGGGCTGTTCTCGATGCGCTTGGTCAAAAAAGTAACTGCTGGTCCCCACAAATGAGTGCTGGTGGGCCCCATCAGCAACCACCGGCTCAAATTAAGCGCAGAGCGGAGCTGCCGAGGTGGAGTATTGCCAGTCTGTGCTGCACATGCTACAGGATGAGGCTGCTTGTGCCTACTTCTGGAGGTGCAGACAGTGCTTAATGTGGAAAACAATAAGTGCCGGTGCCCAAACGGTTTGCCTATAAGCCTGTGGCCGGGCTATCAAAGGTCAGAGTTCCAAATACCAATGCTGCATTCTCTTAATCATACCTCATGTTTCTTTAATCCACCGTCATACACAGACCAGTCCCTTTATTTCAGTCTTGCAGGTTCTTTTTCATCCCTGCTTTCTCCCTTTGTCATAGTTTTCCATCTTTCTTTTTTTCCTTATTTCCCCTTTTCTCTTTTTCACGTTTTTGCTCAGAATGAGTCTGTTGAGGAAAAATAAATACTGGTCCCCAAAAATGGGTGCCAGTGGACCCCACCCGCAACCACCGGCTCAAATGAAGCACTCAATGCATGGCCAGTTGCGACATCTGCATGTGCCCGGAAATAGAGAGGACACGCGCATCAGTGGGAAATACGCAGTGGATGTGGCTCAGGCCTTCCGGGCCGCGGCGCAGTAATATAGTTTTAAATGCTAGTTTTGCCAATTCCCTTTACTAGTGCAGTGCAACTAGATGTCAATATATGGAGCTCAATGTGCCACCCTGAGGGTCTGATCAACTCATCCCCTCGAGGGACAGGACCACATATGACAGACCACCTTTTATACCTGAGATACATGACCCCTTTGGCGCCGATCCTCGCCCCTCCATGAGGGACAGGACCACATGGTAACACCCCCACCTTTCTCCCTGAGACATATGACCCTTTCAGACCACCCTCTCAAGAGGGTGGACTCTTCTTGCAACGAAATCTACTGCACTTGCAGTGGCAGTTTGGTAGCATGTTAGCACAGCACAAAAACACTGTATACAACTTTGCCTCTTCTTGCTGTATCTACAATAACATTAATGTGCATGTATGTTCTTCGAATTACGATGCACTATGCCCTCTTACATCCCAGTTTGTACTCCAGGTTGGCCTGTGTCCTTCTTAGACCCCAGTTTGACCTATGTTCCACTTGCACACCAGGTTGGACTATGTTCCTGCACCATATGCCACATTGTTGCCCATACTCCCTTACACCAAGGATATAATGCAAATCCCTGCAGCCCCATAGACACAAGGGGGAGGGCCTTTCCGGTCACCGAGTCATCTTAAACCTGATGAATATGCCCAAAATATAGGAGTATCATGAGCCCCTCACCTCATTCTGCAGGGGGGCCTATAATTTCGCATTATGCCACTGCCTTACACCCCAGGATGGCCTAAAGTCGCACCCCACCATGTGCTGTGACCTGTTAACCTTTCAGTCTAACTCGTGCCCCCCTCCCCCATTCTTGTTTGTGTTCCCTTGGGCCCCGGTCTAATTGTGTTCCTTACACTCCGGCATGTGCCCCTCCCTCATTATGACCCTGTCTGGTTGGTATCCCCTTAAACTCCGCTCCGGCCTGTCTCTGCATCTCAGTCATAACACACTTCGTGTGCACGTTCTGCTCTTAGAGCCGGTCCTTGGAATGTATAAATTGAAAGTGTTAAACGTGACCCTGACTGAACGCTGGGCTCTCTGTGACCACTGGAGCCCAGACTGAGCAGGCTTGCTCAGAAGGGGTCTTACTACAAAGCGGTACACAACAGTGTGCTGTTATCACAACTGGCAGAGGCGTCCTTAAAACATCCATTCTAAAGAAGCTATACTTCTGTACTGGGATTAGTTTAGACATAGCAGAATCAAAACCTATTTATAACAGCCCTGCTCCTTTGTAGCTCCTGACACTTGATTGCACTCTGGGAGCTGTAGATATTTACCTCGCTTGAAATTCTGTTGCCTTAATTCTTTTGGAAATGGGATGTCCATGGGAGATTGCCCTACTATAGAGCTGAAAGTGGGTGGCAGGTATTAGTGTTTTTAATGTATATTAAATAAATAAACAACTGTTTTTTCTACTCATCTTATAATTGCATAAAAAGAGCGACCATGTGGCAGCTTTCAAAAGTTCAGGTTCCGGCAAATAAGTGCTGGTGCGGAGCACCGGAAACCACTGGCTCAAATTAAGCACTGAAATAGTGTGACTCCCAGTCTAAAAATCTGCTCCCGCCTTCTCCTTCTCTCTATGCAGGGCCCCCTTCACAAGCCTCCTCAGTACCACAGCATGGAGCACAGCCACTTGGCCTGTCTTGCTGGTGTTCTTTTATAGCTTAAACCTGGTGCCACCTGCTTCCATTTCATGGTATTCTCGAGGTGCATTTTGGCTATTTTGCAAGTTATTTTCAAATTGCGATTACTTCATACGTGCAATTTGCGATGCTATTAATAATTGGCTATTTTGGGATTTGCAACATTGAGTCACATTTGTGTTATTCGATAGCTGGCTCCCATCCAGTGCGATTTACCTGAGTCAGACGTTTTGTTTGTCGGTGTGGGCTATTTTAGCATTTGCAAATAGGTTTCCGACATAAGCATTGCTGAACTTTCGTACATCAAGGCCAACATTCTCTTCCCTGAAACTAGGGCCGTTTCTAGGTGTTTTGCCGCCTTAGGCTAGAATTGAAAAATGCCGCCCCCTCCCTTTTACTACCATCACTCTCTCCCCCTTTCATCCAGGCTAACTGTCCTCTGCAGTTTCTCACTCTCTATACACTTTCATTCTTTCTCTTCCAACATCTCTCTGAAATGGCCCATAAGCACGCCGTGTTGGTGCGTTGTTAAAATCTACAGAAACGTTACAGTCTTCAGAAATGCAATATAGAGTAAAATGTGTGAAATGTAACCAGGCGCTGCGTTGGTGTCATGGATTGCCTTTAGGGTGTTAGTTATTCTTCAGCAACCATTTAGCACTCTTTGAGAACTTCAACTGCCATTTAAAGTGGTCGCTCTGTTCGTTTTGCTGCAGAGTAGACTGGCCTTGGTGTACAACGATCTGCTCTCGGAGTCAGAGCGGCTGCTTGGGCCTGAAATATGCTTGGAACGGGGGGGGGGTAGGGGGTTCCAGTGACTGCCAGAAGGCCCTTCGGTTTTTTGTGATGCAGTGCCCAAAAAAGCATCTTGCCAACGCCACAGCCTAGGGCAGCTCAGTAAAAAGAACCAAACAGCCCGTTTCAACCTGGAATCTCTACACTGCATGTGCCTAGTAGTGACTGTCTGGGGTGCCTTGCCAGCGCTTAAAACGGAAAGCGAGGCACCACCAGATCTGCGTGGGGGCTGCAGCCAGTGCCCACGTTCGGATTGTGACCCGGATCATGTTGTTCTCCTCCATATGTTGAACAGCACGCAAGGAAAGCCTGTGAGGCAGCTCCGACAGGGGCAGTTTAATTGATCACAGGTTTTGATCTGGGCTTATTGTGATGCTAAAATAATGTGATAAACATGCCAGCGCCCACCACTCTGAGCCGGGCCCAGCTCAAATCTATGTCACACACCATTGATTCAGTCACAGTCAAGAATCTGTCAAAAATCTGCCGTGGGATGTTTAAGTTAGGCAGCAGCCGAAACCCAGCAGCAGGCAGCTCCCTCTGCTACAGGCTGCCAGCGAGTAGGCTCCTGCTCTCGACGGGGAGTCTGAGTTATCCAGTGCTGTTGGTGGTCAGGTGAGCCTGAGAGGGCCGCGGGATCCATTACAGCACCCCCATGGTAGTGCAAACAGCGTACACACTGCAGCTAAACTTCAAGTTCCGCAAGCTTGCGGAACCGCCCTAGTAAACTGTCTCGCCATTGGGAACTGAAAGGGATAGATATGCTGGCCGCGTGTTTTGGGTAATATTCACTGTAGTATGGTACTCTAGCGCACAAGAACCACCAGTCCTCAAGCCTGCTTGGACATGCGAGCATCGCACGCTTACAGTGCAGCTATCATTTGGTGCATACAGAGACTGGGGCCGGCGGCAGGGGCGGATGCCAGAGGCAGCGGAAAGTGGCCACGCGCTAAATAAAAAAGCTATGAAACACTGAGTTATTACGAGCGTGCGGTGCTACACTCACAGGGATTGGTTAAAGATAACAGGCTCACCGGAGTCTGAGGTTTTCTGTGGTAGGTGGTCTGGTAGAGGTCACGCACGCCTCACATTAGCAGTAGCAGTTCGCTGCGATGTCTTGCACACGAGTACCTCGGCCGGGTGACATCAAGCGTGGCTGTAGTCGTCAACGAGTGACTTACTCAGCCGCGCTGCGGGCGGGAATTTTGCAGCAGGCTATTAGCGGCACGCATGGTCCCTGCCCAAGGTGCCGAACGTGACGTCATGACACGTCGAATTGTAGAAGGCGCTACCCAATGCGCTTTCGATGTCGAAGGCTGTTCAAGGGGATTCCCAAACTCATGTTGTTTGCCACCCTCCCCCTTTTGCCGCCCTAGGCGGCCGCCTAGTCTTGCCTAATGGTAGAAACGGCCCTGACTGATACAGAGTACTTTTGTGGATTGGAACTCTACCACCTGAACTGCTGCTGACATAAAGGTATGCATGAGCAGGGGTTGGTGCCTGGGCCATTTTATTTTATTTTGGAGACTCATTTTATAAGTGACCTGGAATTGAATATGGTAGTGCTGAGCTGCTGTGCTGCCTAACATTGACTAAATGGGCCTAAACATAATCTATCAAACCATCCGCTGTACATTTGCTATTTAACTTACCTCTTCTCCTCGTCTCCTCTCTGACCTACACCTTTTGTTTGTGCCTTCTTCTGCCCCCTTCCATCCCTTGAAGGCTCCACCTTGGACTTTCAGGCTCTCGGCGGCAGCCATTTTGGAAACATGCGGTGCTATAAGAATAAGTAAACAACCAACTCTTCAACCACCATTGATACTACAGGGTTCTCAATTGTACTGTGTTCTCTACATTGGGAAAAGGGGGTTTCAATGACTCATTTCTAAGATTGTGAGGGTGGGCAATTTGTATTTATTAATTTTACAATTATTATTGCAGTTAAATCATCCAAAAGATTGCAAGGGCCTGTGCATGCATTACTTGGATCCTCAAGGTCAGGTGTCCCACGTAATAGGATTTACACACGTTAAAATATGAAACCTTTGGATATATAGCAATGGCAACCATTTTTTAAGGATAACCAGCTCCTCCGCACTGTCCAAGCATGCGGTTGCTTAGTCTGTGGCACAAAGTCTTATGTGTTGACAGTTGTCCTGGGTGACCTGTGGAAGGTGGTGGACAGTGTTGGGGTCAGACATTGATGTTGGTAGATTGGTCATCATTCTTCGACATCCTTTCTCATATCTCCGACTTCCCCTACCTCAAGTATATTTTAGGTCACAGAAATGCCATCCAAAGGATTGCCTCATTTCTGTCTTCAAGATTTCAAGTGTTGATTGCCCATCCTACCACGCCAAGCGTGCCACCAGAGCTGTGTAGTCACTCGGTTGTCTGCCCATCAATCCATATTTATATCTACAGGTATGAGGGCCGTCCCATATTCCCAAAGGAACTCGCCTAACCTGAAGTACCAGCCAACAATTATTAGGTTATAATCAAAGTCTAAATGAAGGACAGCCCAAAAAGGACCAGCTATAGAGCCTTGCAGGTTTAGTGCATATTCTTCCCTTCTTGGCACTACTTAGAGATGGACATATTGACAGAGTTAAAGGTTCAAATAAAAAATTGCATCAACGTTATTAAAAGATTGCGTTTTCTTTAGATTTTCAAAATTATACGGTAGGTCTTAATTAAAAAAAAAAAAAAAAAGTCCTTTAATTTGTGCTGAAGATGCAACAATGGTTTCTAAGACTCCCTAATAAATGCTTGTACAATCAAAAAATCCTTGGTATGTTCTGATAGAAAGAAGGAACCCTTGTTTCAATTCCTAAAACATTATACAATAAATGTCACATCCAGAGTACAGCTGCATATGCAATCCAGGCAACACAGGTACAGAAGAAGGATTAAATATTAATCTTAAAATCTCCAGCACATCAATTATTGTCAAAGGTGAATATATAAATCCATTTACATTTACAATATAGATATTAAATGGTGCAGACGACGAAGTGCGGTATGTGTGAACATAAGTGAACTTTGTTCATAATAATGAGTGCAAAGGCCACAGCTGAATCTGTTGTTTCAAAAGCAAGTTGCAATCAACACATGAACGAACGCATGAAGGGGTCATTTCATATAGATCCAGTCACATAAGATACTTTTGATGTTTTGAGCCAGTTACGCCTCTCCTGTGAGGTGTTACCCATGCTCGTAAGCAGCAGTAGCACACAAAAGTGTTTTGACTGATGCCTTTGGTCCTGATGAGACCCACATATGTTAGACACAAAGATCAACACATATTTCAGTAAATTTGTGTTTTTTTTTTTTAATTATACACTTCATACAACTTGTTACGTGAACCCCCACTATGTTCGGGCTCTGTTAAAGTGCAGTGGATGTTGGTGGCAGGCTGAATGCATCAGGGGTTGGCTTAAGTGCTTAGCCTGTGACCAGGTCATGTACCAATACTCCTACCTATCCATCCACTGCAGTAAAAGGACTTTGGCTAGGCACGTGAAGGACTTGCTCACAGTCAGGTTGTATGCCCATCATTCCATAGCGCTGAGTCCAACTTGTTGTGCACACAAATCCTTCAGTGCATGGGCCACGACTGAGCTCACCTTAGGCTGAGTGCAGGGCCCAGCCTTTGATCGGATCCTTTGCTCTGCCTCTTCATTGCCCCATCTCGTTGTACACTGCACAGCCAGGTTGGCCATTTGTCTTGGCTCCCAATTCCCACTGTATTACTGACGTGTGCACTTACATAGCGTTTTCTTGGTTCAGGCCCAGTGCCAGTCACTTTACCACTCAGCCAACTGCATATGGCCTTCAACAGTTCACTGCATTTCCTGGGTACATAAGCTGGCATTATTCCAAGCACTCCATTAGCCCAGGGGATTGCGCCGAGCTGATTTAGATGTTCCCTCTGTGTTGGCGGTCTGTGAGTGGAGGTGTCTCGGTGGAGTGAGGTCCTAGTGCAGTGAAGACAGGTAAGTACAGCTTATTTATAGGTCTAACAACATATGTCATGTTAGCATGCAATTCATATGTAGGCAATGTGTAAAATCCCTTTGGGTCACTTTTTGCATGCCGCTTGCACAATATACACACACCACTGAGTGACATCCCATACGATGCAGAGGAGAAATGTACATGTGTCTTATCTTTGATACCAGCTACAATAAACTCATTTGGCATCGTGGTAGTGTCGGTGCAGCAAAAGGGGGACCTGGATGAATGAGTAGAAGAAAACAGAAGCGGGAAGCAGGAAATAGGTAAGTTATTGCCTCATTTTCCTCCATTCCGCTACATCAAAGTAGGAGGTCTTCCCGCCACAGCTGGGCCAGCGGGAATGCACATCGTAATCAGCTTGGCAGGAATCGTGCCTGGAGTCCTGCCGTCAGCTGTGTCAGCCTCTACCGCTGTGGATGCGGTCCAGAAATCCTGGCGGAGTCGGCTGGACCGCAGCAGTCTTCACTCCAATATTATAGAAACCCTTTTTAACTTAAAACTAGGTCTAAATGTATCTTTATTTATATATTATTTTTAATTCATTCCTACAAAACATTGCATACTTTTTAATACATAATAAATACATTAAAAAAATACTTTAGGTTGGATTTTTAATAACTCTTGAAAAAATAATGTTGATTTACTTTCATGTATTTACATAAATTAAATATTTAACTGAAAATTAAGGTAATAGAGTTGTAACATTTTTTATTTGGTCTACATTAAAATAAATATATAAAATTAATTGAGATTAATATTAACATAAACATGTTTATATTTTAAAATATTACGATAAATTTAACAAATACTAATAATGACATAACATGTAAAGCACAATATATCTAAAACATGCATTTATAATTGTATTTTGAAAATTAAAACTTATACAATACACTTAATAAATAATACAAATTATATTTTAAAAGCCCATTACTGTAACTCTTTGCTCAATAACTTTAATATATAAATATTAAATTACTGTAAACTGTAAAATAAAATCACAAAAATATATTAAAAAACAAAAACAACACAATGAAAATTTTTAATAAAACAACAAGGTTTAAAAACAACAAATAAATAACAATAGAAACATCTTTAAAAAAAAGGGAAATATTTTACATTCTAAACAATAATAAAAATATAAAATTTGAAATAAACAAACAGTAAAATAAACAATAAAATCAATTAAAATCTAAATGTAACCAAAAACATAAACAAAACAAAACTACCATTTCAAACCCAACCAAGAAAAGTAAAAAATAAAAACATTTGAAAGAATAAAATTCACAACTCCCACATCAACCTACAAACAGTAAAGAAAGTGAATCAGTTTACAAGTATAAAATGTACTATTCCTACTGCAACCTAAGCAACAGTAGAGAAAGCATTGAACTTTGAAGGGGTCAGATTTACTATTCCCACTCCAAACTGAAGCAAAAGTAGGGAAAGGGTCGGATTTTGGAGATGACAGATTTACTGTTCCCACTTAAACATAAGCAACAATGGGCAAAGCATTTGACTTTGGAGGGCTGAGATTTACTATTACAGCTTCAACCCAAGCAACAGTAGGGAAAGGTGTGGATCTTGGAGGTGTGATATTTACTATTCCAACTCCGATCTAAACAGCAGTAGGAAAAATGTTGGTCTTTGGGGGCAGGCAGATTAAATGTTTCAACTGCAAACAATGAACCAGTTGGGGTAGTGTTGGTAATACTATATAATTATTATTTTACAACTTAAAATAAAATCACAACATAAAAGAATTAATATCAAAGATACTACCAAATAAAACAGTATTTTAAAAGGCAAATATAAAAAAACGATTTCTGTTACCACCTTGAAACTCTAAAACTGAACTTTAAATGTTCTTTTTAAATTATCTTGCTACAAATAATTGGCACTTTAACCATAACTTATTAATTAACAACAATAAAACCTTTACAGAAGAAATATTTCCAATCTTATTCTCATACAGTTCCAACACCCTGCAATATTTGTGAAATGATACTAAAATAATTAAACTTATCACACTAAAAACATTTCAATAAAATAGTAAATCTTTGAAAAAGACATAACACACCAATGTCAAAATGCAAATGTATTTATTTAACCTCTTCAGCGCGGCGCGGATTTCCGCGCCGCGCTGAAGATTCCGTGCGCGGGCGGGGCCATGACGGAGCGGTTCCGTCATGCGCACAGCGCAACCGACGCACGTGACGGAACCGCTCCGTCACAAGCGTCGAAGGGGTTAAATAATTTATACCAAAATGTATAATGAATACCAAAATTACCCGATTAAAATAGAAAATAATTTTAAAAAAATTAGAAAATCATTAAATAATTCATAAACTAAAACATTTACTTAACTAACAATCTAATTAACACATTGAAAAAAGCAATTTTAAGATAATAATTAAATAATGTGACAAAAAAATATAATTTGAATATTTGTGATTCTATTTTACCAATTAAATTTCAAAAATTGTAAAGAAAAGTATAATAAATTAAACTATGTATTAAAATAGCTTCCCACTCTACCCCACCACAAACAAGCCAATAATTTGAATAAATAAAAGTAAACTTTAAAATAAAACTTTAAAAATATTTCCAAAACTATAAACAACTACTAAAAATATACAAACAACTAACATTAACAATAACTTAAAACACTAAAAATCATGACATTACAAAATAGTCCAAAAATTAATATTACATGCAAATATATATCAGAATAAAAAATAGTAAATGCCTAAAAACATTATATTCTTACCTGCAATAGTCTGTATAGTCTTGTCACCACTACCTAATGAACTTTCAACCATGTTAACAAGGCACTATGGCAATATAGTGAGCTTTTAATCTTAAAGGGATAATTTGTGGTTCACTTAAATTTGGCATTTGGAAAAGGCATCAGACAAATTAATAAGAATACACAGGCCCCATTACGGAGACACAATGGATTAAGTAATATTAGCAATCTTCACTGTTTTATCATTCAAAGTTATGCTATCAAAGTAAAAAATTGTCTTCATTTCAATGAAATAGTCAAAATAATTGGCAAATTAAATACCTCAACTTCCCAAGAACCTGACAGCTTTCCTATGATCCTAATTAACAGAAATTGTGATCTCTCAATAAAAACATGCACATATTGTCTTCTATGACCATACCTAATTCCTGGAAGGGTAATGTAATGCCCCTATTTTTAAAAGGTTGTATCTAGAATGCTTAGAATTCTTACTTAATGATGTTCATAAATTTAGCATTAACGTGTTTTTTTCTAAATGGTTCTTGCACAGCTACTGCACTAGTTTGTTCAGTGCAGCCTGATTGCAATAGAACAAATGTGTTTTCGAGTTAAATAGTCAACTGTTGACAATTTCCTTAGCCTTCAGCATTTGGTAAAGTATAGTGGGCCAAAGAAAATGATAGTGTATACTCGGCTCATGGATTTGTCTAAAGCATTCAACTTGGCAGTTCATGCTGTACTCTGATTAAACATGAGAATGTTAGGAATTTCTATTATGCTGATTGAAGCACATAAGATTACTATACTTTAATATCAGGTCTTTGGTCTCATTACATCAAGGTGAGGGTCTAACAAAACACATTTTGACTAAAAAAGGTCCTGATACAAGGCTTTAATATAGTCCCTCTCTTGTTTTATGTTTTGGGTCCCTCCACTAGTACCTGTAGAATATCATTTAATGGTGACTAAAACTTGGATTTTTATGCACTGACAATGTAATTCTTCTGAACCTCTGCCCAGGACTTCTCTGTTGCCTACTTGACTCATTACAATACAGCTGCTACAACCTTATGAAACTCAATATGATTTAAAGTTTTGGTCTTCTCTAAAAACTGCAGCTAGAAATTTTAAATTAATTTTGGTCCTAGCAAAATATCCCCTTGGAGATTGCCCTGTTGCTAGATACCAAGATCTTGGCATCTTCTTTTCAGAATACCTATGAAGGTCACCACACATGAAAGAAACCCACTATTGATGCAAAAGGTATGCCTGGCAACATATATCACTTTTTTGTGAATACTGGAGAATGGAAAATTTACTCAGTGATGGAGATATATGGAATCAAAGTACCACAAATCTCGGTTCATGCCACAGACTGTTTTGCTGTTGGGAGAGATATGATTTCCTGAATTTGTCATTTGAGTAAAGTCCTTGTGCCTGAGGTAGAATTTTTCCCTCTGGCTGGCCGAAGGCAAGCTTGTCCGCGCCTGTCTGCAGCCAGACTGCGCCCTGCCTGGCCATTTTTCCATCTCTGCATACTCAAGGGAAGCCCTTCTTGAATTGCCCAGTAACGGTAGGCATGCTGCTTGCAATATCCGCGATTTTAATAGGAAACCAGGCAGCTACCGATGCTCGACATTTAACTTTGTTTTAAACAGAGACACTTATTCCCCATTAGGACAAAACACTCCTCAGCCTCTTTCTGTCATGAAGCTGAGCAAAAAGTCACTCTGCAGGTGGTTTCATGTGCACTTTTAAACACTCAGGGCCTAATTACTATGTTGGGCGGACCGTTGTGGTCTCGGAACTGACTGACCACTGGTCGGCGGTCCTGATACCGCGATTACAATGCAACCGCACATGGTGTGGTCACATACTCTCATTTCTGTGTGGGAGCTTGTGCTGCAGCCGTAAATGGGCAGTAGCACAAGCTCCCATAGACAAATGGGAAAATCTGTTCATCCCTGCACTGCGTGGCAGGCACCTCAGGGATTAACTGGCCCCCAACCGGGTGCCGCAGGGTGAAGGGGGCCCCCAATGTTGCTTTCAGACAGGCTTTCCATGTCGTTAAGCCCGACATGCAAAGCCTGTCGGAAACCAACATAGTAATCCCTACGGCAGAAACGCCGTCCATAAGGATTACTGGTACGCCTCTGACTGGCCAACGTGCTCCTTGAGCCTGCCAGAATCCAGCCGGAATGACCGAACGGTTTCACTTTCAACCGCCTACATCGTAATGCGGCAGTCGAAACTGAAACTGCGATGAGACTTGAAAAGCCTTCGACCTGTGGTCGGATGCTTTCTGATGCTCATCGTAATTAGGCCCTTAGGGACACATGCATCAAACATTTTTGTGAGCGCAAACTGTGCGATTCGCAAAAATGGGCCGTTTGGGATCGCAAAAGGCCATTTGGCAATGCATGAAAGTGTTTGGGTCGCACAATTTAGGAAATCCCAATTTTCCTAAATTGAGATTGCATTTAAGGAATCGCAATTTGCGATTCCTTAAATGCAATGCAAGAAGCACTTTCGCTATTAGGGGCCGCAAATTACCGAGAAATTAAACTGTTCGGTAATTTGCAAAAACTCTGAAAAATGCACTTGTTGGAAGGCGTTCCCCGGGGAGGCTGCGGAATGCGTTCCCGACCACCCTGAGGCCCACCTTTCCCAGAATCTAGGCCGAGCAAGAGCAGGGAGGCCCTTCCTGGAAGGGTCTCGCACCTAGGATCGCACGCGCTGCGCTTACTCTCTCTCCGGATAGAGGGACACCACACAGTAGGTCGTTATAAGGCAATAAACTTTTATCGGTGGTTGTCAGGGATCTTTATGATCTGGCAGGCAGGTGCAATATTAATGCCACAAGTGGCAGCGATCTCGTGATGGAGGGATAGGGGTAGCGGGACAGTCTTTTCAATCAGTGTCTCTGCGAGGTATCCGGCGCACAGCTCTCAATCCTCGAGCTGAGGGGATGTTGCTTCTCTTGGCAATCTCTGCCGATTCTCTTGGAGGAGCGGGCCGCGAGTCACTCAGCAGGCACCGGAGGTCCGTAGTTCGGGGAGCCGCGACGGCGTCAGCAGGGCTCAGATGGTTTCAGAGTTCGGGGAGCCGCGACGGCGTCAGCAGGGCTCAGATGGTTTCAGAGTTCGGGGAGCCGCGACGGCGTCAGCAGGGCTCAGATGGTTCCGCGTTCAGGGAGCCGCGACGGCGTCAGCAGGGCTCGGATGGTTCAGAGTTCGGGTAGCGTTCTTCTGTTCGGTGAGCGATCGAGCCGCGACCAGGTCAGCAGGCTCTCGTCAGTCCAGGTCTTCTCTGTCTCTCGTCCCTTCAGCACCCCTTGTTATACTCCCCCTCCTCTTTGAAGTCCGGAGTCCTCGCGGAGAGGGGTCTGGTGCCTGGGGGGCGGTGTGTCGGGGTTTCCTGTCGCTCAGCCCCTTGATCTGTTCAGATGTGTCCGGGAGGGACTCCAGACGCCCAGCAGGAGAGGCGCCCGCTCACCGGGGGCCTGGTGGCCGATCGAAACCTCCCTCGGGGAAGAGACCAGAGGTGTGACAGAGTCGGCGCCTCTCGGTCTGGTTTGGGGGGGGTCTCGTTCTCCCTCGGCCGGGCATGCGTGTTGGGGATCTGGTCGGCCCTCGGGATGTTGGTCCACGGAAGCCGGAAGGCCGTGCACACGAGGTTCGGCGTGTTTGTAGTATGACTTGCTGGTCGGGAGGGCCCACGCCACGAGGCCGGTCTCACACGTGCCCCCCCAGCTGAAAGGCGGGGAGAACTACCCATCCACTTGGGAGTTCTCCTCGCTGAAGCGGAAGAATCAGGACAGGCCGTCCGCGTTGGCGTGGTCAGTCCCGGGGCGATGCTCCACAGTGAAATCCATCCCCTGGAGAGAGATGGACCAGCGTAGTAGCTTGGGGTTTTCCCCTCGCATCTGCATCAACCACCGCAGGGGTCGATGATCTGTTTGCACTCGGAAGTGTGTTCCGAACAGGTAAGGCCGTAACTTTTTGAGGGCCCAGACTACGGCGAACGTTTCTCGTTCAATTGTGCTCCACCGCTGTTCCCGGGGCAGCAACCTTCGGCTGATGAAGGCTATGGGCTGATCTATGCCTTTGTCGTCGTATTGTGAGAGGACTGCCCCGATGCCGTGTTCCGAGGCGTCCGTCTGGACCACAAACTCCTGGGCGTAGTCGGGTGCTTTGAGTACTGGAGCCGCGCACATTGCGGCCTTTAGGGTGTCGAACGCCTTCTGGCAGGCGGGAGTCCAGTGTATTTTCTTGGGGTGTTTTTTGGAGGTTAGTTCTGTAAGCGGACCTGCGATGCTGCCATAGTTTTTAATAAACCTGCGGTAGTAGCCGGTGAGGCCCAGGAAGGCTCGGACTTCCGTTTGGGTTGTAGGGGGTTCCCAGGACAGGATGGCGTCGATCTTCGGCTGGAGGGGGGCGACCTGCCCACTCCCCACCTGGTGCCCCAGATAAGTTACGGAGCCGTGCCCAATTTGACATTTGCTAGCTTTGAGGGTGAGGCCGGCCCGGCGTAGAGCCAGCAGGACTTGACGGAGGTGCTGGAGGTGCTCGGTCCAGTGGGAGCTGAAGACTGCTATGTCGTCAAGGTATGCGGTGCTGAACCCCTCTAGTCCGGCCAGGACTCTGTTCACCAGCCGCTGGAAGGTGGCCGGGGCATTTTTCATTCCGAATGGCATCACTCTAAAGCGGTAGTGCCCATCCGGGGTGGAGAAGGCGGAGCGCTCTTTGGCTCCCTCGGTGAGGGCAATCTGCCAGTACCCACTGGTCAGGTCGAAGGTGCTGAGGTAGCAGGCGGCCCCAAGGCGGTCAATGAGTTCGTCGGCACGGGGGATGGGGTGAGCGTCTGCTCGGGTGACCGCATTGAGGCCTCGGTAGTCCACGCAGAATCTCAGCTCGGGGGCAACCCCCGGGGTAGTCGCTTTCGGGACTAGGACTACCGGGCTGGCCCAGGGGCTGTCGGAGGGTTCAATCACCCCAAGGTCTAGCATCTTTGCCACTTCGGTCTGGATGCAGGTCCGGACCCGATCAGGGACCCGGTAGGCCCGATGTCTCACTGGCGGGCTGTCTCCGGTGTCCACATCGTGGACACACCAGCTGGTGACCCCGGGGGTCAGGGAGAAGAGATCCGCGAACTGCCCTAGTAGCTGGCGGCAGTCGTTGGTCTGTTGGGCTGTGAGGGCGGTCGACAGTCTCACCCCCTCCACGGATCCATCGGTTTCCTTCGCCCCCAGGGGGTCTGGGAGGGGCTCGGTGGCTTCTTCGGCCCCATCGTCGGTGGCCAGGAGTAGACTTAATTCGGTCCGCACAAAGTGGGGCTTGAGGCGGTTCACGTGGAGAACCCGGAGGGGGTTCCGCGGGGACTGCACATCGATGAGATAGGTGACTTGGCTCTTCCGCTCGATCACCTTGAAGGGCCCAGTCCATTTATCTTGGAGAGCGCAGGGTCTCACCGGGGCCATGACCCAGACTTGCTGGCCCGGCTGAAACTCGACTAGCGTAGCATTCTGGTCATACCAGCGCTTCATTTCTTCTTGACTGGCCTCGAGGTTTGCTTCTGCGAGTTCCCTGAATTTGCGGGTCTGGTTGCGGAATGCCAAGATATATCGGAACACGTCCGGAGGGGTCCCCCGGGGGGTGGCTTCCCACCCCTCCTTGACCAGGCTCAGGGGTCCTCGGACGGGGTGTCCATATAACAGTTCGAATGGGCTGAATCCCAGGGATTTTTGGGGAACCTCCCGGTAGGCGAACAGGAGACATGGGAGGAGGACGTCCCACCTCCGGCGAAGGGGTTCCTCGAGGCCCATGATCATCCCTTTCAGTGTCTTGTTAAAGCGCTCGACTAGGCCGTTTCCTTGGGGGTGGTACGGGGTGGTGAATTTGTACGATACTCCGCACTGCTGCCAGAGGGACCTCATATATCGGGAGATAAAGTTCGTGCCCCGGTCACTCACGACTTCGCGGGGGAACCCCATGCGGGAGAAGATCCCCATCAAGGCCCGGCCCACCACGGGGGCCGTCACGGTGCAGAGAGGGATGGCTTCAGGGTAACGGGTGGCATGGTCCACCAGGACGAGGATGAACCGGTGGCCCTGGGCGGTCTTAGGGTCCAGTGGTCCGACAATGTCGATTCCTACCCGCTCAAAAGGGGTACTGACGACGGGGAAGGGTTGGAGCGGAGCCTTGCGCTTGCCCCCACTCTTTCCGCTGGCCTGGCACGTGGGGCAGGACTTGCAGTGGGCCTCCACATTTGCCCGCATCTTGGGCCAATAGAAGTGGGTGACGAGTCGCTGGTAGGTCTTATCCTGGCCTAAGTGTCTGGCCAGGGGTACATCATGGGCCAGGCCCAGGAGAAGACTTCGGAAGCGTAGGGGTACTACTAGTACTCGGGCCGATCCCAACTCGGCAGATTTCTGTTCACTGTACAGCAGTCCGTTCTACCAGTATACCCAGTGGGTGCCAGTCCGGTCGCCTGCTGCTTGGGCTTCGGCCTGTTGTCGGGGTCCAATGAGGGACGGGCAGGTGGATTGTTCTTGGCAGAACTCTTCACGGGAGGGGCCCCCTTCGCAGGGCCACGGTGCCAGTTCTGACAAGTCCCCAAGTGTGGTCAGGTTTTCGGGGTCGGAAGGCCTGGATTCTCCGCCGGGAGCGGTTGGTTCGTCCAGAAGGGGGTCGTTGGCTTCTGGTGGTGTATCCTGGCTCTCGGGGGTGGTGGCGGTGTTCAGGGGCATGGCCTCTCCCCCCTCGGAGGAAGGCGCCCGGAGAGTCATCGAGCGTGTGGTGGCGCATACCCACTCCGGTAGGCCCATCATCTCGAGGTGGGCCCTTCGTTCCACTTGTCCCCACGGGGAGTTCTCCAGGTCGTTGCCCAGGAGGCAGTCCACGGGCTGGGAGGTTCGGACCGCTACTTTTAACTTGCCGGTGACTCCCCCCCATTCGAAGGGGACTAGGGCCATTCGGCAGAGGCTCTCGGAATTGTCTGATGATATGACGGGGCAAAAGGCGCCAGGCAGGATCTGATCCTCGGAAATCAGGTGACAATGGACCGCCGTGACACTCGCCCCCGTGTCCCGGAGCCCCTCGATGCGGTGACCGTTGACCGTTACCTGCTGTCGGTACTTCTTCGTGTTGGCGGGCAGGGGCGTTCCGGGGACCATCTCTCGGTCCCCTAGGGAGACCAAAGCCATGGCGGCTGGTTCCCATTCTTCGGAGTCTTCCATCTCTTCTCCCAGGGCTACAGAGGCCATCTGTCGAGCCGGCGGGGTGGTGGTGGCGGTCCGCTGGTACAGGGGACACTGGGGGTCGCTGGCATAGTGTCCGGTCTGTTGGCAGCGGAAGCAGGTGATCCTCACGCGGGGCCCCGGCCTCCCTGGTGGCCCGGTGCTGGCTGGGGGCGGAGATTGTCCTCTGGGCGGGCTGAGCGGGGATCCCCCCGGGAGCTCCCTTTGCCGGCCTTGGTTCCCTCCGCCCCTCTGGCGGGGGGGTCCCTGACTGTGGCGACCGTAGTCTCCCACGGGGCCCCGGGAGGTCCGGGTGTTCACCCACCGGTCAGCCTCGACGGCTAGTTTCCGAGGGTCTGTGAGTTTGCTGTCCAGGAGGTGCTGGCGCAACTCTACGAAGCAATTAGCGGCCAAGTGTTCCCATGCGATTAGGTCGAACAGCTCCTCAAAGGTGGAGACCTTGCTGCCCTTGATCCATCCGTCCAAGGCCCGGCTGTAAAAGTTCACGTACTCCACCCAGGTGGTACCGGGTATCTTTTTGCAGTCTCTAAACCGTTGCCGGTACATTTCAGGGGTGAGCCCATATCTGGCTACCAGGGCCTCTTTCATGTGACTGTAGGAGTTCATCACGGTGGAGGGCAGGTCCAGCAGGGTATCTCTCCCCTCACTCAGGAACCGGCCCCACAGCCCAGCCCCCCAGTCTTTCTGCGGGACTCGGTGGGAGGTCATGGCGACTTCGTAGGCCTTGAACCATTGCTGAATGTCGTCGTTCTTATAGTACTCTTTCACCACATCTTTGGGGATGTGGACCTTCGGTTCCACGGTGGAGGAGATGGGTTGGGTCTCTGAGGGTCGGGCTTCCGCCCTCTTGGCCTTGAGCTCGATCTCTTTTAGGCTACGTTCGTGCTCCAGTTGGAGTTTCTTTTCTTCGTGCTCTCTCTGTCGTTTCTTTTCCTCTAGTTCTCCTTGTAGGCGTAATTGTTCCACCGCCAGTTTTTTCTCAGCTAGTTTTATCTCTCTTTCGATTTTAAATTTTGCTAGTTCCAGTTCGTGGTTGCGACCTCTTTCTCGGTCCGCTAGTTCCTCTGGGGATAGGCCCCCCTCGGGGGCGCCGCTCCTCCCCGGGCTGCTTCGTGGTTCGTTGGGGTGCTCTCCTTCTGTTTGTGTCCGGGGGACTTCTGTCTCGACCCAGGTTTTTAATGCCCCCTGGAAGTCCTCTTTCATGCTTAGTCCGGTGGTAGCGATTCCAAAGTCTTTGCAAAATTGTTTCAGTTCTCGGTGCGTATAAGATTCTAACTGGTCTTTTTGAAATGCCGTGCTTGGGTTGGTGCCTGCGGCACCTAGGGAAGTTTCTCCTTCCATTTCTTCTTGGTAGTGCGTAAGCCGTCTACTGTACGATCTCTAGGTGTTGGCTCGGATCCCGTCGCCTGCCACCAAATGTTGGAAGGCGTTCCCCGGGGAGGCTGCGGAATGCATTCCCGACCACCCTGAGGCCCACCTTTCCCAGAATCTAGGCCGAGCAAGAGCAGGGAGGCCCTTCCTGGAAGGGTCTCGCACCTAGGATCGCACGCGCTGCGCTTACTCTCTCTCCGGATAGAGGGACACCACACAGTAGGTCGTTATAAGGCAATAAACTTTTATCGGTAGTTGTCAGGGATCTTTATGATCCTGCAGGCAGGTGCAATATTAATGCCACAAGTGGCAGCGATCTCGTGATGGAGGGATAGGGGTAGCGGGACAGTCTTTTCAATCAGTGTCTCTGCGAGGTATCCGGCGCACAGCTCTCAATCCTCGAGCTGAGGGGATGTTGCTTCTCTTGGAAATCTCTGCCGATTCTCTTGGAGGAGCGGGCCGCGAGTCACTCAGCAGGCACCGGAGGTCCGTAGTTCGGGGAGCCGCGACGGCGTCAGCAGGGCTCAGATGGTTCAGATTTCGGGGAGCCGCGACGGCGTCAGCAGGGCTCAGATGGTTTCAGAGTTCGGGGAGCCGTGACGGCGTCAGCAGGGCTCAGATGGTTTCAGAGTTCGGGGAGCCGCGACGGCGTCAGCAGGGCTCAGATGGTTCCGCGTTCGGGGAGCCGCGACGGCGTCAGCAGGGCTCGGATGGTTCAGAGTTCGGGTAGCGTTCTTCTGTTCGGTGAGCGATCGAGCCGCGACCAGGTCAGCAGGCTCTCGTCAGTCCAGGTCTTCTCTGTCTCTCGTCCCTTCAGCACCCCTTGTTATACTCCCCCTCCTCTTTGAAGTCCGGAGTCCTCGCGGAGAGGGGTCTGGTGCCTGAGGGGGCGGTGTGTCGGGGTTTCCTGTCGCTCAGCCCCTTGATCTGTTCAGATGTGCCCGGGAGGGACTCCAGACGCCCAGCAGGAGAGGCGCCCGCTCACCGGGGGCCTGGTGGCCGATCGAAACCTCCCTCGGGGAAGAGACCAGAGGTGTGACAGAGTCGGCGCCTCTCGGTCTGGTTTGGGGGGGTCTCGTTCTCCCTCGGCCGGGCATGCGTGTTGGGGATCTGGTCGGCCCTCGGGATGTTGGTCCACGGAAGCCGGAAGGCCGTGCACACGAGGTTCGGCGTGTTTGTAGTGTGACTTGCTGGTCGGGAGGGCCCACGCCACGAGGCCGGTCTCACAGCACTAAACTGCATTTTTCTAAGTTTCAGGTTACACACACACATGCCCTTGGGGCATGTGTGTGAGCAACATGGGTGCACACCACAATTTCAGGGGTGCAACAGGGTGTCCTTCTGACACCCTTGCACCCTTGAAATTGCATGCGCAATTTGCGAGTACCAATTGGTGCTCGCAAATTGCGCATTCAATTTACCATTCATTCTTATGGGCCTACAGGCCCATAGGAATGAATGGGCAGCCATTCCTTAATTGCGACTCGCAATTTGTGAGTCACAATTAAGGAATGTTTAGGAATCTCTATTTTTATAGCGATTCCTACAGGCATAGGTTTTTGCGAGTCCTTACTTGCGATTTCTTAATAATTGCAGTTAAGGACTCGCAAAATCATACCTTGATGCATGTGCCCCTTTGTCCTTAATAAGTATGAATTTGTTGATGTTGTGGAACAGCATGCACTAGACACTATATTTGTCATGGATACTTGGACTGATACCGTTTCAGACCCTAATCTCAAAATTACCATCCCTGATGGTCTCAATATCGAAAGAGTTGACCGACAAGATAGGAGGGGTGGTGGAAAGTTGAGAGTAAATTAGAAAAAAAACAAAGCACTTACTTATAGCTCCTTGGCAGTACAGATACTGAGCATCTAGAGGACAACTTCAGTAGCTTTGATCTTAATCAGATCATAAACGAACCTACCGACCAGGCCATTCATATTCTAGATGGAGTATTCACTAATAATCCAGACTTAAATCTGCGAACAGTCCTGCTTCTAGTATGGACAGACCACAAGGACATTTTATGTACAATTAAAGTTCTCTCTAATAATTGG
Organism: Triturus cristatus; assembly: GCF_964204655.1. Lineage (NCBI taxonomy): Eukaryota > Metazoa > Chordata > Amphibia > Caudata > Salamandridae > Triturus > Triturus cristatus. The sequence goes on from NC_140589.1 coordinate 1,225,720,316, forward strand.
TGAAGTTCCAGTACTCTTAGCACGTTCAAATTTTGTTCTTGGAAAAAAATAGATTTTCAAGAACTTAACAACTTTCTTTCACGCTGTTGCCCAGTTTTAGACAATAATGTTGAAATCGCAGCAGTTAGTTATGTGAACTGGATAGACTCCGCAGTATTGTTGCTAACCCCTGAAAAAACAGCAAGTCATCACAGGAAGAGTCTCTCAGACCCTTGGCACTCACAGGAACTAAATGATTTAAATCAGAATGTAGATATCAAGTACAGGTGGAGGAAAGATTATCTCTCTGAAGAAAAAATAAAATCTAAGCTGCTTTTTAATTAGCATAAGGCTCTAATTATCTCAGCGAAATCCAAATACTTCACTGAAAGAATAAGCTTGGCCAAAGTCTCTGCTAAAGATCTATTTAAAACAGTCAAATCTTTGTCCTTTAGTAATGCCAGCATGTGAGAAGCTGTCCTGGTATATGATGTCCACTAATGTAAGTTGGCACCTTGCACCAGTCCAGAAAAACCTTATGGTGATTTAAGAGGTCTTGGGCAACCTTAGAAAGCTCTCTAAGTGGTAGCTGTGGATAGAAGCCTTCAGGCTTAGTCCAGAAGGAGTGTAAAGCAGCTTGTTTTACCAGATTGCAATCTTATAGTATAGATTAAGTGAAAAAGAACCACACCAAGTATTTATAAAAATATGAATTTATTGTCGAGTACTCTCTAGTACGTTCAAGTATCTCCCACAAGGAGATAAACACAATGCACACAATACTTTAGCAAGAAATACAGTAAATAGCGTGAAATACACAGAGGGCCCGAGGGGGGCCCAAACCATATATTAAGATCCCTGCAGACCTGTTCCTTGCTGATCAGAAAAAATGGGCCGAGTATGTCCTCCTTCTTATTAATTCCATCTCTAGAGGATGCCCAGTTCCAGAATCGTGGAAGGGTGCGGTAGTAGTCCCAATCTATAAGAAGGGAGCTAGAGAGGACCCTTCCAACTATAGGCCAATCAGCCTCATAGATGCAATGCAGAAGATAGTTGGCAGGGTGGTATTGCAGAGAATCCAATCGTGGGCTGAGGAGGAGGATATCCTCTCGCAATAACAGGCGGGATTCAGGACCAATACGGGAACGGTGGACCAGATCTTAAGGCTCCTCTTGACTTATTGGAAAGTGATAGTGATTGGCAAAGGTACTCTTTATCTCGCTTTTATCGACCTAAAGACTGTCTTTGACCTGGTCCTCAGGAACAGGTTATGGGAAACACTGCAAGATATGGGCATCCCTCCATTAATCCTTAACCTTTTAGTAAGGCTTTATGAGGGCAATTACGTTCAGATAAGATAGGGGTCTCAAGGGCAGCTTACTGAAAAGGTTCCAGTAAACAAGGGAGTTCGGCAGGGCTGTGTGATGGCACCCACCCTGTTCTCCTTATATGTGAACAGGGTGGTCAGCTTTTTGTAAAAAACACCAGCTGATGCCCCGGCCCTGGCAGGTAACAAGGTACCGACTCTCCTGTTTGCTGACGACACATTGCTGTTCTCCAAGACCCCAGCAGGCCTGCAAAAACTCCTGAACAGGTTCCAAACCTTTTGTAACACCCGGGGGTTGGTCATAAATACATCTGCTACCGTCTGCCACCGCACCCTAATAACCTGCCTCCACAACAATGGTATCCAAGGAAAAGCCCTGTACTGGATCACCTCGTTCCTCTCTGACAGAACCCAGAGAGTCCACCTCCCTCCCTTCCGCTCCACGGCCACCAAGATCATCTGCGGCGTACCCCAAGGCTCCTCGCTCAGCCCAACCCTCTTCCATATCTACATGAGCCCCCTCGCCGCCATCGCTCGCAATCACAACCTCGGGCCGATCCCAACTCGGCAGATTTCTGTTCACTGTACAGCAGTCCGTTCTACCAGTATACCCAGTGGGTGCCAGTCCGGTCGCCTGCTGCTTGGGCTTCGGCCTGTTGTCGGGGTCCAATGAGGGACGGGCAGGTGGATTGCTCTTGGCAGAACTCTTCACGGGAGGGGCCCCCTTCGCAGGGCCACGGTGCCAGTTCTGGCAAGTCCCCAAGTGTGGTCAGGTTTTCGGGGTCGGAAGGCCTGGATTCTCCGCCGGGAGCGGTTGGTTCGTCCAGAAGGGGGTCGTTGGCTTCTGGTGGTGTATCCTGGCTCTCGGGGGTGGTGGCGGTGTTCAGGGGCATGGCCTCTCCCCCCTCGGAGGAAGGCGCCCGGAGAGTCATCGAGCGTGTGGTGGCGCATACCCACTCCGGTAGGCCCATCATCTCGAGGTGGGCCCTTCGTTCCACTTGTCCCCACGGGGAGTTCTCCAGGTCGTTGCCCAGGAGGCAGTCCACGGGCTGGGAGGTTCGGACCGCTACTTTTAACTTGCCGGTGACTCCCCCCCATTCGAAGGGGACTAGGGCCATTCGGCAGAGGCTCTCGGAATTGTCTGATGATATGACGGGGCAAAAGGCGCCAGGCAGGATCTGATCCTCGGAAATCAGGTGACAATGGACCGCCGTGACACTCGCCCCCGTGTCCCGGAGCCCCTCGATGCGGTGACCGTTGACCGTTACCTGCTGTCGGTACTTCTTCGTGTTGGCGGGCAGGGGCGTTCCGGGGACCATCTCTCGGTCCCCTAGGGAGACCAAAGCCATGGCGGCTGGTTCCCATTCTTCGGAGTCCTCCATCTCTTCTCCCAGGGCTACAGAGGCCATCTGTCGAGCCGGCGGGGTGGTGGTGGCGGTCCGCTGGTACAGGGGACACTGGGGGTCGCTGGCATAGTGTCCGGTCTGTTGGCAGCGGAAGCAGGTGATCCTCACGCGGGGCCCCGGCCTCCCTGGTGGCCCGGTGCTGGCTGGGGGCGGAGATTGTCCTCTGGGCGGGCTGAGCGGGGATCCCCCCGGGAGCTCCCTTTGCCGGCCTTGGTTCCCTCCGCCCCTCTGGCGGGGGGGTCCCTGACTGTGGCGACCGTAGTCTCCCACGGGGCCCCGGGAGGTCCGGGTGTTCACCCACCGGTCAGCCTCGACGGCTAGTTTATGAGGGTCTGTGAGTTTGCTGTCCAGGAGGTGCTGGCGCAACTCTACGAAGCAATTAGCGGCCAAGTGTTCCCATGCGATTAGGTCGAACAGCTCCTCAAAGGTGGAGACCTTGCTGCCCTTGATCCATCCGTCCAAGGCCCGGCTGTAAAAGTTCACGTACTCCACCCAGGTGGTACCGGGTATCTTTTTGCAGTCTCTAAACCGTTGCCGGTACATTTCAGGGGTGAGCCCATATCTGGCTACCAGGGCCTCTTTCATGTGACTGTAGGAGTTCATCACGGTGGAGGGCAGGTCCAGCAGGGTATCTCTCCCCTCACTCAGGAACCGGCCCCACAGCCCAGCCCCCCAGTCTTTCTGCGGGACTCGGTGGGAGGTCATGGCGACTTCGTAGGCCTTGAACCATTGCTGAATGTCGTCGTTCTTATAGTACTCTTTCACCACATCTTTGGGGATGTGGACCTTCGGTTCCACGGTGGAGGAGATGGGTTGGGTCTCTGAGGGTCGGGCTTCCGCCCTCTTGGCCTTGAGCTCGATCTCTTTTAGGCTACGTTCGTGCTCCAGTTGGAGTTTCTTTTCTTCGTGCTCTCTCTGTCGTTTCTTTTCCTCTAGTTCTCCTTGTAGGCGTAATTGTTCCACCGCCAGTTTTTTCTCAGCTAGTTTTATCTCTCTTTCGATTTTAAATTTTGCTAGTTCCAGTTCGTGGTTGCGACCTCTTTCTCGGTCCGCTAGTTCCTCTGGGGATAGGCCCCCCTCGGGGGCGCCGCTCCTCCCCGGGCTGCTTCGTGGTTCGTTGGGGTGCTCTCCTTCTGTTTGTGTCCGGGGGGCTTCTGTCTCGACCCAGGTTTTTAATGCCCCCTGGAAGTCCTCTTTCATGCTTAGTCCGGTGGTAGCGATTCCAAAGTCTTTGCAAAATTGTTTCAGTTCTCGGTGCGTATAAGATTCTAACTGGTCTTTTTGAAATGCCGTGCTTGGGTTGGTGCCTGCGGCACCTAGGGAAGTTTCTCCTTCCATTTCTTCTTGGTAGTGCGTAAGCCGTCTACTGTACGATCTCTAGGTGTTGGCTCGGATCCCGTCGCCTGCCACCAAATGTTGGAAGGCGTTCCCCGGGGAGGCTGCGGAATGCATTCCCGACCACCCTGAGGCCCACCTTTCCCAGAATCTAGGCCGAGCAAGAGCAGGGAGGCCCTTCCTGGAAGGGTCTCGCACCTAGGATCGCACGCGCTGCGCTTACTCTCTCTCCGGATAGAGGGACACCACACAGTAGGTCGTTATAAGGCAATAAACTTTTATCGGTAGTTGTCAGGGATCTTTATGATCCTGCAGGCAGGTGCAATATTAATGCCACAAGTGGCAGCGATCTCGTGATGGAGGGATAGGGGTAGCGGGACAGTCTTTTCAATCAGTGTCTCTGCGAGGTATCCGGCGCACAGCTCTCAATCCTCGAGCTGAGGGGATGTTGCTTCTCTTGGAAATCTCTGCCGATTCTCTTGGAGGAGCGGGCCGCGAGTCACTCAGCAGGCACCGGAGGTCCGTAGTTCGGGGAGCCGCGACGGCGTCAGCAGGGCTCAGATGGTTCAGATTTCGGGGAGCCGCGACGGCGTCAGCAGGGCTCAGATGGTTTCAGAGTTCGGGGAGCCGCGACGGCGTCAGCAGGGCTCAGATGGTTTCAGAGTTCGGGGAGCCGCGACGGCGTCAGCAGGGCTCAGATGGTTCCGCGTTCGGGGAGCCGCGACGGCGTCAGCAGGGCTCGGATGGTTCAGAGTTCGGGTAGCGTTCTTCTGTTCGGTGAGCGATCGAGCCGCGACCAGGTCAGCAGGCTCTCGTCAGTCCAGGTCTTCTCTGTCTCTCGTCCCTTCAGCACCCCTTGTTATACTCCCCCTCCTCTTTGAAGTCCGGAGTCCTCGCGGAGAGGGGTCTGGTGCCTGAGGGGGCGGTGTGTCGGGGTTTCCTGTCGCTCAGCCCCTTGATCTGTTCAGATGTGCCCGGGAGGGACTCCAGACGCCCAGCAGGAGAGGCGCCCGCTCACCGGGGGCCTGGTGGCCGATCGAAACCTCCCTCGGGGAAGAGACCAGAGGTGTGACAGAGTCGGCGCCTCTCGGTCTGGTTTGGGGGGGTCTCGTTCTCCCTCGGCCGGGCATGCGTGTTGGGGATCTGGTCGGCCCTCGGGATGTTGGTCCACGGAAGCCGGAAGGCCGTGCACACGAGGTTCGGTGTGTTTGTAGTGTGACTTGCTGGTCGGGAGGGCCCACGCCACGAGGCCGGTCTCACAGCACTAAACTGCATTTTTCTAAGTTTCAGGTTACACACACACATGCCCTTGGGGCATGTGTGTGCGCAACATGGGTGCACACCACAATTTCAGGGGTGCAACAGGGTGTCCTTCTGACACCCTTGCACCCTTGAAATTGCATGCGCAATTTGCGAGTACCAATTGGTGCTCGCAAATTGCGCATTCAATTTACCATTCATTCTTATGGGCCTACAGGCCCATAGGAATGAATGGGCAGCCATTCCTTAATTGCGACTCGCAATTTGTGAGTCACAATTAAGGAATGTTTAGGAATCTCTATTTTTATAGCGATTCCTACAGGCATAGGTTTTTGCGAGTCCTTACTTGCGATTTCTTAATAATTGCAATTAAGGACTCGCAAAATCATACCTTGATGCATGTGCCCCTTTGTCCTTAATAAGTATGAATTTGTTGATGTTGTGGAACAGCATGCACTAGACACTATATTTGTCATGGATACTTGGACTGATACCGTTTCAGACCCTAATCTCAAAATTACCATCCCTGATGGTCTCAATATCGAAAGAGTTGACCGACAAGATAGGAGGGGTGGTGGAAAGTTGAGAGTAAATTAGAAAAAAAACAAAGCACTTACTTATAGCTCCTTGGCAGTACAGATACTGAGCATCTAGAGGACAACTTCAGTAGCTTTGATCTTAATCAGATCATAAACGAACCTACCGACCAGGCCATTCATATTCTAGATGGAGTATTCACTAATAATCCAGACTTAAATCTGCGAACAGTCCTGCTTCTAGTATGGACAGACCACAAGGACATTTTATGTACAATTAAAGTTCTCTCTAATAATTGGTGAAGTTCCAGTACTCTTAGCACGTTCAAATTTTGTTCTTGGAAAAAAATAGATTTTCAAGAACTTAACAACTTTCTTTCACGCTGTTGCCCAGTTTTAGACAATAATGTTGAAATCGCAGCAGTTAGTTATGTGAACTGGATAGACTCCGCAGTATTGTTGCTAACCCCTGAAAAAACAGCAAGTCATCACAGGAAGAGTCTCTCAGACCCTTGGCACTCACAGGAACTAAATGATTTAAATCAGAAATGTAGATATCAAGTACAGGTGGAGGAAAGATTATCTCTCTGAAGAAAAAATAAAATCTAAGCTGCTTTTTAATTAGCATAAGGCTCTAATTATCTCAGCGAAATCCAAATACTTCACTGAAAGAATAAGCTTGGCCAAAGTCTCTGCTAAAGATCTATTTAAAACAGTCAAATCTTTGTCCTTTAGTAATGCCAGCATGTGAGAAGCTGTCCTGGTATATGATGTCCACTAATGTAAGTTGGCACCTTGCACCAGTCCAGAAAAACCTTATGGTGATTTAAGAGGTCTTGGGCAACCTTAGAAAGCTCTCTAAGTGGTAGCTGTGGATAGAAGCCTTCAGGCTTAGTCCAGAAGGAGTGTAAAGCAGCTTGTTTTACCAGATTGCAATCTTATAGTATAGATTAAGTGAAAAAGAACCACACCAAGTATTTATAAAAATATGAATTTATTGTCGAGTACTCTCTAGTACGTTCAAGTATCTCCCACAAGGAGATAAACACAATGCACACAATACTTTAGCAAGAAATACAGTAAATAGCGTGAAATACACAGAGGGCCCGAGGGGGGCCCAAACCATATATTAAGATCCCTGCAGACCTGTTCCTTGCTGATCAGAAAAAATGGGCCGAGTATGTCCTCCTTCTTATTAATTCCATCTCTAGAGGATGCCCAGTTCCAGAATCGTGGAAGGGTGCGGTAGTAGTCCCAATCTATAAGAAGGGAGCTAGAGAGGACCGTTCCAACTATAGGCCAATCAGCCTCATAGATGCAATGCAGAAGATAGTTGGCAGGGTGGTATTGCAGAGAATCCAATCGTGGGCTGAGGAGGAGGATATCCTCTCGCAATAACAGGCGGGATTCAGGACCAATACGGGAACGGTGGACCAGATCTTAAGGCTCCTCTTGACTTATTGGAAAGTGATAGTGATTGGCAAAGGTACTCTTTATCTCGCTTTTATCGACCTAAAGACTGTCTTTGACCTGGTCCTCAGGAACAGGTTATGGGAAACACTGCAAGATATGGGCATCCCTCCATTAATCCTTAACCTTTTAGTAAGGCTTTATGAGGGCAATTACGTTCAGATAAGATAGGGGTCTCAAGGGCAGCTTACTGAAAAGGTTCCAGTAAACAAGGGAGTTCGGCAGGGCTGTGTGATGGCACCCACCCTGTTCTCCTTATATGTGAACAGGGTGGTCAGCTTTTTGTAAAAAACACCAGCTGATGCCCCGGCCCTGGCAGGTAACAAGGTACCGACTCTCCTGTTTGCCGACGACACATTGCTGTTCTCCAAGACCCCAGCAGGCCTGCAAAAACTCCTGAACAGGTTCCAAACCTTTTGTAACACCCGGGGGTTGGTCATAAATACATCTGCTACCGTCTGCCACCGCACCCTAATAACCTGCCTCCACAACAATGGTATCCAAGGAAAAGCCCTGTACTGGATCACCTCGTTCCTCTCTGACAGAACCCAGAGAGTCCGCCTCCCTCCCTTCCGCTCCACGGCCACCAAGATCATCTGCGGCGTACCCCAAGGCTCCTCGCTCAGCCCAACCCTCTTCCATATCTACATGAGCCCCCTCGCCGCCATCGCTCGCAATCACAACCTCAACATCATCTCCTACGCCGACAACACCCAGCTGATACTCTCCCTCACCAAAGACCCAGCCACCGCCAAAACCAACCTCCAGGAAGGCATGAAAGACGTCGTGGAATGGTGAAGCTCAGCCGTCTGAAACTCAACTCAGACAAGACGGAGGTCCTCATCCTCGGACAATCCCCATCCACCTGGGACAACTCCTGGTGGCCCACGGCGCTGGGCACCGCACCGACACCCACGGACCACGCTCACAACCTGGGATTCATCCTGGACTCCTCCCTCACGATGACCAAACAAGTCAATGCCATCTCATCTTCATGCTTCAACACCCTGCGCATGCTCCGAAAGATCTTCCGGTGGATCCCCACCGAAACCAGAAAGACAGTCACCCAAGCTCTCGTCACCAGCCGACTGGACTACGGGAACGCCCTGTACGCAGGAACCACAGCCAAACTTCAGAAACGACTTCAGCGCACACAGAACGCCTCCGCACGACTCATCCTCGACATCCCTCGCCGCAGCCACATAACACCCCACCTGAGAAACCTGCACTGGCTCCCCGTCAGCAAGAGGATCACGTTCAGGCTCCTCACCCACGCACACAAAGCGCTCCACGACATGGGCCCCGAATACCTCAACAACCGCCTCTCATTCTACACTCCCACCCGCCAACTCCGCTCCGCCAGCCTCGCCCTCGCCATGGTCCCACGGATCCGCAGAACCACAACCGGAGGAAGATCGTTCTCCTACCTGGCCTCCAAGACATGGAACTCCCTCCCCGCACACCTACGACTGACCCATGACCATCTCACCTTCAGGAAGCACCTCAAGACCTGGCTATTCCAGCAGTAACAGCACCCCCCTCCCTTCAGCGCCTTGTGACCCTCATGGGTGAGTAGCACGCTCTATAAATGTATTGATTGATTGATTGATTGATCTACAACAAAATTTATGACATTCAATCCCCACAAATCGTTCAGGAATAACATCACCTTAGATGGGACACACTTAGAGAGAGTCACCACCTTTGATTACCTTGGGATATGTCTCAGAAAAAGCGCAGTGGAGACCCCATCCTGATAAAATGCTCCTGAATCACAAACGTGCTGTCGGGGCACTGAGCAAAGAACATCGATTATCATTCAGTGGACCTGTCGCTCCGGCACTAACTGTGTATGGCGCTAAGGAAGTTAGCTCGGCTCTGTATGGCTCTGAGCTATAGGGCTTTGACAACCTTGATGCGATTAGCATGTCAGAACATAAGTTTTTAGAGACCTGATCATGTTACCTCAGGGCGTCCCTCTAACCCCCTTGATACACGATCTGGCCAAACTTCGCCCACTGCTTTATTGGGCTCGCCTTAGGAGCACCCAGGAACTCGCTAACTATGCAGAGGCAGTTACAGAAGTAATGCGCATGGACAACAACAAGGGGATAAATGGATTTTCAATCTCAAGGCCCTACTGACAACACTTGGCCTTAAGGAATCCTGGGACACTCAAAATCCACCAAGAAAGGCAGAACTCAAACAGATCTATTGGGACTGGATAGACACTAGAGACCTCAATAACCCAAACATGGGAAGGCTTATGGAAGAATTCTTCCAGCATAAACAATCTAGAGGCCTCGAACCTTACTTGGACACAATCCAGATCCCAAGGAATAGGGCATTATATGCCCAATTCATATTTGGCTCACTTCCAGTCCGCGAATTTACCGCAAAGTGGCGCCCCCTCATCAGACCACTGAAGAATGCCCCTCCTGCGGTACCTCAAAAGAGAGTGTTGCACATTTTATGTTTGCTTCCACAGGGTACGCAAGTGTCAGGTCTAGGTGGCTCGCGCCAATCTGCAAACAACTAAGCACTCTCGACCATCGAGATGCCTTACGCATATAAAAATCTGATCCGAGAACCCTCTTTGTTTGCAGAGTCGCCAAGTTGCTGGGCCGAGCCTGGATGATCAGGCACAGGGCTATATGAAGGACAAACTGATCTTGATTTAGAATCCCTGTGAACGTGTATAGCGAAACCAAAGGGGAGGACAAATGTATCTTGGAAAAGCTATACTGATAAGAAACATCAAACATTTCACTTTTAAATATGTTTTATAGATTTTATCACTCTAATAAGAAATGAAATTTTCGAACTAGGAGGAAATAGCTGCATATTTTGATTGTTTTAAAATATTTTATTGTCATATTTTATCAATGTTAATAGATTGTATTTTTCACCTTTTCATATTGATGAATTGTATGATGCTTTTATGATATTTATATAGAAATAAAGCTATTTGACTTGACTTGATATATTAAGAAAGTGGTGTAAGAACCACGACTCGAGTCAGGACAATGTCGAGAGGACGTATAATTGCTGGGGACCCACAGAACGACCCAAGGTAAGTAGATAGGGACCCCATGGAGAGCGAGTGCAGTGTGGGAACACGACCGCATGCTCTGTACAAGTCTATGTGCAAGTTGCAGTTGGATTTTTATAGATTAAGGACCCTACCAAGTGGACCCTGGAAGAACCCCTTGGAAGACAGAAGGTTGGAGAGCCACCCACCCATGGATACCCTAGTACCCACGTTACCTACACCAGGGAAGCCGGGTGTATATGTGTGAATTGGTGTCAGAAACCGCAGTCAAACCCAATGGAGCACTTCAGGAAAGTGCCACTGCTGGAAGAGGAGAAAGTGCCTGTGAGAATACAAATGTGGATTCTTGAAGAGGAGTACCTGAAAGCAGAGGGGACAGAGTCTATGTGGCCAGGAGACTTGTAAGACAAATGCCCTAGGATGTCGGGTGCTTCAGGGAAGTTGTCGATCACCTTGACTCTGCAGCTGTGAGGAACAGGCAATGCTGAGGAGGACCAGGACCTGGATACAAGCTGTCCCAAAAGGATGTCGAGTGCTGAGGGGTCGGTGTCTAGCGGGAGCACCAACATGCCTTGGCAAATACAGCCCACACAGGAATCAAAGAAGGAGCAACGTTGGCACTAGCAAAGTTCAGGGGACTCACCAAAAGAAGGGAAGTCAGGGCAGGCCCGAGCAATCAGAGGAGTCCAAAAGAAACAAGTGTGAGCCTCAAATGGACCCACAGGCCAAAGGCACTGGAGTCGTGAGAGGACCTCAAGCAGCTCACCAAAAGATGCAGGCCACGATGCCAACAATACGATGAGGCTGAAGATTCTGGTCACAGGAGATGCTCGAGGTTGGAGCTATGTGTAGCCCAAAGATCTTCTTGCAAAGAACCCAACAAGCCTTTGCAACTGGAAGTTGGATGTGGTGCACAGGGGTTCGGTTATTGCAACCCCCACGAGTGATACTGGCCTCCAACTTGGTGAGCGGGTAGAGTAGGCCTCAGGAGCTGTGAAAAAGCACCACCTGTGTTGCACAGCCCATGGAGTCCAGAGGAGCTCAGGATCTGAAGACCGGTCGACTTAGTTGCGGTGCCTGCAAATGCAGGGAAGTGACGACTCCTCTCCAAGGGAGATTACTTCAGGTGTCTTTGATGCTTCACAGGCCTTGGAAGGTTCCTGTATGATGCACAGGCACAGATGATGCAGCAGACTGGAAGGGAGAACGGACTCCATAGGCAGCAGGGGTGTCCTGCTCATGAAGGGGCACCCTCTCACTTAGAACCAAGCACCCTGGATTCAGAATGGTAGAGGTGACTTATAGGATTTAAGTGCAGTGACCCTTAGATATAGTAAACCTATATTTTTTGTAAGTGGTGCATGCACCATCTTACACAGGCTGTAATGGCAGGCCTGTAATTCCATTTTGCATGGTCTCTCATGGGTGGCATAATGCATGCTTCAGCCCATGGGAGACCTCTGAGGTACCTATGCCCTGGGTACATGGGTACCATATACTAGGGACTGACAAGGGTACCCCAGTATCCAATCTGGGATTGTACCTAGGTACTAACACAACAGTTTAAGGAGAAAGCAGATAGACTGGGGTCCTGATTAGCAGGATCCCAGTCAGACTAGTCAAAAACAGCATCACATCAAGCAAAAAGTGGGGGCAACCATAGAGGCAGATCCTACTTTCCTACACAGCACTTTTAATCCTGATCAATCATTCTACAACAAATTGGCTGAGTTTGTTCAAGCCAAAGTGAATTTTATCTTTAAGGATTTCACCCTCAATCTTAATACTTCTTCTGCCGATGGGCATACTTACCTTCCACTTTTGCAGAACTCAGAAACCCAAAATTGGACTGATCAAAATAATTTTGGCAAATTCACCCTTTTCTCCGTGAAGAAAGTAGTCAAACTCATTAACTCCACAAAGGCTGGGGCTGCCTCTGCTGCCTGTCCTCCTCATGTTCTAAACGAGGTCTTTGGTAGAGTGTCTATATATCTTACGTAATTATTAAATAAAAGTTTGACTGCAGGACAATTCCTAGCTCTCTGGAAAGACCTATATCCCGCCTCCCCTCACCAGCTAAGTTTCTGGAAAGGGCTATGAATGAGGGAATTCTATCTTTTTTAGACCACAACCATCGTCTTGACTCCTCGCCGTATGATTTCAGAGCTAATCACTGTACAGAGTCGGCCTCAGTGGCAGCTACCGAGGAAATAAGAAGGATGGTTGACAAGGGTGGGCAAGCAGCGTTGATTTTATTAGATCTATCCGCCTCTTTCAACACAGTCAACCACTCACTTCTTAATAACTCTCTCAAGACAATAGGCTTCAGAGATGCAGCATTGGCTCTGCTTACAGTGGCGTAGCAAGGCACTTTGCTGCCCATGGCGGTACCTGCATTTGCCACTCTGTGACGGCTGTGCTAAAGACCATGGGTGGGGGGGTCCTGGATGATGATTCCTGAGTTTGCCGCCCGTGGCAAACTCATGTAAGAGCAAGGGTGGGGGGGCGAGGCCGCCACCCCCAAAACCGGTGCCACCTGGGGCGTTCCACCCCGCCATTGCTACACCACTGTCTGCCTAGCTCTTTCTTGCGTGATATAGAGCAGGTGGCTCCTGGAGACTTCCTCTCTGATTCTTTCTCCCTTCTGGGAGGGGTGCCTCAGGGGACCTCCCTTAGCCCCACACTTTTTAATATCTATGTCACCCCCGGAAAATCTTATCAGCAGCTATAGTTTCACTGTAATCTCCTACGCAGACGACACAACTTGTGGTGTCGATATCTTCTGAAGTCGAGAAGGTGGCTAAAAAGTTTTGTAACCGCATGGTGAGCTGAATGCAGAGAAACTGTTTGTAATTAAACTCAGAAAAAACGGAGGAATTACTTTTTGGAAACAACTCCACCTTTTGGAACTCTTCGTGGTGGCCATCCAATCTTGGTTCTCTTCCCTCCTCAGTTAAAAAGGCCAAAAATTTGGGAGTTGTATTTGACACCAAACTTTGTTTCTCAGACCAAATAAACCCAACCACCTCCTCTTGTTTCTTGTTGCTTAGGAATCTTACAAAGATTTTTCTTTTTATTCCTTCAGAACTACAGAAGACGGTTCTTGTGGCTCTTGATATCACAAAGATCGATTACTGTAATGCCTTGTATATGGCCAGTCATTAAGAGTGGCGTGTCAGAAGTCTGGGGGAGCTAACATGCTGGTGCCAGGAATTTGAGAGAGACAACGCCTCCTATTGAGGAATGGGGCATGATGGCTTAACTAAGGCCAATTGGGGAACAAGTCTTTTGTGAGTGTTGGTTAGGCAATGGACAGAGTCGTCATGGTAGAGGCTTCACCAGGTGAAGCAGCAGCTCTGTTGAGCACCAATGGGACAGAAGCTGTGGAGTGAGAGTGTGTTGAGATTGGAAGTTCGGGGGCAAGATGGCGGTTGACTGACCGCAGTGCAGAGGCCGGTGCCGGTGCTGGAGCTGAGCTGAGATGTGCTGAGATGTGCTGAGATGTGCACGGAAGCAATAGTGTAGAGGAATATGTGACGCTACATGTATGTGAAAACAAAGAAGTCATCGATTGAACCACGAAATTACTAAACACTGAATACTCTGAAAACCTTCCCCAATGGTACTACAATCAATCGGAGTGCAAAACGCCGGACTAACCGGGCACACAGGAGCTTACCTAAGGCCATTTGCGACACTCATCGGTCTATGTGTGGTTCGCCTCTTCTGTCGCGGTCAGTTCTTGGATGCGAGGGGGTTGAAGGAGAAGAGCGGAGTCCGAATTGAAACGCCTATAGCAGCCGCAGGAGAGCCCTCACAGCCCTTCCTGAACAGCGACACACGGGTGAGCCCAGGTATGGCCTCAAAGAACGCCGGGTCTGCCGCCGCCGCTAGGGCCAGGGCCGCTGCAGTGGCTGCGGCAAGACGGCTACAACGGAAGGATGCCCCAACTGGGAGGCGATCTGCAAAGGAAGCAGATGTGGATCTTAGCGCTGCTGCCGGAGCCAAGGTTCAAACGAGGCAACAGCGAGCGGCACCGATGGGGAAGGGAAACGTGAACGTGCCGACCGTAGCTGACCTCCTTCTTCGCCGGGCCTCGTCTGGAGTGCTTCCAGGTCAATCGAAGCAGAGCCTGCCTGGGAACATGCAGGCTGTACCTCAGAACCCTGAGACAAGGTCGGAAATGCTTCGAGACACAGGTAACGATTTAAGCGCAATAGGCTCTGACCATGCTGATCTCGCTGCGGGGGTCGTTGATACTAGCTCTAAGGACTTATCAAATCCTAATGTACCCTTTCAGGATCCCCCCCTTACTGTAGTCTCAGAAGCACCTAGTAACTCAAATCCAAGTACTTACAGACAACTAGAGACTCAAAATGCCTATGATGTACCTACTCTGCAATACCTGAGCTCTATAATAATCAAAGGCAAAAGGGTAGGTGGGCTATCGTCGTCAGCGGTTTCCATAGCACTGCCTGGGGAGATTGCTGCAAGTATTGAAGGAAGCATTGTGACGGAGCAAAACCAAGATATCATGCTCACCCTGGCGAGAACGAGTTACTCTGGAAGCATTAACAAAGCAGTAAAGGATAAAACGGGCTGTGCTGCTGTAGCAATCAATAAAAAAACTAAAGAAACAGACGCAGAAAAAGAACCCAGCGATTTCTACTCGGAAGCCAAATTTTTTACATCTGAGATTAAGGCCAAGGAATACCTAGATGGTTTATGATTAGATTAGATTTGGGTAGCTTGGCCTTTGTTGAAGATTTCATCCTAATCCAAGTAAACTCTTTACTTTATTGGCCATATCCATTGTCAGGAAAAGAGGGGGGGGGGGGGAAGAGAAGGAAAGGGAAAAACAAGGAGAAAAGAAGGGAAGGAAAAGAAAGGAAAGGGGGGAAAAGAAAGGAAAGGGGAAAGAAATGGGGGGGGGAAGAAAGAAGGAAGAACAATAATAATAAGCTTTAAGGCTCTAAAAGCTTAGGGTGGAGCTAGTCATTTCAGTCACCTTTTTTTTTTTTTTTAAGGAATTCCTTAAAAACATAGATACTGAAATGTTTTATTTATTGGGCCAAAGGTTAATATCGATGCGAAACTCCAGCACTGGCCCTAGTATGCACATTCATCACATAGACTCTTATTGAGTCTAATTGCCTAACTGAGGGTGTGGGGTGGGAGGTGGGGGGGTGGGTCACGGTTCTTGGGGTGGGAGTTGGGATGGGGCTTGGAAGGGGGGGATATGCAGAGAGAAAAAAGACAACTTCATACGTGCAATGTTTTTTTAAAGTAATAAACGATATGCTATCTTTCCACCATTATGAAGAACGAACCTCCGGAAATAAGTGCTTGTTGTTATGGGGAAGCTAAAGATATGTACTTGGAATGTGGCAGGCCTAAATGATAGGGCTAAAAGAGCCAGTATCTATCAATTAGTTAAACAAACACCCTACGATATTTTATGCTTTCAGGAGACCCACATTACATGGGAGGACAGCGACCTATTAAGAATACCAGGGTATAATTTGCTAGCAAACACTACCCAGACTACTAAAACTGGTGGGGTGGCTATTTTCGCTAGAGGCTTTTTGGGACAAGCCAAACGTAAGTTAGTGGATGCTTTCGGAAGGTGGGCTATTATTGAACTAGATCCGGGAATTACAGTTTGCTCAATCTATGCTCCTAACTTAGATGATCCACGGATAATTGAAGAATTAGAGCTTGAGCTGGCTTCATGGCCTAAGCTGTTGATATTTTGTGGCGATTTTAATATTTCTTTCAATCATCTAGGAATGCCATATAATCAGTACATGACCACCTATACAGGAAGGAAACCTAATGTCTATAGGGCGCTCTCCCAACTTAAAGGAAGTTTGGACCTAATAGATATCTGGGCTCTCAAACATCAACTAGATCCTGGATACAAGTATTTTTCATTTCCACACAATAAATACGTACGAATTGATTATATGTGGGTAGCCAGCGAGCTATCACCTGGAGCTGAAATTGATAAAAGCCCCAAGGTACTTTCTGACCATAATATGCTCATTGTAACCATTAATTTGACTAACTTGCATAGGCCCCTATTCAATTGGACATTTGACAGAAAACTTCTGGCAAATAAAGAATATACTGAACATATCAAGACTTGGGTGCAGGGATATTTCGACTGCAACCGGTATAGTACAACAAGGAACATGGTCTGGGATTGTTTTAAGGCTGCTCTCAGGGGTGAAACTATGAGCTTTGTAGCTAAACTGAGGAAAAAGGCAGCCCTGGTCAATCAGCAGCTGATGTTGGATTTAGCTAAGGCAGAGCAGGAACACATAAACACTATAATTAATGGGGACAATAGCCAAGATATTTTACGTAAACTAATAATTCTAAAAACGGAGATTAATAGCAAGCTTAATCAGAAAGCCGCGGAAATTTTCCAAACTAACCGAAATAAATTATACGAAGACGGGGAGAGGGTTGGAAAGCAACTGGCCCTTCGTACCCGCCAAAAACAGTCATTCAACAAAATCAACACCATTCATGCAAATGGTATGATTTATACAGAACCTGATAAAATACTAGATGTCTTTAAGAGATATTATGAAGACCTTTATAAAAATGAAGACTCTCTTGAGGCAGACAATCTACAAGAGGTATTATGCGATTGGGGTGCGAGTAACATTCTCGATGCAAATAGTAGAGAAGAATTAGAAAAGGATATCACCCTTGAGGAGGTACAAGTGGCGGTAATGGATCTCGCAGTCGGTAAGGCTGCTGGCCCCGACAAGATCCCCATAGACCTGTATAAAATTCTGGGATCAGTAATCATACCATATATATTGGATCTTTGCATAGGGATACAGACGAATGGAACTACGCCGGTGTCTTGGAGGGAGACTAATAGAGATTGGAAGTGCAGTGAAATGGCAGTCAATAAGTCTACGAGGACAGGCAAGATGAGATGGAAGGGGGTTAGGATGGAGAGTACAGAGAGGTGGAACCTAGCAAAGTTTTGAAAAGGTGGAAAAAAATGGTAGGGATACCTGACAACTTCATGAGTAAGCTGGATAAAGAGGAAACATCTGTGTTGGAGAGAGAAACAAGGATTGAGAAAATGGAGAACTTGCTGTCTGTGGTTGAATCAGCGGTTTCCATTATAGAGTATAGGCCGCAGTATGCTAAGGGTTTGATGGAGGCGGCGGGAAATGATCTGCAGAGCTTGTTTGAATTTCAACAGGACATGGTGAATTCCATGCTCATCTTGAAAGCAAGTTGGAAGTGCTGGAAAATGCACAGAGAGTATCAATGTATGTGGGCCCACCTGCTCCCCGCCCTCTTTAGACTACTCTGGCTCCCTTTATAAGACGGGATTTCAAATTTCCCCATAAACCATCTACTACCACAGATGACACAGTTGACTCAGTGGGTAAACGTTTCTGGTGGTCTACATGGAAGCTGCGCCTCAAGAACCTAGTCTGAGAAAAGCGGCTTTCCCAAAGAAAGGCCTTCATTAAGAACAGAATCCTTCTTTTTCTGCATGTGGGTGCACAAATTAAAGGACAGAGGCAAAGGTTGGCTGTTAGAAAATAACTTTTGAGCTTAGATGCCCAATGCTTTGTAATCTAGCTACGCAAAACCCAGCAGCTCACATTCGCAGAAGGCATCAAAGCGGACCCCCTCTTGGTGGCCTGGAAGTGTTTGCTGCTTCCAGTTGCCGGATAGAGCTCATTGTGTGTATGACTGACAGGACACGTGGCCGAGGATGTGGCCTAATGGCTAGAGCGGTCGATCTCGAAGCAAGGAAACTGGGTTCGAGCCTCAGCAGGGACACTCACCATCATTTTATTCTAGGCAAATCACTTACAGGCACATGCATCAAAGCTTTTTGCGATCGCAAACGGAGCGAATCGCAAAAATCGTCCGTTTGCGATCGCAAAAATAGCTTTTGCGATGCATGAAACAACTTGCCATTCGCAATTTTAGAACTCGCAAATTTTTGTGATTTCTTAAATTGCGATTGCATTTAAGGAATCGCAAATTGCGATTCCTTAACTGCAATGCAAGATGCCTTTAAAAATAGCGATTTCGCTATTTGGGCCCGCTATTTACCGTGGAATCATACCACATGGTAAATAGCGGAAACTTTGAAAAATGCACTGAAGTGCATTTTTCAAAGTCGTACGTTACACACACACATGTCCTTTGGACATGTGTGTGCGCAACATTTGTGCACAGATTGATTTCAGGGGTGCAACGGGGTGTCGTCTTGACACTCTTGCACCCTTGAAATTGCATTCTCAATTTGCGATTCTCTAATTGAGAATCGCAAATTGAGAATGTCTTCCCATTGATTCCTATGGGCCTCTTGGCCCATAGGAATGTTCCGTTTTTGGCCCATGTTCAGTTTTTGTCAGATGCCAGTGATACACAGTGTAAAGGGTGTGTCAGTGTTTTCCTTGTCCCAATTTAATCAGTGGCATTTTGAATGCATTATTGAAAGGACAGCTCCAGTGCGATAGACTAAAAAAACAACCGAAGGACTGTGAAGGCTTTGTTTAAAGATTAACACAATCTAGGATAAATTAGGTAAACTAGTTTGGCATTAGTCGCCTAATCTTCCAAAGCAAATAAAATGTAAGGGGATTCTATTACCTTTGGACTTGAGCAGCATTTATTCCACAGAAGGCTTGTACGCAGTTTCAGGCGTCAGTCACAAATCCATAATACAATTTACTAATACTTGTGACAGACAGGCAATTCCGAGTATTGCAGGGGACACATTGAGCTGGACTGCTCAGTCCTGATCTCAGCGGGGGAGGCTGGGCTGCACTGCTCATGACCTTGGTAAGGGGGAGTGGTGGCTGGCATCTAAGTGCAGGGGGAGGGGGAGGTGGGCGCCCATAAGTGCAAATAAAATAAATAAATAAAACACTTACCGAGTCCTCTGCTACAGACCTCTTCTTTCTTCAACTGCAGACCGGCCACCAGCGAACTCACTTGACCAATCCTGGTGCGGCTCTCATGCTACATGAGAGCAAGACCCTGATTGGAGAGAACGGCCTCACTCAGTAATCCACAGGAGGCCTGCACTTGGCTAAGACAGCTGGGTTAGTGATGTTTAGAGATGTATTTGTGGCTGGCCATCACAAGACAGCCTACCAAAAACACATGCTCACTTTAAACAGTGAATATAAAGCCCACCCTCCTCCCTACTGTTGTCACTCAGCAGGCCTCGCCCCGTCCTGATGCTCTGTTCGAGACGGGGGATGAAAAATAAAATGGTAATGAATTACCATTTTATTTTTCATCTGTGGGTCTTTGGGGGTAATTTAAGTGGGGCGATGCTCCTCCGCTCCAACGGAGGAGCCGCACCTGGTAAGGGGACATCTTGAGCTGGACTGCTAGACATGGGCAGTGTGGGAAGATTCCCAGGGCCCTGCACTCAACTGACCAACATGGGGCCCCACATCAGTGCACTACAGTCCCACCAGAGCACACCGATGCTTTTGATTCCCCATCACATTCCATTTAGAGCAAAGTGTGTCTCGCTGCAACTAGAAAAAAGGAGGGCCCCTACCATGGGCCTCATAGCTATAGTGTAGTGCTTTGAGGCCCAAGGGTGGGGCCCTCATTTGCAACAAGACATATCCTGGATGCTTGTCCTGCAATCAGGGCTCCTGACCCACTGCTCACAGAGAACATTATGGGATGCCCATTGTCACACATTTGGTGCACCGCCTGCTATGACCCTCTCAATGTGTTGTGTTTCGATTTAGATGTCCGTATATAGGTTTTCCTAAATCATGTCCTTGTATAGGCACAATTTGTATTGCCCTTTTTTAGGCATAGAAACCCAGTCCTTATTTAGGCATTAGCCATGCTATCCAAATACAGGCATGGTCACCTACATTCATCCATCCCCACGTCACAACGAGTTCTTTGAAACCAGACCCTTAAGCCATTGGGACTTTCCCTAGCTAGGATTATTGATTTCTCCAACCAAGAACTCATCTATTATGCATGAACTACTATTCCTTAGGGGTTCATTCAT
The DNA here is from genome assembly GCF_964204655.1 of Triturus cristatus. NCBI lineage: Eukaryota > Metazoa > Chordata > Amphibia > Caudata > Salamandridae > Triturus > Triturus cristatus. The sequence continues at coordinate 1,225,740,726 of NC_140589.1, forward strand.
GACGTCTTCCTCTGCCCGACTTTACGTCAATGCTAACATTCCTAAGCACCTTCCAGGTATATAGATACCTTCCCTTACCATGGCAAACCACGGCTCGGCTGGGGTAGACCTATTTAGAAGCATCAAACGAGTATCCTCTTTTTAGTCTATGTTATTTATGTATGTGTATATGAATATATGTCATAGCTAGAAGACAATGCTGTTGCAGTATTATTTCCTCTTACTGCTTAAGCTGTACGTCTTATATCTCGCATACTGTCTTGCGATTGTAACAGCTCATATCTCTTACACGAGAAACAAGACTGTTCAATAAATCCTTTTATTGAAATGCCCGTCTATCTATTTCTGTGTAACTCTGAAGAAACTAAGCATGCACGATTGACTGAGTGAAACTGTTATCTGTTGTTTCCACGAGTCTGAGACATGTTCCGTCTAAGGGAAACAAAGTTGTCATGTTTATGCAGTTGCCAGAAACTACTCCCTTCTTGTTTATTCAAGGAGTTTCTAGTGGCCTCTGAGTTAGCTGGCACACAAAGTAATTAAGTTTAATGTACTAGATAGAGGCATACTGACCTCAGTCCTATGCCACAACTATAGTGTATATTATTCCAATGCGCAGAGCCTATTAGGGAAATAGGAACTACACTACATGGCGCCCAATGTGTTTGGTAAGGCACTAATTTAACGCTAGATATTGACGTAACTCAGTCGTGCTTTTGTCAGAGACCCCTACTCATAATACTCCATAAGGCGTCTGGAGTGGGTAGGGTATATATCCGCCATAGCTGAGTAGGACGAAAATCCTATGTATTAGCTGTTTGGTTTGTTCAACGTTGAAGGATACAGTGTTCCAAAATATTGTGCACCTTATCTTTGTTTCCTTGAATCTTGTTCTACATTTTTCAAAAACAATATCCCAAAACGGGGATAATAATACAGTGACCGGTGAGGCTGCGACTAACCAAGTCGTAACAGCTTTTAATATTACAGGTTTAAATTAAACCGATGAGGGTGTTATAAACATCCATCCAAATTTAAGGAGAGCCATCACTCTAAAACTTATAAAACATGGCCTAACACCAAGAGGTGGTAGAGCAGTTTTTGTGATAGAGGCACATGAATCTTTTCAGACAGAGGTATTCTATTCATGGACAGTATTCCCAGAATCAAATCCAGTAACAAAAGTGTTTCACTTCTATAAAGAAGATGAAGCACCTGAGGAATATATTCCTTTCGAGGATGTTGAAACTCCACTCACATACCAGGAGCATAATCTCTGTTTTAAAGGCGCCCTAAAACATTACAATCACATTACCAGGCTCGGTCCACTAGGTAGACCAGGTGCAACATGGCCGATTTTATCCGGCTACACACCTCATCCTGACATCCAAGAGATGTCAGACGATGAATTACTCACTCAACTTAAAGAGTTAATAAAAATTTACAGACAATTAGTCCAATATGTCATGTGGACTTTCACAGTCCAACCACCATTAACCATTCCAAATCAAACCCCTCACCAGGGGAATACACTCAAAATTACTCCACAGACTTTACACGCAGCCATGGGTAAAATGCCCACAAAACGTCAACAAATTCCATTCTGGGTAGCTCAACCAATTACTCAAATTGAAGCAGTATTTCCTAATACTAGCCCTTATGAGAAACACAGAATCCTAACAATCTGTTTACCAATGGGGATCACACCACATCTGGAAGACTGCACTACTTGGGCAACAGTCTTTGCTGCCATCTATACTAAAACACATGGTGTTCCGTCTATTGCGGTAATACCCGATGTCCTGAAACAAGTTCAAAATGAATACGGGGCAGAGCCTGCTCTGAATTTAGGTATGAAATTACTAAAAAACTTCGACCAGGTCTCACAAATAATATTATCACTTGTTCAAAAACGAGAATGGACAGTGAGATATTATTGGCTGTCAATGCTTCAAGCAAAGGCAGTGGTGCAGCGTTACCTAAAAAATTTCCACTCAAATACTGGTATATAATTGATGCGAACAACGTTCTGTTTGCTTGAATCCCTGAAGTGGGGGATAGGGTAATTCCAAACATGGAACGTAGAGCAGCTTTGATTTATGAAGCACATCTGGGAGAGGGTCTGTCACATCAGGGGATCTCTAAACACATATTAACATTAAAAGAGATGTACTGGTGGCCTGGAATGAATACACTGATTCACATCTTCATCAATAACTGCATAGACTGCAATAGAGATCGCAGTGCAGAACGCCACCAGACACCAGGCTGCGAAGTAGCCTGCCCAGTACAGACACCATTGTTAGACAGCATTAGACTATCTACGCGCAGGCGTCCGTTTGGACAAATGCAATCCCAAAAACACTAAATCAAGGTTTCTATGGATGTGGCCTCCGCGATCAGCTGACGCTCGAACTGTTGTAAAAGATTTGCGAGTGTTTATCGGCACATACGCAATTGGCACACTACATTCTGACCAGGGTCCTGCGTTTAGCTCTCGAGCTTACAAAGAAGCCATGGCCAGTTTGGGCATTGCATTGCGGTACTCCTCTCCATTCCATCCTGAGGGAAATTCAGTTGTGGAAAGGAAAAACTGGGACATAAAGTATCAATCAATCAATCAACGGCATTTGTACAGCGCACTACTCACCCGGAGGGTCTCAAGGCGCTGGGGGGGTGGGAGTGTTACTGCTCGAACAGCCAGGTCTTGAGTTGCTTCCTGAAGGCGAGATGGTCCTGGGTTGTCCGGAGGTGGATGGGGAGGGAGTTCCATGTCTTGGCCGCCAGGTAGGAGAAAGATCTTCCTCCGGCGGTGGCTCTGTGGATGCGTGGGACGGTGGCGAGAGCGAGGCTGGCGGATCGGAGCTGGCGGGTGGGCTGGTGGAAGGTCAGGCGGTTGTTGAGGTACTTGGGGCTCAGGTCGTGGAGGGCCTTGTGTGCGTGGGTGAGGAGTCTGAACGTGATCCTTTTGTTGACGGGGAGCCAGTGGAGGTCTCTCAGATGTCCGGAGATGTGGCTGTGGCGGGGGATGTCCAGGACAAGTCGAGCTGAGGAGTTCTGGATCCGTTGGAGTTTCTTCTGGAGTTTGGTGGTGGTACCGGCGTAGAGGGTGTTCCCGTAGTCCAGCCGGCTGGTGACGAGGGCCTGGGTGACCGTCTTCCTGGTCTCGGTGGGGATCCACCGGAAGATCTTTCGAAGCATGCGCAGGGTGTTGAAGCACGAAGACGAGACGGCGTTGACTTGTCTGGACATTGATAGGGAGGAGTCCAGGATGAAGCCCAGGTTGCGTGCGTGGTCCGTAGGCTTGGGGGTGGCGCCCAGGGCAGGGGGCCACCTGGAGTCGTCCCAGGCGGAGGGTGATGACCCCAGGATGAGAACCTCCGTCTTGTCTGAGTTCAGTTTCAGGCGGCTGTTCTTCATCCATTCGGAGACGTCTTTCATCCCTTCGTGTAGGCTGGCTCTGGCGGTGTCCGGGTCGTTGGTGAGGGAGAGGATCAGCTGGGTGTCGTCGGCGTAGGTGATGATCTTGAGGTTGTGTTGGCGTGCGATGGCTGTGAGGGGGCTCATGTAGACATTGAAGAGGGTGGGGCTGAGCGATGACCCCTGGGGGACGCCGCAGATGACTTCAGTGGCCGTTGACCGGAACGGGGGGAGGCGGACTCTCTGGCTTCTTCCAGCGAGGAATGACGTGATCCACTCTAGGGCCTTCCCCTGGATTCCGGTGTTGTTCAGGCGTTGTACCAGGGTGCGGTGGCAGACGGTGTCGAATGCTGCGGAGAGGTCCAGGAGGATGAGGGCCGCTGTTTCCCCGTTGTCCAGTAGGGATCTGATGTCGTCTGTGGCTGCGATGAGGGCGGTCTCCGTGCTGTGGTTGGCTTGGAAGCCGGACTGCGTGTGGTCGAGGGAGCAGTTGGTCTCAAGGAAGGCGGCTAGCTGTCTGTTGACGGTCTTCTCGATGACTTTGGCAGGAAACGGAAGGAGCGAGATGGGGCGGAAGTTCTTGAGGTCGGTGGGGTCTGCTGTAGGTTTTTTCAGCAGGGCGCTGATCTCGGCGTGTTTCCAGCAATCCGGGAAGGTGGCGGTGTTGAAGGAGGCGTTGATGATGTCACGGAGGTGGGGTGCGATGATGTGGTCGGCCGAGTTGAAGATGTGGTGTGGACAGGGGTCCGTGGGCGATCCGGAGTGGATGGTGTTCATCGTGCGAGTTGTGTCTTCGGTGCTGACCGGGGTCCAGGTGCGGAGGGTGGCGGTGGGGGGCGTCGGTTCGGTGGTGGGGTTCGTGGTTGGAGGGCCGAAGCTGTTGTGTATGTCGGCTATCTTGTCGTGGAAGAAGGCTGCGAGAGAGTCGCAGAGGTCTTGCGAGGGAGTGATGTCGTTGTTGTCGGGGTTGGAGAGCTCTTTGACGATGGTGAAGAGTTCTTTGCTGTTGTGGGTGTTGTTGTCCAGTCGTTCCTTGAAGGCTGTCTTCTTTGTGGCGCGGATCAGTTGATCAGTTGGTGGTGTTTGCGGGTGGCGTGTTTGAGGGCAGTCATGTTGTCTGTGGTCTGGTTGGTGCGCCAGGTATTCTCCAGGGAGCGGCAGTTCTTCCTGGAGGTGATGAGTTCGTTGGTGAACCAGGAGGTTTTCTTGCTGCTGCGTCTGCTGGGGGGGTTCTTCAGTGGTGCAAGGGCATCTGCACAGTTGGTGATCCATTGAGTGAGGTTGCTGGCGGCTTCGTTGGGGTCCATTGAGCTGGTGGGGGGGTTCTGGCTGAGGAAGGCGGTGAGCTGGTCGATTGTGGTCTTGTTCCAGTTCCTACGAGGGGGTTGTTGCGGGTGGTGGTGGGTCGTCGTTTTTCTGAAGCTGAAGTGGATGCAGCTGTGGTCGGTCCACTGGAGTTTGGTGGAGTGGCTGAAGGCGACGTGCTTGCTGGATGAGAAGACTGGGTTAAGCGTGTGGCCGGCGTAGTGGGTGGGGGTGGTTACCAGTTGCTTGAGTCCGAGGTTGGCGAGGTTGTCCAGCAGGGCGACGGTGTTGCGGTCCTTGTTGTTCTTCAGGTGGAAGTTGAGATCCCCAGGAGGATGTAGTCGGTGGAGTTGATGGCGTGTGGGCTGACGAAATCAGTGATGGCTTCGCTGAATTGTGTGCGTGGTCCCGGTGGTCTGTAGACGAGGGTGCCTCTGAGAGTGGTCTTGGGGTCGGTGTGTATCTGGAAGTGGAGGTGTTCGGCGGAGGTGAGGGAGTCATCTGAGTTGGTCGTGATGCGGATGGTGTTCTTGTGGGCGATGGCGATGCCTCCTCCCGTCTGGTTGATGCGGTCCTTCCTGGTGATCTTGTAGCCGTCCGGGATGGCTATGGCGATGTCGGGCGCTGAGGATCTGTTCGTCCAGGTTTCCGTCAGGAAGGCGATGTCTGGTGATGTTGAGTCGAGGAGGTTCCAGAGTTCGACGGCGTGTCGGTGGATGGAGCGGGTGTTGAGCAGGATGCACTTCAGATGGTTGTTGCTGGGGCTCGGTTTGGCTGGTGCGGTGCAGGGACGGAGGCAGGAGAATCGGCAGGCGTGGCAGGAGAAGGGTCCGTGGGTGCGTCTCGGGGTGGCGTGGTGGCAGGCGTTGTTTTGTCCGGCGTTGAGTGCGAGGAGGGTTGTAGCGTCGTAGGTGAGTCGGGTGCGCTGGCGGCGACAAGAACCAGGGGGTCTGGTGCAGGGCGCGGTCCAGGCACGGACGGGCGCAGACGGGCTTACCTTTGGCGCACCTTCGGCGCACAATCGGTGCTCCCGCTGCGCGCGTCCGCTGCGCGGTCGCTCTGGGGGCGTCATAAGTAAGGAGCCGGGAGGGAGGAGCAGCTGGGTGGCGGGAGCGGGGCGGCGAATGGAATCACAGGGGGGCGGGGCCGCAGGGAGGCAGCGGCAGGAAACTCGATGAAGCAGCGGGCAGCGAGCGAAGGACGGGGGAATCTGCAGGCAGGAGGCGGCAAAAGGCAAGGCAGGAGCGGCAGCAGTGAGTGGGGTGACCAAGCCCTGTGGAAGGCTGAGCGGTCACACTCTGTGGTCCCCTACGGTCCCCTTAAGTAAGGAGCCGGGAGGGAGGAGCAGCTGGGTGGCGGGAGCGGGGCGGCGAATGGAATCACAGGGGGGCGGGGCCGCATGGAGGCAGCGGTGGGAAACTCGATGAAGCAGCGGGCAGCGAGCGAAGGACGGGGGAATCTGCAGGCAGGAGGCGGCAAAAGGCAAGGCAGGAGCGGCAGCAGTGAGTGGGGCGACCAAGCCCTGTGGAAGGCTGAGCGGTCACACTCTGTGGTCCCCTACGGTCCCCTTAAGTAAGAAGCCGGGAGGGAGGAGCAGCTGGGTGGTGGGAGCGGGGCAGCGAATGGAATCACAGGGGGGCGGAGCCGCAGGGAGGCAGCAGCGGGAAACTCGATGAAGCAGCGGGCAGCGAGCGAAGGACGGGGGAATCTGCAGGCAGGAGGCGGCAAAAGGCAAGGCAGGAGCGGCAGCAGTGAGTGGGGTGACCAAGCCCTGTGGAAGGCTGAGCGGTCTAGTCTATAACAGCTAGGGTATTGGGTTCGGGTGATGGGCGGGTCAAACATCTTTATGGGGTCCAACGCTCATTAAACAATTTGCCGAGAAGTTCTCTGGGGGGGGGGGTCACTCCATATGAGGTCCTATTTGGGACAAGAATGTGGGTTCCAGATCTCAAATGTAAAGGCACAGTGGTGGAAAATAAACCATTTGATATCAAAGATCGTTTGGCTGTTTTACAGGACTTAAATGAACTAAGATCGAAACAAAGCAACGTGTTCCTGAAGCCAACCACCACTGGGGAAATTCCAGCCGTCCCAGCAAGGCCTGTCTGGATCCCAAAGCTTGGGGATCTAGTCAGAGAGAAGATCGCGGACAAGAAGGAATTTGGGCCTTCTTACAGACAACCAGTACCTGTCCTAGCCATCCACGGAACAAGAACAGTACTTCTGCCACCCCTTGCTGGAGAAAAAGAGAAAAGATTTGTGTCAATCGACCTCATCAAACCACACTATGTGGCCAATACTAAGCAGTAGGCCTTGTGAACTCCGACCAAGTAGCAGACGCACTCCTCTAGCTACCATCCAAGAGGTTCAGACTGAAAGACTCATCACCATTGAGAATTCAGTAGTAAGAAATGAAGGACTAAGCAACAATGCTATGGAACTCATTCCTCTTGAAATCCAAATAACAGTTTGTCCTGAAACATCTGTCTACACCAACGTAACACGTGATCAACTGGTGCCAGCGATTTCAACGAATCCTGATTCAATTTCAACCATTGACAGAACTGCCTCTGGCTATTTCATTAACTTTGATACGTTTTCTGAGGATCCAAGTGAGCCGGAAACGATGCCAGCCAAAAGAACTTTCAAAGAACGAGCACAAGACTTTTTTCATCTCCTGGAAAAGACTTATCTGGTTTCACCATGGATTGAACTATGGATTATTTCTGGAATACTTTTCTTTCTGCTTTGGCTAGCTTTAGTAATGACTCTGAGCATGCTGATAAATGGAAGATATAGTCACTTGGACACAGAAAATAAAAATGTGAACTTACTTTTGAAACCACACAAATCATCCCATCGTGAAGCAAGAGACTTGTCAGCAGTGAACATCACAGCCGTTCCTATACAAGATGGTATAGTTTGGGACAAAACGGATTATGAAATATTCGGCCTGTCGGAACTTTTGAAGATTCCACACTTATTTAAGATTTCATTAAGTGACTTTATTACCTCCAGTACCTATTCTGATGATTAGAACTTTGAGACTGTTAATAACATGATGTCTGATCTAGAAAGGTCTGCTGCATTCTCTAACCATGAATACTTAGAGGGTTCAACAGACTATGAACAGCTTTATTGTTACAACCACTATGGTCATAATTTCTTGCATAGATCTGTAACACCTAGAAATTTATTTATGTACAACCAATGGGAAAATTGTCCTACACCACCAAGGGGTAGCTCAAAAACATTTGCAATGAAGTTTCCATATTTTTCAGGGTACAATACATTCAATCCAGAAACGTTTTACTTTAAAAATGTGAACAAAAGAGGAACAAAAAATATGTTAACTAATAGAAAACAGATTTATTTTGCAGCCTTTATTGCCCAACTGTCTAGACAGGGTTTCGACTTTTGGAAAGACACAATTGACACAAAATCTGTCTGGGGTACAAAAGATTGGCAAGTGCAGGGGATAGAAGCTTTGTTTAGAGCCTGCATCATCCCACAGCAAATAATGTTTTTGAATGACACTGTCCAACAAACGTCTTGCCTTGGGTTAGCCAAGATCAAAGACATGAACACACCGTCCATACCTACACCTGCAAGTAATAGCACTACACAGGGGGAGGTCGACGTACATACCATTTTACAAAACAACAGATCAGATCCTGAATGGGAAAAATGGTTGCTCTGGCCCACAGACACAAACATCTGTCAAGAAAGATTCCTGAACAGAATACAGGGTTTTACAATCAATAGGCCAGACCCACGTTATGTTCAAAGACAGCATCCAGGGGTAGTAACAACATACAGTGTAGGAAAATTATGCCTTGATTGGCTACAGAAATCTACACTAGAGGATGTGAAACAACACTTATCTTTACTTAAAGAAGGCACAGACCTTAGGGATTTCCTGCTAGGTCCAAGAAAACCGCGTCAAAAACGTTTCATATATGCCGTCGTATATGCTGCTTATAATGAAATATGGAAGGTTACCCAAGCAGACATCGCAGAAAGAATACGAGAAATTGATCGTATTAATTTAGAGAAATCTCTCGCTGTGGTCGACAATGGGTTAACGACTCTGTCATCCAGGATATATTCACTGGACAACATTGTATCCTCTGCTATAGACATTGTGGAACAAGATTTGGTCCTGCTGCGACAAGGCCAGTCTCAATTACGTTCTATTCTGTTATTAGGCTGGACGCTACAAAACATGCGTGCAGGCTATGTGCCTTGGTGTTTCATCAACACGTTGTCTCTGTTTTCAGAATACAATCTCACTGATAAACAGATTGATCTGGCACAAAGGGGGGCAAAGTATACAGTGCTGAGCATTGAAAAACTGGAAAAATTGCTATTTACAGTAGCAGAAAAACCAGCTACAGAATGGATCATTCATGGCAAAATAACTCTGCCTGTTACAACTTTCCATTTTCAGTATTGCCTCAAACAAATGCAAGCAGCCAAATATGAAAGGTTGGGTAAAGAATACATCAAGACATCCTGGGATTTACCTTACACACACAGATGTTGGAGTGGGGGGCTTGAAGTGTTTATTAGCAGTACACACTGTGAAAATGCACTGAGCGGTTCACTCATGTCGGGATATCAGTTTACACGGGGCCTGTAGCGGTTCTACTGCAAATTTATTCTGCCACCTACAAGGTTCACCAGCAGCTGTGATTAACTCAACGTTTGGCCAACTTTCAAATGGGAGTTACCTCATGATCAGAGCTGTTGTGGCATGTTGCCAGGTATCCCATATCTAGTAACGGTTGGCTCCAGGGTCACTTGCTGTATGCAAGTTTTGTTCCCCCAAATAGACACAGTCAGGGAGTCACCTTTATGGCCTTCACTGAACATCTCTTCTATACGAATTGATACTTTAAGCAGAATGAAAGCCATTCTTTTACAATAAACCGTGCCTTTGACCTCGGCCAAAGAAACCTATGATCTACAAGTTGCAAGGACTTCGGCTGAGTTACAGGCAAACTGCCCTACACATTTCACAGAAATGTTGGGATGTATCTTAAACATGTCTGATACGAGCAGTATTGTGCATGTATTTAAGACCATATGTTCAGGACTGTTAACACCTTTTCAACGGACTCATTCCAAACTTCGTGCACTCGGTGTTTGGTGGTCTGCCGCTAATTCTAGTACTCGTTGCAGGAATCCTGTTTTTATTCCTACTACTACGCTATGGCAAGCCAATCCACCAGCATCACTCCCAGCACCTTGGAGAAAGTTCTCCTGGAAAGGAAGTGTCAGAAGCGCATAGTACAACTTTTGGGCTTACCTCATCTATGAGAATTAAATACTACATGGTTTCTGTCGTTCAGACCAATCTGGCAAGATTGCATCTTACCTTTTCTACGCTGCCTGCTTTGCGGTGAAGAATGCGTGCTACACATCTGTCTAACACTCCCATCAGTCATGCCAACGGATATCAATACTCTGCTGGACCCGATAACGGTCCATCCTCTGTGTTGTCCCCAGAGGCTACCAATCCTGATGACGGCATTCGTTGGGAGCTCACAGACGCAACATGCTACTGCTGAGGTACGATATGGATCAACAGGCACACAGGTAACATCGGAAACGAACATTGCTACTGGCGATGCTTTACATCTATGTGCAGTTAATCTTCTAAATGGGGTATTCCAACTATCACCGACATCGGTAGACAATCTTTTGTCTACAGGAATTGAGGATTTCACATTTTTCACCAGCCCCTTACACTGACATTGGATTTGGCTCACAGTGTACCGAGAAAGCTACGAATTTGGCCTTCAGTTTTCAAAACAAAGACAAAACCTTGGAACTTTTTCATACAATTTGCTGTTTTTTTCTACATTTGAATTTTTCTTTTTATGGCAAAGTAATATGCTTAAAGTAGAACTATTCATAGAGAACAGACTTCTTTGAACACTTCCAGGGACACATTGTCACCTTTATTCACCACAATTTCATTTATGTACCATGACATAAAATGGCTTCGACCTTTTCTTCTGTAATCGTGAGACATTTCATCATATGTGTATATATTTCTGTTCATACACTTAGCATTCACTGTAAACATATGCTTAGAATGAAACATTGCTTGAACATGTCCAGCACCTTTGCATTTCATGTCTAGCAAAAGTTCTTTTACAAAGACTTATTTTAGTATGCTTTTACAAATGTTTTTAGCAACATGTGGTACTCAATTTTAAATGTTTAGCATTTCAAGTTTAGCATTTAGTATTATTGTTCATTCGAAGGTAGAGTGGGTGTTGTGTTTCGATTTAGATGTCTGTATATAGGTTTTCCTAAATCATGTCCTTATATAGACACAATTCGAATTGCCCTTATTTAGGCATAGAATCCCAGTCCTTATTTAGGCATTAGCCATGCTATCCAAATGCAGGCATGGTCACCTACATCCATCCATCCCCACGTCACAACGAGTTCTTAGAAACCAGACCCTTAAGCCATTGGGACTTTCCCTAGCTAGGATATTTGATTTCTACAAGAACTCATCTATTATGCATGAACTACTATTCCTTAGGGGTTCATTCATGACGTCGTCCTCTGCCCGACTTGACGTCAATGCTAACATTCCTAAGCACCTTCCAGGTATATAGATACCTTCCGTTACCATGGCAAACCATGGCTCGGCTGCACAGCTCGATGCGGCTCGCCACGGCAAGTTCGGAAGAATTCGAGTCCCCGCCTGACGCACTGACCAGACACTGTCAACCCTGCTCGCAGAGAATCCAGCTTCCAGTGTTCTGACTCCCTTCGCAGGGTGTTAGAGTTTGAGACCCGGAAAGAGATTCTCACCTCTCTCATTCTAAGGTATGGAGCTGACTAGAACCTAGATGGACTCTTGGCATAAGCAAAACTATAGCTTACCATACTATAGGATACGGCACCTACTTCTTACCTTGTACTACACTTAGGTTAGGTACACTGGGGTAGAACTATTTAGAGGCATCAAATGAGTGTCATCTTTTAAGCCTATGTTATTTATGTACGTATATATTAATATATGTCATAGCTAGAAGACAGTGCTGTTGCAGTATTTCTTCTTCTTACTGCTTACGCTGTACGTATTATATCTCTCGTACTGTCTTGCGATTGTAACAGCTCATATCGCTTACATAAGAAACATGACTGTTCAATAAATCCTTTTATTGAAACGCCCGTCTATCTATTTCTGTGTAACTCTGAAGATACTAAGCATGCACAATTGACTGAGTGAAACTGTTATCTGTTGTTTCCACGAGTCTGAGACATGTTCCGATTCTAAGGGAAACAAAGTTGTCATGTTTATGCGGTTGCCAGAAACTACTCCCTTCTTGTTTATTCAAGGAGTCTCTAGGGGCCTCTGAGTTAGCTGGCACACAAGGTAATTACGTTTAATGTACTCGATAGAGGCATACTGACCTCAGTCCTATCTCACAACTATAGTGTATATAATCCAATGCACAGAGCCTATAAGGAAAATAGGAATTACACTACAAATGGACAAGCAACTCTTATTCTCTCAGCCCTTTTATGAGCTGTAAAGTAGGTGATTGTTGGAGGTTGGAGGGGTCCTCCACAATGTCACTTCAGATGCACATTCAGCTAATGATATGCAATCAGCCGTGAAGGAGTGAAATAAAACCATGCTGGGGACCTGTCTTGGGAGGATGCCCTTGTTGTCTATTTCTTCCATTAAGCCGGTTTCAAAGTGCTGATAAATTGTAAGATCAGTGGATGGAGGTATAGGGAGAGTCTTATATGCCCAGAATCAAACAGTTTGTTAAATTAGTTGACCGAAGAGTGTAGAAAACTGCTAATTGTTGCAAAGGCTATACATTTACCACTGTATCGTGTTTTGGTGACTATACCATGTGACTGGGCACTTCTGCCCCCCGACCCCCCACCGCCATAATATCCAGGCCACATGCTTACTAGCAGCCTTTACATTGAATGTAAATATCCCCAATTTTGCCAAAACGGGAGCACAGTTATAAGTTAAAGAAAGTGAGTGCCCAAGAGCACACAGTTTGTCCAAATAGAAGGCCAGGATTAAAAACTGTGCCACCTGGTTTCACATTTCCAATTAGTCCACTAGACCACAACTAGGATAACAGCAATTCTGATTGCAAAGCCAACAGGCTGCTCTTCCCAGGAACAGTATACAAAAAATACAATGGACTGGGATACAGCCCAAGTAATTACCAGTGGCTGAGATTAATTCAAGTATTTCTTCCATCACTTTTTGTATACTTTAGCATGTTGCCCTAAGTGGGATGGGTATACCAAGAGAGGAGTCCCATGCACACTATGTCACTGTAACCAAGCTATACCTGGCTGATGAGGCCTAACTGGAGCAAAACCTGCATGAAGGTAGAACCTGTTCTTCACTTTTCGAAGTGAAGGATTGATTCTTGTCTTCAAGGGCTCCCAGCCACCACGCCTCACTGCAAGATCTAGGATAGGAAGGGATGTGTCTCACAGCACTGGACAGGTGAAGACCTTCCGTTACTTGGGCCTCACAGACGTGGTCAAGATCACAAGGCTCGAGGGAGGGCCATACCCTGGTGCTAGACCATTGGTGCGAGGCCCAGTAGAAGGTCCCTCCCTTGGATCTTTTAGCCTTGGCTAAGCACTATGAGGCTCTGAGGAGGGAGCCTGAGGTTACCTTTGATAATACTGGAATTCAAAGAATAATTATTTTCCAGTTACTTTCAGGTGAGGAAACTGGTTGCTTGTGTTACAGTTCAGAGAGGACCAGGCATGGCAGTTCAGACTGGCTGGGTCCAAACGGCAGTGGGATGATGGCCAAAAAACAATGGACAGGGTTAGGCCTGAGGAACAGGTATGCCCAGACCTGGATCACGTGCACACTATGTAACTGGAACCAACCTATACCTAGCAGATGAACCCTATGGTAAAACCGGTCCTGGGTTGTTTGTGTTTTGGTTCAGGGAGGACATGGCATAGCAGTTCGGATTGGTCTTATCCCATTTTAGCATGGTCAAGACTGGTTTGCATATGGCTGGGACTAAACTGAGTTGGCATGGTGGGCTAAAAAACGATGGACTGGGTTGCGGCCTGGGTAATAACCAGTGGCTGAGATTAATTTAAGCATTCCATTCATCACTTTTTTGTATACTTCCCAGGATAAGGTCAAACATTAGCTGTCAAGTATCCCAGTACCATGGCTAAAACGTAAACGCTGGACCAGGACTTGAGGCAGTGGGTAGCTCCTCTGTAGAATGCATGGTAGATATTGGTATTTACCACTGATATTTCAAAGTTTAAGACAACCAGAGTTGTTCATTTTCTAAACTTGTCTCTCAAAAGATGTAATTGCAAGCAGGCAAGGCTTAATTCAGGAGGTAGAAAAGGGATTAGAACTCAGATACAGTATGAATAGTAAGTACATTCAGTAAGCTCAATCTCCAGCCGAGTTACTTCTAAGATGACCTGATTTAGAGGGGGTTTAATATGAAACCTCAAAAATGTGCCATGTGACTTATAGCCCCCTGATCCCCAGCAAACATCTTCTAATGTCTCTACACTTGCAATGTGTCTAGTGAGCATGTGTCCTGTGAAGTGGGGGTCATAGGGGAGTGGGGCCCCCAGCGCTTGGCTCACAGCGGGCCCCAAAGAAACTGCCCCCCACTGGGCCTCAGCTCTGAATCATGGTGGCGTGGCCCATGGGAATGGGCCCTACATCTATGGGCTTGCAGCAAAAGACCATTACTGCAAGGCACAAGGTAGAGGGTCGCCCTACCCTGGGCTCCCATCCCTTGGGATTTGCAGCACAAAACCAAGATTGCTACGCATAGGGGAGGGGAGTGCAAATGCCTCAAAGGGCTGTATCATGACTATGTTATTGGGTCCAAGCTAGGGGCATAGCCATCAGCCATGCAGCAAGTGCTATGGCACCGTGCCCCAGAGGAATTAGGTGCCCAATTTACCCCAGTTATGGATGTAATTTACTGTGCGGCCACAAGACAGGGGTGAAGGTAAGTTTTTACTTTGCACCAGGACCCATGACACAATTACAGTGCACCTTCCCTTTCTTACATGGGCCTCGCAGACAGTGCTAGGCATTCAGAAGAGGGTGTGCCCACCCATGGGCTTTGCAGCGTTGAACCATGTCTGTGAGGCCTATGTGATAGGATCTTTCTCAGCTATGAACAGTGCAGCAGGTGCAGTGCAGTGGCCCGATGGCTCAGGGTTGTGAAGGTCCCAAATAATGTCTGAGGGTATACTGCCAAGCATCATTTGCTTCCATCAGCGATCAAGGCGCCATTGATATGCCACTGGCAGCCCGTCTCTTGCTCCTCTGAATCATAATCTAGACCTGCATGGCCCATCCTTCCCTGGGCCTCGCAGCCGTGGTCCAGAGCTGAGATGCCCAAGGGAGGGAGCTTTCTTCTCTGGGCCTTACAGGACTGGACTAGGGCTGCAAGACCAAGGAGACTAGGCCCCTCTCAGGGAGGTAGCTGTGGCTATCAATAGTGCAACAGGTGCAGTGGCACCGGAACCCTAGAGTCTTATGGGCCCAAATTACCCAAATTATGGCTTAGCCAGTGTACTGGGTGGAGGGGTGGGTAGAGAGTGATCTTTCGCTAGTGCCTATGGCATCATTGTTACACCAACGGTCCTCTTATGTACCTCGTAGCAGTGCTACAGTGCTGTAAGGCCCTGCGAAGCATGGTGCCAGAATGCAGGTATGCTTCTCATTCTATATATCTGTGCTGCATTCGGAGTGAGCTCCTGCAGAACACCAAATTCCAACATTTTTTTGTTCGCCGAGTGACTGATGCAGCTAAGCAGGCTAATCAGTAGGGGATATAAAACCAATAGGTCAGCTGTGTAGCCTCAATATGCCCAACCCAGCATTTGTTAACATGGTAGCATTGGAGGTGACCTGCAAAGGCCTCTATATTAAAATGTTTACCTTTGGAGCTGCTAATAAGGAGGAAAGTAAAAACTGAGAATGAAACAGCCCTAAAAGAGCAGCCAAATACCCTAAAATCATGACAATAAGATAACGGCCAGTAAGCAATGAGATAATGGCAATTAAGATGACAAAGGTCAAGGGAGAACATGATTTGCCAAAGAGCAAACAATTTGGTCAAGTAGAAGAACCAAGAGTGAAACACCAGATGGCTTGTTTTAAGACACATAATGTTCTCTTTATACAATATGCTTCATCTGTTAAAGATATTAGGGGCCTGATTTAGGACAAGCTGTAATGGGATAAAAAAAAAAATACATTTGGCGGACCCCCACATAAACATCTTCTTGGTGAAACCATAAGTGCGCTAAGTTCCCTGTTAAGTTATGATAGAAAATTGGCTGTTGTACAGGGGACGAAGTCTTAGGATAGGGTGCATGAAGGTAGAACCTGTTCTTCACTGTTCAAAGTGAAGGATTGATTCTTGTCTTCAACGGCTCCCAGCCATTATTCATCACTGCAAGACCTAAGACAGGAATAGATGTGTCTCACAGATCAGGTTTGTAACAAGAGGAACCAGGAGTTATATTTAAGCAGGTCCTACACACAAGCTCCAGGAAACGAGTGAGAAATACGGTGGGTGTGCAGTTCCTAAGGAAGGGAAAAAAGGTATTTTCTAAGGTGTGCCCTCACACACCCCGGAGGATGTCATGCTTCATCATTGGGCCATGCTCCTCGTTGGACCGGCGCTGCAATGTCCGACGGGCACCCGCGAAGGGCTCTTTGGCTGAGATCTTTTGGGATGAAGCTGTTGGGTGAGTGCGGGTGTGTGGGTAGTGGGCTGGGTAGTGCAGTGGGTGTTTGTATTAAAATAGGTCTAGGGCAGTCCTAAATACAAGTGTTTTATTCTCAGGGAGCACTAGCCGAATTAAAAATGGTGAGCCCCAAGTGGATATAATGATCCTATAGGGCTAGTGTGATGTTTAGGTCGACATGATTTGTCCCTGCTAAGCCCCTAGCGGGTGAGTGATGCACTACCGCTGGTCTGGTTCACAAATTCATGCCTAACAACCGGACGCAGTAGAGATTCCCCAGGTGAAATTTTACCGGGGTGGAAGACCCATAGTGATAGAGTCTATTACTGACGGGGATGGCAGAGCACGTCGTTGCTCTGAAGGCAGGGTGGCTGAACGACAATTGTCTGTCCTGCCCTTGCTCCAGGCCCCAGGGGAAGACCTTCCATTACTTGGGCCTCACATATGTGGTCAAGACTGCAAGGCTGGAGGGAGGGCCCTACCCTGGTGATGGACCATTAATGCGAGGACCAGTAGAAGGTCCCTCCATAGGACCTTTTAGCCTTGGATAAGAACTGTGAGTCTCAGAGAAGGGGGTCTGAGGTTACTGTTGATACTTCTGGAATTCAAAAAATTATTATTTTCCAGTTACTTTCATGTGTGGACACTGGTGATGGTATCCTCAGATCCCACTGAGCTTGTGCACAAAATACCACTAACAGCTTGTTGCACAGTGACTTTGCAGACTGCACATAACCACATCCGTTGAACAGTGATTTGCTTTGATTTATGTTATGAAATAACTAATCTTTTATTTTATGCTTTAAGACAATCCACATACTTTTACTAGAAATGACTGATTGAAAATGTACAATATTTAATTTATTTTACAAAGCAAATGCCCTGGGTTAAGTTGATGGCATATTTTCAACCTTGAAATATCCGGCCTTCCAGTTTTACTCTTTCTTGATATACTTAGCCTACATAGTCTTCACTTTTATTCTTGCTTTCTGATTTTTGCACAGGTCTGGAGATATAACAGAAGTTAGGTTGTGCTATGTTTATTTGTACAGCTCAGTTACAATATTCTTCTTGGCACTAAAGCAAGTAACATAACTAGCCTAAAAAGAGTAATATAGGTTATTAGTTAAAAAGTCAGCTTTTCATGGCTTTTCTCAATTTAATTAGCTTGGTTCTCAGTGAATGGCAGCCGGGCGAGAGTTCCACAGTTTGGCAGCCATAATAGAAAAGGATCTGTCCTCACATATAACTCTTCTAGTTTGTGCCACAGTTAGTAAGAACTGATTGGTGGAGCATTGGGTTTTATTCGGCTGAAAAAGTTATAATTTGAATATTAAAAAGGTAGGATAGTATAAGATTTTATGTACGATCATAATGGCTTTGCAGGCACCTCTAGATCAAAAGGTCGTCACTGCAGGGTTCTTAGGAATGGTGATATTCTATTATGTCAAATATGAGGCAGGCAGCAGCAATTTTGCATGGGTTGAAGTCAATGAAGGACTTTTTCAGTGACAGCTAAATAAGTGACCCCAGTGTAATCCAGACTAACCTAGTCATTGATTACTGTGGTGTTCAGGATGTAAGGTAAACATTTCTTCAAGAAGTTGAGTTGGCCAAATCACATGCTAGACACTTCTTCCACTTGCTTTCCAAGTGATAGACTGGTGTTGACATGGATGCTAAGACCAGGCCTGGGCGTAGTTCGCTTAGTTTTGTTATGCGGAACTCTGCAAAACAACTCTGCGAAGTTCCGCGAGTGGCAGAGTGCAGTGCGAATTGCAGTTTGTGCTGGTATTCCTGCCGCTCGGATAGAAATTCTACCCGAGCGGCAGCTCGTGTTCGTAAACTTACCGTTCTCTGCTGCACATCGCGAAGCGGAGTTTTCTACATTCCGCGAGCTTCGTAGAGTGCAGGGTGCAGAAAACTCTGCAAACTCCGCGAACGGAGTGAAGTTCACCGTCCAGACCTAGCTAAGACTACATATGTCCTTAGGTGGGAATAGAGGACGTTGCATACATTCAGGCCAATAGGTTATTAGCTAGGAAATAGATCTTTGGCCATTAGCAGGACCTTGTGTTTGGCAGCATTTATCTTCAGGAAGTTAGAAAACGTCTGGTAGCATGTTAAAGTGAGTCAGTTGGTCACAGTCTTTCCATCATGTGCAAGGTTCCTATTTGCACTCAGATGATTTAAGAGCAGTGTGGACATGATTGACAACCCCCATGGGACACCATATTGCTTAGGTGTGGAATGAAAAGCTGATAACTTGGTGACCTGCTGAGGGTTAGGTAGAAAATATGTAATCCGTTTGACTTGGCAGCCCTGCCCCAGCCTTATTTCTTCTAGGCTTATCAGACAGAAATGATTAATGGTATTTAAGGCTGTTAATAAGTCTAAAAGTGCCAGTGCCCCGCTCCCCATTGTTGATCAAGTATCAAAGAACATCCAAAAGCAACAGGACCCGCAGTTTTTTTGTGTGTCCTGTACAGAATTTGGCTCAGAAGCTATCCAAAAGCTAGTCGCTGACAAAATGCTGAAGCTGGTTAAAAAACTGTTTTTCCAAATGTTTGCCCAAGAATGGTAGAAGGTAAATTGGCTGAAAGTTGTGGGCCAAGAATTGATTTTTAAACACAGTATTTCACAGTGGCATTTTTCATGTGATGGGGAAAATACCTTGTCTTAAAGAACAGTTACACAAATCCAGTATTTGAGTTTAGGGAAAAGGGAAAGGAAGTGCCATGAATTTACCTGGGCATGAGCCGGTCGGGCGACAAGTCATAATAGGGGGATCAAGATCAGCAAAGAGTTGGCAGTAATCCCAGTGTGGATATTGGGAGTTATCACACAGAAGACATCAGTTGTAGGAATTTGTTGGGCCTGGATGTTGCCATATATTTGTTTAGTTTTGTTGAAGAACAACTGAGCATGATAATACATTGTTCTGAGTGTTGTAGGAAAGCTGAGGAAGCGGGAAGAGATTGTAGTTCTAATTCAATACAGAATTATTCTTTCAAAAGAGTCAAGGTTTGGGAGATTCGATTCGATCATGGAGGTTGCTTTTATTGGCTTTGCTGAATTAAAATTTATAGGTGGTAACTATGTTGATATATTGTATTATTTTATTTATATCAGATAAATACCAGCTTTTGTTCCTTTACTACAGTTTTCTTCTGTTTAGACATGAATATACTGATCGTGCTGGTAAAATACTGGCCTTGGGGCAACCCTGGAAGCCTGGCCTTCCTTCCCTGGACCTTGCAGCCATAATCCAGCTCTGTGAGGCGCAAGTAAACGGGGCAGGTAACGAGTCAAGCAGTATCATTTGATTGCATTGGGACATTTGCTTTGCAGGTGTTTTGCAAATGGGAAACATCCTTGCATGTAGGTGAAATATGTATTTCAAACTGTTAATTTAGCATGCATCATGCTAATTTACAAAAGGAAATGCTTTCCGGAACCGCATAAGTCTATAATAATAATTAGTATCAGAGAACTTTTAAAGGCTGCAGAGGGCGTTGATAGAAAGTTATACAATTAAACTCTTTTAGCCTTCATATTATTGTATTCTAGTAGTCTCTGGAATTTTACAGTGACATGAGTTATGCCTTAGATAGATGTTAAGGTATATCAACAATTTTTTTTGCTTATGTCTTGCTAAAAAATCTTCTGCGTAATATATCTTAGCTTGCAGTGGGTATCTGGGAAACCATTTTGTGGTTGTACATCATTGTAATCCATACTGGCCCCCTTAAGTGCATCCTACATGCTACAGCACACACCATCAGGCCCCAGAGAAATATGACATTTCCCCACCATGATGGAACTCCATAGGCCCTCATGACAGCCCACATCACATCCATGACCAAAGCCATCATTACTGACACCCCTCTCTATTTGGATAACAAGTTCAATATCTCTGGTGGTTCTCCACACACCCGCTTGAAGGACACCTTTCAGACGGAGAAAAAGTGCAAAAAAGGAACAAACAAGGCAAAAGGCCTTTCTTACCTATGCTCCAAGGATTTGAAATGATATCCTCAAATCCATCTAGACTGCCCCAACCCAGCTCCAGTTTAGGAAAAAGCTGAATGCTCCTTTACAAAATGGTATTTCATGATGCTAAAACAAGCCACAAACCAGCTACTCCTCCTATCACATGTTGGCTCGGTCTTTGGCTTCGTACACCTTCGTGCTGCCTTTCTATAGGTTTGTGCTCTATAAATACAATATACATAATCCATAAAATAATGTACTAATATGACATTTGATTAAAGATTAATGATATGTGTTTTGGAGAGACTGTGGCCAAACATGTCCACCCAGTGTGAGTAATCTAAAGTATTTCTACTTAATAGAACTTTAAAATGTATGTATTTATTTATTGACGTTTTTATTTATCTTTTTATGGTTTTACTGAAATCCACACCAAGAAAGCTGCTTCTTGCAAAGTCACTTCAGAATGCCAGAAGACTAACAGTTCGTTTATGGCATTTCTTGTTATGTCATTTCCTTTAATGTCACATTGTATCCAAATTAGAGGAGCCTCACCCATTCCCTTTTTGCCTGGGACCGCAAAAATACTAGAACTGTCCCAGTTATTAGGCCTGCCCCAGAGTAATTCCCCAAGTCCACCTCCCTGTTGTCAGTCCTCCTCTCATTAGTCCAGTCTCTCCCTGATTAGCCCAGTATTCCAAATCTTTTGCCTATCTCCCACCTCATTATCTAGTTGTACTCTTTACAATCCGACCTCCCGACCCGTGACCATGCCTCTCCATCCTTAGCTCAGTTTCCTCACTAATGAGTCCAGGTGCGCCCCTTCTTAGGCCACTTCCCCATCATTAGCCCTCTGTCCTCAGTAGCCATTTCCCTCCATGTTTAGCTCAGTCTTCCAATCATAACCCCTTTAACACCCTATTTAAGTTTACCTTCAAGATAGTCTTTCCATCATTCACAAGGTCTCACTGTTCCTTTGACCAAGTGTGCCCCCTATTGGAACATGGCGATCCCTCCTGATTAGTAAAGGCTCTCTTCTCACTAATAACCAAGTACAAGCACTCAAAATTAACCCAATCCCTGACCTACACACTGGCCTAATCTGTGACTCTTCGCAGAGAGTCTTATACTCTGTTATTCCAGTTTCTACATTCAGAGCCAGAATGGCAGCTACCTGCCACTATATAAACTGTAAAACGGGCACACTCATTGGATGATGTTATCAGTGATGTCATTAGTGGTGTCATTTGAGAGCTCATCAGTGATATCTAAATGTCATAAAACGTCACGAGTGATGTAATATGTGAGGTCATAAGCAGTACATTGAGGGGGCGCAAGTTATAGTTAGCTCTGTGTTATGACAGTACAGCGTAGTTGAATTAAGGTGATTTATTGAATAAATCATGCAGGAAACAGGTGAGAGCCAGGCAGCACGGCTTCCTTCCAGGACACCGGTAGCAACTGATGTCCTGGGTGGAATCGGAGTAGGAACAGCCAAAGCATTCCATGCCTCGCTCTACCCCAGCACTCCAAAGAACATTAAAGGCAAATACAATACAAATAATGATATAACAACATAACACATCCCCCCCTCCTTACAATGCAAAAAAAAACAATAGCAAATTTTACAGTGCAAAACTATATATAACAACCCACAAAAGGATACATGGGAAATAAAACAAAATCACATTACATACTCTTTCAACCACCCAGGAACAACTCTTTTACTCTTACCAATTTCACCTGTAACAACGGTTCCTTCAACAGGTACACCAAAGCCCAAATGCCCCTCCTCACTCTTACAAAAAGAAGTTTCCTCTGAGGAAAAGATATCCTCCTGGACATGTTGTCTACCCTCTTCCACATTTTGGTTAACCTCCCTCGGTTCATTCAGATGAACATCATCAGAAGTCAAACCATACTGTATAGCGCTTTGATCAAAATAATCTTCCAACCACTCCGAATCTACCGATCCTTCATGAGATGGAGCTACCTTTAATGGAACACCTGATTTATGCTCCAAGTCAAAAGCCACCCTTTTGAGATTCCACACCCTTCCATCCTTCAGCCTGACCGCATTAGGCAGAACTTCCACAACCTCTTGCGGTGTTTCAAATTGACTCTCGCCCTTGGGGACTTTCATAGTTCTTTTAACACGGACCAAATCACCCACTGCAACAGGAACAGTTTTTGTACCATGACGCTCATTGTAGTATTCTTTACTTTTTTTATGTACCAACTCTAAACTGTTTCTAACTTCAACAGGAGACCAGTGCTCCACCTTCCCCTCCAAAAGCCAATTAGGACTAAATTTGCATCTTGGCTTCCTGCCCCTCATCATTACAAAAGGAGACAGTCCCGTAGCCGCGTGAGTGGTCACCTTAAATGCCCAAAAAGCCTTTTGAATTTCCAACTTTCAATCCATATTTTTGTTCATAGCAGCTTAAATCACACCTTTCAACACCTGGTTGAAGCGCTCCACAGAAACATTACCACTTGGATTATAAAACGAAGTGGTCCTGTGCCTGATGCCACTCTTTTTAAAATAGTCTTTAGCTTTCCTTGAAGTAAACTGCACTCCATTATCACTTAAAATGCTAACAGGTAAACCTTCCATGATAAACAATTTGTCCAAAAACTCCAGAACAGTACTCGTATCCACTTTTTCCACGATAGTCACAACAGGCCATTAGGAAAATAAATCAATGGCAACCAAACCATACTCTTTGTCTTCCCCCACCGGTCCAAAAATGTCCCATGGTAGGCTGGGAAGTGAACCCTCACTCATAGGAGGTCTTAAAGTCTTTAAGGATTTGTCAGCAGAGCAACAAACAGCACACTCTCTTACACACCTCTCTACCTTCTTGTCTACTCCAGGCCACCAAAAATGCTTTTTACCATTAATTTCGTTCTTGTTACTCCAAAATGACCTTCATGACACAATTGCAACACTTTTTTGCGTAAGGTGACAGGCGGAATTATCCTTTCCCCTCTCAAAATTAATTCCTTGTCAGCAGATAACTCCATTCTTACCTCCCAAAAAGGTCTTAGATTAATGGTTATATAATCAGATATGGCTTGTAAGTCTTTATCCTTATGTTGCTCCTCCAACCATTCATCCTTAGTAATAGCTGGTGTACCGGAATCATGTACAAATGCAATACTATAATGCCCCCATGGATCATCCACACATTCCTCCAAGGGTACAGGTAATCTCAACAAACAGTCAGCCACAACATTGTCCCTGCCAGGAACATAGATAATGTTATATACATATTCTTTCATCCTCATGGAAATCCTAGTCAATCAGGCAGAGGCCCCAACACTACCTTCCGTGGTTAAAATTCTCATCAACGGTCGATGGTTGGTGCGAATTGGGACTAGCTTACCCCAAACAAAGGCACAAAAATGTTCCAAAGCCCAAGCACGAGCAAGTGCCTCCCTCTCTATAATAGGGTATTTCCTCTCCGCAGGGGATAAGGCTCTAGAAGCGAATAAGATTATTCTTTCACCACCATCACACCATTTTTGCGATAGAACGGCACCCAATCCTTTGTCACTCGCATCCGTTGTTAAGAAACACAGTGAATTAGGATCAAAACTACTTAAAGCAGCTACTTTTTGTAAATCCGCTTTGACTAAGGAGAATTCTGCTTCACAGACAGCAGACCATTCAAACTTTACATTCTTTTTTAGAAGAGATCTTATGTGATATACGTTGCCGGCAAAATTAGGAATAAACTTAGCACAATACTCGCCCATACCTAAAAAAATTCTTACTTCATCCTTCGTGGTTGGAGCAGGTGAACATACAATAGCATTAACAAGTGATGGTTTGGGTCTCACACCATCTTCATTTATAACATGGCCTAAATAAGACACACTTCTCTGAGCAAATTTACATTTGCTAAGTTCCACAGTTAGACCTACTTTTTGTAAAACTTCTAATACTTCATTCAAAATGTAATCATGTTCTCCTTTACCTTTAGCAGCCACTAGTATGTCATCTTGAAAGAAACTCACGCCTGTCATTTTACCAAATAGTCTATGCATCAGCCGCTGACAAAACTGTCGCGGCCGAAGCAAGGCCAAATGGCATTCACCTAAACCGGTAACACCCAAAAGGCGTAATGAAAGCTGTAAGTTTCCTAGACTCAGGCGTGAGTGTGACCTTGTAGTACGCTGCTGATAAGTCAATGGTGGAAAACCAGGTCGCATCCTTGAGTGAAGACACCATTTCATTGATCTTTGGCAAAGGGAATTTTTCAATAACAATATTGTTATTTAAGTGGCGCAAGTCAATGCATAGACGGATCTTTCCATTGCTTTTGCATTCTACCACCACCAGAGAAATCCATTCAGGGCTCTCTACTTCCTCAATAACACCTTTAGCTAACAAACCTTCTAATTCCTTATTAACTTCTTCTCTTATTAACAAGGGAATGGGTCTCACCTTGTGGATCTCAGGTTCAGCATCCCTTTTAAGAACAATATTGTGTTCAAATCCTTTGAGGTTTCCTAACTTTTTTCCGTAAACAGAAGCACATTTTTTTATCAAAACATCTTCTAACTTACTAGTTTCATCAACTACTAAAACTTTCTCTATTAAGGTCAAGGATGATGTGTAGTTCCTATTGGTCCATCTATCCAAGAACAGATGGACCAAGTTTAGCCACATACAATTTACCTCTTGCTGACCTTCCTTTAAATAAGAATGTGAACAATCTGAAACCTAACAAAAATAATCTTTTCACCAGTGAAACTTACAGGGTTCATTCACTTACAGTAGTATATGGAGAGCCCGAATCAGCAAACATGTTGATGGACACACCACCTTTAGAAATCTCACATATAGGCTTCCCTTTTAGTGAGTCATCCGTGACCTCAAGCACAAAATTACCCTGTATACTTTTTACACAACTGCTATTGTCATTTTCTGAATCCACCTCCACATCATCCTCATTCTCCCACACATATTTAACATTGCTATTTCTTCTTCGGCACATTTTACTAAAATGGCCAATCAAACCGCAAATGCTACATTTTTTCTTAACTGCAGGACAATATCTGCTATATGCCTTATGTTCTTTGCTATCACATCGGTAACACCTTCTCTCCTCGGGTTTCCTGTCCCTCCAAACGCTCCTTTGTGCCTGATTTTGACCGCACCCCATGGTGTGTTGGGACTGGCTTCTGTTCATGTTCTGTAGTTTGAAAACACCCCCAAAGTCTTTTTCAGATTCCTTAATCACTGTAGCACATCTCCCCAACATTTAGGCTTTCCTCAAAATAGCTAAAACATTTTCTAAAGGTGCATCCCCATTGACCCATAAGCAATCTTGAATGGTAGAATTGTTATTATGCATAACCAGCTGGTCACGAATAAGGTCGTCATATAGGTCACCAAATTTACAGTCAATCGCCAATTTCTTGAGGTCATCCACCCAGTCATCTACAAGCTCCTCTTTGTTCTGTTTTCTTTGGAAAAACTTATGGCGTACTACACCAATGCATACCTTAGGGGCAAAGTACTTGTCAAGGTCTTTTAAAGCTGAATCAAAAACATTAGTGTCCTCACCGCATACCATTTTGGGCATACGAGAATAAGTTTTCATGTCCACTGGCCCTAAGAAATGAAGTAAAAGCTGTTTCTTTTGTTCCGGTTTCATCTTACCAGCTTCGTCCACTGCTTCAATATAGTTTACAAAATATTCCTTCCACTCCAACCATTTTAAACTTGGGTGTGAACTGGTTGTCCAAACTGAATGTGGAGGACTAACTGTAAAACTTTGCTGAGTCATAACTTGTTCCACTTCTCAAGGTTCCTGATCACCCCGTTCATATGCAGATATTCCAATAAAATAACGATCTAATATTTGTTCCAGACACTGAAGGAAAATAATTAGGCCTGGGCGAAGCACTACGCTACGCTCGCGTAGTTTGCGAAGTTCGCGCTACTTCGCACTACGCGAACTGCACGTAGCACAGTGCGAACACGCGTAGCGTAGTGTTGCGTAGTGCTGCGGTCATTTTTTGCTTGCTCGCGGTCCTCAACGTCAAGTTGGCGACCGCGAGCAAGCAAAATGACATCCCGGCGAGACTTTTTCCTTGTTCGCGATCGCGAGCATGGAAAATAAACCCCCCGGCGAGATTCCCAACGCGAGGAGGTCAGATTTCTCATTGCGAGGGGTCGCGTATGCTCGCGACCGCTCGCGATGAGAAACTACCAGTTCGCGTTGAGAAAGCTGCCGCTCGAGTAAAAATCTACTCGAGCAGCAGAAAACTACAGCTTGCACTGTGCAAGATGCCATTTTCAATGATTGCACAGTGCCGGTTGCTTGTCCGCACTGTGCAATCATTGAAAACAACATCTTGCACAGTGCGAACATGTTACTACGCAGTTCGCGAAGTGCTACGCGTAGCTCGCGTAGTGCGAACTTCACTTCGCGTAGCTTCGCGAAGTGCTACTTCGCGAACTACGCCCACCCTTAAAAATAATGCCAGTTCCAGCTGCTTGACACCAATCACAATCTTAAACTTGAAACAAAATAAAATATGTACTAGTCAGAAACATAATAAATAATAACAGCCGTCTCCCTACTTTCTCACCTGTTTCCTCTGTGAACGATAAGTGCTTACAGTTAAATAAAATGTCAAAATAGCGAAAATTTCCCTCTCGTTGCAGAAGCCGGTCCGATCATCCTCTAACACAGCTCTGGTCAAAATCCAATATGGCTGCTGCGCAAGATCACGCAGCGTGACCTCGCGTGTTGACGTAGTAGGCAAGACGTCACCAGAAGGCTCACTTGTTCTCCCTCGTCCTTCGTCAGCAGTTCGACTCAGCGAGGAGGAAGACTACTCATGTAGGATCCGAACACCGCCGCCGCTCGAAAATTGCGGCCGATGGTGGTTCCCTAACGGTCTCGCCAAGTAAGGTAAAGCGCCTTACCAGAGTACCGTTGTATGATTAACAACAGTGTCCACAGCACCGCAACTCTTATCCGACATTAAGAGGGTTTTCCAGCAGACAAAGAAGTCTTCTTGGGAGTATTTTCCTTGACTTAGATGGAATTTCAAAAATATATTTAAAAAAACAGAAAAAAAACTTTCCAGTGCGCGATCTGCGTAGGTTCTCTTCCTAGTCGTCGCCAATTGTTATGACAGTACAGCGTAGTTGAATTAAGGTGATTTATTGAATAAATCATGCAGGAAACAGGCGAGAGCCAGGCATCACAGCTTCCTTCCAGGACACCGGTAGCAACTGATGTCCTAGGTGGAATCCGAGCAGGAACAGCCAAAGCATTCCATGCCTCGCTCTGCCCCAGCACTCCAAAGAACATTAAAGGCAAATGCAATATAAATAATAATATAACATAACACTCTGCAACTAAAATTGGTGAATTTTTGTGATTTTGTTTATTTCAGAACGTTAATGTTGTCATTGAATTATTATCCTAACTATAACATTACTGTAACCTTTGTTTTTTCAGTGAAATATATATATTCTCTCTCTCTTTTCACTTGGTCCCCCACCCCACGGGGAAGCTGGAGAGAGCTACAGAGGCACTAGTAGTGGTCCCCCTGCCCTTAAAATGCCCTCTAAAGGCTCCAGCCCACCAAGGAAATGCCTGGTGAAAACAAGCATTGGCATAGCCAATAGGTCTCGCGTATGAGAGAGCTATTGAGTTTGTCAATGCATTTTTAGTCATGTTATTCAGCATTTCTGAAGGTAAAACAAAAGCACTGTGACAGCTATGAGCTGCTTTTTCTTTCAGTCATGCTGCACAGCAGCTGCGCTGTTGTACACCATGGCAAAACAAAAATGACCAAAGTCCGTAGCTCTCTCGTAGGCGAGGCCTATTGGCTTCGTGAATGCTTGTTTATATTTGCTTTGTATTGTGGGAGTTGTAATCCTGCTTTACACTAGGACATATAAAACTACATCTGTCAGAATGCTAGAAAAAAACAGAGCTGCTAAATTACTCGCACCTATCATGATATAGCACTACCAACAAAGCAGCATTTACTGACACTCGAGGTAACCACCTCACCTCACCGGAAAGAAACTATGAATTTGCACTATGTATACTTAGCAGCTGGACTGCTTGGCATTAGCACTACCTGAGTTACAAAGGTTGGAAAGTCTTTCTTTGCTGTAAAAGCAACAGATGAAAAGATGTGACGTCATGCTCCGACCTTTACCTGAAGCCCATGGGCTGTCATGAACCATGTAAAAAATAAACCCCACATTCTTCCCATCAGCGATTTATTTGGTCTGTTCCTCGTGGCACCAAACATAGACACCGCTGTTTCACGTATGAGCAGGGGCTTAAAGGATGCTTTTTGGTGGAACTGCGTCTAAACAGAAGAAAGAATGAGAAAGTGAACGCCTGCAGTAATACCTTTCATCCAGTCAGGGGATCTAAGTTGCAGAACACTATTCATTGTAAGACCCCAAACACCATCTGGAAGCAGTGGGCAGGGGACAACAACAAAACATATGCGTTGAAAAAAAAATACCATTATGTGAATCCAACCAATGGTAAACAATGGGCCCTCTAAGGCAGCAAAATTTCTCACTAGCAACAGCGCATGTGCTCTCCTCTCAGACTAGACCTAAAAACAAACATTCTGGCCCAGTACATTCAGTTGTTCAGGCTTTTCTTCACTTTATATTCTAGCCTAAACCCCTACTACCCAGTCAAAAGTATGGTAAAAACACAGGTAACGTATGGTACAGACTAGGCAGCTTGTATCTGAGGCCATCACAATGAATCCAATAAGTCTAAGCACCTTTTTACAGTTTGTTTCATTTTTATTTTTGTGTTTACATTTCTTTTGCAAGCTTTTTAACTGTTTGTCTTTACTTTTTTATTATATATACTCCTGTTCTGGTTAAAAGTAATAGGCTTGAGTTGAGGTACAATACTCAACTCCTGCGGGTAAGATATTATGTACTCGACTTTATGTACTCAGATAATCATTTTAATTGTTATACAAAAGTGGCCACATAAGTACCATGTGTGTTTTTTATAAAGTCATATGCATTGCCATATTTACAACAGTAGACATACCAGTGCACCAGAGTAAATTTTATTCTTCTTTTTTAACAATATTTCTCTGTACTGTTGTATTTCTTTAGGTGAACACTATGGTGGACTCCTACCACAACTACTGTGATTCACAGGCCTTACCAATTTTATTACTTGCACGCACTTCAGCTCTAACATTTGGCAGAGTGGCTATTTTCTGATTTTGGTCCTGATAAATGCCTAGAACCTCTTTGTAAGGCCATAAGCAGAGACAGGTTGACCCATCTCCCATTGTGTTGAAGTACACTCGCCACCTAGTTTTAATCTAGTCATTAAATGTTCCAGAGTAAAAGTTGTTCGGTCCACCAAGAGGCAGTTATCCTATCCTAATACTCACCTTGCACTTTGCTTACATTACCCTTACCATTGACTCAGTGCTTAATTAGTACAAAACTGATACCAAAACTGGGTTTGGGCTCAAATCAGTAAGGCCAAGCCTCCTCTAAACAAAATAACATCAAAGATGCCAATACTGATAATAATTTAACTCGCCATTAATTACGAGAGACCATATTGAGCAAAACAATACGAGCCACAGATCTCTTTTTTCATCTGATTATTCAATAAGTTTCTTTTATTATTTTAAACAATCAATTTCCAATCATTTTCTTTTATTCAAAAACCTATATACAACACTATGTCCAATATACATAAAGAAATCTAACACTCTATTCGCACTCTTTTTACACTCAAATCAATCTCATCAATGGCGAGTTAAATTATTATCAGTATTATCAGTATTGGCATCTTTGATGTTATTTTAATTAGTACAAAAAACATAAGTGCCAGGACTCTCATCAGGAGGCCACTGCAGCTTGCACCACACATTGCCCGTGCCAGCGCTGCCAGTGATAGTAACAGACCAACTACTAACCATAACACTCTTGACAATTCTACGTGAATGGCCTGGGCGGCAGGTAATAGTCAATTTTAATGTATATGGATTTAATAATTAGCTGTTGTTGTGGTCATCTCTAAATTAACCAGACAGTGCCACCTTGTGGAAGACTATCACAAGTGCTGGTGTTGACGATTAAGTTCCAATGCCAAGTACCGAAAACCACTTGCTCAAATTAAGCACTGCATTGACTCTCATAGGGCCTCTACTAAGAAAACACATTCCAAAGAGCTCTTCCCTTACTCAAGGAAGTTTAGCCCATACCTGTTACCATTGGCCCTGGTGTAAGGAGGAACCTGATGATGAAGCATGTCACCTAAGGGTGGATGAGAGTTACTCTCTTGAACCAAGGGACTTGCCAACAGTAAAGTGAACCCTTTCTTAGAGAATATTCTCATAGACCATCTGTACCTTTTTGTTCTTTGCAAAAAACATTGTCAAATCATGGTTACTAATGGTTGACAACTACATAAATAGAGAGTACAGTCTCAGTGTCTCCCCTGACTATTGCCACATGCTTGATTGTGCACACTACACTTATCAACTTTCACCAACATTTTTGCACTGAAAGTTCTCTTGAGCACTACTCCAATATCCTTTTGTGCAGCAGAGCAACAACCACCTGCAATTTATGTTATACACAAAGGACAAATTGAGTCAGGAAGAGTGCAAATGCCCATAGATTTTCAAGTAATGCCAGGTCCACTAAGATAGCATGACCTGGCTTTGCATGAAATCTTAACAACAAAAGAAACTAGGCGCAAACAAGGGGCAACCAGAATATCCTGATACATTCCTGTGAGTGAGATGTGTACATCCCAGGAAAGTACATATTTTAAGCGGCTTATCATTTGGTGGTGGTCCACACATTGAAATGTGTACTGGAGGGTTCCCTCCGAGTACAAATCTGACGCAGGGCACCTGAGGGTCTCCTTTGTGCCATATTACAACACCTAGCTGATGACATTCACATGCACCTTTCTAAAGATGGTGCTTACAAATGTACTATGTTTGCACAACACAGCAATGCAATTCTACTGTGTGCCAAGATTTTAAAAGGCCAGAATGGGTGGGAGATCCTTTCAGGTTAAGGTGGCACGACTTTGGAACAAGCTTCAGCATGCCTTGAGGCTAACTGTGAACTTGCTGAGTTTTAGGAAGAATCTGAAGACATGGTAGATAAGGTAGAATAATAATAAGTGGCAGCATTACAAAGAGATGCACTGGCCAGTGTGCCTCACCTGAGCCGTCCTCTGTAGGATCAGGGAAGTTCAGAGCACACACAACCTGCCATACAGAGCCCTATTGTGCCATCGACTGGAAAATGTGACACTGAATAATTGTTCTCATTCAATGACCCTGTGGATGTAAAAGAAAGAGCTCCCTATATGCACAAAGAGTGTAAACACATTCTTGCAATAATAGCCATGATTAACGGAGGAAATTGCAAATGTGTTTTGCATCTTGAGGCACGGACCCGTAAACATATCTCTAGCACACTACAACAATACAATTGGTTTATTGCAGTTGTATAGCGCCTACTGGATACATCTGCAACCTCTGTTCACTGAAGAAAACTGATGCCTAACAAATGCTCCTTTGTTAGCGTGTGGTTACAGACAGAGTGCTGGAAACGGCACCCAAGGAAAGTCTCTACAGAGTTCTTCACACAGTTCAAGCTAGGCACACTGGCTTACCAGTGTTTATCTCACGGACTAAGAGGTGCAGGGGAGTTGCAGTACCCCCAAAATAACCATCCTGGAGTTCCGAAGGTATTTATCTTGTCACATCTGCTGTGCATTCAAAGACTGAGATCAAATGTCAGTCCAGTCTTCCAGGGCCGGACTGGCCGTAGCGGGCACCGGAAGTTTTCCCAGTGGGCCGCCAGGGAGGGTGCCGGTTTTGGGCCCCTGTGGGTCCCTTTTTGTTACCAGGGAGTGCCAATTTCGGCCCCCTGTAATAAACCGGCCCTGGCAAACAGCTTGGCCGCACCCCCACCCTCCTCCCAGGAGGCACCCTCCTCCCAGGAGGCCTAGCCGAGCAGTTTACTAGGGCCGGTTTCGGTTCCCAGTCCATCCCTGTAGTCTTCTGACAAATTGCTCCTTATTCGTTTAACATGGAGACTGGTGTTTTTCTTTTTTCTCTTACTGCAAAGTGTGAGGATTTGTAAAGTGAACTAAGTGACAATCTTGCCTGCGTGACAGGAAAGGCTGTAGGATTTATTTTCTTCTAACACAACGAAATGTAAATACCTATAAATGACCTGTAGAAATATTTCAATATGTATAAACAGGAATACGCAAATTAGGGGCCTTATTATGAGTTTCGGTGGTCCTGGAGCGGGCAGCATGCCACCACTCTGCTCCAGGACCGCCGAAACTCAACGTCGTCTCCTCGCCAGTTACAAGTCATTTTGTGGTTTAGCGGGTGGGCGGCGTTACGGTCCTGCAGCAGTGCTGTTTAAAGGCTCATTGTGAGCCTTAAACAGCACTGCCACTGGACCGCCAGTGCATGTTCCGACACAGGAAGGAATGCACAATGTTGTGCATTCCTTCCCCTGCAGGAAGTGGGGGTGCCAAACTACAGGGTGGCACAACGTGTTCCCCCTGCATGCACCCTCGTGCACAGAGGGCCCCCTTGGTTACCTCACCACCACCCTTTTCATGGCGGTGGGAGCACCATGAAAAGGGTGGGGGTGAGGCAACTCAAAATATACTCAGCGGTGCCGCTTTTGGCCTCGAACTGCTGCCAGACCGCAGGATTCTTGATGTGCTGCAGTAGCAGTGGTTCAGTGGCGGTGCGACCGCCACACTTATAATACGGTGGGTGGCGTTCCCGCAGTGTGCGGTGGTTGGACCGCCACCACTACTACCACGGTCCCACAGACCGCTGTAGTTGTAATAAGGCCATAAGTATTTTTTTCCTTTCTGAATTGTGATGGAAACAATTTACTAACATCAAAACAAATCAAGAAACCTTGCTAGCTGATGCACAAATGACAAGTTTTTGCTGAAACCCAATTTCCACACATTATCGTTTGGCCGCTATATAGTCTGTGCAAATCTAGCGGTTATTATATTGGAAAATATGCTGTCTGTAAATGATAGAGTGCTACCACACCATGCTTCAGGAATATATTTGTGACAGTGTGTCCTAAATGCAACTCTGGCTGTATACTACACCTTCACCACTCTCCTGCTGAGTGGGCGTGGCTCATTTGCTAACAGAACCCGGAGCGTGGGGGCCCCCTCCATGTACGTTATGGCGCTGCTGTAATTACCAGTACTCTGTGACACATACTCTGCCTATACTGTGCAATTATGCGGTGGACCCCCTCAGCATGGAGAATAACTGAGTGGACATGAATTCACCGTGCTGAAATCTCTACAATATTCCCTATTGCGAGGCGGTTTAACGCACCCATTTACCACCTGCGACAAGGTAGCAAAGTAGAAAATATGCCCTGGCAGGGGGAACACTGCATGCTCCGTCCTTGCCACAGGTATAGTTAGGTGGGAATGAGGCCTGGCTGCTTTTAAAGACTTCAAGTTCTCCTTCTCTTCGTACACCTAACCAAAAACCTGCCAATAAATGAAGAAAATAAAAAAAATTAAAAAATCTTAAACTATCTCACCAAAACAAATTCCACAAAAGAAATTACATCAATTTAACATTAACACATTAACATAACACCACCAATATAATAAAGCATACCGAAATAATGAAAAACAATATTATTCGCACCTATATTAAACGCTTCAAAAAACGATATTCTTAGCTGCAATATTCTATGCCCCGATAAGCTTGACATTGGCATATTTTTGACACAATATTTGTGTCCAACAACATTTTTACAACAATATTAATGTTGCGCACCGTCCGAGCGAATGCACCTAACAAACAAGGGGTGGGGGGCAACAATCATGGAAGGGTGTTCACCCTGCGTGGCACGCGCATGCTGGGGTAATGGCACAGACACTGCAGGTATCCTGGAGAACCAAGGGACTAGTCACAGGACTAGCTATATTAGGGGCAGGAGGACAAGAAACTACAAGGATTTTTAACACAGGGGAGGTCCGTAGGAATCTCCTCCAGAAGAATACAGGTAAAAAGGCCTGCTCCTCCACTATATTTAGGTTGCCACTTTCACCAGTCTTAGAGGGCAGTAGCCACTCTCTAAGAGAGGTCTGGTTGCCCCAGAGCCTAGACATTGGGGCCTCAATCCTTGAAAATGGGACTGCACTCAATGGGCTTGCATTTTTGCCAAGCTCACAGGAGATAAATGACAATATCAGAAGATGAAAAATGACACAAGTCAGCACAGCCAGCGGGGGGCATTCTGTCTCAACACCATGGCAGGGTAAACTAATCCTCCTCCTCTTCCTTCTAAGATCTGCATCACTAAGAATATAGACTCCCTTATGAGGCCAATTACTATTTCACTGGGACCAGTTCAAACCAGTAAAGAGATGCTGCAGTACTTCATGTCCCAGGCCTCAGGTGAACAAACCAGGGTCATTCATCTCCAGGACTGGAAGAGCCAACCTAGAATCTGAAAGATGTAGTTATCTTGATAGGTCAGCCTTGGCTACCTATGAATGGTAATGTAAGAAATTGGAGTATTTGTTGATGCGGGTGAGAACCTACCTCAAATAATAATAATCACAGTCCTTGTCATGGTGAACCAATATTATCACTAAATATACCTGTGATAACCCTGGGGTAGCTAGACGCAAAGCTAGACACAAATCTCTCAGGTTTAATTTAGAGGCAATGTGTAAAGTGTATATGCAGCAGTCAAACAGTAATAAAGTGAAAACACAACACAAGAAAAATCACAAACCAATTAAAAAAAAATAGATAATATTCTAATAAATAAAATGACCGCAAAATAACAACAATTCAAAAAGTAAACCAAAGATATAAATTTTAAAATGTTATTTTCAAAATAGCACCTTAGAGCACAAAGGGCCAACTGCGGTTATGGGTCAAAGTCAAAAGATAAGGCCGACCGCGATGGAGAGCGATTCAGATACAATGGAACAAGTTAGTCCCTGGTGGAAAGTTTAATTTCTGACTAAGAAACTTTTATGGAGAAAAAGTGGTAGTTGACGAGCCATTGGTGGGACAAGCTGCCAGCTGAATCCAAAGTGGACTTTGATGATGCCAGGCTACTGAAGAGCAGGGTTCCAGCGTGGGTCGTTGACAAAGGTGGGAAAGCTCAGAGCGGGTTGAAGGCCAGAGATGGTGCTCAGGATGACCTCGACCTCAGTCTGCTTTGGCTCTGCGTCAGTCTCAGTGAAGCCATCTTTGTTTGTACTTAGGAATTTTTACAGAAGGGGGGACTCTTTCAGCATGTCAAGCCGACAAGTTGGATTTGACCAACGATTGAACGTCAACGGCTTTGGATAGATGGCGGTCCTGGTCTCCTGCAGGTTCCTTCGAGAAAAAGTTGGAAAAAATGTCTAAGGCCCAGCTTGAAAGCCTGACATGAAAAGCCTGTCGGAAACCGACATCATAATTCCGATGGTGGAAAAGCCGTCTGCAAGGGTTCATGTTGTGATTTCCGGCTAGCCGGTTTGACTTCCGACCGCTGTGATTATATTATGGTGGTCGGAAGTCAAACCAAGGATGTCGGTTGGAAAGCCTCTGAACTGCAGTCGGAGGCTTTCCGGACGACATCCTAATGAGGGCATAAATATATTTGTCCTACTTTTAAATATCATGCACCCTGCCCTACTGGTTCTTAAGGTCAACGTTACGGGAGACATATATGTAGTAAAAAGGAAGGTTTAAACTGGATAAGGTTTATTTTGCCAGGTTGAAATGGCAGTTTTAAACCAGCTTAGAAACATGTTTTACAGTGCTACTTATGTGGGTGGCACAAAGAGTGTTGCATCCCACTAGCAGAGTTTAATTTACAGGCCCTGGGTGTTGACGTTTCTATATAGTAGGGACTTAAAGGCAAATTAATTGTCTCAATCATGTGTATGCCAATATTACAATGTTTAAAAAGAAGATAACAAGCACTCTAAAACTGGTTAGCAGGGGTAAAGTCCACAGAGTTCTACAGCCAACAAAAATAAGGTTCAATAAATAGGCAAAAATAAATCCCAGGTTACCCTGCAGGAAAGGCAAATTTCCAGCAGGCAAGTACTGTGTCTTCAGTGTACTACTTTGCTCTCTTGGATCATCAAGGATCTGAACACCAGTGCAGATCAGAAGAATTAAGTTCCCCTAATGGTTGTTACTCTTCTGGTGTGGACTGTGACTAAATCCAGCAACACTCGGAAGTGATGCTGTTGCTGAACTATGAGGACAAGGTGACCTTCTTGCCTGTGTGCTTTGCTAAATGATAAACCTCAAGGAAGAATGATCAATACCCATGGGGAACAGAGATCAGACTGCCTCTGTCCAAAGTCCCTAGAACTCTCCCAACCTGATTACCAGGAAAGAGGAAACAAAGCACAACATCAGATGGGCACAGGGAAAGCTCACTGCCGTCAAGCCAACAGTGAGCTCAAGCCTGCTTTGTCTGTGTTCCTCTTGCTTTAGGGAGCCTGGATTACTCCTTCTCTTTCTCATTACATTCCAAGATGCTATGATTTCTCATCTTTACTCTTTTGCCTCATATTGTTGAAATCAGTGCATCTTCAGTGGCCTTGCATGACTACCTGGCTCATAGAGGTTAAAATAGTACAGGGCTAGCCAACATCTTCTAAGGGCATGGTACCAATCTTTACCCAGCTATGCAGGGGTCTTTTGGTTCAAAGGCAAGGACCTCTTTTGGTTTTGCACAACACCCAGGATTATTTCTTAAATAAAGCCATGAAAACCACTCTATAAAGTGAATACTGTCACTGATTAAATCTGAATCCTCAGTGGTAAATTGCACCAACTCAATACCACGGAAGTGAAGTGGAGGCTTGAGAGCAACCACAATCTGCTAATGATTATTTTAGCAGAGATCTCCATGTGCAAAGAAGACAACCGTGATATGAAAATCACAGTAACAAATAGGAACAGGCTTAAAATGGAAAAGACATATGGAAGCATTTACAGAGCAGCTCAATTCAGAAATTGCTATAAAAACGACTTTCTGAGGGCCCTGAACCCTTCTGATGCACAGGAAGAAGCCACGCAACACACGGCTCTAGTAATAGGGCTTACAAATATTAGCAGTTCTGTGGATTACATACAGAAGGGAGGAGTCCTAGAACCAGAGAACCATGGCAACCATATCCAAAGATTAGTATCGTGCCTGCCACTGTGCATACAAGGAAGGAAACCTATAGTGTGATGTGGTTTTGCAGTCTGCTTTGTCTGAGGCGCCCTCTCTGCCCATGAGACTGATTGTTGTTGTTTGCCACTGACAATGCTAAGGCTTTATTGTACTCCTGGCGGGATTCCCTGCTGATTACCAAAGAGGTCACATATCACCCCAGAGACCTGCTCATGCGTTTCCTTTCTTGAAGCAGAACTGAGCTACAGGGCACAGACAAAGGAACATCACAGACGTAGTGGAAAACAGTTACAGCGCGTTTGTGTTTGTATGTGACGCTGGAACATAAGGACATGTTTATCCACTGGTGGTGGGAGTGTTAAGAGCAGTGTTTTGCCTCCATTCATGGTACACCGGCCCTGTTTAAACTTTGAAGCAGTATTCTGTATACCTGGTTATGAATTGAACTTGCTCCTTCAAGTGATTTGGGTGCATTAGATAGATAACACTTATCCTGATCAAGCTTGTCACTTCACTGTTGGGTGAAACCTTCAACAATCCACCCTTGATTGAAATATGCTATGCTGTTCTGTTTTTGGAATACCTCGTGCAACTGTTAACACGATCCCTAGAGTCTAGAGTTACAATAACAAACCTGGGTGCTGTGCAGTGTTTTTATGTGATGGTGTATGCATGTGTATTCACTGTCCTGAGCACAGCATCGTCTGCACTATAATCACTTCATTTATTGCACCTGTACAGATGCCTTAAGAATGACACTTTTGCTAACTAGAGAAAAAAAAGGGCAGGTATATTCTTTAAGTCAACCATTTAATGATTGTCATTGATGTGACACTAAATATTTGTTGAATAATTTTAATAGCTTTGATTTTCTACAAAGGGTAATGCCTAGAATGAGTTCCATGGGACAACTCTCATGTTTATTCTGATTATCCTGGTCCAGGTGGACATATTGGATTGATCCTTGTTCATATAACAATCAATCTCATAGGAGGCTCCGGCCTTACTAACTAGTCTGTTAGTAAGGCCATTCCTTCCTTCACACTCTATTTAATGACATAACTTTACCAGGAAATGTCATCATGTGGAGGGTTCTCGAAGAGAAGCAGCTGACTATTGTAGTCTGTGGAAGACTCATATTTGTGTCCTGACCGCGCCCAACACCACAACCCCTGGCCCCCGCACCAGCCATGAAGACCGCCTCCGCTACGACGCCAGCACCCTCGTCGCTCTCAACCCAGGAAGGACCCACACCTGCTGCAAGGCCGCCCCGAAGCGCACCCATGGTCCCTTCGCCTGCCGGAACTGCAGCTTCTCCTGCCTCAAAGCCGCCGAGACCCCCGCCACGACGGAACCCAACCAGCTCAGATGCATCCTGATCAACACTCGCTCCACACGCAAACACGCCGTTGAGCTCTGGGACCTACTCGACACCGCATCCCCGGACGTCGCCTTCCTGACCGAGACCTGGATGAACAAAGCCTCCTCTCCGGACATTGCCATAGCCATCCCCGACGGGTACAAGTTCACCCGCAGAGACCGCACCAACGGAGCCGGAGGAGGAATCACCATCGTCCACAAGAACACCATCAGGGTCTCTACAAACACCAACGACACTCTCAGCACCGCCGAACACATGCACTTCCAGATCCACACGGACCCCAAGACCACCCTAAGAGGCACCCTCGTCTACAGACCGCCCGGACCCCGACCACAATTCTGCGACTCAATCGCCGACCTCATCAGCACGCACGCGCTGACCTCTACCGACTACATCCTCCTCGGAGACCTGAACTATCATCTGGAGAACAACAACAACTCCTCCACCCTGATCGACAACCTCGCCAACCTCGGACTAAAACAGCTCGTCACGACGCCGACCCACATTGGCGGTCACACACTTGATGCCATCTTCTCCTCAAGCCCCCACGTCCCCTTCATCCACGCCTTCGAACTCACCTGGACAGACCACCATTGCATCCACTTCACCTTCCGCAAACCCCTCACACACCACCGCACCCCACAGATCCCCCGCCGCAGCTGGGGCAAAGTCACTGAAGAACAACTACAGACAAACCTCGCACTCAACCCACCGACCAACCCCACCAACCCCGACGATGGTGCACGCACCCTCAGACGCTGGATGGACGACTGCGCCAACACCTTAGCCCCGCTGAAAAAGCCAACCAACAGAGACACCAGCAAGAGAGCCAGCTGGTTCACCCCGGAACTCCTAGCATCAAAGCGCACCTGCCGGAAATTGGAGAACAAATGGCACAACGACAAGACGCCGAACAGCCGGGCTGCCCACAAAGACGCCATCCACAACCACCACCACCTCATCAGGACCGCCAAAAGGACCTCCTTCAAAGACCGCCTTGACAACAATGCACACAACAGCAAGGAGCTCTTCAACATCGTGAAGGAACTCTCCAACCCCAGCTCCAGCACCAACGACATCCCGCCATCGCAAGCCCTATGCGACTCCCTCGCCACCTTCTTTCACCGCAAGATCACCGACATCCATGACAGCTTCAACCCCCGGACGACCCCTACAGGCCTCGACACGCCAGACCTACCGCACCCCATCGACCACGACTCCCTGACAACCTGGGCCAACGTGAGCATCGAGGACACAATCAAGACCATGGGCACTATCCACTCCGGCTCCCCGTCTGACCCTCTCCCACACCACATCTTCAACAAAGCCGGCAGCTCCATCGCACCCCACCTGCGCAGCATCATCAACCTCTCCTTTGAGACCGCTACCTTCCCTGAGAGCTGGAAGCACGCCGAGATCAACGCCCTACTGAAGAAACCCAAGGCGGACCCGAGAAGCCTCAAGAACTTCCGGCTCATCTCCCTGCTTCCGTTCCCAGCAAAGGTCATCGAGAAGATAGTTAATACCCAGCTCACCCGTCACCTCAAAGACAACAGCATCCTGGACCCATCCCAATCAGGATTCCGCAGCAACCACAGCACCGAGACCGCCGTCATCGCCGCCACAGACGACATCAGGATCCTGCTAGACAATGGCGAGACGGCGGCCCTCATCCTCCTGGACCTCTCCGCCGCCTTCGACACCGTCTGCCACTGCACACTACGCACGCGCCTCCACGACGCAGGGATCCGAGACAAGGCCTTGGACTGGACCACCTCCTTCCTCTCCGGCAGGACTCAGACAGTCCGCCTCCCCCCGTTCTGGTCCGAAGCCTCCGAGATCATCTGCGGCATCCCACACGGATGCTCCCTCAGCCCGACGCTGTTCAACGTCTACATGGCACTACTTGCACTCATCGCCCGGCAGCACGACCTCAACATAATCTCCTACGCCGACGACACTCGGCTGATCCTCTCCCTCACCAAGGACCCCCCCACCGCCAAATCCAAACTCCACCAGGGAATGAAGGCCGTCGGCGACTGGATGAAGGAAAGCCAACTTAAACTGAACTCAGACAAGAGGGAGATCCTTATCCTCGGGTCCAACCCCTCAGCATGGGATGACTCCTGGTGGCCCGCATCACTGGGGACACCCCCGGCTCCTACCAACCACGCACGCAACCTGGGAGTCATCCTCGACTCGAAACTCACCATGACCAAACAAGTCAACGCAGTCTCCTCTACCTGCTTCAACACCCTCCGTATGCTCCGCAAGATCTACAGACGGATCCTGACAGACACGAGGAAAACAGTCACCCAGGCCCTAGTCAGCAGCCGACTCGACTACGGAAATGCCCTCTAGGCCGGAGCCCCATCCAAGCTCATCAACAGACTGCAAAGAATCCAGAACGCCTCTGCACGCCTGATCATCGACGTCGCACGCCACGACCACATCACCCCCCACCCGGGGAACCTGCACTGGCTCCCCGTCGACAGAAGAATCTCCTTCAAGCTCCTGATCTACACACACAAGGCACTCCTCAAAACCGGGCCAGCCTATCTCAACAGTCGACTCTCCTTCTACGTACCCAACAGGAAACTCCGCTCCGCTGACCACGCCCTGGCCACAGTCCCGCGTATCCGTAGAACCACCTCCGGAGGCAGGTCCTACTCCCACCGCGCCACCAAGACCTGCAACACCCTCCCCCTCAACCTATGACAAACCGAGGACCTGCTGACTTTCAGGAGATGACTCAAGACCTGACTTTTCGACCAGTAGCAGCAGCACCCCCCCCCACCCCCCAAGGACCTTGAAACCCTTACGGGTAAGTAGTGCGCTTTACAAATTAACTGATTGATTGATTGATTGATTGAGAATTCAGGATTTAATTAGTTGACTTTTCACTATCCCTCCCTCTTTCACTAGGGTCTGTCATCAATCAATGTAGCCAGAAACTAACCCAAAAAACTGTCCTCTGGTGAAACATTTCACTCTGACCACAAAACGGTGTTTGGATAAAATATCAAGTAAAAAATTTTGGGAGACAGAAATATCGGGGGGAAATTGTGATTCAAAAATATTGTGATGCAAAAATATCGTTGTCAAGTATATCGTGTTTTTAGGTGGGTAATATTGTTTTTTAGAATATCATTGTTTTTATTATTTTTTTCAGTAATATTGTGGTAAAAATATCGTTTTAATTATTTTAATGTGTTTTAGTTAATATATTAATTTTATGTGTTACTATTGTTAGCATAATTGTTATTATTTTTTAAATATATTTGTAAAGTTTAAGCGATTTTGAATTTTGTATTACATTGTTACCAGTAATTTATTCTGTTGTACCCCCACTTTTTGCTGGTGTTTTACTTTTTTCGACCTTAGTCTGGCTGTGGCCCTGCTAATCAGGACCACAGCCTAGCTGCTTCCTCTCTAAAATGGTTTCCATGTACATTAGGTACATATCTAATTGGTTTCTGGAGTGCCTTATAAGCCCCTAGTATATGGTATACTATGTACCTAGGGCATAGGTACCTCAGAGGCCTACCAGGGGCTGCAGCATGTATTATGCCACCCCTGGGAAGCACTCCAAAATGACACCACAGGTCTGCTACTGCAGCCTGGGTAAGGGTGTGCTTGCACCCCTTACTGTGGTATAGGCTACCTATATCACTACCATATACAGACACATATAAACCTATAAGCCACTCCTATGGCAGGCCTTGACAATCCTGAAGGCAGAGTGCTTGGTTTCATGGGAGAGGGTGCCCAAGCATGAGCTGAGCCCCTCTGCAGCATTCGGAAATACTTCCTTATGGCTGTTCTGTGATACAGCCATACCATATACTCTTAAGTGCATTATAACCTCGCAGTAAATGCTAACTTTGGGATGGCTGCATCAAAACATGTCGTTTTTGGTGTCAAATGCTTTGGAATACTACCCCCGCCAGTCCTGGCGGCGGGGGTAGCATTCCACCCTTCTAGAGAGAGAGACATGTTCACACTGGCTAAACCCGGAAGGACTTTCCTGAGCCCTGGCATCACAAAATGGATGCCTCTGCCACAGACACGGGTCTGGACTCCTGCTGCTGACCGAAACTCCAGCAGGGGAGGCCTGGATAATAGGTTTCCTGTCGAGGGGAGGTGTCCCCACCTCCCCAGACAGGCTGATGTGTATTGGGGCTG
The DNA here is from genome assembly GCF_964204655.1 of Triturus cristatus. Taxonomy (NCBI): domain Eukaryota; kingdom Metazoa; phylum Chordata; class Amphibia; order Caudata; family Salamandridae; genus Triturus; species Triturus cristatus. Next base: position 1,225,784,021 of record NC_140589.1, read on the forward strand.
GGTGGGAGTACTCTCTGGTGCTTGAAGTCCTGCACTGGGGGCACATTTGGTGTCCCTGTGCATACTCCAGTTCAAACCGGTAGCAGGGGCTACCTGTCCCTGCTCTGGCGCGAAACTGGACAAAGGAAATGGGTGTAACCACCCCTCTTTCCTGGCCCACCCATAGGTGGGGCCTTAGAGTTAGTCCATCCCCTAAACTTAGTATAAGTATAGGAATCCGGTCCCTAGGACTTAAGATTACCCTGGACGAAACTCTGCAAAGTACATCCTGGACCTTCGACGTTCTATCCTGACTAGAAGACTGAAGAGATCTCTCTTGGGGTCAAGGAGTGACTCCCCTGCTTGGCAGGCACCAAAGAAGCAACTGACCGGTCTGCAATTCTGAAGCTCCCGCCGGACGCCGAAGTCTCTGCATCTCCAGAGGTGGATTTCCAGACTTCCCCGAGGCTACCCTGAGTCCACAGCAAAGCTGAGGCCCGTGGCTATAGTGGGTGACGTGGAACCCTGACTCCTGGACACCGTGAACTTTTGCAGAAACACTACCTTCCTGGTCATCCTCGAAGTTGTGCTTTGGGCTCCAAGTAGCCCCAGACTTGAGCACCTCCTGCACAGAAGATTGTTGGCCTCCACTCCATGAGTGATCCGTGGCCCAGCTTCAAGTGCGATTGCTCGAGGCTCCTTCGCGATCACTAGCCCATTTGCTAGCAGGTCCCCACGAAGGCGACTCCTCTTCTGATTGGGTTTACCTGGTTGCTCCAGACGTGCCCTGATTTACCCTCGCTGGGTGAGTCCCTCAGACCTTGTTGGTCTGCACCGCAGTCTTTTCTCTGCATTCCTGTGACTTGCCGTTGCCAAGGCTTGTTGGGTCCATTCTGGTCGCCGACACCGCAGCACTTGACAGACTTCGTGGGACAGCTCGAATCCGGCTCGTGGACTTTGTCGACGCCTCCTGGTCCTCGTGGCTGAGGAGTCAAGACACCCATCAACTCACCTGAAGCACCCAACATCTGTGGGCATTGGTCCATCCTGCCCTAGGTCACTGGCAAGTGACCCAGACTCTGTCCCCTTCTGCTTTCAGGTTCCTTACATCCTAGATCCAGGCTTGGATCTCTCCGGACACTTCTCCTCTTCACTGCAGCAGCAGTTCTTTGCAGGCTTCCATTGAAATTGACGACGCGACCCGACACCAAAAGACACCTATGCACCCGGCTTCCCTGGGTGAGGTAACTCGAGTACTCCGGTGCTCTTGTTTGTGCTGGCCCTAGAATTTCTTAAGTCCAAAAAGGTTTGGTCGAGAGTCGAATAGAAGTGTCCTGAATCTTTAAAATTCCAACCGCGACATTGCCCATAGAAGATAAACCCGTGGTTGTGTTTCCACACTGCATACAGCTCCCGTGGGTCCCCTGTGTCACTACCTTGGGTGGTTCCTTGGGATCCCAGTGATTCTAGAGGCAATAGGCCTAGTGCCTATCTCAGTCGTGGTTCTTATACCACTTTTTTAGTATATGGTTTGGTGCGCCCCTAGGGCCCAAACGTGTATTTGTGCTTTTACTGATGCTTTATCACTTGTAACTTTAGTACTTCGAACTCCAGTCTTATAAAGAGACTAGAGGGGTGTGTTTAACCTTAAATACATATATTTTGAATATATACCTGGTGTGGTTGTCTTTTCATTTGATCATTCAAGAGATTATAGACTGGTAAAACAAGCTGATTTACATTCCTTCAAGACTTAGCCTGAAGGCTGCTCTCCAAAGCTACCACTAGGATAGCTTTCAATAAAGGTTGTCTTTAACCTATCACCATAAGGGGTTGTTTGGACTGATACAAGGTGCCCACTAGAACTAGTGGATAGCATATATCAGGCCACCTTCTCACAATGGGTATTGAGTGGGAAGTTAAATAAGTAATAACTACCAATTAATTATTTATTAGTTATTAATTATGTCCAATTCTCAGCCCCCTTAGGATATAATATTGCCACTCAATCATAAATTCCTAACATTTGCTGAACAGGACTTCATTTGCAACAAGTTGTGCTTCCCAATGGATACATTCAGCCACAAAAGTATTTTAGATGATTCTTGTACCATAAATTATGAGACGCCCAATTTGGATTTACCAATTTGAGCTCCTTCTCATTCACAGACCATCAAGGACACAACAAGAGTATGCAGCCCTTAGAGTCCAAGGGACACCTAATCAACAATGCCCACCCTCTAATGTCCTCTCTCTGTCCTCTACCTTCATTGAAGTAGGATTCAAACTGAGGTAGGTTGGATGTTTTATCCATAAGGTCAGGCACTCAAACTCTAGTTATGGTTGTCTGATGTTCTCCTGCAAAATACCATTGCAAAGGCATGTATCATGCAGGGGGAATCCAATACTCCTCAGTCCCAGCTACATAGATTGGCTCTAGTAATAAGAAAGTGTCACTTCAGTATCGTTTGCTCCCTTTTGTATTTTATTTGCTCCTGATACTTGCACAAATGCCACTATTGCCTCATGGAACGTAACGTTTGATTTTGTAACATGCTCACTTGTAATTTTTCTCCTTATGTATCATTATGTATCATTACTGCTCCTATTGTGAAGCGCTCTGACACCTTCGGTTAAAGTCCGCGCTATATAAAAACGCATTAAATAAATAAATAAATAAAATAAATAAACCAGTGAGAACGCTAGACTGCCTCAGTAGTATATTATCTTCTGGGGTCTAAGAGCCCGAGAGATATACGCCCTCTGTATTTCCCTTTCATCCCCATGATTTTGACTGTAATTAGGGATTGGGGGGGCTGCCCTTATTTTTCTCACAGTGACATGGTAGTCCAGGAAGATGCAGTTTCCACTGCTGAGAATCGATCCACGCTCATTTCCTCTGCCTGCCTTAATTCTCCCTTAATTCCATCTAAGGCTCTCTATGTACTCAAACTGACCTAACTGAAGTTAAAAAGAAAGGGCCTGATTATGATGACAGCGGTCTGGGGATCGCTGAGTTTTCAGCGGTCCAACCACCGCCTCCACGGCGGTACGACTGCCCGATTACTATCTGTGCGGTGAGACCGCCACAACATCGCCGCCGCCGCCATTTCAGCTACTGTGGCGCTGGTGGCAGAGCTGGCCCATGGGGTCGAGCCCGTGCAGCTCACCGCCAGCCAAATTACAAGTTGCCTTTCCGCTGACCTGTTCCTGGCAGGGAGACACCGCAAAGCGAGAGTCATCGGAACGGTAGGTAATGAGCCAAATTAATGTCTTGAGGGCGGATATGCCAATGTGTAATGTCACTGGTGATCATGTAATGCCCTCCAATGCCTCCAGGTCAGGAGCGCAATGTTTTACTTGCACAACAGAATGCAAGGAAACTGAGCACCCAACTGGCTGCTGGCACCGCAGCATGGCCAGCATCTGCTTCCAGCTCATTCGCAGAGCCAAAGTGTGTTGCTGCCATGTCTCCACTACCCACACACCGCCAGCTCAGTGGAAAACTCGTAATACGGCGGGCGGAAGACTGCTGTCTCAGCGATGTTCTTGGGACCGCTGCCAAGACAGTACGACGATGAGACAGCCAAATTTGTAATCGGCCCCATAGTTTCAAAACTAAGGTTTGTCCCGCAACCTCTCAACATTAATCATTGGACATCCGTTAGGTTTGTTAACTTCAAGAGGATGAGCTGGATTAAAGAGGTCCAATTTTGTGATTAATTCCTGAAAAAGGTTAAGGGGAAAGGTCTATAAATCTCCACATTTTGAGTTCCGTTTACAGCAGTGAGGGCATCCCAGGATCCTTGTGTTGTCTCATGATTGTCACATAGCTTTAAGTTGATCGACTCTCATTTTAAGCCTCATTCTTATTCTGAGGGACATTTGAGAGTTTTTTTTTTTTTTTAAAGGAAAGGTCCAACATAATTATTTCCTCTTTTATTCTGAAAAAAAACATTCTTTTTTAATATGGAATATTGAACATACAATGTTTCGTTTACTTCTTTTAAGGTTGAATATTTTACATTTGAAATGTGTAACTGGGGCATGGGAAAAACTCCCCATCATAGGAAGAGAGTGTGAATTGCGCAATAGCTGTAGCCAAGACTTAAGCCATGTACTTTTCATCTGCCCCATTTTGTCAGTTCTTTATCAACATAATCTAACTCCACTTTTTAGAAGTGCTAGTGCACACAAAGCAGAGAGCACTCAACAACTTTTTACCCCTGTCAATGAAATGCATTTTTTAAATGTTTTTGTGGATCTAGTAAGAGTTCATGCCCAACTAGGAGAGGAAGCCTGACAATTGTTTTCTTCTTCCATTTATTGCCTGTAAAAGCAATTAAATGAATTGCTTTCATTTTTTTTTACATGTTATTGCTAAACTATTTCTAAACTGTCTTAATCTGTGTATATCTTATGTGGATTTTGTAATACTTCCAAAACGTATGGCAACTTTGAAACTTCGAACAAATTTACCTTCGCTTCACTGGAATCCTAAAGTTCTCTCCTTCTTGATTTCTCCTTCTTCAACAGCTGGCTGTATGCAGAGTGGCGAGGGTTTATCTGGCAGGACAATATACTTTTGCAAGACTGGCTACTTTTGGCGACCTATGCTACCAGGGAAAAAAGCAAACAAACATTCTGCTTAGCATAGGCAGGTAGTTTAGGTTGTCAACCTCATTCCTTGACATATGAGTTGTCTCAGAACGAACTGCCATAGTGTTCAAGAAAACAAGCCATCACTTTGGCTGCGCACGCCCCATTGGTGTCTGAGGCCAGGCACATGGCGCGTGGCATATCGGACCATTCGCCAGTGTGGGTCAGGCTGGATGTCGGCCGCGAGGGAGGGGGAAGGGTGGCTCCTATTAACCCCTGGTACTTTCGAGATTCCAAGATGCGCAGCGCACTGGTGAAGACGGTTGATAATTTTTTCAAGGACAATCAGGGGTCCGTGGACTCGGCAGTGTCGTTGTGGGAAGCATTTAAGACCGTGCTGCGAGGGGAGGCCCTCTCACTTGTGGTGGCGGCCAAGCGGCGGAGAGATGGCGAGGTTATGCAGGTGGAGGAGGAGATCGTGGCTTTGGAGGGAGCGTTAGAGGAGGAGGTAACAGCGGCCTCACTGCATGAGCTGAGCTTGAAGCAAGCCGAGTATAAGGACCTTGTTACGAATGCCGCTAAGACCCTCAGTAGGGAACAGCAGGGCCGTCTGTATGATGTTGGTGACAAGGCCGGGAAGCTCCTAGCTTGGCTGGATAAAAAAGAACGGGTTAATAGAGTAGTGCCGGAGCTGACGGGAGAGGGGGGAGAGGTGATTGTGGAACCTGAGGGGATTGTACAGTGCTTCTCGGACTATTTCCGTAAGGTTTATGCCTCAGTGTCGGATAGGCCGCCCGAGGACTCGGGTGACCTCCTGCGGGATATCGCTCTGCCCTGTCTTTCTGATGTAGATAGAGATGATCTTGATGGAGACATAACGATCGATGAGGTGGCGGGAGCTATTCGCGCGCTGAACTCGGGCAAGGCCTCGGGCCCGAATGGCTTGCCGATTGACCTGTATAAGCTGTTCCCGGATAGGGTAGCCCCTCACCTGCGCGCCATGTTCGTGGAGGCGTGGGGGAGTGGGACCCTCCCGTTGGACCAGAGGCTGGCGACAATTGTTGTGATACACAAAGATGGTAAACCCCGAGACAAGTGTGCCTCATATAGGCCCATATCACTCCTCAACGCCGAGCCGAAGATTCTGGCTAAAATCCTGGCGGGCCGATTGGTCAGGGTACTTGGAGACTTGATTCACCCGGATCAATCCGGTTTTATTCCGCATCGCAACACCGCGTTAAACCTTCGGCGCCTTCATGGGGTGATCGCCAGGGCTGGCACGCTGCGAGAACCGGCTATTGTGGCGTCTCTTGATGCCACGATGGCCTTTGATACGGTGGAATGGGCGTATTTGTGGGCTGTGCTAGCCAAGTTCGGCTTTGGCCCTGGTTTTGTGAGCTGGGTGAGGTTGCTGTATGAGGGACCCTTAGCGAGTGTGGTGGTAAATGGCCGAGCATCGACTCCGTTCCGGCTTGGGAGGGGGACTCGGCAGGGCTGCCCCCTGTCGCCTCTGCTGTTCGCCCTTGCCCTTGAACCGCTGGCGGCGTGGATACGCTGGCACCCGGATATACGTGGCCTTAGATGGTCGCCCGAACACGAAGACCGCATTTCGCTATATGCTGATGACATCCTGTTGTATCTTGCCTCGCCCAAGAACTCACTTATAGTGGTCTGTGACGTTCTTACATCTTTCGGTAGGAATTCGGGTCTCGTCATCAACTGGAGTAAATCGTATCTATACGTCCTGAGTGGTGAGGTTCCACCGGTCCCGCGAACTTGTTCGATCCAGATTGCTCAGCAGGGTTTCGTGTATCTGGGGATCTTTATCTCCATGGATCCCGCTTTGCGGTATGAGAGAAACCTGCTCCCCCCCCTGGCTCGCCTGCGGCGGGATGTTGAGGGCTGGCGGAGGCTGCCGCTCTCCCTCGTCGGGCGCGCTGCCTTGTTCAAAATGATGTCCCTTCCTCGGTTCCTCTACGCATTGCAGAATACTCTAGATTGGGTGCCGGCCAAGTACTTTCGGGAGGTCGAAAGCCTCCAACGAACGTTGTTGTGGGATGGGCGGCCGCGGATAGCGATTGCTAAATTGACGCTTCCATGGTATGACGGGGGTATCACGCTTCCAGACATCCGACGCTATTACTGGGCCACCCAGTTGTCCGCGATTAACCATGGTTTCTATGGCCCGGCCCTCAGCCCTGGTTATGCCATGGACAGATGGTTGCTGCACGGTGGGAACTATCATAGGGCGTTGTACTCGCGGTCCCTCGACTCGTCCCTCACGGGGCCCACTGGGGTGGCGGTGCGTGTATGGAAGATGGCGACTGACTCTCTGGGCTGGAAGGATAGGCTCACCCTAGCTACCCCGTTGTTTGAATCTGAAAGGTTGGGTAGGCTTTGGCATACGAAAGGGTTTGATAAATGGGACTTGATCGGCATCTCCAGGGTTGGAGATGTGCTGATTAAGGGGAGGGTGAAGTCCTTTGAAGAGTTGCAGAAGGAGTATGAGTTGGGGGCATCTGAGTTTTTCCGCTATGTTCAGGTGCGTCATGCCCTGCGGTCAGTCCTCGTGGAGGGTGAGAAGGTGCCTGAGTCCTCTCCTTTGGAGGACCGGATCCTTGATGGCCATATGCCAGAGAGCACGATCTCGCTCATCTACAAGAAACTGATAAATGTTCGGGCTGATCTGCTTCTGGGGCTGCGGGACCAGTGGACTAGGGACGGACTCGAGTTGGATGATGAGGACTGGCAGTCTGCTGTTTCCTCTCCTAAGGAGGTTGCGATCCCGTCGCGTCTGAGGCTGGTGCAGCTCAAGATACTGCATCGAGTGTATGTGACGGGGCCACGGCTGGTTCATATGGGATTCTCTGAGGAAGGCCTATGTAGGAGGGGATGTGGTATGGTGGGTACTTTCCTACATATCATCTGGGAATGTGGTGTCATCACGGAATTTTGGAGGCGAGTCCATGCGGTGATGGGGGAGGTGACGGGCATTGCTATGCAGCCGGAAGCGTGGTGTTGCCTCCTGAATGTCTGGGGCCCACTGATCACGATGAGGCACAGACCCAGTGGGTGACTCTGGGTAACATGGTCGCTAAGAGGGACATCGCGCGCTTGTGGGGTTCCGTGGGGCCCCCCACGTTAACAGCGTGGAAAGAAAATATGGACTGGAGTATGCTCAGGGAGAAGACAGTATATTGCGCTAGAGGCCGCCCTCGGAAGTGGCATGCCATCTGGGGGCGGTGGAATCAATACAGGGGGGGAATATGTCTTGCCCCTGATCTGGATCCCCCCGAGGAACTGCTTTCTTCTTGACCTTCTTTCCAGCTCAGTATGCAGATGTGATGGTTAAATTGACTTCTTGGGCCTCTGCTTTTCCCCCTTTTTTCCTCTTATCATAGTACTGTGACTGTTAGACGATTGGGGTCCGGCTCCCCCTGAGGGGCTATCACCGTGGGCATTCAGTGTTGTTGCCTTGCAGGGGTTTGTGGTGTGTTTGTAATTATTTAAAAATGGAACCTTTTCACTGCTCCTTTAATGCACTGTGGACGCTTCTTTGTCCTCTCCTATCGAAGCTGCCGAACCTCCGGGTTGTCGGCTGAATAGCTGTGTCCAGATTCTTGCAGAAATAAAGGTTTTTAAAAAAAAAAAAGAAAACAAGCCATAAGAGGAATTTCTGCTGCTTGGATTAATTGTTATTATAGGGAATTTTGAGGTGGCTACAGGGGCCTCTCAAATAAATGAATACAACTTTCTCCCTATTACCCGAAATATGTTCACCTCCTAATACTTTCTACTGGTCTCTTTTTCTCTTCTGTCCTCCACCTTGGGTTAGGGTGCATAGCTCAACATGCACCATATATACTCCCTAAGGGCAGTGTAATTGCTGTTGGTGAACACGTTTTCTTTGAAGTTGATCCGCAGATAAATCAACGTGTTTCATTGATGTGGTCTGTCTACTACTTTTAGTCATCATTTTGAATTAGGTTAAATAAATATTTGCCCTCTCCATTTAAGATGTCTGTTGGTGTGGTTTAAAAAAATATGAAAGACAGGAAGAATACCATCTTCCAGGTTGTGGATACACCCCCTTTGATAAAAACATTGACGAGGGACAACAGCGGGGCTAGGAATATTGAACACTAACAAAAAGTAATGGAGTCATTCAAACTGCATTAGATGCTTTAAGAACAGCAGGACTTGGAGTACTGAACATTACCATAAAGTTAGTTAGTCATCTAAACATATTTCAAAAGAAAGTACTTTTTTAATATCTTACTTGTTATTGATAAATCCCTCTCTTCTGTTCCCTGACATTCATGAACACAGGGTGGTAGAATGTCACTGATAAATGACACAAGAAAGCCTGCATCTCGCAGTTGTGGCATATTATCTTCTACTACAGCTCAGATGTCAGCTGAACCTTTCTGCTAATAATACAATGTTGTTCTCTAAAGACCACATTACAAATATCCTCTCCCAGCTCACAACAAATGATTGTGCAAAAAAAGCACAAGCACAAGCACTGGTGTGAGGCGGAAATGTTACTGCTGAAGTGATGCAGACACCTAAAGCCCTTCGACATATTAATACCAAAGAGGTTTATTACGAATACAATGGTCTAAAGAACGCCGTACTGTGGTTGCGGCTTGACTGCCGTAACCTAGGCGGTCTGACCGCCTAATTACAAGTCTGGCGGTTGGACTGCCACCAGTTTGCTGCAATACAGCCGGCACCACCAGGACCCTGAATCCAGCTGTGCCGATTGTGTTCAGAGAGGGGAGGAATGGAGGTGGTGCCAGGAGGTAGCCCCAAACAGGGGTCCCTGGGCATTGTTGCCCATTCTGGTATGTGACATTTTCACAGATACAAATGAAAAATATTTAAAATCATAACAAAAATAACTAGTACATCCCTCCATCATCCATAAAACACACTAACATTAAAACAAATCTCTTTATCATAAAACTATTATTCACAAAACAAATGCCCTCATTACGATGGCGGGCAGACCGCCACCGACAGGCCGTTGGTGGCGGTCAGTCCATCCTCTATGGCATCGGTCTGACTGCTGCATTACAATGTAGCCAGTCGTACCGCAGAGGTTGAGGTAGAATCACCGCCTCCGACAGGATCAATGACCCCATAGGGACGGCGGCCAGATTCCTAATCCCTACAATGGGGTGGTGTGTGCAAATGCACCACTGTAAGGATTAGGATATGCCTTTTCGACTGCCTGCTCATGGCGGTCCCACCGCCACAGATAGGCAGACAGAAAGGTACTTTAGGGGCTCCAAGCAGGGCCCCCTGGGCTACTGCATAGTGGCCTGGGGATCACAAGTAATACACCCTACACATCCATGCAGCATGTGCCGGGCACCACATGGTGGCTGGCACATAGTGCATGGATGTGCACAAAATGCTTTTTTCTAGTGCGGCTTGGGCTGTGGCCCTTTTCTTGGGCTGCAGCTCAAGCCACACTAGAAAGATGCATTCTACGACCGCCTGCACGGCAGTCGTATCCTAATTCGGCGGGCAGAACCACCGACTCATTGTCGGACGGTTTCTGTCCAAAACGATGGCCATTGTAATGAGGCCCAATGTGTTTACATTTAAAATTGAACAAATATAAAGAATACATAAAAAAGAAATAACAAATTCAAACCCACCAAATATCACACACTCCTTATGCAGAAAATAGTAATTCTAAATTTATAAAAAATATAATTAATTACTTATAATTTAATAATTAACATAATTAATACATTACTCAATTAATATCAATTACTAAATATTTTATTAAAAAAATTATCTACCAAATCCACCAATCGAGCTTACGAACCAAACTTAAAATTTAGTACATAAATAAAACATTGAAAAAATAATTAAACAAGTATTGAAATTCATTAAATGATCAACGGTTCTAAGGGAATTGTTCACTTGGCAGACGCACTTGCACTTTGCTCTTAAAATCTTTTTAAACTTAAAAACTGTCATTAATACTGTGTTGGGGGAGCTGTGTTTAATGGTCCGAGGGGGGAAGTTGTGCTTTACATTGCGCGCACACTCACGAATAGCCTCTCCTGGGTCAGTGGTCTAGTTGCTGAACCCCGACTCTCTCTTCCGGCTTCATAAACGCCAGATGACGCGACCGCGCAGTGGTTCTGAGGGAATTGTTCACTTGGCGGGCGCCAAGCCACTGCGCCACACACACTTGCACTTTGCTTTTAAAATGTTTTTAAACTTAAAAACTGTCATTAATACTGTGTTGGGGGAGCTGTGTTTAATGCTCTGAGAGGGGAAGTTGTGCTTTACATTGCGCGCACACTCACGAGTAGCCTCTCTGCCGGTCAGCAGTCTAGTTGCTGAACCCCAGCTCTCTCTTCCGGCTTCATAGACGCTGGATGACGCAACCGCGCAGAGGACGCGCGCAGCAGACGCACCACTGTCACGCCAAAGGCAAGCCCGTTTGCGCCCATCCGTGTCCGGTCTCCCTGCATTATCTCCCCAAAATATTTAGCATTACACTGCTGAGCAGCTGAGGCAGCTAAATGGAACTTTAGGAGGGAACTGTCCCTATTCCATATCCCTCGGTGAGTCTGCCTTAGGCTGCTCCCACTGTTCGTTCAAGCTCTTGCCCTCTCTAAACCCAGAAAGTATACAATATGCTGCTACTAAACTGCAGGTCTCTGCCCACGCACACAGTGGCGATCTCTCTTCTTCTAAAAGATTGTGACCCCGAAGTGTTGTTTCTCACAGAAACATGGCTTAATATATCATCAGAGCTGGATATTGTGCAAGTTCTTCCCCCAGGATATCTGATTCAGAGACTGGACAGATCGACAGGCAAGGGTGGCGGTATTGCCATCATTTATAAACAGAACCTTACTTGTCGCTTGTTTGATAGTTTGGTAGAAGACTGTGAGAATCTCCATTTTTCTATTGGGTTCACCCCAACTCTTTGCGTCTCAGGTATTCTTATTTACCACCCAACCGGACCTAATGGCCAATTCTGTAACTCTCTACTGGAAGTAGCTGAAAATCTTGCCAGTACTGCGGCGACTCTTACCTTGCTAGGAGATTTTAATTTGCATTTTGACGACCCTACCTCCCTAGCCGCAACAGAATTGTCTCAGGATCTTGCTTCATATCAGCTATCTCAGAAGGTCTTGTCCACGACTCATGTTAAAGGACACCTCCTTGACCCTATATTTTCCAACTTGGAGGATATATCTGGGAAAGAGCCCATTCCATTACCCTGGTCGGACCACTCCTTGATCCCATTCTCAAGGAACCCTATAGATACGACTCTCCCTCGACCAACGCGAGTTATGTCCCGTGTTTGGACTAAACTCCCTGTAGACAAGTGGGTCTGGGAATTGGAAAGGTCAAAACCAACCCCGAACATCAATCCGGCTGTTGTCAACGACAGTTTCAACAACTGGATAGAGGGTACCCTAGATCGGGTCCTTCCGAAGAAGCTGGTTCAGATGAAAAGAGGGCCTAATAAGGCGGTCTGGTACTCCCCCAAACTTCGGGAGTTAAAACAAAACTGTAAAAAACTTGAAAGGTCATGGAGGAACGATTTTTCTTTCAGCAAGAAACTGGATTATAGGGAGACAGTTAGAAACTATATGGCAGTAATTAAACTGGCTTAGGCCTCATTTTATGAGGAGAGGATTTCCCTGGCTTTCAACTCCCCATGGGAAACTTTTCGCATTGCAAAAAAACTACTTAAAGCCCCCCTCCCTCCAGATACTCTGGACGTGTCAGGCCGGCGATGCAATGAACATGCAGATTATTATTACCATAAAATCCGATCCATATCCTCCTTCTTCCCCCCATTGATAATCTCCTTAACCATCATCTGGAGGATATTGGTCTGCCGGATCAGGGACACTCATTAGAGGTTTTCTCCCCTATTAACCAGGTATCCTTCCCGGCTTTTTTAACACTGGTCAAGAGCGGATCGCCATGTGATCCGGCGCATCCCAATATTTTGAAGCAGGTGGCCAATATAGTTGCCCCAACTATGATTGACATGATTAACGCCTTGCTCTCCAGTAATAGTCCCTCACCAGTGGAAAAAGGCTATGGTAAAATCTCTCCTGAAGAAATCTAATCTGGACCCGGACTGCCTGAGCAACTACCGTCCTATCTCACTTCTTCCAGGGATTAGCAAGATTCCAGGTAACTCTATACTTACCTGGAATCGCATAAACTCCTTCACCCCTCTCAAACTGGCTTTTGACCGTGCCAAGGTACGGAGACTGTTGTACTATCAGTAGTCGAGGAATCCAGAAAGATACTTGATGCAGGAGGATCCTCTGCTGTGATCCTCCTAGATTTGAGCGCATCATTCGTCACGGTTAACCATCAAATCGTGGGTCACTGACTTAGAGCTTTGGGGGTAACTGGTACTGCACTGTTGTGGCTGCAGTCCTTTTTGGAAGGAAGATCTTTCCAAGTGTTTGAGGGTGAGGCTTCTTCAAAAATTCTGCCTCTTCGTTGTGGAGTTCCTCAGGGATGGTCCCTGAGCCCCACTCTTTTTAATGCCTACATGGCTCCGCTGGCAGATATTGTGCTTCCCTTTGGAGTTCACATAGTCACCTGTGCTGATGACACTCAGCTAGTTGTGGCTCTGAATCATCCCAACCAGGTGTCCATGGGCCTTCGCCCTTGCCTCGAAGAAGTCGGATGAATTTGTTGCATCTGAAAATTAATGGCGACAAAACTGAGCTCATGGTTCTTGGAGATCTCATTCATTTTAAAGCAAGTACTATGTGGCCAGTCTGCATGGGCCAGCCCCCTGCCCCAAATACTGAGATAAAGAGTCTGGGAGTCTGGCTGGACCAGGACCTCTGTTTTAAAGTTCAGGCCAGGAAGGTTGCAGCCTCTTGTTACGGCATCCTTAGGATGCTCCGTAAAGTGCTCCCTCTTTTCCCCTGCCGGGCTAGAAAACTGATGATTCAGGCACTTATCTTGTTGTGGATTGATCAAGGAAACGCCTTATATTTAGGTGCACCTAGCTCAGTAATAGCAAAACTTCAGACAGTGCAGAACTGTGCAGCAAGAATGCTCATGGGGATCCCATCTCGTCACTCGGCAAGACCCGCCATGGGGTCCCGGCATTGGCTTCCTGTTCAGGAGAGAATCCGCTTCAAGGGCCTGTGCATTGCTCACAGGTCGCTTGGAGGGAATGGCCCTCCAATTAATCTTTCCTTGGTCCAGCCCTATCGGGCCAATAGGCAACTGCGCTCAGACGATCTTTCTCTAGTGGTTGTTCCCAAGATCAAAAAGGCCAGAAGTGGCGGGCGGCTTTTCTCTTATAATGCCGCCAGACTGTGGAACTCGCTCCCTCTGCCCTTGCGGAAGGAACCCAATCACCTGGCCTTCCACAAACAGCTAGGGTTGTGACTTTTCCCCTAGGTGTTCTCTTCTACCTCTATGAACTGCCTCAGCGCTGGGATGCTTTCGCGTAGCTACACGCTTTAGAAGTGCTATTTCATTCATTCATTCAACATGTTAAACAATTAACAATAATTAGTATATTCCTAATAAAAAAATAAAATGAACCACTAATCCTCCACTAAACTCCAAAAGCCAAATGTAGGATTTAATACACAAATACCAAATCTAATAAATCAATTAGGCAAATAAATAACAGCTAAAACATATAAATATTCGACAAATGTATACATTATCATATGTTAACATACATTTCTTTTTAAACTCTACGCATAGAACACCCCAATAAATTCAACAACCCAAAATAAAAATGTAATGCATAATTTAAAACATTATTAAACATTTAAAAAATATGTTACAATAAAATATACATGGTTAACAAACAAATTAACATGAATCAATATATTAAATAACACGCACGACCCACCTAATACCCTAATGAATCCAACAACCCCAAATAAAAATAACAATATTTTTTTTTTTTAAATATCACTAATTTTATAATTACATATATAATACAATAAACATGTAACAATACAATACAGAACCATAATAGAAAACAATATTTTAGTAAACAATATTTTACATTTCTATATAATAGTAAAATACTTTAAAAAACTATGGGCCTAATTACGATTATGGCGGTCCACTGTGGTGGTGCGACCACAAACGGCCCTGGCTGTATCACGAGTGCGGCGGTGGTAAAGTCACAGGACCACTGCAACCGATGGGGATCCGTGATCCTGAGGGGGTGGCACAGTGGTCAGAGGAAGTAATATGCTGGCAGTGCCGCTGCGGCACCACTGAGCATGTTACGTGTTTCCTCACCGCCCTCTTTCTCATGGTGGTGAGCTCACCATAGAAAGGGTGGCGCCTCTGTGCATGCAGGGGGGGGGGTACATGGTGTGCCCCCCCTGTATTTCTGCACCCCCTGTTCCTGTATAGGAAGAAATGCATGACATGGTGCATTTCTTCCTGTGCAGTAAAGTGCTGCTGCGCTCCAGTGGCGGTGCCTTTCTAAGGCTCTCCTTTGAGCCTTAGAAAGGCTCCACTGTATGACCTCCGCAGCACAGACCGCCCGCCAGGATTAAACTCGTAATCCAGCAGGCGGTATGACTGCGAGGTTGGCAGTCTTCCTGTGGGGCGCTGGTGTGGCGACCCACAGGAAGACTACCAAACTCGTAATCAGGCCCAAAAATCTTTACCATAAAATTTTTATAGGCCCAATATTTTATACTCACACTATATTGACAATTATATTATGGTCAGACCATATTTTTGAGTCAGTATTTTAGTATAACACCTCCTCTTCGCATATACGGTGGCCATGAAAGGCATCTGCAGATATATATTCTGATGCTGCCTGGGTGTGGGTGGAGTGTGCTTAACTGCTTATGAACAGTTCAGCCATTGAAAGACAGTTGTGAGCCTTAGGGCTCATTGTTAGACAGACAAATTCATTCCCCGCAGAAGTTAAGATAATGATGCAGTAAAGGTTGGTATGGACTAGTCACAGTGTCTATTTCTCCTCCCCAATGATTATTGCATATGACTTGAAGCAGTAAAGAAACATGTACATTATTTGATCTAAATTGAGCTGCTGGGCATACATCTATTTTACAGCCACTCTTTCCTCCAACTGTTCCTCTGCTTTCAAAGGCAAAACATTATAATCCCAACAACCAGTCTTTCATTAAAGAACCTGTACAAGAGCAACCATATGTAGCTAGGACATAACAAAGAGGAAAGTGGCCTTCCCAGCATCAGCACAGTGCCAGGTGCCCTACGGCTGAGCTTAAAAAAAAGCTCACAGAAGCACATACTAGCAGTGTGTGAGCTACAGATATTGCTAGATTGCAGGAAGAACTGCTATGCTTCTATCTTGAAATGATGGACCTTAAACTGTGATTGAAAGATTTGAATGTGACTAATTGTACAATGTTACTTTCTCTTGTTCTTTGTTTCCGCATTGGATGCATTCTCTCTTTTCCTCTAATCGTATAGAGTGCCCTAGCACCATAGTTTTGGGTCTAGGCCGTACTTTATATAAACAAATAAAATTGAAAGCTATTGTACTATTCTAACTTCAGTCTTAGAATATTTTGATGAACATTTCACATTTCCCAAACATTCTAAATTGTTGCTGAAATGTTCTAAATTACTGTCTCAGGGCAATCTTGCCAGCTCGAGACCTGAAGGCGCTGTTGAAGGGAAAAAACAACAAGGACACTAGAGTACTACAGACGTGAAATAACATTTATCTGAATCTCTAAAATCCTGGCACTTGTTAAGGGTAGGTGCGTGATGTGGGTAATTCAGCACAGACAGGACAATGGGGAAGACTGGAAAGATTTAACACACAACAGTAAAATGTAGCCTGTACACATGATCAGTGAGACAAACACAAAAGGCGATGGGATGATGCTTGCAATTCGTCTAACCACTGGCAATATCTCGGAGTAGTATTGCAACCCATCCTTCTTTACCCACCATGCCGCCTCTGATTAGACCTAACCATATGCAAATCAGATGTTGGCTTGCTCCAATGGACACAGTCCAGCCCAAGCTGCGAAGCCAGGTCCTCTCTGAACTGGAACACAAGCTACCCAAGACCAGTTTCACCATGAGTGGGGCTCTCCAGTTGGGTGTACCTTGGTTTTAGTGGCACAGTGAGTAAGGGAACAACATCAGGGCTTACCCTTAGCCACTTAAGGTGATACATCAAACACACAAAAGGTGATAGGAGGATACAAGCAATAAGTCTAACCAGTGGCAATCACTCAGGTTAGCATTCCAACCCATCACTCTTTTGTAGGCAGTGTCACCTCAGATTAGGCCCAGCAATATGCAAATTAGGCCTGGCCATGCTCCAATGGGAACAGTCCAGTTCGAACTGACAAGCCAGGCCCTCTCTGAAGTAACCCAAGACTGTTTTATTTCGGGTGTAGCTTGGTTCCAGTGGCACAATGAGAAAGGCACCCAGGTTTGGGCATGCCAGTTTGGGTGGTACATCAAACACGCAAAAGGTGTTGGGAGGATACTTACGCTAAGTCTAACCATTGGCAATCGCTCTGGATAGCATTCAAACTCATCATTCTTCTGCCCACCATGCTACCTCAGTTTAAACCAAGCCATATGCAACTCTGTCTTGAACCTGCTCCAATGGGAACAGTCAAGCCCGAACTGTCATGCCAGGTCCTCTCCAAACTGGAATACAAGCAACCTAAAAGCTGTTTTGCCCTGATTAGGGCTTTTCGGTTGAGTGAAGCTTGGTTCCAGTGGCACAGAGAGCAATGGACCCATGTCTGGACATACCTTCAATACTTAGGGGGCGATTATGTTGTCGGTCGGAAAGCATTCCGACCGAATCGGTCTCGGAATGGTTTCTGACCAAATCGGATCCGGAGAGTCTGACTGACCGATTACGTTCCTTCCGAATACTGTTCGGTCGGACTGCCATTGACTGCGATGGGAGCCTGCGGTCCCACTAACTACACAGGCTCCTATTGAAGAAAGAGATGGGTGGGGAAAATTGTGCACCCTGTGGTGGGCACCCCATGGTGCCTGCCACACTGTGCATGGTTGCAAAGAGCGGTTCCATGGGTACCCCCACGGGCCCCATTCAGAAGCTCCGAGTGAAGGGGGGCCTGTTACGGGCCCCAAAGTTGGATTTTGACAACCGATCCATGTCAGAACAACCGATTCGGAAAGGCAGCCCGAATCCGACACCGTAATATGTCGGTCGGAAATGCAGCCCGTAGACCTGTACGAGTTGGCAGGGCACCCAATGACTCAGTTACTCCGAATGCCGTTCCGAACCGAGTCGGAAAGAGGGGTTCCGAATCAGATTCGAATGACCCGAATGCTATTCGGAGCCTTTTCGCCCGACATCATAATTGGCCTCTTAGAGTGGTACATCAACTGCACAAAAGGTGATAGGAGGAAGTTTATAATAAATATAACCAGTGGCAATCGCTCAGGTAGTATTCCAACCCATCATTCTTTTGCCCACCATGTCACCTCAGATTATACTCAGCCATATGCAAATCGGGCTTGGCCCTGCTGCAATGCGCCCAGTCCAGCTGGAACTGTCAAGCCAGGTCATTGCTGAACCGGAACACAAGCAACCCAAGACCAGTTTCTCTCTGATTGGGGCTCTTTAATGGGGTGTAGCTTGGTTCCAGTGGCACAGTGAGCAAGGTACCCACATCTAGGCATACCCTTGGTCACTTAGGGCAGTACAACCCTTGGCCACTCAGGGCAGTACATCAAACACACAAAAGGTGAGGGGAGGAAACTTGCAGTAAGTGTAACCACTGGCAATCGCATGGGCTAGCATTCTTTCCCGTTCATTATTTTGCCCACCATGAAACATCAGGTTAGATTAAACTATACGCAAATTAGTTTTGACTTGCTACAATGGAAACAATCCAGCTCTATCTTCCAAGTCAAGTCGTTCCTGAACCGGAACACAAGCAGCCAAAGTCCGATTTCACCCTGGTTGAGGATTGGTTCCAGTGGCACAATGAGCAAGGGGCCCCAGGTGTGGGCATATTCTTGGCCACTTAAGGCGGTACATCAAACACACAAAAGGTGATGGGAGGAAGCTACTATCTGTGATTAGTGAGGTCAGGGCCTTAATCAAACTAAGGATTTGAAAGAACTGGGCCGTATTTTTCCTTAGACCAAGGAGGCCTCTGAGGCTTCCCCTGCAGGCTCAAGTTGCCTCTTTCCTGAAGCTTCATTCTCTTGTTTACTCTAGGTTCTCTATGGTAATAGTAAATGGGCTCTCTCGAAAGACAACTTATAAGAGTTTGAACTACCCAGACACACCAAGGGGGTTGGTTTTTGGTTGAAAAGGCCAGTCAAACCCCATTCATATCTCTTTATCTCTGCTGTCATCTGTCACTTCCATAAAGTGGCAATTTCCCACCCACCCTTTGATTTGGTCATGACAGAGGGTCTAATTTTGGCCAAAAATGTGGTAAAAAAAGATCATATACAACATATGGTCTGTGCTGTCAAATTAAAATTGGTCTAAAGTGACTGTGATGTGGATTTCGAACTGGCTCTAGATCAATGTGGGGCATTCTGGTTGCCTTACAGGCTTACTACGATGTCAGGTGGACTTGTGTCTGCCAGACACCGCCGCGGAAACTGGACCGTCTGACCTCTGGTCAGCGGTCCCACCCGCCTAATTATGATGCAACCACACATGGCGTGCTTGCATACTTTCATTTCTCTACGGGAGCTTGTGTTACGGCTGTAAACCGGCCATAACACATACTCCCATAGAATGGGAGATTGTGTTAATCCCTGCACCCCGTGGCCACAAGGTGCAGGGATCAACATGGGGGCACCATAGATGCCCCCTGGGCCCTCAACCGGAGGCTGCAAACAGAAAGGGGCCCTACTAGGGGCCCCCAAACATGCCTTCTGACATACATGGAAAGCCTGTCAGAAACCGTGCATCGTAAACCAGATGGCGTAAAACACCGTCCATATGGATTACGGGCCGGTTTCCGACTTGTCGGAATCCAGCCAGAATGACCCGCCAGTTTCTCCAGATGGAAAAACATTCAGAAAGGACTTAAGACCTGGCTAGTCCAGTGACCCTAATTCTTCAGTCCTATCTTATCTCTCAACGTCTTGAGCATCGGGGAGCCCTATTGGGTAGCTGTGCACTATATTAAGCTGCTCAAATCAAAATCAAAATGGCAAGCTGCACAGAATGTTGACACTTGCAGAGATGTCATGGTGTGAAACTATGCATGGACTGGGACAGGAAATAGGTAGGTCTGGGCACCAAACTAAAAGTGGCATCCATTAGTGAATCAGATAGCTAAAACGTAGCCATATTTGCAAACTGGGCCAGTACTGAAGTTTTAAAAAGACGTTGCATAGGTGTTTTGCGAGGTATGTGAGAATGCATGCATTTTTGCTTGCTGAATGCAATGTTTGTGGTAATAATAGGAAAATTAACACCCAAAATCAGGCCCACAAACAGCCCAAAAAAACTGACCTGACATTCGGGTACAGCCTAATTGCCCTAAAGGTCACTCCTATCCCGAACCTGTGCAAGGTGTATAGCACATCTTGCACAGGTTTGGGGTAGGAGTGACCTATAGGTCTTGCATCTGGAAAGTCTATATTGCCTTATGCATCACATACCAAAGTGTATACCCAAGAATACAGTGCCCAAGTACATTTGTTTCACCTGGTACTTGTTTGTGGCTGATGTAATAAAGGAAACCACCACCTCTTAATAGCAAACAGTAGTCATGTTTTCTTATATCTGTGAAAAAATACCCGAGTGCGCGTATTATGCACATTTATTTTCAACAAACCACAGCAGCAATGCAGAGCGAATCTGTATTAATTAATATTGTATATTCTCTGCGCCGTCGCAGCGTGGACTGCTGATTCAAAGTCTATTTCGGTGTTTTCGAACAAGTGGGGAGACAGAATAAGCCGTGACCGCCTCCGTGTGTGCGCGTGTGTTTCTGCGTGCTGCTGAGAACCTCCCGCTCATTAGCGCCGCATGTAAATGGTTAGTGAAGTGTAGTACTCTCGCACTGCCAGCCTTGGTCATGCGCCTGTAAGCTCCGCTCCTCGCACCGTGGGATCAGCGGCCAGGATGTCTGCCCTGCAGCTCGGGAGCCCGGCGCGGAGAGGCAGCTATGATGGCATTCTCAGCACCCCACGGAACCAAGTGAGTAACGCACGTTTACGCCTCGAGCTCCGTCTGCGCGTGCTGCGTGCGACGTGCACCAAGCAGGGAATCAAAGCAAAACCCATATATAAACAACCAGGCACAGAAAAATAATTGTACCGGTGTCGCAGTTTGCTGCTCTCTGGCGAACATAACTTCAGATAACTCACTGAACAGTAGAGTTGAAGTACGCTATAGTAAAAATGTTGTATTTTTCACAGCCTGTGCTTTGCTCTGGGATATTTCATGCACCGTCGTCATTAATACTGTGTGGTGTCGTGTATACGACACAAGACCGGAAGTTTTTTTCTAGTATGTTTTGTCTCGTAGAAGAGTTTTATGAAATTAGGAAAATCCAGATTTTCAGGAAATTTTGGTTGTCGTTTGCTGTCTATGTACACAACTGGCTCCTTTGTGGTTCAGTTGTTCTGGTTTTCTTACCAAAACGCTAATGCTTATAGTTTGTAAAGGGTAACGTGCACAAAAGTCCAACAAAACTGAAGAATATGTTACTTACGCGTATATGTTGAAGTGTTTTTGCTTGCAGGTGAATGTTCTCGTGTGATTTGGGAAATGAACACAATTTGACTACGATTGTTCTGATTTTTGAGACCGCATAGGTTCTCTTATCTGACAAAGCGCTTAGAAACAGGGTAAATGCTGGCTGCTAGCGCTATGCGAGAAACTGGACGTTCGAGTGTTAAAACATTTTAGTGACAGATAACATCTTATGAATGATCTTTACGCCTGCAATGAAAAGAACAAAGAACAGTGCCAGATTTATTACAGAAAGCCATTGTTTACTTACACGGTTGCCCTATATTTCAGAGGGGGCGTCACTCCTGTAATTCAAGCAGGTGAACAACATTCACCTGTTTTAAAGAAAACAATGAGGGCACAGTTTCAATGATAGCATAGCACATACAGATTAAACAATGCTTGTGCTGAAAGATGAAAAGTCCACATAAGTGGAGTTACTATAGGGTGCTTGCAGTGGCATGACAAGTGTTGGTAAAGCCAGTAGGTCTGTTTTTTTTTAAGAGGAGTTGTTTGGTACTAGTTGGGTGTGCAATATCTGGGCTACAACAATATGGAAACCGAGAGTATGTTCCTTTGCAGACTGTATTAGCAGAGTTATAATGTATTCTCAAAGAAGACTGTAACAAAAAGGAGTCAGATGGTGAAGTTTGTGTTGTAAGTGTTGAACTTAAAAGTCATAGATATAAAAAAAATTGCACATTAAATAGTTGTATTAATAATATGCAGTAGTTTTATTCAATCTTTAAGAAAGCCTATATGCTTGTATGTTGTTGTGAACAAAAAAGCTGTATATTCAACATGTTATAATGACAACAAAGTGAAACAAATGACTGTGTAAGGAAGATGAATGGCTAGCACTGTTCTGTAACCAGAAAGAAGCCTAGTTTTCCAAACAGTGCACACTTCCCAATGAAAAATAAATCCATAAACTAGCACTTAAAATGTAATTGGGTCAGCAAAGTAAAACGCACAAAAGAACATTCACAGCTGAATGTCACACCCGCAGTCATCACCAAAAACGAATAGAATCGCAAATGTGACATAGTCGTCATCCTCAAAATTCCATGACCTTGATGGCCAAGCTATCCAATCAATTGTAAACAGTGAAAACGCAACAAAGACATTGGACAAAGGGGGCTAACAGTTTCTGTACTACTTCCTACTGTACTTTTGGGATAATTTCTAACATGAGGATTTATTAAAAAAATTATATTATTAAAGCTATCTGTAGCCAGACTTAACAATGATGGCCCCAGCGTCTGCTAAAAACTGTGATGGATCCATAAAAACACCCACCACCAGGGATGCATATACCCAGCAGTACACAAATACTCCATCAGGCAAACGCAGAAACACAGAGACTTTGGGCAGAGCCAATCCACACCCACCAAATGGTTGGGCTCCTTATACTACCAGGGCCTGCATTTGATTTCTGGAGATAAAAGTCTACGGAACAGGGCTTTTATTGCAGCTACCCTCCCCACTATTTGCCCACTTATTAGCTACTATATGCTGATTTTCAACTCTGGCAGTGCACTGAGGTCTGCTAACCAGACCTCAGTGCCAGTGCGCCTTCCCTAAAACAAGGTGTTACCTAATTGTGCTACAATTGGCAAAGGACTTTAGCACCCCTGTAAGTCCCTAGTAAATGGTACCCCAGGTACCTAGTACATGGGTACTAGAGAGGGTCCCTAAGGGTTGTAGCATATCTTATGCCACCCTAAGGGACCCACATACAAATTCCACACACTCTGCCATTTTCCGGCTGGGTGACATGGTGCAAACCATGAGGGAAAACATGACATAAAACACTCCTGTGTGCCATGCTAAAGCCACTGCATCTAATATATGTAAGTCACCCCTACAGCAGGCCTTTGAGCCCTAAGGCAGGGTGCCTTATATTTTATGTGAAGACATATCTGCATGAGAAGATGTGCCCCTATAATATCTAGTTATTTTAATAGATTTTGCAAGTGAGCAGGGAAGCCATCCCATGTATGCACTGGGCATTGATCAAAACGAGTTCCCCAGCTACATAATGGTTTCACTGAAACATATGGTGTTTGGCATCAAACACCCCCTATTAATAAACGCACACTGATTCCAGTGATGGGTTTACTAAGACGTGCACCCAGAGGGCGCCTTAGAGGTGCCCCCTGAAAACCTACCAACTACTGGTGTGCTGACAGACTGGTCTTAGCCAGCCCGCTGCCACAGACAAGTTTCTGACACCCAGGGGTAAGGGCCTTTGCTCTCAGGAGGTCAGAAATAAAACCTGCTTGGGCAGAGGGTGTTTACACCCCCCCTACAGGATGACCGATAACCTACGAATTAGCATTCCAAGGTGGGGAGCTTCAAAGAGCCCACTGCCTTTGGTATGCAAATCTTGCTTCCCTCAGAGGTGAGAGGATACCGACCCCCTGCCTTGAGCCATCCGGCACTAGGAAAGTTGGGAAAATTATATATGCAGGAGGAGTGTTACACTGCCTGGCTGGGCACACCTCTAGGGTGACTAAGTCTGAAGTGAACACGTCTTTAGAACTTCCACCCTATTGTGTGTGGTGGAATTTGCAATTCTGGGTCAGGGTTATGCCCACTTCCCACAGTAAGTGGTCATATAGGGGGCTTAGTGACCCCATGGGCAGGTAGTACATTGGCTACTGCTCTACACTCCCCTAGCACCCTGAAATTTAGTATTTGGGGAAACCCCTGATACCAGGAATTCAGATTTTGACAGATCAAGAGAAGAATTGAACAAAGAAGAGTCTTGCCATGACAAACAAGGAGCAACAACTGACTTGGCAGCAACACTGCCAGCCTGACTGCTGCCCCCAAAAATCAAAGAAGAAGCAGAGTCGTCCTACCACTGTACAGTCTTCAAGAGTCTCAGAGGGCTGCCTGTGCTTCGCCAAATTCCGGAAGAAATTCCCTTTTAGTAAACCAAAGGTACCAAAGACGCAAGGTGCGGTCCACCAAGTTGTCACTCCCTGGCCAGCCTGACCCAGCAGCTTCCCACGAAGAGGACCCTGTGCTCCTGAAGGTCAAATCTGTCCTCCCTCCGAGTGAGAAGACACCAGGACGAACCGGAGTAGCACTGGCCCAATACCCTGGGTACTGGACCCCTTGCAGCAACTAAGGCTTTTTGTGCCCAGTCCGGACACCTGCGCAGAGGAAGACTGACCTGCACAACGAGGGATTTCAGGGACAGTAAGACCCACTTTGTCAGTGGCCCATTTGTCTTATTTGCCCCTCTTCTGCAAAACCAATACCAATACGCGAGTCTGTGACAGTTGTCACCAGATGCCTCAAAGCACCTATGCACCTGCGCTCGAGAGCCTGAATCCAAGGGAGGTGATGGTGCCAATGGGGTCCCTAGACCCACAAGAGCTAAGCCCACTTTTGGGTTTGCCCAGACTGGACTTCCAGTTGCCTTCTTCAGCCTCTTTCTGCAGTCCCTCTCCAATCACAAGAGACTCCTGCACCAGGATCCGAAGCCAAAAGACACCACTGCACCCAAACCCCACAGCCCAAGAAGAAGTGGACCAAGGGTGTCCCTGTGTGCCCACGGATCTCAAGTGTCGAGCCCCCCTGTGGGTTCCCCTGGACTGCCCCCTCCCCCAGTCCCAGCGTGCAGCTTCTTTCTGATGACCTTTCTCCCATTGAAGTGAATGAGAAACCTGACACTATGACAAACCTCTGCACCCATGCACCCCAGTGCCTCCCGAGGTGACCTGTTGGTGTGGCCTTGGACCTTGCCCCATACTGACCTTAAGTCCGGGAGAACAGTCCTGTAAGTTGTGGTCAAGTGCCCAAATACAATACTTGTTTTTCCTCCGTAGAATAACATTACCGATCCAGAAATTGCACTGTGTCCATTTTTGAAAACAGTAAAAATTAATATCTCGAAAAGTACATACTCGATTCCGATGATCTTGGCATCTAAATTATATAAAAGTATGTGTTGAATTTCTTTATTGAATGTGGTCTCACTTACTGCTTTTGTGTGTGTAGTAAATGCTTAGCACTACCCTCTGATATGCCTAACTGTTCGCCCACACTACCACAAAAGAGAGCATTTGGGGTGTAATTTGTGCCTCTTTAATTCCTTTGGGGTTTGCCTGGAATCTCTGCACAGTGTACCTCATGTTGGTTCACTATATAGAGAGCCAGCTTCCTACAAATAGTACCGATATTAACTTTTGAATCATACAGTCTGAACAATCCAAATTAGATTTGTGTGGGTATTTTTTGGGAACATTCAAACTTAGAGGAAGGCAGAGCCATGACATCAAGCCGAGTTGATTTTACCGAACTATGACCTTCATTGATAGCCTGGCCTGAGGGGAGAAAGTCAGTGGCAACAGTGCTATATAGGAAGACAGAACAATGACACAGAAGGAAGATGCTTGAACGATCCCTAAGGATAAAACTTTAATATTGTTGTCATTCTAGCCACGTTTTAGCGATGTGCAGATCAGAACTCAGGGGTTGAGACTCAGAAAATGCACAACCAAGGAAGAGATTGGATGCAAAATAATGCCTTCATTATCAGCCATGCGGAATAGGATACTCGCAGGAGATATCACTTCACACAAATCTGAATTGTACTAGTGGTGGGAACAAACTCATCATAATCTAATTGGTCTTTTGGTGCATTTTCTGTTGCTAGAAGCAAGAAGAAAGTATACATAAAAATGGCTAGAATAGGGAGCCACATGTGGTAATGGATGATGTAATTCCGGCCCCATATGTTTTCACCAAATCTGGACCTGGAAAGTTATAATACCTGCTACTGAGGTGGTGATTCCAACTGGAATTGGTAACTCCGGCATCTCCACCTTAAAATACCAGTCTACTTGCAATGGGCCCCGCTAAGTGAATTCCAACTTTGTTATGTAGTGAGACAGAATTTGATTACAACTTTTAGCTTCAGTGTTGGCCACACAGATTTGGAATGCAGGGTACAGTTGACGTTTGATGCATCACACCCCTGTCATTGTGTGCTCAGACCGTACAAGTAAAAATTAAATAAAACTTCAGAAATGTGCATATTGCAAGTAAGGCACATTGCTATTAATGGCTAATTTACAGAAAGCATAAAAAGACTGGACAATCAGAAATAGTAAGGGATGCCTCCACCGACAAAGATGCAAACATCAGAAACAGTCCACATGAAGCAACAGTAGCACATTAAAGTACAGCAGGTAATCCAGCCCCATGAATTAGAGGGCAGGAAGTGCCATCACATGAGACATATCGAAATAGCATGGTTCTGGTACTGTCTATCTTACCATTAGGACTCGTTGCAGATAGGCCCACTTCTGCCTCTCATACTGGAAGGGTAAGGTCTGGAACAAGAGATTCATTGTCTGCTAGGTGGCAGCCCTTGCCCTTTGTAAGGATATGTTGGAAAATGTGAGGTTGTTCATTGGGCATTTGGACAAAATATTTAGTTGTAAATATTGAGAGACAGAAATATCAGAAAAAAATCTTGTGATACAAAAATATTGTGATCAAGAAATATTGTTGGAAAGAATATTGTTTTTTCAGGTAAGTAAAATCATTATTAAGAATATCGTTGTTAATATAATCTTCTTTAACATAGTTAAAAAGACTATCATTTTTAAATAATTGTAATGTTTTAGTTCATATATTAATTTAATGTGTCATAATTGTTTGTATAATTGTTATTATTTAAAAAAAAAAATAGTTTGTAAGTTTAAGTGATTTACAATTTTTCATTTAATGGCTAATAGTAATTTATAGTGTCGTAGGGGCTTGTTGGGTTTGTAGGGGGATAGGGAGTTAATTCAGTATTCATTAATAATGAATTAATGAATACTTTATATGTAAGTATGTGATTGATATTAATTATGTATATTATATAATACTGATTTAATGTACTTATATTTTAGGTGCGGATTGCTATGTTTGTAGTGATATAGGGTCATTAACAGTTAATTTTTAATGTATTATTAATTATTACATTGATTATTAATTAGGTAAATTGCGATATAATCATATATTTTTGTTACATTTTAGATGCAGGATGCTGGGATTATAGTGGTATAGGGTGGGAAGTTATTTATGTAATAAGTGATTAACAATTAATGATTACTATATTTTTAATTATTGAGTTGATTATTAATTATGTACATTATCTAATAATGATTTATTTTATTTATATTTTAGTTGCGGCTTGCTAGGTTTGTATGAGTATAGGGTGGGAAGGTAATTAGGTAATAATTAAAAATAATTATTATTAATGTATAATTAAATATATGTTTGTAGTGGTTAGGGTAATTAACAAATACTTTTTAATGTGTTATTGGATATTAAATTGATTATTAATTAGGTAATTTGTGTAATAATGATATATTTTAGTTATAGTTTAGGTGTGGGCTGCTAAATTTGTAGGGTTGTAGTGTGGGAAGTTAATTAAGTAATAATTAAGTTGCAATTCATTGTTAATTAGTTATGCACTTGATTATCAATTATGTAAATTGTGTTATACTAATTCATTTTAGTAATATTAGGTGAAGGTTTCTAGTTTTGTAAGGGTATTGGGTGGCAAGTTAGTTAAGTAATAATGAAATAATCATTATTTTTTAAATGATAAAGTAGTTAATACATTGAGCATGATTTTTGTAAATTGGTTAATTGTTTTTTAATATATATATATTTTGTTTAGTGATGTTTATATTAAGAGTTCTATATTTTTTAAATTAATAGGGTTAATCAAATATGTTTGAAGTGAAGTTGTATACTTACTGTTGCTTACACTGGAGTGGGAATAGTCAATTTAACCCCTGCGAAGTCCAAATCTTTCCTTACTGTTGTAGAGACTGGAGTAGGAATAGTATATTTTACCCCTCTAAAGTCCAATGTTTTCCCTACTGTTGCCAAGACTGGAGTGGGAATAGTATATCTTACCCCTCCAAAGTCCAATGCATTCCCTACTGTTGCGCTGTTTGGAGTGGGAATAATATATTTAACCCCTTCAAAGTCGTACACTTTGTCTACTGTTTCATAAACTGGAGTAGGAATAGTATTTCTATTATTCCCTGACTCTAATACATTTTCTGATATTGGTTAAATATATTTATTATTAATATTTGTTTATACTTTTAATTTTATAGTATTTGGTTAAATTTGTATTTATTGTTAACATTTAATAATACTGTTTGCAAATGTCTTTTTTGTTTATTTTATATATATATATTATTCCCATCTTTAAAAAGGGATCCCCCCTTGATCCAGGCAATTATAGGCCCATAAGCCTAATAGATGTGAGCCAAAAAATCTACTCTAGGCTTCTTCTTCAACGCCTACAGAGCTGGATAGAAGAGAATAATATACTAACCCCACTTCAAGCTGGATTCAGGCCCAAAACGTCTACTATGGACCAACTATTTAGGCTCCAGATGCTCCACTGGAAACATGTCATATTGGATGGGGGTAGCCTATACATGACCTTTGTGGATTTGAAATCCGCATTTGATATGGTGGATCGTAACCAGCTATGGCACCTACTGCTGGCCATGGGTGTCCCGCCATACTTATGTCACCAACTGAAGACTCTCCACGACGGGACCTACGCTAGAGTCCGTTATGGAAAACATGGCAATTTGACCGGCCCCTTCCCTGTTGCAAAGGGAGTTCGGCAGGGCTGTGTTCTCGCCCCAACCCTGTTTTCTTTATTCCTTAATGGCCTTATTGCCGACCTTCTTGATGCCACTGACATAGATGCGCCAAAATTGGCCTCCAGAAAATTCCCTGCCCTTATGTTTGCTGACGACACCCTGCTGCTGTCCAAATCCCCAATGGGCATGCAGCGGGTGTTGGATCAGTTCACTACCTTTTGTAAAAAAAGGAATCTGGTGGTCAATATAGGCAAAACTAAGTACATGGCCTTCAATGTAAAATCCTCTAATTATCCACACCCCAAAATGGAAGGAGTCGCCTTGGATCGGGTTTCTGTATTCGAGTACCTAGGCTTGACCCTAAATGACAAAATGGGCTGGTCCCCACAAATCTGTAAAGCCAATTTAAAACTTAACCAGGCTGTGGGGGGCATCCTTAAAGTCCACAAGAAATGTTGCTCAAAAATCATAAGTGCCCCTTTAGAAATCTACTGTGTTCAATCCAGATCTTCTACACTGTATGGGGCTGAGCTATGGGGCCACACTAGCGCAAATGATTTGACTATTACGGAAAATAATTTCTTGAGGAAACTCCTATCACTTCCAATCAATACTCCGCTTTTGCCATTGAGGTTGGATCTTAACATCCGTCCTATTCCAGAGGTCATTGCCTCTCGTCCGGTGATGTACTGGAAAAGACTCTGGAGTACACCAGAGTTGGCATGTTACAGAAACGAACTGAAAGTAATCTTGGGCCTACTTGGGGCTGATAAGATCCCTTGGCTCCAGTATATTAGGCAGACATTAATCAACATTGGTCTTGCCCATCTCTGGATTAATCCAGAGAACTCTACTTTAGGCATCTCCAAAAAAACTCTTGCCCTCACCCTCAAAGACTACTTTCTAACAAAAGCTTATAGTGTAGTCAAGCCTTCTAGCCTGACTGATATCTTTTTAGATGTTAAATGTCACTACGCCTTTGTACCTGACCTTGACGCTATTCAGCCCACTTTTGCAAAGAAGCTGTTCCTACAGTTCAGATATGGGACACTCCCCCTTTATTCTTTTACTGACAAATGGGTGGGTGCCCTCGAGCACAGTTGCCCGGGGTGCTCTTCTGAACAGGAAACTATGATACACGTTGTGCTCTTTTGCCCAGCATACGCCGGTATCTGGAAAAAATGGATTATTCAGTTATGCTTAAACCTAGGTATTAGGAGCTACCTCGATTTTTTCAGGATCTTGCGAAGTGACTTAAGTCCACTTGTTGTGGTAGCAGTTTCCAAGTTTCTGTTTGCGTTGTGGTTAATTCGTAGGAAACTAATAAGCAATAATACAGACTGATTGATTGTTTTAAAAAGGGCCCTGTTTGTAGACTAAATATTATGCCATCTTCTTTTTTATCATGGTTTATTGTATCAACCGAATATGTATCTAAATGAATTGTTTTATATGTACTTTTATGATTTTAAACAATCGAAATAAAGACTTTTTGATTGATTGATTGATATATATATATATATATAAATATATCACAAACGAAAGAGTTGCCTCCAGGTAAGAAGGTCACACACGGCAGGTATAATCCATTTATTCTGGGGATGACAAAAGCAAACAGCCTGGCGTTCCTCACACAAATAACGTAGCCAAACGCGTTTCGGGCGTACTCCCGCCCTTGATCACTGGCCAGAAGGAAGCAGCGGCAGGTGAGCTACGCACATTAAATGTCCCCCCCCAGTGGGCGTATGCGCTATGCTTTAAATAAAACCACAGTGGGCGCCACAGTACCTTCAAAATATCCATGGGGACATTTTTTAATGTCCGTGTGTGACCTTCTTACCTGGAGGCAACTCTTTCGTTTGTGATATATAAATATATATATTATTTTTTTTGTCTTCTAAACACTGTAGCGCCTTTAAAGAAGATCTCCAAGCCTCGCTGGTGATGGGCTGGTGGGAGGGACATATATCCATTGATCCCAAAATGGAGAGGTTCTTTAAATGCGTGAACATCTGGGTACATTAAATAGACGACTACCTTTTAATTTGGGAAGGATCAGATGGAGACCTAAATGAGTTCATAGAATGCCTTAACAAGAACAATCTGAATTTGGCCTTCACAATGTCTCACAGTAAAACCATGACTGATTTTGTTGACATACATGTAGAGGCACAAGGGGACAAACTAGTAACCTAACTATTTAGGAAAAGAAACATCAGGGAATACAGTTTTGCATGCTGCCAGTAGTCACCCAGGGCATATGAAGTGGAACTAATAAGACTGAAGAGAAATTGTAGTATGGATGCAAAGTTCTTGGAAACACAGGAAAAATGGTGAAAAGATTCAGGGCCAGTGACTATCCCGTGAAAGTCTTAAATACAGCTATTACTAAGGTTAAATCTAGGGCTAGAGAGAGTTTGGAATCGGTAGGGAAAAGGAGGAGACTTTACAAGCAAATAGGACCATCCCCAAGAAGGTTAGAGTAATCAAGACCTTCAATGAGGAATCAAAGAAAGTAGCGGAGATTCATAATAAAAACGGGGATTTTCTAAGGAATTAACCCACCATTGAGAAGTATGTGGGGGAAGCACCAAACATTACATATAGAAGGAGCAGGAATATGGGAGACATGCTAGTACATAGCCACTTCCAAACAGAGAACACAAGAACATGGCTTGGTACTGAGCCTGCAGGTTTTTTTCCCTGGGCGAACTTTAAGGCCTGTATGTATAGCACGCACAGAACAGAAAACAATGTTCTGTTCCAGGAGTAACCTTACGAAATACGACATTACAATAACTGCAAAACAGATTATGTAGAGTACTGCATAGAATGTCCCTGTCCACTGATGTGGAGAGTACCATCTTCCCATTAAAAAACGTATCTTAGAACATGTAAGGGCAGTTACCTATCAAGCTCCGAAACACCCAGTAGCACAGCACTTCCAGACTTATAATGGAAGTGATTGGACACCGATAACCTTTTGTGGACTTGATAGAGTTAAAAACCAACTGAGGGAAGGGGATCATTGCTTGAGTTTTCATAGACTGGAATGAAAGTATATTATTGACCCAGAAACAATGGAAACAAATGGTCTTACCATGAGCAAAGATTTAGCTCTACATTTGGATATATGAACATTTCTTTTCCTTTACCCCCTGTTTCTGCATTTATGTATATCAGTAATGTTCAAAGTCTTCAGCCTTTATTGTATCATCTTTTATTGTTATTTTTTCTTTATGAATACCTGAGTTTTTCTGTTTTCACTATATATTTTGGAAACTGTTTATGATATATAGTTGCGTTCTGATTTAGGGAGTTTACCTTTAAGCAAGCTACGGTGTATATATAAAATCAAAATAGGTAAAGATGTAATGCCCACTTGGGCTTGATAGGTGTAGGAGGTAGTGTATTGATGAAATGTGAAAAACCTTTTGAAACAAATGTTTGTTGTTACAGAATCAAGAAAAAAGTGCTTTAACTCTTGAAATGTCATTGTGAAGCTCTAAGATGGAACTTATGATAAGTGTATACGGCAATTAAATAAAGGTCCACTTGGGCTCAATTTAGACAAGGGGTGATGTAAACAGATAATGCCCACTGGGACATCAAATGCACAATATCTTTTATATTTGTATTTATTTCTGAATATGCAGCCCCAAAGACTCAATATTATGAGTTGATTTGTCATCCTCCAAATAGAAATATTTTTGTTTAGGAAATACCAACAAACAATGAAGTAACAAACAGAAGAAATACTGTATGGTTCATAATAAGTGTTTTCTATACTGTTTAATTTAATTTGCACATGTTCACTTTAAAAGTGTGGTTTGGATGGTAATGCACATCCGTGATCAAGGCTCGTGAACAGGAGCCGAAACGCTTTGGGTCTGTGGCATCCTGCTATACCGTAAATAAAGCACTTTATTTGAACTGAGACCTTGCATACAGTGTTTTTGTCTTCTTAGAGCTTGACAGTATGTTGGATATGTGTACATATAAACATATACACACACATATGTATGTATGTGTGTATATAAGTGAAAATTAATATATAATAAATATTAGTGAGATTTATTTAATTAACATTATATTAATGGCATATATTAAAATAGTTAAGATTTACTACTGCAAATGATATATATATTAAGAAACAATATTTGCGTGTATTTTTTAACGCTATTCGTGTGAAACTATTGTTTTTTGATATTTTTGTACTTTCCACTATAAGGACAGGTACACGATATTTTCGACAGCATGGTTATGTTACACAATATTGTTGATTCTGATATTGTGTCAGTGGTTCTGTTCATTGCCTGTACCATTTTGTAAGTGTCTGCCACTAGGTAAGTGAGGGTCCCATTAATGCTTGCCTACTCCCTCTTGCTAAACTACCCTTGATCAACTGTATGGAGGGTAGTCCATGGTCCATCCTCTTCATTCCCCCTACTGTTCAAGAGCTGTTCCTGGTCCTCCTCCAGTATATTAGCTCGTCACTGGAGGGTATCACGTTTGTACTGATATGCTTCCATGCTCAACATTCACCTCCTGTAGTTGTCCCTCGCTATCATCAACATCATCTGCACTGGACTCCTCTTCGTCATCCTCTAATTTTCTTACTTTATCCATGTATGAGGCAGCTGCCTATATAAGTTCTCATCAAATGAGTATGTACCTTCATGGCAATGGTGAGGGGTTTTTTCTTGATAGGTATTACTGTGGCACCTAGCAGAAATACCTAGGTTGAATGTCTCATTTAATGCATGTCTGATAATGCTATGGTATTGCATACATGGGGCATGCCTCCTTGCAGGTGACATGCATGTAAATGCAATTATGTAGCAAAAGTTAGCATTCCACTCCATTCCTTCTCATCATATGCAATCAAAGGTTTCAGTAATAAGGGATACTCAGTGCCTACAATATTAGGATGCCATTGACTACTGTGAATACAGGCTTGAGGGTTTTCATTTCCCAGTTGCTTATTTGCATCAGCTCCTCCCAGTTCATTGATAGGCATTGTGAAGGCTTGCTTCTCACTCTACTGCCTTTTGGCCTTCTTCTGTTCAGCAATAGTAGCACTGACCTCTTCAAGCTGTTTCTTCTCGGAAATCCATACTTTTCTTTAAACCCCAGAGATAGTCTTACTTATTATCCCTAGCCAATTAACCATCTTCCCTCTTTTCTCTTGAATATGGTGTCCCTCATTACTCTGCCCTAGATCTTCATCTCTTTTTTGCATACTATCTTCTTTTTTCTGTCATCAACTTTTTTGATATTTTTGCAATTTCTAGACTTATGATTCTCTGATATTATCTCCTTTTTTTCTAACCAGTTACCCAATACTATTTCAAGTGGCTATCCATCATTTCCATATTGAATAGCCCTGACTTTCTTAACCTCAACTCATAATAAAATCGTAACATGCTTTCTGCTCATGCATACCTTTGCCCATCCTCTTCCAACACATATTCTGTTCCCTTAACCCCTCACATCCTCAGCCTTGATCAGTCTGTGCAATTAATACAATTTAATGAGTCTCTTGCATCTGAAGATATTAAAGGTAGTATTTGGCAGATTAGCCATCCCCCCATAAATGAGTTGATGCCAAACTTGTAGTTCACCTACCCCAGAACAGCCTTGGGTGGCTCCACTGGCAGAAACCTTTGATTGACACCCCATCGCTCATGGGTCCTCCGGTCAATGTACTTTAGAATGCCTGCCCTTCTTAAAGTATTTGTTCTATCATAAATTGTTTCCAGTTTGGGACCTCCAGAGATAACCTGGTGATCCTGAACAGGAAAC
Source organism: Triturus cristatus (assembly GCF_964204655.1). Classification (NCBI taxonomy): domain Eukaryota; kingdom Metazoa; phylum Chordata; class Amphibia; order Caudata; family Salamandridae; genus Triturus; species Triturus cristatus. Next base: position 1,225,818,767 of record NC_140589.1, read on the forward strand.
AAGAGAAATGACCCGGTGTGTTTAGAGAAAACTCCCAGCCCATCAGTGCCATTGAGTTTTTCAGAACCAAACTCCCCACCCATTATGGGGTCTTACGACTGGGGTAACCGGTTTCAATTCCGACCGGCTGGTTTTGATTCAGCAGGTTGGAATTGAAACCGGCCGGTCATTCCGGCTGGCTTCCAATGGGCTCGAGGAGCCCATCAGCCAGTTGGAACCGGCCCGTACTGGACGGCCGTTTACCCCCCCCCCCTCTTGATTACGATGCACGGTTTCCGGCAGGGTTTCCATGCCAGCCTTTCGGACATGGAAAGCGTGTTTGGGCGCCTCTAGCAGGGCCCCCATTCCTTTGCGGCCTCTGGTTGATGGCTGGCCCCCCGCTAATCCTTGCACGCCATGGCAGGCACCTTGAGGTGCCTGCCACAGGGTGCAAGGATTAACACCACCTTACATTTCCCTATGGGAGCATGTACTATGGCCGGTTTACAGCTGTAACACTTGCTTCCATAGTGAAATGTCGGAATGCGACCTCACCATGTGTGGTCGCATCATAATGAGGCGGTCGGGACTGCCGACCGGAGGTCAGTCGTTTCCGAGATGGTCCGCCCAACATTGTAATAGGCCCCTATGTGTGTGTCTGTAAGAATACAGTATTCCTTCCCTCTTGGCTTTCTTTAGAACACTTTTGCAATGTCCCTTAAACCCACCCAGTTCCAAAAGGAGCCCACCAAGTGTTCTCTATACATGCAAGTAATCATTCGTCTGCTGTTTCTCTTGTTTTTTCCATTCCTACTTCTTTTCTGCTGTAACCTAGTTCTTTTGATTTTGCTGACTGAGCTGCATCAACCCTTGAACTCTTCTTTAGCTCTATTATTTGCAGTATTTGATATGTCCAACTGTTGCTAATATCATAACTCCAGTTTTTATATAACTTTGTTGGCTGAATTTGAGATTTGGTACCTGAATATCTTTGGAAGAATACTGTCTGACATAAATATTGTGTCTTAAATATCGCCTAGAAATATTGCCGTTCCTGAAGTTAGTAATAGAGAACCTATACTCAGTGGGACGATATTTTTGTTAACAATATTTAGGACAAAATATTTATGCCAGATTATATTTCTGTGCACAATATTTTGACATACAACTGTATTTCAGTATCTGACTTAAGTTTCAAACCTTATCATATAGTTTTTATGTTCCTGTTCTCCCCCATTTATTCTCCTTTGCTACTCTTTCAGTTCTTGTGAACACTCAATTTATGCAACTTGGGTATCTTGTTTCACCCTGTCCATCTCATGATCTACAAGATCTTAGGTGCCGGTATTGGCTATCAGTCTGGTGTGGCAAATGTGCTGCAGCGGGGGTTTACATTTCCGAAGCTAATCTATTACGGTGAGCTCAATATATGAAATGAAGCCATATTGAGATGATACAGTGGCTGTTTTTTTAATTTTCTTAGTATGTTTCCCACACTCTTACTTTGGTCTTATCTTTTTATTTCCTCACATAATTGTAATAGTAATAAAGATAACAACAAAAACAATAGTACACCTGCTAATAATAATTATTAATAATGGTATTACTATTTCTTTGTTGATATAATGATAGTAACAACAGCAATTATAATAACAATTATTATTATTACCTTTTTTATTGCAGCCAATCTTACTGTTTTGCAAGAAATTCAGTAATCCAGGTATGGCTTTCCAAACGATTTCAAAATCTCCATACACCTGAGAGCCAGGAATCTGATGTATGCAGATGCTTTGTCAGTAGAGTGAGTGTGATTGTACCACTGTTGGATGAGTGTGTCACAATTGATCAATTGTGGGTGAAAGTTCTTCATCTTTGTGAATGTGACTTAAGATGTGTACCAAATCATATTTGCATCATATCGGTGGTTTAGGTTTCCCCATTGCATGCCTGATGTGTAAGTGAGGATGGTAGGTGGTGGTAGCAAGTACTGTTATGTACTGTATTGTATTATAATTGCATTTATATAGTGCTTACTACCCCTCACGAGGTGTCGAGGCGTTTTTTTGGTGAGTAGCACACTACTCCGGAACCCATAAAGGATTAGTGTTGATGTAAGTATAGTGAACTATGGAAGTAATTTAAGGGGTGTATAGGTTAGTCAGTTATTTGGATTCAGAAGGATAGCGGAGGGATATAAGAGGGAAAAAGGTTTGCTTTTATAAAGTGCTTGTTACCCCTGATGGGGTGTTAAAGCTCTTTTTTCGGCGAGTAGCACGCTGCTCCGGAACCTATAAAGGATTAGTGGTGAATTAGTATAGTGAAATATAAAAGTAGTTTGAGTGGTGGATATTAGTCAGTTATTTGGATTGAGAAGGATAGCGGAGAGATAGAAGAAGAAAAAAAGGTTTGCATTTATGTAGCGCTTGTTATTCCTAATGGGGTGTTGAAGCACTTTCTTGGCGAATAGCACGCTACTCCGGAACCCATAAGGATTAGTGATGTATTAGTATAGTGAAATATTAAAAAAATGTGAGTGGTGGATGTTAGTCAGTTATTTGGATTGAGAAGGGTTGCAGAGGGATAGAAGAGGGACAAATGTTTGGATATATATATATATCCCAAGAACTCCGTTACTGCCTCCTCATGGACAACGGATACGGACCACAGTTTCAGTGCAAATTCATTTATTTCAACACGCACAATGCCGCCATGACGCGTTTCAGCCCGACCTTGGGCCTTGATTACATGACACGGTAAGGTATCACCCTATTGGTTTATATGGTGCATTTCTAACAAGCAGTATAATTGGCACATGTGTTACAAGCAGCAAACGACATGGAAAAAAGACTACAATTTGTATCAATACGAGTTTTGCATAGGCTGTTAATACCAGTACAATACAAGTAAACAAATAGATTTATGCAAGAATCAAAAGCAATCTTAAAATTCTTAAAAATAATAATTATTCAAATAAAACCATTTCAGATTAAATAAGATTAGTCAGAACTCATGCTTGCATATATCGGATTCTGCCAAATTAAGTATATGAATATTCTGAGATTATAAAATGCAATTCACCAAACGTGAGAGAGAACATATTAAATATACAGTACAAACTAATAGTGTTAAAAGTGCTAAAAAAGACCAATTACATAAAATATCAAATGTGTACCCATCTGCAATGCCCTGAAACACCAAAATTGCGTAAAAACAGATTTTTTTGTGAGAGGAATTTCATTACATTCCTCGAGAAATCTTTCAAGCAAAATCATCATTTTAGATGCCTACACTTTAGGATTTTCACTGGAGCCCCAGTGTTTCGTTTCTGGTATGCATTTGTTTGTTTGTATAATTTTCTTATTTTTTTATTTTCTAATGTATTTTTTTATATTTCATCTATTTCATTTTGCCTTCCATAGTAATTTATTAAAGCCGACTCCTTTGATGTATATGTTTATGTAAATAAAAGAATCCTGAATTTTGGTGGGTTGCGCTCTACAACAGATCCGATTGAATACACCACAAATAGGGTTTAAGCAAACGAGTACTAGTTGACCCAGTGTATGTCTCATTTTGTTCACCTTCTGGGCCTCTGTACCTCATGCTGTGGGTTATATATTTACAGTTTATGTAAGCACACATTTTTTCGTAGTTTGAACATTTTTGGTGTATGTTCTTTTCAATGAAGCCACTTGGTGAATAAACAAGAATTCATATGCTAGTTAGGTGGATAGAATGTAAACTATATAGATCATAACAAAAACGTTCTCTAGTCCCTGTCCACATAAATAAATAAACAATTTCCATGTATAAGACCATATCCTAAAAGCCACATAAATAAAATCCAAAATAGATACTAGTGTGCTTTGAATATTTAAATACATAATAAATAGATAAATATATGTTGGTGGACCACTAAAACATCAATAAATAATCAATAAATACCCCTAAAATTCCTAAAAAGATTCTTGTATATACAATCATTGTATTGTGAATGTTGTAAGATCAAATATCAGTGGATTAACATATTATGAGGGTTCTTATAAACATGTAAAGAGATCTTCTGTTGCATTTAAACCTGATGGGTGTTTGGTATTAAGTTCCAGAATATATCTTGTTTCCAACTGGCGTAATTTATGTTCCCTATCACCACCTCTTCTGCTAGCTGGAATAGAGTCAATAACGAAATACCTGAGACCAATGCTTCTAGAGCCGTGCTTTGCTTTGAAGTGCCGGGCAACTGGATATGTATTGTCCTGATTGGTTATTGCCCTTAGGTGTTGTAAGATGCGTTTATGTACTTGAAGCTTGGTACTTCCTACATACTGTAGGTTGCACGGACATGATAATACATAAATTGCGAACTCAGTTTTACAAGTAAGTAGCTTAGATATTTTGTGATTTTTCTCGCTGAAGGGAGTGGTGTAACATGTTTTATTTTCTCCCTGTAAACATGCTTTACACGTTTTACACTTAAAGAAGCCAGTGTGAGTTTGTAACCAACTCGTGGATTCAATAATTTCCGGACTTATTTTGACAAGATCATCTCTCATAGAGCGGCTTCTGCTGTACGTTATAGATGGTCTTTTTGGTAATTTAGAACGAATCATTGGGTCACTAAGGACCATGGGCCAGTTTCGGTTTATTATGGATTCAATCTTCTTGTGTTGCTGACTATATTGTATGATAATCCTAAAGTCATCTGTTGTGTCAGCAATATGTGTTGATGCAATTTCCTGTGCCTTTATAGTACTAACATTCTTCTCCATAAGTAGCTCTTCTCTACTTCTGCGCATAGATTTATTTATCGCAGTTTCGATGATTAGTTCTGTGTACCCTCTTTCTTTAAATCTTAGTTTACTCTCATTCTGTGCTAGTATGAGGTCACTTTCTGTGCTGTGTATGCGCCTCAGCCGAAGCATTTCACCGTATGGCATACTAGTTATTAGATGTTTCACGTGGGAACTACTCGCGTGTAACGTGGAGTTTCCTGCAGTTTTCTTACGGTATAATTTTGTAACTATTTGATTTTCTTTTACATATACCTGGGTGTCAAAAAAAGTTACTGTACACTCATTAATGTCTGCCGTGAATCTCAAGTTTAAATCGTTCACATTGATAGCTTGTATAAATTCCTGAGCCTCTTCCTTGCTACCATCCCAAATCACAAATAAGTCGTCAATAAAACGCAGCCATAGCTTGACATGTGTGTTTACCTTCTCTCTGTGTTTCGTCATGAGGACCAGCTCCTCCCACCAGCCCATGTGTAAACATGCATAGCTGGGAGAGAAGCTGGCCCCCATTGCAACACCTCTTGTTTGTCTGTAGAGCATATTATTAAACATGAACACATTATTTTCCAGACAAAACTTAATCATTTCTAGCAACATCATCTTATGTTCAATGGTGATACCAATAGCTCTATCCAGAAAAAAGTCAGTTGCTCGCAAGCCATCATTGTGTTGTATACTTGTGCATAATGAGACAACGTTGAGAGCAATAAAATGATAGTTATTTTTCCATTCAATGTTCATGATTTTCCTCAAAAAATCGCTGGTATCTCTCACATAAGATGGTAAAGCTTTAACCAAATCCTGTAGGAAAAAGTCTATGTATTGTGATGTGTGTTCCAGACAACAACTTCTAGCTGATATTATAGGTCTGCCAGGTGGATTTACAGAATCCTTGTGCAGCTTAGGTAGAAAATAAATTGTAGGTACCACTGGATGGTTGTTATTTGGGAATTTATATTCTTTTCCTGTAATGAGGCTGTTAGATTTCCATGTTGAAAGTTTTTTGTTGTAGGTTATATACATAGCTTTCAATTCAGAACCACTAAACTTAATGTAACAAGATCTATCATTAAGTTGCTTGTAAGCTTCTTTGGAGTAGTTGTCTTTAGACATTAGTACGATGTTCCCACCTTTGTCTGAAGCACGAATAACAATTTTATTGTCTTGTTTGAGTTTCAACATTAAGGTCTTATAATCTTGTTGTTTTTTATCATATCTGAATTTTCCCCTATATATTTTGTTGTTCAAATCTTTCAATTCCTTTGTTACCTGGTCATGAAACAAGTCAATAGAGTCACGCAGCATCACAGGATTAAAGGTTGACTTTGGTTTAAAATTCGTTCGAGATCGTGAAATTTGCATATCTGTATTACGATCTGTAAGGTCATCTACTTGATTTGGTATAGGGGTAGATAGATCATCAGCTGGACTAATTGCATATTCTGTTGGATCCCATAGTTCCTGCATTGCATTGACAAAAGATGCTTCTGATTGGGTGGACATTGGTGTTGATATCTCTCCTTCATTTGATGGGATGTATTTCTTGTTTAGCATAAAGTATTTTTTGAGCTTCAATTTGCGGGTACTTTTGAAAATATCCAATCTTGTTTTTGCATAATTGAAATTGTTGGGTGGGCAATATGTTAGACCTAAATTGAGTATTTTTTTCTCCTTATCGCTCAATGTGGTTTCTGAAAGGTTGACAATTGTCCTATTGATAGTTTCTCTTTCTTCTATTTCATTTATTTGCCTCTCCTCCGTGTACCTCGTTTTTTTCGATTTGTTCCTTGCTCGGTTTGCCTTGCGCCATTGCTTTCGCTTACTGATTTTAGTGGGCCGTAGTTGCTTTTCACTATGCGAGGGCGAAGAGTTTGTCGCCTGTCCTCGCATAAAAAACCAAGTTCCTCGTCAAGCGTATGCTTCTGTCCGCTGAGATTAGTTGTTGATCCTCTTTCTGAGTCGCTATCCGGAACTGAACTGAGATCCGATGATGTACCAGAGGACCTTCCACTGATTTCTCTTGCACTCAATTTATTTGCTCCTGTTGTCTTCCCCTTGCTGGCTTTCAAAGCTTCGTATTTTTTAGAGAAAGTGAAGATTTGACCCACTTCGTAATCTGTTTTGTAACGAAAAAACTTAAAGGATTTACGTTCCTTAATTTTATCTTCCTCTTTCTTCAGTCTAAAAATCATTTCTTGACGTAATTTTGTTTTTTCCTCAGTTTGTTCCATTGCATCAATTTCTTTGTTGATTTTCGCTATCCCTTCTAATAATGCTGCACGATCGATGTCAGCGTATTTAATCAAAATCTGCATGAGCCGTTTAGAGGAATCTAGGTTACATTCGGACTACTCACGCATCATAAGTGGGTTGGTCGCCTCATAACTAGGTGCTAAAAGAATTCGTAAGACCCGTGGGACCCTATCCACATCCAAGTACATTCGTAGCAAGCGTAATTCCCACCATTTACTTTGCTCGGAGCGACTTTTTTTCTCTAAGATTTTGAATTTGTCTTTCATTGTGGTGTTGCGTTCTGTGGGATTAGTAGTAGTGTTGGTTTCCTTACTGGTCCCAGTCCTGCAGTCATTAAACAGTGTTAGTGCTGCGGCTTCCCTCTCTTTCACCGTGTCATCCGACATTGTGCTGAATCGTTTGTGAATAAAACGGGTCAATGTAGAAACCTAACTTTCGGTTCCAGTTCCCCGCACAGCACACCTCTCACCCCTTTTGCGCCAATAAACACGTACCTGAATGTGTCCTTGTGACACCCGCATCATCCGAGACGGTCCCTCACAAGTCTACCTCAGGATCGTGATACTTTCGCGGTGCCGGGGGGTCCGAAGTACAACTCCTTCCGGGTCAATGCTATTGATTTCCTGTGACAAAGAAAACCAGTCTCTCCAAGTACTTCGGTCCGATCAAGAGGGGGTCCGTATAAACGCCGGAAAGAGACCCTGCCGGCTTCCTAATATCCCAAGAACTCCATTACTGCCTCCTCATGGACAACGGATACGGACCACAGTTTCAGTGCAAATTCATTTATTTCAACACGCACAATGCCGCCATGACGCGTTTCAGCCCGACCTTGGGCCTTGATCACATGACACGGTAAGGTATCACCCTATTGATTTATATGGTGCATTTCTAACAAGCAGTATAATTGGCACATGTGTTACAAGCAGCAAACAACATGGAAAAAAGACTACAATTTGTATCAATACGAGTTTTGCATAGGCTGTTAATACCAGTACAATACAAGTAAACAAATAGATTTATGCAAGAATCAAAAGCAATCTTAAAATTCTTAAAAAGAATAATTATTCAAATAAAACCATTTCAGATTAAATAAGATTAGTCAGAACTCATGCTTGCATATATCGGATTCTGCCAAATTAAGTATATGAATATTCTGAGATTATAAAATGCAACTCCCCAAACGTGAGAGAGAACATATTAAATATACAGTACAAACTAATAGTGTTAAAAGTGCTAAAAAAGACCAATTACATAAAATATCAAATGTGTACCCATCTGCAATGCCCTGAAACACAAAAATTGCGTAAAAACAGATTTTTTTCGTGAGAGGAATTTCATTACATTCCTCGAGAAATCTTTCAAGCAAAATCATAATTTTAGATGTCTAAACTTTAGGATTTTCACTGGAGCCCCAGTGTTTCGTTTGTGGTATGCATTTGTTTGTTTGTATCATTTTCTTATTTTTTTATTTTTTTATTTTCTAATGTATTTTTTTATATTTCATCTATTTCATTTAGCCTTCCATAGTAATTTATTAAAGCCGACTCCTTTGATGTATATGTTTACGTAAATAAAAGAATACTAAATTTTGGTGGGTTGCGCTCTACAACAGATCCGATTGAATATATATATATAGCGCTTGCTACCCCTAATGGGGTGTTGAAGCACTCTTTTGCGAGTAGCACGCTACACCGAAACCCATAAAGGATTAGTGGTGAATTAGTATAGTGAAATATGAAATTTGAGAAGTCTATATATATACACACACAGAGGATGGTGCCGCATAGCCAAGTACTTACATATTTGGGTTAGGGTAGATGTATGATCAGAGTTCTTAATGTATCTTGGTGGACAGTAGTATTGTGAGCATGGTGATCCTCAACTATATGGAATTTCTGTGCTACACTGAGATCAAGTGCAATGTTCTGTTTAATTTACTCTGGAAAGTTAATGAGTGTGAAGCATGTTGTGTGATTAGACAAGTGAAAAGCTTTAAGTACAGTCAACCCCAGCTTAACAGTGTGGCTGTGCTGGATGTAATGTAGCATTTTGTTTAACATATACTGATGTGAGAAATGCCAATAATTAAGCCTTTGTGTAGCTTAAATAAGAGAGTGTATCACGTAGATCCAACAGGTATTGATGGCGTACCAGGTCATATATTAGCAGCCCCTTCATCTAAGGAAACGGCAGATGCACAACATCCAAAGTGTCGGTGTCAGCTCTCAATCTGGTGCGGAACATGTGCTGCTGCTGGGGTTGACATTTACACAGCTAATCTATTACTGTGAACAAATAGCACTTAAAGTCTTACGTGTCCTCACAGGCTATGGAGGAGCCAGTGCAATGCCGTGGTATTCAGTGGTTATCCATGAGAGCACGAGAGATGGAGGAGACGTGTATGAGCAGGGATATAAGGCGAGGGAGTTGGAGAGGTGTGCTAGGTAGGATGAGGGATGAAGAAAGGGGCAGGGATCAGGGATCTTTTAGCAAAAGAACTGGGGTTCTAAACTAGCGCTGTCACTGTGGTAGAACACAGCTCAAAATGGATTTGCTAAAGAAAACTGATGCAGCCCTACAGAGCTGACCCAAATGGATACCAGGAACCCCTTCTGATCCTTACACATTCTCACAGGAGCCAGACTATCAATGTTCCACCACATAAAAGACCAAAAAGCAGATCTTGCACCACACCACTGTAGTATCTAAAGTACCATAACCAGGACTGTTATAACAAAAGTCCCATAGCTAGGTCGAATTTCCATAGCAACCTTATATAGGACAACTTTTGTCAGGCAGATATTGAACAAAGGTTTGTAGGTGACTGTGAGAGCCGGAGAATGGAAAGATGACGAAAAGGAGCCTGGGGATAGCAGAAAGGGAAGAGAAAGGGGACAGTAACCTGCATCAATGGATAGCAAATACAGGGTTTGGTTAAGAGTATGGCGCTCTTACCAACATACCGCTGCCGCGAGAAGACCGCGGCGGTCTCCCGTCCACCAGATTAAGATGTCACCACTGGGCCAGCGGCGGTGTTTCTGATGGCGGATAATTTTTTTTATATGTGTCAATGCAGGAGTGTATATTTTGACTGCACAAGTGTTAAATGTACCCATATGCATGATACGTAAAAAAATACCTACTACCGGTACTTTCCCATTGTTGGAGTCCGGACCATATGTGCCCAGTCCAGTCAATGGGTAAATACTGCAGAACAGACTTACCTGGATTTTGGCACCAACAGAGTTGTTTTCTTCAGGGTCAAGATGCTGCTGTGAATGTTGGCCCTGGAGGAAGGGATCTCCGTGGGAGATTGAAGGGAAGTAAAGGAAATGGATGACTATGCACCCCAATTCCTTCGATTCCGCTGGCTTGAAGCAGGCGGTCTTTCCGCCACAGTCAGCTTGACGGAAAGCCAACTCGAAATTCTGACGGTGGTAAACTTGTCTGTACCGCCCTCTGACAACTGCTTTCCCCATGCCGCCGTTGCTTCCGGTCGGCAAATGCCTGGCGGTGGCGGCAGCGCTCTGGCGTTTTTTCATTTTCAAACCCGCCAACATCATAATACGGTGGGCGGAGCCCAACTAGTCAGTGGAGTTTTAGACTCCGTTTCAACGGTGGTTCCCTTACCCCCAAACTCATAATCAGGCCCACAGTCCATCGTGGTCCAAGTTCTTTAGGGTTCTCACCTTTGAAACAACCTGGACTCTTCGTGTCATGTTTTCTCCTGAGGTTATTTCAATTCATTAATTAAAGCTTTAGTTTCCTGTTTACACTTCCTCATACAGATGGTCATTAATTTATGGAGTGACACCTGGTTCAGAATTTTAGATTATATGTTAGATTATTCTCTTGAGTTCAAGCGCAACGTCATCAGTTTTCACACCCGTCGTAATTGTCTTACATAGGCCCAGTTTTTTGCGCGTAACTTTGGGTCTGGCTGCTTCTTTTTAAATTCCTCTAATAGAACACTCTAAATGAAGCAAAGATGTTTCAGCACGTCACAGTTGTGGTAAATGGATTACCAGTTCTCACAAATTTCATCACTATTTTCTATATGCAGAGTGTACTTTGGGAGCCTTATCAATGTGAATGACCAACGCACAGTGCTCTTTAGGGGGTGCTTAGTTGAAGAGGAGAGGAGGGACAGTGTACATCCCATAAAGAGATGAAGACCACCTCTGCCACTCTACTAGGTAGCCAGCCTATGTGAAATGTGTAGGGGTCCTCCCCGAATCTTCCGGGTGGGCTATCATTTTGTGTTCAGTCATTAGCCACTCCTCTCTACTTCATTCAATTCACTGAAGGCGCCCTGCACGTTTTTGCTAATACAATTTCGAAAAGACACTCTACAAAGTCAGCAAAGAGGCGCTGAAGAGTTAACAGGGATCAAATCCCACACATTCAGCTGGCAGCCTCGCAGCTTCCAATTATGTAATGAGGCAATTCGCCCACACGCAGTCTGAACAGGCTGCTGTGTTGTTTCCAGAAAACATCTCCTAACATGCTTGCACGCAGTCGCCGATACTTATAGTTTCCTTGTGTGTAAGTGCAAAGTCATTTTACTTTCCACACTGAATTAAATGCCCGCGTTTGTTGTTACTCAATTTAATCCTGCATGTTTAAAGTAACTATCTTAAAGCTTATATATTCCTTTGAAGTTAGACACACGTCTGTCTAGGACACAACTCAACAAAGCGCAGAACCCTTTTTTTTTTATTTAACAGAAAGACCACTTTCACAATTTTTAACCAATAAACAATACCAACCACAGAAGGTCAGCTGGTTTTCCCTGCAGAAATCTTTGACTGAGGGCCCGCCAAAGAGACGTTGGTCAATGTAAGTCGAAATGTCTCGTTTCGGCATACAGTTGGTGGTCTCCACGAGAAACAAAAGAAATTACCCCCACGCACTGAAAGAAAATGTCCAGCGCTTCAAAGCCATCGACGTTTTTATTTTTCAATAGCAAACTTTGGGAGTTTCATGTTGGAATAAACCATATGTGGAAGTGGATAAGTGGAGTCTCGAAAATATGTAATGACTATCCGAAACAGACCATGCCTTTAGAAAATGGCACAGCAATTTTATGAGAGCTACTAATGGTGCCAGACCAGTTCGCTGCAGTTGTGTGTTTGTGGAAGGGCCCAATACACCAAACCGCGCCTTCTGCTCTTGGAGCAACAGCACTCAAATGTGCTCACCTCACTCCTTAAGTGTGTATACTTTGCTGGTTGCCTTAAAGTTTATTCACAATACTGCAAACCTACTTTATTTTGGTCCTGCATATCTGGATGTGTGACTATGCCCGATTGTTCAGGTCACTGGGTCTGTTTGATAAAGGTGGACATACGTTGTTACTGGCGAAGAAGTTGAGATGAGCTGTGAGTACACCAGCCTTGTGGCAACAAGGTTCTCTCTTTCAGTGTAGTAGTAATATCAATACTGGACCTGATTTTTTTAGGCAAAGCCACAAGTGTATAAAGGGGCGGCTCATCCGCTAAGGCGGAGGAACATCGCCCCACTGCGCTGGGAGCAGTGTAAAAAGGAAAACTAAAACGATAATAAGTAGTGTTATCATATTTGTTTTCCTTCTGCTCGGGGACGGGGCAGGTGCGATGGGCTGGCCAGTGCAGGGAAGGAGTGTAAAGCAAACTTCAACATGTGCATGATGGTTTGACCTGCCCAAGAGGGGTGGTCAAACCATCATGCGCACTTTGCATCCTCCCCACCAGGCTGCATTACACAGCCTGGTGGGGAACATGCAAAGCCTCCAAGCCCCTGTGGCGCTCAGACCAATCACAATGCTGCTTAAGTCAGCGTTGTGATTGGGCAGGGGATTCTGGGAGGCTGGGAGCTTCCTGTTGCGGTGCAGAGGAGACGGAGCAGAGGCGACAGGACCTGGCGGCACCCAGGTAAGTCCATTTATTTTAATTTGTTTCATTCCGCCCTTCGTTCACCCCCCCACTACGCTTAGTAGTGGCCTCTACTGGGTGTATAGGAGGTGAAGTAAGATAAGTGTTCACCAAAGATAGAGATGTTAATAATTTTATAAGTACCAGAATATGCAGGGCTACCTCTTAGCCTTCTGAAAAGACAGGTGTCTATTGCGAATGCTGCAACAGAGGGCAGTAGTGCAAGCGCCCCGATTAGATCTCCCACTGCCAACATTTCAATGAATGTGATACTGTACTTTCATACTTCATTAAAAGTATAATCTTACACTCGAACCCGCCTCTGGAAAATGGGGGTAATTCAGTCCCCCACCTGTTTTAGATGCGAAAGGGACGAGGGTATATTCTTACACACAGTCTGGAACTGCTCGGTGCTGCAGCCGTTTTGGAGGAGGGTGGCTTCCTGTCAGGGCCGGACTGGGAACCAAAACCGGCCCTGACAAAGTGCTCGGCCGCCCCCCCCCCCCCCACTCTAGGGGGTGGGGGTGTGGCCGAGCTCTTTGCCAGGGCCGGTTTTCGGTCGATTTTGTTACCTGGCCGATTTTGCAGCTATGCTGCAAAAACGGCCCTGTAACAAAAACGGCCTCCAGGGGCCCAAAACAGGCCCCCACCCGTGCGGCGCACCGGGGGATTGCCCGGTGCCCGCTGTGGTCAGTCCGGCCCTGCTTCCTGTCTTAGGGAGGTACTTACTTGGGAGCTCCCACTAGATCCGAGACTCTTTCTTCTACACAGCACCAACGAGATAGGGGCAATACATATAGGCAACATCTCCTCTTTTTAGCTCTTACAATTGCCAAAGTGACATTGCCTAGCTGTGGAAAGGAACATCCCCCTCTGGCTGTGGGCAAATGTAAGGCTGAACTAGATAGGTGCATGGGTGCCGAGGTGGCGGTGTTTCAGGCCCGTGGATGCCCCCGGAAACACAGGAAAATTTGGACACGTTGGGCAACTTACCGAGGGATAGACCTCCCCTCTTCCACCCCTAGACCCTTGATGTACCCCCACTGTTTACCAATGTCCTGCAGATGCTTCATTCCATGTCATATATTTGTATACCTCTGTATTATTGGGATCTTCATGTTGCCGCTAGGATCTGGGATTGTCTTCACTTTGTTCACGTTGTTTGACCTGCGGTTCTGCAGCAGTTATAATTCAATCTTCGGCCCATATTGTGCCATAAAAAAAAACAAATAAAATTTGTTATTAAAAAAAAGGATAATCTTGAATATTTATTTAAAAAATACAGCATAATCTCGAACTTCTACTTTCCCAGTTGAATTGTTTCCTTTGTGACTACCCAATCACATAGATTTGGTTGGCATCTGAATTGTTTCATTGCTGCCTTTCCCTGTCTTTCCACTAACCGCAATCAGGAGTGCGATGTCGGCTGAGCCATCCAAATTGATCTTTATACTGTATTCTATGTTCATACAGTGCCACTATGTATTTTTTTTAAATCCACATGTATCTCATGTTATTGAGGCTGTGATGTCTCTGAAAGGCACCCTGATACCTTTGGGTCTAGTTTGCGCTACATAAAACTCAATAAGTTAATACATAATGTACGAATGATGGTGAACACATTGCAGCTGTGTCAGTTCCCTAAAGCTGCAAGCAAAAAATTATACCCACAGCTAAGGATCACTGATTTAGAACTGAGTGACGTTTTGTGTGGTTCAGCTGCACAGGTGCGTGAACAACAGGGCCAATTTTATAATGCTCCCCCTGCCAGCCAGTATACTCCAATTCCCTCCCCTCCCCTGTGTATTCACTCCATTTTATGACCTGCCTTACACTAATCCACCTCCCCTGACTCCCTGCAGACATTTACCATCTGCCCTGAGCAGTGGTAAATGTCTATGTTAAACTATATGGAAAAGGCCTCAGATTCAGGCTCCACAGTTATTTCTAACGCCTTAGGGTTTAACTCGTAAAGAGAGTAAATATATATAAAGACATCAGTCATAAATGGTAATTGTGGCCCCCTGTAATCCCCGCACATACTTATTCCTAACTTGTAAACTGCATTTAGGACCTTACTTAGGCCGGAGGCTATGGACAGTTTCCCCATATTTAGAAATTCCCCACAAGACAGGGAGGGATTTTTGTGCCCTCAGTGGTGTGCTGCTGTTTCACTGAAGATATAGACTACAATGTGGGTCCAATAATTTCCGAGATGACTCTATTTCATGAATTAAATCTTCCGCGGTGCGTAGAAGCACAGTGGACAGAAGACCTGCCATGATGTGTATTGTGTTGTGTTAAGCACTTTTGAATTTTGCGTCACTTTTCAATTATGTCACGTTGCTTTTTTCATTTGTGGTTTTGTGACAGCCATATATGAGGAAAACTATGTACATATACAAAATAGGCAATGATTATGTTGTGCGTTGTCTTTCATTGATTGTATTATGGGAGTGCAAAATATTTGTCAGATATAACACCACACTCCATCAATGATACGTATACACGTATCATTGATGGAGTGTGGTGTTATATCTGTAAATTTAAATTACCTAGACTTAATTTATGCGGTAAAATACAATACGAATAACTCAGTAAAAATAAGAGGCAGAATCCGTGGTATTCGAGGGTATAATAGGGTATTTATTCCTTACAAAGGAATGATGGTTCGAACCAGGCAATCGAGTTCCGTCACCACGAAGGTTCAGGAAGGGATCAGCAATACATTATTGACAGGTTAAAGTATATATAGTAATGCATTACAGTAAAGACAGATGCAGGAGGCGTAACAGCTGATAAGAATACACATACGTAATAGAAAAGGTGTTACAATAGGCGTGCATAGAGGCGTATACTAAAAACGTCATTATGATGATGACACAAGTGGGTGGATCCATAAGAGAATCCTGCAAAGTCAGCAAAAATACATGACAGAGATGCGTGCGCAGCCGCATGACGTGTGATTGACGTGTAACTAGAGGGTGAAGGGAACTTGACATTTAGCCCTACATGAGGAGACAGAAGTCTGGGGTGTCAGGACAACCTAGTCCTAAATCATATCTAATATCTTGTATTTAAGGAACTATATTATCTGGAAGGAAAGGTCTTCTCGGACAGATCCTATTCTATGCTGACTGCTAGTGCGTGTACAAGCGTCTAAGTGTCTACATGAGATGCGAGGGGGGCATGGGCCTACCATGGTCACGAGAGTCATGAATTACTTGCACGGAGACAGTAAGGCCGGGCCCTTTGCTCCGCAGCTAGAGGGATGTTTACCTAAGTTACTTAGACAGGAATGCATTTCTTGAGGAGCGGAACAGATAACTTGAAGGCTGAATACAGTTTTGGCAGGTAACAGGCCGGGCTAGGCACCGTTAGCCGCGCAGGAAGTAAGACAAAGTTCATGGATACAGATGCAGGTCCAGGCTGGAGCATTCAGAGGCAGAAGCAGGAAAAGGCTCGATGGCAGAATTCAGGGCCTACCTTGCCAGAGCTGGAAAACGTGAAAAGTATACCATATAAAGACGGTGGCAAGGCATACTTAGGAACGGAATATCTGGCCCATTCATGGCAGATATGAAAGAGTACATATTAACGTTGGACACAATTGTATTTGCGTCTTCATAGCTTGAAGTGGAGGGAACATACATGTACTTGTAACATGTACATGGAGCCGTTGGGGTCTAGATAGGGGACACAATTGACCATAAAAATTCATATTTCCTCATTCCCTCCTTGTCCCCTACGGACCCTCATGAAATATCGATTTTCAGAAATCCATCAATCTGTTCATGTAACATCATTTGCTCTTCTTTCTTCTTCCGGGATCTTGAATGAAAACTTGAACGTGGAATACACGATGTGGCACACAGGCCGCAAATCGCTGGTCCACATTGTAGACATAGGCAGCAACTGAATACTACGAGAAGGCCAATACCTAGGAAGGATAGGACTTTCCATCCCCAGGCTGACAACACGCTCCAGAACCAACCGGACCATGTCCAGGTGCCTGCATTCTGATGTATCTGGTTTGCAATCTTGTGAAGACGAGTTATGGCTTTATATACGGATGGCGCGTTTTCTGGGATGAAAACACAGCAACTTGATCCGATGACCCTACAGGCTCCGCCCCTATCGGCTAGGATGAGGTCAAGGACAAGACGATTTTGGAGAACAACAATCCGCATCGCAGACTGCTCCTCTGTTAAGTTGCCTAGGGCAGAGGTAGTTTCATTCACTACTGCTTCAAGGATTCTGGTTAATCTACGTATCAGTTTACTATTTGAGACAACACCTATGTAAGGAAAGAGACCTTTATTGAAGTCTGTATATTGTTCCCATGCGGTTTCAGTGTAGTCAACAATCGGGATATCTCTCTGGGGTCTATGGTGTACTAGATTGGTATTTCTATGATAATCAGGAGGGGCTAGGAAAACGGGTGGCAAAAGGAATGCAATGTAACAGGTACCATCCCAGTCTGGAGGTAGGCGTATATATGCGGTATGACCACATATGAAGTAGGAATGACGGGAAGCTCTAAATGTAGACTTGCCTTTATCACTGAATTCGATCACAGTAGTACATTTACTATGACCCAGGTGCACTGAACCATTCTTTCTTACACAGAATTCACCTTTGACGGCTAATAAGGACATAGCAGGCAAGAATAGTGCAGCTTCAGATTCAACATTCAGAATCATGAGGTTAAGTGTAAAATTACCTAATCCATATACTTCATTTTCTAGATCAGTTCCTGTTCTTTTGGGAAGTCCCTCCTTGTTAGGATAACAGGCTTTAAGCAAAACTAAGTTCAGGTTTCCCCATACCCAGTTGCTCTGGTAAACTACAGTGTTTGAATCTAAAGAGTTAATCAAACTAAACCATGCTCCACAGGAACCATTGTGTGTAAATGGGTACGGAAAGAGAGGCAGAACTCCTTTGTATTTCTGATAGGGAGGGAGTCGGCCACATATCCAACAATTTGTAGCATTGCTAGTTTGATGGAAATGGTGTAACATACTAATGAATGTGTTGTTGCGCAGCGCAAATCTATAGGACAACTCATGTGGAGGTAGTTCACTAAAAGAATGTTCGGCAGTAACATTGTAAGCACGCTTGAAAATAGGATAGTACATATGTAGCAGTATGCTTGCAGCAATAATAAAAAGACTTAGAAAAAACATAATCAACAATGTCACTATACAGTGACTATGAAGTGATTTACAGTATGCATGTTTCTTGAGCTGTTTCTGTCTATTTTTCTCTCTCATTCGGTCTAGAGGATACATGTCAAAGACTTAATTCAACCGATTCACCTTGGAGAGGACTTAAACAATCGAATTGTCTGACTTGCTAGACCTTAGTTTCAGTTTATAGTTTTGAGATTCGGTCGGTTCAACCAGGGGGAGTTTTGAATCAGTCTCTGGAAGGGGGCAGGGCTGAGAGTTCAGTTCGGATGGTAGTCCATGAAATTTCTTGATATGACTCGAGTGTAACCAACCCTTGCGACCTTCGACCTTCACTGCTGTCCTCGTCGTTAGGAGGACCAGCTTCGGTTGTAGCCAGCGAGGCTCCAACGGGCTCCTCCTGTCGAAATTTCGGACGAAAACGAGATTTCCCGGAACTACTTCATGGGGCTTTACCTCGGTGTTGTCGGGAAAGGCTGCAGCTACCTGTGAACGGCAAGATTGTAGTGCAGACATCAAGGAAGCAAGGTAATCTGTCAGCATATTACAATCAACATCAGTTATTTTACGAGGTATAGGCGTCCCCCACATATTTGGTGGCCTACCGAAGACCACCTCGTACGGGGATAGCCCTGTGCGAGAATGTGCTACCATTCTCATGTAAAATAGTGCAACCGGTAAGGCTACTATCCAGTCGACACCTTTCTCTCTACAGATTTTAGAAAGTCGTATTTTCAGGGTCTGATTATGACGTTCCACGAGACCTGCTGCCTCGGGATGTCGGACACAGTGGAATTTCCATTGATAGCCTAACAAGAGTGAAATGTGTTTCATTAGCTCGGATGAGAACGGCTGGCCATTATCTGAGTACACGATACGGGGCAAACCATACCGTGGGAAGAATTCACGAACTAATTGTTTGGCAGTAGTCGGGGCAGTGTAATCTGAAACGGGATACGCCTCTGTCCAACGGGAAAGGGCGCATACAACTACGAGGACATATTTGAATCCTCGACATCGTTCCATCTGGATATAATCCATCTGGAGGACTTCAAAAGGGTGATCGGGAGGTTGAAATCCACCCTGCTCTACAGGTACGCCTTTACCTGGGTTGAACTGACAACAAATCATACAAGTTCGGACTTTCTGTTTGGCTGCAGCTCGTAAGTGTTTGTTGAACCAAATGTGTTGAATACTGTCTAACATAGCTTTTTCTCCTAGATGTGCTGGACTATGTATTGTGTTAATGATAACTTGAACCATTGAGTCGGGGAGAAACCATATAGATTTTCCCTTCGTCATCCATCCCTGATCGGTTTGGATCCCTCCTAATTCAGTCCATTTCTTTATTTCCTCTGGTGTAGCATGTGTCTGTATGTCAATTACATCAAGAGCGGGATCCTTAACTGTCATGCAGTGTGTCGGCGTCGGAACTATTGTCTTTGTCAAGTCAGTTGCATGAGTCTGATTCTGTGCTGTTTGCTTAGCTGTTCGGTCTGCTAGGTCGTTACCCTGGGAAATAATATCGATGATTTTTGTATGAGCTTTGCACTTCATGATAGATATTGAAGTAGGTAGATGTATTGCATCTAATAGAGCTTGAATGAGGGGACCGTGTTGAATGTTGGCACCGTGAGAAGTCAAATAACCTCTCTCTCGCCAAAGAACTCCGAAGTCGTGTACAACTCCGAATGCATAACGTGAATCTGTGTATATGTTAACTTTTCTATTCTTGGCTTGAATACAGGCTTGTGTCAGAGCAATAAGCTCTGCTGCTTGAGCTGATAATGTGTCAATACAATTTGTTTCAATGACTTCGGTGTCTGTCGTGACTGCATAAGCGGCCACTAACTTTCCTGTACTTGTTCTCATACATGAACCATCTACATAAAGTGTCAGGTCTGGGTCTGGTAATGGAACGTCTGTCAAGTCTTGTCTGGGTTTCGTCGTAATAGTGATGACTTCAATACAATCATGCGCCAGTGGGTCTGTTCCACTTAGTGGCAAAAGTGTGGCAGGATTTAATGTACTACAACGTCTGATTTCTATGTGTGGCTGAAACAATGTGAGTTCGTAACCTGTCAGTCGTGCTATAGTCAAGTGTTGTGTTTGTGTCCGATTCAAGAGAACCTCTACTGCGTGTGGTACTTGTACTGTCAATTGATGTCCTAATACTATGGAATCGCTTTGTCTGATCGCTAGAGCTGTCGCTGCAACTGATTTCAGACACGCAGGAAGAGCTTGAGCTACGGGATCTAATGTGCTAGAAAAGTAAGCACATGGTTTGTGTGATCCTGCTTGTTCCTGAGTGAGTACTGACAAAGCAGTACCTTCACGTTCTGTAACAAAGAGTGTAAAAGGCTTACTGTAACATGGTGTCGCTAAAACAGGTGCTTGGCATAAAGCTTTCTTTAAGTCTTCAAAAGCTTGTGTATGTTCTGGAGTCCAAGGGAGGACAGTCGATGTCGCTGCCTCCTGGGTTGTCAACTGAATGAGTGGTTTAGCTAAAAATGCATATTGGGGAATCCACTGCCTGCAGTACGAAGTGAGGCCTATGAAGGCCCGTACCTCCTTTTGTGTCTTGGGTGGTGGCATGTTTACAATTAACTGGATACGATCAGGTGTGAGCTGTCTCCCCCATTTGGACAGCAAGTGCCCTAGGTACACAACTTGCTGGGCACAAAATTGCAGCTTTGAAGGGGACACCTTGTGCCCCTTGTCGGCTAAGAAAAGTAAAACCGTCAGTGATGCTTTTTCACATTCGGGTTCGCTTCGGGCGGTGATCAGCAGATCATCGACATACTGAAGCAGTGCAGTGTTAACAGGCATGTGGATACTGTCAAGTTGTCTTTTCAGTGCTTGGCTGTAGATGCTAGGACTTTCTGTAAATCCTTGAGGTGCGCGTGCGAATTTAAAACTTCGTCCATTTAAACTGAATCCGAACAAATATTGGCTTTCCGGATCGATTGGGACGCTGAAGAAGGCGTTCTTGAGGTCAATTACAGTAAAGAACGTTGCCTCTGAATCAATAGCTGTCAGTAATGAAGAAATATCCGGGACCACGGGATATTGTGGTACAATGCATTTATTCAATTCTCGCAGATCAATAACTAATCGATATACTGGGGGTGCTTTTGGGTCGGTTCGTTTAAGAATCGGAATAATCGGAGAATTACATATATTGGAGTCGGTTTCTACAACCACTCCTTGTGCAATGAGCTCGTCAATGATTTGCAGTAAAGCCACTACAGCATCTGGTGGTAACTTGTATTGTCGCATCCGTGGTAATACCACTCCTGCTTTGAGTGTGACTCGATATGGTGTAATGTGCATACAACCTACATCAGTGGGGCCTTTTGCCCATAAATGTGCAGGTAGATTCTGTAACCGGTGATCCATGTCTCTAGACACGTAGTGACCTTTAAAGTCACGCAAAAATAGTCGTACTCCGTCCGGAGAACAACATATTATAGCTCCTAGAGCTTTCAATGTTTTGATACCTAACAAGTTTTCTGGGCATGATTTCGTAAGCAATAGATCTGTAGTCCGTGTTAATGGACCGACTGTGAATGCAAGTGGTTGCGATACTTCGTTAATAGTAGGCTTTCCTGAGAAACCAAGGGAAATATTTTGTGAGCCTGAGAGGGGTGCCCCTGGAACTTCATCGTGACTTATAGTTGTTCTGCTTGCCCCTGTATCGAGTAGAAACTTTCTGTCTTTCCCTAATACTTGACTCTGCACATAGGGACCCTCTTGATCTACAGGAACCTCAATAAGGGGTAAGCCAACTTCCCTCTCCAGGCTATTTCATGTGTAGCGCTGATACTCTGGATAGTCATTTTGTGCATACTGGTACATCTGTTGTGTCGTGTTCTGTGTTGCAGCAATAGGCTGTGGCTGTTGTTGTGGTACGGTCTGTTGTGCAGTTTGCATAGGCTGTATATTCTGAGGTACTTGTTGTTGGATCTGATCCTGTCTGGGCGGACGTGGTCTCTCCTTGGTTTTACCCGTAGAGATATTATGTTTCAGAACTGCACAATCGTTTATATAATGACCTGGCTGTTTACAATAGTTGCATGTCCCTTTAACGGGAACCGCTGAATTACTGGACTGTGTTGCACCCTTTTTATGACGGTCAGCTGGAACTGACTGAGCGACAAGCATTTTCATTTTCGTGTCTTTCATACGCCTTGTTTCGTGTTCTTGTTCTTCTCTAATTCTATTCTGGTGATACTGTAACATTTGTAACATTTGTGAAGGGGTGTTAGCTTGCCAAGTGCTCTCAACTTTCAATACTCTGTTTTTAACCTGCGGCAGGGAATTCTCGACTAGTTTTGTTACAAAAAGGTGTGGATATGACTCACTATTTGCTTTCAGGCCGCTATTAATACCAAAACATTTTTCAAATCGGGAATAAAAATCACTGGTGTCTTCCTCGGGTTTCTGTTTACAGGCTGATATTGCTCCCCAATCTTCCTTTTTCGTAGTTAACAAACGTGGCAATACTTGTACTAATAGACCTGGCAATGCTTTTGTTTTGTCCCCAAGCCCTACGCCTGCAGTTCGGTTATTTTCTTCAGTTTCTAATGCGGTCCAATCAATCTTTTGGTCTCCCACCTCCCATTCTTTTTCCTTGAGTTTCTCATAAATACCGGCAGGTAATAATACTTTCAATATTTTCATAATGTCAGGATAGGTATAATCACCCATGAGTAACATGTCCTTTAGTTCACGGTGAAAACCTGCTGGATCTTTGTCATGGCTGGGCACTAATTTTTTCATTTCCAATAGTTCTATTTTGGTTATGGGCGTGTACACAAACACGCGTCTAAACGTATTGTCATCATTCCTGACTGGGTGTACTTCGCGTAAGGGATTCTGTCTGTCTATGTAATACGGGTTTCTCTCCATGGAAGGAGCTGGATCATGTTCTGGGCACAAAAAGGCACTATATCTATGTCTGTATTCTAGAATTACTTTAATTAGATTGGTACCTAAACCTCTCCATTTATTCATGAGTAGTTCTATCAATATATCAGGTAGGGGACCAGGATCGGAGTGTTGGCCTTTATATAATATAAGGAGATGTTGTATCATGTATATACTAGCTAAACGCTGTTCGTCTGGGGCGAGATTCAGAAACGTGTGTGCTAGCGCATCATCACTATATTTTTCGGAGCTGTCAGCCCATTGTACTGCTGACCTGGCTAATTCTTGTTCATCCATAGAATCGAGCACATGGTACCCCCTTCGTTCTCGAAGTAATTTATCAGTAGCCTGGAATAAGTGTTCAGGGGTCCTTGGATTTGTAATAACTGTTTGGAAAATTCTGTTACATTCTGGATGTATCGGACGTATTGTTTTATTAAAAGATCTTCCTTTCCCTACATAAGCTATCATTTGTTTAGCTGGTAATTCAAATTGTCCTGTGTTCATTTCTGACTGTTCCTCCTCCTCTTCCTCTGATTCAGTTTTATCTGCTTCTACTCTGTTTTCATGTATTCGTTCTACTTCTTTTCTGATCCTTCGGCACATGGCTTCTATACACTTCTGTTTATCATGTCTCCCGTCTGTTATATTCTGACCCCATTTGGTAAGTGCTTGCATTTCCTCCGAATCTACCTCAGGCCTATCTCTATTTCTGATCAAACAGTTTATAAAAAAGCGTAACAGTAATTTTTGTATGTCTACTTTCTGGTATTCCATGGCTTCGGCAATACTTTCAGGACCTTGCCCTGATTGGATAAAGCGATATATTTTGTCTAGATGTTCAACCATTCCTGGTAACGTCATTAAATAGTTTGCAGCTCGTCGCAAACGTACTGAAGACAGCAA
Source organism: Triturus cristatus (assembly GCF_964204655.1). NCBI lineage: Eukaryota > Metazoa > Chordata > Amphibia > Caudata > Salamandridae > Triturus > Triturus cristatus. The sequence continues at coordinate 1,225,842,731 of NC_140589.1, forward strand.
CATTCTGTCGTGTTTTCCTGGCACTGGATCATATCTACAATCGGAAAGAGGCTCGTTTAATATATTGTCTGATATTCTTTGGGGTGTACGTCGATATGCTAAATCTCTATAAGTCAATCTAGTTGTTGGCGGTGGCGTGGAAAAACCTCCTGTCGCACCCCCTGAGGTGCCAAGTCCAAAAGGATTTGTTGGGTGCAGGGTAGAGAGTGTCGGGGCAGGAAGGACTGTAGAAACAGATGGAATTGTTAGAACTTGAGTAGGAGTTCGTTGCTGCAGAGGTGAGTGCAGCTGGTTTTGGGGTTGAGTGTCGTTAACGGGTGGTGTGCGTGGCTGCACACCATTAGCATATTCGGGGGCTGCATCGTCTAAATAGGAAGAAAGGAAAATGTCTTTTGCGGTCTTGGGAGTAACGGAGGTGGCATATCTTCTGGTACCTCCAAAGTGGCCTTAGGCAAACCCTCGGCCAGAAGAGGATACATACCATTCATAAGAGTGTTTCGTTGTCTGTCTACTTGTTCTGTTTTTATTCGGGTACCTTCGTCAATTAATATGTTTTCTCGGGCCTTTTCTGAATCTTCCCTACTTTTCTCTTCCTTTCTGAGCGCTTTCTCTGTGCGTCTATGCGATTCTTTACGCCATAATTCAATGGCATCTTTCTGTGACTGTCTGGCTTTCTTTTTCCATAACGCTTCTTCTATTCTCATGATGCAATCTGCATCCCATGTTCCAGCAGCGGGCCATCTCTGACTTTCTGCCAAATCCTTGGTGTAGTCCACCCATAGATCAAGATATAATACGGCATCTAGGCCATGTTTATGGTACATAAAGTACCCTGGAGTGTCCCTAGGTGGGATAGGAACAGCTTCCTCGAGTATCCCTTTTCTCAAGTCAAAGTCAAATAGGCTTTATTTCGACATAAAATATCTTAAAAAGCGTACATACATTAAAGGTCATTTAGAGCATTTACTAAATAGAAAACATAAAAAACCCTAGATATTCTAAAATTCAACATTTTTTCTACATTTGTCTAAAAAGAAAATTATTTAAATTAGCTAAAAGAATTAAAATCATGATTAAACAATTTGCCTAAGTCTTTTTGACCGTATTCGCCATGCCCAACCTAAATACTTCGAGGTGGCGCATGCGAAGAATGGGCGAGTGTCTGTAAGTAAAATTCGTAATGCCACGTTACAATGTCTAGTGCCCAAAGTAAGGCACATCGGTTTTAACCATTTCATTCGGGGAACCTTATAGGCGGGGCACTCGAATAACAGATGGGGGACAGATTCATAACGCTGAGGGCAAAATGGACACCATGGCGCAGTCTGGTGTGGTATTTTCCAGTGACATGTGAGTTCCATAACCGGGAGAAGACCTAATCTGAATTTGAAATACAGAGATCTATCCCATGGGGCAGTAACAATGTCCAGGTACAGTTCTCTGATAGGGACATCTTTATGCTCCACAAAATTTCTGGTGGATTTGCAGATCGTTGAGGAAGAATTCCTTTTACTTGCCACCCATGTCCAATAAATTTGTTTTAGCATGGATTTGGGCGGGGCTGACTGTTGGTGCCATGCTTCTTCCAGCCCCAGATTTATAAATAGAGCCTTGACGTCCCTTAGCCATTTTATTTTTGCCCAGCCGGGGCAATTAATTATCTCCCGTAGGCCATCCGCATAACTTGAGAGCTCTGGCACTCTCCAGATGCGGGCCCACAGTAACAGGGGGCGTAGTTTTGCTTGATCTTCAATCGCCCGGCAACCCATGTCCAATTGCAGGGGTAAAATGGGAACAGAAGGACCGAGAGACATTAGGCTTCTCTGGAAGGCATTCTCAGCTCGAGTTAGCACTTTCATATTTGACATCCCCCAGAGCTCCGCCCCGTAAAGTGCTGCACTTACTCCTCTGGCGGAGTAAATATCCATTACTGCCGCTATTGGTCTTGTAGATGCTGCTCTCTGTTCTTTCAACAGGGCCCCAGTCACTCTTTTTAAGCTCAACAACATTTTGGTCAAGTGGCAGTCCCATTTCATTGTATCCACCAAGCGAATGCCCAGATAGTCAAACGTTTTAGTTCTTTCTAGAGCAACGTGCCCCAATGTTGGAGGGGGGCCAAGCTTGTGTGGGGGATTCAAAATGAGATACTTAGTTTTGTCTGTATTAATACAAAGGCCTCGCTGCTTACAGAAGGTGTCAAATCCAGAAAGAAGCTGCTGGAGGCCCATCGGAGATTTTGACAAAAGTAAAGTATCGTCAGCAAAGAGTAAGGTAGGAATTAGGCGACCTGCCAGACGGGGTGCATCTGCTGGAGACTGAGTCAAAAAATCCACCACTCCATTTACGTATAAGGAGAACAGGGTTGGGGCAAGTACGCAACCTTGTCGTACACCTCTGTTCACCTCTATTCTTGAGGTCTTTTGACCATTTGACCCCCAACGTATTTGGGCATAGTTATTTTCGTGGAATCTCATGATCAAATGAAGCAAGTAGGGTGGCATACCCAGGTCGCACAACACTTTCCACAAGTTGTTTCTAGGCACCAAATCGAAGGCCGTGCGGAGGTCGATGAAGGCCAGATATAAGGTACCCTTTCCAATTGTGACGACCTTCCAGTAGATCATAAGTAGCCTTAGCGATTGTTCTATCGTCCCTGTCCCGGATCTGAACCCAGCCTGAAAATCCGAGAGTATCTTATTCTCGTCAGCCCACTGCTGGACCCTAGATAAGAGGACCTTGCCCGCCACTTTTTGGGAACAGTCTATTAAGCTAATCGGTCTATAATTAGCTGGGTCATCTCTTGAACCTTTCTTGTGCAGGGGAACCACCTCAGCTGCCATCCAAGAAGCAGGGAGGGGGGCGCCTGCCATGACTGCGTTCAATAGCGAGGCAATCATCATAGCCCATTCGCTTATGTCCATGCGGATAAGATCGCCAGGTAGGCCATCAGGTCCAGCTGCTTTGCGAGGAACCAGGGATTTTATGGCAATTTCAGCCTCTTTCCTGGAAAATAGACTCTCCTCATAGCTGCCGGCACCTTGAAGAATCTGAGGTAAAGGGAAGACCATCGCTTCTGCAGCAGGTGCAGTATACAGCTTCGAGAAGTGTGAGTGCCACTGGTCCTCGGTTATATTGCATGTAATGACGGTGTCCAGGGGTCTATGTTTTTTCCGTAACAGGTCCCAAAAACCTTTTGCATTTTTTTCTATGCTTGCTGCACGAAGCTCCTGCCAGAAGGTGTCTTCCCAGTCTCTCCTGGCTATATTAATTGTGGATTTGTAGGACTTACGTTTAGCAGCTATTGCTAGGGCATCACCACTCTTTACTGCCATGATTAGAGCTCTTTTTCCAGCGCGGCACGCCTGTGAGTACCAGCCTAATTTGCCCTGTCGCTTAACATGGTTTTTGTTTACCTTGGGATTTGGTTTGACCAGGAACAAGTCCCCTATCGCTGTCGAAACCTCACTGAACATGGCTGCTGTCTTATGCGGGCTAGGAGGTTGATTTTCCAGGGTTTCAGAGGCTGCGGCAATAACGGCTCTGATGCAAGATAGTTTTTCTTCATCAATGGCCACTTTGTCCCATTTTAAACGTCTGAGACAATTGGAAGGGACCACCCCCCCCAATGACCTCTGCTCGAGTGCCGCAGGAGCTCCAATTAGTGAGCCACTGGCCCTCCACCAATGTATTAGGGATAATGAGAGTGCATTGTGATCACTTTCCAAGGAAGGCAAGACTATCATATCCTCCAAGTGGCCCCACAAGGAAAAGTTTAAGAGGATATAATCTATCCTAGATGAGTGACCCACCCTATTATACGTATGTGCACCCTCTGGGTCTGACCGTGTTCTCCCGTTTGCTGCTCTCAAGCCAAACTCAAGTGTAAGGGAATTCAGTTGGACGATTCTGGGTGTCCACCTTTTGACAATTGGAAGATCGAGGGGCGGAACGCCTCTCCTCGAATCTTCGTCAAACAGGTCCAAGGATTCGTCGGCCATCAAAGGCTCGAATGTGCAGTTAAGATCCCCCATCACCAAAATTAATGAGTCGCCACGACACTCCCCCAGGGCTGCTTCTAGAGCCAGGAGGGTTGGTGACGAAGCCCTCCCAGAAGCCCCTCGTGTATAAATGTTAAAAATCTCCAGCTGCTCAACTTTATTTGGACATATTACAGTGAGCCACATCAAATCTGGTGATTTTTGGGGATGGTGATACACTCGCCAACCTAATGTTATATCGACCCAGACTAAAAGACCTCCAAATGGGCGCCCTCTTCCTGATACTGGTATACCTGCCGGGACAGAGAAGGAAGCATATCCTACTCTGTGCCTTGGTTCCACGCACCACGTTTCTTGAAAGGCACAGACGGCGTGGGGCTCTGTAAGCGCCACCCAGTCCGGGGCGTCCAACTTGTTATTCAGGCCTGCCACATTCCAACTGATAGCCTTCAGGATAGGACGAATCAGTGGCCCTGCACATCCAGCAACCCTGCTCGGGGACCCCGAGTATTCTACTCCTTCCATGAGCTCAGTAGACTCAGATCGACTGCCTGAAGGAGAGGAGATGGTGGTGAAGGACATTGGCTGGAACGTGTGGGGGGTAACTAATGACGAGGGGACACTCACTGCTGTGTACAACCCATTTGCCTTGGGTGGAGGGGCGTTTAATGCAACTTGATTATCGAGTCACCAACCCCATCCATGGGGTGGAGCCACTTGAGTCGGCGTCCTTGCCCTTACTCTGGCATCCAAGGTTGGATAGTGAGGATACCATGCACCTCTGCCCTCATCCGGCAAAGGCTTCTCAAACCCAGATAACGGAGGGGGACGATAGAAATACCCCAAGTCCCTGGTTTGTATGTCGCAAAAATTGTGTGGCGACTGCTGACTGCAGATCATACCTGCTGCTCTGGGATCACTGAAGTTAATTAGCACGCAGTCCCCGGTTAAGTCCTTGCGTCTATTTCCAATCCACCCCACACGGCGGACATGGGCTATCCTACCATCAATATGCCCTGGGAGAGGTCTATTTAATCTGAGCCAGGACAGGGTCTTGTGTTTGAGATCAGAGTACAACTCGCAAGAACCCTCTTCAAGCTCCGGGACCCCCGTGAGGATTACCACATACGGTTGGCACCCAGGGGGGAGGCTAGCATTGGGTGTGCTAATTTTTGTCCTGCCCGGTGGTAATTTAACTGGGGGTTTAGCTAGAGGTTTAGGCACAACCTGACTGCCGGAAATGGAAATAGGTACAATTATATTTCCATTCGGCACGGTTGGCGTATTTTCAGCTACCTTGGAGGTTGACGCTATATCCTCTGGGTTAGGGGCAAAATTAACTTTAACTTTGGAGGTCTTTGCTGCTTGACTATTTGATTTTTTCCTTGGGGGGCCCAGACTAGGTATAAGATTAGAAGTTTGTGGAGCAGGACTGATACCTGTATTTGGTTGCAGTAACTGTGGGGCCTTCCCAGGTATAGGTACTGTATGGCAAGACATTGACTCCGAGGGTACTAGTGTTACTGGTGTTACTGTACCACACCTTGACCCTCCGTTGTCTTCTCCCTGCCTCTTGGAGTGGAATTTAACCAGTGATTTCACAGCATAGAAGTTATCCAACATTGATTGCTCAAGGGTGGCTAATTTCCGTGTGAGACAATCAATCTTGTCTGCAAGGGGCATCACCACAGACCTAAGTAGGCCCTCAACGTCTAGAGGTCGGAGGACAGTATCAGTGTGCGCTACCTGAGGAACTGGGGTGGTGCCAGGAGACGCTGGCGGGACAGGTGTGCCTAGCGGACAAACCAGGCCCCTGGGTAGTGAGACTCTAGTATGAGCATTAGTTGTTTTAGAGATACCCCCTTTGGTCGCGTTGTGCCTGCTTATTTTACTACGTGGTTTTAGAGGACCCCCCCTGTAAGGGCTAACAGGGCGCTTTCTTTTCCTGGGTACTGCAGAACCTGAAACTGGTTTCCCAGATGGAACAGTCGCTAAAGCCGCTACTAAGGAGGTACCAACTTCGGTAGGTGCAGCTGTAAAGGGAAGGTGTAAAGCCTTGTTAGATGTAACAAGAGGGCTTTGGGCGTTGTTAATCTCAGATTCAGGGTCGTCGTATTGGACCCCCAGCAAGGGATTGCATGAGTCGAGTAGGTTAAAATGTGTTGAGTCATGAGCAATGTCTGGTGCAATGGTCGTTACCGTTTCAGAGCTTACCCTAATCCGACTCACCCTCTCGACAGTGACCGGTGAGTCGACTACCACAAGTGGTGTAGGTGGTACATTTACTGGGCTAGGGGCTAGGGCGAGGGTGCCCAAAGATGAGCGCTTGTGTGTCAGGCCCATAGAGTCCCGGGATAGTCTTCGTTCAGCTAGAACTATCTCCTTTTCTACAATGGAGACTGCCCGGGATATAAATTGGTCCATTGTGCCTATGACTGTGTTTCCCGCAGCTTTCCTAGATTTACTAGCTCTAGTGCCTGTGGCCATACTCCCGTTTTTCTCGTACCCGCTTAGCAGAGCCAAGAGATGTGGCCCGGCCCGGCCTCTTCTGGCCACTGATGGCCAAAGATGGTCCCGCCCTTGTCCCGGGCTTCTCCCGGATACTCCCGCGTGCTCCCGCACAGCGGGGAAGGGGCGTCCCTTTATGGGGGCGTAAAGCGAGGGGTGGGAGGGGCAGCAGGTCAGCAGGTGTGCCGGAAAGCAGGGGCTCCTGGTTAGGTGAGTCCCTGCGGCGGCGCTGATAGTACAGGCTCAATCCCTGCTTCCTCGAGACCTTCCTGATGGCTGTGAGCAAACGTGCTCCCAACAGCAACACAAGCCCAGAACTGCGACGCGGCACCCGCGGAGCGGGTGCGGCTAGTTGTGAGCAAAAGTCCAACAGCTACAGAGAAACGCCGGTAAGCCCTCAGCGTGTGTGAATCACACTGGAGTGAGGAGCTCGAACGCTTTTCACCCTCTGAGCGAGGGGTGGGAGGGGCAGCAGGTCAGCAGGTGTGCCGGAAAGCAGGGGCTCCTGGTTAGGTGAGTCCCTGCGGCGGCGCTGATAGTACAGGCTCAATCCCTGCTTCCTCGAGACCTTCCTGATGGCTGTGAGCAAACGTGCTCCCAACAGCAACACAAGCCCAGAACTGCGACGCGGCACCCGCGGAGCGGGTGCGGCTAGTTGTGAGCAAAAGTCCAACAGCTACAGAGAAACGCCGGTAAGCCCTCAGCGTGTGTGAATCACACCGGAGTGAGGAGCTCGAACGCTTTTCACCCTCTGAGCGAGGGGTGGGAGGGGCAGCAGGTCAGCAGGTGAGCCGGAAAGCAGGGGCTCCTGGTTAGGTGAGTCCCTGCGGCGGCGCTGATAGTAAAGGCTCAATCCCTGCTTCCTCGAGACCTTCCTGATGGCTGTGAGCAAACGTGCTCCCAACAGCAACACAAGCCCAGAACTGCGACGCGGCACCCGCGGAGCGGGTGCGGCTAGTTGTGAGCAAAAGTCCAACAGCTACAGAGAAACGCCGGTAAGCCCTCAGCGTGTGTGAATCACACCGGAGTGAGGAGCTCGAACGCTTTTCACCCTCTGAGCGAGGGGTGGGAGGGGCAGCAGGTCAGCAGGTGTGCTGGAAAGCAGGGGCTCCTGGTTAGGTGAGTCCCTGCGGCGGCGCTGATAGTACAGGCTCAATCCCTGCTTCCTCGAGACCTTCCTGATGGCTGTGAGCAAACGTGCTCCCAACAGCAACACAAGCCCAGAACTGCGACGCGGCACCCGCGGAGCGGGTGCGGCTAGTTGTGAGCAAAAGTCCAACAGCTACAGAGAAACGCCGGTAAGCCCTCAGCGTGTGTGAATCACACCGGAGTGAGGAGCTCGAACGCTTTTCACCCTCTGAGCGAGGGGTGGGAGGGGCAGCAGGTCAGCAGGTGTGCCGGAAAGCAGGGGCTCCTGGTTAGGTGAGTCCCTGCGGCGGCGCTGATAGTACAGGCTCAATCCTTGCTTCCTCGAGACCTTCCTGATGGCTGTGAGCAAACGTGCTCCCAACAGCAACACAAGCCCAGAACTGCGACGCGGCACCCGCGGAGCGGGTGCGGCTAGTTGTGAGCAAAAGTCCAACAGCTACAGAGAAACGCCGGTAAGCCCTCAGCGTGTGTGAATCACACCGGAGTGAGGAGCTCGAACGCTTTTCACCCTCTGAGCGAGGGGTGGGAGGGGCAGCAGGTCAGCAGGTGTGCCGGAAAGCAGGGGCTCCTGGTTAGGTGAGTCCCTGCGGCGGCGCTGATAGTACAGGCTCAATCCCTGCTTCCTCGAGACCTTCCTGATGGCTGTGAGCAAACGTGCTCCCAACAGCAACACAAGCCCAGAACTGCGACGTGGCACCCGCGGAGCGGGTGCGGCTAGTTGTGAGCAAAAGTCCAACAGCTACAGAGAAACGCCGGTAAGCCCTCAGCGTGTGTGAATCACACCGGAGTGAGGAGCTCGAACGCTTTTCACCCTCTGAGCGAGGGGTGGGAGGGGCAGCAGGTCAGCAGGTGTGCCGGAAAGCAGGGGCTCCTGGTTAGGTGAGTCCCTGCGGCGGCGCTGATAGTACAGGCTCAATCCCTGCTTCCTCGAGACCTTCCTGATGGCTGTGAGCAAACGTGCTCCCAACAGCAACACAAGCCCAGAACTGCGACGCGGCACCCGCGGAGCGGGTGCGGCTAGTTGTGAGCAAAAGTCCAACAGCTACAGAGAAACGCCGGTAAGCCCTCAGCGTGTGTGAATCCCTTTTCTAGTTTTTATCTGTCTTAATTTTGAAAATAACGGCATCTTGAACCTTGTTACTTAATTCTTACTCGGCTTTTGAACACAATAATTACAATAAACACAATAATGAAGATCGAACAATCACTCATACCACGACATTTAAAACATATCAAAACATTTTAGAACGAACAATAATAATTAGAATAGAACTAGTTAACTGCATAATACTAAATATACTGTATGTACTGCTAAACAGTACAGATACACTGCTAAAACAGTGCAGACCAGGTCTGTGTACCCAGACCCGTCTTGACCGGCACAAACTAATGTGCACGTCTAGATGCGTCCTCAGCAACGGTACTCACCGGGAAGCACGGAACGGAAGGCCTCGGAAGTCTGGACTGGACTAGACCAAACTGGACTGGACTCGACTCGTGACTTAGATACTTCGGAACTTCGGAATCTGGTGGGCCTCTGTATACCTCGGATCTTGCTCTCTCAGCTAGGCTCTGGTCGGGATTCTCCGCACTCCTCACCGCCTCGTCTGGGTGTTGATCGCAGCCTCAGTCGCCCCCGTTGGCCTGAGGGAGATACAGGAAATCCTGCGGGTACGCGTAATTGTCCGTCCGGCTGTGGCAGGAGACTGGGTCTGCAACGCACCTCCGGCGCGTGGGGTGTGAGAGGTGTCCCTGTTCGGGCGCCAATTATGTGGTAAATTTAAATTACCTAGACTTAATTTATGCGGTAAAATACAATACGAATAACTCAGTAAAAATAAGAGGCAGAATCCGTGGTATTCGAGGGTATAATAGGGTATTTATTCCTTACAAAGGAATGATGGTTCGAACCAGGCAATCGAGTTCCGTCACCACGAAGGTTCAGGAAGGGATCAGCAATACATTATTGACAGGTTAAAGTATATATAGTAATGCATTACAGTAAAGACAGATGCAGGAGGCGTAACAGCTGATAAGAATACACATACGTAATAGAAAAGGCGTTACAATAGGCGTGCATAGAGGCGTATACTAAAAACGTCATTATGATGATGACACAAGTGGGTGGATCCATAAGAGAATCCTGCAAAGTCAGCAAAAATACATGACAGAGATGCGTGCGCAGCCGCATGACGTGTGATTGACGTGTAACTAGAGGGTGAAGGGAACTTGACATTTAGCCCTACATGAGGAGACAGAAGTCTGGGGTGTCAGGACAACCTAGTCCTAAATCATATCTAATATCTTGTGTTTAAGGAACTATATTATCTGGAAGGAAAGGTCTTCTCGGACAGATCCTATTCTATGCTGACTGCTAGTGCGTGTACAAGCGTCTAAGTGTCTACATGAGATGCGAGGGGGGCATGGGCCTACCATGGTCACGAGAGTCATGAATTACTTGCACGGAGACAGTAAGGCCGGGCCCTTTGCTCCGCAGCTAGAGGGATGTTTACCTAAGTTACTTAGACAGGAACGCATTTCTTGAGGAGCGGAACAGATAACTTGAAGGCTGAATACAGTTTTGGCAGGCAACAGGCCGGGCTAGGCACCGTTAGCCGCGCAGGAAGTAAGACAAAGTTCATGGATACAGATGCAGGTCCAGGCTGGAGCATTCAGAGGCAGAAGCAGGAAAAGGCTTGATGGCAGAATTCAGGGCCTACCTTGCCAGAGCTGGAAAACGTGAAAAGTATACCATATAAAGACGGTGGCAAGGCATACTTAGGAACGGAATATCTGGCCCATTCATGGCAGATATGAAAGAGTACATATTAACTTTGGACACAATTGTATTTGCGTCTTCATAGCTTGAAGTGGAGGGAACATACATGTACTTGTAACATGTACATGGAGCCGTTGGGATCTAGATAGGGGACACAATTGACCATAAAAATTCATATTTCCTCAGTATTGAAGACTTAATTTATTGGTTCATAAAATGATAATAATTGGTGATATTTCAGACATCATTTTGATTACGCAAAGCAATTGCAACACCCAACAAAACACATTGTAGTCTATATCTTTATACACCCAGGATCTGAGGGACAGGATAACCCCTTTATTTCTAATGCTGTTTCACTGAAGGCTCTGAAACTTTCCGAAGAAGGTGCCATGTTTGAAGTTCCCGCTCCACATAGACAAAATTGGATCTAGTGTGTCTCCCAAGGTCTTTACTTTTTGTAACTTCGAAATATGGCAATCCTCTGTCTTAAACTGAGAACCTAACAATCTGTGTTACTCTCATAATAATGAAACTCCACTTCGTTCTCAGCCAATGATTCGTGAATAGATTGCTAGTAGACATTAAAGAGAGGTGTGCCTAGCAGGACGCCCTGCAAAACTCTTCAATTTAAGAGCTTAGAAGGGTAAGTGATAGAACCGTTGGCTATGGCACCACACATGAAGCCATCATTGGGATCGTTTTTGGAGAGGGGGAGCACAAAATGTTATTCATGAGCGATGTCAACATCTTCGTTAGGGATCCAACATTGCCACTCAAATTGTTGATGGATGTGTTGCCAGAATACAGATCCCTGTCAGCGTATAAGATCAACAACAGCAAATCTGAAGTCTTTCCTATTTCTTCTACGGAGAGCAATATTCTAGATCTAAAACAAAGTTTCAGCAAGGGGAATTTGATAACTCCGTGTTGATGATCCCCTCTTTTCATTGAATTCATGCAGCAAACATTCCCACCCTACTCCATGACATGGAAGTATATCTTAGGAGATGAAGACATTTATATGTATCTTGACTGGGTCGAATAGTGACAGTCAGGATGTGTGTTTTAAGTACAAAATAATGTTCTGCTTATTTTAAGCACTTTCAAACAAAGTAGGGGCAAAGACTTTAGAAGACTACCAAAAGGTCATGTAGACTTAATATATCAGGGGAAACCCCTGAAAGTATTTAGTAAACTGTTGAAAGCTCCAAGAGAGAAGTGTTTTCTGGAGTCTCTGAATGTAATAGAATACTGCAGAATGACTCAGTTTAGGATTGTTGGTGAATCGTCTAGGAGGGAGTCAGATAAACATTAGATGGACATGTTCAGTGCAATAAATGGGATTTAATCTGGCTAACCAGGAAGCATCGTCCTCATAATACATATTGCAATCCAATTACAAGTACCCCGTTAGATAGATAAGAAAAGATAGCCATAGGTGTAACATTACAATCCTCCCTATCCTATTCACACCAATCACAATAGTCCAGATTTCTCCCAGTCAGGACAGGCTCACCTTTTTGAAGATGTCAAGAAGCTCATTGTAGAATAGACTCTGATATGTTCAATATGGGTTAAATAAAATAATCCAAAGACTGTAGATACATATTTGGCTTAGTCGTGATTGGCAGGTTCAGATACCATCAACTAAGGAGGCAGTGGGTGAAACCGATTAGTTAGGCGGGTAAAAGTCCACTTACCCAATGAGAAAAATGACTTGCATTATTCGAGGGAACAAAGGGGTCCATCTCAGGCATATATATTAGTTGCTTAGTTGCCCACTGTGACAAGAGTAATGACATTATGAATCCAGGTGAAAAAGAGACATGACAGGGAAATATCACAGAATCCCCCATAAAAATCATGACAAGTGGTATTTACCTCCAACAATTTACACAGAAGTTGCCCATCAAATTTGATGCGATGTTTGTAGACCTGCTAGCCACTATATTGACCAGCATCTATAACGAAACTCGCGAGGTGGGCAGCCTTCCCTCTGGTATGCGAGAGGCAATTATTGTTTCCATCCCCAAGAAAGGGAAGGATCTCCCACAAGTCGCCTCCTATCGCCCATTATTGATACTTAGCATTGATTATAAAGTATTAGGCAAGCTATTTGTGAATTGATTGTTACCCAACATTACTGATCTTATACACCCTGATAAAATGGGTGTCATTCCTAAGCGTAGCACGATGCCTAACATTAAAGAATTGATACAGATGCTAGATCTGGAACTACAGGGCTTAGAACCTAGAGTGCTTGTGCTATCTAGTTATATAGAAAAGGCTTTTTATTCCCTCAAACAGGAGTATCTGTATGTTGTGATGGCTGTAATGGGGATAGGGCAGGGTTTTATATAATGGACTAAATTATTGCTTACCGCACCACTTGTTCAGATCAGATCAGTGGGATACATTTCCAATAGTTGTGTCATCAAAAGAGGCACGAAACAGGGCTGCCCACTGTCTCCTGTTTTGTTTGCCATGGTAGTGGAACCCCTGGTTTCCACTATCAGGCAGGAACGATGTTATCAGGAAATAGTAGTCGGTAATGATACCCTCTACATTTCACTATGGGTAGATGATATGCTCCCGTCAGGGAGACAGGGTAGATGTACATGGAGCAAGTATGGCGCTGGAGACTTTTGGAAGCATCTCGAAACCAAGGGTGAACTGGGAAAAGTCTTTTGGTTACCTTGTGCACAAGGCTGTCGATTATGAAAGGCACCTAAACTGGGGGATTGTTCAATTGGAGCCACACACTATTACCTAAATGGGGGTGCACGTGTTTAAATCAGAGGAATGCCATTTAGAGGGCGACATCAGAGTGGAAATATCGTACCTTAGACAATCTATTAAATTCTGGCTTACCCTTTCTGGTATGGGAATAATAGCACTCACCAAGTTTGCCTTCTTGCCTAGTCTGCTCTATTCCTTTTCTACTTTGCCTATATTGAATATAAGAGCAATCCTTCAGGAGATTGATGGTATGCGTTCAGGGTTAATTTGGGGCCATAATAGATGTAGAATAGGGATGGCTAAAATGAGACTTTTGCTGGATGAAGATGATTTGGCTGTCTGAGATTTAGAGCTGTACTAGCTGGCTGCACAACTGCAGTGGGCGGCCAGGTGGAGAGTGGACGATTTTAACAAAACTAGAGTTGGAGCATCCCCCCACACGACTTCGTAGGAGACACTTACATGTATGTTGTTACGCTCTTCCACAACCCCTTGGATGCAGGCCGATGATACTTTGACTAATACATTATGTTACATTAAGGTGAGAGAGTTACAGAGTTACAGAGAACACGCACTGTGCTTCCTTATACACTGGAGGTCTATTCCAGCACTGGACCTCATCCTCACCAAGGTAACTAGTCTGTCCTAGCGGAGCAGACAATCGGAGGTCTTGACATATCTGCCCGTCTGTATGTGGGAGGGATACTGGTAGGATTCCCAGACTTAATCGAGCAACATCAGCTTCCAGAACAACACTTTCTAATGTATCAGGCAGTGGCGGTGTTTTTTGACAGTGGTGGTAAATGGGCACTTCTAAGCCTTCAGTTCACACATGCTTAAACGTGTTTATATACACTGGATGGTAGAGCTAAAGAAATAACTTTATTGTAGCAGTCATTACTTTCTCAATCTAATATAGATCCCACACCATTGAAGAGCAGATGGAGTGAGGACTTGAGAGCCCCTCTGAGTGATGAAGAGTGGCTCCGTAAAACTCTTGTTGTCCTAGATGTGGTAATTATAGTGCTGGTTTCTTTCATTATGGGGTGGGACTGCCTGCCATTAGAGAATTACAGGGCGAGCCTGGTTCAGGGTCTTAATAGAGAAACGGATAGGGATATCTTGCATTTTCCCAATTTCATGCATATTGGGGTTATTTTCTTTTACCCTTGTGTGATCACTTCATTGCAAACAAAAACACATTAGTGAATGAGCACTAGTCACCAATATCCACTGAAACAGGAGTGGGAAACTTGTAGGCAGAAAAACAAAAGCGGACACGTCGGGAGGATGGGATGCTGAGTTGGTCTGGAAAGATTTGAACATCTGACCTGCAGGCACACACAAATCACAACTGAACATACTCACACAAGATATTAAGAAATGGTTTAGGATGCTGTAGTGTCCTCGTTCTGCCATAGAACATAGCTCACTGTGCCTAGGCTACAGGATCTGGAATGTGGAACATGATGTTGCTGAACAATTATAGCAACTGGTCAGTTGGCAGTTGCAGGGCTTGCATGCTGGATGGGGTCATTACTGCTGTACTCAATAAATCTATCTTGAGCCAACTCTATGCTGCTGTTCATCTCTCTTCAATCGCCACCTAACGGTCACAGTTGTTTAAACGATCACTATCTTGCGCTTTAGTGGCTTTCCGCTGATGCGCACAGCCTTTCTTCAACCATATGTTGGTCACTTCGACAGCAGACACGCACAGCGTTTCCTCAGTGATACGTTTATCACTGCAACGTCATCATTATTTTGCCAACAAGTCAGTTACCCTTCATTTATACATAATTCAAGACATTGCACTACGTTTTTCCTTTTCTACAGAGTGTGTGCTCTACGCTGATGCACACAGCTTTAGTTTATTCAAACACTGGTTTTACTAATGGGGTCACTTTTGGTAGAAGGTGTACATTTTGTGGTACTAAAGCAAATAGTTTTTCACCATGTGTGTTTTTGATCCACTAACATTGTGTGTAAACCTTCCATGCATTGTAGCAACGTTGTTCTTAACACAGGACTCTAAGTTATTCATGTGTGAGTTTATATTATATCATAACAAGAATTAGATTTAAAAGTGTATACGGTTGCATTAATTTAATAACCATGCAGAACGTTCCTGCTCCGACTTTCTTTTTATCATCTCCTTGTGAGCCTAATCTACCCTGGTTGAAATTGAAAAAAGTGTTCACCCACTATGGTCATGTTTGCGGGACATCATTTAGCGCTGAAAGGAAGACTTCCTTGTTAATGCACTGTTTGGGAGCAGAGGGACAAGAAGTTTTTGAGTATCTTCCTGACCTTTCAGATAGTGATAGTGATTCGTCAGGACTTAATGAGTTTAAAAAATTGGATTTACAATATTTACCAAAGGTGAGCACAGTCCTAGAAAGGTATCACTTCGGCAAACGAATGCAGAAACAAGAGGAAACTGTTGAACAGTATACCAATGAACTGCGTAAGTTGGCCTTCGACATGCCATTTTGGGGCGTCTTTAGAAGAACGTCTCAGGGATCAGATAATGTTGGGTTGTAGTATCGATAAAGCAAGAGGCAGTTTGTGGTAGAAGGATAATCCCTCTTTGCATAAGGTAGTCACTATTGACAAAACTTATGAATATTCAAAAGTATGTTTGGAAATAATTCAGAAAAGTGCTCCACTTGATAAAGGTCAGAGTTCTGTCATGAAAGTAGATAAAGATAAAGATAAAAATAAATATGAAGGGGTACGGAACAAATTGTTAAATAAGGCAGAGTCTCACCCTGGCAGTTCTAAGAATTTCCAGGGTAAGTGTTTCAGGTGTGGAAACTCAGGTCACATGGCAAACTTCAAGGACTGCCCTGGATGGAAAGCTTCTTGCAGTACATGTGGTCGTAAAGGTCATTTTACAAGATGTTGTAGGTCTGGAAGAGATCAAAAGAAAATTAGAGAAGTGAATTTATTTGAGGAAGAGATATAAGAAGTCACCATTTGTCAAGTCAAAGGATCTGGTGGTGAGGGTCCCATAGATATCGTACTAATCAATGATGCACCGGTGAAAATGTGTTTTGATTCTGGGACCAAGGTGATGTTAATTCCCAAGAAGTTCTTTGACCAATATCTGTTGAAGAGAGTCACCTTATTGAACCCAGACATAAGACCAAGAGGCTATGAGGGTGAAATCATTGATCTCTTAAGATGGTTTTGGGGAACAATTGATTATAAAGGCAGAATCATTCCCGGAAAAGTTTATGTTTCTATGAAGGGTGATTCTTTGATAAGCTGGTTTCACGAACGTGATTTACATGTCTTTTTAGATCCCGAGAACCCCTCCGTGTGTTTGAAAGAGCTTCCGTCTGTTTGTCAAGTGGGTAGAGAGTGCAAACCTGGGTCAGTGAGTTTCCTGAGATATTTGATAGCAGACTGGGGTGTCTTAAGAACTATGTGCATCACATCAAAATTAAACCTGGTTCCCTTCCTAAGGTAGCAAAAGTTCGGAGTGTCCCTCTTATGGTGAAAGAGAGTATGAGAGTTGAGCTGGACAAATTAAAAGCCAATGGGATCATAGAGGAAGTTGAAGCAACTGAATGACTTTCTCCGATTGTTATGGCCCGCAAGGCCAATGGGGAGGCCAGGCTTTGTGTGGACCTAAGAGAACTCAACAAGGCAGTGGTAGTGGATCACTACCCATTGCCTAACATTATTGAAATGTTGTGTTCTCTTGGGGGGGGGGGGGGGGGGGCAAAGCATTTTTCCTCCCTTGACCTGACTTCGGCCTACCATCAAATCAGATTACATCCCTCTTCTCAAAATCTTACGGCCTTTATCACGCCCTATGGTACTTTAAAATGTTTCTCTTCAGCCTCGGTGTTCCAGAGGG
This sequence comes from Triturus cristatus, assembly GCF_964204655.1. NCBI lineage: Eukaryota > Metazoa > Chordata > Amphibia > Caudata > Salamandridae > Triturus > Triturus cristatus. The sequence goes on from NC_140589.1 coordinate 1,225,859,775, forward strand.
TCATGGAACACATTCTGAAAGGCATTGAAGGGGTCAACATATATCAGGATGATGTTCTGGAGTTTGGTGTGGACTCCGAAGAACATGATGGGAGGTTGAGATTGGTCTTGAGAAAATTGTGTGATGCTGGGTTGACATTACGGCCTGACAATTGTAAATTTGATGTGGCTGAAATTGAATATTTGGGTCACCAAGTGTCTGTGAATGAAATTAAGCCTAAGGCCGCTTTAATTGACACTATTTGCAAACTCAGGACTCCTCCAAACAAAGATGAACTTGTGAAATTCGTGGGAATTACAGAATACTACAAGTTTGTGCTCAATTTTGCTGGTGTGACTGGGCATTTAAAAGGCCTTTTGAAAAAAGGGTGTGAGTTCGTATGGTCGAGTGATTGTGATGGGGAATTTCAACACCTTAAGAAGTGCCTTGGTGAGGTTCAAGATCTTGGCAGTTTTGACCCAAAGGAAGATTCTTCTTTAATGACAGATGCCAGCTCCAAAGGTTTAGGTGTGGTGTTGTTTCAGAAATCTGAGGGGGTAGAGAAAGTTATTTTGTTTATGTCCAGACCCTTGACAGGGGCAGAGTGCAACTACTCCGTTGTGGAAAGCGAGGCCCTCACTATTTATTGGGCTATCCACAAGTTGCGTAAATTTCTTTGGGGAAGCAAGTTTGCAGTATTAACCGATCATAAACCATTGAAAGAAGTTTTTGCGAAAAAGGGAATTGATTTTGTTTCTCATCGTATACCGACGTGGGTTCTTGCCTTACAGGAGTTTAATTTTGCTGTCTACTATTTGCCAGGTGCAGTAAAATTTTTGCTGATTGTTTATCTAGATTGGGCAATGAATATGAAGAATCACTAGAGTGTGATTACTTTGGGCTGAAGAATTTGAAGAAGAGGTTGATGTTTGTCTGATTAGTGACGGTAATGTTTCTGAAGGTGATTGGAGAGAGACATTAGTGAAGGATGAACTTTTGCAAAAGGTGATGACCATGATTTTAGTGGGGTGGTGTGAGAAGAAGGATTGTGATCAGGAGTTGAAGGGTTTTTGGCAAGTCAAAGACAAACTGACGGTTGTGGATGGTCTTCTTTTGAGGGGCAGCAGATTAATTCTTTCTCATATCTTATGGGATAGGTTATTGAAGAGTGCTTATGCCAGTCATATGGGGATTGTCAAGACTAAGGAGAAGTTAAGAGAAGCATATTGGTGGCCACCCATGGATGTCTGGATTGAAAGGGAGGTTAGGAATTGTTCTGAATGTGCGTGCAGTGACAAGGTTTTGAAGTGTAGAACACAACCCATGGTGGTGAGAGAGCAGTCTGATGGACCTTGGTTGGATGTTGCAATTGATAATTTGGGGCCTGTCAAAATAAAATCTCGTGATCAATATGTTCTTGTTTGTATGGCTATATACTCGTGCTGGACAGAGGTTAGGGTGGTGAGCTCTGTTGAATCTTCTGTGGTTATTGAATTTTTGGATGGTCTTTTTGAAAGGGAAGGTTTACCTCTTTCTTTACTTTCCAAAAATGGTGTGCAATTTACCTAATCTGTTGTGGAAGAGTTCTTATCCTCTAGGGGCATCAAACACAAGAAAGCAGCTCTCTACCATCCAGAAAGTAATGGGGTCGTTGAGAGATTTGTGAAGGTGTTGAAGGAAACTTTGCAACAGGTGGTAGCAACTAGAATTGACTGGGAGGTAGCCATGAGGAAGAAAGTGAGGGATTACACGCTTACCCCACATTCTTCTACAGGTTTATCTCCTTTCCGGTTATTCAAGAAGAGGGTGGCGAACACGGACGTTTGTCCGTCTTGGGTCTTCTCTAAGAGATTATTGGTCAATGAAAACTCTGATTGTGTGGAAGGTTGGAGAGAGAGGGAGAGAGTGGTTAAGGAGAAGAAGAAGAGATGGGATGATAAGAGAAGTACACAGTTGTTTCTGTGGGTGATTGGGTAAAAATAAGATGTCCTCGCTTAGGCAAAACTGGTTAAAAATTCAGTGTACCTTTTAAGGTGATAAAGGTATTCAAAAACACCATTAGGTCTAGTGACCATAGGGTATGGAACTTAAACAGAGTGGCTAAATGTCAACCTACTGATGTGTCTGTAGGTTCAGATGTCGTTCAACAAGGGAAGGTCGTCAGACCTCGCAGGGTGGTTCAACGCCATGCTCGATTTCAAGATTATGTCTAAACATGTTGTACTTCATCTGCCTTTTGTTTTTCTTTTTATTATTTTGTTGTTTTGGTTTTTCTAAAGTTCGTCTTGTTTTCTTTAGTTGCTGTTGAGGAGGAGGTGATTTAGTGTCCTCGTTCTGCCTTAGAACATAGCTCTCTGTTTTTAGGTTTACGGGATCTGCAATGTGGAACATGATGTTGCTGAAGAATGTAAGCAGCAGGTCTATTAACAGTTGCAGGTCTTGCATGCTGGATGGGGTTGTTACTGCTGTACTCAATAAATCTATCTTGAGTCAACTCTACGCCGATGTTCACCTCTCTTCAATCGCCACCCCAATCTTACAGATGCCTTCCCCATATTGAAATAAACATATTTATTAGACGAGTTGTAACGATATGCCAAGCAAATTTACGGGCAAAAACATAAAAAAGCATTGGTAAAGCCAATGCTGAAGGTTGGGGATAAAAGCACCATGATGCAGCCAGCACCAGCGCTTACTTCAGACAGAAATGGGGAGTGATAGGAGCGGGGTAAGAAACAACGGGGACAGGTCATGACAAGACAGAGAGGGGTTATGAGGCAAGCACCAAGAACGGTCAAAAAAGGAGGAGGGACAACGGGCATGCAAGGATGCAGGAGGGGGCACAGGGGAAGCATAAACTACAAGGGATCAAGCAACATCACAGCAAGCTGCATCATAACGGCAGACGAAGAAAAAATGTGATGCTGGTGCTCTATTTTTCCCTTTTTGTTTTCTGAAAAATGATTCACTATATTAAAGTATTCTGCACATAATGAGGGCCGCTAACATAATGGGATTCTGCGACCGTGTTGATTTTCTCAAAATTGTGGAATCGCCATGCAATCCATCATCCACTGCATAATCTGCAATTTAAAAATAAATTGTAGCTCAAAAGGATCAAAAGTAACAAAAAATATGGCGACTCGGGCACCTGTGCACCGGGCACTTTTCACAAAGGTTGACTGGTAATCTTTAAATTGCTTTTGCTGAATTTGGGTGTTATATTGTGGAGAGGACAGTGGGCCCTGCTGGGACGCAGTTGGCACAAGCAAGTCTCACAGGAAGAGTATGTGCATTTAACATTCTCCTTGGCTGAGAAGTGCCTCAAGTGCAAGGGTACAATTTATAGCACACAATCAAAGTTAGGCTTTAAGGCGCGCCATGTGGAGTAAATTTTGACAGACATTCAGCATCTAGAACAGAAGAGAGTGCACAGAGGCTGCATCTTTTAGTAAAAGGGACCTCTCTACAAAAATAAGTACAAGACTGGAGGAGCAGTGTGGGGTGATGGGAAATATTTATTCACCCAAAAGAGAGTGAGTGTATAGGCCACTCTCCAAGCACACATGGTGGAGGCATTCTTTGTAAATGAGTTTACACTAGAGCACAAGGGCAGCAGTGCTGAAGCTGTTGACCTTATGCTTTGGGGTGCAGCCAAAGCTAGGCAGAGGGGGCTGGGGGCCCCTGTCTGCTGCTAATGCCCCTACTTCTCTTGCTCACTGCAACTTCTCATAAAAGAGTTAAATGACAAGCAAGGCATATACTTAGCTACACATTGCACGTGCCAAAGGATGGTGTCACTGAGTGCAGATGATCTGTAGTTTCTGAGTCATATGCAGACACAAACACACATATACATACATACAAAGATACATGGGTGTGCCCAAACACACAAAACATGCACACACGCAGCCACACCTTCATATACACAGACACTTGTGCGCACACCCACAGAGAAGGGTACACAAACATACACCGAAACATACACACAGGCAGGTGCACAAACATGCACATAAACAAACACTAGAAGCTCTAACATATACAGACAAACATGCAAACAAGCACCCTAGGGAATATCTTCCTAGACCAGTTGTGAGTAACTGAGCAGCTAATGCCTTTCAGGAAGACACTCCAGACGCACCTGTTGAACATGAATTCCACCCTCCTTTCCCATTGCACGAAGTGCTTGAGTGCCTCTACAATCGAAGTGCTATGTAATTTTGATGATATTGATTTCACATGCATAACATACAGGAAAATGCATGTGTTCCTTTCACCTTACGAGGAGTCCTGGAATTTTTTTTTATAAACCATTCTAATGACACTTCAATATGATAGGTTAAATTGGAGGGGATAAAACAGCAAATTAAAGAATACCACAGATTGTTGAATATAAGCCAGGTGTTGCAGGTGCAAAGAAATCTCAAAGTCGCAGTGAGTAAAAGCTAGACATAATTTAAGGAGTTTCCTAGGTTTCGACTGGCAAGGAAGAAGGCTATCAACATCGGCCTCTCCCCGTTTGAATACAAACTTTCTTACTGTGCTCTAAAGGAATGAAGAGCATTCTACATTTCGCTCACAAAGCCAACACATCTCCCCTCCATTATCAAAGATAATAATGAAATAAGAATAATACATAACACAAAAGGAAATTACAATTAATACATAACCTACACCATAACATTTATTAAAAATATTTATTCACTTTAAAACAAAGTCTTGAAACCTGGCAGGTACTTTAGGGCTCCTACTCGATTTCCTCAACACAACAGTCTGGGTTATTCATTGTCTATCCTTACTCAGATCATTGGTTTCTGCCCTGTGTTCATTGTGAATTACAGATAACCTATCTTTGTTCCAACGTTTACCATCATCTAATGTTACTGCAAAATCACTAACATTAATCACTTTTTTAGGAGCTGAAAACTGGACACCCTCTTCCCTCCTCTGAAAGGAAGTTTCAAACGCACCAGATCTCCAACATTCACCTTCAGAAATGTTTGTGCCGATGTGGAATATTTATCTTCAGCCATCAAAAGTTTCTCATTTACATCATGCATTACGCCTTCAGGCACCATCTTCTTCTTCATCCACAACCTGTTCATTTTCGATCCAGGTAATCTCCCTTTAAGTAACACAAAAGGAGAAACCTTAGTATCTGAATTGGTTGTAGTGCGCCATGCCCAAACTAAATGTTTTACCTCTTGCACCCAATGCAAACCACTAGCCACAGACAATTGTATATTCTCCTTAATCATTCTGTTGCAGCGCTCAACCAAACCATTACTCCTTGGGTGGTATAATAAAGTGGAAATATGCTTAACACCAAAATCTGAAAGGAAAGTCTCAAACTCACATGACACACATTGGGGACCATTATCAATAATCAATTCATCCGGAACACCTTCTTGAAGAAAGAATTTCTTTAAGACCTCTTCCACCACAGCAGAATTAATGCTATTCATGAATGCAACCTCAATCCATCTAGAAAAATAATCTACTGTTACAATGCCATATTTCACATGACCATGGTCCACACCAACTGGACCTATTATATCCATAAGCCAGCTTCGACCATGCAACCTCAGGCACAGCAACAATAGGAGAAGGTACGGTCACTTGTGTCTTATCACTGGCACAACAGGGCTTGCAAGTTCTTAGATGTTGCTAAATTTGTCTATTCATACAGGCCACCAATATGAATCTCTCACTCTCCTCTTCATAGCCCTCATGCCTATGTGCTCTTTGTGGGCCAAATCGAAAATCCTAGATCCAAGAGCATCCGGCACAATTAGTACATCAGTTCTTCTCAACACGCTAACCATCACAGACAATTCGGATTCAATCTTCCTAAATGCATCCACTTGTTCATCTTGTATTTTACCATTAGGATACCCTTCTTGATATATCTCATGACTGTGGTTAAAGTACTGTCATGACTTAATGCTTCTAACCAATCAGCTTCAGATATGGCACTTTGAGTGGCACTGGACACCTCACTTTTAACAACATTGTCTTCCTCCAAAATTCTCTGATTTCCTTCATGGGAATTCACAGGTCACCTAGATTAGCAGTCCGCCTTCACATTTCTGATGCCTGGAATATACTCCAACGTGTAACAGTATCCTTGCCTTCTGGATTGCCACTTAGCAATTCTGGGCATAGCTTTACCAGCGCCTTTCGTGGTGCACATGTTGATTAAAGGTTTGTGATCAACTCTGATTACAAACTCCGTACCCCACACATATTGGCAAAAATGATTGACTCCCCACCAACATGCCAATGCTTCATGCTCCACTACAGAGTATGATGACTCAGGACCTTTGTGACCATGACTGGCAAATGTTACTACCTCCACTATTCCAATTCTTTTCTGCAGTAACACTGCACCTAATCCATATTGACTAGCATCAGTAATTATTATGCTTGTGTCCCTGGTGTTGAATAGTTTGAGGGAAATAGCAGTGACAATTTCTTTTTTTATATCAGCAAATTCTCGATCACACTAAGCCCTCCACACAAACGTCTCATTCTTCCTTAACAATTGGCGCATGGCATGTGTCCTTTGAGCACAACTGGGAATAAATCTAGAGTAAAACTCCATCAAACCCATGAAAGATCTTTATTGATCCTTCCCTTGAGGCACAGGTGCTTCCACAATGGCTTTTACTAAACTATCTTTAGGCTCAACACCCACTGCAGATAGTGTATGACCTAAAAAAGTTACATCAGGAATACCAAACTTGCATTTGTCTACTCTGAGCGTGACCCTCTTTTTTCTAGTACATTAAGAACATGAGCTAGATGTCTATCGTGATTATTCTTAGTGTCCCGAAAAACTAATACTTCATCTTGGAAACACAGAATCCCTTCAACATCCTTGAATAAAAATTCCATGAGATGCTGAAAAACAACAGACGCTGAAGCCAACACGAATGGCATTCTTTTGAAGCGGAAGGCATCTTCCGTGGTGAAAAATGATGTTAAATGTTGTGAACCCTCATGCAAAAGTATCTGGTGATATGCAGAAGTCATGTCAAGGGTAGAGAACCAATTTGCACCTTTGACCAAAGATAACATCTCCGTAATGTTGGGTAAAGGATGACGATCTACCCATATTTTGGATTTGAGATCCCTAAGGTCGACACACATTTTCAAACTCCCATTAGGTTTCCTTGCAAGGACAACCGGAGATAACCATTCAGAACTCTCAATGTGTTCTATGATGTCTTGTTGTTGTAACTTATTTAACTCTTTTCGAAAATCTGTTCTGATAGCCAAAGGTACTTTTCTCACTTTATGAACTACAGGAACGACTTCCTCTTTAAGCAGTATTTTATACTTGAAACCTTCCAACTTCCCAAGCGTATCACTAATGACATTAGGGAATTTTGTTTCCCATATGGAAGATTTTATTTCCGGAACACAAGTTTATTCCTTTATCAGCATTACTTGTTCCGAGCGATTAGGGTCTAATATTATACGTAAGTTCCGTTGTTCTAGCCATCCTAACAATTATGACCCATGCTTGGCTACATATACAACCGTTGTGGATGCATTACCTTTGAAAGAAAGTTTTGTATTAAACTCACCTAAAACATCAATATGTTTACCACCATATGCTATAGGTTTTATAAAGGACTCTGCTAATGTCACATTGTTAAATGTTTTACAGTCTTCAGTAACAATTAGTGTAAATGGGGACCCAGAATCAGCCATCATATTGATTTCTGTGTTACCAACAGTTATGAGACAATATGGCCTTTGGATGGCACCCATTTCCATGTGCATAACATCAACATTGAGGTCCACGTGTGACTGCATTTGAGCATCATTTATGCACAGTAACACACTTTCATCACTTGAATCAGATGACTATCAATTAGACTTTTGTTCACATACAGCGCTAACAGTTTTAGGATTTGAGACCTTTGCTTTGGATTTGGATCTGCATACTTGCACAACCAGAACAAACTTTGTACCGAGCAGGACGTGGCACAGAGTTTCCTAAATTATTGCCATTCCCGCACGTAAAACAAAATAGTTTGCTTTTCTTTTTAATCATCGCTTTCTTTTTATCACAACAACACACAACAGATGGTATACTTTTAGAAGTTTCACCTGTTAAAGACATTTAAGACATAAAAGAAGCAGTGCTTTCTATTCCGGCTTCCAGCTGTCAATTCAACTGTCTTGTGTAATGTGAGATTAGGTGTGGTAAGCAGAACCGTTTGCACTTTTTTATTGTTGGTGTGTTCAACTTTTTGATCACAAATCAATTCTTCTTCGAATTCTTTATATTTGCAAGAAGAAACTAAGGATCGCAAAACTCCTACATATGTTTCAATTGGTTCGCCAGGCAAATGATGGCGCTTGTGAAACTTGTGTCATTCTAAAACAACATTCTTGTGAGGTTTGAACCTCATGTCCAGCATTCTCAAAGCAGACATATATTCATCCACCACATCACCTTCCCCTAATATGGATTCCTGTGGTAAATGCTTTAATAATTTTCTGCCCTCCGAGCCTAAACACTTGGGTAATAATGTATATTTCTTTTTATAAGTGAAAACTTCACCATCAATAGCTGCCTTGTATGCTTTTTTCTTTCCATAGTTCCCAGTCTACACTAGCATTTGTTGTGCTAGGATAAAATTAAGGTGGTGGTGTAATGCTTTGCAACATTGTTATATATATTTCTTTTTGTACAGTTAGTAAATTGTTGTGAGCAAAATTTCCAAAATCTAAGGTTAAGATCGCCGCTGGAGATGCACTGTACCAAGGTTGAAAAAATGTAAACATGATCTAGTTATTGGAGTGCGTGTCTCTGAAAAGCGGCACACGCAATGCACGGTGAATTGCTTATTTAGTTGTAGGTGTGCGTGTCACCGAAAAGTAACACGCTCAGAAGAAGCATATAAGTTAATGGTGTGCGTGTCACCAAAAAGTAACACGCAGCAAAACAATAGCTAGGGGTGGGCGGAATTTGCGTATTCGCGCTACGCAAAGCTCCGCGAGCAAGCAAAAGTTCCGCGAACATGCGGAATTGCTTGTTCCGCCTGTTCACAATGTTTTTTTCCTGTTGAGGAATGCAGTTTGCATGCTCGGGGGAGAAATATCTTGCGAACACGCATTTTAAAAGCGCAAACAAGCAAAAAATTCCGCGAAACCGCGGATCGCGGAATTTTTGGTAATTCCGCGTTTTCCGAGGAACGCAAAATTACACAAATTCCGCGAATTCCTCGAGCGGAATGAAATTTACCGCCCAGGCCTACTTTTGTTCAATTAGTGGCGTGCGTATCACCGAAATGTCGTAATTGAAACAAGTTGACCGTGCGTGAAACATACGCAAAGGTCCGGCTATGAATGTACAGCAGGTATGCTCGGCAATATGCTGCGGGGGCTACGGTGGCGTAGCGACGTTGCAATGCGAAGTCAGGCAAACGCAGGAGTCAGGCAGACGCAGAGGTCAGGCAGAGTCGGTGTGAGGTTCCAGCCTCACTACGTCATGAAGTGGTCAGAGTGCCAACGACGCCGTTAAAAAATTAGATAAAAAAGTACCATATCACAGGGTGCTCCGAGAGCTGACAGCAACGTGAAAAAATACCTCGAGTATGATGACTCCGCCGAATAAGGGGAAACCACTTGTAGCAGTGCAGAGTCAACATTGATGCCTCGCAGGAGGTTCACCGTGGACAGCCTTTTTGCCTCTTCAAGGTGGAAGCGCTGAGGAACAGTGTGGGAGCCCTGCCAGTCGGTCATCGCCAATGCAAAGAAGTCTCCAAGTCGCAGTGAGTAAAAGCTAGACTTTATTTAAGGAGCTTCTTAGGTATTGACTGGCAGGGAAGAAGGCTCACATCAGCGGCCTCTCCCCGTTTGAATACAAACATTCTTACTGTGCCCTAAAGGAATGAAGAGCATTCTACATTCCGCTCACAAAGCGGAAACAGGAACTCAACAGCAGGTAGCATCCGCTGAGAAACAAATTATCGAAAAAACCCTACTCTATATGGTTTAGCTTTAATGTACCCACTAAAACACTGCACATGCTCAGCTAATACATGGAGCATGTACCAAGTGAAAGTAAATAAAGAAAAGTAAATAAATGTCAAAGGCAGTCTATTTCATGGAAACATTTGCCAAGTGTTATTTTCTCCTGGCTAAACAGGGTGCTGCTTCTCAAGCTCTTTCTCTAAATTAATCAGATGACATTGTCCTCTGTGACCACACTCCCATTGGATTTTACTGTTTTACAGTACTGTGCAGTGAGAAATCAATTGCCTTATAACCCTAATTAAAACGCATGTAATGAGCTGCATAATAAAACATTTGAAAAAAGGGTGGTACTATGGTGATATGAAACTTGAAAAGGTAAACAAGTATTAATACTTGTGATAACTGATAGTAAGCTTGCCCTTGGTGCGGAAGCTCACTTTCAGGACAAGATTGGTCGATACTTTGCTTTAAATCAACATAACAGGAAGTACAAAGGGCAATCCACCCCATATAACCTGCAAAGCTTAACATTTGCCAACATTGTCATATGACCCTCCACTCTGTTTTTTTGTGGTTTGAATAAAATATTGTCTTGAAACCACCCACGTATCCACGTATTGAAGTGAGCCCTGCAGATAAAATGAACAATAACTCTGGAGCTAATGAGACTTAAGTTGAACCTGCATTAGGTCCCACATGTCCTTGAGGTGGTTTTCAATTTTTTTCATGACCCAGCTAATTTGGCATTTAGAAAGATGACGAGCAAAATTGACTGACAGAAGCGAGATATATGCACATTCAACCAAATGTGGAGCTTCAGGCAAATGATTCACTAACCCAGTTAACATATAACAAATATTCAAACAAGCATTGGCATAGTTAATAGCCAACAAAAACTTATACACAGACACAGGTGCACATACATACAGATTCAAGCGCATGCACATATGCACCCACAGACATATACGCAGATGTACCAACACACAAACATATATATATAAACACACAGGCCTAGGGTTAAACCGCCTTCACATGAGTAAATATTGTACAATCACTGAAATAAATGTGTTTTCACTATGAACGAGGCCTCTCATACACAATTAGCAATGCATCCTCGCAAACACACAACAGTAGAGCAACCATGCTACATGTGTGCGTAGCACAGAGAAGTGACGTTTCTTAATAGAGAACGCAGTTCAGGAAAAGGGCCGTCTGCCATCCGGGGGCTACCCCACACAGCAGCTTCTACCCCAGCGCTCTTTCCCCAGGAGAGGGGTATGAATGCCGGCTCTGGGTAGAAGAGCCATCACGAGGGAATGGCGAGTTAAAGCAGTGTGGGCTGTCTGTGGGACACACAGTGAGGTGACGTTGGGTGGGGCCATTCCTGCTCAGTAATTGCACCTCAGTGATGTTTGTTGTTTGCCCTCTGCAGAAACAGAAATAGTTCATCGCAACCAGTATAAAGCGACAGGAGAGAAAGAGCAATTTAGGGCACACACAGAGATTGCAGGTCGGGAAAAGGGCCATCAGCCATCCGGGGCTGCGCCACACAGCAGCTGCTACCCCATCGCTCCTTCCCCGGGAAAAGGACATGAATGCGGTACCCGGGTAGAGGAGCTGTAGAGAGGAAATAGGCAATTAAAGCAGTGCGGTTTGTCTGCGGGATACATAGAGAGGCGACTGTGGGCAGGGATATTACTGCTCAGTAACTGCAACCCAGCGATGTTTGTTGTTTGATCTCTACCCTCAATAAGGATCACTTTGTTTTCTACTCCATGGATAAGTGCTGTACATTTAAAGTGTAAAAAAACAAGTATTCAGAAGGCCAGTCCTCCACAAGCTCCTCTCCTCGCAACGTAACACGAACCGAGAAGCTGAGATGAAAAACAGTAATAGTGTGCCACAATCAACATAAGGTGGCAGGAGAGAAAGAGTACGTGTAAGAGGGCCAGTTGCAATGGGAGGGAACTAAACCCCCAAAGGCGGGACAAATTCAACCAATGCACCAATGAAAAGCCAGCATTTCACAACGTCACACAAAATAGCGAATGGAAGCGATGGGCATGCCAGAAGCCCACAGAGGGATTACAGTATGCCACATAGAGCAACTTGTGCACGCTGCCTCCAAGCTCGGCCTAAAAATAGGCTGAGTGTGAGGAAACTGCGCTAAGAAAAGAGGCCAGTAGAGGTATAAGGCAGCCTGATAACACTCAAGCTTGGGGCAATATTCTGGTAGACTTGCCAGTTATTGATGGGACTGTTATTATACTCCCGCTTCCATATGACAATGCTGTTGCATGATTAGATACGACCATGTAGGGGTTCCTTTTATAACAACTGACTGTGCTTAATCCACCCAGGACCTTTATTCATTTGATTCTTGCTTAATTCTTGTTCATTGCAGTAAGCTTGTGCGTGCCACTGCCTTATTGACCCCCATATTTATGTATCAGAAAGTATTTATTTGACCTCTTTACCCAGCAGTCTTGTTTTTGTTAGTCATTTTAACGTTATTTATAATATTGTTATTTCTGTGATATATACTATATATTGTTACAGAAGCGTCCCTACTGTGGGTGAGCAAAGTCAACAGTGACTTTTCTCATTTTCACTGGTAAGATTGGGTATGGGTCTCTGATTTGTGATCAGTGATTTATGATCATTCAGATCTGTATGACAATGCAACACATGTATGATTTGTCAATAAAATATGTTTCACAAAAAATAAAAGAACAAAGCAAGTTACGGAGAATGTCCCAGAAAACTGCAGGAGTGGTTGTGGGGGAGCTGTCAACCCCATTCATATCTGGTGGGCCTGTCCAGTAGTAGTCATTGATTGGAAAGAGGTGCTGGCCTCCATAAAATCTTTAACTGGGTTCACATTAGACGTCAACCTATCATTTTGGGTCTGCACTCGCTGCGGTGAGGGGAAATAAATCTCAGACTATGAGTTCCAGCCAAACGTGGCATGTTTGGTGCTGGAAATTGTGGAAATTGGGAGATGATGGCTGTAGAGAGGGTGTTTGCACACATTGAGGACAGGGATCATTTCCTGATGATATTGGGGGCTGTTTTGCAATACATGGAAGGGGAGAATATGGAAACTACCTGCCTGCCCAGATGAGAAGAGAGCCTGTAGGATTTTTGATTAATTGAGAGAGGATCAACCCCTCTAGAGACAGTCCAAAGTTTGTCAGTGCCAGATGTACACAAACAACTTTGAATGTACGAATGGGGTAATGCTCGTGAGTGGAACCGGGTGCTCTGGAGGAGGGGTTTGAGGAGGTTGCGTGTAGAGTGAGGCATAAAGTTGTCTTTTCGTGAGTTTAGTCAATGCTTTGCATAGCTGCCAACGGGGAACAACCTTTACAACGCAACTTTTACAACGCACTACCATTACAACGAAACTGTTACAACGCGAGTGCATTGACAACGCAGGACATTACAACGCAAGTCTTTACATCGACTTGCACTAGATGGCGTGCTAACATTAAAAATAGTGTAGTTTACTATCCCAACACCTTCCCTACTGTTACGTGGACTGGAGTTGGAATAGTAAATTACACTTTTTTAATGTTAGCACGCCATCTAGTGCAAGTCGATGTAAAGACTTGCGTTGTAATGTCCTGCGTTGTCAATGCACTCGCGTTGTAAAACTTTCATTGTAACAGCATGCGTTGTAACGTCATACATCCCTGCCAACGGAGGTCGGGGGTGTTTGCAGAACAGTTTAGGATGCTGATATCACCTTGATTTTAAGGAACCTCCTCCTTTTTTTATCTAAATGATCCTATTGTGATGTTGGCATAAAACGTTACAAAAGTGTTTTGGAAGAAAAAGAAAGTAATGTATCCAGGGAATGGGTGTGGTGACGTTAGGAATTTGGCAAAAAAGGTCCGAACCTCTTTGAAAAGGTAGGATGAGGGCAGGCAAAAGCTCCCAGAGAAACAAACCTAAAGGGCTGTGCGAGGGACAGTAGGTCGCACTAGTAGGCGAGTCAAGAGAGCTTCGGTCCTATTTTTAACTAATGTATGTGTTGTTTTTAATAATGTGGACTCTGCCCTTTCAGGTTTCAGAGCACTCTACAGGGCGTTTGGAGTGACGTGTTTGGAGGAGGCATAGGATTAAACAACTTCTGAACACTAAGCATAGTGTAGGCTAACATTAGGATTGTGAGAGCAAAGGGTGGAGAATTCTTAGGAATAGTACCGAGGCAATTACAACAAAAATGTATTTGCATCATTAGGTTCACAGATCTAGAAACGCTGTACCGAGCGTTAACGAAGCCAGAGTGAATGAGACATTGAGTTGAAACAGTTTGAGGGTAACAGTACAGAAGGGGTTTGCAGAAAAAACAAACGCTATAGCAGCTCCCCAAGGGGTGGAGTAGAATATAATGCTGATACAAGTTGAGGCACATTATCACAGCTAGGAGTAATCCGAAACCTTTACGAAGGGCACAGTGTAGTGGTAATAGATTTACTTTGAATACCTGTGATATGTGAGTGAGTGAAAGTGTACAGAACCTATGTAGGAGTAATCTATCATGAGTGGGGACAAACAAGTCTGTCAGCAACTCAAGGTAGCGTGTATCCAGGGATTGGAAACAATTCGCTCATGACATCCAGGTTATGAGGGTAGCATGTTAATAGGACGGCCAGAGGATGAGTAAGTAGAAGGGTTCATTAAAATGTGGTGAATGGTAGGAACTTAATTGGGTATTGCAGAAAGCAGCTAGAGGAAGCTTACTCAGGAGCTTCTTGTTGATTGGCATGATGTTAGAATGTATTTGAAGTGGCTAACAACACAGGGTCTGGCTCTGATCAGCAAGGCTGAGCCTTTAAATCAAGAAAAACAACAACGGAGTTGCCTGTGCTGATACCTATTTTAACACCAAAAAAGGGTCAAGTCGCCAATTAATAGAATAATGACTGCCTACTCGAATTTAATTCGAGATAATATGGTTTTTATTCTTCAAATAATTGATTAGTTTTTTACTTATCATATATTTAAACACATTAGCACAATATACCACAAACCCAAACGAAACAACTTAAATGAAAGAGCCATAAATGACTCAAGTTCAATGCACTTTGGTGTTAAAATAGGTATCAGCACAGGCAGCTCTGTTGTTGTTTTTCTAGAATGTATTTGAAGGCAGAGAAAGAAGGGTATGCTGGATACCTACTAGTAGAGTGTTCTAAATTGTTGGTGGATTACCTGAGAGGGTTCTGCGCAAGGTACATTTCTTTTTAAAACTTAGGATACAGAGTATTCTTCAGCTTTTGGATCATAGTTTTTATGATCCTCCTGTAGGGTTTAGCGGAGGAAAGAAGAGGCGTACAGCAACAGGGGTGAAACGTGCCATAAAGTCTGCTGTCCTTCTTTTTTACATCTACCCCTTTTCCAGTCCAACAATGTCTCATGACTCCTACCCATGACGCACCTCCTGCTTCTGTCTCGAGGCAGTCGGAATCCTCCCCTCATGGACCTAACGCCACCCGCACACCTCCCCCCCAGAATAAATACCAAGTCAGTCGGAGACATCAGCATTAGAGCTCTTAAGTCAGTCTGCCCGGCGTACGTACCTGATGTACAGACCCTGAAGTGGTCATTGGTGGACACACAGATATGCATGCTTCCTTCCTCTCCTTTTCTGTGCTGGCCGGCTGAAGGTCTATACTGGAGTTTTTATATAGCGCGTGGCTTCCTAGGGGACTCCCAGCGCTGGAACAGACATTGTAGGCCATCAGAAGTTGTAAGGAGAATTAGTAACTGAACAGCCAGGTCTTCAAGGCTTTACGAAAGAGAAGTTTATTTTCTAGTAAGCGCAGTTCCACAGGTACGTTTCCCAAAGTTTAGGCACTAGATAAGACGTAGAGCTACCAGCCCTCGGGATCTGCAGATCTTAGAGACCTTTAATAGATGTGCTGAAGAAGAGCTAAGAGGTCTCCTGGAAAAGTATTGGTAAGATAGAGGTCTTAACAATGAATAGCCTTTTTTATTGATTGCCCTGTGCATATTGCATAGGGTCTCATACTGAACTCGGTACACCACCGGGAGCCAGTGGAGATCTTTAAGAGCCCTCGTGGCAGATTGATGTTCATCAGAAATCATGGAGCAGTATTATGCTCAATCTTCAGCCATCTGATAACATAGCAGGGTGAGCCAAAATACAAGGCATTCTCATAGTTGTGACGTGATAACACGAGGATCTGAACTATCACTCTTCTAGCTATGAAAGGAAAGAGGTTAAGAACCTTCCTCAGCAGTCTCAACATGCCATACTAACTGGCAGCAAGCCTTTTGGCTTGATTGTCCATCGTTAGAGTGGAACCCAACCATATTCCAAGGCACTTTATCGAGCTTTTTTAGGGGTGTGCAGCTTTCTTAGGCAGTCTGGTTGTGGGTTTGGGATGCTTCCTCAGAAATTGTTGCCCACCACCATAACCTCTGTTTTATCCTCGTTGAGTTTCAGTCTGCAACCGGTCCTCCATTTGGCAACTTCCTGATGGCAGGGAGTCAAGGATAAATAACTTCAGCTGGAATCTGGAGAAATTGACATGACCAACTGGGTGTCATCGAAGTAGGAAACCAGTGACAACCCAAATTTGCGCACAATATCAACGAGGGGGAGCATGTAAAGGTTAAAAAGTATGGGGTTCAAGGAGGAGCCCTGAGGAACCCCACAACTAAGGGGATGGCTAGCTGAGTAATAAAGATTAATCCAGTACCTGGACGGTTCTGTTCTCCAGAAAGGAGGAAAGCCATATTAGTGCTCTGCCGCTGATACTTACATTTGAGATACTCTCAATATGAGTGAGGTGGTCTACCATATTGAAGGCAGCACTGAGATCTAAAAGGATAATGGCTGCGGATTGATTCAGGGTAGGGCCACTGCATCTGGACGATGTCTGTATTGACTGATGTGCCTGCTTGAAGTGTGACACATCTCTTGTGATGAACTTGCTTAGCTTTGTGGCTGTGACCATTGTCCCCTTCCTCTTTGTTATTTGCAGGGGCTCGACGTCAAAAGGAGTGCCAGGTTTTTATCATTGTCTCTTTCTAACTACTACCCAGTCTCATTCTCCCAGTGGTGTGTTTTGTGCTTTTCTGTTGGTGTCCGCCTAGGCTCTCATTTTTTTCTTCCTTGCAGCGTCAGTACTGCGTAGCTTGCAAACGTCCACATAGCTTTCCATGGGCCAGTGAGATAAATTTGTCATTGAGTGAGGGATGGTTCTGAAAGCTCGTGGGACTTGTCACAGAGCTTGGTTAGTTGTTAACCCTTCCACTTGGATCCTCTGAACAGTTGCTTTGAGAGTACCCATGAAGCGTTCAACCACTCCATTGGCTTGGGGCCAAAGCAATACGTTTGTGCTTCACCCCCTGGTGAGACAGGACCCCTTGAACTCTCTGCTGGTGAAAGGTGAGACATTTACTGACTTTATTATTTTCTGGATTTTACGGGTCACAAATATGGTGTTAAGCACTTTGATAACTTTGTCATGCCCCGCGTATGAGATGTTCTTGATGAGGGGAAATGTGGAATGTTCCTCCATGAGGACTAGTAGGTATTTGCCAATGACAAGGGGCCCAAAGAAGTTGACTGCCACTCATTCCCACACGTCGGTCTGGCATTGTTAGTGGATGTTGAGTCATTTCTGGATATAAGCATGCGCAGATGTGGCAAGCTTTCAGTTCACTTTCTACTTGCGCGTCCAGTCTCGGGAACCCCATTCTTTTTCGTAAGGCGCGCTTGGTGGCCACGTTGCTGCGGTGCCCTTCATGCATCAGTTCAATGACTTTCCATCTTAGGCATGTGGGGAGTACTAATCATGATCCTGTGAGAATTATTCCTTTATCAGTTACAGCTAATTCTTCTTGAATGTTGTGAAACCTTTTTAGGTCTTCTGTGTCTCCCCCCATTTTGTGTTTGATAGACCATATTTGCGTCTATGAGGCACCTGACCATAGTTAGATCATCATCTTCCTGGGTGGCAGTGGTGATCTGGGTGATGGAAAGCACCGGCAAAACGCTCGAGTGAAGAATGAAGTTGAGATACTCCTCAGCTATCGAAGGTGCCAACTTAGTCACTTGTAAGGGTACTCTTGAGAAGAAATCAGTAGGGTTTTGATCCTTCCCTGGTTTGTGAGCAAAATCATAGATGTAGTCCTGACGTCACAACCCCGTTGGTCAATTTGTGGAAGCATCTTCCTTTTGGGGTTGCCAAATATTGTGAGTAAGGCTTGATAACCCGTGCCGATGGTGAAGTGTTTCCCATACAGAAAGATGTGTAAATGTTCACACGCCAAGACAACTGCAGTGCTTTCCTTTTCAGGTTGTGAGTAGGCTTTTTCTGTGTCTGTGAGCCTTCTGCTCGTTTGAGCGATGATGTGTCTTTGGGTGACTGTTCGACCACTGTGTTGTGCCAATATGGTACCTAGCCCAACATGGATGACCTCCACCATGATGTCCGTGTGGAGCGTTGGATCAAAGTATGCCATGACATTTGCAGTTTGCATTGCTGTTTTGATGTCTTGGAAACTGTGTTCACATTCTGGGGACCACCGGAAGTCTGCTTTCTGCTTGGTCTACTTTGTCCGGGTCAGAAGTCATCCCATTTAGCCGAGAAGATGTGACCAAAGAATTTGAGACTCGTTTGGTGGAACTCACATTTGTTGGCGTTGAGCATGAGATCAGCCTCCATGAGTTGTTGACATACATGGCAGATCGCATTGTCATGTTGCCATCGTGTGTTGCAAAAAAACAGGATGTCATCACTGTAGTTGATGGCATTGTGACCTTGCTAATCTGATTCGATGAATCATGTCTTGAAAGATTTTGGCACCAGAGGAGGTCCCAAAATGTATTCTTTTGTATCTAAAGAATCCTATGTGTGTGGCAAATATTGTGATATATCTGCAGTTTTCTTCTAGCTTTAGCGGATGGTAGCCTCTATTCAAGTCTAATTTGTAGAACACTGTGGTGCCATTTAAGTGGGCAACCATGTCAGCTATTTGTTGTCCCGGGTCTCGTTCTCATTGAGTCGCACTATAGGGTTGCCTCAAGTCAATGCATATGCAGACATCACCTTTGGCATTCTTTTTCAGGGTGACTATTATGGATGAGACCCATTGGATGGGACCTTTTGAGTGTTTAATAATGTCCAGTCTCAGACGATTTGGTATTTAGTTTTCACCCACCCTTTGGAGGCGGAAGGCATCCTTTATATGTCTTTGTGCCACCGGGCAAACATTCTCTTTGATGTGGCGCTGAACTCGGATGCATTTGAGTGTTCCCAGACCTCGAAATAGTGATGGGAATCTTTCCACCAGTTCTGAGGATGTGTGAATGTGATAATTGATGGAGATTGGTCCCATTTCTGCAGCCTTTGTCAAACTAAGGAGGCAAGCACCTGATGCTTTGTCCCGTAGTACATGGATGGTTGTTTGTCCCGATTTCTTCTTGTGCTGTATCGTAGCCATGAAGAATCCACAGCTGTCGAGCAGTTTGGATGCAACCCAAGTGTATACTCGCATGGCCAATGTGGTGAGGTCAGGTGGCAGCTTGTCCCGGAAGTGCTCCAATGGCATGATATTGATAGATGTTCCGTTGTCGATGAGAAACGGTATGGGATGGTCGTTGTCCGCAGTACGATTAGGGATAGCCACCATCCACATGATGGATGAAGAGGCCATGCATGTAAAATTAGAAGGCACAGAAACCAAATGCCAGATGGTTCAGATGAACCAGCAGGAGAGGACTTGATGATATTGGAGAACTTTGGGTCTATTTTAGGTGAGTGACTTATAATTTAGACAGGTGACTTCACCTTTTTTTGTAAATCTTTTTATTTAACAAGCTCATGAAATCACATATCTTGAAATACGAGCACATACAATCAAATGTTCAGGCATATAATGACACGTATCATTGTTCCAGGGTCAGTACACCATTATTAATTCAGTCTAAGTCTAATAGGTTGCTACATAGTAAGGGTAGGTCCAGCTAGACAGTATGTTAGGCCTTGTGTCCTCTTCATTCACAAGTCACGCCTGCGCCCCCCTGACTCACATAGCTTTGGTACATCCCCCTTGTTTCTGTATTTCTCCCAGGGGGACCATATTCTGCCACAGTTGGGGGCATGTGTGACCCCCATCTACGCGTTATGTTACATTTTGCCACTCCGGTGGCCAGGGCAAGCCAGGTTCTGGTGTGTCTAGGCCAGTCTTCCTCTCCCTTAATCATCAGAAAG
The DNA here is from genome assembly GCF_964204655.1 of Triturus cristatus. Lineage (NCBI taxonomy): Eukaryota > Metazoa > Chordata > Amphibia > Caudata > Salamandridae > Triturus > Triturus cristatus. The sequence continues at coordinate 1,225,880,006 of NC_140589.1, forward strand.
AGACCCTTGGTGTCTAGAGGTATCTCTTCTCCCGTGATCCCTGACATTATTGCCACCACCCCCTGCCAAAAGCGGCAGATTACTGGGCATTCCCATATAATATGGACGAAGGATCCCTCCATCTGGCAGCCTCTTATACAGTGTGACTGTACTTTGTCCCATCTGTACAACAGTGTGCAGGGATAGTATGAGCAGTGCAGGATTCTGAGTGGTATCAGTCGCTATCTCTCTAGGGCCCTGCAACGCATCGATCCACTCTTCATCCTCAATATTCAATAAATTAGTCACCCTGGCCGCTCGTAGGAAGGTCAGGGGTTCTGGCGTGTTATATATTAAATTCTTATATATTGTAGAGGTCGTTTGTCTGATATTGGGTCTGCTAATAACTGGTCTTCCAGGAGGGAATAGTCAGGGATGGTCTCTCTTCGTTTTATATGTCTATTTAATGCGTGTGTGAGTTGTGCATAAGAGAAGACCTGGGTAGGTGATAATTGAAATTCGTATTTCAGGTCCTCAAAAGGCAGCAGTGCAGACAGGTGACTTTAGTGAAAAGGATAGCTGATCCGTAAATTTTTTTCATTCTCATTTAATTTAAGGAAAATGGGGTACTTATGGAAAACCATTTAGAGAACTTCCTTTTCATTGTGGGTTTCCTGAATAGAGAAGCACACTCATTAATAATTTCTTTGAAATTGGAGTTGAATAGCTGAAGTAAAAGATCAGATATGCTGGAGTTCCAAAGTATGGTCAAGAGAGATGCAAAGCTTATTTTGTCAATTTATCTGTAATCCGTAACCCTGGCATAATCTCTTTGACGTTGGGCACAATGATTAGTGGTGTGAGTGGAGATTGAAAATGGAATCAAGAAATGGATAGTCTGCCATTTAATGGGGCTGAAGGTTTGAATACGTTCTTGCTTGGCAATAACAAGGTCAGTATGAGAACCCTTACCGTGAGTGGGTTTATAGTAGTGTTATTCAAGTTTGTTGGCTGTGATGAGAGATGCAAGTTTTCAGGATTTGTTCCAACCGATATTACAATCACCTATTGGTATGGTGTTGAAGAGGAGAAGGTAGTTTGAAGTCTTGAGTTCAGTGATCTCAGTTAAGACTTAAGAGTTTCTACCCATTTGGGGCAGGGGGTGTAAGAAAATAGTCTTAATTGGGTTATAGCAAGAAGGGAGAGCCCATATTGGAAAGGTTCAAAGAGTCAGTAAGTTGGTGAAAGGATAAGTCGCACTGTATGGTGCTCTTGTGATTAATTGCAACCCCACTTCCTGATTTGTCAAGTTAGTCTTGTCTAAGTGTTGACTAACTGGGTGGAACTAGAATGTCTTAGAAATGGGTATTAATGAATGATTTAACCAGTTCTCAGTTAATAAAATCATGTCAAGATCCTTGCTTAATCTGGTAGCTGAGATGTTGGTACAGAAAGAAGATGCAGAGCAGCTGTTGAGAATGGTGCAGCATAAAGTGCACGAAGCTATCTGGTCTGAGGATGCATTAACAGAGAGGTCTACTTTGACAAGGTTGGAATAAAACAGATTTCCTTTGGAGGTGTGTGGTTTTCTTAGTAATTTATTTACAGGGATCAGAAAGATCTATGTTTCAGGGATAATATGAACTTCAAAGGAAGTGATGTTTTAAAAAAAAGTGCAGGCTAAGGAGATGTCTAGCGTACCGATATGTGCCCCCCAAGAGATGGATGACTACTAGTCCAGTACCGTTGTTGGAAAGAGATGTAGATAAGGTGTGCCTTATTACATCATGGAAAGGGAGGTACATAAAAGAGCCTCTCCTGCACTGTTACAAATAAAAGTTGGCATGCGATGACCTGTTACCAGGGAAATGATGGGCATTACATCAGCAGTCATAAGGGAAATGGATGAGGAGCTTTGGTTAAGGGAAAGTTTAGCCACTTGAGAAACGGCCATGATGTAAATGGTGGGTGTGAGACACTTCTGTTCTTAGTGGTGGGTGGACATGAAAATACCAGTCACCAGCAGAAAAGTGTGTGCATGAGTGGGTCTAGGGAAGGGTGGCCAGAGTAGGTCCATGCACAAGAGCAAAAGAGGGTGTATTGGATTACCAGACCCAGTGCAAACGGCAAGTGAGAGAATGTTACATTCTTGGGAAAGTGTGAGTATGAGGGACTCATGGTCTTGGCAAGGGGTAGCCTTAAAAGGGCCTATCACAATGAAAAGCATCGATCCTGGGTTTCTACCCATAGTGGTTGACAAAGATCTACCAGACTGCAGAAAGTGACTTTTCGGCACAAAGCCAAATATATAAACACATCTATTTATAAAAACATTACCTGATGAACGTCTCATTTACCTAACGTGCAGCTGGCTGTTTTGGTACATCTGTTCATGTTTTCAGTCATTAATTTATCCACTTTGTTCAGACCTGCTTCAACAAAATATGTGTGTGTTTTCAAAGGGGAAGGTAAGTTAGTTAAAAACAAAAGCACAAGATTCACATGCAGAAAAACAACGTAAAACAAAATCCTAATTAAAATCAAAACTGTCTTTTTCTGCAAACAATACAGTGTAGGTGCGCATCATTTAAGTAAACCCTATGGAATCACATCAGAGCAGCAAGAAAAGTGTCTGCCTGAAAGTTTTCAAATGAGTTTTTGAATATCAGTGTAAAACATCACTGCACTTGAAACTTTTTTTGTTATTTATATGATGGATCAGAAACTACACTGGTAAGTAACAGGGATTGGGAATTTCTAGTTGTACGAATAATAATTTACTATGTGTTTTGGCCATTAAATCCATTCGAATTGCAAGCTCAGGACTAGCAGCCTTCTATTAGTCATGTTTCCCTTACTATGTTTTGATTTTTTGTAGAAAAAGGAAGGAATTTCATGTAGTTTTCAGATTTGCTAATATATTATTAGTCTGACTAGATGTGGGAGAGATCTCAGAGAGAAAGTGAGGTAAAAGGAAGGCCATGTTGCCATAGTGATCTTATTAAAATTGATGGATCAGACAGTCCCGGTGGACAGCGTATCAGCAGATTTCCATCTGTCCAACACCAGCTTTGTTTGACTAATGCAGGTTATGCTCAAAAGGGTTACCTGAAGGGGCAGTAGAGCCAGCTACTGTGTAGGGAGAATTGTAGAGGAATGTGCATATTCACTGTTTAACAGTGAAACCTAGGGAAACAATTCCATCCAACCTTCTCATATCTCTCAGGTAGCTTTCATCATCTGAACGGCCGGTTAGCCACCCTGACTTCCATCAAGCAAACAATTCCAACTTCTTCTAGAAGGTTTAGCGGTTGTCCCCTGACAAATTGTTAAAAAAGAGGGGCCAAATAGTGCATTTTAAAGCACAGTGTTCCTATAAATTGGCTCAAAATTCATTGGTGTGCCAGTGTAGTCTGGCGCTCCCTAAGAGTTGACCCTAGTTTTTCAAAATGTGCATTGGATAACTCCATATGTCATTTATTACCACCAGTGTGCCAGTGCCAGAATTTTGCCAGTGGCGGCATCCTTATACATATACAGTGTGAAATCCATATGTCAAACTCTACCTCTAGAATGTGAGGGCAAGTGTTTTGTCATGGTTGCATCCTGCCCTCCTCCATCCCATATGCCATGGTTGTCCTCCCTTGTGCCAAGACGTACCTCCAACATACCAGAACCAGCATTTGACCATGGGCAATGCAGATGCCAAAAATCATCACCACTATATCAGCCACATCATTTGCCATGGGCACCTCCATTATGCCATCTCCAGCATTTTGCCATGTACTCCACATATGTCAAGAGTTACTTCCAATATGCCAGCTTCAACATATAGCTGTCTGTACCCCACTTACCACCATTATGCTAGAACCCACATTTTGCCACTGGTGTCCGATATGCCAAGAATACATTTGAGTATGCCAGTGCATGCATTTTGACTGGGTTCACCAGATGCCAAAAAGTAACTCAACATGCCAGCTACAGCATTTTACAGTGGATACCCATATTCTAAGAATTACCTCCAATATACCAAGGCTGGCAGCAGACTTGCAAGCATAACACACACATTCACCCATGCACACACACTTCCTCACTCAGATTCATTTTCACTCACTCTCCATGTCACTCTCTCACTCACTTGCACTCACTGCTACTTTTGCTCATTCTAAATCTCACAATTTCACTTGCAGTCTCATTGATCCTCAACCACTCTTATTTTCACTCATTTTCATATAGGTCACTCATTTTCACACGTGCACACTCACACACTTTCTAACATACATTCACTCTTACACGCATTCATCTTCACTCACATGCACTCACTTACTCAGGTTCACGGCCTCACTCACACTTAGTCTCACGCATTCTCATTCACTCTGTCTCACTCATTCTCATTTACCATTTCACTCACTTTTCTATCACAGACACACACATGCACACACACATACATATGGTGCCTTACATTCACTTACACTCATTCACTTTTTCACACTTATTCTGACTCGCTCATCATTATTCACAGTTTCACTCACTTTCACTCACTTTCCAGTCACTGATTCTCACTCACCCAAACACAAACACTCACTCATGTTCACTTTCACTCACACCCCCCCACTCGCTTACACTCATTCATTCTCACTCACACTTACTGTAACACTCACTCATTCATTTAGACCCACTCTTCTACTCACACTCAGTCTATAGCTCACTTATTCTCACTCACTCTTACTCATTCTCACTCACAGTTTCACTCACTCACTTCCCTGTCCCTCGCTCGCTTTCACTCACACATGCTCACTTACATTGACTCACACATACTGTTTCAGGCTCTTTTATTCTGACTCACTCTCACTCCCACTGACTTGCTCTTACTTTTGTTCTCCCTCACTGTCAGTCTGAACATCCTACTCTCACTTTTCCTCATGTACTCATACGTATTCTGACTCACTCAGTTTCACTAACTTTCATTTTCTACGCACACACACACAGACCTATACACATACCCACACATACACATGCTTCCATACACACACACACACTCATGCACACTACATTTAACAGATGTTTTCCACTTACCTAGATTCAACTGCCCATGCTGCTTCTCTTCAGCTCCTCAACTGCTGGTGTTTGGACCCTCAGGTAGGCCCAAAGCTCCCTCGGTCTTTGGGCTCGGAAGCAGAAGCTGAAAGTTAATGTCTATGTGGTAAATATGCTATTCACTGTGCAGACTTTATTCACTTCGGAGACTTCCATTTTTAGTTTCTTCCTTTTTCGCCTCACCCTCTCCCATCCCAAAGGGTGGGTGGGATCAGTGAGCCTCCTGACCTCACAGCAACCTGTGACAAGATGGGAGAGGAGAAGACTGGCAGTGCAGCGTGACCCTTGCACATTCACCTTGGAGATACCCTGGAGGGACCATGTCACAGGGGTAACCAGGACTGGTTCCCCAGCGGTCTACAGCGCCACGACGCCTCAGGGCAGCAGTGCGCTTTACAAGACACATACATTTACATTTACATTCACTGAGGTGTGACTTTTTAAAATGATGTTAGTAGTGAATAGAAAGCAAATATTCACCACTAGTAGAGTAAAATAAAATAATGACAGAAAACAGTGCAGGGCAGTGTCCCAACACCCACTATGGCAAGCTGCCACTTTACACAGTCACTAAATTATCTGAGTTTATCTCCCTTATCTACTCCAAAGATGCTCCCTTTCTTCCACTCACATACAAATGCCCTAAAACGCTACCAAATGTTTTTTTAAACCATGACAATTTCTGATTTATATAAAAAATGTATGCTAACTCTCCCAAAAATATCATCTACTACCTGAATTGTTTGAACAAAAATAATATAGTATAGTCTCACAAGTATTAATGGCATTCTCATTGCCATAGTAAACACCAGATTAGATTACGAGAATGCCTAAGAATTACCTACAATTGGATGTTTTACAATAGAAAAATCACCTCACTGAGGAGAGAAAAACACTACCCTGTCCTCCAGTTGAAATATGGATAAAATACAATTGTCACTGCATGATATTTAAATGCAAGTCAAGTTACAAAGTCACAGTATGCAGTCCCACTAGAACTCTGTGCTCAAGCAGTGGGGATCTCTTGGTTCAGATTATGGATGGCAAAAATGTAATCACGCTAGTGACATTTTTAAAATTCTTCAAATTTTGCATTGCACAATTGCACATTATTTTAGTCCCTGTGAGATTGGTGCACACTCAAAATATCTCAGAGACATTTTCACTTGAAACAGTCTCCTGCCAGTATCTTGCTTAACTTATTTTAAAACAAGGTAAGCCCATATGTGCAGAAAGCCACCAAAAATACCGGCAAACCACATTTCATGCTAAAAGTATAATTTTTTGTGATTTCACGAAATTTCCATTACATTTTGTGAAAAAAGGACACTGTTTTGCACACCACTTGTTCAGATTCCTGATAAACTGTGCACCACTTGGAAGATGGATGGAGGACAGCGTACTGGTGGAACAATCGTCCTGAATATTTTAGAATCCAGCTTCAAAAATGTCAAGGAAAAAAAAAAGCCATATCTTTTTTAGGCCCTTACCTCTCTGCAATATTGTGATTACTCAGGTTTAGAGGCACTCCATATTAAGTCCTTTATATATGTCCTGATAATGAGGATAAGATAATAAGAATAATAAAAATAAAGAGAATAATAATAACAATACTAATGGGTATTATTATCAGTATTCTATTATTAACATCAGTGGTATTGTTTTTAATAATTACCTAATAAAAATAATAATAGTAAAAAAAAAAATAATTATTATAACCATTGTTATTATTATTGTTGTTATTATCATTAATAAATAATGTTAAATAGTAATCTTATTATTCTAAGTAGATCCTTTAGATATTCAAGAGGAGATACTAAATCCAGTCAACCCCTATTATAAAAGTATAGTATTCAGTTATATATCCATTTCCAACGTAGGTCTAAGTGCTTTCTTCGATTGTATGTATATCATCTGGATAGGAGCAAGATTATCCCGAACCAGCGGAATGAGCATCTTCATTCGAGGATTGCTTCTTCATGTGTTTTCATCTAGTCCACTTAGCTCTGCAGGACTAACTGTTTCTGTCAGCAAGGATGACACTCCACCTCTGCACGTGTATTCTGAAGTGAATAAAGGAACCCATGCTTCCTTATTTGAACCATCTGGGACCTGGCTCCACACTCCTGTGAATACCTTGGTCACGGGTAAAATGAGGACTTGTTAATCTGGATATTTCAAACTGAAGGTGCTTCATCCTAAAGTCCGTGCATGGGGCAAGAGTGGTTCTGAAAGCGCATTCGTATTGCACCAGTTTCTACCACACACAAATAGAATGGCATTCATCTTTGGACTTTGTTAGGCAAACCAAATACAATATGGACGGTACCATCTCATTTCTTGACTGTAAAGTTCAAGAATGCCAGGGGCAGGTGTATGGAAGACTCAGCTCCTCATCACATCCTTGTTCAACATCCTCACAGAACTGTGGTGTGTGTAGCTTTCTATCCAATGGTCTTAAATTGTAGTTTACAACCTGAACAATTGATGGAAGAGCATTTGCATCCAACTTGTGACCTGAAATGTGTGACTCCTTTTTAGAGAGCGCTACAAGTGCTCCCAGCCCACTTCTAATGGAGAAGGACAGTCTTGCAAAAGCGAGGACCAGAGCCTGTGGTGCTTTCGAAAAGATCTGACACACTCAAACATTATTCTTCCCACACTGAAACACGCGTCATTTACAACATATTAATGTATTTTAATATGTTTTAATAGGTCACCTTTCTCACTATTGACTCTGACTCCCTGTCTAAAAAGTTGTGCTGCTAACTTTTACTCTTAATGATGAATACATACTCTTCATCCATTTCTTATCGAGGTGAGGTATTCCCTTCTTCCTCCAGCAACCTCACTGGGGACTGTGAGTTGGTTTGTTCCTGCACTCTTTACTCTGGAGCTCCACTGGGTCTGCACTCATCGCATCCTTCAGGCCTCTAACACACAGCCTAGAATCACATATCAACACATGGTGATATCTTCTTTCCAAACTTTATTTCGACCAATTGGTCATAAAAGTTCCTACAGGTAATACAAAAGATACATAAAAATACAATCAAACAACTGTTGAAAAGAGAAGACTTAACAGCAAGCAAACCAATTTCCTGTCTCAAAACTAAAAGAAGGATAAACAATTTTAAAACTATAAGATAGAAGATGAACAACCAACATTTTAGTGAGGAGGACCAGATATATCAGATTTCAAATTAAAGACACATTTAATCTTCTTTTCCTCCACATTGAGGCAAGAAATGAGGAAACTGCAAATACTATTTGCCTAGATAAATCTGTTTTGAATACCCTATAGGCTTCTCTGCAATGTATAAACCCTAGATTCCTGCAGATAGGAAGAATCCAGTAATTCCTAGTCTTTTTGTAACATGGGCAAAAAAATAATATGTGAATATCAGACTCCATTTCTGCATCACAACTAGGACAATTTTCCGGGGTGGAGTCAGACCATTTAGTAGTAAATGCTCTTATCGGAAGTGTGCCATATCTCCACTGAATAAACAATTTCCTATTAAAATTAGGTCTAATCTCACTTAGAGCCTCTTCAAAATGGTAATAATCTTTAGCTATTAAAAAAGTTTGCGTTAAAATTGAAGATTGAGATTTGGAAATGGAATCTGCTGTTTTAGACTCATAATAAATATGGGTAAGTTTTTTACGTGAAATTTTAAGACAAGCTGTCGCCGGGGCTGTCCACAGATCTGAAAGGCCTAGTGCGCCAAGTTGCCTCTTAACATACGAAAGCCATGGAAGTTTGGCTGTACTTGGTATACTCAATAGTTCCATTAATTCTTTCCTATAGACCACAAGCTCAGGTGTTGACCATATCCTCCTCCAAAAGATCAAGGGTTTAAGACCAAGGACTTCATCAATAGGTCGCAGACCCAGGTCAAGTCATGGTGATATCACTTATTCACTCAGAGCTTTTGGTATTTTCTGACTTAACTGTGACGTTGCAGAACAACACCAGCCTTGATCAAATCAGTATAAACTGCTGCAAAGCAAATTCAACCAATCCCGTATTGAATGTATTGCATGTTTGTATGCACCACTGGGTAGGCATGAGGCATGTCAGAAGTTTTTATGAGGATTGTGATGAAAATGTCATTGGGGCCCAAAATGTTTTGTTTTTAAGTAAAAAATTGTTTTCCCGATAAGAGAAAACACAGCAGCTCCTGTATCTGATGCCTTGTAGTGTTTTTAGTTGGGTTAGCTGCCTCAGCATCAATAAAAAGGGTAGGCTCTCTTCAAAATATGTTATGTGATTTCGAAGCACAAGTGTGGGGCTTCGAGGCTCCAGCCTGGGGAGTAATGTTCTCTAGTCTCTACCCATCATCTAACTGGACCGGTGACCACTCTGCAAAACGAGGCGAAAACTCACAAAATCTTACATTTGTTTTTATTTGCATGCCCCTTGCTCATTGTTTTTCACCTTGAAAGTAGACACAAACTGGACCTTGTCAATGACAGGAGCATGTTTTTCCATTGCAGCACTGTGGATTGAACACCGCACTAAATGGGGAATAAGGGAGGGGCTTCTGAAAAGGGAAGGTTATTTTTCTCATGGAGAAAAAAAAGTTGCTAATGCTAATGCACTTTATCATTACAGCCATATATGCCTGTTTCTCCCTCTTGAAAATCAGCATAAATAGCTATTACGTATTTAAGGACCCCAGAAACCGAGAAACGTCATCGTTTTGCTGGAGTGCATCTTGGATTGTTGAGCAAAACTCTAAAAAGCCACAGATTTACTCCACACCTGTGAATAACACTATCGATCAAGTTTTGGACTTGTCTTCCCCATCCCTATTGAATCAGTCCCCAAGTGGCTACTTTGACATGTGAACAAAGTGAACATCAGCCATTTGGGCGCTTTATGTGGCAGTTTGTGAGGTAATCCCATTCCAAAGACCACATTTTATCTGAAAGTTTTCTGCCTGAGTGGCCTCCAATTAAAAATGATTTAACAGTTGCATGCTTGTTTGTTTCCGTATCACGTCTGCTTCCGTGACTGACAAAATTGCTCTGATCTTCCCTTTCAGTTGAATAAACGCCAGCACAAAAGAAGCGGTTTTTATTTACTTTCCAGTTCACTAAAACATGGAGTCAAGAGACCCTAATTGGTTTGCTCGTAGACACAGTTTGTCTCATACACTGAACAGGAAATTCCAGAATGTGACCGTTTTTTTCTTTTTTTAACTGTGCTGGTAGGTGCAGATGTTGGCACTTCTTGCTTGAGTTTGGCATTTTGTCAGTGACCAAGTCAGTAGACTCAAGGTAATTCCTAGTTGAGTGGAATATCGATGCGTGCGAAAGGAATTAGATGGAAGCAAGTTTTGCAAAGTCATAAATGTTGGGGACAGCTTCTCACCACATTTGTTCCAGTCTTGAGGTACATGGCCTGACTGTTGTAATGATTTTGTCAGGGTTAGTGGTGCCACCGTGTTTACAGTATTGGTCAATTCGCCAACACCTTGGTGTGTCCTGCTAAGCGATGGTTTGTATCTAATGTAGTTTTGTCTTTGTTTCTTTCAGATATGTATTTTCTAGGTCTCAGTTGGCCTGTGGTTCACATGGCACCTATATATTTAAAGCTACATGGTATATTGAGGTGGTAAGAGTAATAAGTTATATGGTGAAACGTTCTATGCTCTATATATTGTAGATTTGTTTCTGCTAAGATGAAGTTGCTTTTACTTCCTACTACCTACCAGACATTCAGAAGGAAAGTAAAAGAAGTTTGTATTGCCGTGCAGGGGATGGATGTTTTCTTTTATGGTCAGAAAATCCTGTGATATAGAAAGGAGTCCGTGATGGTTGTGAGGTGAGGATGACATTGAGAATATCTTGCCTTACAGTGTTGAATAGTCTTAGGTGGGCTATTATTACTGGTTTACAAAAGCAAAGTTAGTGGTTGTTTTTAATCTTATTTTTGGGAAGTTCATTGCAAACATGCAAGATATGTAAGAAGTTCCTATTTTGACAGATTAGGCACCTACAGGTTTAATAGTAGTGGAAGCATGGGACATGGAAAAAAAGTAGATGTGGGTGAGACTTCTTGCACAGAGGGAGCAAATTAATTCAGCTATGTGGCCTGTGTATTAAATTGACTGTGAAGGGCTGTGGGATATTAAGACTGTTAAAGCTTTCTTTACTGGTGATGTAGCAAGGCTTTCACGCATCCTTTAATCTACAACTCTGTACATTTTCTGAGATGAATGGTAATAGTACAGGATGCTATGCAGTACCTGCGCTATCTGCGGGGCCTCTGTGAGCGGGAGGCTCAAGGAGGAAAGGATTCGACATACACACACAGAGTTTGTTAGTACAGACTCCGCCCGAGACGCTGGACATCCCTTTATTCATTCTGGAGGTCGCGCCCAACCTCCTGGTGCATGTGTCATCAGACGCTGCTGGTGATTACTTGACCAGTGCATCCCACGCCACAGTAGTTGCCTTCATCCACAGTGTCCATTCGTAGCACTTCACGCTCCATGGTTGACCTATTACTTCTGTTAAACTCTTTCAGCCTTGTGTTAAGGCTTGGGTGTGTTTGCAGATGATAGTATTAGCTGTCTTTCTTGGCTTGCTGTGGGGGGCTGAGGTGGAGCATCTTGGTTGCTTGATGGTTAACTAAGGGTGATAACTGTGTCTGGTGGAGTGTCCTTTGGTTGCTGAAGACAGGTTTTTTTTAAACTCATTGGGGGGCATCTATCGGTTTCTTTGTTGGCCTCTCTCTTCCCTTCTTGGTGTCATTGATGAAGGAACTCTTTTGAACCAAGAGCTATTGCATGTTATCTCAGACCCTTTAGTGGCATGAACGCCAGTACGGACTACCAGGACTGAGGTGGACTCCGTTTCCGGCACTCGGAATGAGTCAACAATAGACATACGAATATCTACTCATCTGGATTGAAACTCAAACATGATTTAGCAGATGGGATCATCACTCACTCGAGGTTGACATAAACTTCTGACAGCCCTGAAGAAGTCGTAGAGTGACCTGAACCCAAGGACGAAACACGTGTTGGCTGGTGGGAGGCTGTTGTGACTACATGAATAAAATGAAGTCTGCTTGAAAACAAGATACAAGACGTGAAGATTATTTTGGATACAAAACTATTTTGGACACTCATATGCATGTGCTCAGGGCCAAGATTTCCATTTAAGTATATTTAGGTTGCTGGGTTGCCACCCTTTCCCTTGGACCACTACCCACATCCAGAGTTAAAAAACAATTGGGGAGTCATAGACTCAGCGCCGGACTGCCCCACTCAACCACCCTTTGGAATTGTGGGATCACTGTGCCTGGTCACAGATTATATTCTCTTTTTATATGGGTTTCCATACTTCCATCTAGTATTTGGGTCATAGAGAAGTGCATGGCCACCTTTGCTGATTATTCTGTTTTTGGCTCTTCAGTCAGCAGAAGCATGATTGTTAGCGTTGGCTCGCCATTGTTGACTGGCTGCCGATTGTAGTTTTGCTGGGCTTCACTAGGCTGTGGTGGGAAGAATGTCTCTCACAATCCTTCCAAACATTAAAGACGCTAGAGATAATAGTGTCACACAGTGAGGGGTGTTGCGGTAGGCTCTCAAAACGTTGTGTAAGGCCCAATCCCGGTCATATCGTTGATCTACACAGATTCTGAGGCCCTTGGTAAGTGTCTGCATGAATCTCTCTATGCTCCCATTTGCTTGGGGCCATCTGGGGTGATGCGTCTGTGTTTGATGTTGAGATTATCTAAGTATGTACGAAACTGTTGACCTTGAGTAGGGGGTCTGTTGTCTGATTTTTCAGTTTTTGTTAGGCCAAACACCGCAAATACATTTTTCATTTTAGGATTTACGTGTTCAAATGCTGTGCTGTGGACCAGTTCTACAACTGGAAATTTGAATTAAACGTTGATGAATACCATGGTTGAATGGCATTCGGGGAAGCTCCAAAACTCTACACTAACTTGCATCCACAAGGCTGTGCTGGGCTTCTCAGTGATGACTGGTGAAGTCCTACCAGGTTCAATATTTAGTTGGTTTGCATTGATTCATTTGTTCCTCCACTTCGGTATCCATTCCATGGTTTTTCACAAATTCTGGCTTTGGTTTTAGCCATACCCTGGTGGCCTTGATGGGCAGGCATAATCACTATGTCTTGTTGTGCTCATGGGACTACTTTCCGCTACCTTTGTAGAACTAGCGTTTCACTGATCCTACTGAGTTCTGCACATGCTTTCCAGATCTGCTCCAGAGTTTCCCTTGACTCTTCGCCAAGCATTTTGCTGTTTGCTAGGAAAGATACCCATCTGATGGTCTTGATAGCTCCCCTGGTTTGCTCAAGGCAGCTGGCGAGCTTGTCAAGCAAGAGTGCTCTGGGGCATGCTGACTGTGAGAAAAGGCATACATACTAGTCCATGGCTTGCATTTGTTGGGTGTCACTATTGGTGCTTCCTTTTTGGTGTCTGGTGAAGAAGTCTGCTGAGTTATATGTGCCAGGATCTGTATTGGATGGTGAATTGATATTGTTGCAGTTGAATAGCCCATTTCTCAGTATGGGTAAGTGTGTAACTGGAAGTGCCTCGAAAGACACTCACCTGTGGCTTGTGGTGGGTGATGACTTTGAAACGATGTCCTTTGAGGCATAAGTGAAAATGGGAGCAGCCCCACTTGATGGCGAGAGCCTCTTGCTCTATTTGGTGAATTGTCTTTCAACATCTGAAAGTGTGTAGCTTTACTGATAGCCACCAATTTTCAGATTGTTGTTGTGCTAGGACTACACTGAGCCCTAGGGGGTTGACATCAACAATTAGTTGAGTTTCCAGGGTTGGGTCGAAATAGGCCATTGTTGCATCATGGAGTAGGGAATATTTGATTTTCTGGAAAGCCGCCGGCTGGGCTTCTCCCCACTAACATTGTGCCTGGGCTTTCATTTGTGATCAGAGAGGGTCTGTGAGGTGCCGTGGTTGAGGATAAACCAGCCACAATAGTTTGCCATGACCCGGAATCTTCACATTTCGGAGACCGACATTTGAGCTGGGGTGTTTCGAATATCATCCAACTTCTTGGGATCTACGCTAATGCCTTCAGAGGAGAGTAAATAGCCAAAGAATTTGACTTTTTATTAGAAAAAGGAGCACTTGTCTCTTTTTTGTTTGAGATCACTATCTGGTATTCATTGGATGGTGGTGTGGATGTGTTGGTAGTGCTCATCTTTAGTTTTGGATTATATGAGGATATCATCATTGATGTTGGGGACACCGTGGAGACCAGTCAGAGATTCTCGTATTACATTTTGAAATACTTCAGCGGACGATGATATTCCAGAGTTCAGTCTTGTGTATTACCGCAATCCGAGGTGCGTAGAGAATGTTGTGCTGTACCTGCTCTTCGGGCTCTTCGGGCACATGCTGTTGCTTCACGGGACTCACCAATGCGCAGGTTGCCCCTCCTCGCTTTCTCCCTCTCTTTCAATTGTGCACCTTTTCTTGTGTGCTCTTCAGTATTTTCCCCCAGATTTGGCCTGGCAGTGGGTGTGGTCAAGCGCTACCGTGTTTAGACACAAAGAGGCGCCCTGGGTATGCCAATGACTCACCCTCCTTGTCACAGCAGCCGTCAAGCAGGAATGCAGTATCCTCCTGATGCAGGGTATGCTGTGCTCCACAGGTAGGTGGTTCCTCTGGGGCAGTTGATCATGTGTGCACCTCAGATTGGCCCCTGATGTGGGTCGCTGGCAGAAGTGCAGGAGTGCTGGGTGGTTGAACGCATTCTCGCTGGCGAGGCTACGAATTCACTGATGGCCGAAACTGTTGAGGCAGGGAGCTGTGCACATGCAGCCCGAACCTCGTCACAATAGTGCTATCTGTGAGGCATCTGTGAACAGGAGGCTCCGGGGGAAGTATTTGACACACATACACACAGAGTGTATTAGTATAGACTCTGACCCAGCAGCTGGATATTACTTTATTTATCATGGAGATCACGCTTGACCTCCAGGTGCATGTGTTGTCTGTTGCAGCTGACGATTACTTGAAACACTAGACCAGTACCCTACCTATTTATTTGGTTTTTTTAAACAGCCATACCTCTTATTTTTCCAATTACCCAGGTCAATGTTGTGAAAGTCTTTTTGTGCCCTGTACGGGGGTTCTTGGCCTGGTAATTTAGGCTGGCCTGTTGCTACTGGATCAGAACCAAAGCTGATTTGCGTATGGCAGGTCTAAGTCTACAGTGGCATAGTGGTAAAAAAAACTGTGGACTTGAATGCGGCTCCAAGTACTTGCTAGCAGCTGAGATTGACTCCAGCGTTCCACCCAACACTTCTTCGTTTTCTTCAGTTCATGCTTTGTAACAAGCCTCAAGGGGAATAGGTCAGAAAGGGCAGATCTTTCACTCCTTGTGACATATTTTTTAGCCTTTCGACCAACCACATGAATGCCTTTTGTAGAGTGTAGGGTCCTAGGCCCTCATGCAGAACGAATAACCCCACAGATACATCGCGTATGGCACTGGAACTGGCCCAGGGCACGTGTGCCTGGCCCCTTTAATTAGCAGGGTCACCTGATGGGAACGCCTGTGATGGGTGGGTGTGAAGTGTATGTACAGCGCACCCATTCGAACACTAGAACGTGTCCAGCAGAACACTACAACTTTATGTGTCCGATGTGGTCAAAGTGAAGAAGAAAATAATTGCTTTTGTGGTTACTTTCACTTATTTTTATGCCTCAAATTTATAGCAATGCATTTGCCATCTCCTGCCCTAATGCAAGTGTTTCATGCCTGTACTAACATTATTAAGGGAAATCACAAGGCTGCAAGCAATTGTATGCACGGGAAGAAAAGAAAGTCATCAGTCATGACTTGAAACCAATTGAAACGAATCCATAATGCCTCAATCAGCCACCAGTGCACAGAATTGCTTGCAGTCTTATGATCTTACTTGAGCAGCTCTCAACCTCTGAAACTCTGAACTCTACCAAGGAAACCAATGAAGACGTCCATTCTGAAACTTTGTTCGCTCTGTAGCTGTATACTAGTAGTTTGATCAAATATACTTGCCAATGAATGTTCCTGTGGCAACATTTTGAAGGCCATGTTGAGGTCTGGTTAACGCAGGAGCTGGTTAATTAGCACTGGTATACATTTGAGTCATAAACCGAAAGAAAGTAGCAGTACCTGCAGTTATTCTCGTCCTTTAAAATCGTGTTTTCAGTGAGTATACCTATTAATTAACTAATCCTCGGCTGAGCAGAGAGGACAGGCTGCCCACGGCATCATGTGATGTGGAGTCAGCAGATGGTTAGCTGCACGCAGGTAGAAAGAACATGGTGTGTGTGTGCTGCTTCTTCAAGGTGAGCAATTTTCTTGGAACAAACCGGGTGCTAAGCCTTTTTTAAAGATTCATTATGGGTTGATGTCCTCAAATTTCAAATAGAAGCTTGATTGGCTTAATCCTCTCTTTTCTTCACTGCAATATTTCATTTTCTAGTTAGTGTACTTCTATTTAGGAGCAAGCACGCAGATACAATATTCGCAGGATTTTTGACAAGTGAGTTTCCTTTTGGCTGAAACAAGGGACAGAATATTAGGTTACTATAGCACCAGATTGTAGCTAGCCAAATAAAGACAATTGCGCAATAGCACACGAAGTGGCATCACAACAAGTGATGTCACAACAACATTAGCATTGCTACGCCCGGCACATACTAAATGGTGCCTCTGCCCATGAACGAAAGAACTAAATTCCCAGGCCTCGGACCCACGAACTCCTTCTGAGCTGCTCTGACCGGGTCCACATCAAAATGAAAGGACAACGCAGGCACGGACGTTTGGGGTATAGCTGGAGAGAGGGTACCTGCTCCTAGCTCCCTTTTACTAGCTAGGTTACTTGGCTGCGGACGGCTGTGTTGGATGGGTGTGGGTGTTGGATGGGTGTTGGTGAAGGCAAACACAGCCATCTGATGGGCTGCACCGTGACGTGCCGTTACCTCGACTGGACACTACATGGAGTAGTCAGTGCTTTAAATTGGCCGGTACTGAGTACGGGCACTTTTTTATTTTGAGAGGGAGAGTACCGGCACTTCTCGAGAAAAATATAAATCAGTGCTTTAAATGGGAAAAAATAAGTGCAGGTACTCATTAATATGAGCTAGAGGCGTGGTGAGTGGGCGGGGCTAGGGGCGGGGCTTAGGACAACATATGATTATACATAATGACTAATATATCAGTTGCAGCAACTATGAAAAACACATGAGGAATGTGTTTATGTAAACGAAAAAGGTTTACTCATTGCACAAAATGAAACCCTAAAAAGATGATATGTCAACAGTTCCTCGTTTTGTAATATTTGCTGCTTCTTAATGCCATACTGTTATTTGTTTGGCAGAATACTATATACTCTCAAGCATACACAAACACACACACACGCACGCACGCACGCACGTACACGCACACACACACATACACACACGCACTACACATTCCCTCTAAAATCTACTGAGTGTCCTGATTCTCTCCCTTTTCTCTCACAGAAAAACAGGCACACACACAAGTTATTATTAAGTAACGATGTTCTGAAGCTACATGAACAGATTTGTTGCACGCACAGCATACAACCCTCAACTTTTTGTTAGCTGTGCATCATTGAAGCCTGGGCTAGGGATAGGATTTTACTCCAAAATTGTCATGATTGGACTAGAAAACATTAGTGTAACTGTAAGTATGCCGTTTTGGGTAGCTCTTCTTCACTCCTTGAGTTTGAACCTAGGGGCATGAAAGGGGAGAGGTTTTTTTTAGAAAAAGATAAATGCAACCTGTGTGCATGTTTTCTTTGCCAACTGTGTACTCTTTCACCAGGCGAGAATCTAACATTTGCAGGATTTGTCTGGAAATTATTAGTGTAACCTGCATGTAAGTAGTTTTGGCTAGCTGTTCCTCAAGACATCCTCAGTTTGCACTTATGGTCATATCATGTGCTGTGATGGTAAGCCCAATATTCTCAGATTCTGTCCACAAAAGATGAATTGTAGCCTGCTCATGTGTAGCCTTGACTATCAAACTGTGCATTGTACGCCTAGGGAGGAGATCCTAAGATTTTCAGGTTTTGTCTAGAATCGATTAATGTAACCTGCGTGGATGTAGTTCCGCCTCATCGCAGGTTCAAGCATGTGATGTGCTGTTTACCTTCAAAATGTCAGGCCTATTTATGTAATGGAAGATTGCATCCAACATATGGTGGAGTATGTGGGATGCACTGTTAAAAACCCATGGCCGGAGAAGTGGGGTGAATAGTAGGCTCGGCTCCCGCTGAACCACAAAGTTAATTGCCAACATTACTCAAGCGTTTGGCACTTCCTGATTCTTCTTGGTCAAGTTGGTAAAGTAACATGTTTGCCGCTTTGTGGCTGTGGGGAAGGAGGGTATGCTCCTGTACGGCCCTCATTCACCATTGCCTGGAAGGGGTCCCAGGAGAGATGGTTAAGTCTTTCTTTCATGTCGATTCAGCACCAGTGGTCAAGTATCGAAAAGCTGCAGCAACAGACTCCCACTCCAAAATGCTCCCCTCCATGCTGTACTCATCCCCTAAATTTGCCGTCTGGAAAATTAAAGTTTAGAAAGGCACCAGATTTATGACTTTACAGAAATGTGTGTTAAAATACAATTTCTAAGACGATTCATATGATTTCAAAACTCGAATATCTGGTATTTTTATCTGGAAATAAGTGGCAATCTTAACTTAACCTGCTACTTCACTTCTTTACATGCATCCCTACTCCTTCCTTCCACAAAGAGAAGCAGCTCCTGTCCTGAACAAAACGATGGAGTTAAAAACGGCTTTGCGAAGGCAGAGGATTTTGTTGGGCTGTCACTCGCTTTAGAACGGCCAGTGCAATCAATATCTTAAATAAGACTGGATTACTGACTGACTGCCCATCCCAACCCATTTACACATCTGATGGAGCGGGGCGGCCTGTGGGGGTGAGGCTAAAGCACTTTCAGCCGAATACTCGTCGGGCACCTGATCGACAGTGAAGGGTCTGTCTAGACCTTGCACTGTTGATCACAGCGTGATGCAAGGCAAGCCCTCGTAGACCCCTGCAGTCTCTGGCCATTCACATGGGTGCTGCTGGAATCTCTAGCAGGGACTCTGCAAGAGGCTTGGCGCGCTTACAAGCTGCTGAGAAGCAGAGCGGCATCTACCCTGTGCTAGAGGAGATAAATAACCGGAGCCTTCAGTGCCATCTATTAGGGTACCGGTACTCTCCCTGGCTAATGAGAAGTGCCGGTACTGAGAGCCAGAAAATTCAGAAGTGCCGGTACTCAGTACCGGTGAGTACCGTCCCATTTAAAGCACTAAATATAATACTTTGTATTGGAGAGTACCGGCACTTCTCAGAAACAAGCAAGTACTCTGTTGTAACTTAGGTTTCCCTGCTGCTCAGCCAGAATGAGTGTGTTGTGGAATGTTGGATGGATGGAATGTTGGATGTCTGTGAATGTCAGTTGGGTATGGGCTGAGCAGCAGGACAGCTGCTCCTGGTGGGGTTTTCCTGATTTATACTTGTGACAACTTAAATAAAGAACCTAACTAATCTACGCTATAAGACCAGTACCTCATTTGATTACAACATTTTGGCGATGAATTAGAAGAAGAATCCACGTGTGCCACCTAATGGAAAGAAAAAGTGAAACTTGACAGGAACAGAAAAGTGAAGTCCGAGCTTGTTGGAGAACTGAAATCTGACAGGTACAGGGAAAATAGCCATGGAAACCACAAGGTAAAAGACTTTTTATGAAAATTAAAAGTACGTGTGTAATGCTGTCTGGCACCCAAACCCCACCAGTGACCCTGCCAACGGTCGCCCTTTAACCCAAGCGTGCCAGATTCAGAGTTAATCTTGAACTAAATACGTGCTTCAGTATTTCACTTTAAATATGGTGATCGGGGGCAAAGATCGGGCCCCAGTGCTAATTGTTGAAAGATTTGGTTCCAGTGTGAAGAATCTTTATGTGTGTGGTTCGGGGGCAAAGATCGAGCCCCGGTGTGTATTTCGAAATATATTACTCGGGGGCAAAGACCGGGCCCCGGTGAGAAGCTGTTTAGCAGTTTGGTGACTGAAAAATACGGGCCCCGTTGTAGTCTGTTGATGTTTGGCAGCGATGCATAACATAGATTCTTTGGAAGTGTCGAGTGAGGAAAAAAAAAATCGAGCCCCGGTATGAAGTGAAGGGAAGACTAACACACATGAAGGATGCGGTGTGTTGTGGAGGATTGTGCTGTTCACTATTGGTATGAATACTGTCGACAGGATTGAGGATTTCCTGGATACAGAGATGTGAAAACAAGATTGAATCATCTGGCAGCTTCGTCTGGGTTTGATGCACGAACCCGTGCAGATTTGATGAACAGCGCATTTCCTGCTTTGCGGTATTTAAGGCATAAGGCATTGACTGTTTTTTTTTGGAATACTTAATTGTTCGTCGGTAAAATGATATTTAAAAAAAAAGGAATGACAGTTTGGCACTCACCCCAACGGTTTCAGCTCGTGCTTACTGACCTTTGAATTAGCTCGAGCCCAGTATTCTTTACATGCATTGTCTTGCAGCTTTCACGCTATACTGCATGGACGTGCCGACAGCCACCCGGCTTAGCGTCAAAAACGTTCCGCCATCTTGTACTCAATTCATTTTACTCAATTTCAACAAAACTTTATCAGTGCGTGTGAAACGTGTATTATTATGGATTTTACGATCGGAGGTTAACAGGTCTGCACCCCTGCATCAGAGCTTCCATTATTCAAAGGTATTTGCTGTAAGTTTTGGTTTATAACGTAAAAGTACAGTCAAGAGCTTCAATAGCTTGGAAACAGGAACGACAGTGACTATTATTTCCCCTGCCTAGAACTGGGACAGCAAGTCCAGGAGTGAGTTAGACAGCCCGAAACTAAAACTGAGATCCCAGATGATGGCCTGAGGGTCCAGACTGTGCTCAGAACTGAGTCAGAACCGAGACAGTCATCCCACAAATGGGGTCAGAGCACACAGAAGAAGCTTAAATAGGACAAAGGTCCCAGTATTGGAAGCGGGTCTGAGAGCCCAGAAGAAGCTGAAGCAGGACAAAGGTCCCACTAAAGGAAGCAGGTCTTAGAGACCATGTCGGGAACAATGTCCCGGAACTTGAAACACAACGGAAAGCCCAAAACACGGGGTCAAAGAGACCATGTTGGGGACAAAGGTCCCAGAACTTGATCCACAACAGGGACAATAGTCCCAGAAGCAAAAGATTGTTGTGTATGGGTTGGCATTGAGGTGTTAGGCCACTCATTGGTTTGAGTTGTGTATGAGTTGGCTGTGTTATGTTAAGTCACTCATTACTATATATTTCTTGTTGGTTGATAGTATGGGGATAAGTCTCCCATTGTCTTAGTGTTTGAATGTGAACCACGACGGAGAGCCATGTCCCATATTTGGAATTGGGAAGGGACACAGGTCCCAGAAATTTTGAAACACTTTTAATATTGTGTATGAGGTGGTGGTTAATGGTTGGGCCACTCATTGGTTTGAGTCGTGCATGAGATGGCTGTGTTCTTTTAAGTCATTCATTATTAGGTATGGTTTGTTGTATAATGTGTGTGAACGTGATATTTATCGTATCAGTGGTTGTGTTTTGGATGTGTGTGTAGAAGTGTTTTGAGGGTGATAGTCTTCTGACCTGCGGCGCGCACGGTGTGTCCTGATATTTGTATTGTTTTAAGGTTGGTTCCCTATATGTTGCTTGTCGTGCCGGTCTGGCCAACTGGTGTGATCTGTGCCATATGGGTTTTGGTGTGATGTAGGACAGTGGTTTATTCAGGAAGTGACGTGATACTTTGGTCTGAATTTAATGTGGTGTGAAAGGATGTTCTTTTGGTTCGTTAAATTATTCACTGTGTGCGAGATGAAATGTAGTATGGTGTGGAAGAGTGTTCTTTTAATTATTCATTGTATGCGAGATGAGATGTAGTATGTTGTGACAGGTTGTGATGTGAGAGGTTTATATGGTATTGCTTGATTTTTCTTATTATTAGTGCATTGTATTTAATTCCTTGACTATATGCTATTTGTCATATAGTCATTATTTTAAGTGTTTCATCTAAACTATTTCACAATGCATCTGTTTCCCGTAAAGAAGGGAGATATGTTGTAACTTAGGTTTCCCTGCTGCTCAGCCAGAATGAGTGTGTTGTGGAATGTTGGATGGATGGAATGTTGGATGTCTGTGAATGTCAGTTGGGTATGGGCTGAGCAGCAGGACAGCTGCTCCTGGTGGGGTTTTCCTGATTTATACTTGTGACAACTTAAATAAAGAACCTAACTAATCTACGCTATAAGACCAGTACCTCATTTGATTACAACATTTTGGCGATGAATTAGAAGAAGAATCCACGTGTGCCACCTAATGGAAAGAAAAAGTGAAACTTGACAGGAACAGAAAAGTGAAGTCCGAGCTTGTTGGAGAACTGAAATCTGACAGGTACAGGGAAAATAGCCATGGAAACCACAAGGTAAAAGACTTTTTATGAAAATTAAAAGTACGTGTGTAATGCTGTCTGGCACCCAAACCCCACCAGTGACCCTGCCAACGGTCGCCCTTTAACCCAAGCGTGCCAGATTCAGAGTTAATCTTGAACTAAATACGTGCTTCAGTATTTCACTTTAAATATGGTGATCGGGGGCAAAGATCGGGCCCCAGTGCTAATTGTTGAAAGATTTGGTTCCAGTGTGAAGAATCTTTATGTGTGTGGTTCGGGGGCAAAGATCGAGCCCCGGTGTGTATTTCGAAATATATTACTCGGGGGCAAAGACCGGGCCCCGGTGAGAAGCTGTTTAGCAGTTTGGTGACTGAAAAATACGGGCCCCGTTGTAGTCTGTTGATGTTTGGCAGCGATGCATAACATAGATTCTTTGGAAGTGTCGAGTGAGGAAAAAAAAAATCGAGCCCCGGTATGAAGTGAAGGGAAGACTAACACACATGAAGGATGCGGTGTGTTGTGGAGGATTGTGCTGTTCACTATTGGTATGAATACTGTCGACAGGATTGAGGATTTCCTGGATACAGAGATGTGAAAACAAGATTGAATCATCTGGCAGCTTCGTCTGGGTTTGATGCACGAACCCGTGCAGATTTGATGAACAGCGCATTTCCTGCTTTGCGGTATTTAAGGCATAAGGCATTGACTGTTTTTTTTTGGAATACTTAATTGTTCGTCGGTAAAATGATATTTAAAAAAAAAGGAATGACAGTTTGGCACTCACCCCAACGGTTTCAGCTCGTGCTTACTGACCTTTGAATTAGCTCGAGCCCAGTATTCTTTACATGCATTGTCTTGCAGCTTTCACGCTATACTGCATGGACGTGCCGACAGCCACCCGGCTTAGCGTCAAAAACGTTCCGCCATCTTGTACTCAATTCATTTTACTCAATTTCAACAAAACTTTATCAGTGCGTGTGAAACGTGTATTATTATGGATTTTACGATCGGAGGTTAACAGGTCTGCACCCCTGCATCAGAGCTTCCATTATTCAAAGGTATTTGCTGTAAGTTTTGGTTTATAACGTAAAAGTACAGTCAAGAGCTTCAATAGCTTGGAAACAGGAACGACAGTGACTATTATTTCCCCTGCCTAGAACTGGGACAGCAAGTCCAGGAGTGAGTTAGACAGCCCGAAACTAAAACTGAGATCCCAGATGATGGCCTGAGGGTCCAGACTGTGCTCAGAACTGAGTCAGAACCGAGACAGTCATCCCACAAATGGGGTCAGAGCACACAGAAGAAGCTTAAATAGGACAAAGGTCCCAGTATTGGAAGCGGGTCTGAGAGCCCAGAAGAAGCTGAAGCAGGACAAAGGTCCCACTAAAGGAAGCAGGTCTTAGAGACCATGTCGGGAACAATGTCCCGGAACTTGAAACACAACGGAAAGCCCAAAACACGGGGTCAAAGAGACCATGTTGGGGACAAAGGTCCCAGAACTTGATCCACAACAGGGACAATAGTCCCAGAAGCAAAAGATTGTTGTGTATGGGTTGGCATTGAGGTGTTAGGCCACTCATTGGTTTGAGTTGTGTATGAGTTGGCTGTGTTATGTTAAGTCACTCATTACTATATATTTCTTGTTGGTTGATAGTATGGGGATAAGTCTCCCATTGTCTTAGTGTTTGAATGTGAACCACGACGGAGAGCCATGTCCCATATTTGGAATTGGGAAGGGACACAGGTCCCAGAAATTTTGAAACACTTTTAATATTGTGTATGAGGTGGTGGTTAATGGTTGGGCCACTCATTGGTTTGAGTCGTGCATGAGATGGCTGTGTTCTTTTAAGTCATTCATTATTAGGTATGGTTTGTTGTATAATGTGTGTGAACGTGATATTTATCGTATCAGTGGTTGTGTTTTGGATGTGTGTGTAGAAGTGTTTTGAGGGTGATAGTCTTCTGACCTGCGGCGCGCACGGTGTGTCCTGATATTTGTATTGTTTTAAGGTTGGTTCCCTATATGTTGCTTGTCGTGCCGGTCTGGCCAACTGGTGTGATCTGTGCCATATGGGTTTTGGTGTGATGTAGGACAGTGGTTTATTCAGGAAGTGACGTGATACTTTGGTCTGAATTTAATGTGGTGTGAAAGGATGTTCTTTTGGTTCGTTAAATTATTCACTGTGTGCGAGATGAAATGTAGTATGGTGTGGAAGAGTGTTCTTTTAATTATTCATTGTATGCGAGATGAGATGTAGTATGTTGTGACAGGTTGTGATGTGAGAGGTTTATATGGTATTGCTTGATTTTTCTTATTATTAGTGCATTGTATTTAATTCCTTGACTATATGCTATTTGTCATATAGTCATTATTTTAAGTGTTTCATCTAAACTATTTCACAATGCATCTGTTTCCCGTAAAGAAGGGAGATATGTTGTAACTTAGGTTTCCCTGCTGCTCAGCCAGAATGAGTGTGTTGTGGAATGTTGGATGGATGGAATGTTGGATGTCTGTGAATGTCAGTTGGGTATGGGCTGAGCAGCAGGACAGCTGCTCCTGGTGGGGTTTTCCTGATTTATACTTGTGACAACTTAAATAAAGAACCTAACTAATCTACGCTATAAGACCAGTACCTCATTTGATTACAACATTTTGGCGATGAATTAGAAGAAGAATCCACGTGTGCCACCTAATGGAAAGAAAAAGTGAAACTTGACAGGAACAGAAAAGTGAAGTCCGAGCTTGTTGGAGAACTGAAATCTGACAGGTACAGGGAAAATAGCCATGGAAACCACAAGGTAAAAGACTTTTTACGAAAATTAAAAGTACGTGTGTAATGCTGTCTGGCACCCAAACCCCACCAGTGACCCTGCCAACGGTCGCCCTTTAACCCAAGCGTGCCAGATTCAGAGTTAATCTTGAACTAAATACGTGCTTCAGTATTTCACTTTAAATATGGTGATCGGGGGCAAAGATCGGGCCCCAGTGCTAATTGTTGAAAGATTTGGTTCCAGTGTGAAGAATCTTTATGTGTGTGGTTCGGGGGCAAAGATCGAGCCCCGGTGTGTATTTCGAAATATATTACTCGGGGGCAAAGACCGGGCCCCGGTGAGAAGCTGTTTAGCAGTTTGGTGACTGAAAAATACGGGCCCCGTTGTAGTCTGTTGATGTTTGGCAGCGATGCATAACATAGATTCTTTGGAAGTGTCGAGTGAGGAAAAAAAAAATCGAGCCCCGGTATGAAGTGAAGGGAAGACTAACACACATGAAGGATGCGGTGTGTTGTGGAGGATTGTGCTGTTCACTATTGGTATGAATACTGTCGACAGGATTGAGGATTTCCTGGATACAGAGATGTGAAAACAAGATTGAATCATCTGGCAGCTTCGTCTGGGTTTGATGCACGAACCCGTGCAGATTTGATGAACAGCGCATTTCCTGCTTTGCGGTATTTAAGGCATAAGGCATTGACTGTTTTTTTTTGGAATACTTAATTGTTCGTCGGTAAAATGATATTTAAAAAAAAAGGAATGACAGTTTGGCACTCACCCCAACGGTTTCAGCTCGTGCTTACTGACCTTTGAATTAGCTCGAGCCCAGTATTCTTTACATGCATTGTCTTGCAGCTTTCACGCTATACTGCATGGACGTGCCGACAGCCACCCGGCTTAGCGTCAAAAACGTTCCGCCATCTTGTACTCAATTCATTTTACTCAATTTCAACAAAACTTTATCAGTGCGTGTGAAACGTGTATTATTATGGATTTTACGATCGGAGGTTAACAGGTCTGCACCCCTGCATCAGAGCTTCCATTATTCAAAGGTATTTGCTGTAAGTTTTGGTTTATAACGTAAAAGTACAGTCAAGAGCTTCAATAGCTTGGAAACAGGAACGACAGTGACTATTATTTCCCCTGCCTAGAACTGGGACAGCAAGTCCAGGAGTGAGTTAGACAGCCCGAAACTAAAACTGAGATCCCAGATGATGGCCTGAGGGTCCAGACTGTGCTCAGAACTGAGTCAGAACCGAGACAGTCATCCCACAAATGGGGTCAGAGCACACAGAAGAAGCTTAAATAGGACAAAGGTCCCAGTATTGGAAGCGGGTCTGAGAGCCCAGAAGAAGCTGAAGCAGGACAAAGGTCCCACTAAAGGAAGCAGGTCTTAGAGACCATGTCGGGAACAATGTCCCGGAACTTGAAACACAACGGAAAGCCCAAAACACGGGGTCAAAGAGACCATGTTGGGGACAAAGGTCCCAGAACTTGATCCACAACAGGGACAATAGTCCCAGAAGCAAAAGATTGTTGTGTATGGGTTGGCATTGAGGTGTTAGGCCACTCATTGGTTTGAGTTGTGTATGAGTTGGCTGTGTTATGTTAAGTCACTCATTACTATATATTTCTTGTTGGTTGATAGTATGGGGATAAGTCTCCCATTGTCTTAGTGTTTGAATGTGAACCACGACGGAGAGCCATGTCCCATATTTGGAATTGGGAAGGGACACAGGTCCCAGAAATTTTGAAACACTTTTAATATTGTGTATGAGGTGGTGGTTAATGGTTGGGCCACTCATTGGTTTGAGTCGTGCATGAGATGGCTGTGTTCTTTTAAGTCATTCATTATTAGGTATGGTTTGTTGTATAATGTGTGTGAACGTGATATTTATCGTATCAGTGGTTGTGTTTTGGATGTGTGTGTAGAAGTGTTTTGAGGGTGATAGTCTTCTGACCTGCGGCGCGCACGGTGTGTCCTGATATTTGTATTGTTTTAAGGTTGGTTCCCTATATGTTGCTTGTCGTGCCGGTCTGGCCAACTGGTGTGATCTGTGCCATATGGGTTTTGGTGTGATGTAGGACAGTGGTTTATTCAGGAAGTGACGTGATACTTTGGTCTGAATTTAATGTGGTGTGAAAGGATGTTCTTTTGGTTCGTTAAATTATTCACTGTGTGCGAGATGAAATGTAGTATGGTGTGGAAGAGTGTTCTTTTAATTATTCATTGTATGCGAGATGAGATGTAGTATGTTGTGACAGGTTGTGATGTGAGAGGTTTATATGGTATTGCTTGATTTTTCTTATTATTAGTGCATTGTATTTAATTCCTTGACTATATGCTATTTGTCATATAGTCATTATTTTAAGTGTTTCATCTAAACTATTTCACAATGCATCTGTTTCCCGTAAAGAAGGGAGATATGTTGTAACTTAGGTTTCCCTGCTGCTCAGCCAGAATGAGTGTGTTGTGGAATGTTGGATGGATGGAATGTTGGATGTCTGTGAATGTCAGTTGGGTATGGGCTGAGCAGCAGGACAGCTGCTCCTGGTGGGGTTTTCCTGATTTATACTTGTGACAACTTAACCCCTTCAGTGCCCATGACGAGCTGGACTCGTCATGGGCTGCGGTGGCGCTGTGCCCATGACGAGTCCAGCTCGTCATGAACTCCGCCCGCTAATGCAAGGCGCGGCACTGGGCGGGGAAAGGGGCGGGCATGCAAGGGGTTAAATAAAGAACCTAACTAATCTACGCTATAAGACCAGTACCTCATTTGATTACAACATACTCTGTTACAGAGTACCTACACTACTATGTTTCCATTTAAATCACTGGGAGTAGTCAATTTTTTTTTCATAAACACCGTGATCTCGTTTTTTAGCCTTAGTTTTTTTTACAAACTTATTTTCCCCTCGTTACTCAACAGGGTTAATTAACAACGCAATGGTTTGTGCTCCCTGCCTCCTCGGAGACCGCAGTGTTGTGGTCTTGTAACTCACTTCTGCACAGTGCGAAGCTGGCACTGAGTGCCCTTCACAGACGCTCTCATTGTCACTGTATGCTGCGCCATGACTTTTCACACAAGACCGCTTCGCGCGGCTCTTTGGCTCTTGGCATGGAGGCCTCGAAGGGGGTGAGACGCGTTAGCAGCTCAGGAAGCCGCCTTCCCGTCGTGCATTGTGCGCGCGCCCCAGTCAGCACGCTCCTCGGAGAGTTATTGTACAGGAGCTCGGCTGGGTCATTACAGAAGATCTGGGCCCGGCTTGAAACTGGAGCAGCAGCGACCGAGGACGTGACGCGCCGCCATTGTTCAGCCCCGGGAATGAATGCTCGTGTTGTTGTGGTGTCTTCCAGAAGACACAGCATATGTTGTGTGAGATGAATAGGGTGAAAGCCCTGCCAGCCACAATGAGCGCTGCTTATTAACTCTTTCCTCGTGAGTGAAAAGTGTTTTCAGGAAAAGCCCACGGAGCTTGTTGTCTCTTTTGAAGAGTCGCTTGTGTTACAGTTTCCCTCACCACAGAGTATTTCCTGTGCCACATTGAAATGTTTTAATAAGGAGAAAGTGCCACACCAGCTTCTTGAACGTCAAGGATTTACAAAACACGTTATAAAGTACATAAACCCATTTTGATTGCGTTTTCCTTACGGATTATACAGAAATATCTCGTGCAGTAAGCTAGCCAGTGTGCAGTACAATCAGAGGCGCAACTAGAGTCAAATTTCGGGGGGGGGGGGCTAAGAAAAAATTTCGGGGGGCCGGTTCTTCAAGCAAAAGGCAGAGTGGAGCTGCAGGGGTTCTAAGCAGGGGTGAAAACCATCAAAGCCTCATTAACAAGCAAAAGGTCTTTTAAAGACCTGTGAAGTGCTCGGGTGCGGCTGTGTGTGTACCCGGGAAGCTGTCTCATCCCGGGCTGCCACACACGACGGGGGAGGGGGGTGGGGGGCTGAAGCCCTTTGAGTCCAATGGGCGTTGCGCGCCTGAGTACAATTATAACAAAACGGTTGTGGTCTAAAATTCGCCTGCACACTGTTTGTCCTCAGTGTCTAAGCAGTGCTCACTCTTCAGGGCAACCGTTATAAAACCAGAATTTTATCAATATATGCAACTACACGGGTAGAGGAGCACAGTACCCTGGAGTATAAATATCCGACCTCATAGAGTTATATGATGCTCAAGCATGTATCTTACATCCTTTATAGTCACTTTTCTTATATGTGAGACAGCAAAAACATTACATTCTGTTTGAGATGAAAACGTTCACGTCCTTATTATTTCTTTTTTCATTCTTATTTGTCTTTATTCATACGTCTTCAAATAACTAGACAAGACGATATACATCCAGAAAAACAGCCTACGCACTTTGTCCCAATTCACACAGGACTTCTTCAGGACAACATTCCAAGCTGAGGTAGTCCAAGCTCACAAGACAAAGTAGGCATCAGTTTCTTCACAAATTGCCTAGTTCAGATACTGTATACTCGCATGTTCTCACTATGATTTCATCATGTATTAAATCCGGCATAACCATCAATTCACTTCACATACTCTTTTTAGATCTCCCCCTCACACTTTCATTTTGTATCCATAAAAAATCAATCCTTATGTAGCACGCGTTAATCTCTGTCAGGCCTTAAGTTTAATGACCCCTTACCGCCCAATTATGCGCTAAAGAAGGCGTACAGTGCCCCCTGTTCCGAACACAAGTGCGCCGTCTAAAACACCGATGTCTAGCCAGTGTGCCATGGCCCTCGTGCAAGGAAGGCAATGGTCCCCAGACTTCTGTCTGAATTATAACATTTATCAATAATCAGAGTTATAGGACCCCTCAGATTTCTGGACCTGCTGCCACTCCACTTGCTACACCAATGGAAGGTAAACTCCTGTTCACATATGCGCTTAAAAAGCACATTTTCCATTTGGTGAGACTGTGGGGAGAGTGGACTGTGGTCTTCTGGACCACCACTGACTGCTCCCCGAGACCACCGCCACTGTGGCAAAGGGGAAGAAGTCCAGATGGGACATTTTACCCTTTGGGTGATCAAATTTCACCCCCTTTGGGCGGTTGGTATCTGATCCATGGTTTGTGACCGCAATTCAGGTCAATCAATTGATGCATTCATGCCCAAAGCATAGATAGGAAGAGGACACCCCTTTCACACTGCCTGAGGCCTCCTGTTAGTGATTCCGACGGGGTTGCAAAAGCAATTTTACAAGTGGATAAGCCTTTTTTTCGATCATAAAAGAGCTTCTTTAAATAGCAAAACATGTATTTTGCAGCCACAAACCAGGTGATTTTGCAAATTGCAGGCTTTGCAACTACAAAACAACTTTGTACCTCACAACTTTAGTTCTTTGGAGGTGAGAATCTTGTGGTATACTGGGGTTTAGCACATTTTTGGCAATAGTTGGGGAGGATGCTTTCTTAGTTATATGAGTTTACTTTAGGAAGAAAAGTTGTCAGGGAATGCGTTTATTTTGTTATGTATGGAGTTTGAAATGTGCCCCTTCTGAGAAAGATGGTGCTGGGCAGTTACTTTTGTGGAAGATGGACTAGATGAAGGCTTGTCTGCTTTTAGTGCACACTTCATCTTGATGTTGCAGCTCTTCTTTTAGGTATACTTAGATTGCTCAATGGCAAAGGCCCAACATTTTAACCTTGGTCCAAGTTTTAGTCGTCAGGCAATGAAATGAGACCTGGATGGGGTGATGCTGTTGGACCAACTGATGATGTGCACAAGGAGAGCTGTGACCTTTGGACAGCAACAGAATGGGAGATTCAGCTGGCTGAAAAGGCCTAAGGGGCATGAATCTGGAAGGCGCAAGCAGCAGCGTTTGCTGTAATATATAAAGCAGGAGGACCAGGACCCAGGGATCTGAGGGGCCTACTGCACCCCGGTTATGGTTCTTTATTGCTACCAAACCACTAAATACATTTCCCCTGAGATTTATCTGGGGCTGAACTGAATGGTTTCACTCTCCTGAGTATTTTGTGCTAGAACTGGGCTGATTTAAGTTTGGTTTTAATGTTAGTGGTGAATGAGAGGTTTGATTCGCATGTGAGGGATGCTTGATTTTTTAAAATGTATTATTTGCAAGGCACCAGAGTGCCTGGGTTCCATCTACCAACTGCATAAAACAAAAATAGAAACAAACCCAACAATTCACAAACTATGAAAGAAGTAACAATCACTCTAAAGAAACAAACAGCAATATAAAACGGACAAACAGTAGCAAGAGTCTGTTAAAAAGTAGCGCTGCAAAAACCTGAAAATGTAGCAGTAGTAATCTGCAGGGTGGAAAGTGTTTCTTGTGAGAGTCAGAAGGAATTACATTTGCGGCCATTATTTACCACAACACCACACTTGCATTGACTCTCACTTGCTATTCCATAGGCCATTCAGCAGACTTCCTAAAACCATGCTCGATGTTTCAATTCCTTCTGCACTGACAATGTTTCTGACGATATTAATGTGTGGTTGGGCCCTCTGTCTACAAGTCGACTATAGAGTCCAATAAGGAGGCTGAATTATCTGTGGCATCTATGTGCTACATCTTTCCACAAGAACCAGACTGTCATCATATCCCCGACTTTGAGTGGTGACTGCAACTTCCATACTCTACATACCCACCAAACATTAACCTTGTCCCAACCCCTCCTTACATGCACATTCAGGGGAACATATGCATATAATACATGAAACCACAACCCATCAAAAACTTACTTAAAAAGGCATTTGAACTCTTTGAGAAATTCTTGATCGACATAATATCAAAGTGAAGTTTGTCACACATCTTGTTGTGTGATTTGAGGATGAAAGTTTTTCCTGAATGGAGATCTAATAAGAATCTTTTCCTGGTATTGCTGAGCTCCTCTAATCAGCACCTTAAAGGCATGATATGGACATGCAAGTTGAAAAAAATATAACAATATTGTTGGACTTGGCCGTCTTTGTAGGGTTACCCACAAACGTTTTGCCTTCATTCCTTAAATTTTTCAGAATTCGTTTTTGTTGGCATTTGGACTCTGTGCACTTTACCACTGCTAACCAGTGCTAAAGTGCTTGCACTCTCTCCTTACACCTGATTGGCATACTTAATTTACTTATAAGTCCCTAGTAGTTATACCATATACCCAGGGTCTGTAAATTAAATGCTACTAGTGAGCCTACAGTACTCATTGCTTCACCCACTTAAGTAGCCCCTTAAAACATGTCCCAGGTCTGCCATTGCAGCCTGAATGCAGTTTGAAACTGCCAATACGACTTCACAGTATAACATCCTTTCGAAGTCTTAAACTCCCCTATCATTGCACATAAGACACCCCTAAGTATGGCCCTAGGTAGTTCATAGGTCAGGGCACATTAGAGTTATAAGATTGGACATATACTTTAAAGATTTATGTGTCCTGGTAGTGAAAAACTCCTAAATTTGTTTATCACTACTGTGAGGCCTACCTCTCCCATAGAATAACACTAGGTTGCCTTATTAAATTTAATAAGTGCTAACTTTTGATCGGGAACCGGTGAGCATTTTGTGTTTGGTATCTAAGAAATTGTAATAAAAAATCCTCTTTAATGGCAAAGTTGGATTTTAAGTTAACATTTTAAAAATGCCACCTTTAGAAAGTTCCAAAAAGAACAATTGATGGACAAAATGCTGAACAATGTCAAACATTCACACCAGTACAGAGATCTGGGCCTAAATCCATAATTTCTTGGCTCCTCATGCCATTCTAGTTTAAACCCAGCCCTGTGCAAATCAGTCTTGACCCTGCTCCCAATGTCAACAGCCCTGTCCGAACTGCCAGGACAGGTCCTCCCTGGACCATAAACAAGCATCCTGGGACCAGTTTCGGGGTATCACCCTCATCATCTAAGCTAGCTTGACTCCAGTGGCATTGAGAGTACGGGACCCACGTCTGGGCATACCTGTCCCACTCGGGGTGACAAATGCAAAAAGAACATTTGATGGACAGAATGTTGAACAATGTCAAACATTCACCCCAGTCCAAACTGCCAGGCCAGGTCCTCCCTGGACTGGAAACAAGCATCCTAGGACTGATTTCAGGGTATCACCCCTCATCAGACAGGCTAACTTGACTACAGTGGCATAGAGATCACGGGACGCATGTCTGTGCATACCCGTCCTACTCGGGGTGACAAATGCAAAAAGAACAAGTGATTGACATGGTCAAGACTGATTTGCATATAGTGAGCATAAGAACGATGGGTTCGACCCAGATCTGTTGACTGGGAGTGAGTGGTTGAAAAGTTTCAGCACTCTGACCATCATCTTGTTGTGTTTGCTACTTTTAGAAAGTTGCCATTTTCTTCCCCTTTTTGGTGCCTGCAGCCTGGTCCTGGGTGAGATGACTGGATGTAGCTGATAGTTGGACTTTGTTTTCGCAGACAGTCACACAATAGAGGCATTACATGTGCCTGAGGGGGTTATCTGCTGGCAGGATGAGCGGGTGGAGCTGGGCTCAACCCCCCTTGCACCTGAATAGGCTGTGCTCTGCCTTCATACAGCAGACTTGTCACCTCTATGAACTTTGCGCTGGGCATAGCGTTGCACTGTGGTGGTTCTGAAGGAGATGAGTTGAGCCGGAGGCAAGGCTTTCGTATCCCTGTATCCTCGCTGCTACTGAATCTCTGCATCGCAGCTTTTCGGAGCCAATGCATCGCCGCAGCTACGCAGATCAGGACCTGCGCATCGCCCTCACTGTGTGGATCAACACCAACGCATCGCTTTGACTGCATCCCGCATCTCGCATCTTCGGTTTAAGGTACTTTTGTTCAGCGTGCTTCACTCGGCCCCTGTATCCGGCCCACGCTCTAACGTGATTGGTTTGAACTTTTGACGTGGTCACGGTCTGGCATGACTAGATGTCCCAAATAAGAGCTTATTGCTTCTGAGTGCTATTTTACAGTTTATTCTTTAAAAACTCATATCTCAAGTTCTGCTTGTTGGATTTTTGTCACTTTGTTCTTGTTTTATGTATGTAATTAAATAATATTTTTCTAACCTAATGTGGAATCTTTTTTTACATTTCTTTTTATTATTAGCAACTTTATCATTGTTTTCGTGAAAAAGAAACATATACCACAATCAGCCATTGCTGGCCCCCATCGTAAATACAGTAGGTAAAACACAGCGTAAAGTTGACTGCATAAAGTCCACAGTATCATACTCATAAGGACACAGTCCCAAACTGTTACAATAAAGAGCTGAGCTCAAAATAGTCCAACCAGATATTTGTGGTTTTTTTGGGGCAGCCCCTGGCTTCATATACTGGCTTTTCTTGTAGCTCACACTAGTCTAAACCATGGGGCATTGAGACTGCAAGGGCGGAGTGGGAAATCTCCTTCAGCAGGCTATGTCTGATTTTGCAAAAGACACACAATTGATGGACGGAATGCAGAACAAATCAAAACATTCACCCCCAGTCAAGAGATCTGGGTAAAATCCATCATTCTTTTGCTCACCATGCCACCCCAGTTTAGACCTGGCTATATACAAATCAGTCTTGACCCTGTGCCTCATGGGAACAGTCCAGCCCGAACTGGCAAGCCAGGTCCTGCCTGGACCTGAAACAAGCATCCTAGGACTGGTTTCGGGGTTTCACCCCTCTTCAGCCAGGATAGCTTGATTCCAGTGGCACAGTGAGCCCAGGACTCACGTCTGAGCATACCTGGCACACTTAGGGCGAGAAATCAAAAGACATACAATTGATGGACGGAATGCAGAACAAATCAAAACATTCACCCCCAGTCAAGAGATCTGGGTTAAATCCATCATTCTTTTGCTCACCATGCCACCCCAGTTTAGACCTGGCTACATACAAATCAGTCTTGACCCTGTGCCTCATGGGAACAGTCCAGCCCGAACTGCCAAGCCAGGTCCTCCCTGGACCGGAAACAAGCATCCTAGGACCGGTTTTGGGGTTTCACCCCTCTTCAGCCAGGATAGCTTGATTCCAGTGGCACAGTGAGCCCAGGACTCACGTCTGAGCATACCTGGCGCACTTAGGGTGAGAAAGCAAAAGACACACAATTGATGGAAGGAATGCAGAGCAAATAAAAACATTCACCCCAGTCAAGAGATCTGGGTTAAATCCATCATTCATTTGCTCACCATGCCACCCCAGTTTAGAACTGGCTATTTACAAATCAGTCTTGACCCTGTGCCTCATGGGAACAGTCCAGCCCGAACTGCCAAGCCAGGTCCTCCCTGGACCGGAAACAAGCATCCTAGGACCAGTTTTGGGGTTTCACCCCTCTTCAACCAGGATAGCTTGATTCCAGTGGCTCAGTGAGCCCAGGACTCACGTCTGAGCATACCTGGCGCACTTAGGGCGAGAAAGCAAAAGACACACAATTGATGGACGGAATGCAGAACAAATCAAAACATTCACCCCCAGTCAAGAGATCTGGGTTAAATCCATCATTCTTTTGCTCACCATGCCACCCCAGTTTAGACCTGGCTATATACAAATCAGTCTTGACCCTGTGCCTCATGGGAACAGTCCAGCCCGAACTGCCAAGCCAGGTCCTCCCTGGACCGGAAACAAGCATCCTCGGACCGGTTTCGGGGTTTCACCCCTCTTCAGCCAGGATAGCTTGATTCCAGTGGCACAGTGAGCCCAGGACTCACATCTGAGCATACCTGGTGCACTTAGGGCGAGAAAGAAAAAGACACACAATTGATGGACGGAATGCAGAACAAATCTAAACATTCACCCCCAGTCAAGAGATCTGGTTAAATCCATCATTCTTTTGCTGTCTCTTGTAGCCACCTCCCCCTCCACAAGGGGGTCTGCTGGGTGAGTTTGGAGTTCCAGCCCATGTAACGAAGCGCTGCACGGCAGCTGAGGAAAACTACCCAGGTCACCTTGGGTAAGCTTCTATGAATTTGGGTGCCATAAACCATTCCTGACACGGCCCTAAAGCTCAACAAAATCATCTCCACTCTGTATGCTGGATCTGACGAACCCCTTTGAACCAGTTGTTTATAACCAGGATCTGGGACGCCAAATAATAGAGGTAGAGAATGGGCATAGCCAAACCTCCACATATGGTGATGGTTGACATTTAGCGAGAGCTAACCTCAGCTTGAAGTTGTGCCAGTAACGGTGCTAAGGAGTCCATGTCCCTGAACCATTGGCGGGCCACCACCTGTGGGAAATTTTGAAAAAGATATAGAAACCTCGGCAGAATCATCTTTTTGTAGAGTGCGATCACCCCCCCATCACATTAAACGGAAGGGTTTCCCATCTTTTCAGATCTGCTTTCACCTTCTGAATGGGGTGAAATTAAGGTTACGTTCCGGCTCAGGATACAGTGCAACGTGGATCCCTAGGTAGCGAAAATTCAAGTGTCGTATTGGTATTGGTAATGGATGTCTGCCTCTCAACACACTCTTGAGAGGAATGAAGCAGGACCAGGACCGATATAATTAATCCATAGGCCAGAAGCCTTTTCATAGAGCTGGAGAATTTGAAGTCAGCGAGGGCTGGTCTCTGAAGGGTTGGACAGGAACAAGAGAATGTCATCTGCATACAAAGCAATACGGTCATCATGGTCCATATCCCATGACCAATTCTGAACCTGTGCATTACAGTGAATGAACTCTGCTAGGGGTTCCCTGACAAGGGCAAAAAGGCGAGGGGACTGCGGGCAACCCTGTCTTGTGCACTTGCGAATAGGGAATGGGTCTGAGATCACGCTGTTAATTTGTACCCGCGCAGTCAGATTGGAATAAAGCATTTGACTTTGTCACAGAAACGGGAGCCAGTCCTGAGACCGGGAAGTCCAGTCCACCATGTCAAATGCTTTTTCAAAATATATCAACAGCAGAGCTAGGTATGGTGTCAGGAGATGTTGGCATGCCAGTGCAACATAAAGCCGCCTGAGACAATGCCTTGTTCCTCTAGGTGTCATAAATTCACACTGGTCAGGGTGTATAAGCGTGGTCAGGACTGTTTTCAGTCGATTGGAAAATAATTTAATTTCCCTGTTAATGAGTAAAATGGGCCGGTGGGTGGGTGGCTCAACTTTGGGATGACCACAATGGTGGGGGAAACAGTGGTTACAACGCTGTTGTCACCACGCAGGTAGGTAACAACGTGGTTGTTACAACGACCACGTTGTTACCACGCGTGGCTTTACATTGCAAGTCGTTTCTACGACTTGCGCTAGGTGGCATGCAACACCAGGGAATGTGTTGGATTTTAAATCCAACACATTCCCTGCTGTTGCGCTAACTGGAGTAGGAATAGTAATTTATACTATTCCTAAGTCCAGCGCGCCATCTAGCGCAAGTCGTAGAAACGACTTGCGATGTAAAGCTACGCGTGGTAACAACGCGGTCGTTGTAACGACCACGTTGTTACCTACAGCGTGGTAACACCACGCGTTGTATCGTCACATATTCCAGTGGTGGCCATATCAAGTTTCTGTAAAAATTGGCCTATTTTAGCAGCTTTGTTGTAAAGAGCAGGCAGGTGCGGGAGAGGATGTCTATATATGTACTATAGAATTAAGTAGGGTAACCATCAGGGCTGGGTGTTTTCCCAGTTGACAGGTCAGAGATGCCTGTGGTTATCTCGTCAACCGTAATTGGCTGTTTTAAGTCAATGTAGGAAACTGGTTTTCTGTTGCAGTACCCCCCACGTTTTGCCTGGCTTTTGATGTAACTTCAACTGAGGTGTATTGGGTCCCTGCTGACCAGATTCCCAGTACCAGTGTTCTTTACTTAAAACTATATCACAATTGGCCCAACTTCAGTTAGCCCTGTAAGTCCCCAGTAAGTGGTACCCCCGGTACCTAGGGAATGGGTACTGAAGAGGGTCCTCTAGGGCTGCAGCACTTTTGTGCCACCCCAGAGACCACTCACCAAGGCTAGGCTCTCTGCCATTGCAGGCTGCGTGTCTTGGTAAAGAGACATCCAAAGAGTCTATATGACACACAGCCCTGTGTGCCATGCCTTTCATACACTGCATAAGGTATAGGTAAGTCAACCCTACTGCAGGCCTTTAGCCCTAAGACAGTGTGCACTATATCCTATGTGAGGGCATATCAGCATGAGCAGATATGCCCCTACAATGTCCAGTCTATTCTGAGATTTTGCCTGTGCACAGGAAAGCCATGAAAGTGTAGGGGCTGGATACTTGTCAACACGAGTTTCCTAGCTCCATGATGGCTTCACTGATTTCTAAGATGTTTGGTGGCAAACATCTTATCTTAATAAATTCTCACTGATGCCAGTGGTGGATTTAATAATAAATTCACACAGAAGACCCTTTTAGAGAGGCCCCAGAAAACCTACCAAGCACTGGTGTCTTCCTGACTTGTTTTCGCCAGCCTGCTACTACCAGACATGTTTCTGACATCATGGGGTCTTAGAGGACAGAGACAAAGCCTGCTTTGGGTAGAGGTGCTTTACACCTCCTCCAGGACAGGATGGCCTTCCTTGGCGGGAAGCTTCGAAGGCGATGCCGCCTTTGAAATCCAACCCAGGAACCTCCAGAGGGATAGCCAAGCCCCCGTTCCTGCTCCACTTTTGATGGGAGGAAAGGTGGGAAATTAGTTTGATTAGGGGAGGGTCCCCACTTAGACTACAGCACCCCTATGGTGGAGCAGGTGAGGTGAATCCCTCTCCTGAAATTCCACCATCTTGGGATTGTGAGAAAACATCCTATTAGGGCTAGGGTAGAGCCTCTTCCCACAGAAAGTGGTCACTAGAGGGTGTAGACACCCTAAAGGTAGGTAGCCCTTTGGCTACCACCTGTCTCCCCTAAATTCAGTATTTAGGTGGCACCTTGAGACCTGAATATCAGATTTGATGGACAAGAGAAGACCAGGACAAAGAAAACACGTTTTTTGTGCTGGTTTTGTACAGGTTTGCACCATTATTGGGATGCAAACTCAGCAAAAAATTTTTGGAAATCTGGAACGAAATTTCATATACTGTCACAAGCACTCAAACACATACTGTGTTAGTTTCAAACATACAATAATATAAACAATATTTAGAAAATAAATAAGCATTTTATTAAAGTAATCAATTATTATATCAGTAAAAGAAAGCATATAAAGTCACATTAGCCCCTTTCCTGTACCCCTGTAGCCTCAATATGTATATCAACAATATCCAGACTAACAATGAACGTAATCAGGATTAACCGTTCCCCAAGGGACGTGTCCTGCTGCCAAGCTGTTGAAAATAACTGGGCTCTTGCAAAAAGGCAGCTTGATCCTTTGTGATCAGCAGAATCCCTTCTCCTGGCCTCCAGCAGTGGTCTTGCATTCTTTGCTCAAGTCATGTGCTGCATATTTCTAATAAGTGAACAGAACAGGAAAAAGGCACAGCCTTCTCAATAGCCATCTCTCTAACAAAATCAAGTTATGGTAAACTGACATTGAAAGGGTGGTGCACACATATTTTTTGTCTCCCACCAACTGAACATTTATTCAACTCCCTTTATTACTCCTGCAGCTTTCCAAAGTTAAACGTCCTGAGGAGACCCTAAAATCAATTCGGTCGAAACACATCTACACTTCATACTAGGGACTTGAATTAATTTACTCGTATGAGGGGTCAACCCTTAAGTGGGGTCTCTCCCTTTTGAAAAGGACTTTCAACCCTTGGTCTTTAGTATAATAACGGAGAATGGGCAATTATTTCCGGGACATTCAGTCCGCACTATTTAGCCTAATGAACTGAACTGGAATGGAGCAATGTTTCAGACAATTTTATTGAATTTTTAAATGTTTGCACAAAGTGGTTTTGGTTCTGTGGAACTTTCAATCATGTGTGTCCAATGAGCACTAGCAATGTAAAATCATGTTTTGTTCTGATGTCTATTAGATGTGGAATTCCTTGTTGAGATGAGAAAGCGATGAATAAGATGCTGAATAACAAATATTGATAAATCAATGTGATCATGCTCATTAAATTCTTGATCCTATGGTAAAAATTGGTTGTTCAAATTGATTTAGGCAAGGTACTTATTTTTGCATTATACTTTTAGAAAGTTAGCATTTTCTTACTTTAGCAATTCGGTGTCTGCTGCCTGTTTCTGATCAGTCTGGGGTAGGTGATCTCTGGGCTTTGTGTATTCCCCCAGACAGCCACATACAAAGGGAGTTATGTGTGACTTGATGGGCCATCCTGGGCGGATGGGAGGGAGGAGCTGCACCCAGCCTAAATTACACCTCAATAGACTGTGTCCTGTCCCCAGGCAGAGGCTTCATACCTCCCTGTAGTGAGTCTGGAGCCAGTACAGGAAGGGACAGGGCTTTAAGTGGGCTGGGTCTCACCGGGTCTGAGCACCGGCAGTTTTTTCAAAGAGTCCTCAAAAGAAGGTCTCTATCGGGCTCTGTATGGTGCCCTGGCACAGGCGGTCCGTTTTTTTCAGGACTGCAGTTACAGAAGGCGCATCGATGTACACTGCTCTCACTGCTCACTTCTCACTAGTGGAGAAGTTACGGCATGACGCCATGCTAGGTGAACATTGTAGGGGAAGGGAAATCCTTTACAGAGAGTCATTTTCTCTCTGGCTTTCCCTTCTCTTTTTGAAACGCAGGAGCAGCAACATTGTCGTGCTGTCACCAGGGCTTTAAGTGAAAGCTTTTTCAATGTTAAGACAACAAGCCATGGTAGCTGCTTAATTATCTTATGCAACTAACTACCATTCACAAAGCTATTAGCCCCGGCTTGTTCTAGGTATGATGTTACTTGTTGTATCATATATCTGGATGCAATGACAAAAACAGCAAAATACATATTGTGCGGCACACTATGCTAAGCACAGATTTTTAGCTACCGTGTTTTTAAGCCAGGCCCTTAATTATATTGGCCATGTCCCTTTGAGAGACCCCTCCAGTTTTTTCATCCCACTTAAAGCCCTTGGAAGGGAGAACCTCTGTGCACTTTAAAGACCTGTCTTTAATGTCTCCCCCACTTCTGAGGCCCAACTGGGTATAAGTACTGGACCTATGACACCATCACTTCAGTGCACTTCTGGATCTTTGAAGACTCTGCCCGGAAGAAGTACTGCTGTGCTGCTGAAGGATTGCCACTCTGCTTGACTGCTGCTTTCTTGGACACCTTCCTTGCTGTGCTGCCCTGCTGCCTGCTCTTCCTCTACCTGGGTGAGAAGGACTCGATCTGCATCACTTCAACCCAGAGTGACTCCAAGCGCTAGCTGGCCTCCTGGTCTGAAGTCTCAGGGGCATAAAAGACTTCCAACCTCCCTCCTTCTGCACCTGGACTATGTCATCTGTGAGTTTGCCCAGCCAAGTGGTGGCTCCCCAGTCCTGGACCCTTGGAAGTGGGCCTAAGGTGCTTGCTGCAGCAAAACATATGCATCCTCTGTCGAACTGGTGCATTGCCGCCATTGCATGGATTAAAACGGCTGCATCACCCCTGTTGCGCTGATCAGAACAGGCCCCTCACTCCTGTTGGATGGATCAGAACCCGCGCATAGCTCCTGTTCCATCGGCCAGAACCAGCGCATCGCCCCTGCTGCGTGGATTGGCCCCAACTCATCACCTTCAGAACCACCACTAGGGCAAGATCTTCATATTCCTGTCGACAGAATCCTCGATGACGAATCTCCTCATTGCAGCTCTTCACTCATTGGTACCGAAGCATCGCCACTGCAGCACGGATCACGATCACCCCTATGGCATGGATCGACACTGATGCAGCTCTTCGGCTGCACCCTGCATCTTCGTCATCAATGCAGCCAGGATTAAGGTACATTTGTTCAGCGTGCCTCGCTGGGTTCCTGTATCCGGCCGGCACTCCACCGCGATCCGCCTGAACTTTTGACTTTGTCCCGGTCCGGCGCGAACAGATATCGCAAATAAGAGCTTATTGCTTATAAGCACTATTTTACAGTTTATTCTTTAAAAATGTATATCTCAAGTTCTGCTTATTGGATTTTTGTCATTTGGGTCTTGTTTTATTTATTAAATTAAGTACTGTTTTTCTACTCTGGTGTGGAATCTTTTGTGTGGTGTTTTCACTGCTGTACTGTTTGAAGTGTTGCACAAATACTTTACACATTGACTCTAAATTTAAGCCTGACTGATCTGTTGCAAGCTACCAGAAGGTGAGCACAGTTTAATTTAGGGTTGCATGCTTCTTAACCTGACTACCTGACTAGGATGGCGGTTGCTGCTTGATTAGGGCACATACAGGCCAGCTACAACCCAATTTCTAACAAAAGCATTTCTCCTTTTTAAGGCCTGCTTCAAAGTGGTGTTATTTTTTGGTGGAAACCCTGTCGAACTATTGGTAGTAGATAAGGTTTTGTGTCAAAACCATGGGTTGTTGCATGGGGACACTTATGTACCATCCATGTACCACCTCCTTGAAGCAGGGAAAACACAAACCAGCTCTTAATTTGAGACAACTTTCTAGTGCAAAACACATTTTGTGCTGGTTTTGCACAGGTTTGAATCACTATTGTGACGTGAACCTCATCACCCAATGTTTGTAAATCTGAACCGAAATATCATATACTGTCATAAGCAATCAAACACATAATGTGTTAGTTTAAAAAATACAATGATATAAACAACATTTAAGCCAATATATACGCCTTTTATTACAATAATGATTTATTACATCGATAAAACAAAACATAATGAAGTCACCTCAGCCCCTTCCCTGTACCCCTGCAGGCTCAATATATATATCAACAAAATCCAGACTAACAATGAAC
This sequence comes from Triturus cristatus, assembly GCF_964204655.1. Taxonomy (NCBI): domain Eukaryota; kingdom Metazoa; phylum Chordata; class Amphibia; order Caudata; family Salamandridae; genus Triturus; species Triturus cristatus. The sequence goes on from NC_140589.1 coordinate 1,225,923,108, forward strand.
TTAATCAGGATTAACCTTTCCCCAGGGACCTGCCCTGCTGCCAAGCTGTAGAAAATAACTGGGCATCTTGATCCTTTGTGCTCAGCAGTGGTCCTGCACTCTTTGCTCAAGTCATGTGCTGCATAGGTCTAATAAGTGAACAGAATAGGAAAAAGGCACAGCCTTCTCAACAGCCCTCTCTCGAAAGACACAAAGAAAATCACGGAAGGGCAACTGTATCACTGCGTCCAACTCAGCCACAAAAGTTATTTTTTTAAATGGTATATATAGTGAACAAGTGGCTGAGGTGGGAGTTGATTCATATCTGAAAGTTACCCGTCTATGAATCCAGTGCTCTGGGTGTTAGAAGAGAATCATCCCAGCAGAGCAGAATACAGAGCATGTTGCTTTTTATTCTTGGACATATTCGGTTTCCATTATTAGAGTTGGAAGGCTGCTTGTCTCATGAAGGTTGAACAGGGTGGGTGCCCGGAGGCAGTCCTTCTTAGCGCATCTATTCATTTACAGTTTAATGTTTCTGTGGCCTTCGAGCCCTCTTCTCACTTGTGTGAAGGATTGTCACTCTTTTTTTCAGGCCAAGTTCTATCCAACTTCATATGTGTTCTCCAAAGGATGGCTAGTGTGTCAGAGTCTTACCTGTAATGCAGAATTTCCAAATATACTGACTTCATTCTGTGAGTTGTACTTTCAATTGCTCAGATTCTCAATTATTGTCCCCCCCCCCCCCCCCCGCATTTGGAATATCTTACCAGTAGAAATTAGGATGGCCCCCAACTATGGGAAATTTAGACAGCTCTTAAAAACATGGCTCTTTAAGCAAGCTTATAATTAATGCAATGATTGCCAATTGGTTTGGGTTACCTCAGCGGCAAGAAACCTTTCTGTGTACATGCGCTTTACAAGTGACAGTAACATAACATAACAATGGTGAAAAGTATGTCAAATACGTTGCGTTAGGTACCGGATAGCTTGGGACCGCCGTGGGCCCCCCGCTGTACAGGTTCCTGCCTGTTTGGCAGGATGTTTTTGCTGAAAATGTTCATACTGATATGACAGGATCACTTTTGGCAAAAGAAAGATTGACGCCCACCACACAGTCACCAAGCAATGTGGCAGGGGGATCTATTACTGGTTTAAAAAATATATTTTTCACAGACCACCCCCACAGCTTTTGAAAAACAAATACAGATGTCTCTGACGCCAGGACGTTTTCTCTCATTGCATGGGTACTTTTTCATAATTGTTCATTCTTAGGACTGCTAAGGGGCAGACATGGATGTCAATTCATCGAAATGCCAGGGGTACCGGAAGTGATATCACACACCCTTTGACCTCCACTTTCACTCACACACACATACACAAGAATTCACACATATACACTCTCACACATAAACACACTCTCACCCTCAAGCGTGCACACAACATACATTTAAAAGCATTTTGTACTTACCTCAGCTGCCATGAAAGGGCATATTCCAGCCTACTGTACTCCATTTTTATTTCAATATTAGTGAATTATATCTTTTATTTATTCACTATTAGTGTGATAAAATAAATTGACAGGAAATAAAGAGAGTAGAGCCCAAGCTGCCCCTGTGTTCCTGGGACTGAATATTCTACCTCTGAGGCCAGGGGTCGCAAAGGCAGTGCTAGGGGTAGCAATGGATAAGCCAGGGGTCGCAACTGCGACCACTGGCGACCACTAAATGACGTTCGTGGGTGCAGATGGCGGTTACAGGCATGTTAAAAGCTGACGTGAATGACACTGGAGGGCCTTCACAAATAGGACAGCGCCTCCGACAGATTCTAGCTAGTAGGATTGTTTCCAAGGCCAGAACCAGCTGAAAGTCCTGCATTGGAAATACCCCGATTCCTCACCTGTAAATGAGCCTTCCACTACAGAACATTTGCTCGTCACTAAGCATACACCCCTGCACTGTGCAAGGTGTGCGCATGGTGAAGGTAGCAAGAAGTGCGCCAGCACAGGGAGAGAGACAAAGGACCTCAGGCCCATAACCTCACTAGTTTACTTGTTAAAGGATTTAATGCCCCATAATGCGTGTGAGACTGACTGCCTGTCATTTCGACAATTGCTCTCCCATCTTTTCCTACTGTCTAGTGTTTCAGTGTTTGTCCCATGAATTTCACTGAAATCCTTAAATTCTCTATATTTGATGAGAGATGAATCACATATGGATTTGTTGACATTGTTGTGGCTTGGGGTTCAGTACATTCAATCTCCTGTGGATTCTAGGGTTCAGTTTTACATTTTTCCCTCCATGATGCCAATTGGTTTGGGGGGTTGAGGTAAAGGATGGGTTACTTGAGATACCCTAGTTCTCACCTGTAATCATTTAAGATTTTTCATTAATCTATTATTGACTACAACATAACTAGGGTGTTTTCTGATTCCTTCTTCTATTTCCATTTAGGCGGCGTGTGAATGTCTGAAATTATAAGCCTCTCCTTTGGCAGAGAGATCCTGTCGAGATCAATGGCACTTATAATCGCCTCATTTTTTTTTTATTAGGAAATGTTACACTACTGTTCTCATTTTGGCCTTTATCGTCCTGTAGAGATGAAATCCTCCCCCTTAATGAATAAATAGGATTGATGTAATACATGCTTGACTGTGTTGACTGTTTCATCAAATGCCAACATTTCAAAATAGAAAGGGTGCATGTGAGTGCAAGAGAATCAAATCCATTTGTTTGTGAATTTTTATGTTTTACAAAAAAATACAAATTTACATAAAAAGTCAACAATTTAGATACAGGGAATTGCTGCCCCACAGATTTGTTTAACTGTGACTTCTTTTAGTGACAAAAGAGAAGGATTTAGAGGAAAGCAACAGCACAGTGTAAGATCTGTATTGACAGAGGTAGAGTTGCAGCCTATTTAGGCTTTCGCAGAACAGGTTAGATTTCAGCTCCTTTGTTTAGGTCATGAGAAATAACTGATACTATAGGGAGTTTTATATGTGGCCCATGAAAAGCTTTTTATACAGAGAATTTGATACATACACGCCTTATACTTTATGACCCTATTTAGTAGTACACCGTTTTACTGAAAAAAAGAAAGGTAAGTGAGGGAAGAGGAAAGTAGGTGTGAGGGACCTTCTAGGGCTTGCTTTACTTGTAACATACAGATAAAAAACAGGCAATGTCATGATAAGGACATTGTTAAACGTCTCCATACATACACAAGGAAAAAAATGTTGAAAAGCCAGAAGCTGAAAACCTGACTCTTCAACCCTCAGGCATCAGCCGCCTGCTCACCCGCTAAAGCGCCTAGAGACCCTTACAGGTAATTGGCACGCTGTTCAAATAACCATAACATAATGTAACATTAGGACTGGATTAAGGGCAGGTGTTAGGAGTTTGGTAAAGGTTAAGGCATGGATGATTTATGGAATGTATAGCTGATGGTTTAAGTTGCAGAAACAACATGGTCTAAAATAAATAAGGTTAGATAGAGTAAGGATTACCGTTAAAGAGGGAGTTAAAGAGATAGGGTAAACGTTTATGTATGTCTATGTAGAAATCACAAATATAGTGGGGGAAAAGGTGTCTTTTTTTACCTCTGCATTTTTGTTTTTCACATAGACATATCTGTTCACCACAACACGTTTACCTCTAAGTTTTTGCGTCTACATTTTTTGTACTCCATTGTTTGCAGTTTAGATTATTACATATAATCTCAACAAAGTGCTATCCCTTGTTAGGTATTTGGGGTCCACCTAAAGTGATACTCCTTTTGACACAGGCAGCTAGTACCCCCACAGCCAGGCTATGCACTACTAATGGCTGCTATCAGCTGATTATAGTGGGCCTTTTCTGTCTGCATTTTAGAGGGGAGATGATACTGGCACTCCCTGAGAAACCTTGTACTAGGTCGAAATTGATTATGTAACACTTACAACGCAAGCATTATCATGATGGATGTTGCAATGCGGAACGTTACAACACAGGAATTTACAAGGAGGGGCTTTTTTTTAGTGCTTTACAGTGCAAGATTTTAATGTGTGGGTAAATCGTTTTTTTAATGTTATTTCCTAACTATAATTGTCCATATAACCTTTGTTTATTTAAGTGAATTTCTATGGTTTTTTAATGTTATTTCCTAACTATAAAGTCCCTGTAACCTTTGTTTTTTCAGTGAATTTCTAAGGTTTTTAAAATTGTATTTCCTATCTGTAACCTGTAACCTTCGAGAGTGAGTGTGTGAGTCTCTGAGTGGGTTTGTGAGTGGGTACATGAGTCTCTGAGTAGGTCTGCCAGTGGTTGTGAGAGAGTATGAATGGTTCTGTATGCAGGTGCATGAGTGTCTGAATGGGTCTGTGAGTGGTTGTATGTATTTTATTGTATTGTAATTGCATTGGTATAGTGCTTACTATGTGTCTGAGTGGGTGCATGAGTGTCTAAATGGGTCTGTGAGTAGGTGTGAGAATGATTGAGTTCTTCCGTGACTGGGTGCGTAAGTGACTGAGTGGGTTTGTGAGTGGGTGTGAGAGTGTTTGAGTGCATCTGTGAGTGGGTGCATGAGTGAGTGGGTCTATGAGTCCATGTGAGAGTGAGTGGGTCTGTGAGTGGGTGTGTGAGTGGCTGTCTGAGTGTCTGTGTGGATGTATCAGTAGCTGTGTCAGTGATTGGGCCATAAAGAGAACCGCACATGCCTCTTTTGCACAAAATATCTACCCAAGTGGAGCACTTTCTACTGGTTAATTACTAAGTATTACCACCTTTAGTAAATGTCCAGTAAGTATTCTACACTACAGCTGCATAATGGAGCACAAGGAAATGCCACTGGAATCAAGCTAACCTGGCTGAAGAGGGGTGAAACCCCGAAACCGGTCCTAGGATGCTTGTTTCCAGTCCAGGGAGGACCTGGCTTGGCAGTTCGGTCGGGACTGTACCCATGAGGCACAGAGTCAAGACTGATTTGCATATGGCTTGGTTCAAGCTGGAACATCATGGGGAGCAAAAAAACGATGGATTTAGGCCCAGATCTCTGTACTGGGGTGAATGTATGACATTGTTCTGCCTTCTGTCCATCAACTGTTGTTTTTGCATTTGTCACCCCGAGTGGGAAGGGTATGCCCAGACGTGTGTCTTGTGCTCTCCATGCCACTGGAATCAAGCTATCCTGGCTGAAGAGGGGTGAAACCCCGAAACCGGTCCTAGGATGCTTGTTTCCAGTCCAGGGAGGACCTGGCTTAGCAGTTCAGGCTGGACTGTACCCATGAGGCACAGGGTCAAGACTGATTTGCATATGGCTGGGTTCAAACTGGAACGGCATGGTGAGCAAAAAAACAATGGATTTAGGCCCAGATCTCTGTACTGGGGTGAATGTATGACATTGTTCTGCATTGTGTCCATCAACTGTTGTTTTTGCATTTGTCAACCCGAGTGGGAAGGGTATGCCCAGACGTGGGTCCCGTGCTCTCCATGCCACTGAAATCAAGCTATCCTGGATGAAGAGGGGTGAAACCCCGAAACCGGTCCTAGGATGCTTGTTCCCAGTCCAGGGAGGACCTGGCTTGGCAGTTCGGGCTGGACTGTACCCATGAGCCACAGGGTCAAGACTGATTTGCATATGGCTGGGTTCAAACTGGAACGGCATGGTGAGCAAAAAAACAATGGATTTAGGCCCAGATCTTTGTACTGGGGTGAATGTATCATATTGTTCTGCATTCAGTCCATCAACTGTTGTTTTTGCACGAGGAAATGTCAACAGTGACCTTGTGTGCGTTTTGACAATGTGATTGTTCCTTGTGCGTCTTTATCCAGAAATCTGTGAAAGCATGAATCTTCTATCTAGAGAATACGACGAGAGTATAAAGAGGTAATTCTCCACCAAACAAGGCTCCTTCCTCTTAACTATATGAAGTAAGTGCTTCTTTGTTTGGTGGAGATGTCTTCATATTCCTCACCATCAGGAACACGTCAGCAAAATCAGTGGGAAAAGCGCTGGGGGGTCTTTTGGTAAACTGCCCATCATCCTGGCAAAAGGCGGGAAGACCACTGCATACTACTAAGATGGACGGGGCGGGACCAAAAGGGTGGAGGTTCAGGAGATTATGCAAATTTGTATACTCGTAGTCACTTAAAGGGAGAACAATGGACTCTGCTTTCACCAGTTAAGGACAAGAAAGAACTCACTCGTCACAGTCACTAAACAATGTGTTCTAGTAGATCAATGATGCATTCACCTCCACAAATCATTTCATATCACCTTTCAATGTGGAATTCCTGAGAAAACATACTGGCTTTGCCTTTGTCAAGCCCAGGAGATCAAGATCATTTGTCCTTTACAGAAGTGGAGCTTCAATTGGGGCACCTGCTATGTTTATACATTGAAGGGTTACCAGTTGAGGTTTAATTCCTCTAAAAAGTATGCAGGTCTTCGTGCCAGCTCCCCCGTGACAGTTCTCCTGTCCAGCTTGCCTGCAGTCCACTACCATCTACAGCCTGTCTACCTGCAGCCTGTCTACCTGCTGCTCTCTGCTTGTGCCTCCTCTGCTTGTTTCTTGCTCTGTTTTTCCTTTTCCGCTCATTTTTCTGCCCTCTGTTTTGCCTTTTTCTGCTCAATTTTCTACCTTCTGTTTTGCCTTTTCTGCGCTCCATTTTGCCTCTTATGCTTGTTTTTCTGCCCTCCGTTTTGCCTTTTCTGCTCATTTTTCTGGCCTTTGTTTTGCCCTCTTCTGCCCTGTTTTGCCTTTCCTGCTTGTTTTTCTGCCCACCATTTTGTCTTCTCTGCTCATTTTTATGGCCTTTGTTTTGCCCTCTTCTGCTCTGTTTTGCCTTTCCTGCTCGTTTTTCTGCCTTCTGTTTTGCCTTTCCTGCTTGCATTTCTGCCCTCCGTTTTGCATTTTCTGCTCTCTGTTTTGCCTTTCCTGTTTGTTTTTCTGTCATCTGTTTTGCCTTTTCTGCTCATTTTTCTGGCCTTTGTTTTGCCCTCTTCTGCCCTGTTTTGCCTTTCCTGCTATTTTTTCTGCCTTCTGTTTTGCCTTTCCTGCTCGCATTTCTGCCCTCCGTTTTGCCTTTTCAGCTAGTTTTTCTGCTCTCTGTTTTGCCTTTCCTGCTTGTTTTTCTGCCCACCATTTTGTCTTCTCCGCTCATTTTTATGGCCTTTGTTTTGCCCTCTTCTGCTCTGTTTTGCCTTTCCTGCTCGTTTTTCTGCCTTCTGTTTTGCCTTTCCTGCTTGCATTTCTGCCCTCCGTTTTGCATTTTCTGCTCTCTGTTTTGCCTTTCCTGTTTGTTTTTCTGTCATCTGTTTAGCCTTTTCTGCTGGTTTTTCTGCCCTCCGTTTTGCCTTTCATGCTCGTTTTTCAGCCCTCTGTTTTGCCTTTTCTGCTTGTTTTTTTTGCCCTCTATTTTGCCTCTTCTGTTTGTTTTTCTGCCCTCCATTTTGCCTTTCCTGCCTGTTTTCTGCACTCCGTTTTGTCTTTTCTGCTCGTTTTCTGCTCACTGGTTTTCCCTCTTCTGTTCTGTCATTTCTGTTTGTTTTTCTGCTCTCTCTTTTGCCTTTTCTACTCATGGGCATGCCCACCTTTCCCCCAAACAAAAATGATCGGCCCCAGGGGTCGGTCCCCAGTTCCCTTCAGTGGCTCAGGGGTGGGGGGCTGCATGCCCCCCTCTCCAAAAAATAAATGTCACCCCCAGGGGAAGTAGTCCCCGAGGTCCTTTCATTTCTCTGGGAGGGAAGGTTGCATACCCCCCTCACCATTAAAAAAAGGGATCGACCCCAGGGGATGAGGTGCAAAGGGCAATGAAATGGCTCGAGGAGGGGCCACACACCCCCTTGCCAGATTTACAAAAAAACAGTGAGTGTGAAACGAGTGGAGTACCTGCTCATTTCCCATTCACTGCTCCAGTACGGGACTGACCCATTATGCCCTGCTAGGGCTTTAAAAAAAATATTTTTGGGATCCTGGTGGTGCTCCTACAAGGGGCAAGGCACCGTCAAGCATTTTGTTTTAAGGTTGTGGAGGGCTGCAGAGAGTGCAGCAGCCTCCCAGCACCATTAAAAAAAAACAGTAAATTTCCTTGGTCATTGAATCCATGACCCCAGGAGAGCTTACCATATTTTTTTAAGACACTCATAGCTGGAGCTGTATTCTCTTCCTCTGGAGTGCAGGAATCTCTTGTGGTTGCTTCCATGGCCGCATTTTGAGGCTGAAAGACTTTTTAAAAAAACAACAAAGACATATTAATGGTCTTTTTTTTAAATGGCTTAATAGAAGATATTTCATGACAATCACTTATATTAAACATTGCTGTATGTGAATTTTAGTTAGCCTAACGGCTAGGGCGGTCGACCTCAAATCTGGGGAACCGGCTTCGAGTCTCAGCAATGACGCTGAACATCCTGTGATTCTGGGTAAATCACTTATTTTCCCTGTGTCGAACAAAAAAATTAATCTGTCCTCATGTAATGCAACTGGTGCTATGTAAAGCACTCCGATAACGGGTCAAGTTTGCGCTATATAAAACTCTCTAAAAAGAAAATGGTTATTGGTGACCTTTTGACATAGACATGAGGTCTGCTTATTATGTGTTGATGTGCTGGCCCCTTCATAAAGTCAATAGGCCAGCTTTTTATATTTTGGTGTCCTAACCCTTTGACAAAGTTAGTAGGTCTGCATTAATTGAAATGACATCCTTTATGTTGATTAATCACATAGTCAGCCATGTGCACCCGCGGAGTTTGCCTGGCCCTGCATCTAACCCCAAGCCCCTCACAGCCAAAGGACAAGCGCTGTGGGATGATTGTGCACTCAACGCCACACCACACACGTGATGATCATCTTACTTTACCTTTAAAAAAACTGAAATTCACTGGAAAAAAACAAGGTTAAAATGACTTTATTGTTAGGAATTTTAATAATATCTTACATCATAATAGAGAACGGGGTCTTATACGTTATTCTATTCAGGGCCGGCTTTAGGGCAGTGAGACTGGTGCGACCGCACTGGGTGCTGACCTGTGGAAGGGGCGCCGAACTCCGTGGGGGCGCTGTGTTTAGCAATAGCTTATGATTGGAAGGATGAGGGGCACTTTTGCCTGGTGGTGGTGAGAGAATCCGAGGAGGAGGTCATGGGGTGTGGGGACACCAAAAGTGAATTTCGCGCCGTGCGACACCAGCGCTAAAGCCGGCCCTGATTTTATTTGTCCCATATTTACATGCCATGCAAGTGTGGCATTTTACAAATCCCTTGTGGGCACTGAGCCAGTTTGTTGATTTTGTTGTTTCTGGGCTGCTGCTGACCAATCAATCCTTCATAGATTTTGACTTATGGAAAGTGATACTCGGGTTTTTGGGCAACAGTTTTCCAATTATGGGGTCACTTTTGACCACTGGCCAGTTTTTGTTGATTATTTTGCGCAAAGCATTTTGTTCTTTGCTGTAAGTCAAAATGAGTCTTGGTTTCAGTATATATGGCTAGACTTTTTGGAGCTCTTTTTAGCTAGTAGTTCATTTCTATCAATTTTGTTAGCTTTGACCATAGCTGTGTATATAGTTTTATCATTATAGCCTCGCTCCAAGAATCTTATTTTGCTCGCTTGTTGAGCCTCTGTGAGATCCTCATCTATACTGCATGTTCGGCGTATCCTCAACATCTCTCCATACGGTATACTGTGGATGAGATGTCGTGAATGGTGGCTAGATGCATGCAATATACTGTTTCCCGCAGTTGGTTTGCTGTGAAGTTTAGTCTCAATTTTTTTATTCTTGAGGTATACTTCCACATCAAGGAAACGTACACTCGTGCTACTGATCTTAGCAGTAAAATGAAGATTGACATTATTTTGATTGATGCTATTTACAAAATGCTGTGCCGATTCTTCTGTGCCTTGCCATATTATGAATAAGTCATCGATGTAACGTAACCAGCCCCTCACAAGACTATCTATAGTTGCCTTGAATTCTCTGTTTAACACCATCTCCTCCCAACAACCCAATTGGAGGCAGGAGTAGCTAGGGGAAAAGCAAGCCCCCATAGCTACTCCTCTTATCTGTTGAAAAATTTGGTTTGAAAACAGAAAATAGTTATTGTTCAGACAATATAGGATCATTGCAATTAGCATTTTGTTGTGGTAGGCTAAATGGAGTGGTCTCGTGTTCAAATAGTATTCTACTGCCCTCATCCCATCCTTATGATGGATGCTGGTGTAGAGGGACATTACAGCTAGACACATGAGTAAATAGCTTGAGTCCCATTTACATTCATTTACTTGTCTCAAAATGTTGCTTGAATCCTATCCAAATGAAGGTACGTTTTTAGGTCTCGCTTGACCCAGCGCCTGCGCTGGTCTGGCGAGACTTATTGAGAGGGCTCCAAAAAGTGCTACCAGGCCAGCCTAGAGCTACAGTGCATGTGCGCGGGCGCGCGCGCCGCTTTTGCCGCGATTACTTTCACTTTCGCGGCCGCTTGGCATAGCCAATAGGTCTCGCTTTTGGGACCTTATAATTATTTAGTTATGCAACTGTTGCATGGCTAAACACTTATAAGGTCCCAAAGGCGAGACCTATTGGCTATGCCAATGCTTGTTTACATAGTCCTGAAGAAAGAAGTCTATGTATTTTGATGTATTCTCCAGCAACCCTCCTTTCAATGAGATTATGGGTCTGCCTGGAGGGGTTGTCATGTTCTCATGCAACTTTGGAATAAAGTAGATGACCGGCATCACCGGATGTTCGTTTTTTAGGAATTTCAATTCATCCATAATCAGCAACCCTGCACTCTGCCATGCATTGAGTTTGGAATAATACTCGTTCCATGATTTACGTACTATTTGCATGTTGCTTCTCTTGTAGCAGTTCGTATCTTCCAATTGTTGGAGTGCCTCCTTCATGTATTCATTACGAGGCCAGATGACAATATTACCTCCTTTGTCTGAATTTCTCACAATGACTTGATCATTATTTTGCAGTTTTTTAATCAGTCTGTTATAAGCATTTTGTCTGTAATTATATCTCTTTTGTGATTTTGCTGGTTTGATTTTTAGGTTTTTTATTTCAGTCGTCGCCAGTTCCCCAAAAATTTCAAGAGAATCTCTTATCGTCATTGGTTGAAAAGTTGATTTGAGCTTAAAATTAGTTGCAGTTGTATGGTAAACTCCTCCGCTTGGACTACCCACACCACTGGCAGTCACTGTGTCTTCTTGTGCTAACTCCTGTAGATTTGCCAGTAGTTCTACATCCGCTACAGTTAGGGCGCTCGTTTGTTCTTGATTATGTGCCTCGGCTTGTCTCATTGCTGTCTTATTGCAATTAGTTAAATGATATTTCTTGAGTTTTAATATGCGGATAAATTGAAAAATATCTACGCGAGTTCTTGTGTAATCAAAATTACTTTCTAGACAATAAGATAGTCCTAGTTCCAACAGTTGGGTTTCTGCTTTGGTAAGAATCATGGGAGATAGGTTCACCACTGTATTGGTGTTCTTTTTGCTTTTTACTTGCATTGCCATTTCTTTTTGTATTGTTTTTGTTCTGGGGAACCGGGTTCGAGTCTCGGCAATGACGCTGAACATCCTGTGACTCTGGGTAAATCACTTATTCTCCCTGTGCGGAACAAAAAAATGAATCTGTCCTCATGTAACACAACTGGTGCTATGTAAAGCGCTCCGATACCGGGTCAAGTTTGCGCTATATAAAACTCTGACAAAAAAATGGTTATTGGTGACCTTTTGACAAAGACAAGATGTCTACTTTTATATGTTGATGTGCTGGCCCCTTCATAAAGCCAATAGGCCAGCTTTTTATATATATTTTGGTGCCCTAACCCATGGACAAAGTAAGTAGGTCTGCATTAATTAAAATGGCATCCTTTATATTGATTAATCACATAATCAGCCATGTGCACCCGCGGGGTTGGCCTGGTCCTGCATCCAACCCCACGCCCCTCAAAGCCAAAGGACAAGCGCTGTGGGCCGATTGGGCACTCAACCCCACACCAAGCACAGTGATGATCATCTTACTTTACATTAAACAAACTGAAATCCACTGAAAAAAACAAGGTAAAAATTACTTTATTGTTAGGAATTTTAATAATATCTTACTTTATAATAAAAAAACTTAGAAATTCACAGAAAAAACAAAGGTTCAAGGGACTTTATAGTTAGGTGAAAATGTCAGTAATACATACCATTTTAAATTTATCTAGCCACTGAAATTCAAAGGTTTTAGTTCTCTTCAGTAACTATAAGTCATGTCCTAAATCAACTAGAACTTGTGCCCTTGCCATGCACTGCTAATTACATTACATATTACATCACTAATGACATGTTCTACGTCATCATTGATAATATCTTTGCAACATCTGGAATTACATAATTGATGACAACACCCTGCATTGCAGCGGTTGGGGGGGTTGAGGTATAGTTACTTTAGAGCATGAGTTATAGTTACTTTAGTTAACTACAACTGATGGATTTTAGTGGTTTTGGTCCTTAAAAACGGTATATTTGAACTGACATTTTCACCTAACTTTAACGTCCTGTGAACCTTTTTTTTCAGTGAAAAAAGAAAAAATATATATATACAAATAGGTTTTGAGGGTATAATCTCCTAAAAAAGATTATATATATATATATATATATATATATCGTCACAGCTTCTCACAAAGGAGAAATTCCACACGCACTCGCAGGTTCAATTTGCATTTATTTTATTTAAATGCACTCCATGTCACAGGATATGACGTAATATCTGTGTATGTACCTTTAAAAAGTAACATGTGACATTGTGCTGCATACCCGTGATCAAGGTCTGTGGTGCAGACCGAAACGTTGGGCTGTTGAGCTGCTTATGGAGTGCATTTAAATAAAATAAATGCAAATTGAACCTGCGAGTGCGTGTGGAATTTCTCCTTTGTGAGAAGCTGTGACGATTTTAAACGGCTGGGCTCTGCCGTATCTAATTCCCGCACCGTCGTCAGAGCGCCTTTGTCTTGAACGGAGCCAAACGAGGAGTGGATATATATATATATACAAAATCAGCTGTTAGAACTTTAAATGTGGTGTAAAATGCCACAATGTAAAACAATGCGTTGTAAAAGTCAACACGTTGTATTACATGTGTGGTAAAGCATGCCTTGTAAAACCATGCATTGTAAGAACTGATATTCCAAAGTTGGTCCCCTGATTCCCCCTGATGTTGCGTGTACAAAACTCACTGATTTACCCTTGGTGATCCCCTCTTTTATGTATTGAACGTATGGATTGTCCTAGACTTAAAGGGTACTCGATAAGGTTAGTGGTGATCAGAGCTTCATGACCCTCTTTCGCCTTCAAGCCTCTCCTGTACGGCGCCTCTCTAATACCCTTCTTCCTCAATACTTTGTAAGACCAAGTGCAACTGTCTGCCCTCCAACACCTATCATAAAGTGAGCGGAATGAGCGACCTTCTGCAGTTCACTGGACTGGGCTAAGGCAATTCCAGCAGCTAACATGTGATGCAGCTTAAAATGACCAAACACCTCTTGCAGTAGGGATGGGTTGCCTGCCCCACCATGAATAATGAGGCAAAGACTGTCTGGGACAAATACACAAAACTAGAATAGTTTCACCGGAAGCTGGCTTCCAAAAACAATGTGGCACTTTGAATATAAAATACAGTTTGTGCTCACTGACTTTCTTATCCTACCCCACCCTCAGTGAGTAAGCCTGGACTGTTCCACTTCACTACACCCTGAAAGGCACCGCCTGAGAAATAGATACTTGGCATTTGTGTGAGCTGGTGTTTGTATTTCCTGGGACAGCGTCAATACTCCTTACAAGGCTCGCCTAGCTGTCTTTGTGTTGCACAGGCCGTGCAGATCTGGTCTGAGCAACACTGACCATTAGGCGCTGCAGCTCTCTTCCAAGCGCTATAGGCCTTTCACTATGCTGTGAGTGTGGCTTTATTAATCTGTGATCTAGCTATTAGGAAAACAGTCTTTTTCCCCATATTTCTCCATTCTTTGCGCTGGGCACCTGTGCCCTTATTTAGGAACTGTCTGCAAATTCACAATAATGCCACCAATTGCCAATTGCATTACAGAACTTGATATTTGTTGCATTAAAGCGTTTTTATCTTTAAATGAGATCCTGGGCCCTGAAAAGACCCTTTGTCTTGTTTTAATTCAAATTGTTGTACTTCAGACCTTCTCTTAATAGAAAATCTTGTATTCAGACTTCCACAATAGAAGTATTCTGCTAGCATGGACCACTAGGATGCTCTGTTTAAAGGATATGCATATTTTTATCAAATTGCATTACTATCACACTGATATGACTGATGTTTGTGTGCAGATACACAAAGCAGCTGCACAAAACACCGATGAGTGAAGGGTACATTTATCCCCTGTGCTTCTAGAGTATATATAACATGATACAACATTTAGGGTTTCCTGGCAGCTTCGGATGCAGGGCATACCTCATTCGTATAAAATGCAATGTGACATTTAGATTGTAAAATACTATTAGTTGCAAATGTACAGCAAACATCAGAGGTGATGTAAAATTCCTGTTAGCAAATATTTTTCTATAATTTGTAAAATGTAAAATATATTTGACCTAATCTCAGCTGAGATACGGTCCAGTTTCATACACATTTCAGTCTGGGACAGCTCTCATGTCACACGTCTCGGATGCTTGCTCTGCACCGACTTGGAAATATTAGAATGCGAAATAGGCACCCAGACCACATTGAACACAAATAGCTTCAGATTGGGTTCTTGGTGCTATGGCTTGCCATTCAAAACCATTTCAAAACACCATCCTGTTTTGGGTACGTTGAAGATCGAGAATGAACTTTAACCTCACATAGTTTCGTTTCCCCTCCCGGAAGTCAGAGGAGTATAGCACTTTTTGAAGAAAAAGGGTTCCAAGTTTAATTGACTATAAATCATTGGTGCAAAATTTGTGAAAAAAAGATAATAATAAATGTGTGCAGGGGTTCAAAGGAGCCCACCGGCGATGCTATCAAATGCCAAGATTGCCGAATGCCAACGTTGTGTATTGATTCCACCTCATGCCTTTCTTTCAACACCCTGTACTTCCTGTCTTTTTGACTCACTCTTGCACATTTTAGATTTGTTCATCTTTGCTTGCTCCCTTTGTGACCATTTTTCTATCTTTCTTTCCCTTTTGTATTTAGCTCTCTCTCTCGCTCGCTCTGTCTCTCTCTCTCTCTCTTGCACTGCATCAAAATCTGATGATGAAAAGTACCAGTTACAGAACATTAGAATAATTTGTAAAATTGTCTAGCTTCAATTTGACTGAGATTAAATGTTTACGTTGAAGGTGTTCAAAATATGGGTTATGTGATGTAAATAATAAACACTGTCTTCGGAAGATGGAGTGCCATTGCATTTTGATATATAAATCGACAGTGACCTGAATAATGCTGTATATTCATTTACATTTCGCTATGACATTGGTGCATTAAAAGCCTCTAGTATTGGTGCCAGTAGGTGGCGCAAGGAGATCAGGAATCAAGTTGTGTTAGGCAACTCGGCTGCTCATACTAGTGTATGGGCTGGCCCGCTAACTCTAGGCGTTTGTATGTCAATCGTCTCCCTTAGTGGGTTGGGGACCTCCCTGGTGCATTTTGCTGGGCAGGCCTTTATGGCTTCCCTGGCAGCTTTAAAATAGATGGTATATTTCTGGAAGTGGAACTTGCCCGCTCCGCTCATATACTTTCCCCACTGATGCTCCAAGCTGCGGGAGACAGACTGCACGAGCAGGTTTCCGCGTAGTATGAAACACCGAGCATTACCGTTTTGGAGAACTGTTCAATACTTATGATGACTTGGCCATTCGAATGTTTGAAAAAAGGCAGTCGCACTAGCTTTAAAAAACTCTATGGCACGCAGGATGCCACGCCCATCATTCCTGCGTCCTATTCTATTAGACAGCACGTGACAGGCGCGATAGCGTCTGGCTTCCCACATTAGCATCAGTCAACAGAAGCAAGTTGAATCCAGTGAGCCATTGCCTCCCTGAAAGGGAATGCACATTGGCAAGATTGTCTCCCCTTACAACTTAAAGCCATCTTTAAATGTAGGTGGATAATTGGTCAGTCCAATAGGCACCTAAAGGTATGCCAATTTCTATAAGTTAGTAACTAAGAGGAACCCCTGACAAACTGTTAAAATTTGTGTAAATTAGAATTAGATTTCAACACGCTTTATCGTATGCATTGACTGCTCGAATTATATACCTGCAGCGTTCATGACAGTGGCGCTGGCTTTAACCCCTTCCCCACTCATGATGGAACCACTCCGTCATGAGCCACGGGTGCGCTGTGCTCATGACGGAGGGGTTCCGTCATGCTGCTGCCGTTGGCGGCCGCTCCTCCCACGCGGCGCTAATTCCCCGCCTGTACGGGCGATTAGCGCAGTGGGTGGAGTTATGACGGAACCACGGCGTCTTGAGCACAGCTCACCCGTGACTCATGACGGCGTGGTTCCGTCATGAGCACAGCGGCGCCGTCAACCCCCCCAAACCCCCCCAGCGCTGCGGCGGAATCGGCGCCGCAGCGAAGGGGTTAAAAAATATATATAAATAAAAGTTCACTTACCTGAAGGGCCTCACAGGCTCCCAGGTTCCCCTAAGCCAATCATGAAGCTGCTGTCACCAGCTGGACAGCGAAAACGTGACAGAAACGTGATTGATCTGAGCGCTCAGACAGGGAGTGGGAGCCTGTGCGTTCTCTACCCGGCTGTGCATTACAGCTGGGTGGAGAACATGCTAAGTGCACATGACAGCTTGATCAGGAAAACTTCATGTGCACTTAAGTGCACATTATACCACTCCTCCTCCCTCTCCTTGTGACACAGCCCAGCCCCGCCCTGCCCTAACCTGCTTCGGGCTCCTTAAAGAAAAATAAAATGATAATAACGTAACGTTGTTAACGTTATCTATTATCACTTTATTTATCTTTTTACACTCAGTGGGGCGACGCTCCTCCGCCTTAGCAGAGGAACGCTGCTGCTTCATGACTGACTCCTCCTTACTCGCCCCTTTACTTACATAATGAGCAAATGTGCCCATTCACCAATACTGCTCGCCACTTCCTAAAGCTGTTTTCTCATTCTGTCCCTAGTCTAGGGATTACCCATAAACCCCTTTCCTCCTGCCAGTACTGGCTGTTCTCCACCAAGCCCTCAGGGAAAAAGGCTGATGAAGGAAACAGGGCTAAATTATATGGGACGTGTAAGGAAGAATCTGAGCAATGAAGATTAGCAGTAATTAATCCGAGCATCACCTCCTCAGCTCCTTCCTCGTCCCATTCCTTACTTAATGAGGTGTACCCAAGCTAACACTCTCCTTCATCAGCCAAATGTACACACCAAGAAAAAAAATTAATAGAGCAGGAAGAATTCAATATTCAATTCCTACTCTGATGTATTTATTTCATACATTTGTATCTGATACAACAAATTACTTGACTTCTAGTACCCTACGAGCGTGAAAGAGAAAACTTCCAGGACGGCAATACTGTCACGCAGGGCTTCCACTTTTATCCTGTCCCAAGGCTAAGAGGTCTGAACATGTTGTATTTTAAGAAATCTGGAAGAACTTCTATGTAACATTCTTGAGAAATAATATGTTGAACCCACTTGTCCAAAATGAAGTCTCTCCTAGCTTGATGAAATAAGCGTAGCCGACCTCCCACTGGTCCCATAGAAATCCCAACATAGTCAGGAGTGCTCTTTTGTATTTCCTTTTCCAGCTGCTTGACGAGAGGAGGAGCCATATTGATTCCTTGTTGGCTGGAAACAACCCTTTTACTGATAGAAGTCGGTCTTCTTCTTCCTATAATGGTCTGACGTTCTGCTCTTCTCCCAAGACTTCTGTTTCTGGCAGGAAGAATGAGTATGTTTCTGACTATTTAAGGATTTTTGTAGAACTTCTTCAAGCTCTTCACCAAATAGTAAGTACCCGAGTAAGGCATTCTCAGGCGACAATTCTTTCAGTTCCTGAGGTATAATTGTTCCCTAGAAGAAACCAAGCCCACAGAAGTCACACCCAATATCTGAGCCCATTGAATGCAGGCAGAAAGGGCCTGGAAATCCTTGGCCAAGGACTGAGAGGTATATACTTAATAGCTCTCTGCTTTTAAAGCAAGACTAAGCCCCAGGGCACTTTCAACTTTCAAATCTACAGGCTCTGAAAAGAAAATTCCTCATTAAGGAGAGAGAGGTTTGCCAACTATAGAAGAAGAGGGTCCACTGCTAAAGTCTGTGGTAGTTCAGTCTCTCCCTTAGCCAAGGGGTAGAGCCTCCTCCTAAATCTAGTAACTAAGACTCTGTCAGGATCATTCTATTCCCTCTTCATAAGATTTTGGATCACACGAATCACAGAGACCCTGGAATAGGAGGGTGTCTGGAGTTCTTGGAACCCCTCCCCACTTGTGCTAGGCTGGTCCTCCTCCACATGCATCTGAAGATTGGGAGAGAGATACAAGACCATCTGGTCCTCATTTAAAATGTATTTCCCTTTAGGAATCGAAGTATCATTAGGAAGACGTGTCTCCTCTTCATCCTTCTCTGGAGAAGCCCATGAGGAGCAGGAGGAGGAAGATGATAGAGATAAACAGGATTTATCTGAGGACAGACGAGAACCTTACAGTGATGGACTCTTCCTACAATGGCGATTATACCTCAACATCTCCTGCAAATCCTTATCAGTAACAGAGGGAGACCTAGTGTTCTTGACTCCATGTAGGCATCTCTCAGTAGAAGGAGAAGAGTATAATGATTTCCTTGGTTTACTTCCCAATTATAACCACAAGCAGTCATTGGTGAGGTAACACATGGATTATACAGCACATATCCCACTTAAATACCCACAGGGTCCAGAGTTTAGAGGCAAACCATTTGCCTGACCCAAAATAAAAAAAATACTACCAAAACAAATAGATGCCTACCATGCCATTTGATAGAGAGACTTATCAAGCCTCCGTAAGGTCCCAAGGGGTGGGCCTTACTCTGGGGAATATACATCCATACAACACCCCATGTCCCTTAAAAAGGTGTGCCTGCACAAGGAAAGTAAATGCAAACATTCAGGACAGATATTGCCTTTGATTTCGTTGTTTTGTCCCCTTTTCCCCTCGATAAGAAGAAACAGGATAATACCCCCAATAACCAGAGACGTTTTAAGGCACAGGCAAAGTGAGCACTGGCCCAGGGCGGCAGCGTTCCCCCCCCCATAGAGGCAGCTCTGTTCTGCAGACAGTGCTGTCCTGATGACCTTGAATAATTCTTAAACAGATTGTTTTAAATCCAGTTTTCTTCTAATTTATTTTTAATATGGGTAATGTGTGGGACTCTGTTATAGACATTTGGCAGAGAAATGTGCTGTTGATGTTTTTCAACACATGCAACATCCATAAAAAATGTTTTTTTAGGTCAAAACGACCTCACATATGAGAATTGGGAGGGGCCACAGATATTATTTGCAATAATATTCATGAGCTGCTGCTTTACTACGATATTGAAAACACATGTCACTATCCCTGAGTGTTAGATGTTAACACATTTAGAATGTGGATCAATGTGACTCTGCACTGTCAGTGACCCTGCCAAAAGGGAATGAAAGACCAGGGATGGAATTATAAATTCAAATCTGCTCTGAACAGGGCCCCTCCCCCAAAATACGTTTTGTCCACAGCCGCCAAAATCCTTAAGATGTCCCATCCAGTGGCGGCTCCTTTAGCAGAGGAGCGTTGCCCCACTGCTTCAACGGCAAGCTGAATACAGAAAAGAAAATGATAATAACGTTTGTCATTGTAATTTTGTTTTCTGTATTCAGCTTGCAGCTGAAGCCAGGCAGGTGGGGCTGGGCTCCCCCATCACGGGGAGAGGAGTGGTGGCAGCACCCAAAGTGTGCATGATTGTTTGGTCAGCTGTCTTCGGCCGTCAAAACCGACATGCGCACTGTGCATGTCCTCCACCCAGACTGCATTACAGCCTGGGTGGAGAACATGCACAGCCTGCTAGCCCCTGTTTGAGTGCCGAACCACGGTGCTCAGACCAATCACAACGCTGCTGAAAGGCAGAGTTGTCATTGGTCAGGGGATTCTGGGAAGCTGTGTACTCGATTGCAGACAGGAGGATGGAGTAAGAAGAGGCGGCGGCCAGCGGTATAGGTAAGTGCTACTTTTGTATTTTTATTATTTCCCACCCCCTCCCGCTGTCCCCCCTCCCCACCACGCCTGTTCGGTAGCAGCCGCTACCAGTCCCTGCATATAGCCAAGAACATTGTTGTGGTATGCGGTGCCCCAAGGGATCAAAACCTAGCTTGATCGTGGTGCTGCCTTAACAAACAAACTGCAAGTCTATCATATAGTGCTGCCCACAGCCACAAAAAACACTGGAAGTTTGTGGCACGATCAGCAGCCAGAAACATTTACATAAAAGTGGTGCCGCCAGCAGCAGCAAAATTAACATATAAGTGGTGCAGCAAGCAGTTGCGTTCAAATTAAACAAAGTGCCCATACAACTGTGATTTCAGAGCAACAAGCTGCATCAATGCAGCTGCATTTCATTGAATTCCATGAGCAGCTCCCTCGCAGCTGTTGAGGAAACACAAGAAGAGAGCTTAAATCTCCCAAAGCAGTACCATTATCACCGCAGCCCTGACAAGTACCATGCATCAGGGGTTAGACTAACGCATTTTAGTGTGGTGTTCTCACCAGAGCACTAAAATACATTTGTCATGCATTTATAGTTGCTCCCTGACACCACCAGCATTGCAAGGCATAAATAAGACCGATGAGAAGAGCGGCATTAACAGTGCGTATGCGTTGCTGTCAAAGTACACATTGTGCTGCAGCTGCCTGAAACTGATCCGGCATAAAATGGTTTCTTAGTTTATTCATTCATTCGATGGACATGGCTGCTATAACTCACTTATACAATTATGGCACCACTGCAGCCTGGGGGCTGCATTGATGAATCAAGCCACCACTCAGCCGGGAGTCCTCAGATATCAAGTGCCCATCACAGCGGCACTTCACCACTTAAACAAACACAACATCCTATCTGGAGTACAAGCCCTGTCGGGCCCCCAGGAAGACATCAATGCAAACCAAGCAGGGCTCAGAATCAGATCAACAACTTGACTTGCTCAGTCTGAGGAACCAGGTCATGGACTAGCTCGCTCACAGCAACTTCTACTGCCGAGAACGTTTGCCTGATCTGCCCCTGGTCAGAGCCCTGAGGTCTACGCAACATCTGACTAACTCGAGCGGAGCACTGTCTGAGCAGAGCAGCTGTCAGCAGTGGGAGTCCCCCACTGCAACTTAGAAACCACTAGCACAGCATCAACCCTAGGCAGCATTTTACCAGCAGAGTTAGTAAGTGGTCAGTTACAGGACAGGCAAGCATTAGAGAGTCGGTGGTGTATGAGGAGAGAGCAGATAACTTGGGACTGTTTACAGTGAGGAAAGGAGCAGGACTGCAGATCTAAGTGCAATAAGGCGTTCCGTAGCCAAACATGGTCTGGCAATTTTACACTGTTCAGTGATGTGATTTATCCCTGGTTCTGCAAGCAACTGCAGTGGTCAGAATAGGCGTAAAATCATGTAGAATGTGAGTAGATCGTGGTTATACAATTGTTTTACAGTAGGATCAGCTTACAGAGTGCCTTTCCATTTCAGGTGCTTGGCAACAGTTTCAAGATCTTTTTATAGCTTGACCTTGCTCAAATGTGCATCATTTCTTATGTTTATCTGTTTCCATGGGTTTTATTGCTTGATTTTTCTTGCAAAAAAGGTTACTCTTAAGTGTAACACATTTAGTGATTGAATGTACCTCATAAGTGCACTGAAACCTTAAATGTCACACAAGGGCAATCTGAAAACCTGGCTGCTATGTCACCGCAGGGAGAACGAAAGAAAACAATAGCATGAGTATAACTGAAACACTCCTACCTTGTCAAGTATCTAAAATAGAGGGGCCCCAGAACCCCCTGGAAAGAAAGGAGTTGTCCCTGCAAACTCCCCAGATCCCTCAGGAAACAATAAGAGCATAACACAAGCATGGCAAAGCCAATAGGTCTCACCTATGTAAGAGATATTGGCTTGGCCAATATGTTTTAGCCACGTTGTACACCAGAGTGGAGTGGAATAGAGTGAAGTGGAGAGTCATGGAGTGGCATGGAGTGAGTAGAGGGTCGCAGAGTGGAAGGGCGTAGAGTGGAGTAGAATTGAGTAGAGTATAATCGAGTGGAGTGGCATAGAGGGTCATGGAGTGGTGTAGAGCAGGGTGGAGTGGCGTAGAGGGCATTGCGTAGAGTAGAATAATAGAGTGGCGTAGAGCGGAGTAAATTGTCGTAAAGTGGAGAGGCATAGAGTTGAGTAGTGTAGGAGAGTGGAATAGCATAGAGTGGAGTAGAGTGTTGTAGAGTAGAGTGGAGTGGGATAGAGTGTGATAGAGTGGAGTGCAGTGGTGTAGAGTAGAATGTCATTGACTAGAGTGGAGTAAAGTGGCATAGAAGGAGTTGTGTAGAGTGACATAGAGTAGAGGAGAGTGCTGTAGAGTGTAGTAGAGCGTCATAGAGTGGAGTATCTTAGAGTGTAGTGTCAGAGTAGAGAAGAGTTGCCTAGATTCAAGTGACATAAAGTACAGTGGTGTAGAGTCGATTTGAGCAGAGTGCAGTGACATTTAGTGCATTGGTTTAGAGTAAAGTGATGTAGAGTGAATTAGCGTAGAGTGCAGTGACATAGAGGGTAGCATAGAGTAGAGCAGTGCTGAGTAGATTGCAGTGGCGTAGAGTGCAGTAGCTTAGAGTAGATTATTTCAGAGTAGAGTGAAGTGGTGAAGAGTGGAGGGGTTCAGGGTAGAGCGGAGTGATGCAGTATAGAGTGCAGTGGCGTAGAGTGGAGTTCAGTGGCGTGGATTGTAGTGGTGCAGAATAGATTAGAGTGGCGTGGAGTGATGCAGACTGTAGCAGCGTAGTGTATTGGTAAAGAATGCAGTAATGTGGCGTAGAGTTCAGTTGTGCAGAATAGAATAGACTGCGGTGGCATAGAGTGCAGTGGCATAGAGTAGGGTGGTGCAGAGAGCAATGGCGTAGAGTACAGTGGTATGGAGTAGAACAGAGTGGCATAGAGTGCAGTGACGTAGAGCGCAATGGTTTAGAGTGGCATAGTGTGCAATGGCATAGAACGCAGTCTTGCAGAGAAGAGTTCAGTGGCAAAGAGTGCAGTGGCGTAGAGAAGAGTGGTGTAGAGGAAAGTGGCATAGAGTAAAGTGGCGTAGAGTAGAGTGGCATAGAGTAGAGTGGTGCAAAGACCTGTGGTGCAGATTAGAGTGGTACAGAGGGAATAGAGTGACTTAGAGTGCAGTGACATAGAGCTCAACGGTGCAGAGTGGCGTAGTGTGAAATTGTGCAGAGTAGAGGGGCGTTGGGTTCAGTGGCACTGAATGCAATTGTAGGAAGGTGGATATCTGACTATGGTTACCCCCAAATTTTTGCCTAGTGTCTAGCTGGTTTTTTGACTTAGTTGGCCTGAGATCCTGCCATTCAGGATCTCAGCCCATCTGTTCTCTCTTTAAAATGGACTCCATGTACCCTAGGTACATACCCAATTGATTGGATCACCCTGTGAGCCCCTGTACCAGTGTACACTAGGTACCCAGGGCATTGGTGTATCTAAGGCCTACCAGGGGCTGAAGCATGTATTATGCCACCCCTGGCCTGGCCTAACAATTTGACACAACTGGCTGATCACTCAGCTGGGGTAAGTTGGTGTAACCACCTCTTACTTAGGTGTAGTATACCTATACCTAACCTTAAATGGAACACATGGTAACCTATCAGCCACTCCTACAGCAGGCCTTGACAATCCTGAAGGCAGAGTGCTTGGTTCCATGTGAGATGGTGCTCTGGCATGAGCTGAGCCTGTCTGCAGTGGTCGGAACAATTTCCTTCTACTGTTTCCAGATATCGTCATACCATATACTCTTAAGTGCATTATGAACCTCGCGGTTAAATGCTATCTTTGGTTTGGCTTTATCAAAACATGTCGAGTAAGGTGTCATACGAATTGGAATACTAACCCCTCGCCAATTCTGGCGACGGGGTTAGCGTTCCACCCTTCTAGAGGGACACGACATGTACAGTACCTGAAACCCGGGTAAAATCAGACATAGCCTCAGCTCCACAAAATGGATGCTGCCACCACAGACACAAGTCTGCCCTCCTGCTGCTGGGAGTCCTTCCAGCTTGGGAGGTGTGGACAAAGGGTTTCCTGCCAGGGGAGGTGCATGCACCACCCCAGACAGGATTTTGTGTATTGGTCAGGTAGGGCTTGAAAGGAACCAGACATGCCTGAGGCTCACAAGGAGCCTCGGTGCATATGCCAGTTCAATCCGGTCCTGGGGCACACCAGTCCCGGGCCTGGGGCGAGCTGGACAAAGGATTGGGGGTGTAACCACCCCCCTTCCTGGTCCCACCCATAGGGAGGGACCTAGCAGGTAGTCCGGCCCCTAGAATCCGCTTAAAGGTAGGAGCTGTGTCCTAAGACTTCAGACATCCTGGAATCAACTTGAAACTAAGAAGAAGACGGGAACTTCGACGCTCTGCCGCACAGAGGACTGAAGCCAATCTCCCCTGTGGTCAGGGAGTGACCACCTTGCTAACGCAAGCACCATCCAGCGAATCAACGTCTGCTTTGCCGCCGCCTCCCGCCGGAGCCCGAGCCCAGAGACTGACAAGACCTGGACCTCCAGACCTCTCACCGCCCGATCCACAGTCCCTGAAAAGAAGGAACCCGTGGAGGCACCGAGACACGTGGAGCCAGCCATCTTGAAACGACCACGACAAGCTGCAAGCGCGACAACCGAGGCTCCCTCCAAGTTGTGCTTTGGGATCTGAGAAGCCCAACATCCGAGCAGCATCTGCACCAAAGGTGAGCCCTCCAGCATCTCCACGATCTGCGCGGGGCCCCTCTGCATTTTTCCACTCGACGCGCCTAACCGGTTGCTAGCCCGTTGGCTAGTGGCCATCTTGGCGACGAACTTCAAGAAATACACCACTGGTCTGGTTGCTCCAGACTGGTCCTTGCTCCCCTCCAAAGGAGCAGCCCCTCTGACCTTGCTTGTCAGAACCATCAGCTTATTTCGTTTTCCACAACAATTGCTTTTGCCAAGGCTTGTTTGCTTCGATCAAGTCGCCGACACCGCCGACAGCGAGAGCCTGCGTGGGACAGCTCGTGAACCGACTCCTGGACGTCGTCGACCTTCAGGGACCACGTGGCTGCAGAGACAAGCTGCACCTTTCCTCCTGTTTGCACCCGACATCGCCTGGTACCCACCTGGTGCCACGCTGGTCACTGGCTAGTGACTGTGAACACTGTCCCCTCTGCTTACAGGTCTTCTACAACTCCGATCCACCCTTGGATCCACCGCATCTCTTCTGGACCGACCACCTGCAGCATCTTTGTCTTCAGGCTCCATTGAACAGATAGAAGAAACCCGACGCACTTCGAGACCTATGCACCCGCTTCCTGTGGGTGAGGTAAAGCTGGCACTCCGGTGCCCAAGTGTAGAGAATCATCTCTAGTGTCTGTGTTTCCAATCTTGAGTTCATAGTCCATCCGGAAGATCCTTTTTGCAGTAACTTTGTAACTTTTACGCACCCATTGAAAACCTATGGGAGCACGCGTGTGACTGTTTGCTCTGCACACGCAACCCGTGGACCTCCTGGTCACTAACTAAAGTTAGCTCCTTGTAGGCCCAGCGATTCTAGAGGCCCTAGGCCTTTTCCCTTTTCTGTTCGTGGTACTTATACCACTATTTTAGTATATGGTTTGAGCGGCCACCAGGGCCTATCCATATAAAGTGCAACTTCTGTGTATTCTAACGTATTCTTGTTTAACGATTTGTGCTCCTGTGCTCATAAAGAGTCTAGGGGATACTTTGAGAAATAAATACATATATATTTTCAATATATATCTGTGTGGTGTCCTTTCATTGGTATAAAAGAGGGTTACATTTGGTAAAACAGCCTGCTTAACACGTTTCACGAGTTTAGCCTCAAAGACTGCTTAGCCTACGCTACCACTAGGGCAGCTAGTCCGAAAAGGTTGACTTACAACCACACCATAAGGGTTGCTTGGCATGGTACAAGGTGGTCACTTTAACTAGTGAACATCATATACCAGGCCAACTTCTCACAGCAATCTTGTAGAGTAGAGTTTCATAGCGTGCAGTAGCAGAGAGCAGAGTGGTGGAGAGTAGAGTGGGGGAGAGAAAGTAGTGCAGAGTAGAATAGCATGGCTGTGCAGTGGCGTAGAGTGTAGCAGAGTAGAGTATAGTGGCATAGAGTGCCGTGGTGCAGAGAAGTTGGCGTAGAGTACAGTGACATAGAGTGCACTAGTTTTCAGTAAAATGGTGTTTAGTGCTTTGGCGTAGAGTGCAGCGGTTTAGAATAGAGTGGCGTAGAGGGCAGTGGCAAAGAGCAGAGTGGTGTAGAGTAGAGTGGCGTAGAGTGGCACAGCATAGAGTGCAGTGGTTTAGAGTTCAGTGGCATAGAGTGCAGTGTTGCAGAGTAGACTATGAAAAAGTGCAGAAGTGTATAGTAGAGTGGTGTAGAGCGCACTGGCATGGAATGCAGTGGTGTAGAATGGTGCAGGGGAAAGAGCAGTGGCGTAGAGAACAGTCGTGTTGAGTAAATAGAGTGGCGTTGAGTATAGTGACAAAAAGTACAATGGCGTAGAGTGCAGTGGCATAAAGGGTTGCAAATTAGTTTAGTGGTGCAGAGCAGATTGGCATAGATTTCAGTGGTGTAGAGTGCATTAGTTTTGAGTAAAGTAGTACAGAGTGCATTGGCATATAGTGCAGTGATGCAGAGTAGTGTGCAATGATGCAGGGTAGAGTGGAGTAGAGCAGAGCAGAGTGGAGTGGAGTGGCGCTGAGTGGAGTGGTGCTGAGTGCAATGGCGCAGAGTGGAGTGGTGCTGAGTGCACATGCGTAGAGTAGAGTGTGGTAGAGAAGAGTGGTGCACGGTAGAGTATAGTGGTGAAATATCTTCACAGTTCTTTTATAGACATTTAAATTTTGTTGTGTGCTAGAAAAAAACTAAAATTGTACAGTTTTTCTCAAGCACACCCAGTAGCCAGCATGTTTGTCACATAAATCCTCTCACTTTGAAGTCAGAGAAAGAAAAGTAAACACTAATTTTCCTGAAAGACAGAGCCTTACATTTGACCTCTGGCTAGAAAGCCCAACAAATATGACGAGATAAGAACAAGATTTAAAAGCCTATTTACAGAAATCCAGTACTGGTGGAAGAATACAGTAAATAGGATTTGGGCAAGAGAAGGGATGAACTCAGCTGTTCTGCCAACAACAAATTGAGCAGGCATTGAAAGCAATCGAATGTGAGTTACAAACCACAAAACCAATGGTAAGTAATAAGTGGAATACATTCCCAAGGAAGCTTCCTGGATGTTCCCAAGATGTATTAGCTGTCTGGTAAGCTTCGACCTAAAAGAACAGGCAGTACTGGGAGTAGGGAATGTATTTATGGGTAATCCCTAGACTAGGAATAGAAAGAAAAACCAGTTTTAGCAAGTGGTGATCAGTTTTGGTGGATGGGCACATTCATTCAATAAGTAAGGAATGGGCCAAGGAAGTAGAAGAGGAGGCAATTAAAGTTTTGCTCTAAAACTGCTAGCTTGTTTTGGCTTTACTAAGTTATTGCTGCACCAAAGGATGAAAGAGCATCTGCTGGCAAAACAATGGTGGTAACTTTACAGGGAACAGTTTTACTGCAGAGTATTCCTCATTTGTACCCGAAAATGTCTAGATCAGGAGTTGAAGCCTCCCCTTTCAGCATTAACAATAGATGCCTACATGGCAACACACATGATAGAGAGGAGGCACTCATTCATTTTGGTCCAACATGGCTGCTGCCTAAAATGACCTGCACTTCTCTGTAAATCAGTGGGGGAAATAAATTACCCCATTGTTTTTCAAAATCTTCCACTTTCCTGTTTTCAAATGAAGGCAGGTATGTAAATTACCTCCCTGGTTTATGAATTGTCTTAAACACGGAAAATCTAATCTAAAAGTGGGCCATGTAGACATTCTAGTAATGATATGAAGTGAAACAATGTGCAGTGATCTTGTTATTAGACATGTTCCAAGCTCTGAAGCATTTAAACCCATTCCAGAAATTAGCAGGAGGCTTTCCAGTAATACTGCACAACTCCCACTAATTTCTAGGAAATTCCCTGGTGTTCTTAGCAGCCTGTTGTTGCCTCCAGTTATTGCCTAGTTTTTTTCAGACATCTGTTAACTGTGCAGGAACTAGTGATGGGTAAAACTAATAAAGGACCTGCCATTTCGCTAATAGTTTACAGGGTGTTATAAATCGGCTCTAAGATATTTGAATTATTTAACAATAGACCTTACTACATTTGTAGGTCTGGTGTAGCCAGACTTTTTGATTTTAAATATATGTATAATATGCTTACTTATAATGGCTTTCAGTCAGACCTCTTCACCAATTGGTATGTTATTGTGTCATTCACATTTTGTTTCCGCTCACTACAGCATACTGCAAAGGGAAATGGGTCAGCCCACTTCGTCAATTAGCTGGCTTGCACTTTGAGTGACAGAATTGTTTCCTAATCACGTGTGCACAGCTGCTTGAAATGGAAGGCCATTAGTTGCCAGGGCTGTTGTGCAGGGCTACTTGGCTACTCCTTTATTGTAAAATGTTTGTTATGCTTGATTTTTTGTGAACATTGCATATGTTTGCAAAAGCAAAAGAAATAAAAAATGCATACTTACTGTGAGACATTGGGTTGCTGGTTGACTGGGGGCCCTGGTCAAGAAGCAACATCAATCCTTGTCAGGTTGAGGCACAAGCCAACCCTAAATTAACCTGTGCTCAACCCTCTGTTAGCTTTTCACAGATCAGTCAGGCTTAACTTAGAGGCAATGTGCAGAGTATTTGTGCAACACTTCAAACAGTAATGTAGTGAGAACCACACAAAAAGGATCCCACCCCAAGTTAGAAAAATAGAACTTTCTTTAATAAGTAAAACAAGACAGAAATGTCAAGAATCCATTCAGTAGAACCAGAGATATTCCAGTTTAAAGATTTTATTGAAAATAGCGCTAAAACACACAAAGCGCCAACTGTGAATATCCCATCACTTTAGACGGAGACTAAGTCACAAGTTCAGGCTGACCACGATAGGGCACAGGCCGGCTTCGGGAACCCAATTAGGGCCACTGAACAGAGTACCTTAAATTGTTGTTTGCGGAGTGTTGCGAGGCTCCGCGTCGGACATGCGTCACGCAGCCGAAGAGATGTGTCGGTTCTGAAATGTGGCAAGGCTGAGATGCTAGGGCCTGTGTCGCCATTGAGGATTCCATTGCTGGGGCTTGCAAAATTTATAAAATAATTTTTGCGAGGCTAAAACAGCACTACTGTTGGCAATGGCAGGCCTGAGTCATGTTTTAAAGGGCTACTTTAGTGGGTGACACAATGAGTTCTGCAGGAACCCTAGTAGCATTTAATTTACAGCCCCTGGGTTAATATTGTACCGTTTACCAGGGGCTTACATGTAACCTACAATTAGGTGTTGGACAATTTTACTATGTGTTAGAAAGGGAGCACAAGCACTTT
This sequence comes from Triturus cristatus, assembly GCF_964204655.1. Classification (NCBI taxonomy): domain Eukaryota; kingdom Metazoa; phylum Chordata; class Amphibia; order Caudata; family Salamandridae; genus Triturus; species Triturus cristatus. Next base: position 1,225,952,757 of record NC_140589.1, read on the forward strand.
AGCACTGTTTAGCAATGGTAATCGCCCAGAGTCCTAATGCAACAAATTCAGCAAACAGGAGGGGTGAATGCAAAAGACGTTTGGGGTGAATACCAGAATAGGATGTGAGGTCTAACAGTTGTCAACAGTGTTGATCAGTGGCAACACCAAGGCTGGCATCTTGTGCCATGCACGTGCACATCAAAATCTACAAAGAGGTGGGAGAATGCACATATTAACTTGACAGCTGTGAGTGTGTCTGACTCAAGGACAGTTATTTGATAGCTTACTCTGCTGCACCGAATGATACACCTTACATTAGGCCCATGGGTGTGTAACAAAACCGCTGTTCTGGCTTATACTATCATTTACAAACAGCTACATTGTAAGGCAGTTTAAGGGTTGAAGGCATGTGTTGCAGAGACCTAGGTTTATCCACCAAGTCTCAGGGTGTGATACCAGCATAATAGGTGAAGTGGTGTTGGACAGAAATTCCTCGAATCTGGAGGGCTGTTTTGTCCTGACCTGTGTCTAGCTCTGTATTTTCATCATTTTTCTATCAATGAGTTTGACATTGATGCAAACTCACTGAGGGGGCTCCCTTGTAAATCAACTAAGACCCATCCCAGAGTTGTTCGGTGAGGTGAGGAATTGCCCAAAGTGGCCTTTCCTCTGTTTACCTGGCCTTTGTGGGACTAAAGGTGGTGGCAGTGTAAGTATAGTTAAGGAGTAGGCTTTTTTCCTGTGCCCACTCAGTGAGAGTGCCTCCTTTGCTTCCCCAAATACAATGTTCTGCCAATCACTCTTCAGCAGGATCTTCCATGTCTGCATGTTGGGGTCAGGTATGGAAAGTGACAGTATATTGTGGAATCCATTTTTAGGTCTCACCTGACCCAGCGCATGCGCTGGTCTGGCGAGACTTATTGAGAGGGCTCCAAAAAGTGCTACCAGGCCAGCCTAGAGCTACAGTGCATGTGCGCGGGCGCGCGCGCCGCACTTTACCGAGATTACTTTCACTTTCGCTGCCGCGCGGCCGCTTTGATGTTTGATCGCGATTGCGATCACTTTCACTTTCGCGGCCGCACGGCCGCTTGGCATTGCCAATAGGTCTCGCTTTTGGGACCTTATAAGTATTTAGTTATGCAACTGTTGCATAGCTAAACACTTATAAGGTCCCAAAGGCGAGACCTATTGGCTATGCCAATGCTTGTTTGACATTGTGCTTGTGGCAGCCTTGGACATGGGAGGGCTTTGTCTAAGGCTGCAGAGGAACTCTGCCTTTTGACTCTTTTGTAGCTGCTCCTTGTAAGGTGATAGTGCCCTGTGGGTGGAGGTGCCAGGCTTCCTTCCTTTGAAGTTGCTGCTGTGCCTCTGCCAGAGTGGTTTCAGCTCCCCCTTCTTATTGCATGTTCAGCATCTTTGTGATGTATGGCCTGATATCTGGGCCCAGTCACATTTCACATGATGTGGTTGGAACCTGTCCACGAGGGTCCATGCTATCCAGCTGTCCTGCATTGGCCATGCAGTCTTGACTTCAGGAGCTCTTCCAAAATTAGAATATTTGAATTTGCAGGGGATATCAAACATATACCAGTAAGTGGATACAGAATCTCTCTTCAACCAAGGACGGACGTGTACACTAACACAGTTGAAAAGGACTGAGATTAGACAGTAGAGTCTGCCTGACTGCTTCCCTCCGGCCAGACTGGGGTAACTCTGGAGTAAAAATCCCTCTTGAAGTGCTGCAGGACCCCCCGAGAGGCGCGAGCCCTCCCTGCTGTGAAATAGGACACGTGAAGACGGGGCAACTGTCCCTGTGGCCTCGCCCATGCTACGCCACTGGGTGCAGGTAGCAGTTAAAAGTGGCTCTAATGCTGTGCTGGCACCAGCTCGACACACACTGACGGCGAAAGTTACTAACTTATTGCGCAACACAGTTCAGCAGCCACAGTTGCTGGGCTGCGTTGTGCCAGGAAGATAGTGCATAGCAGGAGCATGTCTACTAAGATGTGGTGCTGCTGTTGCTCTCTGCCCAGGTGCTGTTTCAGGACGCCTAGCACCTCGCATACACCATTGCCCCAAAGTTCCAAGGTGTGTGTGATGTCTAGCCAAGGAATCTGGCAGTGGTGAGTCCTGCTCAACTCTAGAGCACTGGAGCAAGGACTAAGTCAGGCTCACTGCAAATCTACAGTTGAAGTCTCAGCAGGGATGGGTCAGAAGAGGCCACCACAACTCACAGCTGCCTCTGAAAGTCTAGAAGGGCTGAACCAGAGTCAGTAACAGATCAATGTGCTGTTTCTGACCCAATGTCACTAGCACTTTAAAGGCCTCACCAGGAGTGAGATATTATTCCTTTAGTCCGAGTCCAGTTGGTCGTCTACTGGCCCATAGGTTCCCAATTACTAGTGGGTCGCTCTGGGGTGGAGTGTTTACGGCACCTGACGCATACCATCACTCTAAGGTGAGGTAGTTACAATCTTTGTAAGTCTGAAATTATTGTGTCATCGTATTTTCAGTGTATGAGATGCGATTGGCAACATCCATATATAAATTTCATAAATTACACAGATTTTGCCTGTCCTTTTTGGAGATATATTTGGGGAAAATGTTGTTTCTGATAGAAAAGTAAAAGTGCCATGATGAAAAAGACTGATGCAACATACATAGAGAGAAGGGAGAGTGCGCATGACTGCTTTGGTCTGTCCCAGAGGGCCCACAACAGTGGGCAAGCTACTACCCCCCTGCCCTTGAGCAGGACCGACCACCCGCCCACCCCCAACCGGGCACTTCTGCTTTCTGCGAGAAAGCAGTGGGGCAACGCTCCTCCGCCCTAATGAAGGAGCCTCTCCTGATCTTAAGGAGGGAAAGAATTGGATGAGTTAAACTCCTCTTTGGGCAGGTATCGGGGTTTAACTCACAGCTTGTAATAAAGGCCTGTTCCAGACTTTGTGCACCATCAAGGGGATGGCTACAGCATGTCCTTCTCGTGGTTTACCATCAGTTTCATGGGCAGCACCACACAACTGTCTGCATAAGAGCAGGACAAAGGTTTGCGGTCTGGCCCAGATGTCGGGCATTATTTGAGGAAATGTCCATGCTGACAGCTTTTGACTTTTGGAGACCTTGATTGGAAGGGGCTCTGCAGGCATTTGGAATAGGGTTGTGAGGAATCAAGGGTGCAACCAGTACCAGCTTTAGCGCTGGTGGCGCCCAGTGCGTCAATCATTTTTGGCGCCAGCGCACCCCATGGCATTCTCCTCGGATTCTCTCACTGCTACCGGGCCAATGTGCTCTCATCTCTCCAATCATAAATTATTGCTAAACACAACGCACCCCCCTGAGTTCAGCGCCCCTCCACAGGTTAGCACCCAGTGCGGCTGCACCGGTCGCACTGCCCTAAAGCCGACCCTGGGTGCAACTATGAATAGTGTAGCAGGCGAGTGATACAGAGGCCCACAGTACCCCGTACATGCCACGTTTGCTACCAAACTAAGGGCCCATTTTCCTTTCTTGTATTATGACCCATGGGTCCCCTTGCCACTTCACTTTGCGAATTAAATAAGAGAGGCACTCTGAGAGGAACTGAAAACCCAATCAGAGATACTAGATTAGGAAGTGTTATGTTATGTGCCTAAATCTTAAAACTGCACTTGCTTAAATTCTCAGCAGCAGTTGAAACTAGTCATTGTTGTACATTTATGTGGCAGGTAAAGGGTAGCATTTCCGAGGAAAACAGAATCCCCTGACAGGCTCGTACATCACACACATGGAACAAAAATCCAGAAATGAAGCATTTGAATTGAACAGCGTCAAACTATTGGCACCAGGCACAAATTCCAGTCACATGCAATGTTGATTCCCCCTCTTGCCTCAATTCCTTTTCAAGTTAATTTCAAAGTTATTGACTATTTTAGCTTTTTTTGCTGTAGATTTCTATCACGATCTTTGTTGATAGTTGTTTATTGTAAAAGGTTTTTAACTGTTTATTTCAATTTTTTTATTATGTGGCTTGAATTTTATTGGCTCAAATTTGTATGGGCTCTGTCCCAAAATTAACATAAGTAATTTCAAAGTTAGTTTAAGGTACATGGAATGATATTCTTTATACTACTAAGTTTTCTTGTTCAGTTGGTAAAGCATATATTAACGTTAGAGGGTTATCTGAATCTCTCCATTTGGTAGGCGGTGATGTTTTTGATTTCAAATTCATAAAGAGGGATTTAATGGGTAACATATTTTTCTTATTAAGTGTATATTATTTAGCCCCCCTGTGTGTGAGTGGTGGGTGGGCGGTTGCTGTCTTTCTTCATGTCTGTGTTCCTCAGTGTAAAGACCTCTTCTCCATTGCCTATGTGATTTACCTGAACCTTCAACTTCTTTATAACATATTAGGGCATGCTTTCTGTTTAGAAATGTGTTTGAATGCATTTTTACCTATCATAGCCCGGTGACAGTACACGCAGCCATCGAATGGTATGCTATTGTACACATTATGTGTTGTTATGTTGTACTGTACTTTAAATCTAACTGCATTTCCTTCACCACTGTAAATCCACGTTAAAACATGGGCAGGGTATCCAGATCCAGGATAGATGGTGAGGTAGCTAATGAAGTTGGCACTAGCTGCTGAGATCTATCTGAATCACAGGTTCAACTCACTGTGTGATGAAGAATGTCCAGTTTTTCAGATTTGGGTGGCAAGAATTGAAAACTGCAACATGGGGCCTCTCTGGGATAATTTCTCCGCCCAGGAGTTTATCCCAGTTCTAGGGCATCTTTTGGGAAAACGATATCCCTTTATGTGCCATTCTACCTTTCAGCAGACGAGCCAAAGAGTGAATGGGCATCCAGCATAATCTCAACTGTCCCCTTATGGAAGGCGCTATACTGAAGCATGCTCCCACTCTACCTACGATGAGCGTGTGCCATGTCTGGGGGAAGGAGGCTGTATCCTAAGTCTGGCTGAGATGGACTTTAATTCCTGGGTGTGTCAAGACTTGAATAATGCTACACCACTACCCAAATCACATTTTGGCGCTCAACCTTTTTCTGATTGTTCACAATTCTTTAGATAAATAAAGTGGGGTTAAGGACTGTAGGAGAGCGTGGATGCCAGAATCACAACTCAGAAGTTGGGGCCCTTAGAGTCAACTGTAGCTACTTTACCATTACATCATATCACCTCCTTGAACCAGAGGGGCCACAATCCCCATCACAGACAAAAAACTTCCATACACACCTTCTTACCAGACGGAACAACAACGTCCAGTCCTCCTGACACCCTAGTGATATGGCATGTATCTAAGAATGCTTGCCAGCTGCCCAGTTTGTCACCTCCCCCCCTGCTCCCTCAATGCCTTCCCCTATAAGTAGGTCCAGGGTCCACCTCTAACCTAGTATGGCACCAAGACCACTGCACAAAGCTAATCGTATTTAGGTCCTCAGCCTTTTAATAAATGTTTACACTTTTTCTGATATCTGAAGTGAGCACAGGCAAGGATTTAATGCGATTCGTGAAAGAATGCACAATTGTGTTTAGTAAAGTTCAGGAGCGTCAGAAGTGAAGGGCCGCATCTGCTCTTTTCCCAAGGCCTCGCATTTATTAACAGCCTTCCTTATTCTGTTACAGCATACATTTTACTTAATAAAAAGCAAGCTTAAGCGGATCCTTCGTGGTGCACTAACGCTGCAACACCACTAGGTGGCACCAAATACTGTGGGTAGTTTCCCTTTCCCCAGTGTACTTGTTTCCTAGAATTGCGCGCTGCTACTTAAATGACAAACAAATAACGGGCGGTAAAATGTTTGGCCTCCGGCCCCACCACAGCTTCCGACATACATGTCTGGTAAGGGTGCTGCCATTCGAACTCAGGGCTCCGCATTCAACAATCGACCGTTTCTTAACCACTAGAACACATCGCCTCCCTGATCACACAGCCTCACTCCACTCATCAGACCCTCACTGTCCCCAGGGTATCGGACCAGGTGTGGCAATAGTATAATAGCCTCACAGTCACAGAAATTAGGAAGCGCCTTGCTGTGTTCACTCTTTCTAAATATTATTTTGATGCAGATCAGGGAAGTGAAGCCTGGCATTTGCGATGCATCGATTGGTCCTAAGTGTGTTGCAAGAGCATGCTCCCAGTGTGTTACAAAATAACCTGAAGTCAGCAGCCTGACGCCTACTGAGCCTGCACCATCAGGATGCCTTCCTTGCCTGGTTAGGGCACTTGTCAGACCTGATCATGCACAGTATCACAACCAGACATTAAATAAATCACTTTATGCCTTCAGCATTTGTCTAAATATTCACAATATTTTTACAGATAAGGGAAGCGATCACAGGCCAGCTGATTAAGGTATTTACAAAGGATCACACAGGTGGGTGGAGTGATGAATCCAGGTTTAGAAATCGTGTCGCCTTCTGTCTCTCATAACCAGGGCTTTAAGTGGGGTGAAAAAACTGAGGGGTCTCTCAAGGGGTGTGGCCAATGTAATTAAGGGCGTGGCTTAAAACACGTAAGCTAAACATCTGTCCTTAGCACAATGTGCTGCCCGACTTGTATTTTGCTGTTTCTGTCATTGCATCCAGATATATGATACAACAAGTAAAATCATACCTACAACAAGTCAGGACTATTGGCTTTGTCAGTGGTTGTTAGTTGCATGAGATAAATAAGCAGTAACTATGGCTTGAATATGTAACATTGAAAAAGCTTCCACTTGAGGCCCTTGGGAAACCGCAACAATGTTGCTGCTCCTGCGTTTCAAAAAGAGAAGGGAAATCCAAAGAGAAAATGACTCTCTTTAAAGGATTTTGATTCCCCTACCACGCTCACCTGGCATGACGTCATGCCGTAACTTCTCCACTAGTGAGAAGTGAGCAGTGTGAGCACGCGCACATCGATGTGCCTGCTAACACTGGAGACCAGAAAAAAACGGACACCTGTGCCAGGGCACAAAAGAAGAGCCCGATAGAGACCCGTTTCGAGGCCTCCTTTAAAAAAACTGCCGGTGCTCAGCACTGGTGAGACCCGGACCACTTAAAGCCCTGCTCATAACCTCCTAACTTCTGGACAAAATCTTTTCTTCATTGTTTCATAGACCTCGCAAGGCATGGTCTGGCAACCTCTACTTCACCAGCCTATCTGACCTCGCCAGCAGCATTTTTAGTAGCCCTGCTCCACTTGTCTTCCAACGCACGATGAAATAAATCGCTGACAAAACGGCTCAGCGAGTTAACTGTTCGCTGCTGGCTTCTGCTGTTATTTATTTCCCACTAGTTTGAATCCTAGTAAAGCCAGCTCAGCCTTTCATCCTTCAATTGTTGATTACCTTCAAACTGGGTAATAGTATATTATCACACGTGATTTTTAGTTCACAGAAAAATACAGCAGTGCCATAGCAAGTGCTATATACATGAACATGTTATAAGGTCTGCTGACCACAGTCCCCAATCCCCGCTAGGTCCTCTGCGCCTGTCCTTCCTCTATGGGTTTAGACCACTCATGACCCAAGCAAACCACATTTTCATCTGTGGTTCACTCATCCTTTAACCACATAGTATGTAGGTCCCTGTGAGTGAATGGATGGATGGATGGATAGATGAAATTTGTGAGGTGCACAGTGACCTCAGACTAAGGGCCTCATGTAGGTAGCTAAATACCGGTCGGTAACGGCCGAAATTCGGTAAATATCCCGTTACCGACCGGTATTTAGCTATTTGGGATGTAGGAGGCATAATTCAGGATTCGGTAAATTACCGAATCGGTAAAATACCGAATCGGTAAATACCGAATCCTGAATGTAGGGAGCACTCTAAAGAGTGCAAATTAGAATTAAGAATTCGTTATTTACCACCAAATACAGGTTGGTGATAAATAACGAATACCTTGCAAAACGCAATATTTTGCAGATGTCAGAGTGCCATGTGGCAGACATACATGCCCTTAGGGCATGTATGTGCGCCACATGTGCACACATGCAAGAATCAGGGGTGCAACAGGGTGTCAATGTGACACCCTGCCACCCTTGTATATGCTCCCCCCATTACCAAATCGGTATTTACTGAATCGGTAATGGTGACTGGCTTCCCATTGATTCCTATGGGCCTCCAGGCCCATAGGAATCAATGGGAAGGTATGCCCCATTACCGAATCGGTAAATACCGATTCATATTTACCGAATTTTTCCGATTCGGTAAAATTTACCGAATCATTACCTACATCAAATTTACCGATTCATAAATACCGAATCGGTAAAATTCGGTATTTATGAATCGGTAAATGTGTTGCTACCTACATATGGCCCTAAGTGTCCTGAGTCTAGGACTTCTGGCACAGACTAATACTTCTGTCCAGTGTCTCTCTCGGTTCTCAGTTGAGATGATGTTGAGTAGTGTGGGCGCAGTGGACTCAACAGAACCGAACCAGAGCAGCTTAGATTCAGAATATAAGTCCCAGTGAGTATTGGAAAAGCTAGCAGGTGTGGCCTGGGGAAGCTGGTTATGATGGTTAAATTTGTATACACATTATTCGAGGCGTATGTCACAAAAAATAAAAAGTAGCTAAAAATGCTGCCCAAACATAGCAGCCATATGCTTGCAATTAAAATTTTAATTAAAAAATACATAATTTGAATGGAACAGGATAAGTGGCTTTCTGGCAGGCAGGTGTATTTAGACCAGATCTGGTACCTTTTTTAGTTTTAATGCACAATCCAGGAAAATATGATTGTTATCGATGCAGGTAAAAGGTCATATTGTCTTTGAATTACTGTGACTTGAAGACTTTGCTCAAACCTATATGGATGACCCAAAAAGGTGGCTGTCCTGCCCATATTTCTGATTCCCCACCCACTCCCACTTCATTTAAAGAATGGGGGAAGGCAGTTTTCTTGATGGCCGAACTGCCGGCAACTCTACAATGGCAGATTATTTAAAGTTGCCTGTCCTTCGCCATTTCTGACGACTTCCCTTCTGCGGGAGACCGCTTGAGGGGCTGCTCTGGTCTCACACACAAACCACTGAAAAGGGCCACGATGTCCTCAGAGAAAGAGCCCATCGCCTCAGAGATCTTTCATGTATGGCTCTTTGAAATGTACCCCCCGTTGGGGCTATATTTCCAGGCGTCAAAAGGGGCAGAGTGGTGGCAGTCTGGTACCTGGGACTGCAGTCATGGGCAAGAGAGAATAGAGGGTGTGGGGCCAAGGTACTGGAAAAAGGCTGAGGGTGTAGCCAACGCAAGCTTGTTTGGCTCTGGCAGCTCCTTCCAAGAAGGCACAAGCCACTGTGAATGAAAAATATCTCCCAGTGTGGCAGTAGACTGTATGTACACCATTCCACACCGGTGTTGAGGTAGGGGGTGTCCCTTGATGTGTGCCGGGAATTTCGCCGAATTCAGAAATATGTCATCAGTTTCTTAAGAGACAGTCAATTGTTCAAAGTCAACCATACGGTCAAACGTGATATGTGTACAAAGTTCTGCCAGTGAGTTTTCACTACTAAGACTTTTATGTTCCTGTAAAGTGGTACCGCATCACAGACACTGTTTATTTCATCTCCATTTGAGCTCGATCACACATTGTAAAGCTAGTGGCTCTTTTTTGTCCAACTGCAATAAATAAATGCCTGTATTCTCCAGCAAGTTTTTTAATACACTATCTTGAACGTTATTGGATGAAATCTAATTGCTTTAAAAAAATAAATGGTGCGTTGACTGCTTAAGCTAACTGTTAGACCTACTGAGTTTGGAAAAGTGGAACTAAGTTTGAGTCCAGGAGTCAGCTTAACATCCTCTGATTTTGGGCAAATCACATAATCGCCCCTTGATATATATATATATATATGTGATCAAGGCTCTCAGGAACTGAAACGCGTAATGGCCGTCATGCCGATGAGAAATAAAATAAGCATACAGCACCTTATCTGTGGTCCGTGCTCCCTTCTTCCTAACAGAAGCGCCATTGGCAGTGGCAAGTGGAGTGTTATATATATATTTACTGAAAAGCCCAAAGGGTACAGGGACGTTATAGTTAGGCTTACATTTCACTCCTACAAAACCAGAGAAATTCAGAAGTTATAGTTAGCTGAGCTAACCATAACCCACTCCTTCGCATGACATGGTCAGTGACATGACTGATGAAATCTCAAATGACATCACTGATGACATCTCAAATGACATCACTGATGACATCATCCAGTGACTGAGTGTTTTTTTTAAAGTTTATAAGTTTTTTTTTGTTGTTTTTTTTTTAAAACCTTTATTTCAAAATTCAGGACACAGCTATTCAGCCGACAGCCCGGAGGTTCGGCAGCATTGCAAGTTAAATACAGTGACGTGTCCCCAATGCAGTTCAAAGAGTAATGCAAAGGTCCAATTTTAAGTAAACACAGAAAAAACGAACAACAAACCCCAGCAAGGCAAGAACATTGAAAGCCCATGGCGGAGGCCCCCGGGGGAGGCCGGACCCCACTCGTCTAATAAGTACAAGACTGTGTACGGAGGAAGAAGGGGAACAGCAGAGGCCCAGAACAGTTACTAAAACCAAACTGTGCTGGAAAGTAGGTCAGGGGGAAAGCTGTTCCTCGGGAGGTTCCAGGTCCGGGGCATGACATATTCCCCCCCTGTATTGGTTCCACCGCCCCCAGATGGCGTGCCACTTCCGGGGGCGACCTCTAGAGCAGTAGACCGTCTTCTCCCTAAACATGCTCCAATCCATGTTCTCCTGCCACGCGGTCAGTGTAGGGGGTCCCGAGGAGCCCCATAGTCGCGCGATATCTCTTTTAGCTACCATGTTACCCAGAGTCACCCATTGGGTCTGCGCCTCATCGAGGTCAGTGGGCCCCCAGACGTTCAGGAGGCAACACCGCGCCTCCGGCTGTACCACAATGCCCGTCACCTCCCCCATAACTGCATGGACTCTCCTCCAGAACTCCACGATGACACCACATTCCCAAATGATGTGCAGGAAAGTACCCACCATACCACATCCCCTTCTGCACAGGCCGTCCCCCGAGAATCCCGTACGGACCAGCCTTGGCCCCGTCACATACACCCGGTGCAGTATTTTAAGCTGCACCAGCCTCAGACGCGACGGGATCGCAACCTCCTTAGGCGAGGAAACCGCTGACTGCCAGTCCTCATTATCCAACTCAAGGCCATCCCTGGTCCACTGTTCTCTCAGCCCCAATAGCAAGTCTGCCTGGACGTTTATCAGCTTCTTATATATGAGTGAGATCGTGCTCTCGGGCATATGACCATCAAGGACTCGGTCCTCAAGGGGAGAGGACTCTGGCACCTTCTCACCCTCCACGAGGACTGATCGGAGGGCGTGACGCAGCTGGATGTACCTGAAATACTCTGAAGGCCCTAGCTCAAACTCAGTCTGCAACTCCTCGAAGGACTTCACCCTCCCCTTATGCAGCACATCTCCCACCTTGGATATACCTATCAGATCCCACTTATCAAAACCCTTCGTGTGCCAGAGTTTTCCCAATCTTTCCGATTCAAACAATGGGGTAGCGAGGGTTAGCCTATCCTTCCAGCCCAACGAGTCAGTCGCCATCTTCCATACGCGCACCGCCACACCTGTGGGCCCCGTGAGGGACGAGTCTAAGGACCGCGAATACAACGCCCTGTAGTAGTTGCCGCCGCGCAGCAGCCACCTATCCATGGCATACCCAGGGCTGAGGGCAGGGCCATAGAACCCATGGTTGATCGCGCTCAGCTGCGTGGCCCAGTAGTACCGTCGGATGTCTGGGAGCGCAATGCCCCCATCGTACCATGGGAGCGTCAACTTTGAAATAGCTATTCGCGGCCGCCCATCCCACAGCAACGTCCTTTGGAGGCCTTCGACCTCCCGAAAGTATTTGGCCGGTACCCAGTCCAAGGTGTTCTGGAGGGCGTAGAGGAAGCGGGGAAGAGACATCATTTTGAACAGGGCCGCACGCCCAACAAGGGAGAGCGGCAGCCTCCGCCAACCTTCCACATCTCGCCTCAAGCGTGCCAAGGGGGGGAGCAGATTCCTCTCATATCGCACAGCAGGATCCATGGATATAAAAATCCCCAAATACACAAAACCCTGCTGGGCAACCTGTATCGGACATGTTCTAGGGATCGGTGGGACTTCGCCACTAAGAACGTACAAGTACGATTTGCCCCAATTAATCACAAGTCCCGAGTTCCTACCGAACGAGGCGAGTACGTCACAGACCACTATAAGTGACTTCTTAGGTGAGGCAAGATACAGTAGGATATCGTCGGCATAAAGCGAAACACGGTCCTCGTGATCAGGCGACCACCGAAGGCCCCGTATATCCGGGTGCCAACGTATCCACGCAGCCAACGGTTCAAGGGCGAGGGCGAACAACAAAGGCGACAGGGGGCAGCCCTGCCGAGTACCCCTACCAAGCTGAAACGGAGTAGATGCCCGACCATTCACCACAACATTCGCTAGTGGCCCCTCGTACAGCAACCGAACCCAACTCACAAAACCGCGACCGAAACCAAACTTGGCCAGCACGGCCCATAAATATGCCCACTCCACCGTGTCAAAGGCCATCGTGGCATCAAGAGATGCCACAACAGCCGGTTCACGCAGCGTGCTCGCCCTGGCGATGACGCCATGAAGACGCCTAAGGTTCAATGCTGTGTTTCGGTGCGGGATAAAGCCAGATTGATCCGGGTGGACCAAATCGCCAAGTACCCTAATCAAACGGGTGGCCAGGAGTTTGGCCAGAATTTTCGGCTCAGCGTTGAGGAGGGAAATGGGCCGATAGGAGGCGCATCTATCTCGGGGTTTACCCTCTTTATGTATGACCACAATCGACGCCAGCCGCTGGTCCAACGGAAGGATCCCATCCCCCCGCGCCTCCAAAAACATGGCGCGCAGGTGAGGGGCGACCCTATCCGGGAACAGTTTGTACAGGTCGATCGGCAGTCCATTCGGTCCAGAGGCCTTACCCGAGTTCAACGCACGAATCGCCCCCGCCACCTCGTCAACCGTGATGTCACCATCCAAATCGTCCCTATCTATGTCAGAGAGGCAGGGCAACTCGATATCACGGAGGAGATCAGACGAGTCCTCGGGTGGCCTGTCCGACACAGAGGAATAAACCCTCTGAAAATACTCCGCGAAACACCTCACAATCCCCTCAGGTTCCACAATCGCCTCTCCCCCCTCTCCAATCAACTCTGGCACCACTCTATTGACCCGTTCTTTCCTGTCCAACCACGCCAGGAGTTTCCCTGCCTTATCCCCAACGTCATACAGGCGGCCCTGTTGTTCCCTGCTGAGGGTCTTAGCGGCGTTCGTCACCAGGTCCCTATACTCCGCCTGCTTCAGGCAAAGCTCATGCAATGAGGACTCTGTAACCTCCTCCTCCATATCCCCTTCAAGGGCCGCAATCTCCTCCTCCACTTGCCGCACCTCGCCATCCCTCCGATTCTTGGCAGCCACCACCAGGGAGAGGGCTTCCCCCCGAAGCACGGTCTTAAAAGCTTCCCACAGCGACACCGCCGAGTCCACGGTTCCCAGATTGTCCTTAAAGTAATTATCTACCTTCTTTACCAGGGCGCTGCGCATCTTGGGGTCTCGGAAATACCATGGGTTGATGGGGGCCACCCTCCCTCCTCCCTCCCGACCTAGATCCAGCCGGATCCACACTGGCGAGTGATCAGAGATACCGCGTGCCATGTGCCTCGCCTCGGATATCAAAGAGGCATGTGCTGCCAGAGTGAGCAAGTAGTCAATCCTGGAGAGGCTACCATGCGCCCCGGAGTGAAACGTGTATTGACTCTGTGTGGGGTGCCGGAGTCTCCAGCAGTCGATCAGACCAAACGTATCCAGGAAGTCTGGAAGCCATTTCTGAGCCCCCCCTGTGTCCCTGGGCGGGTATCTATCCAACAGTCCTGAACCCACAGCATTGAAATCCCCTCCCACTACCAGCAATCCCCCCGGGAGAGTCAGCAAAGCCCTGCCCAGTTCAGCAAATGTGGAGGCCTGCAGGGCCGGCGGGACATAAACCGAAACCAAAACCAAAGTCCTTCCTTCCCACCGCCCCGCCACCGCCACAAACCTCCCCCTATCGTCAACAATGGTGGAGTCCACCTCAAAGGGCAACGATGCTCTAACGAGGATGCCCACACCCCTGGACCCTGAAGAGAATCCCGAGTGTGCAATGAATTTATACCCCTTCCTATTCAGGGCATAGCACGTATTGCCTACGAGATGCGTCTCCTGCAGCAGGACAACGTCTGGCATTGAGCGTTTCAAAAATTGCAAAACAATCCCCCTCTTGATGCGATCCCCCAAACCATTAACATTCCAGCTTATAACACTTAAGCCTCTACCCCCCATCCTCAAACGGAAAGAGGCCCACCCCACACCCGAGGCGCCACCATGGAACAGCCCTGAGGATAATCATCATGCCTTGCAGAAATAAACCCCCCAACAACAAACTCAAAATCCCCAAAACTCCCCCCACCCTGCACCCCTGCTGCAGCTTAAAAAGCCCCCCCAACTTGCAGTGTGCCTGTCGCCCTACAAAAACAAAAATCTACAAAAAGTACCCTAAGGGAGGAAAAGAGCACCCCTCGTCCTCCCGCAACCCTCCACAGTTACTGCACTCTGTTCAAATCTTCAAGTATGAGTAAATCAAGTCAGGCCGGCTTTGAGGTATCAGCCCTGTCCATCCCGGCCACTGTCTCCATGCTCGGCTGTGTCGTCCCCGGTCCGTCGCCGGGGCAAAGCGTCCAGCCATTCGTCGGCCATAACAGGAGAGTCAAAAAAGAATGTCCGGTCTTCATGCACCACCCGTAGTCTGGCGGGGAAAAGCATGGCATACTTCAGGTCCAGTTCCCGAAGTCTCCGCTTCACCCCCAGGAAGCTCTGTCTCTGTCTCTGCACCTGCTGGGTGAAGTCCGGATAAAAATTCACCGACGCATTCTGGAAGGGGACTGGGCCCATCACCCTCGAAGATTGCAGGATAGCATCCCGATCTCGAAAATGAAAGAGCCGGGCGACAATCGGCCGCGGCGGGGCACCCACCTTGGGCCGCCCGCCCGGCACCCTATGGGCCCTTTCCACCGCAAAAAACTTTCCAAGGCCCTTAGGCTTCAGATGATTGAGGACCAAATCTTCCACAAGCAGGTCCGTCGAAGCCTCATCCGAGGACTCCGGAACCCCGATGACGCGCACATTGTTGCGCCTGGACCGGCTCTCGAAGTCCTCCAGCCGGCGGGCGGCGAGGTCACTCTCGGCCCTCAGCTTCCGGACCTCGTTCTGCAAATCCGCGACATCATCAGTGAGGCCCGTGGTCTTGTGATCCAGGTTCTTGACGCGTTCGTTTGTCTTGCCCAGGTCCGAGCGGATCAAATTGACATCCACCAGGATGGCATCCACCTTATGCGCCAGGGCCTCGAATTGCCTCCCCATCGAGGTCTGCATCCCATCCAGCGCGCCCATGACATCCTGCAGGGATAGCTCCGGTGTCCCAGGCGAGTCCTCCTTCTGTGCATCCGGCGCCTGGCTCGGTCCACCAGGCGATGTTTTCAGGAGGGCGTAGCGGTCCATACTGTTGACTTGGGAATACGTTCCCCGCCTGGTGGACTTAGTCTTCAGCCGATCCCCTTCTGCCTTGCCCGACATAATGGACTCCAGGCAGTCCAATGCAGTGAAGACCGTTCCCTCTCAGAAAGAGGAATAAGGAGTGAACGGGTCCGCCTTGTGCTGCCAGAGTAGCCCGCCGAGCGTCCTTGGGGTTGTAAAGCCACCCAGAGCTCTACAGTGTCCGGGCAGACAAAGGGATCGAAATCGAAAGTGAAAGAGCGAAGGCCTCCGTCCGACAGTTCACACCTCACCCGGCCGTTGTTGATCAACTAGGAGTCGGGCATCCTGCCAACTCTAGCCCCTGGCATCTCCGGGAGTTAGGCCGCAATCTTTCGCCGGTCGTAAGTCCGGTTCCCGACGGGCGATCTGACCGCGGGTAGCATCAATCGCCTCCCTGACAACTCAGCTACACGGTGCCATGCATACCATCAGGATTTGAGCCAGGATAGTCGACGGAGGGCGCGAGGGTCTCGGGAGCTCTAAGCTCACGCGGCCATCTTGGTCAAGCGCTAGGCTCCTCCCCCAAAGTTTATAAGTTTTAAGTATATATACCAAGGTGTATTGATGAATCAGTGGGTGTATGAGTGCCTGTATGGATGATTCAGTGGGAGCATGACTAACTGTATAATTGAGTGATTAGGTATCTCAGTGAATGTATGGGTGAGTGACTAGGTTGTGAGAATGTCAGTATAAGTCCGTCAGTTGGTGTCTAAGTGGCTGTATAAGTTGGTGAGTGGGTACGTGAGTGACTGTATGGGTGATTGGTTGTCTGAGTACCTGTATGGGTGTATGAGTGTCTGTGTGGGTGGGTGACTGCCTGCATGGATGAGTGGGTGAGTTAGTGAGTATGTAAGTGAGAGCCTGTATAGGTTACTGAGTGTGTGTATGGCTGTGTGGGGAGTGAATAGATTTGTCAGTGGTATATGGAAGAGGTGTGGCGCTGCGGCCAGGGCGACTGACTCTGGAATCTGGGGATCACGGTTCGATCCTCGGCGCCAGTAGAAGATTAGCGCAGCACCATGTGACTGTGGGCAATAGCTTGCTTAATCTTCCCGACGGCCCCCAGCGCCTGGAGACCCTTACGGGTGATTGTTCGTGCTTTACAAATGTGGTTTATTATAAGGGTGAGTAACTACATATATGAAATGCTATATAGGTGAGTGTTGGAGTAGATGAGTGACTGTATGTGTGAGTAAGGGATTGTGATAGTGGCTGTTTGGGTGAGTGCGTGCTTGTGTCAGTGACTGTATAGGTGAGTGAGTATGTGTTAGTATTTGTATGAATAAGTGAGTGGGTGTGTGTATAACTGTATAGGTGAGTAAGTTGCTGTGTGATTGACTCTATAGGTAAGTGGGTAGGTGTGTGAGTAGCTCTGAGTGACTGACAGTGTGTGAGTGGCTGTATGGGTGTATGAGTGGATATATCAGTGGCTGTACTAGTGAGTGAGTTGGTGTATTAGTGGCTGTATGCGTGAGTGAGTGGATATGTGTGCAAACCTATGAATCATTGTGTGGGTGTGCAAGTACTTGTAAGGGTGTGTCAATGGTTTTGACAATGGTAGTGTGGAAGTTGGAGTGGGTGTATTCATGGATATATTGGGGTGTGACTGGGTGTGTCAGAAATTCTATGGATCATGTCATCAGTGATGCCATTTGAGATGCCATCAGTGATGTCATGAGTGATGTCACTGACCATGTCATGTGTGATGTAATATGTGAGGTCATAAGCAGTGCATTGCAGGGGCACAAGTTATAGTTAGCTCATCTAACTATAACTGCTGAATTTCTCTGGATTTGTACGAGTGAAATGTAAGCCTAACTACAACGTATCTGTAACCGTCTCAAATCCCTGAGACTGTGCATTAGTCTATCAATGGATCTGTAACAAACTGTGTGAGTGTCTCAGTGCATCTATGACTGGGTGCATCAGTGTATCAATGGATCTGTGATTTGGTTGCATTAGTCTCTCAGTCAATCTGTGAGTAGGTGCATGAGTGCCTTTGTGCATTTAAAAGTAAGTATACGACTGTCTGACTGGATCTGTGAGTGGATACATAAGTGTCTAAGTACATGTCTCAGTGGGTGAGTGAGAGGGTCCATGAGTATCTCAGTGGGTTGTGACTGAGTGCATAAGTTTCTCAGTAGGTCTATGACTGGGAGCATGAGTGTCTGAGAGGTTCTGTGAATGGGTCCATGGGTCTCTGAGTGCAACTGTGAGTGGGAGCATGAGTCTGAGTGACTGGGTGCATACGTCTCTGAGTGTGTCTGTCAGTGAGTGTGTGAGTGTCTGAGGGGGTCTGTGACTGGGTATGTGAGTGCTTAAGTTGAACTGTGAGGGAGTGTACTAGTGTTTCAATGGGTCTGTGAGTGAGAGCATATGTCTCTGAGTGGGTGAGTGAAGATGGATATGCATTAGTGTCTGAGTGGGTCTGTGATTGGGAGGGTAAGTGTCTGGGTGGGTCTGTGAGTGGATGCGTAAGTCTTTGAGTGGGTGAGTGAGTGGGTGCGAGATCATCTGAGTGAGTCTATGAGTTGGTGTGTGAGTCTCTGAGTGTATGAGTGAGTGACTGAGTGCATAAAGGATCTGTGATAGAGTGTGTGAGTGGGTGTATGAGTGTCTGAGTGGATCTATGAGTGGGTGTATGAGTCTCTCAGTAGGTCTGTCAGTGGGTGTGTGAGTGTCTCAGTGGGTCTGTGAGTACATACATGCATGGGTAAGTAGGTCTATGAATGGGTGCATGAGTCTCTTGGTGGGTCTGTACATGAGTGCGTCACTCTCCTTGCGAGTCTCTAAGTGGGTGTATGAGTACCTGAATGGGTATGTGAGTGGCTGCATGAGGATCTGAGAGGGTATGTGACTGGATGTATAAGTGTGTGAGTAGATATGTGAATGAGTGTATAAGTGTCTGAGTGAGGTTTTGAGTGCGTACATGAGTCTGTGACAGTGACCGGTGAGTGTGTACAAATATTTATATATATTTTTTATATTTCCACCAATATTCGTGGTGTCGCCATGATATTTGCGCTGTCCCGTGACAGTACACAGGGGCCATACTGGTGATAGCAGCGTCATTGGGAATATCGCGCATGATCAAAAAATTTGGACACAAAACTTGGGTCACTAATGCCCCCAATTCTCAAACATGGGTAAGAGTATCTCCACCCTGAACCCTTATCTTAGCTTTCACAGAAATTTCAGCCCCGGGAACCATTCCCGATCGATAAAATGTCGGTGGCAACTTTCTTTTCAGGTTGCGTACAGCCAATCACAGCATTACCGCTGGCGCGCTTTCGAAGTTTACCTCGAACACGTCATGATTTCACCACGATCACTGCGAAACCACTGCAACTTTCTGTTCAGGTTGCGTCCAGCCAACCAGAGCATGCATGCTGGTGCTCGCATTCTTGATTTACCTCGAACACATAGCGATTGAATGACGACCACCACAAAATTGCCGCGAAATATCAGCGACCAGAGATATCACTGTATTATTCGGTTTTAATTTCACAAAAGTGACTATGGATTTGGACCAAATAACAAAAAGCACATTCTACGCAACATCTACCTTTCTGCCAAATTTGGTGTAAATTCGTCCTGCGGTTCGGGCTGTAGGCTCGACAACGTGTTCCCATGGGAATTAACATTATGAACGCACCCTTTTTTCACGCCCCTATTTCCCGGGCCCCACTGCAGGGATCACCCCCAAACTTTCCATGACACACAGAACCTACTTTGATACTTTTTGGGGAAAATGTCATGACGCCAAAGTTATAGGCAAGTAAAAAAATGCTCTTCCTATGGAAACTAGGTCCTAACTATAACTGCCTACTATCGACCGCCAGTAAATATATATCCACCAGACCGCTGTGCTCAGCAGTTCCCTATCCTACGGTGTCGGTGCCAGCTGACGGCGACAGCAGCCGTAATTTATTTCACAGGATCCTCGGTTAATCCTCAAAGGAAGAAAACAAGGATAGGCACACAAGGAGACTGCACAATTAGTTTATTGTGCACCAAGACAACACATTTTGGCGTGTAGCCTTTTTCGAGTGATTTCGGTACAGCTAATTCCACTAGAAATAAGGATCAATGTTCATGAACATAGGCAACATACTTCACAAATACATGTGTGTATGGATCGAAATCCAGAAATGTAAATAAATATACAAATGTAACTATTTATTACATTATGATATTCAATGCGTGCCATTCCTTCATTTTTAAATACAATCACCAATTTCATATTACGGCATGTGTTACTTTTGATATTTCAATGAAGTTAATTCAGAATTATACGACCAGCAGTTACGTTTCTAATTCTTCTTTGAATGATCACATACTTATTCTTAATGGCTACAGTTTCACCAATCAATGTGTGCGATTAATTTTATGCCACATACGAATAATTAGTATCGTGGGAAGTGTTACTTTTAATTTCAATAAAGTTAATTGAAAATTCCACGACAGACTGTCCTCGCTTCTAATTCATCTTAGATCCTTCAAAAGTTCATTTTAATATTCTGTGTTTGCAAATACCACTTTTAGAAAGTTGGTATTTGCTTGCCTAACCATTTCAGCCCGCCTCTGCTATGATGTGTATCTGCCTGTCTGGTTTGTGTGAGTGACAGGGCTGGGGAAACCCAGAGGGGCAGGGCTAGGTAGCCTGGTGGTGAATGGAGAGATTGACATCCAGATGGGTGGAAGGAGTGCACCTGGGCTCTGAATAGGGGTGTGCTCTGCCACCACAATGCTGGCTCCACCTCCTGTGGAGCGGCTGATGTCTCTGCCCTGCACCCTGAATAGAAAGGCAGAGTCATGTCAACAAAGTGCTCAAGAACTGGTTTGGACTGGGCAAAGGCCCCTCTACCCCAGAGGAACAAAGGAATTAGGGGTATAAGTATTGGGACCCTGCTCCCAAGAAATTAGATCCTGCTTGACGAGAAGAACCTCTGCCTGAGGAGAAGGAACTGGGAAAGCTGTAAGGAGGAGTACTGTCCCTGACCTGGGGAATTGGCCTGCAGTGGTTGCCTTGCTGCTGAAAGGAGAGGAGAAAAGATTACAAAGACTTTATTTCAACTTGTGCTTAAAAGATCTCCAAGGGCTTGAACTGAGCTTGCCCCCTGAACGAAGTCCCAGGACCAGTGGACTTCATCCCCAGCTCCCCAGAGTCTTTTTGGAAGTGCCTGCTGCTGTTGTTGGGCGTTCTGAGGGACTGCGTCTCGCAAGGAGCTGGAAGCGCGACTCGAGGAGGAGAAGCGTGCCGCCGTCGGAGCTGTTGCCGTCGCATCTCACAAAGGGTGTTGCCGCTGCAGCATCGCATTGAGCGGAAGCGTCTCGCATCATTCCGGAAGTGTCTCGCAACGCCGAAGAAGCGTGTCGCCATCGCAGCCATCGTAGCTGATGCATTGCACCACATCGAGAGATGAGTCTCGCATCGAGGAGGAAGCGTGTCGCCATCGCAGCCGTCGTAGTTGTCGCACACCGCATGCAGAAGCGCGCCTCGCATCCACGGAGAAGCGTGCCGCCGTCAGAGCTGCTGTCGTCGCATCGCGTAAAGGGGTGACGCCGCTGCAGCATCGCATCGAGCAGAAGCATCTCGCAAACGTCGGAGAAGAGTGCGGCTGCCAAGGCCGCTGTCGTCGCATCGCGTAATGGGGTGACGCCGCTGTAGCTGATGCATCGAATCGAGCCTTCTCGCAACATCGGAGAAGCGTATCGCATCTGGAAGATCTTCACGTCTTTATTTCTTTTGCACCAAGAACTTCAACGCATCAGCATTGTTGCAACACTTTCATTGCCCTGCGTGTCGCATCTAAGGTACATTGACTTAAAGTGTCGCATTTAAGAACTTAAGAGAACTAAGCAAACTTCTACCATCTAAAGTAACAGTATTGTGTATTTTTGTCGTTTAATGATCTTGTGATAACTCTATATAAAGAATCCTTATTTTTAATATAAAAACCTGTGTGGTGTCCATTTGTAGAGTTGTCACTTGGTTACTGTATGTGTTCACAAATGCTTAACCTATAACGCTCTGAGATAGGCCCTGGCTGCTCGCGCCAAGCTAGCTAGAGGGTGAGCAGGGGTTATTTTAGGAGTGTAACCCCTTACCCTGACTAGAGGAAAGGTTCCCTGCTTGTCACAAGTACCTACCTGTGCCAACCAGAGAACCCGGATTCTAACATTGGTGTTCAGCGGTGAGGATTCTGGACTTGCATTTGTGACTCATGTACAGTAATTGGTGAACGCTACTTAGTGAGATGTAAAAACAAGGCAGAGTTCTACAAGGCGCTGAGGGCCTGGGTAGAAGCAAAAAATGCCGCTGAGGATGATAGTGCAGATGAGCAGCTGGATGGGCCAGTAGGTTCAAGAGGAAGGAGAACCCCTTCCCCTGCAGGTAGCAGTGTTTCTAGTAAAAGTTTATCTCCAGAGGAGTTGGCAGACAGGAAGGAAACCAGAGCTCATGAAATAGAGATGGCCAAACTAAATGGACAATTGGCAATGGAACAAAAAAGGCTGGAAATAGAAGATAAGAAAATCCAAAGGGAGCATGACATGAAAATGAGGGAGCTGGAGTTGAAAGCCCAGGAAGCACTCCCTCTGGTGGCAGAACACCCCCAGTGCAGGTAGAGTCCAGAGTGTACATACCCAAAGATGTAGTGAAGGAATTTTTTTTAAATGATGACATAGGGCAGTGGTTCAAAGCCTACGAAGTAGCCATGTCCTCCCACCGGGTCCCTGAGAAGGATTGGGAAGCGAGGTTGTGGGGACGGTTCTTGAGTGAAGGGCGGGACACACTGCTAGATTTGCCCTCAGATGTGTATAACTCTTACCCCCATATGAAGGAAGTTTTAATGAGTAGGTATGGGTTAACCTCTGAAATGTATAGACAGAGGTTCAGGGGTTGCACTAAGATTCCCAATAGTACGTATGTGGAGTATGTGACTTTTTTTTGCAGAGCACTGGATGGTTGGGTGAAGGGTAGCAAGGTTGATGATTTTCAAGGGCTTCTTGATTTAATGGCATGGGAGCACTTGTCCAGTAATTGTTTTCCTGAGCTACGCCAGCACCTGATTGATAATAGGCTGACTAACCCTAGGAAGCTTGCTGAGGAGGCGGACCGCTGGGTCAATACCAGGGTCCACAAGGGTCCCGTGGGAGACTCCGCCAAAGGTGGGCAGGGTCCCCAGCAGAAGAGCGGGGGGGACAAGGGTAAACAGAGGGAGTTCCAGAAGAGGCCGCAAAGTAATCCCCAAGGGAACAAAGGGAAAGGTTCTCAGCCTCCCCCACCCCAGAAACCGACTGGGGCCCCGACAAGTACCCCTGTTCAAAGAGGGCCCCCAACCTGTTACAGATGTGGTGAGCTGGGTCATTTTGCCAATAATCCCAAGTGTCACCAGTTTGGTAAACTAGCACCCCCTGGTGCAACCCCCCGGCAGACGGCTAGTGTAGCCCTGGGTGGAGAGATGGGTGTCCAAGGTGGGTGGGGTTCAGTAGAGATGTCCCTGGTCTCATTAGGAGACCGTGAAGTGGTCCCCAAAACCCAGCTGCCTGAGAACACTAAAAAATACAGGCAGTGGGTGACCATAAATGGCCATAGGGTGGAAGCCCTCAGAGACACAGGAGCCAGTGTGACGGCTGTCAAGCGCCACCTGGTGTCTCAGGTGCAGGTTGTCCCAGGAGCATTCTATCCGGTTGTTGCCGCCGACAACACCGAGAGTCAATGCCCAGTGGCTCAGGTTCCCTTTGAGTGGGGGGGGGGTCTCTGGTACTCTTTAAGTAGCTGTGAGGCCCGCCATGCCTGTAGACTGTCTGTTAGGGAACGATCTGGAGAGCTCACCTTGGGCTAAGGTGGAGCGGAGTGCTCACCTGGAGATGTTGGGTATGCCAGATTGGGCGTGTGTCACCACACGGTCCATGACAGCGAGTAGAGGTGCTCAAGAGGACCTGGAGCCTGAGAGGGAGGCCCAGGAACTGGCCTTAGGGAGAAGAGGCAGGGGGCGCAGGAAACCGGCCCCCAAAGTTCCCACGGTCCAGGAGGAAGCAGACCTTGAGGGGGATGCCCTGGAACCTACAGGGGAACAGATAGCTGAACTGGGGGACCTGCCTGAGCTGACCCATTGGCAGCAAGAAGGAGGACCCTCCAGGGAGGAATTCTGCAGGGAGCAGAAAGAATGCCCTTCTCTCGTGGGTATGCGGCAGCAGGCTGCAGACCAGGCCGCAGGTGATCAGTCTGGGTCACATTTCATTTACTGGGAGAACGACCTCCTGTATTCTGAGCCTAAGGTTGCTGAGCCTGGGTCAGCCCGTGTGCTGGTGGTACCCCAGCGCTTCAGAGCCTTCCTACTGGGGCTGGCTCACGATGTGCCATTAGCAGGACATTTGGGGCAGGACAAGACCTTTGAAAGGCTTGTCACCCACTTCTTTTGGCCCCAAATGCACAGGAGTTCAGACACTCACTGCAAGACCTGTCAGACTTGCCAGGCAAGTGGGAAGAGTGGAAGGAAGCAGAAGGCTCCACTCCAGCCATTCCCTGTGGTCGGTACCCCATTCCAGCGAGTGGGGATTGACATTGTAGGGCCACTGGACCCCAGGACAGCGATGGGCAATAGGTTCATCCTGGTCCTGGTGGACCATGCCACCCGGTACCCGGAAGCCATCCCTCTGAGGACAGTGATGGCCCCCGTGGTGGGACGTGCGCTGATGAGAATTTTCTCCCGAATGGGATTCCCTCTAGAGGTGGTGTCTGACCGAGGTTCCAATTTCATATCTAAATATATGAAATCCCTTTAGCAAGAGTGTGGTGTAACCTACAAGTTCACCACACCTTACCACCCCCAAGGAAAGGGTTGGTTGAGAGATTCAACCGAACCCTAAAGGGCATGATAATGGGTCTTGAGGAACCCATGAGGCGTAAGTGGGACGTCCTCTTACCATGCCTTCTCTTTGCTTACAGAGAGGTGCCACAGAAGTCTCTAGGGTTCAGCTCCTTTGAGCTTCTGTACGGACACCCAGTGAGAGGACCTCTAAGTCTGGTCAAGGAAGGCTGGGAGCAATCTCCCAGGAAACCTCCCTAGAATGTATATAGCTACATGCTGACCTTCAGAAACCAGACTAGGCGTTTCAGGGCACTTGCTGAGGCAAACCTGGAAGCCAGCCAGGAGGAGATGAAGTGGTGGTACGACCAGAATGCCACTCTGGTAGAGCTTCAGCCTGGACAGAAGGTTTGGGTCTTGGCCCCCGTGGAGCCCTGTGCGCTCCAGGATAAGTGGACCGGTCCCTTTGAGGTTGTGGAGCGCAAGAGCCCTGTCACCTATTTGGTGAACTTGCGGTCTCCAAGGAACCCCTTGAGGGTCCTTCATGTCAACCGCCTCAAGCCCCACTTGGTGAGGTCCCAAGTGGGCATGCTCTTAGCGACAGATGCTGGGATGGAGGAGGAGACCGAACCTCTTCCTGACCTCCTGTCAGCCAAGGAGCAAGATGGGTCAGTGGATGGTGTAATCCTCTCTTCCACCCTGACCCCTGAGCAACAGAATGATTGTCGCCATCTGCTGGGACAATTTTCTGATCTGTTTTCCCTGGTTCCCGGTGTCACTGATTGGTGTGTCCATGATGTCGACACTGGGGATAGTACACCTGTGAGGCACAAGGCCTACAGGGTGACTGACAGGGTAAGGGCCTGCATCAAGGAGGAGGTCTCCAAGATGTTTGCCCTTGGGGTAATTGAGTCTTCAAGCAGTCATTGGGCCAGCCCAGTGGTCTTGGTCCCAAAGGCTGCGGCGCCGGGAGCCACACCCGAACTCCGGTTCTGTGTGGACTACAGAGGACTCAATTCAGTCACCAGGACTGACGCACACCCCATCCCCAGAGCTGATGAGCTCATAGATCGGCTAGGGGCTGCCAACTACCTCAGCACGTTTGATTTAACGTCTGGGTATTGGCAGATCGCCTTGACCGATGGGGCCAAAGAGAGGTCAACAACCAAGTGAAACCCTGGGGTCTAATCTGAAGTTTACAAAATGTAAAAAACTACTATATCATTAGTGGATCAAAGGATCCCAGATACACAAGTGAAACAAGTGAAACACCGCCTAAGAACAATAATGGGCATATCCCTTAAAAGGATGAAATCCCTCACTCACCAGAGGTGACATGCTTCATCATTGGGATTCTCCAATCCCAGAGGAAACCCCTAGTTCCTCTGGGGGCTACAACTCCCTCTCTATGAGGGAGGAGCTCACGGATGTTTTGTTGTTCAAATAAGTGGGATGTACTAAATCCACCATGGCGAGCTAGTGGTATAAGTGAGGGCGCAGCGCAGAAAAAATATTTTTGTTATTTATAATTATGTGATATAAAGTGCAAGTGAAAGTAAAAATAGCTCAACTATCACCATCACCATGGTCTAAAAAATTGCTGACTACTGGTGCACTATCATTTTAATTTTAGCCAAGGACGCACTATGAACAAAGCGGTGCTCTGACGCTCTTGAGCTATTTTTACTTTCACTTGCACTTTATATCACATAATTATAAATAACAAAAATATTTTTTCTGCGCTGCGCCCTCACTTATACCACTAGCTCGCCATTGTGGATTTAGTACATCCCACTTATTTGAACAACAAAACATCCGTGAGCTCCTCCCTCATAGAGAGGGAGTTGTAGCCCCCAGAGGAACTAGGGGTTTCCTCTGGGATTGGAGAATCCCAATGATGAAGCATGTCACCTCTGGTGAGTGAGGGATTTCGTCCTTTTAAGGGATATGCCCATTATTGTTCTTAGGCGGTGTTTCACTTGTTTCACTTGTGTATCTGGGATCCTTTGATCCACGAATGATATAGTAGTTTTTTACATTTTGTAAACTTCAGATTAGACCCCAGGGTTTCACTTGGTTGTTGATTCAGTATTTTTTGGGGGAACAAACCCTGTGTGGTCTTCATAAATATTTTCCCTCAGACCCTCTGGTTGTTAAACCATTATTTGTATTTTGCCAAAGAGAGGTCAGCATTTTCCACCCCTGATGGGCATTACCAGTTCCGGGTTATGCCCTTTGGGATGAAGAATGCCCCTGCCACCTTCCAGAGGTTGGTCAACCAGGTGTTTGTTGGGCTGGATTAGTTCAGTGCCGCCTACCTGGATGACATCGCAGTGTTCAGCTCCACGTGGGAGGAACACCTGCGCCACCTCTGGGAAGTGTTGATGGCGCTGCGGAGGGCAGGCCTCACGATCAAGTGCAGGATCAGGCAGGGTTCAGTGGTGTACTTGGGGCTACAAGTTGGGAGTGGCCAGGTGACACCCCTTCAACCCAAGATAGAAACCATCCTGAATTGGGAGTCGCCCAAAACCCAGACAGAGGTGAGAGCCTTCCTAGGTCTCACCGGGTATTACAGGAGGTTTGTCAAGGGGTATGGCAACATTGTTGCCCCCTTAACAGCGCTTACTTCAAGGAACCAGCCCAGGAATGTGATTTGGACTGACACCTGTCAGAAATCTTTTGAGGCCCTGAAAGTTGCTATGTGCACGGCGCCCGTGCTTTTGGCTCCCAACTTCTCCAAAGTGTTTATCGTCCAGACAGACGCTTCAGAGCATGGTGTGGGGGCTGTTCTTTCACAGATCAATGAAGAGGGCCTGGATCAACCTGTAGCCTTTATTAGCAGGAGGTTACTACCACGGGAACAGAGATGGAGTGCTATTGAGCGTGAGGCATTTGCTGTGGTCTGGGCACTGAAGAAGCTAAGACCCTACCTGTTTGGGTCTCACTTCCGGGTTCAGACAGACCACAGGCCCCTCAGATGGTTGAAGCATATGAGGGGTGAGAATCCAAAGCTGTTGAGGTGGTCCATTTCCCTACAGGGTATGGATTTCATGGTGGAACATCGCCCTGGTACAGATCACGCCAATGCTGACGGTCTGTCCAGATTTTTTCGCCTTAGTGATGAGGAACTCCCTGGGGTAGGGTAGTTCTCCCCACTCTTCAGCTGGAGGGGACATGTGTTAGACCCGGCACCTTGGCGTGAGTCTCCCTTCCACTTTTTGTCGCTGTGCCTCATGTGTTTTTATGGTGTTGGCTGCTCAGAGCACTGTGCCACTGCCAACCAGTGCCACAGTGCAAGTGCTCCCTATTTAAAATGTTGGTTGGATTCCATGATTGACTTATTTGGTTTACTGTCAGACCCCAGTAAAGTGCACCAGGAGTGCCCAGGGCTTGTAAATACAAATGCTGCTGGTGGGCTTGCAGCACTGGTTGTGCCACCCACAGAAACGGCCTGGTAAAATGTATCTAAGGTCTGCCATTGCAGAACCTGCGTGCAGTCTGGTACTGTCATGCTGACTGGGCAAGGGCACCCCCTTCCCATTCCCTAAACCTTCCCTTAACTTCATATTAGTCACCCCTATGGTAGGCACAAGGGCAGGGTGCATTGTAAGCATAAGGTAGGACAAGCCCTGATGTGTGTGGCATGTCCTAATAGTGAATTACAGCCATTTTCGTTTTTCACTATTGTAAGGCTACCTGTTCCCATAGGCCAGAATGGGCTGTTGGAATTGTTACATCCTATGATCCTAACAGACCCAGGGAACATGGTAGGAAATCGAGTTTAGTATGCCTGAACTCAGAATAATAAAATACATCTTCTAGTAAAGTTTATTTTAATATTCTGTGTTTGCAAATACCACTTTTAGAAAGTTGGTATTTGCTTGCCTAACCATTTCAGCCCGCCTCTGCTATGATGTGTATCTGCCTGTCTGGTTTGTGTGAGTGAGAGGGCTGGGGAAACCCAGAGGGGCAGGGCTAGGTAGCCTGGTGGTGAATGGAGAGATTGACATCCAGATGGGTGGGAGGAGTGCACCTGGACTCTGAATAGGGGTGTGCTCTGCCACCACAATGCTGGCTCCACCTCCTGTGGAGCGGCTGATGTCTCTGCCCTGCACCCTGAATAGAAAGGCAGAGTCATGTCAACAAAGTGCTCAAGAACTGGTTTGGACTGGGCAAAGGCCCCTCTATCCCAGAGGAACAAAGGAATTAGGGGTATAAGTATTGGGACCCTGCTCCCAAGAAATTAGATCCTGCTTGACGAGAAGAACCTCTGCCTGAGGAGAAGGAACTGGGAAAGCTGTAAGGAGGAGTACTGTCCCTGACCTGGGGGATTGGCCTGCAGTGGTTGCCTTGCTGCTGAAAGGAGAGGAGAAAAGACTACAAAGACTTTATTTCAACTTGTGCTTAAAAGATCTCCAAGGGCTTGAACTGAGCTTGCCCCCTGAACGAAGTCCCAGGATCAGTGGACTTCATCCCCAGCTCCCCAGAGTCTTTTTGGAAGTGCCTGCTGCTGTTGTTGGGCCTTCTGAGGGACTGCGTGTCGCAAGGAGCTGGAAGCGCGACTCGAGGAGGAGAAGCGTGCCGCCGTCGGAGCTGTTGCCGTCGCATCTCGCAAAGGGTGTCGCCGCTGCAGCATCGCATCGAGCGGAAGCGTCTCGCATCATTCCGGAAGTGTCTCGCAATGCCGAGGAAGCGTGTCGCCATCGCAGCCATCATAGCTGACGCATTGCACCGCATCGAGAGAAGAGTCTCGCATCGAGGAGGAAGCTGTCGCCATCGCAGCCGTCGTAGTTGTCGCATTGCACCGCATCCAGAAGCGCGCCTCGCATCCACGGAGAAGCGTGCCGCCGTCAGAGCTGGTGTCGTCGCATCACGTAAAGGGGTGACGCCGCTGCAGCATCGCGTCGAGCGGAAGCGTCTCGCAATCATCGGAGAAGAGTGCCTCTGCCAAGGCCGCTGTCGTCGCATCGCGTAAAGGGGTGACGCCGCTGTAGCTGACGCATCGAATCGAGCCTTCTCGCAACATCAGAGAAGCGTATCGCATCTGGAAGATCTTCACGTCTTTATTTCTTTTGCACCAAGAACTTCAACGCATCAGCATCATTGCAACACTTTCATAGCCCTCCATTTCTCATCTAAGGTACATTGACTAAAAGTGTCGCATTTAAGAACTTAAGAGAACTAAGCAAACTTCTAAAGTAACAGTATTGTGTATTTTTGTCGTTTAATGGTCTTGTGATAACTCTATATAAAGAATCCTTATTTTTAATATAAAAACCTGTGTGGTGTCCATTTGTAGTGTTGTCACTTGGTTACTGTATGTGTTCACAAATGCTTAACCTATAACGCTCTGAGATAGGCCATGGCTGCTCGCGCCAAGCTACCTAGAGGGTGAGCAGGGGTTATTTTAGGAGTGTAACCCCTTACCCTGACTAGAGGAAAGGTTCCCTGCTTGTCACAAGTACCTACCTGTGCCAACCAGAGAACCCGGATTCTAACACAATCCATACACAGATGAATTTGTGAAGTATGTTGCCTATGTTCATGAACATTGACCCTTATTTCTAGTGGAATTTGCTTTACCGAAATCACTCGAAAAAGGCTACACGCCAAAACGCGTCATCTTGGTCTTGGTGCACAATAAACTAATTGTGCAGTTTCCTGGTGTGCCACTCCTTGTCTTCTTCATTTGAGGATTAACAGAGGATCCTGTGAAATGTATGTATATGTGTGTGTGTATATATATATTCACTGAAAAAACCATAGGTTTCACACATGTTATAGTTAGCTGGACATGTCACTCGTACAAAACCATTGAAATTCCCCCGTTATAGTTAGTTCAGCTAACTATAACTTGCGCGACCGCAATCCACTGCTGATGACGTCACATATTACATCACTCATGACATGGTCAGTGACATCACTCATGACATCACTGATGACAGTAGATAGTTATAGTTAGGGCCGAGTTCCAATAGGAAATCTGAAAATTCTATTTTGAATAACTTTGGCACCGGTTGACTTATCTTCGTGAAAGTTTCGAAACTAATGGGGCGCTCCGCTCAGCTCCTACCCTGAAAGTCTCGGGGTGATTCGTCAAGCGGGGGCTGAGAAAAAAGGGGGTCCCAAAACGCGTTTTCCCCATGCATTTTCCCATAGGACCTTTAGTCGAAGGTACAGCCCGAACGGCTGAACAGAATTACTTGAAATTTGGCAAAGAGGTAGTCCTCAGGTCAGGCATGTGCCTTTTGCATATATGGTGTCAATCTGTTCAGTAGTTCCTGAGAAAATCAAAAGTAAAATCACATATATATCTGGGCGGAGCCTAACCACACATCTCACCGTGAGATCTGATTGGCTGTCAGCACTTCATCCAAGAAGTGTTGGCAGCCATCTTGGGACCAATATACATGATAGCACCTCCTTAAAAAGCATTGCAGTTAATAGAAGGTTTTAAGACTTTAGTTACATTATAAATCATTTGTTGATGGTACCATACTCATTTTAGGAATTGTGATGTGTTCTATGGTGATTTTACCATGTGAAAAAGCCTTCTGCTGTGATATCATGAATCATGTTTGATAGAAAACTATTTTCTCATGCTTTTCCCACAGGGGTTTGGAAGGTGATCTATAAGCTAAACTGAGAGCATATTTTCTGTAAATTCACATTATCTTTCTCAGTCATGTGAGAATGAAGTCTGACATTCTCAGTAAAACATGTACATCCAACAAGGGCAGAGACTGTCAGTTGATTCCTTTGTGTTCTACTGCAGCTTCCCAGAGTGTTCTAAAGAATAACTAGAGCGCTAACAGTCCTACTTATGACAAACGTATGGCACACCTGAAGCCATCTTGGTTGGAATAAAGTGGTAACTCTTAAAACATTTAATTTAAAAAGGAACAACACGAGGGGGTTCATTTTGCCATAGAAAGTATGATTAGTGCTGCAGAAAGAAAAATTAGGGCACATTTTGAGTGACTTCTCAAATCCTCTTCTATTTCATTAAAAAATTCTGACATGCAGACTGAAACATGCACTTTCAATACCAGCAGCAGACTTCCCTGGTGAGCAGTAGCTTTACTACAGTGATCTAATAAGCAACTAGAGTGCTAACATTCTGAATTTATGGCAAATGTGTGACACATCTGAATGCCTTCTTGATGGGATCAAAGTAAAAAACTGAAAGTATTTCCTACCGAGGAGACTGTAGTAAATGAGGAAATTAGGAAAAATCATAACAAATAAGTCTCCCAAAATGGCCACCAGAGACAAAAGAGCCCAAATGTAGCCCAAATATCACCCAGATGTAGCCCAAGTATAGCCCAATGACAGAATGTCCCAGAGTGTTCTAACGAACAACTAGAGCGCTAATAGTCTTACTTATGACAAAAGTATGGCACACCTGAAGCCATCTTGATTGGAATAAAGTGGTAACACTTAAAACATTTAATTTACAAAGGAACAAAATGAGGGGCTTCATTTTGCCATAGAAATTATGATTGGTGCTGCAGAAAGAAAAATTAGGGCCCATTTTGACTTCTCAAACCCTCTTCTATTTCATAAAAAAATTCTGACATGCAGACTGAAACATGCACTTTGAATACCAGCAGCAGACTTCCCTGGTGAGCAGTAGCTTTACTACAGTGATCTAATGAGCAACTAGAGTGCTAACATTCAGAATTTATGGCAAATGTGTGACACA
This sequence comes from Triturus cristatus, assembly GCF_964204655.1. Taxonomy (NCBI): domain Eukaryota; kingdom Metazoa; phylum Chordata; class Amphibia; order Caudata; family Salamandridae; genus Triturus; species Triturus cristatus. Next base: position 1,225,984,866 of record NC_140589.1, read on the forward strand.
TCTGAATGCCTTCTTGATGAAACCAAAGTAAAAAACTGAAAGTATTCCCACTGAGAAGACTGCAGTAAATAAGGAAATTAGGAAACTTCATAACAAATAAATCTCCAAGATGGCCACCAGAGACAAAAGAGCCCCAATGTAGCCCAAATATCACCCAGACGTAGCCCAAGTATAGCCCAATGACAGAATGTCCCAGAGTGTTCTAGCGAACAACTAGAGCGCTAACAGTCTTACTTATGACAAAAGAATGGCACACCTGAAGCCATCTTGATTGGAATAAAGTGGTAACACTTAAAACATTTAATTTACAAAGGAACAAAATGAGGGGGTTCATTTTGCCATAAAAATTATGATTGGTTCTGCAGAAAGAAAAATTAGGGCACATTTTGACTTCTCAAATCCTCTTCTATTTCATAAAGAAATTCTGACATGCAGACTGAAACATGCACTTTGAATACCAGCAGCAGACTTCCCTGGTGAGCAGTAGTTTTACTACAGTGATCTAATGAGCAACTAGAGTGCTAACATTCAGAATTTATGGCAAATGTGTGACACATCTGAATGCTTTCTTGATGGAACCAAAATAAAAAACTGAAAGTATTCCCACTGAGGAGACTGCAGTAAATAAGAAAATTAGGAAACTTCATAACAAATAAATCTCCAAGATGGCCACCAGAGACAAAAGAGCCCCAATGTAGCCCAAATATCACCCAGATGTAGCCCAAGTATAGCCCAATGACAGAATGTCCCAGAGTGTTCTTAAGAACAACTAGAGCGCTTACTGTCTTACTTATGACAAAAGTATGGCACACCTGAAGCCATCTTGATTGGAATTAACTGGTAACACTTAAAACATTTAATTTAAAAAGGAACACAATGAGGGAGTTTATTTTGCCATAGAAATTATGATTAGTGCTGAAGAAAGAAAAATTAGGGCACATTTTGAGTGACTTCTCAAATCCTCTTCTATTTCATTAAAATAAATTCTGATATGCAGACTGAAACATGCACTTTTAATACCAGCAGCAGACTTCCGTGGTGAGCAGTAGCTTTACTACAGTGATCTAATGAGCAACTAGAGTGCTAACATTCAGAATTTATGGCAAATGTGTGACATATCTGAATACCTTCTTGAGGGAATCAAAGTAAAAAACTGAAAGCATTTCCTACTGAGGAGACTGCAGTAAATGAGGAAATTAGGAAACTTCATAACAAATAAATCTCCCAAGATGGCAACCAGAGACAAAAGATGCCAAATTCAGCACAAATATCACCCAGATGTAGCCCACATGTAGCCCAATGACAGAAGTGTGCAAAACACTTATTTTTTGTGTATTTGCAGTTTTATATAGTGCAGACTTGTCAGGTATTGGAGTGCTTTACATGAGCATTGGTTACATCACACAAGATCAAATTCATTTTGGTTGTAGACATGGGGAGATTAAATGATTTGACCAGAATCACAGAATGTTGAGCTGAAGCAGAAACTCCAACCTGGTTCCCCAGTTGCAAAGTCTGCAGCTCTGGAAGTAACACCACATCCTCTCCCCTAGGTGCAACATTTAATCAAGTGGTCAACTGGATAAAAAAACATAAAGATTACAAATAATTTAAAAGTTCTTTGTCGCTATTTGAAAACTCAGAAAATATGTCCTCATTTTAGTTTTTTAGAGCACTAACCATAATTTTGATGTAAATAAGACCCTCTCATATATGTAATTTCTAAAGGAAATACTCTAGGTATTACAGTTTTGATTACATCAAGATGACGTCAGGCGTTCCACACTTTTGTAATAAATATAGAATGTTAGCAATCTAGTTGTTCATTGGGATACTGTTGAGAGGCAGAGACCAGGGGCACGGACTCTGAAAATTGAAGGCAGGTAGGAGAGTGCAGATGCAACAATTTGACCACACTGGGCAGGCAGGAAGGGCAGTGGCAGCACAACAGACTATGGAGGGCAGTGGAAAGGGGGGCAGGGGCAACAAACCAACAATACAGGACTGGCAAGAGAGGCTGTGGCAATATAATAGACCATTGTGGGCAGAAGGAAGAGGCAGTGGTAGTACAACCATACATGCCAACAGACCCGTTTCAGCCAGGAAACGTCCAATGTTTTTAAGCTCAAATGGTCTTTATTTGATCTGTCTCCTGTCTACAATCTCCTCTTTTTCAATGTAGCTCAAAGGGGAAAATCAATACCCCAGTTTATTTCAAAATCTCCCTCTTACCAAGTTCAAAATGTTCGCAAGTATGGTACATTGGATCATGGTAGGCAGGAGGAATTGGGATAGGGACATGGACTCGGATAACAGAGGACAAGAGGGACATGGAGAGGTGCACCAAACTGACCCTACAGGGCAGGCATCAGGGTTTGCAGCAGCACAATACACCACACAGCGCATGCGGGACAGGTGTGCAGCACAACAATCCATAGAAAGCAATAGGGAGGGGACAGGACCATGCACATGGACAACAGAGGGTCGAGGGGAAAGAGGCAATGGTAGCTAGCTGACCATAATGGACAGACAGGGGAGAAAGCTGCAGCATAACAGACCATAAAGGGCAAGAGGGACGGACCAGGGGCATTACAATGGAACAGACAAGCCAGGAGGGAGGGAATGGGCGTCTGCACATGGAAACAGAGGGCTGGGGGCAAGGGGGCAAGGCAGGAGCAGCAAGATGACCATGGAGGTCAGGCAGGTTGGGCACTAGAAACAAGACACACCATGGAGAGCAACAATGAGACTATGATGGCATACACACAGACCATGGAGGGAAGGTGGGAGGGGGTCAGGGGCTGCTAGCTGACCACACAGGGAAGGTGGGAGGGGCCATGGCAGCACAGAGGATCATGCATGGCAAGCGGGAGGGTTAGTGGCAGCACAATGGCTATGATGGGCAAGAAGGAGGGTGCAGGGGCATGCATAAAGGCCCATGGAGGATAGAAGGGAGGGTCAGGACCTGGGCACAGACAAGAGAGTTCAGGGGAAGGGGCCTCACAACAGACCGCACGGGGCAGGCAGGAGGAGCAGTTGCAGCACAACAGACCAGGGAAGGCAGAAGGGTGTGGCAGTAAAATGAACCATGGAGGACAGGAGGAAGGGGATAGGGGCATGGCATGTGGAAAGGCAGGGTGGAGGTGGCAGGGAGAGGTTACAGTCATCTGACAATGCTCGGCAAGTGGGAGGGGAGTGCAGCTCAACAGAACACTCAGAGTAGATAGGAGTGGCAGGTCCATGGAACATGGTGGGCAAAAAGGATGGAGCAGGGGCATGCACAAAGAGGGCAGGGGAAGGAGAATAGGGGCAGCAAGCTAAGCACAGAGGTCAATGATGGGCCATAGAATTGGGCAAAGGAGGGCAGGAGGAGTGGACTGGTACATCATGCTAAATGGAGGGCAGTGGCAGCACATCAGACCATGCATGGCAGGAGGGAGGAGGCTAGTCCGTGGATTCAGGCAACAGAGGATAGGGAGGAGGTGGATGGGACAGCAAGCTAACTGTTTAGAGAAGGTGGGTATTAGGAACTTTATTGTTTTTAAAATGTGTGTCTGTGCGAACTACTTAAAATATGAACAAGTATGCAGCATAATCTCACTTTTATTCAGGAAGAAGAGGACGTTTGTGACTGTGACTCCGGGCTCACTTGGCAGAAACACCCCCTGACCCTCCACCCCCATTGCAAAATGTAATGCCTATGAAAAGGGTAGGTGGACGCAGTGTTATATAGAACATAGTCCTGGGAGCACGATTGAAAATGAAAACTAGATATAGTATATGGTATAAACTATGCACCAAAAAGTGTGATATAAGATGAACCGGGGCGTGAAATATAACATGCAATACATTGTGCGCAATGACAGATTCATTGGAGAGCGCGAGATAGCACAGGCACTAGCATGTGCTATGCGATATGCGCCTTGGAGTGTAATATGCACAGGGCAGTGTTGTGTAACCTAACTAGTCTCTAAAGTTGTAATATAAAATATGTGCTGGGGAGTGTAACATTGCATATGCACTGTGACAAAGATATGGATCCCAGATTGTAATATGTATGGCATAGCACTGTGCGTTATAACATAGGCATCGAGGAAGGCACGTTAGATGGGGCAATATAACCTGTGTGAAGGCAAGTGTGGCATGACATACTCACGGGGTGGTGTTACAGTGCACATGGGCTAGAGAGTGTCATAGCATACGCACTAGCTGGTGAAATACAACACAGAGGTGTGAGGCACTCGGCGGGCACTGGTGGGTGTAACACAGCATTGGGCTCAGCCAGGAGCACGCTGTGACTCTCAAGTGAGGTTCGTCTCCTTTCCAGAGAGTAAAATAAAAAGTATTACACATCCGGCGGTGGATGTGTGTTTTATTAACCGTGAGGGGGTTTCTTGCATAGTTTGGTCAAATTTTTGTCGAATCCCCTTTGAATGGCTTGGTGTGCGTGTATATTAAATGTGCCCGTCAATAGCTACCCATGTTTGTATAAATAAACGCCAAGGGTGTCTACTTGGAGAGTACCCACCGGCGGGGGCACCGGGATAAGGCACGGTAGGGCGTCAGACATGTCAGAGCTTCACTAGCGGTGTAAATACATTCCATGTGGATTCATTCTATGCATAGTCGCCTTTTAATGAATATCACGCAAATCGTCATGGTGATAGGTACATACGGTTTGTCCAGCATGTCCTAGGTGTTTCTATAAATATATATTTTTTTAAAATAATAAAAAACAAAGGCCGGCCCCGGGGGATGGGGTCCCCGGGGCCATAAGTGGCCTGAGGAGGGGGGCAACGCAGCCCCCTCCTAAAGAATAAAAAAAAAAAAAGGCCATGACCCGGGGGTTGGGGTCCCCGGGGCCGATTAAGGCCTTGGGAGGGCCAAATGTATTTTTTCAACAAAAAAAGTTAGGGTGCAGGCCCTGGGGGATGGGGTCTCCAGGGCCAGTAAATTAGAAAAAGAAGGGGGGCCACACAGCCCTCCTTCTTAAAAAAATAAAATAAATAAAAGACCGGCATTGCGCCGGAGGCCACGCCCCCTCCTTGCAGCACTCTGCAAACGCGCCCCCTGGCCAGTTGTAAGTTGGGGAATTAATTCCCCTTCAATACTGAGGGTCCCTGAGGGCCAACTAGCCCAACAGGTATCTCCAGTATGCGCCACGGAGCTGCGTTGCAGACAGGTGTTCTGAGGCCACGCCCCTTTTTTCACCTCTATGCAACGCAGCTCTGTGGCGCTTACTGAAGGTACCTAGTGAGCTAGTTTGACCCTAGGGACCCTTAGGATTCAAGGGGACTTAATCTTTCAACTTAGAACGGCCACAGGGCACGTTTACACAGTTGTGAAGGGAGGGGACGGGGCCTGAGGTGACATGTGCAAACACGCCCTGCGGTGCATTTTAAGTTGGGGAAATAATTCCCTTTCAATCCTGAGGGACCCTGGGGGCCAACTAGCCCACCAGGTGCTTCCAGTAAGCGCCACTGCTCTGCGTTGCAGAGAGGTGGTGCAGGCTGTGCCCCTTTTTACACCTCTCTGCAATGGCACTTACTGGACGTACCTAGTGGGCTATTTTGCCCCTAGGGACCCTCAGGATTCAAGGGGACTTAATCTCCCAACTTAAAAAACTGCCACAGGGCGTGTTTACACAGTGGGGAAGGGAGGGGACGGGGCCTGAGGTGACATGTGCAAACACGCCCTATGGCGCGTTTTAAGTTGGGGAAATAATTCCCCTTCAATCCTGAGGGCCTCTGGGGGCTAACTAGCCCACCAGGTGCTTCCAGTAAGCGCCACTGAGCTGCGTTGCAGAGAGGTGGTCCAGGCCATGCCACTTTTTACACCTCACTGCAACGCAGCTCTGTGGCGCTTACTGGAGGTACCTAGTGGGCTAGTTGGACCCTAGGGACCCTCAGGATTCAAATGAACTTAATCTCCCAACAAAAAACGGCCACAGGGCGTGTTTACACAGTGGTGAAGGGAGGGGACAGGGCCTGAGTTAACGTGTGCAAACAAGCCCTGTGTTGCGTTTTAAGTTGGGGAAATAATTTCCCTTCAAGCGCCACTGCACTGCGTTGCAGAGAGGTGGTCTAGGCCGTGCCCCTTTTTACATCTCTCTGCAACGCAGCTCTCTGGCGCTTACTGGAGGTACCTAGTGGTCTAGTTGGACCCTAGGGACCCTCAGGATTCAAGGGGACTTAATCTCCCAACTTAAAACGGCCACAGGGCGTGTTTACACAGTGGGGAAGTTAAGAGGTGGTTTTAATATACTGCCCTATTATATACTAGGGGCTTACAGAGGAGGACATGCTGATCACAGGGGGACCCCAAAGCATAGTGTTCCCTAGTGTATGTAGGTGTTTTCACTGTATTCTGGGTGTCTTTTAACATAGCACTGGCTCTAGGACTGGTTAGTCAGACTCAGTTACCACCAGTATCCGTCTGAAAAAGTTGAGGGTACAGGATGATTTTGCAACAAGGCTTCTTTCTGCTCTTCTGGTTGTTCTTTCTGCACGTTATCCTTCTTCCTGCATTTTTCTTCGTCTTTGAGGACTTCCATTGCTTCTGTCTGCATTTCTTTTTTTTCTTTCTGTGCATTTTTTCTTCTTTCTTCACATGTCCTATCTCTGTAGGAATAGTTAGAAATTAGCATTTAAATAACCTTTGAAATTCACTGAAAAAACCATAGGTTTCAGGCACGTTATAGTTAGGAATTAGCATTTAAAAAACCTTAGAAATTCACTGAAAAAACCATAGGTTTCAGGGGCGTTATAGTTAGCTGGACTTTTCACTTGTACAAAACCATTGAAATTCCCCCGTTATAGTTAGTTCAGCTAACTATAACTCGCGCGCCCACAATGCACTGCTGATGACGTCACATATTACATCACTCATGACATGGTCAGTGACAACACTCATGACATCACTGATGACATCTCAAATGACATCACTGATGATATCATCCTTGCTGATAGAATGGCAGACCTCCTCTCCCCCTAATATAACCTTTGATACACACATTCAAAAATAGAAACTAAAATTTTCAAAACAATGGACATACCAATATCAGTTACAACAACCTATTCAGTAATTCTAAGATCCACATACAATAAACTAATTGTGCAGTCTCCTGGTGTGCCACTCCTTGTCTTCTTCATTTGAGGATTAACCGAGGATCCTGTGAAATGTATATATATGTGTGTGTGTGTGTGTGTGTGCGTGTATATATATATTCACTGAAAAAACCATAGGTTTCACACATGTTATAGTTAGCTGGACATTTCACTCGTACAAAACCATTGAAATTCCCCCGTTATAGTTAGTTCAGCTAACTATAACTCGCGCGACCGCAATCCACTGCTGATGACGTCACATATTACATCACTCATGACATGGTAAGTGACATCACTCATGACATCACTCATGACATCTCAAATGACATCTCTGATGACATCATCCTTGTGTAAGAGTGGCAGACCTCCTCTTATCCTACTATAAACTTTGATACACACATTGAAAAATACAAACTAAAGTTTTGAAAACTATAGAGATACCAATACCAGTTAGAACAACCTATTCAGTAATTCGAAAATCTACATACGCATCCACTCATTCACCAACAGTCCTATACAGTCACTCATACATGTACTCACTCATCATATGTACTCATACACCTATACATCCTGTTACACAACGCCACTCATCCATAGAGTTACTCACACACATAGTCACTCATGCTAATAAAGAATCAAACATCCATTTACTCGCATATACAGTTATACACACACCACCACACTTACTTCTACAGAAACTTACACATACTTAGTCTTTTAAACAACCACTTATAGAAACACATACTTATTCATACAGGACCTCTTTCAATCTCTCACATATACTCACTTATATACACCAATAGTCACATATACTAGTTTAAAACATATGTAGTTACTCACAAAGACACTATTGAGACAGTCATTCACTCACTAACACACCCATGCACACACTCATCCGCCCATACAGTCCTGCACACATGCTGTCTTCAACACAAACAGTGAGTCACTCATTCATGCACCTATGCACTACGTAATACCCCCCACCGAACCATACAGACACTCAGACACTCATACTGATACTCAAGAAACCAACTGATAACCTATATAGACACTCATGTAGCTACTCACCAACCCATGCAGCCACTTATACACAAAGTGAGATACTGATACAGATATTTACATATTTAAACATTACTCACTAAGCAATGTATTCACTAAGATACACTTAATCAGTCAGTTATACAATCAATTTTTCAAAAACAAATCATCCATTTAGACACTTATATACCCATTTATTCTTCCATCGACCTTGAGATATACATATATAAAACATATGTAATTTTCAGAAAAACACACATTCACTGGATGATGTCATCAGTGATGTCATCAGTGATGTCATTTGAGATGTCATCAGTGATGTCATGAGTGATGTCACTGACCATGTCATGAGTGATGTAATATGTGACGTCATCAGCAGTGTATTGTGGGCGCGCGAGTTATAGTTAGCTGAACTAACTATAACGGGGGAATTTCAATGGTTTTGTACGAGTGAAAACTCCAGCTAACTATAACGCCCCCGAAACCTATGTTTTTTTCAGTGAATATATATATATATATATATATATATATATATATATATATATATATATATATAGTTCCCTCACCTCTTATTGTTCAATCACCACCCAAACCTTCTTAGAGCCTCAGTTTGTTGGTCTAAGGAGACATATACTCAGTGCACCAAAGCTCCTCACAAGTATCAGCCATGCCCATATTGCACCTTACATGCACTAATCACTTTGTGCCTTCTCTTTGTAGTGTTGGTAAATTTTGGCTATTTGTTTTCAGATAGAAAATGGCCTCAGTACCTTGTATAATGACAAGTTTGCTTACATTCATTTTCATGCCTGTTTTCATCACAGCAATGTCAGTGAATTTACACACTTTACCTTTCTCATGCTCAATTTCTATTTTTTTTTTATCCAAAGGCCCCTTCCAGTGTGCTTGTTGGCAAATGTTTTGCAACATGCTGTGACGAGTACACAAATGCAAACTTTGCACTGATATATTGCTGTTTTTAGAGATGGAAATCAAATAAACACATTTTACCCTGATAAATAAGAATGGTATTTTATACAGAACAGCAGGACCTCTGACGTCAGCCAGTGACCTGCTCTCTCCTCCACGTAGCTCCGGTCTGCCATGCTGTGCCTCTGCCCAAGCTGGTAGGGGTTCGAGCCTAGGTCTCCCGCACGCATTGTCTGCCTGCTTTGCCTTGGTGTGCTCCGCTTCGTTTTGCCCGCATTGCTGACTTTTGTGCCTGATTGTCTGTTTATTGCTCATTTCTGTCTTGTTGCATCGTTTTCTGTGCCTTTCCCACTGTGTCCCTGTTTATCCTTTTTTGCACCGTCCTGCCCGTTTCCCGCTCCCCCACCCGCCGCTGCTGCCCCCGCGGCCCCTCCTCTCCGTTGTTTTCCCGCTCCCACCGCCCAGCTGCACCTTGCTCCCACCTCCCCTATAAGATGCCGGCTGCTGCGTGGTGAGCGCGAGCGGGACGTCTGACCTAGGCCAGGGACCTGCTCTCTCTTCCACGTAGCTCCGGTCTGCCGTGCTGTGCTTCTGCCCAAGCTGGTAGGAGTTCTAAACTAGGTCTCCCACTCGCATTGTCTGCCTGCTTTGCTTGGTGCGCTCCGCTTCATTTTGCCCACATTGTCGACTTTTGTGCCTGATTGTCTGTTTAGTTCTCAGTTCTGCCTTTCTGCATCGTTTTCTGTGCCTTTCCCACTGTGTCCCTGTTTATTCTTTTTTGCACCGTCCTGCCCGTTTCCTGCTTCCCGCTCCCCCACCCGCTACTGCTGCCCCCACAACACCTCCCCTCCGCCGTTTTCCCGCTCCCACAGCCCAGCTCCACCTCTCTCCCACCTCCTCTATAAGGTGCCGGCCGCAGTGCGGCCGCACCGCTGGCGCGCCGATGACGTGCCTAAGGCAACCCTGTCTGCACCCGTCCGCGACCCGACCGCGACCAGCGCCAGGAACCTCGGTCCTCCCAGGCCTCTCCACTACGACTCAACCACCCTCCACGCACTCAATCCCGGAAGACACGCCGACTGCGCAAGATCCTCACCGAACACCACCCATGGACAGTTCTCTTGCAGACCCTGCCGCAGATCCTTAGCCATCGACAAAGATCCCACTACCACCGAAGGCCCACCTGATGCACGGACCGCCGAAACCCTGACTTGCATCCTCCTCAATGTGTGCTCCCTGCACCGACACGCCATAGAAATCTGGGAACTGATCGACACCCTCTTGCCCAACGTTGCCTTCTTCACGGAAACCTGGACCAACACCACTTCCGGCCCCGAAATGGCCACTGCCATCCCCGACGGCTACAAGATCCAGAGAAAAGACTGCCCGTACCGGCCAGGAGGAGGACTCGCCATCGCACACAAGACCCCCCTCCGACTCTCCTCATCCAGCACAAGTGGCCCCACTCCAACACAGAACACATCCACTTCCAGATCCAGACCAGCCCCAGGACGACGCTATGCAGCACCCTCATCTACAGACCACCAGGACCTCGCACCCGGTCCGCAAGCACCATCGCCAAGCGCGCCGCACCCCACGCCATCACCTCCATGGACTACATTCTTCTCGGGGACCTGAACTTCCACCTCGTCAACTGCAACGACCCTGACTCCACTGCTCTCCTCGACAGCCTCGCCAACCTAGGACTGAAGCAGCTGGTCAACATGCTCACCCACCGAGTAGGCCACACCCTAGACTCCATCTCCGCGGGACAAACAAACATCCGCTTCAGCCACACCACCCAGCCCATCTGGACGGACCACTACTGCGTCCACTTCACCTTCAACACCACCACCGCACCCAAGCCCGCCCCGCGCCCGCCACGACGGAGCTGGAGCAAGGTCACAGAGGAACACCTCAACACCACCCTCCTTCAAAACTCCACCCCCAGCGCCACTACCGACACCAACTCCGCTGCCATGGAATTCCACCGCTGGATCTCCTGCTGCGCCGATAAGCTCGCACCCCTCCACCACCCGCCAAACAGGGAAACAATCTTTACAACATAGTCATTACATCGCACTACCTTTACATCGCAGTCATTACATTGCAACATCCTTTACATCGCATGTAATTACAACGCAGCCATTACATCGCATGTCACTACCACGCATGTCATTACAATGCATGTCACTACAACGCAGGCATTACATTGCAAGTCATTACAATGCATACCATTACAACGCATAGTATCCTTACACTATCCAACACTTACCCTACTGTTGCACTCAACTGGAGTTAGAATAGTAATTTTTACCCCTACACTATCCAACACTTACCCTACAGTTGCACTGACTGGAGTTAGAATAGTAATTTTTACCCCTACACTTTCTAACACTTACCCTACTGTTGCACTCACTGGAGTTTGAATAGTAATTATTACCCCTATACTATCCAACACTTACCTTAAATGCGATGTAATGGTATGCATTGTAATGGTATGCATTATAAAGGTATAATGCGATGTAATGGAACGCATTGTAAAGGTAGTTTCTGAAAATACGATGTGATGGCATGCGATGTAAAAGAATGCGTTGTAAAGGATGTTGCGATGTAAAAACTGCATTGTAAAGGCATGCATTGTAAATGTATGTGTTGTAACGTTATACATTCTGCCAAATAATGCCCTCTGAAGGCCGCCTGGTTCACCACAGAACTTCAAGGAGCCAGACGCTCCTGCAGACGCCTAGAGAAGACCTGGCAAAACCAGAAAACCTCGGAAGCGCGGAACAACCACAGGCACGCCCTGAAGGAATACCACCAGCGCATAAGAGACACCAAACGGAAAAGTCCAGACCTACGCGACCAACTCCAAGGAGCTGTTCAACGTCATACAGCAGTTCGCAAAACCCACCAGCGAAGCCACAGACATCACACCCTCCCAGGAACTCTGCGACAAGCTCAGCTCCTACTTCCATCTGAAGATCAAGGTCCTCTACGACAACTTCAGTGAACCAGCGCCGGTCACCACCCTCTACCCACCACCAGTGTCAAGACGACCATCGCGACCTGGATCCCGCTACCATCGAACTCATCACCATGACCATGAAAAACACCCACTCAGGAGCCCCACCGCACATATTCCACAGGGCCGCCGCCGCCATCGCACCCAAGCTAGGTTGGACCATCAACGCCGCTCTCAGATCCGGCATCTGCCCAGATGACTGGAAACTGGCTGAGGTGAAATCCCTCCTCAAGAATCCAACGGACAACCCAACGGACCTGAAAAACTACCGGCCCATCTCTCTCCTCCCCTTTGCGGCCAAAGTCACAGAGAGACTCGTAAACACCCAGCTGACCACCTTCATCAAAGAGAACTCCATCCTAGACGCCTCCCAGTCTGGATTCCGCAGCAACCACAGCACCGAGACTGCCCTCCCCGCCACCACTGACGACATCCACATACTACTCGGCCAGGGACATACTACGGCCCTCATCCTTCCAGACCTCTCGGCAGCCTTCGACAGCATCTCACATCACACACTCGCAGCTAGACTTCAATATGCAGGGATACAAGGAGCCGCCCTCGACTGGATCCAATCTTTCCACTCCGGCAGAACCCAGAGGGTTCGACTCCCTCCCTTCCTCTCCGAACCCACGGAAATCAACTGCGAAGTACCCCAGGGATCTTCGCTCAGCCCCACGCTCTTCAACATCTACATGGCCCCCCTTGCCGCCATCGTCAGACAGCATGGGCTCAGCATCGTATCCTACGCCGACGACACTCAGCTCATCCTCTCACTCACAAAGAATCTCGATGACACCAGACTCCGCTTCCAGGAAGGAATGCAGAACATGACAGCATGGATGAAAGACAGCTGTTTGAAGCTCAACTCAGAGAAGACCGAGGTCCTCATCCTCGGACCCTGCACCTCCGCCTGGGACAACACCTGGTGGCCCTCTGCCCTCGGGAACCCTCCCACCCCCACAGAGCATGCTCGGAACCTCAGCATCATCCTTGACTCCTCGCTCTCCATGAACCGCCAGGTCAACGCTGTCGCTTCGACTATTTTAACTGCCTTCGCATCCTCCGTATGACCTTCAAATGGATCCCCCCGACTGCCGAAGGACCATCACCCACACACTCATAACCAGCGACCGGACTACGGAAACGCCCTTTACGCCCGAATCAACAGAACTCTTCTACACAAAATCCAAACCATCCAGAACGCCGCAGCCAGACGCGTCCTCGGGACACCGTGTCACAAACACATGACCCAACACCTTCGAGCCCTCCACTGTCTCCCCATCCAGAATAGGGTTACCTTCAAACTCCTCACCCACGCCTACAAATCCCTCAACAACATCGGACCCAAATACCTCAACGAGAGAGTATCCTTCCACATTCCCAAGAGGAACCTCCGCTCTGCCGACCTCGCCCTGGAAGAGGTCCCTCGTATCCGCAGAAACAGAACTGGCGGGACTGCCTTCTCCTACATTGCAGCCAAGACCTGGACCGAGCTCTCCGTGAACATCAGACGCTCCCTGACCCTGCACACGTTCAGGAAGGACCTCAAGACCTGGCTTTTCGACTGATCCTGATCCACAACCCCCCCTCCCCCACCCCCCCCAGCTCCTTGAGACCTTCACGGGTGAGCAGCGCGCTATATAAACCCCCTGATTGATTGCTTGATGTCATCCAAACAGCTGATACAGAAGAAACACTACCCCAGCTGGCACAGCCGGCCTACGCCATTTACAGTTCTCAACCAGTTCTGTTAGTTTAAAAATGTAATTCGGCCTGCTATTATATGGTGGTATTATAGGCCAGTGATCCTTTTTTTCTGAAGAGAAGCATACAAAGTGGGAGTTTAAAACAAAAAATCATATCCATGTTATTGACATACTGGGATTTTTCTCCCAAAGTTTGATGGAAAAAAGATGGCAGCCATAGTACCCTAAAGAGGGTGATGCTTATAAGTAATTATAAAGCACCAGCAACTACACACAAAAAGTGCCCTGGCGCTAAAGAAACAGCAATTTACTGAAATAGCCAAGTTTTCAAAGCCACACAAAACATACTGTGATTGGGCTTAGCCCGTAGGTGTAAGGGAATAGTGTTCCAAAGTCTAGGGGCCAAATAGGAACAAGCATTTCCAATGCAGTAGGTCTCGCATTACTGAAAGTTTGAGGTATTGGCGTTGCATTATTATTTGCAATGTCAATAGGCCAAACTTTCAGTAAAGCGAGACCTATTGCATTGCAAATGCTTGTTTAATATTAATCTTACCTTTGGGTTCCAGGACATTTTTCAGCAGGCCAGTGGCCTGTAGAAAAGGGCCTAAATGTTCCCCCTGAAGATAACAACAACATTGAATTGACGCTGCATTTCTGCTTGAGGGGAGGGGGGAGGGTGTGCAAGCGAGGAGTCAAGAGATGGCCAGAGCTGGCCAACCAAAAGAATCAATTGGTGGGGACCAAGCACTGAAAGGCAGGACAGATACACAATATTAACCAACCAGAGAAAAGTAATTTTAAAAAGCAGCCCAACTAACCAACCAAAAGTGGTGGGCGTATCCAAAGTCCTCGATAGCCTATATACCGAATATAGCATGCCTTGCAGAGCAGCACATGCGCTGCACAGGCTCAACCTAAAAATCCTTGCAGCTGTGCAAGCCCTGTTAACGTGAGGAATGTCAAATAGAAGAGCATCACAGGATCTTCGAGGTCTGTTGGGAGTATCTCTCCTGTGTTTGCTAAAACCTCTGGCCCTTGCTGGTAAAAGCCTCGGTAAGGAAGCCATTTGCCAACAAGTTTCACTCACTTATCTAATGGAACCCCGTGCCAGGCCTGAGTGACCTAGTTATTGTGTGGCACACTGGTCAAAATTCTGACCGCCTAGTTCTGTACACATTGTGTTGCAAATGGGTCAATGTTCTAGCAGAAAAGCCCAAATATAATGTATTGCCGTAGTCCAGGCTGGAAGGAATGGTGGCCTAGACCACAATCATATGAACCTGGGTTGACAACACGGGCAAGTGCTTTATGGAGCATTAGTAGATAGAAAACACAAGACGTAGACACAGCATTGACCTGGTTTTCTAAAGTGAGCTCATTGTCAATAACAAAGCCCAGATGTTTCAATGTATATACTAGTGTTGGATGGGCTTTTTGATGACTGTGGAGCAGACAGCAGTCCTGCTGTTGGAAACACATTGCTTTCCCTCGCCTGTAAATTTGTTGACAGAGCAAAGACATTGGCAAACGGGGCACCCACCAAACCCTGCAACTGTCATCCTCTAAATGAGGCCCTTAGTTAAGAATATAAAGCATTTCAGAGATAGACAAAAGAAGTAATAGAGGCCGGAAGAAATAGTCAAACTTATAATGCCCACTTAATTCAGTTGTGGAAATGACTTCATTTGCACTGTATTCTTCACTGTCTCTGGGTCAGATGACCCAGACCCACTGCCAAGCATCCCCTCGGGAACACATATTGCATAATGTCATATGCAGAAGTTAACCTCGAAAAGAACTAACTAGTAACTGTACTTTTCTTTTTCAGCAGTTGAAGAGCCTGGCTCAGCGAAGATGTTCAGCCCCGTCAATTGTTTTCAGCAAAGCACTGAGCAAGCCCTGGTCATCAGGCAGGTAGGACGTGTTTGGATCTATTTTCCTTTAGAATGGACTACCATTCTTAAATAAATATTATTGACACTGAGAGTGTATGTCAAAAACTGTTGGGAGTAGTATCTATTTTCCAGAGAATTAAGTAAATCTGGTGTAACGCCCAGACTTTAAAAGGCTGACTTTGAAATTAAAATATACCCACACGAATGGTGACTGTGATCACCAAGAGGCAGCCATGCATTCGTTTTTTACCCTGAACCAAAGGTTTGTGCACTAGTAAATGGTTTTGAGAGGGAGTAACTTTTGGGAACTGGAGTCCTTTAAAAACTCAGTTACGGTCACTGTCAACATATACAGATGCTGAGAAAGGAGCCAATGAGAGCAAATGTCAAGATCTTCAGAAACTGTAGCAAACTTTGTATAACTTCTGATGTTCCACATGTTCCCAACCTTCTCAAGGATGGTCCTCGGACATCAGACCGCAGGCTCAAGTGGAGAAAAGGGGTTCCCCCCACGACCAATCCAGACCAAAGACAAAAGTACAACTCCAGTTGGGCTTGCTTGTTTTCTTTCACGAAGAAGAAATTGACTCTGTTCCTTGGATCTTCAACACTCTTTTCCCCAGATAAGTAGATACATAGTAGGCAGGCGTCTTCCAAATACATACTGTCCTTGTTGGTCTATGAGAGGTCAGCTATCATGAGCCTTACATTGGCGTTTTTGAGTCAGAGATTAAAGGGAAGGCGGATGTCAAATATTCTTAAGTTCTTCTCCAGACAGACAAGTATTTCTCCAAGTAGAATGTCTTTCTGATGTCTTCTTAGAAACAACAAGCAATTGTATTTGAGGGTGTACACGGTGTTTTACTGAGGCTCGCCTAGCAGTGTCTGGCATGATTAATTAGGCGAATGAGGTCAGATAACCCACACATTCTCCTCTTTCTTTTCTCAACTGGTTCCCAGCCCTGAAATCCTGTAGAATTTACTGACCTGCAGTAAATTGACTCCCTTGTCCTGCAGCTTTTCATGATGACAGAATGCAGCCCTGTTCACATTTCACTGCCTTATGCCTTCACTAATCAAAGCAGCATGGCCCCTGTCAGTCTGTGATTGCCCTCCTGTTTAATCCTACATGGAGTTGGTCTTTGAAGAGACCCAAACCGCTTCTTCTCTGGCAGGAGGGAGCTGGAGCTCAGGAAGGCTTTTGTTACAGGTAATCTGGGAAATTGTTCAGAAGGATGGACTCAACAAGTCAGCATGGATTTTAGAATTTGGTAAGAGTTGGGTCTAAAGAGAGTTTTTAAGACAAAGGGCCTGTTTTACAGTTTGGCAGACAGGGTACTCTGCCACAAAGGTGCAGAGTACCCTGTCAACCAAACTGGCGTCCGTCCACTCTATTTTGAGTTTGGCAGACTATCATGTTTTTGTCATTGGTGCCCCCACTGGCTTCAACAATGGGAACCCCGCAACAACGAAGTTGGGACATCGGTGTAGGTTAATCTGACCATCTGCCCTGTTTAGAGCAGATGGTCTCATGTTCTTTTTATTCAGTTCGGAACTGCTATTGAAACTCTGGTGGTGTCTTAAATTGAAAAAAATATAAAAGGACTCCCCACACCCGCTAGGGTGTCTGGGTCATTATTATTTTGTGTTTGAAAAACAAACTCATGCTTTGGAAGCTGGTTTTGGAAAAACAAAAAAGTTTGCTGAGTGGCCATCTAATATGTGACAGCTGCGCTGCAAACTTTCAGTTCTTTCAGAGGAGCACGCATGGAGATCTGTGGAGGGCTGGCAGATATCTCAAAATATGGTAGGTCATAGTCCAGCCAGAGTGGCGGAGGTAATGACTTCTACTACCCTGACAGACTATGGGCCACCTCCACTCCACTCCAAAATAATCTTCCCCACTCAAATCCAAAACAATCTGCCTAACTTCAATTCAAAAAAATGTGCCCCAATCAATTAAGCCCCACTCCAATTCAAAACAACCTGCCCCACTCCAATCCAAAACAAACTGCTGCACTCCAATCCAAAACAATATGCCCCAGTCCAATCCAAAACAATCTCCAAGCTGCCCCCCTCCAATCCAAAACAATCCGCTCCACTCCAATCCACTTTACCTCAATCCAATCCACCACACTCCAATCCAATCCACCCCACCCAACTCCAATCCACCGCAATCCAGCCAAATCCAATCTACCCAACTCCAATTCACCCCAGCCCACCCCACTTGAATCTACCCCACTCCAATTCACCCTAGCACACCACACTTCAATCCACCCCACCCCAATCCAATCCACCCCACCCCAGCCAGTTCACCCCAATCTACTTCAATCCAATCCACCTCTCTCCAGTCCAGCCCACCCCACTGCAATCCAATCCAATCCACTCTACCCCACCCCACACCAATCCAGTTCGCCCCACTCCAATTCACAATACTCAATTCCATCCCGCAGAAATCCACCCCACTCCATTCCACCTTACTCCATTCCACCCCATCCTACTCCACCCCACCCGACCTCACTCCAATCTGATTCACCTCACCTCACTCCAATCCACCCCACTCCAGTCCACCCCACCCCAATCCAATCAACCCCATTTCAATCCAACCCACTCCAGTCTAATCCACCCTATCCAGTCCACCCCACCCCACTAAAGTCCAATCCATCCACTCTACTCCAACCCCACACACTCTATCCCAATGCAATCCACCCAACCACAATTCAGTCCACCCGACTCAATCCAATCCAATCCATCTAGCCCACTCCACTCCAAACCACCCCCTCTAGTCCAGTCCAATCCACACCCTCTACCCGACTCCAAACCACGCTACTCGAATCAAGTCCACCCCAGTCCAATCTTCCCCACCCCAAACCAATCTAATCCTCGCAATTTCAATCCACCCCAATCCCCATCACCCCATTTCAATCCACCCCACTCCAATCCACCCCATCCAGCCCGCCCTTCCAATCTAACGTACTCCGCTCAATCCAACCCACTCTTCCCCAATCCAATCAATCCCAATCTACTCCCATCCAATCCACCCCACTACCTTAATCCACTTCAACCCATTCAACCCTATTCCACCCCACCCCACTCCTCTCCACTTCTATGACAACGCACTCTATGACACTGCAGCTCTACGACTCTCTCTTATACTATTATACATTATACAATATTCTACACTTATACTAATATACTCCCCGACTCCACTCTAGGACACTCTGCTCCAACAAATCCAGTCTACGACACTGTACTTCCTCCACTCCACTCTAGGACACTCCACACCACTACCTTTTAGCTATGCTGAACAGCAACCACACAGTACAACGTGGCAAAAACACATTACTAAAGCCAATAGCTCTTGTATAGGTGAGACCTATTGGTTTTGCCAATGCTTGTTATTGTTCTAAATGTATGTGAGAATTCACCCCCACCCCCTCGAATAATCCAATTTTTGTTTTGGAGGCAATTCACAATGGTATGTAAGAGTATATAAGAGCCTACTACAGGAGTACTGCTTTACACACTCCAGAATGGCTGCGTAAACAGGCCCCTTCGAATCTGCAGCAGCACTGTGTCCCCCTACCAGAGCCAGCGCTCACCACGTTTGCCTGCATTCATATTAAAGAGCCCAGAGTGAAAAATCTGTAGCTGTGAAACACGCCTACCAAAGTCTGTGTTTAGTGATTTTTGCCTCCCCCCACCCCCTCCAAAGCGGAACGGAAACTAAACGAGCTGTACATTTATGCAGATTAGTTTAGTCCTCACATCTCTGGGGGCTTCTGGCTGGCGCTGTGGTCAGCCTGCCAGTGTAGAGAGGCGTGCAGTGGTAACTAGTAGGAGGGCCCTTAACAATAACAGAGCTAGAGTGGGCGGAGTGGAAAAGGTTTGGAAAGAGCACGAGCCTGTGTGTGCGCGCGCCTGTGAGGTGGAGAGAGCGCTAATAATGGGAAACGTGAGAGGTAAACGAAGGGGTCACTGCTCACTGGAAGCACAAAACTGTTTATGTTCCAGGAAAATGGTTCTAATGACTTAACACATCCTTCAGCTATCGTCCTTAAGAGCCTATTTACGAAATGTTTTTGAAAAAAAAGTCTGAAATCTCATTCCCTAGGTTTGCTAATACATTTGAAGTTGATCATCAACTTTTATAAGTTCCCAATGAGTATCGCTGGAATTCAGGACAAGCATATATTTCCTTTACACACCCGCCTGACATTAGAATGGCAGAAATATGAATGTGTACAGTTACCTTTTTACCCACTGGTGTCGAAAACCTCTTCCCCATTCCTCTTAGTGAAATATTGAGAGGATTTGCAACTTGTATGTATGTAACTCTAACCACAAGTATCTGTAGTAGACATATGTACTTACTACCATTCTTTTTGAGTTTAGAGTTGATCTGTTTCGTATCTTGTATGTAATTCATGTACTCTGAAGTCCTTAAATAATGTAACTGATTCTATTGTAAAGCGATCTTACACCTTCAGGTAAAGTTTACGCTATATAAAAATGCATAAATAAATAAATAAAACTGGGAGTGTTTTCCTCCTAGTCCAACTCTGAAAAAGCAATTATTCCTACATTTTCTAGAATAACTTTTAGTATTTCAAGTGTGTTAATGGCTATACAAAAGTTTGCAGACGCCCACAATCTGAAATTTGTCGACTAACTACATTGTACAGTTTCGAAACCGCCTACAAGAAACACCACTCATTACATCTCCCTGCATACAGGTTTGAAAAGGCCAGGCTAAAAGAAAAATCTGTAGCTGGAAACAAAAATACGCCCACAAAAGTCTCTGCTTAGTGATTTCTTTCTCTTCTGCCACCTCCAAAGGGTTAACGGTAACTGAATGAACTGTACATTTATGCACAGCGGATTAGTCACAGACATCTGGGGGCTTTTCTGTTGGCAGCTTCCTGTGTAGAGAGACGTATACACTGGTGAGTGGTAGGAGGGTTACTGTACATTAGGCCTGCTGTAGGCAGAGAGCACCTTTGGTGTCAGACTTTGAAAATGTCAAAAGAGAGAGAGAGATGGAAAGGGAGAGGGAGGGAGAGAAAGAGAGAGAGCGAGAGAGAGAGAATGTGTGTGTGTTTACACGCTGTGTTTATGTCTCTGTGTGCTAATATGTGTCAGGGGGGTGTGTGAGCTTGTAAAATATTAAAACGTGGAAATACAAAAAGGAATCAGAACTTAATGGCAGCAAAGAAGTGTTGGGTATCCACAGCAGTTGTAAATTTCCAGGAGTACTCCTCCCTGTCTTTTTTAGACAGGTTGGTGCATTGCTCACATACGGCCAAATATACAAAGGCCTTTTGCATTTCTTAATGGACCATATCGCAATATCGGCCCGCTAAGAATCCAGCCCTCCAAAGTACCCTGCATCAGGCGTTAGACTAACGCATTTCAGTGTGTTGGTCCGCATCACCGTGCTGAAATGGAAAGTCAAATATAATAGCACCTCCTCAGCTATCAGGCATCATATAGTGAAAGTAAAACGAGTGGCAGTGCATCATGCGCGCTGCTCCCAACAGGCTTGGCGCTCCCGGCTGGCTCAGAATCCAGCAGTTCTAAGCCTTTACAATGTAACAGAGTTCATGAGACACCGTGGCATTTAGTAGGCGGAACCGGAAAATCTGCTGCAGCCCGCGGCAGCACAAGCGCGCGGCTGCAGTTCATGATTAAGGTTTTGGCAGTTTGGCAATAATTTCACGGCAGCGCTGCTTTCACCGCGTTGTTGTGCTGTGGATGTTTAGTGTAATTTAATTAGTCAATCCAGCGACGGGACCCGTAACCCGACCGCACCGGCGGATGAGATAAATATGGACTACGATGGCGCTGGAGTGGTTCCACAGCCCAAGGCACACTTAGTCAGAGTTCCTGTGCACCTGCTGAGCCTCATGATACCCAGGCTGGCGTTTGCCGCATGGGTCGTGGCAGCCATGAGGTAGGCCTTACAAATTGTCGCTCGCCTCCTCACAAAGTAAACAAGTGCCTTTGAGGTATCTCTCTCTGCTTAATTAGCTCGATAGCGCTAGCGCCTGTGTTACCTCCAAGGGACAAGTGTATTTATGATACCTTAAGTGCCCTCCACCATTTAGGAAATGCAAAATTGCATTTTCGTACATCTGGCTCCAAGCGGATAATCCACTTGCCTAAAGTTTGAGAAATTCCGGCAGAAACTCCTTTCCCCACTCATCCATGAAAGTTAGAGGTGTTTTCGTTGCATTTCCACTCCTTTACTCCAACCTTTTTCAGAGTATATTTGCAAGTGCTTTCAGACAGTGATTGGCAATGCAGAATGTGCTTGGATGCCCAAAACCTCAGAGTTTGTGTGTCACTTGTATAGCCGGCTCCACTGACACTTTCCTTTTCCAGCCTGTTACCCCAAGCTCACAAAAATAGATCTTTTTTTTTTTTCACTCATTCACCAATATCATCTTTAGGATGAAACAGTTTTCATACATTGATGAATTACTTAGCATCATTTACATGTACGATTATACATTCTTAGGAGCAACTTCTCCTTTGATGTCTCCGCCTCCTACAGTGCTCCTGTGGCCATCCACCTGAACAACAGTTCTACGAAAGTTGTGATCTATAGCTCTACCTGGAGAATCAATTCCATAAGCATCCCTGCTAGGCCTTACTCTTATATATCCCAACAGTCAATGGGTTAACAAAACACCCCCACCCTCCTTCCCCCCTCTAACTCACAAAAATAGATAATTTAAAATGGATTTAATATTACTATAGTTCAACTTTATCTTATTCTCTGAATCAGAAAATAAAGGTTTTGTACATCTAATTCAAATGCACATGTACAAAAACAATTGAGAATCGTGCCCCTGTGCTTAATTTGGATATTTATAATAATATGTTTGATAATTCTACAATGTGTTACATCTAGCAATCTTTCCACAGTAGCCACTGATATAGGGACATTAGAATAACCAGAAACAGTACTGACTATTATCCTCCGCTCTGCACGTGCAGCGGCATCTGCTACTTCTGATGGGGCCACGTAGAAGGGTTCGTGCAACCTTGTGATGCAAGACTTCATTAACTGTGATTGATTAGTATTTGTTATGTTACGTAATACAATTTTCCGCAAATGATCATTAAATATGTGGCTAATATTATACAAATAAGTTTACAAAATAAAACAGTGAATAAAAAGTACTTGTGAGAAATATATAGATGTTTTTTGTTACTATAATTTTTGGCTCCATGTGTATGTTTTGAATAACGCAATATTACAGGAGGTATACAGATGTAAAGATATAGGGGTTTGGTGGTTTTTGTTCTTTGGGGCCACAGTGCAACACTAGACTTAATTCACTCTCGTGGGCTATTTCTAATTTCCCTCCACGTGGTCAGAGTCCAGGGTACACATATCAAATCCTATTAGTGTGTCTCAACACGTTCTACCGAGTGGTGAGCGAAATTTGTTTTTGGGCAAGTACTCAAAATTTCTGAAGAATTATGTAAAACTATACGTAATTACACAACATGCAAAACCAGGGTTGGGTGCTGTATTCCAGCTTAAAATGCGCCCTTGCGTTCACATTTCACGCAAAACAAATAGTGCAAAAATAGCAAAGCACTGTGAACAACCTCTGTTTTTCGGGTACTTCCCATGCATTAGCTGTGTTTACCACAAACGGCGCATTTGTAGTACATTTTTACAGTGAACGGCACACAATTACTTGAGGTGGCGTGAATTCTGGAGTTTACCATGACAAGAGTAACACAAAATTTCCAAAATTACGGTAATTACACTGTTCTAACGCACATTACGCCCGGGCCTAATTTTACCCCCCATTCACCCCATCACAAGGCTCCCAAGTGTGTGCAGTCATCTGCCAGACAAAGCACTGATATGAAATTATTTTGCAATATGAATACAACAAACTGACAACTCATCCTGTATTGTAATATTTATATAGAGCTTATTACCTCTTGTGGGGCGCTGAAGCAATTGCTCGAAGATTGTTGTCCTTGTTTTGATCCTATGTGGGAAGCGTTTTCATGTCCTGCAGCACCCCAAAGTCTGAGTTCTTTGTAGCACCCCTGAGCTGCTTCTATGGGATTGTGCCAGTTTGAGACGCACTGGCTTAGAGATAATCGCAGAGGACTCCAGCATTGAGGTGCAGCGGGTCCCTGGATCTGAGGTCCCGCTGGTCTCAATACTCTGGTTTGCTGTGTTCTAAGGTGACGTGGTGTCTATGGTGTTTAGGTGCCGCAGATCCTGATGATTTATATGGCAGGGTCTTAGGTTCTGGAGTTCTGTGGTGCTCCCAGGAAGCTAGACTTAGAAGTACACAGGTTCATGGATTGCCTGGTCCTCGACCTCCCATTTGGGCTCCACTTGTCTTGTTACTTACTTTGCAAAACAAAGGGGGCAGGGGTTGATATCCTACTTGAATTAATATAGAGAGGATGTACCAATGTCTCCTCTTCTATTATCTCCCATGGGCATTGAAGGAAGTGACCCGATTAGGGCCACCAGGGTCACTCACGACCCCCTCTCAGCCTTCCATACAAATGAAGAGTCGGTCAGACAGTAGAGAATACAAACCAAGCTTCATCGAGAGTGACTGGTGGTGGGACTGATGTGACCTGGACGCCTGGGTCACTGATTACTCCCAGCTCACCTGCCAAAGAAAGACTAAACTATTATCAAAGTAATCAAAAAGACCTGCATTACCTCTCTGAGATACCAAAGTAGAAATTGGGTGGCACGTGGACAGACCACTCAGGTAATGGACTTCAAGTGAGAAGTTCCCAACTATACTCTGAGAAATAGCTTTACTGCATGATGCTTCACCCTGTCAGCTTTGGTGTCTGAGGTTTCAGGCTATGAGTCTGTGAATCCTGAGCATCAACTCTGCTGTTTAAAAGCAAAGATCTGTGCCCCAGAAAATGGGATAGGAAATGGTCCAATTGGAATGTGTATCGTGGGGATATCTGTGTGTCCCCAATGCTGGAATTAGAAATGCGCAAAAATTCAGACTGTGACGGGGTTGATTAATGTATATCTGACGAGGTTTCATATAAGAAATGGGATGATGTGAGTAACTTGGAAATCTATTGTTTAATACTGTATGTATATTTGCCATTGAAATCAATAAAAAGAAATGTAAAAAAAAAAAGCAAAGGTCTGAAAGTTCGGTTTAACTTTATGGCCGAGTGCTGAGCATCACAGGAGAGACTAACGTATTTCAGCAATGGTTCCTAAATTACTGCACTGAAATGATTTGTTCGCACTTACAGCCCCTCAGTATTACTTGAGGCTTTCTCAGTCCTTCTGTGTGATTCTCAGTGTGATCTACCAGACTGTTGCTGATACCTGGTCCTTAAAAATGTGAGGCTGCCATTGATATGCTGGCACTTTGTCATGACACATTTGGTGGGGACTGGGGATTGGACACGGGTCAGCACCATCGCTTTATTGCTGGCTCAAGAAGTCATCAACTTTTCAGATTCCTTTGGCCCTGGTGCAGATGAGGGGCCTGTGCGCTGCCTCCTGACTGGCTGTTGCAATCCTAGGATCCTTTTTGGACTGCAGCTTCTAGCCCTCAGAAAGTCTCACACGAGGAAGAATTGTCACAACCACTCAATATGTGTCCTAGATTGTAATTATAGGTGGAGCAACACTTAACTGCATTAAAGGGAACTCAGTAGAGTTGTGTGTATGTTGCACAGCCTACGCTCCCATATTTGAAGCTGCTCTCGTGTGTGATAATGAAGAAACTGGAGTCCCTGTGAAATAAAATAGTCACTTAGGAGCACACAACAATTAGGTCAGGCAGGGAATCAGGATTGATCCCTGGTTTTCGGGTTTCATATTGGCCAATTCAACCACTAAAGGGTTATCTTTTTCTCTCTCCTGTTTTATATCAAAGGTTAATGTTTGTCTTCAATTCTTGTCTCATGAGGTTACAACATGGATGGCAGGCAGAAGCCACATTATAGCTTGATTTGTTTTGGGGTTGCGGGTCCTGTAGGACCTTGAGCTGAGCTACAGCAAAGCATCTGGCTCGAGCTTGGCTCAAGCCTTCAGTGGCTTGCCCACCTCCAGGCATGAGTAAGTTTAATTACTGTAGGTTTCTGTAAGTCAGGGGATGCCACACTACTCACTAACTCTCAGTGTGCCCAGCAAAGTCCTTTAAACTCAGAGTCTTAATATGAACATGACTAATTGGAAACTTTTGGCAGGAGAGTGGTGGTGCGGGTTTTGTTTTTTTGATAATTATTTTTATTTTAAGGATGTGTTTTGATCAGATTTAGACATTCTGGTTTTAAAATATGTGTTTATGTGTATAGATTCTGAAAAGACGGGAGCATACAATACTACTGTCTTGATAAAGAAGGTGTAACGTGAATTGTTTTTAAGCATTATAATATACTGCAATTTATTCATTGTGATTTTTGGATATATATGCTTTTAATTGTGCAGTTTTTGAAAAGAAACGGTGTTAATAAATTACAATTATCATTTCATCAACTGCAAGTTTTTATGCCAATACATTGTAACCACGAGGTTCAGAGGTGACTTAGATGACTGGGTTTTGAATGTATGTGATTTGGATTGTGGAGATGAGTTAAGGTGTGGATATAAAACAATCCCAGAGGACGTCATTGTGAAACTATATGAAATCGAGGGCAAGCATCGAAGGTGGAGGCTGGGGGAACGTTGAATGCAACTCCTTGCAAATAGCTCGCTGCTGGTAAAAAAGCAATGTGTCCATCGGACCAGAGGAATCTGGAAGAGCGTAGAACGTAGCACCGGGATAAAGATCCGCCAATGTCTTCAGCCCCAAGTGGTAGGCCAGTTTAGACATGCCGGTTGGCTGGAGAGGAAGGAAAGCGGGATGGCGTATAATCGGCATGGCGTTAGCCGATAACATCTGAGCATTGGAGAGGCGGCGCAATCCGGACCAGGCCCAGCGCAAAGTCTCGACCGTGTTTACCACAGCACGCGGGCAACTCGCTGGGGCGAACAGAGCGGTGGTCAATGGCCAGGGAGTTGCAATGTCGGCCTCAACCGCCACATGTGGCTGATAAGGAGAGGGGTGAATCCAGAAGTGTAAAAAACTAGCCCGGGCACTTAAGGCGTAAAGCTTAAAATTAGGAGCACCCATGCCGCCTACCGCCATGGGGAGGGTGAGAATATCATATGCAATCCTGGACTGTTTGCCAGCCCAGACAAGAGAGATGATCAAGGAATGAAGTTTGCGAAAGAAATGGGCAATGAGAAGAATGGGGATATTTAAATGAAGATAGAGGAATTTCGGGAGGACCACCATCTTGGCAATGGCTATGCGGCCAGCAAGGGATAATGGAAGTCAGTTACAATGGGGTATTTTAGACTCAAGCCAGTCCACCGCACGCCCAAAGTTGGCCCTCCAGAGGTCATCCAAGTCCCTGCTCAGCCAAATGCCCAAATATCGGGTGGGGCCTGAGGCCCAAACAAAGGGAAAATCTGGAGTAAAGGGTTTGGTGGCGTCAGTTAGAGGGAACAAATCCGATTTGCTCCAGTTCACCTGTATGCCGGACAGTCCGCCAAATCATATTATCTCTCACACTAGTGGGCTGAGGTTGTCTTGGGGATGGCGGACATACAATGTGATGTCGTCGGCATACAGGGAGACCAGGAGGGAGCGGGCCGAAAACCTATGCCCTTCTGAGTATGGTGTTGCCGGAGTCTGGCCGCAAGCTTAGGGCTCTATATATAAATTAAATAGAAAGGGTGATAGAGGACAGCCTTGCCTAGTGCCCCTAAATATCTTAAATAGTTCTGTCAGATTACCACTCACAAGTATTTTAGCTGATGGGTTCTGATATATTAACTGAATGGCCTTACAGAAATTGTCGCCCAGATTGTATCTCTTCAAGATAGTCACTAAGTATGACCAGTTTACTCTGTTGAAGGCCGTGGCAGCATCCAAGGTCACTACTGCCAGAGGGATGGAAAAGGTTGAGGCTAGATCAATCATACCTATCAGGCTATATGTAATTCATGAAGATATCTACCCTTATGAAACCCTTCTAATCACTATGTATCATCCTCCCTATGACTTTACTTACTCTCCACTAAGATCTTTGCAAAGATTTTGTAATCTGCATTAAGCAGAGAAATCGGCCTATACAACTCACACTGAGCTAGATTTTTCCCTGGTTTTAATATCAGTGTGATTGTTGCAGCGCCTCAGGATTTGGGCGTGTGTAGGCTTCACCCAAAATAACATTAAGCATCAATGTCATGAAAGGAATGAGACTCTCTTCCAAGATTCTATATATCTCTATAGGTAATCCGTCTGGGTCAGTAGCCTTCCCACTTTTACTTGTCTTCATGACTCTCCTGACCTCGTCCTGAGTAATGTCTTGGTTCAGAAGGTGTTACCCGTCTTAGTCTTAGGGTTTAATTATATTTGACTCCAACCAATAGTTAACCTCGTCCTCTGACACTACCCACTCTTCCGTATAGAGGTTCCAAAAATACTCATTAAAGGCTGCCTCTATTTCAGACTCATTTGTTAATTCAGTCCCTTTTTGTGTGCCCTTTATTTCCTTTATCAAATTCCAATTCTTTTCCGTTTTCACCTTCCAAGGTAGTACCTTTCCAGCGCCTTCCTCATACTCGAAATGAGACAACTTACTAGCTTCCAAGCGCTTGTTAATCTGGGTCTGTAAAATAGTTTCTAGTTGTTCTTTCAGTGATAATAGCTTTTTTCCCTTCCAGGTGCCTGCTCCCCTCCTCCTTGCCCCTCTTTGGCCCAGACTCTAATGCCTTCATTTCTGTCTCTAACTGACTGACCTGGGCTCTATAACTCCTATTCTTAAAGCATACAATACTTGTGAGTTTGCCCCTTATATAGCCTTTAAGTGTATCCCAGAAGATTTGAAAGGAAGAGGAACCTACAAGACTCTGAGAACAATGACAGTAAGGGAACACAATGTGCGCAATTAACACATACAGTACCACCCAATTGAAAAATGTTAGATGCTCAACTTCCTGTGGTTCACTGTCATCAAAACCACAATCAATAAAAGAGTACAGTTAGGAAGGAAGATCAAAAAATAGAGTCCATGAAATCTTTCCTTCAGGTTTCAGTAACCTTTTATTTTTTTCTTATTTCAAATTTGCTGATTCTTCAACGAGTTGCTTCAATCGACAATACAAAATCGATTTGTAGATCACAGTTGCATTTTCTATAGATCAACAGCCTTTCTGCCTGCGCGTTTCGTCCTTCCCTTAGGACTTCATCAGGGCTTGTATTTTAGAGAGAAAAATTCTCTTCTTTTTCTAAACATCGAATACTTTGTGTCATAAATTTGCGGCGCGTAACCAGATATCTTGAATTCCATCAATTCTTATTTCTCATAATTTCTTCAATACTCCTCTTTTCACTATGTTCAAAAGATAATCACTTGAAAATAATCAATTATTATTTTTCTGAAATCTTCAGTCCTCCTCCTTTCACTAAGTTCAAAATCTTTCACTCTATCAATCTTATTTCACAGCGATCCTCTCTCCTGCCGCGGGCCCGATAAATCCCAAGCAGAAGTGGAACCTATGTTATGCTTGCAAGAACTCGTCTACCTCGTTTCTCAAGTGATTCATTGCATCCGTTTCAGAGAGTATGGTACGATCTAATGTCCGTTTCTTTCCAGTGGGCCTACTTTTTAGATCCATACTTAATGTAACAGCAGAGTGATCTGAAAGATGGGCAGTAAAGTAGGTAATATCCCGAATGCAAACCCTCAAGCTTAGACTAACCAAAAAGTAATTGATTCTAGATCTATGTCCATACTTTTTATTGTGAAAGGAGGAACCGTGCAGACCGCCTGATCTTTCTCTCCATATATCGCAGAGTGTGGTTTGCTTCATCATTTCCGTAAATATGTGCGTGATTTAGGGGTGGCTACTGCTCTACTATTTTTAGATTTGTCTAATTTTAAATCGATTATTACATTAAAATCCCCTGCCATAATTATTGGATCTGGAAAGTCTAACATATTAGAGAAGACTGCTAAACGGCTCCATACAATCAACATTTGGGCCATAGCATCCTACTAAAGTTATTAGTTCACCCTGTATTTTTGTTTTTGCAATGATCCACCTGCCGCTCTTATCCACTGCTGTATCTAAAATAAGAGCCTTCAACTGTTTCTTAATTAATATTGCAACTCCTCTTATATTTGCGCTCTGCTATGTATAAACTGCTTTTTGAACCCATGGTTGTCTATTGAAACTCTCCATATTCTCACTCTTTACCAGGTGTGTTCCTGGTAATATTATTGGTGAACATCCATTTGTACGCGGTCATTACACTGCGTACCATTACTACGCAAGCGTTACAACGCATGCGCTGTAATGACGCATAGCCATTTCTACGCGTTATTACAATGCATGCGTTGTAATGCGAACCACATTGTTGTGAGGAAACTGAGGCGTTTCCTCACAACGACGTGCAACGATCACCGCCCTTCTGACGATGCAGGAAGGAGAACAGAGGACACGAGGAGAGAGCGGTAAGAGGGTCTGCTTTTAAGGGTTTAGGGTAGGGGAAGGGTCGTGCAGGGGGTAGTCTTTTAGGATTAAGGGTAGTGTTGTGTTTGAGGAGTAGTGTTTTGTGGTTTAGGGTAGTGTTGTGTTAGTGTAGTATAGGGTAGTGTTTTAGGGTTTAGGGTAGTGTCAGGGGGTCGTGCAGAGGAGTGTTTGGGTGTAAGGACAGGACTGGGGGTTGGGGGAGGGTTGTGCAGGGGGTAGTGTTTTAGGTTTTAGGGTAGTGTTGTGGTGTTGTGTAGTGTACGGAAGTGGTTTAGGGTTTAGGGTAGTGTTGGGGGTCGTGAAGTGTAGTGTTTGGGAGTAGGGACAGGACTAGGGTTAGTGGTAGTTTAGGGTAGTGTAGTGGTGTTTGAGTAGTGTAGGGTAGTGTAGTGTTTGGGTGTTTGGGTAGTATTTTAGAGTTTGTTATGTGTAGGGTAGTGTGTTTGTATTTAGTATTTAGTGTGGTGTTGGGGTAAATGTCTGTTTTTATTACTAGACAAGTTTTTAGTTCGCATACATTAACGTGAACTAAAAACTTGCGTAGTAACGGTTATTGCTAAGTAATAACCGAGTAGTAATGGCATACGAAGTAATGGCATGTGAAGTAACGTGTCATATTCAATATTATTATCTGCGCTGGGGAATCCCTTAGATATTGCAAGATCTTTTCCCTTCTCGCCTTCACACTCAGACCATTAACATTCCACGTTAACAACTGGATAGCCATCTTCCTTTTCCTATCACTAACCTTATTAAATGGAACATTTCATCCTTTACCTTTATGGGCTGCCCTTTTAAGGAGTATGAGGCTATTTATTTTTATTTTTCTCCCCTATGTTCCCCACCAAGTGCACCGACCTCCTTGCCCTCAACCCCCTCTCCCCTCCCTGGAGAACCCATCTCCTCTTTCCTCTGGACTTGATGTTAGTCCCTTTCTAGTACGTCTCGAGGCATCTGCCACCCTCTTACTAACGCACAATTTGGCGAAACAAATACCACCCGACTTATAACTCATTGTCTCCCCCCCCCCCCCCGCAAAACTCTCATACCACTGTTTTTCTTTCCTCTTTTTTTATTTTGTATCCAATTATACGAGTGGGCTACTACCCCCCTTTGTTTCAAAGTCTCCAATAGGCCATCCGCCTCCTGCATACTCCTAAGGTTAGACAGACTTGTATATTGTTTAATGGCGCAGTGCCACAACAGTACAGACAAAGTGATATTAGGTTAGTGAGCTTACATTTCAGACATTTTGCAGCCGTTTAAAGGAATTATGATATATCTAGAGATTCACATTGCCCAAAAGGATGTAATGTGAGATATTTAGCTGCTTACATACACTTCATGGCTTGGTTTACCAGCGTTGAAATTAATTTGTCACTGGAGGTGTCACACATTTGGCAATGGAAGGTCACTCTAAGCCTTGGAAATGACAAACATAAGAAATCTGAAAACTTGACAGCTGTAACAGTCCGCTTCTACTCTGTGAATTGCTACTTTCCGCATATTTTTACAGGTAGGGACTATTTTCCCCTATTATCACATAACGTTGCACCCATGTAGCAGAGAGGGCCTGTCTCCGTTCACTAGAGGGCACAATGCCTCCTTTACGCACTGGCAATTCAGAAATTGATTTACACATTTCTGTGGTGATGCGGCTTGGACGTCAATTCATCAAAATGCCACGGGTAGCAGAAGTGACATCACACACCCTCTGACCTTCACTTTCACTCACACACACGTTTGCACATAAACACAGGTTCACACTCTCACTCTTGTAAACACACTGTCACCCACAAGCATGCGCACAGCTCGCATATAAAATCATTTTTTACTCATTACAGCTACCAGAGAAGGTCATATTCCAGCCAATTGTACTCTATTTTTATCATACTAATAGTGAAAAATGTAATATGATTCACTATTAGTGTAATTAAAAAAAATGACAGATAAAAAAACGTCCATAAGGACAAGCTGACTGTGTTCCTGGCACTCATTTTGCCACCTCTGAGGCCAGGGGACGCAAAAGCAATGACAGTGGTCGCAAGGGGCATGCCAGGGGTCACAGCTGCTACCCCTGGCGACCCCTTAAGGAGTTCCATGAGAAGCAGTAGACTCCAAAACAGCCGTGTGCGGGTGATGAGCTGGCCTCTTCTCGTTGCCCCCGCGTGGCACTGCGCGCGCCAAGTACTGGTGCAAAGGAAAGCTTGAGAAACGTTTGCTCCCACCGGCCACTGTAAATGTCACATATGCACTAGTCGCTGTTGCACAATTGCGCAGCAGGGTGCAAATATATTTAGTGTGTCCATCTGCCGCGCACCAACATCTGATTAATTCAGTAATCGTTGACGAATCTCTTCTGCGGCTTTCTCTGTGTAGCTTTAGAAGCCTTGGGGACAAATATTCAGCCGACAGGTTTGATTGCATCCTGTTTGCTAGATTTGAGGGAGTCTGACATAACTGGCCTTCATTCTGGTATTTTCCCCTCAGTCGATTCGTAAACCACGGTCTAAAGGCCACTCCCACTTGTAGGCCGGGGGCAGGAGGAGCTAACCTGTGAAGCTGTCGACGTTAGACAGTCAGCCTTCGGTTAGGGTTGATGTCAGGAGGGTGGGTGGAAGTGCGGGCGTGTTTGCAGCTGCTTTCAAGTCACAAAGGTTAATACAAACCAGCGTGACGTATTATAAGGACTATCTAGAAAAAGAAACGAAGGAGAAAAACGAATGTTGAATTACGGACATTGCCTTTATGACAAAACAAAGCAGAACGAGCGATTGCCAATTTGAGAAATGTTCAAACTAACATGAACAAAATGAAACTGGTCTTATGCCGACCTCGAACAGGCACGTTGTTAGTCATTGCCGGAGGCCACTGGAAGTATGTGGCAGGGGAGCATCAAATTATGCGGAAGGGTTGACTAAATTATGCAGCAAGAAAAGGCAAATTATGTGGCATAACATTTTTGGATACTATAAATTCATTAGTTTATCATTTTTACACATGGTACTCCTGTCTGGGCAAAGATTTCACCTCATTAATATAAATTTAGCAACCAAATACAGAAACCTGCAACTAAAAGATGACCAGTTAAGCTTTGCAAAGGGCCTTCCACTGCGTGTGAACCAACGTTGCACTGTTTTTAATAACTTTTCATCCGTTTGAGATGGAAATGTTTTTGTTAAAATCTGCAGATTATGCATCAAGTGATGGATTATGTGGCAAATGTGACAAATCCATAACTATGCGAAAAAAGTAGCAGTCTCAGAATTGCATAATTCCAGTGTGCCTAGTCATTGTACAGTGACCAAGGTTTCCAGATATCTTCTGGCTGTAGAGAACAGAACCCGGAGTGAGACCAGCTTGCAGTCAAATTCGAAGTGGATCGTTAATTTCATTTTAAAAGATTTTTTTCCGATGTCTCGTTAAAGTCTTTGGATAAATAGAGTTAATTACAATACGGCATTAAGCATTACATCAAAATCCATACAGCGTATAATTAAAAAAACATCCAAACTCTATCATAAATTTACAGTTAATTGAAAATCCATTAGGCTCTCTTTCACCTAGAGAGCTTTGCTACCTTAAGTTAATTAGCAGACCCCAAGAAAAAGGTCTTTCAGTTTCAAGAGTCTTTACAGATTTTTAGAGTCAGTTTATACGATTAGGCCTTGAATACCTCAAATGAATAAAAATAGATTTTGGACTTCCTCCTTGTACCATCACAAAAACAATATAGGGGATTTCCATTTTATCGCTTCATGGTAAAGCTTCAGATTACTGAGTTCTGAACAGTCATAAGACATTGCATAGGAAACCTTGGAGTCCTTCCTCGTCACAGTCCTTACACCTTGAGTGATCTTTCAGTCTCACAGATATTGTTTACCTAGCATGACAAAAAAACGTCTCCTCAAATGGCTGCCATTACCTCCTTGTCTGTCTTCCTCGCAGAGTCCTTACACCTTAAGATAATAAAATATTGAAGCAAGAAATGATTATTTGATTCCTTGACAACAAAAAGAAGGAGCACGAAACCAAATATTTTGATGCAGTGTTATTATGGTTCTCTAATTTATAAATTTATAGTCCATGCATTGAAGGCAACTCATGAGAGGCAACCCTGAAGTATGCTAAAAACAACACCACACAATTTCAGTCAATCATTTTACATAAAAGTGTGAGAGTACGACTAAGTAGCAATTTAGCAAACATCCTTAAAAAAAGCCCCCTTAAAAGCTTCCCAGGAAGTAGTCATTCCTCTGGTAGACCTTCAGTGAACACGATTAGGAAAATTCAAACCTGAGACCTCGTAAGATTTGTCACTTACATTTTTTATCCGTAAGGAAAGGATGGACGTGGAACGGTGTAGACCTCTACCTGAGAGACAAAAAAAGTAATGAACAGAGAATTAGCTTTGCTGAAAGAAGCTGTCCTATCTAGACAAACAGACATAGCCCTATGCAAATCTACAGTATGTAAATTTGCTTCTTCCTTGGAAGAAGGATTCGGTTGGAAACCTAATAATAATTTGTCCTCGTACAATAGAATCTGGAGAAAACTTTGAGAAGAAAAAGTAGACCTGGTTTAAGAACTACTTTGTCCAGGAAGAAGCGCAAAAATGGAGAGGAAAATAAGGAATTTCTCCAATACTCCTATCCGAACAAATGGGCATCAAGAACACCACTTTTGCAGAGAGAAACTTAACATCCAAAGATTCTAGAGGTTCGAAAGGAGGAGCCTGTAAGGTCTGAAGAACCACTGGAAGATCCCAGGAAGAAATAAGGCAGCAAAAAACACCTATGAAGACAGAAACTCGTCAGCTAACAAAACGCTAAAGAGGAAGTAGAAGAGACATCAGCTCCTTTAAAAGCTTGGATCGCTACCCATTGAGCTTTAATAGTTGAGACTGGTGGGCCAAGCAGTAAACCGACCTTCAGAAAATCAGAAGTCTGATAGGACCACAGGAAACCAAGGACTATTCTTCGTTTCTACACCAGGATTCAAAATTGCACCAATGGCGACTGTAAGATGTAAGGGTAGAGCTTTATCTAGACAGCTGAATACTTTCAGCCATCCAGAAGAGCATCCCTGGGCAATCCTATTTAACTTCTCAAGAGCCATACCCCTGGTTCAGACTCCTGAGAGCATCTGAGGATAGAAGAAGACGTCTCAGAGGAGATGGCTAAATGGGAAGCTGTTGGTGTGGACGGACCATCATTTAAAGAATGAGACTGCCTGGACCACCCCAGAGCTACGAGAGAGACCTCAGCACTATCCTCCCAGATCTTCCTCAGGATGCCGGGAGTCAACTGGAATTGTGGAAAACAATAAAGGAGCCCTTGGGGCAGAGGGATTGAAAGAGCATCTATCACCCAGTCTCTCCTGTATGTCCTAATCAAGCAATTCATAGTAACGTGGACCCACTTGACAGCACCCTCAACCCTTTTATCAACTGCATCAGCAGGAAGGGCATCTTCATAAACTACAGTGTGCTGCGAATATAATCCTGCCATCAAAATATCAGCCTTCACATCTGCCAGAAAGTCTTTAGTGACGTTTTCCAATAGGTAATGCCTAGTAAAGAATCTAGGGAAAGATAATCCATCCATCTCTTTCCATGTGTGTGTAAGCTCACGGCGAATAGCCCTGTGCAACAGAAGAGACTCAAGCTCAATGTGCTGGTATTCACTGAAAAAGTCATTGTCCTCCCCACCAGAAAGAGGAGGAAGAAAGTTCAAATTCCCTCTCAAAAAATGGAGGAGTCAGCCAGCTGTAAGCTCTGGATAAAGTGACCCCTTCATCAGGGTCACTCACTGGCTCCTCATTTGTTTGAATTCTCGGGGCCTTAGTTGTAGGGGGCTCCTGTCGAGCTCTAAATGCAGCTTGCTCCGCAGCGTCAACGATTTTCTGCAAAACTGCCAGTGCCGCAGAAGAAGGACCAGCAATCCCTCCTGATCCCCCTTAGTGGTGTTCGCCAACTTCATCTACTTCTTTCATGTTGTCGGACAGTCGAGCTGACTGTAGCTTCCTTCTTTAGTTGGATACCAGGCAACTAAATAACCTGGACTTCCCTAAATTCTCACATGAGCCGCCATGATGAAACCAGGCAATGCAGGCGACAAAATATCGCTCCCGCTAAAAGAAACAAACAAATTCAATGTAACCCTTGCATTGCATAAAAGGGCACAGCCTTAAGGAAACAATAGACTAGCACCCAGGCCTTTAAACAGTAAAGACCACTTAACTAGTCCCGAGTACAAGGCTCAAGAGCTACAGCTGCTACTCTGGTTCCAGTGGTAATTTCTCATTCTAAGTCCTCTAGACAGTAATGCAGCTCTTTCTTCGGTCCCGTTGGTAATTCTCCATTCTAGGTTCTCTAGACAGTGCTGCAGTTGTGTCTCTGGTCACAGTGGTAATTCCTCATTCTAAGTCCTCTAGACAATGCTGCCAGCTGTCTCTCTGTTTCCAGTGGTAATTCCTCATTCTTGGTCGTCTAGGCACTGCTGCTAGCTGCTTCTCTGGTCTCATCTGTAATTCCTCATTCTAGCTCTTATAGGCAGTGCTGCAGCTGTGTCTCTCTTCATACATCCACTACACTCCAAAACAAAGCACATAGATAAAAGATATTGTCATTTACAACGCCAATAGCTCTAGCTCTGACAAATGCTAGACCTATTGCATTGGAAATGCTTGTTTGTTTTTACAACTCTAAGAGGTTGTTGGGCCCATGAAGAGAGCATGATATTATCATTATAGCAAACCAACAAACAATGCCTGGACCATTTGCTGCGTCTGGTCGCCTGAATAGACAGTAAAATATATAAAGTGTCCAAATGGTTTTTTTTCTTCTGTCTGTTTACAAAGTTCTTAACATTTTTATTGATGTTTTCCTCTAACATGAAAGCACTTGAGCACGCATGTTTGTATTTCTTTGGGAAAGCTACTGATACTTGGAAGCCTTTGTGGTGGATGTTTAGGTACTGTGGGCCCAGTGCTCCTTTGCTCTCTTGGAACTTGCTTTCAACAATGTACAGCAGGTTACCATAAGTTAGATAATAACCCAGTTACTTTCATTTATTGTTTGGCAATTGAATATTGCTGAAGGTTGCCCTTCTGCATTTTATACAATAATTGTAAAACATGTACATGTTTTTCATTTTTATTATGCTAGCTTCTTTCCCAATGCACAAGTGCTTTTTTGTAAGAAAAACAATAAAAGATCTATCTTTCCTAGGTGACTTTTAACCCATCATGAAAGGGAGACAATGTACTGTTTTTTGGTTTTGACGACCATGTTCTTCCTAATAAACCCACATTAATTGGTTTATTAGGGACCCCATATGAAATAGTACATGTTGTAGCTGCTGGTAATGGAGCTTGCAGTACGCAGCACCCAAGTGTCGCAGCTGCCTCTTGTCCCTATGTCTGTTTATTACTGATTTGAGATGCCATTTTCCTGGCACATATTTGCAGCCTTGACAATATTATGTGCTCGTGGTCACAGAACACTAAACGTTCAAAAGAATGTTTTTGCAGGATTTATTGGGACAATTTTTAGACATTTGATATTAAGTGTGATCAAAGTCATCATTAGTAATTCGTAAAACTCAGCCACAGTCTAGTCACCTGTCAAATGTTAGGTCAGACAAACTTAACAAGGACTGTGATGGAAGAAGAAAGCTATTTCAATCAAGCATATGATGCACTGTACACACTGTGACACACAAACACTTGCACAACAGATAAATAATAAAGAAGTGTTAGTGAAAAACGAAAACTTTACTTGCTTCTTGAAAAACCAGGTAAGAGGCCAACGCGCAAGGGATAAACTGTTACGCTTAGCAAGAAAGAGCAGAGAAAAGGTACAGCTCTATGGCACTGCACAAAAACTATACTTATTAGAAAGATATATCATGCTAACGGTAAGACAAGACTGGAGCATCTTCTGAAGAAAGATGAGAGAAGTTCTAGATACAGTCTGATAGACTAGGCATTAGGCCTTGAATGTGATAGAGTGTTGTGCTGGGAGCCTGTGATAGCCGACTAGATGTTGAGAGATGGAAACAAACTTTCCGAAGGTTAGATCCACTGTGTTGCCACAACATCCTAAATAAGATGACGCTTGTTGAATAAATAGGGAGAGGCCCTCAAATATGAAACAAGTCCTCATAAGAGTGGCTTGAAAGAGAGGCTACCCATTTGATAAAGGCATAAATACTTTGCCTCAAAATCCATACCAGACAAGGACAGGATGATGGGACAGTCTCTGAGAAAACGAACCAAGATCGTAAACAAACCAGGGCTCCACATAGTTAGCTGAGTCTATCAGATAAACACCTCCCTGGCCATCAGGAGGAAAACCTATCTGAATTGTCTCCTTTCTGCATTTTTATGTACATATGTGTATATGCGCCTTTATTAGATTGCTGCTTTAATGTGCAAAGCTGTACCCTCTTGCTAATTGTTCATCTTTAGCTAGAGGTAACTTTGCCATTTAAATCATTCTTTAGTGGTGTTGTATGTATATGTATGTATTGAGATGTACTTTATAAGATCTTTGTGATCAAAAATAAAGTTTTATGATGATGATGAATCAAATCAAGGCTCCAGATTATTACCTGTGCCTATCAGGCAGACACCTATTTGCCTTGGCCATCAAGAGGAAAACCAGCCAACTCCTTTGCCACCTATCACCAGACCCACCATTTTATGAGAGTTAAGCTTTAGCCAATGATCACTCATGAAGCCAAGAACCACCAGCAAGCAGGTCATGGAACAGAGATGCTGTTTCATCCAGATCACCCACCATTTTGCTGATTATCTGTGTCATCGGCATAGATAGAGAAAGCAAAAAAGAGCGACCTGATAAGAGGGCCATAAGAGTAGTTGTGTATAACATAAAAAATGCGGTCAAAGTCATTTTCAAACAGCTATAGGCTCTGTCTAGCAGGCATCAAAATCCAGAGGGTCGAAAGCAAAATGTCTGGGGGTACATGATGAGCAGATGCGATTCCTGACATCCCACAAGCATTTCCAACTTGTACTTTCCTTTTCAAAATGTGTACATCTTCATTAACCTTGTATGCTGTGCCCCCACTTACAGATTTTTAATGCTTAAGAAGCACATCATGTGCCAGTTGTTTATTTCTGGAACAGCAAATCAAATTTGAATCCTTAAAACATACTTCCATTCGTCGGTCTTCATGTTTCTGCAAGCTTAACAGGCTTAACGATGAACGATCTAATGATTGACATGTTAGCAGAAATTATTTTCTCAGATTGTATCATTGTTTTATCTTTTCACTCATGTTTTGAGTCTCTTTAAACCCAATGCTATTTGATAATGCCATTGCTGTGTTATGAGACCATTAACCTACCCTCTTTTCTCTTGCGTTGTTGTCTTCCAGGGACGGCTTTGGATGTCCAGTGTCCGTCGACCAGAGCCCTTTCGTGCTGGGGCTCAGCACCGAGAGCTCAGAGCTCATCCTCCATGAGTGTGTGCAGCTGACACAGGACATGAAGACCAAGGAGAGGCACCTCTTCCTGTTCAGTGACATGCTCATCGTCGCCAAGCTCAAGTAAGCTTGAACACAACAAAGCACTGTGTAATAAAGTACAGCCGTAGTACACTGGTAACGGTTGAAGAAAGGTCTTTCATTCATGAACAGCAGGTGTCTACTAGTAAGACATCCTATCCACACAGTGCTGGTAGTAACTGAATTCACAGTGTTCTAGAGCAACTCAAACCAGATGAAGGCTCTAGAATGAAGAACTCTAGACTCAATGAGAAGCTTGGAACAGGATGACTTGACACACAGGTCATTGCAGAATGATACATGAATAAGGATGACACACAGGTCATTACACACCTTCCCTCTTTACACAAGAAAACAGAAAGACGATACACAGTAGGATGGGACGGACAGGGGAAGGTAGATGCAGAAACAAATAGGAGGGCCAAGAAAATATGAATGCAGAACAAAATCACGTAATTTTGCTGGAATCTTCTCATCATGAGAACTCCTTCGCAATGCAGGCAAACCATCTGGATTTTTCCCTCTAACACTCAACTCAGTTTGGACCTTGGGGCGCATGGGAGCAATCCTATTTAAGTTCCAGATGCGACCATAATTCAATTTCACTGCATTTTGGAAGAGTTTCTTTACAACAAAATGTGTGGAGAACTTAGAGACCCCACTTGATCTCAGGGGAAGACAAACCCTGACTCTGTCACCCACTCGCACGCGAGTGTGAGAGACAGCATGCCTGGCATCAAAATACTCCTTTCTCTTGGTAATTTTCAAGTTTTGACCTTCTCACCAGGACGCCATGTCCGAACCTTGATTAGGGAGACTCACTCCAGAATCAACATCCAAGCCCACACTCACACTTTTGTCCCTCATCCACGTTCAGAACATGCGGGTTTTGGGACTTCGTCCCCGAAACAGCTCAAAGGGAACTTTACTTGTGGTGGAGAGGGGCGTGAGGCGGTAGACCGTCACACGTTCTACAAC
This sequence comes from Triturus cristatus, assembly GCF_964204655.1. Taxonomy (NCBI): domain Eukaryota; kingdom Metazoa; phylum Chordata; class Amphibia; order Caudata; family Salamandridae; genus Triturus; species Triturus cristatus. Next base: position 1,226,025,649 of record NC_140589.1, read on the forward strand.
TTCCTTTTTCCAATCCTTATTCTGGGCCTTGGGCAGTTGGATGGATTCTTTCAAGATACGGTTAAATCTCTCCACCATGCCATTGGTTTTGGGATGGTAGAGAGCGCAACGCTTGTGTCTGATACCCCTTTTTGTTAAATACTCCTCCATTTCTCTTGAGACCAGTTGGACTCCGTAGTCGGTTAGAAGACAGTCCGGGAGTTCTTCTCGTGAAAAAACTTCATTGAGGAACTTAGTGACGTCCTAAGTCTCAATGTTACGTGTGATCCTAATCTCTGGCCACCTAGAGAACATGTCTATCAATACCAGGACATAGGACTGACCAGAACTGCTCATAAAGGGACCCAGAAGATCTAAAGCCACCTCTTGCCAACAACGATCAGGGGTCTCACACACAACCATGGGTTGGACCCTGGTGTTGTAGACCTTATCACATGCATTACATTCAGTACAATCTCTCACTATGCGCTCAACGAGAAGATCGATTCCAGACCACCAGAAGTGCAATTGAATCCTCTCTTTAATCTTGGAGATGCCGTGATGTCCCTCATGAGCTTTGTGAAACAATTCTTTGCATGACGGAGAGGGGAGGAATAAGTTTTGTACCCCTCCAAAGCAGGCCAGAGAAAACTGACAACTCGTGTCGGACTTTCCAAAACTTGCGTGTCTCCTCACTCAGACTTTTTATGCCCCCACCACCCTCCAGTCACTAACTTGCGACCTTCAAGAATCGTGGGGTCACTTTCCATGGATAATTTCCACTCACCCACACTCAAGACTTCAGTCATGACCTCACACACTTTATAATTGTCATCCTCCCACAAGTCTCCTTAGGTGTCAGGGGCGGGATCAGAATTGCTCAGGAAAGGCAATCTGAGACCTTGTTCTGAGCACCGGGTAAGTAGTTAACTACAAAACCATAATCCTGGAGGGCGACTATCCATCTGGCGATTCTTGAGGATACAGCATCCAGACTCTTCTTAGTGAATAAGTCTTTCAAGAGTTTATGGTCAGATTGTACAACAAATGAACTCCCCCCAAAGAAACTTCTTAAGTTTCTTGATCGCTCAAAAGATGCACAGGATCTCTTTCTCTATGACAGAGTACTGAATTTCTGGTCCCACCAGTGCTCTCGAGAGAACCATGATAGTTATCTCCCTTCCATCCTTCACCTGCTTAAGAACAGCGCCGAGACCCTTGGAGCTAGCATCAGTGATGAGAATGGAATGGGCATTAGCATCAAAACTCTGGAGAGAGGGTGCGCCACTCAAAGCTTCTTTTATATCATCAAATTCTACTTGGCTTTGTGGTGACCAGGTAAATCTTACACCTTTCTTCAGGAGTGACCTTAGGGTGAAGGTGGGGGAAGCAAATTGCGGGACGAATTTGTTGTAGTATACGGCCATGCCGAGAAAGGTAACCAAATTGTCTCTGGATTGAGGCATGGGAAGTTTCTCAATGGTCTTGACTAAATGGTCCCTTGGTTTTACACCCTCCTTAGATAACTTATGTCCCAAATATTCAATTTCAGGGAGGTTAAACTTACATTTGCTGTCTCGTAAGGTCAATCCACGTGACCTAAAACGTTCTAGGACAGCCCTAAGCCTTTCATCATCTAGTTTCTGAGAAGAGCCATGTACGAGCATGTCATCTTGGTATATCATAATACCAGGTAACCCTTGGAGTACATGTTCCATAGGTCGCTGGAAGACAGAGGCCGCAAAATTCAAGCAGAAGGGGACTCTTGTAAATGTATATGTCCCAAAAGACGTTATGAACGCAGTCAGGTTCATGGAATCGGGGTCAATCTTGATTTGGTGGTATGCGGCCCTGAGGTCTAATGTGGAGAAGACCTCCGTCCCACCTAAATGTGTCAGCATCTCTGCAGTATTGGGGAGAGGGTTCTTGTCGGCTATAACTGCATGGTTGAGGGCACGCAAGTCCACATATAGTCTCACCTCACCAAAAGGCTTTGCGAGCATGCACCACTGGGGCTAGCCTATCACTCGCCTCACTTTCGACTATAATCCCTTCTTTCTGTAACTTTTTCATGGACTCTTTCAGAGCTAATGGTACGCTACGCACTTTGCATGTGACAGGGGTGGCACCAGGCCTCAGAGTAATCTTATGCGTGTAGTCAGACAAACAACCTAATTTCTTGCTGAAGACCTGCCCAAACTCAGTGCGTAAGTAATCTACTTAGACAATGTTGGCAGATTTGGGTGTACCAGCAATATCAGGAAGTGAAGATGGTAGGTCTCCCTTCCGAACAATACATGGATCTCCACCAAGAATCAGCATCACATCAAGATCGGCCTGGTGGATCCAGGTTACAATGCTGTCACCTGTAGAGGAGATGTAGATCCTCCCAGCAGTGAGTTTGCCTCTGTATTCGATGTCACGCTCAAAGTAGCCGAACAATTTTATAGGTTGACCATCGTAAGCAAGCGGCCTGATATCTGGTTTGAAGACTTTAACTTTGCCCAATAAGGCCGTGTTGTAAAAGATCTTTGAAACCAATGTGATTTTTGCCCCGGAATCAAAAAGCATTTTGACGGGGTGCCCATTTACTTGAACACTGTCGATGGGGCTTTTGCGCTTAAGCTGACTGACCTGAGTTAAGATCTCACCACAATGCAATTCATCATGATCAGAGCCTGACTCGTTTTGGACCCAAACTTCCTTCACACGCTTGTTCTTATTGAATTTTAATACTCTGCAAGCTTTTGCTACATGGTCAACTTTCCCACATTTAAGGCATTTGGAGTTCAAAGCTGGGCAAGACTTGTCGTTGGCCAGGTGACCTACCATGTCACAACGGTAACACTTTCTAGAGAAGCCTTTATTGTGTTCCTCAAGTGCGCCCTCAAATTTGCAAGTGGAAGTCAGTTTACGCAAATGAGTCACATAGACTTCAACAGACTCTTGTACCCGCTTTCCAAAGTGATAACGTTCTAAGATGGGGCTGACTTTGGGAAGATAACATTTGTCTAGATTTTTTAAACAGATCTCAAATTCGTTAAGGTTATCAGATTCAGGGCTCGCCTGGATTGGAAAGGAAAAATAAAGGTGGTGTAACGTTTTGCATGTTAAGGACAATGGTGTGCCAGTCACTGCAGAGAGTAAAGGTTATCGCTATAGGAGAAGGAGTGAAGGCACTTGGAAACTATGATGTGTCTATCACCGCGAAGAAGAGAGTAAGCGAAGCAGTAAAACCTTGTGCCAATCTGATGATCTTTTTTAAAATTTATTAATAGCAAGCTGTGCCTGCCAGTGAGGAAATAGCGAAGAAGGCTCGAAATGTATTAATAGTAAGCTGTGCCTGTCAGCGAACCAGGCAGGAAAAATTCATTCATAAACACTCAAAACTTTATTAGTAGAAAGCTGTGCCTGTTAGCAAAGAAGAAGCGAACGGTGAGCAGTCAACAAGACTATCCACACAGCACAGAAATCAATTGCAGGGACGCCTGTAGAGCAAGAGCGACAACTCAGTGGAAGAGAGAGTCGCGAAGAGGTGTGTGAAGACTTGAGCGCATCCTCGGTAGCTCAGCAACGCGCTGTGAGGCAGAATGAAGGCTTAGGAGAGTCCCCGGTCACCTAGCAATGTCATGCACTGTCACGTGCAACTCACATTTCTTTAGATAAAATGGAAGAATTTTTCGTAGCTAGGCAACAGAAAGGAGTTGTGTAGCTCCGTAGAGGGCAGCTGCCGTTGTCTTGGATACGCAACAGAAATGCGTCATCAAAGGGGTTGCGCAATCAGTATGCAAGGTTGTCAGCGTGATGATATGCCAGAGCGAGGAATACGCGTGAAACAACGGTAGGCTTAATGCAATTAAGTCTTTTAAAACGCGTTTTTTAGGCTGAAAAACACGGGCTTGCGGGGTGCGCACACAGTACCTTGTAGATGCGGCAGGGCAGGTAAATGTTCGTCATGCAGGAAGCCGGAAGTCTTGTTTACCATAGAGTTGATTGATGTGTTAGGACGTCTGTGGTTCAGCAGAGTAGACGGCTGTGGGTCCGTTTCTAAGTCGTCGCCAGTGTAATAAAGTACAGCCGTAGTACACTGGTAAAGGTTTAAGAAAGGTCTTTTATTCATGAACAGCAGGCAGTAACTGAATTCACAGTGTTCTAGAGCAACTCAAACCAGATGAAAGCTCTAGAATGAAGAACTCTAGACTCAATGAGAAGCATGGAACAGGATGACTTGACACACAGGTCATTGCAGAATGGTACATGAATAAGGATGACACCCAGGTCATTACACACTGTGATTGGTAGCTTGACAGTTCTTTAGTTTTACCTCGGTCTGATGTCTTGAATGAGCTTGCACCTAAGAAACTGACATAAATCCAAGATATCGTCCCAGTAGTGTACAAAACACTTAAATAAAGTAAGGGTCACCAAACAAACAGTGGACATGAAGGAATTTCAATGGAAATGCGGCTGCTTGCGGCGCACAGAGTAGGCCCTGTACGAGGGCGGCCCCCTTAGTGCCGCATTAGGCGCTTCCCTGCGGACCAGCTGCCGGGACCCCCTTCCCTCAGGAGTCCCGCCTATGTCCGGTGCCTCTGCTGCGTCATTTCCGGAGTGCAGCGGGCTGGGGACAGGTATTTATACCTGTCCCCACCCATTGCCCAGCCTCTTTGTTCCCTGCTGGACATGCTGTCAACATGTGAAGGAACCACAGAAACGTAAAGAAACCTAATATCTCAGGCAAAGCTCCATTTGTCCCCTTTCCTCCACTTTTAAACCAGAGACCACCCAGACCTCCCCAAATTCTCACTTTAGTTTTCCCAGACCAGAAGTAGGGGGCTGTCTGTGAATAGTGCAGCATGCACACACGGACAAAAAAAACACACTCTGTCTCTCATCTCTGTTTTGAAAGTCCTAAAAAACCTTGATTATTATACAAAATATTGTGTTTCTCTCTAGTAGTACTCATACCAATCCACATTTCTCTCTATTTTCCCTGCCCCTAAAGCCCCACTCATGCACCCTGCTTGTGTGTAAAGTATTTTAACATTATATGCCTGCATGAGTGCCAGGAAATTGGAGGCCTCCTCACCCCCTCCCCCCAAAACTTACTGACCAATCTAGGCCGCTGCTGAGAAATATTTTGAGCTTGCAGTTCTTACGGCTTGGTGAGTTTAGATGGTGATGTATTGGGCCAGTGCGCCTGTACCTGAACTTCAATCACGAGATTTGCTGCTGCTCCTCCTGCAGTAATACTGGAATTCATCCTGGCACTAGAAGCAGTCTGTTCTCATCAGACTGAAGGAGATTTGCTCACGGTTGGCCACAGGCACTGCTTCTAAAGTGAGAGTCCTATATAAAACTGTGGACCAGACAGGCGTTGTGCAACACAATGAGGCCCCGATTATCAGTGCCCTGAAAGAAAATCCTATTATTTTCCCATCAGGGAATTACAGTTACCAGTGCTAATACCAGAGAGTGCACATATTGAGGGGAATAACATGTGGTAATCATGGTTTCCACCTGGAGATGTGGCGCAGTGGCCAGAGCGGCTGACCCCGGAGCACGGGGCTCACAGTTCCACCCCCGATGGCATCTCAGGATCATGTGACTCTGGGCAATAGCTCACTTAATCTCCCCGACGGCCCCCAGCGCCTTGAAACCTTAAGGGGTGATATGTTTGCGCTTTCCAAATATGGATTATTATTATTATTTCGCATGGAGATTTCTCTTCATGAGAAAAACAAAAACTTGTAATTCTGATGGGGCTGGTAACTCCAGTTCTGGATCTTTCTGAATTTGCCGGCCACCCCTAATAAGGGCCCAACTGTTTCTACATGGATGAATGTGGCTAATTGATGAGGTGACTGTTGACTGACTGACAAGCTCTAAAAGAATAAAACCTATGCTTGCTCTAACATCGCTCCAGGGTAAATCCATTAACGCATGTTGCAATTTTCTCCAAGGAGCATTTGCAACATGATTGCGCACTAGACAGGTTGGGGTGGGGAATAAGAACTGGATGCAGTTTTACTGCAGCCTAAATCTGCACATTTTCCCCACTGCCAATCTGTTTTTCTTGCACCAGTGCTTGAGTTGAAAAAGTGTTGTATTTGTTGTGATCCTACGTGGGATGCATTTTCGTGTCATATGAGAGTGACCAAAGCGGTACTTTTATCTTGTCTTGTGTTGCAGCACTGACTAGTTTGGTGGAGGATAGAGGCTTGAAATATAGAATGCACAAGGTTTCCATTACGCGGTCGCTGTGGGTTAGTCTACAGGTCCATCATAGAATTCTGGGTGACTACTGAACCTTCAACACAAATCCTGGGCTGGATGCTGCCATCTGAACAGAAGTTTTGTGAAATCTTGGTAGAAAAGTTATTTTTAGAGAGTATTGATTTCACTGGATACCAGAGCACCTGACAAGGTTGAGAAGAACTGCATTGTGGATAGGGAGGTGCAGGAATGGATTTTCCATTAGGCATTTAAGACAATCCAAATGTATTGATCATTTTTATCCAGATAGGAAAACAAAATCATTTTCATTTTTTCTTGTGGTAAGAAATACATGGTTTTATTAAAAATAAAGAATAAAATATCAGTGGCTTGAACACAGAGGAATTTGAGATGGAGCTTGTAAGAAATTGGGTTATTGTTACTCAAGTAATAAGCTCAACCCTTGTTAGGGTGAACCACAAAAGTAACTAAATAAACCTGTGCTTAACCCTCTGGTAGTTTGTCGCAAAAGCAGTCAGGTACAACTTACTGGCAATGTTTAAAGTATTTATGCAGCACTCAAACAGTATTAAAGTGAAACCACAACACCAGAAAAATAGAGAAAATAGTGCCCAAAAATAACAAAGCGCCACTCACTAGGATCTGGTCACATTGGACGTGGGTAGAGTCACAAGTTCAGGCCAAACTCAATAGAGTGCGGGTTGGATACAAAGACCAAGTTAAATCCCACAGAAGAGTTTACCTTCTTGAGTCCAAGTCAATGCGAGGAGCTGGAGGTGAAGGTTTGTGTTGATGGGCGCCGCAAGAAGGTCGTTGTTGGCGTGAGGAGCAGGTCGGGCGTTGCGAGCGTTTGCTGTTGTGGTGCGAATAGCCGGTTGTCATTGGAACTTCGCGTTGGTGGTCGACGTGGACTGCTGCTGCTGATGCGGACTGTCGTGGCTGACCTTCAATGGCTGCACAAACTTTTTCTCTGAGATGTGCTGCTCAACCAAGGTTACTGGTGCATACCAATAGTTCAAAGTCTACCACTATCGCACCTTCCGAATGTACTGGTGCTGGGGCTGCTTGTATTTGTGTCCTGTTGCAACAAAGGATAATGTGATTTTTGGTTGGCTGAGAGTGATGGATCTTGAGTGATGTGGAGATATCTTCACAAGTGAGAGCCAGGGACTGATGCACCAAATTAATTATCTTATTGAGTAGCTCCTTTTGATAATCACACCACAGACTGCAGCTGGCAGTATGCATTCACACAATAAAGTTGTGATTGCTCTTGCTCCTGTTTCTGAGTGTCCTGGCACTGCAGCAGGACTCCTTGTGCTGCAGCAGGGCCTCCTGGTGTTGATGCCAGGCTTTTTTTTGTTGCTATGCCTCTTGTTTGATGCTGTCGCTCCTGCTTCTTTGTTGGTGGACAGTTCTCCTCCCACCTGCTTACTGACTTATCGTCAGCTAGATTTTTCTACTGCTGCAAAATGAAGTTTTGACTCGTGAGGGATGTTTTAGTTTCAAGCGGATCTGAGAATCATCAGCATAGTTGTAGTAGGTTCAGTAGGCGAAGCAAGGTACATGTTGAAGAGTGGGACCTGAAGGCACCTACTGGGCTCATGTATGGGGCAGAATTAAGAGGTGCTGGTGAGACAATCTATGCCCTGTCCTTGATGAAGGATTCATCCATTTGGAAACTGTACCCAATCCCAAAGTCATAGAATCCGTGAGCTAGTTGTGGGTGGTCAACTGTGCCAAAAACTGACAGTAAGTCAAGAAGTAGCAGAACAGCAAGCCCACTGTTGTCGACGGAGATCTTAAGGTTGGCACTCATCGAGATTCATGGCAAATCTGTGCTTCTTACCAGTATGAATACATCGTGTTTGTCCAAGACTAAAATGTTTTATTCAGTGAAGCTTGATATCAGGGAAAAGACAGCCTTCTGAATTAATCAGTTTCAATTCGTAAGGAGCTCATTATATTTCAATGATGAGACAGTGTTTACATATCATATTTAACATTAAACTGTTTTTTTTAGAAAAGTACTATATAGATATGAAGCTATAACCCTGTGCTGCTTATAGTTTTATTGAGACTTTGGCTCCTGATGTGGACATTTTTCACTGCAGCAACTACAGATTATGATCGCACAATTGGTTTAGTTTGCGTGAGACACTGTATAAGATTGCGATGTCAAGAGGATATAAGTCATTCTTGCATTGTGGTAATCCATGAGATATATTGGCGATTTAGGAAAATATAAGACAGGTTCCAACTTAGCTGCCTATAAAGTTAATATGTCAATATTGAAAGATTAACGCCAAAAGACAAGCACTGAAGAAGCGGCTGTTCGTGCCACGAAAAAATTGTTAGCTGAGGCTGTATTCGACATGTCGGCTGAGGATGTTCTTGACATGTGGTTCTAAACAAATGATAAACACTACAAATCATAATAGCCTTTTGATGTTAGATATGATTTGTTTGGATGTAATAGTTTTATAACTGAGGAGGTGTAACTAATTTGAGAGATCATGTTTATATGCATATATATTTTTCTAATAAAATTTGAATGTAAAGTATGATAGGTAATCATTGTCTGATAATTTAAATATAATGAGCTCCTTATGAATTGAAAATGATTGAGTTACAATATATCGGTCAAGTGGGTTACAAGTCGGTAGAAGCTAGGGCAAGTGTCATCTATTTACCCAAATAAGTTAAGCCTTTTTTAATATGTTTATCCAAAAAGAGATGATTAGCTATTTCTCTGCAATTAATACGGTCCCCTGGGTTCAATCCCTGTTATTTAAAATTAGGTCAATATATGATGTCCTCAAGTCATTTTGGAATCGACCAGTTGAATGGAAGGAGGTTATGATCTTTGTAGCCAATACAGTGGCAGTGGATTCAAGTAAGATTGATTTGAAATTGTATGGTGGCCACAGTTCTGGTGGAGAGTAGGCCATGTGTGTAGCTTTAATTGGGTCAGAGGTTAAAGCTAGCCCAGCTTGAGGGGGGATACTCTGGGAGGACCTTGCTTGGGTTTAAAAGAAAGTAAGCTTCCAGTGGGTTAGTGTGGCATGCTCTCGTGTTGCTTCAACCCGCCAACCGCATCCCTAGATACTTCACTCCACCCCACCTGCTTAAAAGAAAATGCAACCAACACCTAATGGTAACTAAAAAAATTTTAAAGAGCAGACACACCATTTCTAGCCACGCACATGTGTGGTGGACATGCCTACAAAATGACAGAGTCAGCCACATATCAAGATTTTTTTAAAATAATTATTTACCCGTGCTGTGCAGCGTCAGGTTTGTTCTGCAGCATGGCTAAACATTGGCAAACTTAAAAGGTCCGAAAGGTGAGACCTATTAGCTTTCCCAATGCTTGTTAACATTGAGGTTGAAATTTTTCCACTGAAGACTATCGAGGGATCTGGTTTCTGTTCTTCACAGTCTTATGTCTCAGTTGAACCACCTGTCTCGCCTTGGGCCACATGTGCATTGTTTTCAAAGGGATCAACATGTCAAAAGCTCCTGTTGACCATTAGGAGAAGTATTTTACTGACATATCCATAGTTGTCTGTGAGATATTGGAGAGCAATTCTTCTAAGGAGTTTACATCAGAATTCTTCCAGGTTTTGGCAGCTACACTTGTATCAGAACCTGCAGGTGATATGGTTTTCATGGCAATGATTTGTGATACATGGTTGTGCCTTGTGATGGGCCAGAGTCCGATGACAGAAATTAAGATTATAGAAAGAAATATAGCATTAAGTGCGCGGCCCAGCGAATGGGTGGAGTCAATGTCCAATTTGTGAAAGCCGAGTGCCCCAAAACCTGAAGAGAAGTCAAGGGTTCTGGTGCATTGATGGTTTGTCAAACCAGATGTTGAGGTGTCCTGGAGACATCTTTTGATCTATAGTGATATTAACTATGGCGTCCTGAAGGGCGTCTGCGAAGGCAGTGCTTTGTTAGGGAGGTCAGTAGATGAGGAGGAACGAGGCTGAGAAGGTTCCTGAAGGAGAGCAGCAAACTAGCACTGATACATAAGTTTTTATTTACAACTGTTATTGTTGGGAGTGAGTGACTCCTTATTTCGCCCACCTATGAAGAATGAAAGGCTGCGCCATCACTCCTGACAACTAAGTACACCGTGCGCAAGTCACTCCAGATTTTCACAGTTCACGCTAAACCCACTGAGATATCCTTATTTTCCAGTGAAAAGCAGAGAATATGCCAAAGAACGCACTGGTCGGGCTAGCGGTTTGGGCAAGGCAAAGCTCAGGTTACCTGTGCTTACACAGGGCCAGTGGCATAACGTCAAATGAGTGAGCCCCCCTGCAGCATGGTGGAGAAGTGTGGCTCAATGAGTGGAGAAGTGTGGCTCAATGATTAGAGCGGCAGACCCTGATGCAGAGGTCTAGCCCAGGACCAGGGTTCAATTCCCCGCCTCGGTGGGTCTTTGGCTCAAAATTCCATGGACCTGATACTTCTCGCCTCGGTGCCATTCCAATCATGGAGTCCCACTCTGCAACTCTGGGCAATAGCTTGCTTAATCTCCACAACGGCCCCCACAACGCTAAGGATGCCTGGCCTCCACCTTGGGGGTGCCCAGGAGTGGACGCCTCACAGGGAAAGCAAGGATGGGTTCCACAGCGGTATTCGTACAAGCGCCTTGAGACCCTTGCGGGTGAGTAGTGCGCTATACAAGTATACATTTACATTTACAGCATGTCAAGGGGGGGCTGAGGCTCCTATATTTCACAAGTATTCATTGACTTCGGTGCAGAATGCAGCCCATTTGATAGATTTGGGGGCGCTGCTGATTCTTCGGTTACGCCCCTGTACAGAGCTGTAGTTTATGCAGGTGGCCGGGTCAGCACCGGCCGGTCTAAAAAGTAGGTGTTAAAACAGGTCCCTATCAGGCGCTCCATATTTGCCCTCGCCTTGGTGAAAATAAATTCTTAACTCTGCAGCAGTACCACTCTTCACTGCCTTTGAGGTAACTTCAAAGAGACGCGTTATAGTTCTTTCACAGTCTCATCATTTAAAACTGAAGCATTTTTAATATTCTGTACAACGAAGCCATAGATGTTGCTTTTTTATCGTATTCAACTAACAGCCATTGACTAAGCCAATAGCCCTGACTTGTTGTAGGTGTGTTGTTACTGAATATATATCTGGATAAATGGACAGAAGCAGCAAAATGTCAGTCAGCGGCACACTATGCTAAGCACAGATTTTTAGCTTGTGTTTTAAGCCACGCCCTTAATTACATTGGCCAAGCCTCTTTTAGAGACCCCCCCCCCTTCCGCTTTTTCATCCCACTTAAAGCCCTGCACCTGTCCATCAGGGCCTACATCCAAGTAAGTTTCTCTCGCCCTTGCCCACAAAACAGTAATGGTGCCAGCTGCAGCAGAGCACGCGCATAAATAGGTGAAAACATTAAGAAGTGCAAGATTCCCTCATGATTTGACCGTGTACGTGTGTGTGTGTGATATTATTTATTTGGTGGTGTCCCATTTGTTCGTTAGGGTAATTATGTGTGTCAAGACAAGTGTTCGGTGGAGTGCGATGGTGAGTGTTTGTTGTAGTATGTCAGCATTATATCTCCTCAGTTACCCTTAGCCAATGCTAAATTTGACCTGGTGGTTGCAGATAGGGCCCGCCAACACTAATTGTTGGGGGCCAGGACTTATTTTTCCTTTTGACTTTGACCCAGAGCGGGAAAAACACACGAGGAGAAAATGAGGAAGAAAAAGACGGAAAAATGTGACGTAGGATGAAAACTGGAACCTGCACATTTATGATTTCTTTCTTGAGCAACAAGACCTCTGGCCCCCATTGTCAACTATTATATCTAGTGAAATATCTAAGAGGGGTACCCCTGTTTCATGGAGAACAAGCATCATTGTTCCAATATTCAAAAAGGGGGATAAATCCAAACCCCAGAACTACCGCCCCATTTCCTTTTGTTAGACTCCACAGCTAACTGCTGGGGCGTGTGGTTAGATTAGAAGTCTGAGAAAGGGAAAATAACATCCTAATACCAACCCAGTACGGCTTCCAGAAGGGTTGAGGCACGATCGATCAATGTCTGAATCTTAGCCTGACCATTGGCAAGTATTCTACAGTTAAAGGAGGGCAAACCTACATGGCTTTCATGGACCTATCGGCGGCCTTTGACTGCGTAGGCCATGAGAGGCTATGGGCAATTTTGACAGAGATGGGCATTGATTCCAGGTTAATCATCCTTTTACGCCAAATGTATTCACAGGCGACTGCATGTACCCATTATGGAAGAGACGGGGAGTGTACTAGACCCTTTCAGATTAATAGGGGAGTCAGACAAGGCTGAGTCCTTCCCCCATTTTTATTTTCACTGTATACAAACAGGGTGGAAGCTGCCTTAAAAAGATCAACACTTGACGTCCCTTCTTTTCCCCCAGCCGCCCTCCCGATCCTGGCCGCCGTCCTAATTGTCTGGACAGGCGTAGCGCTTCAACACCAATAGATGCCTACATGAACTTTATGTCATCTCTGGATTTACAAGTAAATGAATCAGAAACCTTTATTTTAGTGTCAGGATCACTTCCCTCTAAAATGTTGCCGTCCTTTTATATTGGGACACTCAAATTAGCATTTGTGGAATCCTTTTCTTACCCATGAGTTTTTTTTTACAGCAAACAATCCTGGTCACACATGGTGGGCAGGAGGGCACTATCAATGGGGAGCACTTCGACTGCAGTCTCTAATTTCACTAGGAAACTGGGTTCAAAACCTATAGCGACTATAACAAAGATTTATAGCGCCAAAATGATCTCGGATACAACATACGGTGCAGGGGTGTGGTGTGTAACACTAATAGATGCCCTCCAGAAGATAGAGAACGCCATCTTCAAGAGGGTCGCATCGCTCCCTCCCTCATTTTCCAATTATGTCACCCACTTAGAGCTGGATTTACCTTATGTCTTTGTCTAGGTGAGGCTAGCCCCGATCATGCTGTGGCTGTCAATTTGGAAAAGATACACAGTGGACCTCAACCAGTCTATCATAAAAAACTGCCTGTCATTGGACAAAGCACATAAAATCCCCTGGTTAGTGTACGTCAAATCCACTTTGTACTCCCTGGGCGTACCTGATCTATACGCGACCCCGAGCTCCAGCTCTATTTTCCCCAAAAAGAGGCTAAAAGAACTCTTCTTAACTAAGCCAGCCTATGAGAGGAAGGAATCCCACCATACAAGAACGACAGTAAAACTCTACAACCTGATGCCCCCACTAACAAAGGGAGAATATTTGTATCTAGACGGTGTAAGAAACTTACAGCATAGGTTTATCCTTCTAAGATTTTGCACCAACCTAATACCCTTGATGCTGGGTTTTTCCGCTAAAAGGTATTCCCTTAGCGATTTGTATCCATGCCCATGTAATAATTTATCTGTACAATCTGACCTTCACCTTCTTTTCTTCTGTCACTTTTACAAAGAACAGAGATCTAAATACATTATACCTCTTTTAAGGTGGCACAATTTTAACCAATGTCGTATTGTCTTGTTTTTTCAGAAGAAGCTTCACGACCCCTATGTTTGCTTTTGTGTAGCTTCATTCCTCTGGCTTGCAAGCGAAGGAGGCATTTTTTATAATGGACAATTGCGTAAATATTAAATAATGTTTTCAACTGAGTGTCCATTATATTAAGAAACTTCCTAACTGAACTAGGCATGACACTACATTGGAATTTGTATAATACATATATATTGCTAATGATCTGTATACGATTCGAAGGATGTTTTTTACTTCTATTAATTTTTTGTTATTTAATAATTAACATATTAATTGGGTGTGCGTTGCATGTTATTTGAATTCCCTATGGTGTATTTTGCACAAAGTATTGAGACTAAACTGTGAATTTTTATACTGTATAAAACTGTCAACCTGAAGCTGTATTGAGTGAGGCTTTGTAACACTTGTTTTTATCCACTGGTTTTTATTAATTTTGATTGTATTAAGAAAGAAGATTTACTCTTATTTATGTATACTTTTATGATCTATGTACTAATCTGGATCGAATAAAGTTATTGAATGAATGAATGATTTGGATTACAGCCCTTCAATATCAAAGTCCATCAACTGGCACTTTGGGCACTGAGACTCATTTAGGCAGTAAGGACAGATTTTTCATTGTCAGACTTTTAATCCTGAGCAAAAGAGAGAAAGGCAGAAAATAGAGAAAAAATGAGGAAGAGAAAGACATGAAGACAGTGACAAAGAGAGTGAGAGGGATGAAAAAGAACCATGAAGTGCGAGACAAAGAGAAAGGACTTGAAGGGTGTTGGAAGAAAGAGGCATGAGGTGGAATCAAAACTAAATAACAGTGGCGTTAGGCAACCCGGGAGCTCCCTCGCCAGGCTCCTGTATAAAACGGTTGTTGCGCTTTTTTTTAATAAACAAATGAAGCACTTGCCATGTCCTACTTAAAGGACAGAATGTGTTCTCCGAGTGACTACAACAGTGAAAAGGGACACCAATAAAACAACTGCACAGAGGTTTCAGCGCACAGCAAGGAACGCTCAGGGCCGGCTTTAGTGCGACCTGTGCCACCGCACCGGCTGCTGGCATCCTGAGGGCGCCGTGTTTGTTTATTATGTTTTTGAAGCACTTGCTGCAGCGTTTCTTTACGGCAATTACCAGGCCTCACAAAAATGTCAAGATAACTCGTGTGATTAATTATCTTTCTGGCGAGAGATCAGCGTTTTGTATAGTTGAGGTTTTGACCTCTGTGAAGTTAGTGCAGAGGATTAATATGCCTGCTGCAAAGAACGTGTACCAAGTAGATTACAGAGTGCGTATGATGTAAACAGATCAGCAGGTTACTGCTTTCAAAAGAGACATCCTTTTGTTACTTGCAATTTATAACTTAAAGTCCTAATATTCAACTGTGAGCTATTAACTTTCATCCTAGAACTGCATACACACTGCAAAGCATACCTTAGAACATTGATTAATGTTGCATAAAGGGTTAATTTGACTAGAAATCGATTCTTATTATTAAAGAAAACTCCCAACTATGCTGTTTCTTTTTCGAGTGTGTGCTTCTCCACACCAAGCACTCTTAAACTATACTGCCTACCAGTATGGATGACATGTGACTCCTACAATTTTAGTCCTTTGGCTTATGTAAACATTTCCTATACTCTGATTTAAAAAAGGTATGATTGATTGTCTCTGTGTAATGTGTGTGTGATGCAAAGTGCTCTGACACCCTACACTGGTATGAGTGGCGCTATATAACTAATTCAATGTATCTGAGAGAGTGTGGTTATGGAGACTGTTAAAGGGTGCTAGTGAGAGAATCCGTGGTGGGGCGGACATAGGGGGGGGCGCCAACAAACATTGTCGCACAGGGCGCCACCAGCGCTAAAGCCGGCCCTGGGAACGCTGGCTGAGCTAGAACCATGAACGCCATTAAGGGGTCACCAGGGGTCGCAGCTGCGACCCCCAGCTTGCCTCTTGTAACCCTGCAACTGCCTTTGAGACCCCTGACCTCAGCGGGGGCAAGATCAGTGTCAGGAACACAGGAGCAGCTCGTTATTATAGACCTCGGTTGGTGCTCCCCTTGCTTTATTTTCTCTCATTTTTTTTATTACAATAATAGTTAATATTGTTTCATTATTCACTATTAGTGTAATAAAAAATGGAGTACATCATGAAACCCCCTTACCACTAGGGAACTAGGCTTGTAAAGTATATTGAAATGTGTAAATTGCTGCTGATGGGAACTGAAGTCACCTGCCAATGTGTAATTGTTGTATGTCAGTCGAATTGGTTTAATAAAAAATAAAAAAAAAAGAATTAAAAGAAAAGTACAACTACCTGTGGTATGACATTCCCTGGCATTTGAGGTTAGTAAAAAAAATGCTTTTAAGTGTATGTTGTGTGGTAGCTTGCGGGGGAGTGTGAGTTTACGAAATTGAAAGTGTGAATATGTGTATATATGTGTAAGCGTGTGTGTGATGAAATTGAAGGTCAAAGGGCGTGTGATGTCACTTATGCTGCCCTTGGCATTTTGGTGAATTGACGTTCATGGCTAGATCGTGCACACATGTAAGGTTTCTGCACTCGATGCGCAGTCCACGAATTGGCACAAATTATTATAAAAGACGCCATGTGTATTGTTTAATATGTGGTATCTGCTGATTAAAAGCCTGTCCCCTCTTGTGCACCCCCGGCGCATGATCCATTGAAGACCTGTTGTGAGGGGAAGGTTCACGATTACATCAACTAAAGATAACCGGGAAATTCCCTGTGAAGCAAACCGCGCGTGTTTAGCTCGTGACCCTTCACTTCGAACCAGGAAGTGTCGGTGTGGTCTGACAGGAGCAACCTTAACATGAAGCGAGAAAGCAATGAACGAAAAGGACACACGACCACCAATACTTTGTTTTATTCATTTAAAAGGCCGAATGAAAAGGCTGAGCAGGCGTGGGTGGTCATTTAAGGGTAACCACAGGAGCAGTGGCTCCCCTCGGGCTTTCCTTTTGATGCTGCCGGTAATAATCTTACTACATCTGTCCTCCGCAGAGCCTTGTTTACTTTATGTTAATTCCCCCTCATTGCTCTTCCACTGGGATCTCAGAAGCAAATAGAAGTCTGTGTGGAACTTGCAGTCTAACAAGTGATGTCTTCGAGGCTGAAAAGATGCTTGATGCTACGTTTGTTATCCATTGGTTTTTGTGTAACGATGATAATGCATGGAGTTAGGGGGTGTAGGGGATTCCCTCTCTCTCCAGAGACACTGGGATTTGGAGAAAGACAAATGAGACGTTTCAGCATCCTGCTGCCGACTTGGGCAGTGGTTGGCTGTTAACTACTTCTACTAGCACTTGGAGAAAGTAAATGGTATTCAGCCCTTCTTCCAGTGGCGGCTCCTCAGCTAAGGCGGAAGAGCGTCGCCCCACTGCCAGGAGCAGTAAAGAAAGGAAAAAATAAAATGATAACAACAAAGTTATTATCATTTTATATTTTCCTCCTTCTGCAGCAGTGCGTGAGGGGGCGGACGGAGATGAAGGGGAGGAGTGGTAGACACTCCTGTGCACAATGACTGTTTGGTCAGCCCTCTCGGGCCGCCAAAAACAGCTATGCGCACTCCCCTGTTTGTCATGCAGGCTGCAATGCAGCCTGCATGGAGAACATGCCCACCGGTACAGCCCCTGGCTGAGAGCCGTGTCACGGCGCTCAGACCAATCACAACGCGCCATTGGAGCTTTGTGATTGGCTTAGGTGTGGGAGCCTGGCTGCCTGCTTCATGTTCCGACCCGGAGTTGGACAATGGCAGCAGGAGAGAAGACACAGGAGCCGGCAGCGGCTGCAAGGTAAGTTTTATTTTATTATTATTATTATTTTTTTAAGAACATCCCGCAAGGACCCCCCGCACCCGCCCCCACACCTGCAGGCCGTGCCAGCCAACCCTGCTTCTAACCCTCGCGAAATTATGGTGCATGCGACGCTTACTCAGCAGCACCCATCATGGAGGCACTGCAAGCCCTCTGGATATCTGGTCAAGTGAAAGAGACAACCTAGATTGTGTTTGAGCTCCAAAATCCCCTAAGTGTCAGAAGAAAGTGCCCCACACGCATTAATGCACCCACAGGGGTCATAGTGACTGTCCTGGAATGTATTTCTGTTCTAAAGAGGGGGAGACCATAGCTGAGGCAAGTAAAATGTTCGAGTGGTGGTTGGCCATGGGTAATAGACCATGACCAGAGCTGTAAAGAAGCTGTTCCTGGATCATTGCTAAGGAACCCAAAAACACTTACCAGAAGAATGTTAGCTAGCAAATTTAGAAGCCAGCTTTCCAGAGCTAAGTGCGCATGACTGTTTGGCTGGCCCAAGAGGGCTGGCAAAACAGCCATGCACACTTAGGGAGTGCAAATCACTCCTCACTCTGCTCTGACGAGCTCAGCCTTGCCCCACCCTGACCTGGCTCCAGTCCTGCACAGAAAAATAAAATGATAATAACGTCTTGTTATTATAGTTTTATTTTTATTTACTGCACTGCTCAAATAACAGTAGGGTGACATTCACCCGCCTCAGCGGAGGAGCCACCACTGAGAAAAGGCCATTCTCGACACACCATTCAGTTAGTGGACTGCTGGTCCTATAGTCTAGTTTGTAAAGGTGCCTCAGTCCAACAATATTGGGCTTTCAAGTAATGGGTCTTTACTAAACGAACGCACATGAGGCAGAGTTGTAAGTGTGAGCATGAAGGTTCCAAGTGCAGGGAAAGATATCCCTTAGTACCATATAATGGCTTGCCCAGAAACTAGTCTGGTGGTGTTGGGTAGGATAAAGGGGGAAGAAGAAGAGTTTAGGAACATTTCTTCCACTCTGTTTAAGGTGGAGGGGAGTGCCTGGTCCCTTGCCCCACTTGGGAGCGTGCTTAGTGACTTGAAGATTTTTTGGGGTTCTGTTTGACCATACAATAGATATTGGACAGGGAAGTGCCTTAACATTTGATATCAGTAAGAGACCATACGGTATTGCTTGGAGGAAGAAGTGAATTTCGGCCTAATGGAAAGTCCAATACAGACATTGTCTGTAATTAAGTTGTCTGTGATTGAAGAGGTCATTTCAGCATTGCCCATAGCGTCAATAACTTCAACAAGCATTGGCATAGCCAATAGGTCTCGCCTTTGGGACCTTATAAGTGTTTAGCCATGCAACAGTTGCATAACTAAATACTTATAAGGTCATAAAAGTGAGACCTATTGGCTATGCCAAGCAGCCGTGCGGCCGCGAAAGTTAAAATGATCGCGCTCGGGCACTGTAGCTCTAGGCTAGCCTGGTAGCACTTTTTGGAGCCCTCTCAATAAGTCTCGCCAGACCAGCGCATGCGCTGGGTCAGGCGAGACCTAAAAATGGAACATACACTATCATGGCCTGAGGTGGAAATCAGTGAAACATTTAATTGACAATTGACTGTCCAATAACCCATTCAAATGTAGTTCTGAAAATAGAGCTAAAGATGGAATAAATGCGAGTCGGGTTCAGGATTTGGGTATACACAACATTAGAATAATTTAGGAAGTCACCCGGCACATCTGGAGGATATCTATCTGCATGTGAACAATTTGGGGTGAGATGTTTATTAAAAAGACAATGCTTTGGGGCTTTTTCATGGCATTTACGATTGATGTTTTGCAAAATTCAATGCTTTTTTTAATTGGTAATTCAAAGGCAGTGTGGTTCAGGCCAAGTGCTCCTCTACCTGGATAATTTCTTTTCTGGTATTAGGACAGAAGAGGCATCCATGCAAATTACTTTAGAATGGTGTTTAAAGAAATACCTGCGGACCTTGGCTGCCCAGGTCACCAGATAATATGGATCGACTACCATAGATACTGGGGTTTGAGTTGGACCCAGAGAAAATAGAGCCTAGACTAAAGCAAGATGATATGGAAAGTTGAAGAACACTGATATCAGAAATAATAGCAAGGAAAATTGTGAATTGTGAAAAAACACCAATTGCTAATACACTTACATTTCACTTGCAGTTCATGATGTGTGGCATAAGAATGAACAGGCCACAAACACCATCATAGGATGAAGAGTTTGACAACATCAGGGATGTGACTCCCAAGTGATCTGGTGGCTAGAAATCGTTTCTGATGCAGCTCGCATACTATGATGTGCACTGATGTGTGGTGTAATGGCCCAGACAGTGGTGGTCAAATCAACCTAGCACTGCCTTCCCTCAGCACAGTTTTTTGCACACACACAGTTTTGCATTCTACCTGTCATGAGTGGTGCACCCCACAGGCTTTGTGTTTACACTGCACAAGTATTGCAAAGAAATTCATTTTTTAATGCTTTATGGTTCTAGTGTCAGTGTACCTTCTGCTTCCTGTGCCAGTCTAGCTGTGAAGTGAAGAGGTTTCAGGCAGAGGTGTGACTTTTCTTTGTGGGAAATGAGTGGCCAAAAGGGTATCCAGGGACTTCTACCTGCTAATGGTGTTGCAGCATTTAGGATGGCATATCATGTTTACAGCGCATCAGATGAGCGACCCTATGCATCAATAACTCTTTTATCTAGGAGAGGAATGGCACTGCAGTTGGTTGAGCTGTGGCGTAGCAAGACCTTTGCCCACTCATGGCAGTCCCTGCATTTGCTGCCCCGCGGCGGCCGCATTATAGAGCGGGGGTGGAAATGCTGGGGTGGTGCCGGGAATTCCTACTATTGCCGCCCCGCGATAGGGGAAAGAGGGAGCTGGCAATTACTACCCCGGGACGGCAGGTAAGAGCGGGAAAGAGGCCTCCGCCCCTCTTGCTATGCCACTGTGGTTCAGGGCACCTTGGCACTAACCCACCTGCACAGAATGTCAAGGATAGAGTCTCAGGGAAGAGGAACATGAGCTAAGTCTTCAACAAGAGAAAGGTTGAAACAAAGAAGGGACAGTGTAATACAGCTTCCTCTACAGATGATTGAGAAGGGTCTACCGCTGGTCATGATAGCGGGGAAGCCTATACTACAGGGGCTTCAACCCTGCAGGGGAGACCTAAATGTGTTTGTACCAATACTTGATACAAAACACTAATACGTTACTCAGTAGTCAAAATGCAGCTTCCAAGATTATTTGTTAAATTTTGCATTTCATTGTAACACTGCAACTGTGTTTGAGTACTGTGCTGTATAAAGTGAAAGCCAGTGATCCTAGCAGGTACACAAGAATACCTTTTTTAATAAGAGAAGGAAGAGTATTGGCAAGATGGGTCAGGAAGCAGGGAAGAAGATCTGATCAGGATAAGTGTCCCCAGCCTTGGGGAACATATCCTTGTTCAACTGGGAGTTAATATTGTTAAAATGTTAATGATGTCCTTCAATGCCTTCCAGGTATTTGAGATTAGCAGTAAAGGCTGCAAATTCATGTTGTCAGCGTGATTGACCGAGAATTTTTTAAGTGCGTGTGACAGACTAAAATGGTCAATATGATTCACATGAACAAAGGAGCATAGATTGTCCCCAGCAAAATCTGCACTGAGGTTTCTGAGAACTAAAGGCTTGTGAGATCAACCACCCTGAAGATTGCAGAGTATTGCTAATCTCTGGAGGTTACCAGTCAGCAGTTTTACACAGATTATTAAGGGCATGCCTGGTTATCCAGCCCATGATCTCAGTCGCAAGTCACGTCATTATTATCACCATTTGCTTTGCTCACACAGGTCCAGGTAGAAAGCCATTGGAATAGGTCGTGGTTTAATGCACTACCACATGAAGACTAGCACATTAGAGCAAGAAGTGTAGGAGGGAACCAGCAGGAGTGAACAGAGTGGTCTATATTTTCATATAGTTCAATGCAAGGTCTCGAGCGGTGGTGGAAGGATACATCAAACAACCAATAGCATTAGATAAGAGCTAAGATGCAAATGAAAAAGTCTCAAGCCAAGAGCTAAAATTGTCTGGTCGAACTAGGCCGGTTGTTGAAAGGGGTGGACCCAATGTGTGTGTATTAGTAAGCCTCGCACTCTCAAAATCCAGACCTACTTAAAATAACATAGCAGCCCACACTGTATAAATCACACAGCAATCTTTACAATTTTACCAAAAATCTACTAATATTAAAATAAATTAGAGGGATCTTTGAAATATACCAGATTTTCAGTTCTTACTGTGCTTGTTGTACTTGACTCAATAGCTGAATAACTCCAAACAGCAGTGCACTGTTCAATGGCTTTGAAATAGCACATAAGCCTGTTATGCCTGTCTGGGCGCCCCCACATGCCTATCATTATTTTGTGGATACAAGATTGATGGAATGTATGCCTTTCACGTGAATTAGTATTTAAAACCACAGGAGAGACCCGTAACCCCAGTTGAGACCTGGGTGGTACAGTATCATACAACAGTGTCTCAATGGGAGTCAATGAGGGGGATACAATTTAGAAAGTAAATTAAGTACACAAAACATATACTCCCAATTTTTTGTTTCAACCTAATTATATGAACAAAAAACCATAGATTTGTACTTTTCAAGGTTTATAAGTCAGCATCAACCATGCTTTTTTATGTTGTGTACTAGGTGCAAGGTGAACCCATTGTGCTGGTGAAAAAGTATTTAAACAGCGCAAGTGAATCACGTCAAAAATGTAAAACAGCGTTTTTTGGCACTATTTTGAAAAATATTTTTGCTTAATTTTGTTCTGATGTATGTACATTTTGTTAAAGGTTTGGGCAAGGTCGCATCAATCCCAAGATTTAGAAATTCTCGGTTGAATATCTCTGCTGCCAACAATTTATTGCAAACTTGCGTTTTATGAATGATTGCGTCTGGCGAGGGATTGGGGGCTTGTGCTATGTGCTAATGGGGATCAGTTGCAAGCTACAAACATGTGGCACTGCTCCCATAGTCACAAATGTTACCGACTATTTACCCAATCGAGAAGTAGAATTGCTTCATGATAAACCGCTTCCATATTGGCTACAGCTCCTGCCGACATCTTGACAAGAGGTGTTAGCACCTGGTGTCAGTTGTGTGTTCCACAGGAGCCTCTTTAATGTGCCCCTTATTTGTGATGCGGCACTTTTGGAAAGAAGAGCTCGAGGCCTGCTGCCTTGCTCGCTAAGCAGCTCTCCCCGTGATTTGGCAGCGGTGTGCAGTGTGGTGAGCAGCCGATCCCTGCATAATGAATATTCAGTAAAGAGCCAAATGCACATCACTGAGCACAGCTATTTTCTCAGCGTCTGATTAGTGCATTTGGTGCTTTGCACACTAAGGGTATGGTTGCAATGCAAGTAAAAGATTGGCGCGCTCTTACCCAACCTTGTGGTGTACCTGGCAAGCGAGGCTCAATGGGATCTCGCATTGAGAGTTTAGTTTTCAGTCTGTTTATTGACAACCACAAGATGGATACGTTTACGCACGCTATTGGATTTCATTTTATCGAAGATTCTCCTCATGCAAACGATTAAACATGCCACATTCAAGGAAGGGGAAATAATCCACTCTTTCTGGGGTTTTGGTCCAGATCATCCCAAGAATCAATTTACCCTTCTGACTAAACTAGTCTACTCCCAGAAGCTCAGCTCTTGCCAATATTCTCCATAGCCACCCAAATTGTGTCTCAAAATCCTCTTAAGCACATCACCTCCACAGTGCTACCATTTATTCCAGGAAACTTCTGACCTCCACCTGCCTTTCAACAGGGATATCTCCTTGTGTTTGTAGCTCCTCCATTGTCCTAGTGGCTCTTGCATGCGGAGGACATCGGGATCTGAGTACGGATCATTCGGACTCCATGGTAGCACGCTATAATGAAACTTCATGTTTACTTCTGTTCTGTGCCAATGGAAAAACTGATCCCCCCCCCCCCGCCCACACATTAGACTCTTCCAGACATTTATTCAGTGTCCCTGTCATCTTACAGATGGAATAAAGAATAGGCTTTTGCCACAATTTATCTCCGTTGGGCCCACAACTGGCTCCTTCCTCTGTCTCTATTGATGTACTGCTGTTTTCTTGGTTATGACGCTCTTCAATTGCTGCCTCCCAAGCAAAATATTGAGATCTATTCCCATTAAAGACACCAGCTGCCGCTCAAGCATCTCTGATCGCTGGCTAAACCAGATTTGAGGGAGTGGACCCTCAAAAATATTGAGAGAAAGAAATATTCTGCCCCTCTTTTCTGGCTTTCATGTAACTTCATAAGCAACGCTCCACACTGGCATTTTGGTGTCTGTTTTTGTTGGTAGTGCTCTGTCAGGCCTTCCTCCACCTTCTCCACAGACACAACACTCTAGTCTACAGTGAGTGGCGTGGTTAGGTCTGGGTGCCACCCACAGCAGCCCCCACCAGTGGACACTCTAGTGATACATCATTAGCATTGGCTGTTTCATGTCTATGGTTGAATGGTGGGCAAAACAATGAATTGACTAGGAAGCAGCCACCAGTGGCCGAGATTAATTCAAACATTACCCTCATCACTTTTTTTGCATTTCTCAGAGATTTGGGTTTTGCCATTATGCTCATCGGTCGGTGCCATCTTGGCCTCCTTATTTCAGCCGAGTAGAGCTGGGAATCACCAATTTCTTATCTATGTTACTCAGATCAGGCTCCATTGATTGCCGGCCACTACTTTGCTCCTCTAACACAACCTAGGCAGGTAAAAATCTGGCTCTGACACACCACAAACAGGCTCTGGTGTGGGTGGTTTGTTCTCACTCATGTACACCAGCCGCTTTTAGAACTGGAATCAGATTCCTCATCCTCTTCCTTCTTAGAGAAGACCTTTCTGCAATGATATTAGAAGTGACACCTGCCCAGCTTTAGACCTAAAAGCTAACTTAAAGAGTTGGTCTTTTACCTCATATTCTAGATATAAAAAATGACAGTACGGGACGGCTTCCTAATTTTTTTAACATAATTTTATGTGCCTTTACTACAGTCAGATCATTCCTCTCTGGCTCTTGCTCTACAGTGTTCTTTACTTGAATAATTGAGTTAGATGTTACTCCATTGTAGTTATAGGGGCATATGTATGAAGCCTTATTCCCATTCGCAAATGGGCCGATTCACAGAATCGGCCCGTTTGCGAACGGTAAAAAGCCTTTTGGAATATATAATCCCAAAAGGCCCTCGCAATATAGGGAATCGCAAAATTTGTGATTCCCTATTTTGCGAATGCATTTAAGGAATCGCAAAATTGCGATTCCATTAATGCGATGCAGGAAGCACCCAAGTTGTGCGATTTTGCCCTAAGAAATCGCAAACTACCACCAACTTGAAGTTGGTGGTAATTTGCGATTTCTTTGAAAAATGCACTTTTTTGCATTTTTCAAAGTGGCATGTGGCACACATACATGCCCTTAGGGCATGTATGTGCGCCACTTCTGCACATATACATATTTCAGGGGTGCAACAGGGTGTCCTTTTGACACCCTTGCACCCTTGAAATTGCATTCGCAATTTGCGAGTACCTAATGGGTACTCGCAAATTGCGAATGTCTTCCCATTCATGAATGGGAATTTATTCCTTAATTGCATTTTGCGAGTCCTTAATAGCGATTCGCTAAAAATCGCTATAGAGGACTCTCAAAACGGTTTGTTCATACATATACCCCCTGGTCTCTGTGTCTAACAGATGCCACAGGCTCTGAAGTCTTTCATTACCCTGGCAATTGTCATCATGATGTTCCTGACTCTCTGTGCAGTTTTTTGATTACTCCTCGTTGTGCCTGCATGACCCTTCAAATGGTTTCAGCACAATGCTCTCATCCACTCCTATGTTGGAAAAGCCCTGAACAACATCTCTGGAACTGCACAATCAATGCTGAAAATACGTTTGTATTGTAAAGGCATTTGCACTCTTGATTGGGAATGCTCCGTCAATTGCTCTCGTAATCCTATTATTTATTTATTTTCAAATCTGTTTTTTATTGAAATTTTGAAGGTTACAGATACTTGAAAGGCATCATAAGCTATGTCCACTCCAATCATGGTGGCACTTAATAGCGATAGATACAAGTTCTCATCGCACACATGTTGAGCCTCGTAACCATCCATGGCACGGCCGCCACACCAGGTTAGATACAAGAATAGCATTCAGTTCTTGTCCTGTATGGGATGCATCACTATTCAGCGACTACACTCTCGTAATCCTATTATTATAAACACATTGATTTAGTTTTCTGAATTTGTTTCTCCGCATGCCTTTTCTAAGCATGTTATTGCAGTCGCTTGTACAACTCTCTGAAACCCAGACAGGAAGAGTCCGCGATGTAGAAAAATGATAAATAAATTCATAAATAAATACAGTTAAATACATCCCTTATCCCGGAGATTCTCCCTTCATGCCAGGACAGGCTGAGTTGTGCCCTCCACAATCCTTTCTCTATCCCTAGCCATACCCTCCCCAACCACCGCTCAGTGACTAATTGAAAGAATAAAAAAGGACATGTACTAAATAGTCTAGGAATACTCTGCAGGGTAACCATCTGCCACAAGTATTTATAGTCACCTTTTTGCGGTCTTAAATGTCTTGTAAGTTTATTGATCGTTACTTAAATTCGTATTAAAGTAAATACATATTTCTAACAGTACAGTTTTAAAATATAGTTTGAAATGTGTCTGTAGGTAGAGTTAAAAACCTGGGGTTGGCAAGTTGCACCTCATCACAGAAACAAAAAGTGTTAATTAAAATGCAAAGGATAATAATTCTTAATCACCCACGAAATAAAAACATTTCCCAGACAGTGAGAAAAATTGTATATTTAAGCCCCATCTTCGCTAACTGAAAATCTTCATTTCTTTGAAGGCCTTACTCAACCTTAGGAAAAAATTGGATATCACACTATTATGTTTTACAAATTTCACAGAGTTTGGTCCTTTACACTCAATGTACGATGCATTAATGTGCATACGCCATGTTTTCTAATTAAAAGGCTCTACCAAATTTGGTGTATATGATCCAGGTCTGCACAACAGCAGGAATCATTATCTGATGGGAGGGTGGCATTCAAATTACTAAACTCATCTAGAAGAACCACAGAATCTCCGGTGAATCAATTAATCTCATGGATATTCACATTGACGAGTAGAGATTGTTTTTAATGTGCCCTGAAGGATAACTATGAAATAAATATTTTTTAACTCTTTTGATCTTCAGAGTCTTTCAAGTCAATTTGACGCAATAGATCAAGGATACATGTCTTCAATATGGTTTTTAATGTAATATTTGATATTTCTGCTTTTCACACCATTATTTCCAGGGATTGCCGATGGCCTTCTATTTAATCTCCAATTCCTCTACAAAATATGCCTTTATAGGCCTTGGTTTGTCTAAATGAAGGTGTTAACATCAATTTAGTTTATAAGGACATAGGGCCAGATGTAGGTAAATCTGAAATACCGATTTCTTAATAGCAAATTTTACCGATTCGCTATGAAGAAATCGGTATTTCCTATGTAGGTAAAGATTCGGTAATAAATACAGAATCCTTAATATGCCTTATTACCGAATCGGTAATTGAGATTCGGTAATAAGGAATACCTACCCATTCATTTCTATGGGCTTGGAGGCCCATAGGAATGAATGTAAAGACATTCACTACTAGCGATTCGGTATTACCGAATCGCTAATAGCGGGAGCACTTTCAAGGGTGCCTGGGTGTCAAAAGGACACCCTGTTGCACCCCTGAAATGTGCATGTGTGCACATGTGGCACACATACATGCCTTAAGGGCATGAATGTGTGCCACATGGCACTTAACAAAAAACAAAAAAGTTATTTTTTAAAGGAAATCGGTAATTACCACCAACTTGAAGTTGGTGGTAATTACCGATTTCCTAAGGCTCAAAAGCACTCTTTAATGTGATTCCTACATTGCATATAAGGAATCGGTATTACCGATTCCTTAAATGCAAGAGCAATAAGGAATCGGTATTTACCGATTCCTTATTTACCGATTCCTTACCTACATTAGGAATGGCTAAATACGGGTCGGTAATGCTGAAATTGACCGAATTGGCTTTTCTGATCAATACATATCACCCATAAACCATTGTTTCTTTTTAGTATATTTTTTCTCTCACCAATCAGCATGTTAGATCATGCACAGATGACCACTAGTTTATCTTACTGTGGTCTTGTGAACTACTCTGTATTCCTAGGGAGGAGCAATTATGTATTATCATAATTTTCTTATAGGATAAACTTAAAGTTACCAGTAAAAAATGGCTTGCAGGGTGGCTGTGGTACAACGACACTGCACAACTCCACTGTGGTCATCTCTACACCGAAAGCCTTGATTATTTTTTCTGAAACCTGAAGAGACTAGAGCAGTCGAAAACAGGGCTGTAGCGGTAGGATTTGGCAAAAACTAACAGAAATGAGAAGTTGCTGAGAGGGGAAGTCCTGCAGTGAAACTCCCCCTGTTATTGCTTCATGTTAGAGAGCCTGTGGGGATTTCTCAACGTCAGCAGGTGAAAATGCAAAACGAAACCACTTGAAACAGCTGCATTTGAGATGCTTCCATAACCCGCGCGACCTATTTTTATACACCTACGATGCAGTGAAAAACTAAAATATGCATAAAGCAACATGCTTGTAGAATTGATTATACTATTCTGGGAAGGCTCTCCTAAAAAAAAGACATATGCTTATATATTTAAATCGTGAAGCTTTATGAAGTGCATACCAGGCTTATTTGCAGAAGAGTACTGAGCCGGAGGAACAGCAGAAATATTTTATGGCAAGTAAAGAAATACAGGGGCAAGAAAACTACAATTAAGAGACATAATTTAAAAAAGGCAAATTTAAAGACGGATGGCTGCTGGAATCAGAGGTCCCAAAAGGAAATGTTAGATCTAAATGAACAGTTAATCATGAATTTCAGAAAAGTGTATATGTGTCCGCTGGCAATCCATCGGGACCTTTGAAGAAGCAAGTTAGCCAATTGATTCCATGATTGGTTTTAGGCACTTGCGCTGTTATGCATTGCTTGTTGTTTGGTGAGATCTTATCAGATCCACCCTTTATTAGTATTTCGCAATAAAGTTTCCTGTAAATTGTTAAAAACAATTCAGCAACTCCTTTAGGGTTCTTCTCAATGACCCCTGTTTCATCATCCTTAATCCCATTTACTTGGTTCGCCCTTGCCTTGTTTTAATGTTGCAGGCAAATTATTTCCCCACTTTCTTATCCTTTTCAAATACCAATGGTACATTGTTTGCTGGCTCATTATTTCCCTCTGTATGTTTGACTTCTTGAAGTGGTTTCATTAATGTTCTAATCTTTTCCTTCCTGTGATAGCATGGTGGTAATCCACATGCCTTCTTAGGGTTCTTTCTCCTGCAGGACTTTCACTTCTAACTACTTTATCTGTATTTCCTTTGATACCACTACATCTCAGAAAAGGGCTTTTAATATATCTCTTACCAATCCTATGCTAAACAGATTCCCTAATCTGTAGTTTACAACTCATCACTGTATCTGAAAACTGAAAGCGATGAAAAATCAGTCCACAACAAGGTAAGCTTTCTTTAAACTTATCCCCTCCTAATCAAAATGCAACATACGCAGGAGCACTGTTAGACAGGAGTAGAGGAAGGATTTCCATAGATAAAAAACAACTTGCACCGAGCATAAAAGGTAGTCTCCACATTTAGCTTTGATATTTATGCCTGAAATTAGTGAGCCTCTTAGATTCCAGATGTTTCTCCCTTCAAATGTTGTCTAAGTCCTAACTGTGCTGAAGCAGCGTTAATGTTTTCCTCATTCAAAGTTCCCTTTGTGCGCTGGTCTGTTAAGACGACCTGGTGATGCATGTAAACTAACATTAAAATCACTACAAAAACTAACTCAGCCTGAAATAAGTGTAATTCCAGTAGGAGTTTCTATAGCGGGTAGGGATCATCCATGATGGGGCCATAATAGCTAACCATTGAGAAAACATACTGACCTTTGTTGTGAGTTAGGATTGTCCACATGCACAACTTACCTCTTTGTTCTCTGGTTAACTTTATACCCCTGTTCCTTTTAATAATAATGGCAACCCCCAGAATACCAGTGGTGCGTACGTTTGTCCAACCTCCAGTAGAGTACTTGGCAAGTTGTTGCTTGTTACTACTTGATATGGGTGTCTCCTGCAATAAAATAATTTTTGCCTTGTCTGTTCCAAGAAACACATGATCATGTTTTGCTTCTTCCATGTCGAAACGTCAATTGCATAGACCCACAGTACCTTCAATATATCCATCCTCTTATATTCCAATCCGTTTTTGAAATTTATTTTTCATTTTCTTTTTTCTCACACATCTTCCATCTTCCTTCCTTCTTTTTACCCTTTTCAAAAACCTCTCCTCATCTGTACATTGGTACATTCTAGCAGCCCTCATTGTCCCTTCAGAGGAACCGAGTTTGTGGTTTGTCAAGGATGGGCCAGCGTGGTTGGGCAGAGGCAATCTTCTGTACAATGTCAGTCTCAGCTGAAATTGTAATTGACTATGTCATCATTTTACTCAAGTTATAATAGGGCGCCTAATTCAATTCATTTTACCATTTCTGTCACTATTATACAGCGCCTAAGTTGATTGCCTCTTTCAACATTTGTGCTACGTCCCTTTGCACACACATTTGTGTTTTTTTATGTTACCTGTCTACTTTATAAACTTAGACTTATTTTGATAAAATATCAATTCATATAGTATGGCCTATGCATATGTAGGTCAAAATAATTGGATTTTTTGCAAGAACTCCTACACTTCAGATACTTCTTCAAAAATGAGATAGTCGGCCTTCCAGAGAAACTATTTGGACTGTTGCACTATTTGTGCATGTACACCAGCCACTTTTAGATCTGGAATCAGATCCCTCATCATCCTCCCTCTAGTGAAGACATATCTGCAAAGATTTTAGAAGTGACACTTGCCCATGTTTAAACCTACAAGCCATCTGGTCTTTTACCTCATAGCATCCTTTAATAACTGAGTTAGGTGTTACTCCATTGTAGTTTTGGTCTCTGTGTCTTCCAGATAGCAAAGTGAACATTGGATTCCCAGGATCAGTTTTCCACCTTTTTTATCATCAATTTTTCAGTGCTTTCTTTGTCCTTTCAGTCTAGGCAGAAATGTGCTAAGTTGTCCATCTTACTTTCTACTGCATTATTTCAGCCTGACAATCCTCCATTTTCTAATCTTCCACCTGCACTTTGTTTCTACTTTCTTCCCATTCCTTTTCCAAAGGCACTTGCATCTTCCATTAGGATATTCTGTAATAAAGCCATATTGGTTCTTTACTTTGTGACTCCATCCTGCGAGATTCCCGAAGAGTGTATTCACCTTGTGTGAAAACTGTTACATTGAACAGTCAGGAGGTAGGGTTTCAAATTTGAAAGTACCCTGCCCACTAAACTGATTGGCAACCTCCTTACCAGAATGGAAACAAAAGGGTGTTTGGGAAGTAGACCAAA
Organism: Triturus cristatus; assembly: GCF_964204655.1. Taxonomy (NCBI): domain Eukaryota; kingdom Metazoa; phylum Chordata; class Amphibia; order Caudata; family Salamandridae; genus Triturus; species Triturus cristatus. The sequence continues at coordinate 1,226,056,817 of NC_140589.1, forward strand.
TATGGGGCTCTTTTGATTCACAGAAATTCAGCAAAAGAGTTGAATCTGATATTGAGGAAGTTCATCGATATTTTTATGACGTAGGTGCTACTCTTCCGGTGCACAGAGATTAGGATATCATGATGAGTTTAATGAGGCTGCCCAATGTATGCCCCCCAAGGGAATTTATTGAAAGGATTTCCTAAAAGCTAACTGAGTTGGATTGACCAAATTTTACAAATGGAATAGAAACTTGGGTGGGTGAAATGGAGGGAAAGGATATTAATAGAGATAGAGAGTGGCTCTAATCTCCACTGGCTGTACCGCATGACCAAGAGGATCAGTAAGCCTGCTGTGCCAGCTTCATCATTGTGCACCAGGTGTCAGTCTTTTTCAGGGAGCTGGTTGTATATGCTTTTGGAGTGCCAAAGAACCATACCGTTTTGAATATTGGTTTTGCGATAGATGCGGGCGGTGTGGAAATGTGATAGACTTGGACGCTTGTACTGCAATTCTAGGGAGACACAGGGCGCCTCAGTGCAAGGGTAATGCTTATATGTTATTATTTTTGGCTTGTTCTTTGCAAGAACTCTCATATCACCAAAATAGAGATCCAAAAATCAATACATGTTGACACTGCATTTTCAAATGAAAAAAATAATGGCACTGGAAGAACTATATTATGCAACGAATAGCCACTTCAAGAAATTTAGGAAAAGAGGGGATCAGCTGCTGCACTCGTTTGTAGACGTAGCAGATGATGGAGAGGGCTGATTTGAGAGAAGTGGGTCTTGAAGACATAATTTTACTGACTCTTGTTTTGTAGCATCAGTATTGATGTTACCTTGAGAGCATGAACATTTTATTTGTTAAAGAATTCCAATCAGTTCTTGTTATACTTGTTGTATAACTAATCTTTCATTAAAAAAGAGAAATCCACTTTAAATATGTATTTCAGCCACAGTAGAAAGTTTAAGTAAATTACACAATGGAGCTAGCTAGGCCAAATAAACAGATTATTATTGCAAGTAGACACAAAACTTTGTACAACTGTCAAAGTTCTTCAACAGGGCTGGCTTTAGGGCAGTGCGACTGGTGCGGCTGCACTGGGCGCTGACCTGTGGAGGGGAGCGCTGTGACCTCAGGGGGGTGCTGTGTTTAGCAATATCTTACGATTGTATAGATGAGGGGCACTTTTGCAGATGGTAGGGAGAGAATCCGAGGAGGCGGTCATGGGACGTGGGGGCGCCAAAAGTGATTGTTGCACAGGGCGCCACCAGTGCTAAAGCCGGCCCTTTTCTTCAACATCTGACATTGAGATCTCGTCCTTAACTGTAGCCATCTGGAGCATGGTCAAATTGTAGTGTTCTGGTTCTCGACTTAAACAGAACCATCTTCGACCAAAATAGGCAATGTTAAGGTGCACCAGTTCCTACAAGTAGACATCATTACACATTTTTTCAGGGGCTCAGTATATTTTTGTAATCAACAACTTGATCTTCAGTCAAACGAACATAGAGCGGACAAAATTCGAGATGCCATTATTTCCTGAGGAAGAATGAACCAGAATTGACTTGTAGCTGCCATTAGGGTTGAAAAGGATGATCTCAAGCACCTGCAGGCGAACATCTGTGCCGTGCAGAGTGTGTCACCAGCATACAACAGTTGGTTTGATCCATTTTGGACTGGGCTCCCATTAACACACTGGGCAGAGTGGCAACAACTAAAATGATTATGCTCCCCAGGGTGCTGTATTTGTTCATGGCTTTTTCCTTGAGCCTCCTGAGATCTTTCTTCCAGGACCTCAGATCCCTTTTAACTAACTTGCCACGGGCCCAACGGAGGAGACATGTCTGTATAGATAAAGTTATGTGCCTGATAGAACCTGAGGGTGGGGTGGAGTTATGCCCTACCTTGGAAGCGCTCAGATTACTTGTACGTCCAGATGGCAGACAGTGGAAACTGACTACGAGTGTATAAACCTGTTACAGGTAACTCTTACCTACTACAGGTGCTGGATGATAAAGAGAAATTTGGGACCAAGTTCCTGAGAATTCTGTGCACAGTCCGGGTCTGCTGGCAGCGATAAACTTGTAGGGCGGAGACTGCTGTTCCATACTGACCACCTCTCCCACTATAGACGATAGCTCGGATGGCAACTGTAGTCAATCGGCACTCGTGCTGCACTGACACAAAGCAAACATTGCAGACCCTCACCAACAGGTATGGTATTGCCCTATTATTCATCAGTTTTGGATAGCTCTGATAACTGTTTTACAAGGTATATGGCAGATCCCGCTGCCTTGATATGACAACTTGCTTGTTAAGTAGGTATGGGAGACCATTAAAAGTCAAAGATATGTCCAAATTTCTGTACCTTGCTTTGCTCCTTGGTAAACAAAGCATCGCAATGCACTGGAAGGTCTCCACATCCGTCACAATTCACTTTTAGATGAAAGAATTGATCAAACGGACTACGGCAGATATAAATGTACTGCCACTTTTGCTGATACAAAGCCAAGAGTGTGAAGTAATAACAAAATGGGACATAATACTAATCATGCTTCAAGCCACATGGGACGAGTTGCCAAGTTAGGCGGCAGGGACAAAACTTTTTAGTTGCACGAAATCTATTTTAACCCAGACCTCTGAGGCAAAACGGGTCAAATGATGATGGGAGGTGACATACACACATATTTTGCTCCCATTGGGGGTTGACATTCGAGAATAAGATAGAACAGATAGGGTGACTGTATTTTTCTTGAATTCAGTGACAATCCATACATCCATAACACGATGTAGAATGGATGATTTACTTGATGTTGGGTGATGGCACAGTGCAATAAATGGTCATGTTCGAAGTTTATGTTGTTTTTACCATCTTGGGGCGTGGCCAAGATGGTGTCCGGGACAGTCACATAACACCTAGCTCTGCCATTCCGAACTGAGAAAACTGAATTCTTACATCATCCAGAGCTCCCTCCTGGCACATCAGTACCTCCCACCAGGTCACTCTTTGCTGCTGCGACGTGAAGGCAAGTCGTTGCAGAGGACAGATGCATGGCGGCTGCAGGCTTTGGATTGAATCGGGCCCAGGGCCTACTTGAGACAGTCTGCTGTCATCGGCCTGGCTGCGCTATGGATGTGGAGGGCCTAGACCGCTGTTGCGCCGTGGATTGTTGGCGCATCCCCTGGCCTGAGCACATGTGGGACGACACTGCCCTCCTTCCATGTGACATCAATTGAGGCTGGCGTGAGGGAGAACGGATGCATTTAAGGGGTCCAGCGCAGAAGAGTCCTCCGGCACCCTGAAGCACATCCCTTACTCCCATGACTCAGTGCCATTCTGATGGTGCTGCCTCCCCTTGGGCTCTATGATGTGAGGATGGCCGGATTGGCCTGTGAGGACTGTGCGCGCTGTCCCCCTTCCTCCTTCGTTTGGACATCAGACTTGTGCATGTTCCTGAGGATCGGTAGACCAGGACTGGCCAGATCTGGTGACTGGTTCTGTCTCACTCAGCGGCGGTCTGCAGATGTTGGCCCTCCCTCCCCTTCGGAGAATGGATTGTTCCTCTGAAACACAGTAACCTTATCGCCTCCACCACCCCACGCTGGAGAACTGAGGGGTAAGCATGATGGGATACCACTGGGAGGGCGAACTCTGGAGATCTTTGCTGTTGTGCTCACTCACACCTCATTCCTCCCTCTATTATGGCCCCCGAGAAAGATACTATCCCCACCCAGGAGGGAAGCTGCAGGACCTACGGCCATACTCTGCCTCTCTGACAGCCACATATAGTGGCACACTATTTCCATTACCTGTTGCACTCCCTGCAATATGGTGAAGCTGATAGGAAGCAAAGTTTCTCAGACCACGAATGGTGGGAGAGTGGGGAAGACACGGGGGATGGAGTTGTCGCCTACTCCACCTGTAAGAACATTAAAAGAGCACACTAGAAAATTAGATGAGAACGTCAAAGCTAAAATAGACATCAGAGCATTCTTGGAACTCAAATTAGACACACTGGCGATAGATGTGGATCTCCTGTGGGCAGATCATAGGCACATAAAAGAGAGGGAGGATGAGAGTGAATCTGTACTGGGGACCTTGCACCCCTCGGTCCTAGAACACAGAAGGACGATCCTGGCATAACAACATTCGAATAGTAGGGTTGCCCAAAGGAGCGGAAGACCCAAGCATGGAGTTATTTCTAGAGAACTGGTTGGCGCACACAGAGCTAGGTGGACACCTTCCTTTCTGCTTTCTTCTCAATAGAGCAAGCACACAGAGAGCCAGGCTGCCTGCCGGGGCCTGGGGTGCCTCCTAGACCCGTGGTGGCTCGACTCTTACATTATCATGATCAGGACCATATCCTTCAAGTGGCCTGCTCCAAAAGCTCCTGCAAAATAGAGAATTGCAATGTTGCTATCTTTCTAGACTATGCTGCGGAGGTTCAAAGACAGAGAGCGTCTTATTATGAAGTAAAGCAATCTATGCACCACTTGGGTATGCCCTCATGTACCCTTAAGGTTATCCAGGGAGACAATACATTTTTCTTTTCTATGCCAGAGGAGGGATGGGCCTGGCTGGAGAGAAGGGGTGTGATACCTACCGGAGGCAGGAGTTGGACACCGAGGGAGAAGGCGGTAGCGGCTGGACTCTGGCCCGGACAACAAGTCCCAGGCTAAGAGATCAATGAGTGGGCCCAACCAAAATGCAAGTGGCCAAGGAAAAAGTGGTGGCAGAGGTCGAACAAGTTAGCCAGTCCTCTACAGCCTTCACAGTCCCTACCGACCCTGAGGATGCACCCTCGCCCCATGATCGAGTGGGCCTTGCTGTGGAGGGCCAAATCTTAGGGGGAGGTCCCGACATCAGCTCAGTTACTTCAGACTGTTTATCACCTGGCTGCTAATAACCTTATTATGGTAATTTCCGAGGGCGTCGGAAGAACCTTCCCTTTCTGGTCTTGGTTATGGCTCTCCTCCGATTGGGGATCTGCATAGGAATGGCAAACTTGTAATTGATTTGCATTAACTACCGGGAGGTGAGCCATTATACTGGCCGACGGCACTCCTGGCCCTGCTTCGAACTGGGTGCATCTTTGGCCCCGGGCGCAAAATTCTTAGAGGCGCAACATTTTAAAAGGAAGTATTATGCCTCCTACCCAGTGGACTGTTAGCACTTCCTGAGCTAACGGTCCACGGGGTAGGTGGCGCAATACTTTCTTGTAAAATTTTGCCTCAGGTGCTGGCAACCCATGCTAGGCCACTGTTTGTATTGGAGCGCGGGGCTGCAGAAGTACTTTATAGCTCAGGCTTGGAATATGCAAGTGGAAGAGTTTAAAGGGACATCCAGAGACGACATTCACCCTCCATGAGGTGCCCCTTACGTAAATATGTATTACTGTTGAATATTACTGTTCTGAGAAAGCGTTTTAATCCCAGGAAATTGACACAATTAGGGCCCAGAGATTGCACACAGACAAGGTGGAACCTCTTACCTAATAGGCATTTCAAGACAGATATCGTAATTTGGGGGAAAGGGTATGATGCATAAATAAAGATAAGTACAACAAGAGACTGTGCATGACAGTGCAAGGGATTTACAGCTCATTGGAATTGGTGTGTTACAGTTTCAGGTTGTAAGTTTTAATATGTATATTGTTTTGTTAGACAATCCACACGCTTTATCTAAACACATAGATAGGAAGGGGGGACGCTTGCTTATCACGCTAAAATAAAATTGGATTATGATCTACAGACAATGAGAGATGACATAAATACCAGGAACCGCCATTATAAAGTCCTCACCTGCAATGTTAGGGGTATGGCTGGTGCTGTTAAAAGGTACAAGTTCTACCTGTACCTGAAATTACGTCACATGCACATGGCTTGTATACAGGAAACACACGTAACTCAGGTGGAACTGACAAAGCTGCATAAGTGGCGGTGGGGCATTGTAGCTGCAACCACGTATTTGAGTTACACTAGGGAGGGTCCTGATATGGACTGCACTGGGGGTTCCCTTTACAGCTCAACACACTGCAGTTGACCCAGAGGGTCGCTTTGTGGACCTTGAGTATTTATTGGATGGGCCGCATTTAGCCCTGGTGGCCCCCAACACCAGCCAAGCGGCCTTCTTTGACAAACTGACCCCCACACTGCTCACAACCACACTTGTGCCAAGGCCTCTGGTGTGGAGACTACAATAGTACACTGGGCATAGAAATGGACAGGTTCCCCTACCCAGTGCCTGGGGCCCAGCTATTTTTTTTACTACAAGGCACTTCCAATGCCGGGTTTTTCACATGCAACTCTCCGACAAATGGCGCCTCCCCCATCTGACTGATCGGGAATACTCACATTACTGAGGTCTTCACAGAATTCGCACCAAGAAAGTGTCATTTACTGCACTGCTGACCTAACTCCCAGAGTCTGCAGGACCAAATATTTGGGACGCACTCTGTCAGATCACAACCCACTACTACTCACATTGAACTGGGCCGGGAGGGGCCCATTCACCTATACCCACATGACATCTTTCTATGGGCTGCTTCGGGACCCGCTGTACCGGGCGATCCTAGGGGATGCAGTGAATAAGGCACCATGCAAGACAACATACAGTAGTAAGTTGGCTCTTCAACATTGATGTCCTTAGAAACTAAACCCCAAACCCTAGAAATGCACTGTGTCTATGATATCTCCTCTGCCACTCATTTGGCACTTATTTGGCCCAAGCAAAAACAGACCACACTGAGACACTAACATGACTATCCACCCTAAATTATAGAGAATGTATCGCCCCACCAGCACGGGGAGGGAGACAAGGCAGGGCACCACCTTGCCTTGCTTCTTCATTCGGAAGTGCCAAGATCCCCAGTAGCGGCTGTTCGCACATCGCAGGTGTGCATGGCAGATGCACAGAGAGATGTCAATCACACGCTGTGGGAATACTTCAGCACACTGTACTCTGTTCCTGAGGAAGCAGAGGTACTTTGTATTGAGGCATACTTGGATGCCCTCCACCAGCCAGAAATGGATGTATGTCGTTACAACGCACACTTTTACAACGCATGCACTTACAACGCATTTTTTACAACGCATAATCCATTACAACGCATGACATTACAACGCATGACACTACAACGCATTTTTAAAAACTACCTTTACAACGCATTTCCATTACAACGCATACTACCTTTACAACGCATACCATTACAACGCATAATATTAAATTGCATTTAAGGTAAGTATTAGATAGTATAGGGGTAAAAGTTACTTTTCTAACTCCAGAGGGTGCAACAGTAGGGTAAGTGTTGGATAGTATAGGGGTAAAAATTACTATTCTAACTCCAGGGGGTACAACAGTAGGGTAAGTGTTGGATAGTATAGGGGTAAAAATTACTATTCTAACTCCAGGGAGTGCAACAGTAGGGTAAGTGTTGGATAGTATAGGGGTAAAAATTACTATTCTAACTCCAGGGGGTGCAACAGTAGGGTAAGTGTTGGATAGTATAGGGGTAAAAATTACTATTCTAACTCCAGGGAGTGCAACAGTAGGGTAAGTGTTGGATAGTATAGGGGTAAAAATTACTATTCTAACTCCAGGGGGTGCAACAGTAGGGTAAGTGTTGGATAGTATAGGGGTAAAAATTACTATTCTAACTCCAGGGAGTGCAACAGTAGGGTAAGTGTTGGATAGTATAGGGGTAAAAATTACTATTCTAACTCCAGGGGGTGCAACAGTAGGGTAAGTGTTGGATAGTATAGGGGTAAAAATTACTATTCTAACTCCAGGGGGTGCAACAGTAGGGTAAGTGTTGGATAGTATAGGGGTAAAAATTACTATTCTAACTCCAGGGGGTACAACAGTAGGGTAAGTGTTGGATAGTATAGGGGTAAAAATTACTATTCTAACTCCAGGGGGTGCAACAGTAGGGTAAGTGTTGGATAGTGTAGTGTAATATTATGCGTTGTAATGGTATGCGTTGTAATGGTAGTATGCGTTGTAATGGAATGCGTTGTAAAGGTAGTTTTTAAAAATGCGTTGTAGTGTCATGCGTTGTAATGTCATGCGTTGTAATGGATTATGCGTTGTAAAAAATGCGTTGTAAAGGTAGTGCGTTGTAAAAGTTGCGTTGTAAAGGTTGTTCCCCACCAGAAATCACCCCTTGCACCGCTTAGAACTGGACACTCCACTTGCTATAAAGGAGATTCATTTGGTGATTACACAGAAGGCTAGGGGTACAACGCTGGGCACTGATGGCTTCCTGGTGGAGTTCCATGCCGCGTTCACCCTGCACCTGGACCCTAAACTATTGCAGATCTATGAGACAGCCCATAAAGTAGGTCGTCTTCCGCCCTTAATGAGAGAAGCTATTATTATAGTACTTCCAAAACCAGGTAGGCATCCGTTATTGGTGGGCTCAAATCATCCCTTGTCTCTTTTAAACACAGATTATAAAATCGTGGGCGAATTATTGCTCAATGGACTGGTCCTGATAGCGAAATCTATGGTTAACCCAGATCAAGCTGGTATTATTTTGGGACATGATACCTCACTAAATTTGTGCAGATTGTTTTTGACAATAGACTGGGCACACTCCAATGATGCATGCCCCTGGGTCGCCTCCTTAGACATCAAAAAGGCCTTCGATACCTTGGGGTGGACCTACTTTTGTTTGGTACTCCATCACTTAGGGCTGGACCCGGAAATCCTGTTGTGGATACGACTGCTCCACACAATCCAACAGCAAGTATGAAAACTGACCCACTCCCTATGCAGCGTGGCATGCATCAAGGGTGCCCACTCTCCCCCATTCTCTTTGCCATGGCCATGGAGCCACTGACTTGCGCTCTGCGAGTGAAAGGACCTGAATGGGGTGTACAGCTGGAAGGCCGGTGATACATTATTTCTCTTTACACAGACAATGCCCTAATCTATCTCCAGGACCCCTCACCAGTCACAGCTCATTTAATTGCTCTGTTAGAGAAATATGGTAGGATGTCAGGCCTATGCATCAATTGGGACAAATCAAATCGGTTTCCACTAATACCAGCACCAGTCCTGCAGCGCCTAGTATTACCATCCATCCCTCTCATGTGCATATGACACTATTAGATAACTGGGGTCCAGGTGTATCACTTGGAGGAGGACTTGATAGCTGTGACCCTCGGGAAAGCGCTGACCGGCATAAAGTTCTCAGTGCTGTTTTGGTGCGGCCTACTATTATCTACTATGGGATGGGTGGCTATTGTGAAGATGATCATTCTTCTTAGGCTCCTTTACAACTCAGCCGTTCCGGTGATCGTCAAGGGAGGTTTTTTTCGAGAGCTACAGGCCCTACTAACCTCGATGATATGGATGGGCAGAAGAAGTAGAGTCTCCATTTCCTAAGTATATGCACCTCTGGCAGCTCCAAACTACTAATGGCATCATATATCTGCACAACATCAATGGCCGGCTTGTTGGCTGGCCGAGGGCTGCAACCAAGAGTTGGCGATACTGGCTTTTGGACCCACTTCCGGATGCCATTCTAGACTGGCTGCTGGGATCGGATTTGACAACCCCGGTGATCTAGGGCAACGTACTAATGAAAGTAGCTATAGCCTAAGGAAGGGCATTCATGCTGAAAGGGACTGCGCCTGTCACTCCTGCTCTTCCACTATGGGTGATATCAGGCCGTCATAGCCTCCGACTTAGATTTGACATTCTTCCATGGATGGAGGCTGGCCTCCTCACCTGGGGAGATCTTTTTTCAGATAGTTTGCTAGACCGTTTGAGGATCAGGTCGATACACATGGGCTGCACGCTGGGAACTTCCTTTTCTATGCAGCACTAGCATGCACACCATCTGGGATGGAACACATGATATGTCTCTCCTTACACACTGGCGAGCCAGACATGCGGTGACTTGCCTTTACACTGCACTACAATACGGGTCAGATCCGCCACTCCTAGCCCAGAGGGCGCACTGGGCATTAGACATTGGTCACAATTTACGGACGCCTCCAGACTGTTAAACGTATATCCCGTAACGCTCTCCTCAAGTACTTACAATTGAATTACTTACTCCAAATCTACCTGACACCCCAGCAGATAGACTGCATGTTCTCGGGGTCCATACGAACATGCCCGTTGTGTCACGAGGTCAATGCAGACTTCATTCACATGATATTGCAATGTCCACTAATGTCAGACTACAGGGCTTTAAGTGGGCCGGGTCTCACCAGTGCTGAGCACCGGCAGTTTTTTAAAGGAGGCCTCGAAACGGATCTCTATCGGGCTCTTCTTTTGTGCCCTGGCACAGGTGTCCGTTTTTTTCTGGTCTCCAGTGTTAGCAGGCACATCGATGTGCGTGTGCTCACACTGCTCACTTCTCACTAGTGGAGAAGTTACGGCATTACGTCATGCCAGGCGAGCACATCGATGTGCGCGTGCTCACACTGCTCACTTCTCACTAGTGGAGAAGTTACGGCATTACGTCATGCCAGGCGAGCACATCGATGTGCGCGTGCTCACACTGCTCACTTCTCACTAGTGGAGAAGTTACGGCATGACGTCATGCCAGGTGAGCGTTGTAGGGGAATCAAAATCCTTTAAAGAGAGTCATTTTCTCTTTGGATTTCTCTTCTCTTTTTGAAACGCAGGAGCAGCAACATTGTTGCGGTGTCCCAAGGGCCTCAAGTGGAAGCTTTTTCAATATTATATATTCAAGCCATAGTTCCTGCTTATTTATCTTATGCAACTAACAACCACTGACAAAGCCAATAGTCCTGACTTGTTGTAGGTATGATTTTACTTGTTGTATCATATATCTGGATGCAATGACAGAAACAACAAAATACAAGTCGGGCAGCACATTGTGCTAAGGACAGATTTTTAGCTTACGTGTTTTAAGCCACGCCCTTAATTACATTGGCCACGCCCCTTGAGAGACCCCTCAGTTTTTTCCCCCCACTTAAAGCCCTGGGGAAGGGGTCATGACTCATTTATCCGATATGGTGGAGAAGCAGGTCACTCAAGTGCGGCCACATTGTATATTAGTGCTCAAGATGCGCTATGAATGTACTTACAATATGCACAAATGTATTGACCTTGTTCCAGCGCTGGCCAAGCGTTGAATTGCTCTGGCTTGGAAGTCTGCAGTGGCTACCGTACTGGGGAAACGGCTACTTGGCCTGAAGAGAGGTGCATGCCCAGAGATTGAGGCCCACACCCAGTGTATCAGTAACACTGCACGTAGAGGGTCTGCAGGCCAAAACAGATGAGAAGCCACCCTGAGCACACCCCCTTGCGCATTCCCATAATCTAAGCAACCCATTCCCCCTGCCACCAAGATGTGCCTAACTCCATTACCAATCTCACGGGTGGTGATGCGAGGCATTATCCCTTCAGCATCCCCACTATAGGTTGGACCAGAGGTATATCTTCGGGTGTATAAAATACTCCTCACTGAGTACCACGGTGCAGTGCTGCCCTCTCGCCTTGCTTCTCCATTCTAAAGGGATTGTCTTCTTCCAGTTTATTTAAGAGTTAAGAGTTTTGAACAGTAGCACCGCAGTGTTGTCCTTGGGATAAGAAGTGCGGTATTTATTACCTGCATGAGTGCACCCATTTATCAAGCCTCTAATGCTGAACAACGTGAGTGTATAATCTGTGGTACATGTTATCTTAGCAGAAATACCAATAAAGAAATACTGCTTGAAGTTTATGTTGTTTGTTTATAGTTTAATCCTCTATTTCTGCAAATATTACAACAATGATGGCTTCAGTAGTACTGTACAACCACATGTTGTTTCTGAAGTACCATCGGATATGTTGATATATGAGTATACACCAAAATAAGGAGTAATTACAACAAATCTATGTTGTGCAGCTCCCTTAAGGTGCTCTTTTTCCCCCTGAGCTCAGAGATATGCAGTGCATGCCAACCAAGCCACTGAGGATCTGGCTGTATCTTTGATGTAGCACCAGAAGTTATTTATTACAGCTATTGCCCAGAGTCAAATGACGCTAAGGTGAACTGCCGCCGGCAATCGAGACGCAAGCCCGCGCTCTGGAGTCAGCCGCTCTGGCTGCTGCACCACACCTCTCCCTCTGTGTATATAGGCTGGACATATATCCTCATCACACTGATGCTACCAGAACTAGTGTGTGCCCCAACAACCGAGAACCATGGCAGCCCTAGTACGGAGTGATTGATGCACTTCCTTGGAGAGAGGCAACCTGTGGAATAATGGAGTTGTATTCATAATAGCGTTGGTTATGTTATGAATTTTAATCTCATTGACTGCTACTTTCATAGATAAGGAGGCAATATCTCTCTGAATGTTTTTAACATCTGAGCAAATGCTGTCAGTATTTATATGAATAGCTTGAATTTCCTCCAAAATTTCTGATAATGAGTTGTCTTGTGAATCTATAGCTTTAGATTTCATAGGTGGTGGCGAAACAGCTTGTTTTCGTTTACTTGAGTGGTTTGTCACAGATTTGGACTCCATGTTGTAGTACAGAGAGCATTTAAATAGTTGTAAAAGAATTCAAAGCGTGAAATGCAGTTGCGGACGAGGGGGGGTTCCTGGAGGGGGAGAGTCGCGCGGGTTGGGGGCGTTCATTTATTTAAAAAAGATAATTAAACTTACCTGGCTGGGTCCCGGGTCCTGCGTCTTATTTTCTTTACTGCTCTCTAGGAACAGGAAGCAGAAGCAGGCAGCCATGCTCCCTCCCTTCCCTAAGCTAATCTCAATACTGCTCAAGCGGCGTTGTGATTGGTCGGGACGCCGAACAGCCAGGAGCTAATGGGGAGGTCATTTTCTCAATTTAGGCTGCATGCAGCCTACATGGAGAAAAGGCAGAGTGCGCATGACTGGTTTGAGCTACCCTAGGGGGACGACCAAACAGTCTTTGCGCACTCTGGAGTGGGCAGGCACACCACTCCTCCCCTACTCTCAGAGCAGCCTCACCCACCCGCCCGCAACCAAACATAAAATGGTAATAAAAACAGTTATTACCATTTTATGTTTCTGCTTCTCGCACTGCGAGAAGCAGTGGGACGACGCTCCTCCTTCCTAGTAGAGGAGCCGCCCCTGGTGAAATGGCATGCAATAATCAAAACCTTTAAGTATGCTATGGTTTTTCTGGCGAAATATTAATTTTAGTTGAAGAAAAAACAGAGCAAAAAGGTCTTAAATAAAGTTTCAAAAAAGTTTCAATGTTAAAATAATGAAGAAAGAAGAAAATCCCCTTTAAACTTTAGAAGGTGAAGGTGAAATATTCCAGGCACGCCAAGTTATAGAAATTCCCCTTAAGGGGGCGGAAAGCTTCTGAGGACAATGAAAGGCGCCTACTGCGCTTCACTCGCTTGCACGAGGTGCCCCAAATTTCTCCTGCAGCTTCCCCAAGGAGTAATAGGGATCTGCTGTGAAGGACAACCGGAACAAAACTCCTCTTTTCATCCAAAATTGGTCATCTGAAAAGCAGGTGAACACGGAGCTCCGATCACAGCGGCCATCTTGCATTGCGCCTGCTGCCGACTCCCATGCTCAAGAGATTATTCCAAGGAGGGATTGCAAGTGGAAGGAAAACACAGTGAATTAATTGCTTTCATATAATTGCACTGCATGATATTCAACTTTTCAGAAATACTTCTGCAATAGGCAACGTTATGAATAGCACTTTCTACAAGAGGACAGTGCTTGGGATTTCAGAGATGATTGGATACTTGTGTATGTTGTGTTTCTTTACACTATATAAACTGTAAAGACAAGATAGAACAGGGACAGACTCTTAGACCTAGTATGCTTTGGTAAAATGCAATGAAAACTGCCTCTGTAAAGGTTTATGATTTAAGGTGGGGCCATTGATAAAAAACAAACAACAAGTGAGGTATGGCTGTTTGTCATCTACATCGGGTCCTTATAAATACATGACTGAGGAGTGCAGACTTTGATTCCTGACATGTTAAAAAATGTAATTATTTCAGATTAGAAGGATTATTCATTTATATTTTATATGTTAAAATACTTTTTCTTTGTTATAAGTTCTTTATTATTTTTGAATTACAATCTATTTTGGGGATTAGAGAACTAGTGTAAATATTAAATTTTAAATTTTGAAATGGTCATGGTACTTCTTCCTCACTGCTGAGTTCGATAGAAAAAATTAGTAACTAGGGGCCAGATATACAACCGTTTTTAGCAGTCGCAAATGGAGCATCAGGCGTTTTGCGACCACTAAAACGGCATCTGTCATGTACTAACCCTATTTTGCGAGTTGGTAACCTATTACCTACTCCCAAAATAGGGTTTGCGAGTCACTATTAGGAAGGGGCGTGCCAAGTGCGTCCCTTCCTAATAGCGAGTTGCAAGGGCATGTACGATTGTTATGCAACTGAAATGCGGTTGCAAAACAGTTGCAGTTTACCGCCTACTTCAAGTAGATGGTAAGCCAGTCGCAAACAGAAAGGTGTCCCCAGGGGACTCCTTCCCCTCTGTAACTGGCAGCAAAAACATTTTTTTAAGAGCAGGCAGTGGTCTCACGGACCCCTGCCTACTCTTAAAAAATGATACAGAAACTATTAATTTTGTTTCTTGATTATTTTTGATCATTTAAAGAAAAAAAGTTGCTTTATTTATTATTTATTTAGAAAGCAAACACAGACATGGTGGTCTGCTGTCCCCAGCAGGCCATCATCCCTGTGTTATTTCCCATTCCCAGTGGGTCGGAAATTACGACCTTCTTGATGAATATTGATGAGGCAGGTCATTTACGACCCCATTGAGAATCGCTAATGTATCTGAGACATATTAGTTCATTTCATTTTGCGACTCGCTAAAAATCGCAATTGGCGAGTCACAGAATGTAATGGTCGTACATCTGGCCCTAGCTTCCTTGTTTTGGCCCTTGATTCATTCTACGCAATGCTCTGCTGTCAAACCCCCCTAACTATTGTCAGGTGAGCTACAAAATTTAGTATGTTTTAGGAGGCACGCACGCACGCCTCCCGGAGAACTGGCAGTGGAACAATGCACCTGCTCCTGAGACGAAGACATAACTAGTGGGCAGTTTGTTAGTGACATGATTCTGTCTAAAGTCAGATTTTTTTATATATTTTAAAATAGCTGATTTTAAATAAAGTTAAAATGAGAAAAAGGTAAATCCTTGAGAAGTTGGCTTTAAGCACGCTTGCAGCAGTACCTGATTCCTGAGCAGGAAATGCCTGTTAAGATTTCCCACTTACATCTGAGTTCCCTGCGGGCCGAAGAATTCACCTGATACTCATGCATCTAAGCAAGTGCAGAAGGGAGGGTAAACGCCTTATGGTTGTTCCACACCAACACTGTTTTTGGAAATGAGTTTTGAGAGTTAAAGTTTACCTTTGAATCTCAGAGGACGGACTAATGGTGTACTTTCTTTTGTAAAAAAAAAAACACTCATTCAACTCCATAATTCAGTTTTTCATTTCCATTTTATCAATGAGCCACATCCTTGATTTTTTGGCTGAATCCTGAACAAAACATTATTTTCATAAGTCACTTTGGGGGTCAGGATGGCGGAAGGCCTGCCACTGTCAGCCGTGTGGTGGCAGGCCCTAAACTATCCGATAGCCCATTTCCCCATTACGATGGCGGGGGAATTGTTTCTCAAGCGTGGCAGCCGCAAAGGCCGCCCGCCACGCTTCCGCCACAGGCAATCCTTAGGTTTCCCTGGTGGACTAGATAGGACTGGGGAAATGGTAGCACCGCCAGTCACATTACAATGCTGGCGTCAGCCAGCCTTTCCATGGCGATGGAACCGCCATGGAAATGCTGGCGGGGATTGGGTTTGGGGGCCCATTGCGGGCCCCCTCTGTGTGGGAGGAGGATGGTTGTGCACTGGGGGGTACACATGGTAACCCCCTGCATTTCCCTGCACAAAGTGGCAGGCACCTCGTGAAACCTGACACTTTGCAGGGAAATGCACTATGTGGCATTTTTGGATTGTGAATGGTGCTGCTGCCAGCAACACCGTCTGCAAGGTTCTGGGCCCTGGATGCGCCCGCCATAGTGGCGGGCACATCGTAATGCACTTAGCGGGACCTCCACCTTACCGGTCCCCACCACCGCAACGATGGCGGGTGGACTGATGTCCTCCCGTCATCGTAATGAGCCCCTTAGTTCCTGACTGCCTGCTCTGTGTTCCCCTTTTTTATGGTCTGTCTTGACAGCACTGCTGTTTTCAGACAATTGCTGCGCCCACATGCAGGGAGTCAGAAGTGCCAGTTTCGGTTGGGCGGAAGTTTTGTGCTTCCACAAAAAGCGCTTGCCGTTCACACAACCGTGATCATTTTGTTTATTTAGCCAGCTGACTTAGCTTGAGCTTTTAGGGGCACAGACATTCCATTGCAATGCTATTAACCCCTTCGCTGCGGCGCGAATTCCGCCGCAGCGCTGGGGGGGTTGACAGCGCCGCTGTGCTTATGACGGAACCACGCCGTCATGAGTCACGGGTGAGCTGTGCTCATGACAGCGTGGTTCCATCATGACTCGACCCACTGCGCTAATCGCCCGCACAGGCGGGGAATTAGCGCCGCGTGGGAGGAGCGGCCGCCAACGGCCGCAGCATGACGGAACCACTCCGTCATGAGCACAGCGCACCCGTGGCTCATGACGGAGTGGTTCCGTCATGAGCGGGGAACGGGTGAAAGTGTTGTAGATAACTAGACAATATATTGCGGTTCTCTCAGGCAGCAGCACAGATTGGAGAAGGGCAGTCAGCGTACCCGGATTGTTAGATCTGGCATGACAGTACTTTCATAAACCAGACCTATTGGCACTGCCAATGCTTGAGTCCTAATATCACCCGGGACACTTTTTGTCTGACATCTGGAAAGGTTTACTTTAGGAAAGGGGAAAAGATTGTGTAACCCAGGGAATAGAGCACACTGTCGATCAGGTATACTGTGCCACTGATCTCTTTCATGGAATGTGGTTCTGATATCCCTAACCGTGCTCTAATTTAGGAAAGAGCTGAAGACACACCTCTTTAAAGAGCACTACATCACGATGCAGTAACAATCCAAACTCGGGGCTAGCCCTCCATTCACGCGTTGTATCTTTGCCTTTGAATTCATACAGCACACCGCTACCTTACGGTAGGTCTGGGCTAATCAAAATACCATGCCCACACAATAAGCTAATCCAGTAGTAAGAGGTTTTTCACCTTGCATATCGACTTCTGCACTCCTACAGATGTTCGATGATGTTCGCCCACCTGCCTGTGGTTTGGCATTTGACTCCCCTCCTACATTCTGCCAAGAACCGTGGCTTGCATCCCTTCTTGCGAGGGGCAGAGCGCATTACTCACACCCTGCCCGGTTTGCTGCATTGCATTTATGAGCGCTTGGAAAGTCCATACCAGAGTGTATATTTGTAGCCCACCACTCATTTCAGAAGCTAATGAAACGTTGCTAGGGTATTGGTATTAGTGAATTTACGGTAAGAATTCTAGCACACATATTGTTGTCAGAAACAGCACCATCCAAGGATGGGCTGTGAAACTGTAGTACACAAATTACTGCAGTTTCACAGGATCAGGTCTAGAGCTTTTACTAAGTGGATGGGAAATCAATTCACATTTTTTATCTCTGTGATACTGGACAACTCCCAGACTGAAATATGCACTATACAGTAATACTCTATAGCCTGGTTCAAATCAGGATGTCTGGCCAGTACAGATCATCATTGTTTACCAATGTCACAAAACCCATCTGTTTTGTTTTTACAAATAGAAGGCTATTGGCAACGCATGAAGACGGATTAACATGAGTGCAAATAGGTAAACAACGTTTTCCACAAAACTTTTTCCCCGCAGGGAATCACAACGCAGTCGTTACAACGACCGCGTTGTGATTCCGCATACCATTACTCTGCAAGTCGGAACAACGACTTGCGAAGGGGGGGAAGGTGTTGAATTTAAAATCCAACACCTTCCCTACTGTCTGCACAGACTAGAGTTGGAATAGTAAATTATACTATTCCAACATCCAGCGCCTCCCCTCCGCAAGTCGTTTTTCCGACTTGCGGAGTAATGGTACGCGGAATCACAACGCGGTCGTTGTAACGACCGCGTTGTGATTCCCTGCGGGGGAAAAGACTGCGGGATGATGACATACATTCGTGCAAATAGCATTTGCACCAGTTTTACTGCTTGCGCCCATGATGGACTGTGCACAGTTTGCACCTGTTCCAGCTTTTAGCACAGTTATCGCCAGTTTGTATCACAGAACCAGATAGTCGGCTTACGTGCTCCCTGCCCACTATTTGCCAGTGCCAATGAGTGATTTGTGCCAGCAAGTGTTCTGTGCTTGCATACTGTGTGCTCAAATTACCCTTCGCCTGTACAAATGGTGACAGCACCACCGTCTCCATCTCCTCCACTGTTCATCTTTGCACAGTTTCCGCTTGGCTTCCTGACTTCCACTTCACACATCATGACATTTGTCTAAACAAAATTTCTACAAGCTACCTGATATGTTTGATAACTTGTTTTTTTTAATTTGGCACATGGTACCTAAAGTTTGTACCCTTTGTGGGTCTTAAATGAAAAGATGCCACAAAAATTAATCTTGTGTTCAGCCATGGCTTGTGCCATGCACAGCATCATCGAGTAGATCATGGGTACTCGCAAACATTTGCGATGTTCACCGGGGGGGCGCATGTAAAGGTCAAGAGAGCCATACTTTCAGCATCACTGGTGTAGACAGTGTGCCAGAAAACTAAGAAAAATGTGCTGCCGCAGTGCAGAATCGAACTCGTGATTCCACAGGCGACTGAGCAGCAGTGAAAGAGGGAGAAGCAATCTGAGACCACCGCTCTGTCTTTCACTGTCAATTGAACAGCCTTATTTTGACTAGGACGTGAATTCCTGCTACAGGTAGATACAGTCTTGACTGCACCCGCATGTGAGAGAATGCCTGGGGCTCCCTGAAGCCCATACACCCAAACATAAAGCACCACTGGGTGGTACACTATCTGTATTTCCCGTCCCATGAGGGACACAGTTAGTGCATCTCTCAACCCCCGATTTACCCCTTCACACATCTCAGTAATACGGCACAGGCCCAGTGGTAAAGGCATTCCCTCATTGGTAGGAGGTCCATACATATGAGAGAATACCATCAAATGTGTGCCTGCAAAACTGATAGTGGCAGTCTGCAGCACCGTTGGCTCTTTTGTGATGTGGAATGACCCATTGGGTTCAAAAGTGTATGCAAATGCCTATAGACTAGGGCAGTACTTACCAAACTTTTTAGAACCACAACCCACTTTTTAGAATGCTAAACGTTTGCTACCAATCTTCCTGTAATGGCCATGAGGCGGGTGATTTTTTAATGTAATAAAGCATTGTGTGGTGCCCCATTGTCATTTACAGACAGCACATTTTCCAGTGAAATTTGCTCAGACAAACAGTTTTACTGATAAAACTATATTGCTTACAAATTAAATGGTTCCAGTGAGTGTCTATAATTTGTGTATCAGCAAGTAAAGAGTCTTGATTAATTCTGGTCCTATTAAAATGTTTGTTCCCATCACTCTTCAGAATTGCAACAAAAAAAAATGTGCTTCATTGTTGCTTTTCTAACTGCTGCAGGTGTACAGTTCATTTACAGGCATTTACCATTTGTTGTGTGTTACAAAAAAGTGACAACCCTACAGCTTTTCCTTTCTCACTCCTTTAACCCAGCAAGACTGTGACATGATTCACTTTACTGCTCTTTCTCTAGCTGCAAAATGAAAGGAGTTTGTAAACACTGGTCCCCATGTTAAAAAACATAGGCTGCAAATTGTCAGTACACATAGCCTGACCTTTGACCTCTGTCTTTAAAGCGCAGCAAATGTGACAAGATAAATGCAGAACTTAAAGGTGTCTTTATTCATTGCTTGGACTTTCGTGACCCATCAAAAATTGGCTGACGAGCCACCAGTGGGTCGCAATCCATAGTTTGCGAAACACTGACTTAGAGCAATTCCTGTAAAACAGCCTTGGTGTAGTAAATGCATATGGCACTGGTGAATACATGTATCAATGTCTAAGTGAAGGCTTAATCAGCTTTTACATGATCCAAACATTTGATTTACAAACTACACACTCATCTTACTCATTTCAGGAAGTGAGGGGAAAAAAGTCCCAATCCCTTACTAGCCGTAAAATAAGCATATATCCTTCTTGTGCTGTTTCTTGCCCACAACAGGGGGAGATGCCCCTATCCCCCTAATTTCAAAGTAGAGTTCTGAAGATGTGTCTAGGCAAGAGTTCTGGTCTTGTAAAGTAAGGAAAAAATTTCCAAATCCGTACTAATTTGATCCGATTGCCACCTCTTCTTCTGTGTTCACCCTTATGAATAAAGCACAAATTATTCACCCACTCAATCGGATCAAATTAGTACGGATTTGGACATTTTTTCCTTACTTTACAAGACCAGAACTCTTGCCTAGACACATCTTCAGAACTCATCTTACTCATGCATGATGAGCTCACCTCACCAGCTTTTTAACTCGAGCAACAGAACACCCGCTTTTCAAAGCCTTCAATAGTTTACTCAGCTGTAAACTGCTCTGCTTAGTGCTCGAAAGACACTGCTCAACAGCTAACTCAAATAGAAAAACACACCTAAAACTCATATGGCAAATACAACTACTTGCACCAATGGGGGAAATTCTTTTAGTATGACTACAAAGAAGCCGATGGGTCATCCAGTGAATTATGACACAATTTACCGCAAAACCCCTGCTGATATCATCAAACAATTATTCTAGGATGACAATTGTGCTCTTTATTTTGTTTACACATTCTTAGCCCCTTTACGTCACACTCCCGGAACTAAGAAGGCAACGTGACCACCGATTATTCCCTATAAAGCACAATTCTTCCTTGTCTACCAAAGTGTGAATGACTAGACATGCTCACGCTCAAGTGACAATTTCCATTCACCACCATGACAAATCTACATCCTCCTCAATGATGGTGTAAATTCTGTGTATTCCCATTGGCTGGCTTGGCGTCGGACGTTTCCAACTTGAAGAGGCTGTGTTTGCAGTGGTAGAAGCCACTTTAAGGTGGGAGGTCACAGAATTCCATCACTGTCCAATGAGGGAAAGCCCAAGAGCGGGTGCTTTGTCAAGGACAACATACATTGCCTCCCCAAAATTTGAGGTGTATTTTACTGGGCACTATACTTGACATTTTCTAAAAAAACACCACTATTCCACCAGTGGTCTTGCTGGTGCTGATATCGTGTGTCACACGGGGGCACCGTGTGAGTTGGCATGTATGGCATTTACAGTGGTCCTGCTATACTTTTAAGAAGGAGTTGCAATACTTCTCAGCATGTCTTATCATATTTTACTGGAACACCCGGGACCGCCAATTCACTTCATGACTTTTGTGCATTTCACGGAGACAACCATCACTTCACAGCAGGCAGCTATACACTTGATGGAAAGTACCAGCACATCTGTGCAGTACAAATTGTGGAGAGGGGTGGCTCACTGGTTAGAGGCGGCCGACCTGTAAGCAGAGAATTGGCCAGGGACCTGGGTTCAATTCCCGACGCGGCAGGGTCGTGGACCAGGGTCAAAACAGACTCGATAATTCTTGCCTTGGTACCTACTCTAACCAGGAACGCACTCGGCAACTCTGGGCATTAAGCTTGCCTCATCTCTACAACAGCCTGCCAGGGATGCCTGGTTTCACCTTGGAGATACCCAGAAAGGGACCATCTCACAGGGAAAACCAGGGCGGGTTCCCCAGCGGTCTTCAGCACCAGGATACTCCATGGAGTCACAGTGCGCTTTACAAGTACACCCACATTTACAGCAATAACTTTTATAGGACAGTCTCAAATACCACTTCTCAGCACGTCTGCCATTGATATAAAATACAGTTCTCTTCTTCTTAGCAACAGGCTTATCAACACTACTTTATGATGAGTCAGTTATGATTAAGGCTCCCTTTTTTCCCTTTTTACTGATTTTTACAGATAAATACAGACAGAAAACATACATTTTATTGTCTGTATTTATTTGTAAATGTGAATAAATACGGAAATTGGTTTGCTTTTGAGTAATTCTAAACACTATCTGCCAGACCAATAGATGTGTGGGTTGATAGAAAAGGGGGTTAAAAAAGAAAGGAATTGTAGTAAAGAGGCTTTAAAAGCAGTAGATATGCACAAGGTTGATACAAAAATTTGCATATTTTCATGTAAGTGCACTGATTTATCTTCTGCTGGCCTTCACAGCGCTGAAACTGGGCAGACATTCAAGTATGAGTCCATATTTATCGGTTAAATAAATGTGGAAATATACTAATTTCAGATTAATTTTTCTACAAAACCCAAAACAAATATGGATAAATACAGATAAAATTACCAAAACATAAATATGGATAAATACAGACGTAAATGGCAAAAAAATAAATACCATAAAACCGGGAGCCCTAGTTATGATGAGTCAAAACTGCCGCTAGACAAATCTCTGAGCTCTCTCCAGCAGGAACATTAATCACCAGTTGTCTTGACATTTTTTATTTGCAATTCGGAATTTTATAAACCATCCCATTAGAACATAGGTCGATTCGTAAAATTAAATACTGATTGAAAAATTACTGGTCACGAATGGCAACCAGTATTGTTCGATGAGTTAGTCATACAACTGGCCCTGAATTTTTAATTTCAAAACTCTTAAAATCTGCTTGTGACAATTTTATGTGCAAAACTGTAAGGATGACGTACTTGTGTGAATCAGAGCAATGAATGGATTGAACTGCCCACCACAAGCCCATAATGGTTCACAGATTCCTCATGAACTGCTGTGATGCTCTGGTCTCCATGTACCAGAATGATACAATCAGAGGTGTGTAAATTTGCGCAACTTCATTTCGCCAACATTAAAATTCTCAAAAAGCTGACAAATTTATTTAAAAAAAGCTGGGGAAAACTAGGTTTAAAAAGTAAGTTTTCCAAGAGACTAAACCTTTTTTCATTCTCCCTCAAAAAGAGGATTTTGTGGGAAAAATATCTTGCAAAAGCTTCTCACAACTTGCCAACTTTAGGAGGTTATAAATCTGCGCACTTCAAATAACTTTTCCCTCAGATTCAAAGTATACAGAAGCCTAAAATAAAGGTCAGTTTAGAGTTCTGGTGCCTTCCAGTGATCAGGAGCAGGCAAAGATGCCTAGGGCAGCCTGGAACGGGTTCCCACTATTGCAGGCCTGCATGCTGTGGGCATACTTTGTATCCACGCTCCTGTAAGTGGCCTATAGTTGGAGACTAGGGACGGCGTCGTGCAGCACAGAGTGTCATCTCCAAAGCAACTATAGAAACATGTTCATCCTTAGCAATGCTAATAACAAGGAATGCAATAAGATGCCCAGAGGGATCCTGCACCAAAAGGGGACTAGCTCAGATGTCTTTAATGCATCTGATGGATCACGCGTTATCCTGATTTGGCTATCGGCCCATCCGGTCTACTGGTAATCACGGCCTTCTGATAGAGCTATATACACATTCGTTGTACCTGAGTATGCTGAGTGTTTTTATAACCAGCTCCAGGAAGACGAACTGTATGTGCACTGATCTTCAGGTCCTGTGAGAGATGAAGACTTTGTTAGGATAAGCCAGGGACAGCTTTAGGGCAGTGAAACCAGTGCCACCACACTGGGCGCCGAGCTTAGAGGGGGTGCTGTGTGATTAAAAGCACCTGCTGAAGAGTTCCTTGTGCATCCAGCAATTTTCAGGCAAGAATAACAATGTCACAATAACTCTGGTGATTAATGTACCTGCTGGAGAGAAATCAGAGTTTTGTCTAGTGGCAGTTTTGACTCATAATGAAGTAGCGTAGAAGGTTAATGTGCCTGCTGCAAAGCACGTGTAACATGCAGATCACAGAATTGTATTTTATGTAGATAGCTCAGTGGGTTACTGCTTTTGTCACAGAGATCCTTTATGTTAGTAAAGACAACCCTGAAGCCTACCAGTCAGTGCAGGTATCTGGTTTACAAAGACATCTTTGGGGCATTCTAAAAGCTTTCCTGGGAAGGCATTCCATCCATTGCTTACCATTGGCTTTGTGTTTTGTAACTCACATTTGCTTGCTTTCTATTTGCTGGCTTTATTTGTTTTAGGCTATCCAGTATGTCTTTGTTCCTCACATTTGTTCACTCTTAACATTCTTCGGCGTGTGCTTGTTTTCTCTAAACAGGCCTTTACATGTTGTGCTTATCTTGTCACATTTACTGTGTCTTCAAAGACAGAGGTCAAATGTCAAGCTCTCTCTTCTGAGGGATCTTGGTGTTTACTTTTCTTTCTCTGACTTCAAAGTGAGAGGATTTAAGTGAAAATCCTGCTGGGTACTCTTGTGAGAGGAAAAACGGTAGGATTTTATTTTTCTAGCACGCAACAAAATTTGAATGTCTGTGAATGAACTGTGCAAATAGAACAGCACAAAGGAAGCTATTTTCTTTTAGTCTTGATATGTGGTGGAAACAAATATTGTAATACTGTCAAAACAAATTATTACACTTGGTGATGCCATTTATGCACATTAACATTTTGTGTGCTGTATAGTTTTATCAGTAAAACTGTATGTATGTGCAAATGTAATGGTCATGTCAATTGAAAATGTGTTGTCTGTAATGGCAGTGAGGTACCACACTACAGCACCTTACTCCACAACACACTACGACACTCTATTTCCCTCTGCGCTACGTCACTCCACTCTATACCACTCTACAACACTCCACACCACTCCACTCTACCACACTCAACTCCACACCACTCTACTCCACTCTGTGCTACTCTACTCTACTCCACTCCACTCTACACCACTTTACGCCACACTACTTTTGCCACGCCACTCCACTGTACGATACTCCACTCTATGACAATCTGCTCCTCTCCATTCTACAAAACTCTATTCAACTCTTCGCTACTCCACTCCACTCTACGCCACTTTATGACCCACTACGCCACTCTATGCCACTTCATCTTAGGCCACTCTACACCCCTTGATGCCACTTCTTTCTATGACACTCCAATCCTCTCTATGACACTTCACTTTAGACCACTCCACTCTACGAAATGCCACTCTATGACACTCTTTGCCCCTTTACTCCACTCTACAGCACTCCACGCTACGCTACGCCACTCCACAACACTTTACTCCACTCTACATAGTGGCACTCTAATCTACTACATTCTACGGTACTCCACTCCACTTTACCACACTTTATTCCACTCTATGTTATGCCACTCAATGTCTCTCCACTCTACGCCAGTCCACCCCCACTCCGTTCTATGCTACTCCACACCACCACACTCTATACCCCTCCTCTATACGCCCCTCCACTCTACTCCTGTTCACTCCTCGACCCTACACTCAATGACATAACCTTTATGATATAACACACTACTCAACACTATGACTCTACACTCTATGCCCCTCCACTTTGCTCAACACCACTCCACCCCACTCCACACTCCAGTACTCCACTCTATGACACTTTACTCCACTCCTCTCTACGACACTCCACAATAATTTGGACCACTCTACGCCACTTTACTCTAGGCCACTTTACTCCATGCCACTCCACTCTATGACATTCCACTCTACGACACTCAACTCAACTTTATGAATCTCCCCTCTACACTCCATTCCACTCCAATCTACTCTACAACACTCCACTCCACAATACTCAATTCTATGACTTTCTACTCCATTCCACTCTACGATACTCTATGCCACTCCACTCTACAACACTCTACGCCACTTCATTCTACGAAATTCCACTCTACGCCACTACAATCTACGCCACTCTACTCTACGACCCTCCATGACATGCTACTCCACTCTATGACAGTTTACTCAATGCCACTCCACTCTACATCACTCTATGCCACTCTAGGCCACTCCACTCTGACATTTTACCCCACTCTACTCCACTATATAACACTTTTCTCAAGTCTATGGCACTTTACTCCACTCTATGCTATGCCAGTCTAAGCTCTTCCACTCTACGTCACTCCACTCTGACACTCTACTCCACTCTATGTCACTCTACTCCACTCTGTGCCACTCCACACCACTCTACAGCCCTCTACTCTATCATACTCTACAACACTCCATTCCACTCTATGCCCCTCCACTCTATACCCCTCCACCTTCTGCCCCTCCCCTCCACTCCACTCCACTCTATAACACTCTGCTCCATTCTAGGACACTCTACTTCACTCCATGCCACTCCACGCCACTCTGTGACCCTCCACTCCATGACCCTCCAAAACACTGTATGCCATGCCATTCTACACCACTCAGTGCCACTCCACTCCATGCCACTCAACGTCATTCCACTGTATGACACTCTTCTCCACTCCATGCCATTCCACTCCACTCCACTCTATACCACTCCATTCTACGACACTCTACAATACTTTACTCCACTCTAAACAGGGCTGAACTGGCAGTAGCGGGCACCGGGCAATCCCCCGGTACGCCGCACGGGTGGGGGCCGGTTTTGGGCTCCTGGGGGCCGTTTTTGTTACAGGGCCGTTTTAGCAGCATAGCTGCAAAATCGCCCCTGTAACAAAATCGGCCGAAAACCGGCGCTGGCAAAGAGCTCGGCGGCACCCCTAAACCCCGGGTGGCCGGCGGTGCACTTTGCCAGGGCCGGTTTTGGTTCCCAGTCCGGCCCTGACTCTAAAGCACTTACTCTACTCCCTGCCACACAACTCTACACCTTAACACTCTACAACTGACACTCTACGACACACTATGCCACTCTGCAACACTGTACTCCATTCTATGCCCCTTCACTCTAGGCCCTTCCACTCTATGCCCCTCCATTCTATTCCCCTCTATTTTACACCCTTCCATTCTACACCCCACCACTCTACATCACTCCACTCTACATTGCTCCATTCAATACCACTCCACAACACTCCACTCTGATCCATGACACTCCACTCTAATCCACTCACACTTTAATCCACGACACTCCACTCTACGACATTCCACTTGACACTCCACGACACTCTGTGCCTCTCCACTACACTCCACTGCACTCCACGCCACTCTACAACACTCGACTCCACAACAGTCTACACCACTCCACGCCACTCTACACCACTCCACTCCGTCCTCTATGCCACAAACTTTTAGCCATGCTGTGCAGAAGTCACACTTGTGCACAACATGGCTAAAATACTCTGCCAATAGCTCTTGCATAGACGAGAGCTATTGGCTTTGCCACTGCTTGTTTATCTTGAGTTTCTGTTTCTCCAGACCAATCACTCTTAAAACATACTGCCTACCAGTATGGATGACTTGTGACGCCTACATCTTGTAGTCCTTATTGCATTTTATAGCATTTCCTATATGCTGATTTAAATATGTATTAATCATTGTCTCTGCATAATGTGTGTGATGTAAAGTGCTCTGACACCCTATACTGGTATGCTCAGTGCTATAAAACAGATGAAATACCTGTGAGAGATGGTCTATGGAGAGGTGAAGGGTACCACTGGAGGGTGGTAGTGAGGGAATCCATATAGGATGCCATTTGGGGCACCAACAAAGTTTGTTGCTCCGGGAGCCTCTAGCACTAAAGCCAGTCCAGGTATAAACACTAGAACTGCAGTGCCTTTTGCTAATAGTGGTCAGAAGTCTGTAGAGTGCTATGTTGTTCTACTTTTCCCCAGTTTCTATTTGTAATTATCATGTAATATCTGTGGGCTTAATCTGTTCTAGTCCATCTTGTTCTGTTTCGTCAAGGATTGTCAAAATTAAAAGCATATTTTAGCTGTTAGTAATGTAAGAGTAGTCCTTCGTGACATTTTCGTTGCTTTCGTGAACTATGCACAATTCATTAATTTTGCATTATGTGAAATTCAAGAAATGTGTGAAGTTTTGCATTACAAACTTTTGCCTCATTCTTTGGATATTGGAGAATGGCAAGTCATTTTCTGCTTGAATCATACTCCTGTTGCTGTTCCATTTACGTTAGTCTGCATAATTCTGACAAACAATTGTGAAACAATTACAGATTTTCACACACCATCTAATCAGAAACCCTTGCAAACTTGCAGAGACCACTTAATGCAGTGCTTTAAATGGGGGAAAAAAAGTGCAGGTACTCAAGAGATCGAGCTGGGGGCGTGGCAAGGAGGCGGGGCTAGAGGCGGGACTAAGGGTGGGTCTTATGACAAACATTTGAAGGGCGCAAGAATTTTTTCGGTTGCGAATGATGATAAATTGCTTCCCACCGCAATTTATTGTTGATGCCCTTGCATGTATTAAGTTGTACTAGTTGACTGACTTGAAAGGTAACTATCAGGTTTCCCTTTTTTTCAGAGGCACCTGTATATTAAACAAAACATTAAAAGGTGCAGAGACTTGTTTTACTGAAAATTAATTAAAGGAAAAAAGACTACATCCTAAAATGCAACTCTGACCCGCATCGGATGGAAGGAAGCCATCAGTTGTCATGCTAGTGATCCTGGGAAAAGCAAGTTATCTGGGGTCTCACAACAGAGCAATAATATTTCACCCTTTCATTCACTTTCAGATACTGTGCCACCCAGCAAAATCTAGTCCAAAATTCTGAGGGGCTAGTAAAACGATGGAGGCACATATAACCATGTACATATGAGCACGGTGTCATTGATGATGGTGGTCAGCAGGCCTGCTGTAGCCACTGTTTCTGAGATGGGAGGCACCCTGTACCCACATATGTTTGATGCTCAAAGCTTCCCTTAGGCCTGCTCCTTCTCCTCAAGTCCAAGGCTTGGATTCCTCCCTTGGATGCTTTAGGTTCCCTGGTGCTCCCACTCCTATTGTGTGGCTGACTTTTTTCATGAATACCAGATACAGCCAGCTGTTGTGTCAACTGGTGATGACCAGTCTGGTGCACCTCATAGTGCAGTGGAACCCTACAGATTTCTAAGCTGCTGTAGTGGAAATTGGGAGGGGCTTTGGGAGGGGCAGACATTTGGCACTATCAGAGATATGTCTCTGTACTGCTCACAGCCGCACACTTATGGATGCCTCCACAGTATTGTCCTGGAAAGACATACCTGCGATTCCCCGGCTAACTATGATCCTTCCTTCTTTCGACTTCTCTGCCTGCTCCCTCCTTCCAGTGCGGGGATATGTGTCCTGGCCTGTAGTGGTGTGGGTAGTTCTTAAGCTCCCTGCCTGGCCTGAGGGGTCTAGCCCTCTGGTCACATCTGAAATTACAACTACATTCTTGGGACAATATTTACAGTAGTCTGTGTACCACTTTGCCAATTCACTAATTTTACATGGATGGAAATCCATTTTCATATTATACTTTTGTCACAACACACTAGTGGCACTCTGTGGGTGCAGAGCTCCCAAGCTGGAGTGTTGGGTGTGCATCCAGAAAAAGGCAGCAAATGAAAGATAAACCACACCTAAAATAGATGGTTTTACATTATTTAGCGGAAAACTGCAGTTATTTTCCCCCAGAAAGTTATGTGAATTTGCATCAATTTGCTTAAAAAGAAGGTGAAGGGCTGGCTGTAACTGTCCCTCCCCAAGGCAGACAGTCTTTGACATACAGAAATAAAACTGAATTTCCCCGTTTGGGATTATTGTAGGATGTCAGTAACATTCACTGTTTGGGGAATCTAGTCATTTCTGCATCTGTGGCAGGTAACTGGATATGGGCCTGTCCCAGTATGGTAAGAGCTCTGCCTCCAGACATCCTTCCTTCCTGATGTCTGTGTCAGTCGAAGCCCTGGTCCTCACCCACCTGAATGGAGGCACCTCTCTGCCCATTAGCCTCCTTAATAATATTCAGACACCCATGAAAGCACCTTAACCACTGCAACACTTCCCATCATGGGCTTGTAGAAGTTGGCCAAATTCACCCACACTGAAGTTATTGTATTGTAATGGCATTTATATAGTGCTTACTACCCCTGACGAGGCGTCGAATCGCTTTTTCGGCGAGTAGCACGCTACTCCGGAACCCAAGAATGATTAGTGTTGAATTAGTATAGTGAAAATGTGAAAGTAATTTGAGTGGTGGAAAGGTTAGTCAGTTATTTGGATTCAGAAGGATAGCGGAGGGATAGAAGAGGGAAAAAGGTTTGCATTTATATAGCGCTTGTTACCCCTGATGGGGTGTTGAAGCGCTTTTGTTTGGAGAGTAGCACTTATCGGGTTTAAAGAACAAAGAAATACTAAAAAGTGTGACTGAGCATGTGTATGACAGAAAAAAGAGTACTTGGCAATCTAGAATAGGCCTAGTTTCTGAGAAATGCTTGATATCAGACAAAAGCATTCTGGAAGCAATTTAAAGTGTAACATCATAGAAATGAATGAGAAACATTTACCAAGCCATGGGACGTCATGTCTTAGTCGTGCTTGAATGCTTATATTGTTAGCTACGTTCAGTGTTTTCTGGTAAATGCACATTTTCAACTCCGTGCACATTATTCTTCCCCTTCCAGTGTGCCCCAGTAAAGTCTATACTGTGTTTAAGTATTTTGATAAATCCATTCTTCCTCCAAGTATGCAATCTGAATTCTTATGATTGTTTGTTGGGCTTTTCATTGTTTAACTTTGTTACAAAAAAAGTGAGTCACATTATGGTAAACTTTATATTAGCTGAGAGAAAGAAAAAAAAACACAAGACTTAAAAATACCACCCTCCCCTCAAAATTATTTTTCTATCCAGCTGCCGCCCCCGCTTTAGATAACACTTTTTCGGATGACGGGATACTCGCCCTACCCCTACCCTCTGATTTCCCTAGCCCTTACTTACTAGCCCCATGTCCCCTCTGATACCCCATGTGTCTCTTTACATTGTCTCATTTTTCAGGTTGTCACGCCACCTTTCATCTTAAATGTCCCCTCATTCATCCCATCAAATTGCTTCTCTTGCTTTTCTGGGATACCCCTCCCCCACTTAAAATACCAGTCTCTGCCACTGCAGATGTCGCTCTGTCCTCACTCAACAGGCCCCTTCCACCAACCTGTGTCATTCTCGAAAGCCTTGGCTCTTTCTTGGGACACCTACCCACCCCGACTCTCATCAGATGATTCTCATCTCATCCATCAGGTGCTTTATTTTAAACCCACTGCCCCGCGCCCGCAGTGTATTCTCTACTATAATTTGCTTGCCCCTTTATTCTTCAGATAACCCCTCGATTTCTTCAGCTGACTGTGCTTATACCCCTTCACTTCTGAAAGCTCTCCTCAGTTGTCCCCTTTATTACCCGCCAGCTGCTGTGCTAGTCTTTCCTTTCCGTCTTTTGAGCATAGAAGAAAGGGAAAGCCAGAGCAAATTGTGCTTTTTAAAGAGCTTCCCTTTCTTCCTGCGCACAGCTTCCTGGCGGGTGAGGTCACACCAGAGGAGCAACTAAAGTCAAATTTCGGAGCTGGGAGTGGGGGCCTAAGAAAAAATTTCGGGGGGAAGGGGGGACGGATTCTTGAAGCAAAAGTCAGAGTGGAGCTGCAGCGGGCTCTCTAAGAAGGGGTGAAACACATTAAAACCTCATTAACAAGCAAAAAGGTCTTTCAAAGACCTGTGAAGTACTCGGTCGGGTGCGGCTGTGTGTGTGCCCGGGAAGCTGTCTCAGCTCGGGCTGCCACACACGACGGGGACGGGGGGCTGAAGTCCAATGGGCATTGCGAACCTGGGTCACACGTTGATCTGCCTTGGCGCCGTTACTGCCTCCTTGTGAAATCACCAATATGTGAGCATGCGCCGCAGTGTAGAAATGCGATGCATGCTCACATGATCTCAGTGAGTACCGGTACTCTATTTGGTAACGGAGAAGTGTCGGTACTCTTGGGGGGGGGGGGGGGGGGGGGGGGGAAAGAAGTGCCGGTGAGTACCGGCCCATTTAAAGCGCTGACTTAATGGGAATATACCTGCACTTGTATTTCCCATCTCATCCTCCCATTCCAAAGTGCATTAGTTGACCAACGTATACAAATGTTGACAAAAGTCGCCGAAGCCAAGTAAAAATATTGCTGCCAGTTAATTCCTGAGGGGGGAAAGCATAAAGACAATAATGGTGATAACGAGAACTTTACTGTTAAGTTGTTAAGTGCAGAAAAATATCTAGTGTGACCACTAAAATGGAATAAGTTGCCCTCTTCCCATTGATTTTTAGATCTGGCACCAGCTTCAGATTAAAGCATCGAGTGGACCTCGGCGAGCTGTGGGCAGTGGCTTGCAGTGAAGAGGATGAGGATGAGGAAGAGGCGCGGGAACTACACATCAACCCTAGAGAGTCGATCATCTTGATCTGGTCCGGCAGTGTCTGCATTGCTTCCTTTCGGTCAGTGGTAAAAACCAGCAAATAAATACAATCTCAATGAATATTCTAGAAGGATTTATCTTGAAGTAATTGCCTACCATTGAAGCTGAGTGCCCCAAGTACTCCTACAAGTTGTATAGGACAATTACCTTATCACTATGTTTATGTTTATGTTTATGTTTATATGTTTATAAAGCGCTCAAATGCCGAAGCGTCTTGGCGCTGGGAATGCAATGGCAGGGGGATGCAGGGTTTAGTGGCTTATGTGGCTGCGAAGAGCTTAGTTTTTAGATTTTTTCTGAAAATCTGAAGATTGGATTTGAGCCTTATGGCTTTCCCTTAACCCTGTGAACCGATTGGGATGGATAAAAGGTAAATCTTATCCTGAGGTTTCGTTTTCTTTTAATTTGATTACAGTGCATTGTAACCCTCGACCAGCGATATCCAGGACGCGGTTCATTTATGGTGGCTATATCCTTTAGCCTCTCTGCTACTATATTAATTCTATGCTCTAAGAATTATCCATTCGGTGGAAAGCTTGAGACAATTATCGATTGCGCAATTGTGTCCTCCCGATTTGACCCTCACAGGGCACCCGGCTGGGTACTTTGTGAGTTATTTTGTTTCACTCCTAGCACGGTGACACTATTTTTACGCGTCGGCTAACATCATTGCCGTTCAGGTGTCCCTATATTAAATTGTCCTGAAGAGACCCTGTATTTCAAATAGGGTCTAAACGCCGTTGACGAGATTTAAGAGGCAAATCGTTATTCGACACTTATGATGAATAAGTATTGATGAATCACACTCCACTATTCTTTTTGATCGCCTATATAATGAATAATTGAAACCTTTTATGTTGCACTTTGTTGTTATTTGCTTAGTTTAGGTTTATTCACTTTTTTTTACTGGGACACCTTTCAGAATTGTTTAAAAAAATTGTCAAAAAATTGTCATTTTGTTTGGAATGTATATTGTGAAATTGTTTTCAAAAACGTTTTCATTGTAAATATAAAGAACAATGTTTTACAACAAGTTTCTAATGTGTATGGCCAACTTTTCTTCCTGACGTCACGTTTAACCCTTTTTGTTATTGCCATTTGGCTTTGTATATTATATATTTGGTTATTAATCCACACAAGCCATTGTTTCTTTCTAATAATTAATACCCAGGCTCTATGTGAGTAGGGTTCCCTTGTTCTTTGTTTACATTATGGACGGGGGCAGCTTATTCCAAAGTCTGGCCGCACAGTATGTGATCGTCCGGCCCCCCCCCAGCCTTCTCTTCTGATCTTAGGTACTCTGACTAGACCTTGAGTGGCCGGAATACAGAACATGCATGCTTTAATTAGGGTTCTCAAAAAGTTGGTACTGGAGGGCCGGATCCATGCCAGATTTTTGGCATATCCCCATTTAGCTATATGTAGTTATCTTAAAATCTGGCATGGATAAGGCCCTCCAGGAGCGACTTTGGAGAATCGTGCTTCAGATCACAAAAAGCTAAAATGCAGTTTGTATTTTTGCCTTATCTTCTTGCTAAACAGTGTCACTTGCGGGCAGTGTTGTGTGTCACGTGTCCCTTGAGATGAACATAACAAAAGCAATATCAGGAACTGTGAGAGTTCATTTCTGAGCGGCTAGTAGATCATTATTATGTTAGATGATTCAGGGTTGGCATTTACTGCCAATTATTGCCCTGTCTCTGAGCAAGCAGCTTGGCTAATAGAATTTGACTGTTACCATGTTCTCATTACTTTTACAGTTTAATCACTTGCACAAAATTCTAGTGCAATTAGCAACTTTACCAGAGTGCAGCAAATTGTACAGCCTTACTAAATATGTTATCGCAGTGCACTCAGTTCCACCAGCTTTTTGTGTTTTTATTGTTTATTTATGTGCATCCCAATCATTGATGCTGTGTCTGTAGGCGCTATGAGAATTAAAATTACAGGAATGCCCGGTTTGGGAAACCAGTACCTGGCAGATGGGTGCACTTAGCTTTGAAACTATCAAGTTTCTCATTCAATTAAATGATCTTCTCCCTTCAATGAGTACAATCAATTCCGATTCCGTATTACTTGATAATCATTTAAATGCATCATCATAATTCCGAATGCTTCATTTTACAGGTTGTGATTTAAACTGCAATTACTCATTCATCCCAATGCATTTCGGGTCGAGCCTGACCCTTCATCAGGAATCTCTGAAAACGAAATCAAACAAGAGCCAGCTCAGTCCAAGCTATTCAAATACACAAACTGCTAATCATTGCTAATCATTATTGACCCAAGTGCTCTAAGTCCAAGATATACCAGAGAAAATGACAGTGTGCTAAACACCACGCAGCGTGAGAAATCAAAAGTGCGGCTGTTGTTCAATGTATCGGTGAAAAACTCCTCCTGGATATGCTATGAGTCATAATATGCTTTCCCGCAAAAAAATCATAGTGTAGTGCCTTTGTGTATTCAAGAACATGTGCTTTGTTTTCATGCCATTAGACAGATTGCATGCAGACAGAAACTATTCCTTAGGAAATGCCCATGACGGCGTAAATCAAATAAAAAATGTGTTCCACTTACCTGATATGATAAAAAGTGATCCACGTTCCTGAACTAGATTCCAACCGTTAGCTCCAAGCGAGTCTATAAGTGTCCCAGGGCCTTATGTAGGTGGCCTGGCATTTACCACTTCATAAATACCGAATCATACCGATTCGGTATTTATGAAGTGGTAAATGCTATGTAGGTATTCATGCGGTAAAAATTACCGAATCGTAGAAATTCGGTAATTACCGAATCGGTATTTACCGATTCGGTAATGAGGCATACCTTCCCATTGATTGAATCAATGGGAAGGTATGCCTCATTACCGAATCGGTAAATACCGATTCGGTAATGGGGGAGCACAATCAAGGGTGGCAGGGTGTCACATTGACACCCTGTTGCACCCCTGATTCCTGCATGTGTGCACATGTGGCACACATACATGCCCTAAGGGCATGTATGTCTGCCACATTGCACACTTCTAAGCGCTTGCAAATGCTTTTACAGAGCCATTCTTCATTTACCACCAACTATTAGTTGGTGGTAAATACCGACTCGACACGACACCCACACACTCCCCCTACATATCATTACAGGATTCGGTATTTACCGAATCGGTAAAATTACCGATTCGGTAATTTTACCGATTCGGTAAATTATCGAATCCTGTAATGTGCCCCCTACATTGCAAAAGCCTAAATACCGGTCGGTAACGGTATAATTACCGAAAATCGGCCGTTACCGACCGGTATTGGGCTACCTACATGAGGCCCTCAGTGTGCATCACGTGAACAAACTAATGTGGATAGATTACGTGCAAACAGAAATCTAAAGTAGTCTTTTCCTTTAGACATGCCCATGACCGCGAAAAACATGCAAGAGTTGTGCCCTGCTTACCCGATATACTAGAAAGTGATCCGCGTTCCTGCTCTATTTTCCAACTGTTGGCTCCAAATGGAGCGAGTCTATGAGTGCCTGAGTGTACGTCATATGAACGAACTGACGTCAACAGAATAGTGAAAGTGTCAACGTTCTTAAAGTGAAAGCCGCCTCTTTAAGTGCTGAGAGAAACACTCGGGAGTAAAATAAAGTTGCCAGGGACAAAGAGAAATGAAAATCAATGGAAATACATATAAATCAATTAAAAACGTAACTCAAATCATAAAATGACGAACAATATACTATATCACCCTGAAAACATAATTTGAAAGACCAAATCCAATGATGTTTCTTACTCCAACATCCTTCAACATACTGACACCTAGCTACAGTGTACTCTTATGTGATAAAAGACCACAGCATATTCCAATGAGTCTGTCCCTTAAAGAAAACATAACAATTCCAATTGGTCGTTCATCCCATGTGGCTGCATTGTATTAAGGTTTTTAATCCAATAAAACTCAGATCTTGACAATTGTTTCTGTTGATCAACGTGAGCTCTATTTTTAGTGACTCCAAGATGGTAAAACGTAATTGAGCGACATTATGTCCTGCTGGCTACCAATGCATTGCCATAGTAGACTTGACATTTTTAGTTCTGATGTTACTTTTATATTCAGTTATCCGAATTTTCACCTTGCGTTCAGTTTTACCCACATAAAGTTTTCCACGCAGGCATTTCAAAGCATAAACCATATTCGCCGTG
This sequence comes from Triturus cristatus, assembly GCF_964204655.1. Taxonomy (NCBI): domain Eukaryota; kingdom Metazoa; phylum Chordata; class Amphibia; order Caudata; family Salamandridae; genus Triturus; species Triturus cristatus. Next base: position 1,226,093,317 of record NC_140589.1, read on the forward strand.
TCACACGTACTTGAGTGTTGTAACGTTATTATCGATCCTTTAGTCGGGTGTGCAAACTGATTCCCAATCATTACATTGTTACAATGTACACAATTTGCGCATCTTTGCATTTCTTTGAATGTGTTGCTTTCAGTGGAAACCTCGGTCTCCTCCACATTACTGTGATAGTATGGAACAAAAGAAATTCCTTTATTTAATACAGCTATCTTGCTTTGGTCAAAGTGATTCTGGAAATGTTGATGACTAATGGTTTTTCTGGGGTATATGTGTTATTTCTTTCATGACATCACTCAAACATTTGCATGAAATTATTATCTTTGAGAATCTAAGGCACCTCTTCAATTGCAATAGTTTACCACTGAGGTGGTGGAAATGTGGATCAATTTCACAAAGGTGTCTGCACATAAGTTTCACTTAGCCTTGTAAATACCTTCATTTATACATACCTACTCACATTCATAATCCATAGAATCAGAAATAGTGTTGACTTGAACCCATAAATGTAATTTTATCAAATTGAAATTTCTACATGTATATGTTAAACTTTCTATATGAGCAAATTTGCTCTCAACTGAAGGTTTTGTAAATGTCCCATGGTGGCTTAAACTGCTAACATTGACAAACCTTTGCAGACAGTTTCCCATCTTGAAAATTGTTGTGGTGATGCGCACCAAAGCTTTTGGTTACACTTGGTAGACGTCTCGAGGCCCACCTGAGGCTGCAAAGGAGTATCACTGGTGCAGACAAAATAGACGGGTAATCCATGACCTGTCCCTCATAACATATGAGAAGTAAGGCCAGTATTAGAACGTACTATCATTCAAGACTCAGTAGGTTATTTGTGGGTTTCCTCAGCTTACCTCAAAACTATCAAATACACTAGTCATCTGGACTAATATATTACAGGGTTTTGTTAAGTGGTGATCCAAAACAGAACATATGTAGCAGAATAGGAGCAAAATTCAAAATTACATTGGCATCAGCAAACATTGCAAAGGTATACAGTATGAAAAAACTGCGCATTACTTAGCTTTTTATTTATATCCTATATATGACCTGCCCTAATTTGAAGTAGCTAGAAATCTGCCTTTAGGACAGATGAGATAGAGCAACCTCATATCTGAACAAAAGCCGAACACGGCCGAGCTTACACCACCAAGCTATGTCTGGGGAAGAAGGCACGTGTCATTAGAGACGCTGCTCCAGGAATGGATGAGTCCTCACTAACTTTTAATGAATGGGGATATCCTATTGTGATTCTGCAATGGAGAAAAAGTATGTGAGAAGATGTCCTTCTTCTCATGGTGTGTGGTGAGAACAGTATAGGATCTGGGATTGCAGTTCCTAAATTAAATCCATGTTCGGTAGGTGCTGATTTAATTTCACACTTCCCCATTTGGATTTATAGTTAACAGTCTCACAGAAATGCCTGGAAATAAATGAGAATGGCATATTATCCCTACATCCCGTGTCCTCCTCCCAGTCATTACTTTTTTTTAAAGTTCAAATAATTTTATTAACGAAAGTTTAGGAATCCATACAAAGTAGATAGTAAAGAATTTACAATATTACATTCCTATCTCGCTGCTTAGATAATAAAAAATTGAATAAATACTACAAAGATGAAACATCAAAGAAAACAATGTGTATAAATGAACGATATATGCACTATATAAGAAAAAGAAAACAAGATGACACCTGATTATGCAACTACTAGGGAAATCAAGGTGGTTTGGGAACCTCTTGTTGGGACGGCATTGGCAGAGAGCAAATTTTGGCGCTATTGTCAATAAATGTGATAACAGTCGGAGGAGCCAAGATGGCGACCGGGACGGCAGCGTAGGCTCCCGGCTCCGTGAACCTCCGCATCCCGCACAGATATCCTGTATGAGATCCTTCGCCTGCGCTATATGCCCGTGTTGGTGAATGAGAGCGGCAACCGATCGTGTGACTCTGAAGTTTCTGGCGGCGGTATCGCCGGAGAAATGTCCGTTTGAAGATTGCGGCCTGTGCAACCCTGGAACCGGGACCTCGAGTGGATAACATGGCCGGGCGGCAGTTAAACAACAGCGGCCTTTGGTGACTGGGTGGAGTCGGACTAACCGAAGTGGTGCGAATATCGGCCTACATTTCGCCGTGACCGTTCCTACCACTAAGCGTAGCGGAACGAGTGCAGGCCCGAGGTGGCTAATCCAAGATTCCCCGGTGATTGCCTCAGCCTTCGCCGGTGAGCTGCCCGGCCGCCGCCCGTAACTCGCCTTGATTCTTGCGGCCTGCTCCCGGATTTTCGCGGGCGCAGGTCCGTGGTGGGGATGACTGTTGCCTGTGACCACATACCGGATATATTTTTTGCCTAACCCTGATTCCAGTGACATGGAACCTGCGGCGCTTGTCCCTGAGTCCTGGTCCCAATCTGGGTTGGACTTACCCGGCGGCCATCTTGACAGGACGAAGTCTACCATCCTGTACACTGGGTCGCAGCACGATTGGAAGTGTGCGACTATGAGGAGCGTAGCGGAGCGAGCGCCGAGAGCTGTGCTGGGGTATGGTGATCTTCTCGAGGCTCTCGGTGCCCTTCATTCCGCCTTGGTTCACGGCGCCTGGGTATTGGGGAGTAAGCTTGATGGGGTGGCATCAGCATCGGAACAGTTGCTGCCTGCCTGTCCCCAGGTACACGGGGACTTCCTACACTGCACACAGGAGGACAGTGTCGTGGCCGGCCCTGTGGATAGTGACCAGCTGGAAACTCCGGACAGTATATTAACGTGTGATCGGCAGGCTGTGGGTCTGGTCTGTTCCGGAGGTCTTGGACCTGAGTGGGGGGTGGTGGCCTTGTCCCGTGCGCGGCCTCCGGCGACCCAGGCAATATTCAAGCAACGGTCGCCTGTTCTGGCTGATCTCGCCTTCTTGGACCTTGTGTGCAGTGCAGATCCTGGGGCAGCACTGGGAAAGACGACTCTCCATACTGCTGACTGTGTTGGTATTCAGAGACTTCCACCCTGCCTGTGTGTGTCGCTTCCTGCTCTTTTTTGGACGCTCCTCTTCTTTGTAACATTGGACATGGTACTGGGTCGATGGGTATGCATGGGTAGATTCGCAAAGAGTGGCCAAGGATAAGGTTGATCCTTCAGAGGTGGTCATCTAATAGGCGGGCGGGCTCAGGGGTTGCGTGCTCTCACGGCATAACTGGTAGTGTAATAGGCGCATAATGCTCCCCATTCTTCTTTGACATGGTCGATTCTGTGTTGCTTATTGTTTGCTTTGGGGGAAAACATACTGTGCGGGAGGGAGAAGCCGGGGGCATGTTTTGAAGGCCCTCCTCCAGTTTATTAATATTCTCTCTACCCCCCCGTCTGGTGGGGTTTCTTTTCTTACTCCTCTTTCTCTGTTTCTTCTATATTTCGGGTCTGGTTCCGGGGCGACAGGCACACTGCTGGGGGGGGGGGGCCGTACTCATCTGCAGAGGTGCAGGGTGGGGGGTTGGGGGAGGGGATCCTTTAGTCTTTAATCCTTTTTTTCCATGGCCTCCTTTTTCTTCTCTTATTCTTCTTTGTCCTTCTTTTCTGGGATCAGCATGGTAAAACTCCTTCGTTGTTAATCGCTGCGTTTTCATGTGTGCCACAATTTCCGTGGTGTTTTCTGGGTTTTAGGGCAGGGGACTGCAGGCGCAAATGGCCGTGATATTCCTCCACATCCTGACTTTCCTGTTTCAGCGCCATTGACTAGATAAATTGCTTTATTGTTGACGTTTATTATTCTGCCTGCCATTTCTTGCTGCTGGGAAACTGTTTGGCACCTGATCCTTCCATCCTCCCTTATTATAAAATGAAAACCTTTTGTATCCTGGTCACCTACTTGGGCTGTTCAGTGGCCGACAGTTTAATAGCATGGAGATTCCGCTCCCCGAGGTGCTGCCTGTGATAAATATTGATTTCTGTTACTCTGACTGCTTAGCGGCCGGCCCCGGGGGTTGTAGGCCCATACTTGTTATTGGTTGAAATGTCAATAAAGGTTTTTCAAAAAAAAAAATAAATAAAAAATAAATAAATGTGATAACAGGTGACCACAAGTCAATACGTTTCGTAGCCATTTGAGGTGGGTAAACGAAGGAAGTGTCTAACCTATGAATATGGCAGACCGTGTACCACAAAACTTTGTATGAAATTTTTGAGAAGTCTTTCCAGTTAACTGTAATTTGCTGAAAAACAAGCGCTAACAACAAGTCAATGATTTTGACATTAAGGGAAACCCCCTCCCAAATAGAAGATAGACTGCCCAAAAAAATATGAATAACAGAAAAAGGAAATGAAGTGCCATATATCAAGTTAATCTGTGACCATATTTGCTCCCAAAAAGTATGTACCTGTGGACATGTAAAGAGCATGTGAAGTAGGTCAGCATTGGGGGAAGAGCAGGTCCAACTTGTGTCCGGAGTGGCTGAAAAGCGTTTACATAAATTGGCAGGTGTGAGAAAAAGTCTATTATAAACAAAAAAAATGTCTGGGTAGTGTTTGTTTGCTGCCCTAGAAGTCTTGCGTAACTTGATCCATATGCCTTTTCAAAGTAAGAGTGGCCAGCATACCCCAAGGTCTATCTCCCAGGCGAGTTCAATTTTTGTTTTTTGTCTATCATTAGCAGTAGCTTGAAGGTGTTTGTAAATGGTAGATGCTTTGGGTTTGGTTAACAGCAATTCGTTTAATCGTGAATAAGGTTCCAATTCATTAGAAGTGGGTGGTGTGTTAGAGAAGTGGGAATAAGCTTCTAGTACAACTCGTTTAAGGGTATTATATTTATGAATAAAGGAAATTGGTAAGTTAAAAGTCTTCATGAGTGTGTCAAAAGGTATGAATTCTGAGACATTTATCCATACATAAAGATACCGTTTCAGAAATTGAGGGCGTAAAGTATAAACCCAAATATTTAATATAAGTTGGACTCCACTTAAATTGAGAGGCTTGAAATTGCGAGCTAAAAGTATGTCTTGTAAGTGGTAGTATTTTGCACTTAGCATTATTCAACATATAGCCGGAGATACATGAAAAGGAGTTCACCTCTGCTAAAAAGGCTGGAATTGAGACTTCTGGTTTAGACAGGAAAAGGAGAATGTCATCAGCATAGGCCGCAAGCTTGATGTGAACATTCGTTGTTTGAAATCCATAAATGTTTGAGTTCTGACGTAATTTGGACAAAAATGGCTCTAAGGCCAAATTAAAAAGGAAGGGAGAAAGAGGACATCCCTGGCGTACCCCTCTACCCAGTTCAAAAAATGAGGAAATCAAGCCATTAGCACAAATTGCTGCACGAGGATTAGAGTAAAGAAGAGACACTAAATTAATAAAATTAGGACCAAAACCGAACAAATAAAGGTGTAAAATAAATATTTCCACTCAACTCTGTCAAAAGCCTTTTCGGCATCTAACGCAATTGCTGCCAGAGGATGATCAAGACGTGATGATTTAGATAAGATATTTAAAAAAAAGCCTAGTATTGTCTGTGATAACTCGGCCTCTGACAAAACCAGATTGTTTGTTACCTAATCATTTTGGGAGATAAGAGTCGAGCCGTATAGCTAAAGCCTTAGAGAAAATTTTATAATCAATATTGACCAGTGAAATGGGTCTATAGTTTTTACAATATTTGGGGTCTTTGCCTTCTTTAGGAATGAGACAAATATGAGCTTCGGAAAATGAACCAGAAGAATTTTTAGAAGTATAAAAGAAATTTATAAGGGAGTGTAATTTGGGCAATAAAAGTGTAGAAAAGTGTGTGTAAAATTCAACAGTGAAGCCATCCGGGCACGGAGCTTTATCTTTTTTGAGAAGTTGAAGAGGGTTTAAAAGTTCATGCTGAGAGAGGTTCGACTCTAGGGGAGAAAGATCCAAAGGGACATGCTGAGGTTTTTGGACATTGGAGAAGAATTGAGAAAATAAATGATCTGTAGGTTGAGTTTTTGATGAGTATAAAGATTTGTAAAAGAGAGAGAATTCATGTAAGATTTCAGCGTCCTTAAATTTTAAAACTGATTGCTCATCAAAAATAGATTCGATGTTTAGTTTGTTTTGGCGTGTTTTTAAATAGTTGGCTAGAATTTTGCCTGCCTTATTTTTACCACCATAAAATTTAGCGCTGGATTTTAATAAATAAAGTGAGGCATCTTCTGTTGATATTTTGTTAAATTACATTTTAGCCTCGATGAGGGTCTTAAGACTTGCCTCTGATTTTGTGGTATAATATGAATGTTCTAGTGCCTTAATGTCTTGAAGAAGGTCTGTTGTCCTTTTACGAAAATTTTTCGCTTCTTTGCTATATAACCCAAAATAAAACCTCTAGCTGATGCCTTGAAGGCATCCCAAATGACTGCAGGGGAAAGGGTATCTGTATTGTCCCTCTCAAAATATTCTGTGAAGAATGTAGCAAACGCTGATGTAAAATTATGGTCTAAAAGGAATGCATTATTGAAACGCCATCTTCTGGGAGTATTATTCTTGGGAAGTATATCAAAGCCGATGGAAACTGGTGCATGATCTGAGAGGAGAATGGGACCAATATCAGCGTATGTAAGGGACTGTGAAATGTTATGGGATACAAAAACATAATCTATCCTTGATTGGGTATGGTGAGTGGAGGAATAAAAGGAAAATTCTCTAGTGGTCGGGTTACAAAGACGCCAAGCGTCAAGCAGTTTGTGTTGATGTATAGTGTGAATAAAAGACTTATGCGATTTGTTAGGTACAAACGACACTTTTGAGTTTCTATACAAAAAGGGGTCAAACACCTGGTTACAGTCTCCAGCCAAAATAAAATTATCTTCCATATGTTGAGACATTTGCTGCGCCAAAGTAGGCCAAAAGGAAGCATCCCCCCCCCCCGTAGAAGCATAAATGTTAAGGAAAGAAACCAAAACACCCTTGAATGAGAGTTTAACAATAAGCCACCTCCCTCCATTATCTGAATCCTGCTATACAAATGTAACTGATAGGGATTTGCGGCAAAGTATCACCACACCATTCCGTTTGCCGTCCCCCGGAGAGAAGTAGGCCTCCCCCACCCAACCTCTTTTCAGTTTGAGAGATTCAATATCTGTAAGGTGGGTTTCCTGTAAGAAAACAATATCAGCATTTAGCCTAGCTAGGTGCAACAGAACCCTTTGTCTCTTGAAGGGGGAATTTAAACCCTTAATGTTCCACAAAACTAGCTTAAGAGACATAAGATATTAAAATGAAATGTCCAAAACATCAGGAGATAGTAGTCCAATTCAATATGATAAAGAAAATCAATAAAAAATGATACAGATTAATAGTGCCAAGTTCCAACATCATGCAAGAGAATTGTATAACATTGAAAAATATAGAAAAAAGAAGAAAGAATGAAATAGAATTAAAGCAGTGAGAAAAATAGAAAGTAAATAAACAAATACAGGGAAAGATAACAAGATAAGTTGAACTTGTAAGTCAACAATCTAATCTTCCATAATACAATTGCAAATTAGAATGAAAGAAGAGAATGAAGGAAGGGAAGAGTGGGGATTGAAGATATGGAAAAATATAAAAATTAGGTGCCCAAAAAGCGGGATAATGACAGAATGTAACAGCATGAGAAGAGTTGAGCTTAAAAGGAGAATGAGAAAAGGAATAGAGGTTAGATAAAATAAATATTGTAAGAACTGATAGGAAAAAATATAGAGAGTGATAGAGCGAGCCAGAGGCATGATGGATACCGTACTACTAAGGTATAAAAAAATAGAAGAAAGAACAAAAGAGAGAAGAAAAAAGGAATGACATACCTACAAGAAGGGAACACAAATGTGGGAACAGGTGAAACCACGAGAAACAAACTAAACGCCTAGTGAGAGCTGAGCTGGAACAAGAGAAGACACGCCAGGGCTCGAGCACGTCTGTGGAAGTAAGAAGAAAAAGGAAAATTAAAGCAGGTGAGAAGCTATGAAGTGAACAATGAACAATAAAGATGGTAATAGATAAGATTATTAACATATAGAAACAGAGTTAACGTTCAACCATGAACACAACGAAGAAAAATAACACCAAGGAAGCTGCAAATCAAGGAGACAGTGACAATTTAAGAAAATTAGTTAAGAAACTCAAGTAACATGTGAAGAAGATGGCCTCGAGGAGTCCATAAATTCTGTCTTATGGGCGTTGATGAAGCTTTTCAGTCGCACCGGATCTTCATATGACGTTGTTTTATTGTTATAAGTGACTTTAAATAAGCATGGGTGAAAAAGGCCATATCTGGCACCCAAGGCTCGAAGATCTTGTCGCATATCAAGGAAGGCCTTGCGTCTGGATGCTGTAGCTTTGGAATAATCTTGTGCAAAAAATAGTGTGGCGCCAGACAATGAGATTCTTTGAATGGCCTTAGCCACCGCAAGGACTTTTAATAGATCAGTGTATTCAAGAAAGTACAGGATGACACCTCTCGGCCTTTGTTGGGAAGTAGAGTTAGTGGCAACCCGGCCCAACCTATGAGCTTGTTGTATGTTTAGTGAAATGTCTTCCGGCAGATGCAAGATCTTGGGGAGAAAGGATTTGAAAAAGTCGATAGGATTCGTACCTTCGGCCCCCTCCGCCAAGCCATACATGCGTAGGTTATTTCTCCTACTTCGATTTTCAAGATCCTCGACATGTTTTTGTAGTGTTGAGATTTGAGAATGCATGAAAGGTACACTTTTAGCAACGACATCCAATGAAGAGACAGTATGTTCCACTGTGGTAACTCTAGCATCCAGCTGCAACCAATTGTCCGAAAGAGCTTGTAGTTTGGTGTTGGTTTCCTCTACAAATGGCCTGAGGGCCCTAATTTCCTGTAACAATAGTTCTATTGAGACTGGAGAATTATGTTTAGGTGGCGAAGGAGGGTCTTTCTTGAGACGTTTTACATTTGTTTTCCCTGATGGTGTTTGTACAGGATCCATATTTGACTTTGTTTGGTCCATCTCAATTGCTCCTGAATTTACTAATTTAGATAGCTCAGAGAAAATCCTTGAATTTTTAACAAAAACCTGTTTAGGTACTCGGTTGGTAGAGAGGTTGCCCTTTGTTCTGCCCATCAAATTGTAGTGAGAATATTAAAAGGCGCAGTTACAACTGGAAATGAGCATAGGTGAACACGTATCAGCTGGACAAATGTATGGCCGAGCACAGAAGCACAACTTTGATGGAGATTCACAGCCTATTCTGGGGCGCACGAAGGCAATGACCGCCTCCTTTCAAAGACAAAGTCACTGGTTGTATGTCAGATCCCAAATACTTGAATTATCCAGTATATATGGGGTGCTGAGTAGGACCCCTGTAATAGCACCAAAGCGTAACAGAACTTCGCCAACGCGCTTTGTTGGGTTGTCGCAACATGGTATATCTGCTTCATCAACAGATTCCAAAATGCAGGTAACCCAATCACCAGTTTGGTGCACCTTAAACGATTGAACCATAACACTGTCTGAGGGTGGAAGAGTGCTCTTGGTTTGTATTAGAAGAGTAGGAGTAACGATATTTAATGCGCAGCTACCATGGTGCGCAAGGTGATAAAGATTCTTTGGTAGAAAAAAAAAGAATGAAAAATGCACAAGCAATTGGAACGCTAGAGTGACAGCGTGCTACCAATAATTTTTAAAAAAACGTATTTAAAAACGTTCCACAAAATGGCAGTCATAGTCATAGACCAACACCCTGAGAGGAAATAAAAGTCATCCAGCTTTCAAAGAAAAGAGGGGAAAAAAAACAGCCTGTTGGATGAGAGCACTTTATAAGCAGTTCATTGTCACGAACTTGTTGAAAAACAGAGAGAGAGAAAAAAAAAGCAAAACCGGAGGTCACTTTGAAGAGAATAGGGCACGCTCAAGCCGCGCTACATCAAACAAAATGGCGGCGCTTCAAGCGTGACCTCCGTGATGCGAGCGTTGTGGAAGGTTAGTGAAGAAAAATACTGAAATGACTTCTGGAAGATGGCCCATCGTTGCGAGCAAGTGTTCAGTGGCTGGGGGATTTGAAAATAATCCCGCTGCTCGAGTCCTGGGCGTATCCTCACACCGCCGGTCCGGGAGCCTGACATCGGCGCTTCCGTGCCTCCCGGGCGCCAAGCCACGCCCCCAGTCATTACTTTTGAGGTGAACTCCATCTCAACCAGGAGAGAAAAACAGAAAATGGTGGGATGTGTTCTGAACTCCTTGAAGCCTTGAAGTTGAGTTTTTGTCTGAATCTCCTTTGACATTGTGAGTGGTTCAGCACTGGCAGAAGGTGCCACCATCTCTGCTAGAAGAAATCTTTATTTGAAGGAATGGCACACTGATGCAGTCAAAAAAGAGGTAGCATTAAGAACGCCATTTAGAGGGACCAAGCTGTTTGGTACGGATCTTGAGGAGAAGTTACATCGAATCTCCAAGGACTGGAAGCATTCCCAGTCTTTCCATCAGAGTGCTGGAACTTCTGGATCCTGGCCCTCTAATTCCAAATCCTCCTTTCACCAACCTTTTAAACAATCTGGCCAGCCACAGCAGCAACAACAGTTCTCTTTCTATAAAAGGAAGGAAAAGGGAAACAAACATCAAGAGTAGCAGAAGGGAAAGTCTGGGTCTCCCAACAGAAATCAGCGCCAGTGACTATGCTGGGAACAGATATCTACTCCTGGTGGGAAGGAGGTTAAGATTTGTCCTCACTGCTTGGAAGGAGTCTTCTACTAATGTGTGGGACTGTTAGGTGAGGAAGATGGGATACCATATTGAATTTCCAGAGACTCCTTTGAATTCAGGGATCATTCCTATGCCAGACCCTTCAGATGCAACATGGAAATAGGCTCTGGAAGAAGAAATTCTCAGTTTGGTACAAAAGAGAGTGGTGGGAGCGTACTCAAGCACCTTCCTGGTCCCCAAACCCTTTGGGTCCGTTCAGATTAATTATAGATTCTAGAGGGGTGAACAAGTGGATCAGGAGGATCCAACTCAAGACAGTTCAGTGGATTATTCCCGTAATTCTATACTATTGCTTCCTAATCACTATGGATCTGACTTATGCTTATTTCCATATTGCTATTGCTAAGATTCATCAGAAATATGTATCATGTTTTGTACCAGGAAAGCACTTTCAGTTCCAGGTATTACCCCTTGGCATCAAGCCTCACTTTCGGTTCCAGGTATTGCCCCTAGGCATCAAGCCTGCCTGAGGGTATTTACAAAAATAAAATAATAGCACCGCTGGTTTCACTTCTCCATCTCGAAGGGTGGAATGTGTATCCATATCTGGACGACTGGCTTCTTCATACCCCGTCAAAGGAGGAAGTATTGAAAGGTTAGGATGTAACGAAGACATGTCTTGAGAAACATGGACTACTCATATTCTTAAAGAAGTGCAAATATGATCCATCTCAAGACATATCATTCATCGGAGCCCAGTTCAGGACATGGTCTTACTTCCTGAAGAGAGAGCAGTGAGACTGAGGGAAACGCTCTCTTCTCTTCTATCCTGGATGCAGGCATTGGCAAAGCTGTGGCTCAGGGTTCAGTAACATATAGCCTTTTGTGTGTTTCTAATCCAATGAGCAAGGCTTCATATGAGACCACAGCTGGCTCATCTGGCAAAAGATTGGAGTTCGCCTTCAATGGACTGGGAGGAAGATATTCTGGTAACAGATTAAAGGGCCAACTTCAGTGGTTGTTGAATGAGGGATCTTTAAACAGGGGATTTACGCTTCACCATCCACTGAAGATTGTCTTAACAATGGATGCCAGTCCTTTAGGCTGGGTGCAACGTTGGGGACTAGAACAGCTCAAGGAAGATGGTCTGCAAAGGACAAGACAAGAACCTCAATTTGGATAAAAATATTCTGCATTTTTCCATGCATTCCAACATTTCAGGAGATATAAACAATCACTAATGGCGATTTGTAACTTCTATTTGTGCTGCATTCTGCAGCACACATAGTAGTTGCAACATGTCATTATCTAATGATTGTTTATGTGCAGGAAGGGAAACCTTCCTGCACATAAACAATCACTAGTGGCAATTTGCTGTTTCTGTGTGCGCTGCAAAATGCAGCACTCATAGAAACATCAAAATCGAGGAGAAATTAATAATTTCTCCTCGTTTCGCCAGGTTAAGACCAGGTTTTCCTTGGTCTTATTTTTTGCGCTGCCCCATATTTACACCACCCTTGTAAATACGGGGCAGCGTCTAAAGGAATGGGTGTTGCGGCGGAACACCAACTGCAACACGCATTGCCTGTCCCTTTCACGCTAAGTGCTGCATGAAAAGGCCTAATTTACAAGGAGACGTTAAGCCACTTTAAGTGCCTTAACGCCGCCTTATAAATAAGGGGAAGGGCTTATCGCCACCAGGATGCCATAAAAGTGATGTTCTGGTGGCCTTATGCCCTTGTAAATATGCCCCTGTGTTTTACGTTATGTTGCTTACATAGCGCTACACTGCTATAGGTGCAATAAATTGACAATGTTATTGTGACGTGAGCACGTCAGTCGATTGCACAAAAGTGCCTGTACATCTTTAAAGCGAATGTATACTTTAGACGAGAACAAGCTGGCCTGCGCATGTCTGTCATTTGGAAAAGTGAAAGGGGAGAAGATGTCATCTGCTTTGCCGAGCGCTAAACTTTCCCCGTCCTTTGATGCTGTTCACTTCACTATCACCTGAAGGATCACATTGTGGTCACGAGTAGAAAGCGTCTCACGAACAGCCGTCATCCATCGCCAGCAGTCACATGGCGACGACTAAGCGCCCTCAGCCCCACTGCCGGGCCAGAAGCCAACATTCGAAAGATGCTCTCTGCAGTAACACAGCCTTCCCCTTTTCAGAGAGCGGGAGATAAATCCGTTGGTATTTTGTAACCACCTTGCAACATCTCCCTGGCAACACATTTGAAAACAAAAGCCGCAATAAGTGATTAAGTGATTACTAACATATAGACGAGCCTACTGTGCAGTTATAGGTAGATAGCGCGCGCTCATCGTGCAGTGTCATTACCAATATTTATAATTATAATGTAATTTGTTTATAATTCAGCAAAGAACCAGTAACAGACTGAAACCCATTGTGAGTGTGACCACAGGGCTCGGCTTGATTTTAGGTCTCCAAAGTTCCTATCTGCACCCACACCCCTCCTCTGGGGCAGGCACCGAACGGCACCCCAGGTTATGCATAGAAAAAGCCCTTCTCTCAGCTTACATGATGCAATGCAATAGCTATATAGCACATTTAAAGAAGTGAGAAACGCTGTCACCAGGGAACCATCCCTACGTGGGGCACCCGCAGCCTAAGCTCACTGGCCGCATCCTGAAAATCATAAAACTTTGCCGAACCCAGAGGTAGAGCTAGAAGGCTTGGTCCACCAGTAGGCTAGATCAGTGCCTAGGCCTGGTCCACGAGCAAGCTAGCCCTGTGCCCAGCTGGCCCACCCGCAGGCTAGATCAGTGCCTAGGCCTGGTCCACCAGCAAGCTAGCCCTGTGCCCAGCTGGCCCACCAGCAGGCTAGATCAGTGCCTAGGCCTAGTCCACCAGCAAGCTAGCCCCATGCCCAGCTGGCCCACTAGCAGGCTAGATCAGTGCCTAGGCCTGGTCCACCAGCAAGCTAGCCCTGTGCCCAGCTGGCCCACCAGCAGGCTAGATCAGTGCCTAGGCCTGGTTCACCAGCAAGCTAGCCCTGTGCCCAGCTGGCCCACCAGCAGGCTAGATCAGTGCCTAGGCCTAGTCCACCAGCAAGCTAGCCCCTTGCCCAGCTGGCCCACTAGCAGGCTAGATCAGTGCCTAGGTCTGGTCCACCAGCAAGCTAGCCCTGTGCCCAGCTGGCCCACCAGCAGGCTAGATTAGTGCCTAGGCCTGGTCCACCAGCAAGCTAGCCATGTGCCCAGCTGGCCCACCAGCAGGCTAGCCCCATGCCCAGCTGGCCCACCAGCAGGCTAGCCCAGTGCCCAGCTGGCCCTATTCACACACAGACAGTAACAACTATAAAGAGAAAATGTGGCTTAGGTTATCCTGTTATCGTTTTGTCTCATTACTATCTCTGCACAGTTAGGAGGTCTGGGTGGGTGGATATTTTTTTTTTTTTAAATAACCTTTATTCGGGTTTCATAAAATCCATAAAAGTACAACAAAAACACAATACATTTTCACAATAATACAATCCATAAAAACACCATAATCAAGACAATTCATTTTCAGTGCAACTCTCATGTGGTAATTTTCAGGGATTTTCCATCGTTTTGCGTGCGCGTACTATTAATCTCAGAAAAGTGCTAGTGCGGAAGATCAATTCATCTGAATCCAGGGAAAATAATAATGAACAAGATTCCCCCAAAGAAAGGGGTCTTAGTTTTCTAAAATAAGGAGTTAAAAACCAATTAATATATTTTAGATAAAATTTGCAGAAGAATAGGAAGTGGATATCGTTCTGTTTACTAATGCCATCACATGGACAGGGGTTATATTCTAATGTATGATGATACCCCAGAGGGAAAGCCAACAGAAATTTTACAGAACCTGCCCTTAAGCGAAAGAGCAGGGATCGTTCCCAATTAGACATGGGGAGAGTTAGGTAGGATGGTAATGGATACCTACATAAATCATTCCCCATGTATGTGATGACAGAAGATTTAAGTGACTCCCTTCCCATTCTTTCTAAGCTAAAAAGTGCATAAAGTGCTTGTTTAACGACAACTTTATCTTTAGTCTCGATTCTAGTTGGTTCCGAGAAAAGCTCGCCTTTATCCACGGCGGTTAATGTGTTAGAGACTTCAGCTAACCAAGGTATTAGCATGCCATGGTCACAATGTAGGCAATCCTTAATAATACTTTTTGTTAAGGTCGCTGAGTCATTTGTCCAGATCCTAATCCAGAATAGGGCTGGTCTGGCTCTAATAAAATCACAAACATAGGGGAGATTTAATTCTTTATGGCAAATGAATTCGGAGGCGGAGAAAGGTGCACCCAATATTTTTCTGCAAAAACGGTTTTCCTCACGCTGAATCCCTAAGTTTCTCCCAGAGCCCCATACCTCAGCCCCATACGTGGCTACAGGGATGCACTGTAGTTTAAAAAAAATTTAAATAGCTCTAGTGGCGCCTATTTTCTTTGGGCGTGGGAGGCTCAATATAGAATTGGTGGCTTTCGAGAACTTGCCCATGGCGTGGGCATAATGCCCGCTCCATGAGCCGTTCGCAGCGAAAACCATCCCTAAGTATGGAAAGGAGGTTACGGATTCTAGTTTATCCGAACCTACGTTTATGATATTGAGCTTCCTTTTCCCGGGTCCACAAGACATGATAAAAGATTTTTTTAAATTAACACGCAGATCCAATGTCTCCATATGTTGGGCGAATGCTCCAACAAGCAAACGAAGAGCATTAGGAGTGCGGCCCATAAGGACGGCATCATCTGCGTATAATAACACTGGTA
Source organism: Triturus cristatus (assembly GCF_964204655.1). Classification (NCBI taxonomy): domain Eukaryota; kingdom Metazoa; phylum Chordata; class Amphibia; order Caudata; family Salamandridae; genus Triturus; species Triturus cristatus. The sequence continues at coordinate 1,226,108,733 of NC_140589.1, forward strand.
ATGAATTCCCCTGAATAATTGGGACATCTCTCGTCACTTGTTTCAGAGCTTTGGCAAGACCGTTAATATAGATAATAAATAGCAGGGGTGCTAAAACGCACCCCTGCCTGACCCCCCTGCCTATTTTTATGGGTCCGGACATATCACCACCGGACCCGATCCTAACTTGTGCTTTGAGGTCAGTGTGAAGATAAGCCAGAAGATTTACAAGAGCTTCGTCCAGACCATAGTTAGAAAGCATAAGCCATAGTTTGGATCTATTAACTAGGTCAAAAGCGGATGAAAGGTCCATGAATGCGAGATAAATTGGGCTTGATCGAGCAACATTATACTTATCGACTATCAATTTTAAGTTTAGACATTGCTCCACCGTGCCCACACCGCTCCTGAATCCCATCTGGCACAAGTCCAATAATTCAGTGTCTTCAGTCCGCTCTATCATCCTATTATAAATAACTCGTCCAAGGATTTTTAAAGTGTTATCCAAGAGCGAGATCGGACGGTAGTTAGCTGGGTCTGACCTATCGCCCTTTTTAAAAATGGGAACTATGGTACTAGTGGCCCACGTTTCGGGCATAGGCACCATGGGTAAACTGTTAAAAACGTTAAGAAGAATTGGTGCCCATAAGTCCGTGTTATACTTAATAATATCTATAGGAAGTCCATCAGGACCGGGGGCCTTATTACCAAGGCTCTCTTTGATGGCTATAGCTACCTCAGAGAGATCAATCTTAAGACTGCTTAACTCTTCCGAGGTAGAAATGAATACTTCATTGAGAGGAGTCGCATATATTTTAGCAAAGTGAGCCTCCCAGCTGCTGCTAGTTATGTTACAGCTGATTGGGGATAAATGTTTCCCCGTGTCTCGCGTCTTCCTAATAGCTGACCAGAAGGGGCCACTGCTCTTCAGGTTGGCGCTTTCAACCAGAGTTTCCCACTGTTCTGTCAGCAGGGCAGCCTTCCTTTCCGTTGTTTTTAATTTGTAATTTTTTCTTGCCAACTGTACCTCTAGTATACACCTTGGTTTGGAGGACAATGCCTTACGTAGTTCCCTATTCGCCGTAGAGCAAGTAGAATCAAACCATCTAGGTTCCTTCGCTATCTTTGGTAATGGGACTGACAACAGTTTTTTAATTACTAAACACAGTTTGCCAAAATCGGTGATTATTCTATTATTATTTCCATTTAAAAATAGACAAGAATTGATTAGTTCAGGATAATCATTCCGCACAATTTCTAAAATAGCTCCGCTATCAATTCCCCTCCATTTTAGCCGCAGGCCGTCACCTGATGGTGTAATGTCTCTTGCGCCGTTGGATTTCGCATATACAGGGCCAGAGCCTAAATGCAAAGTGACTATGAGGGGATTATGATCGCCAAATGATGTTTCCATTACCTTTGATTCCAACACATGGTCCACTAGGTCAGGGCACATAAAAATAAAGTCAATAGTTGAGCAGCAGTCTCTCCCCCTAAACGTAGGGACATAATCCATGCCAGATGATTGGGACACTTCCATGGCATTGCTGAGGGCGTGCTCACTTAATATCTTTGCTAGTTCGAGCCCCCTTTTTTCAGCTTGGTCTGTAATGTTGTTAATGTCCTTTGCCCAACAATTCTTTATAAGTTTAGCATTAAAATCTCCCCCGATTAAAATCCCTAACTCCTCCTTTGATTCCAGATTTATTTCCAGTTTCTGTAGTCTTGGAGAGTGCTATGAAATTTGTATTAGGTGTAGAATGAAAATCATTGTTATAAAAATTAATTATATAAATCCTGGATTTTTGTTTCAATTCGAGAACTTGGATATTCGGATTTCCTTCTGATAGATCTTTAATGGTACCTCCCATCAATGTACTGATACCTATAAATAAACCTCCCACTGCACGGCCAAAAATAGGCTTGCTTGAAGTTACACTAAAGCAGTGGTAACCCTCAATAAATAAGTTGCTAACAGCCCACGTCTCCTGGAACATAATGATATCTTTATCGTCCAATAGCTTGATCCATTGAGGGTCAAGCAATCTTGGTTCCAACCCGGCGACGTTCCAACTGAGAATAGACAATTTGGAACGTCTTGAAGCACGAGAGATATTATACCCACTAAACTGCTTAGGTTTGGTTGGTAAAGTAATTGTGTTCTCATGTGTTGCTGGATATACAACCGGAGCGGCGTATGGTGCCATTATCATGATTTCATTGGTTTGTGTATAGTGGGGATTTTCCCTAAAGGTGGTAGGTACATCCTCCTCGCTCCCTCTATCTTTCTTCCCCAGTCAGTCCTGACATTCCAAGTTGGAGAAAGCATGTTCAAAACGATTATGGGTTGGTATGTTGTATATATACCTAGGCTCATTCAGGGGCATATTAAAATTTTGCTTGGGCCTTTCGTAGAGTCTTTCCCTTGGATTAAAATAAGAGGGAGTGGGGAAAGATAAATATTGCATTGAGTGCGATGGTGGTATGATTCGATGGTCCGTTGAGCGGCCATTCCTCAGATTACAATTAAGATCCTGATGAGGGTATCCATAACCATTAGTAATGTTATAGTTCATACCGGGTTGATCTACTGGGAAATTAAACCCAGGATTAGGATTAAAATCAATTAAATGTCTATAAAAATACCCAAGGGGAAGCAGAGTGGTGTTAAATTCCCAGGGTGAGGGTGGTGGGGCTTTTGAGAGTGTAGATTGTACCCATTGTGGGGATCTAAAATGTATGATTATACAATCCCCCTCAAACTTTTTTCTCAATGGGCCCACCCACCCTACTCTTGGAGTGTGAATTATCTCCCCTGCTCCATCCATTGGGAAATTGCAATTTGCAGAGAGCTAATGGAGGGTTCTATTCCTTAAACTTACATGATTTTCCTCTTGGGTTTCCCTCAATTTTGGGACATTGACTAAAACCAAAACATATGCTCCACATTCTGGGGGTAGACTAATACGAGCCGGGATCTGTCTCGTGTTAGTCGCTTCAATTATATCCTGCTTAGCGGTCGCGGGTTGTTGGTCAACGTCAATCACTTGTGTTGTTGATGCCCTATTAGTTCTAGCAGTGATTTGGTCCCCTCCTCCAGAACTAGCTGTCTTAGTTGTTTTAAATACCTGTTTAGATGGAAGTTCCGAGCTTGATGGGTCTTTACTAGTGCTCGGTTTAGGTATTAAAGGAGGGGCATTGATGTGCGCTATACCTTTCTTGTTGGCCTTAATAGGTTGTGATTTAACTGTGTTAGTGTTAGTTGTACCGAGGTGTGGTGTAATTGTAAGGTTACGCTCTGTACTTAATTTTAACACATGATCATCCAGTGCCCTCAACCTCTTGTCAATATTGAGGACTTGTTGGTTAATAGGTCCTAAGAGGGTAGTTAACAAAGTCTCCATTCTCCCCCAGAACCCTTCATTCCCCGACATTACATTAGTTAATATTATTTGTTCATCCTTGTTGCTAGGGTAGGCTTCGCTATTACCATCATTTAGCTCTACAGAAGCAGGGGGCCTCCGCAGTTGGGGGCGCCCAACTACTAGTGGCTCAAATTGTTTCCCTTTTCGTTTTGTTTTTTGCTTTCTTGCTTTTTGTCCCCTTGTTCGCATAGATATGCTATCACTTTTTCCCCTATCTGTGATCGACACATCGGTGTCTGAACATAGTTCTATTCCATCCGAATATGCCTGCTCATGAACTAGGGATAAAATGGAATCAGCACTCTTATTAGTACTTAATCTTAGCATAGTCGGGGTTAGCGAAAGTCTGTTATCCGTCAAACATAGGTTAGGGGATACTATGTCCACAATTCTGTGGTTCTCATTAAGTTCTGTGCCTGGTAGCCCCGCATAGGATGTTATATCCGATGTAGCAAGCAGGGATTCCATTGAGTTCTCCTGCAGCAAAGGTGGTGGCAGGCTTGACGGAAGTGATAAACGTCTTTCAGTGTTTTGAATCGCAGAGGCCACAACACCATTGTCTTCTGGAGCATTTTGTCAATAGCGGTCAAACTAGGTAATGGAGTGGGGTTTATGGCAGTAGATGAAGAAGTTGGCTGCTTACGATTAGATTTAGGCACAGGTGGTGGTCTTTTCCCCATTTTTCAATATGTATCTCAGTATACTACACAACGCTAGATAATTCCCTGGCACAGTATATAATGTACTCACACTACTGACGATCTCTTGCAGCTAGGCCCACACCTCGTTTGAACCAGGGGGGGTGGCCCGACCCGACCTCTTTCGACCCCGGACGGCCACAGACGGCCCGCCCTTTGCCCGGGCTTAGCCCGGCGCCCGCCCGCGCGCGTCCCGCTACGCGGAGGGAGCGCCGATCTTAAATGCGCCTCCGGGCGCGTATGTTGCGTCAAAGGAGCGCCGGGGCACCTGGGAAATGCAGTTCTAGCCGCTTCCAGGCCGCACGGTGAAGCAGCGGCGGCGGCAGGCTTGGATGCTGCGTAGGGGGCAGAGGAAGCACCAGCAGGGCCAGCAGCAGGAAGAGGAGAGCAGCGCGTCCACGAAGCAGGTCTCACCCGGTCTGCTGAGGTTTTAATTTCAAACTTCCCGCTCCACCGAGGGAGCGCCGATCTTAAATGCGCCTCCGGGCGCGTATGTTGCGTCAAAGGAGCGCTGGGGCACCTGGGAAATGCAGTTCTAGCCGCTTCCAGGCCGCACGGTGAAGCAGCGGCGGCGGCAGGCTTGGATGCTGCGTAGGGGGCCGAGGGAGCACCAGCAGGGCCAGCAGCAGGAAGAGGAGAGCAGCGCGTCCACGAAGCAGGTCTCACCCGGTCTGCTGAGGTTTTAATTTCAAACTTCTGTTATTTGTGCAGTCCTAGTGCCACCATCAGGTACGTTGAGGTGCCTGATGACTTTATCTGCTCACTGACCCTCCCCTCCAGAGGTAAGTCCAGACTAGCTAAGTACCGCCTGGAAGTGAGGCGGTGGTGCGGAAATCATGTCAGGGGGGCGGGGGCATAAGGGGAGGTGGAGTACTTTCGTGGAGTGTCTAAAGGCACCCTTTCACCAATGATTGGGAGGGAAAAGGCAAAAGCCACAAGCTGGCTTTTTTTTTTATATATGGGATGGAATCTCACCCCTCATTGTTTGGGAGTACTTGTTTTAGATAACCTATCAAGTTAATGTCCAAGATATTGCATCGCAGTCTTTGCAAGAAAGACAATATTCAACAGAAGTCTTTGGCCGTGATTTGTGGAATGAAACTCGTCCAGATACGCCCAGTTTATTGCCCCCCCCCCTTTGACCCAGTCACCTATATTCTTAAAATGATTTTACTGTTAACAAATAACAGATATGAATGAGGCAGCATGAGTTTTCGTAGTATTTTTTATTTCTACTGTTTCCAGAGGTGTGCGGGCTAGCAAACAGAGACACAGACAAGTGGAAGAAGTGTTGTGCCGCGGCCAGGACGACTGACTCTGGAATCTGGGGATCGCGGTTCAATCCCCGGCGCTTGCTTAATTTTCCCAACGGCCCCCAGCGCCTAGAGACCCATACGGGTGATTGTTCGCGCTTCACAAATGTGGATTATTATTATTATTACAAGGGTCTGGTTCTACGAGCCAAAGCCCTGGCCCTCTCCATCAAAATATTTGTCCAGAAAACCATGAAGTAAACGAAGTGTGACAATATGATGTGCTCCAAACCTTCTAAAATGTTCTATTTCTTTAACATTTATGTTTCAGTTTTGTACATAACATTATAGCACTGCATTGAACATTTACTACAATTAATAGGTTACAACATACATTTTGAAACATCCATTGCCTCCCCCATCCTTAGACTAGGCAGTTCGTGAACAGCAGACAACTCTCCTCGGTGCACGTATAAGTGACCAATGCAATTATGAATGGAGTATCATTATAGTCTTTTAAACCACACACAAATGAGGTTTTTCTACAGCACAGATCTAGACCATCATTACTGTAAGATGCTCTCACATTTGTTGATAAAGGGAATTGATGCACAGTGAAGAAACGTGATTCTCTAGAAGTACACAATTTGGTCAGGTGAGGAAGCTGGGATTTTAGCCAAAGTTTCCAGTAGTAATTCAGCAACTGAATTACTCCTTTCCTTCTCTCTTACTTCACTGGAAAGGACAATGCTTTGTGTTTACATTGAAGAACTTAAATACCACACAGTGGCTAGCTGCAAAAGTAATCAAAAACATCTTAAGCCTTCACTAAAGTAGGTTATTGCCTTTCAAAAGTGGTGGAGCAGCTCTCTTACGTGCCCAAAGAGGCATACTTTAAAAGAAGCGGTCTGTATAAGGGCTTTTATTGTACTGACGTAGCCTTCAGCCTTATCAGCTTCCAGGAGCAGCTCTGCACACAGAAGAGCTTTCAAAAGAGTTGGATTCAGTGATGAAGTTCTAGCCTTCTTACCAGGTGTGACTCAGCCACGGCCTATGCAGGTAAGAGCGGTGGGGCCAATTAGGGGGGCGGAAGTTTCGACGGACGATGGCGAGGGAAAAATAAACAAATAATTAATTTTCCCTCGTCATTGTCAAAATCCCCCCACCACCCAGCCCCACCGCCTCACCACTCTTACCTGCACGGACCGCGACTGGTGTGACTTTAGCCTGTTGTAAGTGCTAACTTAACCCATCCTCCAAATGTGTGTTTGCTTGCGATGAGTGAGGCTTGAGGTCTCTGCAGCAGCTGATCCAATAGGCAGAGGAGCGTCGCCCCACTGCTTTTAAGCAGTGTAAATAAAGGAAAAATAAAATGATAACTCAATGTTATTATCATTTTTATGTTTCCTGCTGCTGCAGTGCAGCACCTTGACGGGCGGGGCTGCTCTGCTCTCTGTGCAGGGGAGGAGTAGTGGGCACTCTGTAAAGATCACATGAATGTTTGGCCGGACGTCTCGAGCCGGCCAAACATTCATGCCCACTTTGCATGTTATCCACCCAGGCTGCATTACAGCCTGGGCGGAGAACATGCACAGGGCCGCAGTCCCTGTCTGAGTGCTGAACCACGGCGCTTAGACCAATCACAACGTGTTGTGATTGGCTCAGGGGAGCCTGGTGCTTCCTGTTCCGGCAGAGGGAGGGACGAGTAGGAAAGACACAGTGAGGAGGAGAGACGCAGCAAAGAGGTAAGTGCTATTTACTTTTTCTTTCCCCCCGTCTCGCACATTCCCCCAATCCCCACCACCCCTGATCCGTGCCAGCCGTCGCTGAGCAGCACTCACTGTGGCAGGACGGATCTTCTGGGAAGGGCCGTAGCCAGCATGAAGCATGGATGGTAGTTGAGCATTATGAAATAGTGTTTTGTGTAGCGCAAAGCTACCACATAGTGGTATCTCAGTGAAGAGGATATCATTGCATGATTCAGAGACATCAAACTTAAAATTTGAGGATGACATTTTGACCAACAGAGTAGAGGGCTTAAATGACGACACAGAATCTTCTCGATAAGGAGCCAATCAAGGATTGCGAGCAGAGAAGGTGTATAATCCTGTCTGCCCAGTCATGGCGGGCTACAGTACTCTGGGTATCATGCACTCTCTGGAGAAAATAGTGGCATGCAGAAATAAAGGGCACTACCGTAATATTCTCTGTAAAGATGGCCACATTAGGGCAGAACTGGTTTCCCAAAGATTCACCTCATCCCAAAAATAATTGTCTCTACTTTATTTGCAGTCATTTACAGATAATTTTCTTTCATCCACTGGGATATTGCCGGGACTGACATCCTAAGACTCCAAGAAGTGATGAAGGAAATGACCTGATTAGGGCCACCCGGGTCACTCGCGACCCCCTCTCAGCCTTCCATACAAATGAAGATCGGTCAGACAGTAGAGAATACAAACCAAGAATATTTTAATCAGGTACACTCAAGCGGAGTCCAGTCTGACCAGCCTCCTAGGATTGCTGCAGAGGGACTGACTTCAGCAAACATAGAGATGCATTATGTTCATTTCTGAACCAAGAAAGTCCCACCCATAATGGAAATCCACTAGCAGGTGCATCTAAAACAAAGAAGTACAGTAGGATGAGTTTCAACTCTGATGCCAGGCACACATGATCTCTATGCCAAGGTCGTTCTGTTTGTGCCTACTGCTAGACTAGTGGGAGAAAGCCTCTATCTATGGGAAAGGAACGCATTGGCGCTCTTGAGCACCGGCGGTGGAGCTGCTTAGTCCTAGCTCTCGAGGAATCCCACGTCGCACAGGGTAATGCACCTCCCCCACCAAGCAGGAGCACATTCAATTTATCCTGTCCAATGTCAGAACAGTGCACCAATCTCGTCTCTTCCTAAACTAAAAGCATTGGTACTAGAGCAAAGTACACCCTAACTTGCACAGTCCATCCCTGACTAGTCTGACTTCTCCTTTGGTGCACTATTCTTCAACCGAGGACGCAACTTGTACCTGGTGACTCTAGGCACAGAGGGGTCAACGAAGAGGGGCTCTTTTATTGCTCTGATTTCTGGAGGGGCTGCTGCATTTAGTACATCCTTTTTCTCAGCATCTGTTTGGGTCCATATAAGCTGTGCGTCTCTGAAGGGGAGGAACTGAGGTATCTTTTCTCCCTCAGTATCCCCAATATCATCCCTCATTATAGGGTAAGGGCAAGGGTACTCTGCGGCAGTGACTAGAATGAATCCAATTCTTTCAGCCAGCGACTTTGTTTGCTGTCCAGGTAGCGAGGAGCATCACCTACTCAGGCCACTTCCAAAGGGGCTCCAAGCTTTTCTTCCGCTGAAAATTCCAGAGCAACACCCAGTCCCCGGGCTGGATGCTTAGACCGGGCCCCTCAGGTAAGGGTGGAAGCGCCTCTCGGATCTGTTGGTGAATAGAACACAGATTTTCAGTTGGCTGGCACAGGTAGTCAGTCAATAGAGGGTACTCAATTTCTGAAAACCTACGCGGGACGCCCCAGACATTCTCCGGGCGTCCGAACACGACCTCGTGGGGTGACAATCCTGTCTTAGAATGTGCTGTAGTTCTTGTGGATAAAAGAGCTTGTGGTACAGCATCTGGCCACTGTAACCCTGTGGTTTCCTGAATCTTTGCCAATTTCAGTTTGAGAGTACCATTGTACTTCCCAACCAAACCTGCTGACTGGGGGTGATTCGCAGCATGAAACTTCTGTCTTATATGTAGTCCCTCACAGACCAACTGAATAACCTTGTCATTGAAATGACTTCCGTTATCACTCCAGATCAAACGGGGAAAGCCGAAGCGATTTTCTTTTCTTTAGTGGGGTAGGCCTCAACCCATTTACTGAATACACAGACAACCACCAACACATACTTCAAATTATTGACCCTGTCCATTTCAGTGAAGTCCATTTGAAGGACCTCAAAAGGGAAAGTGGGCGGTGCAAAATTACTAGGTGGTATAGGGGTACCCTTGGTAGGATTGTGCATCATGCACACCATGCAGTATTTCACTAAATGTCTAGCTGTCTTTGAGATGTTGTCATTTTGCCATACGGGGTCTAACAACTTGCAAATACCCTTAGCACTGATATGAGCCGGGCCATGGGCCATTGTCACTACAGGAAGAACGTATGCGTCTGGCAACATCCATCTTTGCTTCCCTAACTTATCAATCCAACATCCCTCATCGTTCAAGTTTGCTGTACTTTCTTGCCACATTGCTAATTCCTCCACCGTGGCCTAACTCTGTATCTCCTTCACGTTTTTAAGCGTATCCTCAAACATGGAGCCCTCGGGCACCCACCTAGCGGGACCTGCTACAAACATTCTTTTCATCTTAGTTCAGGCTGTTTCCTTAGCTGTCTGAACAGCAAAAGCGTTCCCTTTACCCACATCATCAGTAACTTTCTTATGGGCGCTGCACTTCACTATCGCCAATTTCTTAGGGAATGCCAAAGCAGACAAAAGCCTATATATGAAAGGGCCATGCTGTATTCTCATCCCGCCAGAGCCGGCTAAAATTATGGGCGACCCCGAAGGCATACTGACTGTCAGTATAAATATTGACAACTTGCCCCTCACTCACTTCCCAGGCTCGAATAAGGGCGACTAACTCAGCTGCCTGGGCAGACTTATAGGGAACTCGTGATGTCTCAACTACCGTACGCAACATAGTAATTGCGTATGCTACAGTGGTGGTGCCATCTGGTAATTTGAATCAAGAGCCATCGACATATAGTTCCCCTTGGGGGTCATATAAGGGAACATCAGTCAGGTCTACCCGTGCTTTTGTCTCTTCTTCCGTCCGGAAGATACAATCATGTATGTCAATGTCCTCATTCTCAGAAGGGAGGGCTAGTAACGTGGCTGGATTCAGAGTGGCACAGCGTTTGATCGTAATGTGATTTTGAAAGAGCGTTAGCTCGTAGCCTGTTAGACGTGCACTGGTGAGGTGCTGTGTCCTTGTCTTATTCAAAAGTGTATCCACAGCATGGGGTACCATAACTGTGAGGTCAGTATTGAGTACAAGTCCCGCCTGTTGTCTTATTGAGATGGCCACAGCCGCGATCGCTCTTAGACAGCTCAGAAGGGCTCGGGCAACAGGGTCAAGCACAGCAGAGAAATAAGCACACGGTTTTTGCTTATCTCCAAATTTTTGTGTTAAAACAGAAAGCGCACAACCACCCATCTCATTGGCATACAATCTGAAGCATTTAGCGTAATTATGTGTACCAAGCACTGGAGCCAAGCAAAGCCCAGTTTTTAATTGCTCAAAAGACTGCTGACACTCGGGCATCCAAGGCAAGGGTTCATGCACATCCTTTAGTGTTAGCGCAAGCAGGGGCTTAATAAGCAGGGAATAGCCAGGTATCCACTGCCTGCAATAGGAAGTGATACGTATGAAAGCACGCGCATGTTTCTAAGTTTGCGGGACAGACATTTTAACAATGGTACTAATGCCCTCAGGTGTTAAACTCCTACCTTCCTTTGACAGCAGGTGACGTAAGTAGGTGACCTCCTGTAAACAATACTGACATTTGGAAAGGGATACCTTATGATCATGGTCAGCTAAATGGAGCAACAATTTAACCGTACTATCTCTGCAACCTTGTTCTGTGTCCAAGGTGATGAGCAGGTCATCAACATATTGGAGCAATACATTACCTGTGGGGAGGGACAAGGAATCCAGCTGACCTTTCAAATTTTGACTATAAATATTCAGACTTTCTGTATAGCCTTGAGGAGCTCAACAGAATCTAAAGCTTCTACCAGCTAGGGTGAACCCGAACAGATACCTGCTGTTAGGATGAATGAGGATACTGAAGAATGCATTTTTCAAGTCAATACCAGAAAAGAATTTAGCAGAAGAATGAATCATTGTCAAGAGTGTTGTATTGTCAGGGACCACTGGAAACTGGGGAATCACTATTTTGTTAACTTCACGCAAGTCAATCACAAAACGATAAACATCTGCATGGTCATCAGAGGAACCCAAAGGTGTCCTTTTGAGAATAGAAAGAATAAGGCTATTACAAACATTAGCAGCCGTCTTTTCAACCACTCCTTTCTCAATCAAATCCTGCACAATTTGCATCTAAGCTCGCTAACCTGCCTGTGGTATTTTATACTGGGGAATGCGGGATAAAATAGCACCTTCCTTGACACGTATCGAAACAGGCAATATCTGCAACAAACCCACATCTGTGTCTCCCGCTGCCCACAGAGTGGGTGGCACATCCTTAAACTACGCAGGAAGAGGCGCATCTTTAGACAGACACTGTGTAGCGTGCACAACATTCGGACCCATTGTCATGTAGACACCCTCCAGGGAACAATAAATTGTGGCATGCAATTTCTTCAATAAATCCAGACCCATCAAATTTTCTTCACAATTAGATGTCAACAAGAATGGCGAATCCACAGTAAAGGGACTAATAGATAACGCAAGGGGTTTTGAGATGGGGCTCACATCCGGTACACCAGAAAATCCTATCAAAACATTATTATGGCCAGCCAGAGCCGCCCCAGGTACCCAGGAACGAGAAATAGAGCTGTTCGTTGCACCTGTATCCACCAAAACCTCCTTAGTCGAACCATGCACATCCCCACTAATATACTGACCTCGCTGGTCTACAGGTATCAAAACTGGTCCCTCACCCTGTCCCGGCTGTGTTAGCTGTAAGACATCTCAGTCACCTCATCCGTATCATAGTCATCATGATAATACTGTTTGCCCCGAGGGTCGTCAAAGTAGTTTTGATCAGTACGACCCTGAGATGCCACAGCGTTCTGACCCCTGTCCCGGCCGTCTTCTCCTTATCCTCCTTCTCCCTGTGCTCATAATACTGTGCCTTATTCAAGATGACAGAAGGAGAAGATGTGGACCAGATGCTCTCGGAAGCCTGTAATCAAGTTGCAATCTTGGGGAGCAAGTTTGAAACAAATCTATTAACAAACAAACGCACACCACTTAAATCAACAAGTCCTGCCCACTATAATCTAGAAACACACCTTCGAACCTAGTGAAAAAATCAGACACACTCTCATCTTTCTTCTGATGGCAAGTCGATAGCTTGTCCCAATCAACCTTTCGGGGTGGAATAAGGGAAAGTGATAATGCGGCCAGGCAAAGCAAGTATCTCTGCCTTAGGCTTCTCCCCAGGCTTTCTGTCCTGGTCCCATACTCTAATTTGATCCCAGGTACCACCCAATTCAGCGACGTGATCGTGTATGTGTACCTGTCTCTAAATATCAACAGGAATCAACGAACCAAAGAACATTGCAATATTCGCAAGCATCATTACTGTCGAAGAAGCTGCCTCAGTTAATTCTTCATAATATGCAGTAGGATTTTCCCTAGGGTCACGTAACTGAGTTTTAAGGGACAAGACCTCACTCCCTTACCGTGGGGTATAAACCCACTGTACCTGGAAATGGGCCGCTACCCCTGGTCTTGTAACAACATTGTGCTGATCCCTTAGCTCTGGTATTTCAGGGTGATATATGGGGTGGACCTCCCTCATCAGAAACTGAGATACTGATGTCGGGCTCTTCTCAAGCAGCCTACCCCGATAAGCAACCAACGTAGTGACTTTACCAAAGACTTGACCAGGCCCCATATCAGCAACGTATACATGATCCTTAATATCATAGATAATCTGCGGTGCTCCATCATTGAAACACTGCTCCCAAAGTCCAATCAAAGTAGCCAACATGTGCTTAAGGGCATGCTGTTGTACAAAAAGCTCATAATCTTTCATCACACTCCACACATCCTCCACACTATAAATGGGGTTTCAGGCCCCTGTGCAGCCTGGTTAGCCTCTACCTGTTTCTCTGCATCTCCCATATCAGATTGCACAAACGTTCGCCCAAGGCGTTCCTTAAATTTCGTCCAGTCTCTATCCTCAAGGCCACTTACTGGTGTACCACCATTCTGTAATGTCGGGGAATGGAGGAACACAATGGGAGTGATAACAGTGGTAGTGGGCATTAACGTCGCTGCTGGCTGGGTCATGGGTGTAAGAGCTGGTGAAAGGGATGCCAAAGCAATAGGTGTTGCAGGAGTGCTAACAGTCACAGTTGGCTCAGACGGCGACGACAAAGAAAGGACAGGAGGTGCCGTGGCCAAGGCAGTCTGATCAATAGAAACAGAAGTAGAAACAGCAGGGACAGAAGAACCGGGTAGCTGGGCCTGTGGGGGAAGAGCAGGATATAACCTCTGCGGGGCATACAGAGTAGGGGGTCGAGCATCTAGCAATTCTTACACAAAAGCATAATTTTCTTCTCCAGCTACATAAGATTTATTCATATTTAGTCGAAACCTTCTATCTTCACGTTCTATTCCTATCTCCTGCTTCGGATGTATGATGCTACATCGCAAACGTTCACATCGCATACCTTAACATCGCCGTCTTTACATCACATGCACATTCACAACGTAACCTTTCACAACGCAAACCAGTACTTCGCTTCCCCATTGAAATGCATGCAAAAGACATTTACACCGTACACAAACACCCCGCATGCTTTAACATCGCGATTGTTTCCCCAAAATACCCCCCCAAACTAATACACTACCCTACATAACACACACTTCATAACACTATCATACAGTACAAAACAATTCACTTCCCTAAACCCTAAGCCCTAACTCCTAAATCCTTAATTACTACCTTACAGTACGACCCCCTGACCCGACCCTATAACAGTACCCTACACTTCCCTAAGCCCTAATACCCTACCCTACAGTAAGCCCCCCTGACACTACCCTAAACCCTAAATCCTAAACCCTAAAGCCTAACACACTGCCCTACACTATGACCACCAGACACTGCCCTAAGCCCTAAACCCTAAACACTACACTCTAAGCACAATCCCCAGACACTGCCCTAAATGCTAAACAGTACACTCTAAGCACAATCCCCCTTACCTCTCCCTCCTCGCATCGTCCCGGTGGTCCTCCGCCTCTTTCCCGGTGCTCGTTCGTGCTGCCCACCTCGCGTCCATTACACCACATGCGATTTAAAACCGTATGCGTCTTAAATGCGCATGTGATGTAATGGTACGCTGCGTAATGGTCCGCATCGTAACGTCGCTTGCGTTGTAACGCTTGCGACGTAAACGCATGCGACGTAACGCATGCGTTGTTCTGGATGTTCCCCCCTGCTTCTCTCTATCATGTGCTACAGCTTTTTGAGTCAAAGTTTGCATTCTCCCTTTCCGGGCCTCTTTCTCTGCTTTCATCCGCCTCAGTTTAGCCTTTTTTTGCCATGTTCTGAGGGAATCAAACATAGGCTTCCTACTCTTCTCGCGAACAACTTCTCCTGTAAAAAAAAAATGTGTTCATCAAAAGTGCCCGTCAACGGCCACTGCAGCTTGGCATTGTCCCTCGTATATTTGTGCCATAACGTACTAAACATAATAGGGCCAAGGCAATGTTTTACATACATATGAAAATTCTGAGTGCCTTCCGGAGGTGCTGGCTGACTTTTTTCCAGCTGAGCATCAGTAGAACAACAACGACAAACCAAAAAATTACTAATTCCAGGCATTTTCAAAAAGTGGGCCAAATTCGTTATGTTGCCTGGCAAAGTGTTCACAAACACTTTGTAACGAAATCGGTCCTCAGACCGTACCAAATGCAAACCAAAATCAGTCATCAGACCGTACCAAAGATAAATCTAAATCGGTCCTCAGACCGTGCCAAAGAGAAACCGAAATTGGACCATATCCACAAGGAACCAAAACATACTCACCGGGTGCACACAGGTCAAACAAATGTATTCTCCACTGCCGACTCTTCAGACCAAGCGGTCACTTCCAAGGGTTTCGCCGTTTAGGACCCCAGTCGGGATGACCGCTGGGCTAGGCACCGACTGGTCAGACAGACGGGGCAGCTGCAAATTCAGGACTCTCCCATGCAGGGATCCCTGGTCCTCCCGTCTGACCCGACGATGACCCGACCTCCTCACCCGTCCGTCGGCGAGGATGGGCAACCCAATGGAGTCCCTGTTCGGGTGCCAACTAAAGGAAGTGACCCAATTCGGGCCACCCGGGTCACTCGAGACCACCTCTCAGCCTTCCATACAAATGAAGAGTCGGTCAGACAGTAGAGAATACAAACCAAGAATATTTTATTCAGGTACAAACGAGCGGAGTCCAGTCTGACCAGCCTCCTAGGATTGCTGCAGAGGGACTGACTTCAGCAAACATAGAGATACATTATGTCCATTTCTGAACCAAGAAAGTCCCGACCATAATGGAATTCTTCTACCAGGTGCAGCTAAAACAAAGAAGTACAGTAGGATGAGTTTCAACTCTGAGGCTGGGCACACATTATCTCTATGCCAAAGTTTTTCTATTCATGCCTACTGCTATACTAGTGGGAGAAAGCCGCTATCTATGGGAAAGAAATGCGTTAATAAGAACAGTGTATTCATTAGTAGAGCAAGGCCTAACCTTGACAAAATGGAACTTTTCCACAGCTTGCTTCTCGAGGAGGGAAGACGCAGGAGACAACATGATTCATAATGGCGGCTAAACATAAAATGGTGCTGCGAATGCTCACTTAACATGAGAACAATTGCACAAACGAAATAGCAAAAACATATTCATTTCATCAGAGACCCTTAAATCCAAATAGAGTTTAAACATAATGCAGCATCGTCAAAGTAGGTTACAAAGTGAAGCCACAAACAATGCAATAAACATAACAAGTGGGTGGAAGCAAATATTAAATTGGATTGGACAGTACGTGAGAAAAACCTCTTTAAACACTAAGGGTTTGTGAAAAGAATAAGGAAAGAGGGTATTCCTGAATCAATTTCCCAAGGAAGGGTCAGAACCAGTCCGGCCCCAGGAGAGGAAAGCTTGCCTGTTCCAGCTGCTAGTGGAGGACTTTTTTCCTTGACACTGCTGGATGTGGGTGATGAGTCAAAGGATCAGGTCACCATCGATGACGCTTACAGATGCACAGCACAAGTCATCCATTCAGTCTCCCAAGAT
The DNA here is from genome assembly GCF_964204655.1 of Triturus cristatus. Taxonomy (NCBI): domain Eukaryota; kingdom Metazoa; phylum Chordata; class Amphibia; order Caudata; family Salamandridae; genus Triturus; species Triturus cristatus. Next base: position 1,226,125,132 of record NC_140589.1, read on the forward strand.
TGACTTCATGACCCTGAAGAGGCAAAAGCCTACTTGATATCAGAAAAAGAAAGTACTGCCTTTTAATATATGATTGATAACAGGGCTTCCCAGTGCTGTAATGGGAAGCGTGCATTTGAGATTAGATGATAGTTTCTAAATCATTTGGATTGGCCTTTTATTGAAGAGTAAGAGTCCTGGGTAATGGCCATTTTAAAGCTGTGATTAAAATACACAGGCTCACGTTTGGAGCAATGATGTACATACAGAAATGTAGGCAGTAAGACTCAGACATATTACCTGGAGCAGGGAATGACAGACATGGTTTAGTTAGCTGCGTTTTTCATGCATGGCCTACCAATGTAATGTATTTAATTGTATAGAACCTAGATTACTGGCATTTTCAGACCTCTGATTCACAAGAGTGTGTTAAACACCTGTTGTTCCATGTGCTTTTCCTCCTAAAATATTACATGTAATTGGCAAACATACATTGGCACTCATTGGACTTTAAGGTAAGTGTATGCTAAATGTCTGCAAAAGTTTGGCAGTGGGCATAAATGTCAAAGGGCCAAACTGGTCTTGGGTTGCTTGTGTTCCGGTTCAGGGAGGACCTAGCCTGACAAGGCTGCACTGTTACTATTGGAGCAGGGTCAAGAGTAATTTGCTTGCATGTGGCTTGCAAGGGTATGCCTAGATGCGGGTCCCATGCTCACTGTAACACTGGAACCAAGCTACACCCAACCGATGAACCCCATTCAGAGCGAAACACGTTTTGGGTTACATGTATTCTGGTTCAGAGAGGACCTGGCTTGGCAGTTCAGGCTGGACTGTTCCTGTCGTACCAGGGTCAATACTGATTTGTAATGGCTGGGTCCAAGCAGAGGTGGCATGGTGGACAAAAGAACGATGGGTTGGAATGCTACCCTGATATTTGCCCGTGGTTAGAAATATTGCAATCATTCCTACCATCACCGTTTGTATAACTGGTAAATGTCAAATGACCAATAAGAAACGCAGTGTGGCTAACAATACTCGGATATGGCAATTTAAAAAACATAGTTGCATGGCTGAGGATCAGCCGTGTAGCACTAAAGGCCATGCTGCACTGGTAACATATCAAACTAAAACTGTTTTGACATGTTTAAGCCTTACATTATATTATGCTGCAACAGCATACTTATGTATCACTTCTTAGAGACCAGGCACAGATGTACACCTTGCAACATTTTAATACACAGCAGAAGTTTAGTAGTATAAATGTCATAAGCATGATTCTAGAAAATGTATTTCTGTTTTCTGTATTTGGATTTACTATGTCAGTTCAGACTGTATGCAGTAATCTGCCTATCTAATGAGATTGCCGCATGCCCCTCACTACTCTGGCATCAAATAAACATGCTTCTGTTGGAAGTAAAGGATGCCACTGTCTTTGTGTTGATTCAGATGTTGTGTATTTGACTCATCAGGAAACCCCTTGAATGCGCGACTCACTGTGGTGATAAACTCGTGAATTTGCTTCCTGTGCTCTGAATAGAGTGAATGTATTCACTGTCTGTTCGCACCCAAAATCTTACTCATTCGCCTTCACGCACAGTCTGTCAATCACTTGCTCACACACTTTACTAACAATTAACTGGCATCTTTCGACTTGACCAGGCAAAATGGCCGCTCTGTCCTTTACGTCGATAGCACATTGAAGCAAAACCCAGAGACAAACCATCCACGGTTTTATCTGAGTGCAATTGCCTAAATTATTTTTGCTAATCAACATGATGCCACCTTTTTACCACTTTGCATTTAAGACTTATCAACATTGTCAAACTAACACCATTAGTGATCTGAAGATAGAGAATGAGGTTTACAGGGTCATTGTCAAACTTGGTTCCAATGGACCCTCAGTGTTGTGAGCCGCAACGAAGGCACGGCTGTGAAAAGTGCAGTCTAATATGCATGGCCGCTCTACAGTTCTTTTAAAATGTCAAACTGCCAGCATAGTCTCACACCTGCAATCCAGGCCAATTTAAATAGATAAGACCTCATTTGTGAGCTGGGTGGTGGACTTCTAAGGGATACCCCGCAAGGTTGCTGGGGTGGCACCGAATTACCCCATATACTGTGGACTCATAATTGGGAAGTTAATGCGATGGGAGTTGTATATTGGCATGCCCAGGCAAGCGTTAGATGTTGATTGTACTGCTATTTGAGTGATTTCAATGCAAATAAACATATTTACCAAAAAAAAAAAAAAAATACCTCATTTGTGATTGTTGGACATTTTTCAGTGGTGTCCTGTTTTACCTCTTTATCCTGACCCTGCCCATCACACCTTATGCCGATACTGGTCTTGGCTGTCAATCAAACTGAGGATTCATTTGATAACTAGTACATTGCGGAGCAGGCATTTTTATAATCATATTCTAGTGCATTTTAAGAGTACACTCAAGATGATTGCAGCCTGGGTCTCGCCTTAATGCTTGCTTATAAAAGGGATCATTAATGCTCAGTCATTCTCATTATTACCTTTTTAGGGTATTGTCTTTGACACAAAAATAAGGAAATTTACTGGAAAATACTTTAATGTTTAGATATGGTTGATGGACTAGGCGGTCTTTATGACAAGTCTTTCTGTTGTCTCTGGAAGCGCAGTAGCGCAGTATTACTGCGAGCTCAGTGAAGGCTCTGTAGCCCCTGTTTGGGATTTCACTTCAGGGTGCAGCAAGGTTGGACAGTCAAAGCTTGTTCATGGCGGGCAGGTAACTCAGGACGCTCTGCCTGCAGAAGTTCTAAGATACACATTCAACAGAACTCCTCACCAAAGAGGGGAGGCCAACAGGAAAGATGTCACTGAAGAGGTTGCAACACCGGTGTGAAAAGGTAGTTTTGGTTTTTCAAACCATTCTGATACAGACCAGCTATGTTTTTCAAACACCTTTACGGTGAAACGCCAAGCTGGAAAAAGCTTTAATCGGACTGGGTAGGGAGTGATCCATGGCAAATAGTGTTAATATTTACAGAAATACCTGGTACAGGAGGGCACAAACAAGAATATTCTACATCCTGCAAGTCAAAAAATTAGCCTGACACAGCCAGCCCCAATCTGGAACCATACCTACATCGCAGCACTTAGGAGAACATTGATATGGCAGAACTGGTTTGATCTGGGCATAGACAATGTATCTTAATTAATAGAAAAGGGTCAAATAAAACTGTTTAAAAGCCTTACATTGGAATTTCATCTACCAGCTTCTGAACTGTGGGCTTATCTTGAGAATTGTAATTGAATGACTCTTTGCCATTGAGAGGGTCAGAGCACTTATCAGCAATGCAGTGTTTGAGAACATACTTTCTGGGAATCGAGCATATTTTACATTTTCAGAGTTGCATGCGAGAGAATCCAAATAAACAGCTGAATCTTTGCGAACAAAAATAGACAAGTGGAATGAGAGCACAGGAGTAAATATCTGGGTAACACAGTGGAAGAGGTGTGACACAGCGGCCAGGGCAACTGACTCCGGAACCCAGTGCTCTCGGTTCGATCCCCTGTGCCCACGGCAGATCAGCCCAGCACCATGTGGCTCTGGGCAACACCTCGCTTAATCTTCCCGAGGGCCCCCAGCGCCTTCACACCTTCGGGTAATTGTTTGCGCTTTACAAATACTGGACATTTACATTTACATCTGAAATTCATAAAATGCGGATCAGCGTGCTGCTTAAAATAGTGCACAAAAAAATATGCCTTTGGCCACACTTGGCGTTGGGTAAAAAGTGAGGATGGTCCAGATAGTGAAAGGTCCCTGGGAGGATGTATCACAGTGAATAAATGTGATTCCACATCAGACATGCAAGAAAAATCATTTCATTTTAAATGATTTGCCCATGTAGCCTCGCAGTACCATAGCTACAAAACTGTGGATGAAAAAAATATTCTACCTTGGCCATCATATTGTGCTAAGAAGCTGGAAATTGACCAGAGAGCACACTGCTGATGATCGAATTGTAAAGATGGACAAAGAGCGACTTCAAAAGCAAAGGAGGGAGGATGGGTTCCAGAAAACCTGCAGGAACTGCACAGAAATGTATGCCTGAGGGTGACTAGTGCATGCTAATTGGGAGGATACCTCACTCTAAATTGCTGGTAATGATTTCATCAGTCCCTAAATGATTAATATGAACAATGGGTGTAAGCTGAGAAATTATGTCTTGTATACGACTACAAAGATTACTCTTGGAGGGCGGTGTTTAGAATGTCTAGTTCACCTAATACAAGTTCGCCCACAATAAATATTCTCTCAAAGCATTGTTATTCTTTCCGAAAAATAAAAATGTGTTTACATTATGGAAATTTACTTATAAGTTTCAAGAAATCTTATGATCATTAAGTATCACAGTTGTTCCCTAACCAGGTCTGTGTTCATTTGTAGCATCGTCTGAAGTACTAAGGTCTAACAAGGTCAGCTAAGGCCTGTGTGCATTCACAGCAAGAATCTATCCTACAGCCAAAAGCCCAATCTCTCATGCTGCTGGTCTCCATCACATAATTTGAAAAAGAAGAGAGTTTCCCAGGCTATACCAAAAGGGACCGGGTATTATAGTCATTCAAAAAATAAAGATTTCCCTTTTGTGTTGTTAACTGCTCCTATAGTGAGAATGTATATATGCTACAGTGAACCAAAGAAAAAGAAAGGAATTTTTTATATAAAAATTCGTAGATTTAGCAACACGTAATCTGAATGTATATTCTTATTATTTTATTATTTGTACCTTTATCAAAATTTAAGCAGTATGATATGCGGTTAAAACACTTTACATTACATATCGTTGTATACATTTTTATAAACAAACATTTGAAGATGATATCTTCTACAATAATACTTTATGCAATTATTAACATTAATCCAATTAATTTTTCATAAAGCTCAAAACATATCATCATATTAAAAACATAATTCTATTTTATGCTTTAATAGAATTATGTTTTAATATGATGATATGTTTTGAGCTTTATGAAAAATTATTTGGATTAATGTTAAAAATTGCATAAAGTATTATTGTAGAAGATATCATCTTCAAATGTTTGTTTATAAAAATGTATACAACGATATGTAATGTAAAGTGTTTTTAAACGGATATCATACTGCTTAAATTTTGATAAAGGTACAAATAATAAAATAATAAGAATATACATTCAGATTACGTGTTGCTAAATCTACAAATTTTTATATAAAAAAACTCCATCACACAATTCCATAATTTACTTAGTTGTTGAAGGGGGTGACAAGTGCACACAGCTCCTCCTAGGTCCTGTCGCAGAACAACACTGCGCAGCACCATGCTAATCGGGTCACAATCACTTAGTTGATTTGCAGTCGGGTTGACAAGAGCCTGGGGTTCCAGCAGCAGAGGTATAGGAGTGCAGGACCTGCAGTCTGAAGAGTGTCTCTCGGCAGAGGCATTCAAGGGTATTGCAGCACCAGGTGAAGGACCTTCACTCAGGACACAACACAGCTTGGGTGATGGTTGCAGGAGCAAGTGATGATGTGGAGGCACACAGGCCCTGGAACAATGGTTGGCACCGTTCCAGGTGTGATGAGATGGGCAGCAATGGAAATGGAGGATCACATCATCTCACACCTGTGCCATACTGCATGCAAGGAGGACCACCAGTGAAACATATACTCATCCCAAACCTGCTTCTGCTGCTTTGATCTCCAAATAAACTATTTCATATTTCCCTATACTAATTCACCACTAATCCTGTTTAGGTTCCGGAGTAGCGTGCTACTCCTGGAAAAGCGCTTTGATGCCTCTTCAGGGGACCAAGCTCTACATAAATGCAAATTCCTCCCTCTTCTATCCCTCCACTAGCCTTCTCAACCCAAATAACGCACACATATCCACCATTCGAATTAATTTCATATTTCTCCATACTAATTCACCACTAATCCTGTTTAGGTTCCGGAGTAGCGTGCTACTCCTGGAAAAGCGCTTTGATGCCTCTTCAGGGGACCAAGCTCTACATAAATGCAAATTCCTCCCTCTTCTATCCCTCCACTAGCCTTCTCAACCCAAATAACGCTCACATATCCACCATTCGAAATAATTTCATATTTCTCCATACTAATTCACCACTAATCCTTTTTGGGTTCTGGAATAGAGTGCTACTCGCCGACAAGTGCTTCCATGCCTCATCAGGGGTAGTAAGTGCTATATAAATGCAATTACAATAATGCTGGCATCAAGTTCACTAGCGGGAATTTTATAGTGTAATGACCAGTGCAGAGGTGCATGGACACTGCTGTGAAGTGAAGTCTTGCATGCTTCCAGGCACTGCAATTTGGGTCCTTCTGAACTCCTTCCAGCAATCCTCTGGATGGATGTATGACGTTACAACGCATGCTGTTACAACAAAAGTTTTACAAAGGCGAGTGCATTGACAACGCAGGACATTACAACGCAAGTCTTTACATCGACTTGCACTAGATGGCGTGCTAACATTAAAAAAGTGTAATTTACTATTCCAACTCCAGTCCACGTAACAGTAGGGAAGGTGTTGGGATAGTAAACTACACTATTTTTAATGTTAGCACGCCATCTAGTGCAAGTCGATGTAAAGACTTGCGTTGTAATGTCCTGCGTTGTCAATGCACTCGCGTTGTAACAGTTTCGTTGTAATGGTAGTGCGTTGTAAAAGTTGCGTTATAAAGGTTGTTCCCCCTCTGGATCACTGATCCAGGCTCTGGTCTGAAGGGAAGTAGATCGACACACCAGACAGCCTTCTTTCTCCTCAGATTGCAACAGCAGAGTTGTTTCTGCAGTGCTCTGTACCCCATAGCTGAAGATTCAGCCTCTGGTCCTAGTATTCTAGGGTACGGTGTATAGAGCTTCCACAGGTAAAAGTTGAAAACTGGGTATGCCAAAAAGGTTGGCACTTATCCAGTACAGTACCATCTGTGCTCCAACCAACTGCACCTCAAATTCATATTTAGCATTTCACGATTAGCAAGAGCCAATCAATTAAAAGTGCATTGACTTTAGGCACACCAAAGCTCCATGGCAATCAGCTCCCATGGGGATCTGTCACTCTGCAGCCATGGATTGAGAGTCAGGTAAATCACGTCCAGTCTGATGCTGTTGCAGTGACCTGGCTTCTGCCGCCGAACAGGACCCTAAGGACACGGAATGGGCAGGCAACCCATCTTTCGTTGTAAGATGCACAGTTTTGGCAAGGCCGTCGAACGCAGTCTTTGTTCAAGCGTTGCTGCTCTGAGGCCAAAGTCTTATCTCCTGGCATGGGCTTGGTCCAGGAAAGTCGAATACATAAGAATCTTTGTGTTCCAGTCAGGTGCATGTGAGTTCAAGCCAGATGCATGTGAGTTGCAGCAGTTTTTGCGGGGGGGTGGGCGTGGAGACAAGGTAAGGGAACAGGCTTGGAAAGGGGAGAAAGCAGCTCTGCCTACAATTGAACCCTGTGGAGCACCTTCATCCTTAGGGACTATATACATAAATAAAATGAAATAAAATTATGATTTATAACACACACGAATACCCAAGGGTGTCTGGGCGCTAATATTCTGATTTTTAAAGAGTGGAACTACAGGAAATGGAACAACCCAGTTGAGAACCTCCATTTAATTTCTGTAAACAGCCAGGTTTTTAAAAGTTTGCAAAAAACGAGATTATTTTCTTAAGTGCCAAAGACAAAGAATTCCACAGCCTGAATGCCTGCCACAAAGCTTAATCCCCCCCCCCCCCCCCAAGAAGCTGTTTTTGCCCCTGGAGTTACAAGATTAAAAGATGCGGATGATCGAAGCTGCCTTTCTGGAACATACCACATAAATCTATGTTTGAAATAGTCAGGGCCAAGTCCATGTAGTGCTTTAAAAGCAATGCAGTGGGATTTAAATTCAATTTGCCTTCTAACTGGCAGCCAATGCAATAATGGCAGAGCTTGCGACACCAATTGATATTTAGGGATGGCAAGCAAAAGGCTTGCAGCAGCATTTTCAAGGAGCTGCAATTTATTTAATAATGTTGATTGGAAATTAAAAAAGAGTGCACTTCAGTAATCAATCTTTGATAGAATTAGTGCCGAAATTACAGCTTTCTGACGGTCTAAAGGAATAAAAGGTAGAACCTTCCTGAGAATTTTAATCATGAGAAAGCAGGAGGAGGTAATAGCATTTATTTGACCTTCATAAGATAGTTTAGTGTCAAAATAGACTCCTAAATGTTTTACCTTGTAACCGGGTTGGGAAGTTCTCCCAGTTCCCGTGGCCATCAACTAGGTGTCCAGAACGAATTGTCACGCCTAAATAAAAGCACCTCAGACTTTCCTGAGTTCAGCTTGAGCCAGTTTTTGGACATCCACCTTCCAACTTCCTGCATACGGCCATGGAATCTAGAGGGGGTGTCTGCCAGAGGGAAACAGCCTTTACCACGAAGCATTTTCTACGCGTTACGTTTACAGCGGTACACTTACCTCGTAAAAGTCTTCACAACGCGTAATGCTTCAACAACGTCTTTAGCACGCAAGCAACGTCATCACGGAAAAACGTCTTCCTGGTCGGAAAAAAAAGCGCCAGTCCTTCGTTAGTGTCGGCGAAGACCTAAGAAAAAGGAAAAAAAAAGAACAATGGGGGCTTGGGGGGGGTCTCCCCCCCAAAAAAGAAAAAGCGGGGTAAAGGCAAGATCGAGGTAAGGGCAATGCGAAGAAAAAACATTTAGTTGTAACGCATGCGTGGTAAAGGCATGCGTTGCAACAGAATGCGTAGTAACGACATATATTCTCTGCCAGACTGCCAGCCAAAGAGGCCATGATTTGCGTGTCATCGGCATATGACACCATGGTAAATCCAAATGACTTCATTAGAGAGGCAAGGGGGGGTGACATAAAGATTAAAAAGTGTCGGACTCAAAGTATACATACAGTGTATACACTTACAATCAGAGGTGAGTAGGGGACTGACTGATAACACACCGCACAGATTTACACATGAACAGCTAGGTCGGCAGTATCCTCACTGGGTGCAGGTTAAAACGCCCCGGATCCTGTGACTCTTCTTCAGTTTTCAACAACTGTATGTCCTCATGGCCTCGACATGTGGACAGTGTTCAGCCATGCTGAAAGGAGTACCACTTTGACTGTACAGCCATTGCCCAATAGCCTTCTGCTCTGTCGGTGAGCAACAGACAGACTCGTGAAGAGCACCTGTCACTCGACTCATGATGTGATAACATGCCAGGTCGGTCAGAGTGAGAAAATGAGGAGCAGTGTGTCACATGGACACGGGGCCAGGGTCTTGTTGACCCCACGAAGACCAGTAGACAACATCCTCACCCCTGACCTGAACCCGAATCCCCAGCTATTATCCTCATCAAACGGTCACAAAGCATTTCTCTGAACTTGTTAGATTTAAAAGAAAAGGGAACTGTGTTTGAAATTAGGAAACACATCTAAGGCATCTGAAGGGCAATGTAGGCATGAAACGGGGGGGGGGGGACAGCTGAAAAAAATGATAATTCATGTATTCTCTTGGTAGTTTTAGCACTCAGTGTGGATTGCGTGAGTTGCTGCGTGAATAAATTAACTTATGTCCCTGCCCCATCACCCATCCCCCACCTAAAAAGAATATTTGTGTGTCATAAAGAAGACTACAGAGCATAGTTTTGGCGGTCTTTTTTCCAATTTCTTTTTTTGCCTTTGTACCCGCTGGTCTAAACGTGTTCTGCTGGCAACTCACTCTAGCCTCTGTTTGACACACCCTTAGAGCCCCCATACATGGCTTTTTAAGCACACCACAAATTACATGATGCCCTGCACTTTGCAAGCATCCCAAAGCAGTGGCGTAGCGTGGATAGGGCCACAGGGTTGGTTGCCACAGGTGTACAATTCTTAGGGGGGCCCCCCAAATTTTAAAAGACAAAATAATTCCTACTACTACATTTTTTCTTTTAAAATCCTTCGCCAGGTGTTGCTAATGGTCCACGGGTTAGGGGACGCAATACTTGCCTTGCCCCGGGTGCTGGCAACCCAAACTACGCCGCTGCCCCAAAGCCCACACCAAGTAGACCCCACGATCAACACGCATAGCTTGTGTCACTCTCACATACAGTGTAGTCAGCATACCGAATTCATCAAGCACACCTCACACCTGATACATCTTGTATTACACACACTCTTCAGTGAACTATCCCCAAGCCTAGGACAGCCTTCACTTTGAAGGTACTAGCCACATACGGCATACCAAGCACACTCAGGCTCAGATTTACTATAGGTTGGCATAGGTGCTTGCACAACAAAAGATGGCACTTTGCAGCACAAACAGTAATGCTGATCAACTATTGTGTGCAAAAACTATTTTGTGCCAAAAGTTGACACCAGTGTAGTGCCAATGCCCTATTATTGATGCAAATAGCATATAAATGGATGGGAGCAGCGCAAACACCCCTAGGGTTTTTCACTGAAAGCCAGATCTGCTGACATAGCAGGACCTGGTGCTGCATAAAATGATAATGCCAAATTAAATAAATTGCAAACAAGGGGCAGGCATAATATTCTCATGTATTACCTATGTGAAATCATACAATGTTACGAAGCTTGCCCCTGGATGGTTGTCCTCGAGCTGAAGTTGTACTGAAGGGTGTAAGTTAACTATAAGCACCAGGATTAACCACGAAAGAAAAAGAACAAACGGCTGACCAAGGTTAAGCACTACAATTCCACATGTTCAGTGTATTTGGATACGGCGCAACTACTTCCAGCATCCGCCGTCCAAGGATGCCAACAATGGAAACATTTTCATAAATACGGAAGGTGCAATCAGTGTGTAGTCAAAAAATCAGGCGAATGTAATCCAAAATGTCTTCTTTTATTAAGATAATCGTAAGAACTGGCACACAGCCAAGGTGTTTCGTTCCCAGTTGCCAGGGGGAACTTCGTCAGGGCTGTAACAATTATAGACAAAGATACCATAAATAACACATAATTAACACTAAATTATTAGACAAGAAGACTTCAAGAAAAACAACAAACATTGAAAAAATATACTCAAAGACCACGAAGATAACTATAAAAATTTCCTATACCGTGGGAAAATATCTGTTACTCTATAGATTCTTTATCATATGAATTTTACTGATGTGATGTCTATTGTGTTATGATACGTATACAATTTTCTAGATACTATATACTGATTCATCTTTACTAGTGTTAATGTGAACAAACATAGGTTCTCCTTTATATTAACTGTAAGACACCTTTGCATAAAAGAGGAGGAGGAGTCACGGCAGTTATAAGTAATTCATGTTCGGCTTCAGTGCTGCAAGTGGTAGGATGATACTGATTTTGTATCTTTCATTCTGGGTCTTAGCAGTAGCTCAAGAAACTGTCTGTTAACTTACTGTTTTCCAAACTAGATGGCCGAATTCCGACAGCACTCTTTTGATAAATCGCTCACTTGATTACAATCGGGATTTTAATTGCTGCACAGAATGCAGGATGCAAAAACATTCGCCCTAAGGGGGATGGGTATGCCCAGACGTGGGTCCCGTGCTCACTACGCCACTGGAGTCAAGCTATCCTGGCTGATGACGGCTGATAGCCACAAACCGGTCCTAGGATGCTTGATTCCGGTCCAGGGAAGACATGGCTTGGCAGTTCGGGCTGGACTGTTCCCATGAGGCACAGGGTCAAGACTGATTTGCATATGGCCATGTCTGAACTGGGGTGGCAGAGTGGGCTAAAGAACGGTGATGGATCAAACCCAGATCTGTTGACTGGGGGAGAATGTCTGCATTGTCAGCATTCCGTCCATCATTTGTTTGTTGTAACGCAGAATGCAGGATGGTAGGTCCTCAAGACTGTGATTTTATTGATTCAATATCTATCTTAAATTTAAGTCAAAAAATTCACAACCCAATGCATCACAATAGCCATATTCTGGATTTGCTGTCGGCTTACACAACTGTGGTGATAGATTTACTAGGTTCTCCTTGTGCCTGGTCTGATCAATCCCTTTTCATTTTCAGTAACGGTTAAGGAGATTTCAAAATCAAGCAGTAGCCAGTTTATAGTGGCGCTGGTGAAAAAACACTGGATGACTCCCTATATGAACCAATAAAGTCAACTGTCGGTGGCAACTCAGTATTTTTCACCTGGCTGAAGAAGGCATTAAATAAACATGTCCATCTAATTAAAGGCTGCTTTGTGCAGAGTGTGTTAATAAAACAAAACTACGCTAATAAGACCTGCAATCGTACAGGTATTCTAAAGAAGCAGAAAAAGTTGAATTTAAACTGGGACTGGCAGCCTATAAAGAAGCCCTTTTTGGCCACCAAGAGAGTGTGCTATACTAGTAAGATCGCTAATGGAGCCAATATCCTAGAAAATGTGTTTAAGGCTGTAAAAAAACTATCATCCATGGATAGAGTTTCCACTAGTTTACACCTACTGAGAACCTCAGTGATTAACTCGACCAATATAAATCATGTCAATAAGGGATGGGATTGCTAATGAAGTGTGTTAACCAACCATTGTGCATTCTCAGCCTAATGATCTATTAATGTACAGCATAGCCCATATTGGTTTGGGAACCTTATATAAATTGTTTAGAAGAGTTACATCGGATCCCCGTTAAACCCATGCCATGCAGCCATACTGAAGCATTTATGGCCTTTGATTTGTTCTCCCACAGGCGTTAACTAACGCCTCATTGGCTGCCATTGTTTTGCCTCTCTCTCGAAGAAGAAGCAAGGTAATGGTCCTTCTATTTGAAAGAATTATTGACCTATATTTCTCTTGACATTCTATGGCAAAATCTAAAAAGTTGATGTTATCATCATTACTTGTACTCATTCTCAAATGTCCAGCTTGCTATACCCACTGTAGGCCGGCTTTCGCACGCTCCACAATACTGGATTTGCACTGTTGTTCACTTTTGGATGATTTTAGAGTAGAGTGGGATAAAGACCAAGCTTCTGCCTTGGTGCTGTTTGAATTGTCAGATGCGTTCAACAAGGTCAACCATAACATCTTGTTCGATTGTGGTGAGATGGCCAGCTTGAGAGGATCCGGCTGTTATGGTTGAAATGTTTCTTATCAGGCCGCTCACAAACAGTACAGTTGTCATCATTTGAGGCTAATTGATTGCTGGACTACTGCAGGGATCAGTAATGTCCATTTTATCTTCATATCTCTTCAATATTCATGTTCCGCCCTTGGTTAAGGAACTTGCCTCTAAAGCCTGCAAACTGTATATGTATTCAAACGATTTGCAGATCTTCCTGCATTCGATGATCATCTTTCCTATGAAGTCATCTGAAAGTAGACGCTGAGGAACTAGAGGATGTCGTCATTAATAACAAACTAGTCCTCTGCAAAGATTGATACTGGCCTCCTGAATGAATGCCTTGATCATCCCTCCAGATACGGGGAAAGGTCTGGGAGCAGATATCGACAGCAGTTTAACATTGAAATTCCAGATCTCGTTTGTAGTTTTCTGTATTTTTCTGCTGTGACAGATTAGAAACGTATTGCCTGTTTTTTAACTAGGCTGGATTACGCCAACTCTCTGTCCTTGGGCGTACCTTGTTCCTTCATGCATAGAGTTCAAGTGGTCCAAACTGCAGTGACCTCCCTCATCACGAAGGTCCCAGAAGATCTTACGTAACTCCTCTGCTTAAACATCTGCACTGGCAGTTGGTGAAATAAAGAATTCAATCTAAAATTCTTTGTATCACCTTTAAGGCATTTCATGGTCTTGCCCCGTCTTTTGTTGTGAAGCGCATCACTAGATACGTACCTTCCTGTGCTCTATGCTCAGCTTCTGCCCATCTTTTCTTGGTACCTAAGTATGCTAGAATGAATGCTCATCTCTCTTCCGGCCTCGCTAAGGTGGCGAGGGAGCTGTCGTCCTTTAGAAAATCCCGTAACACCTAACTCTTCACCAGGCAATCTGGTGACAATTGCAAGGTGTGTACTGCCAGAGCCAAGAGACTTTTGCTGTGTGCCCGCTTTATTAAGTGCAATTGTCATTGACAACTGGCATTTCACGCAGCACTGCCCTGCACAACGTTTAGAAATTCTGGGCCTCAATATATATATTTTAGTCACTGTGTATATATTTGTCACTTCCTTGCGACGCGCTCATGTGAGCAAGGCCACCGAGTTGGCCGAAACGCGTCTACTCGATATTTGCACCAGACTGATGAAATAATAAATCGCTACTGCGGCTGGCAGTATCAGCACAAGAAAAGTTGTCCGTTTCTCCTTTCGGTGCGGTAATGCACCTTTGAGTGGTAATCGGATATATATATATATATTTTATATATATATATATATATATATATATATATATATATATATATATATATATATATATATATATATATATATGTGAAATGAAACCTGACCCGCCCACTACCAGCATGACATCGATAGGGTCTGAGTATTCTGACCCGCATTGAATGTGGAATGGGGCGAGGGATGTAATCGAGAAGGTCACGGTTGCAGTCTGGTGACGAGAATAAGGTACAAACACGTGATTTATCTTGCACTGTGACACGAAGACTTATCATTAGCCAAGTTTAAAGAAATGCTTTGAAACTGTATCCTTTAATGAATGAAATGCTTGCAAAAAGAATAAGGTGAAATATGGTTTCCAAGCACTTGCCAAAGACTGTGACTTTAAGGCCACAGCATACAAGAGTGGTCTGTTGTTTGTGGACTTGAACACGTGGTCACCATTTGAAGGCAAGAGATGGCTGCCTTTGACTAAGACTCGCTACAGGAGTTGAAAAGCCTCAGGCGGGAAAAGTCTGTTGCTGCAATGCAGGATGTGAAATTAAATTGCCTTCTTTTGCCACCAACCAAGGCGTACAGCGCGCTTCTTCCCTGGACAGGTTTTGTTGGTATGTGAAGCGAGGGAACTCCGTCCCCACACGCCGAGGCCACCCTATTAATGAGTCGGGTACCTGCACTGAGTCTTTTTGCTGGATATATATATATATATATATATATATATATATATATATATATATATATATATATATATATATATATTAGCAGATCCACATTCTGCACGTTCCACACCCACATGTTTTTAGCACACTGACTTTTCTACCTGGAAGATTTTCCACATGACCAATGTTTGTTTCTGTTTTCTTTTCCGGTATTGTATTCTCTCAGTTTCCCTTCAGTTACATTGCCCTTTCACAGTTTCAGAATCGAGGAACGACGGTGGAGTTCCCCCCTTTTCTGTTCCTCTTTTCTACTCCTCTAGTCAGCCTCAGCAGCCCAAAGGCTGAGTCTCTTTGTGAGTGGAGCACAGTGTTTTAAGAGGGAGGTGCAAGCCATGCTGGGAACATGTATCTATGTTTGAAATCGAGGAAACGTTGTGCAAATCAGGTGCAGGACTATGCCAGGCTTTTACATGGATGCATAAGTAAAGCATGTTATCATTAACTTTCAGTCGAACGGATGGCCAACATTGCTGCTTTTTGCTCCATTTTAGAGACCATTAGGCACATGCATCAAAGGAAAAACCGGTCGCAAACTGGCAGATTCTCAGAATCTGCCCCTTTGCGACCGGTATTTTTGCATTTGGGATGCATCATCCCAAATGCAAAAATCGCAATTTAAGGAATCTCTAAATTGCGATTCCTTAAATTGCGATTGCATTTAAGGAATCCCAAATTGAGATTCCTTAAATGCAATGCATTAAAGTTAAAAAAAAATAGCGATTTCGCTAATAGGGGGAGCAAATTACCATGAAGTTGAACTTCATGGTAATTTGCAAAAACTTTGAAAAATGCACTTTTGTGCATTTTTCAAAGTTTCATGTTGCACACACACATGCCCTTAGAGCATGTGTGTGTGCAACATATGCGCACAGATCAATTTCAGGGGTGCAATAGGGTGTCATTTTGACACCCTTGCACCCTTGAAATTGCATGAGCAATTTGCGAGTACCTACTGGTACTCGCAAATTGCTCAAGCAATCTCCAATTCATTCCTATGGGCCTGGAGGCCCATAGGAATGAATGGGACGGCATTCCTTAATTGCGACTCGCAATTTGCGAGTCGCAATTAAGGAATTTGTAGGAATCGCAATTTTTATAGAGATTCCTACATGCATAGGCTTTTGCAATTCCTTAATTGCGATTCCTTAAAAATCGCAATTAAGGAATCGCAAAAGTCTTTGTTGATGCATGTGCCAACATATGACTTAAACTAGTTTCTTAATTAAGGAATCATTTGCCTGTGTTCAGCTTCTACCCTGCTGCCATTTGGATGCACAGTTTCTAGGTTCCGTGCATGATGGGCATAGAAAGAACCCATAAGGTCATTTAATGACTTGAAATCCACTATCCGTGGCGTCCTGCCCCAGTGAATGATACTGCACCCATGTCTGCCAGCTAGGCCCCTATGATCTTGTTGTATTGTCTCGACCGGCCCCAGTTTCCCAGTCTTGTCTCATAAGCCCTCTGCTCTGCATTGTTGTACCCCTCCCCTCAGCACCACACCATCTCTTCTGTCTTCCCACTCCTCTTGTTGCTTTCCATCGCACTTTTCCCTTGTCCCTCTCAATTTAATGCACAACACTGTACTGTTACCCATACCCTACTTTTCCATGCTGGCCTTTACAGTCTGCTTTCACAGATGTCTTCACGCGGCATCTATATGCCTTTCTGAGACTGCTCAGCTGAAGATAAATCAATTTGGTCCCTTTCAGCAAATATTTTATATATTTGCAATGGAACATACACCTATCCCCAAGGGGATCTCAATTCCTGGCTCCATTGCTCCTCTGAGGTAACATCTAGGCTGGTTTGACTGGAACTTTGTTTCACTTATTCTGATTGGCACACCTAGTCTTGCAGCTTCATGGATAGCCATGGCCTCCAACATTCCTTCTGCGGTCAATAAACTGGCAAGGGTCATGTCCAAGTTACAAATTCTAGCACCCGTGTGAATGGTTGAAAGGGCTTTTCCCTCCCCGCCCATCTGTAGAAAACATGTCTCTCTCCATCACAGAGCAGTTTTGCTCAGCAGGAGTTAATGCCTCCAATGCAAACACAATCACATTTTGTCTACCTGTTGTTGTAATGTGACAACACTGCACCAATTCTTATTCCACTATCATCAATTTTAACCATATCCACCAACTCGGTATCGAAGTGTTTCCGTGGGACAGCCTCGCAAGAGGTCTTTTTTTACACTCTCAGATGCTAGCTGACAAGATTAATTCCACTTTATGAAGTATGTTTTTTCGCAATCATTTACAACTCAAGAAGGTCACGAGTCGCACATGCTGTATAGCTCGCAGAAGCAGAGTACTAGAAACAGTCCCTCACACCACCGGTCAATGCTGCTTCCTAGCACAACAGCTGGTGCCTCTTATTAACTAATCATTCTTGCTGTTACACTATGCAACATTCTTCCCCGATCATAGTTGCGAGGGCGCGGGAATTATGAGAGCCAGATATTGATCCGCCTATAACAGACGCCCAATGGGCTTATTGTTGTGTACAATTGAAACTTCTGACCCCCAATTATCGATTGAGGTTAATTAATTTTAAATTCTTACATCAAGTCTATCCCTCTCCCCAACAACTGTTTCGAATATGATTAATAGCTAATTCATCTTGCTTTCGTTGCAGAGCACCGCAGGCTTCCTTTTTGCACCTCGCGTGACTGTGCCCGAGGGTGGCGTCCTTTTGGGAGGAGGTGTTTGCATACATACAGATGATTGCTGGTTACATGGACCCAGGATCTCCATTGTCAGGTTTATTGAGTTATGTTAAAGACTCGACTGAGTAACATCGCCGCCTTATTGCCATGTTGCTGCTATTAGCGAAGAGAAGAGTGGCCATACACTGGGGCAGGGAACCCATCCCTAAAATCAAAGCTTGGCTACATAATATCACATTTGCCAAGAACAATTGTCCACCTTCCAGGAACTCATGGCCCTTCGTTCTAGACCTGCAGTTATATGGGAACTGTTCAATTATTGGCTCTGTCACAGAGACTTGGATACCCCAGACCCTACTCCGATGTCAAAATTGTCCGCACAGGTTGAGTCTATGCCTCATAACCCATTAAAAATTGTGGAAAATAGTTGGCTAACGTCAACATTAGTATTTTTCTTTCTTTTTATCTCACAGATATCTATCATGCAGTTATATGTGCTCAATTATGCCCTTTTCATATCTGTGTTTTTTATCAGGTAGATAATGTGGTATGCAATATGTATGATATTTCATACAGTGGCTGCTGGTGACATTTGAAAGTGGTGGGGCATAAAAGTTGCGAGCCACTCTAACTATCATAAGGCAGGATCGGGGGGGAATCTTTTTTTGAAAAAAAAGAGTGGGCAAAAGATTGCTTTATAATATTATCAGTAGAACTGCATGATTTGTGGTGGTCATTTCAATAGAAATGTGCTATCTGTGAAGGACAGTGCACTACTGCACCATCCTTCAGTAATATATTTGCGGCAGTGTGACCCAAAATGCACCACCACCAGTTACATACTACACCCTTACCAAGTCCCTGATGAACGGATGTATCTCATTTGTGACACTTGTGCTTTGTGCTACCTTTGCATTTTTCAGAATCCCTATGACTTCAGTGATACAACAATGATGGTAACACCCCCTTTCTGAATATTGTTCCAGGACCACTGCAGCATTTAATATCGACACACCAGATCCATAGAGCTTGACCCGATGCAAAAATGTAAAATGTTTCTGAGTACATTACGAGCTGTGTGCCTCTCTCTGCGCTGTGGTCTCCCCTGCTCGCCACATACACCTAAATCTTTTTCTTGGAGCATTCTGTTAACAGGCTGCGACAGTCACACTCAACTGATCCCTACTGGTCCAATGAATAACCTCATTGCTGTTACAAACAAAAAACAAGCATTTGCAGTTCAATAGATCTTGCATTTACGAGAGTTTGAGTTATTGGCATTGTAAATGACAATGCCTTTTATTTATGTGTTGTTTTTAAAACAGATAAATAAAAGGCATTGTCATTTGCAATGCCAGTAGCTTTAGCTCTCGCAAATGCGAGACCTATTGCATTGCAAATGCATTCGGCGCCCGTGCTATAAATAAAAGGAAACAAAAGCGTTAGGAGAGAGCGTGTCCCTCCTGCAGCAGCAGCAGGCAGGACAAAGCTATTTGAGAAATAGTGCTCGGAGGCTGTAATTAAAGCCTACCGAGTAACATCACACGTCACTGATTGTGTCCTCAAGTAAGGTTACAAAATAAGACAAGGCGGTGCTAAGGAGGGACTACTAAGCCTATTGACCAATTAAAAACCACAGTTAACAGTGGACAAGGACACAAGCCAATGAAAAATATGGGCGGAGCTTCAAGTCCATACCTGAATACAGCATGCCTCGCAGAGCAGTGCATGTGCTGCCCAGGCTCGACCTAACAAGGGGTTGCAAGAAAATGATTTTTGCACCCTGTAAACTACTTTCTCTAGCTCATCATCCTCTGCTTATGAAATAGTGATCTTGGGAGTGAAGTGATTTGCTGGATTTGCCACGGAGCTGGCGGCCGCAAGTAGGTACCGAGGCGGGTCTTTGACCTTGGCGAAAGTGTGACTATAGGTCGGGCCCCCACATGGAACTCATGGGCAATTTCCAGATACTCTCTGAGAATGCGCCGTTAGAGGAAAATATCCTCTACCACATAACGCACCTTAGCGCGTGCGCCACATAGTTGGTCTTTTAAAAACATTTTTCTAGACCACCACTTAACTTGCACTACCCATAAGGTCCTGAAGAAAGCAATCTCACTAAAGAGAGCATGGCTGAAACATGTTCACCGATTAGGATATCGGAGTTACTTTAGACCTCCTAAGATATCCGTCTCTCGTTTTTAATTATTGCCAAGGGCCCATACATTAAAATAGTCCTTTTTGTTCCGTGGGACCCATTGGACAGATTTTTAACATTCACTCACCCACTTTCACCGCACTTTCACGGCACAAAACCTGCTCCGCTGTATCCAGGCATCGTAGCACACCCAAGGTGCACTCGGTGCCTTGGGTGGGGCCCGAAGATGAAGCAAGTCACCAACTAGTTTGGTGAGTGAGGGCCTTCTAAAAGCCAAAATGTGTTTTCCATAGAACAAACATTCGAAAGGAGCACCCACCCCATAGCTAGTTCTCCTTGATACCTACATATTATACCCGGGGAAGTGAACTGGCTCCAGTACCTTTCCTCTCTCTCCCTTTGATATTTATTATAACATTAGTATGCCATTTTTGCTGTTAACTTTTTAGTATGTAGTCTTTAACTACCCATACATATTTTAAAGCTATGCATCTTTTTACAATTGCAGTATGATTCCGTATTTTGGTTCCCATCGATTTTTATGTCTGGACAAGGCTGATTCTACAGGAAATTTGATTAAGCCAGCATACTTGCGGCCCCATCAGCAGGGGTGCCCAAATTATAGCCAGTAATTGGGTGATATTGCATTGAGTCTTTATTTCGAATATTTCATCTTAAATGTCTTTTAAGATGAAATACTCGAAATAAAGACTGTTTTGATTGATTGATTGATTGCATTGAGTAATATCAACACCTATTAATTACATCTAGAACAGCTTAAGTGTTATATGAAACACTGTATGTAAAAAGGTTCTTGGTAATATTATTAATATTATTAGACGTGACAAATATTTTGCTATTGCTCAGTGTGTGTGTGCGGGGGCCAAGTGTGCTGCAGTAAAATGTAATTTCACCATATGTCCTTGCACAGACCCTGACCCTGGGAACATCCATATTGCATCTCTATTTGTACTATAGTTCTTGCATAAAGAAAAACAAAAGGTGAAATTATAGCAAAGGCTAGAAAGTCATAATTCCACATCTTAATCCTGGTCTGAGGGCACATAGAGGATGAAGTGATGTCAGTCCTTTAGAGGATGATGATGATGATTGACACATTGGAGCACAAGCCATTTACGTGATGTGATGAAATAAATCTGATTGAACCTAGAGATAGCACCAAAGCCGATTGTTTGGGGGTGCTGGGTTTGTGGAAACATTACTATGACCATGATAGTCATGAATATATGGTTCAGGACGCTTGATGGATTAAAAGCACAGTTGACTTATAAGTAAGATATTTATTAACTAAAATGTAAATTGTTCCATGATCAAGAAAAGGCCATACTCTTTGTAATATTGCATCCATATGTAAACAATTC
Organism: Triturus cristatus; assembly: GCF_964204655.1. NCBI lineage: Eukaryota > Metazoa > Chordata > Amphibia > Caudata > Salamandridae > Triturus > Triturus cristatus. The sequence continues at coordinate 1,226,146,343 of NC_140589.1, forward strand.
GCAAGAACCGTCACTGGTTGAAACAGTCAAACTTTCCAAGTTTATTGCCACTCATATTTGTATTGGGAACAATTTTAAATTCTACAATTTTTTGCACCGGCAACATATTTACTGGGAGAATTCACCACGAGGAATTCAGCTAATAAAACTGTAACAACACATTGCAGACTTATAGAAATGTGCTTGTGGTATTTAAGGGCCGTCGGGCAAGCCTCCCACTTTCTACTGTTTCCAACCAGAATCTTCCTAGCTACAAGAATGAGGGTTGCAATGCGTTATCTTAACCCATTGCATGCTCATGACGAGCCCAGCTCGTCATGAGGCACAGTGGAGCTGTGCTCATGACGAGCTGGGCCCGTTATAACCGTCGCGCCACTCCCACGCGTAATTGATTCCCCGCCTGTGCGGGAGAATCAATTAGTGGGCGGAGTCGTGAAGAGCCCAGCTCGTCATGAGCACAGCTCCACTGTGCAGCATGACGAGCTGGGCTCGTCATGAGCACAGCGCCGCTGCCCCCTCTGCACGCCGTGGGGGAATTACCCCTGCATCGAAGGGGTTAAACATCACATTGATTACAGCTGGAAATCAAACAGCAAAATTGGTGGCTAGGTCTTAGTCAGTGATCGTGCCACCCTTGGGTAGAAGACCTAAATTGGCCACCCCATTCATACAATATTAAATTGAAAAAATACATGCACTGCTCATTGAGCCACCTTCAGCAATGATACCTGTATATCTTAACAGGGAGCTTAAAATATGAACCAATTTTTCAGTCAGGGCTGCTCCTTGATAACCTCACTGTGTGAACCAAAGGTTGGTCTGAAGTTGGTCAAGGAAAGTGTACCATAGCAGGACTCATAATTTGCAATTGATGTTGGCCACCCTTTCAGTGCACATCTGTTTGTATTTCCGAAGGGTGCTGAATTCGTTACTTTAATCAGAATCATTTAATGCCAATTCCACACAGTCAAACCAACATCTCCCCCTATCATTCCCAAGCTCTCCTAAGAGAAACCTTAAAATATCATTATTGGGTGTTGTGGCCCAGTTTAACGATTCATTCATTCACTTCAGCATAATACTGTCTAGGCCATCATTCCTGGCCTTGCTGTGCTTCCTTTGTTTTACCGCATTGTGCAGTAGCAGCTTCTGGTGTGTGTTAAGCCAGCTACTTTAAAGAAGATGAAAATGTATGTTCTAGAGAGTGCAATCTAGAAATTGTCTGGATCAATCTAAAGTGTTCATGTTAAGCTTTTCCACCTACCCTGCTCTCTTCTTCCCACCACAAGATATGGTAAACACCGGTGACATTTAAGTAGACCTCTTGAAATTGAGTGGAGAAGGATGTTTACACCCAGAACCTCCATCAATCTTGAAAAAAGCTAAAGGGCTAATTATCCACCAGCCTCCTACACTCCCCCCCTTGCTTATGATCCCCCCAAGTTATGGGAAACAGAAACAGCGACATGTGCCAGAATTACACTCTTCATAGAAACGTCAAAGCGTATGACACAATGAAGGAAAAAAGACCCATACAAATACTACAAATTAATATCTCTACTTAAGTGATTACTTTAAGAAGAAAACTCAAGTGTTCACTGTTTAAATTGAAAAATTAAAAAAATATATTCTCTCAGCTCTGAAACCAGATGCTCACCTCTCATACTACTATGTTCTCGCATGCATTCGTAAACAGCATCAGCTCTTAAAATGAGTGGAACCTGAACAGTTTCAAAATCATTCTTATGCCCTGAGTTTGTTCAGCATGGGGTTAAGATTTGAAAAGTAGTTAGGCATATTTTCCTTTGCTCAATGGGATTGTCAGGGCAAGATTTGTTTCATGTATTCTTCATGGAAAAAATTCCAATCACACACTGGTTTATATTGTAATGTGTTTATGATAACGCTGTCACTCTATCTGTGAGAGTGAATGAAAGAACAGCCGACACGTGTTTCACCCCTTTACATGGCCATCCAGCCTTGGGCTTCCTCAGGGGGTTTAATAGGCTTAAAGTACAATTCTAGTTGTCTTGGTCAAAGAGGTCCTAAGGGTTCTCTAAATTTTGGGCATAATGCCGCTTTGGGTCGTTGCAGTCAGTCATAGTCGATGTTTTCCTTTGCCTCTGCCATTAAAGTAGTCAAATGTCAAAACACAACCAAATTAGGGTGGTCCACGGTTGACTATTGATGAATTCTGAATAACCGCAGTTTATCCCTTATGCCATGTTATCAGTATTCATAGGCTATATTTCTGCCTTTACCATGCTCTATTTGCACTTGGAGAATTTGGATGCCCTTGTCTTGTGTTTCCTGGATTGCAATTGCCTGGAGCCGTAGTGGTCTGGAGGAATATTAATTTGTCAACAAAAGCAATATCAGAGTTTTTTTTTGTATTATTTAGTAATGGTGTACTGTGATCATGCTATAGGACATTACTATTTAATTCAGATAACAAGATTGGGCAGTTCTACGTTACCTGTCTGAAAGTGTTGAGGCATCATTTGTCAGCTGTATAGATTAATTGCCGTGTTTTGCACATGTGGGTGGTACGGCTTAGCTTGGTTCTTAAGATGGTTCCGCGAGGCATGGTCACGTGAGTGCAGTGTGGTCTTATGGTGACAACACTGAGGAGATCTTTTAGAGTAAAGCGGGCTTCCCGCCATGTCTCTGGTACAGGACAGGCACTTACCTCCATCTGCCCAGCGGGCAACTGCCCCACCCATCAGAGGGAGATACATTCTTTCACTGGGACACTGGTCTGCAAAATGTGCATTCACTGATGCACCGGGCACCCGGGCAACCTTCACCCACACTGAATGTGAGCGGATATCTATGATATTGCTGCCCTCAGCACCTCCTCCAAGTAAGTTTCGTTTCTAAGAAGAAAATAAATGTCTCTGATGAACAGTTGGTTTGCCCCCTGTGTGTTGGGGACATTTCTATCTTTTCCTTCCCTAGACCTCCATATCTAGCACAGTGGATGTGGACAGGTGAAGCCTTTACTTTTAGGTCCACTCTACACGGGCAGGTGTTTTGCTACCATGTGTCTGCAGTCCTGTGGTGCATGGGCCTCCATCTCAAGGGTTTCTGGCTGTAGAGTCAGCTGAGAAGTTGTGGTGGTATTGGCTGTGTTGCCAATGCAACAATACTACAACAACTATAAGGCTTAGGTGACACTGATCTTCATCAGTCTCTGTCTCTATGAACACATAACCTATACAATAACATACCTAGACTGACTGCCGGTTAAATAAAGAGTGCATTTAGAGACACTTCTGCCCTCGTTCCTAGTAACTCAGAATTACTGGGAAGTAAAATTTCCCCGTGGTAATTTTTTTTTTATCTTTAAATTTTTTATTGAGCAGCAGAGATGGGCATATAAACATTGTACAATAATCAATGATCAAGGATAGAAAAAATTATGAAAACATCAAACAAGATCTAATAAAATCCTTAATTAATTAATAGCATTTAGCAATTATGGTTGATACAGAGCAGGAAGCCAGTAAAACAATACAGCATGCAGTCGTTTATAAAATCACAATTCCAGAAAGATACAAATGGTGCAAAATACTTAGACATGGGATATGTAGACAACCCTACATTATAATTCTTATCGTTTCCCTTTGCCAACCCCAAAAAGATGTGCATATTTACTAATCCTGGACTTCTTATATAAAGTGTCCTGTGCTAAAGTGCTAGGTGCCAGTCATTAATTGATCACTATTAAAAAAATTCCAGTTTCTGGTAAACTTGTTCATTGCCCCAACTCTTTTGGCGTAGGCCTCTTCAAACTTTTTTGTCCTTTTCATTTTATTCACCCATTTTAGATAAGAAGGAATCTCCTCTGATCCCCAATGTTGAAGGATTAAGGAGCGGGCTACTAAAGAACAGATCGCCGTATAAAACTCTTCGGCTTTGGACAAGTCAGATCTTTTTGTTGAGATACCAAATAAAGCAACCTCAGCTTCAGGATCAAGCGTCTTGTCAATGGCCTGACTTATTGATGACATTTTTTACGCCAAAACATTTCGAGTTTAGGGCAGGTAAAAAAAATGTGAAGCCAGTCGCCCCCCTCTCGAAGCTGGCATCGGAAGCATTTATTTTCAACTCCCGGAAAGCGTTTATTTAAAGCTTTTAGAGTAAAATAGGCCAACCAACGGGATAAAAACGACATCCTTTTGAAATTGCCAGGTCTAAGGGCCTTGCCTCCTAACTGGGCGATCTGCTCCCATTTCTGCCTCGAAAAGGAGCAGTTAGTTTCATAAGTTATTTTGGCCAAAATACCTTCAACCAAAGACGACTCTTCGCCCTTACTCAGTAAAGTGTACCAGTTCCCCACTCCTTTTAATTTCGCTTTATAAAGGGCATTAGCCAGAGGTGGTGGTGACCCGTATTCCGAAAGACTGTATTTATTTATTAAATTTACAATCTGTAAATATTCCAAAAACCCCGTCTTTAATTGATTACTAGACCTGACCTGGACCTCTTGCCAGGTGATAAGTTTCCGGCTTAGAAAAAAAGAGCCCAAATCACCCAATCCAGAATCTCTCCATTTTTTGAGCTTACTAGAATGAATTTGAAGCCCAAAGATCTTACACTCTTCCAATTTTAAGTAATAAAAACCACCGGACCCTACCAGTTTAAAACAAGACTGTAGTCTGTAGGAGAATTCCCGGATGGTCTTATACCTGGTCTTTTTGGGTAGTTTAACTGTTTTTTAAAAAATCGGAACTTGCGAACCTGCCTCTTGTATCATTCTGTGATAAAAAAAACATATCAAGCAGCCCATTAGGATCCAGTAAACGTGCTGCGAGATCCATAATCGCTGCCATATAATGAAAACAAATATTTAGCAATGCTAGACCCCCTTGAGCAGTTCCCAACCGGAATACTGACAATTTAACCCTGGATGCTTTCTTATTCCAAACAAAATCCCTGATCATTGACTCAATTTCTCAAAAGAAATTAGAGTTGATCTTTAAAGGAACATTTATAAAAAGAAAAATTAATAAGGGGAGTACTGACATTTTAATTAGTGCTACACGGCCAATTAAGGTTAAAGGAAGAAGAGTCCATCTATCAAGCAGAATTTTTATTTTATTGTGCATAAATAAATAGTTCAAACTGAATAGTTGATCAAACTGATTAGAAACATCGATACCCAAGTATCTAATCGGTTCTGTTTTTAGGGCTTGAGATTTAAGATTTAAAGGCAAAAAATTACAATCAGCGTTCATTACTAGAATCTCCGTTTTGTTTTGATTAATTTTATATCCACCGATCTGTTCAAATTGACCAAATTCAAATAGAACTTAATCAAAATTGGATTTATCAGGTCGTAGATATAAGATTATATCATCGGCGAATAATTTTAATTTCGCCATTCCTTCTATTGGTGCTTTGATTTCAGGATTTTCACGAATTCTTATTGCTAGGGGCTCAATAAAAAAAGTAAACAAAATGGGGAACATCGGACACCCTTGTCTGGTTCCTCGATTAATATAGATTGTCCCTGTCGCATTGGCATTAACTACCACCCTGGCTTGGGCACCTTGATAAATATTTTTCAACTTAGTAATTATCTGGGCTGGGAAACCAAATTTTTGCATACCGAGGAATAAAGCATCCCAGTTTACCAGGTCGAATGCCTTTACAGCATCGACCATTGAAACCAAAATTGGAATTTTGTTGATAGAAACATAATCAAGGGCCTGGATTAAAAACCCGGAATTTGACGACATAGACCTCCCAGACACAAAGCCAGACTGGTCAGGGTGGATTAAAGCCTGGGCAATCGGGGTAAAACGTTGTGCCCATATTTTCATCAAAATCTTGAAATCAGCATTAAGAAGGCTGATTTGCCTATACGAGTTTACATCTTTGTGATCTTTCCCTTTTTTAACAAAACTGACGATGATAGACTCCTTAAATCTCGGGGGGACAATGCCTCCCGATTTAACAACATTGAATAATTTGACCAGAAAAGGAGTCAATTCTTTAGCAAAGATTTTATAGAATTCAATTGGGAGCCCGTCTGTCCCACAGGCTTTCGCTCCAGCTATGGATTTGACTGTGTCTAAAATTTCTCTGTCCAAAATTTCACTCTCAAGTTGATCAACTAATGGGGCAGGAAAAACAGGAAGATTAACTTCATCAAAGTATTTATGAATTAGATCTACCCCAACCTCATATTTGGTGGAATAAAGCTGAGAGTAGTGATCCATAAATACTTGAGCAATGCCTTCTTGATCTTTAATAATATTTTGAGTCTTGGGGTCAACGATCTCTGTTATTAAAGCTTTTTCCTGTTTAGTTTTTGTTTGAGCCGCTAACATTTTGCCCACCATTTGACTCTCCTCGTATACTTTTTGTTGGAAAGTTTTGGAACTGTTGATTTCCTCAATTCAAAAAAAATCTTTTAAGGCTGCCTTCGCCCTTTCTAGCTGTAAAGCAGCATCTCCCCTCCCCACAGGAAGAGTATCTCTCAGATTGGTAGCATGATTTACAGCCTGTTGGAGTTGATTGATCTTTTCCCTCCTTTCTCTTGACTGAGCAGCTGAGCGTGCAATCATCTGGCCTCTAATGGCTGCCTTAAACCCGCCCCAAACTGAAAACATTTCTGCTGAGCCTTCATTTAAATTAAAGAACTCTAGTATCCACTCTTTGGTTTGAGCTACCCAATTGGGATCTTGGAGGAGTAGACGATCCATCTGCCACCTGGATTGAGTTTTAGCTCCCCCTTCGATCTCAAACTCTACAGAAATTAAAGAATGATCTGAAAATGGGTTAGCGCCTATAGTGGTATCTAAGACCTTAAGGGATCATAATGTAAGAAAAAAATCAATCCGAGAAGCCGTGTAAAATTGTTTAGAGTAACAAGCAAATTTCGCAACGGTCGGATTATGTTGGCACCATTGATCCACGAGTAGATGTTCCTGTTTTAAGGCTTCCAAGACTTTCTTTGTTTGGGGTTTCAGTTTTTTAAAATTTTTATTTGAGGTGTCTTTTTTCAGCTCTTGAATAATATTGAAATCCCCGCCCAGAATTATTTTTCCCTGGGCCCCTCTGAGTAGCTCACTGATTTTGAGTAGGGCTTTAGTATCATCTACTATCGGGCCGTAATAGTTTAAGAAATTTAAAGTCGTCCCGTTTAATTTGGCCTTAACCCAGAGCCAGCGCCCTAGGGGGTCTCTCCGAATTTGACCAAATTCCCAAGGAAGACTACGGCAAAAATAAATTGCAACCCGTCTTTTAGCTAACCCAGCAGAGGCAAAAAACACATGCGAAAAAAACCTGGGGAGATATAATTGAGGGAAATTCGTTTTCAAATGGGTTTCCTGAAAAAATAATACCTGTGGTAAATGTATTGCTTTTTTTTCCTAATACTCTGTTCAACCCCAATTTGAGTTTTTCAGTTCAGAAAGAGGGAGTACTGCAGAATCAGTTATACTCCACACAATTATCAAACATATTGTGTCACTATGCAATGCTTTCCTCGCTCAAATTCCTCTTGGCATTTTCTGTAGCAACATGTGTGGAGAAAAACCATGAGGTGTAAAATTACTGCACCACGAGTCATATAGGTATATATGTCGATACACCGCAATGCAAAACAATACATACTTTTACCACGAAGTTATTAGTTCACAAGTACCATTACAACACATTTTATTTCTAAGCATACCATTAGATAGCAAGTTCCTGGAAATGCTTTTAAAATGTCATTACAACGGATCCCTTTATCCGAATACTTTTTCCACACATTTTTTGTATTAAAAACACTCCTACACTACGCTAAGTTCTACATCGAAATACACTACCCTACACAACACAAACTCAACAACACTACCCTAATCCCTCAAACACTACCCCCACCACGACACTACCCCTTCCCCCAGACCTGTCCCTACACCCAACCACTACCCTGCACAAACCCCCAACGCTACAATAAACCCTAAATCACTACCCTAGACTACTCAAACACCACTACACTTCCCTAAACACTAAAACACTAATCCCTGCACAACCTTCCCCCACCCCCCAGTCCTGTCCCGACACTCCAACACTACCTGCACAACCGACCTGACTCTACCCTAAACCCTAAAACACTACCCTACACTACACAAACACCACAACACTACCCTAATCCCTAAAATACTACCCCCTGCACGACCCTCCCCCTTCCTCCAGTCCACTCCCTACACTCCCCTGCACAACAACCCCGACACTACCCTAAACCCTTAAACACTACCCTACACTACACAAACACCACAATACTACCCTAAAACACTACCCCCTGCACGACACTACCCCTTCCCCAGACCTGTCCCTACACTCGAACACTACCCTGTACGACCCGCCTGACACTACCCTAAACCCTAAAACACTACCCTACACTACACAAACACCACAACACTACCCTAAACCCAAAAACACTACTCCTCAAACACAACACTTCCCTTAATCCTAAAAGACTACCCCCTGCACGACCCACCCCCTACCCTAAACCCTTTAAAACTACACAGCCCCTCTAACCTCTCTCTCCTCGTGGTTCCTCTCTTCTCCTTCCAGCTTCGTCAGGGGGGTGGTTCTCGGTGCACGTCGTTGTGAGGATACGGAAGAGCCTCAGTGTCCTCACAACAATGTGGATCGCATTACAATGCTTGCGTTGTAATAGCGCATGCGATGTAATAACATGCATAGTAAAGGCTACGCATTGTTACAGCGCATGCGTTGTTATGCTTGCGTTGTAATGGTATGCGGAGTAAAAGTCACGTACTAATAGCTGTTTACTGTAATATATTGTTGGGCGCAAGCAAGGTTTGCACCTGAGTCCAGATTAACCCAACCCACCGCTGCGGCGTCTCCAATCCCAGGTATTTCTCTTTGAGGCTGGCAAAACATACTAGCAGGTCAGTCTCCAGAGGTCAACTCCCCATAACGGTCTCTCCATATTTCCACCGCATAAAGCACTTTACGGTGGAGGGTTGTTGGACCTACAGGAACTTTTTCAGTGGTACACCCCACGTTGGAATATTAGATCTGCCAGTAAAGGTCTAGTCTGGGTTCCCAAAATCCATAAGGCTAGTTGGGGAGGTAGAAGCCTTTCCTATCGAGCATCGAAGCTCTGGAATGAACTACCGGTCAGTATTAGGCTTAAATCTACCAGACCGCTGTTTAAGAAAATGCTTAAAACCTGGTTATTCCCTTCAAAGGAATGATGCTGTACTTCCCGGTCTTTTTACTCGTTTCCTGGCTACTCCTAGCACTATGACGCCTCAGCATTCATGCACTGTACAAGTTCTTTACTCACGTACTTACTTGCACCTGTGGTACAGAGGCCAGTCTCTACATATTCACGATTCAACCCTTTAGAACTTGTTGCTATAATGTCAGCAATTCGTGTTCTAAAACCTTTTTAGGTTGGAACTTCATTTATGCTTTCGTGCTTTCATTTTCTACTTGTTGTAAATTTAAGCGTGCTTCAATATATTTTTTAAATATTGTATTTATGATTTTTAAAATTGAACAGAAGCAAAAACATATTGCGACGTACATCTTGACATACTATGTAGCATGGACCTTCATGACACATATGCACCATACAGTTGTTTTTCATGCATGAAGTCAACTGCCTCCATAATCTCCCTGTCAGTTCCCTCCATCAGGCCTCTGGCCATTGATGACCAGTCCTCCATAGTCATGAGACAAATATTCATCTGTGGGGACCATCTTCATCTGTATTTTCTCTACAATCGCCCATTCCAGTTTGTCTTTCTCCCAGGGTTCTAAAGCTGGTCCTTGTGCCCCTAGCCATCTAATTGCTATACGCCTTTTTTCAGCAGCAGTGCCAGAAGTGCAAACTTGTGTTGTATTCTCTTCCCCTTGGGTGGCGACACAGCGCCAGCAAGCAGTGGCTGGCAGACTGGTCGACACATAATCCAGTAACCCTACAACTGCCTGCCAGTAACCCAATGCCTCTACACGGTATCACATCATGTGCAGGAAATCAGCTCATTTCTGCGCTGAACTGGGGCAGTCAGAGGTTCTAGCCGGGTAGATTCTGGGGAGCTTTAATGGGGTGTAATAGGTTTGCTGCAGAAAGATAAAATGAGTAAGCTGGAATCTGGCATTTATAGCGATTGTTTTAACATGTTCGCAAGCCCGCCTCCAGTCTGTGTCTGTTAGCGGTGTTGTAGCATCCCTATCTCATTGTTTGCAGACTGGTAGTTCCAATTTCCACCTTTCAGCCTTCAGTGCCCTATATAGTCTGTAAACCCTGTGGGCAGCGGAACCCAACTCCAGGACTATTGTTAAGGTCCCAGAAGTTAGAGGGTTGCAGGGAATCTCAGCCATATTCCCCTCAACACTCTGGTCAGCCTTGCATATGGTAAAAATGGTCCCACCCCAAACTGGTCCTGCACATCTGCAAATGTCAGGAGCTTGTCTCCTGTCAAGAGGGCCTGTGTGAGCTCTTCCTGTGTTAGCTCTTTGTCTAGTCACTCTTGGTGTTCTTCCCACCAAGTACTCCTCCATGCTACATGTCCATACTACCTGTGGGTTCTTAAATGTATTTGCAAGGCAGTGGGACAGTGCTTCCGAAATGTCCGCCTCCATGTTAACCTGCATACTGTCCTCTGTGGTGAAGAAGAGTATCTGCGAGTGTGGTGCCTCAAGACACAGGAGCCATGCAAGGAGTTGACCAGATTCATCCCCTTCTCTGTGCAACCGTTTCCCATACTTTAGCAGCATGAATCTGTCCAACTCGTCCAATGCAGCACGGAGAGCCTTGCTTGCCACCAGCAAGTCAAGTCTATCTGCGGGTTCATCGGTTCCCTGCTTTGTAAAACCATCAATGTCTCCTTGTGTTTTAATAAGCCTTTACGCAGCTATCCTGTATTCCGTGTACGATGCTGTCAGGGATCGGTATGCGATCCAGTTTGCTTTATGTGTTGTGGGTTGTTGAGTGACACGAGTACTCCCTCCTATCTGAGTGGAGCACCCTCCATATATCAACACAAGCCAGGCTGTCCATTACCTCCCTTAAGCTTTTTATCATTTTGGGTTTTGTGTGAAGGTGGAGAGAATGCCAATCCCTCTCACCGTCCAACACGCAATTAAAATCCCCGCCCATATTATTGGTATGATTATGTATGACGCAAGCAGCTCCCTAAATCCTCTGAAAAACTGTCCGTCATTTACATTCGGCACATAGACATTAACTAAACAGATTTCCTGTCCGTTCAGCAGTCTATGCATCAAAATATACCTTCCCAGTATGTCTGCCTCTGAACTGCAGTGCTGGAAGGGTCTATCCAGAGGGATACCCCTCGTGCATAGGATGAGTAGGTGGAAGAATACATCATCTGACCCCTCCATTTCTTGCTCAGCTTATCAGCCTCCGCATCTGTTACATTGGTTTACTGTAGGACGGCTACATTAATTGCCTGCCTTTTAAGGTATATAAGCACTCTGTACCGCTTAACATGTTCATTTAAGTCTCACACATTCCACATGGCCATTCTCGAATAGCTACTTCTACTGTGTGCCATTCAAACTGTATTGTGTGGAGTGGGGGCCTCAGATGCTAGCATCCTGATCAATGATATAGTCATGCTCACCACATCAAGCGGTTTTGGGGTCCTGTGCTTCCAGTCAGTTACAGTCATGTGTCGCATTAACATACTCTTGTGAAACTACCCCCTGCTAAACTAAACCTCATCATCCTCCAGGTGAACACCTGTAAACCTATAAACGTGTTTGCCCACTTTGTTCAACCTTGAACTGCGTTACTTAAAAATATGCATTAAACAGTTGCTAAATGTACCCAAAAAAGAAATCTTATACAAAAACTACAACTGTATTTACGTGTCTGAGGGGTTCCAGTCCTCAGCGAGCCACACACCCACCAATCAGAGTGGAGACTTGTGCTCCCGTTCAAAGCTAGGCACCCCTAATGGCCCTAATCTATCTAACGTGAGGCAGTGCACTGGTCCACCATGGGCCGGTAGGCAACTATGCAGTCAACTACAAAAGGCAAGCTTCAGCCATCGGCAACAGTAGGATGACAACACAGTAACATTTTAGAAAGTACGGTAATATCGCACCCCCTTTCAACAGCATGGGCCGGGCAGGAATCCAAAAGTCACCGCGAGGGGGCATCATCCCTCCATCATAACCGTCTCTAGAATTGTTGCACCTACTGCCTAGTTCCCTTCCTCCTTCCTCAACTGTTCCACATCACCAGTATTTAGCAATAGTTCCATAGTGCTAGGAGCAGATTTCTCAGTTACTAGAGTGTCATCCTCGCTCACCGTAATCCGTGGCCTGTGAGTGGGTGCAGGCAACTCTTCCAGAGTTGCGATGTGGATTCTGCCTGTCCATCCCCGCTGTCACCTTCTCTCTACCTCGTCTAGTTCTGTCCCCAGCTCCAGCCATTCCCATGCTTCCTCCAATCATGTGAGAAAGTAGGAGTGTCCATTTTGAAATACTTACAGCTATGCTAGTAACAACAGCATGTACTGAACCCCCATCTCTCTCAGTTTTTACTTAACAGTGTCAGAGGATTTGCGCTGTTCCTGTACTCTATGGGTATAGTTAGGAAAATTGCAAACCTGGCTGCCCTCACATTGTTTTTCTCCAGCTTTTCATGAATGTTGCAGTATTATATCCATGACGTAATTCAGGATTCAAGCTAAAATGGCACTGGGTGGGGCTCCAGGAGGGGGCGCTGGCCCCAATGAACGCATTCCACTACAAACATCTCGGATGGTCCTGGTGGGCATAGCGTTTCCGTGATCCAATGCTCTGTTTAGTGCTCCAGCGAGTTCCCCTCCACTCTCTCGGGTATTCCAACAAACCAGAGGTTATTTCTGCAGGATCTTCCTCTCTCCGCATCCTCCAATCTGTTATCCAGTTGATGAGAGGTCAGCAAGGGATCTCACCATTCTTCTCAGTTCTGCTACCTCTGCCTGCAGTCCAACTATCATTTGTTCAGTGGCTAATGTTATCTTGTTCACCTTGCGCAATTCCGCATGAAAAATATTCACTTTGATAGACACCAACACTATTTTATTTTCCAGTAGGTACTGCATGCTTAGATCTCAGCTCAATTAATACCAGATTCTTGTAAAGAACTGTGAATATCCCTCTCTGTAAATGGCTGGGTGTCCCTGGTATGATCAGTATACCTTTCCATCTTGGGTTGTTGGAAGGACCGTGGTGCCCTGTGGGGAGATATATTAATACGGTTTACTGGCAGGCCTGTGATAGGTATCACACAACATAATACACCTCTTCTCTGTTCTCCTCATCTCTGCTGCAGGGTATTCATCCCCTGTAGGAAGTTAGTTGTGACCCTCACTTTTAAATTGGCCACCGAAGTTTAGGCCCCCCATTATTGCTTCTCCCCTGCTCCAGCGTTTTGCAGGCTGAAGGCTATTTCTCCTGACTGCTGCTGCTTATTTTAGTAATATGGAGATTTGTGGTTAAAAACTCCTCTCACTTTGCAGTCAGAGAAAGAAAAGGAAAGTGAATTATGTGATAATCTTCCTGGAGTACAGGGAGTGTGAAAGGAAAGGCTGTAGGATCAGATTTTTTGTAAAACAGCAAAATGTAAATACCTGTAAATGAACTGTACACATCCAGCAGTTAGGAAAGCAAAAATTAAGCACATTTTTGTTGTATTCCTGAAGTGAGATGGAAACAAAGATTTTAATAGGATCAAACCAAATCAAGACACTTTACTTTGTGATGCTCAAGTTATAAATATTTACTGAAACCCGATTTCCACACATTATCATTGTTTTGCAATAGTTTCATCAGTAACACTATATGTCTGCGCAAATTTAGTGGCCATTTCAATGGAAAACGGGCTGTTTGTAAATACCAGCGTGCTACCACCTGATGCTTTAGCTACAATAAAGAATCCCCACCTCATGTCCATTAAAGATAGATGGGTCATGACATTTGTTATTCCAAAAATTGGGTTGTGGTTCTAAAACGTTTGGGAAGCACTGCTTTAGTCAATTATTTTTCCTTTCTTTCTGTGCCTTACTTCCTTCTTTGGATACTTTCCTTAATTCTGCTCTCCGTGCTAATTTCCTACTACTCAAATCCCTCTTTCCAGCAGTCCATTCCTATCCCATGTCAAGGACCTGCATGAGATGTTTGTGCCCCTCATTAAAATTTGATGTAGCAGATAAAAGGTTAATAGGTGGTAATTAGCACACTTTCCTGCTGCTCTGTTCTTCAAACAAATGACAAAAATCAATAAATGAAATGTTTCTATTTAGGGAATGAGATGTATATTATGGGGTCATTGCAAGCCAGTGTCACCATATCCTGTTATCCTGTTCTGTGCCTCGACATACCAAGGAAGTAATCAATGTACTATTACAGTCCAGCCTGTGCCTATTTTTACTCTGCCCAGTCATAGGAGACAAGCCTGCTGAGGAATTAAAGTACGTACTGTTAGCTATAGGCAGGGCTTTAAGTGGGCCGGGTCTCACTGGTGCTGAGCACCGGCAGTTTTTTCAAGGGGGCCTCGAAACGGGTCTTTATCAGACACTGTTTTGTGCCCTGGCACAGGCGGTCCGTTTTTTTCCGGATTGCAGTGACAGCAGGCACATCAATGTGCATGTGCTCACACTGCTCACTTCTCACTAGTGGAGAAGTTACGGCATGACGTCATGCCAGGTCAGCATTGTAGGGGAAGGGAAATCCTTAAAAGAGAGTCATTTTCTCTCTGGATTTCCCTTCTCTTTTTGAAACTCAGGAGCAGCAACATTGTTGTGGTGTCATCAGGGCTTTAAGTGGAAGCTTTTTCAATACTATATACAAGCCATAGTTTCTGCTTATTCATCTTATGCAACTAACAACCATTGACAAAGCCAATAGTCCTGACTTGTTGTAGGTATGATGTTACTTGTATCATATATCTGGATGCAATGACAGAAACAGCAAAATACAAGTTGGGCAGCACACTATGCTAAGCACAGACTTTTAGCTTACGTGTTTTTAAGCAACATCCTTAATTACATTGGTCACGCCCCTTTGAGAGACCCCCCAGTTTTTTCATCCCACTTAAAGCCCTGGCTATAGGGACTTCAGTGACAGCAAACTGTGTTGCTGCACGAAGAAGCAGCTGAGGTAGTAAAGAAAGTTTACAACCTGAAGAATGCCTTTCATCATTTTACTGCAGTTCACTTTGTGAACGAAGCGTATTTTATATCGGTGGGCAATATCTTTGGAATTTTTTGTTCATTTGAAAGCCCGCACAAGGACCTTTAAATATTGATTTTTACCAAGCCTTTTTACAGGGGCTGGTTTTATGCGGGAATGTGTAACCGGTGCAGTGGGCATTTTACCTTTGTGTTCTGTGCAGAGTTCACTGTTCTAGTGCATTTTCTATTTTAGGGTAAAGAATGAGCACAGCTCAATGTGTTTCTATTAAATTAGGCCAAAGTGGTTTGCAAAGGGGATGTCGCCTTGTGGCAAGCCTTGTTGCAGCACCATGAGCCTCATTATGACACAGAGGCAGTAGGAATGAAAGTTGAACTTGGTGAAGGGGGTCCTCATCATGAAAGTGTCCTGTGTCAGCTCAGATTGGGTCTTTGTCCTTGTATTTGCTGACATTGTGTTGTCTGCAGCACCCTCTTGGAAACATAGTGCAGTGGATGCCTCTTCGTGTTTCTGAGCTGTGAATTTTACAGCATATACATTAACTCACAGATTTTCCACTTTAATTTATATGCTAAAAGCCACACAGTTTCGATTTGAAAGAATTTTATTATTAATTTTTATAAGCAAAGACATTAGCATTTCTGTTACAAGGTTAGCCATTTGCAGTTTGTACAACAGTGTCTTCAGGCACTTCGACACATATGCTTAGCTAACCCCACATGATGTGACTTACTGAGAACAAGAACAAGCATTGGCATAGCCAATGGGTCTCGCTTTTGGGACCTTAAAAGTGTTTAGACAGAGCTATTGGCTTTGTTAATGTCTTTAAGCTGTGTTGTAGAGCATTGTGAATGTTGTGCAGCATGTTGAAAAGTTATTTTAAAAAAGTGGTATAACCATTTTTATCACCCTATATAACCAAGAAAACTTTATGTACAACTGAACGACCCTAATAAAAACAGAATTAACACAAAAAAATGTGTTCTAGTTTTTTGTCCATGCAATGCTGGCAACTTTTCTCTGCCTGTTCTAATGCTAATTTGTTATAATTTTTTTGTTATGGGGAGGAGGACATAAACAACGGGAGGGTGGAGGTTGGGAAATAGTACCTCAATTACAATAGGAGCAGTGGAATGACACTAGGGCAGGGAGGCAGAGGTTCATGGGAGAGAAAAGACACAGCACAGATGCACAGGAGACAGGTGGAAGAAAGAGATGCACAGGAGACGGATGGAATAGAAACATGGGAGACAGTGACAGATCAATGAAGAAAAGAGAAGCATATCGGGCAGAGGAGCACGGGAGCCAGAGATTCATGGGAGAAAGGGAAGCACGGCAGAGATGCACCGAAGGCAGATGGTAGAAAGAGAAGCATGGGAGGCAGATCAAAAAAGGAAAGAGAAGCATGGGCGGCAGTAAGGCATAGATTTATGACTGAGAAAACAACACGGAAGAGATGCACAGGAGACGGGTGGAAGAGAAACACGGGATACAAAGACAGATCGATGAAGGAAAGAGAAGCATCGTGAGCAGAGGAGCACGGGAGGCAGAGATTCATGGGAGAGAAAAGAAAGCGAAGAACAGGAGACAGAAACAGTACTGGGTAGCAGAGGGGTTAAAGGTCAGCAGAGGGGGGTACAGATGGTCCTCTGTGGGTCTCCAGTACTGGAGCCGCAGGGGGCTGTCGATGACTCTCAAGTACTGACTGAGGGTATTTTAAGGAAGGTCAGTCACCGGATCACATGACCCCCCCAGCTCTAATATTGATCTCAGATTTCCGGTGAGCGCGCGCACAGCCTTCGATTTCCGGCTCTTTGTTGACACCAGTCGTGTGTCTGAGCTGCGCATCTCAGAGGGTGGTATCAATGACACGTCATTATCACAGCAGACAATAGGACCTGTGGAGTGACACTAGGGCAGGGAAGCACTGGAGGCAGAGGTCCATGGGAGAGAAAAAACACAGCACAGATGCACAGGAGACAGGTGGAAGAAAGAGATGCACAGGAGAAGGATGGAATAGAAACAGGGGAGAAAGAGACAGATCGATGAAGCAAAGAGAAGCATAGGGGGCAGAGGAGCACGGGAGCCAAAGATTCACTGGAGAAAGGGAAGCATGGCAGAGATGCACCGGAGGCAGATGGTAGATAGAGAAGCATGGGAGGCAGATCAAACAAGCATTGGCCCCGCGCGAAAGTGAAAGCAGCGTGATGCGGCAGGGGAGGGGAGGGGCGGAGGAGCGTTGGGAAAGCAATCAAGTGAGAGGAAAGACAAATGGCGCCTGATGCTGAAAGCTGGCGATTGCGCGCGTGAACGCAAGCGGTAGGCCAGCCAAAGCAGCTTTTGGTAGCACTTTTTAACCCCTTCAGTGCCACGCCCTTTCCCCCTCCTGTGCCGGGCGTTGCACTAGTGGGTGGGGTTCATGACGAGATAGTCTCGTCATGGGCACAGCGCAACCGTGCTCCATGACAAGACTATCTTGTCATGGGCACTGAAGAGGTTAAAGCCCCTCTCGCAGAGCAGCGCATGCGCTGGCTCAGGCGAGACATAAAAAGGGTGATAGAAAAAAGCAGGAGAGAAAGGGGGTGAAAGAAGGACACGAAGAAAGGCTCTAAGCGCAACTACTATGGCCCTACGGGTCGGTAGGTGGACCAACTTGTCTCCCAAGCTCTCCAGTAGCAAGCCACACAGTTTCATCAAAACTGGCCTGAACATATTCATGATACAGCTGCAAATACTTCTGTATGACGGGATGCAGCAATAATAGGCATTCATTTCAGACTATCACAATGATAACCTAAGTACAGTGTCGTTGGGTGCAGTGTTTTCAGAGCGACATTGGTTGTGGAGGTGTCAGTATGCCCTGTGATCTTTGTTGTCACAATGTCTCAGCTTTCAGAAAACAAGCTCTATCTCATCCCAGTCTCAGTGAAGTAGTGTGACATTGTGAAGGTGCTGCTTGCCTTGCAATGAGCTGTTACTCAGAGTTTAGCTGTAAACCTCCTGTAGTGAATTGTAAGCTAAAGTACTAAAAGGCGGGCTATATTTCCTAAACAGGAATGGAAGTAGGTCCTAGGAGCCCAGCAACCTTGTGGATGGTCACAAGGGCATGTTAAGTGGGTTATCCAGGCCCTAATTGGTCATAGTGAAAGTATCCATTACAGACATGTGCTTAGTGATAGGGGCCACACTTATACTGTTTGACACCAGAGATTGCCAAGCAGTAAAAATGAAGCAAAAGATGGTGTTTTCTGGTTTCTACTGAAAAGCAAATAGTTAATTCTGCCATGTTTTATCAGTTTGTAACTGGAAACCATAAAGTCTGCTTATTTTGTATATTGCAGTGTGCCAAATGGCTTCACAACTAATAAATATTGAGGACCAAATTCAGTACCTTTACTCAGATCAATAATCAGAGACTGAAAAGAAGGGGAAACAGGATGTATGTGGGATTATTTTCCTTGCATTGACCGGCACCATGCTGGTCATCTATCATTCTATCTGTCAAGCACCTATATTGGGCGGTGCTTCTCCCAATTAATACCAAGTCTTTCTCACCACAAACTTTATCAGGTTCAAGGCGTGCTCCGAGCAAAGCCAGATAGTCTCACTGCCATATCATTTTTATTAAATCCGTGTTTCAAACTCAACATCTGACTCACCATCCTTATTGGCTCTTACTTGGATAAATGTCCGCACTTACAAGTAGATGCAGTGGCGTAGGAGAGTCGCCCCGCCTTCCAGCTGCCCAAAGAAAACAACAATAAAACAATAATAAACTGTGGTTTATTATCGTTTTATTTTGTGTCATGTAGTCTTGGGGGCGGGGCCTGAGATTGCAAGCACCCACGAGAGTGGTATGCACTGTTATCAGTGCACAGGACAGTTTGGCTGGCCGTCTCAGGGCGGCCAAACCGTCATGCGCACTTTGCATGTTTGCTATGCAGGCTGCATTACAGCCTGGGTAGAGATCATGCCCAGGCTTGCAGACCCTGCCTGAGCGGTGAACGACACTGCTCTGACCAATCACAATGCTGCACTGTAGCATTGTGATTGGCTCAGGGGATCCTGGGTGCTTCCTGCTTCTGGCTGGGGCCGAGCGAGGACAGGAGGGACGACGAGAAGAGACGCGGCCGCAAAGAGGTACGTTTAATTACATTATTTTACACCATACTTCACAGTGCTCATTTTTATCGCCTCTACCATGACTGTCTGTGCGCATTAATGACATCACAAGAATTCGTCATCCGTGCCTGTACAGCGGCTGGGTGGGAAAGACTCTCTCTTCACACCAGTCCCACCATAGCTCTGCGTGCTGCCTTCTATGTCAGCCTGGTGTGGAGTTCTCTCTCTTCATTTCCATATTTATTCATTCAAGTCCGTTTATTCCAAGATGGATCCCACGAGAAGTGCTGAAAATGCATTTCGTCACTGTGGGGATCATAAAAGATCTCATCATTACCTCAAGATTTTAATAGCGGCAAAAAGCTAATTTCTACCCCTTCTAACGTAAAAGTAAAATTGGTATCAGATCTAGAGCAAGACACATTAACAGGCAGCAGTACTGCACATACCTGTTTAGAGGTGTTTCGATGGAAAAGCATTAGGAGTGTTCAAAAATGTCCACAGGAGACAGCAGCACTGCACACAGTCACACACAGTATGTGTCCTCAGAAGCAGGGGTGCAGAAATGTATCCGGGACCAGCATGCCTGCAGAAGCATCATCACAACCAGGGTGGGTGAACATAAATATTCATCTGCACACACAGAGGTGTCCACAGACGAGGAGCCGTGCATATAGTGGGTTCAGGGGCATTTTCAGAGCCGGAGTGCCCCCCAGGACCCACCCAGGCCCCCACAATCCTGTTGTAGTCAAGCGTCCTGCACTATGGAGCTGGCTTGGTTACTAGTGCCAGAGCTGACTTTGGCTTCTACTCCGGCCGTGGCTGTGCACATATATTTGTTTATTGTAGATTGATAAGCATATTTATAAGTGCAGACGTATAGCCATGGTTGCACATGTGCACTGGTACAGTCACTGATACCTGCCATATGGTTGCACCGATATTCGGAGGCACTGTTGATGCACGAATACAGGTCCGGTCGTAGGCAGTGTGGCTACAGAGAAGTATCAGCAGACATTATGAGTACCCAGATTCATTCATGGACAGCCTTGGTGCACAGACATAGCCTGAGGGCATTATAGGCACACATATATATCATTATATAACACATGGGATTCTGCAACGCCTGTATAAAAATCTGTCTCTAATTTCTTCATAATAGGCGACTTGTGGCGCATCCAGTCGCCTATTACTGTAGTGAGTTATTACAGTTGAGTTCTGATGTCACAATGCCTGCTGCCAGAGCCAGCAGCCACAAAACGTTGCTGTTCTTTCTTCTGCTCTGTTTTTCTAACTGCATAGTGACAAGCAGATAGGAGATATATATGGCAATATGTTTATATTTGCACGTCTTTGGTAATTTTAGAAACGTTTGAATCTTTCTGCATGTTTATAAACATCCAGAGCTACATTTCAAAAAATTGACTTTTATTAAACTCATTGCAGCGCCTTCTTGTAACGAATACCCAACACCTTTTTTATATGTTTAATTTTGCACTAGAGATTCTATTTTTATTCTTCATGTTTGCTGAAATGTTAGTTCCTTCATATGAAAGAGCTACGCACTGAGGGGCATATTTACCAGCCCCTTGCGCCACCGGTGCGTCGCCTTTTTTGATGCAGCGCAGTGTGGTGCTCCATATTGACAAGGCCATGTAAAGCCACCCTGTGTGTCTTTTCGTGACCTTGTAAATATGACCCCTTTTCACGCAGCGCTTTGTGTGAAAGGAGCATACCATGGGTGTTGCTGTGGGTGTTCCCATGCAACACCCATGGATTCTGCCTTATTCCCAGATTTACAACTTTTCGTAAACCTGGGAATGCGTTAGACTCCTACGCCTCCCCAGGAGGCGCAACGAGGAGAAATAGTTACATTTCCCCTCGTTTTTTCCTCTTTCTATGCATGCTGCATCGTGCAGCACACATAGAAAGAGGAAAACACCTCATGTGATTGTTTCTGTGCAGGAAGGTGTCCCTTCCTGCACAAACACAATCTCCCCTAAAACGCAGACACCCTTGCACCATGGTACCAGGGTGCCTGTGTTGGTGCATTGCAGCCAATTGTGCGCCAGCGCAGGGGAAGGAACAGTTGTAAATATGACACATCCCTGTGCTTTGCAAGTGACCTAGCGTGGCGCAGCCAAATGGCTTGCGGGGCCACGCTGCATCACTTTCTTGTAAATAAGGCCCTGAGGATTTATGTCGTTTTTGGGAATAGTGATAGTGTGACAATGTATTATAAGGAATGAAGTAATAGAGTACCCCGCTGTAGATGATAAGGAGACATTTAACGAGATATATATATATTATCTACTGGCGACGCCAGTAGATAGTTATAGTTAGGACCGAGTTTCCATAGGAAATCTCAAAATTCTATTTTGAATAACTTTGGCGCCGGTTGACGAATCCTCGCAAAATTTTCAAAACAAATGGGGCGCTCCGTTGAGCTCCTACCCTGAAAGTATCGGGGTGATTCGTCAAGCGGGGGCTGAGAAAAAGGGGGGTCCCAAAACGCGTTTCCCCCATGTATTTTTCCATAGGACCTTTAGTCGCAGCTACAGCCCGAACGGCTGAACAGAATTACTTGAAATTTGGCAGAGAGGTAGCCCTAAGGTCAAGGAAGTGCCTTTTGCAGGTCTGGTGTAAATCTGTTCAGTATTTCCTGAGAAAAAAAATAATACATATATATATATTCACTGAAAAAACCATAGGTTTTACACATGTTATAGTTAGCTGGACATTTTACTGATAAAAAACCATTGAAATTCCCCCGTTATAGTTAGTGCAGGCAACTATAACTCACGCGACCGCAATCCTCTGCTGATGCTAATACTGTATTTAGACACTTATTTGCCCATGTCTTCTTCCATTAAATTTTAGCTATACATTTCAATTTCATAAAGCTTTATTCGGAGCTTAACAAAAAGTCCATAAAATCAGGTCATACATAAAACATCATTAATATACATGAATAATTAGCAAAATAAATCATAAAAGCTTCATCAATACAGTTAAAACAAACAAGTATATAAAACAGCACAATGTCTATTTAAAAGATAATACTAGGCCTTGCCTTGATAGCTCTGAGAAGAAATGTAGCAGTAAAAAAGCAAACATCGGGTGTAGGGTTAAATATCAGTTTCAAAGCATCTTTTACGGTTCTAACACCAAATTTCTTGAAGATAGGCTTCAAGAGAACAGTGCGAAAGTTACCATATAGTGGGCAGAACAATAAAAAGTGCATAGTGCTTTGTGCTGTAGTGCCATCACAAGGGCATGGACCACTAGGGTGTTTTTTGATAATAGGAAACGCCACTAAGTGATGAGCAATCCCAAAGCGGAGTCTAGTAAGAACGAACCTGTGTGAGGGTCTAGTAACAAAGCTCAAATAGGGTTGATAACCTGACAGCTCACAACAGCTGTTATAGAACGTACAGGTGGATAAATTGCTACTGGCCCTCCGACGTTGCTCGTACTTTAAAGACAACCAAACAGATTTCAATTCGCTTTTAGTCAGACTGTTGGCAGCATAACAGTCCTCAGATAAATTAAGACCATATATATCCTTGAAGCTGCTTATAACATAATTTACCCAAGGGATCTTTAGATGATTATCTAGGGACAGACAATCCTTGATGATGGCTCTATTCATGGAAGTCTCCTCCTTAGCCCAAATGGCACGCCACAGCAATAAAGGTCTATAGGCGACGGAATCCGAAAGATAGTGTATTCCAAGTTCCCTATGCACCAGGTGCGAGGATACTGAGATAGGCAGGCAGAGTAGCCGCTTTAAAAACAGGTTTTCCTCTACTTGTAAATTTCCAGCCAAAACATGCCCCCAGACACCTGCCCCGTAAAGGGCGGTTGAAAGACACCTCATCTGGTAAATTTTCAGCATATCCCCAATCCGTCTGTCCCCTAACTTAGAAGCAAACGTAAAAACCCCGTGAGCACATTTCGCCATTCTTGCTCTAACGTGGGTGATTTCGCTGGACCAGCTACCTGTCTTGGAAAAGGAGATACCCAGATAGTTAAAAGTATCAATCGTCTGAACCCTATGCCCCTCTATAAAGAAGGCATGGGGCTTTTTACGGCCCTGGCCACATTCCATGACAAATGTCTTTGTTTTGTTGATAACCAGCTTCCTTTCCCCAATAAACATGGAAAACCTGTCCATGAGCCGTTGAAGGCCGACAGGGGTCCTTGAGAGGAGGACAGCGTCGTCTGCGTATAGTAAGACTGGGATATGGGCATCGAGTATGATTGGGGCATCAGCCCCCACAGCCCTTAAAACAGAGTTTTAGCTATACATATATTACAAATATTTTTTTTTCATAAAGACACATATGTCATCAGCAGAGGATTGCGGTCGCGTGAGTTATAGTTGCCTGCACTAACTATAACGGGGGAATTTCAATGGTTTTTTATCAGTAAAATGTCCAGCTAACTATAACGTGTGTGAAACCTATGGTTTTTTCAGTGAATTTGCAAGGTTTTTTAAATGCTAATTCCTAACTATAACGTGTGTGAAACCTATGGTTTTTTCAGTGAATATATATATATATAATATATATATACACTCACTAATTGTATAGATGTACAGATATATTAAAAATGTGCTATGAGTGCATAAGTATACTTAATGCGGGATGGAGCACATATTTATTGACAGGCTCATGCGTATACAGGTATATGCATCAGTAAATTGCATGTACAGAAATATTCCCAGGCAGCATGCATGAGGAGGGCTAATTTGTAGCAATAACAAGAAAGCTATATGGGTGTCTTTGGTATATAAGCAAAGCAAAGCCAAAGGCAATAGTTCCTCACAACGTAAAACATGCGGAAGGAGTTGGCAGAACGCCAAAAATGGCAAAGTGCCTTTTGGAGAGATAGGAGAATGCAGTCCCAGATACGCTTCTTGTGGACAGTGTGAGCAGGAATGTGTCCAATGATGGCCAGTAGGTTAAGGATGGGGCCTTGGTGTTTTTGTCTGGGTATGCTGCTCCAGAAAGCTGCAGGTCAAGGTGAAGAGCATAGTGACTTCTAGCATCTTAGAAAAATGGGGAGGGAGACATGTTGGAAGGAGGAGGTAGGGTGGACGTTTGGAAGATAGTTTCCTCAGTACTAGCATGGCTGCTGCTTTTTGTGAAGTGGAGGGAGAGGCAGACTGTAGGAGAGTAGGATCTGCTTCTTATAGTGAACCCCACGTTTTGCTGATGTAACACTGTTTTCAACTTAGTCTGACTGGGATCCTGCTATCCAGAACCCCAGTCTAGCTGCTTTCTCCTCTAAATTGATTGCATGTACTTTAGGTACACTCCAGATTGTATTCTGGGGTACCCTTATAAGTCCCTAGTATATGTTATACTATGTACCCAGGGTCTAGGTACCCCAGAGGCCTCCCAGGGGGGCTGCAGCATGTATTATGCCACCCCTGGGAGACCATTCAAAATGACACCACAGGTCTGCTACTGCAGCCTGTGTAAGGTGGTGCATGCACCCCTTACTTAGATATAGGTTCACTATGTCTATTCTATATCACTGCACATATAAACCTATCAGTCACCCCTATGGCAGGTCTTATCAATCCTGAAGGCAGGGTGCTGGGTTTTATGTGAGAGGGTGCACCTGCATGAGCAGAGCCCCTCTGCAGCCTTTTGAAACCTATTTTCCGGGGTTGTTTGTAATGCAGCCAACCATATATATTTAAGTGCATTATAACCTTGTGGTAAATGCTAACTTTAAAATGGCTGCATAGAAACATGTCGTATTTGGTGTCAAACACCTTGTAATCATACCTCCACACCAGTAACTGGTGTGGGAGGTATGATTCCACCTTCCTAGAGTGACATATGTGACACACCGGGCTACCCAGTGCCAGCTTTCTCGACCTGGGCATCACAAAATGGATGCTGCCAGACACAAGTCTGCCCTCTTGCTGCTGAGTCAAGCTCAAGCAGGGGAAATCTTGACAATAGGTTTCCTGTCATAGGGAGATGTGACCACCTCCCAGACAGGCTTTAGTGTATTGGGGCTGGGTGCACTCTGAGAGTGCTTTGAAGTCTGCACTGGAGGCACATTTGGTGTCCCTGTGCATAGTCCAGCTCAAACCGGTTGCAGGAGCAATTTGCTCTGGCGCGAAACTGGACAAAGGACATGGGTGTAGCCACCCCTCTGTCCTGACCCTCCCATAGGTGGGTTCCCAGAGTTTGTCCCACCCCTTCCTTGGGTATAAAATAGGAACCCCTGACTACAGGACTTTAGATTTTACCTGGACTAAACTCTGCTACAGAAACCAAGTACTTGAACGATCTGCACGACGCTGGATGACTGAAGAATCTCCCTTGGAGTAAAGGAGTTACTCCCCTGCAAGGCAGGCACCTAAACGCATCTGACTGGTTTGCATCTCCCGAGCTCCTGAGGACTCCGAAGATTTCTGAAACACAGGAGGTGGGTTCCTGAGGTCTCTGAGGTTGATCTGCGCTCTCAGCAATTCTGAGCCCAGTATCCCTCGTGGGGACCGTGCAACCCGAACCCCTGTGCACTGCGTACTTTTGCAGCAGCATATGCTTTTTGGCGATCCCTGAGGTTGTGCTTTGGGCTACTTGTAGTCCTGACCCCGAGCAGTAATTCCACTGAAGATTTCCAGCCTACACTCCACGAGTGTTCTGTGGGCTGGTATTTCGTGATTCAGCTTGAGGTCCATTCGCCATCCCTGGTCCATTGGCCTGGGGGTCCCTGTGAAGGTAATTTTGACTTTCCGTGGGCTTTCCTGGTTGCTCCAGACGTGCCCTGACTCTCCATAGCTTGGAGAGTCCCCAGGACCTTGCTGGTCCTCACCCAAGCATCTTTCCTCTGCCCGCGGGGGTTGTAGTTGCCAAGGCTTGTTGGTGTTCAATCCGGACACTGACCCCCCAGCAGTCGACATCCTTCGTGGGACAGCTCACCTCCGGACTTTGGCCGTCGTCGACGTCTCATGGTCCCCGTGGCTGCAGAGTCAGGCTTCACTACTTCTCACCTGAAACACCCGACATCGGTGGGCATTCGTCTATCGTGCCCCTGGTCACTGTGAAGTGACCCAGACTCTGTCCCCTCTGCTTTCAGGTTCTTCTCACCTTGGATACAGGCTTGGATCCCACCAGACACTTTTCATCTTCCTGGCAGCAGCACTTTTCCACATGACACCATTGAAAACGATGAAGGTTCCCGACATCACTTGACCCCTATGCACCCGGCTCCGCTGGGATAGGTAACACGGGTATCTCGGTACTCTCAAGGGCACTGGCCTTAGAACCTTCTATGTTTAACTGGGTTTGCTTAAAGTCCTCTCCGAAGTGTCCTTAATCTTTAAAATTCCAACCTCAACTTTCTCATAGGATTGTACGGAGCTCGTGCCTGTGCTCACACACTGCATCCGTCCTCCGTGGGTCCCCTGTGTCACTACTTTGGGTGGTTCCTTGGGGTCCCAGTGATTCTACGTGCTCTAGGCACTGTGTCTAGTCAAGTCGTGGTTGTTATACCACTTTCTTAATAGATGGTTCGGTCTCCCCCAGGAGCCCGCTGTGTATTGTGCTATTGTCGTTCTAGTGATTTAATATTGTGTGCTTTGTTCTCTAATCTCATAAAGAGGTTAGTAGAGAGTGTTTAGTAATAAATACATATATTTTATATATCCCTTGTGTGGTTCTCCTTTCATTTGGTCATTCAGGAGGTTCTGATCTGGTAAAACAAGCTGCTTTACATTCCTTCGAGACTTAGCCTCAAGGCTGCTCTCCATAGCTACCACTAGGATAGCTTTCAATAAAGGTTGTCTTTAACCTAATCATCAATAAGGGTTGTTTGGACTGGTCCAAGGTGCCCACTTTAATTAGTGGTCAGCATATACCAGGCTAACTTCTCACACAGACCAAAGTGGAAGGATATATTAAACAAGCATTTGCAATGCAACAGGTCTTGCATTTGCGAGAGTTTTACTATTGGCATTGTAAATTACAATGCCTTTTATATATCTGTTTTTGGTAATTAACACATAAATAAAGGCATTTTCATTTACAATGCCAATAGCTCAAACTCTTGTAAAATGCAAGACCTATTTTATTTCAAAGAAGCTGCCCCCATTGTCCCGGGCTGCTTGGAAAGTGGAAGCACGCATGGTGTGCTAAATGTTGCAGGAAAGCATGTCGTGCCTGCAGTAGGAGAAACTCATTAAGGAAAATAGTGCTTACAGACTAAATAAGCCATACCGTGTCACAACAGAAGTAAAAGGGCCAGTCCTCATGTGAAGTTACAAATGAAGACAAGGCGGTACTAAGGAGGTACTATCAAGCCAATTAATGAATTAGAAGTCAGCATTTACAAAGGACAATGACACAAGCCAATGACAAATATGGGCGGAGAGTGGGAAGAGCTTCAAGTCCATACTCGAATGTAGCATGCCTCTTGGAGCAGCACATGCGCTGCCCTGACTCGACCTAAAAAGTGTCATTGGGTGTCAAGAGTTAGGCTGATCTGCATACATAAAGGGTGTGTCTATGGCACACCGGGGGTTGGCTCCATTGATAACGGTGCATTTTTTAGTCACACAGTTGAGGAGTAACGGGAAGAGGAGGATGAGCTTTATGCAATAGAGAAGCAAAGGATTCTCGGCTTGCAACAATTTGCTTTTTGAATGAAAGTACGGTTTTTGAAGATGGATCATGTGATCTGAGATGAGGAGTATAGAGGGAAGAAAGCGCAGAAGGCAGGGTCCAGACAAAACTCGAGGACGTCAGGTGGGTCAGAAAGCAGGGTGTATTGGGATGACGTGGAGGGATTTACACAAGTGATTAATAATGGGGAAAAGCTTGTGTAAGAACTTTCACAAGGCAATTGGCGATGGGTGTGTGAGAGATAGACATAGAGGCGGTATGGAGGTCGAGGCAGCCCTGTGGGTACGGGAGACAGGTGTCTGGTTCTGAGAACTGTGAATAGGAATATGAGGTGATGTATTAGAATGAGAAGGTCCAGTGGTGACTGCTGGTGGAAAGATGAAGCATCTACGCACCCCGTCTGTAGTATTCACCACATTCAAGGGGGCACCCTGTTCCATTCCGAGGCAGCCTCCTTTTTTTGGCTTTCCTACCATAGTCAGTCAACCACCAGTCCTATCACTCACTCAGCAAAGGCCTTCGATTGCAGTTTGCATGAGGACCTCCTGCATGCGGTGTCCCTTTACACTGCCGGGGCTATCCACCTTACACCATTCTGGCTGTTGCCTCTAATTATTAATTCAAGGTTTCTCTGTAATTGCCTATGACATTGTAACAACCAATTGAAAACCTTACGTAATCAACGATCATGCACAACTTCCTGCAGCACAGTGCTTAATTTGAGCTGGTGTTGTCTGGTGCTGGGCACCAGCTCTTAATTGTCAACACTGGTGCTTGGGACAGTCTGCCACAAGGTGGTGCTGTCTGGTTATTTTAGAGGTGACCACAACAATAGTTCATTATTCATTCAATATACCTTAAAAATGACTAATACCGGCCACCCAATCCATTCTTACAGCTTTGGGGACCTGAAATAGTCCACATTGTCACGCTTGTAGAAGTGTGATGGTTAGTAGTTATGTTGGTTCTGCCATTGGAATTGCCCGCAAAAGCAGTAGGTGTTGCAAGCTGCAGTGGGCTCCTGACGAGAGCCCAGGCACTTATGTTTTTTTAACAAATTAAGCACTGCTGCCACAAAACATTCCCTACTAGGTACTGGTATAACCCAAGTGGGTACATTGCCCTATCTGTACACAAATGTGTCTCATAGTGATTTAAACCTGTCCCTTTTCAAGGCTACTCAGTTTGCACACAACACGCAGGTCAGTAAATGGTGTGTTGCGCCCACCGACTCCACGTGCCTGCCATTCGCAGGCAAAGCGTCCTTTCCGCATGATGACGCAGCGGGGATCTTTTTACCTGTCACCTTTTCCACGTGTATTGGCCCCCGCTTTTGAAAGAAAATAACAAGCGAGAGTGGCAGTGAGAGGAAAGAGGAAGTGACGGCTCGAGGCCTGCTGAGAGCTCACTGCAGCAGCCGAGGCCGCCACAAGCCGTGATGCGCCTTCCGGTCTCCATGACTCGGTGGATTTCCACCGCCCGCCCCTCATCTGTACTTATAGCTGCTCGTGTGTCGATATGACTCTTTAGTCTGTGTTTCCCCGGCGAATTAGGAGCACGTGTCATGTTGTCTTCTCTTGTCTCTGCAGTTCTCTGGACATCAAGGAGCTCTGGCTGGACACTCTAGTCTGGTAAGCGCGAGCGTCGCTATTAAATGTTATCTTCACATGCTTATGTTACATACATTCTGTTATGTTATCTTTAATTTGTGTAGCGCGCGGCTCCTTAAGTGAGTCATCATAGGACTCAAACTGTCCGGTGTGATTATATGTGCACCACCTGTATGTTTGGTTGGAGAGGGTAGGTTTGCACATGTCCTATGTGGGAAGAGTTTGGTGTGGCGCATGAGGTCCCGGCACGTGGTCTGCTCACGTTGAGAACATGTCACTGCTCATGTGTATTGCAATGTTTATAGGATATCTGAGAAGGAATAAAGGCTTTTCATGCAGTAATTCATTCACAGTATATCAGTGGTGAATCTTCGCATGTTGGTTGTGCCCCCAGATGTCTCAGCCATGATAGCTTGGTCGTCTTAGGGGAATTTGCAGAACGTCTTGTAAGCATCAGGCTAGGCGTAGCACAGTCGACTGAAACATTCTGCCTGCCTACATAAAATATTAGAACCATAGAAATATTAAACTCAGAATTATTGTTGAAACACTCACTCATGATTTCTGTGTGAAATGTGTTTCTACAAGACTTTACATTTATGATTGTCCAGTCTTATGTTTCTACAGCATCATGCCTAAGTCACTACCTCACCTCTGTGTCTGTCGCTGCAGTGTCTCTAGATTACTCTATCATCCTTATTTTACCAGAGTCTCCATACATCGCTGCGGTACCCCTATGCTGAGTCCCCACATTATTCCTATATGTCTCTAGAATCCCTGTTACGGCGTTCTCCCCGGATAGCTCTGTAGCTTTACATTACTACTATATATCTGGGTTGATAAAATAAGTTTATTACTGGACTGTCCTTGTGTTGATGCAAAGTCCTAATGGTTGAGCACTGCCATGATACTAGAGTATATTTATTCCACTACAGTGTCCTTATATCACTGCAACATTTTTATGTTAATACACTGTCTCTATGCCATTACAGTGTCCCTATATGACTTCAGAATCCTAATGTCACTGCAGTGTCATTTTGTTGATAAAATATGTTTATGTTACAATATCACCCACGCTGCAGTATCCCTAATGCCACAGTATTCCCACGCTTCTACACTATTCCTTGTCGCCACAGTATTGCTGCGTCACTGCAGAATCCCTTTTAACTACAGTATCACTAAATAACTGCAGAATTATTGTGTGACTGCAGCAACTCTGTATATGTGTTAAATGTTGATATCATTTGCAAGTGTCACTGGGGGTAGCTAGGTGATGCCACAGAGTCAGTATTGTTAAATTACCGCTAAGTTACTATGGGCCTGATTTAGGTGTTGTCGGACGGGTTACTCCTTTTGGATATCCCGTCCGCCGAAATATAAATCCCATAGGAAAAAATGGGATTTATATTTTGGAAGGAGTAACCCATCCACCAACATCAAAATAAGGCCCTATGTCACAGGGCGTGCTGGAGTCCAGGGTAAATCTGTCCACAGCTGGGTGTAGTGTACACATGCTTGTATCATGGTTTGTTAAGGCTAATAAGGAACAGTACCATGATATTATTGCAGCGTGAAATACTTCTTTTAGAACACCTCCAAGTTTCACACTATCAAGTGAGTAATCGCTAGCCTTGCTCATCTAGAAGAAGGGTTTGTGGAGTAATTCAATTTTATGGCTGTGGTGTTTTTCACATAATTATATAATCAAGGACTTACAGCAGTTGCCACATAGTCCGCAATACGCTGCCTAATTTGCAGATATCAGCATAAATAATTCATTTCTAGCTCCAACCGATCAAAAGTTCCTAAAAGAAAATGCACATTTGGTGCTACGCCTTGGCAGTCCATTTGCAAAGGCTAACTGATCTCCTTGTAGTTGCTGATTCTGTAGTGAGATTCTAAACTAGCACCTATGAGGTGAAATGTTTGCCCACCTGGCAAAAATTCCAGAATAGTGGCACAATGCGGCCACATGATTTGCACGATTGCGCCACATAAATTGCCTTTTCTTCCTGCCTAATTGAGCCAGCCAAGCCACATTATTTGGTCCTCTGTTGCTTCATAATTTCACATGTCCTGCCTATAAGTTCGTGATGCAAGCCCCTCTTTAGGTCCAACGCAACAGTCAACAAGATAATCAGTGGAATACTGTAGTCTCCAAAGAGTAAGCTATTGCTTCTCTGTCCTGCAACGTTGTCCTGTCCTTTCCTGTAACTTTGGCTTGACATGCAGTGCGGCGGGGGCAAGACAGACTATTGGCTTCTGTGGTACCAGTCAATAGCATTTCAGTTGAACTTGGCAGTCAGTGAATGACTGACTGCCACCACTGCCATAGAGGTGATCAGAGGGGCAGGGCACGTGTCTGGATTGACAGCCAAAGAAGGTAGCTCCCCTGTCTGAGACGCCAACCTGCGGATGGACAATGCGTCTGAATCCATGCGCTGTTGGTTTTACTCTGACAGTTTTTTTTCTTGTGGGCACTGTTGTAGTTTTTGACACTATTCAGCACAATTATGTGACTACCCATGTTTAGTGACTGTAACGACTGGCATCAGTATTTGGCAAATAGTGGTTGAAGAACATCAAAGTATAGAAGGTTCATTGTTCTGCACCGAATTGTACAATTTGAGACGTTAACGTGCCAACATCTGACTCACTTGCAATATTTAATACATAGTTTTGCAAGAGTAGGGCTGGGACATGCTATAGAGACCCAGACGCAAAAGTGCGTAAAGTCAGACTTCTGAGGCTGACTGGCCCAGCAGTTTCCTGTTCTTCCCTGGTCTTCCTTTGACATGCTGTTAACAAGATGATGTGCAGATGTTGTAGCTGAAATGCAGTTTGTGAGGTGTCTTGGAGAGTGCGGTAACCTGTTCCCCCTCGTGCTCTCTGCAGGCAGATCAAGGAGTTCCGTGGAGCTGACCTCACCAACGTTCCCTCAACGCGAGTCCTCATGAAGGTCCTCACCAGCTGCAATGCTGTAAGTGTTTTTCTTGGTTCGGAGCAATCTTCAGAGTGAACTTTCCTGGTAAATAGTTCTTATGCTGATTTTTCCCTCTTCTTTCTCTGTTTTAGACTAAAACACTAAGCCCCAGCAACATGGAGACATTTGAGTGCCACACTGAGGTAAGCGATCCCGGGAGGCTGGTCCTTTATATTTATGAACGTTCAAAGATGGCTGCCAAGGAATGGGTTGTATGCACATGGCTTTGTCAGTATTGCAGGGATTCATCCTCCTGCTTTGGACACTGATTGGTCTAGTTGTTAAAACACTGGGATTGGAGAGATGAGGAATGGCGGTGGTGGGGCGGGGAATGACTGGAATTCGGGCGGGGGGGATGGATTAAAAGAAGAAAAACGTACCTTTGCCGCCACCGCAGCCTCTCCTCTGTCCTCATCTCTCTGCAGTGGCTACACGGGAAGAACCCAGTCTCTCAGACTCTCCCAGCCAATCATGACGCAGATTGGTCTGAATGGCCTGTTTGGCCGCTCAGGCAGTGCCTGGGAGCCTAGGCATGTTCTCCACCAGGCTGTGCAACACGTTTCCCTACGTTAGCAGAAAGTTCTAACTCCTCATTGAGCAAAACTCTTCTGGAAAAGCAACCAGGCATAACTAAAATACATTTAAAATAACTCTAGTTGATCTCAAACAAGAAATGCCCCTCTTAAAGTTATGCGGCTAGGATAATAATTGTGTAATCCTCTTTTGTGGATGGTTTGATTGCTAACTGGTGGATTTTTTTCTGCTCTAGGGTGACATCAAGAAGTTTCCTTTTTTTGCGCCTCACTACAATGACGATGGAATCTGCCATCTGATTGGTGAGTTGTCTAGGATACACCAAGATATTCATTTGTGATACGCCGACACTGCCCTGAGCAGAGTTTGCACGCGCTGGTAGAGGAGGGAGGCAGATGACGTGCACTCTGTTCAACACCACACACACATGGCGGCAGACACATCCGTTATGTTATGTTAGGAATTTGTAGAGCCCATGGTTACGCCACTCTTAGTGTCCCCGCACCAGGTTTCCACGTCCCTATGGGTCATCCGCGCAGCGCTCCGTTCACTCGGCTTGTTTACAAAAGCAAGTTTTAATTTTTTTCCGGGAAATGGCTTCTGAACGTTCACAAGATGGTGCCAGTTATGCCATGGTCAAACGTACCATAAATAAAAATTAATTGGGTAGAAAGGTGAACGAATAGCCAAGAAAGTATCCTTTTTCTATGTAGAATTACCTTTCCCAATTTCTGTTCTGTGTGTTGCCTGGCACTCCAATCAATAACCACCGAGCATGTCTTGTAGGCTACACCTAAAAGGCAGCAGTAGAGAGTGAGGCCCATACTTAGCCCACAGACCCTAAATCCAGTCCCTGCTTGGCCGTGGCACATTGCCTTTTGCAACGGCAAATGCTCAGTACCTTAGTCCCCAATACCTGCTAAGGAGTACTGTATTGCAGGGGGGTTCATGTGCAAAGTGCTACAGATATTTATTTGCTAGTCTCACTAATAATCAAAGTGGCCATTGTTGTCCATGAGTGCTGGGTCAGTTGCAGAGTTTTAGGATACCCACTGACTATGTAAATAATTTCGATTTGGCTTAATCGTGAGTAAATATATTAATTTTAAGCACCTTCAAAATCTGGCATTTCTCTGAGTCCCCAGTATCAGCGCTGGGCAGTTCTACAGGTTAACTGTGGACATAAACATCCCATTACAATTAATTTATTTTCCCTAAATTGAGAAAAAACACCACTTTTTTAAAAAGAACTGAGAAGTGATGCTCACCTCACTAACATTTTTCAGAAAGCTCAGTACAAGGTGCGCTTTGGAGTTAGACTGAAGTCTCACGTTTGGCCTCCATGGCTGGTGCTAGCCTTGACTGCCCAAGAGTTTCTGTGAATAAAAAACCATCTGTGAAGTCCTGCGCACGCTTGTGATATCCGCTGGCACTAAAAGGAAGCTGTGGTGTAGGCATAGCAACCGGAAGGAGGCAACACTGTATGTAGGGTCACAGCTAGTTCCCTGTTCCTGCAGAGCTTTTTAGACACGTGCGCTGCGGTTTTGCTTGTGACAGAATTTTTTGTTAATGTACAGTGTCTCTTTGCTTTTGTGTTTTTTGGGGATGCAACAGAGAACAACAAGAAGAGAAGGAAGGTCCTCTCTTGGCCATTTCAACTGAGGCGTAGCTCCACCCTCACGTCGGAGTCGTCAGACACCTTGGACGTGGATCTGAAGGCCTCCTTGTTTGACCAGCCCTTGGCCATCATCTGTGAGGATGATTCTCTCCCGAAGCCCATCATGGTAAGCTAGCATTCTCCTGTGCAGGAGTGCGCTTGAGTTCAGCTTTACAGGGGACCCCATACACAGACATTTTTTTGGTGAGTAGGTGTGCCTTGCTTTTGACCTAATCCCAAATTTGCAGTCACACCTACTCATAGAAAAAAAGACCTCTTGCCCAGAGTGTTGCAGAGAATGTTGTGCAGAGCTACACTGGGGTGCTAACACATTTTGGTGCAGTTTTAGTGAAATGCACCACTGGCTTGGCAGGATTTTCAGTCAGGCCCCGAAGACTCAGACTTGAAATAAACATGGGTGGCAAACACCAGAAAAAACTGGGGCCTATTTACAGAGTCTTTGATGAGTACATGAAGTAGTACTACTTTATAAACTCATAAATGCCTTTGTAAATTAACTCCATGGTGTAGGCATTGGCATGGCATTACATTAACATATATGCCTGGTGATGGCAGCCAGTGGCAGCCAACAGACATCACGTGGCAGTCCCTATTGGTTAGATTTGCCTCTGAGACATGTATGTTGACTTTTTATATGAAATACAAGGCCATATAAAATATGGAAATGCCCAGGTGGTGTATGCAAGCCCAGCTTTGGTGTTCAAACTGCTTAGAGAAGACAAGGCAGTCCAGAGTCAATTTGTAGATACACACATATAGTGTCATGACAGTGGTTGTGAAAACCATCATCCATTCCGCCTGTCGCTACGCTACATCCTCTATTACAACTCTAGCTCTCACTTTTATTTATACTATGATCATTCAACTATGTTTGCTGGTCTCCTGGCAAGAGTCTGAGGGAACCTGTCATCTAGTGTCAGGTACAGGCCCCAACAGATGGAGACCACAGACACATGCCCTGCAGATCCCTGACAAGCCTCCAGGGGGCAGTAAAATCAGCTACACCTAATTCAGTGCCATGGAGTGGTATAATGAGCCATAATTGGTTGGTGGTACTCCCGAAATATGAGTAGCTCCATTAAAGTCTGATTATTGTATGTGCAAGTTTACTGTAAGTATTCTTTCTTTCAGTAATATATTGATAGCAACAAATATAAAACCGCGAGTTGACATTTTTCTAAACATGAAGGAATATGCTGCCTTCATGTCCATAAGCAATGCACTGACATTCAGTACATCACAAGTTATAACTCCCAACCTCTTTTGGGATTTTCTTGTGGAAGCAGTTTTTTGCTCCAAAGAAACATTGGGAAAATAGCACTACATGAAAGGATATTTGGTGCATGGCTTCCACTTTAACAACCCTGACCTCTTACTTGGCCTTGAAACGATAGTTACCTTATATCTTTTAGATACCTTTCTTTGGTGTGGAATGCCTGCGGTAGTTTAGCAACATGGCATTACTATAGCCTTACAGCCCGACGTAGCGGGCAATACCAGCCGTTAATGGCCCGCTCCAGCGTTTAACAAGGGAGCGTGAATTAAATTGCTGGTATTGCTCACTACAGAGGGCTATAAGGGTATTAGAATATTCCGCCACTAGAGGGAAGAATGTTAAAACGAATAAAACAAAGGCCTCATGGAGCCCGAGGGGACTGAAAATCCCCTCAGGCTCCATTATGCCTTTGTTCAAAGCAACAGCTGTGAAGGACAACTTTGGAATGTTGGAGCGCCAGGCTCCGACCGGTCATTAGAAACCCGGAGCACTCCATTATCTTCAATGGAGCGCTCAACATTCCAGTGTTCTAATAAAGCTCATTGTACTGAGCCTGGACATCAGCTAGAAGTCTCCATCTTTATTGGAGTCTCAGGCTCTGTGCTGCTGTCTGATGAGCTGCTTGTGGTCTCTGTCACCCACTGGGTGCCCACAAGGTAATGCATTATGCTCAGCCCCAATCTGTTCGCTTCCTGCAGGACATTCTTACCATCCTTTGTCTGAAGGGTCCCTTCGTGGAGGGAATATTCCGGAAAAACGCCAATGAGAAGTCCCGCAAGGAACTGAAGGAGGAGCTCAACTCAGGAGCCTCCGTGGACCTGGACAGCAAACCTGTGCATCTACTGGCAGTGGTCTTCAAGGTAAAGATCTTCTCACTATATACAAGTTTCAGAATTTAATCACATTTTCCAATGGTGACGTTAGTCATTTATAATCAAATGCAAACACTTTTTGTAAAAATCGGTTCTTCTTGCAACAAGGCATCCGACGTTCTGTGCCAGCATTTCACAAAACTCTGATGCCACTAGACACTAGGCAGTGATGACCTCATGGCACTTATACTACTGATGTTATATGTGACATTGCACTGAGATAGTATTGTGTGCACCACAACCTAGTTGATGCAGGAGAGAACAAATTAGGGTTTAGCAATAAAGCAGGTGTTGCCTTCCTAGAAGTAACCGAAGTGGACGAAAGTGTGTGTGTTGATCTTTGAATGACTTCTCATGTAAAACTCTTTGCCAAAACCTTTTTCCATGGCAGGATTTCCTACGAAGCATTCCAAACATGTTGCTGTCCTCTGACCTCTACCATGAGTGGATGGCGGCTCTGGAAAAGCAAGACATCTGCGAGCGAATTGAAGCTATCAAGCAGTAAGTGATAGGAAAACATGGGTCACTGCAAGTTTCCAAATGAGTGTGAGATGATAGGGCTCCCAAATACCACTTCCAATGGAGTAGTTTGTGTGGCTGGTTTCCCTTTACAAGTAAACCTAAGGGGGGAGAAGGCAGTCATCCAAAGTCCAGAGGAAGGCAGCTTTCTAGAGGACCGCTCTCCTCAAGGTATTTCCAAATGGGATTTTTGTTTTTTTAAAGCAGCACCTTTCTCTTTATGGGCAACTCTAAAAATAATGTTTCCCATTCATTCAAGAATGCAAAAGATGAAGTTTTGTTGTCCCATGCATGCCCCTATTCTTGCATTAGCAGGCAGTCACAGTGGGTTGCAAATTGAAACTCCCTAATTATTGTTCATTAGGAAGTGTTGTTTGGTGACCCCGATCTGAATAAACAATATGTGATGGGACCTGTTAGTCCATATGTCAAACCTGTTACACCACCCTTTAGCTTTCCTCACGTTCCGCTGCATGCAGCGGGACGTGAAATGCACTTTCTCGCGGGTCAGCAGTGAAGACAGTAGGCTGCCGCATTTGCCCATAAACATCTTTTAGCGGCCAGTCCCACCAGTGCAGTCTCACGCAATCCTCTCCCTTGGGAACACGCTGGGGAGAGACATAGCTCTTCCCTTCTCTATCTCAGAAT
Source organism: Triturus cristatus (assembly GCF_964204655.1). Classification (NCBI taxonomy): domain Eukaryota; kingdom Metazoa; phylum Chordata; class Amphibia; order Caudata; family Salamandridae; genus Triturus; species Triturus cristatus. The sequence goes on from NC_140589.1 coordinate 1,226,184,422, forward strand.
CTTTTGGAATGGTAATGGGTGGGTTTCTGCTTCCATATCAAAGATGGTGGCCATTCCATGCATGGTCCTGTGGGCTTTCCAATCCAAGATTGCGACACTGTTTCTTCCTGTCCTACAACAGGTAGAATTATCTTTCTCATTCCTTCGCAACACTTCTTCACTTCAAAGTGAAGTCTAGGGGTAGGGTTTTAGTATAATCAGGAAGATTGGCGCTCAGACTAGTACGCATTGTGTGGATTGTGTTCAGAGTATGCACGGTGCTGCCAGGTCGGGGAAGTTACCCAATAACCCCCGTAAGTGTGTGAGTCAAGGAACCCACACTGGACATATAAGCACTGTCCCGGGCACACATGGTGGGGGTATAACAATGGTATTAAAGTCCCTTTAGGATCAAAGTTGCTGCGGTCGACACCAGTATAATGATCAGAGTCATTTAATGAAGTAACAACAGAATAGAATCAAACAACCAGCCGACACATGATGCGGTTTCGCCGGGGCAGCTATGCTGTGTTGCAAGTGGACATAAATAAGCCTAGGTACAGTGTTGGGAAGACGCCACGGGAACAGTGTTACACGACCACCTCCGTTCAGAGAACAGACAGGCGTACCCGCCCTCTCGTTTGCCCACCATACAGGATGGTGGGCCCTACGGAGCGCACTGGCATCTGAACTCTCTGCCACTGCACAGCCATCTAGCTCTCTCCTCAGACACTGGATGATCCCTCCAACACTCTACCTAGGCTTATTTATGTCCACTCGCAACACAGCATACCAGCCCTGGTGAAACCGCATCACTTAATCAGACCTTTTGACAGTCTATCCCTGGCGACCATACTCCCTCGCCAACATTTCAGCGTCAACACGTAACACCAGAAACGTGTCCACTACTCACCAGTGTGCCTCCTGCACTCTACGCCTTCACTCACCACCAAGTTCTACTCATACCCCAGGCCGGGTTGGAATTATCACCGCCTCTGTGGGACCTTCTACTCTTCATTCACAAATGCCATACAGCCCTGAAGAGTCACAGGTCAATTACCTTGTGACGAAACACATGTCGGCTGGTTGTTTGATTCTATTCTGTTGTTACTTCATTAAATGACTCTGAACATTATACTGGTGTCGACTGCAGCAACTTTGATCCTAAAGGGACTTTAATACCATTGTTATACCCCCACCACGTGTGCCCGGGACTGTGCTTATACTTCTTCACTTCAGTTGGTGTGTTTCCTCGCTCCTGCCAAGATTCCTTGCTCCTATTGGTTTTCCTCTTTCCTCTTAAGTGCTATTGTTCCTGTTTTTTTTTTACGGAGTTTTATATAGCGCGAACTTGACCCGAATTGGGTATCAGAGCGCTTTACATAGCACCAGTTGCATTACATGAGGACACATTCATTTTTGTTAGGCACGGGGAGATTAAGTGATTTGCCCAGAATCACAAGATGTTCAACGTCATTGCCGAGACTCGAACCTAGTTCCCCAGATTCGAGGTCGACCGTCCTAGCCGTTAGGCCAACTTAGCCTTAAGCCGTTAGGCCAACTCCTCTCCCTGTTGGTGGCCTTGCCTCCATTGTGTTCCTCTATCCTGCTCTTCTGGGCGTCCCTTCTCTGCCTTGTCATCTTGGAGCTTTGCAGATATCGTTGGAGGGGTTTTACCTTTCGGGTTCTTCCTCCTTTGAGGCTTCTTCTAGAAGGCACAAAATACTTAGGCGCTCAAAGAGGAATGAAGAGGTGTGGTGCAGCGGCCAGGGCAGCTGTCTTTGGAGCACAGGGTTCACGGTTCGATCCCCGGCTCCGACAGCAGCTCAGCTCAGCACCGTGTGACTCTGGGCAATAGCTCACTTAATTTCCACGACAGCCCCCAGCGCCTTGAGACCCGTAAGGGTGAGTAGTTCGCGCTTTACAAAATACGGAGTTTTAGTTGCAAACGTTTTGGCAGCATCGTGGCTACAGGAAGGGGTCGCCCGTACCTCTGCTAGGCCAAGACTGTCAAGAACTGGGATCTAGGAATCTTCTCGCCGTCCACGATCTGTAAACAGAAATTCCCAATTGGAAAGCTCTGACATAACCAGTTCGGTGTGCAAATTGCAGATCCCTGGTTTGAAACTGAGAAAATTGCGTCAGGCCTCAAGTTCATACAGTCAAGGGCTGCATTATGGCTAGGGCACTGGGCACAAATTGTGGCGGTACTCCCTATTATAGATAATACTCTCTCCCCATAACAAATGTGAACACATGACTGGCCTGGGGCAGCACATTAATGAAAGGCGGAGCAGCTGTCTGAAGCAGCTCCTCCGACCTTTACAATAGTGGCACCCAGCCTGCCTTTCAAAGGGGGACAGAGACCCATGCAGGTGTGTGCAAAGAGTAACTGCACCTGCCCAGAGGGGAGTGTTTGGGCGGTGTCCATGAGACCATATTTTACCTCTAGCAGGGGTCGCTCTCAGGTGGTGCACTGACTGTGCATCATCTTTTTGTGGGCACTGTCAGGGTGCTTCCTGATGGTCTCTGTGCCTCTACTCCCGCCTCCATAATACAAAACGGGTGCAGAGGCAAGCTGTTTCCCTGGGGCTTGCCCTCTGTGCTAATGCGGGAACGCTCCCTTACAATCATGCCTGCGCTAAAAGTATACCAGCGCGTTCTGTATTAGAAATGGGGCCGTACACGTGTCTGCAGCCCCTTCTGTAATAACAAAGTGCCCAGGGTGTGCAGAAAGCAGGTGCAGACACCATTTGCATCCTTGGGCACTTTGTGGAATACTGCCCCAGTTGTCTTGGGTGAACCACAAACTAGAAGGCCAACAGTGTATAACACTCTTGTGCCTATTCATTCATACTAAAAAGTGGCTTGCGTATTTTTTACTCATTGCTTTGTGGTTACCCAGTCACAGACTACAAACAGCTGCCTCTGTGGATTTCTCAGTGGAAGCCTTTGAACAAACAGCTTTGCTCTTTTCCTCTTCCTGAAAAGTTCTTCATGTGGGGTGTGTAGGGTTGGTGGTTACCTTTTCCGTTTTTTTGAGCATGTTGAAATACAGAAGTGGCATCTTTTGTAATCTCATTTTTAATTTTTTTTATAAAGCGTTGCAGATAAGTTACCAAGACCGAACCTGCTTCTTCTCAAGTACTTGATGTGTGTCCTGCACCATATCAGTGAGCACTCCGGGACCAACAAGATGGACGCCAGCAACCTCGCCATCTGCATCGGACCCAACCTACTGAACCCAGACCAGAAGAGCAGCCAGCCCCTGGAGGTCCAGAAACAGCTCAATGACAGAGTAGGTTTTGCCCCATTCCGTATACAACATCACCTTACACAATGACTCGTTCTTTTTTATATCCACATAGCCCATAGCACACTGTGGTTCATATTAACCAGGAACAGGGAAAATTAACGCTAAGGGCGCTTAGCGTTATTTTTTTTTAACGCCCGCTATCGCTGGATAATATCGCCTGGTTATCGCGTTATTAACAACGCTAACCGCCTAGGCGATAAAAAATCCAGCGATAGCGGCATTTTGGGAGGTTATCGCTGGTAATGCAGCGATAAAACTACAAGGATAGGGATATATTTGATGATAGCCCATGGTAGATTTAGCCATGTCATCCACCTCCCATTGGATTACATGGCTAAATCTGAAAATTAGCAGACGTAAAAAAGCAGTGTTAACCGTGGTTAGCGCTGCTTTTTTTGTCTCTAACAGGGTTAGCGTGAAGCTTGATAATAGGAGAAATGTCGCGTAGCGACATTTCTCCTATTATTTTGCTCTTGAACGCCCACTTTGCATCTCATTAGAGATGCAAAGGGAAGCGTAGTGAAAAAGGGCGCTAACATGCGATTTTGCATGTTAGCACCCTGTTGTTGATAGGGCGATATTTTTATCTCCGCTTCTTTGGCTTTTAAAGCCAAAAAAGCGGAGATAGATCCCTTCTTAATATGCCCCTGAGTTGGTTAGGTAATACCTAAAAAAAGAAGAAGGATGTAAAGTACAAAGGGAAATGGCATATCGAAATAAAGTATGTGTTAACCACTAATGTGTTTCATCAGGTGTTGATTGTGGTTTAAGAAGTTTAAAAAGATATGCAAGCCGTGTTGCTTATCTAGGGCTTCACCTTTGTTCAACTGAGGCAATAATTATCAATATGAGGTCTGTGTTCATATATGAACTATACATTGGACCCCGCCTGAGGGGATGGCTGGCTTTAAATGGCAGGATCTTGCTGTCAATTGCATGTAGGAAACTCCAGAAATTAACACCATTCCCATGGGTAGTATGTTTTGCTTGGTTATGTTAATCCTTTTGTAGAGCGCGTGTTCACCAAGTGATTTCTTGGTGTTGAATGAGAAGTGGCAAATTCGGACTGATCACATTAAGTGTAGGGTGCTTGATTGAAAAGCCAGGTTTTTAAGGCAGTTTAAAGTGTAAGAGATGTGATTCTGCTCGAGGACTCCGAGTGAGACAATGCCAGTTTCACAGGCAACTTTTATGTTGGTTTCCTTTGAAATTCGGATCATTCAATGTACATAAAATTCTTAACACTTTTCATTTTGTAGTCCAATGCCGCATATCTTAACTTCATCATTAGGAATTTTTGTGCGCATTATGAATCCAGATACGCTTCTGTGGCAAATACTTCTTTTCACTCATTCAGGATGGACTACCAGCAAAGAGCTGTTATATAGCCCTGTCATTTGGTGTCAATATGGTACTGACTAATGGGACAAACGTCTCTTTGCTCCCTGTGCCAACTTCAATTCCCACTCCTCGCTGTTCTGTGTTTGCAGTGTCCACTAAATTATTATAACTCAACAATACACTGAGGAGACATGCCAGGCATTACCTGTTCTTGCATGTGCTACTCCATCTGGGCTCAGCGCTGCCTGCTTGCCAGAGTTCTTTTTTGTTAGGGACATCATTGAAGTCCGATGAGAAGTTTGATAGTGTTGCAGCTACCCTCAATGTAAGTAATTGGAGGCAGGCAGGGTAGGACTGAGACAGAAAATAGGTCCAGGCACCAAAATAAAAGTGGTCCCCATTAATGAATTAGATAGCTGAAAAAGTGGACCATTTTTGCAAATGGGAATAGTTTTGAACTTTTAAACACACACTGAACAAGTGTTTTGCTATGTATGGGAGCCTGCATGGACTTATGCTTGTTGCAGGCAATGTTAGTTTTAATAACAGGGAAATCGACAGCACAAACCGGCCCTGCAGACCATAAACAGGCCCACAAACAGTTAAATAACCAGCCCACGCACTGATCTGTCAGACCAGCTCACTGGGCACTTCCTGATTGCCCCATAAGCCAGTCTGACCCTCATCAGAGGTGATGTTCATGCTACAGTCTTGTGAAGCAGAATCTGAATGGACTAGTAAGTGAAGAGTTCGACACTTATGGATCATGCTTAATATCTCTTCCAGGCTCTATCTTCATCCATCATATGGTCGTACATATTGGAATGTTTTATTACATGCTTCTAATAACTCCAGTATATACTACAGAATAAGGAAGGAAAATGTTCCTATATGTGTTTATTATGGGCTTGTTCCCTATTGGTCCAAACAGCCACAGACACAGACTTATATAAGCAACCAAAATCACTCAAAGCCACATATCACAGACTGCAGTCCGCAGTACAAACATCAGTGTATGCCCTCAGCTTCATCTGAACCAGTGGCTTTAAGGTTGGCTTTCTTTAGTCATGGCTTGACATTTATAGCACCTTCTTCTAGGATCCTTTAAGGACACCTCTGATCAACTACCAATTAGTTTTTAAAGAAGAGTTGTACCCCATCAACCACATGTGGTAGTAAAACACTAGATAAAATAGCTAAGGCCCTCATTATGATGTCGGGCGGACTGCCGCTGACAGGCCGTCGGTGGCAGTCTGCCCGACATCTAGGGCATTGGTCCGACTGCCGCATTCGATGTAGGCGGTCGGAGCGAAAATGTCGGCGGGAAAGTCAACCGCCTCGAGGGCAGCAGTCGAACTCTAATCCCTACAATGGAGGCGGTCTCTGCGCAGGCACTGCTATAGGGATTAGGATGTCCCTTTCTGAGTGCCTTTTCATAGTGGTCCCACGGCCATGAAAAGGCAGATGGACACGGACTTTTGGGGCCTCAAGCAGGGCCTCCGTCCCCCGTGGACTCCTGCTATGTGGCCAGGGGGCACATGGGTTGCCCGCTCCCACACATTTATGCACCATGTTCCAGGCATGATGTTTGAAAAGTGCCTTTTTCTAATGTGGCTTGTGCTGCAGCCCTTTTCCTGTGCCGCAGCAGAAGCCACAGTAGAAACAGGCATTTTATGCCCGCCTGCACAGCGGTCGTATCCTGATAGGGCAGGCGGGACCGCCGACTCATTGTCGGACGGTTCCTGCCTGAATCGATAGTGGTCGGCGGTCTGACCAGCCGCCATTGTAATGACCCCCTTACTATGCAGAAGATCAGCCTTCAACAAAGGAAGCACAAAATACATCAGTGTGCTATAAAATTGTGACAGCGACTAAAGCCTTTGTCTTGCAATGAGAGTAACACAGCACCTCCACCTTTCCGTAAACAGATATTAGTTTGTTGGCTTTACCGCTTACTTTTTTGCTTGCAGCAACAGGGAAGTCAGTCGGTGGTCCGCAAGGGACAGGTAGTGAAGCAGGAATGGGAGCCAGAATGAGAAATAACAAAGCACACAAAAGTGAAGCAACCTTTGCAATGGTTGTTATTTATTAATCTATGTAGTGTCAGAGAAATGTTATTATATAACTCCTGAGCAATCTATAAAATACAATCTGATTATTTTCCAGGTGAAGGCATTGGTGGAGTTCTTCATTGAGAACAGCTTTGAAATATTTGGTGGTGATTTGTCATTGCTGATTTCTACATCTGGAGAAGATTCACTGGAACACGCTGGTAGCACAGGTAAATGTCACTTGCTATTGTTGATAGAAATTTGCTCAGTCAACTTTGTAGTGTGTTGCAGCTGCAAAGCAACTATACAGAGTGCCACTGTGTAGCTCATGCCCAAACACAGAAGTCTATGGCTTAGATATGATATATGTGTACACCAACAGAATAGTAGTCTCTTACATATAATGTAAAATAAAAGTACGTCCATCTATTACTTTAAGAGAAATTCCATCATATGCAGTGCTCTTCATAGATCTGTCCCTCTGTTTTTTCAATACACCAGTCACACAAAAAAAGAATTGCTGTGCTAACACAGGTCTTTGCATGGTATTTCACCTTTCATATGATGCAGAGCCACATCACTGGTGTTTGACGTCATGTAAGTGAGCACTGCAAAATGTCGCTTTGAATTCTCCAGTGATTAATATACCTGCCAGTGAAACCAATGAGTGTCCCGATCCAAGGCATTGGGGAATGAAGGAGAGGTCAGCCTCTGTAGCTTGAAGAGAGGAAGATACTCTAAATTCATTTTTAGAGGAGTCAGAGGGAAATAACACACACACAATGATCAACATTAGATGTCAGATTTGAATAGTCCCTATATAGAGGGAGAGTTAACGCAGCGCATGTCTTCATACACAGAACTTGAACTTAGAGATGATGCAGATTTCGCTGTGCTATTTACACCTGCCAGTGTTCTGTGAATGCGAGGTAGTCTTCACAGTTAGTTAACCACATCCTTTATGATGGTTTTGTCTATAAATATTACTGAAATTTCTGTAGTTATGTGAAATTTCCACGAAAGACGAAAAAGTTTCTTACAATCACCGGATAGTAGTGACTTTCAGCATTGCACCACTCTTGGGCTAAAAGATTTTTGATGTCCCCCCCCCACCACCCCACCCCCACCCGCTGTGTTAAAACTTACAAATATATTTAAAAAAGATGACTGACATAGTTAATCAGAACCACAAGAACGTATCCAATTAATGATTTCTTGATGTTCTGCAGACCTCTCCTTCTGTCAACAAAACGACTCTGCCTACGACAGCACAGACCTGGAAGTCGAAGGCCTTTGCAGTTTATCTTCGAATCGACAGCAAAGCATTCATTGCAGATGTGGTGATTCTGGCATTGGTGATCAGGTGTGCCATATGGACGTGCATTCAGGCCTCTCATCTGTTTCCGGGAGAGATCCTGAAAACTGCAATGGCAAGATGGACAGGAGATCTTCGGAGCCCAACCTTTTCCTCTCACAAGCTGACCCAGAGCAAGGAATATCCAAGCAGAAACTAAACAAAAGTCATGATGATGTGACTGTTGGACAAAGTAGTGTGGATTATGAAGTTGAAGATCAACTACATGGGCTTAAAGAGGACAATTTTATGACTTGCAATTATAAGAACAAAAAGCCTGCATGCCTGAAGGTGAACACCAGTGTGCAATTAGAATTATCCTTATCCAAGACACCCTCCAGCTGCTCACTGGACAGTTCATGCTCAAACTCTGACTCTTCTGTCTTCACCAGCTCACCACGGATTTCTCCATCCAGCCCCAAAAGGCGGTTCTTTCCACGGCATGAGTCTTTCTCTGCAAACAAGTGTGTGGAGGGAAATAAAGTACTTCCCGTCAATCGACAAATCAAGAAGCATTCAATGTCATTTTCCTTTCTGCAATATAAGAAAACTCTCACCAAAACCCAAAGCTGGGAACCTGAACGACAAATTGCAGCCAACAGCAGAAACAGCTTCAAAAAGGACTTTGAGAACGGCGCTCAGCTCAAGTGTGACATTGTCCAAGAAAGGTGTGGTGCACAACTTGAGCCAGCTCAGCTGTGTCAGCCAAGAGCCCGTCTCATGTCGGCTGATGAGGTCTTTAGGCTAGTAGACCAGAAGAACCCTGGTAAGCCACCGTCTTACGAGGAAGCCGTACAGCGGAGCATATCTGCTAAACTTCCTTCCTATGGGAGCTTAACAGTGCACACTTTGAGATCTACTATGCTGCACCATGACTCTCTCTTGCCTCATTCACTGCATAAAGACAATTTAATTCACAGTGCACATGACAATGGTGCTTCCAGTGAACATGGCAAGCCCTGCATGCGTAATAGAGTGCATAGACGCTGTCCCGTTTCTGATGCTGCTGAAGAAATGCACACACGAATCCATGTAAATGCAAACTCTGCCCATCGTCCCCGAACTACACCTGAACTTCAGGAACAAACCAGGCAGGAATGCCTCATTCGACGATGCAGTCACCCGCTCTTTGAAGGATATGACCAAATTCAATATGCCAAGGAATCCTATGTCTAAGCCTCTAGGAAACCTTGAGATGTGGATGTTGAGAATTTGTACCTAGAAACACTTGGAGTGATAAAAAAAATAATAAGCTGGTTTAAAAACAAATTTTCAAAGAGACTTTTGCAAAGACACATTAACAATGTTACAAATAATCATAATTTGGTTCCTGTAGGCATGTGATGGGAGCCCACGAAGAGCAAATAGGAGAGATACTTTATTTTCCAAAAGTGTCTGTGAGCTTGCATGATATGTTTCAATAATGTATTGTGAGGACTAGAGTGTATAGTACAGTTGATGTTAGATATTTGTATGCGTAAATAGAGTCTGTGTTTCCATACAAGAAATACAGTGTATGTAAGAATGTAATGTAGTATAATGTATAAATGTAATCATTTTTATGGCTCCAGCGAATATTTAATAGCACTTATCCCTAAGTTATAGGTTCTGTAGATGTGATTTCTGTGAATGTATTTATGAGACAGTCACCTGTCATCCATTTTATGTACACCTTTCGTCCATTTTACTTCCACTACAATAAAGCACTTTGATGCGTTAAGTGTTCTTGTCAGTATTACTGGACCCACTCCTTCACCTACATTGTAAGGATCTATGATTTCATCTAAAGGAGAAAATGGGCAGTGATCTAGGGCTGCTCCTTTACCATTATCAAGAGCATGTCACCAAGGCTAGAAGAGTTCTACTTGAATCGGATCACCTGGAATTCAATGTTAGCACTGAGAAACGTGTCAGGTTAGGTGGTCTTCCAGTGATTTGTCCAAGTTATCTTATAATTTCCTGGTTCTTAGTAAATAAAGTAATTTATTTTCCTTCTCTTTCCTGCTTTCTACTTTATATTTACTTCTTCTACAACATTACTCAAGAACATCTGTAGAGCATGGTTAGCAGAACCCTGTGCATCAGAACAAATATTCACCAAAACAGTAAAGAACAGATAAGAATATAAAACACTAGCTCTGAAAAAAGTAATAATACAATTACAGTTTCAAAGTAAACCAAAACTACAAAGAGGCGCTAGTATCATAAGCAAAATTTTCTTAGATCACAAATTGCAGCCATGCTTATGACAGTTAGAGCATATATTGGGGTTCAGCTGGTGTATAAATGTGATTTTGAAGGCTTACTAAAGAACAAGTGGGTGAAGACAATAGTTAAAGGCTGAGAGTACCAACTCCGAGGTGCTGCTGCTGAGAATACTTGATAGGAAAACTTCCCCGACAACATTTGTGAAAGGTGGAAATGAGAATAGTTGTGCTTCTGATGGCTGCAGAGGCCCTTGAGTCTGGATATTTCAGTCAGACGAAGATGATGCTCCTGTACAAAACCCTTAAAGGTGAATGAGGTAGGGAAGGAGTAAGCAGTTGAGGGGGCACTAAAAAGGGGCCGAAGTCACCTGATTAAGGTATTCAGCTGATCAGCAAGTCTGCAAAAGGAAGAACTGTCTTTTTGAAGGGAGGTGAGAAGTACAAGGCGAACCAGATAGTGCAGCTTTCCACCATCGAATGTATGAATGTACATGGGCAAACACAGCCAAAAGACAGCAAAGCACAGTACAAGGATAAGCATAAAGTGAGCCGGTGAGAGGAGAGGTAGCTGGTTCGGGGATGGTTAAGGAATTGTGACATGGTGTTCTTTAAGGTCGTGGGTCTTCGACTCTTCCCTAAATCGGAGCAGCGATCAGGTGGTTCGGATGGATACTGGGATGTTGTTTCAGATCCTAGGTTCATAGATGGCTTTCTTTTTTACACTTCTTAGTCTGCAGCCTAATGGTGTCATGCGGCGGGTGTGTGGAGAACTACCGGAGGGTATTCATCTGCAAGATAAGCAGTCAGCCATGAAGCCTTTGCGAATGATGTTGCTGGTTTTAAAGCTGGTACAGGCCAGTAAGGGGAACCAAGAGTTTCATCAGGATGAGGGTGATGTGATATTTCTGCAGGCACTGAAAGTGATGTGCAGTAGCATGTATGATGTCATTAAGGGGTGCTAGCTAGAGGTCTGGGAGGCCATGGTGCACAGTGTTAATACTATCTGGATGCAAATGCACAAGGGCTTGAACAGCAATTCTGAAGAAATGGTTTCACATTTTTAAAAGAGAGCTGGTGCTGGTCCATCTTTGTGTTTTTTCGCAATGTGTTCCTTGATGATGACATTGGTGTCTACAGTAAATCCAAGAGACTTGGCATTTGGTGAAAGTTGGGGTTTGAAGCCTTAATGCTTCATCAGGCTATCCATACCTGAAAAGGCCACAAACAGCAAGCTAGGACTATTTTTCACCATCCACAAACTATATTATTTTGCTGAACACCATTATGAGGACACAATAAATATACAAAACAGTAATGGGTGGAATACTTGAATTAATCTCAGCCGCTGGTGATCACTCGGCCACATCCCAGTTCATCACTGTTTTGCCCACCATGCCACCTTAGTTTGGACCCACCTATATGCAAATCAGTCTTGACCCTACTCCAATCGCAACAGTCCAGCCATTACTGTCAAGCCAGGTCCTCCCTGAACTGTAACACAAGCAGCCCAGGAGCAGTTTCACCCTAGTTATGGGCTCATCAGCCGGGTATAGCTTGATTCCAGTGACACAAGCTTGGGTTGGACTGTTCCAATTGGAGCAGGGTCAAGACTGTTGTGCATATAGCTGGGTGCAAACTGAGGTGACATGGTGTGCAAAATAAGGATGGAGATGCGGCCCGAGTAATTACGAGTGGCTGAGATCAATTCAAGCCTTCCATCCATAACTATTTTGCACCCTATTATGAGGAAGCATCTACTGTAATATAATTAGTATACCAGAATATGCATGCAAAAGACAGGAGTCTTTTCGTGAGAAGACCTGGGAAGGAGAGCATTTAGTACCATGCTTCAATAGATGTTGTAAAACAGATAGAGGCATATACTTTAAATTGAACATCTTTCTTTATTTGTATTGCAATACGGCTAGTAGAGTTCTGCACATGAACATACATATGCATCAGATAACATAAGTGGCACCTACTACTTATGTGACTGCCTGCAGGATGTATTGAGCTCTGGGAGGCTCTCATAGGATACGAAGCTAAGTTTCTTCAGTTTATGTGAATGGCTTTAAACTCACCTCGTCATGTGACACGGTTGCTAAAGCGTTTTTTTTATTTTATTGGCATATAGAAATAAAACATTTCCATGTTAAAGAAGGATGTAGAAACTTCTGTTCTGGGGTAGATGCAGAGCCACTGGACACAGTGGCGTTGCATGGGGGATCCACAGAAGTGGTTGCCCCAGGTGCAAAATTCTTAGGGGGCGCAACATTTTCAAAGAAAGTATTGCACCCCCTAACTCGTGGACCATTAGCACTTCATGAGCTAACGGTCCACAGATTAGGTAGCACAATACTTTCTTTTAAAATGTTGCCCCGGGCGCTTGCAACCCACGCTGCACCGCTGATTGGACAGTAGCAGTAGTGTGCTAGGACTGACAATGTAATTTACCCCACACTGGATGTAAAAACCTGCTCCTGAACAACTAGGGTGTGCACAATAAGTAGTTGCCATTTTCTGCTTCTGAGGCCACACCCCAGAAGGGGAGATTTCAGTAGGGGGCATGAAAGCCTATATTGCACCAGCACTTTGCGGGGTGGGGAAGTTAATATGTGTTGCAGTGTGGGTAGGTGTTGTGGATTGTTCCAGCTACTAAATGAGAAAGAAGTATTAACTGGTAAGCTACACACTGGTGTATGTGGTGTGTTCAATACTTTTTACCATGTACATGATATATGGTCGTGACACGTCTCAGCCCTGTCAAAATTGGATAATCGTAATGCACGGTTGACTGGAATTCCAAAATGCTTCATGGCACCCTAGGGCAGCCTTTTCACCAATGCCCATTGCATTCACCATATCACTGCTACATTGGTGATCCCTGGACTCATTTCAAAGTTTGTTGGATGGTTGAGAAGGCACATTACATGAGAATATCTATGTAATTTGGCAGACTCTTGTGATATCAGAAAATTGCTGGAAACTCAATGAAAAGAGAATCAATATTTGTCCTGAAATTCAGAGAGTTCTGTGATTTAAAATGTCATAATTGAATCAACACTTCTTTTTGGCCCAGGCTTTATCCGGTTTTACCATAGCGATGTCTGGGAGGCTGGTATGCAGAGCCTCGCCTCCATGCAGCTACGAGAACTGCGACCAAGCGGGTTTTGATTTCTGGGAGATGTATTCTTTGAAAGAGAGGTCTGTGTTGAGGGTGAATCCACATGAGTATGTGTGTGCTGTCTGCTGAAGAGTCACACAGGATTAGGTTACAGATCCATGTCTAAATCTGCAGTTACCTGGTGCTGTTGGTAATCAGGAGGAATTCTGGTTTAGTTGGTTTGAATGTTAAGTGGGTGCCCGGCATCCAGTTATAATGTACGTCACGGCAAGTCTCCCTTGATATGGTCTGAAGGCAGCTGGTAGTCCTGTAGGAGATTATGCATGCTGATATTGTCCTGGAGTTTAATAGACGCTGGTTTTTCAATGGTTTTACCAATTAATAGAAGGTGCTTACTTCTATATGTGGAATTGAAAAGACCATATCCGTCATCCCAGAAGGGCTATTTTGGTGCTATTAAAAGTCAAATGTGAGAAACAGAGCAAGAAGAAAAATCATTAGATTACTACCCTAGCACAATATTGATTTTGGGAAGAGCCAGGGTTTAAGGGACTTTCTAAACCTGGCAAGATTCTGCTCTTTCCAGGTGTGCACTTTCAGCCTATTCCAGTGTTGGGCTGCGGGAATCTAGAAAATATGGTCTCCAAGTGAGGACGGTTTGAAACGTGCCCACCAAGAGAGAGAGGCCGCTCAATCTTAAAAGACGTCAAGGTTGATGGAAGGCAAAACGATTGCCCAAGAATGATCTCTTAGAGTAGTAGGCAGTTTTGTTCACTAGACTAAGGGATTTAAAAATAATACTTCTTCAAATGAAGCCACTGAAGGGAGATCAGTGTGGGGGAAATGTGGGCACTGGCTTTAAGCGTTAGGACCAGTTTTGCAGCATCATTTTGAATCATGTGAAGATTGTGGGTCAGAAATATAGGGAGATCTATACAGTATTTATTTTATTTATTTTCATTTTGGATCCGTTGACTAAACTTAAAAAGCAATATAAAACATCATTAAAATTACAGGAAACAAACAAACAAATCTTAAAATCCATTCAAAGCAGTTCAATTAAATAGATCGTATATTGCCCGTTCCTTTATACTCCACCAAGCACCAATTTATCGTAACTCAATCCGGTGGAAAATAACAAGTAAAGGACCCCATTCCCATTCATCAGGACCGTGATCCTAATCTACTAGTGATTGGGTCGCCAAAGGGTGCATGGTATCTAAATCGTACCCAAAAGCCTTCACACAAGTAAATCGTATACCACCAGGGTTAAAAACTGACCATATTAGGTGGAGTACTATGCCCCAACAATAAGTGGCAGAGTAGATGCTCAGTAGCGTTAAACAACGGTCATAAAGAACGCTATTTGCGAACGAACGACCCCAATCCCCGCCACCACGGAGGTATACTATATACTTGAGTGAATGCCTTTGGGTACGATTTACATATCATGCACTTGTGGAACTTTTCTGCTGGCATTTTTCTAAAGGCAGCAAGGATTCTATCTTGCCGGAGCACTTCCTACACGTTTGGCTGTGGAATTGTGAGCTACGTCACTACGTGACACTGCTATTGCTAAGCACTCAGCTTAGGGTTTATATTATGTCACCTACGTAACAGGGTGATTCTATGGCTGCTCAGCTGTGAAAAGCAGCGTAGTATTTGCGCTTCAACCGCACGGTGCGAGGTCATGTACCCTTCTACGTAAGCACCCCCACTTTGGATTCTAGCAAGTACCTTGGAGACACGTTGGATTTGGTGATTTACTCAGGCATTTTTTCTGCCCTTTGTGTTGCATCGGAGATGAAAGTATTTTGCAGTACCTTTGGAAGTAAGGTACGTTTTTGTATGGTAAAGGAATTTATAATTGGAATATTTTAGCGAACTAGTCCTATTTCAGGAGAAGAAGGGATGCTAAAATTGTTTTGGTTATATATATATATTTATACCCCAAAAATAGACGAGACCAAACAGGTACGGACCACCAGGCATTGATTCTAAAATGCAGTGCTTTATTTCAGAACAAGTAAATCCATAGCAACCAGTCTTCTCCAGGCCAGTGCCTAACATGACGTGTTTTGACTGCTCAAGCGCTGCTATAATCGTTCTGTTTAAATAGTGACCACCAAACACACGTGCATATAGACATAAACAACAGACAATAACTTCTAAGATTAAAATAGAAGCATACAGTATTTTATGTTGTTAAAATTGGGGCAAAATTGTTTTATAAACGTCAAGGGACTCACAATAGAGTTATTACAAATCTCATGACTGATATCCAACCAAATGGTTGTGTGTATATATATATATATTCACTTAAAAAACCATAGGTTTCACACATGTTATAGTTAGGTGGACATTTCACTGGTAAAAAACCAATGAAATTCCCCCGTTATAGTTAGGTCAGATAACTATAACTCGCGCGCCCGCAATCCAGTGCTCATGACGTCACATATTACATCACTCATGACAAGGTCAGTTGCATCACTCATGACATCACTCATGACATCATCCTTGTGATAGAGTGGCGGTCGCGCGAGTTATAGTTATCTGACCTAACTATAGCGGGGGAATTTCATTGGTTTTTTACGAGTGAAATGTCCACCTAACCTATGGTTTTTTAAGTGAATTTTCAAGGTTTTTTAAATGCTAATTCCTAACTGTAACGTGTGTGAAACCTATGGTTTTTTAAAGTGAATTTGTTCGGTTTTTTAAATGCTAAGTTATGTATGTTTTTTTTTGTTGTTTTTTTTTAGGTTTTTCACCGTGCGCACACCGTGCGCGCACCCCGCGATTTAAAAATAAATAAATGTTTTTTCACCCTTCGGGGTCCTTTAGGGACCCCCTGACAAAGGCTAGGGGGTCAGGAACTCTCTACCCTGCCCCCTTTTCACGTTCGCCACCTCTATTTTTCACTCTCGCACCCACAACAAACAAAATGGCGGCCGACACTTCCTGATTTCGACCGATTTGAATGTTGACTGACATGTAACCACCAATCAGAATTACGCTTGTGCACGTTAGGGTGCTATAGATATTTATGTGCTTTAACTGCAATTTTCTCAGGAAATACTGAACAGATTTACTCCATACATGCAAAAGGCACATGCCTGACCTGAGGACTACCTCTCTGCCAAATTTCAAGTAATTCTGTTCAGCCGTTCGGGCTGTACCTTCGACTAAAGGTCCTATGTGAAAATGCATGGGGAAAACGTGTTTTGGGACCCCCCTTTTTTCTCGGCCCTCGCTTGACGAATCACCCCGAGACTTTCAGGGTAGGAGCTGAGCGGAGCGCCCCATTAGTTTTGAAACTTTCGCGAGGATTCGTCAACCGGCGCCAAAGTTATTCAAAATAGAATTTTCAGATTTCCTATGGAAACACGGTCCTAACTATAACTATCTACTGGCGGCTGCCAGTGGATTATATATATATATATATATATATATATATATATATATATATATATATTCACTTAAAAAACCATAGGTTTCACACATGTTATAGTTAGCTGTACATTTCACTCGTAAAAAACCAATGAAATTCCACGTTATAGTTAGATCAGGGAACTATAACTTGCGCGCCCACAATAAACTGCTGATGACGTCACATATTACATCACTCATGACATGGTCAGTGACATCACTCATCACATCAATGATGACATCTGAAATGACACATTGTGGATTGCGGTCGCGCAAGTTATAGTTACCTGATCTAACTATAACGTGGAATTTCATTGGTTTTTTACGAGTGAAATGTACAGCTAACTATAACATGTGTGAAACCTATGGTTTTTTAAGTGAATTTGCAAGGTTTTTTAAATGCTAATTCCTAACTATAACGTGTGTGAAACCTATGGTTTTTTCAGTGAATTTGTACGTTTTTTTAAATGCTAAGTTATGTATTTATTTTTATTTTTTTTTTCTGGTTTTTCACCGTGCGCACACCCTGTGCGCCCACGTTGCGCAGTTCATACCATGCGCGCCTCGCCTTTTTTTACACAGTAACAATTTTTTTTTTTCCCTTGCGGGTCCTTCAATTTATTTAATAAATGTGATTGTTATTTCGTTTTTTTAAATTTTTTTTTTTTTTGCCGTGCGCGTACGGTAAGCTTACCGTACGCGCACTCCGCGATTTTTTTTTTAAATTATTAAATGTATTTTTCGTACTTTTTCGTCCTTCGTGGACCCCCTGACAAACGCTAGGGGGTCTGCAACTCTCTCCGTTGCCCCCTTTTCACGTTATCCACCTTTGTTTTTCAGTGCGAGAGAAAGAAAATGGCGGCCGACACTTTCTGATTTCGACCGATTCTAATGTTTACAGTCATGTAACCACCAATCAGAATTGAGCTCGCGCACGGCACCGTACGCGTACGGTAAGCTTACCGTAAGCGCACGGAGCGCGCTTACAGATATATATATTGATTTAAATGCTATTTTCTCAGGACCTACGGAACAGATTTACACCAGACCTGCAAAAGGCACATCTCTGACCTGAGGACTACCTCTCTGCCAAATTTCAAGTAATTCTGTTCAGTCGTTCGGGCTGTAGCTCGGACTAAAGGTCCTATGGGAAAATGCATGGGGAAAACGCGTTTTGGGACCCCCCTTTTTTCTCGGCCCCCGCTTGACGAATCCCCCCGAGACTTTCAGGGTAGGAGCGGAGCGGAGCGCCCCACCTATTTTGAAAATTTCGCGAGGATTCGGCAACCGGCGCCAAAGTTATTCCAAATAGAATGTTGCGGATTTCCTATGGAAACACGGTCCTAACTATAACTATCTACTGGCGACCGCCAGTAGATAATATACATATATATATTCACTGAAAAAACCATAGGTTTCAGGGGTGTTATAGTTAGCTGGACTTTTCACTTGTACAAAACCATTGAAATTCCCCCGTTATAGTTAGTTCAGCTAACTATAAATCGCGTGCCCGCAATGCACTGCTGATGACGTCACATATTACATCACTCATGACATGGTCAGTGACATCACTCATGACATCACTCATGACATCACTGATGACATCATCCAGTGAATGTCTGTTTTTCTGAAAATTAAATATGTTTTATATATGTATATCTCAAGGTCGATGGAAGAATAAATGGGTATATAAGTGTCTAAATGGATGATTTGTTTTTGAAAAATTGATTGTGTAACTGACTGATTAAGTGTATCATAGTGAATACATGGCTTAGTGAGTAATGTTTAAATATGTAAATATCTGTATCAGTCTCTCACTTTGTGTATAAGTGGCTGCATGGGTTGGTGAGTGGCTACATGGTGTCTATATAGGTTATTAGTTGTTTTTTTGAGTATCAGTCTGAGTGTCTGCATGGTTCGGTGGGGGGTATTACGTAGTGCATAGGTGCATGAATGAGTGACTCACTGTTTGTATGTGTTGAAGACAGCATGTGTGCAGGACTGTATGGGTGGATGAGTGTGTGTATGGGTGTGTTAGTGATTGAATGACTGTCTCAATAGTGTCTTTATGAGTAACTACATATGTTTTAAACTAGTATATGTGACTATTGGTGTATATAAGTGAGTATATGTGAGAGTGAGAGATTGAAAGAGTTCCTGTATGAATAAGTATGTGTTTCTATAAGTGATTGTTTAAAGACTAAGTATGTGTAAGTTTCCGTAGAAGTAAGTGTGGTGGTGTGTATATAACTGTATATGCAAGTAAATGTATGTTTGATTCTTTATTAGCATGAGTGACTATGTGTGTGAGTAACTCTATGGATGAGTGGCATTGTGTAACAGGATGTATAGGTGTATGAGTACATATGATGAGTGAGTACATGTATGAGTGACTGTATAGGACTGTTGGTGAATGAGTGGATGTGTATGTGGATCTTAGAATTACTGAAGAGGTTGTTGTAACTGGTATTGGTATGTCCATTGTTTTGAAAATTTTTGTCTCTATTTTTGAATGTGTGTATCAAAGGTTATATTAGGGTGAGAGGAGGTCTGCCACTCTATCACAAGGATGATGTCATCAGTGATGTCATTTGAGATGTCATCAGTGATGTCATGAGTGATGTCACTGACCATGTCATGAGTGATGTAATATGTGACGTCATCAGCAGTGCATTGCGGGCGCGCGAGTTATAGTTAGCTGAACTAACTATAACGGGGGAATTTCAATGGTTTTGTACAAGTGAAAAGTCCAGCTAACTATAACACCCCTGAAACCTATGGTTTTTTCAGTGAATTTCTGAGGTTTTTAAAATGCTAATTCCTAACTATAACGTGCCTGAAACCTATGGTTTTTTCTGTGAATTTCAAAGGTTTTTTAAATGCTAATTTCTAACTATGCCTACAGAGATAGGACATGTGAAGAAAGAAGAAAAAATGCACAGAAAGAAAAAAAAGAAGTGCAGAAAGAAGCAACAGAAGTCCTCAAAGACGAAGAAAAGTGCAGGAAGAAGGATAACGTGCAGAAAGAACAAAAAGAAGAGCAGAAAGAATCCTTGTTGCAAAATCATCCTGTACCCTCAACTTTTTCAGACGGATTCTGGTGGTAACTGAGTCTGACTAACCAGTCCTAGAGCCAGTGCTATGTTAAAAGACACTTAGAATACAGTGAAAACACCTACATACACTAGGGAACATTATGCGTTGGGGTCCCCCTGTGATTAGCATGACCTCCTCTGTAAGCCCCTAGTATATAATAGGGCAGGGGGATTAAAACTACCTCTTAAAACAGGCCACAGGGCGTTTTTGCACACGTTAACTCAGGCCCCGTCCCCTCCCTTCACCACTGTGTAAACACGCCCTGTGTCCGTTTTTAGTTGGGAGATTAAGTTCATTTGAATCCTGAGGGTCCCTAGGGTCCAACTAGCCCACTAGGTACCTCCAGTAAGTGCCACAGAGCTGCGTTGCAGAGAGGTGTAAAAAGTGGCACAGCCTGGACCACCTCTCTGCAATGCAGCTCAGTGGCGCTTACTGGAAGCACTTGGTGGGCTAGTTAGCCCCCAGGGGCCCTCAGTATTGAAGGGAAATTATATCCCCAATTTAAAACGTGCCATAGTGCGTGTTTGCACACGTCACCTCAGGCCCCGTCCCCTCCCTTCACCACTGTGTAAACGCGCCCTGTGGCTGTTCTAAGTTGAGAGATTAAGTCCCCTTGAATCCTAAGGGTCCCTAGGGTCAAACTAGACCACTAGGTACCTCCAGTAAGCGCCACAGAGCTGCGTTGCAGAGAGGTGTAAAAAGGGGCTTGGCCTCAGAACACCTGTCTGCAGCGCAGCTCCCTGGCGCATACTGGAGATGCCTGTTGGGCTAGTTGGCCCTCAAGGACCCTCAGTATTGAAGAGGAATTAATTCCCCAACTTACAACTCGCCAGGGGGCGTGTTTGCAGACTGCTGCAAGGAGGGGGCGTGGCCTCCGGCACGATGGCAGTCTTTTATTTATTTTAATTTTTTTAGAAGGGGGGCTGTGTAGTTCCCCTTCTTATTCTAATTTATTGGCCCTGATGACCCCATCCCCCAGGGCCTGTCTCCTAATTATATTTTTTTGACCCCAATCCCCAGGGCCGGCCACTGTTTTTTATTATTTTTTCACCATGACGATTTGAGTGATATTCATTAAAAGGCGACTATGCATACAATGAATCCACGTGGAATGTATTTACACCACTAGTGAAGCTCTGACATGTCTGATGCCCTACCGTGCCTAATCCCGGTAGACACCCTTGTCGTTTATTTATACAAACATGGGTAGCTATTGACGGGCACATTTAATACACATGCACACCAAGCCATTCAAAAGGGATTCGACAAAAATTCGACCAAAACTATGTAAGAAACCCCCCTCACGGTTAATATAACACACATCCACTGCCGGATGTGTAATACTTTTTATTTTACTCTCTGGAAAGGGGACGAACATCACTTGAGAGTCACAGCGTGCTCCTGGCAGAGCCCAATGCTGTGTTACACCCACCATTGCCTGCCAAGTGCCACACACCTCTGTGTTGTATTCCACCAGCTAGTGCATATGCTATGACACTCTCTAGCCCATGTGCACTGTAACACCACCCCGTGAATATGTCATGCCACACTTGTCTTCGCACGGGTTATATTGCCCCATCTAACGTGCGTTCCTCGATGCCTATGTTATAACGCACAGTGCTATGCCATACATATTACAATCTGGGATCCATATCTTTGTCACAGTGCATATGCAACATTACACTCCCCAGCACATATTTTATATTACAACTTTAGAGACTACTTAGGTTACACAAGACTGCCCTGTGCATATTACACTCCAAGGCGCACATCGCATAGCACGCGCTAGTGCCTGTGCTATCTCGCGCTCTCCAATGAATCTGTCATTGCGCACAATGTATTGCATATTATATTTCACGCCCGGTTCATCTTATATCACACTTTTTGGTGCATAGTTTATACCATACACTATATCTAGTTTTCATTTTCAATCGTGCTCTCAGGACTATGTTCTATATAACACTGTGTTCACCTACCCTTTTCACGGGCATTACATTTTGCGATAGGGGGTGGAGGGTCAGGGGGTGTTTCTGCCAAGTGAGCCCGGAGTCACAGTCACAAACGTCCTCTTCTTCCTGAATAAAAGTGAGATTATGCTAGATACTTGTTCATATTTTAAGTAGTTCGCACAGACACACGTTTTAAAAACAATAAAGTTCCTAATACCCGCCTTCTCTGAACAGTTAGCTTGCTGCCCCATCCCCCTCCTCCCTATCCTCTGTTGTGTGAATCCATGGACTAGCCTCCTCCCTCCTGCCATGCATGGTCTGATGTGCTGCCACTGCCCTCAATTTAGTATGATGTACCAGTCCCCTCCTCCTGCCCTCCATTGCCCAATTCTATGCCCCATCATTGACCTCCTGCTTAAACTCTGTGCTTAGCTTGCTGCCCCTATTCTCCTTCCCCCTGCCCTCCGATGTCTTTGTGCATGCCCCTGCTCAATCCTTTTTGCCCACCATGTTCCATGGACCTGCCACTCCTATCTACTCTGAGTGTTCTGGGGAGCTGCCACTCCCCTCCCACCTGCCTAGCATTGTCAGATGACTAACCTGTCCCTGCCGCCTCCACCCTGCCTGTCCACATGCCATGCCCCTATCCTCTTCCTCCTGTCCTACATGGTCCATGTACTGCCACACCCTTCTGCCCTCCCTGGTCTGTTGTGCTGCAACTGCTCCTCCTGCCTGCCCCGTGCGGTCTGTTGTGAGGCCCCTTCCCCTGAACTTTCTTGTCTGTGCACAGGTCCTGACCCTCCCTTCTATCCTCCATCGTCCTTTGTGCATGCCCCTGCACCCTCCTTCTTGCCCATCATAGCCATTGTGCTGCCACTAACCCTCCCACTTGCCATGCATGGTCTTCTGTGCTGCCATGGCCCCTCCCACCTTCCCTCTGTGGTCAGTTAGCTGCCCCTGACCCCCTCCCACCTTCCCTCCATGGTCTGTGTATATGCCATCACAGTCTCACTGTTGCTCTTCATGGTGTGTCTTGCTTCTAGTGCCAATCCTGCCTGACCTCCATGGCTATCTTGCTGCTCCTGCCCGGGCCCCTGGCCCCAGCCCTCAGTTTACATGTGCAGACCCCTACTCCCTCCCTCCTGGCTTGTCTGTTCCATTGTAATGCCTCTGATCCGTCCCTCTTGCCCTTTATGGTCTGTTATGCTGCAGCTTTCTCTCCTGTCTGTCCATTATGGTCAGCTAGCTACCATTGCCTCTTGCCCCTCTGTTCTCTGTTGTCCATGTTCATGGTCCTGTCCCCTCCCTATTGCTTTCTATGGATTGTTGTGCTGCACTCCCGTCCCGCATGCCCTGTGTGATGTATTGTGCTGCTGCAAACCCTGATGCCTGCCCTGCAGGGTCAGTTTGGTGCACCTCTCCATGTCCCTCCTGTCCTCTGTTATCCAAGTCCATGTCCCTACCCCATTTCCTTCCATGATCCAATGTACCATACTTGCGAACATTTTGAACTTGGTAAGAGGGAGATTTTGAAAAAAAACTGGGGTATTGATTTTCCCCTTTGAGTTACATTGAAAAAGAGGAGATTGTAGACAGGAGACAGATAAAATAAAGCCCATTTGAGCTTAAAAACATTGGACGTTTCCTGGCTGAATCGGGTCTGTTGGCATGTATGGTTGTACTACCATTTCCTCTTCCTTCTGCCCACAATGGTCTATTACATTGCCACAGCCTCTCTTGCAAGTCCTGTATTGTTGGTTTGTTGCCCCTGCCCCCGCCCCCCTTTCCACTGCCCTCCATAGTCTGTTGTGCTGCCACGGCCCTTCCTGCCTGCTCAGTGTGGTTAAATTGTTGCCTTTGCACCCTCCTACCTGCCTTCAATTTTCAGAGTCCGTGCCCCTGGCCTCTGCCTCTCAACAGTATCCTAATGAACTAGATTGCTAACATTCTATATTTATTACAAAAGTGTGGAACGCCTGACGTCATCTTGATGTAATCAAAACTGTAATACCGAGAGCATTTCCTTTAGAAATTACATATATGAGAGGGTCTTATTGGCATCAAAATTATGGTTAGTGCTCTAAAAGACTAAAATAAGGACATATTTTCTGAGTTTTCAAATAGCGACAAAGCACTTTTAAATTATTTGTTATCTTTATGTTTTTTATCCAGTTGACCACTTGATTAAATGTTACACTTAGGGGAGAGGATGTGGTGTTACTTCCAGAACTGCAGACTTTGCAACTGGGGAACCAGGTTGGAGTTTCTGCTTCAGCTCGACATTCTGTGATTCTGGTCAAATCACTTAATCTCCCCATGTCTACAACCAAAATGAATTTGTTCTTGTGTGATGTAATCAATGCTCATGTAAAGCACTCCAATACCTGACAAGTCTGCACTATATAACACTGCAAAAACACAAAATAATAAGTGTTTTGCACACTACTGTCATTGGGCTATATTTGGGCTACATCTGGGTGATGTTGGGCTACATTTGGGCTCTTTTGTCTCCGGTGGCCATCTTGGGAGATTAATTTGTTATGAAGTTTCCTAATTTCCTCATGTACTGCAGTCTCCTCAGTAGGAAATGCTTTCAGTTTTTTGCTTTGATTCCATCATGAAGGTATTCAGATATGTCACACATTTGCCCTAAATTCTGAAAGTTAGCACTCTAGTTGCTCATTAGATCACTGTAGTAAAACTACTGTTCACCATGGAAGTCTGCTCCTGGTATTAAAAGTGCATGTTTCAGTCTGCATGTCAGAATCTTTTAATGAAATAGAAGAGGATTTGAGAAGTCACTCAAAATGTGCCCTCATTTTCTTTCTTCAGCATTAATCATAATTTCTATGGCAAAATGAACCCCCTCATTGTGTTCCTTTTTAAATTAAATGTTTTAAGTGTTACCAGTTTATTCCAATCAAGATGGCTTCAGGTGTGCCATACTTTTGTCATAATGAAGACAGTAAGCGCTCTAGTTGTTGTTAAGAACACTCTGGGACATTCTGTCATTGGGCTATACTTGGGCTACATCTGGGTGATATTTGGGCTACATTTGGGCTCTTTTGTCTCTGGTGGCCATCCTGGGAGACTTATTTGTTATGAAGTTTCCTAATTTCCTCATTTACTGCAGTCTCCTCAGTAGGAAATACTTTCAGTTTTTTACTTTGATTCCATCAAGAAGGCATTCAGATGTGTCACACATTTGCCATAAATTCAGAATGTTAGCACTCTTTTTGCTCATTAGATCACTGTAGTAAAGCTACTGCTCACCAGGGAAAACTGCTGCTGGTATTGAAAGTGCATGTTTCAGTCTGCATGTCAGAATTTTTTAATGAAATAAAAGAGGATTTCAGAAGTCTAAATGTGCCCTAGTTTTTCTTTCTGCAGCACTAATCATACTTGTTATGGAAAAATGAACCCCCTCATTTTGTTCCTTTTTAAATTAAATGTTTTAAGAGTTACCACTTTAATCCAAGCAAGATGGCTTCAGGTGTGCCATACGTTTATCATAAGTAGGACTGTTAGCGCTCTAGTTGTTCTTTGGAACACTCTGGGAAGCTGCAGTAGAACTCAAAGGAATCAACTGACAGTCTCTGCCCTTGTTGGATGTACATGTTTTATTGAGAATGTCAGACTTCATTCTCACATGACTGAGAAAGATAATGTGAATTTACAGAAAATAAGCTCTCAGTTTAGCTTATAGATCACCTTCCAAACCTCTGTGGGAAAAGCATGAGAAAATATTTTTCTCTCAATCATGATATCCCAGCAGAAGGCTTTTTCACATGGTGAAATCACCTTAGAACATACCACAATTCCTAAAATGAGTATGGTACCATCAACAAATGATTTATAATGTAACTAAAGTCTTAAAACCTTCTATTAACTGCAATGCTTTTTAATGAGGTGCTATCATGTATATTGGTCCCAAGATGGCTGCCAACACTTCTTGGATGAAGTGCTGACAGCCAATCAGATCTCAGGATGAGATGTGTGGTTAGGCTCCGCCCACATATATATATGATTTTACTTTTGATTTTCTCAGGAACTACTGAACAGATTGACACCAGACCTGCAAAAGGCACTTCCCTGAGCTGAGGACTACCTCTCTGCCAAATTTCAAGTAATTCTGTTCAGCCGTTTGGGCTGTACCTTGGACTAAAGGTCCCTATGGAAAATTGCATGGGGAAAATGCGTTTTGGGACCCCCCTTTTTTCTCAGCCCCCGCTTGACGAATCACCCCGAGACTTTCAGGGTAGGAGCGGAGCGGAGCGCTCCACCTATTTTGAAAATTTCGCGAGGATTCGTCAACCGGCACCAAAGTTATTCCAAATAGAATGTTGCGGATTTCCTATGGAAACACGGTCCTAACTATAACTATCTACTGGCGACCGCCAGTAGATAATATATATATATATATATATATTCCTCTTTCTTACACATTTCTCTGTTTTTTTTCACTTCTATTTGGTTCCTTATTGGTAGTACATGACTTACTAACTGGTGACACCAAACTTCACTTTACAACCACCCCAAGCACTTCGGCAGGCAAGAGGGAACTCATGCATGAAATGAGTTCAATGGAAGGCTTATTTTATTAACTTTCTGGAAACTATTGATGAGGATGAAAAAATGGCTCCAGCGTGGAAAAAGAAGATTTATCTGCATTCAGTTGGGCTTGAAGGTTTAAACGTTCATGAACAGATGACCAAAACATCTGGGGGTGGGGATGTGAATGTTTTTGAACAAGTGTTAAATAATTTTGATAACCATTTTTTACGGAAAGTATATTTAGGGATTGTATGATTTAAATTTTTCCAAAGAAAGCAGGAATTGAATAGAGTCAAAGCCCCTCTGCAGCCCATACACGGCCGCTGAAGCAATCGGAGGCCTGGCATTGGAAATTATTCAAAACGCCCGCCAATACCACAGGTGAGGTTGTCGGCAGAGACACTGCTCTGTGCCCCGAACAGAGAGCAACTAGGGAGCAACCTGAAACAGCACATTGCTCTGAATGTGCCAAAGTTACAGAAATGGCCAGATCTTTGCATAGTGATGTGTGCATGTGCGTCTTGAGAAATGGAAATGACCAATCGTTTGGTAAAGTATCAGCACAGGCTGAGGGAGCAACTATTCAGACAATGTAAGAAAAGTGACTATACCACTAATAAAATACAAGAAACAAAAAGCAAAGAGAGCATACTCACATTCATAAGCAATTGTGTCAGAACAGAAAGAAAAGATGGGCGTTATAGTGAACCGAAATCACTCTCATCAACTGCACCAAGTAGAGACCAAGCAAAGTCAATCATCGTCAAGTTTGTCATATAACGGTTCTTCAACGTCACTATCAAGTAATAGTGAAGAGGATGGGTGCTTGCTGATGATGTCCACCAAAAGACGACATGCACATGTTGGTTAGCTACTTGTGAAGAAGACCGAAGTCAAGGAAAAGCTCACCAAACAAAACACCGAACATCATTCGTACACTGTCCCAATATAACACTGAAGGTAAACGGTCACCCCATAATGTTCATTAACGAAAGTGGGGTGTCATTTAGTATCATGCCAGTGCAAAAGTTCAACAGCCTCGCCTGTGCCACGCCTCACTCTTTCAGACACGAAAGTATATACTTAATAATAATATACTTGGGCAGCTTCTAAACTGTTACCACGCCAAGGGTCGTTCACAGGAGCAATGCAATGCAAAACAATGTCAGTACGAGACACCATTCATTTTCTACAAGGAACCTCGTCTAGTGCATGCTTACTCAGTTTGGCCACAGCGACTGAAATGGGGGTAATATCCCTCAATTATAACATTCATGCTCAACTCAAGAAAATTACAGTACAGCTTCATATCAATGGAGACGTTCGTCCTGTTGCCTAGCGCAGCAGCACCATAGAGTCGCTTTTCATTTACTAGAAGCTGTAGAGATAGAGTTGGCAACGCTTTTAAAACATGACAACATTGAACGTTCCACAGGCTCCACATCATAGTAGTAGTACCAAACAAAGACAGTAGTGGAGTGGTGCGATCCTTTTTTAGGCATGGCCATTTATTGCTCACGATACATTCACAATTTCACCAAGGTGAGTGCCCCAATGGGAGACTAGACAAAGCGGAATGTTCCTTTTCTACAGTCTCCTGAGTGCGATCAAAGTATCAAAGAAATAAAACACGCTATTGACAAAGCAGCTGAAATGGCCTACTTCGACCCCAGGCTACACACCGAAGTCATGGTAGATGCGAGCTTGGTGGGGCTGGAGGCAGTCAGTCAAATACTCTTTATTCGAATCGTTAGACTCATAAAAGAAAGGGGCTGGAGGCAATCCTTGCTCAACACAGCGCCCACCCAAATGCTCAGAGACATATTGTGGCCTATGCCAGTAGAAGCTTATCTGAAACAGAATGTGCCTATTCCCAGCCTGATAAGGATAGTCTGGCTGTGGTGTGGGCCGGTGAACATTTTCATGTATTCCTATATGGAAAATGATTCACTGTCATCACGGACCACCAGGCATTGCTCACTATTTTTGGAAACCCCGAAGGCTAAGATGCCCTCTCACATTGAAAGGTGGTGGTTAAGGCTGCAAGAGTATGACTATGAGATTGTGGACAAACCTGGGAAAGATCAGAAACCAGCAGATTACTTTTCACGAGCACTGCTACATCATCCTAGCTCGATATCCAGGTTGGCTAACGAATATCTTAACTTTATTGTGAAGTTCAGTACACCAGCTGCTCTATCTGTGCATCAAATCATTGCTGCAGCCAACACAGACAAAGACCGTGACTATCATCAAAGAACTCATTAAGACACACTCAAGGAGACGTAGCACATGACCTATGGCTGATGATACTGAATTTCAAAACTTCAAAAATGTACAGTATGAGTTAGCAGTCACACAAGAATGCATAATACTGAGAGGCTCGAAAGGACACAGTGGCATTGTAGCCACCAAAAGAGCCCTGACAGACAGAGTGTAGTTCCCCAGACTAGGTGATCCAGTAGAAAAGGAATTGAAAACATTCCACATCTGCAATTGCCTGTCCCCCACGGTGTGTCCTGCAAACAGGAGGCATGTGATTCGCAAAAACGTGCCCAGCAGGACAAACAAAATTGCAAAGATTTATTTTCTATAGTTAACTTTCTTTTATTTTGCCAAGTCTTCTTTTCTCACTTTGCACTTATATTTTCTTTTGTTTTTGCTTGTGGGTGCTGTTCTCAAAAGATAAAGATTATTTTATTGCAAAGTGATATTCTTTCCTTCTTATGTGTAATTTTTGAAATTATGCTTTAACACATAATCGTGCAGTACACCCCAATCCACCTCACTCCAATCTGCCCCACTCATATCCACGCCCTTCCAATCCACCCCACACCAATCCGCCCCACTCAATCCAATCCATCCCAGACAATCCAATCCACCCCACTCCAATACAAACCACTCATCCCAATCCAATCCACTCCATTCTACCACACTCCAATCCTTCCAACCCACCCCACTCCAATCTGCCCCTCTCCAATCCAAAACAATCTGCCTTACTCCAATCCAAAACAATCTGCCCCAATCCATTCCAAAACAATCTGCCCCACTCCGATCTACTGCACTCCAATCTGCACCACTCCAATCCAAAACAATCTGCCCACTCCAAAACAATGTGCGCCTCCCCATTCTGCCCCACTCCAATCCAAAACACTCTGCCCCACTCAATCCAAAACAATCTGCCCCACTCCAATCCAAAGCAATCTACCCCACTCCAATCCAAAGCAATCTTCCCCACTCCAATCTGTCTCACTGAAATCCAAAATAATCTGCTCCGCTCAAATCCACCCAGCTCTAATCCGCCCCACTCCAATCTGCCTCACACCAATCCAAAACAATCTGCCCACTCCAATCCAAAACAATCTGCCCCATTCCAATCCATTCCATTTCAATCTGCCCCACTCCAATTCAAAACAATCAGGCTCACTCCAATCGATCCCACTCCAATCCAAAACAATCTACCTCACTCCAGTCTGCTCCACTCCAATCTCCCCCACTCCAAGCCAAAACAATCTGCCCCACTCCAATCCGCCCTACTCCAATCTGCCCCACTCCAATCCCCCCACTCCAATCTTCCCCACTTCAATCCCTCCCACTCCAATCTTTCCCACTCCAACCCAAAACAATCCGCCCCACTCCAAACCAAAACAATCTGACCCACTTCAATTTGCCCCACTCCAGTCTACCAAACTCTAATCCACCCCACTCCAATCCAAAACAGTCTGCCTCACTCTAATCTGCTCCACTCCTATCGACTCCACTCCAATCCAAAAAATCTGCCCCACTCCAATCCAAAACAATCTACCCCACTCCAATACATCCAACTTCAATCTTCCTCATTCCAATCCATAAACAATCTGCCCCTCTGCAATCCAAAACAATCTGCCCTACTCCAATTTGCCCCACTCCAATCCGCCCCACTCCAATCCGCCCCACTCCAATCCAATCCGCCCCACTCCAATCCAATCCGCCCCACTCCAATACAATCCACCTCACTACAATCCACCCACTCCATCCCAATTTACCCCACTCCAATCCACTACAATCAAGCCCACTCGAATCCAATCTGGCCCAATCCAATCTAACCCACTCCAATTCAATCCACCTCACCCTCATCCCATCAACCCCACACCCTCCTCAATCCCCCCACTCCAAACCAGTCCACCCCACTCCAATCCAAAACAATCTGTCTCACACCAATCTGCCCTACACCAATCTGCCCCACTCCAATTCAAAACAATCTGCCCCACTCCAATCCAAAACAATCTACCCCACTCCAATACATCCAACTTCAATCTTCCTCATTCCAATCTATAAACAATCTGCCCCTCTGCAATCCAAAACAATCTGCCCCACTCCGATTTGCCCCACTCCAATCTGCCCCATTCCAATTTGCCCCACTCCAATCCGCCCCACTCCAATCCGCCCCACTCCAATCCGCCCCACTCCAATCCGCCCCACTCCAATCCGCCCCACTCCAATCCGCCCCACTCCAATCCGCCCCACTCCAATCCGCCTCACTCCAATCCGCCCCACTCCAATCCGCCCCACTCCAATCCAATCCACCACACTACAATCCAATCCACCTCACTACAATCCACCCACTCCATCCCAATTTACCCCACTCCAATCCACTACAATCAAGCCCACTCCAATTCAATCCGGCCCAATCCAATCTAACCCACTCCATTCCAATCCACCTCACCCTCTTCCCATCAACCCCCCCACTCCAATCCAGTCCACCCCACTCCAATCCAAAACAATCTGTCTCACACCAATCTGCCCTACACCAATCTGCCCCACTCCAATCCAAAACAATCTGCCCCACTCAATTTAAAACAATCTGACTCACTGCAATCAAAAACAAGCTGCCTCATTCCATCCCAAAACAATCCACCAAACTCCAAACTGCCCCACTCCAATCTAAAACAATCTGACGCACGTCAATCAGCCCCACTCGAATCCAAAACAATGTGCCTCACTCCAATCAGCCCCACTTCAATCCAAAACAATCTGCCCCACTCCAATCTGCCCCACCCCAATGCGCCCACTCCAATCCAAAACAATCTGCCCCACTACATTCCAACTCATTCCAAACCAATCCACCTCACCCCAATCCAATCCATCTCTCCCCAATCCAATCCACCACACTCCAATCCATCCCAAAATGTATTCCACCCCAATCTAGCCAAATCTAATCTACCCCACTCCAATCCACCCGACTCCACTCTAATCCACCCCACCTGAATCCAATCCACCTCAATCCAATGCAATCCACCCCACCCCAATCCAGTTCACCCCACCCCAATCAAATCAACCTCACTTCATTCTAGTCCACCCCACTGCAATCCAATCTGCTCCACTCTAATCCACCCTACCCCAAGCCAATCTAATACACCCTACTCCAATTAATCCCACTCCATTCCACCCCACCCCACTCCATTCCACCCCAGTCCAGTCCAAACTACTCCAGCCCAGTCCAATCCACCCCACACAAATCCATTCCAACGCCTCCATTTCAATCCACTTCACTCCAATCTAATCCACCCAATCCAGTCCACCCCACTCCAATCTACCCCACTCGACTGCAGTCCAGACCACTCCAATCCACCCCACTCTACCCCAAACCAATCTAGCCCACCCCAGTTCAGTCCACCCCTCTCAATCCAACCCATCCAGCCCACCACACTCCAATTATACCAGTCCAATCTAATCCACCCCACTCCAGTCCAATCCACCCACTCCAATCCAATCCCCCCATTCCAATCCAATTCATCCCCCTCCATTCCACTCTCATTCAATCCACCCTACTCTTATCCAATTCACCCCACCCCACCCCACCCCAATCCAATCCACCCCAACCCAATCCACCCCGCTCCAAACCAATCTAATCCACTCCAATCCACCCCAATGCAATCCACCACACCCCATTTCAATCCACCCCACTCCAATCCAATCCACCCCATCCAGTCCACCCACTTCAACCCACTCCACGCCACTCAATCCAACCCAATCTTCCCTAATCCAATCTACTCTAATCTAATCCACCCCACTACCTCAATCTACTCCAACCCACTCCACCCTATTCTAGCCCACTCCACTCACCTCTACACCACTCCACTCTAAGATACTGCAGTCTATGACACTGCACTTTATGACACTCTCTGCCACTGAACCACTGAACTCTACTCAACTCTACAACACACTACTGCCCCTACTCCACTCTATGACACTCTACTCCAACAAATCCAGTCTACAACACTCTACTCCCCCCATTCCACTCTTGGACACTCCATGCCACTAAGTTTTAGCCATGCTGAACAGCAGCCACACTAGTGTGCAACATGGCAAAACCACATTGCCAAAGCCAATAGCTCTTGTATAGGCGAGACATATTGGCTTTGCCAATGTTTGTTTAAACCTGCAGTCGATAACCTGCTGCAGTGGTCTGGTCGATGTGGCTATTGAAAAGAGGACCCTGGCTGACTTTTTTGGCCATAAGGTATGGTCCACAACCACTGCTTCAAGGGCAGTTTTTAATAAAGGTGCAATTGTCTTTACAGTGACGGGAGAGGGGATTCTGTGGCTACCTCTGTGGGTGAGG
Source organism: Triturus cristatus (assembly GCF_964204655.1). Classification (NCBI taxonomy): domain Eukaryota; kingdom Metazoa; phylum Chordata; class Amphibia; order Caudata; family Salamandridae; genus Triturus; species Triturus cristatus. Next base: position 1,226,217,423 of record NC_140589.1, read on the forward strand.
CTAGGCAAGATACTCGTTGCCAAATTTATCAAGGTTTTGCATCAGCCCCTGCGCCACGCATGGGGGACGCAAAACCTAAGTGTGATTTATCAAGCCACACAAGGCCACCTTGGGTGGCCATGCATGGCTTGATAAATCCAGAGTAACGCAAGGCAGTGTAAATTACTGCCTTGCATTACTCTAGAGCAGGGAGGTGTTCCATGGGTGGAGCATGGGTGTTCCCACACATCCACTGATGGATTTTGGTGCATTCCTAGATTTACCATTATTTGTAGACCTGGGAATGTGTCAAAATGCTACGCCTCCCCAGGTAAGGCGAAATATCTTTATTTCTCCTCGTTATTTCCTCTTTCTATGTGCAGAAAGATGGAAAGATGAAAAGGCCTCTCATGATTGTTTTTGTGCAGGAAGGTGTCCCTCCTTGCACAAAAACAATCCCGCATACAACGCAGGCCCCCTTGCACCATGACGCAAGGGTGCCTGCGTTGGCGCAAAGCAGCCAAAAGTGCACCAGTGCGAGGTAAGGACAGGAATGCATTGTATAATGGTAAATATGGTGCATTCCTGCCCTTTCACGCTGCGCAGTGCCCCAAGGTGGCTTGCGTTGAGCTGCATAATAAGTGTGGCCCTGATCTCGACCAAAAGACTTCCGAGTCACCTAAGTGCACACGGCCAGACCCCATCTGTGTTAGCACCATTAATTCTCCCAACATGCCCCAGGGGCTTGGTAAAACAAAAGCAGGAGGGAGCTATAGCCTCTCCCGGCTCGACTCTTGGTCTGGCTAGAGGCTCCAACACTAATTGAGAGGAGTTAGACCAGCAAATCTCTGGCCCCTCCATACCATGCAAACCTCTTCCACTCAGTAACAATGCTGAGGGATCCAGACAGGGCTTGGCCAATGGCCTTTCGAAGAGCCTGAATGATGAAGGGCAGGCTGTACATGAATCTCTGGACGTTTTCTTTACCTTATTAGATTGGTCTGGAGAGAGTAGCTTCTCATCTTCCTCTGAATCTGAGCCCGATGGTGAAGAGGGACAAGGTGGATATCCCCCAAACATAATCAAGCTCCCTATCCCAGGCCCAAACCAACTCTCACATGGAAACCGCACAGTCAGGGCTCAGAAGAGCAACCTGCAGGAGACTGTTACCATTGTCCGAGTGGTGTAGACTATGAGTCAGGCTTGGCAGGTAGGGGCTGTGTGCGCATGGAGCTGGATGGGCCAGAGCTAGCTTGGGATTCCAAAGGTATTGAGCTCACACCTCCTCATGAGCTACAAAGGGCTGCGCTGTCACCCTACAAGCTGCGGCAGCTTCAGAAGTCCGGGAAGACCCTCCAAGCTAGCCCTCCATGACCAGAATGACATCCGTTCCTGGGCAGAAACATTCTACTCTTACACTGGAAGAAGGACTGGGGCATAACCGAGCGGTAACTAACAAGGACGCATCAGTGGAGAAGGCAAACCCCTCGCTTGCTTCTATCTAGGAACCTCTTCAGCTGTGTAGAGAGGAATACAGAATGGACAAGATAAAAGCATCACACCACAAGACCCACGTGATATAGTGTAGAAAATGTCAAAGAATATGGATACACTTCACTTTCCTTTCCTTTCTGATTTGTTCACTGTCATTTTAGACACAGCTTGACTATAGTATCTCTCCTTTCATGCTCTAGTTCTAAAGTTGCTCAGACCCGAGAGTTTATGTTTGTGTGTTGTATATTACGTATTAGGGGAAAGAAACTTCTCGCAGGTCTTTAAATCTGTTCCCTTGGACCCCCCTTATCCATTTTGTGTGTTATACAGTTTAGTACGGCCACGGCCGTGGGTCCTTTACCACTTGGTTCACCACAATGATGAACTGTTAGTAGCTGTTTGGTATTGTGTTTTATTTAGGTTCTTTCCAACGATTAGACTGCCAGGACTGGCATTAGAGTGTATACAATGGCAGAACTTTTGGGTCTGGCTTTTGATGAGGCTATGGCTAGGGACATACTATCGACACCTAGCATTTTGGATATTACACCCAGCATTGGGACAACTCCTACTGATGAATGGGCCAACCTATTGGTTCTTAAAAGATCACATTCACGCACATACATACACGGGGCAATCATGACCGAGTATCTTAGAGCAAATTGCGCACCAACAGGTCTCATTGTGACCAATGCTCCTCGTTTATTCTTACAGGACAAGCAATTCCTAAAGGACTGGTCTCTGATTGCTTGGCGATGTACCAGAGACTGGCTCATTTTGATAATCAGTACCGCAAAGCGTATTGCGGACACAATACTGATAGAAATACAGACACTGGAGACACAAATAAAGTCAGTCTTGGTTTCTTCTGTCTACAAGAAGCAGGCTGAAGAAACTAATAAAAACAACAAAGAATTCAAGGATTCAGTTTTGGCAAGCAAGATAGTCAAATTCAAAAAAGATCTTGATAAGTTTAAATTTGACAAAGTATACCCATACACTAGTGATACCTATGTCCCTCCCCAGTTCAACCATAAAGGAAGGAGATATGGTTCAAATTATTCTACATCAGCTAGTGAAGATGGGTCGACAGATTCGGACACAACCCCGTTCGAAGAAGCGAGATCTAACAACACCAACAAAAGAAATAGAGGGCAAAGAGGTGGTCAATATGGCCAAGGACAACAACAATGGTGGCCACCAGGCCCTTTCGGGTATCCACCACAACCACCATTTCAATCACCAATGTACCCATTCCAGCCTTTCAATAGTATGATTCCTCCGCAGCCTTTTTTAGGGTTTGGCCCAAGAAGGTCAAGAGGCCGCAGAAGAAATCAACGGGCATCAGTCCATTGGGATGCACCAGTAACTTCCAGGACACTACGCAGCAAAGTCCAGCCTCCGGTACAACCAGGGACCAGCAGGGAAACGACCTGATTATGAATTTAAGCAAGCGACAGCTTAATTCTACCGAAATGACTGTGCTAAAGAAAGGTTTGGGGTTTGTCCCCACGAATACTGGTGACCCTTTCCTGATTAGACAAGAGTTGGCCTGTTTCTTCCGCAAAATACGCTTACGGTCCTTTTTTTCTACAAAAGATACCACTGATTCATCCACAGAAAATACCAATACTGGTCTTAGACCACGTTCAACTTTTAATCCTCCATCGCATTTGATACCTGTGCAGGTCGCTACTTTTGAAAAAGCGGTCCTTAAAGATGTTGAAGAGTTGTTTCAACACAACATGAGACATTATCACAATCTTCCAAAATCAGAAGAAAAAGCATTAAAAGAGCTGGCCAAAGATGATACCATCGTGATAAAAGCTGCGGATAAGGGGGGTGCTATCGTGATTTTGGATAGTATCACATACAGAGCAGAATGTATGTGACAACTTAACAACAAAGATGCCTATAGACCGCTCAAATTGGATCCAACCAAACGCCTTTCCTGCGAGATTAAAGGGATGGTTGATGAAGCCAAAGACAATGGATGGATCACTGATCATGAGGCTGCTTTTTTAGTGGTATCACATCCTGTTATACCCTATTTTTATGTACTTCCAAAAGTACATAAAGGACAATCACCACCTCCAGGGAGACCAATCATCTCTGGGATAGGTTCCTTGTTGGAATCTCTATCAACTTTTGTTGATTTTTTTCTGCAACCATTGGTCCTAGAGATGCCTACATATCTTCAAGACACAAAACATCTATTGCGCCTCCTGGATGACATTCCCTTTGATCCTGAACAAGATTTCTTGGTTTCATTTGATGTGGAGGCGTTATATACCTCCATACCACAAGATGAAACGCTTGCAACAGTTGAGATGCTGCTACAATCAAGATCTAGGGATAGCATCACCCCTGTGCACTTCATTATGATGTGTGCACGAATGGCCATGAAGGAGAATTTCTTCAGATTTGAGAAAGACTTGTTCTTACAAATATCGGGAACATCTATGGGCAGCATTTTCGCGCCCAGTCTAGCGAATTTGTATGTACATATGTTCGAGCAGTCTATAATATTCAGAGAAGACAATCCCTTCAGAAGCCATATAAGCATCTGGAAACGATACATCGATGATGTATTTGTAGTATGGAAGGGATCATCTGACAGCATCATGGCTTTCCACACATGGATGAACACACAGAACAACTTCCTGAGATTTACAGTTGAACTTTCGAACACAAGTTTACCATTTTTAGATATTCGAATGTTTCCAGAGAACGGAGGGTTGGGTACTGAGTTATATCGTAAACCTACAGCCCGTAATTCGTTATTATCTTTTGAGAGTTTCCATCCCAAATCCCTCAGGGAGAATCTTCCTTTTGGACAGTTTTTAAGAATAAGGAGGAACTGTTCATCCATTGCCAAATACAATGAGCATGCGAAACTTCTGAGCACTCAACTGAAGGAGCGTAATTACCCCAAGAAAGTGATACATATGTCTCGGAAAAGAGCAGCAAACAACAATCGGGCAGCTCTGATTGATTTGCCCAGCCCCAAAGAACCTTCTGACAGACTCACCTGTGTGAACACTTACAATACTTACTCTAACAAAATCAAGAGTAGTATCCTCAAACACTGGAAAATCCTGAATATTGGTACTGAGGCCTCAGAACCTCCACTTTTTGCTTTTAAAAGGAGTGCCAACATTAAAGACCACATTGTACACACCAGACCGAGAATCCTGCACAATACAAGTGAACAACAGTCATTATGGGGTTTACCACCGGTGAAAGGACATTACCCATGTGGTTCATGTGCGGCTTGTCCACAGACTTCACACATGACACAAGTGGATATTGGCACTGGTAGACCTTGGCTGTTACAAAAACACACTAATTGTAATAGCGACAATGTAATCTATCTCATCACGTGCCCCTGTTCCATGCAGTATGTGGGCATGACTACACGCAAGGTCAAAACCAGAATCCTTGAACACAAGAGCACCATTCGGTGCAAGAGGAGGGCTACTAAAATGACAAACCACTTCCTGGATTTTAACCATCTGGCAGATGATTTGTCGTGGACCATCTTGGAGCAGCCTCTCATTCCCCAGCATATCACAGATATTTCAAAATTTCTCTTCAGAAGAGAACAGCGGTGGGTGTTCCGCTTAAAAAGTGACAACATAGGTTTGAACGAGGATATTCCTTGGTTGTCTCTATGACTTTATACCATCTATGAGAATTGCCTTTAGCAATCCCAACAAATAATTTGATATTATAACATTCCCATAGTAAATACATAAAACAACTTGGTATATGTAGATCTCTCCTGAGATTTTCTGTGGAGCGATTGTTCGTTTACTTGTTGGGTCAACTGTGGCATCGTTACTTACTGATTCCTGTACTTGTGGTGCAATACGACATATGCCTTCTTAGCTTTTTTTACATTTTTGTGTCAAATGGGTTTTGCATTTTGTTAATACTGGGCCTTCAGTAATTATGCACAAATCGATTTGCCTAAATATTCAGCAATTTGGTTGTGCCCATTGACTCATAAAGCTTGTGTTCCAGTTTGTATCGTCTCCTGAAAAAATTATATGTTCCCGTTGCTAGGTTACAGCTAAACAATCATTGCTGTCTCCGGTCGGGCTTCGCTAACAAAACTCTATGGTACAAATGCATTTTAGTGCGCATGCGCTCTTTGCCGTACACTGCTTTATTAAGCCACCAGCGTCCTGCCAGAGACAGGCATTACAGCAAGACGAATATGGGGTCCTTATGTCTCTTCGCGAATGCAGGCAGTCAGGACAGACACCTATGGGGTCCTTATTTCTCCATTCGGAGCCATCAATGTTTGGGTATTTATTCTCACTTTTTCCACCCAGTCGGTTCCTCCGGTTGCAATCTCTGTACATCGACGGAGTACCGACGGAGAGGTGAGTGTATTGATATACATTTTAGTGAGTTTCTGCTTGATGATTTGGTCTAAGCAATTGATAATTGTCGCTGTGTTTGGTCATGGTGTAGTCTTTCGGTGCAAAGATTCTTGGCTCGAACTTGGGTTCGTAATTTTCAGACACTTGACTTTCCTCGTCCTTGACCACTTTTGTAAATCTTAACAAGTGGTTAATGTCCATACACTTCCAGGATGCAAGGGGAGTCACATTGTTATAACACTCTATGTCGTTTTGAGTCCGTTTTAGTCTGTTGGACATTACTGATATTCTTCACATTTCCTGGCACTATTGATCAAGTAAATTATACTGATTAGTTTACACTTGCTTATTTTTACAGAGCGGGGCTCCCTTCCCTGAGTTGTAACCAGGTTGAGGTGGGCCTACTTGTCCCACAGATTGGGTGAGTCTTTTTACTAGAGCTTCCTTACAGTTTGGACATAAGCATTATGTTTGAGCCACATATACCAGTGTTTCAGACTTGACTGTTAACTAATGAGTTTTGGAGACTTACTTTTTCTAAGTGTGTCTTCTTATTTTCAGACAAGTTCCAGCGAGATTGTATCCGCTAAAGCATTAACTGGTTTGGTCTTTTTTTTCAAACTTTATTTGCACGTGTGTTACACTTTCTAGCAGCAGCTTTGTTTTTTGGTCCTGATGAAAGCCACACATACTTTTGAGATGGTCATTGGCTGAAACATGTTGACCCTTGTCATCAAGCAGGTTTCAATAGTAACTGCTTTGCACTGTTTTTTATCTCTGGCAGGGCTAATGAGTTAATAAAAATCATTTTTTCAATATCGCTAGCCAGTTTTAGCTCACATTTCACACATTTTTGTATTTTTTTGCGCTGCGCCCTCATCTCACATTAGTGCTCATCTTTGGGATCTGAGTATCCTAAAATCTTAAACAAAAACATCCCTGAGCTCCCACTTCTCAGTGCGGTGGTTGTAGCCCTCAGTGGGACTAGGTTTTCCCACTGAGAGGAGAAAGCCCAAATGATGAAGCATGTCACCTTCGGGTGAGTGAGGGCATTCATCCTTAAAGGGATTCCTTTCCTTTCTGATTTGTTCACTGTCATTTTAGACACAGCTTGACTATAGTATCTCTCCTTTCATGCTCTAGTTCTAAAGTTGCTCAGACCCGAGAGTTTATGTTTGTGTGTTGTATACACTTCACTGCCACCTGAATAATATCTAGACTCAATCTGCTGGCTTAGTGAGATCAACAAAGGAATTGCAACACAAGTTAGCCAACATAACTTTAAACTGAGTGAGACTGGCCATAACGTCAAAGATATTAAAAATTGTGTATGAGGAAACAACCTTAGGGTATTAGGCATTCTGGAGGAGGACGAGAGGGATGATCCTAGGAAATATTTTGTCCATCTTTTTAGGCAAGCCTTCCTTCAATTGAATGACTGTCAGGTCCAGTTGCTCATAGGTACCCCTTCCGTTTGATGCACAGGAACAGGTATCTTATTACTCTTGGGCAATTTTGATTTATTTAGGGAATATTATGTTTCAACAGTTACTTTTTTAGCCAATATGTCCTCATAGTCCTATTAAGGTTCATGGAGGTGGAATTTTTTGTTCAATCTGATTTCTGTCATCAGACAGTGGAAAGTGGCTGGTGTCTCTGTGAGCTGATCCCCATGAACCAGCCAACTTGCGAGTTCAGTACAAAGGACAAACTGTTTTCTGTTAAGATTGAGAGAAAGCGAAGGATTTGTTAAGACAATATAGTGATCCCAGCACCGCACATTAAAATTAGAGGGAGACTCATGAATGTTCTTCTGTAGACTGTGTCAATGCCAGATTCGTAAGGAGATGGTGATTTGTTGTTCGCAATGTAGTGATCTCCATTATGTCCCCCCCTTTTTTTCTACCTTTAGCAGCCACGGCTTCGAAGGGCAAGTACTGGTGTACTTCAGGTCATCTGGTCTTTGAACACAAGGCAGGTTTGTTTCATAATGGGAGTAGGAGTGGACTCTGTTTTCCCTTGGGAAAGCAGGACAGGCATGCGTAGAGAGGAGAGCAAGGGTGGCTGGGATTGGGTTGGAGACGGTGAGTTTGGAGGAGGAAAAGGAGAAAAACTGAGAAAAAGGAGAAAAACACTAAGCATAAGTTTCTTATATTTTTATATATATCTTATCATGCAAGATAATGCATTTTTTGACAATGGCTAATAGAGTATTCAGAGGTAACCAGGGCAGTTGCCCTGGGCACAACATTCTTAGAGGCATTGTTAGAGGTGCAACATTTTAATAGAGGTGCAAAATTATAAAAGAAAGGTGTACAATACTTGTCTTGCCCGGGCGCTGGGAAACTACGCTACCCTGCTGTTACGAGGTCTTTGCAGCATCTTTTGCTGGCGCCCCAGTGCGAGGGGTGGCTCTATTATGTATTTATTTAGCAAGAGTTTTATATAGCGCTGGCTCGACCTTTGGGTATCAGAGTGCTCTACAGTACATGGGAACAGAGATCTCAGCCGTAATACAAGGATTCACGGTTAACATAGTCTAGCCAAAGGGAATGCAAAACAATACAACATTATATAAGTATATGAAAAGGTATCCAAAGTACAACATTATCCATTGGGTCGTGAGCAACATCACAACTTATAATTCTGGTAGATGGCTGATATCTAGGATCAAAGAGGGGAGGTTGTCGCTCACTATCTGCTCCATCTACGCAACTAATACAGATGAACCCACCATATTTATTTACCTACTTTGTACATTATTACATCAGTAGTCGGATCCGATTTTCTTTTGTGGGGATTTTAATTTGGTCGTCCAACATGACCTGGATTCTTCGTCAACAACTCAACTGAGAGGCAGACAAATGGGCAGGTCGGGTATGACTCACAAACAGATTATGAATTCATACGGCCTAGTTGATGCCTTGAGACAAGTACAACAACGGGAGCATGTGGCTTAACAGCTAGAGCGGTCAACCTCAAAGCTGCGGAACTGGGTCCGAGTCTCGGCAGGGATGCTCAACATTCTGTTATTCTAGGCAAATCACTCAATCTCCCCGTTCCTAACTAAATGAATGTGTCCATCTGTAACGCAACTGATGCTCATGTAAAATGCTCTGATACCTTCGAGTTGAGTTCGCTATATACCGATTAGGTGTAACCAAGCGCTATACAAATTATCTTATTATTATTATTATAATAAAACTCCCCACCAAAAAATAATAGATTCACTTTTTCCTCAGCGCCGCATGGTTCTTCTTCTCAGATAGATTTGTTTTTGCTGATTCATTCCATTATAGAGCACATAGAAATTAAATAAAAAGCAAGGTTTTTTATCTGACCATAACGCACTGTCTATAGTAAACTTTCTTTCTCTCAAATTAGATTTCCTTCTCCCAGTTGGACATTTGATCATAAACTTCTTTTGGATCCTGAGTATATCAGATTCATGGAGGGCTCCCTTAGGGAGTTTCTCGAAATCAACTGAGGCACCACACCTTCTTCTGTGGTGTGGAATTCTCTGAAAGTTTTTATTCAAGATCAGACCTCAAGTTTTTCATCTCAGAATTGCGAAGCCCAAAAAAAAGTGAAGAGGTTCTCTTACATCATGATCTTTTAAAAAAGAAAATTGAGTGCTCCTGACTCTATATTCAGCAACCCTTGTCACAAAAATCAGAACCGGCCTGTGAGCAAATGACCATCCTACAAACATTGCTGACAAAAGGATCTGGGGTAGGGAGAATATGAAACCACAGGCTCACAAAGGTCTTTGTTTTGAGAAAAGTGAGACAATGTGTCTCTTCCTGGCATTTCAAATTAAGGCTAATAAGAGGAGGAACGATATTCGGTGCATTTGAGGGTTAGACGGGGCCTTGCTATTTGGACAATTCAAAATAAGGGAAGCCTGCCATAGCTATTATACAAATCTAAATGTTGAATTGCTGTGCTTCCCCAGAGCAGATTGCAAAATGTTGTGCGAATGAGCCACTTGCCAGAACTGATGGCAGTAGAGCTTGAGGCTCTATACAGATGAGTCCCATGGAGATGGAGAATGCAATAGTTTAGTTGGCCTCAGTTAAAACTGCCAGGCTAGATCCACTCTCTATGGTGTTTTACAAGATCTCCAGAATTCTGATACCTTTTTTTCATAAGATATTCAATTAATTAACACTGAGGGAATCAGTAGTTTCTTCCTCTTGGGTCGAAAGCCATATCTGTATTGTTTTCTAAAAAGAATAAGGAGCCATGTGATTGCGGCTCCTATAGGCCAATATCTTTGTATAATTCTGACTCAAAACAGTATACACTTGACTACTTGCTAATCGTTTGTCGGACAATATCTCCAAACGGGTAGATCCCTCACAGCATGGGTTTATCGCCTTCAGAAATACCACTTCTCATGTCAATACTACAATCTCGACCTTCAAGGTGGCATCGGTGTTGGGGAAACCGATAGGATAGTTCTGCTGGATGCAGAAAAGGCATTCAACAGGCTCTCTTGCTGGACCTTTGGTTTACCATGTCATGTATGGGTTTTGGGCCCAACTTCCTGGGGCGGGTCACCTCTCTTTAAACCTCACATATGCCACCTATTGTCTGTGCGGAGAGGCCATCGGACATCATCTGTACTAACCTCAGGGACACAACAAGGCTGTCGGGTGTCACTGCAGCTGTTCAGTCTTAATTTAGAACCTTTATCCAAGTGATAAAATGGTCCAGTTTTTGGATCTACATAAACTACAGATCAGAATATTGGCATATGTGGACGATGCCACAATAACTGCATCCTGAGTGGAATCTGCCTTAGTTGCAATTGAATGTCTCGCGGCAAAATGTGGGGTACTGTCTGGGTGTAAAAAAACACAGATTATGTCCACTATCCCTTCATCACAGACAGATCCTCGATGTGTTATCTCTGCAACTTATTTGGGCACTGAAGTCTCAGCCAAGGTGGAGAGGTTATTTCTCTAAATTATGATACTCTTTATGTTACTTCACTGGAGTTATTCAGAAAGTGGGATTGTCTCCATTTAGGGCTTATCGGTAGATGCAACCTCCTCAAAATGGTTATCTAACTGCGCTATCTGTATCTCTCTAGAGCTATTCCTCTCCTTCTTCCAAAGGTGTCTTTTAAGAAGTGGAAGCCAGCTGCCAAAGGTTTATTTGGCAGTTAAAAGCACCAGATGCAGGTACTTGAGCAACCCCGTTTCAACGGGGGAATGTCTTTACCATTTCTACGGTTTTATTATATTTCTTGTTTTGTCTCCAGGTTGACTAAAGTTATGGGAAGATAGTTGTAACCACTTGGCAGAGCATTTCCTGACTATTAGGTTATCAACCAAGTGGTTATTCCTTCTAAAGAGAGTGTAGATACTTAATATTTTAAATAGATTAGGTTAAAAAGTCTGATAGTCTTTCACAACATGAATGAATGAATGAGGGAAATTTAATATAGCACATAGCTACTCAATAAGAGTGTCCCTGCGCTGACAGATCATGTGGCAGGATTCTTGAAGCGCAACTTATTTTTAAAAAGCCACGTTTTAAGATGTTTTCTTGAAAATACATAGATTTGTGATGGCTCTCAGTGCGGCAGGTAGTTAGTGTATTCCATGCCTGTGTGCCCAGGAATCCAAAGGACCTGCCCCCCATACGGGCCAAGCGGGCTTTGGGGGTGCGGACGAGGTCAGAGGAGGACGATCTTATGGTCCGCACTGGAATGTTTACGTGTTTACTGAGATAGCTTACTCCTTTTCCATGGAGGGCCTTGAGGAACACCACCAGGGCTTTGAATGTATTCTTTCCTTCAGTCGCAGCTCATGAAGGGTCTTAAGAAGGGGGGGGGGGCATATGAGACCTGGGTTTAGGTCTAAGAATCGCCCTTGCCGCAGAGTTTTGCACCACTTGCAGGCGCTGGATAAGGTAGCAGGGTAGGCCCAGGTACAGGATATCGGCATATTCTTAGGAGGCTCTGAAACATATCCTGTTTCAATTATTACACCGCTTTAGGACATAACCCTAACCTGCCAGGTTGTGTGCTGGATAGTTGTTAGACTTGGCATCTTTTGGCGTGTTTCCTCTGAGTTTTTTTGCTTTCTGACCTCCCATTTCTGACTCTGTTTGTGCTGGCTTAGTGTTTCTGTGCACATTTCTCACTGCTAATCAGTGGTAAAGTGCAAGTGCTCCTGTGGTAAAATGTGTTATGGATTGGCGTTTCCATGATTGGCCTGTTTAATTTATGTGTCAGTCCCTAGTAAAGTGCACTGCGTGTGCCAGGGCCTGTGAATCAAATGCCGTTGGTGGGCTGCAGCACGGGATTGTGCCACCCACACAAACGGCCCTTAAAAGGTATCTCAGACCCGCCATTGCGGAGTCTGCGCGCAGTTTGTAACTGCCATGTCGACTTGGCCAGTGCACACACTTGCCAGTCCTTCACCTTCCCTTTACTTAAATGTCAGCCACACCTCAGGTAGGCCCAAGGTACCCCTGTGGGCCGGGTGCAGTGTATGTGAAAGGTAGGACATGCCCTGGTGTGTGTGGCATGTCCTGATAGTGAACTACGACCAATTTCGTTTTTCGCTATTGCAAGGCTACCTGTTCCCCATAGGACAGAATGGGAAGTTTGCTTATAACATCTTATAAACATAACTGGCACAGGGAATTAGGTAGGAAAATAAAGTTTAGTATGCCTGAACTCAGAATCTAAAGATGCATCGTTTAGTGAAGGTGATTTTTACATTCTGTGTTTGAAAATACCACTTTTAGAAAGTGGGTATTTTCTTGCTCAGTTATCCCGTGTGCCTCTGCTGGAATGTGAATTGCCTGTCTGGGTTTTGGATGACAAAAGGCTGGGGAGCAGGAGTGGCCCCAGATAGTCTAGGTGGGTCAGGAAAGGGCTTAATTGGGGAAGGGGGAGGAGATTTCCTTGCACCTCAAAGGGCCTGGTCTGCCTCTGACCATGCCGTCTCCACCTCCTGCCAGGAAGTCCCACCAGAGAAGGCAGAACTGGTTCTACCTGTACACAGACACTCTCTGCCTAAGAGATCAAAGGATTTTGGGATATAAATATTGGGGCCCAGACCACTGACTTTTAAAACTCTTTTGGATCAAGAAGACTGCCAAGAAGAAGAGCTGGAGAAGCTGTGAGGAAGAACTATCACTTTGCTGTGTGCTTTGCTGTGTTGGCCTGCAGTGGCTGCTTCTGTCTTGGGCAGTGAAAGGACTGGGCTGAACTTTCTGCAATCTACTTTTGTGAGTTTCTCCAAGGGCTTGAGGTAGAGCTTGCCCCCTGTTCAAAAAGTCTTAGGAACAGCGAAGAATTCAAGCTCTTCTGCACTGGGAACTGGTTGTTTTGTGCTGCAACAGAGGAAAAAGCAACCCAACCCAGTCTATGATGCAGCTGCTGACTCCGTGTCCTGAAGGCACCGCAGAGGGCACCGCCACACCGCGACCCGCCACCGAACGCACGCTCGCACTCCGCACCGCCTCACGACGACGCCTTGGTATCCCCGACACGGCCACTCCACACCGAAATCTACGCCGCTGCTTGCACCGTGGTTCGAGGGCACCACTCTTAAAGTTACACGACGCACCGCCCTCATCCCGCACCGCAACTTGGCCTACAAATGCCAGCACCATCGACTCCAGTTCGTCGGCCGACGACAGCGCTTCAGCAACGATGACGCCGCTGCTTGCACTGTGACCTGCCAGCACCCCGACGAGCACTGCCTTCACCGCGTGACCCTGGTCTCACCGATGACGCGACCTGAGGGCACCGCATGCCGCACTTCGCACCGCATCCCCAGACGCCTGCCGACTCCAGCGCTCCTGATTTCAACAGAGGGGAGTTCGACCTGCAACGCGTGTGACTTCAAGGGCCCCGACGACTCCTGCACTGACCTCCGGAATCGACGCCTGCGGACGCCGTGCTTTCGGAAGCTCAAAGAGAGGTCGCAGATGCCCTGCATTTCTAAAAGGTACTATTTGTGGGTCTTCCCGACACTGTAGCTGGCCCGCGACGCCACAGTCAGCCAGAACTGTTTGGATTTGTTTGCTTACGACGCCGTGATAGCCCCAGACGGAGCTATCGACATCAAGGAACTATTTTTAAAGCGTATTTTGATAATTGAAGATTTTTAAGTACTGTATTGTGGATTTTTATCGTTTTTGGTCTTGTCTTAAATATATAAAAATATTGGATATTTTTCTAAACTGGTGTGGTGTCCTTTAGTAGTGCTTACACTGTATTACTGTTGGTTATGTACAAATGCATTACACACTGCCTTTAAGATAAGCCTGATTGCTCGTGCCAAGCTTCCAAGGGGGTGAGCAGGGGTTATTTTAGGAGTGTAACTCCCTGATCCTGACTAGAGTGGTGGTTTCTGCCCGACTTTGGCACATGCCCTAGCCGACCAAAAATCCCATTTCTAACAATAGTTAAATATCCTACGGGCGGGAACTATGGTTGGAAACTCTTGGCCTACTTTTCTGACTGGGAATTCTATCATACGAGGAACTGGGGACGGAGTATGCACTTTCAAAACAAGGCTTGTTTATGTTTTTGCAACTCAGGAGTTTTTTTAGACTAGCTTTCTTCTTAGGACTGCAACATTAGGCAAAATTACTTTTTTGTTAAAGCTCTTGTCAAAGGGGCAATAGGTAAAACCTGTGCAATATTAAATCCTGACAACCGAGAGCCGAGCGGCCAAGTGGGCGTGGCACTTAGGTACCGGTGTCTCAGCCGAGGACATACAATGTAGCATCGTGCTTTCACAATCTGTGCTCATTACCTCCCCTCTTGGAGTTCATCACTTTACATTTTTTTTTTTATTCTTTTTATTGAAACAATAACTTGCGACTCATGATGAAAGATTTAACATAACAATAGATGAGACATCAGTATAATGGAGACATAGATTAGATGAACATCCAAATATGAGAATACCTGATGCCTGGGGAATTCCCTTACAAATAAAGGCACTCACCTTTTTGTACTTGCCTACACAAAAGCAAATAAATATTTGAGATTCCTGGTGAAGCATTATGTGTAGATAAGAATTTAGAAGATCTACAGATGAGAGGAAACTTCCTCGCAACACAAAAGTTAAGGTGGATTGTTAAGTCACCATCTTGAAACCTTGCGGAGGAAATAAGGAATTTAGGGCCAGATGTACGACCATTCCATAGTGCGAGTCGCAAACTGCGAAGTTTTGCGACTCGCAAAATGAAATGTACAACAGTGTCTCAGACACTGTTTGCAATTCCTAATGAGGTCGCAAATGACCTGCCTCATCAATATTCATGAGGCGGCAGGTCGCAATTTGGGACCCATTGGGAATGGCAGGCACTCACAGGGATAGTGGCCTGCTGGGGTCAGCACACCACAATTTCTGTGACTGCTTTTTCAATTTTAAATGCAGTCCATTTTCCTTAAAGGAAAACAGGGTGCATTTAAAAAAAGAAAAATGAAATGATCTTGTTTCATTTTTTAAGAGCAGGCAGTGGTCCGTGGGACCACTGCCCGATCTTAAAAAATATTTTTGCATCCATTCACAAAAGGGAAGGCCTCCTCAATGGACCCCTTCCTGTTTGCGAATGGCTTACCACCTACTTGAAGTAGGTGGTAAACTGAGAGTGTTTTGCGGCCGCAAATGCGGTTGCAAAACAATGGTACACATCATTCTGACTCGCTATTAGGAAGGGATGCTCTTAGCACATCCCCTTCCTAATAGCGACTTGCAAACACTATTTTGCGAGTCACCAACTCGTAAAATAGAGTTTGTACATACCACCCACCATTTTTGCAGTCGCAAACAGGCCGATTTCCCATTTGCGACCACAAAAAACAGTCGTACAACTGGCCCTTATTCTTTTCATGTCCAAGATCGGTCCAAACTCCCATGGTGATTTCTAAGTTAAAAACAAAATGGAATATTAGCCCTAGCATGCCTCCGAGACTGGAACAGAAACTGTTGTTCTTCTGGTCTGCCGGTCCTGAATTCCTTACAGGAAAGAGTGGTGATGAGTGGCACAGAGAAGCTGGAGCAGGACAACATCTGTTTTGGGACCTCTTAAATCGGAACATGTAACCAGTGTTGACAGTGTTGGGAACCTAGGTATTTAAAACTGAAGTATGCTACAGTAGTAAAGGAATTCATCCAACCACAACATGCCCTGGGACGGCCAAGGATAGTCATGCTTTGATTGGAGGAGCATTTTGAGTGGTGGAGGCATGAAACATAGACTTCTCAAAGAAATGAAGTTCTGGGAGCAGAGGGAGGTCCATGGAATCACTTGGACCCAAAACCATGCTCGATATTCAGAGTACAAACTAGTGGCATTAGCTTTCTGCCCTCTGCAGACTTCTTCACCAACTCCATTTGAGCCCTAAAGAACATTGCTCCAGTAAACAGTAGGATACATCTGAATTGATTTGTATGCATTCTTAGTGTTCCATAAATGCACCCAGATATGTCTGTGTGCAGAAATGGTGGCCAACAGAAACTGATACAATTGTGCAAAGGCTGTCAAATGAAATTTTCTAAAGAAATCAGACCCGCTACTCAGTAAGACTACAAAACCCAACGCCTGAAATACTCTCTATAAAAATTGGAGTGTACAAGTACCATAGCTACTGGCTCTTCCGGGAAAAATTAGAAGCAGAATAAGCTCTCTTGATTGACATTTCTACTTTTTTTATCAGCTTCATCCAATATGGCGATGAGTCTTGTTAAGTAATACTTTCCAGTGATGACAATCCAGCCATCATTGGGGCATATTTACAATAACTGGCGCATCCCTGCATATCAGCAGGGATGCGCCAGTTATTGTGCGCCACAGCTCCGCCACCATGGATGCGCCGCATTTACAATGCGGCGCACCATGGAGCAAAAACGGCACAGATGCGTGACGCATCTGTGCCTAAAAGTGGCGCATTGCTGGGGTTGCGTCGCAAGCGCGACGCAACTCCAGCAATGCTCAGGGGCTGCCCATACCGAACATGCTGCGTCATGCCTTAAGCCTGCTTCAAGCAGGCGCAGGGTTTTGACGCAGCAGCGTCGGAAAAGTGACTCAGTCAAATCTTGAAGATTTCACTGCGTCACTTTTCCGATTCTTTTTCCGACGGAACGCCCACCCTCCATACATTAAACCTGACGCAGGTTTAATGTAGCGCAGGGCTGTACAACGTGACGCATCTCCCTAGATGTGTCACGTTGTAAATAAGGCGCAACATGGCGCATGGTTTACGCCGCCGCTGCGTCACAGAAGTGACGCAACAGCGGCGTAATTGTCTCGCAAGGGGCTTGTAAATCTGCCCCATTGAGTCCAGTTTAAGAACCGGAGGAAATTCTTCTTCAAACAGGGCCACGTGAAATGCTTCATTAGAAAGCTGGAAAAGACAGGACAATCAACTTCCTTCCGTTGAAGAGAATGGACGCTCGCTGCATGTTGGATTATACAAAAGCAGGAGCTCTGGTTCTCTTTTGTGACAGAGGAGAAAAAAGTCGTCCCTACCAGGCTCAGCGAACGATATATTGTAGGACGATGCTGTAGAATGTCACTAAGGTCAGAACATGGCACAAATCGATCTCTGAACCCCTTTTCTTCGGGGCCCTTCAAGCCCCCCTTCCACGTATCACCAATGCAGGCTCTTTGCATGAGGCCCTTTTCTATTTCTATTTTGAAGAGCAGCCATGATTGCCTGCTCAATCATTTACTACACTCTGATGAGGCATTTACTTATCTATTTAGTAAGTTTTATATAGTGCGAACATGACCCTTGCAGGTATCAGAGCGCTTTACAATGGCCCAGAGACAAATATAATCAATAATGTTATTCAATAACAATACAGGATATGGCAGCTCCCCCAAAAAGGAAGGGTACACACAACAAACACTATGTCAGGATCAATAGATCAAAAACAATCTTTGGTGCAATCAAATAAAAAACTTAGGGGCATATTAGCAAGACCGGCGATAAAATTATCGCCGTTTAGTGGCAGGAAACTGCAGCTAAAACGGCGATAATGGGCTTGCTAATATCCGTTATAGAATTCCAATAGAAACCCAGGTTAAATGTGCAGGACATCTATTGTCCCAGTCCTATGGAAACATGCCATGGTTACGCCTCTTCTAAAAAAAACTACTGCAAACCCGGAAATCCTTGCCAATTACAGACCCATATCCCTGCTCCCTGCGTTCTCCAAATGTCTGGAGAGGCACGTGCATTCGGTTCTATCTACTTTCGCAGAAGAAAATTCTCTTCTGCACCCCTCACAGTCGGGTTTTAGGGCCGGTTTCTCCACAGAAACCGCCCTGCTTGGAGTCACTGAGCACATTCGTAAGCTCCTTGATCAAGGTCAGACGGTCGCGCTCGTGCTATTAGATCTGAGCGCGGCCTTCGACACCATTTCCCACGAAACTCTTGTCAAGGAATTGCACAAAAATGGTGTACGCGGAAAGGCACTGGATTGGATCCGGTCCTTCCTGGCAAATCGAACCTTCCAAATTACCTCTTCACGAGCCTCTTCGGATACCCTGTTGGCACCCCATGGAGTGCCTCAGGGGTCTATTCTTAGTCCTCTGTTCTTTAATTTATACCTTAGACCCCTGGCCGACCTTGTTGAACAATCTGGTCTCACTCTTATGAGCTATGCCGACGACTCCCAAATCATTTTTTCCCTCTCCGAATCCTGTCCTAACTCCCCTTCTCTACTCAAAGCAGGACTCCTTAACATCCTGAATTGGATGACGAGAAACCAATTAAAACTCAACGGTGACAAGACAGAGATTCTGGTTCTGGGAAAACATCAAGATCTGTGGAATCCCTTACACTGGCCTGATCAGATGGGCGCTCTTCCTACCCCGGTGACCCATGCTCGAAATCTGGGAGTTATTCTGGACAACTCCCTTTCCATGAATCAACAGGCCAGTAAAGTTACTGGTCTATGCCTCACCATAGTCAAATGGTTGAGGAAAATCCTCTGGATACTACCTCTTCCCACGCAGAAGACCGTAGTCAATGCCCTCATAACATCGAGGCTTGACTACGGCAACATTCTGTATCTGGGCGCCAACAAATCAGTAGTCGGCCGACTACAATTGGTGCAAAACGCAGCAGTTCGTCTATTGTGCAATATTCCTAAAAACGCCGGAGTCTCGAGTCACCGCCGGGAACTCCATTGGCTTAGGGTTGAAAACAGAATCCGCTTTAAAGCCCTGAACTTTATGTTCAGAATTAAAGCGGGTACGGCACCTAAATATCTTCTAGCCCTAGCCCACCCCTACACTCCCAAGCGTAACCTTCGGTCGCAGTCGGCAGCCTTTTTCTGTGTGCCGAGATTCAAACGGGCGAGAGTAGGTGGCAGATCTTTCGCCCATCTGGGACCATCCCTCTGGAACACGCTCCCTCCCTTCATCCGAAAGGAGGAAAATTATGCCAGGTTTAGAAAGCATGTTAAGACCTGGCTATTTGAACAATAAATCTCAATAGCCAATTCCCTTTCTCCTGTCTTCTAACTAGCTGTGTCTAGGCGCCGGGAAACCCTTTTTGGGTAGCTGTTGCGCCCTACAAATTGAAAAATAAATAAATAAATATAACGCATATTAGCAAGCCCATTATCGCCGTTTTAGCGGCAGTTTCCTGCCACTAAAACGGAGATCATTTTATCGACGGTCTTGCTAATATGCCCCAAAGTGCTCTTCTAGGATCCACACAATAGAATGAGAGGTATTATTGATAGTTATACACTCAACTTAGCATAACATTAGTTTTCCCCTCACCAAGCAAAACAATATATAATGTTAAAATGTAGGGATAACTACATTTCTGTATTCTGCTCAGCATTCTGAGAGTGTGAGCCATCTATAAAACCCAGGAAACAACCCTAACAACGTAGGCATCATATCGCAATGCCATTACAACACGGTCGTTACAACGACCGCGTTGTAACCACGCAATGCCATTACTACGCAAGTGTTACATCGATTTGCGGTAGATGGCGTGCTAACATTAGAAATAGTATAGTTTACCTTCCCTACTGATACGTAGGTTGGAGTTGGAATAGTAAATTATACATTTCTAATGTTAGCACGCCATCTACTGCAAGTCGATGTAACGACTTGCGTAGTAATGGCATTGCGTGGTTACAATGTGGTCGTTGTAACGACCGCTTTGTAATGGCACGCGGAGTAATGGCTCGCGATGTAACAAGTCATATTCATAAAGCCCTGAAACACTACCATACAGATTATCGCGCTGAATAGCAACCTTTCGCAATTTGAGGCCAAGAATAAGAGAGTGTTATGTTCCTCATCATTGGCAAACTAATAAATAAAACATTTTTAAAAAAGAATGAGAGAAAGAACATTGGAGAGACAGGGGAGTCTTCAGCGGTGTGGCCTTTTCTGGAGCGCTATTTGGTCACTATAATGCAAGTTTAAGTTTCGTGATACTGTTTCATTTCTGCTTTCACAATAATCATAATACATTTCTGGTTTATATTGGTTTTCATTGATGCAGGCAACGCAGCCCTTGTGAAGCCTCCACCATATTAATGTCAGGCACGAAAGCTACTACAATCCCTGGAGGACTCAAATGCGCATTGACAGTCCACTAAGCTAAGCTTGCCCAGGGAGTATAAGAACAATTTCCCAAGGCCGCCCAGGGAGTGTGAACCATAACCCTGCCTCAGCCGAACCAGGAAATCCGATGCACAGCAGAGAGCGGGGGCCCGAAGGGGGCGAACCCGCAGCAGGGACTGTTCATGCAGGGCCCTGGTGCCCTGCGAATAACTCACCACCTACACCAGTTCTAAGATCTCTAAAGTGGTTACCCTATGAAGCAAGAATTCAACTAAAGATTGCATGTCTAACGTACAAAGCCCTTCACCTCAATACCCCTGGCTACCTGGCTCAAAAACTAGAACTATCAGGGAGGATAGACCATCAAAAAGTGCTAACTCTCTATTACTGAAACCCCAGACCTTTCGCACAAAAAGAACAAGACGCCGAGCCTTCTCTGACTCGGCACCGAAGATCTGGAACTCGCTCCCTCCGGAATTTCTCGGAATTCCTTATACAGATGCTTTCAAACATGAAGTAAAAACACTCCCAATGGACAGGTTCCTGCTGTAAATAACCATCGGTAAACTGTTTTCTTCAAGACTTGTATTACCCAGTACTGTCTACCTTATTGTATCAAGAAATTTCTTGTGCGCTTGTACATTTTTATTAGCTTATCTTGTTATCCTCTAATATTGCCTTACAATGTTCCCTTTTTACCTTGTTACCTCTCCCATTACTGTGAAGTGCTCTGATACCTCTCGGGTCTTGTTCGTGCTATACAAAACATTTTAAATAAATAAATAAAAGAGAAATAGTTCCCAGATGTTGGCTTGAGTACAGACTCACACGGGAGGCTTAAGGTTAGCTAGGTAACATTGATTATTTGAATAACAAAAACATTTAACAAAAACTTACCACAGATAAACAGCTTATTTTCGACAAATGCCAGTTTCATCACAACAGGAAGTAGAATGTAAAAGAAATCTTTATGAGGCATTGAGGAGGGCAGGGGGGAGTTCCCAAATTGACTTTTTTTTCTAAAAAGAAGACTTAAAAAATTAATTTATATCGCTGGATCCAGGCAGAACTATAAGATGTTATCAATGGCACGCAGACGGAGGCAGAATGATTTAAGCATATCCTTCCCGTCCTGTACTAAGCTAAGCAAAGAATGGTACATACAGGCATTGCTCCAGTAGATCAGCTATGAATACGAGAGGTGCTTATGGCAGCTGTTAGCCTACCAAACATCCAGGGGCATATTCTCAAGGAACTATTGCCGAGTTATCAGCACTTTAGCGCAGCCAAAGTCGCGATAAAATTATCGCCCCATTCACAAGCTGGTGCCAACAGCCGCTATCACCAGTTTTCAGGCGATAGCATCCTCAAAAAACATCGCCACGGATGACCCCGGCAACTATCGCTAATGAGATCCAGAGTAGGCGTTCCCAAGCAAAAAGCCACAACACCACCACTTTGCAACATTCTCAACGACCAGCCAGATCTGTGATAAGAACACAAAACATGCAATAAGGCGTGTTAGCAGTAGGAAATTAACACCTGCTCTGACCTGCTGCAAAGTCGGACGACAACCGGCACCAAACATGGGAGACCAGCCCACAGCCACACCTGAAGACCAACAGATGCCATGGAGCCACTGATCATGCAGCTCGGAGCCCCAACAGGGCCACAACACCCACCAAGACCGCCCCCGTACCACAAAAACAAAAGGACAACCATCCTACGCATCCTGACCACCATTGCACACAGCGGACAAACAACATTCCTCCTCAGACAAAGCTGCTGGCTGTGCTGCACCTGTTGGCCTCTGGGACCTTCCGACCAACAACTGCCAGAGTTGGAGGAGTCTCACAGCCAGCACAATCCATGTTCATGACAACTGTCTCGGATGCCAGCAATAGCTTGGTACCCCAGTACCCATACTCCCCCCACACTGCGCAGGAACAGCTGGAGACCAAGCAAGGTGTCTACGCCATAGCTGGCTTCCCACGCATGTCAGGGGGCAATTGACTGAACACTAGTCCTACTTGTGCCCCCTGGTGACACTGCACGCAATTACTGCAACAGAAAGCACACGCATTCCATCAATGTGCAGGCAACAGTGGAACACCTCGGAATTGCCAACTACCCAGGCAGTGTGCATGATTACTACCCCTACCCACAGTCCATCATCAACCAGAGCCAACAGGATGGCACCCATGGAAATACACCGCTCGTTGGCAAGTACCAAATAAACACACCACACCCCTCAACTCCAGAATCATGCAAATCATAACTCTGGGAATGCACACGTCACAGACTCACATTCAACATGCCAAACAACATGCCCACCCACCAGACACGACAGCACAACTTACTGTGGCAACCTGGGCTAGCCATATTCATGAGCAATCAACCGCATGGCACCTCAGCCACAAAATAGTGGATTGTGGGGAGAGGTGGGAACCAGGCATCTGCGATGGAGGCAAGTGACCCATGAATGAGACGGTACACAATGCCAAGTGTGGCGGAGATGTACTGGACAGACTTCAGTATGCAGACCACAGACATATCCATGTCTACATGCACTGCTGGTGGATGAAGTCTAGTGGACAGTGGACACAACCGCGTCACCCCAGCCAGTGGGGAAGATCGCGGAAAGGTAGCAAGTAACGTCCCCCCCTGTAGGCGTGTGCGGAGTGGGATGGCCCAGCGTATGCCAGGCCGGCGTAGGGGTGTGACTAAAAAGCACATAGCTCTGGGCGTGGTTCTCTTTTGGAATGCCCAACGTCTCTGCCAGGGCGGCACCTCCCAGCCCACCACGAGGCCGACGCCGTCGCTGTGAGCGGTGTTGCCTGCAATCCTGTGCGCCTGCTGCACCCCAGCCCGCATGTCCCCGACCCATCATGCCCGCCTCCGCACAGCCAGGCCTCACTTGTCACATGCCGACACCGGCGTGTGACAAGGAGTACCCACCACGTGCCGGCGCAAGCCCCAAGCCCGAGGCCCGCGAGCTTAGCAGCCTCCTCAGACCATCACGGCCTCCGCGACACAGGCCCGCTGTACTCCTTTCTCGCGTACATACTCCACCGCCATACACAGCAGCCAGGTCTGTCACACATTTGGAACGGAGTCTTGATTACGCAATGGCAGAGTACATATCATTGCATGCAAGGAGAGGTGTAAGAGGATGACGCGCTTCAGTTTGGAGGGGAAAAGGATCATCATTACGGAGGTGATCGAACACAACCGACAACTGCCCTGGTGTCACTAACTCTGTGCATCGCGAGCCTACGACACGTGGTTGTGCGCCACTGCTAACCGCTGCCTCGGCCTACACTACGGTCAAGTAGGTCACACATTTGGGACTGAGTCTTGATTATACAATGTCCGAGCACACACATTAATGCAGAGTTTAAATCACTATACTCCCTTCGATGTGGTGACACCAAGCATAGCATCCCGACCACACGTGTCTGTGGGCCCTTGATGACTACGCCTTCAGCCTACACTGCATTCCAGCAGGCTTCACACCAATCCAATTCAGTCCGTACCAGGCAGGACACGTCATCGTAGCTGACTGAACACCCTCTCAGCTCTGGTGCTTCGACCTCCGTCAACCACATTTCACTCCCACATGCCGTTTCAACGTTGTGTGTCAGAGTTCCAGGAGGAGCTCGCTGAACAGCGGTTGTCCCGCGCTGACCGCTGTCTCGGGCATACACTGAGGTCGAATAGGTCACACTTCCAGAACTCAGTCTTGGATTTATTTATGACAGATTTGATATCATTGTACAGGCCTCATTGCAGACTGCATCCCCTTCCAGCTCACAGTTTCCTGCTATGTTAGATGTAGTTGGCCTGTTTCTGCTCATGGGCGGACCCAGTTGTGTCCTCTGTTCTGCAATGTCGGTGTTGCACTTTGTACCACATTGTCGTGGGATGTACTGTTCTTGCTATGTGTGTGTGCTGCAGTGTGCCATGGGGATCAGGGACATGATTCAGGGTCATTGTGGGTGTGCAGTGTGCTACACATCGTTGTGCATGTGTGCCATTGTGGCCATCTCCCCCCGTCCCGCCAGTCCCTGGTTGTTGCTCACTCTGTTGATGTTGTGTCAGGTCCTATCGAGCTGTGTCCGTGCTCGCGGCTCCATGCACCGTCTGCACACTAATGACTGTGGCCTCGATTTCCTACTGCTCCTCCTGTGATGCAGGACTCCCACCTCCTGTCGCCGCCTTCCTGTTGGCAGCGGGTTTGTGCTTGGTTTTGCTTTTCACTTCATGCCAGCGCCTCTTGGCCTCTTCCACTGACCTCCTCGACACTCTGACTACATTCAAATTTGTTAAATTGATGTTCATTTGATGGTAGGGTTCTGTCACCTCCGTGACGCTGATCTGGTTTTCCTGAGGACTGCACCCCGTCTTCCCTTCCTCTTCTCCTTGCCATTCCCCGACCCCAATGTTTCTTGCTGGGGGTCTTTGGGGCTTGTGGGGTTTGCGTTGGCCTCTGCACTCGGTCCGGGTGCATCGCAGTTTCTTTTTTCCTCCGTGTTTTTAGGTTGCTTTTATAGTGCATTTTCCCGCATGACGCATGGGAATTTCAGGCCTGTGGCTGTTTTTCGTGGATTTTTGTATCGCGATTGGCCTCAGCGCAGCTTTTTTGGCATTCGTGTTTCGCATTTTTGTGGCGTCGCGTTGACTTTATCACGGACATTTGACGCGTTGTCGTGGGCCTATCGCATGGTACTGCCAGCTTGAGAATACCACGTTGACACAGAGTTTTTTTCCCCGCGATAGACTGCGATGTGAAGAGTTGCGTTAAGCTAATTTTGAGATGTATATTACACGTTCTTGAGAATATCCCCCTCTGTTTTTTTCTCAGTTGATGTTACTCACCCATCCATCCACTGGTGCACGGTTTATGTTCTCTCCTTGGGGCTGTCCCTATGAATAGTATATACAATTTTACAAAGGTATGAGTAAACCTAGTTGACTCAATTCTAAAACATTTTTGTGCATGTAAATTAAACTTAGATGCATAAACCATTGTTCCTTGTTGTTCTCTTCTTTGCTCTATACTCAACAGCCCGGTTCACAGAGACACTTTCACGTGTATGTCTGAGATAAATGTGCAAATGGCTTGATTTACGAGTGGAAGGCATTCACAAATAGCGAGCTTGCACTAGTAAGTTTCCATGCACAGTATTGCCCCATGATGGAGTAATATCGCACAAGAGCAAATTTCATTCAATGGGTGATGAGAATGCATTCCAAGGTAGGGTCTCCAAGAAAGGTTTTGGAACACTTGGAATGGTCAGAGGTGTACTTCTGCAAAACACAAGGTGGGAAATGTAAGTAAACACCCCTAAAATTAATGTGATTGTAGGAGAAGATGCTTTTCCCTGGAGAAACAAAATGTAAAATGTAATTTATGCATAGCACAATGGCGATGGCATTTCACCAAGTGTAAATGTACCACGAGTAGAATTATGCATATTGAAATGCTTAGCACATTTGTCACAAACAAGAATTCACAAAAGATTCCCAAAAGTACGAATAGAAACCTGCAAATTGTTGTGTCCTGTGTCTGCCCCGGACCCCAAGGAACACACTAGCACACAGGTAGGGATTGTCGTATACTTTATTTGCATTCCTTGACTCGTGCTCGCAGGCACGTCCTGGTTCTTCTCTTGTCTCCCCAATACTGCCCAGTCCCCCTTCCCTGACCGTAAGTTGTGTCCGGTGGCTGGACCCTCCTTTCACCCTTGTGCAGGGTCTTAGTGCCCTCTGCATCTCACTCCGACAACTTCCCCTTTTGTGGAAAAGAAAATAAAGAAGCAAGAAAAGAAAGCAAGAAGAAAAGAAGAGAGAGAAAGAAACAAAGGCAGGACATGGAACAGAAGAGAACTCTCCTGCTACACTCTCATTGTCCTTGTTTGCTTTGCTGCTAGTGATGGTTGCTTGCTGCCCCCATTGCTATAGTTCCTCGATAAGTCTCTTTGGCTTTCTGCTCACTCTCTTTGGGCAAGACATTTCAGTTCCCTCTTTTGGTATCTCTTCAACACGGTCTCGTCTCTCGCTGCTGTGTGGTGTTCCTTCTATGCCGTCCACAGCTTCCTCTTTGACGGATGTTGCGTTGCTCTTAGGTGTTGACTCTCCATCTTCCTCATCTGATGTCCTGAGTCCCTTGAAGTGTGAGCTGTTTCTGATGATCCAGTAGGGGCCTGCTGCAGCCATTATTATGGGCCCCTGCATGTTTATTATTGTTAGCGGTTCACTTGAGAAGGGGCTGTCCGACTTCCTTGCTTGCCGTTAATGCACCAGCACTAAATCTCCTGCGTACTGTTTCATTTTGCCCTTTGCCTCTTTCAACAATGCTGCTGTGTTCAGGTGGGCTTTTGCCTCCAGCTGGGGCAATTTTGTCCTACTTGTTCTTCCCAACACCAGTTCTGCTGGACATCGTCCCATGGAACTGTGTGGGGTGTTTCGATGGTCTCACAATATTTGTCACATGCATCAGTTTGGCACATTGTACAGCCTTCTTGATGTTTCCCATGAATCTTTCTACCATGCCATTTGCTTGTGGCCACAGAGGCATTATTTACCTGTGATGTATGCCCAGGTACGTCATGAATCTGCAAAACTCTTCTCCCGAGAATGGTGGCACATTGTCTGTCTTCATCATTTGTGGGCAGCCCCACGCTGCAAATATGTCATCAAATATCAGCAAAGTCGCTGTGGCTGACATTGATGACACTTGTCATACTATGGGAAACCTGGAGTATTCATCAACTACTACTATCAAGTAGTGGCCAGATTCCAGTGACCCATAGAAATCACCTCCAATGTTGTCCACACTGCCCCGGGGAGGGCACACGTGTGTAGTTGTTCTGGCTTCGCTGGCCTTCCCGTTATTTGGCATAGGTGACAGTACATTATTGTGTCTTTCACCAGTCGATCCAGACCCGGGAAACATACTCTTTCCCTTAGCATCTTTTCGGTTGCCACTATGCCCCTCTGGGACTCATGCGTGAGATTCACCGCCTAACGCCATAGCCTTTTTGGTATTATTATCCTTGTTCCTCAAAGTAGAAATCTTCTTTCTGTTTATAACAGCTGAATGTGTTTGGACTCTAGCATTTCCTCCCTTCCTACTCCTTCGCCCATTGGGCTGCTGTTGTTTACATGTCTCCACCTTTGTTGTCATATTGTTGTTTTGACTGCTTGTAGTGTGGCATCACCTGTTGTCTCTTGCTCCAGTTCCTCAATTGTTATAGGAGAGGGGGTGTTTTGTCTTAACACAAAGTTTAGGTACTCCTCACCATGGACGTGATCTCTGGTGCACGTGAAAGGGAATGCCGTGATATATAGTCAGCAGGGTTGTGCTCCTTTCCTGGTTTATGCACTATCTTGAAATCATAGTCCATGAGGCGTGTCCCCACCTCTCAATGTGTGGCGGAATTTTTGCATTGGGATTTCCGTATATTGTTACTAAGGTCTGGTGGTCAGTCACAATGATGAATGGTTTCCCATAAATGAACATGTGGTAGTGCTCACACACCAATACGACTGTTAAGGTTTCCTTCTCTGGTTGTGAGTATGCCCTTTTTTATGTCTGATAGGCTCATGCTTGCATATACAACAATTTGCCTGGGCGAGTCTCTTCCTGGCGTCTGTTATGCAAAAATGGCTCCTAGCCCCACCGGGCTGGCGTCAACTGTGAGCTTGGTGCATAATGAAGGGTTGAAGTAGGCGAGGCGGTTCACTTCTGTGACTGCGTGTCGAATGGCTTCAAACGCTCTGTCACATGTAGTTGTCCAGAGAAATTGCTGGCCCTGCTTTGTTAGTTCCCGAAGTGGGGTGCTCACTGTGGCAAAGTCCTTGATGTATCGAGCGCAGTAACTCGCCATCCCAAGAAATTACCTCGCATCTGCTATGTCTGCTGGAGGTCTTGCTTTTTGCAGCGTTTCCACTTTGCTAGGATCTGGCCTCATTCCTTTTTTTGAAAATATGTGTCCAAAGAACACTAGATCTCCCTCCCACAGCCAAACTTTCTACTCGTTCAGGGTCAGGCTGGCTTGTTCCAGTTGGCTGCAGACATCTTGTAGGGCCTTGTCGTACTCCTCATCTGAGCCTCGGAATACCAGGATATCATTGCTGTAATTTATGCTTTCTTCACGGGCCATTTTACCTGTCTCACTGTCTCTTGAAATATTTCCCCCGCAGATGATATTCTGATTTGTGGGTCAAGCTCCAGTTGATGGTACCCTTTGCATAGGTCTAGCTTTAAGAATCTGCATGCTCCAGTGAGACAGCTGATCATGTCGTTTAAGTGAGGCCCTCAGTGTCTTTCCTTCTCAATGGCCATGTTTTGGGATTTTCATTTTGACGCAGATGCGAACTTTTAATGTGTTCTTTATAGGTAATGGTACTATTGGAGAAACCCATGGAGTTGGTCCATCTGCTGGCTCTATGATGTCTTATGCCAGTAGGCGCTTTATTTCATCTTCCACTTGTGGTTGCAGGTGTACGGGCACTCTTCTGTGATGCTGAGCCGCTGGCTTGACTGCTTCATTGATGTGCAGTGTTATTTGTGTGTCTTTCAGTTTCCCTCGTCCTTATAGTATTGCCGGGTGTTCTCTCAGAATATTGTGTCGTTCTGACATGTAATATGTCATGGCTAGGAGAACCATCACCTGCGCGGTGACATTGCTTAGTAGACATGGTTCTGAGATGTCTCCGTGCAGGACATGCACTCCTTTTTTTAATCGACCTTTCTTTGTACGTTAGTGTCTCTATGAACTTCCCCATGTTCACCACCATTTTCCTTGATCCCCATGTGAAGACATCAACAGTGGATAGTGATAGCGGCAACTTCTGACTCATCTTTTCATATTCTGATATGCACATGATGTTGCACATGGCACCACTGTCTAACATGAAGTTTGTGCTGTAGTTGCCTACCTCAGTTTTCACCGTCGCTGCTTTCTTTATCTGTTGTTTGTCCATTAGTTGGATGTACTCAGGTGTGTGACCCTGTGTTGGTACGTCTGACATCAGATACAGTTGTTCTGTGGCCTCGTGTGCATTTGCTCTATCCGAATCAGCTGACGGACTGCGGTTTTGTGTGTCAGTGTTCCGTGCGTATCTGCTTGTCATTGTTCATTGTTTTGCTGGTCTCCCTCGCTCCGTTTTGAATTGCCCACTCATGCAGGCACTTTTGGCACTTGTGACCCATGGCAGGGCAGGTACCAACATGTGGGAATTCAAGTCTACAACAATAGCATGTTTTATCTAGTTTCGGCTTCCGAGGTGGTGGTGTTTTGTCATTCCCAGACAAGCGATTAGCTTATTCCACTATCAGGGCTCTCCTATTTTCCATTTGTCTGGCATGTGCTATTGCTATGGCCTCTGAACAGGATAGAGTCAGTATTTTCTCCAGTGTGTAAGGCTCCTTTAGTATTCGGGTGAAAAAGTCAACTGACTGACAGCCTTCGATGATGCGCAGTCGTATTGCTTGCTTGTTCTCGAATTTATCGAATTTGCAGTATGCGACCAGTTTGCGCAGTCTGTTTGCAAAGACGTCTAGGGACTCCTCTGCCAGTTGGCATGTTGTGTTGAATGTGTATCTCTCGAAGTCTATGTTTCTCTGAGGGTCAAATTTGTCAGTGAGACACTTTATCAGGCATTCATATGTTGATATTTGTTCTGGAGAGAATGTTACCAGCAGGTCTTCAAACTCATCGCGCACAAAGTTTAAAAACAGGTCTATGTTTTGTTGGTCTGTGTTGTCTTTGCATGTGGTACGCATATAGCGTTCAAATTGTCTAATTCATTTCTCCCAGCGAATGCCTTTCGTCTGGGAGTCTGGAAGGCTAAAAGGTAGTGGTCTGCGGAATATTGCATTTGTGGTGGTGCTTTCATTTCCTTCCTCCGTCATGGTGGTGGTTGCACAGGTCTGCTCCTCCTTATTATGCTTGCCTTTATTCATTTGAACACATTTCCTTTTTATTTTTATCTTTATTTCTCTTTTATACTTTCATTTTTGCCCTTTTTTTGTGCTCCCCATTCTATTGCCTGACTTCAAAATGTCCGCAGGGGCCTTCCTTGGTGCCTATTGCCTGACTTCAAGTTGGCCGCTTAGGTCTCACGAAAGCACAATTCACTGTTTCCCATATTGCCTGACTTCAAGGTGGTTGCGGGTGCTTCTGACCTTGCTTATTGGCTAGCCCACCTAACCTCAAGATGGCTGCTAAGTTCTTGCGAGATTTAAGCTTGAAATCTTCACGGGAGGCTTGGGCTTTCTCTTTACTCGGAGGGCGGCTGTGGTCACAGTGGTGTGCACCTCTTGTTGGCGAAGAGAGGGGAGTTTCTTACTGCCTTCTTCACGTGGTGCGACCGAGGTGGGCTCCAGACGTTGTAACCTTTTTCTTCCTTTTTTTTCCTGGCAGGCAGACCAGGGTGAGCTCCTGGCTCCGTGATTCTTCCTGCGACCGGGGTGAGCTACCGACGTTGCAGTTTTCTTTTTCCAGCAGGCAGGCCAGGGTGGGCTCCTGGCTCAGTTTCTTTCTTCAGTCGCGGGGGACACGGGCACACGTGCCTGGTGGGGATTCTTGATTCCTGACCCCACCTTCCTGTTGCCAGATGTTGTGTCCTGCATCTGCCCCAGACCCCAAGGAACATACCAGGACACAGGTAGGGATCGTCGTCTACTTTATTTGCATTCATTATCGTGTGCTCGCAGGCACGTCCTGGTTCTTCCCTTGTATCCCCAATACTGCCCCGTCCTCTTCCCTGACCGGAAGTGGTGTCTGGCCCCTCCCTTCACCCTTGTGGAGGGTCCTAGTCCCCTCTACATCTCGGTCCGACACAACTGTCAAAGCTTTCCAGTATTTTTGTAAAGCCCTGGAAAATTCCTGAAAGATGCAGATCTCCGCCTAGGTGAGGCCGTAAAATTGAGGCTACAGACTTACGACTTCTTTGGTTAATCGGACCCCTTATAAGGTAGGGAGAGAGCATAAAGCTGACTTGGCTCATTTTTCAGTTGCCTGTGTGACTACCACTGACATGTGTCAGTAAAAGGTTTCTGTAATACCTACTTTAAATATTACTAAGGACATTTTGAAAAATTGAGGGTTTATTTTGATTGCGTTTCGATCTAACAGTTGCTTTAAATGTTCCTCACTTACTCTTTTGCTTTGCATTTGATCTTTTAACAGTTTGCTAATTTGCATAAGTAATAATTTTAACAGACGTCTATTTTTAAGCTAATGGGGGTAATGGCAGACAGCAAAGGCGTCTGCAGTTATTTTGTGACATGGTGAAGTCATCCAACTTCTGTTATTTTCAGAGTGTGAGAAATCTGCTTCTCAAAATGGCCTCCCTTATCTAGCAGGCACAAAATGTGCTTGGCAAAGAATCTTTTGCAAACACTCTGCAACTATGTTAATATATTCTTAATCAGTTTGATGCTGATTTCCAAAGTGCCTTTCATGTTACTCCATTAAAACATTCCATTTCATATACTATTGGACAACATAGCTTGAAAGTGTTAAATGTGATGTTATATCGATTTTTAAATTATTTCAAAAGACTGTTGTATGATGAGCTCATTTGCTTCTTCAAATATGGCCTGCAGTGTGTACCTTAGGCAGACCGAAATGTATGGAAAATGTCTCCTAAATTAATATTATTTTTTAGTTTTATAGTATTTAGAAACACACAATGATACGTGTGTTTCTACAAATATCTACTCCCAGAATATTGAGGTACAAGAAAATTGAGCACAGAATATCGAGGGGTGGCTCCTCCATTTGAGCGGAGGAGCGTCGCGCCACTAAATAAAATGCAGGAAAATGCCCCAGCGATTTATAAAATGGTAATAAAGTTAACTTGTTCTCATTTTATTTTTGATCCTCCCCGAACCGAGTGTCAGGACGGGGTGGGCGGGGCTTGCTGCATGGTGGCAGCAGGGAGGAGGGTGGGCTGCATGAGCACTTTTCAAAGTGTGCATGTCCCTTTGGGCAGCCGTCTTGCAACGGCCAGCCAGACACGTACACTTTGAAAGCTCTAACCCAGCTGTCCTCAGTCAGGAACATCTCTTTTTTTCTAGGTTCCTATTCTGATCTAAACTGGAACCCAGTAAAAAAGATAAATTCACAAACCCAGCCCTTTAGTCTGAGTCAGTTCTTGAGATAGGTGCAGTCAATACCCAGATAATTATGTATCTTAACATGGGATGTGATGAATCTGTTTCTTTTCTGTGGTAGAATTGTAATAAGTGTCATTGTAATTCACACTTCATACACCTGAGGAGGCACTGAAGTGACCCTCACAGTAGGGGAGTGATTGGACCAGGCCGGGCCGTGACGCATCCATGACGAACGCGGAAGTGAGAGGGACTAAACCCGGATGTACTTCTCCGTCACAGGTGAAAAGGGGCACCAAGACTAAAAACGGACGCACATGTGCCGGAGTGGAGGAAGAAAGGAGCGGAGCGGAGAAGGAGCAACGTGGAGAAGAGAAGGAGTGGAGCAGAGCGGAGAAGGAGCGGCGTGGAGAGGAGAAGGAGTGGAGCAGAGCGGAGAAGGAAC
The DNA here is from genome assembly GCF_964204655.1 of Triturus cristatus. Lineage (NCBI taxonomy): Eukaryota > Metazoa > Chordata > Amphibia > Caudata > Salamandridae > Triturus > Triturus cristatus. The sequence continues at coordinate 1,226,250,445 of NC_140589.1, forward strand.
GGCGTGGAGAGGAGGAGTGGAGCAGAGCGGAGAAGGAGCGGCACGGAGAGAGCGAGGAGAGGCGGAGTAGCGAAGAAGAAGAAGCCCAGGACGAGACGTGGTGCGAGGACTGGTGGACCCCACAGGAGGAGGCTGGAGAGCGGCCGCAACTCGGGAGAGTTGCGGCGGGGCCGGTGAGTGGCTGAGATACGGGGAAAACGGGACAGGGCGGCGGGTGGTTTAGAGAGGGGTAACGGGGTGGAGGGTGGTTAAAGGAATATTGTTTTTTTCTCTCTCGCTCGTATTTCGGCCTTCTTCCTTTGTTTTTTTTCCCCTTCCTCAAGTTACCACCCTCCTAAGGGAGCACACCCATATAGCAAAGGAAGGCTCTGGTGTTCGGGTCTGATCTCCTTCTAACTGCTGCCAGGCAGAGTAACGTCTAGGCAATCCTTCTATACAACCCCCTCCCCTTTTCCTCACGAACCCCTGCACTAGCCAGTAAGAGATACGCCCTGCACATTCCCTAAGCGCCAACCGGGTGTGGTGACGGACCTACGGTCGCCTATGGGCGAGACAAGTCAGAGTCCCTGACGGCTTCTTGTTTTTTTTGTCTCTCACATGAGCCTCCCTGGGAGAACAACACAGCCCATCCCAGAAACGCCATTCACCGAAGAGGACAGTCCAGACACAGCGGAACAAGAGAAGACCCGAAGACTTCACCAAGACTCCCTGAGACCCGCACCGGCAGGCCCTCTTCCTACCTTGTTAATAAAAAGACACCAACTGGCTCATTATATACAGCCTCCGCGTCTGTTTGTCTGGTCTGCCATCCCACAGTTTCCAACCCTGAACATGAAATAAAAAGCATCACTATTCCAATGACCTAGGATTCCAGTGAGTGTTACAGAGGCCTGCGAAGACTTTTGGCAATATTTCCAGCACCCCCAAAATGATGAATTGCTCTCTACTGAAAAAGGACAACTATCCTGAAACATATGTCTAGAGACTCACAGCACTGGCTGCACCAACAAAGGTGAAAAAGCTAAAGACTGTCACTGAACTAAGTGTTATCATGCACCTGCATTTACCATAATGCACTGAGGCTAACTGAGTGCTGGGATGTGAGGCAGTGTGTTCCCTCCCTCTTTTTATTTATCATTGGATGTCTAACTTATCAAAATTATTTTTATGACAGAGGATCAGCTCAGTTCTAGGATCCTACAAAATGTGGATGGAATTCCAGCTAAATCACAACTGTTGCCAGCATTGTCTCAGGCTCACTACCATTGGCAGTTCTGGATACAAAAAAACTATTATTACCCCCAGGTCCCTCCTGTCCTCATCTCATTCATTAGTAATTGAGATATAACTATCTTACAGACAGCATGCAAAGGGAATACTAGAACCCATGCCCCACCCCCTCCCACCAGGAGTACTTAGGGCGTACTTACACAGCATTCCTTCTGTTCTTTTTTCTGTCTTCTGGCAGAATGGGACCAGGAATACGAGGGCTGCTCCTGCGGGGCTGGAAAGGGGGCTCAGGATGCTATGGGCTGTCATTGTGACTGGGTGTCGCGTCTCCCTGATTGCCTGGCTTGCAGGGAGGTACGTGTGCTGGAGGTCGGAGTTCTTCCTGAGGGTCCGGACATCCGGGTCACCTCACTGCTAGTGGTGCACATCTTCCTGGTTACTGGGCTGACAGGAAGACACGTGCCCAGGGAGCGGGAGGATGGGTGAGCGCTTCTTAGGTGGCCTAACATCCGCTTGGGACATGTTGGTGGGGTGCAGGCTCGCCAGGGGCTGGATGCACGCCTGTGTATCCCGTTGTCGGTGTTTTCTGGATTGAAGGAGGTGGAGCCCTCTGGGCTGGGATTTATGGTCCCTATGTGGCCCAGCCTCTGATTTCCGATGCCAAGGCCTTGTATAGGTTGCTGGGTGATACATCTGACTGTTCTGGGTACTTGGAACATATCGAGCATCAGGTGCATTATCTCTCAGATGTGTCCTTTGATGTGGTAACAGCATTAGCACTGTTCGTGGGGTTTGTGTGGTGGCTCGCCGGAAATGGTTTTGAAAGATTGGCAGACTAAGTCAGCCCAGAAAGCATCTGCCATGCGGTTGCCTTTCCAAGGAAATCTGCTTTATGTTGTCAGAATTGGAGGATAAACTCCACAAGCTGTTCAAGGAGAAGAGGCATTTGTCTTCCCTGAAACAGGCTTCTCCGGATAAGAAGTAATTGAAACCTAAGTTCCCCTTTTGTCAACCTTCTTGGAGACAGTATCCGCATTTCCAGGGGTGGTTTCTAGCTGGCAGGGGGAGGGACAGAAAGGCTTATTCCACCCCACCCCCCCTCGACTCGTTCCTGACTGTATGGTGGTGGATCAGGAGTTTGTGGTCGGATTCAGCACTTCCTCCAGGCTTGGAAGGAATCTACTTCAGACCCCATGGTATTGGGCAGGGTAATCAGATCAATTTGGGAAGATCCCTCTAGATTCAGAGGTGTGTCCAACTCCATGGCCCTCCAAACCAGAGCAGAAGATGTTGTTGTCTCAGGGGATTTGCTCTCTTCTGCAAAAGGGCACCATTCCAGCAGTTCCCTCAATGGAGAGGGGCAGAGGTTTTTACTCCATAATTTTCCTAGTGGCAAAATAGACAGGGGGTCTCACGCTGGTTCTGGATTTGAAGGCACTGAACAAATGTGTGCTGCACCTACCTTTCAAAATGGAGAAAATGCAGAGGGTGATCCCTTTGGGGATAAAGGATCATCTGCTATGCACCTTGGACCTGCAGGATCCATATTACTATGTACCAATTGATCCTTTTGTCAGGTGTGCACGAGGTTTGGTGCTCCTTTCCTGGACCTGTATGCTTCCCAGCCTAATGCAGAGGTGCCCAGGATTTGTGTGTGCAACCAGCAGGAAGGAGTCTGAAGGTTGGATGCTTTGACCATTCCTTGGCCGTACCAGCTGTTGTATGCATTTCCTCCAATTTCTCTGATTTCTAAGTTCCTGGCTCATCCAATGGGAGAATCCCGGGTGATAGTTAGTGGTGGTGGTCCCATTTTGGCCCCGTCGCTCTTGGTTTCCCAGACTCAAGTTCATGGCAGTTCAGGGTCCCTGGTTGATTCCCTGCTTCCGCTCTCCTATATAGTCAGCTCCTTCATTGTCCCTTGCAAGGCTTCGCCTCTCAGTTTGGAAGTTGAAAGGAGGGGGTTGCAGTGCAAGGGCTTCCCCGGCATTTAGCAGTAGCTATCCAACAGCCTCATAGGCCTTCCACTCTAAAGTCCTAAGAGAGGCATTGGGTAATTTCCAGCATTGGTGTGGATCGCTTCAGTTGTCTCCCCTGGAATATTCCCTAACAGATGTTTTACAGTTTCTGTGGGACGGATTTGAGAAACAGTTGGCGGTGTCTACATTGAGTGCCCAGGGGGCTGGTATCAAGGCATTTCGGTACCCATGGGGAAACATGGCTGATGTTGATGACTTGGTAGCAAGGTTACTGCAGGGCTTTTCTCTTTCTCGCCCCATGGTAAAACCTCTGTTTCCATTATGGGACTTGCCTTTGGTGTTGATGACTCTGGTTGCTGCACCTTTTGAGCCCTTGGAATTAGTGGACAATACATTTGTCACTTTTAAAGTTGTGTTTTTGGTGGATATCACTTCTGGCCAGGCGACTTGGTGAATTGGGGGCTCTGATGGCTAGGGAACCCTTTTTAGGTCTCGCCTGAGCCAGCGCTTTAGCGCTGCTCTGGCGAGAGCTATAGAAAGCGGGATTTGAAAGTGCAAAGTAGTGCTTTTCAGGCCGCCAACTACAGTGCATGTGCGCCGGGCGCGCGCACCATTTGTCAGCCTGCTGATCAATTTCTCGGCAGCTTTGATATTCTCAGTGAGCCGCGCGGCCACTGAGAACATCAAAGCGGCCGCGAAAGTGATCACCATTTGCCACCCCCTCCCTTATCCCACTTCCTTACCAGGCCTGGTCTTCATGCAGTTGCTAATTCCATATTCTCGCCCTATCTTCATTCACTTCTCGCCTCTCTTTCTCTCCTCGCTTAGCTTCTCTGCCATTTCCTGGCTTTTGTTGTCTGTCACTGTCTGACTTTGCCGTAACTTTCTATCTCCCCTTCTGTCTTACTTTCACTTTCAAACCTTACTTCTCTAAATCCCTTTCTTTTCTTTCACCCCTCTGGTCTTGTCGTTTCTTTCGCTCCTTAGCCTTGCCTTCCTTAACTCCACCACCTGGCTCTCTTTCCCTCCCTTTTCTCTAAATCTGCCTTGCGTTGATTTTCTCTTTTACCCACTTTCTCTTGCTCGCTGCATCTTTTACTGCATTTCCTACACTCGTACAGCCATCGCTCTCCCATGCTCCCTGTAGCTGATGTACCTCGGTATATGCATTGGATAACAGGATGTTTAGATGCAGTGAGCCACATAACGCACAGGTGCCAATAAGGAAGGAGTGACCCTGGGCGCTGCTGCCTGCCATGTCCAGGCCACGCGTTGTGGTTGGGGGGGGCGGGGGCTGCTGATGACAGAGTGGAAAGTCCTTTTGTGAGCAGGGTGGCGCGAACTGGAGGTATCGGAGTGCTTTACATGAGCACCAGTTGAAGCACCAGTTAATTGTACAAGGATTTAGGAAGGGTAGATTATGTAATTTGCTCAGAATCACATTCTGTTTAACGAGCGCCGGGACTCGAACCTGGCTCCTCAGTTCCAAAAGCCAAAGGCAGCAGTTTTAGTGGTTACACCACACCCTCACCCCTATGTTAGCCTTGTACATGAGAAGAACGCTTACCCCATTAAGCGTTTAAACGTTCCACTTCGGCTGATTCAATCCCTATGCTCAGGTAAAAATGTGCATTTAATACAGATTCACCAACGTTTAGGAAGGAGTTGGAAATCTATCCCTCATAAATTGCAGCCTTTGATGTGCTTGCATAGATTAACAGAAATAACGGTCCGTGTGATTGAAAATCTACATTAATTGGGACCCACTCTGACCAAATGTGGTTTGTGCCTTTCATCCTTCAAGTGTCTATTGTGGCTTGTGGGTCTCGGGGAGCCTGCAATCTGATGAAGAAACAGATCGTCCGTTTTTGTGTTTTTATTCAGTGCTTAAAGCCAGTGGTTTCCAAGGGCTTGCAGTTTAGGCAAATAACGGAGATAAGGGGGAAAAACGCGTATTGCTCAGGAGCACACAATTCAGGCAAATGGGACTTACAACCTGTGCTCCTTGTGTCAGAGCGTGCAATGCAATAGATCTCGCATTTACGCGATTTGAGCTAATGCCATTGTAAATGACAATGCCTTTTATTTATGTTTTGGTTTTTAAAAAGAAATAAAAGGCATTGTTATTTACAATGCTAATAGCTTAAACTTTTGCAAATGCAAGACCTATTGCATTGCAAATGCTTGTTGTCTTTTTATAACGATGGAGTAGTGCTGCGCTTGGATTTTTCCTTTGTGCCCAAGGAGGCATCTCAATTTCATAAGTCTCAAGAAGTGATTCTGCCTGCTTTGGTGGCTAATTCAGGGTTGTCCGAGGACATTCTGTGGTTCTTGTTGGACTTGAAACAGGCCTTGCTGATTTATTTGGATCACACTAGCTCCTTCAGGAAGACTGACTCTTTGTTTCTTTTGGGGCTTCCTCCCAGGGGGAGAAGACTTCTTCATTGTCCAAAAGTAGGTGGATCAAGCAGCTGATTGAACTGGCTTATTCTTGGTTGGGGTCTCCTCCTCCAGCGGGGTGCATGGGTGCTCTACTCGGCGGGGTGGTAGCTTCTTGGGCTGAGTTGAGAGGGGTGTCCCGAACAGAAGTTTGCCAGGCTGCTGCTTGGGACTCCTCTAATACCTTTGTAAGGCATTATCATCTCCAGAATGTTAACAGTGATGATACCAATCTTGGATTTGGAGTGGTGCATGTTATGAGCTCCTGAATTGTTTTTTTGACTGTGTTAATAAATCACTTTTGGTTGCTGCTGTTTGGTTTTGCATCCTTTTATGATTTATTTCTCTATGAATACAGAGTTCTAGGCTTGGGTTTTCTCGATTAGTAATAAATGGACAAGGGCAGGAGGGACCTGGAGCTAATGCCTTATTACTTACCTTTAATCTTCATTACTCCTGGTCTTGTTGTCCTTGTCCCATTCATTACGTCCCGCACTCCCACCCGTATGGCCAGCCCTCATATGTGGGGCTTGGTATTTCAGAAGGAATGCTGGGTAAGTACGCCTTAAGTACTCTCGGTGGGAGGGGGTAGGGTATGGGCTCCAGTATACCTTTTGTTCTTTTTCTGTCTGCGAGATTGATATAGTAATGAATGGTACGAGTACAACAGGACCAGGAGTAATGAAGATTACCGGTAAGCAATAGGGCATCAATTCACTAAAACAGTCTCTGTTGCCAGAAAATCCTCATCCTACTATCAAAAAGATGTATTTCTATTCTAGGAGCAATGTCCTCTTGCACATTTATTGTGTATCATGCATGATTGAATATGAGACAGTCATAGGTAAGGAGCAGTGAAGGCAAGTTAGTTTTAACTTCACTAACTCTTCCGTTCCTTCCACTGTGACAGCAGAACAAAAATATATTGAATGGAATCTCTTTCCAGAACCACTACCTACCCAGGCGTTCATTATGGACTCCTCCAGGCTGGAATGGGGCACTCACATGGACCCTGTGACTTTTCAAGGAACCCAGTCTCAAAACGAGCATATATGTATGTTGGAACCAAGGACTGTTCATCTACCCCATATCCAATATTTCATTCCATCTTGATGAACAACGCAGTGATACAGAAAGACAAAATTATGTATTACCTCAACTAACAGAATGAAAAAAACTGCCTTGTGTTACACTGCGTGGTGAGCACGTGGCCTGCCCACCAGAGGTACAACGAGGAGACAAATCTTCATTTCTCCTCGTTGTTTCCTCTTTTTAAGTTTAAAGAGGAAAATGCCTCTAAGTATTCTTTTTGTGCAGGAAGGCCACCTTCCTGCACAAAAACAATCTTGCCTACAATGCAGGCACCCTTGCACCTGGTGCAAGGGTTCCTGCATTGGCGCTAGGCAGCACATTGTGCGCCAGAGCCAAGAATTACAGGAATGCACTGTACAATGTTAAGTGTGGCGCATTCCTGCCCTTTCCCTATCACGCAGCGCAGGTCAGTGCAGCAAGATGACTTGCTGTGCTGCATGATTTGTTAATAAATATCCCCCCATTTATTTAACATGGATGCAGTTGCCGGCGTTTAGCTAATTTGCTCCTTTCATTCCCCCCTCCGAATCAGTGACCCACTGCAAGTCATCTTTCACCACAGTATCCGCAGAGCACGGAATGTTAGCACATAAAAGGGGTCGACTGTATTAGAAAGCAAGCAATGTGAATGAAGCATTCCATTGTATACCTACGGTATATGTTTGAAAGATTTCCTCTGTAAGTTCCGATACATGTTTGTAGAAGACCAGAATTCTATGACCTATTGTTTGAGAAATGTTTCATATTATGTGGTACATCTCCGGAGTGCAGTTACTTAGGAAGTAAGCAGAAGATTTTCCTTACCTTAAGAAATGGGTTAGTGTTAAGAAGCTTTAATAATTATGTGTTTGTTTTTAATTTGCCAATGCAACCTTACCATGACCATAGCATGCTGAGTTTGCAGCTTTATTAATTGCTATGCATAAATTGTGTACTAAAACCCCTGGTTTCGAGGGTTAGGGTCTGTCTTTTTTCACTCGAGACTCTGTCCGATTATTTTGAGACTTTATTTTACTTGTTTAGGGTGCTGTCAGTACTCTTTATAAGTTTGACTTATTTGTTTGAATAGGGATTTTGCTATGATTTGTGATTCTATATTTCGGTATCAGAGTCTTTATGGCAGATTTATGCACTCTTTTGGATCGTTCTGTAATAAATCTATCTTTCCTATTTTGATCTAGGACTCAGTTATTAAATAGTATCAGTTTTATTCTGACTTATACTCTGCTAAATTAATGTTTTATTGGAGGGGGGGGGGGGGGTAGTCTTTTACCTTCAATGAGAGATCCCAGAGCTGAGCTGGCTAAGGTAAAAACTGGGGTGCATAAAATATTTGGGTCCAGACGATAATTAAAGTTCGGCTCCCACACCTGCATATTCAATGTTTCTTATTTCTGCTGCATGTATTCATGCAAGTCATGTTTGTTTATTTCTGAATTGTGTTGTTCTCAAAGAAGACTCTAATACGGGCTCAGTACTGGCTCAACCTTCAAGGTTTCTACCACCTGCTCATTCACAATAGTTCCTTGTTTCTTTTGTAACTAGTTTGTTCTGCCATCTCTGGGTGACTTTAGCATAGAGGTGACTGGATCAATATTCATGTAGTGGGACAATGCTTAGTTGGTAAGGCAGTATGACGCCTATTACTTCTGTGCTCTGATTTGCCGAAATTGTATTCTTTTGATCACATCACCCATGATGAACTTGCAATTTTCATTCTATTCTACGAGAAGATTTGTTGTATAAACCCTCAAATTTAGGGGTGAGCCAGAGACTTTCCTGATGCTACTAGGGATGCTGTCCGATATATTTCTGATTTTGCTGATCATTTGGGTCATATAATAAGTTTGATTTTGCCTATTATTCTGTATTGCTCTATTACTCGGTCTTTATGACGATGATTTAATGTATCTGCACTTTACAATTTCTGTATAGTAATTTTGAATTTTTGTAATAAATCTTTCTACATTTTTCTATTTCTGCCGCAGAACACAAGTATGAAGTATGTCCTTCCTTATTTGATTCTATTTGTATATATTATTTTTTTACCATATCTTGGTACAAATTGCCTCATGAATTTGAGGTTTAACACTGTCCCGATCTACCCACCCATGGACACACTGTTGAGGTGTGTCTTGGGGTGTAAGATTTAAGGCATTCTTCACGCCCACACCAGTCAGCTTCTGCATGAGTCAATAGGCTTACATATCCTGCTGCCTAGATAGCCCTGGAAAGGATTGTCCAGCACTGGAATTGAGCACACCAAGTGGTTAGTGGTCTAATTCTGGAGTTTGACTTCCTTTGATTGGTCTTACACAGCTTCCAGCCAACCTTACACTAATTTTCATATTATGTGCAGGTGTATCTGGGATGTGTGGTATGCCTTGTCTCAGTGCTTAATTTGTGCCAGTGGCTTCTGGTGCTTGGCACTGGCATTTAATTGCCAATACCTGCACTTATGATAGTCTACCAGATGGTGGCACTATTTTTTTATTTCGAGATGAGCACAACAGCAGTTGTTTATTAATTCAATAAATTAAATATGACCTCTACTGCGACCCAGGCCATTCTTCTAGCTTTGATGTCCTGGAATAGTCTGAAGTGCCACAATTGTAGCAGTGTAATGTTATTAGGTGTGTCTGTACTGTAACCGGCAGTGCTGGCAGCAGCAATAGGTTATGCAAACTACAGTGGCCTCCTGACGAGTGCCTTGGCACTTATTTTTTCACAAATTATGCACTGCCTTGTCTCTTTCCTCATGCTGTCTATGCTCCACCACCAAGGCTGGTACTCTCTCTCCCTTCCTGTGCTCTTAGACGCTGTTCAGACTCTTGACATCACATCATTGCGATATTCTGACTGGCCTCTCCCATCAGAGAAACCACACAGATCTGATTTGCTTCCCAAGACTTCTACTTCATTTCCAACCTCATTGAACTGGATGCTTCTCTCCTGAATGCCTCCGACACGTTAGTTTGCATCTGCCTTGTGAGTACATTAACATTCTGAAAGAGGCTGAGAATCAGGCAAACATGTCTTCATATGCCTTCAACTGAAAGATGTTCTACATTGTGTACCTTGGAAAGCAACTTACAGATAATATAGGGTCTGCCCCGCTTTGGGTTGTATGGGATGCTATTTTTTTTTTTTAACATATTTTTTTATTGAGTTTCACAACATACCAGAAGATACAGCTGACAATTCTCACCCAGAAAGTGGTGCTCATACCCCCTAACAGTAGCATTACCGCTAATACACATTTGGGAGGAGGTACAACATTGTATGGGATGCTATGAAAGCATTTATTAGGGGGGTCACTCAGCAGTTCGTCCGTCAACAGAATAGTGAATGGGAGAGACAAACTAAAGATGCTTATCAGCTGTGAACTTCAGCATGCCGAGGCTGTTCGTCTGCAAAAGCCAGACCAGGATCTTTTGTATGTTTCTCTTCTGGAGCAGAAGGCAGCGATAAATAGGGTTTTAAAAGAAAAAAGTAGCGGCGTGCTTTATCAAACATAATACTCTACCATATGAATATGGGGATAGGATAGGGAAGGTTTTAGCCCATCAATTTATGGAGAACTGCCTTAAAACTAAGATTAAGGCTATAAAGGGCGAGGGAGGCGTTCTTTATAGACGCCCCCAGGAGATAGCTAATCAGTTTTCTATTTTCTATCAGCAATTGTATTCCCCTGATCCAGCACAAGACCTAACTGATATGCAGCGTTATTTATAAGGGAGTAATCTGCCGACTCTGACAGAAGAAAATTCTCTGCTATTAGAGCAGGAGGTTGCACTGGAGGAAGTTTTGGAGGCGATAGGGAGGCTATCATCGGCGAAGGCGACGGGGGATGACGCCCTTCCGGCAGAGCTCTTTAAGTGTTGTAAAAGCCTCCTAGCCCCGGTGCTGCGGGATGTGATCTCTCAAGTATGGATCACGGGACGAGTTCCAGATTCATGGACTATGGCTAACATAATCTTTTTTTTTTAAAGATAAAGATCCAGAGGAACAGGCTCCGTACTGCCTAATCGCTTTAATTTATGCAGATGCAAAGGTGTTTGCTAAGATATTGGCCACCCGGCTAGCTCCAATGATGGCCAACCTGGTTTCACCCCAGCAGCATGGGTTTATTCATGGGAGAGATACTACTGCCCATGTTAACACGACAATAGCAGCTTTTGATGCAGCGGGGAAGTGAAAAACTGAACTGGGCATGGTCTTATTGGATGCAGAAAAGGCATTCGACCGGGTGGCCTGGGAGTACTCTGGGCAACACTTACTGCATCTGGGGGTCAGGCAAACTTTGGGAAACTGGTTGAGGCTATGTATCACAATCCGATGGCTAGGCTACAGTACTCAAATATTCAAACCATCCCCTTTTTTATCAGGTGCGGAACGCGACAGGGCTGTCCCCACTCCCCTCTTTTATTTGCTCTTTATATAGAGCCATTTATTCGGGCACTGCTGGCTAACAATCTGATTTGCCCGTTGAATATTGAACAGCGTCCCCTCAAACTTACGGCATATGCCGATGATATAGCTGTTTTTACGGAGAAGCCAAAGGAGGCTATAGAAAATATTAACAGTGAGGCTAAGCGGTTTGGACGCTTCTCTTGCTATAAGGTGAATAGCAATAAAACTCAAGTCCTGCTTAACTTCCCGTCGGAAGCTCCAATTGAAGGGGCCTGCCCGAGGGTTACATATATCGGGGTACAAATCTCATCTAAAATTGAGCTTATACATTCACTAAGCTATGTCTCTTTTGCTAACCATGTTACTAAACAACTGAAGGTGTGGCACAAGCTTCCACTTAGCATCTTAGGCAGATGCAATGTTAAAAAAATGAAGATACTTCGCAAGTTTCTTTATCTTTTGAGCTCCATCCCACTGCGAATTCCTAATGCATTTTTTAAGAAGCTAGATGGGGTCTTGAGCAGCTTCATTGGGGGCTATAAGAAGTCAAGACGTGCTATTGGATTGATGAAGCTTCCTTATAATCAAGGTGGCTTGGATCTCCCTGATTTCAAACTTTATTTTTGGGCTGCTTTTGTTGGTCGCCTACGTAGTCTTTTGAACCCTGAGCAAACTGACTTTTGGCATTGGTTGGTTCTTGGGGGTGAGAGCCAGATGTTCTTATATCGAATTAATGACCCCAACTATTTTAAACGTGTACGGTTTAAGACTATTAGAGATTGTGTACTTATCTGGCAGGGCATTAAAATTAGACCTTCTCTATCTCTTGTACATAGCAGACTCCCTCTTTGGGGCAACCCAATACTGCCCAGAATTTTTCAGGATGGTACGGCTGGCCAGTGGGCTAGGTATGGGGTGCATTCCTTGGGACAACTATTTGACTCTAATGGCTTTAAAAGAAATTGAGGATCTCCAGTTGATATTTAATATCCCTCAACGTCTGTTTCTTAAACATTTACAGGTTAGGGACTACTTCGTTAGAAACTTAGCAGTCCGGAGTGTTGTCGGGTCAGATATGTAGGAGCGTATGTACGCTGAGAACCGGCAGGCCATCATCAGTAAGGCGTATCAAATCCTTTGTCAGAATAGACCAGAGGGATGTGAGAAATTTGCATTTAAGTGGAGTGAGATTTTTGGGGAAAAGATTGCTATTGAGAATATGAAGACTGCTTTGGATACGATTGCTCGATCTGTACACTCTGTGAACCTACAGTTGCAGCAATTTCTGACACTTTGCCTGCTTTACTATACACCGGAAAGGATCGTCAGATGGTCTCAAGGTGGGGTTGGATGGGGAGGGATTTATGGAGGGACACGTCAGAACTGCCCTAAATGCGGGTTATATATTGTTCATATGTTTGTTATGTGTCCTGCCTTAAAGTTGTTTTAGGATAAGATATCAGAAGCAATTAGCTATAGACTTGGCGGGGACTTCATGTTTTCAACAACTGAAAAGATGTTAGGGTATAAGGAAGACTGTGGTCGGAATAGGCCTATATTGACAATTATGCTAGTCGCTATCCGGTTGGCGATAGCTAGAGCCTGGATCTCTCCGAATCCCCCTACGGAGATGGAATGGTTGCTAATTCTTGGTGAAACTGGTGTAAGGGAAAAAGCGCTGGACTAAGCCAGGGGTATTCAAGCTTTACGAAAGTACAGGTCTATATGGGGCTGTTTAGAAGAGCTGTAAAACATTTGATTAAAGCCTGCTGAGTGTCATAGGGATATTTGTATATGAAAATAGCTCAGGAGAACTCTCATCGTTTTGGTTTTTGCTTGTTTTGTCTCTGTTTTTGTATTATGCTTTGTTCTCTTGGTTTGATTGTATGACTTTACTTCTTTTGGACAATAAAAATACTGAGAACTCACCCCTCTTTTCTTTCATATCAGCTTATTCTCTAATTCTTCGTCACGAGATGAGTGGACTCATCAATTACCCTAGATTTAGAGAGAGCCCTTAAGTATTATCATGACCAAACAAAAGGTGCTATGACGTATCAACTTTTGGATCTATTTGAATAGGTTCAGCTACCTCTAAAAAACCATGGTAAGAATGACAGTCTTGTATAACTACATGTTATCAGAAAGCCAGCAAAGCATGTCCTGATAGGTTTAAAGAAATCTTATTTCACAAGATGCAAGCCAGCCACCGCTTTCTCATGGGAAATGGCCATATAATTTGGGGTGAGAGTTTGAAAAGTTTCAGCCCTCTGTCCATCATCTCCCTGTGTTTGCTTTGTTTGCCCTAAGTTGGCAGGGTATGCCCAGACGTGGGTCCCTTGCTCACTTTGCCACTGGAATCAAGCTAGCCTGGCTGATGAGGGGTGTTACACCGAAACCAGTCCCAGGATGCTTGTTTCCGGTCAAGGGAAGACCTGGCTTGGCAGTTCGGGCTGGACTGTTTCCATTAGGACACTTCCATCAAAAAAGCAATCCCTTTGGACTCTTTTCTTAAAACATACCACAATTACTTCAACATCCCATTGATTAGCACCAAATAGAGACCAAAAACATAATATAAATTCTATATTTTTTTTATTTTTAGGATCCTTATAGATTCAATAAATGTAAAAAAGGTTTCTTTAAAAAACATATATATATCCAAAACACACATTAAAAATATTTCATTGCACAAACAGGGAGAATATATCAAGCTTATTTAAACCAATTTCAATGACAAAATTAATTGTATAAACACTCCAAGTGTGTAGTCGGATATCTTTGGTGACCCTAAAATAATATTAGATCACGTTCTTCCTTTTGTCCTTAGCTATCCAAACCAGATATTACTTGCGTGCTTTTCTTAACCAAAGCAAGCGACGCGGTTCGTGGTATAATTAGATTCACCACCTTCTTCAGGCTTTAAGAATTTCATACAATGTCTCCCACCACATATATCTAAAAAAAATCAATATAAAATCACATGTTTAAAACCATGAAATAGTCACATATTTCTTTATATTATATTTCATTAATCATTTAAACATTTTATCAACAATGTCCTTAAAAACATTTCATTAAACATAATTCTGAACATTCATATTACAATCTCGGTTCAATTAATGGTGCCAACCACAAAAAACACACACTTGCTTTAAAGCATAACCATGCAAACCACTTTTTTCTTCTAGCAAACCAAGTTTCACATTTCTCATCAAATAAACTCATAATAATATTTATCTTGGGTGTTACCCACCGGATAAAGAGTGTGTACAAGGAGGTCTTTCTCTCCCTAAAGACCGTTTCCTTTTTCGTGCGGTCACAACAATAAATATGGCACTAGGGGCGTTAATAAATTCCCTAGAAGATACAAGATACAAGATGTGTTGGAATTGGACATGGTTAGCACTCAACATCCAAACATGCTAGTTTTCCTTTATGCAACCACCCCAAAAAAACAGATATTATTCTTCACCTTAGTGTATTCTTTTTCTTGTTCTTTTAGCAGACTTTGAGTGTATGTAACAAACAGGGGACAGAGCCTCACTGGTTACACTGCAAATAAAAAAAGATATATATACACAATTTACATATTTTAATCTCATGAAGTACTCAATTTGTCCCAGCATGCTATATTATCCAAAGGAATCTTTATACCTTCATTCTCACTTTGTATAATTTCAGCCACAGGAGCTATGGCCCGCCAAGCGATAAAGATTCCTGATTTTTAACACGAAGCAGCGCCCCGTCAATGCTGTATAGGGGTTTTCAAGCTGCCCAGCATCTGCAATAACAATGCCACATAAACACCTGCACCCCCAGGGCACCCAATACTAGATGTCCCAGGGGGGCCGGTGGCTGGTACCCCTGAAGCACTCATGTGTAGGTTCACTCAGGGGACTAAGAACCTGATTCCACCTGTACAAGCAGACCCAGTCCCCCAGGTGCAACCAAGTCTAGTTAGTCCCAGTGGAGCCTGCATGTGGTACTCCCACGGCACTCAAGACGTTGTTCTCTCTAGAGACCTAGGATCCGAAAACCCTAGGGGCCCAGGGGTCACTGCCTTCAGGGGATGCTCCCTCAGTACTCCTGGGGCTTCTACGACTAGCAATCCTTGTAGGTCCCAAAACCCCCAGGGGACCCAGAACTCGGTTATCCTCGAGCGACCCAGGACACAGTACCCCTGGGGGATGAGGACATAGTACTCCTCGGGCACTGAGAACCCTGAATCCTTAGGGTTTCGCCCCAGTACACTAGTAACCCTGGGGGGGCAGCCAAGACCAGGAACCCTCACAGACCCAGAAGGCCAAGGGGACAAAGGACCTAGTAACCTCTGCGGCACCCATGACTGGGTACCATTAGGGGACCAAACCCAGTATCCTGGGGCACCCCTGGGACAGCCTGGACTCAGTACCTCAGGGGGCCTCAGGACCAGTTCCCCCAGAGCACTCAAGACTATGTACCCCCAAGAAACCTAGGATCTGGTACCTCTGGTGTACCCCCTGTGCAACCCAGGAAATACCACCCCTGGGAACCTAAGGAACAGAATATATATGTCGCAATGAGAACATGTTATCTGCTGGGAAACCAGGACCTGGTATCCCAGGTGATCGAGTCTCTGGGATGCTTGTAACCCCAGATGGCCTAGGCTCAGTCCCTAATGGGGACCAGGAACGAGGTAAACCTGGGGTAATGAGGACATATTAACACTGGGGCACCCAGGACCGGTAACCCCTGGACATCCAGGACCCAGATTCTCTGAGGACCCTGGACTCAGTAACCACCAGGGGACACAAGACCCTGTCGCCCTGAGGGGACAAAGCACCCGGTACCCCTGAGGCACCCAAGACTATAGGCCCTTAGAGAATGCAGGACCAGGTACACATGGGGCACCCAGGGCCTAGTTCTCCCGGTGGACACCGGAGTCTATACCCTGGTAACCCAGGACTCTGGGACAGAGGCTTGTTACCCCCTGGATTATGACAGACATATCTGTACTGTACAAAAAAATTGTACAACTGTTCTTTACCCTGCTTTAAATAGTAACAGTATGTGAGTAGAGAACTTACTCATACAGAATGGGACAGACTGCACAGAGGCATGGACAAGAGCAAGAATAACGCAGAGTATACGGAGGTTCATTACATGTTTTGTCTGGTAATAGACCCCAACTAAACTACACTGGATTTACTATTCTATCAGCCCTATGTATCAAAGAAGATGTGATCATTCAGAAGATCTGCTGCAAACATGGTGGTCATGTCCATACCAGGCGATATTCTGGCAGAGATGCAGGAGCGACGGTATTGGAGAAAACAGGTGGGGTGAGGCAGGGGGCTGGGGATGTGGGGGGGGGACGGGAGATGAGAGAGACAAAAAAATAAAATAATAAAACTTACCTGCAGCCCTCCAGCATCGTGTCACGCTCTACCGCTCCTCTCCGCAGCTGCAGGTAAGCACAGACTCCTAGCATGCCCTGCGGCCAATCCAGAAGATGCTCTCATGCCTGAGAGCAGCTTCAGGATTGGCCTGAGCGCCGATGATGTATGCTCCAGGACAGACTGGGAGTCTGTGCCTGCTCGCTCCAACCACCAGCAATTGGAGAGAGCTTAACTGCGCTTGTGGTTTTTGGCCAGTCGGAAACGGCCGGCGAAAAACCACATGTGCCATGTAGGTAGAGTTCACCAATCCCCTCCAGCCTATCATCACCCTGGCCCCACCCCAAGCCCCGGCACAAGCTAAAGAAAACGATGATAAAGCAGGTCGCGGGGGGGGGCGATGCAATTCCGCCACAGCGAAGTAGCCGCTGCTGGATGCAGGTGCCAATTAAATTTACATTGACCTACCCTTTCCCATGTGAGCCAGGAGTGGTTAACTTGGGTCTACGTTAGCGGACACTAGGGGGTTTGGGAGAGAGTGATAGGGCTGCACTGTGGTAATCTTTGGAGCAACCAAATCAGCTATTGCTGTAACTGGAAAGGGAGGGGCCACCATCTCTCGATCAGTGGTACTAAAAACAAAGGCACATTCTAGCTGTGGAAACACTAACTGGTAATACCTGGGTAGGAGCTGGTACATGTGACCATAGCTGTCAAACACTATTAGACCACTTCTCTGCTAGTGTACCAAATCGAATGTATTTCTAATGCATTGCCCCATGCTTAGAGCTGTGGGCCTCTTCCAGTGATCATGACAAAGAGATTGGGAATTGGACATATTCATTCTTTGTGTGCTCTGTATTGCAAAGGGTTTTCAATAAGGAAATAGACAGGTAGAATTATGTTATGCCTTCAAGGTGCTACACTCTAACTGTCCTCCTTCAGCTTTCATGTCACAGCTATAACTCTAGTACTCCAAAGAGATTGCAAGATGTTACTCTCGTAGCTTCACTGGCTTCCCATTAACAAGCATTTGCAATGCAATAGGTCTTGCTTTTGTGGGAGTTTAAGCTATTAGCATTGTAAATGACAATGCCTTGTATTTATGTTTTAACCAAATATAAACAAAACATAAATAAAAGGGATTGTCATTTACAATGCCAATAGCTCAAACTCGGGTAAATGCGAGACCTATTGCATTGCAAATGCTTGTTAACTCATGGTGTAGAAAGCATAAGGCGGGTACAGGTGCATTTAATTACCGATGGCTGAGGTCAGGAATGTAGAGCTGCACAGACACATTTAACATTGCTAACTTGAAGGTAGCAATCTTGTTCCTATCTTCATATCCTCCATGACAGTCGCTTCCCTGTTTGCATTCCCCTTAAAGGACCCAGTTGATGAATAGTGTCACAACAAGTCTCGAAGCACAAGCTGACTTCCTCAAAAAAGCAACCTTCTAGAGCTAATATTGTTGGAGATTGTAAGCGATGCAGGACTGAGCAATTTGAAGTGTGTTTTTTCTCTATACTGTATGGCCCCTTTAATGGCACAGAGGACATACAGTGAATCAGAAAGAAGCCGAAAACTTGCATTCTTAAGGGCGTTTTATTCAATATCGGCAAAAAGGCCACAGCTACATTTTGTCCATCGCAGGCGAGTGCAATAATAGGACAAGCATTGAAAATGCAATAGGTCTCGCCTTTTATTAAGTTAAAGCCATTTGCTTTGCTAATGGTATTGTATAGCAAAGCAATGGCATTTGTTGAGCTGCGGGAGATCAATACTAAAACGAGGGAATCCGCCTGCATGTTACCAGAATTTCTAAAAACCAGCTTCCGAAATATCTTTCATCAAACTTCTTTATATATATTTTCTGAGCAAAAATACGGTCCATATTGGCGTGTTTATTTCCACAGAAGAGAAGTCACAATGAGTCCATATTTCTGCAGTCATGATATTGCCTTAATTAAATGGCAAGAGACCAAATATTTGAGAGTGAGCTGGGGAGTGAATGATGGCGTGACCATGAGATATAAGGAATAAACTAACCTCTACAACGACATAGCTGCTGAAACACACAGCAGAGTCACCTCGAATTTCCGTGACTTTATAAAGGAACCAGGCCTTTGGTGCAGTCCCTGAACTCCAGTGACTTGCAAGGAATATCCTCAGAGCATATAGCATGGGACATTTAGTGCCAAGTATTTGTATATTTAGTCGACCCGACACCAGGCACAGATAGTTTATATTTATGTGTAAGAATATGTTGTAAATGTATTTCTATTTATATTTGACAATGAAGAAGAAAGGCGGTTGGCATTGTTTATTTGGAGTTCTTTTGCTTGTGCCTTCGGGCAGGAAACAGGTAGACAGGAAAAACTAACACCTAGGGATTAATAATATAACTATGTTATGGTGACGAGAAAAATCAAATATCTCCTCCCTTGAGTTAATTAATCCTCAAAAATAGACTATGTTCTCTTTATTTTCACTAGTCATACATAGAAAATCCGACCCAACAATGAATATATCTTTCCTTAGATCTGCATCTAAGTGTATTTATTGTTTTATATTTCACCAAACATATATAAGAAGATTAATCTTTTAGACATATATACAAAAACATTTGTAATATTTACATTCTTTTCTCGAAAAAAATCAATACACATATACATCTATACGACCCTATACTTGAATTTGGATGCTTGTAGGATTAATCTGTTCCAGCATTCCTTTGTAATGAAGAACAAACCAAAATGAGAACTCTAGAGATCTTTTTTCATTTTGATCTCTACTTTCTTAAAAGTACTCCGCTAGACATCAATCAAAACAAAATTTAATCAATTAACTGGATGTCTTCCAATTCGTTGTCGACGCGTTTCAGCCCAAAGAATTTTTAAGGCCTCATCAGGACTAGGGTACACGTATATTCGATTTCATCAAAATTCACTAATGGAATCCGTGCTGTCGAGGTGTCTCGTAAAAATATATTCGTAATGGACTTCTCCAAGCTTTCATTCAATGGAAAATCATGACTTTTCAAAAGGACTTAAATTGTACGCCCGTGATAGCCTTAGTTCCTATCAAGAAATCCCTGCGGGACAATAGACGACCACAAACGTCGGCTCTTATTATTCCAAATCTTCTCGTCCAAACTCCTCGTCAAACTTCCTCGCGTTTACCAGCATCCTTTTTAAGAAAGTAGAGATCAAAATGAAAAAAGATCTCTAGAGTTCTCATTTTGGTTTGTTCTTCATTACAAAGGAATGCTGGAACAGATTAATCCTACAAGCATCCAAATTCAAGTATAGGGTCGTATAGATGTATATGTGTATTGATTTTTTTCGAGAAAAGAATGTAAATATTACAAATGTTTTTGTATATATGTCTAAAAGATTAATCTTCTTATATATGTTTGGTGAAATATAAAACAATAAATACACTTAGATGCAGATCTAAGGAAAGATATATTCATTGTTGGGTCGGATTTTCTATGTATGACTAGTGAAAATAAAGAGAACATAGTCTATTTTTGAGGATTAATTAACTCAAGGGAGGAGATATTTGATTTTTCTCGTCACCATAACATAGTTATATTATTAATCCCTAGGTGTTAGTTTTTCCTGTCTACCTGTTTAAGTACCCAGACACCAAAGGGTTAGTATGGGTTTTCCCCTTTTTCTTTTGAAAGTTCGGGCAGGAAACAGCGCAACCTCCCAGAGGCATTGCCGCTCTCTGACTCATAGCGCCTCACCGTGGCCACTAGAGACAAAGCACCCTCATGAAGGGCAGAACCATAGGTCCTTCATAAGTGCGCCGCTACCTCAGCTATGCTGGGCCTTCACCTTTCCGTACTGGCCACTATGAGCATAACTGTGGAAGAAAGGGGTGGGGGGTCCGATTCACGCAGAGAAATGCCTCGGAACATATCTGCACTTCAATAAAATATATTTTACAACAATGACCCAGGCTAAGCCTCCCTTGGTGCGTAATTCAATCCTCGGGGATCCCCTGCATGGTTTGAACGTTTAAGGAGATTTATGGTGCGCTCAGATACAGATGCTACTGAAACTATAGTGAGTGACGGCAGGGACGGCTCGCGGCCCGTATCACAGGCACGGAGCAGGGCGCGAGGCGAGACAGTGAGATGAAAACAGGCCCGGTGAAATGGTTGACAGAGGTGAGTGTACCAATGCTTATTTATGACAGCACTCTGCAAAGGGAAGAGGGCACAGCTCGGATCGCACTCCCTCTCCCCAGGGCCGGACTGGGAACTGAAAGCAGCCCTGGCAAATTTTGGCAGACTAGCCCCCGTCCGGCGCGTAGCGAGCGCGAGCAGAACGCGAGCCCGACCACTATCTCCCCCCAAGAAAATTTTGGAAAACGGCAAATCAAAATGGTGAATTTTACAGCACATCTATCATTACATATTCAATTGTATCAACTTTCAAAGCACAGTAAATAGTAGGTGATGACCTTAAAGAGCACCAGGTTACCCACCCAGTCATATGTACCCATAGACATTCTTTCAGAGAGCACCAAAAATAGACCCAAGAAGTGAATCAGAGAGAAAAAAGTAAAAGTGAGACCAGCCCCCCCACATGGTGTGTAGCGAGCAAGCACTCAGGCCAGTAAGCATGGAAATGTCTCACATGAGCCTCCAGCTCCAGGTCACTGAGGCCAGAAACTAAGGAAATAGTCCACATAATTAAGCACCCAGGCCAGAAAGCATGGAAATGTCACACATAACCACCCAGGCTGACAGAAGGCATGGAAATGTCTCAAATGGCATGGCACCCTGGCCAGAAAGCATGAAAAATTAACACAAAGGCCCTGGCCTTGACATGACACATCTTTAAATAGCCTACTTAAGTGGGTGACACAATAAGTGTTGCAGGTCCACTAGCAGCATTTAATGTACAGTCCCTGGGTACATGTAGAACCACATTTCTAGGGACTTACAATTGCCAATTCGGTGTAAGCCAATTTGACCATGTTTGAAAGGAAAGAGCGCAAGCACTTTAGCACTGGTTAGTGGTGGTAAAGTGCCCTTGGGTACTCGTGGTGGCACTGCACTTATTGGTTTCTACCCCTGCATCAGGGCTAATGGAGAAGGCAGGAGCAGAAAAGAAACTAAGGAGGGTTTTAAAGGACCTATTAGTGTGTGAAGTGCCCCACACCTGACGACTTTAAAAACTTTTCACTATAAGAGAGGAGGAGGAGGAGGGGGCATAAACAAGGAGCCTCTCCCCTAAAACTCTAGCACAAGCTTCAGAGGCTACCACTAATTTCCTAGGGAGGTTGCAACCCCTTTATGGACGTCAGCAATGCAGAGCCGCCACACACAAGCTGGAAGGCTGCTTTATGCAAGGGTTTCCAGCTCACCTTGTCTAGCACTATGATAACAGCTCTTGCCGACCATGTGAAGGGAGCTAATAGTGTGACACACGCTCACACCGTGTGAGGTAGCAGTTCTAGCTTCCACATCTGATCTTGCCCTTGCTGCCCCTGGGCCCTTAGGAGCAAGTAGGAGGCTGTTGAAGGGCTTGGGCTGGGATCAGAGATCAACTCTGTGATGTCATCAGAGGATTGGTGATGTAATTTGCCTAACACTGCGCCTTCTGTAGAGAACTCTGTGCAGCAAATTTGTTACAGATTGGAATCGATGAAAGGCAGACCCTGCCTTGTCAGCTTTCTGAGGCCAAAAAACACGAATACTATTCAGCTGGATATTGTGTTCCTTAGACATTGAAATACAAACATCATAGAACACACAGGGATTGGGTATTATGAAACAGCAAGTCTCTTTCGAAAACTTCTGTCAGATTGAACACTGGGAACTGCAGCTACCGTCACTGTGGCCCGATTGCATCTTGTAGAAGTGAACCATCCGCTGAACAGTGAACACTGAACAGTGAACACACAAGTGCGCATTTTAACAGCACAAACTCCTTTCTTGTGAAATTCGGACTGAAGTCCGAACAATTTAAAAAAAATGTAAGTCACGAACCAACTGAGCCAGCATCAAGGGAATGCACCGAGGGCTCCTAGAAATGTACACGTTAGCCTAAGAGGCAAGTGCCAGCGGCAACACCAGTGGCCAGTGGAAATCAAAACAAAACGACTCACTCGTGTAAAAAAGAAAGAAAAAAAAAACTAGAAAGCCCTGCTGTCTGCTTAAAATATATTTTTCTGCACAAGCCCCAAGTTTGGGCTTGTGCTGAAAAATATATTTTAAGCAGTCTTGCTGACCCCAACCTTTGCCCCAGTTACAGCCCCCAAGAGTCCAGCAGCACAGCGCCACCAAAGGGAGCACACAACATGTATCCTGCCTGCTGGCTCGGAACATTTCAGCTGGCCTGGCCCTGCTCGGAGTCTGACACACACACGAACAACAGACAACACCTGACCCTGATGAAAAGAAAACCTATTTTTACAAAATCTGACCTGAGCTCATCAGGGTTTGAATTCAGTGCTGCACTGCAGGGGGCAGCGGGGGCCCGTGGGAGGAGGAACCAAAGCAGGCAGGCCTGCTCACAAATAAATCCACACTCAGGGTCCAGGGCTCTAGTGTGCTGTGCGCCTGTGCTGCCGGCACAAAACTGGGCGGGGAATAAACAAAAAGTTATAGGCCAAGGCCCAGAGTGGGCCTTAATTGAGTGTTAACATGCATTTCCCGCCTAGAATCTCTGTTAACAGATCACCATCTGCTTTAATTTCATTTTGTCAACTCCCATTCTGCTTTTTTGCCTATTTTAACGGGCCACCCAAAGAAGAGGAAAAAATACGGTTTTATTGACCCAGTCCGCATCACTAACCCGCACAAACCGTACGTAGCCATTTTAGAATGCTATTTTGTTTGTTGACGTCTGATGGGGATCTGAGACCTATCTTGACATCATTTCCTGGACAGCGCCTTTAAATCTGCTGTTTCCCAGTGGATGTCTATCATTGTTGTGTCAAAGGAGAGGATGTGGCG
Source organism: Triturus cristatus (assembly GCF_964204655.1). Taxonomy (NCBI): domain Eukaryota; kingdom Metazoa; phylum Chordata; class Amphibia; order Caudata; family Salamandridae; genus Triturus; species Triturus cristatus. The sequence continues at coordinate 1,226,273,955 of NC_140589.1, forward strand.
TAACAACCAGAGTTGCCGACTTTGGAGCTGGGGAACCGGGTTCGAGCCTCGGCGTCAGCTCAACATCCTGTGATTCTGGGCAAATCACTTCATCTCCCCGTGCCTACTGTAGCATCGTGCTACAAATAATGACAGACGCCCTTTGAGGTTTATCAGGAGCTTTATTCTTTACCTCTTCTCTCCACCTCGTCCCTACTCTAACTGCCTTATCCCCTCGTAACTCCTCCTCTTCCCCTGACCCTCGGGCTCCGCCCTCCCCAGCTACTAGACTGCTGGCTCTATTACATCTCCCCTTTTCTTCATGAAATAACAGAACAACAGTGCTCTAGTCCATCTCTTCGATGAGTCTCTTGGGTGGCTGAATATCTCGACGTGTCCACAACGATGTGGTCCCAGCGAACACGCTTGGCACGGACTCACTCTGCTGACCTCTGCCCCCTGTATCACTAGGATCAGGTTCTTCAGGTGCTGAAGTGTCAGTCAGCCTCACCTCAGGCCCTTTTGTGTTTCGCAGATACCCCTTGACGTGAGATATGTTCCAGGGGGTTCTGCACCGTTCGGATTCCGCCGTCAGCATCGTGTCTTTGTGCTGAATAGTTGCTAATGGCTCGTCACGGACTTGGGGATTAGTTTTTTTCTGCTGCTCCTGGCTCGCACAGACATGATCACATTCATGCAAGGATGGGGACCTCGCCCTCCTCTTGGCCTTGGCATGCGGTTTCAGTCTATCCTTGTCAGGCTTGTCAGTCCCAGCTATTTCCTGGTGCATGCAATTTGGCGATACCGCTTGCAGAGCACTTTCCCTTCTCAGGGACCGATTTCCCACGGTCCGCCCTAGCATGAGGGTCGCAGGACATTGTCCGGTGGTTGAGTGGGGATTTGTCCTGTAGGCTCTGAGAGCTTCGTTCAGAGCTGCTTGCAGTTCTCCCCTCCCTGCGGTGACTTGCTGCAATGTCGTTTTGAGAGTAGTCACAAACCTTTCCATGGGACCATTCGCTTGTGGCCAGAGTGGTGAAACTGTTCGGTGCTCAAAGTCCATGTATTTCGCGAAAACACTGAACTCGTGACCATTGAATGGCGATCCCTTGTCAGTTTTGACTACCTTGGGAATACCCCATGTTACAAATATCTCGTATAGCACCTTGAGGGTGCAGGAAACACTTGTAGACGATGTTACTTGTGCAATGGGAAATTGTGAATATTCGTCAATGATGACGACCACATATATTCCAGACTGCAGCGGTTCATGGAAGTCTAGGGTAACTTCTTGCCACGCTCCACTGGGTAGGGTGGTCATTTGTAGTGATGCCGGCGGATCGCTTTTGCTAGTCGATTGACAGGGGTGACAATCTTTCAAGATGGTGTCTTTGGCGGTGACTTCCTGAATGGCGTCCATGTACTTCCCATCAGTCAATTGTTTGGATCCTGACGACGGCAGAGGGTGGCGGTACAGGTAGTCAGTCGTGTTCGCCGCCTTCCCCGGTTTGGGAGGTGATTTGGGAGGCTTGCTGGCACAGTTCTTACTGTCATTGGCTGTGAATAAGACTTCCACCAGATGAAGACGCTCCGCAGTGGGGAGGCTAAGTAGACAGTCGGCTTCCGGCCCCTTGATGACGTGTATGACTGCCGGTATGGTGATGCCACCACGGGTGAGGATTGTGTGGAATTTACCCAGACAGGGGAGTGGTGTTTTGGACATCCACGTGAAAACACGGACCGGTGCGAAAGTTAGTGAGGGCTTCGGGACCATTTTCTCATATTCCGTGCTTGGAATATAGTTCAGCGAGGCTCCGCTATCCCATATGAATTTGGTGTCATGATTCCCCACTCTAATATTTAGGCGTGGATACTTCTTCAGTTGCTCAGGATCCGCAATCAGGTTCAAGTGTTCCACCGTGTAGGTCGAGTCTTTGGAGGAAGATGATCTCGAGTCCCACGATGGGGATCGGCGTCCCCAACGTGACCTGCAGGATTCCCGGCTGGAATGTGATGAGCCTGAGGACCGCACAAGTTCTCCTTGAACCGCTCGTGCGTGATGTTTCCGTGTGTCTGAGCGGGACGACCTCGTCGGTTCACTCCGCCTGTGTCGGTGATAGTCCCCACACATTGTCTCGAAGTGATTGGACCGCCCACATTTCCTGCACCGTTGGCCCATGGCCGGACAGGTGTCCGCATGGGGGTAGTCACGTCCACACCGGTAACATCTCTTCGTCCTTTCTGTCTTCCAATCTCTTCGCCTGAGCTCCTTTCTTCCATCCTCCGGACGCCGTTGGTGGGACGATGTGCTGGACCTCCAGTTGTTCTCCGGGGAGTATTTACTTCGGTCACTCGGGCGTGCTTGAACACGATGCGCTTGCTCATGGCTGACAACGTGACCTGTTTCAATGGTGGCAGCGTGTTCCTCCGCCTGATCGTAGATGCGAGTCATCTCCTCAATCTCGTCCAGATCATGAGGCTTCCTCAATAGCCGTCGCCGAAGTGTCTCTGAGTGGCAACCTGTAATAATTTGCGATTTGATGGCCGCCTCCGGCGAGAATCTTTCGAACTCGCAGTATCTTGACAGCCGTCGCAGTCTCATGATGAACGCACACATCGCCTCCTCCTTTCCTTGGCGTGCTTGATGGAATGCATGGCGCTCGTAATCGACATTTCTTTTGTGAAGGAATTTTTTGTTCAGTGCGTTCCGCACATCGTCATATGTCCCTGTTTCAGCCGACGGAAGATCCTTTATTATTCTGCTTATTTCTCGGCCTGCGAGATTGCGAAGGGCAATGAGCTTCTCTTCGTCTTCCGTCACCTTGGATCCCTCAATGTAGTCCTCGAAATCCTCTAACCACTCCTGCCACTTGGGGCCCATGCTCCCTCCTGTGGTCACAGTCAGGCATTCCGGGGCTCGCAGGTGCGATCCTCCCGCAACAAGGAACTTCCGCTGTGGTGAGGTCGCCATTGCGTCGTTGTCTCGTTTCCTTTCTTGTGTTACGACCTGCTTCTTGATGGGTGTTCACCAATGTTTGTTTATTTGCTCTTGCAAAGACTTGTTTATTTCTGCTCACCAATGCTTGTTTAATTCTTCTTGCCAATGCTTGTTTGCTGGCACGTCCCAATGTTTGTTTGCTTGCGCTTATTAATGCTTATTTCGCGCCCCTTCGCCAATGCTTGTTTATTTCCTTTTTGCCAATGCTTGATGGTTTGCACCTACCAGTGCTTGTTTGCTTGCACTTGTTAATGCTTATTTTACATCCATTCGCCAATGCTTGTTTATTTCCTTTTGCCACTGCTTGCTTGCTTGCACATACCAGTGCTTGTTTATTTTGCACTTGTTAATGCTTATTTTACTGGGTGCCTGACTTCAAAATGGCCGCTCTTCAATATCCAAGGGAGTGTCCCGAAAGCTGCCTGATTTCAAGATGGCCGCCGTCCCTGCACACACGCGCGAGGCTCTCTCCCGGCTCATTCAGTCTACTACAAGTTGGACTCACCGGCGGGCATCTTCAGGGGTGGCACCCTCCAGTCCCTGCTCATTCACGGCGGCGACAGCTACCAGGTGAGGTCGGGGTGGGCTCCCGCCTTGTTCTGCAGCGTCCCGCTCTTCTTTCGCGCCGACCCTGCCAAAGCTCACGCATCGGGCGTGAGATTAGCCGGCAGCGAGGGATTTTCAGTCTTCGTTTTTAGCGCGCTCAACAGCGCTTACAGGCAGGCTTTTGGAGACAGCGTCTCCAGCGTCAGGTACCTTCTCCTTCACTCTGGGGGCACGAGGCAGGGTCGGGGTAGGCTCCCGACTTCTGTAGTCACTGGTGGCATCCAGAGGTGCTCAATCGCCTCAGGCAGGTCCGGTTCTTCACCACGCTCCAGGGCTCTGTGACTGGTGTGGGCTTGCTCATCCCACCCTCGTCGCCAGTTGTAGCATCGTGCTACAAATAATGACAGACGCCCTTTGAGGTTTATCAGGAGCTTTATTCTTTACCTCTTCTCTCCACCTCGTCCCTACTCTAACTGCCTTATCCCCTCGTAACTCCTCCTCTTCCCCTGACCCTCGGGCTCCGCCCTCCCCAGCTACTAGACTGCTGGCTCTATTACACCTACTAAAAATGAATGTGTTTCTTTGTAATGTGACTGGTGCTCAAGTAAAGGGCTCCAATACATTTGGGTTGCAAAACAATAACAAGTAACCGACTTCCTGCTCATTCGAAGAATTCCTCTGAAGCAGAAGGATATACGATACCATTTAGAAGCTGATAGTGTCAACAACACGCGCCAACAAATTTGATGTTATGATACATTTTAGAGGGCCTGCCAAGTGGATGAACGTCATTCTTTGATTGTTTTGTGCACCTGTTTTGCAAAGTACATAAAGGGCTCTTTTTATTCAGAATAGTTTCTCTTCAGTAACATACAAATCTTTTTTTATATTTATGAAGTGCAGCAGCTGATAAAGAGGGCTGCCTCGCTTATTGTGTCGCTGTGCATGTTATTGAAAGTATTTGCCCTGTGTAAGGAGCATACCAGACTCAGAAACTCGCTGAAACTCTGAATTAGTAAATGAGTTGCAGGTAGCACAGCACAGTTTGGAAGAAATCGTGGCAGTGGGGAACTAGCTTTGAATTTGGCTGGACGCTCAAGCATCCTGTGATTCTGGGCAAATCACTTAATCTCCCCATGTAAAATGCTTTCATACCTTCGAGTCGAGTACGCGCTATAGCAAACTGCAATAAAAAATACAATAAAAATAACGCCATAGCAATCATACCTACGTACTTCCGAGCTATGCTGTCGTTCAGCTCATGTTCTAATTTATACAACTCTTCCAGTTTAACTGAAAACAGGCATAATACAGTTCTCTTCTCCTCTTGTGCACGGCACCTTGTTCATGATGAAGCCCCGCGGGCCTACGCTTGAACGCCTGCGCAGGTCCAGATCAGAGCTGTGCACCTGTGTCTGAATGTAATCACACTTTCTGCAGCACATGAGCTAATGTACAACATTTCCAAGAAAGGTAAGATTTGTCAGTTCGCTCATGAGGTGCAGAAAGCAAAACTTGGAAAAACCTTTTGTTTAATCCCTGCCCGGCCCACAGGGCAGCCCCAGAGACCAGGGCGTAGAGGCACTCTCAGCAAAGCGCATAGAAAAGAGAAAACAGAAATGGGGCGATGCGGCTGTGCAGAAAAAGCCGCCGGCCTCGTCATTTTAGCGCTATGTTTAATAACTCCACACATAACCTGAACAGCATTCTTGATGAAATGTCAACTTAATGTTACAAAGGCAAACAATAAAAACGAGCAGACACGCACACGATGTGAAATGATGTCTCCAATAACTTGCCCCCCATAAATGACAATGGAGCTAATACAAACAATGCACGTTTTGTTCCTGCCCCACTGTGGCCCTCTGGTCTTAAGACTTCAGCTCTGCCCCTCCCGCAGTTGCCTACATGTACTTCGATCCTACGGTTATTTACCCGCGTTGACCCCGCGCTCCCACTGCATCTTCTGGCTTCTGCTGTGGTATTGTGTAATATATTTTCTGATTGCAAATGCAAACAATGTGCAAAAATGCAAATGACACTCACCTGCGGCCAGCAGACAGTCGGCAGCAGGGACACTGGGACAGGCAGGGGCCAGGGCTAGAAATAATTAAATTATGGGGACGGTGCCAAGAGAGGGCCTCTCTCGTCGTCTGGCTTAGTTCTCTGGAATGCGGGTCACTCACGCGCACTTTTTATTGAGCAAGCCCTAATGCGCATGTCACCAACAGCTGCGCCCACCCCCATCCCCCTAAGGTGGGTGAACTGACGAAGACTAAGAGACCACACAGACGCGGCGGCGGGCGCTGGGCGGAAACATCTGCGTGCTGCACGTGCGCCCACGACCCACCCCATAAAATGGCACTCGCACTCCAATGCATTATTTGATTAGCAGCAGAGATTGATTACGTTTTTGCGCGGAGCGAGGAAAGAGTGAGAG